>NC_090440.1:1398004622-1400504622 GCF_031143425.1 Pleurodeles waltl | reverse complement strand
CAGACCATGGAGGGCAGGAGAAAAGGGGGCAGGGGCATTTAACAGGCCGTGCAAGACATGCAAGAGAGGCTGTGGCAATACAACACACCATTAAGGCCAGGAGGAAGAAGCAGTGGCAATACAACCATATATGCTGACAGACCTCATTCAGGCAGGAGACTCACAATATTTTAAAGGCCAAAAAGGGCTATATTATATCTCTCTCCTGCCTCAAATCTCCTCTTTTTCAAGGTAAGTCAATGGGAAAAATTAATTCCCCATTATTTTTTTCAAAATCGCCCTCTTACAAAGGTCAAAATGTTGGCAAGAATGGTACATTGGATCACAGAGAGCAGGAGGAATGGAGTAGGCACATGCACTCGTATAACAGAGGGTATGAGGGAGATGGGTAGGGGTACCAAACTAACATTACAGGACAGGTGTCAGATTTTGTAGCAGTACAATACACCACACAGGGCAAGTGGGACAGCAGTGCAACACAACGGACCATGGAAAGCATTAGGGACTGGGCAGGGCAATGCCCAGGGACAGTAGAGAATATAGGGGAAAGAGGCAAGGGCAGCAAGCTGACTACACTGGACAGACAGGAGGGACAATTGCAGCATAACGCCTCATGTGTGGCAGGAGTCAGGGTGTAGGGGCATGACAATGGACCAGGCAAGACAGGATGAAGGGGAGAGGTGCATTCACATTCAAAATGCAAGGCAGGGGGCAGAGGGACAGGGCAGGAGCAGCAACTTGACCACAGAGGGCAGGCAGGAGGGGCACTAAAAGCATAACACACCATGGAGGCTATATTGGTATACACACAGGCAATATAGGGAAGGTGGCAGGGGTCAGGGACAGCAAGCTGACCCCACAGGGCAGGTATGAGGGGCTGTGGCAGCACATGGTGTGCAAGAGGGAGCGGGCAGGAGCATGAACAAAGGACCATGGAGGACAGAAGGGAGGGGTAGGGTCTAGACACAGGCATGAGAGGGCACTGGAAAGAGCTTCACAACAGACCACACAGGGTAGATGGGGCAATATGAAATTGTAAAGATTATAAAAATGGTGCCAAAAAGGGCACAGCACCAATGTTAGGCTATGACTGTGGTCGACTGGGAACTAGGTGTGATTTCAGGTGAACCACAATGGAGCACACATCGGAAATGCCATCCAGGATTCACCTGGTCGGAGGTTTTGGCAGGAAAAGCTCCAAGTGGGAAAATTCAATATTCCCACCTAGGGAAGTCCTCTTGTTGGCTGATTTTTTGGCAACTTAACCCTGTCATTATTTCTACCTTTCAGACTTATGGTCTGATTAAGAGTTTGGCATATGTGTTACTCTATCACAAATTTCACTGATATCCTGTCCGCCATATTATATCCAATGATACTTGTAATGGGGCGTATGGGACATCAGTTAAGTTTGTGATGGGGTAATCCATCCAATGCAGTCCCATAATCCCTTTCTCAGAGCTCAGAATCCTCCAGTAGGGCAAAACAGCATATTGTAACTGATGATGCATTCCACAAGGACAGATATTTTCTCTCTGAGGGTCCAATAAGTTGGATTGTTAGCTGCAGAGAAGTTCAGAGTGGGAGAAAGCTGACTTCTTTACCGTCTTGAAGTCCGAACAATTTCTAAGCCACATTTTCAGGTGTGGTAGGAGAAGGTCAGTTAAATGCAGCAAAGGGTCTAAGGACCTTAGAAAGAGCACTTGGGGTCAAGACTCGCTCAAGCAGAAGCCACCAGCAGGGTCCATTTCAGGTCATGCTACTACTGGCCACAGGCAGAAGACTCAGTCCTCTTTTATTCTCCCACAGGTCCAGAAAGAGTTCAGAAGTGGATGCCTAGATTTGC
The DNA here is from genome assembly GCF_031143425.1 of Pleurodeles waltl. Lineage (NCBI taxonomy): Eukaryota > Metazoa > Chordata > Amphibia > Caudata > Salamandridae > Pleurodeles > Pleurodeles waltl. The sequence continues at coordinate 1,400,502,776 of NC_090440.1, read as the reverse complement.
TAGATGCCAGGCACCAGCTAATGGGTGTAGGGATTCCGGGCCCCATCCCCACCAATTTAGTAAAAGTTCATAGTGTTAACCAAACCAACGTTTGCAGCATTCCCTGTGTGCCTTACAGCAAACAATCCCACAGTGCCCCTCACTCCCCAAATCTCAAAAAGTACTGAAACTCGTCTACCCTTGTGCACCAATTTTGAGGGAAGATCTCCCGCACTAGGCTTGGTGCCTTCCTGCCTGGAGGCCAAAGGTCGAGGCCATTCCAGGTATCATATGACATTGTTTTGTGAAAGGGGAGGCTCCTTGTCAGACCTCTTTCAGAAGGCCAAAGCATGCAGGAGTTACTGAGCCCAACCATGGTAGCTGAGGACTTTTACTACCGATGTCCAGGGGCTGATTGACTATGGGTTCTGAGTAACTGGGCTAAGTACTACAGCTTCAGTACTTGACTCAGTGGTGGCGCAGGTCACCAGTCCTAGACTTCTTGCGAGGGAGGTTGATGCAAGGTATACACAGACTTACAACTCAAAACATGCTCTGCAACCCTATTTAATAAATGTCCAAAATTGAAATGGCCTGCACTCTAGCATTGTCCTGGTAAGACCTCGAGTCCCAGGTTCTTGTCTGAGGTGGTTAATCACTATTCAAATGAGGCAGGCAACCTTCAGGTTAGGCCCCACTAGAAAGTACAACTTTTAGAAGTTCCACAATGGTTTGTTAAAAGTCAAAGGCCCGATTCATACTTTGGAAGATGGTTGCCATGGTGGAATACTTCATTTCCATCATTGGCATAGGCACTGCACCCACCATATTTAGAGCTGCCAGTTGGCAAATGGAACTCACTTGTATTTCCAGGCACCACTGTCATGGCTATTCCTGTATACGCATTGAAAGTTTCACACATTTCATCTTTGTGTATTTTTAAACAAAATCCAGAAACAGGATTTTTTTTTTAATAAAAGAGATTAATGATCCCCTGGCAATAGGAGCTTTCTCTCATTCGTGGAGGTCATTTTGCAGTTTTCACTGTGTCTTACAGCAGACTTTACCAGGTGGTTACTGACTGTGAAATCTTGCCCTTTTGCTGCCCGCTTTAAGTCGGGCAGATGGATAAATGGCAAAACTTCTGATGTCCATGTTGAGCTATCAGATGTGTATGTCAGCATCGGAGACGGAGTAGTCCCGGCATCAACGTACTAGGGTTTTGTCTGAAAATAAGGAAATGGGAAGAAGTAGGGCTCAAAATCTCCCAGAGGCTCAGTGGCCTGGCCATCAGTCTTACCCACTTTTGCTGTAGCTGGGTTTTGCCAGGTCCGGGCATGTATCAGCAACCCGGCCATGAGCAGAAGTCTGGATGCTGCAAGCCAGGTAGCAGATGTCAAGGATGCTCCTTTCATCATGTGGCAAGTCTTCTTGAGTGCAGTGACCAATATTAAATCATGTTGGGTGACACCGCAATTGTAGGGTCATTCTAAGTGTGGTAATTGCCAAGCCTGTAGGTTCACGATGAACATAAAATTATTTGAGACCACTTTCAAACAATTTCTTTTTGGGTCATTTTCCAAAGGTAGTACAAAGAATGTAAGATATGTAATTTATTATCCTTTCAGTATGTTAGATATTGGACAAAGTCCAAAGATGGTGGGGTAATGAAATAGCCAACACTGCAGCATGTTCAAGTGCAAAGTGGATGGTGCCCCCCAGGTCAGACACTGAATCTTTGGGCTGTCAGAGATTGACTTTTGGACAAGAAAATGCTGGTAGTAATTACACCCTGCATGTAGGTTCACATGAACACGACTATCCTCTTGCTTGGATTTCAGTTCTATTGAATGATGTGGAAAGTTTTATAAGGACAGAGCATGACAGATAAGACCACCCTACTGATAGGCCATTTCTTTTCTAAACAGTGTTCTTCATTCATAAACAACAGTCTTTTGTTTTTTAGATTGATTCACTTTGCCCAGGATTCTCTGTTGAAAGTGACAGATTATTTACCCACATCCTGTTGCAAGATGGTACAGGCTCCCAAATTATACGTACCTATAACTATTGGAGCTTCATAGATGATCCGGTCCCTGGACATTGCTGGTAGCTGCTGATGGATTGAATCTTGATTCCAACTGATGTTCCTGAGGTCCTGGAAACCTTGTCTGTGTCTCACTGAACTTCTCCTACCACCACTGAGAACCTGGGACTTAGAAACCTTTTGAACTTGCAGAGCTGTGGAGGACTGGGACAAATCTGCCAAGCCCATTCGTCAAAGGTAGGCTGCTGCTGGGATGAAGAAACAGATTTCTCTTGCTCAGAGTGTTTCCGCAGCATCAAATGTGATTCAGTGTGATCTTGTGGAGACCTGTTTTGTGGAGCTGTTGTCAACTCTGAAAATATGACTAAGTATGAACATAGAAATCTTGATTTTGTGAAGGCGTCAACCAATTTTACAATCAGAGTTCTTCTCTAGTTGCAAATTTTATTTTTTTTCCACTCTGTGCCTTTCTTGCCTAAACCAATGGCTTCATGAGGACCTTGTCTAAAGGATATTCTACCTGGTGGAAACCTCTTCAGCTTTAGCCTGCAGTGTTGCCCCACTGAATGATTTTGGCTTATAGTTTTGAGACTAGGTCCCAAGATTACAATTTGTTAAAGGTTGAACCTGGTTTCTATATTTAATTACCCACCATCTTTGGCATGCCTAGGTGCCAGTCTGCCACTACCAGGTGTCCCATATTGGTACTTAGTGCTTTTTTGAGACATGTTAGTCCGAGAAATTTAAAAATTGATTTCTAAAGGTCCCCTCATTAAATTGTTGTAATTTGTTTGAGTAATTTTATTAATCAGAATTTACTCTAATTTTCTCATTCGGATTTTTATTGTGATTTATTTTAACTTCATTACACTTTTTGTGATGATAAATGTTTTACACATTGATCCAAGTTAAGTCTGCCAGGTCTGTGCCATAAGAACCAATGGACTGAGTTCTAGGTACTGGGAGAGTTCTACCCTGACAAGTGTTGTGATTATTATATAAGGTGGCTAGGCATCCACCTCAACTATAAATCACTTTTCCTACAGACATGTATTCCCAAAAAATGTTGTCTTATTATATCAAAAAACGTGTTTTTAAGCAAAACATAATTCCTGACTCAGTCGATGTTATTAAACATACCTGCCACACAATATTAAACATTATGAATTGAAAATACTACTTTCCAATTTCTATTCACCTCATCGCTTGAAATGATTGGAAAATCATCACAGAAAACCTGTGAATCACATTCTCTTTTAATGTTTCTTTGTGTGTCAGCTCTTGCTTCAGTTGGGTTTTAATGAACTCCTTGGATTTTCTTCTTTGTTTCTCCTTTGCATCTGCCAAGTAAAAGTAGTTTATATCATTGTATGTTACGAAGTGCTACAGTTAAATTAACAGCTTCTCAAGTCAATGAAAAGTAAGTGTATGAAATGATAATTGCATTAATGAGTATTGTAATGTTGGCCTGTACAATCATAGTTCATATATTATTTCTTATAAATAGTTCTAAATATAAATCATGTTTAAAAATTTAATTTTCATAAAAATCTGCTACCTGTTTCTTCAAGTGCAATCCTTCCGTCAGCAAATAAAGTACAATTGGCGGATGTAATGTTTTTATTTGCTTTTCAAATGTTTTATTAATTTTTTTATTGTTTAAATGAAATAGAAGACGAACTGAAAATAAGAAATGCAACTCTTTCATATCGCAAACAAACTAACGGTTTGATGCAAGAGCACGATTCACTTGCTCAGCCTCAGCAGTGTTTATGTATCCAAGCAAGTCTGGAGTTAAAGCAATGCTTCTTAATTTCTCTTCTCCTCTCTTCTGGTTCTTTTCGTGAAATCGATCATACAAAGAGAATTGTTTGTGTGGGCCAGATGAGGAATGCTTTTTCCGATAAAATTCCTTATCAGACATTTAAATGTACTCCAGGGGATCATTAGAAATTATATTTTTTAGCCAAGGAATTTTAATCTTGAGAGTCTTCTCTGTGGCCTTCTGGATATTTTCACATAGTCGCCCATCATTGGGTTGAAAGAACTGTTGATGTGTTCGGTTGTTGGAGTGTCTAGCAATCTGACCAGCAACATCAGATATATAGATAGGAGGTGGGTATAAAAAACTTACCAACCCATCTGTACTATCACAAGCTGATTCTTGTCACCACAGTGGTGAACTGTGATAAATGACTGAATGAATGCAGCCCATGTGTAGAGTACCTCCTGCAAAATATGAATTATATATTAAAATCTATATTTATTCATGGCTGTATCAAACTTAAGGAAAGACAATACATTTTAGGGCTGTTCTAAATATTAAATTATAAAGTAATAACTTAATATATTAGTCAATTATTGATTCTGTAACTGACTATTGTAAAACTTTTATAATGGAGAGTTTAATTAAACCAATCTACCATGGATTGGAAATTAGTATTGCAAAATAACATAATATCCTTATTTCTGTCCAATTAAGTACAACATATACATATATATATATATATATATATATATATATATATATATATACATAAATATATATATATATATGTGTGTGTAAATAAAAACAGACGGATGCCACTTTGTTGTTGAATCAGAACTTGTGTTACTAATGTTTAAAGGAGAAAAATGTGTATTGCATATTCTCTAAAATTTGCCAGATGCCAAATTATGACTGGTGTTTACTAATAGAATGTGCATTACAACCACACCCCACTGTATCCATATGAGACTTAATTAAATATTGATGTCCTATCACCCATTTATATTGTAGAAACTATGCTGGATGGGGAAATTATATTTGTTCTGAGAGTTTGAATTTGTGAAGTTTTAGCTTATCAAATATAACTGGTTTCTCATTCATATGAGTGTAAAAATATTTCTGCAAGTCATATTTATTAGATGTCCACAATTACGTTTTTCCCTTTTTCATACATTTAGTTACTGAAATCAAAGAGTTGTAAGAGCTGACATTTAGTAAGAATTATAGTTTTTTTCCTTTAAACAGGAAGCGTAGCCACTCCTGAAATTGGAAGAAGGCATATGAAAACAAGATAAATTTAACAATCATGATTACATTGTTTAAAATAGTACATAATAAACACCCAGAGCAATCACACTCATTGAAAGTATACAAGTTAACAATGCTGATACCTGCACAGGTTGATAATATTTCCAGAAACACACCAATACAAACTGTTGATAGATTATTGTATAATTTTATGTGCTAAAAATAAAAATCACAGAACTCTCATATTGTATACTATGAATTTCTTTTCTAATATTGATGGTATATCACACAATTACAATATAGATATTATTGGGTCATTACAACCCTGGCGGACGGTGTTAAAGCGGCGGTAATACTGCAAACAGGGCGGCGGAAAAAAAGGAAATTATGACCGTGGCGGAAACTGCCAACATAGACAGCCACTTTAACACTCCGACCGCCACGGCGGTACAGACAAGCAGCGGAAGACAAAGTACCGCCCACAGTATTACAACAGGCCAATCCGCCACCTTTTCCGGGGCGGATACACCGTGGATAAAAACATGGCGGAAACAGCTTTTGCAATGGGAAAACGCTCACCTTAACACACTCCAGGAGGAAGGAGGGCACCATGGAGCCGGAACTCCAAATACTCCCTGCGCTTGTCTTCCTGCTCCTCTACGAACATCAGCAACGGCGGCGCCGAAGACAACGGTGAGTACTGCACCTACGACATAGGGGAGGGGGAGGCAAAAGTCACAGACACACACACGCAACACCCCCAACCCGACCCTCGCACACTACAACACACACACCAATGCATTTCCAAACATCACAGTAACAAACCCCAACCCCCCCGGAAGAATGCAAAGACAAAAGGAAATGAGTACAACCATTGTAATGTATCAAAATACAGTAAGCTCATATATACATAAATATATACAGATTCTAAATATATACATCACACCACTGGGCCCAAAATGCATGGGCGAGGCCCACACACGATACCTGTCCTGAAACGGAGAGAACACAGCAGGGGCATCAGATCGAAATCCAACAGGCACCTCAGGGGGAAGGGAAGTGGGGGCACCTCAGCCGGATGACAGCACCACGCCAGATCCACGATGGGGCTCCATGCCCATTGATGTATCCTGGGGAGTGCAAAGCCACAGTCTCTCAAGTCTTTTCAGTGGGTGGTTTGCCCACTGTACCATCCTGGGGAGTGCAAAGCCACAGTCTCACAAGTCTTTCAGTGGGTGGTTTGCCCACTGTACCATCCTGGGGAGTGCAAAGCCACAGTCTCACAAGTCTTTTCAGTGGGTGGTTTGCCCACTGGACCATCCTTGGGAGTGCAAAGCCACAGTCTCACAAGTCTTTGCACTAGTTGGTTTGCCCACTGTACCATCCTGGGGAGTGCAAAGCCACAGTCTCTCAAGTCTTTTCAGTGGGTGGTTTGCCCACTGTACCATCCTGGGGAGTGCAAAGCCACAGTCTCACAAGTCTTTTCAGTGGGTGGTTCGCCCACTGTACCATCCTGGGGAGTGCAAAACCAAAGTCTCTCAAGTGGATAACAGTCTACACTGGTTCTGGAGGGGGACTGGTGCCCAGAGTGCATCACGGTCCCCGTGACGGTCCCAGTTCCATCACTGCCCCTGCCGCTCATGGGCAAACGATGCTTGAGTTGGCGGTGCTAGCCGTGTTCAGCTGTGCTTGCCCTGTTCAGCGGTCTTTGCCCTGTTCAGCGGTGCTTGCCCTGTTCAGCGGTGCTGTCCATGGCGGTCTTTGCCCTGTTCAGCGGTCTTTGCCCCGTTCAGCGGTGCTTGCCCTGTTCAGCGGTGCTGTCCATGGCGGTCTTTGCCCTGTTCAGCGGTCTTTGCCCCGTTCAGCGGTGCTTGCCCTGTTCAGCGGTGCTGTCCATGGCGGTCTTTGCCCTGTTCAGCGGTGCTTGCCTTGTTCAACGGTGCTTGACTTTGCTTTCTCTGACCTGTGCAGCGGTGTGTGCCATAGCGGTCCCTCATTGCCCAGCGGGGCTGTGGCTGTCGGGGCCCTCCTGGGCACTGACTCTAGCGGTGGTCTCTGGACCAGTGATGATTGTGCTGCCCTCCTGGGCACTGACTCTTGCAGTGGTCTCTGGACCAGTGATGATTGTGCTGCCCTCCTGGGCACTGACTCTGGCAGTGGTCTCCGGACCACTGACGATTGTGCTGCCCTCATGGGCACTGACTCTGTCGGTGGTCTCCTGACCAGTGACGATTGTGCTACCCTCCTGGGCACTGACTCTGGCGGTGGTCTCCGGACCAGTGACGATTGTGCTGCCCTCCTGGGCACTGACTCTGGCGGTGGTCCCCGGACCAGTGACGATTGTGCTGCCCTCCTGGGCACTGGCTCTGGCGGTGGTCTCCGGACCAGTGACGATTGTGCTGCCCTCCTGGGCACTGACTCTGGCGGTGGTCTCCTGACCAGTGACGATTGTGCTGCCCTCCTGGGCACTGACTCTGGCGGTGGTCTCCTGACCAGTGACGATTGTGTTGCCCTCCTGGGCACTGACTCTGGCGGTGGTCTCCGGACCAGTGACCATGGGGCTGGCGGTGGCATCTTGGGCAGCGGGGAGGATGGCTGCCTTCTCCGCTGTGCTGCTCTTCCCACACTTTGGAGACTTCTTCTGCCTCTTCACCACCTTGGGAGGAGTCACAGCTGACTCCACACTCCCCCCGGGACCTTTTTGGGAGGCTTTGCTGGCAGGTGTCTTCCCCCTCTCCCGTCGGGCACTGTCCAACTCTGGTGCTTCACAGGGGGTGGACTGGCAGTGCTTTGGCTCCGTGTCACACTGGCTGCCCTGGTGCCCGGTGCACTCCACATACCTCTAACAGGCACCACTGGTACCAGAATCTTTTTGGCTGAGGTGCTACTACGGGACCTATGAATTGGAGGGGGAGTGATGGGACAGAGGTCAAGGTTGCTCAGGAAAAGTTTCTGATGAACACTGGGACGGGTAGCTGGAGGGGGTCTGGGAGTGGAGGAAGAGGAGGTGGTTGTAGGAGGTGTCACTTTTGATGATTTGGGTGCAGGTGCATGTTCTAGAGGCTGTCGTGAGGTGGATGGATGTTGGGTGTGTGTGTGCTCGCGTTTGTGTACTTTGGGAGGGGGCGTCACAGACACACTGGGAGAGGACACAGGGGACGTGTAAATGGTAGTGGGGGTGGTGAGTGCAGGTGAGCGGAGTGTGGTGCTGGGTGTTCTGGTGCGAGTCCTAGTGGCTGTAGTGGTAGTGCATGCAGGTGAGAGTGTAGACGAGACTGGGAGGGAGGTTGGAGACAACGAGGAGGGGGACACAGTGGAGGCAGTGGATGTTGCTGTGTCTGTATGTGGGTGATGCTTGTGTGAGTGCCTGTGGGATGTGTGGTGCCTATGTTTACCTGAGCTGCCCTTGTGTGTTGTGGTGTGTGCAGGCTGGTCTGATGGTGTGCTTGGGATAGTTTGAGGTACAGGGGATTGGGTCTGGGTGGAGGAAGTTGGAGGGGGGAGGCTAGACACAGGGACAATGGCTGCCATCAGTGCTGAGGCCAGAGATTGCAGGGTTTGATGATGGGCAGCCTGACCAGAATGCATGCCCTCCAGGAATGCATTAGTGTGTTGCAGCTCCCTTTCGACACTCTGGATGGCATTCAAAATGGTAGACTGCCCAACAGTGAGTGACCTGAGGAGGTCAATGGCCTCCTCACTGAGGGCAGCAGGGGTGACAGGGGCAGGGGCTGAGGTGCCTGGGGCGAAGGTGATGCCCACCGTCCTGGATGAGTGGGCACGGGGCGAAGGCTGAGGGGCTGCTGGGAGGGTGGTGCTGGTAGGGGGGGTGGCGGCTGTACCTGTTGAAGTGGGGGGCACAGATGGTGCCGCCATCACAAGGGAGCTCCCATCAGAGGACGAGTCTGTGTCGCTGTTTGCTGATCCGGTGACCGCTGTGAAGCTCCCCTCGCCCTCCGTCCCACTGGTGTATTCCGAGTCCGTGGTGTGGCCCTCCATGGCCATGTGGGACGCAGCTCCCTCGTGCTCCGGTGCCCCTGTACCTCCGCCTGATGATGCTGATGCACAAAAGAACAGGGAGAGCACAAAAAGGGGTGGGGAAACAGAAGAAAGACAGGTTGAGTGCATGGCTTACCGCTACCGTTGGTGGACAATACAGACACAGCAGCCCCCTGCACTACGCCGTGCTCTTGGCCTCTACAGATGCAGTTCCTGGGATATTGCCTACATGGCTATGAGTGTCATCTACCCACACAGATGACACAGGGGCATGTATACCTGTACTTGGCACTCTACAGAGGTGGGGTGGAGTGGCACATGGCCTGCATTACAGAGGGGACTAGCCTACGGAACTCGCCCTGGCCTAGGGAAACCCACAGCCCTCCTCCCCCACCCAGACCCCTCCACTGCGTGCAAAGTCAGCTGAATGATGTTTGACTCACCCCCTTGTGTCTGCTGTGATGCCCTCATGCGCCCATCCAACTCAGGGTAGGCCACCGCCAGGATCCGGAACATCAGGGGGGCCATGGTGCGACGAGCACCCCTCCCACATTGGGAGGCCATCCCCAGCTGAGCCTCCGCCGTCTTCTTGCTCCAGCGGCGAATGTCCTCCCATCTCTTCCGGCAGTGGGTGCTCCGTCTCTGGTGGACCCCCAGGGTCCGAACGTCCTTGGCGATGGCACGTCAAATATCCTTCTTCTGGTGGGCGCTGACCTACATGACATGTACAGGGGAAGAAGAGAAGTAATTACCAACTGCACCGTTGTAGTGAGTGGCCCACATCCCTTCATGGTCGCATAACTCTGCCCCCTTCCTACTTACATCCAGCCCTCTCCACCCAGGCATAGCTCATATAACTTGCACCCTATGTACTCACCTGTTGGTCTGGTGGACCGTAGAGTAGAGTGTACTGGGGGAGGACCCCGTCCACGAGCTTCTCCAACTCCTGTGCAGTGAAGGCAGGGGCCCTTTCCCCAGACGCACGTGCCATTGTCTCTTCCAGATCGAGGTCACAGCAGCACTTGCAGTGTAGGTCCTCTCCTGTCGAAGATCAGGTATCGAGTGATTGAACAGATAGAAAATGGCGGTGACGTCCGCGGCGGTGACGTCCGCGGCAGTGCGTATCATCACCACCGGCGCACTTCGTCATTGGCTCCTGGGACCCATAGGGTCCAATGTTAACCAATGCAACATTGCGCCGCGGTCTACGACCGCCTACCGCGACGGTGTACAACGCCAGCGCAGTTACCTCACATCCCATTGTCCCACTTTAGAGGTCAGGCAGCTGCCATTTCAGGGGCCCACATGGCTTCATTTACAACTGCGTCACACATACCTAGGCCTGGACTCAACACACATACAGGAAGATTTTGTGTCGTGTTCTGTGTAGCTGTGGGTACATACCTCAGAATTGGTTGACTCTGTGCTCGCTGTTGTCCTTCCTAGGCACCGTCAGCTGGGACATGTGAGGAGATGGCGGAATCCTCCGGTGTACCGACCACTGGTGGACCTGTTGACAATGGAGGAAAGACATGTGATCATCACCTACAGGTTTGACCGTGCCACAATCCAGGAACTGTGTACCCAGTTGGAGCCAGACCTGATGTCACCAATCCGCCATCCCACAGGAATCCCCCCTCAAGTGCAGGTGCTGTCAGTACTCCATTTCCTTGCAAGTGGGTCATTTCAAACAACCGTGGCCATAGCATCAGGGATGTCCCAGCCTATGTTTTCCAACGTGTTGTCCAGAGTGTTGTCTGCCCTGCTGAAACACGTGCAGAGCTACATCGTTTTCCCTCAGGTGGAGGATTTGCCTAAATTGAAAGGTTACTTCTATGCCCTGGGACATATCCCCAACATCATAGGTGCCATTGATGGGACACATGTGGCCTTGGTCCCCCCACGCAGGAGTGAACAGGTGTACAGAAACCGGAAGAGTTACCATTCGATGAATGTGCATATGGTGGTGTGTTTGGCAGATCAGTACATCTCCCATGTTATTGCAAAATTCCCTGGCTCAGTGCATGACGCTTACATCCTGCGGAATAGCAGCATCCCTTATGTGATGGGGCAACTCCAGAGGCACTGGGTGTGGCTCTTAGGTGAGCACCTGGACCCAAATCAGTGGGAATAGTTGTCTGGGTCTGGGGATGTCCCTAAGAGTTAGTGTGTGTCTAAGAGTTGTCCTTCGCCATTTGCAGGTGACTCTGGTTACCCCAACCTGTCATGGCTACTGACCCCAGTGAGGAATCCCAGGACAAGGGCAGAGGAATGCTACAATGAGGCCCATAGTAAAACTAGGAGGATTATAGAGCAGACCTTTGGCCTCCTGAAGGCCAGGTTCCGGTGCCTACATATGACAGGTGGTTCCCTATTCTACTCACCAAGGAAAGAGTGCCAGATCATCATCGCCTGCTCTATGCTTCACAATCTTGCTTTGCGACGCCAGGTGCCTTTTCTGCAGGCGGATGGTCCAGATGACGGTGTTGTGCCAGCTGTGGAGCCTGTGGACAGTGATGAGGAGGAAGCAGATGAAGAAGACATTGATAACAGGGACTATGTCATACAGCAATATTTCTAGTGACACACAGGTGAGAACAATTTTTTTACTATTACATTTACTTTCACACTTCTACCTCTATCCTGTCTGTAAATTTGAAGCAGTATTTGCTAACTGAGTGGTACATTTCCATTACGGTTTCACAGGTGTGGTTACCAACGTGTGTCATCTGCTTGCATCCTTCATGGGCTTGTGATGTGTGACATAGGTATGTTGACATTACATTTTCAAACGGATTTTGTCATTGTCATAGATAATACACATTTTCAAAATCACAGACTGACTCCAGATTGTTTTGTGGTTCAAGGGTGTTTATTGAAGTGCTAATTATTGGAGAGGGTGGCAAAATGGTGATGGGTGATGGTGGAGGAATGTCCATGTCAGAGTCCAGTCTATTAGTCTCACAGGTGCACTGCCCATATGGGCATAGGAAGTGGAGCTGGGACAGTTCCAATCTGCACAGGGTAACAAAGTGGAACAGTGGGATGACAATCAGGGTGGTCTCATTTCCTTGCGTGGGTCTTGCCATCTTGCTCTGTCCTGTTCCTGGATCTCAGGGACCGCTTGTGGGGTGGTTCCCCGTCTGCAGGGGGTGGGGTGCTGGTGTGGTGGTCCTGTGGCGGGGCGTCCTGTCCAGTAGCGCCGGCGGAGGTGGTGGGCAGTTCATCGTCCAGGCTAGTGTCAGGGGCCCCTTGGAGTGCCACGGTGTCCATCATGGTCTTCTGTATGTCCTTCAGCACCCCTACGATGGTGCCCAGGGCGGAGCTGATGGTTCTGAGCTCCTCCCTGAAGCCCAAATACGGTTCGTCCTGCATGCGCTGGGTCTCCTGAAACTTGGCCAGGACCGTAGCCATCATCTCCTGGGAGTGATGGTATGCTCCCATGATGGAGGAGAGGGCCTTGTGGAGAGTGGGTTCTCTTGGCTTGTCCGCCCCCTGTCGCACAGCAGCCCTCCCAGTTCCCCTGTGTTCCCGTGCCTCCGTCCCCTGGACCGTGTGCCCACTAGCACTGCCCCCAGGTCCCTGTTGTTGTTGGGGTGGTGGGTTATCCTGGGTTCCCATTAGTGGTGGACACACAGCTGATTGACGTGTCCTGGGTACGGAGGTATGGGCCCGCTGGGTGGTTGCTGTGCTGGTGTTACCAGAGGGTGGAAGGTCAATGTTGGGCTGTGCCTGTGCAAGGGGAACCGACTGTCCCGAGGCCCACGATGGTCCGGGCTGGTCATCTGGATCCAGTTGGCCAGAGCTGCTGTCATCACTGTGGGCCTCTTCTGTGGGTGGGGTAGAGATGTCTGGACCCTCCTGTCTGGTGACGTTAGGTAGTGGTCCTGCAGGGGTATAAAAGCATGAATATTGCATCTGTGTGTGTCATGGTGTGCAATGGGTGGGTGAGCGTGTACCCCAGTGCTAGCATTCCTGTGTGGTGGCTTGTGTGATGATGGTTAGGGGTTGTTATGGATATGTGCAGTGGGCATGCTTTTGTGATGGGTGTCCATGCTTTGTTGTGTCATGCAGGGCTTGGTGTTGGGATGGGTGGTTTGTGTTATTGCTACATTAGTGAGGAGTTGGAGTGATAGGGGAGGGGGTGAGGGTGGGGGTGTGTGATAGCATGCAGGTAGGGTAGGGGATATGATAGTTAAGGTTTGACTTACCAGTGTCCATTCCTCCACCGACTCCTCCGAGGCCCTCTGGATGCATAATGGTCAAGACCTGCTCCTCCCATGTTATTGGTTGTGGGGGAGGAGGTGGGGGTCTGCCGCCAGTCCGCTGAATCGCGATGTTGTGCCTGGAGACCACTGAACGCACCTTCCCCCGTAGGTCGTTCCACCTCTTCCTGATGTCCTCCCAATTTCTTAGGTGCTGTCCCACTGCGTTGATCCCGTCAACTATTCTTCACCATAGCTCCATCTTCCTTGCTATAGAGGTGTGCTGCACCTGTGATCTAAATAGCTGTGGCTCTACCCGTACGATTTCCTCCACCATAACCCTGAGCTCCTCCTCCGAAAACCTGGGGTGTCTTTGGCGTGCCATGGGGTGGTGTAGGTGACGTGTGTGGGGTGTATGTGGTGATGAGTGTGGTGATGTGTAGTGGTGTGTGGTGTTTTGTGCGTGGATGTTGTGTGGGTGAGGGTGTTGTGTGCCTCTGTGTGGTGGGGTTGTCTATTGCTGTGCTCTCTCTCTGTCGCCTTCGTCTCTAATTTTGGGTTGTAGGGGTTTGTGGGTGATGTGGGTGTGTGTTTTATATTGTGTTGGGTGTGTGGGAGTGGTGTTTGTATGTGTATCAGGTGTGTGTATTTTATATTGTCCAATGTTGCGGTGTTTTGGAGATGTGTGTGTATTTTGAGCACAGCGGTGTGTACCGCCAATGGAATACCGCGGTTGAAAGACTGCCACTTGGATTCGTGGGTCGTAATAGCATGGGCTTGTTTCTGTTGGCGTGACGGTGGAGGATTTGTTTTCGCCAGTTTATCACTGACCTTTGGTGTGACGGACTTGTGTGGGTGTCTGAATTTCGGCGGATTCCGAGATGTGGGTAATAATAGCTGTGGCGGAATTCCGCGGCCGCGGCGGTGTATTGGCGGTCTTCTGCACGGCGGTAAGTGGCTTTTACCACCAATGTTGTAATGACCCCCTATATCTATGCATCATACCTCCAATTCTCTGTAGTTTTGAAAACATCTTAGGGTAAAGTTATTTGTAGAGGACAAGCTCTTATAGCCGGTTTGTAAGGTCTGATTGTGATCCAGTGCCAGAAACACCCAAAGTTTACAACACCTTCATGAACTCACCATTTGTAGCCTATGACAATATTTAGAGTTAAGACTTATTAGCATAATTAAAGTCCATTCCCGTGTACAATAATATAACATCTGATTTTCGGTAAAATATGTTTATGACTCATGTGGTTGTTGTTTTTTAGCGTGTCACATTCACATATTACATATAATATATTTTACTTATATTTATCCTCTCCAGGTATTAATTTATTTGTGCAGAAGGCCTGCATTGTTCCAACATACAAAAAAAGAGAAAGAATCATTAGTTGAACAAAGATTTATGTCCTGAAACGCAAAATGCTCTTTCAAGTTGCATGCATGCATACATGGTTAGCACATAGTCATATAAGTATTGTGCCAGCCACATCTCCTAGTGCACTTTACCTTTATAGTGGGATGGACATATAGCTCTAGTCTTTCACTTGTAACCTGTCTCACAACATATGGCAAGGGCACAATACAGAATGCAGATGATGAACAAAACTATTCCAGCTTTGTATATATAAGTTATTTAATATCCATAAATTGAGATTATGATATACTTTATACACATGTCACAAGAACACCTGATATTTCGTCGTTTGTCAACCAAGCCTCCTTGAATAACCCTACAATTCAATTAGCAACAAACACCCTCAAGGTACAGCAGTATAAAGTGAAAGTAAGTAATACTGAAGTTTAAGTCCCATATTTATATCTGGGTGGACAGCTAGTGGGTCCACCATGGGGACGTGGTACATTACTCCATCCCCATGGTGGTGAGACTGCCTACCTAATTTATATATGACCCCAAGTAAGCAGTCAATTATGACAGCAGTGGCTGGATCCACTGTCATGGCAGATCCTGCCAATGCATTTTACTGTTTATTACAGGGCTATGTTGGGACGATGCAGCCCAGTATAATTTTTTCTGTTCAAGATGAAAACCCCAAAACGTGATTTTCTCATTTGAAAAGAAAATATATTATACTCCCCTGGCCAATGGAGTCTTCCCCCATGAAAGGGGGAATATTATAACGATATTACTTTTCATCACCCCAGGTTTTTTCCAGGTAGTTACAAACAGTAAAAAAAATCATGTAAATTTTACAGGCAAACATCTAACTGTTTTTCCAATGGCTCTCACTGCACAGAGCAGTTGGAGACGTTTGTCCAAAGCAGAGACAGAGAGGTCTCCACTATGGCCAAACCTAAGTTCAACCCTGTATTCAATTTTGCAAGCGGACCACTACATTGGCACATTGGGAACCCTGTGCTAATTTATAAATTGGGCCCTAAGTCTTTATTAGGCGTAGAGGTTCAATTACATGTACAATTTTGGAATATATGTTTTATATTTTTAATTGATGAAATATAACTATTTCTTTTTAAACACTAAGGGCCTGATTTATACTTTTGTAGCGCTGCATTGCGTCATTTCTTTACGCAAAAGTGGTGCAAACTCACAAAATTCAATTATATTTTGTATGTTTGCACCACTTTTGTGTCACAAAATGAAGCAAATGCGGTGCTAAGTATAAATTAGGCCCTAATATTTTAAAACTATTTCCGCCCTTGTAACTTGTAATTACAGTTCATTTATTAATTTTATTGTAAGCGAATAGTTTCACAGTGTGCATTTCTGAGTAGTAGCTGCTACAACCTTTACCTCATAATTGAACCTGTGATTAGAACCAGGACAGCTAAATCTTTAAAGTAGCTAGGGAAATTATAGAAGGGATACAAGCATCCTGCATTATTTACAAACACCATAAAGCAATCTAGAATTCACTGTTGCAGACAAATGATTTCAAAGTGTTCAATACAGCCACTAGAAGGGTTACTAAACAATAACTTTCTTAGAAGCCCTGGCGGCACAGTTTTTACAACATGCATTACCTACTTTGTAAGTAAATCAGATAAATAATCAAAAGATACACCCTTTAAATCATGATATCATGCTGCCAGATCAATGATTTTGATAACCCATGTATACAAACCTGTCAAGTGGCTTCCATTGAAAAGTTTAAACAGATTTAGGGCCTGATTACGACCTTGGTGGAGGAGATTACTCCATCCCAAATGTGACGGATATTCCGGCTGCCGTATTACAAGTTCTATTATAGCCTATGGAACTTGTAACACACCGGACGAGATATCTGTCACATTTGTCATGGAGAAACCCCCTCCACCAAAGTCGTAATCAGGCCCTTAGATTGATACCTGTGTTGATTCCAGGAGTAGCAGGATTTGAGCTTCATTTATTGTTTTGTCTTCTTTCATAATATTTTCTCTGAACCTCAATGGCAGCCTTTTCTTCACTTTAGTTTTTGGCATCTTAGGGCCCACCCTGGTTGCACTTTCAAACCAAGGCACAAAGTTTGAGTAGTCCAGTTGTGTACAGTAAGGGTTTTCCTGCTCATTTCCTAAAACATCAGGAAACTATAACAAACTTGAAATTAAAAAATAAATATTTATTGGTTGATATGAAAAAATTCAAATCAAAGATAATACTGCACATTTCTTATAACTCCAACATGGCATTATCTTGGTATAATACAACAGATAAAATCAAATTAATAATATCTTTAATTAAAAATGTAAATGTATACAACTGAAATGCATCATAATGGAGAACATACAAGAGCTAAAAATATTACTAATTGCTGTGTTGCTAATTGTAACTTAATATTGAAATTTGCAACCTTCAGTCGTTGTTACTTCATTTTGTGGACATGTTGTGATAATGCATTTAAATGATTGGTTCAAGATAAAGGCCCTCATTCTAACCGCGGCGGGCGGCGGTAGCCGCCCGCCATGCGGTAACCGCCATATGGCCGCTCCGCGGTCAAAAGACCGCTGGGGCCATTTCAACTTTCCCGTTGGGCCGGCGGGCGCTAGCCAAGTTAGCGCCCGCCGGCCCAGCGGGAAAGGGGCCTGCAACACTGAAGCCGGCTCCGAATGGAGCCAGCGGTGTTGCAGGTGTGCGACGGGTGCAGTAGCACCCGTCGCACTTTTCACTGTCTGCTAGGCAGACAGTGAAAAGCAGGCTGGGGCCCTGTTAGGGGGCCCCATGACACCCGTTCCCGCCATCCTGTTCCTGGCGGTAAAAACCGCCAGAAACAGGGTGGCGGAAAGGGGGTCAGAATCCCCATGGCGGATTTGGGCAACCGGGGGAAATCCGGCGGGAAACCGCCGGACCCGGTTTTCTGACCGCTGCTTTACCGCCGCGGTCAGAATGGCCCAGGAAGCACCGCCAGGGTCGGAATGACCCCCAAAGTCTCAGGCAGAAGTTAATTAAAAATATAGCAGACACAAACAATTATGTGTATGTGAAAGAGTATACCTGTAACACTACTTCACATACTCAGAAAAACTAGTCACATTGGTGCTAAGTAAATCTACTATGAGTTTGGTCCTATGCTTTATGTGTGGCGTTCTGTACTAAGTCTATGTAGAATTCTGCAACATGTAGTCCTGCATTTTAAGTGCAAATCAGGTAGTCTCTAAGGCAGGGGTTTACAACCTTTTCTGTAATCAGAGCTACTTCTAATCATTGAAGATTGTCGTGAGCTACTGAAGGCCAAGCAATTTACACATTGTTACCAGACACCACCCTCACCCTGCTTCCTTGACTTTAAGCTTAATGTCCATGGATCCCAATACCATGGTTTGAACAAAATACTGTGACTAGGAGTCCTATGACGGGGCTGCCATGTGTAACAGCATGTGGTCTATGGGGATGTATGAACATATGTGTGAATAAATGAGATAGATATGTATGGGTGACTGACAGCCTGTTTAGTATGTGCTTGTGGCACAGGACATACCTTTGACCATACATGGCACCATTACATATACACAACATATACATATATAGTTTTTTAAATTGAAGAAATTTCAAATGTATATACATTTTCTGCAAAAGTTCTTATAATAAGGAACAGTTTTCTGCACTTGAAGGAAAATGTTTCTGCACTTGAATTCTTTCCCCTTGACTTTAAAGCATTTATAAAAATGACTGCATGTCTACCAGTCACCATGAGGAAGATGCCTGTGGTGTGTAAGTGCACCACTTTGAAATTGGAGAAAATTCAATTGAAGAGCTAAGTTTATGTTTGTATACACTCCACAAAAATAATCATTTTAACTTGCTCATAAGTCAAAGTATTGCATTTACAAACATCAGGCATTTTACTCCTATTGGCATGTAGACATGGTGCCATATTTATAATAGAAAAATACAGTCCTTTGTTTAAATGGGATGAATTTAAAGCAAGGAAACATGCTTCACAAAACATTAAGACTTAATTAGCTTAATGGAATGTAATTAAGACTTAGGGCCTTATTACCAGGTTGGCAGTGCACTGACCTCGAAATCCACAGAGGAGGCCGGACTACTGCAACCTTGACAGTCCAATCTTCTCATTATGATGCTGATGGTCAGACCTCCTGCATACTGCTGCCACCACCGGGATCTTGTATGCCGAGGGACTGGTGGTGGACAAACTACTGCTCAGGCACGGCGGTGCTGAACTCAGCACTGCCATGCTGATCAGGAGTTTGCTTTCTGCCAATTTTTGCATGGCAGAAAGCCCGCTGGTGGAAAGCCAGATTTGGGGCTAGAGAGGAGCCCCTGCAATACCCATGACCATGCCGTGGGGAGTGCAGGGGCTAACACAGTCAGAACCCAATTCTCATTTTTAGGGTGCTGTGTGACCCCTGTGTGCAACAGCATTGGCCCTGTCTGACTGAGGGAGCTGAGACCAAAGCCGCTGCAATGTTCCCACTGGTCAGCCCGGCAGGAACATCCCAATAAGGCGGTGGGGACTCCAGCTTGGTGGCAGGCTCCTCCCCACGAGTCTGACAGGCCAGCAGTCGGCCCACCAGACTCGTAATCAGGCCCTTACTGTTTCATAGAAACATTTTTCCCCACTTTAAATTTTCACCATTTAATAAGCAAAATTACTGTTTTTGAGTTAGATATATGGCAATGTGTACACCAGCCACTAGAAGCAAGATTCCTTCTGTTTGTAAATGTGACACTTTGAAATGAGAAAAAATGAAAATGAAGAGTTAACTTAATAAATAGGTTAACTCTAAAATAGAATTTTAACTTAAATATTAAGTTAACTCTTCATTTTCATTTCTTTCTCAGTTGAAAGTGTTCAGAAACATCATTTTGTTCTCACATCCCAATACAGAGTTGATAGTGACATATGCTTAAGAGTTAAATACATCATTGCATCATTACTAAACCTCTGTAACACACTAGGGTCATAAATCTGAGCAGAACACTGCTCATTATCAGGCTCTGCTAAATGTGGCCTGATTGTAACGTAAAAGGAAAATAGCCTTTACTTAACTTTACAAGGAAAAAGCAACATTCATTTATTGCAGTTCTTAGTTTAAAAATAAACTCAAGGCTGAGAGCTACTGTTAAGTTTTCTGGGAGCTACTTATAGCTCATGATCGACTGGTTGGAGATACCTACTCTAAAGAGGAACGGTTGAAAATAGGAATAGCTACTCAGTTACTGTAAATGGGGGGGGGGAAGTAAAAATTAAGGAAGGGCACACAGAGAGACATGGTTATACAAAACCCCACAAAAAAATTATGTCACCAGAAATTAACCCCATGTAAACCAACATCTAATCTAAGATAGTGAAGCTCAAATTTGATTCAATCTACTCCAGGAAGCATTGGTGTATTTCATGGTACCTACATGGTCATTCAGAGGTGCTTTATGGGGAGCATTTAGAAATCAGTTGAGACAGAGAAACGCACTAAAATCCAAAATAAAATCAGCTAAAGGAAAATGAAATGTTTAAATAACTTTAAGCATTTCAAACGCTCATTTAAATCTAATTGTTGAAACACTAAACAAAAATAAAAAATGCAAATATAATTTTTTTTAAAAGGCATACAGCTTTGGACATTGAAGACCCCCATATAAATGTCATTATTGAAATATAAACACAGATGAACCTACCGAAAACTTTCAATTGATAATATATAGATTGTAAATTATTTATAAAAGAGACGCCGCTCACATCTAACATTCTTCTATACCCATTCAAATACTAATCGTAACACATAGGGCCTCATTCTGACTTTTTCGGGTGAAAAAGTCTGTCTGCAAAACTCCTGACAGGGTGGCCACCGCCTACGCGGCGACCTCCTCGGCAGAGTCATTAAGAGTTTCCCCCTAGGTCAGTAGGGAGAAACCTTGCTTCCTTAGTGGGAAACTGGCTACAAAATTGTCTCTGGCTCATAATCGAGCTGGTGGCAATCCTGGAGCCAGCAGTGTGCACCAGCACCCTCACAATGTTCACTGTCTGCAAAGCAGACTGTGAACATTGCAATGGTGCTGGGCATAGGGCCCCTGCACTGCCCATGCCAAGTGCATGGGCAGTGCAGGAGCACCCATTCTCCACAAGCCTTTTCATGGTGGTGTTACTGCCATGAAAAGGCTGGCAGAGAAAAAGGAAATAATCCGCAGGACAGCGCTGCATGCAGCGCTTTCCTGGCGAATTAGGATCTTTGCCACCATGATTGTGGCAGTCAAAAAACTGCCACACTGGTAATGAGACCCATTGTGCGCCCAAACAAATACATGAACGTGGGCACACACACACACAAAGGCACAATTGTTTGAGATATCTGGTTTCAGCACATCCTACATCAGCAAGGGAAGACAAAATAGTCTTTGGTGTGCATTATATGTGATCCCAAAAGTAAGATTTGTGAGGTGTGCATTATTTTACTCAGTGAGTGCCTATTTTCCTACTCTTTTCAATTCATAGTTCTACATAGAGTAGTTAATTGCACCACTTATTCTATGCAGACCCACATTTTGCAGGTCTGTGTCCAAAATGCACTTGTAGTAAATTTACAATGTATTTTAATTTATATGTATCACCTTATCCTCCTGTTAGAGGGGACACATTCTTACTAGTATACATGAATCAGCATTTAGAGAGGGCATAGTGTCTCTAGCTGACAATTTACACCCAGGCACCAGGCATAAACATCACTGTATGTGTGCAGAGAATCTCACATGGAGATTTACATTTCTAAATGTAGCTCACTGCACAGAATGCATGTTCCTGTGCTATAACAATGTACACTATCACTTGACAAGTTATTGTAAATAACAACGACGCTAATACCTTTATCTCTAAATGACTGTAAATCAGAGCAATAATTTTAACTCTACATCTTATCAGGGTAAAAACAAACAAAAACTTCCCATCACAAATTCCACTAGCAATAATTCTGTACTCTGTATTTTGCCAAGAATGTTCAATGTCTACTTCTAATTCCCCCTCTTTCTTATCATGAAGTATTCGTCTTTTAAAAAGATGAACTTTGATATAAAAAAATGAAGATTATAGTGAATGCTTCATTAATTACTAGTTTTAGTGATTAAGATATACTCTTATAGTGTTAAACTCATTATTTGTATATGAGGTCTATTCACAAAAAATGGTTCTGATGTTTATGAGGAATAAAATGTTCTTTGGAAAGTTCAATTTCTGCATAAACAAGAAAAGTTCTAGAGAAGTGAAAAGTATGATTGTAACACCAATTCTATTTTCTGTCTTCCTTGCTAATTATTGTATGGATATTAACAAGAAATGTGTGAACATCTTTTGAAGCATATAAGTCAAACTTCATATAGTGAGCACAGATACAGCATTATAGCCGGGGTTAACTATTCATGAGTTGTAATACATATGACTTGCTGGCCTTTAAATAAATTATAAAACAGATACCATATGTTTGATAATCTAAAATCCATTGCATTGAACACATAGGTAGGGGTGTTACACAGGCAGCTAAGCTCATATGTATCAAACGATTTTGCATTTCCAAACCGTTTAAAAGCGCTAAGTTATACCATTTGCGGATTCAAAATTACCTTTCCAAATTTATGAAAGGCATTGGCAGTCCTATTTGCGATTTCCTAAAATAGTGGCCCCAATTAGAAATTCACAATGTGAGATTTCCAAAATAGGATTTCACAGATAGAGCTTCGCTATTTTTGATTCCCTAAGAACATGTACCAACAATTTCATAAACGCAAAATGGGCATTTCGGAAATGATGTTACTATCAACTCCAAGCTGAAGGTAGCATGTGCAATTTCAAAAAATGCATCAAAAATGATTTTTTTAAAGTACCATGTAGGGCATGTGTGTGCTTTACATGTGTACAGTTTATTTTAGCAGTGCCTCAAGGGGGCCCTATGCCCCTAGGCAATCTTGGTTTTGCATTACCTAATTTGCAATTTCCTATTAGGAAATGCAAAACCATTTGCCTCGATTGAGTAACTGATGGAGTAGAATATCCTTACAGCGATTCCCTAATATCAATTATGACTCTGTAGGAATCGCTATTAGTGAATCGCTATTTTGTTATGTACCATTTTACATTCCCTAAATAGTGATTTCTTAACACTTGCTATTTAGGGAATGCAAAATGAAGCAATGATACATGTTGCCCCTTGTTCCACAGGCTGCAGCCCAGTCTGCTTATGAGGGTCACATCCAAGTATTGACATTGAAAGGAATAAAATTATTGTAATTCCAAACCATAAATTGGAGGTATCGGTTATACTTTATTATTGAGTAATCCATATGTTTTGCTATCCTTAATCAATGGAGTATGTATTTTAATTCCATGCAGGGTACATTTGTATCCCCTGTCTGCAATGCGGATTGCTATGCATGTATTTTGGGGCTTCACTGGTGCAAAACTGGTGGAATGAAAACTAACTTCAGTATAGGTGCCTTGATAGCACAACATCCAAAGAGAACACAAAACAAAATGATCTGAATAAAGACATAGCATGATACTGAATGACCAAAACACCCATTGTAACTGCAATGCAAATTGTATTGACGTGTGAAAACAATCTTGTTGCTTTCTTTTTGTTAGTGATATACAAAAAGACAAATTGATCCACGCAGTAAAAATGATCAGTGAGCAGAAGTGAGACAACTGACAGTGCTTATTTGTCAGAAAGTGGCAATACACCACAAGTAAGAAGAAACTGAGAGTATACACTATTAAGAATGGCTTTCAGAAACAAAAACATTTTGCTTTCTTAGAATATCAAAAGAAAGCTTCCAGTTTGCATCACCAACTAAGATTGCAGGGTGGTGTCAACATCAAATGCAACAGAAGTTGTAGGAATATTTCCTCATTGCTGAGAAATGAAAGAATGCCTTTCTAAGTGTATCATGATGAAATTTCATCCCCATGAAGTAGTCTTCCATTGTAGTTAAGAATTGTCCAATTGTTCTGTAGTACTTGGGAGTATAAATAATTGCAAATATTTTAACATAATGTGTTTTTTATCTAATATTTAAATGTAACAAAAGAGTATCACATCACAATAATATTTAAAATAAAATGAATAACATTTGGTCATTTTAAAGCACATGTACAAAAACAGATTCCCGCCTGAAAAGTAATTTTTGATGTTTAGGCTGTCGATACATAGCAATCTATATCTATCTCTACCTCTCTCTCTCTTTCTCTCTCTCTCTCTCTCTCTCTCTCTCTATATATATATATATATATATATATATATATGTTCATATCTTGAAGTATTTGCAACATGCCTTTCTTAGTAATTACAAAGAGAACAGATGATGGACGGAATGCTGAACAATGCAAACATTCACCCCCAGTCTCAAAGATCTGGGTTTAATCCATTGTTTTTTGCCCACCACGCCACCCCAGTTTGGACCCAGCCATATGCAAATCAGTCTTAACCCTATTCCTCATGGGAACAGTCCAGCCCTAACTGCCAAGCCGGGTCCTCACTGGACCAGATCAAGCATCCTAGGGCCGGTTTTAGGGTATAACCCTTCATCAGCTAGGCTAGCTTGAATCCAGTGGTGCAGTGAGCACAGGACCCTCATCTGTGCATCCCCTTCCCACTTGGGGCAACAAATGCAAAAAGAACAATGTGAACGGAATGCTGAACAATGCAAACATTCTCCCTCAGTCGCAAAGATCTGGGTTTAATCCATCTTTTTTTTGCTCACCACGCCATCCCAGTTTGGACCCAGCCATATGCAAATCAGTCTTGGCCCTGTTCCTCAAGGGAAT
Organism: Pleurodeles waltl; assembly: GCF_031143425.1. Lineage (NCBI taxonomy): Eukaryota > Metazoa > Chordata > Amphibia > Caudata > Salamandridae > Pleurodeles > Pleurodeles waltl. Next base: position 1,400,478,296 of record NC_090440.1, on the reverse strand, counting down.
AGAACAGCCCAAACTGCCAAGCCAGGTCCTCCCTGGACCGGAAACACGCACCCTAGCACCGGTTTTAGGGTATCAGTCTTCATCAGCTAGGTAATTAGGCAATTAGTAATTATTCATACTATAGTTAAGTAAATTGTAAAATGAGAATCAACATCTATTTGCTTTCATATTTTGCAGTTAAAGTGTGCTCTAAATATATTTGGCTTGTGAAAAATATGTCTACGAAGGTTTATGCCAAGGAAATAATTAGGCAACAAAAGAGAAATGGGTTTTAGAACATTGCATTGAAGAAAAATTGTATTACTTAAATAACTTTTGGTCAATATATATATTATATATATATGTGGAATGCTAAATATTACATAGGCAAACATTAGTAGGATCAAGATTATGTAAAAACATATATGCTGATGTATAAATCATATACTGAGTTGCAAAGCGTACAATTGATTCAGTGACCCATGCTGAGGCAGAGAAAGGGCTTCATGCACTCAGTGAAATCAGTATGCATGTAAATATATTGCAATCTCTATATAATTCTTTCTAAGTCAAATCATCCAGCACTTTTAAAATAACATTAATCATGACTATGTAAAATTAAATTGAATTGCCTTGTAATTGTTGAAGAGTGCAAATATTTACTAACTATCTAAAAGCTCACACACAGACACACACACACACACACACACATACATACTTGTACCTGACCACACACACACACTCACACAAAAAGCACAAACAGTACCTGAAATGAAGCGGTCATAAGAATGCACAGAGGAATAGTCAAAAATATCCTGTCAGGAAAATTGTGAAATCCTGAAGAATATTCTTGATACCGTACCGGGGTAGCACAAATTGGTTAAATCTTCACATAAACATACATACCTGATTCAAAGATAAAAATGACATAAGCTTTTATATAAACCCCTGTTTTAGAAACATGTTTTTCCATTGAAAGCTACAAGCATAGACACACCAAATGGCTATAAAAGAAATTGGTAAAAGATTTTGAACATGCTCACTTATGAGCTCAATGAAACCTAATTTCTAACATAGACAAGACGTAGTAAGCATGCTTATGCCCATATTACGACTCAGAAGAAGCAGAATGACATCACAGAATTCTGCTCCACCTGATTCAAATTGGCTATTTTTCTACAAACTGTTTTTTTGCCCTGCGTGGAAGGTCAAGAACCAATTTTACAGTGCAGTAAGTCCACAGCAGAATTACATGAGGCTTTGGTGGTAGCAACATAAAATTATTATTCCTTCATTTTCAGACAGGGGCAAGGATAAACTGCACCAGCCTAGGTTTCGGGGCAGCGTCCTGCCTGGTGTAAAGTACCAAAAAGCATCATCAGTGGTTTAAAGTGTTGTATAAGCTCAATTACAATACAATACAAAACACAGCCCACAATAATACTAATACTATAATACTCAGCAGTCTGAGCAGTCAATTGTATGTCATACAGGCTGTATAAAAACTCCCTTTTACTGCTTGACACTCTTACACTCATGTAAGATACAACTGCTAAGGGTCATGTCCATCAGCCATTACTGTACCAGTACACAACTATTAACCACCAAATACATACTGAACAGCACTAGATGAAGTTAGATTTGTCACAAGGCACAGGCCTACGTAGGACTTTAATACAGGACACCAATGCGGGTCCAACTGGCTACATTCTACAACCGCTTCTTGTTATCTCACAATGAAAACCAGATATGGGATGACATTAAAATCCATTCCAGCAGTTCTCTACCATTTTCTCCTGTAACTTATGCCTGCTCGGCATCATGTACTTTACACAAACACTTTCAAGATGGATAATGCTGTGTGGCAAACAGAAAAGTGGACTATGAGCAGAAGAAATACCAGAAAGAGACCTACAGAGCTACTCAAACATTTTACCTTACTATAAACCGACTGACTCTTTCACGTTTCTTGACCCGTCACATTGCTAAACACCACGTGCCTTAACACTATAAATGCACCTCACTAGAAATCATGCATGGGACAGAAAGACTTTGTAGGAGGCTGGCTCACTACATGGTGTACGAAAATGACACGCACTGTGTAATGAATCCAAGCAACACCATGGTAAATGAGGGTGAAAAATAGATAACATCGTGTTCTATTTTTCTGGTAGTGCAGGCAAGCAGTCATTCTAAGCATTTACCATACATACAGCATCAATGAGTGGTACACACATTCAAAGAAACACTCCAGTCCAATTTTAAGAAAACAACACAGATTTTCCTTTTATTTTTCAGACCAAGAGCTTCGTTCAGGTAGTAAGTACTTTTTTACAGATGGATTTTCAAAGTTTTTTAAAATGTTGCACTTTTATGCGTAATTACGCACCATTGAAATCAATGGGAGAAAACAGCAAAATGCATATAAAATCAGGCAATGGTCTCATAAGGTTCACCTTCGATTTTTAGGTCAAGGTCATAATCAGCTTCAAGTGTGTGGCTGGACAAGTTTGACCACCTCTTGAATAAGACGGGAGCAGTGGCTGAAGATTTTGGAGCTGGCGAACAAAGGAGAAGGGATCCACTTGGAAATACACTGCACAGGAGGACTTACAGGTAAGTCCAGTGGGTCTCCTTGGAGGGAGGAGGTTCCAAGGGCCTTGGGCGCACAAGAGCACAGCAGGGTAGTCGGTGCCGGGACTGCTGGGCTGTGTGCAGTGTGGACTGGTCAGCCGGGCGTTGAGCATCTTGGGGACCTCGGGCTAGGAGCAGGCAACTTTGGAGAGTGCTCACAGGGCAGCAGGGCCACTCAGGGGGGGGGGGCATCTTAGGTGTCCTGAAATCTCTCAGTGGGTGCTTAGTCCTGGTGCTTTTCAAGGCCAAGGAGGACTCTGGGCTTTATTACAAGTTCGGCACACGGTTTAGGCCGTCAGCCGAACTTCCGTCAGGAGGGTTGCCACCATAGTGGCTATCTCCTTGCTGGGCCCATTAAGAATTTCCCGCTAGGTCAGTGGGTGGAAATCTAAGTTTCCGCACGATGGGCTAGCAGAATTCACCCTACAGCATTGTCTCTGGCTCGTAACCGCTGCGGTCATAATGTGGCACTCGGACCACTGCATTGGTGGCTGGCCGACCCCCACCATGAGTCTAGCGATCAAGTGACCGTCAGACTCATAATGACCCCCTCAGTTTCTTTCTGCTTTCTGCTGAGGGTCCGGTACCCTGAGTATTGGTGCAGTGCAGTGCAGAGCAGGTAAATCCTCAAACTTGGTGTGGATGCAGGTCTTGTCCTACAGGGCTGTTGCACAGGCTTCGTTTGCTCTGCTGCGTCGCAGTCGTCGGTCAGCAGCAGGTCGCAGAACCTGACTTCACGTGTCTTGGTGCCAACAGGTTACAGGAAGTCATGCCTTCACTGAGAGGGAGGGTTGTGGTAATTTGCAGAAGGCTAGAGGTGCTCCGGGGTTTCTGGTAGTCCTTCAGTGTTTTCAGGACGACACAGCAGCAACTGTTGAGTCCTTGTCGCATTTGGCTGGGTTGGCGCCTTTTTCTTCTGCAGTCAGGGCTTCAGTGCAGATGTCTTCTTTAGTCCTTTTCTTTTTGTGTCCATCCAATCTGGTTTCTTGGTATGGGGTTGCCATCCAAATACTAACTTTAGGGGGTGTGAGAGGGAATACCTGGTATTAGCCAATGGGCTACCTACCTTAGGGTGACTACACTAACTAAGTGCCCACTTCCTTTGGGAAGTGGGCACAAGCCTAAACCTAACTGAATATTTTCCTTCTATCCAAGATGGAAGAAAATGGAATAGCGAGGTCACCTCGACTGCCACACCTGAGTTTAGGTGCAGGCTGAGGATAGACACTCCTTCGGCCCTTTGTTAGTTTTCCCACCAGACAGCCCACCAAAAATGGGGGTATGGTCCAGGGGGTGACCATCTGTTGCTAGCAGCAGAGGGCAGGGGTAGGATTTCAAAGGTAGCTAGGCCTTTGAAGCTTCCCACCCAAGGAATGTGCTTTCCTGGGGGAGGAGGTGTAACACATCCACCCAGGAAATGCTTTGTGTTCTTTTTCCTGGGAGCGTGAGCTCTCACCCCAGGAACCTAGACTTGTGCCTGGTGATGGCAGGCTGGTAGAGACCAGCCAGCAACCATGCCAGAGCTGTTAGAGTTTCAGGGGGCACCTCTAAGGTGACCTTTTGGTACTTTGTTTATGATAAATTCAACATTAGTAGTGTAGATTTATTTTTCTGGGTTGTTTGATACCAAACAACACAGGTTTCAGAGCAGCCATCATGTAGTCGGGAAACTCGAAAAATAACCAGTGTCCAGCACATGGACTTAAGATGGCTCCACTGTACATTTACTATGTCTAAGAATGGCAAAGACACAGTAGGGACATGTGGCTCATGCACACAAGCCTTCACATGCATTATAGTGTATCCTGCCTTAGGGCTAAAAGGCCTGCAAGAGGGTTGACTTATCTATAATGCATGCAGTGTTTAAAGGACAGGGCACCCAGTCTGGATGCCATGTCACAGTTGTAAGTTTGTAGGACCTTGTTGTGCATCTGCAATGGCAGGCTGCATGAGGCTGGTGCTTGGCCATCCAGGGTGGACCAACAGGTGCTGTAGCTCAGGGGCCCTCTTCAGTGCCCATGACCTAGGTAGCAAGGGTACCATTGACAAGGAACTTATAGGGGTAGCTGAAGTTTTCAATCATGGTACAGTTTTAGTGAAATAGATCTGGCCTTGGGGGCCTGTTTTGTAGTGTCCAAGAGCACCTACAGTTCATAAGCACATCACTATCCAGGCAAATGTGGGGGAGAACCATGCAAAAAGATGCACTTCCTCACAGACTTCCCACACTGGATCAAAACAGAAACAACAAACTTCCAATTACATACCCTACATGGTGTATATGCTACCCATGTAGGCAAACACTTCGCACCTCACATAGAAGTAGTAAGTGCTGTATAAATGATGCAAACAATACAAGACTAGGCTCAACTGCCCGAAATAATCGAATTCTTGCCTCCCCTACTCTCCCCCCATCTCCCTTCATCCTCCATTCCAACAATTTGTCTCTAGATAAGATTACCTCCGGCTCCTAGCGGGGAGTTTATGCATGTGTTAAACCCCATGGAATTTAGAATTCTGGGTCGGGTTTAAATTGTAATTGCATGGAACTATGTCAGAATTAGTTAGTGGCACTGGAACTAGGGGTCCTGCAGGTGATGAACTAGTACCAGATTACATGAAACACCGTTTAGGAACTGCTGTTAATTATTCTAACATGTTTGAAATAAAGTGGGTTTTTGTAACTTGACCTTAGTGACCCTATTGGAGGAAGCCAGTGGAAAACAAACTAGAAATTAAAGTGGGTGTTGAAGGTTTCTAAAACACAAAGATGCAATAAAAACCCGACCTGTTACTGTTAAATACTTACACAGATTTCAAAACATTTACAAAGTGACACAAGTGCAAAGAATGTCCAAAGAATGTCCATATTCTACAAATATTGGAAGGGATAGAAAATGGCATTACTTAAGTACATGACAAACTTGCATTACTTATACTTTGTTTTATATACACAAGGCTAAAAGTATTTGCATTTCATTGTTCTTTTTCATATTGCATGTTTTTCAGATGAAACAGTCATCACTTCATATTCACTGATGGTTCAATTTTAAGACATCATTTAAATATATACCATCAATTTTTTAAACCCAGAGATATTGTGTGATTGGAATACTGGGATGCGGGAACATTAATACTATTTTTAAGGTATGTCATGATATACTGTGCTATGCTTTGTTATCCTATGTCATGTCACTAATGTATTGAAAAAAAACTTTTGTTTATGGTTTTATCTGTCTTTCTTTGAGGTTTACAGTGTGAACCGCAACTTGGAATATGAACACACTTATCCTTTAGTATGTTAATCACAATAAGCAAGCTGATTTACAACATTTGTATTGTGCACACCACCTAAATGCTTATCTGTGTAGTTGTTCAGTTTCATCGGCCTGAACTTCTCTTAATAGTGTTGAGGATTAGAATGCTCAGAAAAAACTGTTTAATAAGATATAGAAAACATAATATGACCATTACTCTTACCTTTCAATGGGAAAAATGATAATGAAACACCTTTCATAAAAATATTAGGTTATGTAACAATATGTGTTTGGGTGTTTCTTATACCTTCTTATGGATGACTTCTGGTATGATAAAAACCTGTACTGTGTTTCCACATGGCCACCAATGTTTTTTTTAAATGAAACTATAATTTTGTACTTACTACAAAAATGTGGTAGTTGTTCTATCAGATATATTGACTTTTGAATAAGTTCACAAGATCCAAATGATGGATCTTACTATAGAAACATTGCTGTGGTGCACAAAAAGGAGAACACGGCACACCTGCATGTGGCATTTGCAGTGCTAGCATAGTAATGAATAGTGTAAAGAGTATTTGATCTAAAATAACATTTTGCACAAGGATGCACCAATAAACAAACACATTTCAAAATGTTTATAAAATATGAAACAATAAGATTATTCATACTTCACTTGTACAATTTAAAAGATTGAACTAGCGTCTGGGATACAAAACTACTCCATTTACAATCAAAAGATTATTCATGGCCCAGTAATCTATTTGAATATGTGTTAGTCCTTTTAATGGATCAATAAAAGTTCCCATGTGTAGCTTCAAATAAACCCATACAAGGTCTTACAAAACAAAATCTTTGTTGCCATTCCATTGGCAGTTTTTGGTGACTATTTTGCATCACTACACCATTTGGATGGATAATGTACTAACTACAAATCAACATAAGATACCATACAATATGTATATGACTTACCATTATAATGAGAAAAATGTGGCTCAAAATATACAATAGGGTCACAATTTTCCAAAGATGGATGCGAAGGCCTTACCACACTTTCCTACTGGAGTGGCTTTGAGAATTTTTTTTTTTAAAAGCCTATGAGTTTATTGAGCTCATGTCACTGACCAGCACCATCACTTTGAAAAGTGTCCACTACCACTGGATTTACTGCACAGTGACAATAAATTTAGGGGCAAATTTACTCTGTGGTAAATATGCACCAGTACCGTGTATCTCATTGGGACCTTGAAAGAAAAGAAATCATTATAAAATGGATAAAATATAACCATTTTCTTAAATGTACAAACGCCACAAGGTTTGCTACTACATCACTGTATTATATTCAGCATGCCAAAATGTCAAAAAATTATAAATCAAAAATTAAAACACTTCTATTGGCTGCACAAGGCACAGTTTACAAGGGAAATGGGAACACTAGTTAATCATAAGCATGCAAATGCATGTTTGTTAAAATCAAAATACAAAGTCACAGTTTGTGAAGTTGTGGTATTGATAATTATTATGAAGCAATTCACACATTGCATACAATTAAAGAGTTAGAGCACTTGCACGTGGAAAAAGGGAAAAAGAGAGAGACAACTTGGTTGGAACACACTACAAAGTTTGCCAATTTGCAATTGTATATTGGTCTGGGTGAAAAAATAGGAAAGCAACAAAAATACATTTGTGCATTATTTTGATGACTGCACAATGCACATTAACACATGTGGGGCCAGATGTAGCAAAACAAAAATTTGCGACTCGCATTTTGCGAGTTGATGCAACTCGCAAAATGCGAGTCGCAAATTGGAATGCAGGGAAAAAAAACGTGCCGAAATAGGGACTCGCACCCGGACTCGCAAAGCAGTGTGCGAGTCCTCAGATTGTGAGTTCGCTTTTTGCGAGTGTGCAAAAAACAAACTCGCAATTAGCGAGTAGATGTCGCAAATTGCGATTACCTTGAAAATTGATTACAGGTGCAGCAGAACACTCCAGAAACCACTCCAGAACACTCTGGAAACATTTCCTGGCACATGATGATGACATCACAGCCAGGAAGTTTACTAATACACCTGGGAGGAGGCAGGACCACACCCTTTTATAACTGCCGAATTTCACACAGGACAAACAGCAGCTGCCATGGAGGGAACACCAAGGAAGAGGAAGCTGAAATTCTCTGAGAGGGAGCTGGAGGTGCTGACAGAGGAATGCTGTCAGCACTATGATGACTTGTTTGGGAGATCAGCCCTCAATGTTCCTGAAGCCACCAAGAAACAGCTGTGGCAGGACATACAGGACAAGATTAATTCCCTGGGGGTGAGCCATAGGACCATAGACGACATAAAGAAAAGGTGGTATGACCTCCGCTCCCGGACCAAGGAGAGGGTGGCTGAAAGGCTCCGGGAGATGAGAGGCACAGGAGGGGGACCATCGTCTGTGCCACCACCCACACCCCTGGAAGAAAGGGTGGAGGAAACCTTGGAGCAGGAGGCAGTGTCTGGATTTGGGGACCTGGACACCTCAGAGCCCAGCACATCAACCGGTGAGTACCATGTGATATGCCTGTACCCCTATCAATGCCATACCCCCACCCACCATGTACACAGGGGCATGCACAACCAAGATAGCTCCATTTCAGGGTAGCAAATGCCAGAATGATGCATTATGGGAAATGTAGTCAAGTAGGCAGTTCATAGGCAAATGTTTATTATGAAGTGTGCAATAGATAGTAGACACTGACAGTCTGTTCCCCATGTCCCACAGGTCTCCAACAAGACACCACCAACACTCCAAGCAGCCAGGCCCATGAGGACACCTCAGGACCCGCCAGCACCCCCACATGCACCGTCAGCAGCATCCCTGCAGTAGCCACACCTGCTGCAACAATTCCACAAGAGGCTGCCCCAGCAACAGGCAGGGATGAGACAGGTGGAAGCACAGGGCAGCCACCGCTGCGCAGGCGTCGCAGGTCCATACCATCAGGGCTGCAGTTTGCATCCGGGCTACTTCCTCCCAGCACCAGTGAGGCACATCTGCTGCGTGGTCAGCGCCTACAAAATAGAATTTTGGGGAGGATTAGTGGTGTGCTGCACCGCTTCGTGCGCAATAACCATGCCAGCATGCAGCACCTCAACACAAGGATGGACATGATTTGCAATAACACTGGGGACCTTGCCCTTGCCATGAGGGAACTGGCGGGAGGACTACTGGCCCAGGCCGAGGGTGGGCGGCGCAGAGATCGTCAGCTCATGCACAGACTGGACAGGATGGCCACATCCATCGGCAGGCTCGCCATGAACACCACAGGCCTGTCGAGGAGGACAGTTGGGCTGCAAGTGGAGATGGGCCATTTCGCTGGGGATGTGGCTAGGGGCCTGGGACATCTGACCCACATTATAGAAATGATGGAGACACGGGAAATGTCGAGGGGCACAGGGGAAACACCCCAGGACAGTGAGGAGGGCTCGACAGTGAGCAGTGTCTCTGTCACTGACAGCAGGGTGCTCAGGAGTGGCAGGCAGAGCACCACGGAAGCACCATGGACCAGCCAGGCTGGCAGGAGGGGCAGAAGGTCTTAGAGATCACCCTGGACCATAAAATGTGGCACATGACGTGAATGTGCCACATGTCTGGTTAGCATTTTCATGCCCATGGACAATCAGTACTTGTGAATAGTTTCATTAATGCACTAATAAAACAGTTATTTTTGTTCCACTTAACATATTGAGTTTTTGGTCAATAAGTGAGTATGGTGGGAGTTGACACGTACCGTCCAAAATATTGTGTTGCAATGTGTTCCCGTCTCAGTCTGCCTTGATTAGCTATACTCCTATCCCCATGATGGCGATGTGGTTGTTCTTGCTCTTCATCATCAGGATCTGGGTCTGCAGGGGTGAGAGGTAGCCCACGTCGGGTGGCTATGTTGTGGAGGATGGCGCATGCGACCACAATTTTAAATGCGGTAATGGGGGTGTATTGGAGGGCACCTCCACTGCGGCGGAGGCATCTGAATCTTGCCTTCAGGAGTCCTAAGGTGCGCTCGATGAGGTTCCTGGTCCTCTTATGTGCACTGTTGTATTGCCTCTCTGAATCATTGCTGGGTGTTAAAAACGGTGCATGATCCAAGGCCTAAGAGCATATACACTGTCACCTGTTGGGCACAAAAAGTACACTGTTAGGAAGTCCAGATTGTCGTGCACAGTGACCTGTGTGTATGTCTGCAAGTGTCTGTGGCTCTACCTAGGAGGTAACCGTCTCCGAATTCCCCACGTTCCAGGCGTTGATGTATCCCACTATGCCTAAAAATGTATGAGTCATGGGTACTGCCTGGAAACTTAGCTACAATGTCCGTGATGACATAATGGGCGTCACAAACAACCTGAATATTGAGTGAGTGGGCACACTTTCTGTTGCGGAAAAGGTGTTCTAGATTAGCAGGGGGGCATATTTGAATGTGTGTCCCATCTACACACCCTATGACATGGGGAAAGTGGGCAATGCGGTAAAAGTCCAGCTTGGTGCTGTTAATTTCTGCCTCATTCCTTGGTAAGTATATGAAGTGGGACATGTGCGTGACTAAGGCATCTAGGAAGGCCCTGAGGAACCTGGACACTGCACTTTGGGATACCCCACCTGCCACAGCAATGACCCCCTGATAGCTCCCTGAGGCCAAGAGGTGCAGTGAGCATAGCACTTGCACATGCGTAGGGATGGCGCAGCCACGCAGAGTCTGGTGTTCTAGCTGTGGTTTGAGTAAATCTATTAATTCTAGTATGGCTGCGCTGCTAAGGCGGTATTTGTCATAGATCTCTTCCTCAGTTTGCTGAAAAAGAGTCTGCCTTGTTCTATATATCTTCTCCTGTCTGTGGCCCCTCCTCCTCCTCTGCTGGGCTGCGTGGACTCTCCTTCTCACTGCTATCAGGTATATCTCCGCCATCTCGTGTAACCCAGATGCCTTCTGGGTCTCCTTTTATACTTTGGTAATGGTTCCCACCTGCTCTGAGTTAGTGGTAAATGGGACATGCAAATTGGGCTTTTTGCGACTAGTCGCAATTTGCGAGTTGCAATTGCATAAGGTTTGCGACTCGCAAATTGCGACTTGGTATTTGCGGGTCGCAAAATGGGGTCGCAACGGATGCGAGTCGCAAACGGGTCCCATCGCTTTTTGCAAGTCGGAAATTGGCTTTTTGCATCCCATTTCCGATTTTGCACTGTCGCAAATAGCGATTCGGCCCGTTTGCGGCTCGCAAAACTTTGCTACATCTGGCCTGTGATTCTTACACAGTTAAGCAGCTCATGACAGCCGCAAAATTCACAGGCTCCTAAAATTAATCAAGACATATTAGGAATTAGTGAAACAGCATTAAGCGGTAGGTAAAGTGACTATATTTCAAACACTATTAACATAAACTCACCTTTATGAATCCTGTACATGCTGTACACTGTTGCATTTGTTGTGATTAATTTAGGCTCAAGCAGTGATGGTGGTGTGTGGCCAGGGCAGTAAGGACAATACATTTCTATTGGAATGAATTTTGGTGTAATTGTTGAGTCTTCCATAGTTAATGTCTCAGGAATATCTTCTAGAATCCGCTTTTCAGAGTGTGTGTATTCCACCATTTTCCTCATATGCTTTTTGTTTGGATGGTACTCACTCACTTCCAAGAGTACTGCAGGAGACATTTCAAACTCTGAATCCATTGAGTTATCAAAACTGTCATAATTTGATATATTGTTTTCTTCCTGTTATAAAACGTTCTTGCCAAACAGTTTGTGTCATTCTTGGAATAGCCACCACTTTGAAAGATATCTGTGAGTGCATATGAATGCTTTGTGGCTGCCCTTACATTGGCACAGCCATTGTCCTGATCTTGTATTGAAAATAACACGTATCCATAGGAAAAGACACCAGTAGTCCTGTTTGCCAGTGTATACAGAAAAATAAACAAATTTCCCGGAGAACCCATGCACGGAAAGAAATACTGGAAATACTGCACAAACACCTGCTTCTGCAGCTGATGCTCTTATTTATTTGCATTCTTTTTCTCGTGTTATAAAAATTATATTTTTCTGTAGCATTTGCCTTAGTGATGACTCTTGAAGTTCTCTTGGGCATTGGAATGGTTTTGCATTTTTGGTCATTTCAAGGTGTTTGCATTTGAGTGCAGGATGTCCACTGCGGCTATCCATTGACATAAATTCTCTACACTGGGCAATTTCACAATTGCACTGTTGTTTAGTAATAGTTTTTTTAACATGAATTGGTCCTCTTTGTCCACTTTTGCAACGGACATCCAGTATATACCATTTTTGCAATCCACACAAAATTGAAAAAATGCTGTGAATGTTTTGTTGATGACGCCAGAGTGATGAATGACTTACAAACGCTAAACTGCAAATACTACACTTTATTGTTTTTTAAATACCCTCATTTCTGGTTGATTTGATTTATTTATATCCTTCACTAAAATAAGTAGAATAATAATGTTATTTGAAAGCAAAACATTTATGTACATGGCCATGAACATTAATCTCCATCTGAACACATGCATTATTACTGTATTCACTTGTATAATGTATGCATTTAGTGCTTTCCATATTAGAACATTAATAAAACATTGTTGGAAAAAAATTAAATGAAATTAACAATTTCTCTTTACTATTAGTACGAAAAAGCTAATTGAAAATAAATCTTGCCTTCATTAGTCTGATTCTCTTTCACTATGTAACCTAAAAGAAACAAGTACTGAAAATGAGTAATAATATACAGAATGAATATTTTGTTATTCATTTTTAATGTTAAGGTTTCAGCACAGCAGTGAGATTTTATAACGTGCTATGAATTACTGGTATATTACTTTTGTAAATAAACTCTAGATATTTTGGAACCATACACTCTCTTCATGCCTATGATCTTAGCACAATGAGATTTACAATACATTCAATATGTCAAAACTCCAAAAAAGAAGTTGTTAATTTATTTGGTCTTTATGCCTTTGAAATTGATATGATAGAACACATTACATACCATGTTGTTTATCCATATGACCTTTGAAGTTTAATGAATGGGTTATATGTATCTGACAGACAGGACAGTGCCAATGACTTCTAGATGAGCTAGATTGTAATTACATGGAATTATATATTTATCTGTAGAGGGAAATGATAAACCACATAGTGAATAAAACATCAACCTATCAAAATGTATTTCAATGCCTTTGTCTGGGGGAAGCAGTTGGGGTGGTGCAGCCAGTTCCTACCCACAATAACCATGGAAGGGAGAGAAGAGAGCTGCTGGGTCTCACAAGGACAGCCTTACCATTGGGGGCACTCAGTGCAGCAATCTATGCTAGCGCTTCCCCATTGACCTCCTTCTGCACAGATTCTCTCACTACCACCCCCTCAGTGGTGCCTCTCATTTCTCCTTTGCCCCTTTCCAACATTTATTTATTTCATAGCACTACTCATCCCAACTTAGGTAGTCAGACTGCTTTACATCACAAACATAAAGACACAATGAGTGATACAGGTAAATCAATCAATATATACAAAATGTTACTTAAGCAAGTGGAACTTTTTGAGTCATGTTATCCATACTGAAAGGCATTGTCTGCTAAGAGCGCTTTGTCTGACGAAATGAAGGGACAGATTAACTAAGTTTTTAAGCTACATATTAACCAATGCTGTTGTGGTCGGTCGCCTGAGAAGGAGAGAGCACAACAGCACCATATCTCCTAAGTTGTAGTAATGTTGCTCTTCCCTCCTTCCCTGTAGTGCTGGCATACATTTGTCTGCCTCACGCCAATGCACACACTCTTGCACTATAGTGCAAGGGTACATGTGTGATGTCAAGCATAGATTTTAAAATGGAAGGGTATCCATCCAACATAAAATTATATGGTTTAATAAAGTTTCACACCCTATGACTTTGTTTGTGTACTCTACGATGCAGCACACATGCAGAGTTGGAAAGGTTTGGAGAAAATAAACCTTTTATCAAAAGCCTCAAGGAGGTGTAATGTTTTGTTCCAAATCCCTTCCAATCAAAGTTAATAGATGAGTATTAGTGTCACATTCCATTGTTGAATGAATGAGAACGTCCATGTACCATGCATGCTATAGCTGCTTTACATAAGGTAGTGCATAGTGCTACTTTGTGTTACTTTAGTGCTACTGTCCAGTGCAATTCAGTATTTGCATTGGAAAATAAGCCCTATAATAACACTTTGCATCAGGTTTGCATGCCTTTTGTGATGGAAGCCAGGACTAAATTGCTAGTAACTCTATTCTATAAAATAAGTATTGGAAACCAAACACGATTGGGTGTCCTACTTATAAAATTACGTAACTACCCAAAGGAAACCTTATTAGTAACCTTAGAATAACAATTGAGGAAGAAATACAATAAGGTTTTAAGTATGGCCTTCAATTTGCATGCAGCACTTTGATTCCAGTTCATAGCTCAATGTGCTATAGCTGGAATGTAACTTTGTAGCAAAAGGATCTCTATGACAAGAGCAATTAACCACTGAGCTATCTACATAAAATACAAATGTGTGATCAGCATGTCACAAGTTGTGCTTTCCAGATGGAACACAGATACGTCTCTGCACTGTTTCATAAGCCAAAGCTGTGCCTTGATCAGTCCCAGATCTATCCATCAAGTGCATTAATCACCAGACTTCCCATGCCTTTGTAATTCTCCCTTGAAAAATGACACAAACATCTCTCCAGGATGCTCTTATCTTGGTTCAGCATGTTATGGAGTGGGCGCTTCCTTGACCCTGGCCCCCGGTACGATGGAACCAATCACAACACCCTAATGCCAGCACTGGGCTTTTATACTCATATTGTAAGCTGGGTCATGTTTGAGGGATTTGGCTGGGGCTTCAACAACATGTGCCTCAATAACACATTATTTAATGCAAGAAGGGGGTATGTCTCCATCTCCTTTTCATCCTCAGCTGTTGAACTCTAGGGTGAAAAACGGTGAGCAGATGGTCATATTCAAACATATACTCAGATTAATATGCTTTTCTTTTTTTACAGAAACAGTATGTGAACGCATAGCTCCGTTGATGTGCCTATGTCTGCTGTGACGCAGTTAGGTGCCATGGCCTGTGGACCCCTGAAATGGCAGCCGCCTGACCTGTAAGGAGGGACAAGTGGAAATGAGGTAATTCCGCTGGCGTTGTGCGCTGTCGTGCAACACTGCATTGGTTATCATTGGGGCGTACGGGTTCCAGGAGCCAATGATGCTGTACGCCGGTGGTGACGGTATGCACCGCCGTGGACGTGACCGCCATTTTCTATCTGTTCATTCACTTGCTACCTGACCTTTAACAGGAGAGGACCTACACTGCAAGTGCTGCTGTGACCTGTGTCTGGAAGCGACCATGGCTCGAGTGTCTGGGGAAAGGGCCCCTGACTTAACTTCCGAGGGGTTTAAGAGACTGGTGGATGGGGTCCTACCCCAGTGCCCTTTACTGTATTGTCCTCCTGACCAACAGGTGAGTACACTGTGAGCACAATGCGTGGGGCATGAATGTATGGAGTGCTGTGTGTGTAAGCCTCGTGTAGGAGGGGGGCCTGAGGGGTCCTGGGCAGAGTGCTGCATGTATGGTGGTCAATGTATGTGCGTGAGGGGATGGGAGGGACATGTTGGGCTATGAGTATAACAGTCCGGACGGTATGTTTAATACCTTTTCTGCTGTATCTTTTCCTGCAGGTCAGCGCCCCTCAGAGAAAGGGTATTTGGCTTGCCATCGCCAAGTAGGTGCAGACCTTGGGGGTCTATGACAGGCGGAGCACACACTGCCGCAAACGGTGGGAGGACTGGCGCCGCTGGGCAAGGAAGATGGCAGAGGCCTAGCTAGGACTGGCTTCCCAATGAAGAAGGGATGTCCGTCGGACCCTGACCCCCCTGATGTTCCGCATCCTGGCGGTGGCCTATCCAGAGTTGGATGGGCACTTGAAGGCATCACAGCAGCCACAAGGGGGTGAGTACAGATTCAGAATCATGACTTTGCACGCATTAAGGTGTTACCTGGGTCGGGGATGTGGGCTGTGGGTGCCCCTAGGCCAGGGCGAACATGGCAGGGTAGGTTCCATTATAAGAGGCTGGCCTAGCTTATAGTGGGTAACAATGGGACTTACACCTTGTGCCAGGTCCAGTTATCCCTTATTAGTAGATTAGTAGTGTTCTAGCAGCTTAGGTTGATTGAGGTAGCTATAGCAGAGCAGCTTAGGCTGAACTAGGAGACATGCAAAGCTCCTACTATACCACTTATATCATATAGGTTCTATATCATAAGAAACACAATACTCAGAGTCATTAAAAATAAAGGTACTTTATTTTAGTGACAATGTGCCAAAAATATCTCAGAGGATATAATCCCTTAGAAGGTAAGTAAAATTCACAAAATATACACATAAACCAAAATCAGGTAAGTAAAACAGTCAGAAAGTAGTGCAAACACTGTAGAATACAAAAGGATGCAATAGGACTAGGAGCAACACAAACCATATACTAAGAAAGTGGAATGTGAACCACAAATGGACCCCTAGGCTAGTGTAGTGTGTAGAGGGTCGCTGGGTGTGTAAGAAAACACTAAGGGTGTCCAAGATACCCCACCCCAAGACCCTGGAAAGTAGGAGTAAAGTACTACTACTTCCCCAGAAACACACTTAACGTGTGATAGAGGATTCTGCAAAGACCACAACAGACTGCAAAGCACTGAAGATGGATTCCTGGACCTGAGGACTTCCAAAGGAAGGAGACCAATTCCAAGAGTCGTGAAAGCGTCCGGGGGGCAGGAGCCCACCAAACCCTGGATGAAGGTGCAAAATGGCTGCCTCTGGATAGAAGAAGCTGAAGATTCTGCAACAACGAAAGGTGCTTGGAACTTCTCCTTTGTGCAGAAGATGACCCATGGAGTGCTGGAAGATTCAGAGTTGTTTCTTCGGAGAAAGACCGCAAACAAGCCTTGCTAGCTGCAAGAGTCGTGGTTAAAGAAAAAGGGTGCTGCCCGGACCCAGGAAGGACCAGGATGTCGCCACTTGGATGAAGAGACAGAGGGGGCCCTCAGCAAATCAGAGAGGCAATGCACAAGAAGGTAGCACCTGCAGAAGTCCTTGAATGCAGGTTCAAGAAGAGTGAGCACAGCAGTCATCTCAACACTACAAAAGAGGGTCCCACGAAGCCGGTGGTCAACTCAGAGAGGTGAGCGATGCAGGACAGAGTGCTGGGGACCTGGGCTTGGCTGTGCAAGAAGGATTACTTGCAAAAGTGCACAGAAGCCCTAGCAGCTACAGTTCACAAGGTGCACAGGATTACTGTCTGGAGAGGGGAAGCAAGAACTTACCTCCTCCAAATTTGAACAGTTGGACTACTGGACAGTCTGGGTCACTTGGGTCCATCAGCTGTGTTCCAGGGGCCACGCTCGTCAGGATGAGAGGGGTCACAGAGTACCGGTGACGCTGAGGTTTGGTGCCTGCTGGAGCAGGGGGAAGATTCCGTCAACCCATGGGAGATTTCTTTGTGGCTTCCAGTGCAGGGTGAAGGCAGACAGCCCTCAGAGCATGCACCACCAGGAAACAGTTGAGAAAGCCGGCAGGATTAGGTGCAACAATGTTGCTGGTAGTCTTCTTTCTACTTTGTTGCAGTTTTGCAGGCGTCCTGGAGCAGTCAGCGGTCGATCCTTGGCAGAAGTCGAAGAGAGAGGTGCAGAGGAACTCTGGTGAATTCTTGCAAGTTGTTAGCTGAGGAAAGCCCACTGGAGAGTCCCTAAATAGCCCTCAGAGGAGGATTGGCCACCTAGTGAGGTAAGACCTATCAGGAGGGGTCTCTGACGTCACCTGCTGGCACTGGCCACTCAGAGGCCTCCATGGTGCCCTCACACCTCTGGATTCAAGATGGCAGAGGTCTTGGACACACTGGAGGAGCTCTGGGCACCACCCCTGGGGTGGTGATGGACAGAAGAGTGGTCACTCCCCTTTCCTTTGCCCATTTTCACACCAGAGCAGGGACTGGGGGCTCCCTAAACAAGTGTAGACTCACTTTTACAAGGAGGGCACCATCTGTGCCCTTCAAAGCATTTCCAGAGGCTGGGAGAGGCTACTCCTCCCTAGCCCTTAACACCTATTTCCAAAGGGAGAGGGTGTAACACCCTCTCTCAGAGGAAATCCTTTGTTCTGCCTTCCTGGGACTGGGCTGCCCAGACTCCAGGAGGGCAGAACCTTGTCTGTGGGGTGGCAGCAGCTTTAACTGCAGAGAAAACCCGAGAGAGCTGGTTTGGCAGTACCCATGGTCCATAGTGGAGCCCCTGGGATGCATGGGATTGGCACCCCAATAAAAGATTTGGCATGGGGGACAATTCCATGATCTTAGACATGTTACATGGCCATATTCGGAGTTAACATTGTGAAGCTACATATAGGTATTGACCTATATGTAGTGCACACATGTAATGGTGTCCCCGCACTCACAATGTCTGGGGAAATTGCCCTGAACTATGTGGGGGCACCTTTGCTAGTGTAAGGGTGCCCTCACACTTAGTAACTTTGCCCCTAGCCTTCACTAAGTGAAGGTTAGACATATAGGTGACTTACAGGTTACTTAAGTGCAGTGTAAAACGGCTGTGAAATAACGTGTGCGTTATTTCACTCAGGCTACAGTGGCAGTCCTGTGTAAGATTTGTCTGAGCTTCCTATAGGTGGCAAAAGAAATGCTGCAGCCCATAGGGATCACCTGGAACTCCAATACCCTGGGTACCTAGGTACCATATACCTGGGAATTATAAGGGTGTTCCAGTGTGCCAATTAAAATTGGTGAAAATGGTCACTAGCCTGTAGTGACAATTTTAAAGGCAGAGAGAACATAAGCGCTGAGACTCTGTTTAGCAGAGCCTTAGTGACACAGTTAGTCCCTACACAGATACACACATTCAGGCCACCAACTATGGGGGTCATTACAACATTGGCGGTAAAAGCCTCTTAACGCCATGCAGAAGACTGCCAACACTGTCACGGCTGCGGAATTCCACCACAGCTATTATGACCCACAGCTCGTAATCCGCCAAAATTTAGACACCCACACAAGTCCGCCACACTAAAGGTCAGTGATAAACTGGCGATAACAAATCCTCCATCGTCACGCCAACAGGAATACGCCCACACTATCACGATCCACAAATCCATGCAGCGGTCTTTCAACTGCGGTATTCCATTGGCGGTACACACCGCTGCGCTCAAAATACACACACACTTTCAAAACACATCCACTTTGGACAATTTGAAATACACACACCTGATACACATACACACACCACTCCCACACACCCAATACAATATAAAACACACACCCACATCACCCACAAACCCCTACGACAACAACTGCGACCGAAGGCCACAGAGAGACACCACCATCTACAAACAAGCATCCACAGACACTCAACACCATCACCATCACCCACTGTGAGAAAGTAGCCTCTTTCTAGCCTTGTTACCCCCACTTTTGGCCTGTTTGTGAGTGTATGTCAGGGTGTTTTCACTGTCTCACTGGTATCCTGCCAGCCAGGGCCCAGTGCTCATAGTGAAAACCCTATGTTTTCAGTATGTTTGTCATGTGGCACTGGGACCCTGCTAGTCAGGACCCCAGTGCTCATAAGTTTGTGGCCTATATGTATGTGTTCCCTGTGTGGTGCCTAACTGTCTCACTGAGGCTCTGCTAATCAGAACCTCAGTGGTTATGCTCTCTCATTTCTTTCAAAGTGTCACTAACAGGCTAGTGACCAATTTTACCAATTCACATTGGCTTACTGGAACACCCTTATAATTCCCTAGTATATGGTACTGAGGTACCCAGGGTATTGGGGTTCCAGGAGATCCCTATGGGCTGCAGCATTTCTTTTGCCACCCATAGGGAGCTCTGACAATTCTTACACAGGCTTGCCACTGCAGCCTGAGTGAAATAACATCCACGTTATTTCACAGCCATTTTACACTGCACTTAAGTAACTTATAAGTCACCTATATGTCTAACCTTTACCTGGTAAAGGTTAGGTGCAAAGTCACTTAGTGTGAGGGCACCCTGGCACTAGCCAAGGTGCCCCCACATTGTTCAGAGCCAATTCCCTGGACTTTGTGAGTGCGGGGACACCATTACACGCGTGCACTACATATAGGTCACTACCTATATGTAGCTTCACAATGGTAACTCCGAATATGGCCATGTAACATGTCTATGATCATGGAATTGCCCCCTCTATGCCATCCTGGCATGGTTGGCACAATCCCATGATCCCAGTGGTCTGTAGCACAGACCCTGGTACTGCCAAACTGCCTTTCCTGGGGTTTCACTGCAGCTGCTGCCAACCCCTCAGACAGGCATCTGCCCTCCTGGGGTCCAGCCAGGCCTGGCCCAGGATGGCAGAACAAAGAACTTCCTCTGAGAGAGGGTGTTACACCCTCTCCCTTTGGAAAATGGTGTGAAGGCAGGGGAGGAGTAGCCTCCCCCAGCCTCTGGAAATGCTTTCTTGGGCACAGATGTGCCCAATTCTGCATAAGCCAGTCTACACCGGTGCAGGGGACCCCTTAGCCCTGCTCTGGCGCGAAACTGGACAAAGGAAAGGGGAGTGACCACTCCCCTGACCTGCACCTCCCATGGGAGGTGTCCAGAGCTCCTCCAGTGTGCTCCAGACCTCTGCCATCTTGGAAACAGAGGTGCTGCTGGCACACTGGACTGCTCTGAGTGGCCAGTGCCACCAGGTGACGTCAGAGACTCCTTGTGATAGGCTCCTTCAGGTGTTGCTAGCCTATCCTCTCTCCTAGGTAGCCAAACCCTCTTTTCTGGCTATTTAGGGTCTCTGTCTCTGGGGAAACTTTAGACAACGAATGCAAGAGCTCATCCGAGTTCCTCTGCATCTCTCTCTTCCCCTTCTGCCAAGGAATCGACTGCTGACCGCGCTGGAAGCCTGCAAAACTGCAACATAGTAGCAAAGACGACTACTGCAACTCTGTAACGCTGATCCTGCCGCCTTCTCGACTGTTTTCCTGGTAGTGCATGTTGTGGGGGTAGTCTGCCTCCTCTCTGCACTAGAAGCTCCGAAGAAATCTCCCGTGGGTCGACGGAATCTTCCCCCTGCAACCGCAGGCACCAAAAAGCTGCATTACCGGTCCCTTGGGTCTCCTCTCAGCACGACGAGCGAGGTCCCTCAAATCCAGCAACTCTGTCCAAGTGACCCCCACAGTCCAGTGACTCTTCAGTCCAAGTTTGGTGGAGGTAAGTCCTTGCCTCACCTCGCTAGACTGCATTGCTGGGAACCGCGACTTTTGCAGCTACTCCGGCCTCCGTGCACTTCCGGCGGAAATCCTTTGTGCACAGTCCAGCCTGGGTCCACGGCACTCTAACCTGCATTGCACGACCTCCTAAGTTGTTCTCCGGCGACGTGGGACTTCTTTGTGCGACTTCGGGTGAGGACCATTTCACACATCCTCGTAGTGCTTGTTTCTGGCACTTCTCCGGGTGCTACCTGCTGCTAATAGGGATCCTTGTCTTGCTAGACGTCCCCTCTATCTCCTGGTCCAATTTGCGACCTCCTGGTCCTTCCTGGGCCACAGCAGCGTCCAAAAACACTAACCGCACAATTTGCAGCTAGCAAGGCTTGTTGGCGTTCTTTCGGCGGGAAAACACTTCTGCACGACTCTCCAAGGCGAGAGAGATCCGTCCACTAAAGGGGAAGTCTCTAGCCCTTTTCGTTCCTGCAGAAACCTCAGCTTCTTCTGTCCAGTAGAAGCTTCTTTGCACCCGCAGCTGGCATTTCCTGGGCATCTGCCCATCTCCGACTTGCTTGTGACTTTTGGACTTGGTCCCCTTGTTCCACAGGTACCCAAGATTGGAAATCCATTGTTGTTGCATTGTTGGTTTGTGTCTTTCCTGCATTATTCCTCTAACACGACTTCTTTGTCCTTGGGGGAACTTTAGTGCACTTTGCACTCACTTTTCAGGGTCTTGGGGAGGGTTATTTTTCTAACTCTCACTATTTTCTAATAGTCCCAGCGACCCTCTACAAGGTCACATAGGTTTGGGGTCCATTCGTGGTTCACATTCCACTTTTGGAGTATATGGTTTGTGTTGCCCCTATCCCTATGTATCCCCATTGCATCCTATTGTAACTATACATTGTTTGCACTGTTTTCTAAGACTATACTGCATATTTTTGGTATTGTGTATATATATCTTGTGTATATTTCCTATCCTCTCACTGAGGGTACACTCTGAGATACTTTGGCATATTGTCATAAAAATAAAGTACCTTTATTTTTAGTATAACTGTGTATTGTGTTTTCTTATGATATTGTGCATATGACACTAAGTGGTACTGTAGTAGCTTCACACGTCTCCTAGTTCAGCCTAAGCTGCTCTGCTAAGCTACCATTATCTATCAGCCTAAGCTGCTAGACACCCTATACACTAATAAGGGATAACTGGGCCTGGTGCAAGGTGCAAGTACCCCTTGGTACTCACTACAAGCCAGTCCAGCCTCCTACACCCACATAACATCCACGCACCTCAGACAACACACCACTAAATATCACCACACACATCACAACACACACCACCCCACATATCACCCACACCACCCCATGGAACGGCAAAGACACCTCAAGTTCTCTGAGGAGGAGCTCAGGGTCATGGTGGAGGAAATCATCCGAGTAGAGCCACAGCTATTCGGATTACAGGTGCAGCACACCTCCATAGCTAGGAAGATGGAGCTATGGCGAAGAATCGTGGACAGGGTCAACGCAGTGGGACAGCAACCAAGAAATAGGGATGACATCAGAAAGGAGGAACCACCTACGGGAGAAGGTGCGTTCCGTGGTCTCAAGATACCACATCGCGGTACAGAGGACTGGCGGCGGACCCCACCTCCTCCCCCACAACTAACCACATGGGAGGAGCAGGTCTTGGCTATTCTGCATCCTGAGGGCCTCGCAGGAGTAGCTGGAGGAATGGGCTCTGGTAAGTCAAACCTTTACTACTATAACTCCCACCCTACCTGCATGCCATCACGTACCCCCACCCTCGTCCTCACTCCCATCACTCCTACTCCTCACACATGTCCCAATATCACAAACCAAACATCTCAACACCAAGCCCTGCATGCAACACCAAAGCATGGACACCCATCACCAAAGCATGGCCACTGCCCATACCCATACACCCCCCTAAACCATCATCACACAAGGTCCTACACAGGAATGCAAGCACTGGGGTACACGGTCACCCACCCGTTGCACACCATGGAACACACAGATGCAATAACCATGCTCATTCCCCCTGCAGGACCCCTACCCAACGTCACCAGACAGGAGGGCCCAGATATGTCCACACCACCCACAGAAGAGGCCCACAGTGATGACAGCAGCTCTGTCCAACTGGATCTAGATGACCAGCCCGGCCCATCTGGGACCTCAGGACAGTCGGTTCCCCTCACACTGGCACAGGCTACTAAAGAGCTTCCCCCCTCTGGAAACACCAGCACAGCACCCACCCAGCGGGCCCATACCTCTGTCCCCAGGACACGTCAAGCAGCAGTGTGTCCACCACTACAGGCAACCCAGGCTAACCCACCACCCCAACAACAACAGGGACCTGGGAGCAGTGGCAGTGGGCACACGGTTCAGGGGACAGAGGCCCAGGAACACAGGGGAACTGGAAGGGCTGCTGTGCGACAGGGGGAGGACAGGCCCAGGGAACCCACTCTCCACGAGGCCCTCTCCAACATCATGGGAGCCTACCACCATTCCCAGGAGACGATGGCAACGGTACTGGCCAAGTTTCAAGAGACCCAGCGGCTGCAGGAGGGACAGTACCTGGGGTTCAGGGAGGAACTCAAATCCATCAATTCCACCCTGGGCACCATTGTAGGGGTGCTGAAGGAACTCGTCAACACCAGGAGGGACACTGTGGCACAACAAGGGGCCTCTGACACTAGCCTGGACGATGAACTGCCCACCATCCCGCCGGCGCTAGTGGACAGGAGGCACCGCCACAGGACCACAACACCAGCACCCCACCCCCTGCAGAGTGAGAACCACCCCGCAAACGGTCCCTGAGATCCAGGACAAAGACAGAGAACGATGCCAAGACCCCCGCCAAGAAATGAGACCACCCTGATTGTCATCCTTTTGTCCCACCTTGTCACCCTGTCCATCCTGAAACTGCCCCAGCTCCACTTCCTATGCCCCTTTGGACAATGCACCTGGGAGACTAATAGACTGGACTCTGCCATGGACATTCCTCCACCATCACCCCTCACCATTTTACAACCCCCTCCAATATTGAGCACTTAAATAAACACCCTTAAAGCACAAAACAATCTGGAGTGTGTCTGTGATTTCGAAAGAGTGTATTAGCAATTACAGTGACAAAATGCTCTTTCAAATGTAATGTCAACATACCTATGTCACACAGCTCTAGTCCATGAAGAAACAAAGCAGATGTCACACAGTGGGACCCACATCTGTGAAATCGTAAGGGAAAGTGACAACTCAGTGACCATACACTGGGTGAAAAGGACAGACAGTAGAGAGGTAGTAGGTTTAAAGTAGATGTAGCAGGCAGGTTTGTCTTCTTACCTGTGTCTCACTGGAAGTATTGCAGGATCACTGAGTTCCTGTTTTCGATGTCCTCTTCTTCTGCGTCCTCGTCTTGACTGTCCACAGGCTCCACAACTGCCACAACACCTCCATCTGGACCATCCTCCTGCAGAAAAGGCACCTGTTGTCGCAAAGCCAAGTTGTGAAGCATATAGCAGGCCACGATGATCTGGCACACCTTCTTTGGTGAGTAGAATAGGGAACCACCTGTCATATGTAGGCACCGGAACCTGGCCTTCAGGAGGCCGAAGGTCTGCTCTATAATCCTCCTAGTTTTACTATGGGCCTCATTGTAGCATTCCTCTGCCCTTGTCCTGGGATTCCTCACTGGGGTCAGTAGCCATGACAGGTTGGGGTAACCAGAGTCACCTGCAAATGGCGAAGGACAACTCTTAGACACACACTAACTCTTAGGGACATCCCCAGACCCAGACAACTATTCCCACTGATTTGGGTCCAGGTGCTCACCTAAGAGCCACACCCAGTGCCTCTGGAGTTGCCCCATCACATAAGGGATGCTGCTATTCCGCAGGATGTAAGCGTCATGCACTGAGCCAGGGAATTTTGCAATAACATGGGAGATGTACTGATCTGCCAAACACACCACCATATGCACATTCATCGAATGGTAACTCTTCCGGTTTCTGTACACCTGTTCACTCCTGCGTGGGGGGACCAAGGCCACATGTGTCCCATCAATGGCACCTATGATGTTGGGGATATGTCCCAGGGCATAGAAGTAACCTTTCAATTTAGGCAAATCCTCCACCTGAGGGAAAATGATGTAGCTCTGCATGTGTTTCAGCAGGGCAGACAACACACTGGACAGCACGTTGGAAAACATAGGCTGGGACATCCCTGATGCTATGGCCACGGTTGTTTGAAATGACCCACTTGCAAGGAAATGGAGTACTGACAGCACCTGCACTTGAGGGGGGATTCCTGTGGGATGGCGGATAGCTGACATCAGGTCTGGCTCCAACTGGGCACACAGTTCCTGGATTGTGGCACAATCAAGCCTGTAGGTGATGATCACATGTCTTTCCTCCATTGTCGGCAGGTCCACCAGTGGTCTGTACACCGGAGGATGCCACCATCACCTCACATGCCCCAGCGGATGGTGCCTATGGAGGAGAACAGCGAGCACGGAGTCAACCAATTCTGATGTACGTAAACACAGCTTACTCAGAAAACTATTCATAAATCGAAATTTGCCTCTATGATTGTTTAGGCAAGGTCTAGTTTTGTGTGACGCAGTCAAAAATAAAGCCATGTGGGCCCCTGAAATGGCAGCTGTCTGACCTGTGAGGAGGGACAAGGGGATATGAGGTAACTGCGCTGGCGTTGTACACCGTCGCAGTAGGCGGTCAAAGACCGCGGCGCAATTCTGCATTGGTTAACATTGTACCCTATGGGTCCCAGGAGCCAATGACGATGTACGCCGGTGGTGATGGTACGCACCGCCGCAGACGTGACCACCATTTTCTGTCTGTTCAATCACTCGATACCTGATCTTCAACAGGAGAGGACCTACACTGCAAGTGCTGCTGTGACCTCAGTCTGGAAGAGACAATGGCTCGTGCGTCTGGGAAAAGGGCACCTGCCTTCAGCACAGAGGAGTTAGAGAAACTCGTGGATGGGGTCCTCCCCCAGTACACGCTACTCTACGGTCCTCCAGACAAACAGGTAAGTACACTGTAAGCATGCTGTATGGGCAATGCCTGTGTGGAGTGGGGTGGATGAAAGATGGGGGGGAGAATGAGGCGTGCATTAAACGACGGTGAGTGCATGTGCGTCATGGCAAGGGTAGGGATGCGGGCCAATGACTGTGACGGTGCAGTTGGTAATTACTTCTCTTTTTCCCCTGTACAATTCCTGTAGGTCAGCGCCCACCAGAAGAAGAACATCTGGCGTGCCATCGCCAAGGAAGTCCGGACCCTGGGGGTCTACCACAGATGGAGCACCCAATGCCGGAAAAGATGGGAGGACATTCGCCGCTGGAGCAAGAAGACGGCGAAGGCCCAGCTGGGGATGGCCTCCCAACGTGGGAGGGGTGCCCGTCGCACCATGACCCCCTTGATGTTCCGGATCCTGGCGGTGGCGTACCCGTAGTTGGATGGGCGCTTGAGGGCATCACAGCAGCAACAAGGGGGTGAGTACACTCTCATTCAGCTGATCCAGCGTGCATTGTAGGTGTCTGGGTAGGGGAGGTGGGCTGTGGGTTCCCCTAGGCCAGGGCGAGTTTGCTATTTCAGTTCCCTTCTTCAGGCAGACCCTGTGGCACCCCACCCCACCTGTGTACAGTGCCAACTACATCTAGTCAGGCTCCTGTGATATCCATGTGTACAGAAATCGGCCATAGCCTTGTAAGCCATGTCCCAGGGATTGAATAGTGGACCCCAAGTGTGCGGCGTAGTGCAGGGGGCTTCTGTGTCTGTCGTGTCTGCCAACGGTAACCGAATTGCATGCACTGAACATGTCTTTCTTCTGTCTCCCCCCCCCCCCCTTTTTGTGGTCTCCATGTACTTGTGAGCATTAGCATCATCAGACGGAGGAGCAGTGGCACCGGAGCAGGAGGGAGCTGCATCCCACATGGCCCTGGAGGGCGAGACTACAGACTCCGAATTCACCAGTGGGACGGAGGGCGAGGGGAGCTCCATGGCAGGGACAGGACCTGACACCAGCGATACAGACTCTTCCTCTGATGGGAGCTCCCTTGCAGTGGCGGCCCCATCTGTGCCCCCCACATCTACAGGTACAGCTGCCATCCCCCTACCAGCAACGCCCTCCCAGCAGCCCCACAGCCTTTGCCCCGGGCCCGCTCAACCAGGAGGGTGGGCATCACCTTCGCCTCAGGCACCTCAGCCCCTACCCCTGTCACCCCTGCTGCCCTCAGTGAGGAGGCCATTGACCTCCTCAGGTCCCTTACTGTTGGGCAGTCTACCATTTTGAATGCCATCCAGGGTGTAGAGAGGCAGTTGCAACAAACCAATGCATACCTGGAGGGCATTCATTCTGGTCAGGCAGCCCTTCAGCAAGCTTTTCAGACTCTGGCCTCAGCACTGATGGCAGCCATTGTCCCTGTCTCTAGCCCCCCCCATCCAACTTCCTCCGCCCGACCCAATCCCCTGTACCTCAGCCTATCCCAAGCACACCTACAGACCAGCATGCACACACCTCAAAACACAAAGGAAGCTCAGGCAAACAGAAGCACCACACATCCCACTGGGACTCACGCAAGCATCAGACAAATGCAGACACACCAACATCCACTGCCTCCACTGTGTCCCCCTCCTCCTCGTCTCCCTCCTCCCTCCATCTCGTCTCCACTCACACCTGCATGCACTACATCCTCAGCCACTACGTCCATCACCAGCACACCCACCACCACACCCCGCTCACGTGCAGTCACCACCCCCACTCCCATTCACACATCCCCAGTGTCCTCTCCCAGTGTGTCTGTGAGGCCACCTCCCAAGGTACACAAACGCAGCCACACACCGACCCAACAGACATCCACCTCACGACAGCCTCTAGCCCATGCACCTTCACCCAAAGTCAGCAAACAGACATCTCCTACAACCACAACCTCTTCCTCCACTCCCAAACCCCCTCCAGCTACCCGTCCCAGTGTTCCTAAGAAACTTTTCCTGGCCAGCCTTGACCTCTTTCCCTCAGCTCCCCCACCCCTTCAGGCTCCTAGGGCCCGACTCTCCAGGTCCCAACCTAGCACCTCAGCCACAACATCGGCAGGACCAGTGGTGGCAGTAGTCACCGGATTATTGAGTGCACCAGGCAACAGGGCAGGCAGTGTGGCAAGGAGCCACAGCACGGACAATCCCCCACCTGTCAAGCATAAAAAGTTGGCCAGTGCCCAGCGGGAGAGGGGAAAGACACCAGCCACCAAAGCCGCTCACAGGGGTACAGTTGGGAGTGTGGAGACAGCTACAACACCATCCAAGGTGGGGAAGGGGCACAGTAAAACCGGCAAGTCTGGGAAGATCAACACGGCGGACAAGACCGCCATCAGCCACACTGCCCAGGGGAAGACGGTCAGCAGCAGAAGCGCGGCCCAGGAGGAGACCGCCAGCAGCCACACTGCCCCAGACAGGACCTCCAGCAGCAGCCCCGCTGACCAGGAGGCGACCGCCAGCAGCCACACTGCCCCAGACAGGACCGCCAGCAGCAGCCCCGCTGCCCAGGAGGCGAATACCAGCAGCCCCGCTGCCACAGACAGGACTGCCAGTATCCCTGCTGCCACAGACAGGACCGCCAGCAGCCTGCTGCCACAGACAGGACCGCCACCAGCTGAATCGCTGCCAAGGACACCGCTGCCACAAGCACCGCTGAACAGGACACCGCCGCCTCAAGCACCGCTGAACAGGACAAGACCACCACCAGCTGAACCGCTGAACAGGACACCGCCGTCACAAGCACCGCGGAACAGGACAAGACCACCACCAGCTGAACCGCTGAACAGGACACCGCCGCCACAAGCACCGCTGAACAGGACACCACTGCCACAAGCACCGCAGGCCAATGAGCGCCAAAAGCTCTGACGCTACTGAGGCCGTCACGATCACGATGAAGCACTCTGGGCACAATGCCCCCTCCAGAACCAGTGGAGAGATACATCCACTACCTCAGTCCTTGGCAGGATGAATCACTCTGGCCACAAGGCCCCCTCCAGAACCAGTGGAGAAAGGCATTCACTACCTCAGTCCTTGGCAGGATGAAGCACTCTGGGCACCAAGCCCCCTCCAGAACCAGTGGAGAAAGGCATCCACTACCTCAGTACTTGGCAGGATGAAGCACTCTGGGCACCAAGCCCCCTCCAGAACCAGTGGAGAAAGGCATCCACTACCTCAGTCCTTGGCAGGATGAAGCACTCTGGGCACAAAGCCCCCTCCAGAACCAGCGGAGTATCACATCCACTACCTCAGTCCTTGGCAGGATAAAGCACTCTGGGCACCAAGCCCCCTCCAGAACCAGTGGAGAAAGGCATCCACTACCTCAGTCCTTGGCAGGATGAAGCACTCTGGGCACCAAGCCCCCTCCAGAACCAGTGGAGAAAGGCATCCACTACCTCAGTCCTTGGCAGGATGAAGCAGTCTGGGCACACAGCCCCCTCCAGAACGAACCAGTGGAGTATCACATCCACTACCTCAGTCCTTGGCAGGATGAAGCACTCTGGGCACCAAGCCTCCTCCAGAACCAGTGGAGAAAGGCATCCACTACTTCAGTCCTTGGCAGGATGAAGCACTCTGGGCACAAGGCCCCCTCCAGAACCAGTGGAGAATGTTATCCACTTGAGAGACTGTGGCTTTCCACTCCCCAGGATTGAACATTGGGCAAACCACCCACTGTAGAGACTTGTGAGACTGTGGCTTTGCACTCCCCAGTATTGAACAGTGGGCAACCCACCCACTGTAGAGACTTGTGAGACTGTGGCTTTGCACTCCCCAGGATTGGACAGTGGGCAAACCACCCACTGTAGAGACTTGTGAGACTGTGGCTTTGTACTACCCAGGATTGAACAGTGGGCATGGAGCCCCCTCGTGGATCTGGCATTCTGCACTCAACCGGCTGAGGTTCCCCCCTTTCCTTCCCCCTGAGGTGCCTGTTTTATTTCTAACTGATGCCCCTGCAGTGTTCTCTCCTTCTTGTTCCGTTATTGAGTATGGGCCTTGCCCATGCCTTTTGGGCCCAGTGATCCACGGACTATGATGGTGGAATCCCTTGGACTTGTGTTATTGGTGTATTTAATTGTATATAGTATAAATGTATATATTTGTAAATATTTTTGATGTATGTAATTGAATATATCACAATTATTCGACTCATTTCCTTTTGTCCTTACATTCTTCCAGGAGGGGTTGGGGGGTGTAACTGTGATGTATCAATATGTATTAGCGTGTGTGTTGTAGTGAGTGAGGGTGGGGGTGGGGGAGTTGCGTGTTGCATGTGTGTGTCACTGTTTTTTCCCTCCCCCCTCCCCTGTGTCGTAGGGGCAGTACTAACCGTTGTCTTCGCAGCCGGCATTTGTGCTCCTGGTAGAGGAGCAGGAAGATAAAGGCTGGCAGAATCTGGAGCTTCAGTTCCATGGAGTCCTGGTTCCTCGTGGGGTGTGTAGAGGTGAGCGTTTTCCCTTCTGAGTCCTGTTTCAGCCGTGTTTTTGTTCGCGGTGAATCCGCCCCGGAAAAGGTGGCGGATTGGTGGGTTGTAATAGTGTGGGCGGTACATTGTCCTCCTCCTGTCTGTTGCCAGTTACCGCCGCGGTGTTTGTTTTTACTGCTGTGACGGTGGGAGTGTTAAAGTGGCTGTCTATGTTGGCGGTTTCCGCCACGGTTGTAATTCCATTTTTTTCCCGTTGGCCTGTTGGCGGTTTTAACGCCGCTTTAACACCGACCGCCAGGGTTGTAATGACCACCTATGTGTCCTCTCCCACTGTGTCTGTTGCCCCCTCCTCCCAAAGCACACAAACGCAAGCACCCAGACACCCAACAGCCATCCACCTCACAACAGCATCCAGCCCATGCACCTGCACCCAAACACAGGAGACAGATACCTCCTACAACCACTCCCTCTTCCTCCACTCCCACACCTTTACCCTCTTCCCATGCCAGTGTCCCTAAGAAGCTTTTCCTCACCACCCTTGACCTATTCCCTGCCCTACTGTCCTTCGGTCGAGGGTGGCCAGAATCCAGCCCAGCACCTCAGCCACCCAGTCCACGGCCACTGTATTTTCTGCAGCTACTGCAGATGTGAGAGGCTCCAAGGAGGTACCCGTCAGCACAGCCAGTGTGCCTGCACCACCTGCCAAGGGCAAGAAGGGCCCGCCACCTAGCAAGGGCAAGAAGGGGACACCAGCCAGCAAGAAGAAGGAGGCACCACCAGCCAGCAAGGGTAAGGAGGTACCACCAGCCAGCAAGGGCAGGAAGGGAACACCAGCTGGCAGAAGCAAGGAGGCACTACCATCTCCCAAGGGCAGGAAGGGGCAAACAACACCAGCCATGGCACTTCAGCCGTCTGCAGGGGAAGGGCTGGAGCCTCCTCCCGCCACTGACAGCACCGTCACCTGCACCTTGGCCAGCACCGCCACCTGCACCACTGCAAGCACTGCCACCTGCACAGCCGCATTCACCACTGCCAGCAGCAGCAGCCCCTATGGGCAGCCGTCCGAGGCTGCAGGAGAAGGACTGGGGCCTCCCCTACCACTGACAGCACCGCCACCTGCACCGCCGGCAGCACCGCCACCTGTGCACCACTGCAAGCCCCACCGGCAGCAGCAGCCCCAGTTGGCAGCCGTTCAAGGCGGCGGGGGAAGGGTTGGGGCCTCCTCCCACCACTGACAGCACCGCCACCTGCACCGCAACCCCATCCACTGAGCATCTGTCACCACCAGCTAACAGTGTGTAGTCGTGACTACATGGGCTGCAGTGCATCCTGGCCCCTGCAACACCTGTAGGTGTGACACCCAGGTGAGAGACTGTGACCTTGCACCATCCAGGATGAAGCACACTGGGCACAAGAGCCCCTCTAGAACTAGTGGAAGAACGGCATCCACTCACCCCATCCTTACCAGTATGAAGCACACTGGGCACAAGACCCCCTCCAGAACCAGTGGAGAAGCCATCCACTTGAGAGACTGTGGCTTTGCACTCCCCAGTATTGAACAGTGGGCAACCCACCCACTGTAGAGACTTGTGAGACTGTGGCTTTGCACTCCCCAGGATTGGACAGTGGGCAAACCACCCACTGTAGAGACTTGTGAGACTGTGGCTTTGTACTACCCAGGATTGAACAGTGGGCATGGAGCCCCCTCGTGGATCTGGCATTCTGCACTCAACCGGCTGAGGTTCCCCCCTTCCCTTCCCCCTGAGGTGCCTGTTTTATTTCTAACTGATGCCCCTGCAGTGTTCTCTCCTTCTTGTTCCGTTATTGAGTATGGGCCTTGCCCATGCCTTTTGGGCCCAGTGATCCACGGACTATGATGGTGGAATCCCTTGGACTTGTGTTATTGGTGTATTTAATTGTATATAGTATAAATGTATATATTTGTAAATATTTTCGATGTATGTAATTGAATATATCACAATTATTCGACTCATTTCCTTTTGTCCTTACATTCTTCCAGGAGGGGTTGGGGGGTGTAACTGTGATGTATCAATATGTATTAGCGTGTGTGTTGTAGTGAGTGAGGGTGGGGGTGGGGGAGTTGCGTGTTGCATGTGTGTGTCACTGTTTTTTCCCTCCCCCCTCCCCTGTGTCGTAGGGGCAGTACTAACCGTTGTCTTCGCAGCCGGCATTTGTGCTCCTGGTAGAGGAGCAGGAAGATAAAGGCTGGCAGAATCTGGAGCTTCAGTTCCATGGAGTCCTGGTTCCTCGTGGGGTGTGTAGAGGTGAGCGTTTTCCCTTCTGAGTCCTGTTTCAGCCGTGTTTTTGTTCGCGGTGAATCCGCCCCGGAAAAGGTGGCGGATTGGTGGGTTGTAATAGTGTGGGCGGTACATTGTCCTCCTCCTGTCTGTTGCCAGTTACCGCCGCGGTGTTTGTTTTTACTGCTGTGACGGTGGGAGTGTTAAAGTGGCTGTCTATGTTGGCGGTTTCCGCCACGGTCGTAATTCCATTTTTTTCCCGTTGGCCTGTTGGCGGTTTTAACGCCGCTTTAACACCGACCGCCAGGGTTGTAATGACCACCTATGTGTCCTCTCCCACTGTGTCTGTTGCCCCCTCCTCCCAAAGCACACAAACGCAAGCACCCAGACACCCAACAGCCATCCACCTCACAACAGCATCCAGCCCATGCACCTGCACCCAAACACAGGAGACAGATACCTCCTACAACCACTCCCTCTTCCTCCACTCCCACACCTTTACCCTCTTCCCATGCCAGTGTCCCTAAGAAGCTTTTCCTCACCACCCTTGACCTATTCCCTGCCCTACTGTCCTTCGGTCGAGGGTGGCCAGAATCCAGCCCAGCACCTCAGCCACCCAGTCCACGGCCACTGTATTTTCTGCAGCTACTGCAGATGTGAGAGGCTCCAAGGAGGTACCCGTCAGCACAGCCAGTGTGCCTGCACCACCTGCCAAGGGCAAGAAGGGCCCGCCACCTAGCAAGGGCAAGAAGGGGACACCAGCCAGCAAGAAGAAGGAGGCACCACCAGCCAGCAAGGGTAAGGAGGTACCACCAGCCAGCAAGGGCAGGAAGGGAACACCAGCTGGCAGAAGCAAGGAGGCACTACCATCTCCCAAGGGCAGGAAGGGGCAAACAACACCAGCCATGGCACTTCAGCCGTCTGCAGGGGAAGGGCTGGAGCCTCCTCCCGCCACTGACAGCACCGTCACCTGCACCTTGGCCAGCACCGCCACCTGCACCACTGCAAGCACTGCCACCTGCACAGCCGCATTCACCACTGCCAGCAGCAGCAGCCCCTATGGGCAGCCGTCCGAGGCTGCAGGAGAAGGACTGGGGCCTCCCCTACCACTGACAGCACCGCCACCTGCACCGCCGGCAGCACCGCCACCTGTGCACCACTGCAAGCCCCACTGGCAGCAGCAGCCCCAGTTGGCAGCCGTTCAAGGCGGCGGGGGAAGGGTTGGGGCCTCCTCCCACCACTGACAGCACCGCCACCTGCACCGCAACCCCATCCACTGAGCATCTGTCACCGCCAGCGAGCAGTGTGTAGTTGTGACTACATGGGCTGCAGTGCATCCTGGCCCCTGCAACACCTGTAGGTGTGACACCCAGGTGAGAGACTGTGACCTTGCACCATCCAGGATGAAGCACACTGGGCACAAGAGCCCCTCTAGAACTAGTGGAAGAACGGCATCCACTCACCCCATCCTTACCAGTATGAAGCACACTGGGCACAAGACCCCCTCCAGAACCAGTGGAGAAGCCATCCACTTGAGAGACTGTGGCTTTGCACTCCCCAGTATTGAACAGTGGGCAACCCACCCACTGTAGAGACTTGTGAGACTGTGGCTTTGCACTCCCCAGGATTGGACAGTGGGCAAACCACCCACTGTAGAGACTTGTGAGACTGTGGCTTTGTACTACCCAGGATTGAACAGTGGGCATGGAGCCCCCTCGTGGATCTGGCATTCTGCACTCAACCGGCTGAGGTTCCCCCCTTCCCTTCCCCCTGAGGTGCCTGTTTTATTTCTAACTGATGCCCCTGCAGTGTTCTCTCCTTCTTGTTCCGTTATTGAGTATGGGCCTTGCCCATGCCTTTTGGGCCCAGTGATCCACGGACTATGATGGTGGAATCCCTTGGACTTGTGTTATTGGTGTATTTAATTGTATATAGTATAAATGTATATATTTGTAAATATTTTCGATGTATGTAATTGAATATATCACAATTATTCGACTCATTTCCTTTTGTCCTTACATTCTTCCAGGAGGGGTTGGGGGGTGTAACTGTGATGTATCAATATGTATTAGCGTGTGTGTTGTAGTGAGTGAGGGTGGGGGTGGGGGAGTTGCGTGTTGCATGTGTGTGTCACTGTTTTTTCCCTCCCCCCTCCCCTGTGTCGTAGGGGCAGTACTAACCGTTGTCTTCGCAGCCGGCATTTGTGCTCCTGGTAGAGGAGCAGGAAGATAAAGGCTGGCAGAATCTGGAGCTTCAGTTCCATGGAGTCCTGGTTCCTCGTGGGGTGTGTAGAGGTGAGCGTTTTCCCTTCTGAGTCCTGTTTCAGCCGTGTTTTTGTTCGCGGTGAATCCGCCCCGGAAAAGGTGGCGGATTGGTGGGTTGTAATAGTGTGGGCGGTACATTGTCCTCCTCCTGTCTGTTGCCAGTTACCGCCGCGGTGTTTGTTTTTACTGCTGTGACGGTGGGAGTGTTAAAGTGGCTGTCTATGTTGGCGGTTTCCGCCACGGTCGTAATTCCATTTTTTTCCCGTTGGCCTGTTGGCGGTTTTAAAGCCGCTTTAACACCGACCGCCAGGGTTGTAATGACCACCTATGTGTCCTCTCCCACTGTGTCTGTTGCCCCCTCCTCCCAAAGCACACAAACGCAAGCACCCAGACACCCAACAGCCATCCACCTCACAACAGCATCCAGCCCATGCACCTGCACCCAAACACAGGAGACAGATACCTCCTACAACCACTCCCTCTTCCTCCACTCCCACACCTTTACCCTCTTCCCATGCCAGTGTCCCTAAGAAGCTTTTCCTCACCACCCTTGACCTATTCCCTGCCCTACTGTCCTTCGGTCGAGGGTGGCCAGAATCCAGCCCAGCACCTCAGCCACCCAGTCCACGGCCACTGTATTTTCTGCAGCTACTGCAGATGTGAGAGGCTCCAAGGAGGTACCCGTCAGCACAGCCAGTGTGCCTGCACCACCTGCCAAGGGCAAGAAGGGCCCGCCACCTAGCAAGGGCAAGAAGGGGACACCAGCCAGCAAGAAGAAGGAGGCACCACCAGCCAGCAAGGGTAAGGAGGTACCACCAGCCAGCAAGGGCAGGAAGGGAACACCAGCTGGCAGAAGCAAGGAGGCACTACCATCTCCCAAGGGCAGGAAGGGGCAAACAACACCAGCCATGGCACTTCAGCCGTCTGCAGGGGAAGGGCTGGAGCCTCCTCCCGCCACTGACAGCACCGTCACCTGCACCTTGGCCAGCACCGCCACCTGCACCACTGCAAGCACTGCCACCTGCACAGCCGCATTCACCACTGCCAGCAGCAGCAGCCCCTATGGGCAGCCGTCCGAGGCTGCAGGAGAAGGACTGGGGCCTCCCCTACCACTGACAGCACCGCCACCTGCACCGCCGGCAGCACCGCCACCTGTGCACCACTGCAAGCCCCACTGGCAGCAGCAGCCCCAGTTGGCAGCCGTTCAAGGCGGCGGGGGAAGGGTTGGGGCCTCCTCCCACCACTGACAGCACCGCCACCTGCACCGCAACCCCATCCACTGAGCATCTGTCACCGCCAGCTAACAGTGTGTAGTCGTGACTACATGGGCTGCAGTGCATCCTGGCCCCTGCAACACCTGTAGGTGTGACACCCAGGTGAGAGACTGTGACCTTGCACCATCCAGGATGAAGCACACTGGGCACAAGAGCCCCTCTAGAACTAGTGGAAGAACGGCATCCACTCACCCCATCCTTACCAGTATGAAGCACACTGGGCACAAGACCCCCTCCAGAACCAGTGGAGAAGCCATCCACTTGAGAGACTGTGGCTTTGCACTCCCCAGTATTGAACAGTGGGCAACCCACCCACTGTAGAGACTTGTGAGACTGTGGCTTTGCACTCCCCAGGATTGGACAGTGGGCAAACCACCCACTGTAGAGACTTGTGAGACTGTGGCTTTGTACTACCCAGGATTGAACAGTGGGCATGGAGCCCCCTCGTGGATCTGGCATTCTGCACTCAACCGGCTGAGGTTCCCCCCTTCCCTTCCCCCTGAGGTGCCTGTTTTATTTCTAACTGATGCCCCTGCAGTGTTCTCTCCTTCTTGTTCCGTTATTGAGTATGGGCCTTGCCCATGCCTTTTGGGCCCAGTGATCCACGGACTATGATGGTGGAATCCCTTGGACTTGTGTTATTGGTGTATTTAATTGTATATAGTATAAATGTATATATTTGTAAATATTTTCGATGTATGTAATTGAATATATCACAATTATTCGACTCATTTCCTTTTGTCCTTACATTCTTCCAGGAGGGGTTGGGGGGTGTAACTGTGATGTATCAATATGTATTAGCGTGTGTGTTGTAGTGAGTGAGGGTGGGGGTGGGGGAGTTGCGTGTTGCATGTGTGTGTCACTGTTTTTTCCCTCCCCCCTCCCCTGTGTCGTAGGGGCAGTACTAACCGTTGTCTTCGCAGCCGGCATTTGTGCTCCTGGTAGAGGAGCAGGAAGATAAAGGCTGGCAGAATCTGGAGCTTCAGTTCCATGGAGTCCTGGTTCCTCGTGGGGTGTGTAGAGGTGAGCGTTTTCCCTTCTGAGTCCTGTTTCAGCCGTGTTTTTGTTCGCGGTGAATCCGCCCCGGAAAAGGTGGCGGATTGGTGGGTTGTAATAGTGTGGGCGGTACATTGTCCTCCTCCTGTCTGTTGCCAGTTACCGCCGCGGTGTTTGTTTTTACTGCTGTGACGGTGGGAGTGTTAAAGTGGCTGTCTATGTTGGCGGTTTCCGCCACGGTCGTAATTCCATTTTTTTCCCGTTGGCCTGTTGGCGGTTTTAACGCCGCTTTAACACCGACCGCCAGGGTTGTAATGACCACCTATGTGTCCTCTCCCACTGTGTCTGTTGCCCCCTCCTCCCAAAGCACACAAACGCAAGCACCCAGACACCCAACAGCCATCCACCTCACAACAGCATCCAGCCCATGCACCTGCACCCAAACACAGGAGACAGATACCTCCTACAACCACTCCCTCTTCCTCCACTCCCACACCTTTACCCTCTTCCCATGCCAGTGTCCCTAAGAAGCTTTTCCTCACCACCCTTGACCTATTCCCTGCCCTACTGTCCTTCGGTCGAGGGTGGCCAGAATCCAGCCCAGCACCTCAGCCACCCAGTCCACGGCCACTGTATTTTCTGCAGCTACTGCAGATGTGAGAGGCTCCAAGGAGGTACCCGTCAGCACAGCCAGTGTGCCTGCACCACCTGCCAAGGGCAAGAAGGGCCCGCCACCTAGCAAGGGCAAGAAGGGGACACCAGCCAGCAAGAAGAAGGAGGCACCACCAGCCAGCAAGGGTAAGGAGGTACCACCAGCCAGCAAGGGCAGGAAGGGAACACCAGCTGGCAGAAGCAAGGAGGCACTACCATCTCCCAAGGGCAGGAAGGGGCAAACAACACCAGCCATGGCACTTCAGCCGTCTGCAGGGGAAGGGCTGGAGCCTCCTCCCGCCACTGACAGCACCGTCACCTGCACCTTGGCCAGCACCGCCACCTGCACCACTGCAAGCACTGCCACCTGCACAGCCGCATTCACCACTGCCAGCAGCAGCAGCCCCTATGGGCAGCCGTCCGAGGCTGCAGGAGAAGGACTGGGGCCTCCCCTACCACTGACAGCACCGCCACCTGCACCGCCGGCAGCACCGCCACCTGTGCACCACTGCAAGCCCCACTGGCAGCAGCAGCCCCAGTTGGCAGCCGTTCAAGGCGGCGGGGGAAGGGTTGGGGCCTCCTCCCACCACTGACAGCACCGCCACCTGCACCGCAACCCCATCCACTGAGCATCTGTCACCGCCAGCGAGCAGTGTGTAGTTGTGACTACATGGGCTGCAGTGCATCCTGGCCCCTGCAACACCTGTAGGTGTGACACCCAGGTGAGAGACTGTGACCTTGCACCATCCAGGATGAAGCACACTGGGCACAAGAGCCCCTCTAGAACTAGTGGAAGAACGGCATCCACTCACCCCATCCTTACCAGTATGAAGCACACTGGGCACAAGACCCCCTCCAGAACCAGTGGAGAAGCCATCCACTTGAGAGACTGTGGCTTTGCACTCCCCAGTATTGAACAGTGGGCAACCCACCCACTGTAGAGACTTGTGAGACTGTGGCTTTGCACTCCCCAGGATTGGACAGTGGGCAAACCACCCACTGTAGAGACTTGTGAGACTGTGGCTTTGTACTACCCAGGATTGAACAGTGGGCATGGAGCCCCCTCGTGGATCTGGCATTCTGCACTCAACCGGCTGAGGTTCCCCCCTTCCCTTCCCCCTGAGGTGCCTGTTTTATTTCTAACTGATGCCCCTGCAGTGTTCTCTCCTTCTTGTTCCGTTATTGAGTATGGGCCTTGCCCATGCCTTTTGGGCCCAGTGATCCACGGACTATGATGGTGGAATCCCTTGGACTTGTGTTATTGGTGTATTTAATTGTATATAGTATAAATGTATATATTTGTAAATATTTTTGATGTATGTAATTGAATATATCACAATTATTCGACTCATTTCCTTTTGTCCTTACATTCTTCCAGGAGGGGTTGGGGGGTGTAACTGTGATGTATCAATATGTATTAGCGTGTGTGTTGTAGTGAGTGAGGGTGGGGGTGGGGGAGTTGCGTGTTGCATGTGTGTGTCACTGTTTTTTCCCTCCCCCCTCCCCTGTGTTGTAGGGGCAGTACTAACCGTTGTCTTCGCAGCCGGCATTTGTGCTCCTGGTAGAGGAGCAGGAAGATAAAGGCTGGCAGAATCTGGAGCTTCAGTTCCATGGAGTCCTGGTTCCTCGTGGGGTGTGTAGAGGTGAGCGTTTTCCCTTCTGAGTCCTGTTTCAGCCGTGTTTTTGTTCGCGGTGAATCCGCCCCGGAAAAGGTGGCGGATTGGTGGGTTGTAATAGTGTGGGCGGTACATTGTCCTCCTCCTGTCTGTTGCCAGTTACCGCCGCGGTGTTTGTTTTTACTGCTGTGACGGTGGGAGTGTTAAAGTGGCTGTCTATGTTGGCGGTTTCCGCCACGGTCGTAATTCCATTTTTTTCCCGTTGGCCTGTTGGCGGTTTTAACGCCGCTTTAACACCGACCGCCAGGGTTGTAATGACCACCTATGTGTCCTCTCCCACTGTGTCTGTTGCCCCCTCCTCCCAAAGCACACAAACGCAAGCACCCAGACACCCAACAGCCATCCACCTCACAACAGCATCCAGCCCATGCACCTGCACCCAAACACAGGAGACAGATACCTCCTACAACCACTCCCTCTTCCTCCACTCCCACACCTTTACCCTCTTCCCATGCCAGTGTCCCTAAGAAGCTTTTCCTCACCACCCTTGACCTATTCCCTGCCCTACTGTCCTTCGGTCGAGGGTGGCCAGAATCCAGCCCAGCACCTCAGCCACCCAGTCCACGGCCACTGTATTTTCTGCAGCTACTGCAGATGTGAGAGGCTCCAAGGAGGTACCCGTCAGCACAGCCAGTGTGCCTGCACCACCTGCCAAGGGCAAGAAGGGCCCGCCACCTAGCAAGGGCAAGAAGGGGACACCAGCCAGCAAGAAGAAGGAGGCACCACCAGCCAGCAAGGGTAAGGAGGTACCACCAGCCAGCAAGGGCAGGAAGGGAACACCAGCTGGCAGAAGCAAGGAGGCACTACCATCTCCCAAGGGCAGGAAGGGGCAAACAACACCAGCCATGGCACTTCAGCCGTCTGCAGGGGAAGGGCTGGAGCCTCCTCCCGCCACTGACAGCACCGTCACCTGCACCTTGGCCAGCACCGCCACCTGCACCACTGCAAGCACTGCCACCTGCACAGCCGCATTCACCACTGCCAGCAGCAGCAGCCCCTATGGGCAGCCGTCCGAGGCTGCAGGAGAAGGACTGGGGCCTCCCCTACCACTGACAGCACCGCCACCTGCACCGCCGGCAGCACCGCCACCTGTGCACCACTGCAAGCCCCACTGGCAGCAGCAGCCCCAGTTGGCAGCCGTTCAAGGCGGCGGGGGAAGGGTTGGGGCCTCCTCCCACCACTGACAGCACCGCCACCTGCACCGCAACCCCATCCACTGAGCATCTGTCACCGCCAGCGAGCAGTGTGTAGTCGTGACTACATGGGCTGCAGTGCATCCTGGCCCCTGCAACACCTGTAGGTGTGACACCCAGGTGAGAGACTGTGACCTTGCACCATCCAGGATGAAGCACACTGGGCACAAGAGCCCCTCTAGAACTAGTGGAAGAACGGCATCCACTCACCCCATCCTTACCAGTATGAAGCACACTGGGCACAAGACCCCCTCCAGAACCAGTGGAGAAGCCATCCACTTGAGAGACTGTGGCTTTGCACTCCCCAGGACCAAACAGTGGGCAAACCACCCACTAGAGAGACTGTGGCTTTTCACTCCCCAGGACCAAGCAGTGGGTAACATCCCCAGGATGTCGCAAAGGGCATGTAGCCCCCTCCAGGAGCAGTGGTGTTGTACCATCTTCCGGCTGAGGTGCCCCTATTCCCTGTCCCCCTGAGGTGCCTGTGTGTTTTCGACCTGATGCCCTTGCAGTGTTCTCTCCGTATTGAGGCAGGAGTCAAGTGTGGCCTTGGCCTATGTGTTATGGCCCCGTGGGCCACGGATATTTTGGAATGGGCATTGTCCCTCCTTTTCTATATATTGTACATACTGTTTATTGCTTTAAGGACGTATGTATCTGAAATTTTACTATTATACTCCATTTAATCAATCCTTTTGTCATTGCGTTATTCCTGGGGGTTACGGGATGTATATGTACTGTTGTTGCATCTGTTTGTGTGTATGGTGTTGGGGGTGGGGGTGTTGCGTGTTGCGTGTGTGTGTCACTCTCTTTTTCCTCCCCCTCCTCCCTTGTGTGCTAGGTGTGGTACTCACCGTGGTCGTCTTCGCTGGTGTTCGTGTTCCTGGTGTATGAGGAGGTATACCAGCATGGGGAAGATCTGCAGCACGGGCTCCATGGCGTTGTGGTTCTTCCTTGTGTGTCGAGTGGTAAGTAATTTCCCTTCTGTGTACTGTTTCCGCCGTGCTTTTGATGCCGTTGGTACCGCCCCAGAAAAGGTGGCGGATTGGCCTCTCATAATAGTGTGGGCGGTACATTGTCTTCCGCCTGGGTGTTGGCGGTTACCGCCGCAGTGCTTGTTGCTACCGCCATGGCGGTCAGAGTGTTAAAGTGGCTGTCTGTGTAGACTGTTTCCACCGTGGTCATAATTAAAAAAATGTATCGCCGGCCTGTTGCTGGTATTACCGCCGCTTTATAACCGACCGCCAGGGTTGTAATGAGGGCCTAAGTGTGTTTCACAGTGTGTTGTCCATTTGGGTCCAGAGAGGCTCTGTGCTAAACTGAGATTTGAAGTTTTGTTTCATGTATATTGCTTGTGCTTTTTAGGAGAAACATGCTTTCTCGAAGAATTGAAGTTTGGTTGTTGAACTCATCGTAGTCTAAGATATTGGGATAGATACTGGGTATATGTTGTTGTAACTAGTCTGTTAAGGTTTGTGGTGCTGCGCCGTGAAGTATTGATGGCTGCACAAAGGATAGGGACTCATGAAACGTCTATTGTGAGGTTGTACTAACTGAGATTGGTGTTTAGCTAACCCTTTTGTGCAGAGGAGTACACTACACTAGTGAGTGTGCTTTTCCGATGGTTGAGAATTTACTTTGTGTATGTGATAGCCCCAGGAGGCTGCTATTCTCTGGTTTCCCTGGCATGATTTTGGACTTTGACTTTCTTTTAGTGAAGCAGACAATAATTATTATTTTGTTTCATTATTTTGCTATTGCAAAGCTGATCAATGTTGAGTGAGAGCAGCTGTGAAGTGCTGCCAATTACATCATAGGGTGATAGGTTTGTATTGGTGAGTTGGTATGTGTGTCACAATGTTATTGGTTGGTCTGACAACTGTGCTTGAATAGGTTATTACTTCAGAGAGTGTTGCTCTGTTAGTGGTCAGTTTAGTGGTATCATGCTGAGAATGGATGTTAGCATTGTTGTGTATTGTACTGTGATTTGTTGAGAACTGCTGGTTATTTCAATTGAAGCTTCGTGATTTTGTGTTGCATCGTATGCAGAGTGAAGATGAACATTTTCCTGAAATTGAGAGCTTTCTTGAGAGATGATAAAATACCGGTCCATGAGGGCAAGGAGACCCTTCCTGAGGCCACACCTACATATGATTAAACAATGGAATAAGATCACAGCAATTGAAGAGTCCTTGCAGATTCCCCCACATGGTATCTTTAATTTGGGAATAATTAAAAATAGGAGGCGAGTGTTGTATGACATGAAACCCTCACCCAGCCTAATCTGAGGCTTTCGATGCATAGTAGCGTGCGGCGCATGCAAAGGAGAAATATTATGCCAAAGCAGAAAATATGGACTGTAGTTGGAGAGAAGCAGGATTGGGTGCAGAATAGCAAGAATGAAGGGAAAATTTACTTGGGGGTATTAGGATGTATCCTGAATTGACAAGAGACAGAACAGAGAGGAAGCAAGCATGAGAGGGTGGTGGCATTCAAGAGTAGGAAGATGAAATGAGTGATAGAAACTCCACCTCCATAAAATGTTGTCCAACAGGCCAGAGGGAATCAACAGCCCATATAGCACCCCACCCACAACCTGTCAACTTAGGTCCAAGCACACAGGTAGATCAGAGCATTCCTTGGGGAGGTTTGCCTCTTGTTGTGCCAGTTTGTTTAGAAGGGGCTCTGAGTGCTATTGTTATTAGTTTAGGCGCAGTAGCCCTTACAATCACAACACTCGCACTAATATAGATCCAGGAGTGAGGGCCTGAGGGGGCATTGCCAAGATGGCGACTAGGACAGACGCTCTTTGAGCAAGCACTGTGTTTGTCCCGTCTAAGTCCTGTGCAATCCTGCCCGACAATTGGAATTAGGAGCCACCGCCTCACTAAACAACTCCCCTGTGTCCAGACAAAGAAAGGATTAAGGGAAGGGGAGGAGAAACAAATGCTGGGTGGACTGTACCACTCTGTGGTCGCAGGAGTGGTACAGGAGGCCTGGGAGTCAGAGGCTGTGGATTGGCGCAGCATATGGCAGGCTGCCTCCGGTGGCTCAGTCCCCTTCCTCTTCCCACCCCTCCCACACTCAAGGGTGAACGGAACTCCAAGACATGGGAGTCACTCCATGCATGCTGAACAAGGAAACCTATGCTGCCCACAGAGAACAACAAGACAACAGCCCAGCACCGGAGGAGGGCGGCGGCGGTGGTGAGGGTTTTTTGGACACCCACGCAGAGCAGTGTAAAACCTCGGACATCGCAGAGGGAACTCCCTTGGCTGTGAAGAGACCTTAGGACCACCAAGTCATCAGGTGAGGTGGAGGCGCCCTAATGGTAAGAGACGAGCCCAGGAGTTGGCAATGAGACGCTCCCCGCTTCCCTACACTTATCCCCCATCCCATCACAAGGGGCCTAAGGGAGCTGGTGAAAAGGGGTGAGACCGGGAGGTGGAGCTCCTAACCTCGCCAGTGAGATCGCGCCGAGGGCGAAGGAACACAGGGGCCCCTTAAAGGAGATTGCAAGACACTAGGTAAAGGGGCTTACCTGCCCCTACCCTCCCTGGAAGAAACAGTCAGGGTAGAGTCTACGGAGCAGGGAATAGCTGTGGAAAACCTCCCTAAGAGATCAAGAA
The DNA here is from genome assembly GCF_031143425.1 of Pleurodeles waltl. Classification (NCBI taxonomy): domain Eukaryota; kingdom Metazoa; phylum Chordata; class Amphibia; order Caudata; family Salamandridae; genus Pleurodeles; species Pleurodeles waltl. The sequence continues at coordinate 1,400,433,708 of NC_090440.1, read as the reverse complement.
GAGTGTTACATCCTCAGCCTGCCTGCATGGGGTCTCGGACCACTATTCAGCCAGAACACTAGAGACACTGGCAATCATCGGAGGGCACAGGACCCAGGCCTGGCTGGGACATATGGAATACCCCTAACATGAACATTCTCCACTAACAGGCACTGGGAAAACCAGTGCAGAATCGAGGATCTCCGAATTGGAAGAGACAGTTGCAGACCTACGCAAGGCAGTGACAGTAGCAAGGGCCTCCTCAAAACTCGCACTATGGAGACTTGATGATGCAGAAAACCAAGCCTGCCACAATAATCTACGCTTAGTGGGCCTACCTGGAGGAGTGAAGGCCCCAGACATGATAACATTTCTCAACAAGTGGCTGTGTGGCACTTTTACATCCGACAAGTTCTCCACATGCCTCATTATAGACCGGGTGAACCGGGTGCTGAGGAGACAACTACCACTTGGATCCCCTCCCCCCCCAGAATAGTGATATTATGTTTCCTAAATTATCAGGACCACAGTATGATCCTCACAGAGGCACTTAAGATGGGAGGGATACACCACGAAAACTCAAAAATTCTAATATTTCCTGATTACTCCAGAGAAGTACAAAAAAAAGACACATTTTTGATTCAGTAAAAGCTAAATTGAGCGGACTTGATTAAAAGTACATGCTTTTGTTCCCAGCTAAATTAAAGGTCCTATTTCAGGGCAAGTCCTTCTTTTTACAAACGCCGGAAGAGGCGCGGTCCTGGCTCGAAGAATGCTGTACACTGCATAACGCACAAAGCAAAACCCATGACATGAATCCTTACCCAAAGGAGGGAGCTTGACCAAAGGAGAAGAGAAGGAATGGAAGGAGAGATGGACGTGACAAATTGCAGCTGAGGGGAACTGCATGGAGAGAGCGCAGCATGAAGAGCTATCACAGAGATAACTCTGACTCAGAGGGAGACCAGCCCACGATGAGGGAAAGGAATAGGATGGACACACAAGAGGAGGACTCTATCAGTGATGCACAGGGACAAATGGACATGGGATCTCATACTCCACACCCCTTGGCAATGGCTATCGACTCACTATAAAGGACCGAGGCAGCATATCCTCGGACAACACAACCTCTGGTGGATAATGTAACCTCTTCGCAGGGAGGGGGAATAGATGAAGAGGCAGATGATTTGTCACTATAGAACTGTTTGATGTGCAGTGATATTAATGTCCGGGAAACTAATGTTGTTGATAATTTGTCCCAGGTTTTTAACTTTTAGCCATAATACGCTAGAAATAACTGTGAACGATTGCCATGCTCTTGGTTGTTTTGAAGTTTCTGTTCCATCCAAAAACAAAAATAATAAAACTATTTATACAAAAAAGAGTGATGGGATGAATGGAAACAGCTCCGATTCTGAGTGGACCCGTTATAGAGGTTGAGGAAAGTCTTGAATCAGGTATCCCAGAGGATGACACTGCAGGAAGGGTATGTGATGTTTTGAGAACAGACAGAACTTGAGGAAATTATTAGAGTACAACAAAGAAGAAGTTTCATCCCTTCAGAGAGAGACAGGTATGGGTGCATGTGAGGCTCCTACATTTCTAGAATGAGTGGTAGCAGCATTTGGGGTGACTTGTCCAAGAGTCAAAATTTGCAGATTAATTTTAGGATGCTTCTGAGTGAGGAACTTCTCAACCATACGCGAATGCTCAGATTGAAATTACAACTGAGGAAATTACTTGGTAGCATTCAAAAGTGGAGTGATGCTCAAAAGATTAAAGATCGGTGGAATCAATAAATAAGAAAGAAAAAACTGTATAATGACACTGGAGGGCTCAAAGATGAGAGCTGCAAAAGTGACTCAGAAGCTATGGCCAAATATACCTTGGAGATGTAATGATCTTTTCACATTTACAAATCAGTTCCAAAAATATCCTGGCCTTTAGTACACACAGGGTGACCAGTTTGTGAAAATGTTGACTGTGCTTTGAGAGGATTTAAATACTTTCTTTGACATTGTTGTCCATAATAACTTGAAGGTGGCGTGCAAAGTGGCAGTGCAGTGGCCGACTGAGGAAACGAAGAGGGATGCCCAAATGAAGATTCCCTCTCCTACTGTCACGGATCGGGTGGTTAATTATTTGAAGACTATGGTCCACAGAAGAAGGCGAAGAATTAGTTGAAACTAGCCAGGACAACTCATAAGTTCAAAGTGATCATGCATCCTTATTGTGAACATTTCGTCTATGCTTTTTGTCAGCATAGCAATATTGAGAATCCCAAAAGAGGAAATCTTGGAAATTAAGGGGGTCATTCTAACTCTGGCGGGCGGCGGAGGCCGCCCGCCAGCGTTCCCCCTCCAGAACACCGCTCCGCGGTCCGAAGACCGCCGCAGTGATTCTGTGTTTCCCGCTGGGCTGGCAGGCGACCGCCCGAAGGCCGCCCGCCAGCCCAGCGGGAAACCCCTTCCCACGAGGAAGCCGGCTCCGAATGGAGCCGGCGGAGTGGGAAGGGTGCGACGGGTGCAGTTGCACCCGTCGCGAATTTCAGTGTCTGCTAAGCAGACTCTGAAATTCTTTGTGGGGCCCTCTTACGGGAGCCCCTGCAGTGCCCATGCCATTGGCATGGGCACTGCAGGGGCCCCCAGGGGCCCCACGACACCCCATACCGCCATCCTGTTCCTGGCGGCCGAACCGCCAGGAACAGGATGGCGGTATGGGGTGTCGGAATCCCCATGGCAAAGGGCAGCGGAAAACCGGCGGGAGACCGCCGGTTTTCCCTTTCTGACCGCGGCCAAACCGCCGCGGTCAGAATGCCCTTGAGAGCACCGCCAGCCTGTTGGCAGTGCTCTCGCGGTCGTTGACCCTGGCGGTCAATGACCGCCAGGGTCAGAATGACCCCCTTAGTGTCTCAGTCCTTACTTGGTTGTAAGCAGAGATTAGTTTGTCTATTCAACAGAACATGATTTGTTAGCAATAAATGTATTTAGAACAGATCTGCAATATGCAAAGTATTGCAGTGATGATTTAGAATCAAGACAGACAATTAAAGTGAAAATCATGTTGGCTCATACAAAGTTAGAACAGAAGGGATTTCAGAAAGGTCGGTATGTGGCAAATAAAGGTTACGATCCTGGTACTGGAATGCAGGAAGATGAGTATTAAGGTTGTAGTGAGATAATGCAGAATGGGAAAGGTGTCCCACAGGGTAAAGGTTGAGGGATGCTGATTCAACCAATTTCAGGGCTGAGCATAGCAATGTTAAAGAGGACTACTTTGCATCATTATTGTAATAAGCTTCCAAAAAAGGAATGTAGGTCGAATAATAATTGTAGGAAAGTCCTCCTTTTTGCCCTGGTCACCCCCAAACGTTTTGGACAGATACTGGTGGTTACTGACTCTTAGCTGTGCCCTGGATACTGTCTATCAGTCCCAGAGCCAGTGCTCTGTGTAAAGTCGATATGCAAATTAGGCTAATTATAATTGGCAACATTAACCTACCTATAAGTCCCTAGTATATGGTAGGGCATGTAGGTTTTGGGACCCCCGCATGGTTAGTGCACCCATAGGTGCACTGCAGAGTGCCCTGTGTCATTTTAAAGGCAGGCATACCTTGCTGGTTGCTTTTTAACTGAAGTTATATACAAATTCGACTTTGGAATTAAAAGTACTTCCAAGGTCTTAAACTACCTTATTGTTACATATAAGTCACCCCTAAGGTGTGCCCTATGTGCCCCTAGGATTGGGTGCCATGTAACTATGAGCAGGGCCCTTATAAAAAAAAATATAAGCCCTGGTGAGGCAAAATAGCCACATTTGTTTTTCACTCACTGTAGTGAATGGCCTCCATGGGCTAGAATGTGGAGACTTGATTTTAATTTACAAAGTCCCCCTAAGTGTCAGATACATTAGGTTTGGTATCACATTAATTGTTATAATAAATCCCACAACTCACAATTGTTGGATTTATTATAACTTGTTCAGGTAAAGATTTCTAGACTCTACCTAAAAAGTTATCAACTTCAGCCCTGTAGTGCTCTTTTCTGATTGGCCAGCCTCTGGCAGCCTGACCAGGCTGACTTGATGAGGTGTGAAGTGGCCTGGGCTCAAAATCAAGAGATGTGCCTGGGAGAGGAGAGCTCCCTTCAGCAGATGGAGAAGCAGGAAGGGGGAGGGCTGCCAAACTGGTCTTCAATATCAGGGAAGGATATTTAGAGCAATCCAGCACCTCCTCACATCCTGCAATCCAAGTTAATTAGGTGCCCTTTTGATTAGATTAGGAGAGGGCAGGAGAGGGGTGTGTTTAGGATTTTTAGCCACACCAGTGGGTGGGCTCAGCCAGATGTAACCTACAAAAATCTATTTCAGCCATGATGGATTTTTGAGGAATGTTGCTGCCTGGGATTGATTTTTGCCATACTTCTCAGGAAGTGGTCATCACGGGGGGAAGGACTCTGCATCTGATTGGAGAACCAGGACCCCCCTGTGTTTCAGCCAGGAGCAAGGATAAAACCGGCAGAGCTGCACCCACATCTCAGATCCCGACAAGGAGGAACATCAGAAGAAGAAAGACTGCCCTGCTAGACCCATGACCTGTACCTGGACACTGCACTCAGAAAGACTGCACCAGGTGCACACTTGGGCTTCACCACAAGTCGGACTTTGCCCAGCTTCAACTGGTTCAAGGAGGGACTCCCTGTTTGCTACAGGTGAAAATTGCTAACCAGAGTACCCTGCACCAACTCCTGAAGAAACTGACCAGCTGACCACTGTCCAGTGGCCAATTTGGAGTTTGCGTCAGGTACCTTCTGGGAGTTGTAGTCCGCACCCTCAAGGAGCAACTCAGACCTTCTGGAACTTTGGGGTGAGCTGTAAACCCCCAAAGAACCTTAAAAGAGTTTCAGGAAGAAGATCCAGAAGTTTGGAGAACTTTTTGGAAAAAGCTACATAAAGAAACTGACCTGCCACAGCAACTCTAGCCTTACCATTACCCGGCCTGACTTGCAGGTTCATCCCAGTGAAGAAAATCTCTGAAAAAGTGACTAAGTCCGAATGTAGAAAGTTGACTGGGACCTATCGCACAGGGTATCCGAAGAGGGCTCAAGGGACGTCAATCAAGATTCAGGTTTTCCCCGGTCAAAGGATTTTCATCTGGAAAAATCGTCTAAGTCCGAACGTAGAAATCTTCACCAAAGGCTCCTGCGACGCATATCCAAAGAAGGGCTCCAGGAGGTCGGATCGGACTGGCGACTTCGTCCCGCTGAAGAAAATCTTCAAGCAAACAACTAAGTCCGAAGGTAAACTTTTGACCGAGGCCTCCCGCTTGCTGTAGCCAAGCACGGCTCCATCTCAGTCGGCCTTAAACTTTGACTTTGCCCCGGTCGAGGTGCGACCAGATGACCAGATCAGGGCTATTTGTTTTATAAGTGCTAAAAAACATTAAGGCCCTCATTATAACCCTAGTGGCCGGTATAAAAGCGGCGGTAACACCTCCAGCAGGCCGGCGGTAAAAAAAATGGAATCACAACCATGGCAGAAACCGGCAACACAGACAGCCACTTTAACATTCTGACCGCCATGGCGGTAGCAACAAACACTGCGGTGGTCACCGCCAACAGACAGGCGGAAGACAATGTACCGCCCACACTATTACAAGGCACCAATCCTCCAGCTTTTTCGGGGCGGTATCAACGCCATCAAAAGCACAGCAGAAACAATACTTGGAACGGAAACCACTCACCTCTCGACACCCAACGAGGAACCAGGACGCCATGGAGCCTGAGTTAGAGGTATTACCAATGTTGGTTTACCTCCTCTTCTACCAGGAACATCAAAGAGGGCGGCGGTGACCACAGTGAGTACTGCACCTAGCACACAAGGGAGGGGGGAGGAAAAAGAGAGTGACACACACACGCAACACCCCCACCCCCAATAACACACACATAAATACATGTAGCAACATTACATTTACTCCCCTTAACCCCCTGGAAGAACGCAAGGACCAAATGAAATGATTGTAACAAGTGTAATCATAGAAAATCCAGATAGGCCAACATAACTTTAAAAGATCAGTATATACAAATATTTACAGCAACTACACAAGTCCGGATACTGTTCCATTATATGTCTGTGGACAAGTGGTCCCAAAAAGCATGGGAGAAGCACACACAAGAGAACACTGCTGGGGCATCAGGTTGAAAAAAAACAGGCACCTCAGGGGGAAGAGGAGGGGGGGCACCTCAGCCGGATGATGGGATGAGGCAACTGCTCCATGAGGGGGCTCCATGCCCACTCCTTGGTCCTGGGGAGTGCAAAGCCACAGTCTCTCAAGTCTCTCAAGTGGCTTGTTTGACCACTGCTTGGTCCTGGGGAGTGCAAAGCCACAGTCTCTCAAGTCTCTCAAGTGGGTGGTTTGACCACTGCTTTGTCCTGGGGAGTGCAAAGCCACAGTCTCTCAAGTCTCTCAAGTGTCCCTTCCCCACCTTGGAAGTCGCTGCTGGGACCTTGGCACTGTCCTCTTTTGTCTTGGAGGAGGCCTTGCTGGGTGGTTGGTACTGCTTTTCCCTAGGGCATGTGGGCCCCTTCTTCACCTTGGCAGGTGGCGGAATAGGGTGATCCTTGGCCTCACTAGGTGGCACACTGGCAGCTCTGATGGGTACCGCCCGCGATGTTAGTTGACTTGCAGGGACCACAGTGCTCAAGGATTTTGTGGCTGAGGTGCTGGGCTGGGATCTGGACATTCTGGCCCTAGGGGAAAGACGGGGGGAGGTGTAAGGAAGAGGTCAATGGAAGCTAGGAAAGGTTTTTTAGACACACTGGGACGGGAAGATGGAGGGGGTTTGGGAGTGGAGGAAGAGGTAGTGGTTGTAGGAGGTGTACGTCTGCTGAGTTTGGGTGAAGGTGCATATGTTTGAGGCTGTTGTGAGGTGGATGGCTGTTGAGTGGGTGTGTGCCTGCATTTGTGTACTTTGGGAGGAGGGCTCACAGACACACTGGGAGAGGACACAGGGGATGTGTGCAAGGTAGTGGGGGTGGTGATTGCACGTGAGCGGTGTGTGGTGAAGGGCGTGCTGGTGATGGAGGTAGTGGCTGAGGATGTAGTGCATGCAGGTGTGAGTGGAGACGAGACTGGGAGGGAGGTAAAGGACGTGGAGGAGGGGGACACAGTGGAGGAAGGGGATGTTGGTGTGTCTGCATGGGTATGGTGCTTGTGTGAATGTCTGTGGGATGTGTGGTGCTTATGTTTGCCTGAGCCACTTTTGTGTGTTGATGAGTGTGCATGCTGGTCTGATAGTGTGCTTGGGATAGGCTGAGTTAGACGGGATTGGGTCTGGGTAGTGGAAGTTGGAGGGGGGAGGCTGGACACAGTGAGAATGGCTGCCATCAGTGCTGAGGCCAGACCCTGAAATGCTTTCTGTTGGGCTGCCACACCAGAATGAATGCCCTCCAGGTATGCATTTGTTCGCTGCAAATTCGCTCACTGAGGGCAGCAGGGCTGACTGGGGCAGGGCCTGAGGTGCCTGGGGGGAAGGAGATGCCCACCCTCCTGGGTAAGCGGGCACAGGAAACACGCTGAGGGTCTGCTGGGAGGGCAGTGCTGGTAGGGGGTGGCGGCTGTACCTGTTGTTGCGGTGGGCACAAAGGTGCCCGCCACCGCAAGGGAGCTCCCATCAGAGGAGGAGCCGCTGTCGCTGGTGTCTCCTCCTGTCCTGTCGTGGAGCTCCCCTCGCCCTCCTTCCCACTGGTGCGTTCAGACTCCGTACATTCACCCTCCAGGGCCATTTGGGTTGCAGCTCCCTCCTGCTCCTCCGCCAGATGATGCTAATGCACACAAGGACAGGGTGACAAAATAAAAAGGGGGGGAAAGACAGAGGAGACACATGGTCAATGCCAGCAACAACACCACAGTTGGCGGACACAACACACAGGTAGCAGCCCTATACACTAGGCCATGCACTAACTGTTCTTGGGAAAATCACCTGCCCATGGGTGACTGTGCCTAAGCCCATTCGATGCACACATGGAACCCAGAGGAGCCTGACTATGTGTAGATGGCTACTACCACTTTTGGGGTTGGAGTGCCACAGAGCCTGTCTAACAATGGACCTACCCTAGCAAGTTGGCCTGGCCTAGAGGAACCCACAGCCCACTTCCCCCACCCAGACACTTCATACAGGGTGCAGGGTGCAGAGTCAGCTGAATGAGACTGTAGTCACCCCCTTGTGGCTGCTGTGATGCCCTCAAGTGCCCATCCAACTCAGGATATGCCACCGCCAGGATCCGGTACATCAGGGGGGTCATGGTGCGATGGGCACCCCTTCCACGTTGGGAGGCCATCCCCATCTGGGCCTCCGCCGTCTTCTTGGTCCAACGGCGCAGGTACTCCCATCTTTTGTGCCAGTGGGTGCTCCGTCTATGGTAGACCCCCAGGGTCCACACTTGCTTGATGATGGCACGCCAAATACCCTTCTTCTGGTGGGCGCTGACCTAGAGGAAAAGTGAAGTAAGAATGGATTCTTCGGTTCTTCTTACTCATTGTCCACAACTTCCCACCCTGGCCCAGAAACACATACACTGACCATCCTCACATGCTGGCCTCAGCCCACCCCCTCCTGTATCTTCCATCCACCCCGCTCCATACATTTACGTCCTATCCATCATGCTTACAGTGTACTCACCTGTTTGTCTGGAGGACCGTAGAGTAGCGTGTACTGGGGGAGGACCCCAGCCACCAAGTTGTCCAACTCCTCCGCGGTGAAGGCAGGGGCCCTTTCCCCAGACACTGTAGCCATTGTTACTTCCAGACTCAGGTTACAGCAGCACTTGCAGTGTAGGTCCTCTCCTGTTGAGGTCAGGTATCAAGTGAGTGAACAGATAGAAAATGGCAGTTACATCCGCGGGCGTGCGTACTGTCACTGCCGGCGTACATTGTCATTGACTCCTGGAACCCATAGGGCCCAATGATAACCAATGCTGAATTGCGCCGCGGTCTTCATCCGCCTACCGCGACGCTGCACAATGCCAGTGCAGTTACCTCATTTCCCCTTGTCCCTCCTTACAGGTCAGGCAGCTGCCATTTCAGGGGGCCACATGGCAAGGCAACTAACTGCGTCACAGTACTTTTGGGCAGGAATACGGCCAGACCGCGGCACACACCGATTGCATCACAAATGTTCAAAACATCCTTGTGCAAGCTATGTGGTGTATGACCCTCTGCTCACCCTTCTCCTCCATAGGCACATCCGCTGGGGCAGATGATGAGATGGCGTCATCCTCTGGTATACAGACCCCTGGTGGACCTGTCGACAATGGAAGACAGACACATCATTATCACCTACAGACTTGATCGTGCCACAATCTATGAACTGTGTGCCTAGTTGGAGCCAGACCTGATGTCAGCTATCCGCCATCCCACAGGAATCCCCCCTCTAGTGCAAGTCCTGTCAGTACTCCATTTCCTGGCCAGTGGGTCCTTTCAAACAACAGTGGCCATAGCATCAGGGATGGCACAGCCAATGTTCGCTAATGTGTTGTCCAGAGTGTTGTCTGCCCCACTGAACACATGCGCAGCTACATCGTTTTCCCTCTGGTGGAGGATTTGCCCACAGTGAAAGGTGACTTCCATGCCCTGGGATATATCCCCAACATCATTGGTGCCATTGATGGCACACATGTGGCATTTGTCCCACCCCGCAGGAATGAACAGATGTACAGAAACTGCAAAAGCTACCATTTCATGAATGTACAGATGGTGTGTTTGGCAGACCAGCACATCTCCCATGTGAATGCCAAGTATCCTGGCTCAGTGCATGACGCTTACATTTTGAGGAATAGCAGCATCCCATATGCGATGGGGCAACTCCAGAGGCACCGTGTGTGGCTAATAGGTGTGCCCAAGGTCACCACACAGTTTGAATAGGTGTCTGGGTATGGGAGAGTCCCTAAGGGTTGGTGTGTGTCTAACAGTTGTCCCTCGATATTTGCAGCTTACTCTGGTTATCCCAACCTGTCATGGCTACTGAGCCCAGTGAGGAATCCCAGGACAAGGGCAGAGGAACGCTGTAATGAGGCATATGGGTGAACTAGGAGGATTATTGAGTGGACTTTCGGCCTCCTGAAGGCCAGGTTCCGGTGCCTCCATCTGACAGGTGGCTCCCTATACTACTCACAGAAGAAGGTGTGCCAGATAATCGTGGCATGCTGTATGTTGCACAACCTGGCTTTGCGACGGCAGGTGCCTTTTCTGCAGGAGGATGGGCCTGATGTTGGTCTTGTGGCAGCTGTGGAGCCTGTGGACAGTGAGAAAGAGGACGCAGAAGAAGAAGATATAGACAACCGAAACAACATCATCGTGCAATACTTCCAGTGAGGCACAGGTAGGAGAATGGCACTGCTCCTCTCATATCATACTACTGTAGGACATTGCATGGTTCTGCCTTTTTACCTCTGTGTATGGACCCTGACAGTTCACTTTGGCTTTCCATTTCACAGATCTGGGTACCACTTTCTGCCTTCTGCTATGTTTACTGCTGCCCAACAACTGTCGAACATTGGTATGTGAAAATGAACATTGACATTGCTATTTGTTAGAGAGGTTGTAATAACACACTTGTGAAAGTACAGATTCACTCCAGATCGTTTTGTGAATCAAGGGTGTTTATTTAAGTGCTATTCAGTGGAGGGGTATGTGCAATGGGGTGATGGTGGAGGAATGTCCATGGGGAGTCCAGTCTACTGGTATCACAGGTGCATTGTCCAAGGGGGCATAGGAGGTGGAGTAATGGCAGTTCAAGGTTGTCAGGGTGACATAGTTGGGCAGAAGGGTGAAAATCAGAAGAGTCTTATTTCCTGGCGGGGGTCTTGGCAATCTTCTCTGTCTTGTGCCTGGATCTCAGGGACCGTTTGCGGGGTGGTTCTCCTTCTGCAGGGGGTGGGGTGCTGGTGGCCTGTTGTTCCTGTGGCGGGACCTCCTGTCCACCAGAGCCGGCGGGCTTGGAGGGCTGTTCATCGTTCAGGCTAGTCTCAGGGGACCGTTGGTGTGCCACTGTCTCTCTCATGGTGTTGGCCATGTCTGCCAGCACCCCTGCAATGGTGACCAGGGTGGTGTTAATGGACTTCAAGTCCTCCCTGATCCCCAGGTACTGTTCCTCCTGCAGCCGCTGGGTCTCCTGAAACTTGGCCAGTACCGTGCCCATGGTCCCCTGGGAATGGTGGTATGCTCCCAAGATGTTGGAGAGTGCCTTGTGGAGAGTGGGTTCCCTGGGCCTGTCTGCCCCCTGTTGCACCTCAGTCCTCCCAGCTTTCCTGTTATAATGTGCCTCTGTCCCCTGAACTGTGTGCCCACTGCCACTGACCCCAGGTCCCTGATTGCCTTGGGTTAGTGGGGTTGCCTGGGGTCCCTGTAGTGGTGGACACACTGCTGATTGACGTGTCCTGGGGACAGTGGCATGGGCCCGCTGGGTGGGTTCTGTGGTGGTGTTTCCTGAGGGGGGAGGTTCAGTGGTGGTTTGTGACTGTGGCAGGGGAACCGACTGTCCAGAGGTCCCTGATGGGCCGGGCTAGTCATCTTGATCCAGGCGTGCAGAGCTACTGTAGTCACTGTGGGGGAACTGGATATGGCTGGCACCTCCTGTCCGGTGAAGTTGGATAGGGGTCCTGTTGGGGTGTATATGCATAGTTATTGTATCTGTGTGTGCCATCTTGTGCAATGGGTGAGTTACCCTCTACTTCTGTGCTTGAATTATTGGCTTGGCCCTTGTGTGATTGGTGATTTTGGGGCCTGGGTGAGTCTCTCTACTAGACATGCTTTGGTGATGGGTGTCCATGCATTGGTGTTAAATGCAGGGCTTGGTTTTGGGATGTGTGGGTTGTGATAATGGGGTATCTGTGGGGTGTTGGTGTGATGGGTGTGAGGGTAGGGATAGGAGTTTGTGATGGCATGCAGGTAGGGTGGGGGGAATATAGTAGTATAGATTTGCCTTACCAGAGTCTAGTCCTCCTGCTACTCCTGCAAGGCCCCCAGGATGCATGGTCGCCAAGACTTGCTCCTCCCATGTTGTTAGTTGTGGAGGAGGAGGTTGGGGTCCACCACCAGTCCTCTCTACGGCTACCTGGTGTCTGGATACCACGGAACGTACCTTCCCCCGTAGGTCATTCCACCTCTTCCTGATGTCATCCAGTGTTCTTGGATGCTGTCCCACTGCGTTGACCCTGTCGACAATTCTCCGCCATAGCTCCATCTTCCTTGCAATGGACGTCTGCTGCACCTGTGAACCGAATAGCTGTGGCTCTACCCGGACGATTTCCTCCACCATTAACCTGAGCTCCTCCTCAGAAAACCTGGCGTGTCTTTGAGGTGCCATAATGTGGTGTGGGTGATGTGTGAGGTGATGTTTGTTGTGCTGTGTGATGTGTTGTGTTGGTGTGCGTTGATTGAGGTGCGTGGATGTTGTATGAGTAATGGTGTTGTGTGCCTGTGGATGCTGGTGTTGTGTTTGCTATTCTCTCTCTCTGCTTCTTCCAAAAAAGTCACTGTAAGGGGCTGTGGGTAATGTGGGTGGGTGTTTTATAGTGGTGTGAGTGTGGTCTGTGTATGTGTCTCAGGTGTGTGTATTTGGAATTGTCCAATGTGGTTGTGTTTTGTAAATGTGTGTGTATTTTGAGCGCAGCGGTGGCTAACGCCAATGGATTACCGCGGTTGAATGACCGCCGCGTTGATTCATGGGTCGTGATAGTGTGGGCGCATTCTTGTTGGCGTGATGTGTAGGTTTTGCTTTCGCCAATTTATCACTGACCTTTGGTGTGGCGGACTTGTGTGGGTGTCTGTATTGTGGTGGATTACAAGATGTGGTTCATAATACCTATAGCGGATTTCCGCCACGGCCACGGTAACTTGACGGCCGTCAGCATGGCGGTAAGTGGGATTTACTGCCAGGGTTGTAATGAGGGCCTAATTCTTTAGAAATTCATATCTCCCATTCCCTTTATCCGATTTTATTTGTTTTGGTGTTATTTTAAAGCTAAAAATATTTCCCATTTTCATAAATTGATTTTAGATTTTTAAACTGTTTCCTGTGTTTTATTTTATTGCTGTTATGTGGTTCTTGCATGCTTTGCTCTTTGTCTCCTAAGTCAAGCATTGTCACTCGTTGCCACGCTACCATGGGTTGAGCTGGGGTTAATTTATTGAGACCTAACTGAAACTATTAGGGGTTAGTGGCCTATTGCTAATTGTAGGTACTTACCTGCCCTTACCAATAATGCATTTTCCAACATTTTTGGTGTGCAGGGGTGTGATCCTGTACTTGTGTTCAGTATCACGTTACAGTTTTAATTAAAGCAAATTAAAAATCCTTTCAATTACCCTAGTGCAAAAATAGTTTTTAATTTTTAATTTGGATTAATTTAAATAATTTAATTTTTGTGATTTTTCTAAATTCTTGTTTCCAATTTGCCAAAATGTTTTTGTTGACACAAAACTAGGGAACTGTGGAGCTTGATCTGGCTAGCCTACCTACAATGACTGTAGTCCAGCTTATGGGGTTGTGTACTGAAAGGGGGTTGCCTGCAGCCCCTATCCTCAGTAAGCATGTTATCCCTGACAGCATGGGCTGAGGCCCAAGAAGTATGACTAGGGGAAGCTCCAGAGGAGGAAGAGGCAGTGGAGGATGCCAGCTCCAACCACTCAGGGGATGGAGGGCATCTGAGCTTGAGTGAGGATGAGGAAGAGCTGTCTTTAATACACACAGTCACTAGGGCCATACTCAAAGCTAGTTGGATGAAGGGGGTCCCTTCAGAAGGAGAGAACCTGTCCCTTAGTGAAAGAGAGCTAGAGGCCCAGCTAGCAAATATAGCTTTGGAGGCAGAGAAGCTGGCCGTAGAAAAGAAAAAGTGGACAAAGGAAGAGAAAAGAGATGGTGGCAGCGACAGAGAAGCTGAGATGTCCATGGGTGTGGGTTTTTGCCCCAGATTACCCAATGGGATAGTTACTGCCTATGTAGAGGGGATGACATAGACAAGTGGCTGGGGGGCATTGAGAGGGCCCTCCAGATGAGGAGAGTTAAGCCTCAGTATTGGGGTTCACTTCTTTTGGAGTTGGTCCCCAATCTGGGAGGGAGAGGCTTCTGACCTTGAGTGGGGAGGAGGCAGATTCATACCCTAGTATGAAGAGGTGCTTAACTAAAAGGTTTGCCATGTCCCCAGAGCAGTATAGGCTCAAGTTTAGGAACACCCAGAAGACAAGCACCCAGTCCTGAGTTGATTTTGTGGACATATCAGTTAGGGCACTAGAAGCTGGATACAGGGCAACAAGGTAAGTACCTTTGAGGGGCTTTCCAATTTGATTATGAAGGAGCACCTTCTAACTAATTGTGCCCAAGAGAATGTCTGCCAATATATAGTTGACTCTAAGGTGACCAACCCCAGAGGGCTGGGGGAGGCAACAGATGACTGGTTAAGAATTAGAGTTAACCAGAAACCCCTAGGGGGGTGACCAGAAAAAGGGAGGACATAGTTCTTTTCAGGGGAATAACCAAGGGAAAGATGACAACAAGTCTAAAGAGTCCTCACAAGAGTCCCCAAAAACATCTCAGGGTGGGGGAGCCCCAAGCCATGCCACTTCTAAGGGGAAAGGGTATCAGTGGAAGCATTATGATCCTGTGAAGGCAGGAAATTTTCAGGAGCTTGCTAAGGTGGCAAGTAGTTTGAGTGTCATCAACCTGGACACAAAAGAGGAGATGCTATCTGCACCAAGAAGGCCCCCACTGGTTGCCAGTCCATGGGATTGCTAGAGTAGGTATGGGGTGAAAGTTGGCCCAGGGCTGGGATCAGTGTACACAGATGTCACCTTAGTGTCCGTGGGTGGGGTGGGCTTTGCAACTATGGCCAACTTACCTCTGAGCATGGAGAGGTATAGGCAGAGGTCTAGAGGCAGGACAGGGCAGATATGACCATGCTTATGGTCACAGACGAAAGGAAGGAGGAGGAGAGTGAACCCCTGCCAGACCTCCTTTCCACAAATGCACAAGATGGGTCAGTGGAGGGAGTGGTACTCTCTCCCAAGCTGACAGGCAAGCAGCAGAAAGATTGCAAACGAGTTTTGTAGCAGTTTGCTGGTCTGTTTTCTTTGACCCCTGGACTCACCAATTGGTGTGTCCATGATATTAACACTGGTTACAGCTTACCTGTCAAGAACAAGCTGTACAGGCTGTCTGACCAGGTCAAGGCCAACATCAAAGCTGAAGTGGCTAAAATCTTGGAGCTCAAGGTAATTGAGCCCTCTGAAGGTCCTTGGGCCAGTCCAGTGGTATTGGTACCCAAACCCAACCCCCAAGGCGGAAAGAAAGAATTAAGATTCTGTGTTGACTATAGAAGTCTAAATGCAGTCACCAAGACGTGTGCTCACCCCATACCTAGATCTGATGCGCTCATTGATAGGTTGGGGACTGTCAAATTCTTGAGCACATTTAATCTGACCTCAGTATACTGGTAGATTGTCTTAAATCCAAGAGATACGGAGAGGTCAGCATGTTCCACACCAGAGGGCCATTCTTAGTTCAAAGTGATGCCCTTTGGCCTGACAAATGCTCCTGCCACCTTCCACCAGTTGGGGATTACAGTCTTGTCTGGGCTGGAATCTTTCAGTGCACCTTATCTGGATGATATAGCTGTATTCAGTTCCACCTGGGAGGACCACCTGGTCCACCTAAAGGAAGTGCTTCAATCCCTACTCCAAGCAGGCCTGACTATCAAGGCAAGCAAGTACCAGCTAGGGCAAAGTTTAGTTGTGTACCTGGGCCACCTTGTTGGTGGAGGCCATGCACAACCTCTCAAGCCCAAGATCCACACTATCCTGGATTGGGAGGCTCCTAAAACCCAGACTCAGGTCAAGGCCTTTCTTGGCCTGACTGGGTACTGCAGGAGGTTTGTTCAGAATTATGGGACAATAGTGGCTCCTCTGACAGAAATCACCTCAAAGAAGCAGCCCAAGAAAGTCATTTAAACCCCAGGGTGTCAAAAATCATTTGACACTCTGAAACAGGCTATGTGTTCAGCACCAGTGTTTCTGGCCTCTGACTATAGAAAACAGTTTATAGTGCAAACAGATGCTTCAGAAGAAGGGATTGGGGCAGTGTTAACACAAGTTGATGAAGAGGGCCAAGAACAGCCAGTTGCTTTCATCAGCAGGCAACTACTCTCCAGAGAGGAAAGATGGAGTGCCACTGAGAGGAAGGCCTTTGCTGTGGTCTGGTCCCTGAAGAAGTTGAGGCCAGACCTGTTTGGCACTCACTTCCATGTACAAACTGACCACAGACCTCTCAGATGGTTGATGCAAATGAGGGGGGAAACCCCAAAACTGTTAAGGTGGTCCATTTCCCTGCAGGGGATGGACTTCATAGTGAAACATAGACCCAGGAGTGCCCATGCCAATGCAGATGGCCTTTCCAGGTTTTTCCACTTAGCTGATGAGGACTACCAGGGTGTAAGGTTAGTACCCATCACCTTTCATCTGGGGGGGGGAGGGAAGTGTAGGAAAGTCCTCCTTTTTGCCCTGGTCACCCCCAAACGTTTTGGACAGATACTGTGGTTACTGACTCTTGGCTGTGCCCTGGGTACTGCTTAACAGTCTGAGGGCCAGTGCTCTATGTAAAGTTGATATGCAAATTAGGCTAATTAGAATTGGCAATATTAACCTAACTATAAATCCCTAATATATGGTAGGGCATGTAGGTTTTGGGACCCCAGCATAGTTAGTGCACCCATAGGTGCACTGCTGAGGTGCCCAGTGTCATTTTAAAGGCAGGCCTGCCTTGCTGGCTGTTTTTAAAGTAAAGTTATATGCAAATTCGACTTTGGAATAAAAATTACTTCCAAAGTTTTAAACTACCTTATTTTTAAGTATAACCCACCCCTAAGGTGTGCCCTATGTGCCCCTAGGGTTGGGTGCCATGTAACTATAAGCAGGGACCTTCTAGAAATTGTTTTATAAGCCCCGGTGAGGTAAAATAGCCAAATTTGTTTTCCCTCACTGTAGTGAATGGCCTCCATAGGCTAGAAGGGGCAGATTTTATTTTAATTTACAAAGACCCCCTAAGTGTCAGATACCTCAAGTTTGGTATCACATTAAATGTTATCATAAATCCCACAATTTACAATTGTTGGATTTGATATAACTTGTTCAGGTAAAGAGTTTTAAACTCTACCTAAAAAGTTGCCAACTTCAGCCCTGTAGTGCCCTTCTTTGATTGGCCAGCCCCTGGCAGCCTGGCCAGGCTACCTTGATGAGGTGTGAAGTGGTCTGGGCTGAACACAAGGAGATGTGCCTGGGGGAGGAGAACTCCCTTCAGCAGATAGAGAAGCAGGAAGGGGGAGGGCTGCCAAACTGGTTTTCAAAGGCAGGGAAGGACATTTGGTGGAACCCAGCACCCCCCTCACATCCTGCAACCCCAGATAATTAGGTGCCCCTTGATTAAATGTGGAGAGGGCAGGAGAGGGGTGTGTTTAGGTTTTAAGCTACACTAGTGGGTAGGCTCAGCCAGATGTAACCTCCAAAAATCAGTTTCAGCCATGATGGATTTTTGAGGAATGGTGATTCCTGGGATTTATTTTTGCCACTTCCCAGGAAGTGGTCATCACAGGGGTAGGACCCTGCATCTGATTGAAGAACCAGGACACCCCTGTTTTTCACCAGGAACAAGGATAAAACTGGCAGAGCTGCACCCATACCTTAGATCCCTACAAGGAAGAACATCAGAAGAAGAAGGACTGCCCTGCTGGACCCCTGACCTGCACCTGGACACTGCACTCAGAAAGACTGCACCAGCTGCACCTCCAGGAGGGACTCCCTGTTTGCTACAGGTAACAAATTGCTGACCAGAGTCCCCTGCACCAACTCCTCATAAAACTGACCAGCTGACCACTGTCTAGTGGCCAATTTGGAGTTTGCACCAGGTACATTCTGGGAGTTGTAGTCCGCACCTTCAAGGAGCAACTCAGAGCTTTTGGAACCTTCTGGACGAAGATTCAGAAGTTTGGAGAAGTTCAGAGAACTTTTTGGAAAAAGCTCCATAAAGGGACCGACCTGCCGCGGCAACTCTAGCTGGCTTGTCTCAACCGCGACCCAGCATGACTTTCAGGTTCGTCCCAGTGAAGAAAATCTCTGAAAAAGTGACTACATCCGAACGTAGAAAGTTGACCGGGACCTCACGCACAGGGTATCCGAAGAGGGCTCCAGGGACGTCGGATCAAGATTCAGGTTTTCCCCGGTCAAAGGATTTTCTTCTTGAAAAATCATCTAAGTCCAAAAATAGAAATCTTCACCAAGGGCTCCCTCAATGCGTATCCGAGGAAGGGCTCTAGGAGATAGGATCGGACTGGCGACTTCGTCTCGCTGAAGAAAATCTTCAAGAAAACGACTAAGTCCGAAGGTAAACTTTTGACCGAGGCCTCCAGCTTGCTGTAGCCGAGCAGGGCTCCATCGCAGTCGGCCTTAAACTTTGACTTTGCCTTGGTCGAGGTGCAACCAGATTGGCGCTATTCATTTCTGAGCGCTAAAAAACACAAATTCCTTTAAAAATTCATATCTACGGTTCCCTTTATCCAATTGTATTTGTTTTGATGTTATTTTAAAGCTAAAGGTATTTCCTATTTTTACATATTTGTTTTGGATTTTTTAACTGTTTCCTGTGTTTTATTTTATTACTGTTTTATGATACTTGAATGCTTTACACTTTGTCTCTTAAGTGAAGCCTTGTCGCTTGTTCCCAAGCTACAGAGGGTTAAGATTGGGTTAATTTATTGAGACCTAACTGAACCTAGTGGGGGTTAGTGGCTTATTGCTAAGTGTAGGTACTTACTTATCCTTATCAATAATCCATTTTCCAACAATAATCAAATGCAAATTGCAGGTCAAATGCTTGACATGAATGTGATGTCAATGCAGAATTTACAAATGCAAAGTTTTAGGATCACTAACATGCTTCAAGCACATCTAAGGCAGAACAATGTGAAGTCTGAGGTTTAACATGAATCTGATCCCCAGAATTCAGCAAATCTCTTTCACAAGTTCTGACAGTCTTCACCAGTTCCCAGTCTTCAACAGTTTCGGAGATCCAGGCTCTAATCAATCACCATGATGGTGCCTGACAGCGGAGAAAGATTGTGTGCTTGGCTCTGTCTTTCCAGTACTACAGTGACACATCTGTGGATGGAGACTTGCATGGCCACCCTGTGCCATTTCTTATTGACACAGGCGCTACCCTCTCTAAGGTAAGAACTGTAGAGGTCCGAAGCCTAGCACTGTCTGTACATTCTACTAGCATATCTTGGATTTTCAGAAATTCAGTTTGTAACCTGTTTCTGCAGTATTGTGACCATTCTGTCTACATTTTGGAAGAGCTCATCATCAGTAACATATATGTCATCTACATATGAGACAAAACAATAATCGAGTGATGTGGGGAGAGAAAAAAATGCATATGTCATTTAAACCCTAGCGGTAAGCTAATAAATCCATACTGTGTTTGACTAAATGGTTAATGAAGTACGATACTAGGACTCAAGAGCGATAAAGAGATTGAAAAAAACATTTGCTATGCCATTAGTAGTTTTGCATTTTGTGCATCTAAGTTGCATCAGAGATCCATTACCATGTGCATTTTGCTCAGATTATGTTTTACAATTATGTTTCACATTGTGATATTTCAATACTAATCTCCAGGGCCTATCTAGTATTAAACCATGCACGGTCATCACTGTAGTGCGGAGAACTGGCTGGGCATCATGGATGGTGGTAGCTGTAGCACAACGATCTTGTTGGGCATCACAGATGGTCACTGCTAGAGCTTCATATTGGCAGTCACCCTGGGCTATTGATGCTGTAGCAAGAACTGCAGATCTATTGTTGCCGGGTATCGCTGGTAGTTGCTGTAGCACAAAGAGTTGTGTCCACCAGAGCGTCACTTTGGCAATCATTACGAGTGTCAACATCTGGTGCAAATGGGCCTATTCATGGTCAGGAGGAGACCAAAACTTCAGGGTTTCTTCTTTGTGGTCAGAGTTGTGTACTCTGATGCGAACCAAGGGCCCAGGACTTGGAGAGGTGCCTCTTGGTGACCAGGGATTCACTCTTGCAGAGGCCAGCAGGCTCAGGCAGGTCCAGATGCAGATCCAGCTGGGTCCAGTTGCAGCAGGTCAGCTGGCAGTTGCACGGAGGCCCCTGGAGCTTGTTTTGTCCCTGTAGCTCTGAACAGTGGATCAGTCAGCTGACCTTTGGAGTCTCTTCAGGTAGCCTGGGATGAAAGAAGTAGGTCCAGTCTTCCTTCTCAGATAACAGGGTAGGCCTCAGGCAGCATGGCAGGCTTTCTTCTCTAGTATTCATAGTTCCAAGGGTGTATTCAAGAGTTGGTCTTGCGGTCCATTTATATCTGCGGCAGCTTTGAAGTGGAAGAAACTTTTAAACTTCGAACTTCCTTTCTCCCTGTCCTGGTTTCAGGATATCTGGAGTCACAAACAGCTAGTGTGAAGTTCTTTGTGTGTATGCTAAGGCTACCCTTGAAGGGAAAATGAGGGTGCACACAGCTCCACCCCTTCCATCTTGTTAGCATGCCCAATTCTGCAAGCATCCAGTTTCCCTTTGTGATATTGTCTGGAAGGGATATACAAAGGTTAACTGCCAACTACACCTAGTCATGTGACCAAGGCAGGCTGCAGGCACCTAATGGATAAAACAAGAAAATGGCAACTTTCTAAAAGCAGCATTTTCAAGATTATGACTTAAAATCTAACTTTACCATTAAATAGGGTTTTAAATTACAATTCATTAGAGACCAAACTTGACTTTCTTATCTGTTTCCACTCAAACGTTAGCATTTATTAAAGGTAATAAGGTGACCCAATATCATCCTATGAGGGAGGTAAGCCTTGCTGTAATGAAAAATTACTTTAAGAGTTTTTCACTACTCATACATGTAAAACTTAAAAATAAATGTTCAACTTTTCAAATAGTTTCTTACTACCATTCCAACCATACCTAAAATGACAAGTCTATTCCTTTCAGATCAGAAATTACCACTTAAAATCACAGTACGGAATCTCTCGGAATCTCTAATGATGGCCTATGAGAGGAGCAGGCTTCACAGTAGTGAAAAATGCCTTTGGGAGCTTTTCACTACCAGGACATGTAAAACATATGAGTATATGTCCTGACTTTTACTTACATAGCGCCTTGCCCTGTGGGTTACCTAGGGCTTACTTTAGGGGTGACTGAGGTGTAAGAAAAGGGAAATTTAAGGCTTGGCAAGTACTTTTGTATGCCAAGTCGAAGTCGCAGTGAAACTGCCCACACAGGCCTAGCAATGGCAGACCTGAGACATGGTTAGGGAGCTACTTAGGTGGGTGGCACAATTAGTGCTGCACACCCACTAATAGCATTTAACTTATAGGCCCTGGGCAAATATAATGAACTTTACTAGGGACTTATAGGTAAATTAAATATGCCAATTGGGTATGAGCTAATGTTACCATGTTTAGGGGAGAAAGCACAGACACTTTAGCAGTGGTTAGCAGTGGAAAGGTGAGCAGAGTCCTAAAACCACCTAAAACAGTGTCAGAAAAGAGGAGGAGGAAGGAAAAAGTTTGGGGTGACCCTTCAGAGAGGGCCATTTTCCAACAGTGTGCAAGCCAATTTTACCATGTTTAGAGTACTGAACACAAGCACTTTAGCACTGGATAAAGTGTGAAGAGTCCTAAAGCCAACAAACATGAATTCAGCAAGCAAAACAGGAGAAGTGAAGGCAACAAGTTTGGGGTGATCCTGCAGAAAGGCAACAATTGTATAGAATTATTTCTTAGAGAGTCCTGAGACTGAATAGGAGAGTCTCCTCTGTGATCAGGAGGGCTTTCATTTTCACTTGGGCTATTGTGAATTCTGCTGAACAGTGAGGCATCCTGCCTTTCAGTCACAGCTACTTTCTTCTTTTGGAAGTGCTGTTGTAGTCCTGGACCAGATCCCATGCAGATAGGTCTATTCTTTCTCAGGTACTTGGAGAATGGGCACTCTTGGTATCTGGTATTTTATCTACATGATTTTGAGAGTAATGCTTTTTAGAGGATATATCTCTAATTTCTATCTCATATCCCAATCTATTTTCTATTTCACAAGTTATCCCATCCCAGCACTTAATCTTAACAAACATACTGAAAACAACTTTTCCTAAATCCAGCCCCCCTTGGGGTCACATTACATCTGGTTTCTCTTCCGTTGGGTTCATTTCATACTCAAGTTTTGATTTTAATTGAGATTTCTGTAGCTATGTATCCAGGGTGTCTCCTCCATGGAGAGATAAACTTGAGAAACACTTTTCAATAACTTCACTTACATTTGGTCTTCTGCAGTCATTGGCTAACTTTGATTAATAACAAACAGAGATGCATTGTTTTTAATATTACCTAGCATTGATTTGAAGACAATGTCTATGTTGCCTATCAGTTTAATTCCCAGGAGATGAGGAACCATGCTCTTCATGTATTTTACTTATGACCTCTGGTAGTACAGCTATCAATGGTATGCCACTTGTAGATGTGTGTGTGTAGCGTCGCAAATATGCTTCCCCTTTACTGGAATTGTTGTGGGTTTGATACCATTCTCAAAGGACAACCCATGTTATGATCCAGTGTGTATTCTGCATGGTTGAATGAGTATAAACTGCCATCAAATGACAAACTTTTCTTGCCATCAATAACAGAACTATTTTGTTTTACTCAGCAACACCCCATTATTTCATTTAAAGTCTCTTGATTCATAGCACTGGCATGTGCATGTGTAGGTATTATAACAGCACCTTTGACCTCAGTGCCCCTTTCTGGTAATACAAACTACCTCCACTGTCTATATATTGCTTATATCTGCATCAACATTTTCACAGCCTTCTTTTTATTAGCAGTTGATCTCTTTCTGGGTAAGGGGTATATGAGGCTAGTGTGAGCCAAGTCTACCCTAGCAATTTTACAGTTCCCAATTGCACTGCATATGTTACACGTCGTAGCCTCCCTTGAAACAGTTTATGTTAATCTAAATTATACAAAAAGTGGTGGATGGAATGCTTGAATTAATCTCATCCACTGGTAATTACTCTGGGCTGCATCCCAGTCCGTCGTTATTTTGCTCATTATGCCAACTCAGTATGGACTCAGCCATTCACTGTGCCACTGGAACTAAGATACACCTGACTGAAGAGCCCCGATCAGGGTGAAACTGGTCTTGGGTTGCTTATATTCTAGCACAATGAGGACCTGGCCTGATAGTTTAGGCTGGACGATTCTTATTGGAGCAGGGTCAAGACAGATTTGTATTTGGCTGGGTCTAATCTGAGGTGGCATTGTGGGCAAAAGTATGACGAGCTGGAATGCTACACTGAGCAATTGTCAGTAGTTCAACTTATTTCAAGAATCCTCCCATTACCCTTTGTGTGTTAGATGTACTTTAGTGGCAATTCAGTGAATACACAAGAGTCAGATCCTGTTTTAATATCTATTAATGCATTATGTAGGGACAGCCATGTTTTATCTACAATTTCTGCTTTAGTTCATGAATATAAATACCTCAGTTCTGACCACCAACTTGATTTCTGCTAAGGTTAATGGGAATCCCCTTGCTTTCAGATGGGCCATACGAGTGGTGCACATGTTCTCTTGGCTTTGCCACTGTCTCTAGATCTGTCTCTTCTGCTTCTCCCACTATTGTTCACAAACTCAATGTAGCAAATCTGCCTTTTTTTGCAGGTCACCCCAGATTTTTCACATCTTTCTGGACTCAATTTTGCAGGCTTTAGAACACTGTTCAGTTTACTACTGCTACAAAGTTGTCACGTTTATGTGTTTCCACTGTAAATCATGTGCTGTACACTTAAACTCACTATTTTATCTGTATAACTTCCCTGTAAGTCCATTATGAATGGTGCCTAAAGTGCACCTATAACATGGAAAGTTGAATATCAGATGTAGATTGCAGTGCATATTCACACCACTCACATATGTGGCAAAAATATAGGTCTGCCAGGAGGACTACTGTGCTATGGCTAGGCATCACTTCAAATGCAAAGCAGTGATACATCACAGGAGGAAAAGCCGATTTCTATAAAGATCTATCTATCTATCTATCTATCTATCTATCTATCTATCTATCTATCTATCTATCTATCTATCTATCTATCTATCTATCTATCTATCTATCTATCCATAACACAGAGTTGGGTGGTTATAGGGACTTGGCCACAGGCCAACACTCTCACGTAATGCCCTTGGCCAACCGCAGCGTGGGGTTAGGTGGTTATAGGGGTTTGGTCGCAGGGCCTGGTCGCAGGTCGTGCATGGCGATGGTTGGATTAATGTATAGCATATAACATTTTTATGTTTAAAAAAAACATAGACATACCCAAAAGTTATAGGAACATTATAGTTAAGAAATTGAATTAAAGAACATAAAAATTCACTTTAAGAAAACTAATGTTACAGGGATGTTATAGTTAGGTTCTGAATTTACTCCCACAAAACCATAACAATTCAGCAGTTATAGTTAGAGTTTTTCAAGTAACTATAACTCAAGCCCTAAGTTGACTATAAGTAGAGCCCTCGCCTTGCACTGCCAACTACCCTAGATATTACAACACTCATGACAACTTCTATAAAATTATTAAAAACATAAATGAAACATTAGTAGTCAAATTATTGAAGAAAAAACTGTACATGGCGGAGGTATGAGTTATAGTAAACTTAGGACGCAAGTAAATTCAGAACCTAACTATAACGTCCCTGTCACCTCTGTTTTTTGAGTGAATATAGGTATAGACATAAAGAATAAATCTTCCTAAGTCATAAGAAAGCCTTGGATGCCTACAGGGCAGTGTGCTAATATATGACAATTAGGAATCCTACATATTGGGTTTAGTGTGCCCTCACAGTGAAATAAAAGCCAAAAGCTGTTTTACTATGTAAGCTTTATAGACGTTTTTTATTAGTAGGCTTAGATGGGATTAACATTTTAGTGACCTATCTTCACTTAGGAAAGGCCTACAAATCTGTTTCAAAGTTATTCCCTGTTTTGTTTTCAAAATATGATTTAATGATGAAATAAAAAGTTTGATAACTTAAGCAGAAAAATATCTTGATAAAAACTTACTTTAGACGGTCTGAGCCAGAACTTGCTTATAACTCTTTCTGCCACTCATCACACCTCCAGAGCTAGAATATACATACTTGGCTGGGAGAGTTAACAAAGGACAGCACTATCCCTTTTCGAGTTGGGGATGGCAAAAAGGGCTTGTCGTATTCAGTCCCAGGACCCTCCAAGACAGCTAAGCTCCAGTGATACTAGGATGGAAAACTAATTTTGCCCATGTCAGTTGTGAGGATAGCCCACCTAATTAGGGGAGTAGTTAAGAGCTGAATGCAGGCCTGTCTGATGGCAGTTTTGTTTAGCCATTTTGAACCAGCAATTTCGGGAAAGATTTACAACAAAGCAACAAGAAAGTGCTTCAAAAGGAAGTAGGGGGACTGTGAGAAAATAGTTAGGATTTGTTTGCATAATGTCTCCAAACACTGGCTAGCGCACAGTTTAAATACAGCACCTCAACTTAAGAAAGCTAGACCTTAAGAACAAGCTTAAGCAAAGAGTCTCACATATGACAGCTATTGGCTTTGGCAATGTTTTTTTAGCCATGCTGTACAGCAATGTGGATGTTTTGCAATGTGGCAAAAACTAATTTTTAAAAGTGCTATGATGCATCCACGGCTAATGCCTTTTTTTAAAAAATTGCATTAGCACTGAAT
Source organism: Pleurodeles waltl (assembly GCF_031143425.1). NCBI lineage: Eukaryota > Metazoa > Chordata > Amphibia > Caudata > Salamandridae > Pleurodeles > Pleurodeles waltl. The sequence goes on along the minus strand of NC_090440.1, from coordinate 1,400,407,905 downwards.
GCACCATAATGCCCTTTCTAATGCTATTATTGTAAACCATGCTACATTGTAGCCATGCTGCTATACAGCATGGCAACACATCATTGCCAAAATACAGCATGAATAAAAGGCAACAGCATATCCAATAGTCTCAAAAGTTGAAACCTATTGGCTTTGACAATGTTTGTTAGGTCTCGGCACAACACCCCTGTGATTCTGAGCAAATCATTTTTTTCCTTTTTCATGCACGGCAAGATTACCCCAAGCATGAAAAAAATATGATATTAGGCAGAAACATCTATCATATAAAGAATGCAATTGGTCCCATGTCCATGTCTTTGTGAAAATAAGGGCCAGATGTAGCAAGCCGTTTGCATGGCGCAAACTGCGAAAAACGCAGTTTGCGCCATGCAAACGGCCTCACGGTACCGACTCGCAATTTGGGAATGTGACTCGCAAATAGGAAGGGGTGTTCCCTTCCTATTTGCGACTCGCATCGTAATTCAGAATTGCTTTGTGACCGCGAATGCGGTCGCAAAGCAACTCGCAGTTACCACCAGTGTCACACTGGTGGAAACTCATTCGCAAAAGGGAAGGGGTCCCCATGGGACCCCTTCACCTTTGTGAATGTCGAAAAAACATTTTTTTCCGAGCAGGCAGTGGTCCTGGTTTCAGTATTTTTTTCATTTTGCAACTTGTTTTCCTTTAAGGAAAACGGGCTGCAAAATGAAAAAAAAAACAGCTTTATTTAAAAAGCAGTCACAGACATGGAGGTCTGCTGACTACAGTAGGCCACCATCCCTGTGAGTGCAGGGACTCGCTATGGGGTCGCAAAATGCGACCCACCTCATCAATATTGATGACCCCATAGCGGGTCGCAGAAGGTGTCTGAGACACCATTCTGCATCCGATTTTGCAAATGCAAATTGCGAGTCGCTGAGACTCGCAATTTGCAAGTCGCAAAATCGGATTTTGCTACATCTGGCCCCAAATTTGTAAACAGATAACAACTGTTGCCACAATAAAAGCAGATTACAATTTTGTCAGAATAAGCATCCATTTCAAAGGACATAAGGGCTTCTTTAAATTGTGTGTGGCATAGTAAAACATTGCTACAAATGGCAAGAGTTTCAACAAGTTGTACTTCAATCATGGCACTATCAGCGGAAGCGCAGTTATCAAGCTGAATCAATCAGTACTTGGGCCATGCCCCAGATAAAAGAAGAGAAAATGAAGCTAGTATATGCTGGCCAATTAGAAGGGAGCATATTAGAGTGACAATGATGCCAATATTGTTCAACAATGGGGGGGCTGCAATCCTCTCGTTTCATACAATATAAAGCGCAGTTATCAAGCTGAATCAGTCAGTACTTGGGCCATGCCCCAGCTAAAAGAAAAGAAACTGAAGCCAGTACATGCTGGCCAATTAGAAGGAAGGACATTAGAGTGACAATGAAGCCAATATTGTTAAACAATGGGTGGGCTGCAATCCTCTCGCTTCATACAATATCTCTTGCAAGTGAGATATAAACCTCTAGAAGGCTTAGGACAACCACTAGGGGGAAACTGTTCTAGAGGGCTGTTGCACTTTTGCCAGCAGATGTAGCATACTTTAAAATCTGTTGGTAGTGCCTCTGCTCTCCCTCGGGCACCATAGGGCTTTATGCAAATTTTGAAGACCCTCTCTCACCAGGCAGGCTAAATAATTAATAGGCAGCTTTGCTACTCCTTGAAAGATGATTCTTCCTTTGAAAAGCAGCCTTACACCACACTTTTCAGCTTCTTTAAGAGCAGGGTGCCAGAGCCTCTCTGTTGGGGCACTAGGCATGTGCACAATGCTAACACAGCACAAGAAGACCATTCTTGTGCTACCCAGTTGACTCCATGTGGAAATGGCCTTTTTTGCAGGGTCATCCCCAGACCTTTTGCATCTGACCTAATTTAAACTGTGTGCTGAATTTTGTTTTTGCTGGCTAAAGGACAATGGGCACTTTACCACTGCTGACCAGTGGTAACGTGCAAGTGCTCTCTGTCTAAATAGTATTGGTGATTGCATTATCCATGATTGACATATTTGATTTACTAGTAAGCCCCTAGTATAATGCAACAGGTATGCGCAGGGCCTGTAAATCAATGCTACCAGTGGGCCTGTAGCACTGATTGTGCCACCCACATGAGTAACCCTGTTTAAACATCTCAGACCTGCCACTGCATTGTCTGTGTGGGCAGTTTTAAACAGCCATGTCGACCTGGCAAGTGGACCCTTTTGCCAGGCTCGAACCTTCCTTTTTATTACATGTATGTCACCCCTAAGGTAGGCCCCAGGTAGTCCCATGGGCAGGGTGCAGTGTATTTAAAAGGTAGGATTTCACTATTGCAAGTCCTATCTCTCCCATAGTATAACATGGGGATTGTCATGAAATATCTTTTAAGTGTAATTTCATATTGGGAGTAGAAAGTGATATGGAGTTTTGGGGTTGCTGAACTCACAATTTTAAAAAACATCTTTTGGTGAAGTAGTTTTTTTGAAATTGTAAGTTTGAAAATGCCACTTTTAGATAGTCGGCATATTATTGCTTAACCATTCTGTCTCTCTGCCTAGCTGTGGAATACACGTCTGGGCTTTTTGTGAATTTATTCTAGACAGTCACACAAAGGTGTGCCCTGTATATCCTGATGGGTCTTCCTGGACTAGAGTTTTGGGCGGAGCTGAAACTTGCACCTGAATAGGGCTGTGCCTGTCCTTTGACAAAGCAGTATGGGGCCCCGGCAGGAAAGTCAGGGTCTTGTGCACTACAAAGACTTTCCTTTGAAGTTTGCCTACTTCAAAGGCACAAATGAGTAAAAGTACTAGACTTCTGAGACAATAACTTTTGAACACTTCTGGACTGAGGACATTCTGCCAGGAAGAAGTGCTGGATGCCGTAAGAGGGACTGCCACTCTGCCTGTTGCTTTGTTGTGCTGGTCTGCTGCATCCTGCTTTTGTCCGGGGAGTTAAAGGACTGGACTTTGCTTTCCACATCCAGCTTTCCAAGAATTTCCAAGTGCTTGAACTGAGCTTACCTCCTGTTAGAAGTCTCAGGGACATAAAAAACTTCAACTGCCAGAGCCTAAATTCTTCTGCTGAGTGTCTGACTTGTCAAGTGGTGCCAAATTCAGTCCCTGAGCCCCTGGAAGTGTAAAGTGGTGTACTGAGGAAGAAAATGCATGCATCGGAATGTAGCAGCTGAAAATTGATGCAACACCTGAATTGCTACAGAAGAATCTATGCAGCGCCTGCCTTGCAGCTGAAGAATCAACGCAACGCCTGTCTTGTGGTGGAAGAATCAACGCAGAACCTGCGGCTCTATCACCAAAGTGCATCTAGATTTTCCCACACATTGTCCCTCAGCGTCACTTTCTCATCAACCCCACACTGCAGCTAGGAACTGAGGCTGCATGATTGGACACAATGCATCACTTTTCCTGCGGGAAGAGAACCGATGCATCACCTCTCCTGTGCAGTAAGGAAGCAACGCATCACTTCGTTTTCCGGCGCCTCACCTCCTCTGCTGCCCGCATTATCTTTGTTTTTTGACACATCCCAGGTACTGAGTGTTACAAAGATGCAACCATTGATTTCTCTGGATTAAGACTCTTTGCAACTTTTAAAAAGTGATAACTTTACTTGTGTATGTTGGACTTTTGTTGTTTTGGCATTGTTCTATTCAGATAAATACTGGTTATTTTGCTAAACTGGTGTGGAGTCCTTTTGTAGTGTTTTCACTGTATTACTATGTGTGTGTGTACAGTGTGTGTGTGTGTGTGTGTGTTGATGTGTGCGTGTGTGTGTGTGTGCAACTATTTTACACATTGCCTCTGAGACAAGCCTGACTGCTTGTGCCAAGCTACCAAGGGGCTAAGCAGGGGTTATCTTAGCTGTGTCACTCCCTATCCTGACTAGAGTGAGTGTCCCTACTTGGACAGGGTGCAAACCACTGCCAACTTGAGTTCCCATTTCTAACACTCCCCATCTGTCAACACTGCTCTATTGCTAGAACAGGAGTGGCATCTATTTCCTCTCACCTGCTCCGTGCTGGCAGGGTGCTGCCCTCGATTGTATGGCCTGCTCCCTGAGACATGGATGTGCACTGCTGAATGTAATGGTAGTCATCTTCTGCTATTGTCCTGGGGGCATGTGGTCAAACCTTTTTACCTGTTTTCTCTGGCCCTATAGGGCAGATTTGAACAAGGGAGGAGTCGTCTAGCTCCTTCTGGCTAGCTCTAGCCAGGAGGAGTATTGTCTTCAGGGCTCCTCGCCTCTAACTCTTACTTTATCTCCTGAAGCTTGTTTTCCACTACTCCTGATGTTTGACCTGTCCTCAGTCTAGGCCCCTGGCACCTACCTGTCTTTGGGTGTGTGATTCTTCAAAAGCCGCACCACAGCCTGCCAGCAGAGTGCACTCCCTGCCACACACTGCAGGCTCCATTGCTTTGGTCATCTTGCAGGGCATCTGTGAGTCAGCAGAGGATTCCGTGACCCTCCTCCTGATGGGGTTCACAGAGGTGCAGGACCAATCGATAAGAGATCTAAGGTCTCCACAAGCAGCTCCATCCCTCTATTGTCTATTGGAGTGTGGAAGGGGCCCGCTCCACTGGCCCTGGTTAACCCCCCCAAGTCCCTGGTTGATAGCCAGAGCCCTAAATTCCTTAAGCCCATCCCTGCAGTGGAGTAAAGTGACGTCTCTTTCTGACATTCCTCCAGGGCCTTCATGTTCAGGTCCAGTATGCTGTTAACATTCTCTCCCTTGCACAGATGTTTTAAAATTGAGATGGGAAGTTCTAGAAGATAGGCACCTCTGCCCAATCCTAGGGTGCCACATCATCATGCAGCCCCTGCCCTAACCTTCCAACATGGCTGCTTGAAGTGGTCTATAGTAAGACCTACCCGAAGGCAGCACCAAATCTTAAAAGATCCCTTCTGTGTCTGGCTATCTTTGCACAAGCACCGAGATGAGCTAGGCAGTAGTGTCACACACTCAGCCCACATATGTGTGTGCTCACATGTTTTTGTGTAACCAGCCCAAACCCTGGTACCTAAGCAGTGCAACAGCAGACCTTATCTCAAAAGGTGGATACTGGCAGCTAGCAGTCTCAGACCATTTTCATGAAATGTACTATGAATGAGACTCAGTTAGTGAGACTCACTCATAGTGAAAGTCCAAAACCAGGTAGTGCAAAAGCAAAAATCAAGGGGGATCAAATGGGCAGATCCCATTTGTTACACCAGGCTTCTAAAACCTAATGCTAACGTTGAATAAATTTGACTTTTTTATTAATATTAGTAAGAAAAGTCATGCAATGAAACTATGTTTATAAAGAACTTCGGACTTGCAGTCGGAACTCCAGGTTCAGTGCACTTTCCAGCAAATATCCTCTGTGCCTAACCTTCCCCTCCCACCAATACCTTGTGTACCTTTTGTATTCAAAGAGTTCAATTGAATGCGGGGTGGCAGCTCATGCATCATTACTCAGGTTATTCAAACAATACACTTTCTTCTACAGTGTATGTAGAGGTTTACTTATAATTTTGTTCCTTCTTTCTAAAGGACGAAACTCAGAACGTTGTAACATGGTAAACCAAGCGTACATTTAGTAACTGCACAAAATAACAAGCATTTGCAATTAAATAGGTCTCGCATTTGTGAGAGTTAGAGCTATTGGTGTTGTAAATGACAATAATTTTTTACCTTTGTGTTTTGGTTTGGAGTGTAGTGGATGTATGGTAGGCACCACAGCAACGCTCCCACAACTGTCTCTGCAGGTGAGAGGACAGAACAAGGCCACCAACTCGAGAGTGTTTTTGCCTCATTCCTGCAGACTGGCTGTGGTACCCTACAGATGCAACCCTTTCTAGTGTGTTTACCCAAGCTTTTATAGCACCAAACAAGCCACAGAGAGGCACCTTTGTGGATTTAACCGGGAGACTGAGGCAGTGAAAAGAGTTAGGAGCAAAGTGTGTTAAAAGTTTGAAAGGAATTATTACTCTACATTGGCAAAACCAGCCTAACATTTAAAAACATTGACGGTATACAAAGAGAATAACAGACGAGGCAGCTTAACTGCAAATTATTTATAGTGATTTTGTTAAGAATGCCACCTGTTTCGCAGCGCTATAAAATGGCAGAACCTGTATTACCAAGCTCTATATTTAAAAAAATGAGTTATTCCTAGACTCCCCCAACACGCACCAGACAAAAACCTTAGGAGTGAGGATGTGACATAAGGGCCAAAGAGATGCTGGCCTTGAAGCTGGGGAACACAGTTCGAGTCTTGGCGCCAGCTCAACATCCTGTGATTGTGGGCAAATCACTTAATCTCCCCTAGCTACCAAAAATGAACGTATTCTTGTGTAACATAACAGGTGCTCATGTAAATCTCTGTAATACCTTTGTATCGAGTTCACGCTATCTGGACTCTATTTGAAAATGCCAAATTTACATCCAAAGGCTAGATGTTTTTTGCTATTAAGCTTGATGCTATGAAGTGCTTGCGTCTAGATTCACAACTCCTTTTCCACCATTTTGGAGACACCATCTTTTGCCATCTTCTTGCCTAGAACTAACCTATGTGCTTAGTTGGTGACCCTTCGGAGGTTATTAAGAGCACGTGCTATTACCTACTGTTACGCTCTACTAAAGTGGGTTGGTTAATGCACTCATTGTAAAGATCTTGACAGTATGAGAATGTCACAGATTACAATCCTGACAAGACTTTCTCTGCAAGATCAATGCAGATGAATTATAATGATTTAATTAAGCATGGCACCTGCTTTGCAGTGCTATGAAATGCCAAAACCTGTATTACCAAGAGCTATATAAAAAAAACGAGTTATTCCCTGACTGCCCCAACACGCATCAGACAAAGAACATAAGGGGGTAGGATGTGACGTAAGGGCCAGAACTGCCGACTTTGGAGCTGGGGAACACGGCTAGAGTCTCAGCACCGGCTCAGCATCCTGTGGTTCTGGGCAAATCACTTAACCTCCCCTGCTATTAAAAAGGAATGTGTTCTTGTGTAATGCCCAGTGCTTAAGTAAAGCACTGTAATACCTTTGTATAGAGTTTGTGCTATATAAAACTGCAAAAAAACAAAAAAAAACGCTCCAATACCCTTATGTCGAGTTTGCGCTAGATAAAACTGCAAAAAATAATAATCCTGACATAGCTTTTCCACCTCTTCATCACTGCAAGGTCGATGCAAATGAATTATAGCGATTTTGTTAAGAATTGCACCTGCTTTGCAGTGCTATGAAATGGCAGAACCTGTATTACCAAGCGCTATATTAAAGCAAAATGAGTTATTCTCAGACTGCCCCAACACGTACCAGACTAAGGGGCATATTTACAAGCTCTTTGCGCCACCTTAGTGACGCCATAGCGTCATTTTTTTATGCTAAGGTGGCTTTTCTACTGTGCCATATTTCCAAAGTGGTGCAATGCTTGCATTGCGCCACTTTGTAAACTCCTATGCCACATTATGCCTGTGCCAGTCATAATGTATGGAAGGGGGGCGTTCCGGCAGAGGGAGGCCCGAAAAAATGGCGCAGTGAAAGTTACATCATTTCACTGCGCCATTTTTTCCATCATTTTTAATGCATGCTCAGAGCAGGCGTTAAAATGATGCATTCATTATGTTCAATGGGCCTCCCTGTGCTTTGCTGCACTAGCGTCAATATTTTTTAAGCCAATGTAGCAAAGCACCACAGTATCATCAAAAGAGCTGACGGTATTGTGCTAACAACCGCCATGGTGCACCATATTATAAATACGGCGCAACCATGGTGTCGTTAGGTGCCGATAGGGGGCCACAAGAAAAGTGGCACATCATCTATGATGCCACACCTTCTTGTAAATATGCCCCAAAGAATCCTATGGCAGAGGATTTGGTGTGAGGACCAGAGTTGCCGACTTTGGAGCTGGGGAACACGATTCAAGTCTCAGTGTCAGCTCAACATCCTGTGATTGTGGGCAAATCACTTAATCTCCCTTTACTACCACAAATGAATGTGTTCTTGTGTAATGTAACTGGTGCACATGTAAAGTGCTTTAACAGCTTTGTATCAAGATTGTGCTATATAAAACTGCAAAAGAATTAAATAAAGGGCGCCAATGCATTTGTGTTGAGCTCACGCTACATAAAACTGCAAAAAAAAGCCCCTGCAGACATTACAAAGAAACAGCAAGATGCCCGTAACCAAGGAAGACGAAGAAACAATATACCGCCATGAGTGAAGCAGCAAGGCAAAAGTGAAAATAGTGCACCACGGTAAGGTACCTTCCCAATCGTACAATAATCCATGTAGCAGGGTCAGTCTCCAAGGCAGTCACAAAACAGCCTCAAGGCGGGACGAACGTAAAGCATTTACGAATTTTTGACAGGCAGGCCCAGGATTGAATGAAAGTGATGGGTGTGAGATGAGCATGGTTAAAGCCCTCAGAATACATTGCAACATGTTGAGAAGAGAGGGCATGCACGCTGCTATTCTCGACCTAAAAACAAATTGGTCTGCTCGTTGCTTCTAGGCCTTTCAATTGTACATAGCACACACAGCATGGGAATGCAAAAAGGCAATGTTAAATCAGCCTGTGGTGTATGCAACTAGGCCTGTATTGCATGCAAAACTAAAAACATTTAAAAGCTCTGGTACACATGTCAATGTTTTGGGGAGAGAAGGATGATCATAAAATAAATGGTGTTATAGATGTTTACATATGTCTTAAAATACATAATTGGTGTGTGTGTGTTTACCTTTATACATATAGATTAAATGCTAAAAAAGATTACATTCATCTTGTGTAGCTTATAGTTTCAAAAGATACTGCCAATGCAGTGCTTAATTTGTGCTTGTTATTTCCGGTGCAGAGCACCGGCACTTATTTTTGAGGGCCGGGGCTTATTCTTCTGCTTCAAGCATTTGCTGCAAGCAAAAGACACATATCGGAAAGACGGAGGAAGAGAAAAACGAAAAAGCGTCTCAAAGGTAGAAAGTAGAGAGCTGCAAGAGTGAGCTGAAGGGGAAGGGAGTGGATTGAAGAGGCCCGAGATGGCTTCAGGATTACGCGGCCTCAGTATTTCGTGTTCCCACATTTAATTGCAACCGCTGCGTGTTTAAGAAGAGGGCTTTGAGCAGCGGCACCTTTTTATTTACAAATTAAGCACTCTTGCACTCCAATGAGCAGGTGCCTCATGCACAGTCCTTAATTTGTGGTTGTTGTTTCCAGTGCTGAGCACCAGCACTTATTTGTGGGGCTTATTCTTATGCCTCAAGCATTTGCTGCGAGCAAAAGACACATATGTGAAAGACGGAAGAAAGAAAAACTAAAAAGCGTCATAAAAGGGAGACAGTAGAAAGTTGCAGGATGAGCTGAAGGATGGATTGAAGAGGCCCAAGATGGCTTCAGGATTACCCTGTCTTAGTATTCATTGCTTGCAGATTTAATTACAGCAGCCTCGTGTTTAAGAGAAGCCTTGAGCACACCTCCTAATTTACAAATTAAGCACTGCTCATGCATCTCCTTAGGTAGGAGGTGAAAACAGACACCAAAACCGTCTTTTGTAAAACCACAGATTGCAAAACATAGGCTACCAGACCTAGCATAAATATCTGGATACAAAAATGTTGACTTTACTCCTAATCCGATTCAGAATTTATAGTGGGCTGGTGGATGCGGGTCGTGGGCGCTGCCGCACGTTTTTGGTGACTAGATCGTCAAGCTCTGCTCCTTATTGAAATATAGGCGAAACTGGGGGGGTGGAGAGAGATAGAAGATACAGATGGGAAACCAGTGACAAGTGGAGAAGGCAGTGGGTAAAAAGAACCTGCAGGAGTCACACAAACTGATAGGAATAGTAGTGTGTTAAAAGAAAGTCTGCCTTGTATTCGGCAATCCGACTTTGGCAAGGCAGGAAGCAGAACAACTTTGGCATACTGCACTCAGGACCGGCTTTAGGGCAGTGCGGCTGGTGCCTGCGCACTGGCCACTGGACTGGGAGGGGGCACTGTCTTCGGGGGTGAGGGGCTGTGTTTAGCAATGATTTACGATTTAAAAGCACTTGTTGCAGAGCTCCTTGTGCACCCAGCTTTCAGGCAGCAATAAAAATGTCAAGATTACTCTTTTGATTAATGTTCCTGCTATAGAGAGAGATCAGAGTTTTGTCTAGTGGCAGTTTTGACTCCCCTTAAAGTAGCACAGTCTCTGCTGCAAAGAACACTATGAGGCAGATCACAGATATGTATTTTATGGGGTTAGCTGAGTGGATTTCTGATTTTGTCACAGAGATCCTTCCCTATGGCAGTTCGTAAGATACAACTCTAATAAGAACAGTGACTTTTACGAAAGATCATCAAACAGCTGCATGCAAAGTGCATAAAATAGGTTAGGATGCCATGTTTTCCCCCATTCTATCATTATCTATTCCTAATGTTGCTAAAAGGGATTTGTTTGGGTAGATATACATTCTTATCAGTAAAACCAGCCCTTACTAGTGCTTTAAAACACATTAAAATGTATGTCAGAGAGGGGCTATGGAGAGGGAATCCAAGGAGGAGGTCATGGAGGTGGGTGCCAAAAATGATTGTCACACCCAACGCCAGTACCGCAAAAGCTGGACCTGAGTGCGCTTGTAAATTATGAACTGCAAGCACTTGTCGAAACACATACAAGGGCTCAAGATAAAACCATACATTAATCAAGTTCAAAAACAGGATGGAAGCCATTTTTGCTTGTTTAGGAATTAAATATTGGTCAGTGTTAGAAATGGGGCTTTTGGTTGCTAGTCAGGTTACCCACTGTCCAAGCAAGGACCCTCACTCTAGTCAGGGTAAGTCACACACAATCCAAATTAGCCTGTGCCCACCTTCTGGTAGCTTGGCACTGAGTAGTCAGGCTTAACTTAGAAGGCAATGTGTCAAGTATTTGTGCAATGAGTCATGCAATATCACAGTATAGCACCACAAAAATACACCACACAGTGGTTAGAAAAAATATATAATATTCATCTGATAAGATGCAGGTCATAACGATTAAAATGCAATATAAAGTGTCTTTAGTCTCTTAAAAGCAACAAATGCCTCTTGCAAGCGCAAAGTACCTGGTTTGCGTTCAAAATCTGCACAAGGAACCGCAGAGGAGGAGATGCGTGGAAAACAGGGAGGTGTGCGCCGATTTCTTGGGCCACACATGGCGATGCGTCATTTATTTTTCACACATGGAAGGCTTTGCGTCTTTTTCCAGTGCATAGACTGAGATCCTCTTCGGGTTGCAGGGTTTTTGGACTCCCTGGGGACGATGTGTTGAAATCCGGCACTGGCAGGATGAAGACACAGGGGCTGCGTCGATCTGGTGGGCGTTGCATGGAAAATTCTACCCCACGGCTGGCGCTGAGTCGATTCCTCTCAGGAAGTCCGGCTGCGTCATTCTGGCTCGGCTGTGCATCGTTCAAGTGGGCCATGCGTCGAATTTCCAGTCGCTACACTGGTGCTGCGTCGATCTTCTCCTTGCGAAGTTGGGCTGCGTCCTTCCGGTTCGGAGTGCAGTGAATTTTTCACTGCGATGCAGGCTGTGCGTCGTTTCTAGCAGGCTGTGCATTGATTTTCGTCACACAGGGAGTTCTTCTTGCAGGAATGGTGTCTTTTTGGTCCTGAGACTTCAGGGGACAGGAGGCAAGCTCTATCCAAGCCCTTGGAGAGCACTTCTCATCACAGCCAGAGAGCAGCAAGGCAGCAGGGCAACAGCAAGGCAGCAGTCCTTCACAGAAAGCAGTTGAGTGAGTCCTTTGGGCAGCCAGGCAGTTCTTCTTGGCAGGTTGCAGGTTCTGCTTCAAGATCTCTTCTCCAGTAAGCGTCTGTGAAGAAGTGTCTAACTGGCAGGGTCAGAGACCCTGCTTAAATACCCAAATGTGCCTTTGAAGTGGGGGAGACTTCAAAGAGTGGCTTAGAAGTGCACAAGGTCCCCTTTCAGTTCCATTCTGGTTGCCAGGGTCTCAGTAGGGGGTGTGGCAGTCCTTTGTGTGAGGCCAGGCTATTGTCCATTGACATGTAAGTGTCAGGCCCTCCACCCTCCCAGCCCAGGAAGACCCCTTCAATATGCAGATGTATGCAAGTGTGACTAAGCATAATGTGTTTGGAGTTGTCTGAGTGAATGCACAAGGGAGCTGTCAACCAAACCTAATCAGACGTGGATTGGAATGCACAAAAAGATGTAAGTGTAGAGAAATGCTCACTTTCTAAAAGTGGCATTACTAAAATAGTAATATAAAATCCAACTTCACCATTAAGCAGGATTTTGTATCACCATTCTGGCCATACTAAAAATGACCTGGCTACTCCTTTCAGATCAGGATCTACTACTCAAACAGTATATGAGGGCAGCCCCAATGGTATCCTATGAAAGGAGCAGGCCTCACAGCAGTGTAAAAACAAATTTAGGAAGTTTACACTACCAGGACATACACAACACACGTGTTCATGTCCTGCCTTTTGCCTACGTAGCAAACTGCCCTATGGGCTACCTAGGGCCTACCTTAGGGGGCCTACCTTAGAGGTGACTTATATGTAGAAAAGGGGGAGTTTAAGTCTTGGCAATTACTTTTAAAAGCCAAGTCAAAGTGACAGTGAAACTGCACACACAGGCACTGCAGAGGCAGGCCTGAGATATGGGTGGGGGCTACTTATGTGGGTGGCACAACCAGTGCTGCAGCCCACTAGTAGCATTTAATTTACAGGCCTGGGACACATGTAGTGCACTTGACTATGGACTTATAAGTAAATTAAATAAGCCAATTGGGAATTACCCAGTGTCACCATGTTTTTAAGGAGAGAGCATGTGCACTTTAGCAGTGGTAAAGTGGGCAGAGTCCTGAAGCCAGCAAAAATTAGGTCAGAAAATGAGAAGGAGGAAAGCAAAAGGTTTGGGGTGACCCTGCGGAAAGGCCATTTCCAACAGTCAGGCTGTTAGCAGGGAGAGAATGACTGACTTTTGCAGTCCATATTGTTACGTAAATTGCATACAGAATATGGCCCTCATTTCAACCTCGGCGGTCTTTTCCAGAGACCGCCGAGGTTCCATCGAGCTGAAGACCACCAGTGTTGGCAGTCTTCCGCCAACCATATTATGACTGCTGGCGATCCTCTGCCCTTTTTTGTACGGAGAGCCGCCAGCAGCCATACTGGTGGTCGGCAGTGTAGTAGAGGCTGCTCCTCCGTCACCGCCACATCATCAGAACATCGCCCACCGAAATACAACTCAGTATTCGCCGTGGTGGTGTTCTGGTGATGGGGTTTTGGCGGCGGAGCAACCCCCATGGATCCCGTTCCCCCTGGAGAATCACCGAAACAGGTAAGGTGATCGTCCATTGGGAGAGGGGGGTGAGGGGGTGTTGTGTGGTGTGTGCGTGCATGGGGGAGTGTGTGTGAGTGTGTAGAGGGGTTGTGTGAGTGCTTGTATGTATGTGGGGGTGTAATGTGTGTAGGGGAAATGTAACGTGTATGTATGTGTGCATGTATGTGCGTGTGTATGTGTGTGAGTGGTGTGAGAGTGCGTGAAAGGGGTGTGGGGGTTATGTTTGGGGGGTCTATGGGGGTTGGTCCTACTACCTTTGGGGGTGGTAAGGGGGTCGTGGGTGTTGGGGGTGGACTCAGGGGAGGGGAGGGGGGACCCCAATCAGTGCCAGGGAACGAATTCCCTGGCACTGATGGTGCATACTGTAAGAGGCTGGCCTAGCTTATAGTGGGTACCTTGTGGTACTTACACCTTGTTTAAAGAAAAAAGGGGATTCGGAGGATTAATGGTCCAGTGTATGCCCTCCTGTGAATAATACTATACAATGAAATACACTGTTCCAAAAGGAAAAAAGAGACAAGGAAAACAATAGGGAGTCCTAATTATTAGGAGCAAGAGTCCTCACACACCCAATTGGGTGTCATGCTTCATTATCGGACATGCTCCTCGTCAGACCGGCGCTGCAATGTCTGACGGGCACCCCCGTAGGAGGGCTCTTTGCCGGAGATCTTTTCTCGATGATGCCACAAACTCCAAGAGTGAGTAAGGAGAAAAGGAAAGGCGAGATGAACAGGAAAACTAAAATTGGCTCAGGACCCAACCTGAGTAATAGATTTATTTGTCTGCGTTGGGCAATGGTCAAGATTAAAAATGTAACAAGAGTGAGATAGAGGTAGTGCTCAACCACTCTCTACCAACCTATTAAGGAAGAAAGGAGATCAGGAACTACCAGTCAGTCCTTTCTTCCGTTGGGCACCCATTTTAATGGAACCCACAAACATTTATGATCAGTGTGTCTGTTAGACTGTTTTTGTATCTTTTTATGGACATTTGAAATATCGCTGAGCACAATCAGTCAATGAATATGTTTATGTATGAATTAGTAAGTATTGTAGATGCTTTACTTGTTTTGCCATTTCTTTGGTGTATTAATCATGTTTTATCAGCTGGTTTTATGGTTTGAGTCCAAGTATTTGACCCACAAATGTGTTTTTATTCACACTTGCATATACATTGTTTGGTGGGGCAATTTGGGATGGCTTTTAATAACTATAAACAAGAAACTTGACCTTGAACTATAGCAAGACTCTGAAAATAAATTGAAGTTTTAGATAATACTTACAATACCTACGTGTTATTTTCATTTTCAAAAATCTGTTAGTGAAGAATCATGGGCGTGGTTAAAAGCCCACAGAGAGATTACAACAGAGACAGAGTGCTTGCACGCTCAACCCTAAAAATGGATGATTTGGCTTTACAAAATAATAATAGAAAAGAGACACATTAAGTTTTGTGAAGTCTCAACAAATTATAATTAAATGAGTTTGAATTACCTGCTGGCTTTTAAGTGTACGTCTACTTGCGCCAGTGTAAATCATTACCACCCAGCAGTTGAGAAATAAATGTATGTATGGGTGGTAAGAGAGGTAGGCTAAGATGTGAAAGTGTGGATCATTTGTCTAGGGGGGATTCTTGGTGAATATTTAACCAACCACATCCCCAGCTTCCAGCTGCTCCCATCTTTTTTGAGTCAGGAGCAGCACAGAGCACGGTCAGTCACTGCAGAAAGTGAGTCCTGTCATAATGATCTCTGAGCACAAGCATGTCAAGCTGGACAACATGTCAGAGGAAAAGGTATTAATATATAAAATTATAGATGGGTAACAATGCATAACAATGATGGTTTTCACGGAGAGGTTCTGAGTGACGTCAAATAGATAACAAGAGACAAAGTTGAGTTGTTTCACATGTCACTCATAATACTGAATTTATAAGGTTTTAGGGACAGATGTAGCAAAGGTTTTTCCCCATTCTGTGTCTATGGGAAAAAGTGTTCGTACATATGGCCCTTAGTATCTAGAATTTTCGTCTTTGTAATGTCCCTAAAGTGATGTGCTCCTGTTTTCAACTGAAACATGTATAACATAGCCTCTCTCTACTGTCCCAAATGTAAACAAAATAAATGGTCTCCTGTCACCCACCCACACGGACCTCTTGCATGTTTACTCACCCACCTCTCTGAAAGCTGTTATCTTTGCTCTCCATTGGAGCAGAGAGGCAGCACTGCAATGACAGGTTCTCAGAAAGTGGTGCAAACTGGAATTCATTTATAATCTAGCAAAAGCGGGAAACAACTTTGTTTTCGAAGTGTTGCTACATCTCAACAGTGAATTAGCAGAGTTAGAACTTGGTATTCCTGCTTGTGGCCCTCAGTGAGAGCCATATATAGCAATGTCAACTGCACCCCCACAAAGCCTGCAGCCGGCTTGCGGTTGGAGCGTATCCGTTATAAACGCTAAAATGTATTTTCCTGAAATTAAACAAAATGTCAGGAAAATGATAGAAAATTACTATTATGCAAATTGCACTTTGAGCGGCGCCGGCGAAGTGGCGGATGCGAAATTAGCCCCATTGTCCATGTGCAACTCGAGATTCCAGCAAGCAGACTGATAAGCGGACATAGGTCTCTTGCAAGTTGTAAGACGTGTGCTTTAGCTTGTCTCCCATGCAAGACCAGCTCAGAGTGGTGTGACTGGTGTGGCTGCACTGGGCCCTGACCTGGAGGGAGGGCACTGACCTCAGGGAGGGGTGAGAGACCCTGTGTTTAGCAATAACTCACGATTCAAAAGCACTGCTGCCGAGTTCCTTGTGCGTCCAGCTTTCAGGCAGCAATAAATATGGCAAGGTAACTCTTCTGATAAATGTCCCTGCTACAGAGAAAAATCAGAACTTTGTCTACTGGCAGTTAGGACTTGCCATAAAGTAGAGCAGAGGTATAATATCCTGCTGCAAAGAACAGACCTGTATTTATTTATGTGCATTGCTGAGTGGATTAGTAAAGCCAGCCTTCACCAACACTTTGAAACAAACTAAATATATAAATGCAAGGGAGAGAGGCGCTATAGAGGGATGAGGGACTCTTTTGCCGGGTGGTAGTCAGGAATTCCGAGGAGGTCATTAGGGGGGGTGGGGGGAGCGGTCAAAAAAGGTTGTCCCACCAGGTGCTACCAGCGCTAAAGCTGGCCCGGCTCCCATGTTAAATGGTGTCCTGATATAATTTCCTAATTAGAATACTGCAAAATTACGCAAGTGTAATGGGAAATTTGGCACTGAATACATTTTAAGCCTATTTTTAAATTAACTTTGTTCTGCTTTCTTCTATATGAGGTCTAGGGTGGTGGCTAGTGTGACGTGCCAGGCCAATCAGTCACAGCGGATGGAGTTCTGTGAAATGAAAATTATGTTTCTTGTAAAATAAGAACAAATAAGAACAACATCTGGATGGGTGCCAGTCGCGCACAAACCAAGCCACTTATGACCGAGATCGCTCCACCTAGGAAACTTGATTTTCAACACCAGTATGGTATATTGTGCCACGCATTCATACAGTTCACGGTGGTGCCAACAACCTTCGAAACTTCGAGGATCATCACTAAAAGATCACTCAGGTAAAATCTCCACTTCCAATTATTTTTCATTTTTTCAAATTACTGCATGTCTGCAGACCTTGTAATACATGACAAATGCAGCGGGTTATAATAGTGTCTAACTTATTTGTTTATTTGTTAAAGTATTATTTAGCTGTAGTTTTGTAAACACGAACCAGGCTCCGACGGCATTAGAGCTTTTTATAGAGGTAAACAAAGGAATTCAAATTTTATATAACTTTACTCAAGGGCTAAGTATATTTAGAATTTCTTTTCATTTGTGTTGTGCGGGTACAGATTTGTGTCTGTTCTAAAAGTGTTCTAATGATTTTCCTCTGTTACTGACTCGTAGAGTACACAAAGTAAACTGAATCACTTTTGTACTTGGATCTGGTGATAGTCAGGGGAACTACAATGATAAAAACCGAAGTAATCCACAAATTCGTAAGTTCCTAATATTCACATATGCGTAGTAACCTACTCGAGGAAGGTAAATCGCAAATACTTACATTTTGCTGAAAAAACTTTTGCTTCAGTCTTTGCAAAGTCTGTAGAGATTTGTCATCTTAACAAATGGTCGCTTTCAGGAGAAAATTCTTGCAAGAAAAGTTTGTTTCAGAAAGACTTTTCTCATAAGACCTCTCACTCAAAGTGGACATCCGCAGGGATAAGTTTTTTAAACCACACATTTCAAGGGATTGTCCTCAACATCCTAGTAATCATTTGAAGAACTTCACAACGTTTGTAGTGAAAAATCTTTGCAACTTTGACTCCCTTAGTGAGACGATCCCTCAAATGTAATGTTCCTTTCGCCTTGTACCCTCTAAAGAAGAAGCATGGATATTATTACCTCCTTATAGGGGGTCAGGTGAGAGCTAGTATGGGACGGGTGTGTGAAACAATCAAAAGGCAGCAGTCGGTATCATACTCCGGTTCTGTGCTCTGCGCTGATGGAGAAAGGTTCTGTGCACTTTTTCGTCCTTTCAGAGTGCACCTGGAAGAGGAAGAGCACACCAGACGTGTACAGGATAAGGATTGAGACTAAGGGAAAGAACTCTCTTCACAGAAGCATCACTCATTCCATACAGCAGTGATGGGTTCATTGATTTCAGGGGCCAGGTAACCAAGGGAGCGGACAAAAAATTAATATACCCCCACTTTGAATCAAAGCTCGAATGGCACCAAGCAAACAAAGCAGGTCATCACAACCCTCGCCAGAAGAGCTCTGTTGTCTCTTCCGTCCAGGCATCTATCCTTTCATCCAGCTGCTGATATTTTCCTGTTCACGTTTACATTCTGTCGTCCATTCTATCTATCTATCTATCTATCTATCTATCTATCTATCTATCTATCTATCTATCTATCTATCTATCTATCTATCTATCTTTCTATCTATTTATCCTTTAAGTCATTCATCTCTCCATCTACCTTTTCACTCATCCATCTATCCTTTCAGTCATTTATCCCTCCATCCCTTTGCTCATCCATCCATACACCCTTTCACTCCATCCATCCACCATCCATCCTCCCTTTGACTTATCCATCCATCCACTCATTCACTCAACCATCTGCCCTTTCACTCATCCACCCACCCTTCCATCCATCCATCCACTCATCCATCCATTTACCTTTTCACTCATTCATCTGTCCCTTCACTCACTCATCCATCCATGCTTTTACTCAGCCGTCTATCCATTAACCCTTCCTTTCACTAATCCATTCTACTTTCCTTTATCCATCCACCCTTCTAACCATGCATCCGCCCTTCCTTTCAGTCATCCATTCATTCTTTCACTCATCTGTCCATTTGCTCATCGATCCATGCACACTTTTACTGTTTCCATCAATAATTCCTTTCACTGAACCCATCCATGCACCCTTTCACTAAGCCATGTGTACGTTCACTCACTCATCCATCCATTATTCCTCTCATCATCCATCCACCCTTTCACTCGTCTATCCTGACATCCTTTCATTAATCTCTCCATCCATCCACAATCTCTTTCATTCACCCATCGAATCTTTCACTGTCCATCCATCCACCTTTTCATCCATCCATCCATCCATCCTTTCACCCTCCATTGTACTCATCCACCCTTACAAACATCCTTTACTAATTTAACCATCTATCTACCCAGCTACCATGTCACTCACGTACCCGTCCATACATCCATCCATCTTTTTACTCACTCACACATCCATGCTTTTACTCAGCCATCCACCTGTTCCCCCTCCGTTTCATTCATCCACTCAGTCTTTCATTCATCCATCTAGCATCCACCCATCAATCTATCTTCCATTCATTCATCCATCCATCCACCCATTTAACAATCCATCCACTCTCCCTTTCAGACATCCATTAATTCTTTCACTCATCTTCCCTTTCACTCATCCATTCATCCACCGTTTCACTCTGCCCATCCACCCACCCTTTCACTCCATCCCTATATCCACCTCCCTTTCACTCACCCTTCCATCCTTTCACTCACCCATCCATGCTTTAACTCACTCATCTATCCATCCTTTCACCATCTATCCATTCACCCTTTCACTCATCTGTCCAGTCACCCTTTCATTCATTCATCCCCTTTCACTAATCATCCATTCTTTCATTTGTTGATCCATCTGCCTTTTCATCAATCCATCCACCCTCCTTTTCCTTCATTCAACTATTATTTCACTCATCCATCCTTACATTCACCCTATGACTTATTCATCCATCCACCTACGCATCCATCCTTTCACTCACCCATCCACATTTTCACTCACACATCCATCCATCCATCTCACTCATCCATCCATTTTATCACTCATCGATCCTTACATCCATCAGTTCATTCATGCATCCATCCATCTACCATCCACACTTTCACTCACACAACCATCCATCCTTTCATTCACCCATCCACCCACTCTTTCACATTAGTTACAAGCCTTTGTCTGCCTGGTTGCAGACAGAAGAGGCCTATCAAGAACTATATCCCTACTGTAGCTGCTAAAATTGGAGGTTCACAATGTCCCAGCATCTATCCTTGCACTCATCCATCCATCCTTTCGCTCATCCATCTATCTACCCTTTCACTGTGTCCCTCAATAATTCCGTCCGTTGCACCAATCAATCTTTCACTAAGCCATCCATATTTTCACTTACTTGTCCATCTATCCTTTCTCTCATCATCCATCATCCCTTTCATTCACCATTCATTCTTTCACTTATCCATTCATCCATCTATCCCCCTCCATTGCACTCATCCATTCATGATTTCACTTATCTATCCATTCTTTCACTAATACAGCCTTAAACCCATCTTTTTACTCATTTAACCATCCATCTACTTAGTCCCATCCATCCATTCATCCTTTTACCCACTCACCCACCCACGTGCCCTTTTGTAAACGTAACTTTGGTGGACAAATGGCGCAAATGTTATTTTTCACCGTTATCGCATGCGATTGATGGGATTTGCTTCAGAACAATTTAAATAATATTTTTCACACTGAAAAATAACAGAGTAAGATGAATTTGCTGCATATTTGTAGTTTTTACTTAGTTAGAAATAAGTACATACACATATGTGTTCGCCACTTTTATTACCCAAACCTCAAGAATGTTTCAAAACTGGTTTGAGTCGTGCTTATCAAATGTTATTCATCGCTCAGGATTCTCCATGGTCAAATACGTATTTTACAATTAACTTGATTCATAAGAACAAGAATTAGCAAGGCTAAGTAGTTTAATTTGTTAAAGCATCGAACACGAGCAATAAACAATTGAGATTTTACTAAGCTGCAGAAACGGTGAATCCACCTAGAGTTTTTTTCAGTAAAGGTCTCTAGGACAGCTCTCTGGGACAGTTTTACAAAAGTATTCAATTTTAAGTTCTGCGCGATCTAGGAAAGAAAAGGCCTTTCTTCCAAGGAACCTGGGAAGAGTCTGTGCATAGATGACCAGGACAATAGAGGTAGACAGCTGTCAGTAGTATGTCATTTCGTACTGTTCCAAGATGACCCCCACATTTAGTAACACTGTGATGACTATCTTGGCATACTACAACAAAGGTACACTATAGAGTATACCAATCTATGATAGTTGAAGCAGGGAGCTGTTATTGTACAAGCATTAGCTAACTAGATAGAGGAGGCAGCCATATTAGAATGGTACTTTCTATAATGTATCGTTCTAGCATATCACAGTGGCGACTACGTTTAGGTCAAACCTTTGGTTTTATGATGCATACAATGAATTTATAACACATAGTGTTAGGAAAATGCATCCGTTTTGAGACAATTTCTCAAAAATTATAATTTTCCACAGGCATACCACACTCCTCTAAGGACATCTTGTAAGTTGTCTAATTTCCTCATCTTCTGATGCATTTCGACATCTATTTGGAAATTATGTGCTGGAATAAGTATACCATAAGACTTTGTGGATGCTCCAAAGTTGCTACTTTGTATTGCACACTGTAATTCCACCGTATGGTTTGAGAACTTGGGCTGTTGGATGACTGGGGTGTGAGCCCTCGTCAAGCAACAGCCACAATCCTGTACAGGGTGAACCACAAAAAGTCACCAAATTAATCTGTGCCCTGTCTGCAGATCGCTGACTCCTTTAGAAGTGGAGCTGCGGTATTTGTCACTTGTGAAACTGTTCCAAACAATTAGCCTAGCTCTTGCTCCCTTGTGAAATGAATCCAAATATCCAAGTCAAGCGCAAGGGGAGAACTAGGTGCTTACAGTAAAGGCAGTTATCTGGTGTATGGTGTTAAAGCTGGCCCTATCTTCATGCCCTTAACATTAATGCCACAAACATGGAATGATATGTGGACAATGAATGTTAAAATGTGTGTAATGTGTGTCTTCCATTTAGTTCATCTTCTTTTACATGTTTTACTTAATATTGCATTCCTCAAGAGAGTTAGCTGTTTCATCATGCTGTGTTTTTGTGCATTGTACTACTCTCACATAGTACATACATTTACTCGTGATAGGTTTTTATAAGGAGCTTCAACTGAGAGCTCTGGTGCTGAGGCTGAAGGCAAAACAAAGTGCCTGACAGTGGGTAGGTCTCTGCAGAGCACACAGAACAATCGTCATGTATACCAGGTGCAAATGAAATTCAGTGTAAATGTGTGTGGAGGGGGGCATAGAGGTCAAAATATTTAAAAAGCAAAAGCAGAATGAAATAAAGTGCTTAAATGTGAATGAGTGCAGTGTATGTTTCAGTTGAGAAAATGAGGGAGATGTGAGGGAGTGAAATCAGGGGAGATAGAAAAGAGGGACCTGAAGAGGAAAGAGAGGAGGTGGAGAATGTGCAGATGGATGAGATGTGAAGAGAAAAAGTGCATACATATCTAAAGTAAAGCACACATAACTGAAGGGCACACTCTTTCCATAGGCCTCAATAATATTTAATTCAGAGTCTCACAATTTCAGAATTGGAACATTTCCAATCTTAATAACCAATCATTGTTGTTACTCATTTATCTTATACAGCTAACAACCATTGACAAAGCCAATAGTACTAACAGGTTTTAGGTGTATGTCAGTTGTTGTGTTATGTTTCTTGATGCAATAAAATCTCCGAGAGAAACCAAAATACAGGCAGAGTGGCACACTATGGTAATTACAGAAATTTATTTTACACATTCCCTTTTAGAGAGCCCCCACTTTTTCGTCCCACTTAAAGATTTGTCTGCACAAATTTCTGTATGATTAATTGCAGCCAGCAGCTGTGGGTGCTTCCTGATGCCTGTCTAGAGCATTTCTTCCAAAAGATGGTGCTGCATGCAGTGCAAGACACTGAGCAAGCACACACTTTAAAGGGCCTGAAGTTGTTGCACTGTACAATTTGCACATTAAAGTAACTGTTGAACGTATTAATGCAGTAAGATATGGGGCAGTTTTTAATGTGTTTAGTACTTCAAGACTATGGCCATCATTATGATCCTGGCGGTATCCTGACCGCCAGGGCCACAGTAGAGGTATCACCACAGACGGGCCGAGATGAGCATCTCCGACCCTGTGGTCCAATGAAGACCGCCAGCGGTATTATGAGCCGGATTTCTACCAGGGTACCGCCATGAAACCCTGATGGAAAGGATACCGATGACAGGGAATTTCTTCCCTGTCACCAGCAGACGACTCCCCCACCCCCACCCCCACCAGCAAGCACAATCCCCCCTTCCATAGCAAAACCTCCCACCCCCTGGTTCAGGTACAGCGCCCATCACCCCCTCTCCCCATCCCCGCATACATGAACACGCACACAGACACCCACAAGCTCCCTGCATACACACATTCACCAAAACTAACACACGCATTCGCTCACATGCATCCAAACCTGCATCAGTTTCAACATTCATACACGCATTCAACCACGCATACACATGCCCATAACCACACGCATACCCACATGCATACACAGCACCCCCCACACTCCCAAACCCCTCCCGTGTCAGACACCTGACTTACCTTGTCTGACAAAGAGGTCATCCGGCAGGGAATGGGAACAGGAGATTCCACCACCGGCAGCGCCCCGCCATCAGGACACCTCCAGGCTGTATTACAGGTCGTAATACGCCTGGTGGAGACCTTTTGGTGGGGCAGTGCCGGTGGTGGAACCTCCCATGTGCCTCAGTCCGCCAGCATGACTAATGCAGGATTTTCACCATAAGTGTGCAGAAATCCTGCAGTACTCATAATATGGTTGGCGGAAGACCACCAGCACTGGCGGTCTTCTGGCACCCGAGGCTTTGGTGGTCTTTTAAAAAGACTACCAAAGTCATAATGAGGGCCTATATGTTCCCACTGCTTACAAACCTTGCTTTCTCACTAAATTAACTTGCTTTCAAATTCATCATTTGTCAATCTTTTTTCAATTAATTCTTGGGAGGAGGACTCACCTTGAATCCCATGTTTGTCCAGTTAGCTTGCTTGCTTCACTCGCTACATGAAAGTCATACTCAACTTTTACACCACACCTCTTTCAAATGTCACCAGCCACCACTGTAATGGGCTGCATGCTAGAGAATAAATGAAGCTGGCCTCCGTTTTCCCGATGCTCTCTTGACCTCCCCTAGTTTTTCTTCATTTAAGCAAGTTGAACCGAACCCGCCTACTGAGCCTCCCAATGTGCCCACTACAGCAATCGCCAAAACTGGAGGACAGCAGACTTCTGTTAACTCTACTTTCTCCGCATTGAGACTGTGAAGAGGCTCCATCAACCGAGATTGGAAGCCAACCTCCAGAAGAGCCAGTGCCTGCCTGATTGGTTTTGACTTCCCCAGAGCCACTGCTACTGACTGTAACTCTGATTAAAGAGAAGGAGGCAGGGCTAACTGTCTGAGCTGCAGCATCCTTTTCGTCTGCTTGTGGGTGCAGCTTTTGTCTGCATGCTGATACTTTAGCCTAGGAAGCACCAGACTTTGCAGTTAAAACCACTGCCTGAAGTGAACATTAACAGTGAGTTTTACTATAGATTTATGTGGAATCCATACTTTAATAATGATCCTGATTAAAGAGAATTATCTAGCAATGGAAATAAGGACTGACATATGGGTCACAGACTCCAATGGAGCTGATCATTTGAACGCATAGCGAGTCAACACCAGAGCTTTCATTTAGTCTCTTGATTTCTGGGTAGATAGCCACAGTAGCAACTGTTGTGGACAGCTTTGTGAGGACCAGCATGTATGAGTGTAGTGTTTTATCTTGCTGTGATTGAAGCACTTCACTTTTTACTTCTTGGCCCAGTTTTCAGAGCCATATTAGGATAAACACCAGGGCACTAGAAACATATTACCCAGTCACTACAGCTGTGGTCTTGAACCAATTGCTTTCCCTGTGCCCCCCTGAATGGGTCTAATCTAATTTAAAGTTAATAATTGTAAATTAGTTACAACCACATACAATAACACACTACCTTCCCAGCTTCCAGTAAACACCAAAACATGCCAAATATACACAAGCATTAGCAAATCCAATAGGTTTCGCCTATGTGAATTCGCTTGACTTTGAAAATGTTTTTTACATATTGCAGAGCAGTTGAGCTGTTGTGCAATATAACTTAAATGTTTAAAACAAGCGTCATGATACCAACTATAAGCGAAACCTATTGTTTTTGCCAATGCTTTTTTTTTTTTTTTTTTAGCACTAGGGGCTATTAAAAAGCTTTTTGAAAGTGCTTCGTGTCTGAAACAGTCACTGTGTTTTGCGATGAGTCACTGAAATCAAGGGCATCTCCAACTTGTAATTTTTAATTTTACCTACGATGCCCGCCCAGTTGAGTAATGTAATTATATTTAATCTGAAGGTAATTTTTATCGCCCTAGATACCTGCATGCCAGAAGTGTGTGTAAGGTTTTCTCATTCAGAAATTCAGTGGCCTATGGGAATCCAAATGTTCAATACAGACATGTAGATGTTTTTGCATTGTGTGAAATAACTGCAAAAGTCATCATAACATATTCCTAAACGGATGAGACTGCAGGTTCAAGTGCTGCACACAATCATAAGGGACTGAGTCGGTGGAACGCAGTACTGGCGACAAAACACTTTCTTAGAGCTCCACTAACTTATCTATCCGGAAAATACAATACAGATGCTGAGGTTGCACATCAGTGGATATATAGTAGAAAAGAAAAATATGAGGCTGAATAAAATGATCTTCACAAATTCGAATTAGTGAGCATAATCACAAACAAGATGGGATTTTGTGCCACCATGTTTTCCTCCACCCTCTCAAGGCTCTATCGGAAGAAGTGAAGACACCCCCTAACTCAGGGCCCCGCTCATTCTGCAGAAAGGATGACAAACAGGCATTAACTTCCCGCACACACAGGCACAGTGTGCAGACATCTCCCAGACGCCTTCTGATGCCTGCACTCTACACTGCCAAGAAATACAACTGGGTAAAAACACACAAGCCGGCATTTAGAGTCTGCACAGAAGAACAGCGTCTACGTGAACAAGCCGCTTTGTTTTATGCAAAAGTACGCACAGTAAAGTCAAAAACAGGAAGGAACCGACAGAGGAACAAACTTGTGCCCATCTGCAAAAACAGCTGCCCGTATTAAAGGGTCTCCTGCTGCTAGAAGCAGGGCCAGTTTATGGACGGAGGTGGGGTGGGGGGGGGGGGGGCGCGTTTGAGTGCAGGTCCACCAAAGGAACATATGGCTTTTAAAGAGAAAGCATGTGTGATGTGTGTGTAGGGGGCGTTGAATCGGGTTACAAAGGAACTTGTGGCTGATAACGAAGGCGGGAGTATAAGATCGACAGCCACCCATGTAAGGGAACGTATGGCCTACAATGGGAGGACCCCCATGCAAAGTTTAGACCCCCATATCTTGTTTAGACCCCCATGCAAAGGACTCTGTAATTCGTAAACGCGGGAGGTGGGGGGTCCAGGTCATGTTCACATCAATCGATGGTAAATGGGAAAAACGGTGGGGGTTGGAACCAGGGAGGGAGAATGGGGTGGGTTCTGCCACCGCAGTGTAAAGAACCGCTGATTCATAACGTGGGGCCGTGCTCGGATCACATTTACCGATCCAAAGAAACTTGTGGCCTGTAAATGGAGAGAGACAATATTGAGGTCCAGACCCTGATGCAGAGAAACACTTGGTTAACCAGCCATGGTTGTTTTTTTTTTAAGCACTCAAAGCCTCAGTACTCTGAGCAGGAGAAATAAGCTTTGCTTTGTGCAAAATGAAAATGATAGTGCTGCCCCTTTGAATAAAGCACAAGTGGGAGTAGCGTCATGATGATAAAACACAGCGCTCTCTGGACAGATTTACGGAGCAGATCTGCTCAGTGCTATTCTGGCTCTCTGTGATAGTGCTTGTTCATGAATTTAAAAAGAAAGGACCAGAGGAGAGGAGGAGCTGAGGGAATGACACTGTCCAGTGCCAATGAGGAGTGGCCAGAAGGCGTATTCGGGAAATAACTCAGTGACAGCTGTCTTTTTAGTGTAAAAGGTCATTTATTAGGACAGGGTTGCATAAGCAAAATAACCTTAACTTTTATAACGTAAACCGTAACTTTATTAACGCCCTCCCTTTAACATCTGCCTCGCTCATCCTTCCCCTTCAAACCCTTATTTCGTTTCCATTCCCCTACACACTCCCCTTTTCCTTTCATGCCCCATTTGGTTCGTGCGTACCCCCACTCAGAGCCTTCACCTGCTTGTTTATTCCCTGGAAGGGTGGCCAAGCCCGCATCTGGCTCACCACCCTCCCCCATCTACTGCTCGCTCTCTGCTGCAACCTGCCCTAACTGACAAGTAAACCTCCCCCCTTTTTTGCCCTACCTCTAACTTCCATCCTTCAAAACTCTTCTTCCAATTGCCGGGTGGGTGGGAGGCCAAACTATCCGCACGATGGGTCCGCGCGGAAAGAGGCCGGTCCCTCCACCCCCAACCCTTTTTATTCCCACCCCTAAGACCCACCCCCACTTACCTTACTCCCAATCCCCTGTCCCGCCGTCACTTCCTTTTCCCGAACCGTCCCGCGGGGAAGACTAGAGCGTTGCTCTATGCTTCCCGCGGGCCCCCTCATCGGGAAATAACTCAGTGACAGCTGTCTTTTTAGTGTAAAAGGTCATTTATTAGGACAGGGTTGCATAAGCAAAATAACCTTAACTTTTATAACGTAAACCGTAACTTTATTAACGCCCTCCCTTTAACATCTGCCTCGCTCATCCTTCCCCTTCAAACCCTTATTTCGTTTCCATTCCCCTACGCACTCCCCTTTTCCTTTCATGCCCCATTTGGTTCGTGCGTACCCCCACTCAGAGCCTTCACCTCCTTGTTTATTCCCTGGAAGGGTGGCCAAGCCCGCATCTGGCTCACCACCCTCCCCCATCTACTGCCAACCAGCACCAACCCACTTGGCGTTGTGCTGCCCCACCCCCCCCCAGACACGCTACTGCACCCCGCGCTACTCATTTCTTGTTTGTAATCCACAAATTCTCTCCCCACAACTCCTCAACCAGCAGTCTCAGATCTGTCAAATAATACGCATTCCCTAGTGTGGACAAGTGGACCCCATCATCTCTGAATAAAGCTGCCTCCTGCTCCGTAATATTTTCATGCTTTAGTATCTTTATCCCCTGAGCCCAGCAGAACACTCTCATTGCTCTGTTAAGTTTCCTTCGAGCCCGTTCCATGGCTCCGTACTTTACTGCCCCTCTACACACTCTACGTGGAACAAGCTCTGTCCAAACCAAGCATGTACCATGCAGTTTTTTCTTGAGAATCTCCAAGTCCCTCTGCATGTGCTGCAGTAGCGTGAGTCCCGATAATTTTACCAAATCATTCTCTCCCAAATGAATGATCAACAAATCGGGACATCCCCAGTTCGATAAGTTAGTAGTGATGAAAGGAAGCAGGTTACCCCACCGCATTCCGCTCTTCCCCCACCATAGCACCTCGTGCCGTCTGCTGGATAGTCCCAAAGCCCGACCATATATCTGCTTCTCCGCGAACTTCGCTGCCCAATGTACAAATGAATGGCCGACCAGCCATGTCACCATCTTGCCCTGCGATGGACCAAGCGCATCTCCTGCAACGGAAAAATAACTGTAAAATGTGTTTTTGAACATCCAAAACCCCCCCCCCCCTCAACCAAAAACTTTGAAGCTATCCCTCCTCACATCTCAGGGTCTAACGTATCGTTCACAACACCTTGATCTCCAGCAGCCTATTGCCCTAATCTTTGCCCAGTCCCAACCCAAATGCGCTGCCGCCGTGGCCGCCCCAATTCTGAATGAATGCGTGCCAAAATCCATGGCCTGACGGCCCACACGTCCTAAAGCCATCCTTAATACTCGCAGGAACTGAAAACTGGTGAGCTTGGAGCCTGACCTGTGTGTGAAAACCCCTGCTTCTTTGTTCAACCTGCCTGAAAATTGCCACTTACTCCATTCCGCAACAGGGCAGGCCAACGCGTTGCCCCCTTTTTCTAACCATACCCACTTACCCCTGCCTAGTTGATCGGTTTTTGATCGTCTAAGCCAAATCCGTAAACGGCCACCGTGCGCGCATACATCCTTGTAGCGTACCCCCACCGCCCTGCCAACCCCCAGCAACTCTGACACTCGGAAAGCTCCAAAAAACATCCACACCATGCATAGTCGAAAAAGTGCCAATTCGTAATCGTCTGCGCAACATACCGGCAGTACGTGTAACAACTCCAGTAATAAATCAAAATCAATGGGCTCCCTGGCCGCTCTACCCTCTACCGATCTAATCCTGCCCCAACCTTTCAGCATCCTTCCCAGCAGATCGTTTCTTGCCGGGTCGTGATCAAAAAACAATTTCCCATAAAACGATACCCCTGCCAATTTTCCCCCGATAGTGGCTGCTGACAGACCTTTCTGAATCATATGCAGCACAAAACGCAACGCCCGATGCTCTAGTTGTCTTTTGCTTTGTCCCCAAAAACTTCCTATAAACCGTTCAAAAAACTGAAAATCCAACCAAGCCAGCCGGTAACTTCGCCGAGTAGATTCCGCTAAGGACATCTCCACCAGCCCTGTGATCATGCCCCCCATTCCTAAATGTCTGCCAGGACCGGTGTCTTGTTCTGTTCTGCTCCTGGCGCCAGGTTGCGGAAACGCTGCCACTGTGAACGAGACAGGGAATCCGCAATCTCGTTGAAAACTCCTGGAATATGTACAGCTTTAAATATCACATTCAGAGATAAACATTGCAACATAAAACAGCGCAACAAGCGCAACACCCTCACATCCCTCGCCTTCTGTCTGTTCACCAGCTCGACGACCGCCATATTGTCGATTCTGAATAAAACTGTCCTGTTTGCCAATTCCTGTCCCCATACCGCCATGGCCACCAGGAGGGGAAAAAATTCCAAAAAGGCAATACTTCTTCCCTGTTTTAACCATAATGTTGGCCACGCCTCCGCGCACCACCGGCCGTCCCAGAAAATCCCAAAGCCATGTGCTCCCGCCGCATCCGAAAATATCTGCACCTGCCACACTGTTTCTTCTTCACAGAACCACATAGATACCCCATTGAATTGTTTCAAAAATGCTTCCCACACCCTTACATCTTCTCTAAGTCCCATCGACACTCTTATTCTGTGGTGTGGCAAAACTGCACCTGACATGGACAAACCCAATCGCCTACAGAAAGTCCTCCCCCCCCTAACTACCCTGCAAGCAAAATTGAGATACCCCAACAGCTTCTGGGCTGT
This sequence comes from Pleurodeles waltl, assembly GCF_031143425.1. Taxonomy (NCBI): domain Eukaryota; kingdom Metazoa; phylum Chordata; class Amphibia; order Caudata; family Salamandridae; genus Pleurodeles; species Pleurodeles waltl. Next base: position 1,400,377,742 of record NC_090440.1, on the reverse strand, counting down.
CCGCAAGTCGATTTTTCGTGCCTCTTTCACAAGACCCAAGAAAACCAGTATCTCCGTTACCTTCTGTGCTGGTAATCTGGCCGTCATAGTATTGGAGTCCAACTCAATACCCAGAAAAGTTAGTACCGCTGCGGGGCCTTCAGTTTTTTCGGGTGCCAAAGGCACACCCATCTGTTGTGCTGTCTCCTGAAAGATTGTCAGGGCCCTCTGGCATTCTCCTGAATTCTTTTTCCCTACGAACAGGAAATCATCCAAATAATGGGTCACCGCATAGTGCCCACTACTTTTTACAAACACCCACTGCATGAAGGTGCTAAATGCTTCGAACAAAGCGCATGAAATTGCGCAACCCTTGGGCAGAACCCTGTCCACATAGATGGCCCCTTCAAACTGCATCCCCAGCAAATCAAAGTCCCCAGGGTGTATTGGTAGCAAACGGAAGGCAGACTGTATGTCGCATTTTGCCAGTTCTGCGCCATTGCCACACCCCCTGACCAATTTAATAGCATCATCCACCGACGCATACTCCACTCTGGTATCTTCTGCCGCAATGAAATCGTTAACCGATGTGCCCTCCGGCCATGATAGGTGATGAATCAACCTGAACTCACCCGGGGCCTTCTTCGGCACGACTCCCAATGGGGAGATCATTAAATTCTGACTTGGCCACTCATAGAATGGGCCCGCAATTCTACCTAATGACAGTTCCTTGTCCAGCTTCTTCCTAACCACTTGAGGTAGTTCCTTCGCAGACCGCAAGTTGTCTGCCCAGCGCCTCTCCCGCGGGCCTTGATAGCTGACCCTGAACCCCTCTTGAAAACCTACAGCTAACTTCAACGCAGCTGCCTCATCCGGGTATCTGTGAAGCCATGGCAAGATAAATTCTACCCTAACTGGAGTAGGTCCCCTTTGGCGCAGGAGCGCCCTGGGTCCCTCTGCCTTTCGAGGCCCTCCATTGCTCGGAGGGGCTGGAAAGTGAAAAACATTGTGTGACCGGATGACGGCCCCCGCACTTGGAGCAGTCGTGTTTAAATTTACAAGGATGTCTGGAGCAGAAACCCTTGTTGAAATTCCAGCACGCTCCTGTCGTGCTAGGTGTTGTTTTCTGTCCCACACCCGCCCCCCCCGGAGCGGGACGTGCCTGAAATGGCTTATAGATCACCGGTAAACCACTCGCTGTATGAGTTGATGCCGTGGATTGCGATGACGCCATCCATTGCATCCATAATTCTGGGTCGACATCCCCCCATGGCTTATCTGGGTTAATGCTCACTCGGGCTCTGAACTCTTCGTCGTAACTCAGCCAGGCAAAACCCCCAAAATGCATCTGCGCTTTCCTAATAATGTCCATGTATTTAAATAGCGCTATAGCTCTGTCAGGGTATTTCTCACAATAAATACTCGCAAAAATCAGAAACGCCGATGTCCAGTTATCCATATTGATTGGGACCCTCGGCCTACGGGCCAGCTCCCACTCCTCCTCCTTAGACCCCTCCTTGGCTTGTATGTCCCTATGTAATAACTTAAAAACGTCCACATACTCGTGTCTCCATATTCTGGCTTTCGTTTTCTCCGCCACATGTGAGCCCAAAGGCATAGCCAATCCCATATAGGGTAGCCTCTTTTTGTGTTCACCCCCTTCCTTTGCTTCTGCGCCTGACTTCTCCCCTGTTGCCTTGTCTCCACCCTCGCCCTCGGTCGTGGCTCTGGCTTGTGTCCCTGTACTTTTTTCCCCGCCCTGTTTATCCTTAGCTGGTACTGGGTCAAGTATCGAACCATCACCTACTCCTACAGACTTGTAAATTGGCGCATCATCCCCTTTCCCGCCATCCCCCCAGACCGACCACCATTGCCCTTTACCTCTTCCGTGTGTAGCCACAGGCCGCGAAACCTTCCGGGCCCCTCGGCCCCGTGCTTGCTCTTGCCTCTTTTCTTGTGGACCACTGCCGTAGTCCCGTTCCTGAAAAATAGAAGCGGAGAGGGGGGTTGCGCCGCTCCTGCGTCCTCTTCCCCTCCCCCTTAAGCTGAGTATCTCCGTCTCCCTGATCTCCCCCTCTTCCCATTCCTCCAGCTCCTCCTCATAATCCAGTTCCAGCACATCATCCTCACACACATCCATCTGTTTACTAACGTTCCCGCTCATCATCATATAGTTAGCAGGGTTATCCTCCTGGCCCTCGTGGCGTCCGCCACCTCTGTATTGTCCCCGATCCTGCGGAGTAGAGAAGGCCGCCGAAGACCCCTCTAGCGCTTCGGACCAACGTGCAGGGGCCGTGTTGCGCCCCGTTGGCATCGCCTTCTTTCTGCCAACCTCTTGCCTTGGCATTGACCTTCCGCGCCCAGTCTGGCCGCATGCGCCACTGGTACCCACCGCGCTGCCTAGACCGCTATCCATCCCCGTTTCCTGGCCCCCGTCGTTCGGGACCCATACCCAACTACCTTTCCCGGCGTCTTGCGGCCTGGTTCCTGTGCTGCCTACGCTATCTGCTGGTCTCTTTAGCTGCCGGCCGTGTGGCACGGACATGTCCCGCTCCAAGCACAATTGGGCCCACCTGTCCTCCGTTTCTGCCACTATGCGGCGCTGTTCCTTAATCCTGGCCTCTAGGTCCCAAGCCTCATCCATATCTAGCCTGCCAGGCCAGGGGCCGGGGGGCGTTGACTCCCCTGCCTGCCCTCGCGTCTCTTGGGACTGCCCCTTACCGGCCCTGCCCTTGCCCAACCCGCCCGTGAGTCTGGGCCCTTTGCCTTTCTTTTTGGTGTTGTTGTTAGCCCCGCCCTTAGGCAGAGACAAGTCCATGGGCATGGGGTCAGTGGGGGGTGCGGGATGTTCGCGCACTAACTCATCCTGCACGGGGGCTTCTGTCTCTAAAAACTGATCCTGGTGCGGATCTATGCCCCCCACCTGGCGCGCTGGTGCCATGCCCTCATCTGATGGGCCTGGCTCGACCACTGGACCTTCCCCGTCACCTGATTGGCCGGTGGGGGAGGGTACGCCATGCGCCCTTTCCACCGCCGCTTTTTTGGGTTTCTTGGGCCTCTCGGGGGATGTGCATGCGGCTACGGCCGCCGCTACTCCGCTTGACGCGGCACGCGTCGGCCGCACCATACCCACCCAGGCCTGTTCTACAACCCCAGGCCTGAGGAGGTCAGCCCGACCCGCTTCGCCAAGTACGCGAAGCGCTGCCCGTACCGCCTCCGCGTCGTGGCTGGCTGCCATGGCGCAGGGGCGGGCCTCCCCCTTTTTTTTTTTTTTTGTGTGTCCGGGCCTCCTGTACTCGGTGGGAAAAGAAAAACAAGGGCTCTTTGTTAAGTGATTTATCTTTATTATTTTATATCTATATAATATATATATATATATATTTTTTTTTTGGGGGGGGATCCCCTACCGAGTGCGGGGAAAAATTCTCTGCCCTGTGTTTGTCCTTCTAACTTGTGTTCCCTATTATTTAAAAATATATATATATTTATGTATATCTTTTTTTTTCTTTTTTTTTTAAAAAGTGCCCGACCGGTTCCTTTCTGACCCCGGCTGTTTCTGATTCTTCCGGTTGCTCAGCAACCCGATCTTTTTCCCGGCCGCGGAGCCGCAGGAGCGGCCTGGCCGACTGCCAAACCACACGTGCAGCCTGGAAAGGGGGAGCGGCCGCCCGCGGAGGAGCGCGTTGCCGCCCCCTGTTGATTCCAGCCCGCGGGGGAGAGCGTGTGCCCCAGCCCCGGTTGCCGCGCGCCCCACCGCCCGCACCGCCGAGAACCCCCACACTACCTTTAAGAAAAGCACCCCCAGGGACCGGCCAAACTATCCGCACGATGGGTCCGCGCGGAAAGAGGCCGGTCCCTCCACCCCCAACCCTTTTTATTCCCACCCCTAAGACCCACCCCCACTTACCTTACTCCCAATCCCCTGTCCCGCCGTCACTTCCTTTTCCCGAACCGTCCCGCGGGGAAGACTAGAGCGTTGCTCTATGCTTCCCGCGGGCCCCCTCATTCGTCCTAACTCCAGGCGATAGCAAAAGCAGGAGAAAGTGAAGTGAAAGGCAAAGCTGTGGCCAATGAGAAGCATGGAAAGCAGAGAAGCTGGAATAGACCAATGGTAAGTTCAGGTGAGTAAGGGGGCGAATTCAAACCCCCTTTTATGCTTTTTTCATTTACAAAAGGCTTAGAAAGCACAGCGTGCAAGCACGCAGACCATGCAGACCAAACCTAAAAAAGCGGCGCCGCTCGCACATATGTACGTGTCTCCAGGGATCTGCCATTAGCCACCTTTTTGCTAAATTCTCCTACAAACACAGGATGAAATTACATCATAGAGCACGGAGCAGCAGAGGGAGCAACTGGCACAGGTGGCGTGACAGGGCACAATAACTTCACCGGTGGAAGACAATACCAGTAGTCAAGGGGCATACTAAAACTGCAATGAAGAGACTACACAGACAGCCAAGCCATAAACATGATGAAATCCTACGAGTCGAACCAGCACGAGCACCCATGGGCAGCCAATCATGCAGCATAAATAAATCACAGGAGTACAGACATCAAAGTTAGCAAAGGGACACGGGCAGAGTTAGCAGAGCCTGGCAGGGTGTTTCTTCTCATGCATTGTTCATGTTCAGTATTGTTCGATTTCTGGATGCTTGACATGCCCTCCCAATGACATGCCTCTGGTGGATGTTTTAGCCCTTGTTGTTACTTGTCCCTGACTGACCCAGACTGACTTCAGCTTGTTTCCTTGACTGGTTTTGCTTTTGGTGAGCTAGAATTTGGCTGGGCGTTTTCCTCCTTCCTGTCACCAACCACGCCGTTTTAGACTTTGATTTGTCTGTTGAATGACTCCCCATATGTCACATGGGTAGGCAAACGGCTACTTAGACGGATAAATGAAGTACTCAACGCCTCGTTTGATTACTTATGGGACTTTTTATTTTCTCCATGTACGGCTCATGCTTTGCTCCCCTGAGGCTTGGTTCGTAATGGTCCTCTCCATTCTTCCTCATCCTTCTAGTCTCGACCGGACTGGACCACCGTGGTTGTCGCACTCTCAGACAGAAGAGGATAGAACCACAGGTAAGTATATACTCTTTAGTTTTGTCTTATTTTTATGGAGTTAGGTGTGAGGGAGATAATCACTGTTTTCCCTATCCTGTCACCATGTTGTCATGCTTGTTCCTTTCACTTGAAAATGTAGCATGCAAGGCTCATCCCTATCTTCCAAATAAGAAGAGGAGCCTATCTCTCAGACGGGTGTCCCCTCTTCACAACTACCCGTTTTCCACCCTCCCACTTTTCCTGGCAGATGCCTTCGTACCTGGGAAAGCCACACTCCTCTGGGAGAGTGGCAGGGCCACACAAGGGGACGGTGGCCTCCAGTCTTACTTCAACAACTCTCATCCGGTTTCCTGGAAATTTCCAACAGGGCATTGAAGCCTCCTGAGTTGTCCTGTGCCAGTCGGTCTGGTCCTTTGCCAGTCTCCCACGCTGTCTCCATTTGGTGCTCCTCTCTCCGTCTCTTGTCAGCAGTCTGTTGTGGCTTGGTTTGGTTCTCTGGCATCATTAGCCTAATGATGTCAGAGATTAGAAGGGAGATGTCGGGAGGATTCGGAAAGTGGCGGTTCCAGCAAAGGGAAGAAGAAAGGAAGGAGACGGTACACTTATGGTGATGCTGTTTAATAAAGATATACCAAACAACCTTAATTGAGTGGACCCACCTTATCAGTGGTGACGAGAGACTACAGCATCCACTGATTCAACGAGCCTAGCGCGTGGTGGACTGCCGCCCGATTTCAGTGAAGTATGGAGCGGTGACGGATAAGTGCTGTACTGTGACTCTGCAGTCGTTCTGGTGGGGTGCAGAGACCTGGAAGGTGCCGTGCTGTGTGTTGTACAGAGAAGTACCCGAGAAGTGCGATGCTGTGACATTTGCGGCGCTGGAGAGGTAACGTTCGTAACTCCTGTGAGGTCTGGTGAAGCGCAATGAGCTGTGGCGGTGCTGTGCGCAAATTGTACTGACTGTGCAAAAAAAAGATTAAAAAAAGTATTTTTGCCTCGTTTGGGCCTCGTTTGGGCCTCGTCTCTCTCGCGCGCTACATAATCACACGCTCGAACCTGGCGTGCGTTTCAAAGACTGGCAGCAGCACGCGCTACACTATCACACACTCGAGCCTGGTGTGTGTTTCAAAGACCGGCAACAGCACGCATTCACTCGGATTTATCGCAAGACTGATGTAAATGTCAGATCTCACGTATTTTTGTTGATACTTTGACTAGACCAGCAACCGACCTCCTTATTGGCACGCATTCATATTTTTTTTTCACTTCCTGATTGTGTATACTCTTTTCCTGGAATGGTAGTTTCCTATTTAAAAAGGAAAGAAGGGGAACCATGTATACACTAAAGTTACCTCTGATTGTTTTTTTTCCGGCACTTTAAGTATTTCAGTGTGTTAATTTTTACTATAACTTTCCACTTTTCTTGGAACTTACTTCTACAGCATGACTCAAGTGGCTCCTCTCAATTTATCTCAACCACCACAATTTCTATCTGAATGAGGCAAACCTGTTCTACCTTGGAAAAAAGTGATTAATCTTTTTGAGTCTTATTTGATTGGCATTGGTGGAGAGAAATGTTTGCCTGCAAGGAAACAAGGAATCCATTTACAAAATTTGGGTATTGAAGGGAGGAATATCTATGACAGTCTTGACCCAATTACTGCTGGCAGTGCGGATGGTGATCCTAGAGATGTATATGACATGTCAGTTATGATGTTAAAAAAACACTTTGGTACTCAAATAAATATAGTTATGGAAAGGCATAAATTCTTCATGAGAGCACAAGCTAGAGATGAAAGAGTGGGAAATTACATTGCATCTCTTAAAACATTAGCACAGACTTGTGAATTTGCTATTTTAACTGACTCTCTTATTAGGGATCAACTTGTGAGATGTACCAATAATCCAAGAGTGCAAGAAAAATCACTAGCAAAAAATCCTTCTTTAAATGAAGCCAATACTATTGCGGACAGTAAGGAGCACGCTACTTCTTGGGTTAAAGAAATGAAAGACACTGCTTCAAATTGTCTTGTTTATTCTGCACCGGTAGCTGATTCCTCGTTTAATCCAGCAGTAGCTAGAATTTCAACTCAAGAAAGTTTATAAGAAAGAAACATTATACAAAAAATAGTAGAAAGCCATCCTAAAGGGGGCAATGAAATGCCCAAAGAGTCCAAATGTAAATGTTACAAATGTGGCAGTTCTAGACATTTAGCAAATAATCCGATATATTTTGCCAGGAATATAAACTGTAGGAACTGTGGGAAGAGGGGACATTTAGCAAAGGGTTGCAAGAGTCAGAGGATAAACATGGTGGATGAGGCATTGTCGAGGTAGCAGATAATTTTGAATGTGAAGTGTCCTGATAATCAATGTTCCTCTACAAGTAGTGGCACTAAACTAGTTATGCCAAAATGTGATGTTGAAGTTGATGGGAAAATTGTTCCTGTCCTTGCAGACTCAGGATCTCCTTTCACCTTAATAGGTGATAAGAACTGGGAAACAATTTTTGGTAGTGACAACATTTAACTATCACTACCTGACATTGACCCCACAGGTTATGGTGGACAGAAGATCAATTTATTTGGCTATTCCTTGATGACGATCAAATTTAAAGGGCCAGAAACAGTAGGAAAAATGTATGTGGCCAAACGAGGAGACAATTTGTTGGGTTGGAGACATCAAAGGGATTTGGGCATCATTCTTAATCCGAACTCTCCTGAACAAGTTCTTTCTGTATCTCATATAGGGAATGATGTCTACATTGTGAATGAGTGTCAGGGAGACCAGATCCTCGGGGTCTGCGCACATTCCCAACATGTCCACCACTAGACAGCTCCAAAGCTCCGATAGAAATACCACAGAGCCTGAGAGAGTCCAAGTGGGGGAAAAGGGGATTAGGTAGGGAACAGCTGGGAAGGAGACCTGTAGGAAGCAAGAGGTTAAAGAACACAATATCAATATATAATCACATTGACTTTCAATAGACTATGGTTCTAAGAGTTCTTATACTGTAATCATGAATAACCTAAGAAATGACTATAACTAGACCTCAAGAAATCTAGGTACCTTGAAAAATCAAGAATGGGTTAATACAATGTTTCATATGAGCTTTTCATGAAATACCACACACTGTCTAGAAAACAAGAACCTTCTTGAATAATGTTTCAGAATAAACATTGCATTTTTACATGAGGACAAATGCTATCTGAACATTCCCTGAAAACAAAAGGAACTGTACTAGGGACTTAATATGCACAAAGAATGTCGCCCTTTGAATTAAGCATCTTCACAGAAAATCCAAAGGCTCGGGATAAATGTGTGCACCTCAATAAACACAACACACCAAAGTTTTCAATGCCATGAAAGAGCCAAGCGCTTTATGCCAGGGTCGAATCGCGCACACTGTTGCCAATCTGAACGTCAAGGTTTACATGCTGGGAATGAATCGCACACACTGCCGATTCGAACAAGAATATGCAAATGCCATGAAATGATCTTGCACACTGTTGCTGATCTGAACATCAAGGTTTACATACTAGGAATGAATCAGGCACACTGCCAATTCGAACAAGAATATGCAAATGCCATGAAATGATCGCGCACACTGTTGCCTATCTGAACGTCAAGGTTTACATGATAGGAATGAATCGCGCACACTGATGATTCGAACAAGAATATGCAAATGCCATGAAATGATCAGGCACACTGTTGCCGATCGGAACGCTGAGGTTTACATGATAGGAATGTATTGCGCACTCTGCTGATTTGAACAAGAAAATGCAAATGCCATGAAATGATCGTGCACACTGTTGTCGATCTGAATGCCAAGGTTTACATGCTAGGAATGAATCGCGCACACTGCAGATTCGAACAAGAATATGCAAATGCCACAAAATGATCGTGCACACTGTTGGCGATCTGAATGCCAAGGTTTACATGATAGGAATGAATCACGCACTCTGCCGATTCGAACAAGAATATGCAAATGCCATGAAAATGATCTCACACACTGTTGCCGATCTGAATGTCACGGTTTACATGCCAGGAATGAATCGCGCACACTGCCGATTCGAACAAGAATGCGCAAATGTCATGAAACGATCGTGCACACTGAAAGTTTCACAACTAGGCCCAAAACTCAAAAGTTTTTGAGAACGGGGTCGGGGCCCAGCCCGACCTCCGCCTTATCGCCCTGCTCAAGGATCACCAATATAATGAGGGCATGCCTTGAACATCAAGGTAGGCCTCCGGAACAGGAGCTCAGGAAGTTGCTGCTGCTCTGCACCGGGACCTCTGAATAGTGAGCACGTGGAGCTGGACTGGCTCCCTTACATAGAGCCCAGCACACAAACCACACCCAGTCATGCTGCAGGGAAAGCTTCTAGAAGGTCCTAGAAAGGGACCACACCCTAACACACTCAGTAAGCCTGCAGCAATACCTTGCAAATTAACAGTTATTGCAAACATCATTAATAGTGTTTTTCAAGGTTAAAATCTACAATGCATAAGGTTAACATACTGCATATAAACACAATGCATGAATTCTGCTCTTGGATAAAGAATGGGTTTTTGCATTTTTGTCGCCCGTAAAGCGCACATTGTCCTGATGTTGTCAGTACTCCCCTCTCCCAAACGCGCTCTAGGGCCTGGTTTGCCTGGGTTAAGACAATGAAAACGTCTCACTAGTCGTGGAGCATGAATGTCAGATGCGGAGACCCATGAGTTGCTTTCAGGACCGTAACCTTTCCAAGAGATCAGATACCACAGGTTACGACCTCTAAGTTTAGAATCCAACACCTGTTTAACTTCGTATTCCAGTTCCCCCTGTACTAGAACTGGAGCTGGTTGGGAGCGTACCTTCTGGACTGCTTTTTTCAGGAGGGAAGTATGGAACACTGGATGAATATGTAGTGACCGGGGCAACTGCAGTTTATAGGTCACTGGATTAATTTGCTGGAGGACAGTGTAAGGACCTATGAATTTGGAATTAAACATGTGCTTTTTCCTGAAGTCAATATGTCTTGTAGAAAGCCACACTTTATCACCTGGTTGATACTGAGGTCCTTCACAATGTTTCTTGTCGTAGTGCTTTTTGTATTTTTGTTTAGCCTTTTCTAGATGCTGTTGAATCAGTTTCTGGTTTTGGTGGAGTTGTTGAATGGTTTCCGACACAGCTGGTGTAAGAGAACTTTCTTGAGGAATCATGATGGGCAAGGTATCAGGATGGTAGCCAAACAATCCAAAAAAGGGTGTGACACCAGTGGAGGTGTGAAATGAGTTATTGTAGGCTAGTTCAGCTAACCAGAGCATTGATGTCCAGGAATGAAGTGCTTTCTCAGCATAAGCACGCAGGTATTGTTTCAATGTCTGATTCAGTCTCTCAGTTTGGCCATCTGTTTGAGGATGATGGCTAGTCGATAGTGTGGATGTAACTTGAAGCGTTTTGCACCACGTTTTCCAGAAGTTGGAGGCAAATTGCGATCCTAAATCGGAGAGAATCATTCTCGGCAGCCCGTGATAACAGACCACTCTATTCAGTAGGATGGTTGCCAGTTCACTGGAGGTGGGCAATTTCTTACAGGCAATGAAATGTCCATATTTCGTGAGACTATCTACCATCACAAGGATTACTGAGTGCTGTTGAACAACTGGTAGACCTGTAATGAAGTCTAACGAGATGTGTTCCCAAGGTGGAAGTGGAGTTGGGAGCAGATGCAACCAACCTTTCGGTTTTGAATGACTTGTCTTGATGCAAGCACAGACTTTGCAGTTAGTGACCATTGTTTTAACGTCTTTTGTCAGAGTGGGCCACCAAAAATAGCGTTTGATTAATTCAAGAGTTTTAGGAGTGCCTGGGTGACCTGCCGTAGGTATAACATGCAACCAATAAAATACTGAATTGCGAAGCTTGGTAGTGGGCACGAACAATCGTGCGTCATGGAAAGGTAGTCCTTGCTTGATTGATCTTTTGGGATCTGCTTGAGCCCATGTCCTGCCATTTCTCAATGGTGAAGGATTTACGGATGTCTTCAAAGAAGTCTTCGGTCCTTATGATGCAGAGGACCTTGTCTGGAGCAATGATAGCTCTGGAAGGCTGGATTGTAGGTAACGTGGTAGACTCTTGGCGGGACAAGGTGTCTGCTTTGCGATTTTCTTTACCAGGATGAAAAGTTACCACAAAATCGGATTTGGCAAAAAACAGCATCCAGCGTAATTGCAGAGGAGTCAAAAGTCTAGCTGAACTCATGAACTGGAGATTGCGATGATCAGTATATACTGTGATAGTGTACTTGGAACCTAACAAATGATGTCTCAACTCTTTAAAGGCATCACGGATCGCCAGAAGCTCTTTCTCAGCAATGACATAGTTCTGTTTGGCTTCGTTCAGTTTTCGAGACATGTAAGCTACAGGATGTAGTTGGCCAGTGTCTTTACTTTGTTGTGACAAGACTGCACCAATTGCCACATCTGAGGCATCTGCTTCAACTATGAATGGACGATCCATATCAGGGTGAGTCAAGACTGGGGCAGTGGAAAAAAGCTTCTTTCAAAGTTGGAAAGGCTCTGTCAGCTTCTGGAGACCATACAAAACCCAGGAAGCACTGTACATTTCGAACAGTCTTTGGAGTGGGCCAATCAGATAATGCTTATACTTTCTTTTCTGCCATGACCATACCTTGAGGGGTAAGGGTAACCCCTAAAAACTCAAATGTGGTAACATGAAATTCACACTTGGTTAGTTTGCAATATAAATGATGCTTTCGAAGAGCTGTGATAATCATCTTCACATGTTGTACATGTTCGGCTTCATTGTCAGAGTAGATTAAAAATATCATCGATATAGACTATTGCAAATATGTCTAGATACTCTCTAAGGACTTAATTCAGGAAAAATGTAAATGCTGCTGGAGCATTGCACAGTCCAAAGGGCATGACGGTGTATTCAAAGAGACCATCTTGTCTTGAACGCAGTTTTCCATTTGTCACCTTCTCTCATTCTGACTAAATGGTAAGCACCTCATAGATCGAGCTTAGCGTAAATTTTTGCTTTTATTCACTTGATCCAACAAGACAGGAATCAGAGGCAAGGGGTATTTGTTCTTGACTGTGATCTTGTTCAAACCCCTATAGTCAATATATATTCGAAGGTCCCCATTAGCCTTGGAGACAAAAAACAAAGGAGAGGCTGCAGGAGACTTGGATGGGCGGATGAAGCCATTTTCGAAGAATTGATCTAGGTACTTTCATAATGTTGATTTTCATGTTCTGACAAGGAGTGAACCTGGAGTGAACCTGGACAGACGCACCTGGAGTTAGATCAATTTGGCAGTCATAAGGTCTATGAGGAGGCAAGGCTTCTGCTTCTCTTTCATCAAACACATCTTCATAGGATGAATACTGCCTGGGCAACTTTACTTCTTTCTGGATAATGTCAAAGATGAGCTTCTCTTCATGTTTGGTTCTTTGATCTCCCCCATCACAGATCACCGACAAGGGGACAGTCTGAAGAGTTACTGGGCTTACTAGTAGTAAATAGTTCTTTTTCTTTACTTGAACCGTAATGCCCAGCTTGTCGCGCTGCGTGCTGCGGCGCGAGCCGAACATTCAGCTCAGGCCGCACCACGCGTCTGCAAGACGCAGCGTGCCCCCAGTCTGCTGTGTGCTTTGCGAGGCCCCAAATTGGGCATGGGGCCTCGCTCTGTTTCTGTGCACCGTGTTTTTCAGGCATTCTGACCCCTCTTACCTGTTCTTTTCTTTTCTTCTTTTTCTGGGACATCTGGTTGTACCTTCCTTTATGTTTTCTCCCCCTTCCCATGTTACCTTTTTCTTCCCAGCATTCCTTGTTCCCTATTCTCTATGGTTCCTAGTCTATTCTGTTCTATGTAATTTTCCCTATCTAACATGGTGTCCTTTTACTTCCTGTTGGTCGTTTCCTGTTTAGTGGTATTTAAGGGCTGTGTTTCTTTCTCTCCTTGCGCTGCTACACTTTCTGTTTGGATGGTGTCTTCGCTCCTGATTCCTAGCCTTTCTGTGCTGGTTCTCGTCAATTCAGTGTATTTCCTATATTTTGCCTCTGTTGATTCCTGTTCTTTTGTTCCTGTTTCAGGAATCTATCTGTTTGGAGATTTTTTCCCCTTTTCAGTTTTTTTTTCCCTCTGGCGCTATTTCTGAAGGGCACGGTCTGTTCTTGGCGTTTCCATTGCCTACAGCACCGTGGCTACCAGAAAGAGTTGCCCCTATCTGGCCCAAAGCCGAACATTCAAGACCCACGCCACTCGATCTGCGGATTCCAGGCGTAAGCAGCACGTGAGTTGTGACAGATTGCAGCGCCAAATTCTCCCGACGTCATCTAACACTATGGATGATACAGTGGCAGCTGCTGCAGATCCTGATCAATCTCTTCTGGCAACTATTCAGCAACAGGCTCAGGAACTGCAACAATTACGCAATGAGAATGCTGCGTTACAACAGGCTTTGGCTTTCCGCAGTGGCGATGTTCCGACTGTCTCCTCCTCTACTCTTCGTTTCTCCGGTGAACCAACTAAACTGCATGAGTTCCTTGATGCATTAACTGTGTATTTCGCCTTCCGACCTACCCAATTCTCCCATGACAGGACAAAGGTGGGATATCTTATCAGTGCGATAGCCGGTCCTGCCTTGGCCTGGGCAACCCCGATGGTATCATCCAACGACCCGGTATTGTCGGACTATTCCGCCTTCGTGAATCAGTTCAAACAAATGTTTAGTCATCCAGGATTGGAGGCCTCTGCGGAAGAAGCCTTATGTGACATCCAACAAGGCTCCCAAGATGTCCTTCAATATATTACGCACTTTCGTCAGCTAGCGGCGGAGACCACCTGGGTGGAACGAACTCTGGTGACTTTGTTTCGCAGAGGACTTAAAGAAGAAATAAAAGATGAGTTAGTACACTCCACCAGAGTTGAAGATCTTCGTGGTCTGATGGATCAAGCACTTTCCATCGAATACCGTCTCCAAGAATGACGATTGGAGAAGAGAAAGAGTAGAGGATGTTCCCAGCCAAGCACTTCACAGGTTTATCTGCATCGTTCCGAGGAACCTCGCCCTCCTGCTAGAGACATAGAGGGAGAACCTATGCAAGTGGATACCACTCGAGGCCCACTTTCCGTTAGCGAGCGGGAAGACAGACGTAAGAAAGGATTGTGCCTGTACTGTGGTGCTGCTGGCCACATGCTTCGTACCTGCCCGTGCGCCCTCAAAGGCCATCGGGAAACGCCAATTCCCGTTCTCTGTAAGAAGGGAGGGGACGGGATCATCGGCTATACCTTCCATCAGTTCATTTAAGGACAATGCCACGTCCTTGTTCATGTTACCTGTCATGTTACAGCTACCTGACGGCCGTCAAGAAAGAACAATGGCTTTACTAGATTGTGGTGCTAGTGGTATATACATGGATAAGACTTGGGCCACTACTCAACAAATTCCAACACGACCCAAAGAAATTCCAGAACAAGTGCACACAGTGGATGGATCCTTAATATCCTCTGGTCCAGTCGATACTACCACCCTGACATTAAGTTTACAATTTGGTAACCATCAAGAACACATCTCCTTTGATCTCATATCATCCCCCGACCATACCATCATTTTAGGAATTCCGTGGTTCATAAGACATAATCCGTATGTGAATTGGGAAACCCAAACTATTTCCTTGTCTTCACAGTTTTGTCTTGAGAACTGTTTTGCTTCTGACACATATTGGTCACCTAAGAGATTGACACCTACTGAAAGTACTACCGGATGTTCCATCAATAATGTCCAAGGAGTCCCTGAACACTATTTAGAATTTCAAGATGTGTTCCAAAAACCATCCAGACCTGTGTTACCTCCACATCGAGATTACGATTGTGCTATTCCCTTGGAACCTGGAACTGTCGTTCCCTTTTGGAGGATGTATTCACTCACGGAACCCGAAAGGGAAGTACTAAAGGAGTATCTGAAAGAAAACTTACAGAGCGGTCTTATTGTACCATCATCCTCTCCGGCAGGGGCTCCCCTCTTTTTTGTACCCAAGAAGATGAAAGATCTTCGTCCTTGCCTGGATTTTCGAGGCCTGAATAAGATAACTATAAAGGACCGTTATCCTTTGCCCCTCATCAAGGATATAATAGAGGCAGTCAGAGGGGCTCAACGCTTTACCAAACTGGATCTACAGGGAGCCTACCACCTTTTACGTATTAAAGAAGGAGACGAGTGGAAAACAGCTTTCAGGACCCCATTTGGTCACTATGAGTACAGAGTTATGCCTTTTGGTCTCACTAATGCCCCCGCAATTTTCCAAAGATTTATGGACTCTGTGTTTTCTGATCTTTTGAACCAGACAGTTGTCATCTACTTAGACGATATTCTTATTTATTCTAGACGTCCTGAACTGCATTCCTCTCACGTGAAACAAGTCCTTCAAAGACTCCGGGAACATCAACTATCTTGTAAACCAGAAAAGTGTGAGTTTGACAAGACGGAAGTTAAATATCTGGGTTATCATTTAAGTCCCACTGGCATAGCTATGGACCAAGAAAAGGTACAAGCCATCCTAGATTGGCCTTCTTCTATTAAGGAAACACAATGTTTTCTAGGATTAGCTAATTTTTATTGGCAGTTTATCTTAGACTTTGCAAAACAAACCAGCCACATAACTCTCACTTTAAAGAAGGAAAATTTAACAAAAGGTTTTGTCTGGACTAAGGCGGCTGAAACAGCTTTTCAAGGTCTAAAGAAGGCTTTCACTCAAGCTCCCATCTTGAGACACCCAGATACCAACAAACAATTTATTGTTGTTACCGATGCTTCCGAAAGAGCCATCGGAGCTGTCTTACTCCAACAACAAGAAGATGACAGTCTTGAACATCCTGTTTTCTTTTTGTCCCATGTACTTTCTATATCGGAACAACATTACTCAGTACTAGAAAGGGAGTTATTAGCTCTGAAAACAGCCTGCCTAGAGTGGAGACAGTTTCTTATGGGTTCCAAGGAGCCTTTCGAGGTGAGAACAGACCATCGTAATCTACAATGTTTACGTAATTTTGTATGCCAGAATAGTCGCCAGGCTCGTTGGGCCTTTTTCTTCAGTCAGTATGATTTTTACATCACCTATATTCCTGGATCCCAAAACATTCTGGCTGATGCTCTGTCTCACCGTTATCCAGATTGTACTCCTACCCCATCTCAGTATCTACTTGAGCCTAGTAAGATCATCGGAGTAGCTCAGTCTTTCCTGGATGAGGTACAACTGGAATACTCCAGCCTGTCTGACCACGAAGTAGAGAAATGAAACCCCCTTATATGTAAAAGACAAGGATATTATTATTATCAGAACCTGTTGTTCCTCCCTACTAATAGAGTAAGAGAAAAAGCACTACAAATTTGCCATGATTATCCGGTTGCTGGTCATAGAGGCATCAAGGCCACACAAGAACTTCTCTCACAATCTTTCTGGTGGCCTACCTGGAAGTCGGATGTTGAAAGATACGTTCAGGCTTGTCCCATATGTGCTCAAGTAAAGATTCCCCGTACCAGACCTGCAGGATTACTACAACCATTGCCTGTTCCACCAGCTCCCTGGCACACCATTTCTACTGATTTCATGTGTTTGCTCCCTCCATCAGCAGGAAACCGGGTTATCATGGTCACAATCGATTCCTTTACTAAGATGGCTCACTTCACTGCCCTGAAAAAGTTACCTACGTCCCAAGAACTAAGTCAGATATTTATCCATCGTATTTTCCGTCTCCATGGACTTCCACATACTATTGTATCTGACAGGGGACCTCAGTACATTTCCCGGTTTTGGAAATATTTTTGTAGGACACTGAATATCAATATAGTACTATCATCGGGTTTCCATCCTCAAACCAATGGACAGACTGAGCGTCTTAACCAAGGATTAGAGCAATACCTTCGCTGTTTTTGTAATTCTACCCAGAGCAACTGGAACACTTACCTCCCTATTGCTGAATTCTCCTACAATAATTCTGTCCATAGTGCCTCCAAGGTCACTCCTTTTTTCTGTTCTTATGGCTATTATCCTACCTCTTTTCCTACTTCTCCTCAGTCTACCTCTCCTCTGCCTGCTGTTACTTCCCTTTCCAGACGACTTCTACAGATCCATAGTTTAATTCGATCCAACTTGTTGAACACCAAGAGATATATGAAGAAAATAGCAGACAAGAAACGTAGGGACATTCCAGACTATCACCTTCAGGATAAAGTCTGGCTTTCATCAAGATTCTTGCCTTTACGCCTTTCTCAGAATAAGTTCACAGCCCACTACTACGGTCCTTTCCGTATCCTTCAGCTGATTAATCCTGTCACTGTCCGTCTTCACTTGCCTCGTACATGGAAAATTCATCCGGTCTTTCATGTTTCCCAGCTCAAACCTTACGTACCTGATCCTTACTCTCGTACGTTTCCTTGTCCTCCTCCTGTGTTAGTGGATGATGTACCTGAATATGAGGTACAAGAAATTTGTGACTCTCGTATCTTTCACAAACGTCTTCAGTATCTGAATCATTGGAAGGGTTATCCTCTCAATGAATGCTCTTGGGAAGATGCATCTTCTGTTCATGCACCTCTTCTGATTCATTTTCACCGCTTATTTCCACACAAACCTGGGCCTTCGGGGGGAGGGGGACCTACTGTCGCGCTGCGTGCTGCGGCACGAGCCGAACATTTGGCTCAGGCCGCACCACGCGTCTGCAAGACGCGGCGCGCCCCCAGTCTGCTGTGTGCTTTGCGAGGCCCCAAATTGGGCATGGGGCCTCGCTCTGTTTCTGTGCACCGTGTTTTTCAGGCATTATGACCCCTCTTACCTGTTCTTTTCTTTTCTTCTTTTTCTGGGACATCTGGTTGTACCTTCCTTTATGTTTTCTCCCCCTTCCCATGTTACCTTTTTCTTCCCAGCATTCCTTGTTCCCTATTCTCTATGGTTCCTAGTCTATTCTGTTCTATGTACTTTTCCCTATCTAAGATGGTGTCCTTTCACTTCCCGTTGGTCGTTTCCTGTTTAGTGGTATTTAAGGGCTGTGTTTCTTTCTCTCCTTGCGCTGCAACACTTTCTGTTTGGATGGTGTCTTCGCTCCTGATTCCTAGCCTTTCTGTGCTGGTTCTCGTCAATTCAGTGTATTTCCTATATTTTGCCTCCGTTGATTCCTGTTCTTTTGTTCCTGTTTCAGGAATCTATCTGTTTGGAGGTTTTTTCCCCTTTTCAGTTTTTTTTTCCCTCTGGCGCTATTTCTGAAGAGCACTGTCTGTTCTTGGCGTTTCCATTGCCTACAGCACCATGGCTACCAGAAAGAGTCGCCCCTATCTGGGCCAAAGCCGAACATTCAAGACCCACGCCACTCGATCTGCGGATTCCAGGCGTAAGCAGCATGTGAGTCGGGACACACCTTGAGATGCCTAGACTGTGAAGGGTCCACGGTGACACCCAGGAGCAACCCTTCTTTACATCTTGGGTGATCTAGTTTTCCGGCTCGACTTCTACATTAGCTGCAATTTTCTGGACAGGACCTCATTTGCTCTTTGGTTTGATTGGACAATCTTTGGCAAAGTGACCCTTGCACCCGCAATAAAGACATTGTCCATTCTTTCTACGTAGGTCCTTTTCGTCTTTGGTCAAAGGTCTCCTGATAGTTCTGATTTCCATGGGTTCCGGAGTTCTCTCTTTCTGAGTTCTTGAGTCTCTATGATCGTGAACACGCCAGGAATATTTCTCAGTCTTTTTGCATGTTTCCCTTCGTTCTGCAAGACGATGATCTAGTCTCAAAACAAGGTTTATTAGATCTTGACAATCTGGAGGCTGCGGATCTATCTGGGCAAGAATGTCCTTTAACTCATCCTTGAGTCCTTTGTAAAACAAGGCCGCTTGCTTTTCCTCAGGCCATGAAGTCTCTGCTACCAGCCGATTAAAACTGGCTAAGTAAGAAACTAGATCTTGATTCCCTCAACGCAAGTCTAATAGTTCACGATCTGCTGAAAATGTCACTGTTCTTCAATCAAACACTCGCTCAAACTCACAAACAACATTTCTCCAATTGTAAAGCAGGGGACTGTCTTTATGCACAAGAGGGATTGCCCAGGTGGCTGCGTCCCCCGTCAGGTAAGATAACAAGAAGGCCACCCTGGATTGGGCATCAGGGAAAGTTTTTGGTCGGCAGGTAAAATGTAATTCACTTGAACCAAGAAAGATTGCGCTTTCAGGGGATTGCCTGAAAAACGTCCTGGAGGAGCCAGGGGGATAGCTGAGGGAAAATTGAGGGAAATGTTCGTACCTCCCTATGCTTGAGAAGGAGGACCAGGCCAAGACACACCCAAAGGACTTTGTTCCTTCTTTTCTACCCTTTCCTGCAACTGACTCACTCTCTCAGCTAAGCCGGCTGCTATACCCTTTGATGACACTACCTCTGCTTGGAGCTGCGTGATAACTTTGACTAGCTCGTCCAATGTGGCCATGCTGAGAACACACGCAAACCAGGAGGATATTAAATTAGTGGGCTCACTATTCTGTCAGGGAGACCAAATCCTCGGGGTCTGCGCAAGTTCCCAACATGTCCACCACTAGACAGCTCCAAAGCTCCGATAGAAATACCACAGAGCCTGAGAGAATCCAAGTGGGGGAAAAGGGGATTAGGTAGGGAACAGCTGGGAAGGAGACCTGTAGGAAGCAAGAGGTTAAAGAACACAATATCAATATATAATCACATTGACTTTCAATAGACTATGGTTCTAAGAGTTCTTATACTGCAATCATGAATAACCTAAGAAATGACTATAACTAGACTTCAAGAAATCTAGGTACCTGGAAAAATCAAGAATGGGTTAATACAATGTTTCATATGAGCTTTTCATGAAATACCACACACTGTCTAGAAAACAAGAACCTTCTTGAATAATGTTTCAGAATAAACATTGCATGTTTACATGAGGACAAATGCTATCTGAACATTCCCTGAAAACAAAAGCAACTGTACTAGGGACTTAATATGCACAAAGAATGTCGCCCTTTGAATTAAGCATCTTCACAGAAAATCCAAAGGCTCGGGATAAATGTGTGCACCTCAATAAACACAACACACCAAAGTTTTCAATGCCATGAAAGAGCCAAGCGCTTTATGCCAGAGTCGAATCGCGCACACTGTTGCCGATCTGAATGTCAAGGTTTACATGCTGGGAATGAATCGCGCACACTGCCGATTCGAACAAGAATATGCAAAAGCCATGAAATGATTGCGCACACTGTTGGCGATTTGAATGTCAAGGTTTACATGCTAGGAATGAATCTTGCACACTGCCGATTCAAACAAGAATATGCAAATGCCATGAAATGATTGTGCACACTGTTGCTGATCTGAATGTCAAGGTTTACATGATAGGAATGAATCGCGCACTCTGCCAATTCGAACAAGAATATGCAATTGCCATGAAATGATCGCGCACACTGTTGCCGATCTGAATGCCAAGGTTTACATGCTAGGAATGAATCGCGCACTCTGCCTATTAGAACAAGAATATGCAAATGCCATGAAAATGATCGCACACACTGTTGCCGATCTGAATGTCATGGTTTACATGCCAGGAATGAATCACGCACACTGCTGATTCGAACAAGAATGTGCAAATGTCATGAAACGGTCGCGCACACTGGAAGTTTCACAACTAGGCCCAAAACTCGAAAGTCTTTGAGAACGGGGTCGGGGCACAGCCCGACCTCCGCCTTACCGCACTGCTCAAGGATCACCAATATAATGAGGGCATGCCTGGAACATCAAGGTAGGCCTCCGGAACAGGAGCTCAGGAAGTTGCTGCTGCTCTGCACCTGGACCTCTGAATAGTGAGCACGTGGGGCTGGGCTGGCTTCCTTACATAGAGTCTGGCCCAGCCCACAAACCACACCCGGTCATGCTGCAGGGAAAGCTTCTAGAAGGTCCTAGAAAGGGACCACACCCTAACACACTCATTAAGCCTGCAGCAATACCTTGCAAATGAACAGTTATTGCAAACATCATTAATAGTGTTTTCAAGGTTAAAATCTGCAATGCAAAAGGTTAACATACTGCATATAAACACAATGCATGAATTATGCTCTTGCATAAAGACTGGGTTTTTGCATTTTTGTCACCCGTAGAGTGCGCACTGTCCTGATGTTGACAATGAGTTTCCTGAAGTATTCAGTGATAGATTAGGGTTGTTGGTAGATTTTAAACATAAGATAATTTTGAAATCTTCTGCTAAACCAGTGGTGCATAAAGTGAGAAAAGTACCTAATTTGATGTTGACTCCATTGCACAATTAGCTTAATAGGTTGTTGAGTTTGGGTGTCATAGAGGAAATTGAAGCTTCAGAATGGTTTTAGTTCCCAAGGATGATGGATCTAAAATAAGGATGTGTGTGGACTTGAGGGGCCTCTACCAGTGTATATGGGTGGATCGCCAACCTTTACTAAATATTAATGAAACCCTAACTATGCTTTCACATGCCAAAGTATTTAGTGTGATGGATTTGTCGGCGGCTTACCATCAAATTTTACTCCATGAAGACTTGAGACACCTTACTTATTTTGTTACACCTTTGGGAGCTTTCAGATTTATTAGAATGCCTTTCGGTCTAGCATCGGCTGCTGCGTGCTTTCAAAGGGTAATAAAGGAAGTGCTTAAGGGTTTGGATTCAGTCTTGTTCTTTCAAGATGATATGTTAATCTATAGTGAAGATGAGGAGAAACATGACATTGCTCTCAGAGCAGTCTTAAAGAGATTGAAAGAAAAAGGGTTAACCTTAAAGAAGGAAAAGTGCAAATTTAAAGTTGGTACAGTTTCTTATTTGGGACACACCATCTCAGGTGATGGTATTAAACCTCAAGTGACATTAGCTAAATCAATCATATCAATGCCTACTCCTTCTGACAAAGATCAAGTGCGATCATTCCTTGGTCTGGCAGAATATTATTCAAAATTTATTAAAAATCATGCGAGTGTGGTGCAACCTTTAAGAGTCATGTTAAAGAAGGGTATGAGTTTTGTGTGGTCTTCGGAGTGTGAAGAGGCTTTTAATATGTAAAATCCAGAATTGGAGAAATGCCTACTCTGGGCCCTTTTGATACTAAAAGGGAAACCTTGGTGTCCACGGATGCTAGTTTGGAGGATCTTGGTGCGGTTCTCTCACAATTGGTAGATGGTGAAGAAAGACTGGTGGCTTTTGCCTCTCGTTCACTTAGAGAAGCAGAGGTACGTTATTCAGTAATAGAGCGTGAGGCCTTGGCATGCAATTGGGCTATTAATCATTTTAAGTACTATCTGTGGGGGTTACCATTTGTACTTTGGAGTGATCACAGGCCATTGGTGCAGATGTTTTCATGCCGTAATATAGAAAACACAACCCTGCGTATCAAACGCTGAGTAGAGGATTTGATGGAATATAATTTTCATATTGAATATCTACCTGGCAAGGAAAATATTCCGGCTGATTTTCTTTCTAGATCACCTTTGGCAGATCACACATGATTCCAATTTTGTGGGTCAAAGAATCAGCTATTGATAAAGAAGGATGGTTGTCAGAATGTGAGAGAGACAATGTTCGCACATTGGTTTCTGACTATGTAGTGAAAGGCTGGCCTGATTTAAGCAACTTTTTTTGGAATGTCAAAGATGAATTAAGTATTGTTGGAAGTGATTTGTACAGGCGTGATAGATTGGTTCCACCAGCTTGGTTGTATGAGAGATTGGTCAACTTGGCTCATGAGGGACATTTAGGCAGGAATTTGACTAAAGCTAGTGTCAGAGAATGCTACTGGTGGCCTGGTCTAGATAGACAAGTTAAGGCGTTTGTAAAATAATTGTGTGCAGTGTGCTGGGAATGATCAATCCAAAAGTTTAAGTACTGCTCCCTTATCCCCTGTTCTGGTTTCTGATGAACCTTGGTGAACATTAGGATTAGATCTTGTGGGACCGTTTGAAACTCTACCTTACAATGAAAGATTTGTAATTGTGCTGGTTGATTATACTTCCAAGTGGACCACTGCGAGTTGTGTGAGTTCTATCACCATTAAAGTCTTTATAGAGTTTTTAACTGATGTTTTTGCATGTGAAGGTATTCCTAAAGTGATAGTCACTGATAATGGTGTACAGTTCACTTCATTGGAAATGAAGAATTTTCATAACAATTTAGCTATTGCTCATTTTCACACTGCATTATATTCTCCCCAAGCTAATGGATTGGTTGAAAAAATTAACCAGTTAGTGAGAGCTAGTCCTTGCAAATATGTTGTGATGGGAATAATGGCAGCTTAGGTCTGGTTTTACCCTGGCCCTTACCTCGTGTTGCCGAAGGAGAAGGTGCCATTATTCCCGTCACAACATATTTGCATGCATCTTCTTCATTCGTTGCTGGATCCCTAGTCACATCACAAAAGACATCTTGAATTAATGCACTATGAACTCTTACTGGGACCTGGAAACTTAACTATTTACTTTGACACTTAAGCCTATGTGTTCTTCCTTAGAAAAACACTATCTCCAGTCACTCTACTATTTTCTTCACACATGAGTTCAAGTTAGTCCTTCCATACACGTACTATTAGGGACAAAGCAAATATGTTGAAATATCTGCCCAAATAATCAGAAATCCTTTTAAATCAGTAGACAAATATGTAAATTCAAATTTATCGATTTAAAAAATAAAATAAGCCACATTCTTTCTGTTGCTCCTCCATTCCATTAGTCGCCCACACTCTTAATTGCTGAAAAAATGAAGCATTTTAAATTTAAATATTGTTACTAAAAGCAAATGATGTGTCATGTTTATTTTCATATTTATTTTTAGCTATTGCTTTATAATGTTGTGTCATTGCTTAATTTGTAAAATGAAAAAAGCATTAAGTGCAGGTGTTCAAAGTTTGCAAAGAGCGATCAGTCGCGATTGCTTAGTTCTGGGGTTTCTAAATCCCAAACCTGCTTAATTTTGACTCAACCTTCTGTCTCTTTCTTATCCTACCCCACACTTCCTATTTTTCACACATTTTTTGTTTGTTCCTCTTTTCCCTGTGCGTCCTTATTTACCTATGTTTCTCTTACTTCTTCTATAACCATTTTTTCAGCTTTTCTCTCTCCTGCTCAGGGGCAAAGTCAGAGAATGAATTAAGTCCTGTTCTCTAATAATGAGTGCCAGAACTCACCACCTGCACACAATGCACATCAGTTGCACCAATCAGAAGGCACAAGAATAGAAGGTGGCTTTCAGGATATTTGTCATATTTGTATGGTTTCAGAGCCCTCCCATCCTTAACTTTGAGCCTTATTTAGCAGGGGCCCACCAGCCTCCCATGTCATTGGAGATCCCGGTCTCAGAGTCCCTTGTGGAGGGCTACCCAACATATTTACAGAGCCCTGCCTACCGGACGGGGTCTCTGTGTCTTCTGTGCCTTCTGTGCATCCAAAAGCGCCACTGAGGCACTGAAAGCACTGATGAAAGCAGCGCAGCTTCTCTTTTCCACCCTCCTGGCATCCTGGCATCCATATTCCCAAAGACAAATAGTGATTCTTTTAGTCAAGCAAAACATGAAGGGCCCTCACATGTAGGATGGTTTCTTCCTTTTGTGTGGGAACCATTTGTTTTCCTTGCCTGGGCCTCTCATGCCTCTCATGACTTAGGCAGACAGGAAAAATCAGTCACTGTCACCCCATCCTAAATAAGGGCTGCCAATACCACTGTGACCCAGCAGTCCAATGGAGGACAAGAAGCCAGGGCAAGGGAGTCTCCACCGGTGGTGACATCGCACTTCCCTGACTCTAAATGAGGTGGGGAACTGCAGATTTGGTGGAGAACCAGTGGTTATCCCGCACCACCAATCCCTAAATAACCTCCTTAGTCATCTCATACACCAGCACTGAGGTGCAGTATCGCAGCAATATCATAAAGGTTGTCATTGTTTTGGTGAGTGGTATTGTTGGCTTATTATCAATTTCTCAGGTAAAATTAAAACAGGGGGTAAATTAACTTTGCAAACGTTGCACATCTGCAGCAGGGCTGACTGCCCAATGCCTGCTGAACTTCAGCAGGAGGAGTGAACAAAGACATTTCTACACAAAAAATATCAACTCACATCAACACTGCCAAATGACTTTGCAAGCCCTCTAATGGTTGACATGTCGAGTCAGCCTAGTAAACTCTCACTTAGAGTTTACTGTTTACCAAAAAAGAATACAAAGGAATACCTGTTAATAAATAAAGACTAAAAAGTATTCTCTGTAATTTGTGTTGTATATTCGGAGCTTCTATTCTGTTGTCTGCAAATTATTTAGCTCTTTAGGAATATCAACAACCTCTCTACCTCTTTGAGAGAACATAAGATATCCGAGGGGGAAAATGTTCTGATTTGTTTGAAACCATCCTCAGATGCATCCTGTTTTTATGGACACAGAGTTGAAATGGCATTGAAGGACACCACACAAGTCCACATCTTATTTTGAATATCAGTCTTGTGCATCACCTACATTTGAATGACATTTTATAATTTATGGTAACTACAGACTCTATTGTAAGTGAAGAATTAAACAAGTGGAGCAGTTCTGTGAGAATGTGGGGTGTATCTTGAGAGTGTGTGTTTGGGGTGTTGGGTAAAACCCCCCACCAATGTTTACTGTCAGTTGGGTGACTTACTGCAGCCCACTGGCTCATTAGGTATCTCATTATTAGACCTGCAATACTTTGGATTGTCTTACCCCAGAAGTTTTGCCTTTCACTGCCTGTTTTTGCTATATCTTATTGTTGGCCTTAGGTCTCTGAGCACTTGACCACTGCTAACCAGTGCTAAAGTGCATGTGATTCTCCCCTAAACATGGCAACATTGGTGTATCCACATAAGGCATATTTAATTTACTTGTAAGTCCCTGGTAAAGTGGTGTACCAAATACATAGGGCCTGCAAATTGAATGCTACTGGTGCTACTGATGGACCTGCAACACTGATTGTGCAACCTACTTAAGTAGTCCTGTAAACATGTCTCAGGCCTGCCACTGCAGAGCCCGTGTGTACATTTTCATTGACACTTCAACTTGGCCCTAGATAGCTCATACAGCAAGGTGCTATGTAAGTAAAAGGCAGGGCATGTACTTTTAAGTTTGACATGTCCTGGTAGTGAAACACTTTGAAAGTCACGTTTCACTACTGTGAGGCCTACTCCTCTCATAGACCATCATTGGGAATTCCTTAATATATGTTTAAGGTGTAATTCCTGATCAGAAAGAAGTAGCTATATCATGTGTCATATCTTTGAAATGGTAATGATCAATCCTTCTTACTGGTGAAAGTGGATTTAACATTACTATTTTAGAAATCCCACTTTTAAAAAGTAGGCATTTGTCTGCTCATACTGCTCTTTGTGTCTTACAGCCAGTCCCCACTACACATCTAGGCTGGGCTGGGTGACAGCTAAATTTTTGCATTCCCTCCAGACAGACACAACACAGGGCACTGTAGACGGGTCTCCTCGACCGCGTCTTGCAGCTCCTCTGACTGGCGCCTCTCGCGCACCTCAACAGGAGGAATCGCGCGTTCCCATGGAGACATGGGAACGCCTTCGGACGCTTGGAACCAGGATTTCCGGGTTCCGCCATCAAAAGGGAAGACGGACTCCAGGGACGGGGAGAAGGAGGAGGAGTTCTCTCGGAGAACGAGACCGATGACTGAAGAGAAGAAGACACCGCGTACAGAGGAGGACGAGACCGGACCGGAAGAGGTTCCAGTACACCGCGGGGAACGTCCAGGAAAGACCCAAGATCCGGAAAAGAGCCCTTTCCGCCACGACCTTGGAGGGTCGTGGCTTTACAAGGTACGGTCCTTGTTACAAGGACACCGACAACCCATTTCATCTATTGGGGCACAGGGGAGAGGAGGCAGTGAAACGAGGGGAGGGAGTGAGGAGGGCATGTGCAAAGGGGTCACGGAGAAAATATAAACGGGTGAAAACTTGGGCAGAGCACTGAGAGAGATACTCATCACAAGTGCATCGAACCTCTCACCCCCTCACTACCGGGCCTGTCTATATACCCCTCCACCTCTATCTCCAGAGGTTCCTCCCCCCCACTGCATGTCTAAACGCTAAACTAACCCCGAAACCCCACAAACCACTTACCTTTGTTTTCGCTCCTGTGTTTTGTTTTCGGTGCCAACTTGGAGGTCACGCGAGCCGGCGTCATCCAGGAGACCTAAAGGAAGACAAAGAACAGAGACGTTAGATAAAGAAGAAGCCAGCTGAACTTTTTGCTATCAAACTTTTGTTACCCCATTAACTTCCATTACCTATTGTTTCAACTTCCTAAAGAAATAAACTTTCTCTCTCCACACGAGGCCCAGAGTCCTCTGTACCGCCGGTACCCCACCACAGTGGTGTCAGAAGTGGGATTTGAAGACCATAGGCAGTACTAAGAGGCGAACAGGATGGGGGAGAAACCCACGCTAGAGGACATGATTAAGCAGTTGGCGGAGGGTCAGCGACACCTCCAACTGGTGTGGGAGGCTCATCAAAGAGAGGCAAAAGAAGACAGAGAGGCCCTCCAAACAACATTAAAAAGCCAAGCCACCATCATGGCTAATAACCACCTGGTGCATGAGACTGCGCTCCAGAAATTAACTGATACCATCGCAGCCAGCAAAGTACACCCTAATGTTCCTAGCTCGGTCCTACAAAAGTTCCAAGAAAGGGAAGACCCTGACTCCTTCTTCACAAATTTCAAACGTGTGGCATCCTCGGCCCAATGTCCGGAAGAACGATGGGGCCAGTATATCGCGCCTCTCCTAACGGGCATCCTTCAAACAGCATACCAGGCCACTAATCCCGGGGGTACTACTCCTTACAAGGATATTAAGAGTAGTATCCTAGAAAGGGTGGGTCATGACTCAGAGTACTATAGGATGAAGTTTAGAAAGGTGAAATGGGGACAGAGCGAGGTTCCCCGTACTTTCTATTTTAGGGTTAAGGATTTGGGGCTGAAATGGCTGGGGCCGTTAGGAACAGACCGAGAAGATATAATTAAAGCCTTTATTCTGGAACAGTACCTAGACTCCCTCCCAGGAACTGGATAAGACAGCATCCCAAGATAGATACGGAACTGGCTGTAGATCTCGCCTGCGCCTATCACCGGTCCATTGATGTTAAGACTTTAGGCCCCAGGAACCCTATCAAGCCTCCCATGGGACCTCTCAAATATTCTCCCCGACGACCACCAGAAGAACCAGGGACCCATAGACCGGGAGAGGCTAACCCCATGCAACAACCCCATTGTTTTAGCTGCGGGGAGTGGGGACACATTGCGAGAGTGTGCCCAAGAAAAGGCAACGGGGTAGAACCTATGGAAATTGGGGTCAACTGAGGTAGGGTATTGTGTACTGGTAGAGGGAACCGTACGTTCAAACAGATCATAAAAGTAAACGGAACCCCAATAGAAGCCTTGATCGACTCAGGCTGTAGCCAGTCAGTAATACGCGGAGATTTGTTAAGTCAAACGGATCAGACCCCGAGCCAGTGGGTTACTATCTGTTGCATTCATGGAGATAAAGAGAACTATCCACTAGGGCTGGTCAGAGTAGAGTGGGGAGAGTATCACGATTTTCTTCCAGTAGGGATTATGGACAGATTGGTAGAAAACTGTGTCATCGGTACGGACTATATCCGGTTCAATGATCTCTTAGATAAAACAAGGTTACCCGTACAATCTCCTGATTGGTGGTCGGAAGCACCGTTTTCTAACAGTCATATTGAGAGCTCCACAGTTCGCATAAAACTGACCAGAAGGGAGAAAAGACTAGAGAAACAAAATTATCAAATATCAAGGTCTGAAAACCCCCCAGAGAATCTGGTAACCAGTACCGACAACGCCACCATCTCTTTTAGAGCTAGCCAGCGGGAGGACCCCACTCTATGTCACGCATGGAAAAATGCCAAAACGGAATCCACAAAGGAGGTGGGTCCTTATTTCCTAATTCATAAGAACCTTCTGTATAGAATCACTACGTCCACAAACGGAGAGAAGAAACAACTGGTGGTGCCTGAGCCTTATCGGCATCAGGTCCTATTCTTAGCCCATAATCAACCAGGGGGTGGACATTACGGTCGAGAAAAGACTGAGGAATATTTATTAAGGCGATTCTATTGGCCAGGAGTTTATGCTCAAATCAGAAAATACTGCACACAGTTTCCTAGATGTCAGTAATAGAACCAGGAGCCCTGAGGAAAGCCCCTTTAAAACCCCTGCTCATTATTGAGATTCCATTTTGTTGTGTGGGGATGGATCTAGTCGGACCACTCTTGCTATCATCCAAGGGTCACACCTATATACTAGTCTTGGTAGACTACGCTACCAGATATCCGGAAGCAATTCCCTTACCTAGTATGACCACAAAATCAGTAGCCCAAGCCATGATAACCTTCTTCTCTAGAGTAGGATTTCCCCAAGAGATCCTAACCGACCAGGGTACTCCATTTATGTCAGCCCTTATGAAACAGATCTGTAAAACATTAGGGATCACTCAGATAAAAACCTCAGTATACCACCCCCAAACTGACGGTTTAGTGGAACGCTATAACCGCACAATCAAAACTCTGCTGAGGAAAACAGTGGATGACTCCGGAAAGGACTGGGATCAGAAACTGCCTCTGGTCCTCTATGCCATCCGGACTCATGAACAATCCTCCACAGGACATAGTCCTTTCGAACTAATGTTTGGGAGCCAACACCGTAATTTACTTGATATGGCCGCAGAAATGTGGGAAGAAGAAGAAGATGAAGGAAAACCCCTCTTAGAGTATGTCAATAAATTAAAATCACACTTGCAGACCGTATGGGAAGATGTACGGAAACATCTAGAGAAGGCACAGGCCAACCAAAAGGCTTATTACAATCAGGGGACAGAGCTACGGTCTTTCCACCCTAACGATCAAGCCCTGATAATGCGACCAACCTCCGAAAATAAGCTGTTAGCTAGATGGCAAGGGCCCTACAGAGTGATAAAAGTAGTTTCCCCCGTCACCTACCTCATCGAGTTAAATCAGCACCCAAAGAGGACCCAAATATACCACGTCAATTTACTAAAAAAATGGGAAACACCAGCAGACACTCCCAACCCCTCTGCTACCGGGTTCTTAATAACCCCAACCACTGCCTTAGGTATGGACCTCTATCCCACCACTAGCGAAGAACAGCGGGAAGGTCCATGTATAAACAGCTCTCTTACCGAAGCCGAAAAATCCCAACTATCAACCCTGTTACAAAATCATTTGCATTTTTTTTCTGGGACACCAGGTAGAACTACGTTAATCCAACACAGTATTAGAACCCCAGAGGGCCAAACCATTCGCCTACGGCCCTACCGGATTCCCGAAGCACGAAAGCATCTTATTGAAGAAGAAATAAAGAAAATGCTAGCCCTAAAGGTTATCGAACCTTCCACAAGCCCCTGGTGCTCCCCGATGGTTCTAGTTCCTAAACCTGATGGGTCCGTTTGGTTTTGTATCGACTTCCAAAAGTTAAATGACATATCTCTCTTTGACACATATCCCATTCCGCGAGTGGATGATGTGCTGGAGAAATTAGGAAGTGCCCGATATATGTCCACCCTGGACCTAACGAAAGGGTACTGGCAAATCCCCCTCGCCTCTGTCGACAAAGAGAAGACAGCTTTTGCAACCCAGTCAGGCCTTTATCATTTTACTGTCCTTCCCTTTGGCCTTCACGGGGCTCCAGCTACATTTCAACGCTTAATGGATCAACTTTTAAAACCGTTCCAAGCGTTTGCAGCTGCTTACTTAGACGACATTGTAATTTTTAGCAACACCTGGACTGATCATCTACAACATCTCGAGGAGGTGTTCCGCACCTTAACTGAGGCCGGCCTTACGGCCAACCCAAGAAAATGCTTTCTAGGAAATACACAAATCGCCTATCTCGGTTACCTTATAGGTAGCGGGATCCTATGGCCGCAGAAAGATAAGATTGAGGCCATATTACAAGTGCCGGTGCCCAAAACCAAGAAGGAACTTCGATCCTTTTTAGGTTTGGTGGGCTACTATTGCAGGTTCATTCCCCAGTACTCCTCAATTGCCACCCCTCTCACTGACCTCCTGAAAAAAACTACCCCACCAAATTACCCCCATTTACCGACTCTCAACTCCTCAGCTTTGACCAGCTTAAACGGTCCCTCACGACCGAGCCTGTACTTAAATGTCCGGATTTTTCCATGTCCTTCCACTTATATACTGACGCTTCCAACGACGGTCTGGGTGCTATCCTCACTCAACCCGACAGTGAGGGACACGAACATCCCATTGTGTTCATCAGCAGAAAACTACTTCCCAGGGAGTGCCACTACCCCACTATTGAGAAGGAGTGTCTGGCCATTAAGTGGGCCGTAGAGAATATGCAATATTATCTATTGGGCAGACCTTTCATCCTCTACACCGACCATGCCCCGTTAACCTGGTTAGCCTCACATAAGGACACTAATTCTAGGGTTTTACGTTGGTTTCTAGAACTCCAACCTTTTACTTTTCAGGTCCGCCACATTTCGGGTTCTCAGCAGGGCCCAGCCGATTTTCTGTCCCGGTTTCCCGACTCTTCGGTCCTCTACCAGTCCCGATCATGGGATGGGGAGTGTAGACGGGTCTCCTCGACCGCGTCTTGCAGCTCCTCTGACTGGCGCCTCTCGCGCACCTCAACAGGAGGAATCGCGCGTTCCCATGGAGACATGGGAATGCCTTCGGACGCTTGGAACCAGGATTTCCGGGTTCCGCCGTCAAAAGGGAAGACGGACTCCAGGGACGGGGAGAAGGAGGAGGAGTTCTCTCGGAGAACGAAACCGACGACTGAAGAGAAGAAGACGCCGCGTACAGAGGAGGACGAGACCAGACCGTAAGAGGTTCCAGTACACCCCGGGGAATGTCCAGGAAAGACCCGAGATCCGGAAAAGAGCCCTTTCCGCCACGACCCTGGAGTGTCATGGCTTTACAAGGTACGGTCCTTGTTACAAGGACACTGACAACCCATTTCATCTATTGGGGCACAGGGGAGAGGAGGCGGTGAAACGAGGGGAGGGACTGAGGAGGGCATGTGCAAAGGGGTCACGGAGAAAATATAAACGGGTGAAAACTTGGGCAGAGCACTGAGATAGATACTCATCCCAAGTGCATCAAACCTCTCACCCCCTCACTACCGGGCCTGTCTATATACCCCTCCACCTCTATCTCCAGAGGTTCCCCCCCCGCATGTCTAAACGCTAAACTAACCCCGAACCCCCACAAACCACTTACCTTTGTTTTCGCTCCTGTGTTTTGTTTTCGGTGCCAACTGGGAGGTCACGCGAGCCGGCGTCATCCAGGAGACCTAAAGGAAGACAAAGAACAGAGACGTTAGATAAAGAAGAAGCCAGCTGAACTTTTTGTTACCCCATTAACTTCCATTACCTATTGTTTCAACTTCCTAAAGAAATAAACTTTCTCTCTCCACGCACGGCCCAGAGTCCTCTGTACCACCGGTTCCCCACCACAGGCACTCAGCTGGATCTGCATTCATCTGCATACTCATGGGTCTTCCTGGGCAGGGAGGATGGGAAGGGTCCACACTTACACTTAAAAGTGTACAAGCCTAACCACACACAAAGGACTGATTACCCCCACAGATAGCCTGGCAGACAATGCTGGGCTGAAAGCGATCCTTCAGAGAGATCCTTTGAAGCCACACCCTAAATCAAAGGCACTTGTGGGTATAGGTACTGGGGCTCTGACCCCCTGAAATAAGATCACTACTGGACCTAAGAAGAGCTCTCCTGGAGTGAAAACTGCTGGGCTGTAAGGATTGACACTTTGCCTGGACTGAATGTTCCAAGGAGCTGCTTCTCTGCTTTGCTGAGCTGCCCTGCTGCCTGCTGATCTCTGGCCTGTTCAGGACAAACACTGTACCCATCTCACTTGAACCCAGAGTGAATCCAAGAGCTTGCTGGGTTGCCCCATGTTCTTCTGCACCTCAGGGACATCAAAGATGGCTTGCAACTCTTCTGCTGCTGCTGGAGTCTGCCATCTGTGAGTCCTACCCTTGCCCGAAATGCCCTCTCTCCAGTCTTGGGCCTCAGAAGTGGGTTCTGCAGCAAAATTTTATAAAAACAGCTGCATTTTCACCTCTGTGGTGGTAGGAAGCGACGCATTGTGCCTTCGACGCCAACACAGATGCTGTTCGGCGACAGCAGATTCATTGGCTCAACAATGCTGCTCTGCGCCGCATGACGCTGCCACATTGCATTTCTCTCTACACAGCCTGACGATGACACAGTGACCCGACTGCGTGGAAAATACTGACACATCGTGCCTTCGGTGTCAAAGCTTTACTCCATACAAGGTACTTTCCCAGCAGACCCTCCATGCGATCTTTAGTCGGCCTACTATCCATCGCAGTCTGCCTGAACTTTGGATTTGTACCGGTCACTCGTGAGCTCAAGTAACCTTTTGACCACTAGTATCTTCTAGACAC
Source organism: Pleurodeles waltl (assembly GCF_031143425.1). Taxonomy (NCBI): domain Eukaryota; kingdom Metazoa; phylum Chordata; class Amphibia; order Caudata; family Salamandridae; genus Pleurodeles; species Pleurodeles waltl. The sequence continues at coordinate 1,400,344,152 of NC_090440.1, read as the reverse complement.
TATTTTGAGTTTAATCTTTAATCTTTAAAAATTAATATCTCGACTTCTACTGATTGGAGTTTTGTCATTTTGGTTTTGTTTTACTCTGATAAATATTCTCTATTCTTCTAAACATGTGTGAAACTGTTTGTAGTGTTTTAATTGCGTTACTGTGTGTGTGTTGCACAAATACTTTACACATTGCCTCTTTAGATAAGCTTGACTGCTCTGTGCCAAGCTATCAGAGGGTAAACACAGGTTATCTCTAATTGTGTTTCTAGCTTACCCTGATTAGAGTTGTGGTTCCCTTCTCGCCAAGGTGCATACCTCAGCTAACCAGAAATCCCTTTTCTAACACTCATCAATTGTCTGTTCTGCTGGTTTCATAGAACGATGTTGTGGATGCACCAGGAACAGGGCACTTGTGATCTAGCGGTGGCAGTTTCCAGGTGCAGTGACGCAACACTACATATTACAGACAGTAATCATAATGGTCTCACAGAAGACTTCTGCTCAAGATGAAGCCATCTATAACTCTCAAAAGCAATTAAATACCTTTTGTCCATGAGTCAGGCAGGTTATTCTCCCTGGTGCTAGGTGAAGTCAGGGTTCCGAAAGGGACACTCGTCTGCATTCGATCAGGTGAGTCTTAGACAGAGGAGTCCTTCTCCATCATTCCAGCTGTATTCAGTCAAGTCTGGGTCCTCTTGACCAGGCCCCAGTGCATGGGCTCTGGACCCCCTAAAAAGATATGTGCAATAGACTAATACCTGATTGACATATTTAACTTACCTATCAGCCCTTACTGTACGGTAGAAAGTGCACCCAGGGATAGTAAAATAAATGTCAATAGTGGACTGCAGCACCACATATTATGCCTGTTAGACTAGGCATCCTTGATGTGTTTTCCCCTGTCTTTGTGCTTCTGCTTCTTGTGTTTTTGACTCTGTGCTTGACTTCGTTTTTGCTGGTTTTTGGTACTCTGGGCACTGCTAACCAGTGCAAAATGTGTAAGTGCGTTCTGCGTAAACTGTATTGGTAACTGGCTTTTTTCTTGATTGACATATCTGATTTACTAGTAAGTCCCTAATAAAGTACAATAGAGGTGCCAAGGGCCTGTAAATCAAAATCTACTAGTGTGCCTGCAGCACTGATTGTGCCACCCACATGAGTAGCCCTGTAAACATGTTTCAGACCTGCCACTGAAGTGTCTGTGTGTGCAGTTTTAAACTGCCAATCCGACTTGGCAAGTGTACCCACTTGCCAGGCCTAAACCTTCTCTTTTCTTACATGTAAGGCCCCCCTAAGGTAGTCCCTAGGTAGCCCCATGAGCAGGGTGCGGTGTATGTTAAAGGTGGAACCTGTATTTATGTGTTTTACATGTCCTGACAGTGAATTACTGCCAAAATCGTTTTTCACTCTTGCAAGGCCTTTCTCTCTTATAGGTTAACATGGGGCTACCTTTGAATATTATTAAAGTGCAGATTCCCTTTGAGAGCAGATAGAAATATGGAGTTCAAAAGTTTATAAACTCACAATTTAAAAATACATCTTTTAGTAAAGTTTGTTTTTAGATTGTGTGTAGTCCTGTACTGCCAATTTGACCTGGTAAAGGTACACACTTTCCAGGCCCAAACCTTCCCTTTTGCTACATGTAAGTCACCCCTAAGGCTGTTACGCAATGGGCACCTGCAGCGTCTCATTCCTGGGCTGCGGTGGGGTCGGTGGTCCATTTTCCAGGGTGCCAGGCTCACCGCAGGCCATCTGCTCGGCCACGGTACACTTTTTTGCCCGCAGCGAGCGTGGGGAGCCCAGGGTTGGGATTCAGGCCTCGCCATGTTCAAAGTGCGGCATGAATGATAGCCGCAAGGCTCCCACGCCCCCCCCCCCTATTCTGACTACTTACCTTGTGTCTTGGTCGTGGGGCCCTTTCTTCCTGTTCTTCTATCGGGCCATGTTTCTTCCTCCCAGGATCCTGTTCTTTTCCATGCAAGCCACAGGTTTCCTTTTTCCTTTCCTTTTCCAAGATGGTGCCTTTTCTCAAGTTTTTCCTATGGAGTATTCCCAATCCAAGATGGTATTTTTCTTTCATCCTGCATGTCACATCGTGTCCATTGGTATATAAGGAGCCAGATTCTTGTTTTCCTTGCATTGCAACACTTCCTGTTGGTGGTGGTCCTTGTTCCTGCTTGCAATTCTTGTGGAGTGTTTTTCCTGCTTGTTTTTTCCGCAGTCTGTGGAGTTCAACCTCTTGAAGTCCTGTTATCTTGACATGCACCTTTTTCCTGTTTCTGGGAGTTCCTGTGAAAGAGGTTTTTTTCACTTTGGGATTTTTCCTCTGGGAATCCTTCTGCAAGGAACGGGCTGCTGAGGCGTTTTCTTATCAGCAGCACCATGGCTGCTGAAAGGGGTCGCCCCTATCTCGGCCAGAATAGAACATGCAAGAACTGAGGTCTCACTCCAGTTTCATCTGACCAGGGTGGTAAATGAAAACCAATGCATCTCCTACCCAACTGGAGCAATCAACACATTGCTTATTTTTCTGATGCACAATCGACTGTGCAGCTTTATTTTTGTTGCAAACCAGGTGTGCAAAAGCAATGCATCCATTGATTTCCATGGATTAAGACTCTTTTTACTTTAAAAATGCATAACTTTGCCTTTGTTTGTTGGATGTTTGTCATTTTGGTCTTGTTTGATTTAAATAAATGTAGGATATTTTTCGAAACTGGTGTTGAGTCACTTTTGTGGTGTTTTCACTGTGTTACTATGTGTGCTGGTACAAATACTTTACACATTGCCTTTGAGATAGTCCTGACTGCTTGTGCCAAACTACCAAGGGGGTGAGCATGGGTTGTCTTAGGAGTGTAACTCCCTTACCCTGACTAGAGTGAGGGTCCCTGCTTGAACAGAGTGCAAACTCACTGCCAACCAGAGACCCAATTTCTAACAATGCCCCTACTGATGTGACAAAATGAAAATATAGCTCTAGGTCTGCCATTGCAGAAAATATAGCTCTAGATCTACCATGATAGTCTATGTGGGCAGCTTTCACACTGCTTACTCAACATGGCAAAATGTCTCTTTTGCCTAGTCCAAACCTTCCATTTTATTATTTAAACAATTCACCCCTAAGTCATGTCTTATTAGCTCATGAGGAAGTGTGCTAGATATTATAAAATGTTGAATTTAAACTTTACATATCCTGACAGTGAAAATGTGAAATTGTAATTTTCACTGCAATATAGCCAGCAGTGCCATTGGCTAACATGGGGTTTTACTAGCCCGCATGCTAAGTGGCAACTTCCAGTTGGGACCAGTGAATATAGTACTGCAAGGTATCAAAATAATTGTTACATTAAACTCAACTTATTGTTGAAAGCAGATTTGATTAAAAGCAACTTTAAATAGAAATGTGACGTTAGAAAGTCGCCAATTTCTTGTTCCAGAGTTCTAGTACCCATTTCTGATTAACTACAGAATTTGTCACCTGAGACAGACTGCTAAGGTGAGAAGCGATGTCAGAAATAATACTATTGGTAGGAGGTGGGTATGACTTCATCCAGTAGGATGGCCAGAGAGCTGTGGCCACACATAGTCCATCATCAAAGGGGCTACTGTCTCTATTAGGAAAATGCCATTTACACTGCAGCCTACCATTCCCCTTGCATAAGTGGACAGCCTGGCATCTTGGCCAGATGGGGAAAACCTGTTTTAGAATCAGTTTCCCTGAAGGGGTGCCCTAATTATACTGAAAACAACTCAGGAATGTGCCCATGGTTCTTTCCCAGCTAAAAAGGGTCCTGATATCTTGGATTTTGGCAGAGAGATGTGTGGTTTTGTGCCAACCCCACAGGAGAAGATGTAAAGGTGGATGGTATTAACCTGTAGGGATTGGAACCCTATTGGCTAGTGAGTGCATCCCACTCACAAACTCAAAACTGGGATGAAAGTGCCAGCCCTGTCTTCCAGCATCAGAACACTGCTGTACGTGAAAAGAACAAAAGAAGGATTGCACCTGCTGAACCTGTGGACTTCAAAAAGAAGGGCTTCACCGAAAGAAAATTGTACCTGCTGCACCTATTGAGTCAAAACAGGACTTCAGAAAGAGAATGGCCGCTCCTTCTCTTGAACTCATGGAGAGGCCCCTAGGGTTCCTAATCATGCATAGGACCAGTGAGTGGTATCCAAGGACTAGCCGGATAGCCTCCTATTAAGCTTCAGGGATAAAGAAGCCCTACAACTGCAAAGTGTGCAGCCCACTCTGGACTCTGGTGATGTAGCTTGGGAGATCAGATTCTGTAGGAAAGTGCCCTCTTTCTTGGCATGGTTACCCACATTTTCTGCCTGATGTCAGTGTGTTTGACTGTTCACTGGGATCCTTCTAACCAGGACCCCAGTGATTATGCTCTCTCTCCCTAAAATGTGGTTGTTGGTTTCTGTTATCACCGTGTTTCACCCACAATTGGCATACTGGTGCCCCCTCATAAGACCATAGTATATGATACCTAGGTACCCAGGGCATTGGGGTTCCAGGCGATCCCTAAGGGCTGCAGCACATATTTTGCCACCCATATGAAGCCCAGGCAAAGGCTTCTGCAGGACTGCCATTGAAGGCTGTGTGAAAAGGTGCAAGCACCCTTTCACTGCCATTTACACTGTACAGGACACTTATAAGTCACCCCTATAGCAGGCCCTCCAGCCATGAGGGCAGGGGGCTAAGTACCTGTGTGTGAGGGTACCCCTGAACTAGCAAAGGTGCCCCCACAACCTCCAGGACCATTTTCCCAGACTTCGTGAGTGCTGGGATGCCATTTTACGTGTGTACTGTACAGCTACATAATGGTAACTCCAAACATAGGCATGTTTGGTATCAAACATGTTGGAATCATACCCCAACGCTTATGCAAGTATTGGTTGTATGATTCCATGCACTCTGTGGCCTCCTTAGAGGACCCCCAGTATTGCCATTTCAGCCTTCTGAGGTTTTCCAGGCAGCCCCAGCTGCTGCCACCTCACAGACAGGTTTCTGCACTCTTGTTGCATGAGAAGATCAAGCCCAGGAAGGTAGAACAAAGGATTTCCTTTGGGAGAGGTGTGTTACACCCTCTCCCTTTTGAAATAGGTGTTACAGGCTGGAGAGGGGTCGCCTCCCCAAGCCACTGGAAATGCTTTGAATAACACATTTGGTGCCCTCCTTGAATAAACTAGTCTACACTGGTTCAGGGACCCCCAGTCCCTGCTCTGGTGTGAAACTGGACAAAGGAAAGGGGAGTGACCACTCCCCTGTCCATCACCACCACATAGGTAGTGCTTAGAGCTCCACCAGAGGGTCCCTGGGTTTTGCCATCTTGGATTCAGGGTTTGCACGGAACTCTGGGAGCATCTGAGTGGCCAGTGCCAGCAGGTGACATCAGATCCCTCCCATGATAAGTGCTTACCTGGGTAGGTGACCAATCCCTCTTTCAGGGCTATTTAGGGTCTCTCCTATGGGTGGTTATTCGGATTCGGATTGCAAGACTCCAGCAGTAATCCTCTGCAACTTCCACTTCAACTTCTCACTGAAGAAACTGCACCTGGACCCTCCAGGAGCTCTACAAGCTGCAATAAAGAAGTGAGACGTCTTCTGCAGCATTGTATCTCCAGCTCCTGGCAGCAACTGCAACTGTCACCCATCTTCAGTCTGCATCAGAAGAGCAAAGGACTCTTCTTTGCAGTGAAGGAGTCACTCCCCTGCCTCTGCAGGCACTAACTGCAACAACAACCGGCTGCGTGGATCCCCTCTCCTGCGGAGATGCCTGGATCCTGCATCATGAGTGGTGGACTCAAGTAGTCCCGATGGTCCTCTCTTTCAACTTTCCAACTTTGGTGGAGGTAAGACGCCTGACAGTACCTCCATGTACTGCATGTTTTGCAGCTGCCAAGGCCTGTTGGAGGCCTTTGTCGTAGTGCTGCGTGGGCCTCTTCTGTAACTTTCTTGTCCCGTGCTGTGGGACTCCTGTGTGCTCTGCCTGGTCTTCTGTGGGCTCTCTGAGTTGCTGAGAGTCCACTCTGACTCCCCCTCCTGTGGTAAGCCTTGGCTGTTCATCCACAGCTACCTCTAGAGAGCCTGGCTTCTAGACACTGCCTACACTACACTAATAAGGGATACCTGGACTAGGTATAAGGTGTAAGTGCCATAGGTTGCCACTGCACACCTGGCCAGCCTCCTACAGGTTCTACCCCACAAGCATTCCCTCCCAGGTTTTGAACTCTTGGCAACTGCTAGAGTGTACTCTTTACCACCACAGAACTGCAAATTGTTATATTAGGCAAAAATAATAAAAATTGCAGTTTTTGAACACCCAGTCTAATGAGCAGAGACTACCAATATTTGCTGGTTTGTTGGTAGCCTCGAACACTGTCGAGAATCAAGGCTTCCCGGGCCACTGTACTTCAATGATTCATCAGTGTCGAGCTGAACTCAAGCAGCAGAGGACCCATCTGCCCAACATCAATGAGAAAAAGAGCCACTGCAGAGGGCCCAGTCAGCCCCACCATCAATGAGAAAAAGAACCAGAAGTTTCTAAGTGTGAAGGTAAAATTGTTAATAAGACCAATGGAGCACCTGCATCTGATTCCTGAATTCCATCATGGTCGGCCTGAAACTTTGACTTTGCCCCAGACTCTGACAGTCAAAACTTATAGCCTACTGCTAGGAGAGAAAAGCAGTGATTTAATAACGTTTTCAAACTTTTCCAAACTTTTTGGAGTGAAAAGCTGTGATTTTTTAAAACCTTTCAAAAAACATAATTCAAGCTCCCCTTTTAGTGTCTCTTTGGAGATAAAAATATATTATATTTTTCTAAATTAGAGTGAGGTTTTTATTGCGTTGTGCTTCTTACTTATTAGCTGTTTTGGTATTGATAAATGTTTTACGCTTGTTTACCTTTGAGTTAAGCCTCACTGCTCTGCCCAACAGCTACCCAGCATCAAGCTAAGGTTTGTTTTGAAGAGACCTAATTGGACCTGAAACAGATCAGTGCCATGAATACTTGCTGAGGTCTCACAAACCCCCAACTAATAATCCACTTTTCTCACACTGTCCATCTATGTTATTGTATTTCATAGATGGTTATGTTGTCACATGTATGTTCCAAATAGTTTTTGATGATGGATAGCAATTGTTAGCCTAAAGATGTAAAATTATTATTATTAGTTTTTTAAAGTTGTATTTTTATTTCAGGTGAATATATACAAAAATAGTATAAGAATTATGCCTAAGTGGCATTAAAACTTTCCTTCTTTATAACTTATTACTCCTCTAAGTAGTGCCATATAGCTGTAAATCTTTTTATGCTCCCAACATGTTTAGAGTAGGCTTCCTCAAATTTCTTAGTTCTTAGCATTTTATTCCACCAATTCTGCATAGGAGGAATCATTTGAGTGCACCAATGCTGAAGTATTAATGATCCGGCTACAGCAAAAACTATTGCAATAAAGTATTGTTGATATTTTATTAGCTGACATGTTTTCTCAGAAACTCCAAACAGAACTAGGCTTGGATCTAGCTGGATCCTAAAGTTGGAGCTGAGGTCTATTAAATTCTCTATTTCCAGCTGGGACTTCATTAGTTTAGGGCAGTCTAAAAAAACATGTAGCCAGTTCCCATGCCCCTCCTGATGGCAACGAAAACATTGATCGGGAACTGCCGGGAACATTTTATGTATCATTTCAGTAGTATAGTAAGCCATCCATCTGGAAGGAAAATACATTCTTTTATAATTAGCTGCCCTCAAAGATTTATAACCTAATTCCAAAATAGTTCTCCATTCTTCATTAGATATTAAACATTGTGTTGTTCTAAAAATATTATCCCAGGAATCTGAAATGATTGTAGAGGCGTGGCTATCAACTAGAAGTCTGTACTATATCCCTGTACCAAGTACATTACTTCTGATTAAAGCCCTCCATGTTTGATGTTCCAGGGTATTTTCCCGAGGTATATTGGCTCTAAGAAAATGGAAAATCTGTTGTATCCCCAAGCCTATTTGTCATCTCTTCCCAAGTAATGTACCTGTTACTTAAAATAAAGTCACCCATCTCTTTAAAACCCTTACTATTCCATTGGGCTATCAACGTTTCTGGAAGATATAGACTAAAATATTTACACTCCTGTAACTGTAAATAAACCTGTTGGTACTTGATATGTTTTTCTTAAGATCTCTGCTCTTTTTCTCAAATTGTAAATATATTTATGTTGAGTTTTTTGGGGAAGTTTTGTGGTTTTAATTAATGCTGGGAGACTTATTCCTGATTCTGCAATCATTCTTTTAACCAAAACATTTTCCATGGTTCCTCCAATAGCCAAGAGTCATGCCAATTTATCCTGCAATGCGGCCTGATAATAAACTTGAAAATTAGGGCGTGCCAAGCCCCCTTGCTTTATATTGAGTTGAATAACTGAAAGCCTTACCCTTTGAGCTTTCTTCCTCCATATAAAACATTGTATCATGGAATCGAGTTCACGAAAGTAAGCACTGTTAATTCTTATCGGGACATTATTGAATAAAAAAATAAACAACGGGAGAATTGACATCTTGATTAAGGAGACTCTCCCTATCAAAGTCAATGGAAGAGCTATCCATCTATCCAAAAGTGCTTGAACTTTTGCAAGCTTCATAAAATAATTAAGATGAAACAGCTGTCCGTAATTCTTTGTAACATAAATTCCCAGATACCTAATAGGTTTGGATGAATTAGCTTGCAACTGTAAAGTGTGAGGAAGATTCTCTATTCCTGCATTAAATAAAAGAACCTCCATTTTACTTTCATTAATCTTTTAACCCCCTATTTGAGTGAACTCATTGATCTGATCCAATACTCTTTGTATATTACCAGTCTCTGGTTTTAAGTCTAAAATAATGTTGTCAGCGAAGAACTTGATTATGGGCATATCAGCAATAGGTGGAATGATTTTATTTTGAGCTACATATTATCTGGGTGAGAGGTTCAATAAAAAAGGCAATGTGTTTGGGAGAGAGGGGACATCCCTGTCTAGTACCTCTGTTAATCTGGATTGTGCCTCTAACCTTAGAGTTAATAACAATTCTAGCCTGAGCACCCTAGTACAGCTGCCTTATCATCGAAGTAAGTAGCATAGGGAAGTCAAATTTAGTTAGGCAATGAAACAAGGTTCCCCAATTAACTAGATCGAAAGCTTTCTCTGCGACTAGCATTATCATTGCTGCAGGGATAATATTGACAGAGAAGTAGTCAATTCCCTGTATTAAGAAGTTTGTATTGGAAATCATCAGCCTGCTAGCTACAAAACCGTTCTGATCTTTAGGTATTAATTGCTGCGCGACTGGTGTAATCCTGATAGCCCAGATTTTTGTTAAGATTTTATAATCTGCATTCAGCAGACTGATGGGACAGTATGCATCAGGTTTCAACGGATTTTTATCATTTTTCAGAAAGCTAACTATCGTTGATTCTTTAAACGTTGCAGGAATTACTGCTCCCTGGAGTATTGCATTATATAAAACCATTAGAAACGGTGCAAGCTTTTCACAGAAGGGTTTGTAGAATTCAACTGGAAAGCCATTGCCACCGCAAACTTTACTACTTGGCATTTTCTGGATAGCTCTCTTAATCTCAGATGGCATAATCTTCTGTACTATGTCATTTTGAATTATCGACGAGATTTTGGGTTACTTGATAGATTTGGAGTACTGCTTTAACTGTGCCAGTGAAACTGCATAGTCAGTCTCATAAATTCTAGCGTAATGTTTAATAAATACCCGAGCAACATCTTAATTCTCAGTAACAACAGTGCTAGTATTGGGATCCTGTATTTGATGCATTGTCTGTTTTTTGTAGTTTGTGTGAGTGGTCCAGGCAAGGTATTTACCTATCTGTTGACTTTCTTCATAGACCTGATGTTGATACACCCTCGAGCTAGTTACTTCCTCAAGAACAAAAAAGTCTTTTAGCTTGGCCCTAATTTGACCAAGATTCCGCCTTGCCATTTCCTGACCTCCTGCTTCAATACATTTGTGTGTCGCATTATCTATTGCCATCTGAAGTTTTATAATGTGAAGCTCTTGCGGCTGGAATAATTTAAAAGAAATAATGTAGCCCCTGGCTGTCGCTTTGAATGCTTCCCATGCATTGAATGGGGATGAAGAATTCTGATTTAGCTGGAAGAACTCTTGTATAAATTTACTCATATCTGTGACCCACTGCTGATTACTAAGCAGAGAGCTATCAAACTGCTAGGTGGGCCTTTCTTTACTAGCTAGCTCAAGTTCTAATGTCACTGAGACCGCTGAATGGTTGGAAAAAGCATTTGCCCATATCTCCGACCCCACCCTCTTCAGCGTATGAGATATTAAAAATAAATCTATCCAGGAGGCAGTTCTGTATCAATGCGAAAAACAAATATATTGAGTGGCTACTGGATATTCTTCTCGCCAGGGGTCGATTACCTGGAAATAACTTTTTGATATATTTAAAATCTTTTAGTTTGGGGTTATAGTTGCCTTTTTTCCTGATTAGAGGTATCCAATTTTATTTCCTGAATGAAATTTAAATCCCCTCCCATAATAAAAGGGCTGGTGGCACTCATAGCAATATTATAGAGTTGAATTAGTGAATCAGCTCCATTCATGACTGGCCCATAGTAATTAACCAGATTAACTGGCTCTAGATAATAAAGCTTTGAGCCAAATCCAACTCCCCTTGGGTCTCTAATAACCTCTTTTATGATCCAGTCAACTCTATTACTGAGATATGTTGCCACCCCTCTGACTGCTCGTCCCGATGAGGCAAATAAAGTCACTGAATACTGTTTTGGAATATATATTTTGGAATTGTTACTCTTCAATTGTGTTTCTTGGAAATAAATGACATTGGGGGTGAATGAAATCAACCATTTAAACATTGCCTTGTATTTTTGCTTATTTGAGATACCATTCACATTGCAGGAAATTACTTTAAGCTTGACCATGCTTGTGAGTTAGTTCAATAGAGGACCTCATGCAGCTATATCGAGAATATGCCACTTCGTAAAAAAAAAACAGAATCCCCCCCATGTGCCTTCCCTTAGTCCAACCCTGAACCCACCCCCATCTCTTCCCTACCTCCCTGAGTAATCTGAACTCAAGGCCCTCCCACCTAGGGACTCTCAGAGCACTTCCCACCCATCCCCCTTCCCCACCACCACCCAACTAGTACTTGAGTACATAAGTGCAGCACTCAAGAACCCAACCCCAAGAGCGAGCAATATTGGCCATGTTGAACAAAACTAAACCATACTGGGCCCTGCTACAGAAAAAAAGGGGGTAACGCCTCCTTAATACAGTAAGATTTCTCTGTCCCTTATAGCCTGGATGGATATCGCCCCCTTTATACTATTTATTTAATTCATCTAAGAAGTCTCCTGCCTTTTGCACATTTTAAAAAATATGGGCCTGGCCCTTATGCAACATCTTTAAATTTGCAAGTTGAACAATGCCTGCAGGAGCCCCTGCTTTTTTAAAGTGATCTATGAGACGTACAAATTCACAGCGCCGGCGAGCAGCAGCACTGGACATTTTGGAGAAAACGTATATATATAAAAAAATATAGGGCCAGATGTAGGTAGGAAAAAATTTAGCAAGTCGGAAATTGCGAGTCTTTGCGACTCGCAATTTCCGACTCGCTAAATGGTATGCAAGAAGAAAATGCGACTTTAATTTGCGACTCGCAAATGAAGTCGCACCGCAGATTGTGAGTCCGCTGTTTGCGAGGTCCCTTTTTGCGACCGCGCTAAAAACGAACACGCAATTTGCGAGTGGGTGTCGCAAATTGCGACTGTGACGCAAATTGAATGCAGGTGCTGCAGAACACTCTGGAAAACACTTCCTGGCTCATGATGATGACATCACAGCCAGGAAGTTTACAAATACACCTGGGAAGAGGGAGGACCACACCCATTTTAACAGCAGAACTGCAAACAGAGGGAACAGCAGCTACCATGGCTGAGACACCAAGGAAGCGCAAACTCAGATTTGCAGAGAAAGAGCTGGAGGTGCTGACAGAGGAGTGCTGCCAGCACCATGACCAACTATTTGGGAGGGCAGCCCTCACCGTGCCAGAGGTGGAAAAGAGAAAAATATGGATGGACATGCAAGAGAAAGTGAACTCCCTGGGTGTCAGCCACCGGAGCATCGAAGAACTCAAAAAAAGGTGGTATGACCTGCGCTCCCGGACCAAGGAGAGGGTGGCAGAGCGGCTCCGGGAGATGAGGGGCACTGGAGGGGGACCGTCCACAATACCACCACCCACACCCCTGGAGGAAAGAGTAGAGGAGACCCTTGAGGCTGAGGCAGTGTGCGGGATGGGAGATCTGGATACATCAGAGCCAGGACCATCAACCAGTGAGTACCATGAGACATGCATGTACCCTCAATAATGCCATACCCCCACCCACCTTGTACACAGTAGCATGCACAACCAAAATAGCTCCATTTCAGAGTTGCAACCACCAGAATGGTGCATTATGGGCAATGTAGTCAAGTAGGCAGTTGATAGGCAACAGTTTATTAGGAAGTTGATAACAGATAGTAGATACTGACAGTGTGTTCCCTATGTCCCACAGGTCTCCCACAAGACACCCCCACCAGCCAAAGCATCCAGGGGCCAATGGTCAGCCAGCAGCCAACAGATGACTCAGGACCAGCCACCACTGAGACCTGCACCACCAACACTCAGTCCCCTCATGACACACCAGTAGCCATTCTGGTGTCTGATCCAGCACCTGGTCCCAGCCACAGTGCCACCGTAGAAGACACGAAGCCTCCACTGCGTCGCAGGCGATGTGTACATGTTCCATCACAGCGGCAAGCAGAGTCAGGGGACGCCTCCATGTCGCGTGCTGAGGCCGCACTCCTACGGGGTCAGCGCCTGCAAACACAGGAGATTACAAGGATTACAGAGGCATTGCGGCGCTTGGAGTGAAACCAAGGCAGTAGCATGCAGCTTGTGCACACGGAGTTGGCACAAATGAACACACATAAGGACGACCTTGCACTCTCCATGAGAGAACTTGTGGCTTGACTCCTAACTCAGACAGAGGGTGCAAGGCGTTGTGACAGGCAGCAACTTAACCGGATGGACCACATGTCTGCCTCCATAGTCAGGCTGGCTGTGAACACTACTGGCCTTTCTAGGCGCACAGTCAGCCTCCAAGTTGACATGGGCCACTTTGCCAGTGATGTGGCACGTGGACTGGGCCGTCTCAGTCACGCTGTTGACATAATGGAGGCACGGCAGGTGGCCAGGGGCACGGCCGACACGCAGCAAGACAGCGAGGAGGGCTCCACCATCAGCAGTGTCTCTGCCAGTGACACCAGGGTGTTGCGCAGTGGAAGCGCAAGGCAGGGCACTGCTGACACCCCTAGTACCAGCCATGCTGGCCGAGGCCGGCGTAGAATCTGAGCTCCACACTGTCCTGGGGTTGGGGCACATGAGGTTAATGTGTCCTCATGCCAGGAGGACTGTTACAGCCCCTGAACTGTTGAAAATGTATATAGTTTTTTTGGTTGCACAAATTAAATCACTTGTTAGTTTCACTTAACACCTGGACTCTCTGTGTGTGACATTAGTGAGTGTGGTGTCAGTTAGCACGTACCTTCCAAAGTATTGGTTTGCAATGTGTTCCTGTCTTAGTCTGCCTTGATTTGTGATGCTTCTATCCCCATGATGGCGATGTGGTAGCTCTTGCTCTTCATCCTCCGAATCTGGGTCTTCTGGGGTGAGAGGTAGCCCACATCTGGTGGCAATGTTGTGCAGTATAGCGCATGCAACAACAATCTTGAAAGCTGTTATTGGGGTATACTGGAGGGCACCTCCACTTCTGTGGATGCATCTGAATCTTGCTTTCAGCAGTCCAAAGGTCAGTTCAATGATATTTCTGGTCCTCTTATGTGCACTGTTGTATCGCCTCTCTGTCTCATTGTTGGGTGTTAAGTACAGGGTAAGTATCCATGGTCGAAGTGCATATGCACTGTCACCTGTTTGGCACAAAATGCACAATGTTAGCAGGGCATTGATGTGTTCCACATTGACCTGTGTGTATGTCTGCAAGGTGTATTCAGCTATACCTAGGAGATATCCATCTCCAAACTCCCCACGTTCTAGGCGTTGGTGTATCCCACTGTGTCTGAAAATGTAGGAGTCATGGGTACTCCCAGGAAATTTGGCAACCATGTCAGTGATAACATAATGGGTGTCACATACCACCTGGATGTTGAGTGGGTGGGTACACTTCCTATTGCGGAACAGATATTCCAGATTTGCAGGTGGGCATATTTATATATGTGTCCCGTCTACACACCCTATGACATCGGGGGAAGTTGGCAATCCTGTAGAATTCCAACTTGGTGCTGTTTATTTCTGCCTCATTCCTGGGTAGGTATATGTATCTGGACTTGTGTGTGAGTAAGGCATCTAGGAATGCACTGAAGAACCGTGAGAGTGAACTCTGTGATACCCCACCTGCCATGGCAATGACCCCCTGCTAGCTACCAAGAGGTGCAGAGAGCAAAGCACTTGCACATGCGTAGGGATGGCGCAACCGCACACAGTCTGGCGTTGTAGCTGTGGTTTGAGTAATTCTATTAAATCTAGTATTGCTGCACTGCTGAGTCTATATTTATCATAAATCTCCTCCTCAGTTTGTTGGAAAAGTGTCTGTCTGGTTCTGTATATCTTCTCCTGTCTCTGGCTCCTCCTCCTCCTCTGCTGTGCGGCGTTGGCTCTCCTCCTCATTCCTATCACATATATCTCTGCCATCTTGAGTAACCCAGATGCCTTCTGGGTCTCCTTTTATACTTTGGTTCTGGTTACCACCTGCTCTGAGTTAGTGGTAAATTGGAAGTGCAAAATGGGCTTTTTGCGACTAGTGGCAATTTGCGAGTGGCTATTGCATATGGTTTGCGACTCGCAAATTGCGACTTCCTATTTGCGGGTCGCAAAATGGGATCGCTATTTTTGCGAGTCGGTAATGGCTCACGTCGCATTTTGCGAGTCGGAAATGGGATTTCTGCATCCCATTTCCGATTTTGTGGAGTCGCAAATTGCGATTCGGGCCATTTGCGACTCGCAAATGTTTCCTACCTCTGGCCCATAGTTCTCAGTTGATTCAAACGTTTTTACTCTCATTGCTTGGGATAGGACCTGCTCCTTAATCCTAGTGTCCCTAAAATTTACTATAACAGTATTTGGTTATTTAAAAGACAATGGTTTAGTAAAGGGGAATCTATGAGCCCGAATAATGGATAAGTCGGTCCTAGAGTCCGCTTTTTCCGGAAGTATGTATTTACAAATGAGATCAGGTACTACTTCTGTCATTGAGGACGTTGCCTCGAGGTCTTCAGGAATCCCAATAAATCTCAGGTTAGACTGTTGTGATCTATTTTCAATATCATCAAGTTTAAGCCGAAGGTCCTCCAATCCCAGCTGTGATTGGGCCATCACAGACTCTTGCCGGGTCTGGGTATCCTCGAGGTCTGAGACCCTTTGTTCAGCCTCAGAAATCCTCAGTGAAAGATGGGATATACTAGAGTTATCTGTTCCAATTGATCATTAATTTTCCTCCTAGAGTCATCTTGCGAAACCTTCAATACTCTAATCTCACTGAGTATCTGGAATAATTTTAATTCAATTGAAGATGGAGGGTCGCGAGGACAAAGAGGACCGTGAAGTTCTACTGGGACTACCTCTAGATTTTGTTGCATAACCAAGTGATTCATTTCGGCCCCAGAGCTGATGTTAGTGTCAGATTTGGGGGGAGGCCGTTCAACCATAGATCGATTTAGCGCAGTGCCAAATAGAAGATTTTCTTAGTGGAGTTGGCAGAATAGTCTGAATGAGCTCGGTCCTGAAAGTCTTTATCACTGCCATCCTGCTCACCCCTTTTTCCACTGCTTTGTACAAAAAGAGGAAATAGTTTCTCGCCGAAGGGATAAGTTGCTTCCATATTAAGAGAAAGATTAGTAGTGGCAGGTAACTGTGTAGTAAGGAGGTCAGGACTAAGATTGGAAAAAGCAGTGGTTTTATCATTGTCTTGACTCCCTGACTGTGCTTGCAGAGCTTGCCTATTAGTTTGAAAAAGGGAGAAGATCCTATTTGAGGTCTCAACCTCCGTCTCAACCTCCGTCGAGGTGGACTCAGCCTCAGAGGTACACTCCAAGCCGGAGGGAGTGGAGGTGGAGCCTTGATCAGTAAATTGAGTAGTACCCATAGATGGTTGCTGAGGATCTTGGCCCATACCTCCTATCATTAATTGCCCACCTCCTTCTCCCTCGGATTGTCTCAGTGAGTTGCCCTGTGAAGCCAACTTTCTTTTCTTGGGGGGAGTTTTAGTGCTTTTAGCAGAGGCAATCTTGCTGGTCTGGTGCGGCCTGAGAGAGTTGTTGCGGATGTTTCGTCTCAAAATGGGCATTTTCCTTTTCTATTTTCTCCTTATTCTTCCCTCTTCTGCTCCTCCTAATTTTGTCTCTTAGCACACATTCGATGGACTTGTCACCTACTGCAACTTTTCCCGGGGAGGCTCAATCTCACTGCTATAGTTGTTTACCACGTTGTGAACTGAGGGAACTGAGGGACCAAGGTTCTAATGTCCTCATTAACTTTCAGAGTCGCGAACGTGCTAGGGGCTCTTTGTCCAGGAAGCTAGAAAAACTAGGAGGGTAAAAGAATAGCCCTTGGCGATACTAGTCTCACGACAGCTTGCCTTAGATTTGAAGACAGACCGACGTTCTTCCTCCAGCTTTCAACCCCCCGCTATACTTGTTACAGAAGAGTGTAATATGGTGTAGAAGGTATGGCCTTATGACCCCTTAAAACTGCAGTCAGCTTGAAAATAGGTATTGGCAATGTGTCCAGACATTACAAATCTTAAAAAGTGCCCTCATAAATTCGCAATGCAAGGCCTACTGCCTCTCCTAGAAGCCCCCCACCTCCAATGGCATTTTTCTGCGAAGCTTCCTTCTGCCTTGGCAGTGCAGCCTGGAGAACTGGGCCGACGTTGTGCTAGACACCGTAGCCAAGAAAGCTCCCCACGTCGTATTTCCAAAGGTGTCCCCAATGGTTAAAAGTTGTTGACTACTTGAGACTCCTCAGGTCCTTTGGGCCATCGTGCCCCTTTCTTCCGTCTTGCACTGTCTCACGCTGTCTCGCTCGTCTCCTCAGACTCAGAATGGCTCCGGCACCTCCGTGTGCCTCCGTCCGCCTCCGTACGTGCTGGTCTCGCCGGGCAGGGTGCCGGCAGGGTGCCTTTAAATAATCAGGAATCGCGTAGTATGGTGCGATAAAGCGACACTACCATTACTGCGTCCCTGTACCGCTCCTGCTTTCTGCTACGACATTCAATCGGCCCAGTGTCTCCTCAGTGCTAACAGCAGCCATCTTGCACCTCTTGGTCAGGTTCAGTAATGGAGCATAACAGGAGCTCCACGTGACTCTGCATCACCAGTGTCTATCAACAATGCAAAATTAAAGTGTAATTGAGATCAAGTGTGTGTTCTTTCTTGTATTTACTTTGTTGACACAATGGCAGTTTATTTGCTGAATATGGCTTTTTTGTTGAGAAAGTGTGTGCTGTTTACAGACCTCAGCCTTTTAAAGTCACACAGTGATGTTCACTAAATGCCATTGCAGACTCATCTATTTTACTTTGTTGTCATGATTCAATGTTTTGGGATTTACAGTTTTTCTTTTTTTTTTTTAAGTAAAAGAGGCATATACACATCGACTAAATTAAAGATGCAGAGAGAATACTGGCCTTCTGTCTAAAGTATATACTACATATTTTGCTGCATTTGTCTTTTAAGTTCACTTCCTTAAACGTTACAACATTCTATAAATCAAATTCCCTATTCTGACTCTTTTCATGACTCTCTTCATTAAGGGTGCAGCTTAATTCTATGTAGGTTTTGCTGAGCTTTATGATCATAAAGAGCTTTAAGACCAGTCCTCTCGGTGGAGTTTGAGCCTCTTCTCTAAGAACTTTTGATTGGGCTGCATGTCTACGGTTCAACTGAGAATAGAGTGTTCAGTTTGCACGCTGTGCTGTGCAGAAAAGTGCTGCCTAATGCAGTAGGCCAGAGCATGTTATGGCGACAAGCCAGTAATTAAAACATGTTGGTTCACAAGGAAAAGTTCTGTTAGATATTGCCTGTTCTGTTAATGATGTTAATCTGTCGACAAGCCAGTGCTTAAAACGTGTTGGTTCAGAAGGAAACGTTTTGTTGGATATTGTCTGATCTGTTAATTATGGTAATATCTGAGTTATTTTTTGTGAAAAAATGTATCAGCTGAAACATGTCTTTAACAGTGGATTGTTTTGGGGCGTGGCCGGGCCACGAAGGAAGATGGCCGCCTAATCCCGGAGCTCCGCGCTACAGCGACCCTGGGGAGGCGGCGGGGGCCTTGCTGTGGCCACACCGAAGAATCTGTCCGGCGGCGGAGTGATCCAGAGGCCTCTGGGCCCCTGAACCAGGGGTGAAAAGGATCGTGGCCGAGACTTGGAGGGCCAGCGGCCGCTCGACGGGAAGAGGCCTACTCGGGGGGCGGAGCAGCGCCATCCTGGTCCCGCGGTCGGCCCACTGAGACAGGGCTGAAAAAGAGGCAGAGCGGTGGGACGGCCAGGTGAGGGGCCTCAGGCACTCTTACCACGCTCCGGGCCCTAGACACCCTTAGCCCCCGAGGAAGGATCAGTGGTGGATCACGGAGGGACCGCGACGAGACCCGCGACGAGACCCAGCGCCGGAGGCCTGACCGAGGGGGCGGAACCGAACCCTCGAGTCGGAGAAACAGCAGATATCCCAGCTACCACGGACCGGCAGCGCCCGGCACCCTCTGCGGGGATCTTCGAGCCTACTCCTACATCGGAGGGAGAGCGGGGAGCGGGCGGAGGAGGAAGGGACATCGACCATTGAACATCGAACTGCAGGAACAAAAAAGGGACATGCAGTAGGTAAACAGATAAAAGAGCTATCATCTACAAAACCGACAGAAACAAGTAAAAATTTAAAAACCAGGAGGACAGAAGAAGAAACTAACAAAAAAAAAGTAGAAAGAGAGTGAAAAGAGACAAAAGGACCACTATTGGACAGGGAAAACAAATAAAAGAACATTGAAACTAATTATCCATTACCTACTTCTGCTTCTCCAACTCCAGCTGTTTGAACTCCGAGACAAGAACAAAGGGTCCCCACTAATGCCCGCACTAGAGGTGGGAGAAGGAGATCAACGGCAGATACAGACAGTGACGGTGGTCAGGAGGTAAAACACCGTAGAAAGGGCCTCACTCACCCCTCCTTCGACCCACCCTAAAAGGACAACCATCGGGAGACTGACAGGTGAGGGGCCAGGGACAAAGACCGACCGACTCGCGAACCCCTATCCCAAAAAAGACCTCGGGTCCAATCAGGTAGCCTTTGCAGACTAGTAAGGGGATGTCTGGCAGCAAACCGAACCACAAACTGGCAGGCAAGCCGGCAAGACAGTTACTATTCTCAGAGGCGCTCCACCAGAAACGAACAACCCCCATGACAATGGAGACCTATCCATCATCACCCTCAACCCAGCCTGTTACGACATCGGACAAGGAACAATCCACCACTATGGAACGGATACTACACGAGATCATGCTGTTGGGCGCCGAATAGAGGGAATAGACACTTCCATATCCTCATTGACCTTAGAAACCAAATCCATTCGGTTAGACATTGCAAGCTTTCAAACCAGAGTGACAGGCCTGGAACATCGCATGGGATCATTGGAAACACATATGGCCACATCCCAGGATAGAGACCAGGACCTCCTCTACCTCAAGAGCAAACTCACAGATTTGGAGGACAGAAGCCGAAGAGACAACATTCGCCTACTGGGAATCCCGGAAAACGAAGAAGGCACTGACATACAGGCCTTTCTGAGCTCTACCCTCCCTAAACTGACTTCTCTGAACTTTGATCCACCCCTAGAATTCCAACGCGTACATAGGGTGGGCCCGAAACGTTCCGATACATCCCTTAGACCTCGTCCGATTATCACCAGCCTCCTACGCCACAATCAGACCGACAAATACTACAAACAGCGCACAACCACGGCCCCTTTCGGATAGGCCAACACGACATACGGATAACTGCCGACTACTCAAAGGACACTAATGAGCGTAGGAAGGCCTTTCTAGCTTTAAGACCTCGACTTCGCCAACTAGAGATGAAATACGGCCTCTTTGACCCCGCCAGAATGTGGGTCACCAAAAACGGAATATCCAGGGACTTCTACAACCCAGAAGAACTGAAACAATTCCTTGACTCCTTCCACTGTCAACCTACGGACTCTACAAGCACAAACTGTCCACCAGACGTCTCGGGGGGCAACGAGGACGACAGAACCTTTCTCTTAGGACTAGAGAATGAAGGTGCTACCCGCCATGACACCGACACCGGCCAAAGGGGCAGAGACCTAGAGAGACTAGCTAAATCGCATGACGATAGAGGACAGGTCTTACACGCGGTGGCAGTCCATACCCAGCTATCGCAGAGAGATAAATCCCGCTCACCTCTGAAACCAGCGGCCGCACCCTCCTGAGACGACTACCTACCACAGTGCTCACAAGAAACAACTATGATAACACCGAAGGTCAACCGGCGGCAACCCTATGGACAGATGAGTACACATTTGGACTCTATAATTGCACCTATCCTATAGACAACCACAACTACCTCCTTTAAAGATAAATGTTTAATAGATCTATGCTCTCTATAGCATACTGTAAGGTTCTATGTTGCAATAACACAGTATGAACTGTCTGCTAAAAGGCGCAAGGTACACATATCAGTGTACACACCAGGCTTCACCGACATACACAGGGCACACACAAGCTAGGATCTCACTCTAAGAGGCTGCAACTAGACTCATAACCAAACTTCTAACAAATAAGAAGACACCCCTCTCACCCAACTACAGAACAATTCACAATAACAATGCCACATAGTCACACATGACATAATATGTAAACCATATCAATAAACCTTTCTGCTAGATTCTACTAATTTCCAACCCTTATACGGAAACCCAAAATAAACTAAACAAGCCATACACAGGGACACAAACACTGACACCCAACAGGGTAATAGACCAGTGGGAGATGCCACAGTAGGAGATATTACATTATACTATACTATGCAAAACAGGGCGTCGCACGATCATGATCATACCACCGGGCTTGTTAATAACCTAACAACCCCTAAATGCTCTACACAGTATTATGACGCAATAATACATTACGCATAGGCAAAGGTGAGAAGACCACGTTAGACACGTATGGACCAGGACCTATTAATACTCCCTATCAACCACAGGGTATGCCCCAAGATACGCGATCTAAACGATAATGACACGATAACAACAAGGAACCCTATTGTACTATGTTATGTTATGTTATAAGAAGTAATATACTAGATGCATGCCATGATATATATTGCAGTGTAACTATATGAGTACAGAAACTTCTAATTTGTAAATTTGTACATTGCAATTTGTTAATTATTATTATGTTCAGATACATTCCATAGCCCCTACGCGGCCCCACACTGCAGCGCCCTACACCCCCTCTACCCTCCCCCCGGCCCCGCGTACCCCCGTCTCGTCCTATCTACTCACTTCCTCCCTTATGCTATATATTATATGTTATATCTCACTATATTATATTATATTACATTACACTGTATCTCATTTCTTACATTTCGTCTGTTAACACACTTTCCCCAGCCCTTGCAAACTCTTCCCTTCCCTCCCTTCCACCACAGCATTCCATAATGCAGAACCTAACATGATGGCATAAATCGAGCCCAGAGGTTATCCAGTACCCCACAGGTACGAACACACCAACCGTATGATACATCATATTAGACAACAATGGACGTAAGAGCCCCCAATAATGCATGTCCACATACATCTATATCAACATACTAGGCCCTCTCAGTTACTCGCACGCTGTCCTTCCCTACCCCGCTATCCTGCCCCGTACCCCTCTCCCTTCCATCCAGGACAGCAAACCCCGATCATAACTACCAACATGGCAACTGCCCCCCCTCGGGTCCCTCCCACAGCGCGGTTGCGACCCGTACCCCCCCTTTTCTTTAAGAATTTGGAGCCAGCGCACCTCCCTACCATAAACCAGAACCGGCTGACCTCTGCCCATCCGCGGCCTCCCCGGCAGAGAGATCACTCTGACGGCACGGAAGGCTCCAATAGGAATTGGACTCGTCGTCTACAGACCTTCCCACAGGAGGCTTCCAACCCCTAGCCCCTATTTGTATTTGTACCCGTCCCCTCCACTCCTTCCCTCTTTCGACCCTCCTTGTTATTTTATTTTATTTTATTTTATTTTATTTTATTTCATCTCACTTCACTTTATTTTGTCCTATTTATTAACACCAATACCCTTCTTTCCCTCTCTAATCTATAACCCTCTCTCAATCTTCTCCCCCCCGAATAATTTTCTCAACTCCCCACCCCTCCTCCCTTTCCTGTCGGAGTGTTCGGACCTCACCAGTTGATCCCTCTTCCCTCCCTACCCAACATCACTCGGCGAACACAGACCCTATTTCATTGGCAAAAGTACCCCCCTTATCCTACATCTAGCATCCACAGGATCGCTGAGATCTTGTTCTACCATCGAGAATGCCAGGGAACGCCCCCCACACGATGTGCCCACTACAAATCCTCTCCTGGAATGTTCATGGCATGACGAACTACATCAAACGGAAAAAGATTCTATCCTATCTCCAATCCAAGAGAGCGGCCATAGCCCTGATCCAAGAGACACACCTAGATAATGCAGAATCCAGCAAGCTTAAACGCGACTGGGTAGGAAGGGTTGTCTTTAGCTGCTGCCCAACTAGTCGGGAACCCGGGGGCAGTACGCCTCGCAAATGCGGTGTAGCAATCCTACTACGTAAATCCCTCCCGGCTACGATCATTAAAACATGGAATGACACGGAAGGGAGATATGCATTCACTAAACTGAAAATAGGAAACACCTTCCTATGCGTGGGCTCCGTTTATCCACCAACGGGCACAAAGCGCCCCTTTTTTCTGCAACTAAACCGTCTATTGACTGAAATAGGAGCGACCCACCACATTATAGGGGGAGACTGGAACCTTGCCTGAGATGCCATAATGGACAGGACAGGCCCTATAGATGCGAGCAACAACCAAGATAGAGCACTATTGACAGATATAACCACAGATGTAGGTTTAGTCGACTGCTGGAGGCTCACACACCCAAAGGACAAAGAATACACCTTCCTATCATCCGTTCACGGCACCCAATCACGTCTGGACTATTTTCTAGCATCGCATACCATAATCCCCCAAATACAAGACACTTGCATCCTAGATAGTGGACTCTCAGACCACTCCCCGATCCTTCTCTTGCTACAAGCAGGGCTGGCCTCCCCCGGTCGTAAGCCATGGCGCTTTGCTATACATAGATACCGCTCCCCACAAGGGAAGGAACAACTTAAGGCCCACATATCCACGTTCATGACCGAAAATACGGGCTCTGTGGTGTCCAAACGGGTGCTATCGGCAGCGGCGAAGGCTACCCTGAGAGGGAATATGATGCGTGATGCGGCACTAGCCAACAGAGATAGGAAGACCCGTCAGCGTACCTTAGAAAACGAGATCCAGAGTCTTACCAAACAATATACCACTCATCTGACCCCTGAGCTATGGCGCTCACTTGAACGGGCCAGAATGGCACACAACGAGCTATACACAACACAGGCAGAACACGCGCTACAAAGACTGCGCAACCGCCACTATGAGCAAGGAGAAAAGGCGGGTCGCCTTCTAGCGGCACAGCTCCGGCAAAGAGAAGCCGCTTCTGCCCTCCCGGCCATTACGTCCTCCTCTGGAGCGGTACTGACCAACCCACAAGACATTGTGAATGAATTCGCTGCCTGCTACCAGCATCTCTATACCCCTGAAATACCGACCGACCACGCGCGGGCTGAAATGTTTCTCACTGCGGCCAAAGTACCCCGCCTATCGGAAGCCGGCTGAGCCCTACTCAACGGCGATATAAGCAGAGAAGAAATAATACAAGCAGTCGCAAACCTCCCTTAACATAAATCCCCGGGAGAGGACGGGTTCCCTGCCGAATTTTATAGATGGGCCGGGGAGGAGGCAATCACAGCAGTACACGAAGCGCTCTCAGAAGCATGCCAGGAGGGTTCTCTGGGCGCCCCTTCTAATAGAGCCACAATCGTCGTCTTACCCAAACCAGGGAGAGACCCCTTGCTTTGTGGCAGTTACCGCCCTATCTCTCTCCTGAACGGAGATGTCAAATTACTAGCTAGCGTCCTAGCAGCACGCCTGCGTAAAGTGATCCCATCCTTGATCCACAATACCCAGGTGGATTCGTGCCGGGTCGCACCTCCAGAAACTATATGTGTACCCTGTGCCACACACTGATCGAATCGCTACACTTACCAGAGGAGGCACTGGCCTTATCCCTAGACGCAGAAAAAGCATTCGATCGTGTTGAATGGCCCTACCTATTCACCACCATGAAACACTTCGGCCTCGGGGACCAATTTATTTCCAAAGTCCGACTATTATATAACCATCCAACGGCACAAGTTAACTGCGGGGGCTTTCTATCAGACCCATTCCCCATTGGAAGAGGCACCCGACAAGGTTGCCCCCTTTCGCCACTTTTATTCTTACTGGCGATGGAACCCCTGGCAGCCACCATACGGAACTCCCAACAAATAAAAGGTATCCCGCTACCAGGGGATTCCTCCAAAATCTACCTATACACAGACGATATTCTATTAACCCTGTCCGATCTGGAAAGATCCTTACCATCATTGCTCTCTGTCATAGACAACTTTGCACTCTTATCTGGCTACCGGGTAAACTGGGACAAGAGCGAATCGCTGCCCCTATCTCGCGCTACTACGAGGGCCGCAATCCACGGCCTCCCATTCAAATGGACCCCGACTCGCCTCAAATATCTTGGAACATACATTAACCGAGGCCTAGAACAATTGGTTAGGGACAATCTTGATCCCCTCACATCCCGGATGAAACAGGACTTCGCCAAATGGTCACTATTGGGTTTATCCATGTGGGGCAGGACACAGGCGGTCAGGATGGTTACACTACCACGCTTCACATACGTATTAGGTATGCTCCCTTTGCAGGTACCCCTCTCCCTTCTCCGGGTGATCGATACCTCAATAAGATCTTTTGTCTGGGGCTCTACACGCCCAAGACTGAAGCCCGCAACACTATTGGCACGACGTCCCTACGGTGGATTAGGCTTACCCTCAGTAGAACAATATTCCTTAGCACTACAAATATCGCAACTGGCTTACACATTACCTGGCACACCGGACCCTTTACAATGGGTAACCATGGAAAACATACTCCACGGACAGCATATAGAGTTAGGTGGGGTATACACTGACTGTTCCCAGTCGGCAAACCCTATCCTTAAGGCCACAAACACAGCATGGCGCAGAACACACCGCCTGTTAAGTACACACCCTTTCCTGCACGCTCAGGCTCCTATAGCAGGAAACAAATGCATAAAAATAGGAGGAAACACCTTGTAGTGGCCCCAATGGAACACGGCTGGAGTCCATAATATATCCCAAATAGTAGATGATGATCACCTTAGAACCTTTGACTCTCTACGGGAAGAATTCGGCATTGACAACAAACAAGAGTGGCGATATATGCAGCTTAAACACTGCATGCGCAAAACACTAGGTACCCCCGTGGACGATTAAGATATCACCCATCGTTACTTACCTGCAAACATGGGGTCTACACAGAGGCGTCATGGCTGGCCTATATGCAGAGATAACCAACCACCTATACTCACAGCCCCTCCTAGAGCGGCGGCGTTTAAAATGGCAAGGACGACTGGAGACAGATTATACAGAGGAAGAGTGGTCGGATGCAATGGAGGCCCTAGACAGGGGGGTCCGAGAGGCCCGATTGAAATTCTGTTTATTTAAAATCCTTCAAGACTGGTACTGGACTCCCATGAAACTCTTTAAAGCAGGCCTGATACCACACGCGAAATGCTGGCGATGCGCGAACCTCCAATGCGACCTTCTTCATATCCTGTGTCACTGCCCAACTATACAACCCCTATGGGACACAGTACGTCATACACTACTGGATATCATACCGATCCCAGACCCGATAACACTACCACTTATTTTCCTACATGATATGCGCCTGTACCCCTCCCTATCACGACCCCAAAAACGGCTGATTCACACGGCAATCGCCACAGCCAAAATTTGCATTCTTAGACACTGGAGGTCTAGTGTAGCCCCAACATCAGCAGAATGGATGACAGCTATGTTCCAAACTGCCACACATGAACGCGTAATTTACAATCTAAAAGACCAAGCAGCTCTGTTTACGGAAATCTGGAGTCCCTTCCTGACGGGACCATGATGTAGAGGGAGGAAGACTGACGGACAGGGACAGCAACACCAGCGGCCGACACTCCAGGGCCCTCTCCATCCCCACTTCTCTCTTCCCCCCTTCCCCCCCCCATCATTAACATCACCACTATTTTTATTAATATTTTTCCTCCTCTCTCATCCAGATTACCCGTTTCTGGAAAAGTTCACCTACCCAACCCATCCACTCATACATCAGAGGACTTGCTACCCCTTACCCCATCTGGCCAGTCCTCGATCATTTAAGGTACCTAGAACGACCTAGACCCCTGATATACCCAATCCTAGGCCCCTACGGGCATTCCCTTGCTCACCATCTTCCATTCAGTATCTTATACCTCTCCCAGACAGGAAATACTCAGAACACCCAATTACCAGGAAGCACTGACTATAGGACCCTTCCACCCCTCCCTCTACATATCCTCCTCTCCCTCTCCTCCCCTCTTTCCATTCTCTCTCCCAACTACCCCTTTTCCCCCTATCCCTCTCCCAAATGGTTTCGCCTCCCTCTTCCCCCCCACATCTCTCCCCTATGTTCCCACTCCCCTCTCTTCATGGGTTACCGTAGTAGGCAGAGTTTTGGTGCTGGTTGCATCAACTGAAAAAAAAGTATAGAGGTGGAAGATAAGACTGTGAGAATTCTTTCTACACCCTCTTAGGATGAGTTATCTATGGTTGCATATATATGTGTGCGTCTGTGTGCATGCATGTGTGTGTGCGCTATATATTTGCAATTGTATCCATAGTATTTATCTCTGTGTGTTTTAAAGTATTTATACACATTGGTGCTTTTAAAGCAAGAGCCTGACTGCTCTGCATTTGCAGCCAAAAATGTTGATAAGGTATTGAGAAAATAAACATCCATAGAGAAGCCCTCTTCAGCCATTGCTCTACTAGAGTGCCATTCACATTCTGCTTCCATCTATGCAAGTACACAGGATGGAGTAAATATTCAAACTGAAAATTAGTCTGCAAAAGATGCATGCTTCTGTACAAATTGTATGAAAATATGTAAATAAAGATACATTTGTTTTCAAGGTGGTATCTATAAACATAGTGAGCAGGTAACGCTGTCTCATCTGCCGATAGCCATATTCATAACTTGTTACCAAATCACAAACTGGAATATCGACTACATACCAATTCAGTATTAGGACGTGTCGAGGGCGTCCCTTCCTAATACTGAATCGCAGCAGTAAGAAGGAATGTTTTGTGACTGAAATGCAGTCGCAAAACATTAAAATTATACCTCCTCGTCAAGTAGGTGGTAACCCATTTGCAAATGGGAAGGGCTCCCCAAGGGGCCTTTTCCCTTTCTGAATGCATGTGAAATTTGTTTTTCAGACCACTGCCTACTCTTAAAAATGAAAAGAAAACTTTTAAATTTCCTTTTTTAAAAGCATCCTGTATTCCTTTAAGGAAAACAGTCTGCATTAAAACAAAGATTGCTTTATTTAAAAGCAATCACAGACATGGTGGTCTGCTGAGCCCAGCAGGCCACCATCCCTGTGATTTTAGCGTTTTCTAATGGGTTGCAAATTGCGACCAACCTCATGAATATTAATGAGGTAGGTCAATTTGCGACCCATTAGGAAAGGCAAAGTGAAACTTTACGAGTTTCATATATTAGAATAGCAATTACCTAATTTCGATTCGCAGGGAATTGGTACCGAAATTTAATAATATGATACATCTGGCCCATGGAGAGGAGTTATGGCCTTTTGGCCCGAGCTGCCCCCCTTGAAAGCAGAGAAGTAGCTTGGTCAGTGAGATTGGGGGTGGGGGGTTAGCTTCTGTTTTTCCAACAACCAGGCTAGCATTTCTTGTTAAAATACATTATTCAAAAAGCAGGGTGCATGAGAGAGGCCTAAGGGGCAATAGAGAGAGAAAGATTAAAAGGAGTATTAAGCGATAAGACACAATGGTGGTCATTACAACCCTGGCGGTCGGTGCTAAAGCGGCGGTAAGACTGCCAACAGGCCGGCGGTAAAAAAAAATGGAATTACGACCATGGCGGAAACCGCCAACATAGACTGCCACTTTTACCGCCACAGCGGCGGTCACCGCCAACAGACAGGCGGAGGACAATGTACCGCCCACAGTATCACAACCTACCAATCTGCCACCTTTTCCGGGGCGGATTCACCGCGAAC
The DNA here is from genome assembly GCF_031143425.1 of Pleurodeles waltl. Lineage (NCBI taxonomy): Eukaryota > Metazoa > Chordata > Amphibia > Caudata > Salamandridae > Pleurodeles > Pleurodeles waltl. The sequence goes on along the minus strand of NC_090440.1, from coordinate 1,400,315,486 downwards.
AAAAACACGGCGGAAACAGGACTTTGAAGGGAAAACGCTTACCTCTGCACACCCCACAAGGAACCAGGACGCCATGGAGCCCGAGCTCCACATTTTTCCAGCCTTTATCTTCTTGCTCCTATACCAGGAGCACGAATGCCGGCGGCGAAGACCACGGTGAGTACTGCACCTACGACACAGGGGAGGGGGGAGGGAAAAAACAGTGACACACACACGCAACACGTAACACCCCCACCCCCACCCTCACCCACAACAACACACACACTAATACAGCATGATACATTACAGTTACACCCCCTAAACCCCCTGGAAGAATGCAAAGACAAAAGGAAATGAGGTGAACGATTGTAATATATTAAAATTCAGTATTCAAAAAATATACATACACTATTAACAAATATATACACCAATAATATAAGTACAAGGTATTCCACCATTTAAGTCTGTGGACCACTGGGCCCAAAATGCATGGGCGAGACCCACACAAGGTACCCGAACAAGACAGAGAGAACACTGCAGGGCCATCAGATAGAAATAAAACAGGCACCTCAGGGGGAAGGGAAAGGGTGGGCACCTCAGCCGGTTGAGTGCACGACGCCAAATCCATGAGGGGGCCCCATGCCCACTGTTCAATCCTGGGGAGTGCAAAGCCACAGTCTCTCAAGTCTCTACAGTGGGTGGTTTGCCCACTGTTCAATCCTGGGGAGTGCAAAGCCACAGTCTCTCAAGTCTCTACAGTGGGTGGTTTGCCCACTGTTCAATCCTAGGGAGTGCAAAGCCACAGTCTCCCAAGTCTCTACAGTGGGTAGGTTGCCCACTGTTCAGTCCTGGGGAGTGCAAAGCCACAGTCTCTCAAGTCTTTACAGTGGGTGGTTTGCCCACTGTTCAATCCTAGGGAGTGCAAAGCCACAGTCTCTCAAGTCTCTACAGTGGGTGGTTTGCCCACTGTTCAATCCTGGGGAGTGCAAAGCCACAGTCTCTCAAGTGGATGTCTTTCTCCACTGGTTCTGGAGGGGGCTTTGTGCCCAGAGTGCTTCATCCTACTTGTGGTGGCCTCAGTAGCGTCAGAGCTTTTGGCGCTCATGGGCCTGCAGTGCTTGTTGCGGCGGTGTCCTTGGCAGCGGTGCTTGTGGCGGCGGTGTTTTTGGCAGCGGTGCTTGTGGCGGCGGTGTTTTTGGCAGCGGTGCTTGATGCGACGGTGTCTTTGCCAGCGGTTCAGCTGCTGGCAGTCCTGTCTGTGTCAGTGGGGCTGCTGGCGGTCGCCTCCTGGGCAGCGGGGCTGCTGCTGGCGGTCCTGTCTGGGGCAGCAGGGCTGCTGCTGGCGGTCCTGTCTTGGGCAGCGGGGCTGCTGGCGGTCGCTCCCTGGGCAGCGGGGCTGCTGCTGGCGGTCCTGTTTGGGGCAGCGGGGCTGCTGCTGGTGGTCCTGTCTGGGGCAGCGGGGCTGCTGCTGGAGGTCCTGTCTGGGGCAGCAGGGCTGCTGCTGGCGGTCCTGTCTTGGGCAGCGGGGCTGCTGGCGGTTGCTCCCTGGGCAGCAGGGCTGATGGCGATCTTCTCTGCCGTGCTGATCTTGCCAGACTTGCCGATTTTCTTGTGCCCCTTCCCCACCTTGGAAGGTGTCGCAGCTGACTCCACACTCCCACCTGTACCCCTGGGAGCGGCTTTGGTGGATGGTGTCTTCCCCCTCTCCCGCCGGGCACTGGCCAACTTTTGATGCTTGACAGGTGGGGGACTGTTCGTTCTGTGGCTCCTTGCCACACTGGCTGCCCTGCTGCCTAGTGCACTACATAATCCGGTGACTACTGGAACCACTGGTCCCACCGATGTTGTGTCTGAGGTGCTAGGTTGGGACCTGGAGAGTCGGGCCCTAGGATGGGGTGGAGGAGGTGAGGGAAAGAGGTCAAGGTTGGACAGGAAAAGTTTCTTAGGACCACTGGGACGGGTAGATGGAGGGGGTTTGGGAGTGGAGGAAGAGGTAGTGGTCGTAGGAGGTGTCCGTTTGCTGACTTTGGGTGAAGGTGCATGGGCTGGAGGCTGTTGTGAGGTGGATGGCTGTTGGGCGGGTGTGTGGCTGCGTTTGTGTACCTTGGGAGGAGGCCTCACAGACACACTGGGAGAAGACACAGGGGATGTTTGGGATAGGTTGAGGTACAGAGGTGTGGGTCTGGGTGGAGGAAGTTGGAGGGGGGAGGCTAGAGACAGGGACAATGGCTGCCATCAGTGCTGAGGCCAGAGTCTGAAAAGCTCGCTGAAGGGCTGCCTGACCAAAATGAATGCCCTCCAGGAATGCATTGGTTTGTTGCAACTGCCTCTGTACACTCTGGATGGCATTCAAAATGATAGACTGCCCAACAGTGAGGGACCTGAGGAGGTCAATGGCCTCCTCACTGAGGGCAGCAGGGGTGACTGGGGCAGGGGCTGAGGTGCCTGGGGCGAAGGTGATGCCCACCCTCCTGGGTGAGCGGGCACGGGGCAAAGGCTGAGGGGCTGCTGTGAGGGCGGTGCTGGAGGGGGGGTGGCGGCTGTACCTGTAGATGCGGGGCACAGATGGGCCCGCCACCGCAAGGGAGCTCTCATCAGAGGACTAGTCTGTATCACTGGTGTCAGCTCCTGTCCCCGCCGTGGAGCTCCCCTCACCCTCCGTCCCACTGGTGAATTCGGAGTCCGTAGTCTCGCCCTCCAGGGCCATGTGGGATGCAGCTCCCTCCTGCTCCGGTGCCACTGCTCCTCCGCCTGATGATGCTAATGCACACAAGTACAGGGAGACCACAAAAAGGGGGGGAGACAGAAGAAAGACATGTTGAGTGCATGCATTACCGCTACCGTTGGCGGACACGACAGGCACAGAAGCCCCCTGCACTACGCCGCGCACTTGGGGTCCACTATTCAATCCCTGGGACATGGCCTACAAGGCTATGGCCGATATCTGCACACATGGATGTCACAGGAGCCTGACTAGGCGTAGTTGGCACTGTGCCCAGGTGGGAAGGGGTGCCACAGGGTCTGCCTGAAAAAGGGGACTTAACTAGCAAACTCGCCCTGGCCTAGGGGAACCCACAGCCCACCTCCCCCAGCCAGACACCTCCACTGCACGCTGAATCAGCAGAATGAGAGTGTACTCACTCCCGTGTTGCTGCTGTGATGCCCTCAAGCGCCCATCCAACTCCGGATACGCCACTGCCAGGATCCTGAGCATCAGGGGGGTCATGATGCGACGGGCACCCCTCCCACGTTGGGAGGCCATCCCCAGCTGGGCCTCCGCCGTCTTCTTGCTCCAGTGGCGAATGTACTCCCATCTTTTCCGGGAGTGGGTGCTCCGTCGGTGGTAGTCCCCCAGGGTCCGGACGTCCTTGGCGATGGCACGCCAAATATACTTCTTCTGGTGGGCGCTGACCTACAGGAATTGTACAGGGGAAAAAGAGAAGTTATTACCAACTGCACCGCTACAGTCATTGGCCCGCATTCCTACCCTTGCCATGTGGCACATGCACTCACCGTCGTTTCATGCACGCCTCATTCTCCCCCCCCTATCTTTCATCCACACCACTCCACCCAGGCATTGCCCATACAGCATGCTCCCAGTGTACTTACCTGTTTGTCTGGAGGACCGTAGAGTAGCGTGTACTGGGGGAGGACCCCATCCACAAGTTTCTCCAGCTCCTCCGTGGTGAAGGCAGGGGCCCTTTCCCCAGATGCACGAGCCATTGTCTCTTCCAGACTGAGGTCACAGCAGCACTTGAAGTGTAAGTCCTCTCCTGTCGAAGATCAGGTATCGAGTGATTGAACAGAGAGAAAATGGCGGTCATGTCCACGGCGGTGCGTACCGTCACCGCCGGCATACATCGTCATAGGGTCCAATGTTAACTAATGCAGAATTGCGACGCGGTCTTCGACCGCCTACCACGACGGTGTACAACGCCAGTGCAGTTACCTCATATCCCATTGTCCCACTTTACAGGTCAGGCAGCCGCCATTTCAGGGGCCCACATGGCTTTATTTTTAACTGTGCCACACATACCTAGGCTTTGGCTCAACACTCATACAGGCAAATTGCGGTTTATGAATAGTTTTCTGAATAAGCTGTGTTTATGTACCTAGGAGTTGGTTGACTCTGTGCTCGCTGTTGTCCTCCATAGGCAATGTCCGCTGGGACATGTGAGGAGATGGCGGCATCCTCCGGTGTACAGACCACTGGTGGACCTGTCGATAATGGAGGAAAGACATGTAATCATCACCTACAGGCTTGATCGTGCCACAATCATGGAACTGTGTGCCCATTTGGAGCCAGACCTGATGTCAGCTATCCGCCATCCCACAGAAATCCCCCCTCAAGTGCAGGTGCTGTCAGTACTCCATTTCCTTGCAAGTGGGTCATTTCAAACAACAGTGGCCATAGCATCAGGGATGTCCCAGCCTATGTTTTCCAGCGTGTTGTCCAGAGTGTTGTCTGCCCTGCTGAAACAAATGCGCAGCTACATCGTTTTCCCTCAGGTGGAGGATTTGCCAACAGTGAAAGGTGACTTCTATGCCCTGGGACATATCCCCAACATCATAGGTGCCATTGATGGGACACATGTGGACTTGGTCCCCCCCGCAGGAGTAAACAGGTGTACAGAAACCGGAAGAGTTACCATTCGATGAATGTGCAGATGGAGTGTTTGGCAGACCAGTACATCTCCCATGTTAATGCCAAATTCCCTGGCTCAGTGCATGACGCTTACATCCTGTGGAATAGCAGCATCCCTTATGTGATGGGGCAACTCCAGAGGCACCGTGTGCGGCTACTAGGTGAGCACCTGGAACCAAATCAAAAATGTGTGTCTAACAGTTGTCTCTCGCCATTTGCAGGTGACTCTGGTTACTCCAACCTGTCATGGCTACTGACCCCAGTGAGGAATCCCAGGACAAGGGCAGAGGAATGCTACAATGAGGCACATGGGCGAACTAGGAGGGTTATAGAGAGGACCTTCGGCCTCCTGAAGGCCAGGTTCCAGTGCCTCCATATTACAGGTGGTTCCCTATTCTACTCACCGAAGAAGGTATGCCAGATCATCGTGGCCTGCTGTATGCTTCACAACTTGGCTTTGCGACGACAGGTGCCTTTTCTGCAGGAGGATGGTCCAGATGGTGGTGTTGTGGCAGCTGTGGAGCCTGTGGACAGTGAAGACGAGGAAGCAGAAGAAGAGGACATCAACAACAGGAACTCTGTGATCCTGCAATACTTCCAGTGAGACACAGGTACGAAGACAAACCTGCCTACTACATGTACTTTTACACTACTATCTCTCTACTGTCTGTACTTTTCACCCAGTGTATGGTCACTGAGTTGTCACTTTCCCTTACGATTTCACAGATGTGGGTCCCACTGTGTGACATTTGCTTTGTTTCTCATGGACTAGAGCTGTGTGACATAGGTATGTTGACATTACAATTGAAAGAGCATTTTGTCACTGTAATTGCTAATACACTAATTCAAAATCACAGACAGACTCCAGATTGTTTTGTGCTATAAGGGTGTTTATTTAAGTGCTCAATATTGGAGGGGGTTGTAAAATGGTGAGGGGAGATGGTGAGGAATGTCCATGGCAGAGTCCAGTCTATTAGTCTCACAGGTGCATTGTCCAAAGGGGCATAGGAAGTGGAGCTGGGGCAGTTTGAGGCTGGACAGTGTGACAAGGTGGGACAAAAGGATGACAATCAGGGTGGTCTCATTTCTTGGCGGGGGTCTTGGCATCATTCTCTGTCTTTCTCCTGGATCTCAGGGACCGTTTGCGGAGTGGTTCTCCATCTGCAGGGGGTGGGGTGCTGGTGTGGTGGTCCTGTTGCGGTGCCTCCTGTCCACTAGCACCGGCGGAGGTGGTGGGCAGTTCATCATCCAGGCTAGTGTCAGGGGCCCCTTGTTGTGCCACAGTGTCCCTCCTGGTGTTGAGGACTTCCTTCAGCACCCCTACAATGGTGCCCAGGGTGGAATTGATGGATCTGAATTCCTCCCTGAAGCCCAAACACTGTTCCTCCTGCAGCCGCTGGGTCTCCTGAAACTTGGCCAGTCCCGTTGCCATCGTCTCCTGGGAATGATGGTAGGCTCCCATGATGTTGGAGAGGGCCTCATGGAGAGTGGGTTCCCTGGGCATGTCCTCCCCCTGTCGCACACCAGCCCTCCCAGTTGCCCTGTTTCCCTGGGCCTCTGTCCCCTGAACGGTGTGTCCACTGTCACTGCCAACAGGTCCCTGTTGTTGTTGGGGTGGTGGGTTAGCCTGGGTTCCCTGGAGTGGTGGACACACTGCTGATTGACGTGTCCTGGGGACAGAGGTATCGGCCCGCTGGGTGGGTGCTGTGCTGGTGTTTCCAGAGGGGGGAAGCTCTGTGGTGGCCTGTGCCAGTGTGCGGGGAACCGACTGTCCCGAGGTCCCCGATGGGCCGGGCTGGTCGTCTAGATCCAGTTGGACAGAGCTGCTGTCATCACTTTGGGCCTCATCTGTTGGTGGTATGGACATGTCTGGACCCTCCTGTCCGGTGATGTTGGCTAGGGGTCCTGCAGGGTTGTAAAAGCATGATTATTGCATCTGTGTGTGCCATGGTGTGCAATGGGTGGGTGACCGTGTACCCCAGTGCTTGCATTCCTGTGTGGGACCTTGTGTGATGATGGTTTAGGGGGTGGATGGGTATGTGCAGTGGCCATGCTTTGGTGATGGGTGTCCATGCTTTGTTGTTGCATGCAGGGCTTGGTGTTGGGATGTGTAGTTAGTGATATTGGGACATTTGTGAGGAGTTGGAGTGATGGGGTGAGGGCGAGGGTGGGGGTATGTGATGGCATGCAGGTAGGGTGGGGGAGATAGTATTAAAGATTAGACTTACCAGAGTCCATTCCTAAGCTACTCCTGCGAGGCCCTCAGGATGCAGAATAACCAAGACTTGCTCCCATGTTGTTAGTTGTGGGGGAGGAGGTGGGGGTCCACCACCAGTCCTTTGAACCGCAAGGTGGTCTCTTGAGACCACGGAACGCACTTTCCCGCGTAGGTCGTTCCACCTCTTCCTGATGTCATCCCTATTTCTTGGGTGCTGTTCCACTGCGTTGACCCTGTCCACTATTCTTCGCCATAGCTCCATCTTCCTAGCTATGGAGGTGTGCTGCACCTGTGCTCTGAATAGCTGTGGCTCTACCCGGGTGATTTCCTCCACCATGACCCTGAGCTCCTCCTCAGAGAACCTGGGGTGTCTTTGCCGTGCCATGGGGTGGTGTGGGTGATGTGTGGGGTGGGGTGTGTTGTGATGTGTGGGGTGTTATTTAGTGGTGTGTTGTGTGAGGTGCATGGTTGTTATGTGGGTGATGGTGTTGAGCGCCTGTGGATGCTTGTTTGTAGATTGTGGTGTCTCTCTCTGGCCTTCTTTCGGAATTTTTGGTAGTAGGGGTTTGTGGGTTATGTGGGTGTGTGTTTTATATTGTATTGGGTGTGTGGGAGTGCTGTGTGTATGTGTATCAGGTGTGGGTATTCGGAATTGTCCAACATGGTAGCGTTTTGTAAATGTGTGTATTTTGAGCGCAGCGGTGTGTACCGCTAATGGAATAACACGGTTGAAAGACCGCCGCGTGGATTCGTGGGTCGTGATAGTGTGGGCGTATTCCTGTTGGCGTGACGGTGGAGGATTTCTTATCGCCAGTTTATCACTGACCTTTGGTGTGGCGGACTTGTGTGGGTGTGTAAATTTTGGCGGATTCCGAGCTGTGGGTCATAATGACCGTGGAGGAATTCCGCTGCCACGGCGGTGTGTTGGCAGTCTTCTGCACAGAGGTAGGCAGATTTTACCGCCAATGTTGTAATGACCACCAATATTTTGTAAAATAACCAACATTGTTTTGAGGTTTTTCAAAACAGAGAGGGAGAAAGTATGTTTGCATTTTTATAGTGTGTAAGTAAAAATTCCTAGTGAAACCCTACAAACATCTCACCATACTCAACTGAAAACACATGTACCCAACTATTTATCAATGAATACATTTATTAGGAGGGTTTTAAGAGCCCAAACACCCCCTCTGAAGCCACACCCCTCCTTGAAACTAGGGAATCTGGTTTCAGCACTGGCCTGTGACTGTCGGCAAACCACCTATTCTCCACTTGCCTAAAAAAGAAAGAAATAAGCAAAAACCTTTAACGTAACCTTGTGCTCATGTAAATTGTTCTAATACCCTTGAGCCAAGTTACCACCATATTAAATATTGAAACTTAAACAAGTTCAATGTATACGGTTGCCTGAGTGTGTGTTTTCGGTCACTACATCCAAACACAATACTCAACATGCAACCATTGGAAAAGTAATGCATAACTACCCAAAAATATTGTCTTTGTCAATTTTTGTTTAAATGGGTGAGTGGCACCATTTGTGCATTACAGACAACCTCACTATTTCGTTGAATATTGTACTTGGTTGCAAACTGTAAGACCAACAATGAAACTCTTTAATCAAGATGTTACATGCAGAAACGTCAAGAAAAGTTGTAAAACCATAAAAATGCAGCCTATCTGCTGATTGCGTGATCACAGAAAATGCATTGCTCCATTGTGGCTATCTCCATGTGACATCATACAACACATTAAGCAGGGCAGAAATGAACCAATGGACTGTCCATTCAGAAACAAATATGGAAAGTATTAGGCCATTTGTTTCTCTGTTGCTTAAGACATGATTTAAAAACCTAATCCTGACAATTAATACCCCAACAACTATAGACACATAGCAAACGGACCATTCATTGGCAAACCTATAGAAAGTGCAGCCTTTGCCCGCGTCTTAATTCATTAAGGACAATTCCATACTTTCAGGTGTCCAAAGCAGATTCAATCCAGGAAGAGGCACAGAATTGGCCCTAATCTATATCTGGAATGACCCTAAAATCACAGTAGACAGAAACAGGGTTGCTGCCCTTCTCCTGGACGTTTCAGCAGCCTTTGACACAGTGAATCATTGCACACTAATCCAAAGAGTTGAGGAAGCTGAGAGGGCACAGCTCTTATTTAGATCACAGTGTACCTACACAGGATATTAAATAATTTAAATACTCCTTCATTCTCTTCTAATCCATACAATACTGAAAAGGATTCACTCAAGGCTCAGTCATCTCACCCATGCTTTTCAACATTTACATGAAATAATTACTAGATCTGATCAATGGCTTTGACTTCCCCTGCTACAACTATGCAGATGACTCGCAGATACTTCTGAAATTGGAAATTACATTATAACATCCTGGCCTGATAGTCTAGGGCCACCACCACAAATATCTAAAAAGGTAAGAAACCTTCGAATTTCCATGGGTGCCAAGCTGTCAATGTTTACACCCTTTCCAAGTAGGGAAGCTCACCCCATTGGTAGCTTGGCATAAGCAGTTAGGGTTATCTCAGAGGCAATGTGTAGAGTATTTGTACATACACACATAGTAACATAATGAAAACACCTCAAAAGGACTCCATACAAGTTTAGAAAAATAGCCAACATTTATTTAGATCAAACAAGACCAAAAGGACAAAAATCCAATGTACACAAAAAGAGATATCAAATTTGAAAGTAAAAAGTGTCTTCTTAATCCACAAGAATCAATGGATGTGTTGTTTTAGCACAAAGCACCTGGTATGTGTCCCAAATATAGCCGCAGGGGTGAGGGTGCATCAGAAAAGCAAGTGATGCTTCGATTCCTTACTTGTGAGTGAGGCCGTATGTCGATTCGTTCTCCACTGGGTAACCAATGCATCAATTCTTTCCTCGCAAGGAAGAGATGCTTCGATTTCCGCACAGGCAGCCTCGGGTTCGTGCGGTGACGTTGAAGTTTTGGCACCCAGGAAACAGGCACTAAAAATCTAGACACACAGTAATGATGGAGTCGCGCTGAGCTGGCGATGCGTCAATTTCTACAGCAACGAGGCAGGCGCTACATCAATTTTACAGCTACAAGGAGGGTGCTGCATTGATATTTCTGCCACTTGGCTCTGGTGCATGGATTTTCACTCAGGTTTTACTAGCTTCTCATTCTAAGGGCCAATGGACTGAGGTGGGACCACTTGGCAAATCAGGGGGTCTCAGCAACAGAGCCTAGGTTCTGGCAGATGAAGTCTTTCATGTCAATGAGTTTTCTTAACAGGAAGCAAGATGAGTCCAAGTCCTTGAAGAAACTTCACGAGTAGGATACATAGCAAAGTCCACTCTTTGTCCTCTCTAAAGTAGAAGCAGCAACTGCAGGCCAACACAGCAAAGCACACAAGCAAAGGGGCAGTACTCCTCCTCACAGCTCTTCAGCTCTTCTTCTTGGCACAGGTTACTCTTGATCCAGAAGTGTTCTAAATTTGTGGGGTCAGCAGTCCAATACTTATACTCATTTCTGCCTGTGAAGTAGGCAAACTTTGTAGTGCACAAGACCCTGCCTCTTCTTTGAACTGCACCAGCTACAGTTAGGGGGTTGGAGACTGTAGTGTGTGAGGTCAAGCACAGCCTTTTCAAGTGCAGATGTCAGCTCCTCCCTCCCACTCTAGTCCAGGAAGACTCATCAGCATATGCAAGACACACCTCAGCTCCCTTTGTGTCCCTGCCTAGAGTGAATTCACAAACAGCTCAACCTTCAGTCTGACACAGACATGGATTCAGCAGCCAAGCAGGGGCACAGAATGGTTAAGCAAGAAAATGCCCATTTTCTAAAAGTGCCATTTTCAAACAGACAATAAAAAATAAAAAAAACCTTTACCAAAATATGTATTTTTCAATTGCGAGTTCAGAGACCCCAAAATCCAAATCTCTATCTGCTCCAAATGGGAAACCGCACATAAAATATATTTCAAGGCAATCCCGTGCTGCCCTATCAGAGAGATAGGCCTTACAATAGTGAAAAACATTTTTGGCAGCATTACACTATCAGGACATGTAAAACACACCAGTACATGTCATACCTATCAAATGCACTGCACCCTTCCCATGGGCCTGCCTTGGGCCTACATTAGGGGTGGCTTACATGTAGAAAAAGGAAAGGTTTGGGCCTAGCAAGTGGGTATGCTTGCTAGGTCGAACAGACAGTTTAAAACTGCATACATGTTTACAGGGCTACTCAGGTGGGTGGCGCAATCAGTGCTGCAGGCCCACCAGTAGCATTTGATTTAAAGGCCCGGGGCACCTGTAGTGCACTGTACTAGGGATTTACTAGTAAATCCGATATGCAATCATGGAAAGCCAATTGCACATACATTTGACATAGGAGCACTTGCACTTTAGCACTGGATAGCAGTGGTAAAGTGCCCAGAGTAGCAAACACAGCAAAAACAGAGTCCAACACACATCAACAGCCTGGGAAACAGAGGTAAAAACATAGGGGAGACCACGCCAAGGATGCCAAGTCTAACAAGAATCATCAAGGAATTCTCTAACCCGATAGCCACAGAGACCACCATCGACCCATCTCAGGAACTCTGCGACATCCTCTCAGACTACTTCCACAGCAAGATAACCACCATGTACAACAATTTTGTCCCCAGCTCTCTGCCTCCAACCTAAGCAACATTTCTCAAGCAGCGAACACCAGCCACACGATAACCCATTGGTCCCCGACCACACATACCACTGCAGCCATAATGTCATACACCCTCTCTGGAGAACACACTGAGCCCTGCCTCTACCCCACCGGCTTTTGTAGCTCAGAGCCAACACTATTAGCACTGAACTAGCCCGCATCCTCAACAACTCCCTGGCAACTTTCCTGGATGTATAGAAGCAGGCAGAAGTCAGATCCCTCCTAAAGAAACCCTCTGCTGACCCCAGTAACTCCTTCAGACTGATCTCCCTGCTCCCCTTTCCAGCCAAAGTGCTAGAGAAAGTCATCAACTAACAGCTCACCAACTACCTCAAACAAAACCACCTTCTGAACACCTTATTAACAGGATTCCGGGCCAACAACAGCATAGAGGCTGCACTGATCAGTGTCACAGATGACATCAGGACCCTCCTCGATCAAGGAGAGTATCCACCTATGATCCTTCTGGACATCTCTGCAGCATTCGATTCAGTCTCCCACCACACTCTCCTCAACAGACTCCACAACATAGGCATTCAACAAAATGCCCTTAAGTGAGTCACCAATTTCCTCTCAGGCTGCACGCAAAGTATCTGCCTTCCTCCCTTCACTTCTACACCAAAGCACATCACCTGTGGCATACCTCAAGGATCCTCCCTCAGCCCAACCCCTGTCTGGCATCTACATGACCCCCCTCGGAGACACCGTCAGATTCTACAAACTCAATATAGTCTCCTAAGCTGGTGGCACTCAACTAATCCTCCCACTCATCGAAGACCCCCACAAGGCCAATGCCAACTTCTGTAGCCCCATGGCCAACGTAGCAACATAGATGAATAACAGCTGCCTCAAACAAAACACCGACAAAATGGAAGTCCTGATCTTCTGGAAGAACACTTCCATATGGGACCACAACCGGTGGCCATCAGAACTCAGACCAACGCCCTCTACATCAGACCACGCACAAAACTTCAGCATCACACTCGACTGCCATCTATCCGTGAATAGACAAGTCAATGCAGTTGCCTACTCGTATGCTCCGGAGAATTTTCAAATGGATCCCTACCGCCACCAGAAAGACAGTCATGTATGCTCTGGTCACCAGCCACCTCGACTATGGCAATGTTCTCTATGCCGGAGTGTCCTCCCAGCTAGTTAAAAGAATCTAGACTCTACAGGACACCACAGTCAGTCTCATCCTAAACCTCAAGCATCGCCCCACACCACAAGAACCTCCACTGGCTCCCCGTCCAGTAGAGATGCCAATTCAAAATCCTAATTTTTGCGTACAAGCCTCTCCACAACCTAGGGCCATCTTACATCAACAACCGACTGAGCTTCTATGTCCCAGCAAGATAATATATATATATATCAACTTCACAGTAGCAATAAGAGTTGCAGGCTATGTGTCTGACTCATTTTCAATCGAACGGGGACGCATCAGGGTTGTCCTTTCTCTCCATTATTGTTCGCCCTGGTTGTTGAACCACCGGCCTTCTGGGTCAGGATGGATGCACAGATGCGTGGGTTTGAGTGGAGGTTGGAGTGATCCAATAGAATAGCTTTATGTGCGGATGATATCCTCGTTTTCATCAGTGACTCCAGGGTCACAAGGCAAGGACTCGTACAAATGATGCAAATATTCAGCGAGATGTCCGCTTTTCATATGAACACAGTGAAATTGGTTGTTTTCCTCGTGAACAGATATGCGGGGCCAAAGGACTGGGCTCTGGACCTGAGGACAGTGACAGTTGACTTTAGATATCTAGGAGTGTTTATAGTGCCAGATGCAGCTCTGTCCTGGTCAAGGAACTTAGAAACGGCCCTGGCCTAGGTGTGGGACGAGGTGAGGACTTGGTTGCCCCGACCATTGTCTTTAACTGGTTGTTCAGCCATAGTCAAAATGGTTTCACTGCCATAACTACTCTATCAATTGCAAATTTATCCATATCCAATCCTTGGGCCATGGTTTAAGCAGATTAATAAATTCTTACCAGATTTCTTTGGAATGGGGGATCCCACGCATTGCCCTGTCCAAATGCTTTCAGTCTACCTATGCTGGGGGCATTGCAGCTACAGATGTGTACTCTTATTACTGTGCTTTACACCTACTGACTGTTAATGAATGGTGGTCTAACCATCAAGGGGACCTGGCATATCCCGCAGAGAAATGGGTGATGGGCGTGGTTTCTTTATTCGAATATCCCAATGAGGGGGGAATTCAGTTATTTTCCACTGGCAATTCAGGTGGTCTTGACCGTATGGAAGGGATGCCTACGCAGTATGGGATAGTGGGGAAAGCTTACGAAATGAACACCATTATGGCATGGTGACGTGCTTCTACAGGTGGCACAATTGGAGAGATTTAGAAAATGGGGCACTATAGGTATATCCACCATGGGCGACATAATGAATGATGAGGTCCTGACGTTCTTCGAAGAGATACAGCAGGAATATTACCTACATCAAAGTCAATTTCATCGCTACCTGCAGCTCTGCCATGCTATTGCCCCTTACATTAGAAACCTTGAGTCCCTTCCAGACTTTAACCCTTTATAATGAGGTGAACTCCTGATAGTGGATTTAGGGGCTCACAACTCGCCAAAATATATTGTTCCCTGGTTTTGAACAACCCATAGACATTGTCCACCCTTAGAATAGCCTGGGAAACAGAGATTGAGACCCTAGATGACGATGACTGGTACAAGGCCCTGAGATCACCTCATATGATGTCCTTACTGGCATGCCTGTGACTCATACATACCTTCATAGGGCATATTACCTGAGATATTGCCTGTGGTGTATGGGATTGGGGGATTCTCCACTATGCTTACAGTGCCGAAAGGCAGAGGGTACCTTCCTACACACAATATAGGGGTGCACAGTCTTAAATCATTTTGGAAAGTTGGGACCTCCTGCCTGGGAAGAGTGCTTTCTTAGTCAGAACCATTGAACCTGAGGCTAAATCTCATGCATATCGTTGAAGGACTTAGGCCCTCATTACAGCCCTGGGGGTAAATCCCGCTTTCCGCCGTGCTGAAGACCGTCAACATACCGTTGCGGCAGCGGAATTCCGCTACAGGTATCACAACCCACAGCTCGGAATCCGCCACAATACAGACACCCACACAAGCCCTCCACACCAAAGGACAATGATAAACTGGCAATACCAAAACCTACACCATCACGCCAAAAAGAATACGCCCACACTATCACGACCCACGAATCAACGCAGCAGTCTTTCAACCGCGGTAATCCATTGGCGTACACACCGCTGCGCTCAAAATACACATACATTTACAAAACACAACTACATTGGACAATTCGAAATACACACATCTGATACAGATACACACACCCAATCCAATATAAAGCACACACCCACATTACCTACAAACCCTTACAACCAAAATTCTGAAAGAAGGCCAGAGAGAGAAATTAGCTAACACAACACCAGCATCCACAGACACACAACACCATCACCTATACCACATCCACGCACCTCAAACAACACACACCAACACATCCCCTCACACATCACAACAGACAGCACCTCACACATCAACCACACCACATCATGGCACCTCAAAGACACCCCAGGTTTTCAGAGGAGGAGCTCAGGTTCATGGTAGAGGAAATCATCTGGGTAGAGCCACAGCTATTTGGATCACAGGTGCAGCAGACATCCATTGCTAGGAAGATGGAGCTATGGCGGAGAATTGTCGACAGGGTCAACGCAGTACGACAGCATCCAAGAACACGGGATGACATCAGGAAGAGGTGGAACGACCTACGGGGAAAGGTACGTTCCGTGGTATCCAGACACCAGATAGCTGTACAGAGGACTGGCGCTGGACCCCCTCCTCCTATCCCACAACTAACAACATGGGAGGAGCAAGTCTTGGCGATCATGCATCCTGAGGGCCTCTCAGGAGTAGCAGGAGGACTGGACTCTGGTAAGTCAACTCTTTACTGCCATAACCTCCCACCTGCATGCCATCACATACTCCCACTATTACCCTCACCCCATCACTCAATCAACTCCATATGTCCCACAATCACAACCCACACACCTCAATACCAAGGCCCTGTATGCAACACCTATGCATGGACCACCGTCACCAAAGCATAGCCAGTACAGAAACCCACACAGACCCAAACCAACTATCACAAAAGGGCTAACACAATGACGCAAGCACAGGAGTAGAGGGTACCGCACCCAATGCACAAAATGGCACACACAGATACAAAAATTATGCATTTACACCCCAACAGGACCCATACCCAACGTCACCGGACAGGAGGTGCCAGACATATCCAGTCCCCCACACAGAAGAGGCCCACAGTGATGCCAGCAGCTCAGCAAGCCTGGATGAAGATGACCAGCCCGGCCCATCAGGTACCTCGGGTCAGTCGGTTCCCCTGACACAGTCACAAACCACCACAGAGCCTCCCCCTCAGGAAACACCACCACAGCACCCACCCAGCGGGCCCATCCCTCTGTCCCCAGGACACGTCAATCAGCAGTGTGTCCACCACTACAGGGAACCCAGGCAAACCCACCAACCCAAGACAGTCAGGGACCTGGGGTCAGTGGCAGTGGGCACACAGTTCAGGGGACAGAGGCACAGGATAACAGGGAAGCTGGGAGGACTGCTGTGCGACAGGAGGAGGACAGGCCCAGGGAACCCACTCTCCACGAGGCACTCTCCAACATAATGGGAGCATACCACCATTCCCAGAAGACCATGGCACGGTACTGGCCAAGTTTCAGGAGACCCAACGGCCGCAGGAGGAACACTACCTTGGGATGAGGGAGGACTTGAAGTCCATTAACACCACCCTGGTCACCGTTGCAGGGGTGCTGGGAGACCTTGTCAACACCAGGAGGGACACAGTGGCACACAAACGGGCCCCTGACACTAGCCTGGACGATGAACACCCCTCCACCTCCGCCGGCGCTAGTGGACAGGAGGCACCGCCACAGGAACAACAGGCCACCAGCACCCCACCCCCTGCAGAAGAAGAACCAGCCCGCAAACGGTCCCTGAGATCCAGGCAAAAGACAGAGAACATTGCCAAGACCCCCGTCAGGAAATATGACCCTCCTGAATGTCACCCCTCTATCCCACTTTCTCATCCTGTCCACCTTAAACTGACATTACTCCACTTCCTATGCCCCACTGGACAATGCACCTGTGATACAAATAGATTGGACTCTGCCATGGACATTCCTCCACCATCACCCCAGCCCATTTCACGCACCCCTCCACTTATTTGCACAGAAATAAACACCCTTGATTCACAAAACAATCTGGAGTCAGTCGGTGCTTTCAGAAATGTGTAATTGAAAAATCTCTGGAATATAGCAATGTCAATGTACTTGGTCACATACCAAGGTTACACAGCTGTAGGCCAGGAGTAAACATAGCAGAGGGCATAAATTGGGAGCCACATCTGTGAAATGGAAAGCCAAAGTGACAAGTCAGGGTCCATATACAGAGTGAAAAAGGCAGATTTATGCTAGCTCCTACAATAGTATGAGATGTGAGAAGCAGTTCCATCTTCTTACCTGTGTCTCACTGGAAGTATTGAATGATGATGTTGTTTCAGTTGTCTACATCTTCTTCTTCTGCCTCCTCTTCTTTACTATCCACAGGCTCCACAGCTGCCCCAAGACCAGCATCAGGCCCATCCTCCTACAGAAAAGGCACCAGGCAGGTTGTGCAACATACAGCAGGCCACGATGATCTGGCACACCTTCTTCAGTGAGGAGTATAGGGATCCACATGGTGAGATGGAGGCATCGGAATCTGGCCTTCAGGAGGCGGAAGGTGCGCTCTATAATCCTCCTAGTTTGCCCATGTGCCTCATTGTAGTGTTCCTCTGCCCTTGCTCTGGGATTCCTAACTGGGGTCAGTAGCCATTACACGTTGGGGTAACCAGAGTCACCTGCAAATATCGAGGGACAACTGTTAGACATCCTTCAAATATTAGGGAATCTCCCCTACCCAGACACCTAATGGAACTGTGTGGGGACTTTAGGCTCACCTATTAGCCACAGACGGTGCCTCTGGAGTTGTTCCATCACATAAGGGATGCTGCTATTTCTCAAAATGTAAGCGTCATGCACTGAGCCCGGATACTTGGCATTCACATTGGAGATGTACTGGTCTGCCAAACACACCATCTGCACATTCATAGAATGGTAGCTTTTGCGGTTTCTGTACACCTGTTCATTCCTGCGGGGGGTGGACTAATGCCACATGTGTACCATCAATGGCACCAATGATGTTGGGGATATGTCCCAGGGCATAAAAGTCACCTTTCACTGTGGGCAAATCCTCCACTTGAGGGAAAACGATGTAGCTGCGCATGTGTTTCAGCAGGGCAGACAACACTCTGGACAACACGTTAGAGAACATTGGCTGGGACATCCCTGATGCCATGGCCACTGTTGTTTGAAAAGACCCACTGGCCAGGAAATGGAGTACAGACAGAACCTGCACTAGAGGGGGTATTCCTGTGGGATGGCAGATAGCTGAAATCAGGTCTGGCTCCAACTGGGCACACAGTTCCTGGATTGTTGCATGATCAAGTCTGTAAGTGCTAATGATGTGTCTCTCTTCCATTGTCGACAGGTCCATCAGGGGTCTGTACACCGGAGGATGCCGCCATCTCATCACCTGCCCCAGCGGACGTGCCCTATGGAGAAGAACGGTGAGCAGAGGGTCATACAACACTTAGGTATCACAATGTGTTTTTTGCAAAAACGTTACAAATTCGCCATGTGCCTTAGTCTGTCCATATTCCTGGCCTAAATAGGTGTGACGCAGTTTTTTTGCTTGCCATGTGGCCCCCTGAAATGGCGGCTGCCTGACCTGTAAGGTGGGACAAGGGGAAATGAGGTAACTGCGCTGGCGTTGTACACCGTCGCAGTAGGCGGACAAAAACCACGGCGCAATTCAGCATTGGTTAACATTGGGCCCTATGGGTTCCAGGAGCCAATGACAATGTACGCCAGCGGTGACGTTACGCACCGCCGCGGACGAGGCCGCCATATTCTAACTGTTCCCTCACTTGATACCTGACCTTCAACAGGAGAGGACCTACACTGCAAGTGCTGCTGTGACCTGTGTCTGGAAGTGACGATGGCTACAGTGTCTGGGGAAAGGGCCCTTACCTTCACTTTGGAGGAGTTGGAGAAACTAATGGATGGGATTCTCCCCCAGTACACGCAACTGTACGTCCTCCAGACAAACAAGTGAGTACACTGTTAGCATGGTGGATGACACATGATTCTATGGAGTGTCGTGAGGATAGTGTGTGTGTATGTATGTCTGGGCCAGGGTGGTAGGTGTTTAGGCGATGCGTGAGAAGAACTTTACGGAATCGTAACATCCATTTTAACTTCACTTTTCCACTATGTCAGCGCCCACCAGAAGAAGGGTATTTGGCGTGCCATCACCAAGGACGTCCGGACCCTGGGGGTCTACCATAGATGGAGCACCCACTGCTGGAAATGATGGGAGGACCTGCACCGCTGGACCAAGAAGACGGCGGAGGCCCAGCTGGGGATGGCCTCCCAACGTGGAAGGGGTGCCTGTCACACCATGACCCTCCTGAAGTACCGGATCCTGGCGGTGGCCTATCCGGAGTTGGATGGGCGCTTGAGGGCATCACAGCAGCCACAAGGAGGTGAGTACAGTCTCATTCAGCTGACTCTGTGCACTTTACGAGGTGTCTGGCTGGGGGAAGTGGGCTGTGGGTTGCCCTAGGCCAGGCAAACTTGGTAGGGTAGGTCCCTTGTTAGGCAGGCTCTGTGGCATTCCAACCCCAATAGTGGTAATAGCCATCTATACGTAGTCAGGCTCCTGTGGGTTCGAGGTGTGCAGCAAATGGGCTTAGCCATTGTCCCCCATTGGCATGTGAATTTCCTAAGAACTGTTAGTGCATGGCTTAGTGCATAGGCCTGCTCCCTGTGTGTTGTGTCCGCCAACGGTAGTGGTGTTGCATGCACTGACCATGTGTATCTTCTGTCTTTCCTTCCCCTTTTTGGTTTGTCATCCTGTTCTTGCGTGCATTAGCATCATCTGGCAGAGGAGCAGTGGCATCGGAGCAGGAGGGAGCTGCATCCCACATGGCCCTGGAGGGTAAATTTACGGAGTCTAAAGGCACCAGTGGGATGGAGGGCGAGGGGAGCTCCACGACAGGGACAGGAGCATAAACCAGCGACAGCGACTCCTCCTCTGATGGGAGTTCCCTTGCGGTGGTGGGCACCTCTGTGCCCACCGCATCAACAGGTACAGCCACCACCCCCTACCAGCACCGCCCTGCCAGCAGCCCCTCAGCGTGTTTCCCGTGCCCGCTCACCCAGGAGGGTGGGCATCTCCATCGCCCCAGGCACTGCCCCAGTGAGCCCTGCTGCCCTCAGTGAGGAGACTATTGACCTCCTGAGATCCCTCACTTTTGGGCAATCTACCATTTTGAATGCCATCCAGGGTGTTGAGAGGCATTTGCAACAAGCAAATGCATACCTGGAGGGCATTCATTCTTGGCAGGCGGCCCAACAGAGAGCATTTCACGCTCTGGCCTCAGCACTCATGGCAGCCATTGTCCCTGTGTCCAGCCTCCCCCCTCCAACTTCCTCCACCCAGACGCAATCCCCTCTACTTCAGCCTATCCCAAGGACACCATTAGACCAGCATGCACATTCATCAACACACAAGAGTGGACATGGCAAACATAAGCACCACACATCCCACCGGCACTCACACAAGCACCATCCCCATGCAGACACAGCAACATCCAGTGCCTCCACTGTGTCCCCCTCCTCCACGTCCTCCTCCTCCCTCCCTGTCTCATCTCCACTCACACCTGCATGCAATACATCCTCAGCCACTACCTCCTTCACCAGCACGGCCATCACCACACACTGCTCACGTGCAATCACCACCCCCACTACCATTCACACATCCCCAGTGTCCTCTCCCAGTGTGTCTGTGAGCCCTCCTCCCAAAGTACACAAACGCAGGCACACACCCACACAACAGCCATCCACCTCACAACAGCTTCCGGCCCATGCACCTTCACCCAAATTCAGCAAATGTACACCTCCTACAACCACTACCTCTTCTTCCACGCCCAAACCCCTTCCATCTTCCAGTCCCAGTGTGTCTAAGAAACATTTCCTGGCTAACATTGATCTCTTCCCTACACCTCCCCACCTGTCCTTCCCCTAGGGCCAGGCTTTCCAGGTCCCAGCACCTCAGCCACCAAATCCCGAAGCACAGTGGTGCCAGCAACTCAGGTCTCATCGAGTGCGCCACCCATCAGGGCTGCCAGTGTGCCACCTAGCGAGGCCAAGGAGCAGGCCCTTTCCACCACCTGCCAAGGTGAAGAAGGTGCCCACATCCCAGAGGGAGAAGCTGTACCTACCAGCAAGCAAGGGCTCCTCCAAACCAAAAGGGGACAGTGGCAAGACACCAGCGGCAACATCAGAGGTGGGGAAGGGACACAAGCTGAAGAGCAGGTCAGGACAGGGCACAGTGGCTCTGACTGAGGGACTGGAGTCACCCATTCTGTCAACCACTACACCTGTACGGCGGTGGACACCGCCACCTGCACCGCCACCAGCTCCGCCACTAGCCCCACCACCAGCACCGCCACCTGCACGTCTGCTGCCTCATCAACAGTCCCCAGCATCATCCCCAGTGGGCAGCCATCTGAGGCTGCAGGAGACGTCCTGCTGTGTCCCTCAACAGGTGCAGACACATGCACCACCGCCATCACCTCCGCCACAGACACCGCTGCAAGCACCACCACCAGCCCCGCGACATGCTCAGACAGTGCCACCACAGCTGACATGGCTATCATCCCCAGTGGGCAGCCGTCCGAGGCTGCAGGAGACGTCCTGGACCCTGCCTAGCTTCCATGAGGCATGACTCTCAGCACTGTTTGCACCTGCAGGTGGCAGGCGAAGCCGCAGCAGGGTGGGGTATGTCTCTGCCTCCATGGCGCATCATGCTACCTGTTCCCAGGCAATCTCGTGGCACACACACCCATGTGAGGGAATGGGACCTACCACACTGCATGTGAAGCACTGTGGCACCAAGCCCCCTCCAGAACCAGTGGAGAATCACATCCACGACCTCAGTCCTTGGCAGGATGAAGCACTGTGGCCACCAAGACCCCTCCAGAACCAGTGGAGACTGTTATCCACTTGTGAGACTGTGGCTTTGCACTCCCCAGGATAGTGCAGTGGGCAAACCACCCACTGGAAAGACTTGTTAGACTGTGGCTTTGCACTCCCCAGGATAGAGCAGTGGGCTAACCACCCACTGGAGAGACTTGTGAGACTGTGGCTTTGCACTCCCCAGGATAGAGCAGTGGGCCAACCACCCACTGGAGAGACTTTTGAGACTGTGGCTTTGCACTCCCCAGGATACAGCAGTGGTAAAACCACCCACTGGAGAGACTTTTGAGACTGTGGCTTTGCACTCCCCAGGATAGAGCAGTGGGCCAACCACCCACTGGAGAGACTTGTGAGACTGTAGCTTTGCACTCCCCAGGATAGAGCAGTGGGCAAACCACCCACTGGGGAGACTTGTGAGACTGTGGCTTTCCACTTCTCAGGATACAGCAGTGGGCATGGAGCCCCCTCATGGAGCAGTGGCGTTGTGCGTTTATCTGGCTGAGGTGCCCCCCTCCCCCTGAGGTGCCTGTTTCATTTCGCTCTGATTTCATGCAGTGTTGTCTCCGTTTCGCGTCAGGTATCTGGTGTGGGCTTTGCTCATGCATTTTGGGACACTGATCCACGGACGATGTTTGATTAATATCCGGACTTGTGTGGTTGGTGTACATATTTGTATATACTGATTTTTGAACTTGCACTGATTTTTATTGATTACAATCGTTAAAATCATTTAATTTTGTCCTTGTGTTCTTCCAGGGGTTGAGGGGGTGTATATGTAATGTTGCTGCATGTATTTGTGTGTATGGTGTTGTGGGTGAGGGTGGGGATGGGGTATTGCGTGTTGTGTGTGTGTGTCACTCTCTTTCCCTCCCTCCCTCCCCTGTGTTGTAGGTGCAGTACTCTCCGTGGTCGTCAACGGCGTATTTCCTGCTCCTGAAACAGAAGGAGGAAGACCAGCATGGGCAGGACGTGTTTCATCATCATCATTTACTTTATTTCAGTAAAAACATACCATAAAAGTACAAGACATGCAATCCAAGGGAGAAATAATAGAAGAAAAATACAAATAAAATAAATTACAAACTCCTAAAAATGAGATAGTAAAACGAGATAAAACAATGCCATAAAAACATTTCTATAAATATAATACTTAAAAAACAACCAGTCTCTACTAAAACATCAGACAAATGGACTTACACTTAAATACAACGCCTGTGCACTATTTGCCTGGTTTTAAAATCTGCTACGAAGTCTTATTCTTTAAAATCGCTAATCTAAAATGCCAAGTTGATTCAAGGAATTTTGCCACAGAACCAACTATTTGTACAGATAGGTCTGATTTGAATACTCTCTCAGCAGATAGACAGTTCTTGAAACCAATTTGTTTACATAAAGGAGTAATCCAAAGGGCCCTCTGTTTACCATATGCATGACATTGAAAAACAACGTGAAGATCTGTCTCTTCATACTTACAGCCCATCGGACATAACTTAGACTTGTTAGTAGAATTGGGCCATTTGTAGGTTAAAGAACACAAAGGAAGAGACCCTATTCTGAATCTGATGAAAAGAGCATGCACAAGTGGAGAGAGTACTGCATCCATAAAAGGCTCAAACGCATAGTGATATTTATATTGCAGAAACCTGTTAGTCATAGAAGAGGGCACAACTTCAATCATTTGTGCAGTTTGAACTTAAAGCCAGAAAGCGTCCTTCAAGGTCTGAATGGCATTTTTGGGAATAGAAGAAGGATCCTTCCAATAGGACCCTCGGCCAAGATGAAATAAGGACCGTTCAACATAAGCACACCACTTGATTTTAGCATTAGAATTAGTGCCCATCAGTTTGGGCAGCCCACATCTAAAGTGAATAAGAGCATCGGTTGACCATAACCAGATCCAGAACAATAGTGGCCTTAAAGCGGCGATCTGGTTGATTGGAAAAAGATTTAAATCCATTTGGCTATGCAAAGAGGGAGTGCTTGAAGGAACTCTTAACAGCATCTTTAAGAATTGGTTTTTCACCCTAGCCAGATCCTCCAGATTGCAATGGCCCCATAACTCAGCACCATACAGCTTGTGATTTATCTCTTATCTCTGAACCCTGCCTGAAGATGACTTAATGCCTGATTTTCCACTATCCAATGCTTCAGTCTGCTTAACAGCTGATAGCAAAATATTTTTTGCAAATTATCTAGAAGACTGATGGGTCTATAATTCCCTGGAAGGTTTTTCTCGCCTTTCTTGTGGATGGGCACGATTATTGCCTCCTTCCAGGAGTCAGGATAAGATCTATTGGACAGGGCGGTATTTGAAATCCTATTTATGTACCCAGTCCATTTAAGCAAATCTGACATATAAATCTGAGGGAATTCCATCTGGACCAGATGCTTTTCCTGATTTTTGGGCAAGAATTGCCAACTCGGTTTCTTTTAGAGTGAAAGGAGGCAAAGGGATCGCCAATGGATAGAGTGAGACGATATCTCTCCAGAGCTGGCATCAGCGGAATCAGATATGGAGCCATACAGCTCCCTTGGACGTGTAGTTCGGGCTCCATGGTGTCCTGGTTCCTCATTGGGTGTCGAGAGGTGAGTGGTTTCCCTTCTGTGTACTGTTTCCGCCGTGCTTTTGATCGCGTTGGTACTGCCCCGGGAAAGGTGGCGGATAGGCCTCTTGTAATTGTGTGTGCAGTAAATTGTCTTCCGCCTGTCTGTTGGCAGTTACCGCCGCAATGTTTGTTTCTACCGCCGTGTTGGTCGTGATTTAATTTTTTTTTTCGCCAGGCTGTTGCCGGAATTACCGATGCTTTAACACCAACCGCCAGGGTTGTAATGAGGGCCTTAGTGGTAATAGGTACAAGATGGCACTCTGTTTTTAGGCTTAAATTTAGTGAAGAGAGACATCACCAGAGCATGGAAGGCCAAGGCCTCCCTCCTTCCCCGGCAGTTTGGAAGAGGGGTCTGGACCACTTCCTGGGTTTGGAGGTCGTGGGGTATCAGGCTAGGGCATACTCCCAGAAACACAATAACGTTTGGCAGAGATTTGCAGATTATAGAAGGATAGTTTTGAAGCCTGGCCCACACAGTAAGCTCCTCAATTAAGGAAGAGTTTCAAATATATAAACATACAGATGGACGAGATGTTGATTTGCAATGCTCATAATGTGTGCAATCTAACTGGTTATTGGATGGTGGGGTGAAGTGGGAAGGTGTCTCTGTGCAAAACCTTTGTTTATGTATATGTTTCTTTGAGATATCTTTTTCATTTTCTATTTGCTGGTCTGGACTACCTGATCTTTTCGTTAAAACGTAATAAAATTTGTCATGAAAAACAAATCCCTACAATCTTACATTTACAGCTAATATGGGCATGGATGCCATGGAATTCCTTGAGGGAAAGCTTGGGATAGAAGGGGGAATAGTTCATCCCACTTTGTATAGAAAAGAGATGGCTGGTAACATTGTTCTGCATTATGATAGCTATCACCCCAAAAGCTTGGTCAACAGTATTCTATATGGTGAGATGGTAATGGCTAAGCACCTATGCAATATGGATGATGAATTCAAGAAAGAAAAGACCCTAATTAATAAGTTATTCAGAGTAACAGGTTATCACAATAAAACTCTTAGGATTGCTAATGACAAAGTGAGTGCAGCAAATAGGGATGAATTACTCTTCCTCAATACAAACAAGAGAGGAAAGGAATGTATTCTCTTAATTACCACAAACACCAATGCCTTCCAAGAAATTAGATCGTTATGTGTCACGTTGGAAGATTCTGAAGAATGATTGTTAAAAATGGGGTCTTTGGTTAGTTACCCACTGTCCAAGCAAGGACCCTCACTCTAGTAAGGGTAAAAGAGAATCACCTTCAGCTAGCCTCCGCTCACCCCCTTGGTAGCTTGGCACGAGCAGGCAGGCTTAACTTCAGAGTGCTAGGTGTAAAGTATTTGTACCAACACACACAGCAACTTAATGAAAGCACTACAAAATGACACAACACAGGTTTATAAAAATAGGAAATATTTATCTAAGCAAAACAAAATTCACCATACAGAAGTCAAGTTATTAATTAAAAAGCAAAAAGAGTCATCTTGAGATTATAAACACACCGCCAATGCTGTTAGCGTGGAAATGTACCTGGGTGCATCAAAAATAACCCTGCATAGGCGAATGTGCTTCAAAAGGGGCTTGCGATACGTCGATGTCACTCACGAGCGAGACCTTGCGTTGTTTTTCCTTCAGTCGGGTCAGAGTTTGTCATTTCTTCTCTCTGCAGGAGAGCGATTCGTCGATCCGAACAGCACCCTCGGGTCCGGGCAGGCCTTGCATTGTTTTTACATGCCCAGAGATGTTTACGTCTGAAATCCTGCCACACAATGATTCGAAAACCATGCAGCGTGGGTTGCGATCTCACCAGCCTCCATCAGCAATTCTGCGTGTCGTTTCTCCAGCCGTGTGCATCGATCTTCCAGCCGCACTGCAGGGGATCATCGACTTCAGCCGCGAAGCCGCCGACATTTCGATTTTTCCGCTGCATCTTGGAGTTGCGTTGATCTTTTCCCTACACAGCGGTCTGTGCATGGATTTCTTACTCTTGTTCTGCCAGCTTCTCCTTTCAGGGTCCCAGGAACTGGATGGGCATCACTTAGCAGGGTAGGAGTCTCAGCAGAGGCTCCAGGTGCTAGCAGAGAGAAGTCTTTGCTGTCCCTGAGACTTCAACAACAGGAGGCGAGCTCTAATTCAAGTCCTTGGAGAGTTCTTCACAAGCAGGAACACACACAAAGTCCAATCCTTGTCCTCTAGCACAGGCAGAAGCAGCAACTGCATGATAGCTCCACAAAGCACAGTCACAGGCAGGGCAGCTCTTCTTCCTCAGCTCTTCTCCAGGCAGAGGTTCCTCTTGATTTCCAGAAGTGATCTGAAATCTGTGGTTTTGGGTTCCCTTCTTATACCCATTTTGCCCTTTGAAGTAGGCTTACTTCAAAGAAAAGTCTCTCTTGTTTGTGAAATCCTGCCTTGCCCAGGCCAGGCCTCAGACACACACCAGGGTGTTGGAGACGGCATTGTGTGAGTGACCACTCCTCCCCTCCCTCCTAGCACAGATGGCCCATCAGGATATGCAGGCTACACCCCAGCTCCCTTTGTGTCACTGTCTGGAGAGAGGTGCAAACATTCCAACTTTCAAACTGACCCAGACAGGGAATCCACAAACCTGCAGAGTCACAGAATGGTTTAAACAAGACAATGCTCACTTTCTAAAAGTGGCATTTTCAGACACACAATCTTAAAATAAACTTTACTAAAAGATGTATTTTTAAATTGTGAGCTCATAGACCCCAAATTCCACATGTCTATCCGCTCCCAAAGGGAATTTACACTTTAATCATCTCTGAAGACAGCCCCCATATTAACCTATGAGAGGGATAGGCCTTGCAACAGTGAAAAATGAATTTAGCAGTATTTCACTGTTAGGAGATATAAGACACATTAGTGTATGTCCTACCTTAAACATACACTGCTCCCTGCCCATGGGGCTACCCAGGGCCTACCTAGGGGTGCCTTACATGTAAGAAAAGGGAAGGTTTAGGCCTGACAAGTGGGTACACTTGCCAAGTCAAATTGGCAGTTTAAAACTGCACACACAGACACTGCAGTGGCAGGTCTGAGCCATGTTTACAGAGCTACTATTGTGGGTGGCACAACCAGTGCTGCAGGCCCACTAGTATCATTTGATTTACAGGCCCTGGGCACCTTTAGCGCACTGTTCTAGGGACTTACCAGTAAATCAGATATGCCAAGCATGGATGAACCAATTACATACACATTTTGTATCGGAGCCTTGCACTTTAGCACTGGTTAGCAGTGGTAAAGTGCCCAGAGTGACAAAATACCAAAAACAGAGTCCAGCACACATCAACAAGCTGGGAAACAGAGGCAAAAAGTTAAGGGAGACCGCGCCAAGGATGACAAGTCTAAAAATGATATTATGATAAGATCTGACCTGATAGCTAAACATTCCATCACATATATCTAAGGGCGTAATCACTGAGGATACCCTCACGCACAGCTACAATTCAAACAAGGAGATCACTGGCAATTGGCTTACTACAACTAAAGGTTTCCATAAATGTGGCTAATGCAAAGCCTGCAAATATACGCACAATATTAAGTAATAAATCCTGCCTACAGGCAAAAACAATGTATCAAGCAATTTCTCACATGCACCTCGGATTATTACATATATTTACTAATGTGTCCTTACCATCTCCAACGTTTAGGGAGACCCACCTTTCCCTTAAAGAAACGCATTTTGGAAAACCAAAGAGCAATTAGAAATGGAGAAGTCACATATCCTGTGCCAAAGCATTTTTGGCAGGTTAATGGGAATGATGTGTTATACCTATGTATCAGCTTAACATAAATGGTTGATCAATCTTTAACAATTTAAAAGATGTTTATCAAATGTGTATTATAATTTGAATACAATTCAACAAAAACACACAGTTGTCTTCCATTGATTTGGAATGCTTAGTGTGAATTAACTATTAGATTTAGATCAAATGTATTCAACATATACCAAGTCAGTAATCTGTCATGGTATTGTTCAATATAGTGCCCCAGTAGAACAATGATAATATATTTACAGTTTAATTTAGCGAAACGGGTAAAGTATGTAAATGTGACGCATTGTTGTTTTTTCATGTTAAATTGGGGAATACAAAGTCACCTATAAGGAGCAAAATCCAAACATTATTTTTCAGATACAATTTTCTTACTCAATATATACATAAATATCTAATTTTTATAAACAGCAACCACTGTCGAAAAGAAAAACATTTCTGTCGAAAAGAAAAACTGCATCTGTACTTTCCCATTGGTCAGTACTGTTGACAGCATCGAAATAGTAGTCAAATGACAAATACATGTTAACTAGTTAATACCATAACATATTATGCTACAATCCCACATTTATTAATGTTTTTACAACTTAGATAGATACATTGAGATAAGGGGCCACTTTAGGCCTTGCCTGCGATTCATCTGACTATTCCACATGGCAAACGTGAACACTCAATGAACACAACTACTAAACCTTTCAAACATGAAACATCATTAAAAGCAACCCACCAGCGGCACATGTCAACATAAATGTAACCCTCAATTTTCAAACCCAACAATTGGAAATATTTTAGGTGTCCCAGTAGCAGCTTCCGAGCTTACTTTATGTCGCATTTTCCATGTATCAAATTATGCTCCCTTTTAAGCTAACATTGGACAAAAAATGACAAAATATTTTTAAATATCTGTGTCTCAGATTCTTGAAAACTGACAGACGTAGAAATGTGAACATGCTTGTCATAAACATATAGCCCCTGTAAGATCTGCTCTAACAAACTAAACAAATCCTATACTTTATTATCCCTCCTTACGCATCACCCACAGGAATCACTTGACAAGAAGACCTCCCGATATCATGTTTCCCAGGCTCTCAATCGGCGACTCATTAATATCTCGGAATCGTAGTTTGAACTGTAAAGATTAAAGTCTCACTTTTGCCATAGTTAGATAGTTTGCTGGGCTAAAAAAAGTTTTACTCTCGGTCCTTTGTAATTTGTAGCATTTAAAATGGCTCGTACAAGTTTTCGACTGATGCTACCCTGGTCATCTGATTGCTCATGTTGATTGGTGGACGTTATGATTTCGGCTCAGTAGGCTTTCACCATTCTAGTATGCGCACCATGTTTCAATTAAAGTTTAACAAACTGAATTCAGTTAAATGTTTATGATTCCCTTTCAAAGTGCCAAGTTTACTCTTGTTTACGGTTACAAGGTAATACCCTATTTTGTAGAGTGCATTGGGATATATTAGTTCGGATGGTAAGTGAGCTCAGTTTTGATAATCGCCCTTTGAAGTGTGTTGGTAACTTGCAGATACATGCCACATTGATCCTTGATCTTGCCGTTTTACAACAGAATTCACAGGTGGCGATATTTGAAAGGTACCTCTTAACTAACCATGAGACCTGAAATTGTTCCTGATGAAATAAATCATTGGTTTTGTCTTGCTGTTTTCAAATTGGGGCCTTTGTGCAATTTTGGTATTATTAATTCTTACCCATGGCGCTTCTATTTAAAGACACATAGAAGACAAACTTACTATCCTTTTTTACACAACGCACTGTAGCAATATAAATTGCTCCACTGTGTTGTGTGAAAGCGAGAAAGTCTAGGACAATGCCCTTTGTACTACGTTATAGCACCGTTGTTCATCTCCCATGTACTGGTTCACTTCCTGGTTGCCTAGCACCATGCACACTTGTTTGTACAATAGTGCAAAATGCTCTCAGTGAATCTAGCATAGGTTTTGTACGGAAAAGATATTCCTCCAATACAAAAAAATACTTACTGCTAACATTTTCTCACTTTGTATGTGAGCGGGGAAGAACGGTATTCAAGCAAAGTTAAAAGGGTTTGGAGAAAAGAACATTTGTCTTCTTCTTTGCACCTACTTCAAGGTGTAATGTTTGCACTATGCCCTATCTATAAATGCCAGCAGAGAAGGATTTGTATAAAAAATCATGAGTGGAATGCCCATGACCCACAATTGATATATCCCCGAGATGCAGAGAAGCACAAAGCATCACATAGCATACATTTAAATTCCGTAAAGGGTGTTCAGTTACCTCCTCATGATTTGTCATCATTACAACTATCATGTATCATTATAACAATGCACATGATCATTCTTCTTCTGCAGTTTACTTACCATAGTAGCACAACAGTGTTGGAACTATTGACAATGATACAAAGACCATCTTTTGCAACTGGTTACAATCTAAATTTGAATGTTTCTTTTTAGGTGTCACCAGTGCTTAATTTGTAAATTAAGAGGTGCTGGTGCTCAAAGCCCTTCTCTTAAACACGAGGCTGCTGTAATTAAATTTGCCAGCACTGAATACTGAGGCAGCGTAATTCTGAAGCAATCTGGGGCCTCTTCAATCCATTTACGGCCACCCCTGCCCCTTCAGCTCACCCTGCAACTTTCTACTTTCTCCCTTTATGACGCTTTTTAGTTTTTCCTTCTTCCGTCTTTCAGATATGTGTCTTTTGCTCGCAACAAATGCTTGAGGCATACGAATAAGCCCCGGCCCTCACAAATAAGTGCCGGTGCTCAGCACCGGAAACAACAAACACAAATTAAGCACTGGGTGTCACCTACCAGACAAAGTATGTTGTCTGCTTGCAAAAAGCTCTACTGTCAGATTACAGTGGGCTTTGAGCAAATTGCTTACATTTTTTAGCTTTATTGTCACTTTCATTTTCTTGCATATTATTCATTTGCTTGTGTGGCTTTCCTTCCTCTTCCTGTGGTTGTCCACACCTGGAACATAGCTTGAGTCCATTGTTTACTTTTTTGAAATTTCTATTTTCATTTTGGATAAGCACTCCATGCGAGTGTAAGTATTTTCGAGATGTCTTCCATGTGTTACACTCCTCCCACTTCCACTGCTCTTGATGTTGCTCTGATGAGCAACAGCCACAATCCCTTGCGGGTGAGCAACAAAAGTCATTAAATTAACCTGTGCTTGACCATGAGTAGCTAGACACAAAAAGCAGTCTGGCTAAACTTAAAGGCAATGTGTTCAGTAATTATGCAGTACACAAACAGCAACACAATAGCAACACAACACAATAAAAATCTTCAACCTATTTAGAAAAATAGAGAAAAGTTTAATAAATTATTTGACATCAAAACCATCAAAATCCAATGAGTAGAACTGGACCAATGATTTTCTAAAGTTTAAGGATCAAAATAGCAGGTCCTCAGTTTTAGAAAATGGCAATCTGGGCACCCTTAGCACCACAACCAAGGGCCAAGGATTGGAGGAAGACCTGTTGGGGTGCAAGTCTCTCTCAGGCCGGGTCCAGGTGCAGATTTAACATGGAGAGAACCTGTTATGTCCCTGTGGGTTAAAACAGGAGACCAGCTGCACTAGCCCTTGAAGTCAATTCTGGAGTCCTGTGTGTAGGTGGTAATACATGTCTCTGCAACAGGGCTGGTCTTTGAAGGTCCCAAGCAGGCTCCAGGTAGGAAAGCAGTCCTTCCAAGTCCAGCATTAATCTAGCATGAGTCTAGCAGAGAGCACAGCAGGGCACAGTATCAGGCAGTCCTCTGAGAGTCTTTCCACAGGTACAGTAGAGAACTGAGGAGCAGGACTGGGAGCATGCTTTTTATACCTTGGTGCCTTGGTCCTAGAAGTTGGGAGACGTTTCCAGAAGGGTTTACTAAAGTTCCAGGAATTTCCTGCCTCCCCTGCCTTGGCTCCTAGCTGGATGCACTGACAATACAGGGCCGTTAAGTCTATTGTATGGTGGCAGAGCCCAGCCCATTCAGTTGTAGTGGGGCTATGTTTAGCTCTACCCCCATCAAATCAGTTAATGGCCCATTCAGGCTTTGCTAATCCCTCTACTGTGTGGAGTGAATCACAAAGTCCCAACTGTCAGTTACATCCAGTCATGTGACCTAAGGCAGGTTACGGGCACAAAGGGCTAAGTACAGGCAAATGCCAGTGTCATTTTCAAACTTGTGATGATAAAGCTGACTTTACCATGAAAGAGGGTTTATCATTACAAGTTCATAGGAATTACAACTAATTAATTCTAATAAGGAATCCCCAAGGCTACCCTATGGGAGGGGTAGGCCTCTCAATGGTGAGAAAACAAATTTGGGAATTTTTCACTACTAGGGCATGCAAAACTAAAAAACACATATCCTACCTTTTAATTCCACAGCACCCTGCCCTATGGGATACTTAGGCCCTACCTTACGTGTCACTTTTATGTAGTATAGGGGAGTTTAAGGCTTGGCAAGGTGTTTTAAATGCCAAGTCGACATGGCTGAGGGAAACTGCCTTAAAGCTGTAATGGCAAGCCTGGGACACGTTTTAAGGTGCCACGTAAGTAGGTGGTACACTAAGTGATGCAGGCCCACTGGCAGCATTTAATTTACAGGCCCTGGCTGTATGGTATACCACTATACAAGGGACTTAAATGTAAATAAATATGTCAATCAGGTAAATGCCAATCAAACCATGTTTAGGGGAGAGAGCGCATGCACTTTAGCACTGGTTAGCAATTGTAAAGTGCACAGAATCCTAATGCAAAAAGAGAAAAAACCCAGACAAAATGGAGGCAAGCAGGCAAAAAGTTTGGTCGAAGACCACCCTAAGGATGACAGGCCTAACATTCTAGCCTACTTGATTCCAACTCTACTCATCTATTAGTAAACTCATATTATATCACTTTACTATTCTTCAGATTATTTCTATTTAAATTTAGCAGTATAAATCATATATTTTATTAACTATAGTTGGTCAAAATTATTTTAGTTTGTTATGTACATTTATTATGTTTCAGACACAGGAGTAATTGTTTTTTCATTTAGAAATGTTATTCTTTGTTGGTTGCCAATTAAAGGCCATAGTCCAGTCATTAACTCACTTAGAGAATAATTCCCATAACCTAGAGGTTTGTGGGAGAGGAAGTGAATTCTCCTTTGTGACATATCGTGAAGGTTGCAACAATGAAGCAGCTGTCATATTATCCATGAGCAGATGGCTGAACCTAAAAAAAAGAACATTGAGTTTTGATTGATATTTCTCGACTGAAACCTGTGTGATGTATCAGTTGGATGTACCTTTATGTTTAAACTGATTAACACGTGTTAGTTAGGTAAATCACTTGCCCCAGTCCATCTTTGCAGGAGAACATGATTTCTCCTCCTCTCTTGCGACCACTGCTGTTTATTTTTCTACTGGTAGAGATACTCTCAAGAGCGAGGATATTAATTCCTATTTTAATCAGAAACGTTATCTGGTTCTTCTTTCGATTCTATGTTGGCTGACACCTCCTGCTTCTAAATGTTCTTGACCCGCCCACAACCTTAGCTTGGATTTAGGTAGTTTACTTTATGGAAACAAGTCTTTGTCTTGATTTGCATATGTTACATTTAGTAATAAAATATACGCATCACTGATTGAAATGCTTGAATTATATTCCTGTTTGCTGCACTCAGGTCAATACAGAATGCCTATTTGATTTGATTGGAGATTCCAACTCTACTCATCTGTTAGTAAACGTTCATTATTTTGTAATCTACTTCTCTCTGTTGTTACAGTGGGGCAAATCTTCTTCACTGTCAATTCAATGTTAATGATTTTGTGATTTTTGCCTCAGTTTGAGACAAAGATCCTTCTGAGTGAACTTAGCGGAACTCAGAGTTTGCACCAAGTTAGAACGGTCCAAATTCCAACTTTATCTAATCTGCTTTCAGCTCTCTCTTGCCTGTGTGCTTCCCCCCAGTGTTGCTTTCTTGCCTGTGTGCTTCTTATTCCTCCGTGTTGCTTTTTCTCTCCTGTGTGACTCTACCCACCATCTTTTATGCTTCCACAACGCTCTGTGTTGCTTCTGCCTCATCCTAGCCCTTCCTTACCTCCTCCCATGCCCTCTGCATTGCTTTCAACCCCTCCCTTTGTGTTACTGAATCCTAGTGCTCTGCATTGCTTCCTGCCTACTGCCCATGTGGATCCTCTCCATTCGCTACTCCCATGTTGATTCCCTATACTAGTGCCCTTGTTTTCCTCTCCCCACCCACACCTTCTGTGATGCCCTCGATGATGCTTATCCCCAATGTGTTTTTAGAAAAAAACATTTTGACAAGTCTTTCTTCTTAATTTATTGATCCCACTAGGAAAAAAGCACCCACGTTATTTTGTGAGCACACGCATACATAGTGTGCCTTTTCTCATTCAGGAATGCTATACAGCATCACAAAAAAAACATTGGCAAAGCCAGTAGGTCCCAAAGTAGAGACTCCATGACTTGACCAATTCTTGTTTCACTGTGATGGGGCACACCCCTGTAGGAAAGTACCATCTTGCCTGGCATGTTAGCCCCATTTTCACTGTATGTATGCGTGTTTTAACCTTTGTGTCAGTGGGATCCTGCTAGGCAGGACCCCAGTGCTCATAGTATGTGCCCTGTATGTGCTCCCTGTGTGGTGCCTAACTGTCTCACTGAGGCTCTGCTAAACAGAACCTCAGTGTTTATGCTCTCTCTGCTTTCTAAATTTGTCACTGCAGGCTAGTGACTAAATTTACCAATTCTCATTGGCACACTGGTACACCCATATAATTCCCTTGTATATGGTACTTAGGTACCCAGGGTATTGGGGTTCCAGGAGATCCCTATGGGCTGCAGCATTTCTGTTGCCACCCATATGGAGCTCAGACAATTCTTACACAGGCCTGCCACTGCAGCCTGAGTGAAATAACGTCCACGTTATTTCACAGCCATTTTTCACTGCACATAAGTAACTTATAAGTAATCTATATGTCTAACCCTAACTTGGTGAAGGTTGGGTGCCAAGTTACTTAGTGTGTGGGCACCCTGGCACTAGGGCAAATTCCCCAAACTTTGTGAGTGCGGGGACACCATTACACGCGTGCACTATACATAGGTCACTACCTATGTATAGCCTCACAATGGTAACTCCGAACATGGCCATGTAACATGTCTAAGATCAAGGAATTGCCACCCCAATGCCATTCTGGTATTGGGGGGACAATTCCATGATCCCCCGGGTCTCTAGCACAGAACCCGGGTACTGCCAAACTGTCTTGCCGGGGTTTCCACTGCAGCTGCTGCTGCTGCCAACCCCTCAGACAGGATTCTGCCCTCCTGGGGTATGGGCAGCCCGGCCCCGGAAGGCAGAACAAAGGATTTCCTCTGAGAGAGGGTGTTACACCCTCACCCTTTGGAAATAGGTGTGAAGGGCTGGGGAGGAGTAGCCTCCCCCAGCCTCTGGAAATGCTTTGACGGGCACAGATGGTGCCCATCTCTTCATAAGCCAGTCTACACTGGTTCAGGGATCCCCCAGCTCTGTTCTGGCGCGAAACTGGACAAAGGAAAGGGGAGTGACCACTCCCCTGACCAGTAACTCCCAGGGGAGGTGCCCAGAGCTCCTCCAGTGTGTCCCAGACCTCTGCCATCTTGGAAACAGAGGTGTTGGGGGCACACTGGACTTCTCTGAGTGGCCAGTGCCAGCAGGTGACATCAGAGACCCCCTCTGATAGGCTCTTACCTCTCTTGGTATCCAATCCTCCTTTCTTGGTAGCCAAACCTCCTTTTCTGGCAATTTAGGGACTCCCCTCCGGGGTGTTCTTCAGATAAGGAATGCAAGAGCTCAATAGAGTTCCTCTGCACTTCCCTCTTCGACTACTGCCAAAGATCGACCGCTGACTGCTCCAGGACGCCTGCAAAACTGCAACAAAGTAGCAAGACGACTACCAGCAACATTGTAGCGCCTCATCCTGCCGGCTTTCTCGACTTTTCCCTGGTGGTGCATGCTCTGGGGGTTGTCTGCCTTCACCCTGCACAGGAAGCCAAGAAGAAATCTCCAGTGGGTCGACGGAATCTTCCCCCTGCTAACGCAGGCACCAAAAGACTGCATCACCGGTCCTCATCCTGACGAGCGTGGTCCCTGGAACACAGGAGCTATATCCAAGTGACCCCAACAGTCCAGTGATCCTTCAGTCCAAGTTTGGTGGAGGTAAGTCCTTGCCTCCCCACGCTAGACTGCAAACCTGTGTACTGCATGATTTGCAGCTGCTCCGGCTCCTGTGCACTTCTCCAAGGATTCCTTCATGCACAGCCTAGCCTAGGTCCCCAGCACTCTGTCCTGCAGTGCTCAACCCTCTGAGTTGGACTCCGACGTCGTGGGACCCTCCTTTGTGACTCTGAGTTGACTCCAGTTCACAAATCTTCTAAGTGCCTGCTCCGGTACTTCTGCAGGTTCTGCCTGCTTCTGTGGGGGCTCTCTGAGTTGCTGAGCACCCCCTCTGTCTCCTCCTCCATGGGGCGACATCCTGGTCCTTCCTGGTCCCCAGCAGCACCCAAAAACCTCCACAGCAACCCTTGCAGCTAGCAAGGCTTGTTTGTGGTATTTCTGTGTGGAAATACTTCTGCAACATCCAGGACGCCGTGGGACATCTTCCATCCATAGGAGAAGTTCTTAGCTCTTTTCGTTATTGCAGAATCTTCAGCTTCTTCCACCCAGAGGCAACCTTCTTACACCTTCATCTGGGGTTTCCTAGGCTCTTGCCCCCCCTGGAGTACCGGCTTCCAGCACCGCATGGTTAGCGGTCTAGCTGATTAAGCCAGTATTACTTAATGACGGCAGCCCAGTGGCCGCGCAGAAGGTGAGTGCGCTAGCGGGCGGGGGAAAGTTCTTTTACTTATCGAATGTGTTACTATTTTAGCACTCTGCGGCACTAAAAAACTGCGGTTTTACTTTTAAATAGCAGCACTGCTAGTTACTTCTTTTAAATATTTTTAAAGTGTGGTTTCTAATACTTTGTCTGTAGCAGGAAGTGAGGGTCTGGCAGAGCCCTCCTTCCGCGTACCGGCTTCCAGCACCGCATGGTTAGCGGTCTAGCTGATTAAGCCTGTATTACTTAATGACAGCAGCCCAGCGGCCACGCCGCTGGCATGCCGCTGGCGCGCCTAAGGAAAGCCCGTCCACGCCCGAACGGGGCCGGGAACCATGCTCTTTTTTCTGGAGGCAAGGTTTCGGTGGGGGCCAGATGCGAGGTCAGGATTAACACGTGTGAACAGAAGGCACCATCAGACTTCAGACACACTTGGGTCTGCAAAGAATGTAATTGGACGCTCCAATCTCCACTAACACTTATGGAGGCTAGGACTCATGATAGGAGGCCTCCGACAGTGGGTTTTTCAGTACAGCAGAACTCGGAGGAAAAGGGAGGGTCGTTACAATATGCACTGGTAAATGCTCGTTCTCTCCCTAAACATAGGCTGGAAATCTATGAAGTGATAGATACCTGGCATTTAGACTGTTTGTTTATAACAGAAACTTGGGGAAGACCTGATTCAGACCCGGACTTTGTTGTGGCAACTCCCCCAGGATATACATACTACAGGTTAGACAGACTGGGTGGTGGAGGGGGTTTGGCCATTATATGTAGGGCTACACGTGTGTCTGGTCTGGTCGTACAGCGAACTTTTGTGAGATGATGGCCTTTAAAATCTCCAATAATAATGGAATTATGTTGGAGGGCCTGCTGCTCTATCGTCCCCCGGGCCCTCCTACTAATTTTACAAAAACATGGGTCAATTTGGTAGAACCTATGGTCCTGTCCACAAAGGCTATAATTTTGGGAGATTTTAATCTCCACTTTGATGCGAACTTTAATCCTGTGGTTAGGGAGTTTTTAGATCTCATGGAGGCCCTGGACTGGACACTTAGAGTCTAGGACGCCACACATAGTGCAGGGCACATACTTGACTGAGTTTTTGCTTGTGTATCCACACAGCTGGTCGTATCTAATACTCAGCTTAGTTGGACTGATCATCATATGTTATGTTTTAAAACTATCACTGTACAACCCCTACACAGACTAAGACCAGCAAATAAGGTAGTGAGACCATGGAAGCAGATTAATAGGGAAGATTTGGTCATCGCCCTAGTGGAAGGTTGGGACAGAGCTGAGAAACCGGCCTGGCCTTCACTCGACATTTTTAATCAAGGCGTGGAAACGGCTATGGCGCAGCTGGCCCCTCCCAGAGATTGGGGTCCGGTGATCGGAAAAAGCTTAGTCAACCATGGTTCTCTAGTGAATTAAAGAGGCTGCAGAGAAACTATCGGCGACAGGAGCGCCAGTGGAAACTGAACCCAGGCCCGGAGAAGAAGGTAGTATTAAAATCTGCTCTCCATGCCTACAAAGTGGCCTGCTTTTCAGCTAAATCAAAATATTATACCACTAAAGTGAAGGAGGCAGAAAATGCTCCCCGAGAACTCTTTAATGTGATAAATACGCTATCCACCCCACTTACGCTTCGGGACCTGGAGAATTCTCAGGAATTCTGTGACAAGGTCGCGGAGCACTTTGAAAATAAAATTCTCTGAATGCATGCTAACTTTCACCCTCATGTGATTTCCAGGGAATCCTTGGCAGATTCGGCCACAGATGTTAATATAAGGGACACATTTTTAACTGACTTTCATGCCCCTACTCAGGACCATGTTAAAAAGATGATCTGTGAAAGAAAGTCAGGCTCCCCACTGGATCTGTGCCCCCCACTCATTTTTAGATTAGTCCCTGACCTGATGGTTCGGGCCCTAGTCCCGATCTTCCAAGAAGTGCTAAACTCTGGGATCTATCCGCCACCTGGAAGTAAACAATAGTTATCCCATTAAAGAAAAAGCCAGATGGGGATAGTCAAGACTTAAATAACTTACGGCCAAAATTCTAGAGAAATCGTTGAATAAGGAATTGGCAGAATTCCTAGTGGATGGGGGAGGCCTCGATTCGTCACAACATGGCTTCAAAAAAGTGCACAGTACAGAGACTGCTTTAATCTCTTCTTCTGATTCAATTTGGAAATTGGTTGATGATGTCCAAGGGGCCATTCTAGTACTTCTGGACTTGTCAGCAGCATTCAACACGATTTCTCCTTATCTTTTGATTTCCCGCCTTAGTCAAGCGGGAATTAGAGGTCGAGCCCTTAAGCTTTTAGAATCCTTCTTGTCAGATAGGTGGATAACTGTGAGCTGTGACAATTTCCGATCTTCTCCTTTTCTATTGCCATGTGGGATTCTTCAGGGCTCATCCTTAAGCCCTACCTTGTTTAACCTCTATGTTGCACCTTTGGCCGATATCATCCGATCGTTTGGGTTTATCCCAACCTCCTATGCTGATGATACTCAGCTCATTATACCGATTGCACAACCTTGGGAGGAGGTTGCGGACCGGTTTAGCAATTGCATGCAAAGTGTTAGCATGCAAATTGGATGAAGACAAACTGGCTGAAAATGAATGCCACTAAAATGGAAATTCTTTGCTTTGGGCCGGCAAAAGAACTATGGAACTTACATTGGTGGCCAGCAGACTGTGGGATTCCTCCAGCACCGACCACGGTCAGTAGGAATCTGGGCGTTTTCTTTGACGACCACTTGTCTTTCAGAAATCACGTAAATCATACTCTGAACACATGCTTCTGGCTGATTAAAATGCTTCACAAAATCTTCCCTTACCTCAAGCAGGAATGGAGAGTCTCGGCCTTTATAGCTTTAGTAATGTCGAAAGTTGATTACTGCAACGCCTTACTCATTAACGTGGATAACAAATCGATTAATAAACTGCAAATGGTCCAAAATGCAGCAGCCAGAGCAATTTTAAATCTTCCACGGTGGAAATCAGTCAGTGGGAGTCTTAAGAAATTGCACTGGCTTCCAGTGTCCCGGCAGATTATTTTTAAAGCACTTTGTCTAACCCACAAAGCAATTCATGGAATAGGTCCCATGTATCTCACCACTAGGCTTTGCTGGTATGCTCCCAAGAGAAACCTGAGGTCCGCTAAAGCATATAGAATTCAGGTTGCTCATACAAACAGAGCAAGATGAGGGGACAAAGCTTTCACGGTGGCTGCTGCTAAAGGCTGGAATTCATTACCACTGAAAATCAGGCAAGAACCAGCCTATTTAAGGTTTAGAAAACTGGTCAAGACTTGGCTTTTCCCTCGATAGCCTGCTGTTTTCTGGTTACCTCTTTTCTTAGTAGCTTTCTGGTAGGATTGAGGAGGGTGGGATGAGGGATGGGTTTGCTAGTCTGTTTTTCTTCCTCACCTTCTACTCTTTTTAGCGCTTCGATGCTCCTGGTGAGTCGGAATGCGCTCTACAAATACCACATACTATCTCGACTCTTGGACTTGGTCCCCTTGCCTTGCAGGTCCTTAGGTCCAGGAATCCGTCTTCAGTGCATTGCTGGTGTTTGTGGTTCTTGTAGAATCTCCCTATCACGACTAGTGTGTCCTTTTGGGGTAATAGGGGACTTTTACTCCTACTTTTCAGGGTCTTGGGTTGGGGTATCTTGGACACCCTGACTGTTTTCTTACAGTCCCAGTGACCCTCTACAAGCTCCCATAGGTCTGGGGTCCATTCGTTATTCGCATTCCACTTTTGGAGTATATGGTTTGTGTTGCCCCTAGACCTATGTTCACCTATTGCACCCTACTGCAATTCTACACTGTTTAAATTACTTTTCATACTATTACTTACCTGTTTTGGGTTTGTGTACATATAACTTGTGTATATTACCTTCTAACTGAGGGTACTCACTGAGATACTTGTGGCATATTGTCATAAAAATAAAGTACCTTTATTTTAGTAACTCTGAGTATTGTGTTTTCTTATGATATTGTAATATATGATATAAGTGGTATAGTAGGAGCTTTGCATGTCTCCTAGTTCAGCCTAAGCTGCTTTGCCATAGCTACCTTCTATCAGCCTAAGCTGCTAGAAACACCTCTACCCTACTAATAAGGGATAACTGGACCTGGCACAGGGTGTAAGTACCACACGGTCCCCACTATAAGCCAGGCCAGCCTCCTACATTGGTAGTGCAGCGGTGGGATAAGTACTTGCAACTGCTTTACCACTTTGTCATTTGGTACTTTTCATAAGAGAATCATATACCAAATAGTTCAGTATATGTAAATTTAGCCAAAAAAGTTTACTTTTCTATTCTAAAACTTTTTACAAAGTTCTGAAGTTTGAAAAAGTTTTTTTCTGTGCTTTCTAAAGTTCTAAAACGTTTTCTTTGACACTATCCTTAAACCTATACTATCATGTCTGTTGTAGAGCCCACTCCCAAAACTATTAATGCAACATATGAGAGTTTAAACTATAAAAGTTTGAGGGGTCTCTGCCTGGATAGAGGTTTGAGTATAGGTAAGAACCCTACAAAAGAGTTTCTCTTTAACATGCTCATTGTAGATGACCAGAACCAGTCTGTCCCATCTCAGGAGAGGTTAGGAAAAGGAGAAGCTTCCCAGTCAGATTCAGAGCAGTTCCCTGGAGAAGCTGGGGAAGGTTCTTACAAGGGCCTGCCCCCTAGCAGGGCACCTACTGATGCTGGTAGTGATAGAGGCTCCCACAACAGTAGGGCATCTTTCATCCCTAGAGGCCAGGTTACTAGGGTCCAGACAGTTAGGGACAGGTCCCCCTCTGAAACTTCCCACATTTCCTCTGTGTCTAAACATTCCCAACCCACCCACACTGAGGATAACTTGTTAGAAAGGGAACTCAAAACGTTGAGGGTTGAAGAGACCAGACTGAAGCTTAAACAGCAGCAGCTGGCCTTAGATAGGGAATCCCTAGACAGAGAGAGGGAAAGACAGAGGTTGGGGTTAGTTACTCATGGTGGCAGCAGCAGTATTTCTGATAGCAATCCTGTTAAAGAGCAAGATTCCAGGAATCTGCACAAGATAGTCCCCCCTTACAAGGAGGGGGACGACATTAATAAGTGGTTTGATGCACTTGAGAGGGCCTGTATGGTACAGTTGGTCCCTCAAAGTCAGTGGGTGGCTATTTTGTGGCTATCTTTCACTGGAAAGGGTAGGGATAGGCTCCTTACTGTCAGAGAAAGTGATGCACTGTTGGATGGATTTGGCTTAACCACTGAACAATACAGGATTACGTTCAGAGACACCAGAAAAGAGTCTTCTCAAGACTGGACAGATTTTGTGGACTGTTCAGTGAAGGCCTTGGAAGGGTGGTTGCATGGCAGTAAAGTTTCTGACTATGAAAGCCTGTACAATCTTATTCTGAGAGAGCATATTCTTAACAATTGTGTGTCTGACTTGTTGCACCAGTACCTAGTGGACTCTGATCTGACCTCTCCCCAAGAATTGGGAAAGAAGGCAGACAAATGGGTCAGAACAAGGGTGAACAGAAAAGTTCATACAGGGGGTGACAAGGATGGCAAGAAGAAGGATGGTAAGTCTTCTGAGAAGAGGGGGGGCAAAAGTAAACATTCTGAGTCATCATCAGGCCCACAAAAATCCTCTGGGGGTGGTGGGTCCAAATCCTCTTCTAATAATCAACAGAAAAAGCCTTGGTGTTATTTGTGTAAAGACAAAGGCCATTGGGCAAGTGATTCCAAAGAAAAACACCAAACCTCCCACCACCACAACCCCTGCTGCAAATTCTAGTGCCCCTAGTAATAGCAGTGGTGGTGGGAAATCTACTACTAATAGCCAATCCAAGGGTGTAGATGGGCTCACTAAGGGCAATGTAGTTGGGGTTGGTCTTGTTAGGGAGACCACAGAGGCTGTTTTAGTCTCTGATGGTGGCATTGATTTTGCCACCTTGGTTGCTTGTCCCTTAATATGGGTAAGTACAAGCAACTTCCCCTAATCAATGGTGTTGAGGTTGAGGCCTGCAGGGACACAGGAGCCAGTGTAACTATGGTGATAGAAAAACTGGTCCACCTTGATCAACACCTACTTGGTCAGCAGTACCAAGTGACAGACGCTCATAACAACACTCTTAGCTACCCCATGGCTGTTGTGAGTCTCAACTGGAGGGGGGGTTACTGGTCCAAAGAAAGTTGTGGTAACTACAGATTTACCAGTAGACTGTCTACTAGGAAATTATTTGGAGACATCAGCTTGGGCAGAAGTTTAGTTGGAGTCCCATGCAGCAATGCTGGGCATTCCTGGGCATGTTTTTGCTTTGACAAGGGCTCAGGCCAAGAAGCAAAAAGGACAAGATGACTTGGATCCTGGAACAATAGACCAAGTGCTCCCTAAAGCTGGGGGTAGAAAGGGTAAATCCCTACCCACTATCCCTCCCTCTACAGATGATTCCCCTTTTGAGGAAGAGGAATTCTATCCCCGTGCAGAACCTACACCAGAGGAGCTGGCAGCAGACACTGCTGAGCTTTTGGGTCGAGGGGGGCCTGCCAGGGAAGAGCTGAGTGTGGCACAGCAAACCTGTCCCACATTAGAGGGTCTCATACAGCAAGCTGTCAAGCAGCAAAATGGGCATGTCAGTGACAGTCATAGGGTGTACTGGAAGATAACCTCTTGTACACAGAGTCAAGGGACCCAAAACCTGGAGCTGCCAGGAGATTGGTCATTCCCCTGCAGTACAGAGAGTTTCTTCTCACCCTAGCACATGACATTCCTTTGGCTGGGCATTTGGGCCAGACAAAAACTTGGGAAAGACTTGTCCCCTTGTTTCACTGGCCTCATATGTCAGAGGACACTAAAGATTTTTGCAAGTCTTGTGTGACCTACCAAGCCAGTGGCAAAACTGGTGGCACTCCAAATGCCCCTCTAATCCCACCTCCAGTAGTTGGGGTGCCCTTTGAAAGGGTAGGGGTTGACATAGTTGGCCCCCTTCACTCCCCAACTGCTTCAGGCAATTTATTTATCTTGGTGGTAGTGGACCATGCCACAAGATATCCTGAAGCCATACCTTTAAGGACACCTACAGCTCCTGCAGTGGCAAAGGCCCTCCTGGGAATCTTTTACAGGGTGGGTTTTCCTAAAGAGGTGGTGTTAGACAGAGATAGCAACTTCATGTCTGCATACCTAAAAGCAATGTGGAAGGAGTGTGGTGTTACCTACAAGTTCACCACCCCTTACCATCCACAAACAAATGGTCTTGTTGAGAGGTTTAATAAAACTCTCAAAGGTATTATAATGGGACTCCCTGAAAAACTCAGGAGGAGATGGGATGTCCTGTTACCTTGCCTCCTTTTTGCTTAAAGGGAGGTAGCCCAGAAAGGAGTGGGCTTCAGCCCCTTTAAACTCCTCTTTGGGCACCCTGTAAGAGGTCCACTTGCTCTTGTGAAGGAGGGTTGGGAACAACCTTTAAAAGCTCCTAAACAGGACATAGAAGACTATGGGGGTCATTACAACCCTGGCGGACGGTGTTAAAGCAGCGGTAAGACCGCCAACAGGCTGGCGGTATTTTTTTGAGGATTATGACCATGGCGGTTACCGCCATGGTTATCCGCCGCTTCTCTGTTCCGCCCGCTGGGCTGGAGACCTGGGCGGCCGTGACAATAACGTCACCGGTATTTTGACCCGGCTTACCGCAGTGGATTTCCAGCGGTAGAAACCACCATGAAATCCATGGTGGTAAGCACTATCAGTGCCAGGGAATTCCTTCCCTGGCACTGATATGGGTCTCCCCCACCCACCTCCCCCACCCCTCACCCCCACCCCGACTCCCTCCCTACACCCCCCACCACTCCTGCCACTCCCAAAGGTGGCAGGACCCCCCTCCCCACCCGACCCCGACATTACCGTACACATACACACCTGACACGCACACAGGCACCACCAACACACATACACGCACACACACCGACATACATGCCAACATCC
The DNA here is from genome assembly GCF_031143425.1 of Pleurodeles waltl. NCBI lineage: Eukaryota > Metazoa > Chordata > Amphibia > Caudata > Salamandridae > Pleurodeles > Pleurodeles waltl. Next base: position 1,400,270,489 of record NC_090440.1, on the reverse strand, counting down.
ACACACACAGTCAGACACGCACACCCACATTCAAACATACACGCACACATCCATACAGACATACACCCACTCATTCCCAAAACACGCAACACCCCCGCAAGCATTCACGCACTCACACACCCCCTCTACATACACCCACGCACACCCCCATGCACCCACACAACACCCCCCCACCCCCCCTCCCCTAACGGACGATCGACTTACCAGTTCCGTCAATCCTCCGGGAGGGGACGGGAGCCATGGGGGCAGCTCCGCTGATACCACACCGCCAACAGAACACCGCCACGCTGAATCACAGGACGTGATTCGGTGGGCGGTGTTCTGTTGACGTGGCAGTGGCGGTGGAGCAACCTCCACTTCCCCACCGCCCGTCACTATGGCTGTTGGCGGTTCTCCGTCGGAAAAACGACAGAGAGCTGCCAATAGTCATAATACGCCGAGTGGAAAACCGCCACCACTGGCGGTCTTCAGCACGGCGGTCCCTCTGCGGTCTTGTTAAAAGACCGCCAAGGTTGTAATGACCCCCTATGTACTTGGCCTAAGATCCAGAATGGCTGAGTATATGAAAAAGGCCAGTAAAAACCTTCAGGCCAGCCAAGAGCTGCAAAAGCAATGGCATGACCAGAAGGCTGTCCTGATCCAGTACCAACCAGGACAGAAGGTGTGGGTATTGGAGACTGTGGCCCCAAGAGCACTCCAAGACAAATGGAGTGGACCCCATCTAATTGTTGAGAAGAAGGGTGAGGTTACCTATTTGGTAGACCTGGGTACTGCCAGGAGTCCCCTTAGGGTGATTCATGTCAACCGCCTAAAACCCTACTATGACAGGGCTGATCTAACTCTGCTCATGGCAACAGATGAGGGACAGGAAGAAGAGAGTGACCCTCTCCCTGATCTCTTCTCCACCACTGAAGCAGATGCCATAGTCGAGGGAGTAGTTTTAGCAGATTGTCTGACTGCAGAACAGAAAGACAACTGCATCAATCTCCTCAGCCAATTTTCAGACCTCTTTTCACTTGTACCAGGTACAACATCCTGGTGTGAACACACAATTGTCACTGGAGACAGCCTGCCTGTCAAAAGTAAAATTTATCGGCAGCCTGACCATGTCGGAGACTGCATCAAACAAGAGGTGCAGAAAATGTTGGATTTAGGGGTGACTGAACCTTCTGAAAGCCCCTGGGCTAGCCCAGTTGTGCTTGTACCAAAACCTCACACCAAAGATGGAAAGAGGGAGATGAGGTTTTATGTAGATTACAGAGGGCTCAATCAGGTAACCAAAACTGATGCTAACCCTATACCCAGGGTAGATGAGCTCATTGATACACTGGCTTCTGACAAGTATCTTAGCACTTGTGATATAACTGCAGGGTATTGGCAGATTAGATTGGCAGAAGATGCTAAACCCAAGACTGCATTTTCTACCATAGGAGGGCACTACCAATTCACAGTAATGCCCTTTGGTTTGAAAAATGCACCTGCCACTTTTCAGAGGTTGGTAAATACAGTCCTGCAAGGGTTGGAGGCTTTCAGTGCAGCATATCTAGATGATATTGCTGTCTTTAGCTCAACCTGGGATGATCACCTGGTCTATCTATGGAAAGTTTTGGAGGCCCTGCAAAAGGCAGGCCTGACTATAAAGGCCTCAAAGTGCCAGATAGGGCAGGGGAACGTGGTTTATCTGGGCCACCTGGTTGGTAGAGAACAGATTACACCACTACAGGGGAAAATCCAAACAATCATGGATTGGGTTCCCCCTACAACACAGACCCAGGTGAGAGCCCTTTGAGGCCTCACAGGGTACTACAGGAGATTCATCAAGAATTATGGCTCCATAGCAGCCCCTCTTAATGATCTCACTAGCAAGAAAATGCCTAAGAAGGTGTTATGGACAGCTAGCTGTCAGAAAGCTTTTGAGGAGCTCAAACAGGCCATGTGCTCTGCACCTGTCCTAGAAAGCCCATGTTACTCCAAGAAATTCATTGTTCAAACTGATGCATCTGAACTAGGGGTAGGGGCAGTACTATCACAACTGAATTCTGAGGGTCAGGATCAACCAGTTGCTTTTATAAGCAGAAGGTTGACCCCTAGAGAAAAGCGTTGGTCTGCCATAGAGAGTGAGGCCTTTGCTGTGGTCTGGGCACTGAAAAAGTTCAGACCATACCTGTTTGGTACTCACTTTATTGTTCAGACAGACCACAAACCTCTACTTTGGCTAAAACAAATGAAAGGTGAAAACGTTAAATTGTTGAGGTGGTCCATAAATCTACAGGGAATGGACTATACAGTGGAACATAGACCTGGGAGTACCCAATCCAATGCAGATGGACTCTCCAGATATTTCCACTCAGACAATGAAGACTCATCTGGACAAGGTTAGTCTTATTGTCCTTCATTTGGGGAAGGGGGGGGGGTTGTGTAGGGAAATACCATCTTGCCTGGCATGTTACCCCCATTTTCACTGTATGACTGTGTGTTTTAGCCCTTGTATCACTGGGATCCTGCTAGGCAGGACCCCAGTGCTCATAGTATGTGCCCTGTATGTGTTCCCTGTGTGGTGCCTTACTGTATCACTGAGGCTCTGCTAACCAGAACCTCAGTGTTTATGCTCTCTCTGCTGTCTAAATTTGTCACTGCAGGCTAGTGACTAAATTTATCAATTCTCATTGGCACACTGGTACACCCATATAATTCCCTTGTATATGGTACTTAGGAACCCAGGGTATTGGGGTTCCAGGAGATCAGCATTTCTGCAGCATTTCTGGGCTGCAGCATTTCTTTTGCCACCCATAGGGAGCTCAGACAATTCTTACACAGGCCTGCCACTGCAGCCTGAGTGAAATAACGTCCACGTTATTTCACAGCCATTTTTCACTGAACATAAGTTACTTATAAGTCACCGATATGTCTAACCCTCACTTGGTGAAGGTTGGGTGCCAAGTTACTTAGTGTGTGGGCACCCTGCCACTAGCCAAGGTGCCCCCACATCGTTCAGGGCAAATTCCCCACACTTTGTGAGTGCGGGGATACCATTACACGCGTGCACTATACATAGGTCACTACCTGTGAATGGCGTCACAATGGTAACTCCGAACATGGCCATGTAACATGTCTAAGATCATGGAATTGTCACCCCAATACCATTCTGGTATTGGGGGAACAATTCCATGATCCCCGGGTCTCTAGCAGAGAACCCGGGTACTGTCAAACTGCCTTTCCGGGGTTTCCACTGCAGCTGCTGCCAACCCCCAGACAGGATTCTGCCCTCCTGGGGTCTGGGCAGCCCCGGCCCAGGAAGGCAGAACAAAGGATTACACCCTCTCCCTTTGGAAATAGGTGTGAAGGGCTGGGGAGGGGTAGCCTCCCCTAGCCTCTGGAAATGCTTTGATGGGCACAGAGGGTGCCCATTGCTGCATAAACCAGTCTACACCGGTTGAGGGATCCCCCAGCCCTGCTCTTGCGCGAAACTGGACAAAGGAAAGGGGAGTGACCACTCCCCTGACCAGTACCTCCCAGGGGAGGTGCCCAGAGCTCCTCCACTGTGTCCCAGACCTCTGCCATCTTGGAAACAGAGGTGTTGGGGGCACACTGGTCTGCTCTGAGTGGCCAGTGCCAGCAGGTGACGTCAGAGACCCCCTCTGATAGGCTCTTACCTCTCTTGGTAGCCAATCCTCCTTTCTTGGTAGCCAAACCTCCTTTTCTGGCTATTTAGGGTCTCTCCTCTGGGGTATTCTTCAGATAACGAATGCAAGAGCTCACCAGAGTTCCTCTGCACTTCCCTCTTCGACTTCTGCCAAGGATCAACCGCTGACTGCACCAGGACGCCTGCAAAACCGCAACAAAGTAGCAAGACGACTACCAGCAACATTGTAGCGCCTCATCCTGCCGGCTTTCTCGACTGTTTCCTGGTGGTGCATGCTCTGGGGGCTGTCTGCCTTCACCCTGCACAGGAAGCCAAGAAGAAATCTCCAGTGGGTCGACTGAATCTTCCCCCTGCTAATGCAGGCACCAAAAGACTGCATCACCAGTCCTCTGGGTCCCCTCTCATCCTGACGAGCGTGGTCCCTGGAACACAGGAGCTATATCCAAGTGACCCCCACAGTCCAGTGATCCTTCAGTCCAAGTTTGGTGGAGGTAAGTCCTTGCCTCCCCACGCTATACTGAAAATGTGTACTGCGTGATTTGCAGCTGCTCCGTCTTCTGTGCACTTCTCCAAGGATTTCTTTGTGCACAGCCTCGCCTGGTTCCCCAGCACTCCGTCCTGCAGTGCTCAACCCTCTGTGTTGGACTCCGACGTCGTGGGACCCTCCTTTGTGACTCTGAGTTGACTCCAGTTTACAAATCTTCTAAGTGCCTGCTCTGGTACTTCTGCTGGTGCTGCCTGCTTCTGTGGTGGCTCTCTGAGTTGCTGAGCGCCCCCTCTGTCTCCTCCTCTAAGGGGCTTCCTGGTCCCCAGCAGCACCCAAAAACCTCTAGCCCGACCCTTGCAGCTGGCAAGGCTTGTTTGTAGTATTTCTGCATGGAAATACTTCTGCAACATCCAGGACGCCGTGGGACATCTTCCATCCAAAGGAGAAGTTCCTAGATCTTTTTGTTGTTGCAGAATTATTGACTTCTTCCACCCAGAGGCAGCCTTCTTACACCTTCACCCGGGGTTTCCTGTGCTCCTGCCCCCCCTGGACACTATCGCGACTATTGGACTTTGTCCCCTTGCCTTGCGGTCCAGGAATCCGTCTTCAGTGCATTGCTGGTGTTTGTGGTTCTTGCAGAATCCCCCTATCACGACTATTGTGTCCTTTTTGGGTAGTAGGGGAACTTTACTCCTACTTTTCAGGGTCTTGGGGTGGGGTATCTTGGACACCCTGACTGTTTTCTTACAATCCCAGCGACCCTCTACAAGCTCCCGTAGGTCTGGGGTCATTCGTGATTCACATTCCACTTTTGGAGTATATGGTTTGTGTTACCCCTAGACCTATGTTCACCTATTGCATCCTATTGTAATTCTACACTGTTTGCATTACTTTTCTTACTATTACTTACCTGTTTTGGGTTTGTGTACATATAACTTGTGTATATTACTTACCTTCTAATTGAGGGTACTCACTGAGATACATGTGGCATATTGTCATAAAAAATAAAGTACCTTTATTTTTAGTAACTCTGAGTATTGTGTTTTCTTATGATATTGTGCTATATGATATAAGTGGTATATAGCGGGAGCTTTGCATGTCTCCTAGTTCAGCCTAAGCTGCTTTGCCATAGCTACCATCTATCCGCCTAAGCTGCTAGAAACACCTCTATTCTACTAATAAGGGATAACTGGACCTGGCACAGGGTGTAAGTTCCACAAGCTACCCTCTATAAGCCAGGCCAGCCTCCTTCAACCCCTCCCTTATTACAGGCTTGCCATTTCCAGCATAACTAGATGACCTGTCTCACCGCACCATGTGTTTGGTACGACTTTAGACAGTCACTTCCCTGGTTGTTCTGATTTACAATGGCCATTGCCTTCATCCAATTGTCATGGTATCAAAAAAGCACTGTCTATTTTCTGCATGTTTAGGTTCCACTGTATTGAGAATGCAGTATGGGCATGTAGGCTGAATTTATGTACATAAAGAACAAACGTTTGGGTCAGCACTGAAAAAGCCTGGTGTACTAGCACACCTCTTTTCTCATGTTACCCATTTTACTGCAAACAAATAAAATGATTTCACAGACAATTACATTTTCATTTGCAATCTAGTTGTAATAGGCAAATGTACTCTCTTGGCATTTGGGGACTTTTAACTTGGATACTAATGCCTCTTACTATAACAATATATACCAATACCAGAAATGTGTTGCAAAGTGCTATAGAAATTTACATACTGTAAAAATAAACATTATCATTAAGGGTTTTTAACAACCGCATTGCATCGTAGAGAACAAATTAAAAAGAGCTTTAGTCCAATGTGGGAGTAAGATGTTAACCAAGTCAACAGTCTGGGTATTGTCAAGCACTAACCTGTTCTTCCCACTGAGACACAATGTTGACCAAGCTGCTTGTTCCCAATTCCACTAAAGCAATGCGTGCCCTCCACTTAAATACACATGATCGGCACCACAACATCTTGGGGGAAAAGGGATGGATGAGAGAAGGAGAGAGACACTGGAGTCGCAGGGCTGGATCTGGATGCCTGGTGATGGTTCTTGATGAGCTGGTCTTCCCTGTGATAAATTACACTTCAGTCAAATAAGTAACATCTCGTAACCCATGTATACTCTACCGTTAAACTATGATGTGCAAGCTAGATGTACCTGTTGGGGTCTCCTTTCCTGCTTTAGATGGCTATCCCTTTCTCTAGGAATTTTTGGAAACGATGTGTATTACCTGTAATTAAATAAGAGCCTTGAACCTCCTATACTGTCTATACCTCCTCCCACTGTGATCCCAGATCAGTCTCTTGTCATCTCAATTAAGCCTACCTAGATGTTCCTTGACATTCAGTGGCTATCTTGCATGTTTCACCTTCATGAGATTTTCCAAGATGCTGACTCAGTCGACTCATAGACATTTACATAGGCAACAATAATAAGAATAAAGTCTCAAGGAATTAGATTCTCCAGATATCCATGGGTTAATCATTGTACTCTACAAGTATTGCGAGGGACGTAATTCAACTTTTAAATCACACTGAAAATATAGGGTTTATATCAAGGATTATGTTTCACATTGTATTACTCTGAAAACATAGGGTTAATCAATAGCGGCCAACTTCATGAACAACTGGCTTATCACTGTTAGATCATAGCGTAATCTTGAGCATGACAAAGCTAAGCTTCAACGTCGTTTAAGCGCCAAACACAGAATGTTCTGCATCACCAGCAACAATTTGAAATAATGTAAATGACACTTTGAACTCAGCAATACAACCGTATTCACAGTACATCATATCGCCAACAACAATAGAAATGCCACATTAAACTCAGCAATAATAAAAGTATTCACAGTAAATCGTTTTCATAATAATTGCTCAATAGAAACTCCTTTCTGTGGTATAATGCAAGCAACTACAATAAGTGTCGTAGCTTGACATGTGGCAAACATCCCAATGACCTTAAAACCCAAAGATGTGCACTTTTGGTGCATCGCATCCTGGAACATTCTCTTATCAAGTTTCAAGACAGCAAGTATCAAGTTTTACTAATAAATGTTCTTAAATCACACGCAGCGCGTTACTGCCTTTTTAAGGGTTAATTGCCTTGGTCTCATCTTCTTCCCGAAGCGGCCTCCAAGACGCTGGACAGAATGTACATGTAGATTAAAAGCAGAGGAGCAGAGATTCCTTCTCTGCAGCCGGTGACCTTCACAGCAAGCAATTCATTCAGGCTGGATGTGGTTTAAATATCTGCTGCATCCAGCTACATCTAGGGGGTCATTCTAACTCTGGCGGGCGGCGGAGGCCGCCCGCCAGAGTTCCCCCAACAGAACACCGCTCCGCGGTCTGAAGACCGCCGCGGTGATTCTGTGTTTCCCGCTGGGCTGGCGGGCGACCGCCAGAAGGCCGCCCGCCAGCCCAGCGGGAAACCCCTTCCCACGAGGAAGCCGGCTCCCATTCGGAGCCGGCGGAGTGGGAAGGTGCGACGGGTGCACCGCCAGGAACAGGATGGCGGTATGGGGTGTCGGATTCCCCATGGCGGCGCAGCAAGCTGCGCCGCCATGGAGGATTCCTGAGGGCAGCGGAAAACCGGCGGGAGACCGACGGTTTTCCTGTTCTGACCGCGACCAAACCGCCGCGGTCAGAATGCCCTGCGGAGCACCGCCAGCCTGTTGCCGGTGCTCCCGCCGACCCCGGCCGCCGGGGTTGGAATGACCCCCCCTAGTCTGTCATAAGGAGCCACACCCAGTCTGAGTCATAGGGATGCTGGAGGTTTGTGCAAAGCGTGTTCCCAAACAAGCATTGGTCTCTAACAAGCATTAGTTCAAACAAGCATTGGTCCCTGCAAACAAGCATTGGTCTCTGTAAACAAGCATTGGTCCCTGCAAAGGCAAATGATCAACTCAGAAGTTTTTTACTGGTGCATATCTGGGTTTGCAGGCCTGATAGGTATAATCCGGAGTGGCTTCTCCATTACGGTGGAGGGGCATCGCTCCACTAACTGAAGTGCCCCAGAAAAGCCCTAGAAGTGAAAAATAAAAGGGTAATAAAGTTAATTTATTACTATTTTATTTTTCTCCAACCAGTCCCGAACTGAGTGTAAGGATAGGGATAGGCCATTTCTCTTTGGCTGCAGCAGTGTGAAGAAGTGGTGTGCTGTGCACCTAAGCTTAAAGTGCGTATGTCACTCTGGTCGGCTGTTACAAAGCCACTTTGGTCAGCTGTTTTGCAACGCCCTGCCAGACATGCACATTTTACACCTTTCTAAACCAATTGTCTTAGACAAATGGGTTGAGAGCAAACTCTCGCCTCCAGTGCCCTTGAAAGTACTGGAAGAGGCCGCTCCCTCCTATCCTGGTGCTTTTTTCATGCTGGTTAACAGCATGAGAGTAGTTCCAGGACTGGTTAGGGAATTGGCTGTGGCCCATGCTGGAGGCTGGAGTAGAGAAGAACACCTGAACAAGGAGGTAACGTGCAGTAAGCAGTATGTGACTAAAGTGTCAGGTGGGTGTGGTGGAGGTGTGTGAGAGGTACACACCCAGGGACCCTGAGACACAAACATTTAACCTGAAAACAGTCTTAACATTTTAAGCACAAATGAATGCAGACCTTGTTGAAAGTGATGTCTTCTGCAGCTCGTGGGAAGTGCACGACATTTATAACCTCGCCTAGGCTTTTAAAGTGCAGTTTTACTCTATGTCAGTGGTTCCCAACCTTTTGAATTCTGTGGACCCCCACTTTACCATTACTGGAGCCTGGGGACCCCCACTGAATCTTTATAGGACTCTGGGTACCCCCTACTGAGTCATTGCTGAAAGGTGAGGACTTCATCTGTTGATGTTATTTAGCTTTCTAAACAGTCGCGGACCCCCTGAGGAGGCTTCGCGGACCCTCAGGGGTCCTCGGACCACAGGTTGGGAACCACTGCTCTATGTTAATCTCTGCTGCCTTCATTATTGGGATGCTTGCTATAATACCATGGACTGTTTTGCAGGTTCTTGTGTACTGAGATGCAAAAACAATGTTCAGCTGTACTGTTAATTTATTTAACATTTTAAGTGAGCTTTTTATTTTCTTGTGGAAATTTAGAGCTGTTTTTCCTCTCCTGAAGCTTGTAGTTTCACAGGATATTCTATCAGAAAGTGTGCGTGTTTTTCTTAAGAAAGGTTTTGTGGATGTAATCTTATTTTAATTAATGTGTTTAGGAGTTTTGTAAAGTGCTGTCAACTTTCAATAATTTCATAGTGCCGAAATTGCAGATCACAGTGGTAAGGATTCAAACACCAAGCCATTAGAGTCCACACTCTTTCCTTTATTCCTTTAATTTATTATATAGGAACCTTATAAATATGCACCCACCCACCACCCATTTGCTTGCCCCTCTACTCTCCGTAGTTACAATCCGCCACTGGGTACATATGTTTTATGAAGAGAAGCCTCATTTCTGCGATGCTTAATTGTTTGTATTGTGTCTATGTTCTGTTCCCACATAAATGTTTCAGATCTTAAAGCAAAACTATCTCCAAAAAATCTCACAATTAACATTTAAATAAAGGCTTTGTAACACCTGCTTAGCACCACTTATCACACAGCAGAACCATTACACATAGTATATAGGCTGTGTAAAGGAGGTTAAGTGCACCGCATACTTCTAATTACAAGGAGCACTATTGCAGATGCCCACTAGATGAAGCATGTCCATCCTCATTTTCAGGCCCTGATCTCTCATTAGGCACACACGATGTCAGTGCTGGACCTGGGAACCAAAAGCAGCTCTAGTAAAAATCCCCAAACCAGCTCTCCCCTCATCTCCGTGTGCAATTGCTCTCTTTCCATCAATTCATACTCTCTCTCTCCTTCTCTCCTCTCTCTTTTCATTCTCTCTGATCTCTTGTGCTCCCACCATTCCTTTCTACCCCTCTCTTTCTTTCTTGAAGCCTTCCCCTACCTGTTACAATTACCTGGGAGATGGGGCTTGGGAAAATGACAAAGGCTCCAGCAGCAGGCCCTGGGCTTTCAAAACTGGCTTCCATGGGTGCCATCCCACAGGAAATGACTAGTGGAGTAAAAGGTCTGTCCAGCAATGCATGGTGTTTAGTTTACAACTCCTAGCTGTATCTTTTATTGCATCTGAAGTATGAAAACAACACTTGAAAATAATACTTCTAAACTAATAGTTTGAAAAATAAGCAAAATGAACATTTCCCAAGGGTTTTTCCCCCACAACATATTAATGTAAGGACAGTGAGAAAGAGGATGTCAGACCTGACAGCCTTAGGGGGGTCATCCCTCAACTTTGTTGCCTGCCTTCTTCCACTGTTCTGACACTGTTTTTGCTGGTTTAAGGACTCTGCGCACTTTACCACTTCTAACCAGTGCTAAAGTGCATATGCTCTCTCCCTTAAACATGGCAACATTGGTTCATCCCCGATTGGCATATTTGATTTATAGGTCCCTAGTAAAGTGCACTACATGTTCCCAGGGCCTGTAAATTAAATGCTACTAGTGGGCCTGCAGCACTGATTGGCATCTGAGTAGCCCCTTAACCATGTCTCAGGCCTGCCATTGCAAGCCCTATGTGTGCAGTTTCACTGCCACTTCCAACTGGCATTTAAAAGTACTTGCCAAACATTAAACTCCCCTTTTTCTACATATAAGTCACCCCTAAGGTGGGCCCTACGTAACCTATAGGGCAGGGAGCAATGTAGATAACAGGTGGGACATGTACCTATGTGTTTTATATATTGTAGTGAACAAACCCTAAATTTGTTTTCCACTACTGTGAGGCCTGCTCCTTTCATTGTCGAGCATTAGGACTGCCCTCAACTACTGTTTGAGTGGTAGATTCTGATCTGAAAGGGATAACCAGGTTATATTTAGTATGGCCAGAATGGTAATAGAAAACCCTTCTAATTGGTGAGGTTGGATTTTATATTACTATTTTAGAAATGCCACTTTTAGAAAGTGAGCATTTCTCTGCACTTAAAAACCATATGTGTCTTACATCCTGTCTCAAATCACCGTCTGGGTTGAGCTGGTTGACAGCTCCCTGGTGCATTTCACCCAGACAACCACAAACACAGGACACTCAGTCACACCTGCACTTATTTGCATATTGAATGGGTCTTCGTGGGCTGGAAGAGTGGAGGGCCTCAAACTTACATTACAAAGGCCAGTGGCCCACCCTCACCCAATGGACTGCCAAACCCCCTACTGGGACTGTGGCAGACAGGATTGCACTGAAAGGGGAATCTGTGCACTTCAAAATCACTCTTTGATGTCTCCCCCACTTCAAAGGCATTTTTGGCTCTCCGACCCCACCAACTTAGACACTTCTGGACCTACACCTGCATCCCGTCCAAATGAACTGTCTGGCTGCCCAAAGGGCTCATCTGGACTGCTTTGCTGAGAAGGACCGTTGCCCTGCTGTTGCCCTGCTGCCCTTCTGGCCTCTGACCTTGCTGAGAAGGGCTCTCCCAAATGAGCTCCCCAAGGGCTTGGATTGAGCTTGCCTCTTTCTGAAGTCTCAGGGCCAAAAAGACTTCACCTCTTCAGTAAACTCCTTGTGCGTTGAAAGTCAACATACCGCCTTCCGGAATTGACACAAAGCCTGCATTGTGACTGAGAAAATTCAGCACAGCCGACCAGAACGACGCAGCCTAACTTCCCAAGTGGAAATACGACACAGCGCCTTCCTTGCAACGAAAGATTTGACTACCGGATCGATGCAGCGCCCGTGCCTACTTCCAGCATGTCAAGGCATCGTCCCTGGGTGTCAAAAGACCCCACATCGCAGTGAACAAGCAAGACTGAGCACCGAAAAATGACGCAAACCCCATGCAGGGGGAAAGAAAGGACGCATCATCTGTGCCACGCTAGACAATCCGAAGCACACCTTATTTCTCCACGCATCTCCTCCTTTGCGGTCTCCGTTTGTCGTTATTTTTTACACAAAATGTGTAACAACAAAGAGACAGCTGTGTATTTTTAAGGATTGAGACTCTTTTAAACATTTCAACAGTGATATTTCAACTTGTGCTTATTGGATTTTCATCATTTCTACAGTATTTTATTCAGATAAATATTCTCTATCTTTCTAAACCTGTGTAGTGTCTTTTTGTGGTGTTTTTACTGTGTTACTGTATGGTTTATTGCACAAATCCTTTACACATTGCCTCCTAAGTTAAGCCTGACTGCTCAGTGCCAAGCTGCCAGAGGGTGGGCACAGGATAATTTAGATTGTGTGTGACTTACCCCGACTAGGATTGTGGTCCCTACTTGGACAAAGGTGTATACCGCTGCAACTAGAGACCCCATTTCTAACAGAGGATAAAAGGTTAAGCATTTGGGTTAAAGGTGTTGGGATAGGGTTTAAACATTTGGGTTAAGGATTGGGGTATAACATTACAGGTTTTATGTAAAACAGGCATTAACTGCTAGGAGTTAAGGGTTAAGTGTTAGAAGTTAAGGGCTAGAGGTCCAAAGGCTCAGAGTATGGGGTTGTGGGCTAAGGACTGTGGTTTATGTTTAAGGATTTGGTGTTTAGGTTTATTAAATGGTGGATTAGGGTCAAGTGTTTTATGTATAGTGGACAAAGATATGGAGTTAGGTGTTAGAATCTAAGGACTAAAGATAAAGGGCCAGATGTACTACGTGATTTTGCAATCGCAAATGGCAAAACTCACCCTATGTGACTGCAAAATGGCTTTGTACAATGTACCATCCCTATTTTGTGAGTGGCTATCCAGTTACCCCTTCCTAACTGTCACTCGCAGGAGGATCTATGATTGTTTTGTGACTGAGAATGTGGTTGCAAAACAATTGCAGTTAACACCAATTCTAAATTGGTGTTAACCCATTCGCAAACGGGCAGGTATCCCCATAGGACCCTTCCCTTTTGTGAATGGCAGTAAAAATGTTTTTACAGAGTTTCATTTTCATTTTTGAAATGCATCCTTTTTTCCTCTAAGGAAAATAAACTTCACTTAAAAAAAAAAACCTGCTTTACTTAAAAAGCAGTCACAGACATGGTGGTCTGCTGACCCCTGCAGGCCACCATCCCTGTGAGTGCGGCCATTCCCAAATGGTTCACAAATTGCAACCTGCCTCATGAATATTAATGAAACAGGTCCCTTGTGACCCATTTGGGAATCGCTAACAGTGTGGTGAACACTGTTGTACATTTTGTTTTGCGACTCACAGTTTGCGATTTGTAAATGGATCACAAATGCGAGTCACAAAACAAGAGTTTGCGTACTGGAATAACTTTAAGTATTGAGCATATAGAGGTTAAGGTGTTACATGTTAAGAGTTAGGGGCATTGGTTAAGAGTATATGGGTGAAGGCTAAGTGGTTATGGATTGGGGCTATAGGTGTAGGGTTAATCATTTGGGATACAGGTTCACGGATTTAGGGTATACAGTTATGGATATGAAGTATTGGCTAAATATATACAGTGAGGGTATAGTGAGGTTTGGGGTTTATGGTTAACCCCTTCGGTGCTGAGGACGGAACGGTTCCAACCTCAGCCACAGTAGGCAAGTGCTATAAAGCGCAGCGCACCCCCTGTGGACCATCCATTTACCCCCAAATACAGCCAACCATGCTGGAATTCATTTGTGCTTCCAGGGGGGTACGAGCAGTACTTCCCCATGGGTCTGTAGTAGCGTTATTTTTGAAAACAGACACAGGGGTAAAGGAAGGAGTTGTTCCTTTCCGCATGTCTGTTTTCCTCTTGGCAAAGACCCGGAACCTCACCGAAGACCCGGACACGGCCAAAACGAGCTTTCACGTAGGAATGGGAGCCGTCACCACCTGGATGAGAGAAAGCTGCCTCGAGCTTAAATCTGACAAAACCGAGCTCATCATCTTGGGAAACACCACCTCAGCTTGGGACAACTCCTGGTGACCCACTTCCCTCAGCGCCCCCCTGTACTGACCGAGCATGCCCGCAACTTAGAAATCATACTCGACTCCTCCCTATCCATGACCCGCTAGGTAACCTCTGTCAACTCGTCCTGCTGGCACAGACTGCAAACTTCGAAAGATCTTTAAAAGGATCCCAGCAGGCTGTCGCAGGACAGTCACCCTCGCCTTAGTCACGAGCAATCTCGACTACAGCAACACCCTCTACACCGGCATCTCAACTAGGAACATCAAAAAACTTCAACTCATCCAGAACGCCATCGCCAGACTCATTCAGGAACTCCCTTGCCGAGAACACATCTCCCATCACCTGAGGACCCTCCACTGGCTACCAGTTGAGAAGCGAATCACCTTCTAGCTTCTCAACCACATATACAAGGCCATACACAATGTAGAACCCGTCTACCTGAACCACCACGTCTCTTTCCACACCCCGCCAGATCCCTCCGCTCAGGCCAGATGGCCCTGGCCACTGTCCCTTGCAGCCGCAAAACCACCGCCAAGGACAATCTTTCATCTACACTGCAGCAAAGAGCTGGAACAACATCCCCCTGCACCTCAGACTCAGGTCACTTCTCATCTTCAGGAAGAACCTCAAGACGTGGCTCTTCGGATGAGGCCCCTGCCCCCTGCACCTTGAGACCCTCATGGGTGAGTAACAGTGCTTTAGAAATATTGATTGTTTTATTGTTTTGAATTGATTCCTGCTCCATGATCCTGGGTGAGGCCACCGTAGATGTTTTTTGTGTATTTACGGGCAAGGGTTGCTTCCTGAGGGTCAATGTTCCTTTGGTGTTTCACCCCCCAGAGGGTAGATTGGCCATTTTTTGGGCCGATATTCCCCTTGGGGTGGTCAAAACCCACTAGGCCACAAGGGATTATTTATTTTGTACAAAATAACGGAGCATCCCCTTAGGCAAAGTCGCTCCCTGGGGAGCAATGTTGCTTCAAAGTTTCAGCCCTGAGGAATATTGTACATTTTTTGGCCGAGCTGCAACCCAGCTCTGATGTAATCAGGCGTCAAAGCACCTCCCTGACATGCTAGGTGTCTCTGGTGGGACCCCAATGATGATGCATGCCACTAACTAGGTTTAAACAAAACCTAGGACATTTTTTGATAATTTGAGAGTTTGGGATATCACAGAAGTAAAAGACTTGGTAGCGTGCTTGCTTCTTGTCTAGGGAAAACCCACTAACTCCAGATACAGTTGAAAACAAGAGATGCAGAGGAGTACAGGGTGATGTGCTTCTCGTGGATCCCAACAACTTTTCTTACCCACAATGCCCTGTAAACTTCAAAATATGACTAAAATCACACATTCTCCTTTTTTTCTGTGCCATATTCTTCCAGTAACAAAAATAAAACACACATTTCCTAACACCCAGTGTTCCCGTCAGTCTCTCAATAAAAATGCTACCTCACTTGTGTGGGTAGGCCAACAGCCAGTAAGAGAGAAATGGCCCAAAATGTGTTCTGGAGTCAACAAAATTATCCCTCACAAAATGACCTGGTTTTGGAAGAGGGGACCTGTGTTTTTGATCCCAGGCTTGGCGGCCATCTAGGGAATCCTACAAATCCCAAACATTTCTAAAAACTAAAGACCGAGGGAAGTCTAGGGGTGTGTGTCTTGCGTAGATCCCTTTATGTTTTCTTACCCATAATTGCCTGCAAACCTCACATTTAGCTAGGAAATCACATTTTCCTCACATTTCTGTGTCGGATCATTTTTAGCAGGAGACATGGGGGAATGCTGGGGGGAAGGAAGTTTGTGCCACCCCTCAGATTCCAAAACTTTCCTTCACAGAAATGTGTGAAAAATGTGTTTTTTAGACAAATTTTGAGGTTTACAAGGATTCTGAGTATGAGAACCTGGTGAGAGAAACACAAGACATCCCGTCTTGGACTGCCCTAGGTGTCTAGTTTTAAAAAATGTACAGGTTTTCTAGATTTCTCTAGGTGATGGCTGAGCTAGGACCCAAAAGCTCAGCACATTGAAAAAAGGGGTCAGCTTTCAGTGGAAAAATGTGATTGCGTTTCCAGCCGTTACCTGTCACAGGCACCAGGGCTACTTGCACCGCTGAGGTACCATTTTTATCTGGAGACTATGCTTGGTGGAAGGAAGTTTGTGGCTCCCCTCAGATTCCAGAACATTCCATCACACAAATGTGAGGAAAATGTGTTTAGGCATGTTTGAGATTTGCAAGGTATTCTGGGTAACGGAACCCTGGTGAGAGTGACACAAGTCCTCCCATCCTGGATTCCCCTAGGTGTCTACTTTTTGAAAATGTACAGGTTTTCCAGGTTTCCCTAGGTGCCAGCAGAGCTATGACTTAAAATCTATAGCTAGGCACATTGCAAAAAAGGGTCAGTTTTCAGTCGAAAAATGTAGTGTTTCCATGTTGCATTTTGGGCTGTTTCCTGTTGGGGGCATTAGGCCTACCCACAAAAGTGAGGTACAATTTTTAGCAGGAGACATAGGGGAATACAGAATAGTAGAACAAGTGTTATTACCAGTTGTCTTTCTCTGTATTTGCGTCTTCCAAATGTAAGCCAGTGTGTAAAAAAGAAGTAATTTTGTGAAATGCCCTCTAATTCACGTGCTAGTATGATTACCCACAAGTTCAGAGATGTGCAAATAATTACTGCTTCTAAACTCTATATCTTGTGACCATTTTGGAAAGACATAGGTTTCTTTAATACCTATTTTTCACTCTTTATATTTTACCAAATAAAATGCTGTATACTCGGTACACAATGAAAAACCATTGCAAAGTGCAGCTCAGTTATTGGCTCCAGGTACCATGGGTTCTTGGTGAACCCACATGCCTTATATATATTCCCACAACTAGAAGGATCCAGCAAATGTACCATTATATTGCTTTTGAAAATCTGCCATAGTTAGAAGAAGTAACAGATGAAAACAGGGACACAAATGGCTGTTTTTTTTGGGTCATTTTTTTATATTCACTGTTACTTTCTATAGGAAAACATTGAAGGATCCACACAAATGACCACTAACTGGAGGTGGTTGAAAGCACCCAAAAATAGAGAAAAAGATCTATGTCTCAGTAAAATGCCAAAACTGTGTTGAAAAATCTGTTTTTCTTAATCAAATTTGCCTGTTCCTAGAAGCTCGGAAGATGGCGATTTTTTAACACTGCAAGCCTTTAGTTGATGCCATTTGCAGGGAAAAACAGACACTATCTTCTGCAGCACTTTCTCCCCCAAAAAGACACATTAAGCTGTATTTTGGCTAATTTCTCGGTCCCCTGCCATGGATACCTTATGTGGACAAAACGATATGGGGGCCTAAGCACATACTACCCCAAATAGCCAAAAAAAAGGCTTAGCTCGGGGGGAAATTTGAAACAGTAATGGGGTTAAAGGTTGTAGAATTCAATGTTACAGGTTTAGGGCATAGAGTGTTGAGGTTAAGAGCTTTTTTGTTAATGGTACATGGTTAAAGATTTAGGCAAAAGAGGTTAAGTCTGGTGGATTGAGGGTTAGAGGTTAAAGCTATAGAGTTAGGGTTAAGGCTATAGAGTTTAAAGTTTGAGGTATAAGGTTAAGGAGTTTGGGGTATAGAGTAAATGCTTCACTTTACAGAGGTTAAGATTGAAAGGATTAGGGTTCCAGGGTTCTAATTGTACTGTAATTGCTTTTTTTGTAGCGATTAAACCCTGACAATGTATTAACCCCTAATTTTGCAGTTACTTAGGCCCTCATTACAACCCTGGCGGTCAGTGATAAAGTGGCGGTAATACCGCCAACAGGCTGGTGGTATCTACTGCCAAATTATGACCTTGGCGGGGAGAACTCAGATAGAAAACCAATTTACCACACCGACCGCCAGGGCGGAAATAACAGGCACAACGGTGGTGGCCGCCTACAGCCAGGCCGAAGTCAATGTTCCGCCCACCATATTATGACCCTGGATACCGCCACCTTTTCCGCGGCGGTACCAACGACATCAAAAGCTTGGTGGAAACAGAGCTCAGAAGGGAAAGGACTCACCTTTGGAGACTCAGGGAAGAACCTCGCCGCCATGAGCCCGAACTTCAAATATTTCCTATGATTTTCTACGTCCTGCTCCACCACGAACACTAACACTAACAACGGCAAAGATGACCACGGTGAGTACAGCCGCCTAGCACATAGGGGAGGGAGGGAGGAAAAAGAGAGTGACACACACACACACCACCCCCCCACCCCAACACCATACACACAATCAGCTGCAGTAATAAAACATATTTACCTCGTACCCCTGAGGAATAGTGCAAGGACTACAGGAATGTGCAAAAGTAAGTGTAATAATCACACCACAGTAGAAATACAAAAAATTCTATCTAATGGTATATGCATATTGTCAGTTCAAGGGACACTGCCCAGTCCTCATTGTGCGTGGGCCACAGGGCCACAGGCCAAAGTCCAAGGCCCCACTTGTCACCTGCAGCAACACAGAGAGAACACTGCAGGGGCATCAGTTAGAAAATAGGCAGGCACCTCAGGGGAATGGGGAGCGGGGGCACATCAGCCGGCAGATGGAACAAGACCACTGGTTCAGCAGTGGGTAACATGCCCTGTGCTTGGTCCTGGGGAGCGCAAGGCCACAGTCTCCCAAGTGGGTGACTTGCCCACATGCTCTGGAGGGGGCACCATGCCCTGTGCTTGGTCCTGGGTAGTGCAAGGCCACAGTCTCTCAAGTAGGTGTTTGCCCACATGCTCTGGAGAGGGCAACATGCCCTGTGCTTGGTCCTGGGGAGTGCAAGGCCACAGTCTCTCAAGTAGGTTACTTGCCCACAAGCTCTGGAGGGGGCAACATACCCTATGCTTGGTCCTGGGGAGGCTGGGGTTGGTGGATGTCTTACCCACTGGTTCTGGAGAGGGCAACATGCCCTGTGCTTCTGTTCCTGGGGATTGCAAGGTCACATTCTCTCAGCTGTGTGTCATACCCACTGGATTTGCAGGCCGGACAGTAGCCCAGGGAGGCAGGACTACATACCATCCGCCGGCGGTGACGCCTGCTCAGTGGTGGTGGGGGAGGCACCAGCCCATCCCCTGCAGCCTCGAACGGCTGCCTACTGCTGGTGGTGGTGGGGGGGGAGGTTCCAGCTCATCCCCTGCAGCCTCAGGCGGCTGCCCACTTCTGCTGGTGCTGCTACTGGTGGTGGTGGGGGGAGCCTCTAGCCCATCCCCTGCAGCCTTGGATGGCTGCAAAACCATGGTTGGTGGTGGGGGCTCAGTCTGAGTCCCTGCACCAGGCCTCTGGTCCTTCATGCCTGCTGGTGCAGGCCCCTTGCCTTTCCTGGCAGCACTTGGGGAAGGCTCCTTGCCCTTCCTGGCAGCACTTGGGGCAGGCTCCTTGCCCTTCCGGGCAGCAGCTAGGGCCGGCACCCTTTCCTTGAGGTTGCCTGGAGCCCTGGATCCTTTCCCGCCACGAGTGGGCGTGGAGACTACTGGGCCCGTGGACTGGCTGGCTGAGGTGCTTGCCTGGGTTTTTGCTACCCTGGCCAGATGTGAAGGACGGGGGAGTGGTAGGGAAGAGGTCAATGGTGGAGAGGAAAAGCTTTTTAGGGACATTGGGGTGGGAAGAGGGAGAAGATTTGGGAGTGGAGGAAGAGGAAGTGGTTGTCGGAGGTGTCTGTCTGCTGTGTTTGGGTGCAGGTGCATGGGCTGGATGCTGTTGTGAGGTGGATGGCTGTTGGGTGTCTGAGTGCTTGCGTTTGTGTACCTTGGGAAGGAGGGTGACAGACACAGTGGGAAAGGACACATTGGACATGTGCATGGCTGTTGTGGAGGTGTCTGCCAGTGAGGTGTGTGTTCTGCTAGGTGTGGTGGTGATGCCAGTTGTGGATGAGGATGTAGTGCATGCAGGTGTGAGTGTAGACGGAACTCAGAGGGAGGTGGAGGAAGAGGAGGAGGGGGACACAGTGGAGGCAGTGGATGTTGGTATGTCTGCATCTGGATGGTGTTTGTGTGAGTGCCTGTGGGATGATGTGTGGTGCTTGTGTTTGCCTGTGCCACTCTTGTGTGTTGTCCTATGTGCATGCTTGTCTGCCTGTGTGCTTGGGATAGATTGGGGTTGGGGGGAATGGGATTGGAAAGAGGAAGTTGGAGGGGGAGGGTGGAAACAGGGACAATGGCTGCCATTAGAGAGGAGGCCAGAGCCTCGATTGATCTTTGTTGGGCCACCAAGCCAGTGTGACTGCCCTCCAGGAATGCATTTGTCTGTTTCATTTTGGCTGCCAGCCCCTGGATGGCATTCACAATGGTTCACTGCCCTACAAAGATGTATCTCAGGAGGTTAATAGCCTCCTCACTCAGGGCTGCAGGGCTAACTGGGGCAGGGCCTGAGGTGCCAGGGGTGAAGGAGATGCCCACCCTCTTGGGTGAGCAGACACGGACAACTCGCTTAGGGGCTGCTGGGAGGGCGGTGCTGGTACGGGGATGGCGGCTGTACCTGTAGCTGGGGTGGTCACAGAAGTGTCCGCCACCACCAGGGAGCTTCCATCGGAGGAGGTATTTGTGTCCAAACTGTCCCCTCCAGTCTCTGCCGTCCAGCTCCTCTTGTCCTCCGTCCCACTGGTGCCCTCACCGTCGTTGGACCTGGGTGCTGTGGGATGCAGCTCCCTCTGTCGTCGGTGCCTCTGCTCCTCCGCCAGATGATGCTAATGCACATAAGGACAGGGTAACAAAACAAAAAGGGGGGGGAAGAGACAAAGCATACACTTGGTCAATGGCTGCATCAAAACCACAGTTGGCATAAACACCACCGTCACACACAGGGAACAGCCCCACGCACTATGCAATGCACTACCAATAATAATGCTAGCCACCAAGGAATGGGGAGGGGCACATACCGCTAACTGAGGCACACCTGGGACCCACACAGCCTTGACCATTTGTGGGTGCCTACAAGCTAGGTAGCAGGATTATGACTTCAGAACCCTGCCCAACATGGGACCTACTCTGCAATGTCAGGCCTGGCCTAGGGGCACCCTCTGACACCCATCCCCCAGCCAGGTACCCCCTTACCATGCGTAAGTTGTGATGATGGGCACTGTACTCACCCCCTTGTGGCTGCTGTGATGCCCTCAAGCGCCCATCCAGCTTTGGATAGGTCACCACCAGTATGCAGGTCATCAGGGGGGTCAGGGTTGGACAGGCACCCCTTCCTCGGGAGGCCATCCCCAGCTGGGCCTCTGCAGTCTTCCATGCCCAGCATCTCAGGTCCTCCCACTGTTTCCGACAGTGGGTGCTCCGCCTGCCATAGACCCCCAGGGTCCGCATGTCCTTGGCTATGGCACGCCATTTACCCTTCTTTTGATGGGTGCTGACCTGCAGAGAAATACACACAGGAAATGGTGTCAGTCAGACCGTCCTGCCTGTTACACTTATGGCCCACCATAACCCTTCACATCGCCATTTGCACACATAGGGCCCAGCACACAAGCTGCACGCCACCAAGGGGACATCCACCAACCTTCCTACACGAGGCCTTCATACACACCACTCCATACATTCATGTCACATGCATTGTATTTACAGTGTATTCACCTATTGGTCTGGAGGCCCATACAGCAGTCCATACTGGGGTAGGACCACATCCACCAGTCGCTCCAACTCCACTGAGGTGAAGGCAGGGGCCCTTTCACCAGTCACATGAGCCATGGTAGGTTCCAGGCACAGGTCACAGCAGCACATGCAGTGTAGGTCCTCTCCTGTTGAAGATCAGGTAGCAAGTGAGTTATCAGATAGAAAATGGAGGTCACGTCCGCGGCGGTGCACACTGCCACCGTCGGCGTAGATCACCATTGGCCACTGTACCCCTTAGGGCCCAATAATAACCAATGAGTAGTTGCACGGCGGTTCCCGACAACCTCCCGCAACGGCACACAATGTCAGCGGAATTACCTCACTTCCACTTGTCCCTCCACACAGGGCAGGCTGATGCCATTTCGGGGGCGGGTGGGGAAGGCCCTGGATAATAACTGCATCACAGTTCAAAATAGGACATACAGGACAAATACCACTTATACATTACAAATTAACATCATGCATTGTACTGTTGTGGCTAAGATGTTCGGTTTGTGACCAGGTCCTCAGTCTTTTGTCTCTTAGACTGCAACTGCTGCGTATGAATAGGAGATGGAGACATACCCCTGTGCACAGACTCCTGGTGGACTTGGCAACAATGGAGGACAGGCACATTATCCTCACCTATAGTCTTGACAGGGCCACAAACACAGAACTGTGTGCCCAATTGGAGCCTGAACTAATATCTGCTATCCGTCACCCCACTGGGATCCCCCTCTTGTGCAAGTCCTATCTGTGCTTCATTTGTTGGCAACAGGTTCTTTCCAAGTGACAGTGGGCTTGGCAGCAGGAATGTCGCAGCTAATGTTCTCAATAGTGCTGACAAGAGTGTTGTCTGCCCGGATTATACACATGTGCAGCCTCATTGTTTTCCCCCAGGTGGAGGATTTGGCCACAGTGAAGGCTGACTTCTGTGCAATGGGACAAATCCCCAACATCCTTGGGGCTATTGATGGAACACATATTGCATTTGTCCCCCCACCGTCAAAATGAACAGGTGTTCAGAAACCGAAAGAGTTTTCACCCCACGAATGTCCAGGTGGTTTGCTTGACGGACCAGTACATCTCCCATGTCAGTGCTTAGCATCCTGGGTTGGTGCATGATGCCTTCATCCTGAGGAATAGCAGCATCCCAAATGTGATGGCCCAGCTACAGAGGCACAGGGTGTGGCTAATAGGTGAGCCCTGGTTCCCACCCAGTAGATGTTGGTGTATGTGTATGGTGTGGGCCATATAGGATAGTGTGTGCCTAAAATTTGTCCCTCGATATTTGCAGGTGACTCTGGTTACCCAAACCTATCATGGCTACTGACCCCTGTGAGGAATGCTATGACAAGGGCAGAAGACCGTTACAATGAGGCACATAGGCGAACAAGAAAGATTATCGAACGTACCTTTGGCCTCCTGAAGGCCAGGTTCAGGTGCCTCCAGGATCCCTGTGCTACTCACCCAAGAAGGTCTGCCAGATTATCATGGCATGCTGCATGTTGCACAACCTTGTCTTGAGACGCCATGTGTCTTTTCTGCAGGAGGAGGAGGCTGGACATGGCCGTGTGGCAGCAGTAGACCCTGTGGACAGTGAGGATGAGGAGACAGAGGATGAGGATGAGGACAACAGAACTGGAGTGATTCGACAATACTTCCAATGACACTCAAGTAAGACAGTGGTACTTCACATTTCATTGTCATTTTTTGAATTCTCTTTGTCACTGGCATGCTATTTCCCACTTCTATGCCCACTCACTGTACCCTTTAGCAACTCATTTTGCAGATGTTGGTGCCCCACTATCGCTCCTGGTGTGATCACTGCAGCCAACTACAGGTCTTTCCTATGTGAACATTAATGTACAGTTGAATTGCAATGTTTGAACCTGGTGAAACGAATACAAACTTAAAATATTTGACATACTCCATACTTGTATTTATTTAAAGGGTGTTTATTGAAGTGCCAAGAAGAAGAGGGGCAAGTGCATTGGGATGGGGTGATGATGGAGGAAAGTCCAGGGTATTGTTCCAGTCTATTTGGTGCACAGGTGCATTGTCCAAGGGGCCATAGGAAGGGGAGCAATGGCAGTTCAAGGTGGACAGGGTGAAAGAGTGGGACACAAGGGTGACAAGCAGGAGGGTCTCATTCCCTAGCGGGGGTCTTGGCAAGTGTCTCTGGCTTCTGCCTGGATCACAGGGAAAATTTGCAGGGTGGTTCACCTTCTGCAGGGGGAGGGGTGCTGGTGGCTTGTTGGTCCTGTGGCGGGGCCTCCTGTCCACTAGCGGTAGCGGAAGTGGAAGGCAGTTCAGATGTCTGGCTAGTGGTAGGGGCCTGCTTTCTTAAGACTGCCTCCCTCATAATGTTGCCCATGTCTGCCAGCACCCCTGCTATGAGACCAGGGTGGTGTTGATGGCCTGCAAGTCCTCCCTGATCCCCTGTTACTGTCCCTCCTGCAGCCGCCTGTTCTCCTGCACATTGTCAAAGATCTGGCCGAGCGTATCCTGGGAATGCTGGTATACTCCCAGGATCTCAGTGAGTGCCTCCTGGAGAGTTGGTTCCATGGGCCTGTCCTCCCCCTGGCGCACAGCACTCCTCCCAGTTTCCCCGTTGTCCTGTGCCTCTGTCCCCTGAACCGTGTGCCCACTGCCACTGACCCCAGGTCCTTGATTGTCTTGGGTATAAGGGGTGCCCTGGGGTCCCTGTAGTGGTGGACACACTGCTGATTAACATGTCCTGGGGCATAGAGGTATGGGTACGCTGGGTGGGTGTTGTGGTGGTGTTTCCTGATGGGGGAGGCTCTGTGGTGGTGTGTGGCTGTGCCTGGGAAACCGGCTGTCCAGAGGTCCCTGATGGGCCAAGTTGACCATCCAGATCCAGGCAACCAGAGTTGCTGTCATCACTGTGGGCCTCTTCAGTTGGGGGACTGCGTAGTGCTGGCATCTCTTCACCGCTGACATTGTTTGGGATACCTTTGGGGATGTAAATGCAGTGTTATTGTTTCTGTGTGTGATATATTGTGCATCGGCGGGTTGCCCTCTTTGGTTGTATTTGCCCTGGCAGCTTTCACTTGTGTATGTTGGTGTATGGTGGGATGAATAGTTCTCCCTAGTGTGCATACTTTGGTGATAGGTTTCAATGGGTGTGGGGCTATGTGATGGCATGCAGATAGGGGGGTGATAATAGTAGAGAGTTGACTTACCAGAGTCAAGTCCTCCTGCTACTCCGTCCAGGTCCTCAGGATGCATGATTGCCAAGACTTGCTCCTCCCATGCTGTTAGTTGTGGGGGTCCATCGCCAGTCCTCTGTACAGTGAGTTAGTGCAATGGAACGTACCTTCCCCCATAGGTCATTCCACCTCTTCCTGATGTCATCCCTAGTTCTTGAGTGCTGTCCCACGGCATTGACCCTGTCCAAGATCCTTTGCCATAGCTCCATCTTCCTAGCAATGGATATCTGCTCTACCTGTGCTCCCAATAGCTGTGGCGCTACCCTGATAATTTCCTCCAGCATGACCCTCAGGTCCTCCTCTGAGAATCTGGAGTGTCTTTGTGGTGCCATGGGTGTTGTGTGAGTTGTGTAGGTGAGGGTGTGTAGGGTGATGTGTTGGGGTGTGTGATGTGGTGTGAGTGGGTGAGGTATAGGTGATGGTGGTGTGTGGCTCTGGTTTTGTCTGTAGTCATGGTGTCTGTCTCGCGCCAATGGTTTGCATTCGTAAGGGGTTGTGGGTAAAGTGGTTGTGTGTTTTATAGTGGTGTGGGTGTGGTGTGTGTATGAGTGTCAGGTGTGTGTCATTTAAACTGACCAATGTGGTCTTGTTTTTGTTTGTGTGTGTGTATTTTGAGCGCGGCAGTATGTACCGCCAATGGTTTACCGCCTTTGAATGTCCGCCGTGGTGATTTGTGGGTCATAATGTGATGGCGTTGTTCTGTTGCCGTAACGGTGTGGGTTTTGATACCTCCAGTTTATCACTGACCTTTGGCGGCAGTCAGCGTGGGGGTAAGTGGGATTTACTGTCAATGTCAAAATGAGGGCCTTAGTGTCGCAGTTTGAAAGGTGTTTAATATAATGTGCTTTCATGAGTCTCACAGTTATTTTAGCCTACTTAAACCCGTGAACGTCCATTTGCCATAATTTCGGGGGTAGCTGAAGTGACATCTCATGCCCTTTGACCTCCACTTTCACTTGCACACACACTTACACATACACACAACTTGACTCTTACACACACACTCTCTCACATAAACACACTCTCACCTGCAAGCATCCACACAACATACAGTTAAAAGCATTTTTACTTACCTCAGTTGCCATGGAAGGACATATTCCAGCTAATTTTAACCCATTTCTATTACACTAATAGTGAATAATATGTTAGCATTCACTATTGGTGTAGTAAAAATTGACAGAAAGCAAAGAGTGGAGGGACAACCTGCATCCATAAGGAAGAGCTGCCACTGTGTTCCTAGCACTGATTTTGCCACCTCGAAGGCCAGGGGTCGAAAAGGCAGTGCCAGGGTTCCCAAAGGGCAAGTCAGGGATCACAGATGCGACCCCTGTCAACCCCTAAATGACGTCCATGCCTAAACCCGAAAAAAATGAAGTGTTGCTTTTTGTATTATGACTGCACTTAACTTTAATTGAACCAGTTACAAAATGATGCAATTAGAAGAAGTATAAGTGAACTGATGCTCTTTCACAGTGAAATTTGAATTAATAAGATAAACCCTTTTGTGCTACCTTGACTCCCTCACATCTCTAACATATTGTAAAGGAGTTCTTGTGTCAGACGACTAGCCGTGGACTATGGTATCACAACTGGGTCTTTGGCTGAATTCAAGTGTTGGCTTAATAGTAGGTCCATAATATACAAGTTTTTGCTTTAAAACTATGGTTTGTGACATGTTATGACTCGGATTCTTACTTCACAGACCAGTCCAAGAGTTGTTGCTATGGTATTGACGCGTAGGCTCTCATTATTCTAATGAGACTACTGGATTTTGAGTGGCAAAGGCAAAGTACAGCCAATGGTTTACCGCCTTTGAATGTCCGCCGTGGTGATTCGTGGGTCATAATGTGATGGCGTTGTTCTGTTGCCGTAACGGTGTGGGTTTTGATACCTCCAGTTTATCACTGACCTTTGGCAGCAGTCAGCGTGGGGGTAAGTGGGATTTACTGTCAATGTCACAATGAGGGCCTTAGTGTCGCAGTTTGAAAGGTGTTTAATATAATGTGCTTTCATGAGTATCACAGTTATTTTAGCCTACTGAAACCCATGGACAACCATTTGCCATAATGTCGGGGGTAGCTGAAGTGACATCTCATGCCCTTTGACCTCCACTTTCACTTGCACACACACTTACACATACACACAACTTGACTCTTACACACACACTCTCTCACATAAACACACTCTCACCTGCAAGCATCCACACAACATACAGTTAAAATCATTTTTACTTACCTCCGTTGCCATGGAAGGACATATTCCAGCTAATTTTACCCCATTTCTTTTACACTAATAGTGAATAATATTTTAGCATTCACTATTGGTGTAGTAAAAATTGACAGAAAGCAAAGAGTGGGGGGACAACCTACATTCATAAGGACCAGCTGCCACTGTGTTCCTAGCACTGATTTTGCCACCTCGAAGGCCAGGGGTCGAAAAGGCAGTGCCAGGGTTCGCAAAGGGCAAGTCAGGGATCACAGATGCTACCCCTGTCAACCCCTAAATGACTTCCATGCCTAAACCCGAAAAAAATGAATTGTTGCTTTTTGTATTACGACTGCACTTAACTTGAATTGAACCAGTTACAAAATGATGCAATTAGAAGAAGTATAAGTGAACTGATGCTCTTTCACAGTGAAATTTGAATTAATAAGATAAACCCTTTTCTGCTACCTTGACTCCCTCACATCTCTAACATATTGTAAAGGAGTTCTTGTGCCAGACGACTAGCCGTGGACTATGGTATCACAACTGGGTCTTTGGCTGAATTCAAGTGTTGGCTTAATAGTAGGTCCATGAAATACAAGTTTTTGCTTTAAAACTATGGTTTGTGACGTGTTATGACTCGGATTCTTACTTCACAGACCAGTCCAAGAGTTGTTGCTATGGTATTGACGCGTAGGCTCTCATTATTCTAATGAGACTACTGGATTTTGAGTGGCAATGGCAAAGTACCGCCAATGGTTTACCGCCTTTGAATGTCCGCCGTGGTGATTCGTGGGTCATAATGTGATGGCGTTGTTCTGTTGCCGTAACGGTGTGGGTTTTGATACCTCCAGTTTATCACTGACCTTTGGAAGCAGTCAGCGTGGGGGTAAGTGGGATTTACTGTCAATGTCACAATGAGGGCCTTAGTGTCGCAGTTTGAAAGGTGTTTAATATAATGTGCTTTCATGAGTATCACAGTTATTTTAGCCTACTTAAACCCATGGACAACCATTTGCCATAATGTCGGGGGTAGCTGAAGTGACATCTCATGCCCTTTGACCTCCACTTTCACTTGCACACACACTTACACATACACACAACTTGACTCTTACACACACACACTCTCTCACATAAACACACTCTCACCTGCAAGCATCCACACAACATACAGTTAAAAGCATTTTTACTTACCTCAGTTGCCATGGAAGGACATATTCCAGCTAATTTTACCCCATTTCTTTTACACTAATAGTGAATAATATTTTAGCATTCACTATTGGTGTAGTAAAAATTGACAGAAAGCAAAGAGTGGAGGGACAACCTACATTCATAAGGACGAGCTGCCACTGTGTTCCTAGCACTGATTTTGCCACCTCAAAGGCCAGGGGTCGAAAAGGCAGTGCCAGGGTTCGCAAAGGGCAAGTCAGGGATCACAGATGCTACCCCTGTCAACCCCTAAATGACTTCCATGCCTAAACCCGAAAAAAATGAATTTTTGCTTTTTGTATTACGACTCCACTTAACTTGAATTGAACCAGTTACAAAATGATGCAATTAGAAGAAGTATAAGTGAACTGATGCTCTTTCACAGTGAAATTTGAATTAATAAGATAAACCCTTTTGTGCTACCTTGACTCCCTCACATCTCTAACATATTGTAAAGGAGTTCTTGTGTCAGACGACTAGCCGTGGACTATGGTATCACAACTGGGTCTTTGGCTGAATTCAAGTGTTGGCTTAATAGTAGGTCCATAATATACAAGTTTTTGCTTTAAAACTATGGTTTGTGACATGTTATGACTCGGATTCTTACTTCACAGACCAGTCCAAGAGTTGTTGCTATGGTATTCACGCGTAGGCTCTCATTATTCTAATGAGACTACTGGATTTTGAGTGGCAAAGGCAAAGTACCGCCAATGGCTTACCGCCTTTGAATGTCCGCCATGGTGATTCGTGGGTCATAATGTGATGGCGTTGTTCTGTTGCCGTAACGGTGTGGGTTATGAGACTACTGGATTTTGAGTGGCAGAATCGCCCGCGGTGTGGGAGACTAAGTCTAACCCACTGCGGGTGACACTTGTCGCTCCAATCAGGGTTTTGCTCCGACTAACTAGCAGTGCCTCATCTCCACCCAAGGATAGAGATGACTGGGCAGCCGAGTGCATTACATAATTAACTTCTCAGGGAAGTCATTGTCACTCAGGTCTCATCCGTTTCTCTCATTTACAATTCAGTCTCGTATATAAATGACATACAGAGGCAGTATATTTTTCAATAATGGGTTTAATAAAACGACTGCATCTTAGATAGCAAAGCGTGAGCTGCAATAACCAGGACAACACAACATGACAGTAATGAAATTGTGACGAGAAGAGTGAAGCATAAAAACAGCACAATCATATTGTCACTAGGATCAATGGACTATTTCCTATCTAGGTTATAATTGAGCACAGCATGTTAAGATCTAATTCTGCCCTTCAGATTCCCCTGGGAAGCATTCAGCAATCATCATACAGTATTGATTCCCTGGCTGGAATCTCCCTCTAACATGTAAGGGACAAGGAAGTGTTTTTTAACTACACAGCTGATATTCTGAGATGTCCCTACGTAAGGATGTGTATTTTCTATGATTGTTGGAGACTAAACTTCTACCACGTTCACTGGCAGTGTACCGTGCTGTAGCCTTGGAAGAAGCACAGAGTGATCAAGAATGTCTTGTTTGAGAACAGAGTGCTGGCCTAGGCAAAAACAGTTAGATAAACGGAAAATAAAACGAAGTTGAAGAAAAGATATCTAGGTGTAAGTGCGCAGCGGCCTAGTGTATTAAATAACATGCATGGAGCTGTAATTAAAATGGCTACACAATACCCTCCCTTTGTCGGTTGAAAGTGGTTCAAAGCCAAAGATATATAAAATTATTGCTAAAAAGCTCAACCTAAGATATATATATATATATATATATATATAAAAGCAATGTCAATTATGACAAGTCGAAAGGACACATGAGCATATAACGGGACAATTTTAAACATGAGAATGTGGCATAAAACCGAATTCCAAAAGGCAAGTCAATTTTGAAAAGTTCCAATTGATTCTTGGCCTATAGAGAGCAGGTGATTTTCCACTTCGGCCGATGTTACAGTCGGAAAGTCATCACCAAGAAGACCAAGTGTTGTGTAGTCATTTTAGTTATAGCTCCATGCACGTTATTTTAACACACTAGGCGGCTGTGCACTTTAACCTAGATATATTTTATTCAGCTTCGTCTTATTATCATTTCAATAACCATTTTTACGGTGTTGTTTTATTTTCCGTTTATCTAACAGTTTTTGCCTAGGCCAGCTAATAAAGTCAAAGTTATCGGAAATCCCCGAAAATACTATAGAAAATTGAGTGGATTGCTGATGGTATCAAACCGAATACGGAGGAGAAGGTGTGAATGAAACCTGAACCAACAGCTTTGAAAAAATGTGTGATTCCAGTTGTACTGGACACTTTAAATATCCATCCCACGAGTTCACCAAAGTGTCTCGGAAAGTTTGTATTTAAAAGGGACTGTATTTCTGCTGATGACCTTGCCACCTGAAGTGCGTAGGTCTCGCATGCAGATGAAAGGGCCACATGGTTCCGAAACAATAAATCCTTGAGTCTGCGCAACTGGTCAAAATTCACATTTGAAGTAGCGATGAGAGGCCAAATGTCAGCTACCTCTTTAATTTCAGTGGGGGGAAAAAGTATGTTTCCGCAGCATGTAACGACCTTAGAGACCGAAACAACGTAAACTATTCCGGCTCACATACCACAACAGTCTTCACCATTGAGAAGGACGTAGCTGCCGTTTGAAAGCACCTGGAACGTAGGTGTATTCAAGGGGACTGGAACTCCCTTCAGATAACAAGCCAAGTTAGCAGCAGAGGCGTTACACGTCCCATGCAAGGACAGCTGTTTACATACCATCGAATGGCTGACTAAAGCCTTGCATTCACTACCGCTAAGAAAGACTTCTTTCATGCACTGAAACATTTGTACAAGAAGGGAAGCTCCTACACCTCATGGATGTAGCTATCTCTCAGCCTTTCATATCTGCCTAGCGGAATGTGTTTTGAACAAGAGGTGAATTGAAGTGTAAAATAGGCAGGTTAATGACCCTGTATATTAGCCACTCAGCAGTTGGTATTTCAGGAACAGTAAAAGGCAACTTTTCAAATTTCTCGATGTTTAGCATGACATAAGTTGTTGTTGTCGCGTTAAATTAAAGGAAGAAAAAATCTCCCTCACACTGACATGCTGCCAGGGAACGCGATCCGCTTTCAATGTTTGAAGTGTCCAACCCAACTGCATAATGGATCTTAGCTGACTCTGCCTATGGTGTAAGGAAGACATATCTGTTTGTATAATGTCTACAGCAGAAGAGATGATGTTATTTAAAGTGTATATCCGGTTGGACAAGGTGTTGATCCCATTATACACAACAGCGAATGCCTTTTGCAAATGTTCCTGGTCTATTTGCCTTCACTAGGCAGCTGCTTCTTGTTGGGAAAGCTTCTAAATTTCATCATATACTTCATATAAGAAATGCTTCCTTCTGTGTTTTCTGGGGCCTAACAGGAAGTCCTGTAAATCAGTGTTATTAGACAGGAGACTAAGGTGTTCTTTAACCGCATTTAGTGAGGATGTTCTTAACCATTGCTGGCACAATTTTCCTACACTATGGCACTCATTACAACCCCGGTGGTAAATCCCGCTTTCCGCCGTGCAGAAGACCGCTAACATACCGTGCGGCCGTGGAATTCCGCTACAGTTATTACGACCCACAGCTCGGAATCCGCCACAATACAAACACCCACACAAGTCCGCCACACCAAAGGTCAGTGATAAACTGGTGATACCAAAACCGACACCGTCATGCCAACAGGAATACGCCCACACTATTGAGACCCACGAATCAACGCAGCGGTCTTTCAACCGCGGTATTCTATTGGCGGTATACACTGCCACACTCAAAATACACACACATTTACAAAACACAACCACATTGGACAAATCGAAATACATACACCTGATACACATACACACACCACACCCACACACCCAATCCAATATAAAGCACACACCCACATCACCCACAAACCCTTACAACCAAAAATGTTAAAGAAAGCCAGAGAGAGAGACTACCTAAAACAACACCAGCATCCACAGACACACAACACCATCACTTACACAACATCCACGCACCTCAAACAACACACACCAACACATCCCCTCACACATCACAACAGACACCACCTCACACATCACCCACACCACATCATGGCACCTCAAAGACACCCCAGGTTCTGTGAGGAGGAGCTTAGGGTCATGGTGGAGGAAATCGTCCTGGTAGAGCCACCAGCTATTCAGATCACAGGTGCAGCAGACATCCATTGCAAGGAAGATGGAGCTATGGCGCAGAATTGTCGACAGGGATAACGCAGTGGGACAGCATCCAAGAACACAGGATGACATCAGGAAGAGGTGGAACGACCTACGGGGGAAGGTGCGTTCTGTGGTATCCAGAAACCAGATTGCTGTACAGAGGAATGGCGGTGGACCTCCACTTCCTCCCCCACAACTAACAACATGGGAGGAGCAAGCCTTGGCAATACTGCATCCTGAGGGCCTCACAGGAGTAGCAGGAGGACTGGACTCTGGTAAGACATATCTTTACTACTTTATCCCCCACACCCCACCTACATGCCATCACATACCGCCACCCTTACCCTCACACCCATCACCCCAACAACCCACAGATACCCCACTAACACAACCCACACATTCCAAAATCAAGTCCTGCATGTGACACCAATGCATGGACACCCATCACCAAAGCATGTCCAGTACAGAGACTCACTCATGCCCCAAAATCACCAATCACACAAGGACCAAGCCGATAATGCAAGTACAGGAGTAGAGGGTCACTCACCCATTGCACAAGATGGCACACACAGATACAATAACTATGCATTTACACCCCAACAGGACCCCTACCCAACGTCACCGGACAGGAGGTGCCAGACATATCCAGTCCCCCCACGGAACAGACCCACAGTGATGACAGCAGCTCTGCACGCCTGGATCAAGATGACCAGCCTGGCCCATCAGGGACCTCGGGACAGTCGGTTCCCCTGACACAGTCACAAACAACCACTGACCCTCCCCCCTCAGGAAACACCAGCACAGCACCCACCCAGCGGGCCCATCCGTCTGTCCCCAGGACACGTCAATCAGCAGTGTGTACACCACTACAGGGAACCCAGGCAACCCCACTAACACAGGGGCAGTGGCAGTGGGAACACAGTTCAGAGGCACAGGACAACAAGGAAGCTGGGAGGACTGCTGTGCGACAGGGGGAGGACAGGCCCTGGGAACCCACTCTCCACGAGGCACTCTCCAACATCATGGGAGCATACCACCATTCCCAGGAAACCATGGGCACGCCACTGGCCAAGTTTCAGGAGACCCAGCGACTGCAGGAGGAACACTTCCTGGGGATCAGGGAGGACTTGAAGTCCATTAACACCACCCTGGTCACCATTGCAGGGGCGCTGGCAGACCTTCTCAACACCGGGAGGGACACAGTGGCACACCAACGGGCCCCTGACACTACCCTGGATGATGAACAGCCCTCCACCTCTGCTGGTGCTAGTGGACAGGAGGCACCGCCACAGGAACAACAGGACACCAGCACCCCACCCCCTGCAGATGGAGATCCACCCAACAAATGGTCCCTGCGATCCAGGAACAAGACAGAGAACATTGCCAAGACCCCTGCCAGGAAATAAGACCCCCCTGAATGCCACCCTTCTGTCCCACTATGTCACCCTGTCCATCCTGAAACTGCCATTGCTCCACTTCCTATGCCCCTTTGGACAATGCACCTGTGAAACAAATACATGGACATACCTCCACCATCACCACATCCCATTTTACAACCCCCTCCACTTATTTGCACAGGAATAAACACACTTCAATCACAAAACAATCTGGAATCAGTTTGTGCTTTCACAAATGTGTAATTGCAATATCTATGGAATATAGCAATGTCAATTTACTTGTTCACATACCAATGTAACACAGCTGTTGGCCAGGAGTAAACATAGCAGAGGGCACAAAGTGGGACCCAGATCTGTGAAATGGAAAGTCAAAGTGTCAAGTCAGTGTCCATACACGGAGTGAAAATGACAGACTTATGCTAGCTCCAACAATAGTATGAGATGTGGGAAGCAGTGACATCTTCTTACCTGTTTCTCACTGGAAGTATTGCATGATGATGTTGTTTCGGTTGTCGATATCGTCTTCTTCTGCCTCCTCTTCTTCACTGTCCACAGGCTCCTCAGCTGCCACAAGACCACCATCTGGCCCATCGTCTGCAGAAAAGGCACCTGGCGTCGCAAAGCCAGGTTGTCCAGCATACAGCAGGCCACGATTATCTGGCACACCTTCTTCGGTGAGTAGTATAGGGAACCACCTGTCAGTTGGAGGCACCAGAATCTGGCCTTCAGGAGGCTGAAGGTGCGCTCGATTATCCTCCCAGTTCACCCATGTGCCTCATTGTAGCGTTCCTCTGCCCTTGTCTTGGGATTCCTCGCTGGGGTCAGTAGCCATGACAGGTTGGGGTAACCAGAGTCACCTGCAATTGTCGAGGGACAACTGTTAGACACACACTATCGCTTAGGGACAACCCCATACTCAGACACCTATGTCAACTGTATTGGGACCTTGGCCTCATCTATTAGCCACACACAGTGCCTCAGGAGTTGCCCCGTCACAGTAGGGATGCTGCTATTTCTCAAAATGTAAGCGTCATGCACAGAGCCAGGAAACTTGGCATTGACATGGGAGATGCACTGGTCTGCCAAACACACCATCTGCACATTCATCGAATGGTAGCTCTTCCGGTTTCTGTACAACTATTCATTCCTGCAAGGGGGACAAATGCCACATGTGTACCATCAATGGCACCAATGATGTTGGGGATATGTCCCTGGGCATAGAAGTCACCTTTCACTGTGGGCAAGTCCTCCACCTGAGGGAAAACGATGTAGCTGCGCATGTGTTTCAGCAGGGCAGACAATACTCTGGACAACACGTTAGAGAACATTGGCTGGGACATCCCTGATGCCATAGCCATTGTTGTTTGAAACGACACACTGGCCAGGAAATGGAATACAGACAGAACCTGCACTAGAGGGGGTATCCCTGTGGGATGGCGGATAGCTGACATCAGGTCTGGCTCTAACTGGGCACACAGTTCCAGGATTGTTGCACAATCAAGCCTGTATGTGATTATGATGTGTCTCTCTTCCATTGTCGACAGGTCCACCAGGGGTCTGTACACCGGAGGATGCCGCCATCTCATCACCTGCCCCAGCAGACGTGCCCTATGGAGGAGAACAGCGAGCAGAGAGTGATCCAACACTGAGGTATCACAATGTGTTATTTGCAGAAACGTTATTAGTCCACAATGGGCCGGTATCTATCTCTATTCCTGGCCTAGATAGGTGTGACGTAGTTTTTATCCATCCCATGTGCCCCCCTGAAATGGCGGCTGCCTGACCTGTAAGGTGGGACAAGGGGATATGAGGTAACTGCGCTGGCGTTGTACACCGTCGCGGTGGGCGGTCGAAGACCGCTGTGCAATTCTGCATTGGTTAACATTGGGCCCTATGGGTCCCAGGAGCCAATTACGATGTACGCCGGCGGTGGCAGTATGCACTGCCGCAGAGGTGACCACCATTTTCTGTCTGTTCACTCACTTGATACCTGACTTTCAACAGGAGAGGACCTACACTGCAAGTGCTGCTGTGACCTATGTCTGGAAGAGACGATGGTTACAGTGTCTGGGGAAAGGGCCTCTGCCTTCACTTTGGAGGAGTTGGAGAAACTAGTGGATGGGGTCCACCCCCAGTACACGCAACTGTACGGTCCTCCAGACAAACAGGTGAGTACACTATGAGCATGCTGCATGGGCAATGCCTGCTTTGAGTGGTGTGGATGGAAGATACATCAGGGGCTGAGGCCTGCATGTGCGGATGGTGAGTGTATGTGTGTCAGGGCATGGGTGGGAACTGGTGGGCAATGAGTATGATGGTCCGGACGGCGAGTAATTTCCTTTTCCCCTGTACCATTCCTTTAGGTCAGCGCCCACCAGAAGAAGGGTATTTGGCGTGCCATCGCCAAGGATGTCCGGACCCACGGGGTCTACCACAGACGGAGCACCCACTGCCGTAAAAGATGGGAGGACCTGCGCCACTGGAGCAAGAAGACAGCGGAGGCCCAGCTGGTGATGGCCTCCCAACGTGGAAGGGGTGCCCGTCGCAACATGACCCCCCTGATGTCCCGGTGGCGAATCCGGAGTTGGATGGGCGCTTGAGGGCATCACAACAGCCACAAGGGGGTGAGTACACTCTCATTCAGCTGACTCTGTGCACATAACGATGTGTCTGGGTGGGGGAGGTGGGCAGTGTGTTCCCCTAAGCCAGGGCGAACTTGGTAGGCAAGGTCCCTTGTGAGGCAGGCTATGTGGCACCCCAACCCCACTAGTGGTAAGAGCCATCTACACCTAGTCAGGCTCCTGTGACTTCCAGGTGTGCAGCAATTGGGCTTAGGCCTCGTACCCCATGGTCAGGTGAAATTTCTAGGAACTGTTAGTGCATGGCGTAGTGCAGAGGGCTGCTCCCTGTGTGTTGAGTCCGCCAACGGTAGTGGTGTTGCATGCACTGATCATGTTTTTCTTCTGTCTTTCCTCCCGCTTTTTGTGGTCTCCCTGTTCTTGCGTGCTATAGCATCATCAGGCGGAGGAGCATTGGCACCGGAGCAGGAGGGAGCTGCAACCCACTTGGCCCTAGAGGGTGAAGCAATGGAGACTGAAGCCACGAGTGGGATGCAGGCCGAGGGGAGCTCTACGGCGGGGACAGGAGCAGACAACAGTGACAGCGACTCCTCCTCTGATGGGAGCGCCCTTGCGGTGGCGTGCACCTCTGTGCCCACCGCATCAACAGGTACAGCCGCCACCCCCCCTACCAGCACCGTCCTCCCAGCAGCCCCTAAGCGTGTGTCCCGTGCCCGCTCACCCAGGAGGGTGGGCATCTCCTGCGCCCCAGGCACCTCAGGCCCTGCCCCAGTCAACCCTGCTGCCCTCAGTGAGGAGGCTATTGACTTCCTGAGGTCCCTCACTGTTGGGCAATCTACCATTTTGAATGCCATCCAGGGTGTTGAAAGGCATTTGCAACAAACAAATGCATACCTGGAGGGCATTCATTCTGGGCCGGCGGCCCAACAGAGAGGATTTCAGGCTCTGGCCTCAGCACTGATGGCAGCCATTGTTCCTGTGTCCAGCCTCCCCCTCCAACTTCCTCCACCCAGACACAATCCCCTGTACCTCAGCCTATCCCAAGCACACCATCAGACCAGCATGCACACACATCAACACACAAGAGTGGCTCAGGCACACATCCCACAGGCACTCACACAAGCACCATCCCCAACCAGACACACCAACATCCACTGTCTCCACTGTGTCCCCCTCCTCCACATCCTCCTCCTTCCTCCCTGTCTCGTCTCCACTCACACCTGCATGCACTACATCCTCAGCCACTACCTCCATCACCAGCACGCCCATCACCACACACCGTTCACGTGCAATCACCACCCCCACTAGCATTCACACATCCCCTGTGTCCTCTCCCTGTGTGTCTGTAAGCCCTCCTCCAAAACTACACAAACGCAGGCACACACCCACCCAACAGCCATCCACCTCACAACAGCCTCCAGCCCAAGCACCTTCACTCAAATTCAGCAGACGTACACCTCCTACAACCACTACCTCTTCCTCCACTCCCAAACCTCCTCCATCTTCCCGTTCCAGTGTGTCTAAAAATGTTTCCTGGCAACCCTTGACCCCTTCCCTTCACCTCCCCTCCCCTTCCTTCCCCTAGGGCCAGGCTTTCTAGGTCCCAGCCCAGCACCTCAGCCAGCAAATCCCCAGGCACAGTGGTGCCAGCAGCTGCGGGGTCATCGAGTGCGCCATCCATCAGGGCTGCCAGTAAGCCACATAGTGAGGGCAAGGACATTCCACCAACTGCCAAGGTGAAAAACGGTGGCCACATTCCGGAGGGAGAAGCCAAAACTACCAACCACCAAGGGCTCAGCAAAAATAAAAGGGGATAGTGGCAAGACAACTGCGGCACCATCAAAAGTGGGGAAGGGCCAAAAGGAGAAGAGCAGGTCAGGAGAGGGCATGGTGGCACTGACTGAGAGACCAGTGTTCCACCTTCTGTCCACACCACACCAATCTGTATGGTGGAGAACACCACTAGCTGCCCCTCCACCACAACCGCCACCTGCACCTCCACCTGCACCGCCACCTGCACCGCCACCGGCACTACTACAGCCTCAGCGACAGTCCCCAGCCTCTTCCCCAGTGGGCAGCCGTCCGAGGCTGCAGGAGGCGTCCTGCTGTGTCCCTCAGCAGGTGCTGACCCATGCACCACCGCCAGCACCGCCGCCACAGACACCGCCGCAAGCACCGCCGCCACAGACATCGCTGCAAGCAACGCCACCGGCCCGAGACGTACTCGGACAGTGGCACCACCGCTGACATGTCTACCATCCCTAGTGGTCAGTCATCCGAGGTTGGAGGAGAGTTCCTGGACCCTAGGCAGCTTCCATGAGGCATGACTTCCATCACTGTTTGCACCTGCAGGTGGAAGGCGAAGCCACAGCAGTGTGGGGTATGTCTCTGCCTCTATGGCATATCATCCTACCTGTACCTCGCCAGTCACGTGGCACACACACCCAGGTGAGGGAATTGTACCGGGCACACTGCACGTGGAACACTTTGGGCACCATGCCCCCTCCAGAACCAGTGGTGAGATACATCCACTACTTCAGTCCTTGGCAGGATGAATCACTCTGGGCACCATGCCCCCTCCAGAACCAGTGGAGAATGACATCCACTACCTCAGTACTTGGCAGGATGAAGCACTCTGGGCATCAGGCCCCCTCCAGAACCAGCGGAGAGATACATCCACTACCTTTGTCCTTGGCAGGATGAAGCACTCTGGGCACCAGGCCCCCTCCAGAACCAGTGGAGAATGACATCCACAACCTCAGTCCTGGCAGGATGAAGCACTCTGGGCACCATGCCCCCTCCAGAAAAAGTGGATAATGACATCCACTACCTCAGTCCTTGGCAGGATGAACCACTCTGGGCACCATGCCTCCTCCAGAACCAGTGGGGAGATACATCCATTACCTCAGTCCTTGGCAGGATGAAGCACTCTGGGCACCAGGCCTCCTCCAGAACCAGTGGAGAATGACATCCACTACCTCAGTCCTTGGCAGGATGAAGCACTCTGGGCACTATGCCCCCTCCAGAACCAGTGGAGAATGACATCCACTACCTCAGTCCTTGGAAGGATGAAGCACTCTGGGCACCAGGCCCCCTCCAGAACCAGTGGAGGGATACATCCACTACCTCAGTCCTTGGCTGGATGAAGCACTCTGGGCACCAGGCCCCCTCCAGAACCAGTGGAGACTGTTATCCACTTGAGAGACTGTGGCTTTGCACTCCCCAGGATAAAGCAGTGGGCAAACCACCCAATGGAGGGACTTGAGAGACTGTGGCTTTGCACTCCTCGGGATAAAGCAGTGGGCAAATCACCCACTGGAGAGACTTGAGAGACTGTGGCTTTGCACTCCCCGGGATAAAGCAGTGGGCAAACCACCCACTGGAGGGACTTGTGAGACTGTGGCGTTGCACTCCCCAGGATAAAGCAGTGGGAAAACCATCCACTGGAGAGACTTGAGAGACTGTGGCTTTGCACTCCCCAGGATAAAGCACTGGGCAAACCACCTACTGGAGAGACTTGTGAGACTGTGGATTTGCACTCCCCAGGATACAGCAATGGTCATGGAGCCCACTCGTGCAGCAGTGGTGTTGTGCGTTCATCTGGCTGAGGTGCCACCCCTCCCCCCCGAGGTGCCTGTATATTTTCAGTCTGATGCCCCAGCAGTGTTCTCTCCGTTTCCAGTCAGGTATCTAGTGTGGGCTTCGCCCATTCATTTTGGGACCAGTGGTCCACAGACAATGAGCAGATGCCACCCCTTCATGCGCTGCTTTAATCAACTCCGGTCTTATATGGGGAAAATCTCTCACGCCTACACCTGGTATTCTAACTTCAGTGTTCAGGCGATCTCCCATTCGGTAGGAATACTTAGATGGAAATGTTTTAGGATAGGGCGTACTATCAGCCGTAGCTTTCATGGCAGCCCATATGTCTGCATCCGGTTTCGTAATAGAACATGTTACTGCAGCTACAGCGGCCACAGCCACTGCTGACTTTGCGGCTTCATCAGCCAATGTGTTTCCAGCAACTTATATCCCAACGCGCTGGTGTACAAGTGTATGTACAACATGGACATTTGGTAACGTCTCTTTCAGATCTGCTACTTTCTCCCAAAGTCTGTGTTTATTGGTGTTGCCTTTGGAATCTCTCAACCCATTCTGGCGCCAGTAATGCAGATATTCATTAAAGGACTGGACACAATAATATGAATCACAAACAATCAGCGTATGCTGTGCAGGATCCATGTGTTCTAGTGACATCACCAGAGCTTTTAGCTCTGCTAGCTGTGCTGTGCAATCTCCTAGCGTTTGCGTAAATGTATGTAGGGGACAAAATTGATCCCCCTCCATGTAACCGCTTACGACAGCGCAAGCAGCAGAATATTGGTGTTTTGTGCCAATTGCAGGTTGTGCCGAGCCATCTGTGTACATGACTCTATGATATTGTTCAATAGGCAATGTATTTGCGGGAACTGGGTATTCTATTTCATACTGCAAAAATTCTTCAGTTTGTAATTTTGGGTCACAAATGTAGTCTACCGTGGATGTAATGTTTTTGCATTCGGAACGCTGGCTTTTGTAACAGCCTCCAGGGCTGGGATCGGAGAAACAACAGTAATGCATTTTCCTTGGGCAAGAGGTCGTTCTTTGATGACAGCCATCTGCACAGCAGTGAGAATTTTCTCAGTGGGAACAAAGCGTTGTTCTGCCACTGAATATAAGTGTGATTTATATGCAATTGGAACTGTCTCACCTTCATTAAATGTCACATAGGTGAAACCGCTGGCACCAGCTATTACTCTGATGACCAAATGTGTTTTGTTATCCCTTGTGTGTAAGTGTTGTGCTGCAAGCATGTCTGTTTGCAAATCTCGAAGAATGTGTGTGTGTTCAATTGTCCAGAATTTACTTGAAAAATCAGGACATATCAGATCATATAAAGGTTTTATGCATGTAGCATAATCTGGAATGTAAGTTCTGGCTAAATTTAGGAAACCCAATAGATATTCGGTGGTTGTAACTGTGTGCATTTTTCTAAGAATTGTGGCGCTAAGCTCTTTCCTTCACTTGACAGCTCAAAATAGGACGCTGAGGAAGTCAATTTTTGTTTTTTTAAAATTGAATTTATAGCCCAATTCAGCAAATCCCACAACAATGCGGGCTACCCGTCTTAAATGTTATAGCAATTCATCATCCGTAAGATAGATATCATCTACATAGGACAATGCTTCAGGCTCAATCTCGTGCAAAATTGCTGTCACACGAGCTGCGAACAGTCCTGGACTGTTCTTATACCCCTGAGGTAAACTACAGATTTGTTTCTGGGAGCCTAGTGCGCTTAAACTTGTTAAGTCTCTACTCTCAGGCGCTATATTCTGACAAAAAAAAACATTGGAAATGTCCAGTGTTGTTTTGTATTTTTTACGCACTATATTGTTCACTAGTGCTATGTGAGTTTTGTATAGCATAAGTGCGTGTATGCCAGTTTAAATGTATGTAGTCTAAGACTATTCTATATGAATGGTCTGGTTTAGCTACTAGGAATAATTGATTATTCATTGGGGAGACACAGGGTTCAATTACGCCCTGGTACTCTAATTGTGTGAGTATTTCTCTCACAGGTGCTTTTGCTTTGTGTTTTATAGGATACTGAGGTTGGGGTTGAGGTTAATTTTTAATTGGAATTACATGGTAGGGGGATTCTTTATCCTATCCTACGTGATTTCAATATAGCGCAGGTGCCTGTGCCAAAGCCCAATCAATGGCATAGGATTCAGCGAGTTCCTCTGGAACAAAGGTTGAGAAGGAAGGCTTAATCACGTCTTCCCCATATGGGCAGATACGGACAAATTCAAGTGGCCAACTTTGTTCGGCCAACAAAACATCATATATGTTTACCATGCAATCCCAAAAGATTGCGTCTATTATGCGCTCAATGTCTCCTTCTAACTGCAGCGTTACTTTCTACACCCTATCAGGCGTAGAGACACGCATGTCCGCAGTTTCTACTTGTAGAAAGTCATCAGTTGCTTTCACCTCCAGATGCTCTAGAAGACTCTGGCGAACTATTGTGACCTATGCGGCGCTGTCTAGCAGCGCTAGTGCCCACTTCCTGTTCTTGAAGAGGATCCTCTTCCTGAGTGGTATGTCGGACTGTAACTGCTGACACTTTTTTCTTTTTGAATTCGGGTTTTTGTTGGGTGGGTTTCTCTTCCTTTTTAACAGAAACCTCCAAAGAGCGTTATGATTCCTCTCTCGGTTTCACGTACTCTAGTCTTCGCTCTGATCGCCCCCCTCCTTCATTTTGTTTTTCCGATGAGTCCTGAAAGGAACAAGATTGGCATGTATCAGTATATTGATGTCTATCAGGCGTTTTTATATTATCTCTATTTCTGAGATTATATGTGTTCTGCGGGGTCTCCGTACGGGGTCTCCATACGGGGAGATTCTCCCCTCTCTTTTTTTAGGAGTTTGTTGTTTTTTATCCCAGCTTTTCTTATTACCCTCAGGTGCTTGCTTGGGAAAATCTTAATTCGATGTTCCCTTAAATTGTGGTTTAGATGGTCTGGACCCTAAACTGTCTCGGCCAATGCTAGAATAGGTCTCTGCAATTATCTTAGGCAGCTCGCGTTCCTGATCCTGTTGCGGAATGTCACGGTGCCGCATGCGCACTGCAAGTGCGACCGCTTCCCTTTA
Organism: Pleurodeles waltl; assembly: GCF_031143425.1. Classification (NCBI taxonomy): domain Eukaryota; kingdom Metazoa; phylum Chordata; class Amphibia; order Caudata; family Salamandridae; genus Pleurodeles; species Pleurodeles waltl. The sequence continues at coordinate 1,400,227,322 of NC_090440.1, read as the reverse complement.
AGGTTACTTAAAATGATTGAGGATACTGTGGCAAAATTGCCCATCAATTGCATCCCCAAATCAGGGACCGGGGCAGCCCCATATTCATCTTGAATTTGCTTCAACACCTCTGGTAAATTAGCAAGTGTTGGTGTACCGTGTGCAGTTGTATAGAGCGTGGCAAATACCGTGCCCCAGCTATTACAGTTATCCACTGTAGGGACCATCCCAAAAGGCAAGCACATCTATTCTTATCCTGAGGTCCCGTATGGGGAAATACTGCCTTCAGCGCATTAATTTTTTGTGCTAACCAAAACAGAGTTTCCTCCCGTTTGGCGGGTACTTTATCCATGATTGAATGTACAGTCGCAGGGTTTATACCTGGTGTTACTGCATGTGGATGTGCTGGAGCAGCACGTGCTGGGTTTGTATTTAATTTTTGCATTATGAATTGTACTAATCATCTATGTATCACTGTTAACTCTGTTTATAAGCAACTAACCTCAGCTACCGCTAAATGTGCAACTGCGGGAAGTGGTGTATAGGTGGCCAATAAAGGATAGGTAGGACCATCATTACTTAGAGGACCTAACCTTACTGGTAAAATTGTGTGGGGTAGGGCGCCATCAAGCCAATTATTATGTTCTTGATAAGATAAAGGTATTTCTAAAAATGCGTATGCTCTGTATTGTCCAGGTGTATTTGCAAGTGTATAATGATGAAATGTATTTGTGTTCCCATCAACTCCTGGAAATGTGACTCAAGAATAAAAAAAGTTCTATTCTATATGCTGCATGGGCATCCACCACAAATGTGACTGAACCCCCCTAGGGCATTAAGCCATTTGCTAATAAATGTGCAGTCAGAGGTTGTCTCATATTAACTGCTATTTGTATCTGCTGTGGATTCGCCATCATAGACGTACTATATGTTCAGAAGAGGCACACCAAATGGAATTTTTCCTTTTAAAGTTCAAGCTTGAACAACCTCCAGCTAAAAGTAGGATAGCCTACGTAGCTGGGGTGGAACTACTCAGTACCACGGATATCTCCGTATACGGTATTGAAGCATCATTATATATTATGAGACAGAGATAGTCAGGAGAACCCGAAAATTAGAGCCTGACCAAACGTTGGCGGCACCATGTTGCATGGGCTCTCATTATTCTAATGAGACTACTGGATTTTGAGCGGCAGAATTGCCCGCGGTGTGGGAGACTAAGGCCCTCATTACAACCCTGGCGGTTAAAGACCGCCAGGGCTGTTTTGGAGGTTGCACCGCCAACAGGCTGGTGGTGCAAACCCGCATATTACGACCGCGGCAGAAGCGCTGCGGTCGCAACGCCGGGACCCGGCGGATTTAATCCTCCAGGGCAGCGCTGCTTGCAGTGATTCCCAGGGGATTACAAGTCCCCTTCCTGCAAGCCTTTTCATGGCGGTATGAACCGCCATGGAAAGGCTGGTGGAAAGGGGAGTTGCGGGGTCCCTGGGGCCCCTGCACTGCCCATGCCTTTGGCCCCCTGGCACAGCCCCACACAGCTTTTCACAGTCTGCACCTGTCGCACTTGCGCAACACCGCCGGCTCCATTTGGAGCCGGCTCCCGTGTTGCGGCCAACATCCCCGCTGGGCCAGCGGGCATAAACTCAGTTTCCGCCCGCTGGCCCAGCAGGGATGTCGTAATGGCCACTGCGGGAGTGCGGCCGCATTGGCGGCCGCACGGCGGTTACAACCGCCGTCCGCCAATGTTGTAATGAGGGCCTAAGTCTAACCCACTGCAGGTGACACCTGTCGCTCCAATCCCGGTTTTGCTCCGACTAACTAGCAGTGCCTCATCTCCACCCAAGAATAGAGATGACTGGGCAGCCGAGCGCATGACATACTTAACTTCTCAGGGAAGTCGTGGTCACTCAGGTCTCATCCGTTTCTCTCATTTACAATTCAGTCTCATATATAAGTAACATACAGAGGCAGTACATGTTTCAATAATGGGTTTAATAAAATGACTGCATCTTAGATAACAAAGCGTGAGCTGCAATAACCAGGACGACACAACATGACAGTATTAAAATTGTGACAAGAAGAGTGAAGCATAAAAACAACACGATCATATTGTCACTAGGATCAATGGACTAATTCCTATTTAGGTTATAAATGAGCACAGCATGTTAAGCTCTAATTCTGCCCTTCAGGTTCCCCTGGGAAGACATCAACCCTCATACCAGAGTGAAGGCCTGCGGTCTGCATTAACATCTGTAGCGAAGCATTCAGCAATCAGCATACAGTCGTGGTTCCCTGGCTGGAATCTCCCTCTAACGTGTAAGGGACAAGGAAGTGTTTTTATAACAACACAGCTGATATTCTGAGAAGATGTCCCTAAGTAAGGATGTGTATTTTCTACGAATGTTGGAGACTAAACTTCTACCACGTTCACCGGCAATGTACCGTGCTGTAGCCATGGAAGAAGCACAGAATGATCAAGAATGTCTTGTTTGAGAACAGAGTGCTGGCCTGGGCAAAAACAGTTAGATAAACAGAAAATAAAACAAGACCGTAAAAATGGTTATTGTAACAATAATAAAACAAAGTTGAATAAAACATATCTAGTTGAAAGTGCACAGTGGCCTAGTGTATTAAAATAACGTGCATGGAGCTGTAACTAAAACGGCTACACAACAGTATCAGTTTATCAACACTGTCCAAACACCGCTTTAGGATGTTAACCCATAAACCAAGTCAATTTTGTTTTGGTTTAATGTTAATACGTTTTTGCCCATTTTATATCATAAACAGGAGTGACCCTTCACTCTTGCATCAGCGAGTGAGTCTGACACCAAAAACTGAACCGTAGAAGAGATGCTCGAACATTTCTAGGTAATATTTTGTTTTCAGTCAAACACTCACTGATTTTTAGGGGTTGTACGAAGGAACACCGACTTTGAAAACAACTAGTGCCTTAACAACGAGGTCGGAACACCGACCTCGTTCTTACTACTAATGATTTTACCACGAATGCCTTAACAACGATATTTCGTTGTAAAGGCATTCCTGATAAAAGCATTACTAATAGGCACCATTCACCCTCCATCCCTCACCCCACCCCCCCAACCCCACCCCAAAACCTAAAACCCCCTATCCCCCCACCCCTCCACAAAAACGCCCCACCCCCCCAACCCCACCCCAAAACCTAAAACCCCTAATCCCCACCCCCTCCTCAAAACCAAAAACGCCCCACCCCCCACCCCACCCCAAAACCTAAAACCCCCTAGCCCCCACCCCATCCCCAAAACCAAAAACGCCCCACCCCCCCAACCCCGCCCCAAAACCTAAAACCCCCTAAATCCCCACCCCCTCCCCAAAACCAAAAACGCCCCACCCCCCTACCCCGCCCCAAAACCTAAAACCCCCTGACCCCCCACCCTCTCCCCAAAACCAAAAACGCCCCACCCCCCAAACCCCACCCCAAAACCTAAAACCCCCTGACCCCCACCCCCTCCCCAAAACCAAAAATGCCCCACCCCCTCAACCCCACCCCAAAACCTAAAACCCCCTCACCCTCCACCCCCTCCCCAAAACCAAAAATGCCCCACCCCCCCAACCCCACCCCAAAAACTAAAACCCCCTGACCACCCCACCCCCTCCCCAAAACCAAAAACTCCCCACCCGCCCAACCACACCCCAAAACCTAAAACCTCCTAACCCCTCACCCAAAACCAAAAACGCCCCACCCCCCCCAACCCTACCCCAAAACCTAAAACCCCCTAACCCCCTCCCCAAAAACAAAAACACCCCACCCCCCCAACCCCGCCCCAAAACCTAAAACTCCCTAACCCCCACCCCCTCCACAAAACCAAAAACACCCCACCCCAAAACCTAAACCCACCACTTACCTTAGTCGACCCCTTGTCACCTGCGTCGTCCTCCTTCGCCAACTTCCTTCTTTGTACCTTAACCACGCATGTTCGTTGTTCAGAACATACGTAGTTAAGGCATAAAATAACGGAGTCGTGGTTAAAAAAAGCACTGTGCGCTTTCGTTAACCACGACTTTCGTAAAAAAAAAGTCGTAATAAAGGATGTTTCCCATTTTTAGGTGCATGAACATAAATATAGTAATCAATTTGGCAAACCATTAATCCTCAAGCAGTGGTTGTCATCCAATGTTCCAGTGGAACAGCTATGCAGGTCAGCCAAAGAGGACCTTGATCACCTAGTTTGTATTTGTCCTGAACCTTTAAAGAGCAGGAGAGAGCTTCTGAGAGTGTCCTTTAAGCAGTGCTTAATTTGTAAATAAAAACGTGCCGGTGTTTAAAGCCCTCTTCTTAAACATGTGGCTGCTGCAATCAAATGTGCAGGGACTGAATATTAAGGCAGTGTAATCCTGAAGCCATCTCGGGCCTCCTCAATCCATTTACACTCACTCCCTGCCCCTCCAGCTCACTCTTGCAGCTGTCTTCTTTCTCCCATTGTGACACTTTTTCGTTTTAATCTTCCTCCGTCTTTCCCATATGTGTCTTTTGCTCGCAGCAAATGCTTGGGGCAGAAGAATAAGCGCCAGCACTCAAAAATAAGTGCTGGTGTTCAGAACCGGAAACAACAAGCACAAATAAAGCACTGCCTTTAAGCAACGTGGCATTCGATCCGGTAGACAAACAATCCTTGCTTGATTTAGCCCTATGGTCACAGTCATGAAGTGCCGGTTTATAACACTTTTACTAAGAGCAGTTCTAAACTTGAAGAGACTAATGTTTTAAGATTATGATCACAAAGTGCTTACGTGTCTTCGAGTACGGGTATGCCCATATGCCTTTGCAAGTGTTGTTTTAGTTTTTTTTACCAATTAAATTATGTACGGTGTTTTAAAAATGTTCATTCTGTACTAAAATGTGTACTGAATGAAATAATTGTATCTAATTAGAAATAATAAACATGAATCTGTGAAACAGCGACGCAATTAGTTTACATGCCACACTTCTTTTAAAGTTGCTGAAGTTAGGTTGTGCTTTAGAGTTACTACTTTACACCAATGACAAATGCATAGAGTGGTTATTTGATTCTTCTTCCTGTTTGCAAAATATACATATGAGCTAGACTATTGATCACTTTGGGCACAACATATGTGATACAATTTTATAAGATACACATATACTTTAAATCAGTGGTGGCTAGGCTATGGCTGACCTGTCCTGATATTTTATGCGAAGTGGTAGTAGAAATATATGCTATATACAGGTTGTATATCCAGAGCTATCTGAGCAGAAGTTTATCAGTCAGCCCATGTATCTTGTAGCATCACTTTTTCAGCCTTCAAGCCTAATTTCTATGAAATTACTCATTGCTGCTGCAATGCAGCGATGCGTCAAAAAATGTAACACTGTGGAACAACAGATTCTAACATCATGGTTGTTCACATTTACAATTCAGTGCACCATGGGGTAAGGATCCTGCCTGCATCTGTGCGCCACATTGTTAGGAAATGTGGTGCTACTGCCGCTAAAGCGACACTAGGCTGATTTGCATCACATAAATCACCGCAGCCGTCCTAGCGTCACCTTTGTGCGTCCAATGTGTCAAAAAAGAGGTTAAAAAAACGCTACATTGGGCTAAAAAAAGAGGAACACTCTGCTGAAGCAGCCATGGAGGATAGAGGAGGCCACATGTTCCAGGATAACCCCAGAAACCCCAGTACCAGCCAGAATATCCAAACACTCACAGGGGAAGGGGAAGAGGAAGTGCAAGTTTAGTGAGGAGGAGAATAACATCCTGATCACTGAGGTGACAGAGCACCACCACCAGCTATTTGTCACCTCAAAATTGCCATCAGGGAGGAAAGAGGCTATATGGCAGTCTATTGTGGAGAAGTTCAACACTGTGGAAGAAGTCAAAAGAACAGTGACCGACTGTAAGGAGTGCTGGCATCATTGCAAGTGTAGGATAAAAGAGAAACTGGCTAGCAACATCAAGGAAGCATAGCAGACCGGAGGAGGAAGTCCGGCGAGATGGTAGCAGCTGTCATCAAAGAGGAGTTGGTGGCAGGAGTCCCAAGATAGGACAGTGCAGCCTATGATAAACAAGACCCACTTGGTAAGTTGCAATGAGTGCAATGTGACAGTTAGGTAATTTCGTAAGTTGCAGTCAGCCATGTTCCAGTGCTCCAAAACACTATCTGCAGGCCAAAGGGTAGTATGCTGGTTTATCTATGGTTAAACATTTAAAAAAATGTAATCCACACTGACCAGTTACAATTTGCACAGCTCAGTCCAGATACATCACCTCCCTCCCTTCAATGTGTGAAGTGCAGTATCAGTCTATGTTTACCTTTCTTTATATAGTGGCACTTGCAGTGGAATTTACATCACTCACCACAACTAAAACTCCCAAAATACAAAACAAAAAACATGGACTGGAACAATACATCATGCATGCACACTGCTACGCTGCACAACCTGACTATGACAATGCAGGCAACTTGGCACCATAAAGATATTTGGTCTCATTTCGGCCCGTGCACACTAATCTGGACTAGAAATTCTCAGAACGGAATGGATGTGTCAGAGGAGAAACCACTCATCTGAGGGGGGATCAGGTGTGGGCTATGGTAAGTATGTACAAAAAGGGACATGGCAAGAGACAAGAGGCATGTCTATAGTACCCTTCATGAAAATACATTGCACCCAGCTGACCTCTTGTGGAGGGTGAGAGCACACAGGTGTCAGCTGCCATGGAAGGGACCACCTGAACTCCTCCCATCTACTAAATCAGAATAGGTGTAGGGGGAATGCAAGAAATGCACACCAGAGGACCACGTGTGTCGAAACTAAAGATGATGTGTGGGCCTTGTGGGCCCCTGCTAGTTTTGTGCAATGTAGGTGCTGGCTGTGCATGTAAAACTACCATGTGGTCTGAATGGGGAGACTGTGCATACCAGGGAGGTGAGAATGAACATGTTTCCTGGCAGGTCGCCTCACCAACACACATGCACTCCTGTGTCTGACTGGGCCACACTTGTGTCACAGTTGGGTAGGGTTTGCAGAGAACACCCCATTGGGATACTACATTCTACATGTCATGTGGACCTGGGGGACGATGTAGCACTTGCCAGAAGGGAGTCTGATGCAACATTGTCTCAGGGTGCCACGAGGATAAGTTGGAGGATATCAAACAGAGACCTGACCCGCAATAGTAAGAAATACTTAGCCACCACAAATTACAAGAATCATGAAAGGTCCCAGGCTGAAGTGGGTGGGAGTAGAGATGTGGGAAACATAGGTAGGTACTTGGCACTATTTCCAACGTTACTTCCATGTGGGGTGATGCCCGACCCCTAGCTCCCAATAACAAAACAACATGTAGTTCCACTACATATGGTCACGCCTAATCTATGTGTCGTAGGCGCATGAGAGTAAATGTTTGATTGGCATAGCATCAGTGTGTGACACTAACTCATGTTCCAGGACCCAAACATGGGTAAACAGAGGAGGCACGTACACATAAACTGGTTTGGGTCTGAGTCACATGACGTGTGACACTCTGCAGATAACCAACTCTGATCATGATGAAATGGGGTGAATGTCAGTGATCATAATCTACCCAGTTGGACAGGGCCCATCCTCTCAGAGTAGGAACACAGTGCTTTTGAGAACAATGTAGAGATGTTACCATCTGTAAGGAAATCACAGTGCAATTTGCCCACAATCACCATGCATAGCAGGCGTCCTATGCATCACGATTGAACTGAAAGTGCTAAATCTGCAACCTTGATTGTCAACCTGACAACTCATGTCAACTTCTAACAGAGAGTGCCATTACCGTTTTTCTAACTCATTGCAGAGGATGAACCCATACCTCCTGGCCAGCAGACTTCAGTGATGATGTAGATGACAAGCTGCAAACTATAAACAAAGACACCTCCATCAAATATTGGGCTCAAAACAGACACAGCATTGCGGGGTCTCCTGATGATCTGCCTACCATCCAACAGACAACACCTGCCACCCCACCCAGAGTCCTGAACTCCAGGGACCCACAAATTAAGTTCCAACAGACTGCAGTAGGAGTCCAGTGGGAGCTGGCAGATCAGGTGCGAGCGGTTATGGACATCATGGCCGTTACCTTACAGCCAGTGCATAGATGCTCCAGTCCAAAAAAGGACAACTCTACTGCCATAAGAGGCACCTAATCTCCGCTCTGTGGCCTCTAGAAGTCCCTGGCTGACATCGCTGGTGTCATGAGGCTTAGACATGAGCAAATGCCCTGCCAAAGTGGCACGAGCAAGGTTGCCAAGCAGCTTGGAGTAATCAAAAACATATTGGTGTCCATGGAGAGTAAGCAGAACTCCCTCATTGCTACCATGGCTGCTTTCCACTGTGACATTGCGGGGGTGTTGCAATATCAGCAGATCATACTTGCTGCTGTGTTGCCTTATATTTTGCCACAGATGAAAGCTGCGGTGGACATAGGATTCACATCTTCAGCCCCTGATGTGTGTGTGTCTTCCTCTTCTCTGACACCAACAACACCTCTCTCACAGGAGGTACCACATACATCAGAGGGTGAAGATGTGGACTGCGCCTCTTTCCCCTGGTAGCAATTCTCTGAGCCACATACCCAATTTCGCCTTTGCCCGGTGCTTATAAAAATGCCAGTGTAAAATCAACTGCCACTGTCCTCAATTTCATTCTCCCCCTGGTTGACCTTACACATTTGTGGACTGTCAATGTGGCCAACCTACCCTAATGGCAATGTAGTCCTCCTCACTTAAGCACTCCTCTCCTCCACATGTTCCATGACATGTTTCCCCCATGGACTCTGTATGGACATCCACTGGCTCTATACATCTTTTGGGGTTCCTATCCTATGAACTGTTCCTGTGAGCCTCCTAAATATTTGCACATGTGAATAAAAGCACCAAGTACAACTTGTGTGTTGTATGTGTGTTTGTGTCAGGACTAAGTTTAAAAGGGTGCATTGTGTGAGGCAAAGACACCAACTACTTGCCAAAAGGACATGCGTGTGTTGGAGCGAGGGACAAAGCTGTTGACTAGCATTCAGTTACTCAAGCTCACAAGCACGAAGTGCAACAGGTATCTTGCAGTCAATGTTAAAGATGATTGAAGTCACTTCACAGGAGGCTGGTCTACCCATGGATAGTAGCAAACAAACAGCTTTACTGTGAGAAGCAAATGAGCAAGTGTGAGTGTGTAAGAAGCAGGTATCAGTGTGTGAGTTAAAAATCCTTGGATTCTGGATAATGCTTCCAAAACAACATCCTTCCAAAGCATGTTGCATGACTTACCCAAACAGAGCAACAGTTTGTGAATACCTGTGCTGGGCTGTGTATCCAGTCACATCTAGATTGCCACGTACGCTGCTCAACGGTGTTTGTAGAAAACTCATGTGAGTCCATGGCCAACCTGACAGGTACCTGTCTATAGGTAAATCACGTAGTCACACATGTTGCCAAACACTGCTAGCAAAGACAAAGGCATGTACTTAACATTACCTGAGCACACATGCTAACTCCTACACAGTAAATCATGATGAAGATTTATATGCAGCAAACAAAGATACCCTAAAAGCATATATGTTTAAAACTACCTAACCTACAAAACGTAATTATTCTAACCTATACTTCCTTATTCTAAATACTAACTACAACTATCTTAACGTACACTACCTTACTCTATACATTTAACACTACATAATAAACTTCAACCCACAGCTCCTTAACCCCTGCGTTGCCAGGCCTTTTCCCCTCCTGTGCCAAGCCATTTTTTGGGATATTTGGGGCAGTTGGTGCTTAGGCCTCCATAACTTTTTGTCCACATAAGCTATCCACGCCAAATTTGCGTCTTTTATTTCCAACATCCTACAGATTCTAGAGGTACCCAGAGTTTGTGGGTTCCCCTGAAGGAGACCAAGACATTAGCCAAAATACAGCAACATTTTTGTTTTTTGAATGAAAAATGGGAGAAAAGGGCTGCAGAAGGAGGCTTGTGGTTTATGCCCTGAAAATGGCATCAACAAAGGGTTTATTGTGCTAAAATCACCATCTTACCAGCTTTCAGGAACAGGCAGACGTGAATCAGAAAAACACATTTTTCAACACAATTTTGGCATTTTACTGGGACAAACCCCATTTTTACTATTTTGTGTGCTTTTAGCCTCCTTCCAGTTAGTGATAGAAATGGGTGTGAAACCAGTGCTGGATCCCAGAAAGCTAAACATTTCTGAAACTTAGACACAATTCTAAATTCACCAAGAGGTCATTTGTGTAGATCCTACAAGGTTTTCCTACAGAAAATAAAAAAATATTGATATTGAGGTGAAAAAAACAGTCCTTTTTCTTCACGTTTACTCTGTAACTTTTTCCTGTGATGCCAGATTTTTTAAAGCAATATACCGTTACATCTGCTGGACTCTTCTTGTTGTGGGGATATATGGGGCTTGTAGGTTCGTCAAGAACCCTAGGTACCCAGAGCCAGCAAATGAGCTGCACCTTGCAATGGGTTTTCATTGTATATCAGGTATCTTGCAATTCATTTGGTGAAATATCAAGACTGAAAAATAGGTATCAAGGAAACCTTTGTATTTCCCAAATGGGCACAAGATAAGGTGTTGAGAAGCAGTTGGTATTTGCACATCTCTGATTTCTGGGGTCCCCCTACCAGAATGTGAATTACAGGGCATTTCTCAAATGGACATCTTTTTTACACACTTTCTTACATTTGGAAGGAAAAAATGCAGACAAAGACGAGGGCAATAATACTTGTACTGCTATTCTGTGTTTCCCCAAGTCTCCCGATAAAAATGGTACCTCACATGTGTGGGTAGGCCTAGTGCCCATGACATGAAATGCCCCAAAACACAACGTGACCACATCACATTTTCCCAAAGAAAACAGAGCTGTTTTTTGCAAAATGCCTAGCAGTGGATTTTGGCCTCTAGCTCAGACGGCCCCTATGGAAACCTACCAAACCTGTGCATTTTTTAAAACTAGACACCTAGGGGAATCCAAGATGGGGTGACTTATGGGGCTCTCACCAGGTTCCGTTACCCAGAATCCTTTGCAAACCTCAAAATTAGGCTAAAAAAGCTCCTTCTCCTCATATTTCGGTGACAGAAAGTTCTGGAATCTGAGAGGAGCCATAGATTTCCTTCCACCCAGCATTCCCCCAAGTCTCCTGATAAAAATGGTACCTCACTTGTGTGGGTAAGTCTAGTGCCTGCGAAAGGAAATTCCCCAAAACACTATGTGGAAACATCAAAATTATCAAATACAAAACTACCTGTTTTTGCAGGGGGGGCACCTGCGTTTTTGGTCCTGGGCTGAGCAGCCATATAGGGAAACCTACCAAACCCAAACATTTCTGAAAACTAGACACCCGAGGGAATCCAGGGAGGTGTGACATGCGTGGAACCCCCAGTGTTTTCTTACTCAGTATCCTCAGCAAACCTCAAATGTGGCCAAAAAAACACGTTTTCCTCATATTTTAGTGACAGAACGTTTTGGAACCTGAGCGTAGCCACAAATGTCCTTCCACCCAAAATTCCCCCAAGTCTCCCTATAAAAATGATACCTCACTTGTGTGGGTGGCCGAGGTGCCTGCAACAGAAAAAGGCCAAAAACCTGTAGAGATTGAGGGGATAGGACAGTGAGTTGATGAGCACATATCTTTCTTTTGTGCATTTTTGGGCTGACTCTGCTTTGGGGACCCACACAAGTGAAGTATCATTTTTCTTGGGAGACTGAGGGGAACGCTGGGTGGTAGGAACTTTGTGCCGGAGCGGTGATCCTACAAAGAAAAGTGAGGAAAATATGCTTTTTTAAGCAAATTTTTAGGTTTGCAAAGGAGTCTGGGTAAGAAAATGTTGGTGGAACGACACAAGCTACACCTCCCTGGACTCCTTGGGGTGTCTAGTTTAAAAAAATGTTTGGGTTTAGTAGGTTTCCCTATATGAAGGCCGCACCTGGGACCAAAAACATAGGTTCCCCCCAACACAGGTAGTTTTGTAATAGATCATTTTGATGTGTCCACATACGTCTGTGATGTTCCAAACACTAAAATTGTGAAAAGAAACACACTTAGGTTATGTTAAAAAGACCTCTCACCCACCAACCAATTTGGTGGCATGCTTCATCATCGGGGTCCCACCAGAGACACCTTGCTTGTCATGAGTGTGTTGTGCCACCTGATTACAGAGGAGCCGGTTTTGTAATTTTTACAACACATACTGGCTGGATTTGGCATGAGGATGAGTGATGGTTCAGTACATCAAATTTTATTAACAAGAGATTTCACAAAAAATAACTGAATGGCCAAATAATTGAACCAATGACTCTCAGCTTGTGAGTTGTAAAGCCACGACAAAACACCCACCACTTTATAGTCCACTCACACACCTTTCATACATGACATGCACAAGACCATTTACGCCGCCAGCCACGGGCCCAGCACAATACAACACTCGCATCGACAGACAGCACCACTTAAGCGCCCATCACTTACATACGCCCATGCCTGATACAGCAATCACACCAGCTGATGGGAGTGTGTGGACTGGCGTTTGGCTGGCAGTGTGTTGCAGTAGCCAGCAGCAAGTCAATATTTACACCGCCAGCCAAGCGCCACTCCACACACAATGCCATCACTTTCTTTTCTAAACAACAAAGAAACCACTAACTAATTACAAATAAGTACACAACTACAAACACAAAAGCTCTAAGTAAATATATGACAGAAATGCCAACCGTGAAACTGAACATATGAAAATATAAAACAGGCAGTTTACGCTCACGGTAGTTCCCAGTAATTTTTCTGGGTGTGGTAACTCCTGAAACAGCGACCCACACACAGCTCAGGCTTTGAAGGAAAATCTGGGCAGTGCATTCGAGTCTCCCTCTGGATACCTCTTTGAGCACAGACTCAACATTTCTTAGCTGGGAAGTCTTTTTGGGTGTGGGAGGAATGTGCTCAGCAAAGTGGCAATCTTTCAATATAGCCACATCCTCCACCACTGCTTCTCTAGGAACTCTTGCCTGTTCCACCACAATAAGGCTCTCTATCACTGACTCCTGAAATTCCACAAATGTGATCTTTGACTCAGGAGAACTATCCTTGAACATAATAAAACCATTAAAGGTGGCCAAGTGGAACAGGTGAATCGCTAACTTCTTATACCAAACATAAGACTAACAAACATCGACTCTATCTGCACCTCCCATGTGCTTATTATACACAGGTTTGCGCACTTCGGCAACATGGCCCCAAACAGTCACTGGGGAAGTACTCTCATCATGGATGGTACTTCGCATGTAGACATCTCTCCTGCCTGTAAATTTAAGAGCTAGCAGCTCATCATTCTGCAAGGCACTGCACTATCCTCTCTCAAGTTTTTTTACAGACAAGCTTCTTTGGTTAGCCTTTCCAATTACAATGGATTGTGCCACAAGCAACAGTGTCCACTCTAAACAATTACTTGAACATCTGCACTCCAGTGTAGAAATTATCTACATACAAATGGTGACCTTTGTTAAACAGTCGCGTACCAAGTTCCCACATAATTTTCTCACTAACTCCAAAAGTGGGCGGACAACTAGAGGGGGTCAATACTGGATTCCCTACCAGTATAGACCCTGAAATTATACACATGTCCTGTACTACTTTCAGACAGCATATACAATTTAATTCCATACTGTGCACTCTTGCTAGAAATGTACTGCCTAAAAACCAAACAACCCTTGAACAGGGCCAAAGACTCGTCCACAGCTATTTCTTTGCCTGGAACATAGGCCTCTGAAAAAATGATCCAGGACAGGCCTAATCATAAAAAGATGGTCAGAATCAGGGTGATCTTGTGGCAAGGCTAAAGCATTGTCAACAAAATGCATCATCTGAAGAAGAAGCAAATACAGATTACGACTCATGGTTGCAGGAAATATAGCTGTTGCCATCAAGGGACTAATAGACCAATAAGAAGCCAGTGATGGCTTCCTTATCAACCCCATCAAAAAAGTCAAACCCAAAAACATTTTCATCTCTTCCAAATTTGTGGGAATCCACTGGGTAGCTCTAGAGTGTGGCCTAAGTCTGGCAGCGGTGTCCCTCAAATACTGCTTCACATACAAATTAGTCTGCTCAACAATCTCTTCCAAAAACACAACGTCCATAAACAACTGAAAGAAATTGACATTCGAGAAGTTTTCCATATTGACTCTACTCCCCGGTAGACCAGTAAAGGCAGGTAACTCTGGCTGCTCCATGTTTGGGGCAACCCAGAGTTCAGGTCATCCAATGGGAAACCTTTCAGCCCCAGACTGCTGCACTATTGGCACATCAGTAATATCCTCCAAAACAGGCCCTTTATCGGCACTGAGAGTGGCTTCCTCATCAGAAGGTTCCTCTCGGACAGAATATCTCACTTTCTCCTCTGCCTCAGATGCAGTCAGTCTCATAATAATGGTCAGAAGACGACTCAAAAAGCATGCCAACAACCTGCTGAGCGGTTACTCTGCGGCTAGCCATGATCCTTTCTAAGAAGTGTAACTTAACAAATGCGCCAATAACAACCAGCACTGTCTAAAATAAGTAACTAAGTGTGGCTTTATCACATAGAGTTATGTACTGAAAAACTATACCACTCACTTGCCTGAAAAAGCTATACTCACCAGCAACTACTCTGTACAGACACAGCAATCACCAATGATATCCCACTAAAAAGAAAAAAGAAAAGCAAATTAGACATAAGACAACACAAATATCATTGTGCACAAATCTAAGGACAATTTCACACACAATCCTGCATTTAGTACACCACCTACAAACATGTCATTCATGCATCCTCGGCAACACCCCGTCTGCCTGGGACGACTCCTGGTGGCCCACGGCCCTCGGCACCGCACCGACCCCCGCAGACCACGCCCGCAACCTCGGCTTCATCTTGGACCCTCTTCTCACCATGACCAAGCAAGTCAACGCCGTGTCCTCCGCCTGCTTCCTCACTCTCCGCATGCTCCGTAAGATCTTCCGCTGGATCCCCGCCGACACCAGAAAAACCGTGACCCACGCCCTCGTCACGAGCCGCCTGGACTACGGCAACACCCTCTACGCCGGGACCACAGCCAAACTCCAAAACCGCCTGCAACGCATCCAAAACGCCTCGGCCCGCCTCATCCTCGACGTACCCCGCAACAGCCACATCTCCGCACACCTGAGACACCTGCATTGGCTCCCAGTCAGCAAAAGGATCACCTTCCGTCTTCTCACCCACGCACACAAAGCCCTCCACAACAAGGGACCGGAATACCTCAACAGACGCCTCAGCTTCTACGTCCCCACCCGCCCCCTCCGCTCCGCTGGCCTCGCACTTGCTGCCGTCCCTCGCACCCGCCGCTCCACGGCGGGTGGGAGATCTTTCTCCTTCCTGGCGGCCAAGACCTGGAACTCCCTCCCCACCAGCCTCAGGACCACCCAGGACCACTCCGCTTTCCGGAGACTCCTAAAGACTTGGCTGTTCGAGCACCGATAACCCCCCCTTTCCCCCCTAGCGCCTTGAGACCCGCACGGGTGAGTAGCGCGCTTTATAAATGTTAATGATTTGATTTGATTTGATGGCAACAATACTCCTTTGGAGTAAATTGCTTTTACTTACCTAAAACATGCAACTATGCAAACCGCAGGTCAACCACTGCCAAAAATGCAAGGAGCCACAGCAAAGGAAGCAAAAGCTTTGAACTAAAACAAAAAGGAGAAATAAATTGTTATAATCACAAATGCAAATACTTCGCTAGTTGACAAACACCCCACCATCAAGCATTTAGAAATTTTCCCTTGTGCCAAGGTGGATTCTGCCCCCCTTAGGGGCAGATGGGCCTACAAAAATAGGCCGATCTGCCCCCAAGGGGGGCAGAAAAGACCTTTAGTAGTGTGCCCCCATAGGGAGCAACCCTTGCCCAAGAGTCCACCCCCCTAGGCCTAAGTGGTCCCGGGACAAAAAAAAAAAGGCAGATCTGCCCCCAAGGAGGGCAGAAATGTGCAACAGTTCTAGGCCCACCTTGGGGGGGGGCACGCTTGCCCAAAGGGCCGACCCCCTCCCACAGAAAAAAACAAAGAAAAAAAATCCCTGGCGTTCCACTGGTTTCTGTCCCCTTGGGGGCAGATCAGCCTTAAAATAATAGGCTGATCTGCCCCCAAGGGGGACAGAAATGCCCATAAATAATATACCCAAGGGGCCACCCCCATACAATAAACATGCACACACACACACTATCCCTGGTGCCTAAGTGGCCTCTGCCCTCCTTGGGGGCAAATGGTCCTAAAAAAATAGGCCGATCTGTCCCCAAGGGGAGCAGAATTGGCCAGCAGTTCTATGCCCCCTTTTGGGGGGGACCCTTGCCCAAGGGGGCGCCCCTCACAGAAATAAACAAAGAAAATAATCCCTGGCGTTCCTAGGCAGATCAGCCTAAAAATAATAGGCCGAAATGGCCATAAATAATATGCCCCCCTAAAAGGAGTGACCCTTGCCCATAGGGCCGCCCCCATACAATAAACACACACACTGTCCCTGGTGCCTAAGTGACTTCTGCCCGATGGGCCTGAAAAAATAGGCCGATCTGCCCCCAAGGGAGGCAGAAATGGCCAACAGTTCTATGCCCACCTTGAGGGGGTGACCCTTGCCCTCCCACAGAAATAAACAAGGAAAAAAATCCCTAGCGTTATCAGCCTAAAAAATAATAGGCTGATCTGCCCCCAAGGGGGGCAGAAATGGCCATAAAGTATATGCCCCCCAAAGGAGAGCGACCCATGCCTAAGGGGCGGCTCCCGACACATATAAACAACAAATTAAACATATACATAAAATCACTGGTGTCTAGTGGGCATTCCTGCAGGAATGCTCAAAGAGACATTGAGGGAAAGGAAAACCCTTTCCTCCCCCCGATGCCTCTTTGTGTGCAATTCCCCCTCTGCTGGAGGAGAAACTTACCTGTTTCTCCGAAGACGCGCTGGAAGCAAATGGCTTTCAGCGCAACCGGCACTCTCTAATGACGTCAGCATGCAATTTCATGCTGATGTCATTAGGGGGGGTAAGGGTGGAAGGGGAAGGGCTTCCCCTTCCATCACTGCCCTGGGGGGTGGGGGGAAAGCCCTAGCGCTCCCACCGAGCTCCGGTGCCGAGACGTAATGGTTATGTCCTCGGCACAGGAGCACTGTGCCACGGGATGTAACTGTTACGTCCGCGGCACAGAAGCAGTTGAAACACATCTTCAGACAAAGGCAACAGAAGCTACACCTATTCTTCAACTATCTACACATTTAGGCCTAAACAAATATATATATATTTTTTAAGATGGTTTTTGAAAATTTTATATATTTTTTGTATAAACACATAAACACATATATAACATATCAACTCCAACCCACAAAAAAAAACTGAAATATCCCTACCCCCTAAAAATGTGTACCCACCCCTACTAAGACCTATACACCTATAAACTACTAATTTTACCCTATTCTACACCTAACCTAAACTAAGCCATAAAAAATCCTATACTAAAAAACAACTATATACAGGGAAAGGGAAGAAAGGGTCCATGTGACTCATTTTGGGTGTGATGGTCTTTGCACAGCCTGCTAGATTTCACTCAGTAGGAGGATAACATTGTCCATTTTCTGCTCTAGCCCTACCACTCTGAATTTCAGATCAGAATTTTATTTTGCTCATGTCTGGCTCAAAAGTGCCAGTGGTTCCTGTTAGTGGAGCATGATGAACAAGGTGTCTAGTATGCTTTCCAGTGGAGGTGCTTAGAACCGGTCCTCCAGACCCACCCTGGTCTGCTACTCCTGCTTTGCCTTTGGTAGGCCTGTCAATTGTTGGTGGTCCTTTTAGAAAGGCTCACCATTTCCAAGATGCCTTTTTCTGTTCAAATTATTTGGCCATAGCCCGACAGGGTTTTTTTTACTTGCCAGATGTGGCATTACCTTTCCTACTGGATCAAGTGTTGCCTGTTCTGCTCTGGGGTCATGTTCCCTGTTTAATCAGAAAGGAAATCTGTTATACAAAGGGTAACTAAGGACTGGTACAAAAATCATGATACGTTAATTCTAGCTTCAAACATCACTTGTTTCACTTCCTAAACCCAACAATTATCTTGTAGGTCAAAGTGAGCATACATCTGCCTAATATCTATCATCTGCTACTTTACCACGGTCAAAGTACTAAGGCTAAATAAATGTTACTTAATGCAAAAGCACCATCTTGGCACATCTAGGTATCACCATGTCAGTATTGAACATGCTTTGGGACAATGCTGTTTTGTAACCATGGTATGGTGCGCATTTGATGTTTTACTAATCATTAGTGTTCTGCATCCTGCAATGGCCTTGATCGCATCAGCATTAGCAAAAGTAAGATGAGCAAGGTCTGCAAAGTACATGTATTGTGTCATGACACTGGGTGCCTGATATGGCACGGACACATATCTGTATAAATTGCTACGTAGACTTAACGTATGCCACTGATTAAATGTAAGAATGGGGGATGGATAGCTCACTCACATCACACAGAGATGTATGAAACATCTCCTATATGAACCCCTGTAAGTCCATGGTGGACCATGCCACAACTCTTTATGTACTCCCAATGTAATAGCTTGTGTCCCACTACACAGCCTAGTGTCTGTCTCAATGTGTCTGATAATGATGTCACCTTGCTGCACACCACCACTCAGCACATCCATATGATGGTTGTGTGCATACATGCCCTACATCTCATCTGCACAGGTATCTTGTGATGTAAATAGCTATTGCTGTCCAAAGTGTGATCCTGTTTATGATACATTTCGGAGACTATCATCGGCAACACAATCTGAAGATGTATTGGGCATTGACATGTTGGATGACTATGCTGTGAAGACATCCTTCCGGTCTAACACTCCTTGCCATATCTGTGAAGATGACAGAGGATAGGAATGTTGATCTATCCACCATAGAGTATGGGCATTCCACGACATGGGTGAGCCCTTCAAATGCATTACCATGTGTGGGGCCATGTTTAAAAGACTACAGAATGCCACCCTCCATGGCTTGTCGTGACCCTGTAAATATGGCACATAGGCCCTCATTATGAATTCAGTGGTCTTTTCTCAAGACCGCTGAAGCCACGGGTGTCAGAAGACCGCCAGTGCTGGTGGTCTTCCGACCACCATATTACGAGTACTGAAGGATTTCCACCACATTTTGGCCGGAAACCCTCCAGTAGTCGTGCTGATGGTCAGAGGCGCTGGGGCATTCCACCACCAGCCTCACCCCACCAAAAGGACTCCACCAGCCTTATTATGACCTGTAATACGGCCTGGCGGTGTCCTGATGGCGGGGTGCTGCCGGCTGTGGATGCGCCTCTTCCCATTCCCTGCTGAGCGACCTCCTCACCAGACAAGGTAAGTTGATCGACTGACAGGGAAGGGGGATGGGAGGGTGGTGGGTGTTGTGTGTGCGTTTGTGAGTGTGTGTTGTCTGCGTGTGTGAATGTAAGTGTGTATGCATGTGTGACTGCGTGTATGATTGTTGACGTGAGTGGTGTTGGAATGTTTGTGTGAATGCGTATATGTATGCATGTGAGTGAATGCGCATCTGTATGCCTGTGAGTGAATGGGTGTATGTATGTATGTGAGTGAATGTGTGTATTTATGCATGTGAGTGAATGCGTGTATGTATGCGTGTGAGTGAATGCATGTGTGTACGTGTTGGTGAATGAATGTATGCAGGGTGCGTGTGGGTGTGTGTGTGCATGTATGTGGGGAGTGGGGTGCTGTTCTGGAAGGGGTGGCAGGAGTGGGGTGCTGTTCTGGAAGGGGGTGGGGAAGGGGGGTGCGGGTATGGAAGAGGGTGGGGGTATTGAAATTGCAGGGGGTGTTGGTGAAGTCGTCTACCAGTGACAGGAAAGAAATTTCTTTTCACCAGTAGCCTTTCGGCCAGGGTTGTCATAGCGGTGCTATCAGAACGGAAACCCTGGTGGAAAGCCAACTCATGATACCGCCGGTGGTCTTCAGTGGGCCGCCGGGTTGGAGATGCTGATCTCTGGCCCGGCTGTCCAACTGCCCTGGAGGTACAAGTGGGGCTGTGGCGGTTTGGCAGAGCCCAAATCGCCACACTCATATTGTGGCGATCTTCACTGCAGGCCCGTAGGCAGTGAGACTGCCACCGTGGCCTTGGCGGTGTTCGGACCGCCAGGGTCATAATGAGGGCCATAGTCTTTTGTCACTACTGTGGTGTTATTGGCCCCTGCCTGTGTGGAGTGATCTTACACATCAGACAGAGATTTCAATGTGTGCACCTACAGTAGCTCTGTATATCTGAAATGCATTTGTTAGGTATTACATCCCCAGCCAGGTTCACCTATGAATCCATTACCACATATGTTCTCAGACTATGGCTTTGTGGTCATTGATCTTTGGTCAGACCATCGATCAGGTGGTCCCTCAGAGGCGACTGAACATCCAACAGTTAACATCTACATTTCGCTCCAAATCTTTATGTTAAATATGATTTTTTTCAGTGTAAGGGATGCACATTGAACATGGCATTGCACAAAGCATCCATTATCACAACCAATCCTTGCACTACACTATAATCATTCGGGATTACACTCAGTGGTAACATTCAGATTCCAGTAGCTCTCCATCTCTCCAGCTGTGGAAGGCTCTGGTCCACCTACAAGATAAAACATGATACATTGTACTCTGATTGTAGAACACATAAACTGCTGAAATGTAGAAAATTACATATGAATAGCAATTGGCTATGTAACTCTTCTGGTAGTGACAAGCCAAATGACTCATGTGACCTGCCATAATAATACACATTAGTAAGGCAGGATGACGTGTACACATGTATGATGAGCCAAAACATACATCAGGTGGGCACATTGCATAAGCAGTTAAAATAACTCAGTACTACAAAATTTCACAAGGGTAGCAGACTTTCATTGCTGACTGCACTTAAATAACTCACAGACTACACTCAGAAAGGTACAGACATTCCTGTGTCTTACTCTTTTCTTTACTTGTATATGACAATGATATTTATATCACACATTAGCCATCCTTGTTCCTACATCACACATTCGCCATCCTTGTTCCTTCATTTAATGGAGATGAATATCTGTCAGTGCTGCATATTTCTAGACATTGACCAAACATATCCTGTGCAACCCCAAAGGTTAATTTTTGGTCATTGAACACCAACATGTATAAGATATGTTGCAGATGTGTAAAATTCTGCGTGTCAGGCCTATGGATAAAGTAACATACATCAGGCCTCATTTAGGTGAAACATGAACAACTGGGGGGTTACAAATAAGAACAGGTCCCGGAATAGCACGTACCCCAGGGCAGCACAAGTTAGCAGAGAAAGTGTTCAGCAGGTGTGATAGGGCAACTGGTCAGTGTGGGTGCAAAATAGCCCAGTGTTTGAATGCCTCTGTGGCATGCTTTGTCTTTAAAAAAGTGTTTTGTGGGGGCATGGCATTTTTTTGCTAAAACATATGTGAGCCTTAGACAATATGAGCACAAACCATCTATAGGCAAAGGAGACCCATGAAAGAATTCACAAGCTATGTTTACTTACCAACAGTTCCACCAACTTCGATTCCAATGTAATACAGAAGGTCACATTCCCGGCTGATGACATCCGCCCAACTATGTTTACGTTGGTGGATTGTCCACTCAATGTCAAACAGCCTCTGTATATGGTCCCAGACCTTCTCTCTCCTTAGCTTCTGTGCCTTTATCTTGTACCTCTGGATTACCCTTCCTCCACTCGCTACCGTGTTGGGCAGCCAATGGGTGATTAGACACAGGAACCAAACAAACTTCTGGACATTCATTGTACATACGCTTCCCTTCCCTGACATGTCCCTCCCCAAACCCAATTTGAAACAGAAAAAAAAAAAAAATCCAAAACTACCCCTAACAACAATAATACTCCCAAAGATAGCCTGCCCTTCAAATCACAGCACAAAACTATACAATATACAATTATAGTGGACAATGTACACCATATGGACACTGCAGGGACAGCAGACAGTACAACAAACTCCAAAACACCCCTTCTCTCTAAAGCATAACAAAAACATACCCTCTTACAAGCACAAACAAATGCACTGTGAGTAAAAGAGAAAATGAAAGTAACTTCACAGTTCCTGGTTTGCAGCAGGGCTTATCCTTTGCATCACTTCCTGTGAGAATGCATCACATTTCAAGTTGATGAGTTGAATTTTTTTGACGCTTCCAGCCAATGTGTGAATTTCATACAAGGCGTAACAAAGCACCATGTGGTAATTCAGACGCGTTGGATGGGACGCATGATTTTCGGCTGACACAATGACTGTAAAAAACACGCATTAGGCTAATACATGTTTATTTTTTAAACAATGGTGCAAATGTGTGTTTTGCTGTATAGTGTGGTGTGCAATAAATGTAAACATTTACAGAGATTGCTGTGTTGCCTGTGAAGAGTTAATGTGACCTGCTTACTGTCTTTGCATGTGTGTTGACAGTGTACATATATTTGAGTGCATGCATTACTGGGATAATACTGCAAATAGGTCCCAATCCCTTACAAGAGGTGCCCTGTGTACCAAATAAGTATTGGCACCTGATTACATTGCTTGAGACACCTCCTAGAGATACCACAAACCTGCACTGACAATGGGTCTGCACAGCCACATCTAACACAGCACAGCCTTCAGTCAATATGTGCCATGTACCACAGTGCAGGCAGCAGGATGTTGGGCAGCTGGGGGGAGTTTTACAGTTTTCCTTGCAAGCAAGGGCTGGGATTGGCTGGACAAATCTGAAAGGGGATGTATGGATGGGGCCATATGTCCCCATTCCCCCCTCCAGGAGGCTCACATCAGCGGATGCACTGCCAATGCACCTTTAGAGATTGACTTTGTCTCTAGCCCCACATCTTGCACACTGTGTACAGTCCAAATCAGAGTGATTTTCACATAAGCATGTGCCCTAGCACCTCTGCACAAAGGGGTGCACCTTATGTTGATGCCACAGCTAGTATAAGACTCCCTAACCCACAGCTTTGTCATGAATGTCAGCACAAGCATGTGGCAGGGCTATGCCCAGACATGGGTCCCATGCCCACTGTGCCACTGGATTCAAGCTAGCCTGGCTGATGAAGGGTGATACCCTGAAACCGGTCCAAGGATGCTTGTTTCCGGTCCAGGGAGGACCTGGCTTGGCAATTCGGACTGGACTGTTCCCATGAGGAACAGGTTCAAGACTAATTTGCATATGGCTGGGTCCAAACTGGGGTGGCATGGTGAGCAAAAGAATGATGGATTTAACCCAGATCTGTGACTGGGGGTAAGTGTTTGCATTGTCAGCACTCCGTCCATCATCCTTTTGTGTTGCCCTCAGGGGAGTAAAACCATTGTTTGTATCTGAGTGCAACACACCAAAATGGTAGGCTACATCACTGCTTTTTCGCTTGGTATCTTGCCCTAGTGGGGGAAATATGGGCACAATGCTTCTAGGCAGAAACTCTTGCACTGGCAAAGCTAAGTATTTATCATTGGTATGTATGATATGAGATCTCCTAATTGATATGATATGTGGCTACAGATTTGTATGTTATATAGGTAGACTTTATGGGTTGGACTGTGTTCCTATGCACATACTATGTGGATCACTTCACAGTCATCAAACTATGAATTAACTCTACTATCTTCCACAAGTACAAGACCGTACAAATGGCTAGCTCTACAAGAGATACGCACAATAATTGTATTCTCCAGTTGTTAGCACACCAGTGTAGTTGGCAATGGAGTACTGTTTGGTACAGGTTGTTGTCATGCACACTATTTTGGATGTACCAGATATTGCTGAGTGCTGTTTCTCACACATAGCTATATATGTTTTCTGTGTGGCAATTACTAGCATATGTGATGTGAGTGTTCAGATGTTTACTGTGACTTTGTAGTTAACTTGCTTACACACTCGTAGTGCTTATATGTTTATTTTCATATAGGTACACCATTTCGTTTTGTCATAATTTTGTGACATGGTAAAAGTCAATCACGCATTTGTGAAAAAATGTTGTACTATATGGTCCCTCCACCATGTTGCTGCTCCTGATAGGACATTTTGAGCTAGCTCCTCATCTTCTTCATCCTCATAGTCTGGAGGTTCCTGCTCTTCATTTTCAAAGGGCCATGGTACATTTGTCTCTACGCAAATAGTTTGCAATATGTAGCACAGTGGTATTATTTTGCAAGCCATTGATGGAGAGTAGAGTAATTGGCCCCAAGACATATCCAGGCTCCTGAAGCGGGACTTGAGAACTTTGGAATTCCTCTCTATGATGGACCTCGTCCTGCTAGAGCATGATTGAAGCTCCGCTGGGCTGCTGCACGGGGGTGTTTAACAGGAGTGATCACCTACAGCTGAAGACAATATCCTGGGTCAGCTGCACAGAAATTAAGGGTAAAATTAATAAATAGCAATGACAGATGATAGCCCAACATTCATTTACATTCTGTAATGTGTGCTGATTGACTCATACACTTTGCCAACAGTATGAGACGTACTATGACATTGTGTGGCATAAACACAAGTGTATTTCAGATTTGACTGACACTGTGCTACACATGCAGGTATACTGTCCCCTCTGATATACTTACTATTTGTCATAATTGTGAGTGCAAATGCCATGAAGGAGGTGATTTGCCACCAATAAGAAGAGTCAGTTAGCCATTGAGGAGTCAAATCTCTCACACTCATATATTGTCTCTGTTTATTACTACTATTTTCATACAAGAGCAGCACATTTGGGCATAAAGCATCATGTTGATATTTAAAGTTGTCTCATTTTAATATGAACCAAAACATATTTTGCTGATATGTGTGTTCTGGGTACTACATGATTGTTCAGTGGGCAACGCACAGATTACACTTTACAGAGATGAGTGCATTGTGTCTGGCACTTTGAGGATGAGGACAGCGTTCAAACCAGATTGACAACTGTTGTGGCCTACTTACAGTTTTCAAGATGTACGTGAGGTTTTGTTCTCAAGAACTCTGACATAAACCCAAAGACAAATGATGCATTTGATTATTTAGTATCACCTGAAAGCAATGTCATACATGGTTTGGTGATACAATCACAGACGTGATTCCGGTGAGGAAATTTTGCACAATGTGTGTGCATCTGAGAGTGCCTGCAGCTGTGTTTTGGATATCTCCATCCTCAGCTGCCTCTTCCTCCTACTCTTCCATTGGGTCTTCTTGTGGTTGATCTCCATTCCAGGGGACATTCGTGTGGATACATATGTTGTGCAGTAGAGCAAACACTAATATCATTTTACAGACTGGGGGCAAGGGAGAATAGAGCATTTTACCCCCAGATATATGCAAGCAGCGGAACCTGCCCCTGAGCAGGCCAAAGGTCCGCTCCACAACATCACAAGTCCTGTGTGTGCCAGGATGTATGCCTTCTCTGGGGGTCTGTATATGGGGTCATTTCCCACCGCTGCATCCCATATGCTTGGTCAGCTGAAATTGAAAAACAGAAGGCAGTGTCAACGTTTAGGAAAACTGTATTGGGTACATTGCTGACCATATGTGTTGTTTGTAGTGGTATTGTCATGCACTTCTTCAAGATGTACTCACATGATATGTCACTCATACCAATGTACTGATGTTTACAGGGGACTCTTCAATCAATCTATGGTATGTCAAATGCAGTGCAGGGGCAGATATATCATACAATTGTACATCCTGACTGGCATGTTAATGCAGCAGAATTTAATGGTGGCTTTTTGTGGCCGCTCCAGTCCACTAGATGTTATGTTGTCACACTACATGCGTGAAGAGATGGAATGTGGATGAGATTGTTTTCTAGGAGGCCCTCCCTCGTTAGGTGGTAACATACCAGACATGGCTCACACAAACACATGCAAGGTTCCATGGTCATCCACAGATGTTGGTGGTGGACTATATTATTTTGGCACAGGCCTTCGAGTGTAAAATATTATCAAGGCCAGTTGACATGATACCATCCACACAGTATGTACTCACACATACCAACTGAGTGACATGGTATCACAACTTCCATTGCCAGATCCATGAGTGCATGTCACGATGGGGGAACATTGTGTACATGTATGATGGCATTGTGCCCAATATGTCCACACAACACATGGATCCTGAAGATTTGGGAGTGGTCCTCTGCAGTCCAGCTATACAACTTCCTGCACTGCACGATGTCTCTGAAAAGGGAAACTAGTAAACAATTTTTGGGGTATCCTGCATTTTAAAGTTCCTTGCAAATATTCTTGAACACAAGTTGCCTAGCAGGTACACATTCACACTTGCATCAGGGATTGTAAGGGTTATTCATTGCATGCAGGATTGTATATGTATGGGAGGAAGTACCTTCCTGCTAAGTCTGCTGCCTCAGAGGCATGGGAGTGATGCATGTTTGCTGCATTTCACAGCACACATAGGACATAGGAGTGATTTTGATGATTACTATTCATTTGGACAGTTACACGTCACTTGCTCATGAGCCTTGGTTTGTCACCTTGCACCTAGTTCCTGGTGTGGGATCCATAACACACCTGGTGGACCCTGGGAGTCACATGGGGATACCGCCACAATGGATATGAAACACCTCCCTTGCACACAGTGATGGTAGCCAGAATCTTTGCCTGCCATGCATTGCTCTGTGCTTTTACACTATGCAACGTCTGCAAAATTGGATTTAGTTGTAGTCACATATATGGCTGGGGGATTTGCATTGTATATGTAAATAACATGAGGCATGGCTCATGTATGTGGAACAGCCCGAATACTGAAGTCCCTATCTATGTAGGCAGACACTGAGATGTGTATTGTATCACCATTTCTAAATTTTAGTGGGTCTGTTAGGTGCTTGAGTTTTGCTTACCCATAGGTAGGCCATTCCCATATTGTCCATCCTAGAATCAGTCATGTATGATGGTGTGCCGGAATGTGCATGCATCATGCACACTGCCGGGGTATTTTAGCACCACATTTATCATTAAACCATGATGGTTGACAATGGCCTGGACATTGATGGTGTGGTTGTGTTTCCTGTTATGGCAGAGATGGTAGTTGCAGCAGGAGGAACCAGTTGTACATGCGTGCAGTCCATTGCACCCAGGTCATGTGGGAACCCAGTGATGGCATAATATCCTTGTTTGATCTCCTGTAGCAGTTGTTGGGTTTTAGGGAAGAGGATGTAGTGGGGTGTCAGATGGATGATGGCATCGATGACGAAGGGTAGGAATGAGGAGAATGATGGCTGGGAGATTCCTGCTACTCAGGCTGCAGGTATCTGTAAGGACCCTGAGGCCAGCATGTGAAGTGCAGCCATGACCTTTGCATGTAGAGGGAGGGGTGTTGGTAACCATGTCCATTGTTGCCTGGAATCTTGGCGCAATCAGGTGTAGCAGCTGTACAGTGCATTCCCTCCTCAGACGGTAATGGGAAATGACCTCTTCCTCCCTGAGCCTAATTAGTGACAGATGCTGTTGATATATGCACTCTCTTCTTCTGATCTGCCTCTGTAGTGCAGGTGGTGGTGATAGTGATGGTGATGCTGGAGGCGGTGCTGATGGAGGTGGTGGTCTTCTTGGGGCTCTAAGCTGCAGTAGGGGAGGTCCATGGTATCCAGAGCTTGCCAGAGTGATTTGGGTATGTTCTTCTTTTGGACTAGTGCCAATTAGTCATTTTTACACCTGGACTGACGAGACATTTATTTTATGACACATTTGAGACTTGCCCATCTTTTGCCAAACAAGCGTCATTTTTCAATATCCTTGTAAATACGGCAGTGTCAGTTCTGCATGTTTTTTTAAGAGGGAATGCAAACCTTGTATATCATTGTGGTTATCTGACGCAGCCGAGTCTGGCACAAGGAAAGATTGACTCATGGAAGTGAAAATTTACGCCAGAAGCCTCTAGAGTCACTTTGTAAAACATGGAGCAGTGAATGCGCTGCTGCTTCAAAAGAAATAAAGCAGTGGCTGCAAAGCTCCTTGTAAATGAGGCCCTCAGTTTTTTAAGTCTACTCATCAGACCAACATCTTACAATGCACTGAGAAGTAATTTATATAAATTCAGAGCTAGCTCATTTTGGTATGTAGGTTTGCTGGCCTTCTTGATGGCAAGTTCCAAGGTTCTGGCGTGGTAGACAATTTCAGGACACCTGAGTAATATTACAATTGTAGCCTCTTTCAGCCCAAGTCACTGACAGAGAATGTTTGCCATGTTCTAAACCTGATGTCTACTGATGCTCAGCTTCTTCTGCCCCAGTGGTTGTAAACATTTAGGCTAGAAATGTGTCAAACAAAAAAAAAAAGGTATGAATCCTCGATGTAGTATCAAATGGGGTCGTTATTCTTGTGAGCGGCACCTCCACCTTTGGTTGTGTTATACCAACCTTGCAAAAGTCGACAAGCAAACACATTGAGCTAGTCAACATAAACTCGACCATTTTCATGCCCTTACTAAGCTGTAAAAGCTACAAAATACAGCTCTGAGGTTTATACAGCGTCAAATAATTCAACCATGTCTGCCAGATGAGGAAAAGTTAAGACGTGTCTGTTTTTTTTACCACAGTGTCCCCCCATTAGGACCTTCACCCATTCGCCCTCGCAACCTTTGCAGTTGCAGGCAAACCAGCTTCATTTATCTCTGTTTTGACATGGCCTCCCATAGGAGATATGGATCATCTCACTTTGTTGCTTTCAAGTATGGGATGCAAAATGTCAGCTTTCCAAGTTCTGGCCTCAATTTCTCAATTGGGCTAGAGGTAGGCATATCTCCTGTTTGGTGCCCCCAGTCCTATTGTATTTTGTAGTTTTTTCTTGCTTTTTAAGTCATCCCTAGTCTGGTCCCTAGTGCCAAGAAGCCTTAGTGTAGGTGTGCTCAATAAATGATAATAACAACAACGATGCCGTAATAACACCAAAAATAATATTAATAATAATAAAACAAAACATTTATGACACAATTATAGACTGGTTTAAAGGAAATTTCAAAGATTATAGTCTTTCCAGAGCATTATGATTTGACCAATGTTCTGGTTCTTCTACCCAGCGTGTTTTCAGTGCAAGTCTACATTGGGCGTTAGGATTTTGTCTGGCTAGATATTTCAGCAACTTTGAATTCCCACTCTAAAAATAGCGCACAATTGGCTTAATTAGCGTTTAAGTATCCTGGCTAGGTCGACTTAGTCTTCCATCCTTCTAGGTTGTTAGTATATGAAGCGAATTCAATTGGGCTATTAATAAGCAAATATACAAATGCTCTTTCCAGTGCCTGCTGCCACTGAACGAGGGTGGTGGGGCACAGGGGATAAAAAAAATAAAAAGAAGTTAGAAAACACTTACCTGAGTCATCAGGAGACCACTTTGTCTCCGTCCTCGTCCCGAGCAGCCTTATCCTCTTCCCACACTCCCCTCAACCTGACTCCAGATAAAAATAAAATGATAATGTTGCGTTATTGTCATCTTATTTTTCTTCTCCCCACAAGCACGCTCCTCCACCTTAGAAGAGGAGCTGCCGCTGGCTCTTTCTTAAAAGTCTGGTATTTGAATAGGGTTTGTTTTCAAATTGGTTCATGGTCCTAGATTTCAGTAATAATCATCAGCGCGCTTATATTAGAGCACTTAACAGAACCAGCTCTAGACAGTAATAAAGTACTAACTTTTTATGCATGACAACCAGATCAAAATGTGAATATTGGCTGCTATGTCATGTTAACAGTAGGAAACAAAGCTCGTTCCCACTATTGTGACACCATCACAATGAAGCATGCTTTTCCAATGTGTTCCACCGCCTCACCCAGGTCTGTTTAGATTTGAGTGATGCAGTGGCTTGGCGGTCTCACAGCCAAAAGGGTTTGTATTTACCATGAATCGGAGTAACCACCACAGTGTGCCTGAGGGTTACGTTCATGCCCAATCTGCCTTACCCCCAATAGTAAATCATATGTCAGCTGATATTAGCAGCTGAATTTGGAATACGACAGGGGGTTATTGACACATCAAAATGTTCACACAATTGCTATTATGTATGCTCCGAAATTGGTATTGTTATTGCTTTAAGTTGGGTATCAGTACTGCTCTTTAGGAAGCAAGCGTGTGTAATGGCTCAGGGATACATCACTGGCACATTTAGCATCCATCTAATGGACAGAAGCTGAGAGTGGGCTTTCTTTACCTTTTCTTCAAGAACATATTAGTCACTCACCTTGTGAGTCAATGCAAACTTAAAGCAGCATATTTGCTCTCTGTACCGAGCTTCTTGGAGCTATTAGTGCATTCTGCTACACGATGATCTTCCTCAGATGAGTTCCAGTAAAAATAGGGGTGACTGGAGGACTGTCCCTAATTAAAAACCCATGAGGAAAGATAATTGGATTAAGACACTCAACAGGCAGGAGATCCACACCTCATAATACAGTCAGATCTCAAAGTTGCTGTGCCTCAATGTATATATGGTCTAGGTATCTTGCTCCTAAAGTAACTGCAATGTCGCAAATAGGTCAGATGCCCCGGTGCTGAAAAGCTTGTTCTTTAGTAAAATAATCAATTAACATAGGCAATAATTCACTGTTAGAATGAGCTTCACACAGTGAGCGGTATGTGCTGTTTGCGCAGGCAGTTCTAAAAACATCTGCATTACAAAATAAGAACCAAATGGCTTTGGCTATTCTGCCTCAAAAGGAGCACACTATTATGTTGTGACAGGGATGTGAAAGAGGACACATATCTTGCTTAGTTCATTTCGTCTATTTGAAGAAACAGGATAACCAGGGAATGCTCTGCAAGTGGAAGAACATGAAGGAACCAGACATTTGATGGGTACCTACTGGGCAACAGTAATCCCCCCAGAATGATCCAAAAAACATTATTGCAAAAGGCACTCCAAAAATAGGCACACAAGGAGGTTGCAGGGCACAACCCTAGCACGAAAGTAGTGGTTGACCCTATTCCAGCAGTTTAAATTCTGAATTACTAACGAGATGGTCTTATTTTGTTCCATCATGTGAAGGAACAAGATTTTGGTCTGCGCAAGATCACCTGGCACAATCAAAAGTTGTTTGTTGATAGTTCTTGTCAGTCTTGAAGGGGATGTCATTGAATGGTCTTTTTTAAATATTGGACCAGGGCCCTCCAAACTCCTGTAGTCGGTTTACCGCCTATGCAGCAGCCCTCTCGCAGCCCCTACTAGAAGCTTTCCGTGGGGCTAGTGGGCAGAAATAGAGGTTCTACCGGCTGGCCCAGCGGGATATAGCCCACAACATTGACACTGGCTTGTAATCGAGCCGGCGACAATGTTGCCGTGTGGCAGGTGCAATAGCACTCGTCGTGCTTTTCATTGTCTGGTAACAGTGAAAAGCACAACTGGGTTGTCCATGGGGGCCCTTGGCCCCCTGTCTCCGCCAGATTTTACATGGCGGTGCAATCGCAATGTAAAAGCCAGGGGGAGGAGTGGACTAGGGGACTCGTAATCCCCAGTGCAGCCCGCACTGCCAGGCGGATGGCAGGCGAAAAAGTGACATGCCAGCGGTCCCACCGTGGCGCGTTCACCACAGTCAAAATGTGGAGGCCAGACCGCTGCATTGGCGTGAGTCTGGCTGCCCTAGGACCACCAGACTTGTAATGAGGGCCTAGGTGTTCCTAAACAGTTTTTAGTGCCACGTTTCATAGTTTAAGCAGATGTTCACTTTCCTAGCTCACGGTACTGACTGCGGGGTACAATGCTCTCACATGATCTATATGATGTGCATTTTCAACTACCCTAGAAGGCAAGTTTTGTATCACCTGTGGCACTTCTGTCAGATATCTCATAATCTATACACACAAAGAAGAGAAGAATAATCATAATTTGACCTCCCATTTTTAATCACAAAACAATTGATGAAACATGGGTTTTCCACCTTCTCATATGATTCGATGTTTTTTAGGAATGTTGCCTTCAGCCGCTAGTAGTCACATGCGTCATTATTGGGCATTCTACAACACTAATCACACTGTAATAAGTACAACAGCGGAGAATAGTCATAAAGACTCTAGATATATCCATAGGGTTCAGAACAAGTTAAAACTGTCTAAACAGGCTAACCAATCAGATTGATTTATTTGAGGTTTCCCTTTGACTTATTAAAGTGTATTTGGTTTCGTAGCTTGCCCAATGATGAAGCATGACATTAATAATGGGTGAAGGCATATTCCTCAACAATCTGGGATCATACGAGTAGGTTGAGAACTAATGATATTTCATCAATCTATTTAAGTCTTAAGAGATATCCAATGATGTCAACAAATAAAAACAGTTTCTTATTCCAACTCGCTCTTATAAGCAACTGACCAAAATTGACAGGGTGTTTTTTCAAGAAGAAAAAGACTGCTCCTCTTCAACATCATATTGAGAAACCCCATGGATTGATTTATGTGGTTTGCTGCGTAGCACAAATACAATGTCAGAGGATACTAGAAGTGTTTTATGTACAAAAACATTCATACTTTGAATAGACTATTTGAAAAGTATCACATGAGGAGAAAAGTTGTAGAACACTTATAGTAGGTGTAGGAGGCTGGCCTGGTTTGTAGTGGGTACCTTGGGTACTTACACCTTACACCAGGTCCAGTTATCCCTTATCAGTGAAATGTAGTAGTGTTCTAGCAGCTTAGGCTGATAGAGGTAGCTATGGTAGAGCAGCTTAGGCTGAACTAGGAGACATGCAAAGCTCCTGCAATACCACTTACAGCTACACAGTACTTACACACAAGTAAAGACAATACTCAGTGCTACCAAAAATAAAGGTAGTTTATTTGAGTGACACAAGGCCAAAAATATCTTAGAGGCAATACACCTTATGGAGGTAAGTTTTATACACAATATATACACTAGACACCAAAATAAAGTAAGTAATTAGACATAGGATAGTGCAAACAATAGGAAATGCTATAGAATGCAATTGGAGAAAATAGATCTTGGGGCAACACAAACCATATACTAAGAAAGTGGAATGCGAATCACAAATTCCCCCCAGACAAGTTTAGTGTGTAGAGAATCGCTGGGAGAGTAAGAATACGGCAAAGGTAAGTAAATTACCCCACCCCAGAGCCCAGAAAAGCAGGAGTAAAGTACTGTAAGTTTCCTTAGGACACACTACAAGTCGTGATTAGAGTTATTGCAAGAACCAAGCAAGACTGCAAACAACAAATGGTGGATTCCTGGACCTGAACACCTGCAAAGGGAGGAGACCAAGTCCAGAAGGTGAAAGAAGTTCCAGGAAGGACAGGAGGCCTTGCCAACCTAGAAGAGGGTGCAAAAGAAGAGTCCCCAGTTGGACGAAGACTGCAGAAATGCACCCAAGGAAGATGTCAGATTACCAAGGTACGACGTGGAGACTAAGGGGGTCATTCTTAGTCTGGCGGTCTTGAGACCGCCAGACTTGGGGTGGCCATCGGACCGCTGCGGTAGTGGCGGTCCGGTCCACCACATTCTGACTGCGGCCGAAACGCCACGGTAATACCACCAACACCGCCAGGCTGGAGTCATCCTCTAGCCTGGTGTTTGTAATCTGCAACAGCGCTGCCCGCCAGATTACAAGTTCTCTTCTGCCAGCCTTTCCACGAAGGTTCACATTGCCGTGGAAAAGCTTGTGGATTTGGGGTTCCGGGGGCCTCATGCACATCCTCGTTGCGCATTTCACTGCCCAAATTATGAGCAGTGAAATGCGCGACGGGTGCTGCTGTACCTGCTGCTCCGCCAGATTGGTGCAGACTCGATTCCGAGCCGGCGTCAATGTTAAGGCCCTCTCCACTGCAGGGCCGGCGGGCCGAAACACTGTTCCACCCGCCGGCCCTGCGGTGAAGTCGGAATAGGGCTGACGGTTCCCTGACGGCTCCAGCAGTCAGATAACAGGTTGAGTTTGGTGGGTGGCCTGCCGCCCACCAAACTCAGAATGACCCCCTAAGTATCCGCTGCAATAGTTATTACCTATTGCACTAGCAGGCAAACTGATCTTCGACATAGCCATTGTACCATGTGAAATACCGTTCTTCAAAACATGCACACAGAAACACTGCACTAATTAAAATAGTGCCCATCAGAAACACACACACCTAAGTCATGCCCTACATGAAAAAAGTGGCCTTCGAAAAGTGCATACAAAACGAAAGGGCCTGGATATGAGTCTGGCAGTCCGAGGACCACCAGACTCGTGGACACTCCAGTCGGTCCAACCGCCACATTGCAAACCGAGCAGCTGGACCCACTGCAATACCCGATGGGCTGACGGCGGTCTGAGTTGTACTCAGCCATGGCAGTGCTAAACTCTGCACCGCAATTTTGATTACAACTCAGCTTTCTTCCAGTCTTTCCATGGCAGGGACTCGTCATGGAAAGCCTGGTGGAAAGCTAGTGCCAGGGGCCACAGAGAGGCCCCTGCACTGCTCATGACCATGGCTTGGGCAGTGGAGGGCACCCCCTGCACAGCATCACTGGAATGCATGCAGACATGCACATTCCAATGGTGCTGGTGTGCTACGATATTGGCCTCGGCTCCCTTAAAGGAGACGAGGACAATATTGTAGCACTGTTCCCGCTAGTCAGCCTGGCTGGAAGGCATAATACAATGTTCCCGTCGGTGAATCCAACGGGAACATTGAAATATGCTTGAAGGGATATGACCGGTATGATGGTGCCTTTCTCCCCTTGAGTTAGGCGGTTGGCTCGTCTGACTGCCAAACTCATAGTCAGGCCCAAAGTGTCATGTATAATTGTGCCCTTGAGAAAACCACAAAAGGAATTTTGTGTCATTTGAAATATTGCTGTTCTGTCTATTAGTCATAGAAATACTGGATCCATTATAATAGTGCTCAGTGCATTCTAATTAACAATGCATTCACATACTTTATTTAAATTCAGCTTCTTGATTTACGACTGTGGCTCATCATGTAACAACCCACATGTTTGCAAATATAACTTACCTTCATAAGCATCATATTAAGTATGCCTACCACATGTACACATGATTTTGTTCAGGATGGGTAATGATGTATGTGTGCCCTATTCAGTAGAGCTACTGAAAAGATATAATTTAGGAATCCTGCAAAGGATTGATGAGACTCCATGGCCTTATCTCTAGCAGTTATTAAGCATCAAGGAGCTTTTTTACAAGCTCCTGTGTGCCACTAGAATGTCACTTTTAGTGACGGTCCATTGGAGCACACTGCAGGGCAATGTCTACAGGCCACATAAAGCCACCCTGCTTGGCTTTTCCTGGCCTTGTAAATATGGATTTAGCAAACACAGTGCAAGTCACTGCGTTGCCTTAACATGCAATAGGGATGTGTTTCATGGGCGTTAGGGTGGATGTTGTCACGTAACACCCATGGCATGTGACACATTCCCAGATTTACAAGGTTTTGTAAACCTGAAATTGGGTCAAAAGCCTATGTCTCCCAATAGGAGGCTTGAGGGAGGCGCAATAAGGATAAATACCTTTATTTTCCTTGCCTTTTCCTTTTTTCTATGTGTGCAGCATTTTGCATAAAATAGATAGAGAAAAATGGCTCTCGTGATTTTTTTATGTAGGAAGGTGTCCCTTCCAGCACAAAAGCAATCATCCCTACAACGCAGACACCCTTCCACAATGGTGTAAGGGTGCCTGTGTTTGTGCATGGAAGCCCATTGTGCGCCAGAACAGGGGAAATGACAGAAATGTGCCATATCTCATAGATAAGTGCATTCCTGCCCTTTTCTTTTGATGCAGGGCAGCACAGCAAGAATACTTGCAGCGCTGCATGCGCCAAAACCTTGTAAATGAGGCCCCAAATATTTACTGAAATTAAAATTAAGTAATAATTTTTTCCTTAATGTATCTAAAACAATGACTCGCAAGACATTAGTTAATTTCCCACCCTCTGTGTTAAAGGGGCTCCTGGTATCATAAAGTCCAGATATGCAAAATTACCCTTCATACTCCTTCACCACACTTGGGCACTCCTAATGAAAGCCTATTAGGGTTTAATCTTTTCCTCTGTCCCTCTGAAACCATTCCAATTCATACAGTTTATTCATGTTTTGGATTTATGAACACTGGGGCATATTCATGGGGATTTGGCGCAGAGCAGCAAGCCACCTTGCTTCGCTGCTGTGTCCAAGTAAAAGGGCAGAAATGTGTGGTGTCTATTGCATATGTCACATTCATGTCCTTTCCCCCTGTGCTGGTGAGGTTTCAGCAGTCCAGCGACAATAAAGGCACCCTTGCACCTTGGTGCAAGCGTGCCTGTGTTGCATGCAGGGTTTATTTTGTGCAGGAAGGGGCACCTTCCTGCACACAAATAATCCAGGGATTCTTTTTCCTCTTTCTGTATGTAGCAGAATGCAGCTCTTTGAAAGAGGGAAAAAACAAGGAGAAATGAAGTTATTTCTCCTTGTTGTGCCTCCCCGGGGAGCCCTAAGGTTTTTGGACATCCCCAGGTTTACCTTGCCTTGTAAATCTGGGGATGAATCAAAATCCATGGCTGTTGCATGGGAACACCGACCGCAACACCCATAGAACGCTTTGTTAATGCAGAGTAAGGCAACACAGCGATTTGCTCTGCCTTGCCTTACTTTATGTCTATGAAGCAGTTCACTGACAAAATATCAAAACCCTAAATTTCGTGGTGCGAAATATTGTGACAAAAATATAGATTACAGAAACATTGTTATTTTATGCTTATAATTGAAAATATTAAAATATTTAAAAAAATAGTGTTTTACACTGATATCGAAAAATCTATGCACAAATATTGTTTTTAAGATATATTTAGTTAAAAATAATTAAAAATATATTAGCATGTATCAGTAAATATAATGAAAATTAAATAATTTGAATAATATAAAAAATATATTTAATTCTATACTTATTTAGACAAAGACACACACATACAAATTTATGTGCATGTTCATTTACTCAAATATAATGTAAAACTATTATTAAAATAACCATTTTAATTTACATTATAATGTACTATTTTTTTAATTTAATAATATAGCAATATTAATATAGCAAATATATATATAAAATAATAAATAAATAAATCTTATCAAATAATCTGGAATTTTTTTAAAAGACATACTGATTTAAGTACACATAAAAAGTAAACAATATAAAAAAACATATTTTACTAAAAATATATGTCACAAACATTACTCATTAAAAATATAATTTAAAATACTCAGAAATATAATAATAATATATAATTTAACAATATTAATAAAACTATACATTTTTAGGAATAATACATATCATACTCCCTCTCCAGTCTGTACAATATTAGTGAAAGAGTGGGACTCAGGTGGGGTAAACTTTACTATTCCCACTCCAGTCGATGCAAAAGTAGGGAAAGAGCTTGGCTCTGTATGGGTAAAATTTACTATTCCCACTCCAGTTGGTGCAACAATAGGCAAAGCGTTGAACTCAGGAGAGGTAAAATGCACTCTTCCCACTCCAGTCAGTGCAACAGTAGAGAAAGCGGTGGACTCAGAAGGGGTAAGATGCAGTACTCCCACTTCAGTCTGTGCAACAGTAGGGAAAGCGTTGGACTCAGAAGGGGTAAGATGTAATACTCCCACTCCAGTCTGTGCAACAGTAGGGAAAGCGTTGGACTCAAGAAGGTAAAAATGTAATATTCTCACTGCAATCTATGCAATAGTAGAGAAAGTGTTTAACTCAGGAGGGGCAGAATTTACTATTCCCACTCCAGTCTGTGCAACAGTAGGAAAAGGGTTTGACTCAGGAGAGAGAAAATGTACTATTCCCTCTCCGGTCTGCAAAACAGAAGGGAAAGTGCTGGACTCAGGAGGAGTAAAATTTACTATTTCCAATCCAGTCTGTTCAACAGTAGGAAAAGCGTTTGACTCAGGAGAGAGAAAATTTACTATTCCCTCTCCACTCTGCAAAACAGTAGGGAAAGTGCCGGACTCAGGAGGGGTAAAATTTGCTATTTCCACTCCAGTCTGTGCAACAGTGGGGAAAGTGTTGGACTCAGGAGGGGTAGCACTTACTATTCCTACTCCTGTCCGTGCAACAGTTTGGAAAGTGTTGGGCTCAGGAGGGGTAAAATGTACTATTCCCAAACCAGTCGGTGCAACAGTAGGGAAAAGATGTGACTCTGGGGAGGGGTGGCTAAAATGTACTATTCCCTCTCCAGTCAGTACAAGGGAAGGGAAAGTGTTGTACTCAGGAGGGGTAAAACATACTATTCCCACTCCATTCGGTGCAACAGTAGGGAAAGCTTTGGACTCAAGAGGATTCAAATATAATCTTCCCACTACAGTCTGTGCCACAGTAGAGAAAGAGTTTAACTCAGGAGGGGTCAAATGTACTATTCTCACTCCACTCAGTGCAACAGCATGGAAAGGCTGAGACTCAGGAAGGACAAAATTTACTAGTCCCACTTCAGTCCATGCAACAGTTGGGAAATGGTTGGGCCCATGAGGGGTAAATTGTGCTACTTTCACTCCAGTCAGTGCAACAGTAGGGAAAGGGTGTGACCAAGCGGGGATAAAACTTACTATTCCCACTCCAGTCACTGCAAGAGTAGGGAAAGAGTTGTACTCCGGAAGGGAAAAGTTTAATATTTCCACTCCAGTATGTGCAACAGTAGCGAAATTGTTGGACTCTGGAGGGATAAAACTTACTACTCCCACTCCAGTCTATGTAACAGTAGGGAAAGCTTTGGTCTCATGAGGGGTAAAATGTAATATTCCCACTACAGTCTGTGCAACAGTAGGAAAAGCATTGGACTCAGGAGGGGTAAAATTTACTATTCCTACTCCAGTTGGCACAACAGTAAAGAAAGTGTTGGACTCTGAAGGGGTAAAATATACTATTCCCACTCCAGTTGTTGCAACCATAGGGAAAGCGCTGAACTCTGTAAGGGAAATATTTACTGTTCCCGCTCCAATTGGTGCAACAGTAGGCAAAGCATTGGACTCAGGAGGGGTAAAATTTACTATGCCCAGTCCTGTCAGTGCAACAGTAGGGTAAGCATTGGAATCATGGGATAAAATTTGATATCCCCACTACAGTATGTGCAACAGTAGGGAAACCATTTGACTCAGGAGGGGGTAATACATACTATTCCCACTCCAGTCAGTGCAACAGAAGGAAAAGCAGTGGACTCAGGAGATATAAAATTTTCTATATCCCTCTCCAGTATCCAAAACAGTAAAGAATGTGCTGGACTCTAGGGGGTAAAATGTACTATTACCACTCTAGTCTGTGCAACAGTAGGGAAAGTGTTGGATTCTGGACGGTAAAATTAATGATTACCACTCCAGTCTGTGCAACAGTAGGGAAAGTACTTCACTTATCTAATTTTAATAAAAGTATTAATTTCATAAAATTATAAAACTACTAACATAAAAATAAATACATGCATTAAAAAACAAGTAAACAATTAAAGTAATTACTGTTTTTGAATAATTAAAATAGGAAACAATATTATTTAATAATTATTTGCCTAAATTCCTGAAGTATAGTAGGACATTAAACATATGTATAAATTTGAAAATTAAACACAATATGCATAATTAATTAACTATGACTTAATGATAAATAAATAATTTATAATGGATCAATCATTATTTAACTAACTTCCCACTCTGTACCCCTACAAAACCAACAGCCCACACCTAAAATGCAAATTGAATAAATACAATAATTACACAACGTACACAATAAACTAACAATTAATTAATTATCAATTTATACATCATGTAAAATTGATTATTATTATTTAATTAATTTCCTACTGTATACCCCTACAAACCCAACAACCTGCAACTAAAATATAACTTAAAAATTGATATTTGCACAATTTGCATACCCGATGATCAAATAGACAATTAATATTAATTAAGAAAAATATAGAAATTAATTATTCTTAATTTACCTCCCGGCCCATACCACTACAAACCTCACAACCCGCTATGACACTATAACTTACTTTTCTACAATTAAATCAACAATATAAATAACTTAACATTACAGACTATATTAAAAAGCATTAACAACAATTATACAAACAATATAAAACACAGACAATTAAAATATAATATAACTACATAAAGAAACATAAATAACAATATTTCTTATCTGAAAACATTGATATCTTTGTCAACAATATTTTAGGTCAAGATATGTTCATGTCACTGTATTTAAAACTCAATATTAAAATGACATTTTGTCTGAACACCCTATGAGGCCATTCAAAGCCATGGAAAATGTCTTTGCATGGCCTCAGAAATATGAATTAAAGGCTTGCGCTGCCGTTGCCTCACAATAACTGATGCAACGGCGGCGCGAGGGGCATGTAAATATGGTAAATATGGATGGCTGTATTCAGATGCTTTTTATTGTACAGCACTCTTACATTTGACCTGACCTGACCAGGACCCTTTATTTTCGAAACATCTAAATAAATGAAATGAAGCCCCTTCTTCAGACAGATTAAAACCAGCAGTGATCAGAAAGTCACAACTGAAATAGAAAAGAAAAGGATTTATGGAAATGCTGGAACTAGTCGGAAACAATGGTAATTAATGAAACAAGCATAAATATTATGACGGGACAGTAATGTATGTTAGAGACCAGTTTTATTTGTTGTTAATGATAATAATAATAATACTAATAATAATAAGTGCAGGGTCCTAAATTGTTTCTTAAGAGCCTTCTGTCAGCACTGCTGAATACTCGGAATGCCAGAAATTGGCATGATTTTCCTTTCCCCTTAAAATTACGAGGGCAGGGAGAATGAGTAACTGCATGGGCTGGGGAAATCAAGCCAATTACGAGTTTAACCCTGTAGAATATTGGCCCTCATTATAAGATTGGCGGCAAATGGCACCTACCGCCACGGCAACGGCTGCCAACATACTGTCGTCGTGGCTACCGATCATCCACCAATTTATGACCGTAGCCGGAATTCTGCCAGAAGGCTAACGGAATTCCGGCTACGGTCATGGCATCGAACGGCTGTAAGGTGGCGCTGCTGCCAGCAGCAGCGCCATGCCAGCAGAACACCGACAACCGTATCATGAGCCATGATACGGCCTTGTGGTGTTTTGCTGGCAGACGCTGCTGCTAGCAGCAGCACCGCGTCCCATCTCCTGCTGGAGGACCCCATGCAAGCAGGTAAGTTGGGTTCTCTGACAGGAGAGGGGGGCGGGGGTGTTGTGTGTGTGTTGGGGCATGTGTAACTGTGTTTTAATGCGTGCATGCGTATGTAATGCGTGTGGGCATGAATGGGTGTGTGTGTGTGTACATGCATGTTGTGTCGTGTGATTGTGTGTGTGCCTTGACGTATGTTAGTGAGTGTTGCTGTGAGTGTGTATGAATGTGTGCATGCATTTGTGAATGTGGAAATGCGTGTGTGTATGTGTGGGCATGTATGTGTGTATATGTCGGGGGTCGGGAAGAGGAGGGTGGGGGAGGACTCTGGGGAAGGGGAGGGGTGGGGAGACTCATATCAGTGCCAGGGAAGGAATTCCCTGGCACTGATAGTGCCTACCGCCATGGTTTTCGTGACGGTACAGAAACCACGGAAACCAGGGTGGTGGGCGGGGTCAAAATGCCATGGAACTGTAGTCTCCAGCCCGGCGGTCATTACCGCTGTGGCGGTCAGTGCGTTAACTTGGCGGTTTGGCTTTGGCAAAACCGCCAATGTCATAATAGTGTCGGTATGTACCGCCAGCCTGATGGCGTTATTACCGCCACTATTACATCGACTGCCGGGGTCATAATGACCCCCCATAGTGAGAAATGATGAGGAATTACTTGGACAGTGAGAAATTGTGGATCTTTTTCAATCAATAATTCCTCATCTTGGGCCGGACTTTCACCAGGAGATTTCTGCTGCTTTGCAGATGAAATATCCAGGTGAAACCTAAGAAAATCTGCGATGTTCTACGGATCTCATAATTCTGGTGGAGATGATAACTGTTGTTAGGACCCCATCAGAACTAAGAGTCTACTTGTAATGAGGTCTGAGGTGGGTGGTCTACTGCTGATACTACCTCATGCTGCTTTCTGCGCACCATATGCTTCTTGTAGGCTCTATTTCATCCATGCGTTCTCATTTTGCAACTGTTTTCCTATGTACATCCTTTTTCTTTTTCCCTTTTGTTCTTTTCCCTCTCTTGCTCTTTATCAGAGTCTGACAAAAATAAGTCTGTGTGCCCAAAAAAGAGCATTGACGTCTACACCTGCAAACACCGGCACAAATTAAGCACTGGCTGTGTCCCAAAGATAAACATTAGACACTGTGCTTTAGATGGACTTCACGTGGACTCCATGAAGCAATGGTGCCAAAATACAAAGAAAATAATGTGCTACAAATTACCC
Source organism: Pleurodeles waltl (assembly GCF_031143425.1). Classification (NCBI taxonomy): domain Eukaryota; kingdom Metazoa; phylum Chordata; class Amphibia; order Caudata; family Salamandridae; genus Pleurodeles; species Pleurodeles waltl. Next base: position 1,400,184,892 of record NC_090440.1, on the reverse strand, counting down.
CAACAAGTCGTCTTGTAAGTTGACATAATAAGCTGTGTCAGTCTATGGCAAGCATAGAAGTTCCCATAGTAAGTTCAGTCTGACATGTCAATCATACATCGTGCTAGGACGTGCTCATGGTAATGCAGGGCAGAAAGTGCTAGAATAACTTGTGCCAGACAACATCTTGCTCAAAATCCTCAGAAAATACATCTTTACAAATAAACATACAAATGCAAAGAGCACTGGAGGAATCATCTTCCTTAGCAATGAGCCAATGTTCTCCTATAGCTTTCGTAGCTCAATGCAGAGTATCTTCATAGTAGAGGACTATCCAGGAAAGTGGCAGAGAGGATCCATACTGAGAGTACAGGGGACAGGCATTCATTGGGAAAGGGTATGATAAACGACCCATTCAGGTAGTATGTCGTAGAGGATTTGTGCTGAAAGACTGAAACAAGAGATTCATTATAAGGCGCAGGTGAGAGGATTTATTTTGAAAGTTTTAGAAAGGGATCCATCCTTGAAATGTCTAAAGGAGACCCATTCTACAAGTACAGGAGGAAGATCAACTCTGGAAGTAAGGAGAGGGGATCCTTTCTCGGTAGGTGGAAGAGGAGATTAGCTCTAAAAGTGTGGAAGAGATGAACATTGCTGCTTGAAGTAATGAAGCACATGCCATGGGAGTGGATTAGACGAGGAGATTCTTGATGTGGGAGGAGAGACAGTAGAGGGCATAATGCTGCTGATGGAAGGTGCTTTATGTTGCATAGGTATTATCAGACTGTGAGCTTTTTATTACCATGAATGATATTAGGTTCTGTGGCAACACTCTAACAGAATCAACTCTGTTTTACAGGTAACCAAGCATGCCCTCCATGTCTCAGAACAAATTCAAGTGGTTGTTATCCTTCTGCATCCTGTTTTTGGTCAGCTTCTTCTGGCACTGGCACTTAATAAAGGTACTAATACATCCCTGTGGTTTGATGTAGGTTGTGAAGAACAGTTTGTGTGTGCACATGAGTAACGTAGCTGCAGGAATGGGTGGCCATGTCCATTTCAAATAATTTTTTGGCACACCTCTGTACATAGTCTGAGATTGAATGAGCGCTCTTGATGTAGTTTTGAGAAGCCAAAAACATGATCAGGCAGTGTGGTGTGGCTAAAGGGTATGCGTATAGCCTAACTGCTGCAATCATTATAATCACTCCTAATTCCTCATTTTGACTCAGTGGCATGGATGCTTAAAGAGGCCATACAGTTGATGATGTCACAATAGCTCCCAAAACCCAAGCAGACATCACTAAATAAAGGAATATTCTGGGATGTCTATTGGTAGCGGTTCTTAGACATGCAGGACAAGGTGACAAGAACTGTTATTTTTCTCTACACGGGATGCTCCCATTAAACCTTGAATGCTATAATATCATTCAAGTTATCTGATCTCAAAAAGCTCAAGACTGCTGCAGGGTCCCAAAAATGTTCAAAATTGTCCCTACATTTCAGGTGGTCGCAAACAGTTAGGAGCTATGAAGCATGGAATTGTCATGGCGGCCGCTCTGCTTTGAAAGTAGCCGTCTTGCCTGCAACCAACCTCAACGGGTGGGTCCTCCTCCCCATTTGTACTCTCTCCTGCTTTCTCAGTTACTTCGCCCAACCATTCAGTTGTGAGGAACATAAGGGTGCGTGCGGGTCTAAAATTTAAACAATACAAAAATTATAAATCTTTCAGCTGACAATCACGTTTACCTTAATTCTTTTTCTGAATTTCAGTTTCCTTCACCTTCTCAAATTCTACATGTGTGCCACCTTTACGAAAAAGAACAAACAAAGGCGCCTGTCACAAAACCACCGTCTGAACTTCAATCAAAAATCAAAGACATATTCATGAAAATAGAGCAGTCCCTACCCAACATTACGATCAGCAGCAACTGGAAGAATTCTACCAGTGGCAGGAACAGCAAAGGGTCCCTAGTTAACCGCAAAGGCAAGTATTGTGTCGGCGATGTTCTGACGGTGCAGTATGACATGTTCGACCACTTGGGAAACAGGAAGACCTACGGAGGGGACTTCTTCAGGCCAAGAATATTCACACCCGCACTTAAGGCTGGCGCCAGTGGAAGAATTGAAGATTTCAACAATGGCACCTACCATATGCATTTTACCCTTTTCTGGGAGGGCAAAGTCAAGGTTTCCACACAGTTATTTCATCCCAGTGAGGGGGTTGCTGCATTATGGCGGGCGAGACACGCAAGTCTGGGAGTTCTTGGTTTTCATGGTCGTTTTAAAAATGCAACTGCGAATGCCGTCACCGAATGTGGATTTAAGCTGGAGTCGGACAGTGATGTGTGTGAGTACATTGATGAAGGAGACGAAGAAGCCTTCTACTGCACCAAGCCTCCAAACATGTCCTGTGGCTCACTGAATGACATGAAGGCTATTTTCTTACCAACCTCATACCTCACCACAGAGGAGAAACACCTCTTTGAAAGGTAAGCAGCCTTCGAAATTTTAATAGAGGCCATGGGACTGAGGGGAACTGCCAGGGAACTTCATTCATAGATTCGAATGTGTGCACAAATACTGCTAATGTTTCAGTCTTTATCTGGGCTCATTGTTTTCCTTATCAAGAGCAAGCGGAGAACACTCCCTGTTTTAATTTAGGAGCCCCCCCCCCATGTTTCTTTCATTTGTGCTGCCACTTCAAGCCTGTAATAGCAACGTATCAACCGACTCTCCAAACGTCTGGCAAATTGTATCAGCTCCTTGAGTTACTGGCATGCCGATTTACTATCTAGGGGCTGACCTAGAGGTTTTACAGTGAACACACAGCAGGAGATTAATAAATATCCGATGCAAGTAAAAGAGCAGTGTAGATAATATTGATTTTTTAAGGGAAGGCAACGTCTCAAGCAAGTCGCAAAAACTAAGATCCACATTTCTTGAAGGAAATATTTATATTTTTACTGTAATTATTAAGGCAACACAATAATATTTAAATCATGCATTTTTTCATGAGTATATTGATGATATCCACCTATATTATGATGGATTCAAGTAAAATAAAATATATTCTTACCTGATGCTTTAAGAACGGTGGTACCACATTAACATCAGCACATTAAAGTGTGATTTCTGAAAGCAGAAACAATGACTGTGTGCTACAAGATAGCCAATGAAAACTAAAAAATTATAGCTAGGCAAAATCCAGGGCAAGTTAAAAAAGGTATGAGGTATCACAATTCACTTATGTGGTGAATAATTGATGAAAATATTCTTCTTACTCATATACACCTTCAGAGGGATAACTCCAATAATTTGGAGTATATCCCAACATTTTACCTTAATAAATAAAGAATAATGTATTTAATTTGTTTGTTTAATTAAATATTATGCCTAATGTTAGAATTTGGGTTCACTCGTTGGTTGAGTCAAGCAGCAACCACAATCCTAGGCAGTGTAAGGCCCAGGCAAAACCTAAATTGACCTGTGCTCACCCTCTGGTAGCTTGGCACACAGGTCAATCTGGCTTAACTTAGAGACAGTGTGTAAGAAGTATGTGCAACACTTCAAACAGTAAAACAGTGAAAAAACAAAAACTTAGATTCCACACCAAGTTAGAAAAACGGATCATGATTTTATAAATAAAACCAGACCAAAATGACCAAAATCTAATAAGTAGAACTGGAAATATTAAATTTCAAAGTTTTTAAATAAAATAGAACCATAAAGTGTAAAAGGTGAACTGTGGATATATGGTCATGTCAGACTGGGACAAAGTCAAGAGTTCAGACCGGCAGCAATGGAGCACTGGCCGGCTACAGGGACCCAGTTAGGCCCGCTGACAAAGGTACCTTAAATCCAAGGTAGTGGAGCGTTGCGTGGATCCAAGTCAAAAGTGTGTTATGCAGTAGAGATGATGTGTTGGTTCAGAGATGCAGCAAGGCTGTGCTGTGAGGTCATGTTAAATTCACATCGAGCCTCCTGTTGATGGGGCTTGCGGTGCAAAGTCCGGTGTCAGGAATTCGTGGTGCAGTCAAGGTGATGAGTCGATTCCAATGAGCCTTGAAGCTGCAATGCAGAGTTTTGGTGTCATTATCGAGCCTCATCGAGAAGTGAGAGGGGCTTACACCGGGAAAAGCGCCATGCAGCGACGGTTCTAAAGATGATGCAATGGTCGCACGATGCGGGATGCTGCAGCAGTGCAAGTCTTCGTGACTCGTTCAATCCATGCAGCATCAGCATTGCATTGTCCTGCTTGGGGATGCATAGCTAGGCCAAAGAGATGTGTTGATTCTGGTTGGTGATTCGTTGCTAAATAGAGAGGATTTCCAAGGGTCAAGGATTGGGGTGGCCCCACTTGCAAGGCAGAGCACAGGTGTAGAAGCAGGGTTGCTGGAAGTCTGTTATGTCCTTGAGTCTTCCAGTCAGGAGGCCAGCCTTAGCCCTTGAAGTCACTCTGGGTTCTGGGTTCAAGTGAAGCAGGTATAGTCCTTCTCACCCAGGCAAGAGGGCAGGAGGGAGCAGGTCCACACAACAAGACAGGAGTTCAGCAAAGCAGCAGTCCAGCAGAGTGGCAGTCCTGTAGCAGTGCAGCAGTCCTTCTTCCTGGCAGAATATACACAAGACCAGAAGTGTACTGAGGTGGTAGTGTCTGAGGTCCAGTATAATAACCAGTGGTGCCTTTGAAGTGGGGAGACTTCAAAGACATGCCTCTTAAGTGCACAGATGTCCTCCCTTCCCTACACTGGCCCCAGACTAACTACAGGAGGTTATGCAGCCCTTTGTGTGGGGAATGTACACAACCTATTAATGTGTAAGTAAGACTGGGTCCACTTTTTTCTTTTCACCCTGCCAGTGATGGCCCACTGAGACACACCTAAGCTCCCATTGTGAGTGGCTGACTAGGACGAATATACAAAGCCAAACTGCTAACTACACCCAGTCATGTGATAAGAGAGAGGCTGCAGGCACCAATTGTCTGAGATATGAAAATGACAGCCCTCCATAAGTTTCATGTATAGAATTGCAATTTAAAATCCAGCGGAGCGTAGTTTATCACCCAGGCCTAATAAAAAAGGAAGGTTTGGGCCTGACTAAAGGTTTATTTTGCTAGATCGACATGGAAGTGTAAAACTGTACACACGCTCTCTGCAATGGCAGGCCTGAGACATGGTTAAAAGGTCATTTATGGGCGTGGAACAATCAGTGCTGCAGGCCCACTAGTAGCATTTAATTTACATGTGCTGAGTACATGTATTATCACTTTACTAGGGGCTTATCAGTAAAGTAAATAGTCCATTTGGGGATGAACCAATATTGCCATGCTTAGTGGAGAGAGCACAAGCATTTTAGCTCTGGTTAGCAGTGATAAAGTGCCCAGAATCCTAATGCCACCAAAAACGGGGTAATCAAAAGTGTAGGACGAAGGCAAAATGTTTGATGGTGACCCTGCAGAAAGAGCCATTTCCAGCACCTAACTAATGTGAATATTTTCCAAAAAATGAAACATGATAGGAGGAAACGTAAAGTAAAGAAAGCCATTGACATAGAGATTTTTGAGAGCCATGGGAATCCATTAAGTTAGCCCGGGAACAGAAGGCAGTTTTTAGATGAGCAAGAATCAAGAACATATTGTAATGAATGTAGTTAGTGGGGAACAGAAATTAAAAGACATAAGTAATTAAATGGGCTATCTCAATAAGAGAACAAAGGTCTCATTATCCAGGTCTGCATTGCTAATAATCCACAACCAGTACTTTAAATGAGAAGGAACAGCCCGCTACTGAGATCCTGCACTTCTTTAATCTGAAAAGTAGACTACCTGCACTTCTCAGTAGTGCTGCAGTACTTTTAATGGGGGGTGTGCATACTGTATTTGTCAGTAGCAAAAATATTCTGATACTGTAATAGCTGCACTTCTACTTTCATTTAAAATGCAGTCTCCAGCAATAGTCATTCTGGAACATCAGCTTGGATTTTGATATGTATTGTGGCATTAATCTTTATAGGGGCCACAGGATATACGAAAATAAGATGACAAACATGGCAAGCAAGAAGCAGCAATTCAAAGCAAGTGGAGCTAAGTAAAAAGGATGAGTAGGAATGTTGCTTTGGAAAAGAAAGTAAAGTAAATACTAAGAACGAAGGAAAGTTGAACAAACCAAACATTGAACACATTCTGAGCCTGTTCCTAAAGAAAAGCAAGTATGGAGTGAAAACCAGCTACAGGAAATCAGTTGAGATGCAAAGTGTTTGAGGTCAAGCATTCTGGCCCATATTTATGAAAAATTAATTTTTAACGCCATTACCCAATGTCATCTGTGAGCCATATTTATAGCATGACACACAATGGCGCTAAGGAATGGCTAGTGTCTCAAAAAAAGATGCTAGCCGGTGCGAGGTGGCGTTAGGGGAAATTGCGCTACTGGGTCAGAAATTACGTTAGGCTGGTTAGCAGCAAAATATCTGCCGCTAGTCAGCCTTGCGTCATTTTTTGATGCACAAGCAGCCAAGAAATTGCTCCTGCCCAAGTTTAGACAGGGGTCATTACCCCTACTCCAATGCCCACCACAGGGGACCAGTGTCCCCTGGGCAAGCCCTACATACCCAGTGCCAGGCAGGGGGGTCACATGTAATGGGCCCCCAGTGGCATACCACACACATACACAAATACTTACCTGCAACTTACCTGGGATGGGCTCCCACCTCCTGTGGTGTCCATGTGGTGGTGGTGATGGTATTGCTGGTGCTTGGGGTGGGCATCTTTGTGCACTCTAATGCCTGGTCTGACCATGCGTTAAATCATGGTGCTAGGAGGTGGTAAGAGGGCATAGCGCCATTATTTAGGGCCGCCTCCCAGTTGTGTGTTGTTTCTGCATTTGGGATTAAATATGGCTATGGGGGGCTAGCGACATTTTTAGAAAAGGAACGCCTACCTTGCATCTCATTGACGCAAGGTGGGTTTGCGCTTCCTAGAAATGGCACTAACTCCAATACTTTGAGGCTAGACGGGTATGACATCAAAATAGAGATTTGGTGTTAAGTTAGTGCTGGTTTAGTGTCAAAATATATGACGCTAATGCGACGCAAAATTTCCATAATTATAGGCCTTTGCTTTTAATGGGAGTAATGGTCTAATAACATTCTAACCTACTGCCAAGTGCTACACTGGGTGCACCCTTTGGTTAGCATTCCGTGGTGCAGATAAAGGCCTTTAACACCAAGAAGGAAATATTATGAGATGCTGTCCTTAAAACAGAGAGACAGAGGAAACCACCAAAATGTTGTGGCCCAGGGCACGGTCAGATGTTTTAGCCCTTTGATGCTCCACTGCCTTCAAAGGATACTTTAAAGTTCAAACATGCTGTCGAAATGATGTAGAGGGCAGTTCTTTTTGTCTCTTCATTGAATATATGAAACATGATAACGTTTCATATTTTCAATAAAAGATGGCACACTTAGAAAGAGGATCCAACACTGACAGTGACTGCTTTTAGAGATGCAAATTGTCCATAGCTTAAAACACTAGTGTTGGCAGAGCAGAGAAATACCAGCAAATTGTATCAAGAAGGACTAATAACAGTTAAGAAGATAGTACAATTACTCAAGTACATGGTGGGCTGCAAATGGGTGAAGGAAGGGCAGGAAAAAACAGATATGCCCAGCTGAAAGGCTCTGTAAAGTGAAGGAATCTTAAATAAAGAAGACCAAGGCCCCCATTATGAGGTTGGTGGGTATCAGAGGCTGCCTGCAAAACTTGTTCTGCCATCAGGCCGCCTGAGCGGCCTGAACACTGCCACCCCTATGAAAAGTTCACCACAGGGCCGGCGGGCAGAAACAGCATTTCCACCTGATGGCCCTCCGGTTAACAGAGCCTTAACATTGCTGCCAGCTCCTAATGGAGCTGGCGCCAACGTGGCGGTGCAACTGGTGCAGCAGCACCTGTTGCGCTTTCCACTGCCCGTAATTCAGGCAGTGGAAAGGGCCACAGGGCTGTCCATGGGGGCCCCACCACCCCCTTTCCACCAGCTTTTGCATGGCAGGGCTTCCGCCATGCGAAGGCTGGCTGAATGGGGACTCGTAATCCCCAGGCCAGCACAGCAAGCAGTGCTGCCCTGAGGGGTTACAACCGCTGAGACAGCAACCTAGTGGTGTTGGCGGTCCGATCGTGGTGCTTTCATCACGGTCGTAATGTCGAGGCTGGACTGCTGCTTTGGTGGCGGACCGACCGCCAGGTTCATAATGGGGTTAAAAGGCATTCGTTTTTCAATAGAGAAGAGACAAGAAGAAAATACACTTTAAAGACACAACTCAACAGTTAGTAAATTGCAAAGTTTAAGATGCCTTGGAGACAAAAGCTCTTGTTACAAGAGGCCTGGTTAATTAAGAGAAGTGCAGTAAGTGCTGATATAGCACATATCACAATTATGAGTTTTGAGATATCTATTGACAGGTCAAACCTAACAATTTTTACTGGGGTACAAATGACTGTTTTTTAAGGCAATTTATGGATTTTGGTGAGGTAGGTGTCCAGGGCTTCGCAACTGTAATTTAGAATACTCTCTATGTAGGCCCTGTAGGTGTACATGTTATCACTGTGCGCCACTTTAGTATCGGCTTCAATGTTGGCACCGTTCACTTTTGTTATTTTGCAGATGAGGTGCAGCAGAGTATTGTTGAGATCCAAATACATATCCATGGACCCCGATACAAAAAACTCTATCGGCGCCAGAGGTGTCAGAGCGCCTAGAGGCAATACTTCCATTAAAAAACTGTTCTCGATACTGGTTGTGTGGGTTTTAGAGAAAACAAATCTAGCTCAGATTTGGCGCATTCACCATACCAGTGTATGAAGGCCATGATAGCTGATTTAAAAAATATTCGCACTAGAGTGCGTTCTCTTCTTCTTGGTAGATCTCTTCCGTCTTACGATTCTTCTTTGTGTGGTCGTTTTGAAGAAGTCTTCTGTTTTGTATAGGGCATTGGCAGAACCCTGCACCTCGTAGCCCTTTGTTTCCTTTTAACACCTGCACGCGCCTTGTACATAAAGCCAGCTCCTTCTTGAGGCTGGTTGTTCATGCGTTTGGCGACAGCAGACATTACAGAGCCCAAGACGTATCGTTGGCTGTGAAATATCACCACATCTTTGATTTTAAAGTTCAGTCAAAACGCTCTACAACTGCCGCTTTTACCTCGGTGTGCATTACAAAATGCTGAACTGCGTGCTGCTTTAATAATTTCTGAAAAGGTTTGTTTAAAAATTATTTTCCCGCATCTGTTTGTAGTTTTTGATGTACAGGACCTCTCGCGAAGATGACTTTAAAGGCGCCGGTGATGCTGGTATCACTTTTATCGTTTAATGCTTCTGCATAGGCATATTTGAACAATACGTCTATGATTGTTAATATATACATTGCACCGTTGTTACACTTTGCTAGATCTTGAAGACTGATTATGTCATCCTGCCACTGATAATCTAGCTGCAAGTTAATGACTGTGGCTCTCCTCTTAAAAAATCTTCTGGCTGGTTTGTGGAGTGAATACGCCTCTTCCCCCGATAACCATGTTTTCAACCCTGATCGGTTTACAGATTCATTTTCAACTCGAGCCCTTCTAAACAGGGCTTCGGTGCTTCCGAAGCTTCCAACCTCTAGCTCTTCTACAAAGATACTCATGCGCATTCAGGGACTATGTTGAATGTTGTTAAAGCAGAATACAGTGTTTGTCAAAAGTGTAAGGCCTTGTAACGCCTCTATTTGTACTGATGACTGTCTACAATAAAAACATTTTAAACACGTATACAAACTTTGCATTTTTTTTTTATTCACACACCACACATTTTAAAACCATTTTTTTTTAAATAAATGACTGACAACTGTTGAAAAGTTAAAAGTGTTTATTACAAACAGTTTTCAGCTCAAACATTTACATGGGTGAAGAAATAATTGAAGTAAAAATCTTTCGAGACACAAACTTTTTAACAAAACTGTACAACTGCTCAAATGTTGTGATAACATTAGAGCTGCAGCCAAGTGTTCATTTTGAACAGTCTCTTTTTAGGCTCCATAATTAGAGTGTCGCTGCTCCTAGACAGTGTTAGCTGCGGAAAGAAAGGCAATGTCGACATGGAGGAACATTTGAGCCACCCCTCTTCGACAAGGGCGTCCGTGGGGGCTGGAGGTCCTGGGTCTTGAGGCGCTACTGGGTCTGTTGGTGACTGTTCCGTGGCGGGTGTATACAGAGTTAGTTTGTTTCTTTCAGTGTTCCATTGTTTGTAATACTGTAAAAAGTTTTGAAGGGCTCCTGAGTAAAGCCCTGCTTTGTCGTGTGGATTGAAATCAGTTCGGTTCAAAATGGCTTTGATCTCAGCATCGAGACGCTGCGTCTCCTTTCTGCGTATGTCCCAGACATCGGTGTAGAAGGGCCCAACTGTTGCAGCTGTTGGCGAGGCACCAGGTACATTTTTGGGCCCTCTTCCATCAGGTCCTTGACAGAAGACCTGTAATTAGTGGTATAGCTATACCCAGCAGCGACCCTATAAAACCTCCAGACTGTTTGACCAGTTTCTTTTTAGAAAGGAGCGACGCCCTTTTATGGCTGAGCTTCTTAATAATGTGGCATTTCTTCTTCAGCACGAGGAACTGGCTTGTTGATATATCGGGACATTACTTTTTAGGGTGTTTAGGGCTATTTCTGAAATGGCAGCCACTAAATCGTCCGAAGCAGCGCACAGGATAGCCCTTCTTTTCAAGGGGTTGGCTGTGACCAGCATTTTTAGGAGGTCTAAATTACACCGTAGTTGCGTAGACATGATAGCAACCTTATATTATAAGGTTTAGAGTGTAAATGTTATAAAAGTCTTTTTAATGGGTCTTTTTATAGGCTTTGGGAACTGTTTAAGGCGTGTAAGTGACTGGGAAGTCAGGTGGGAATATACCGGATCGTAGTCTGTAGTCTTCTAGAGTGTTGGTGTAGGAGGCTGGCCTGGCTAATAGTGGGTATCTGATGGTACTTACACCTTGCGCCAGGTTCAGTTATCCCTTGTTAGTAGATTAGTAGTGTTCTAGCAGCTTAGGCTGATAGAGGTAGCTATAGCAGAGCAGCTTAGGCTGAACTAGGAGACATGCAAAGCTCCTACTATACCACTTATATCATATAGCACTATATCATAAGAATCACAATACTCAAAGTTACTAAAAATAAAGGTACTTTATTTTTGTGATAATGTGCCAAAAAGTATCTCAGAGGATATACTCCCTTAGGAGGTAAGTAAAACACACAAAATATAGACACAAACCAAAATCAGGTACAGTTAGAAAAGTAGTGCAAACACTGTAGAATACAATAGGCTGCAATAAGCCTAGGGGCAACACAAACCATATACTAAGAAAGTGCAATGCGAACCAATTAGGGACCCCAGGCTTAGTGTAGTGTGTGGAGGATCGCTGGGAGTGTTAGAAGACACCATGGGTGTCCAAGATACCCCACCCCAAAACCCTGAAAAGTAGGAGTAAATTGACCCTACTTCCCCAGAAACACACTGAAGTTGTGATGGGAGATTCTGCAAAGACCTCAACAGACTGCAAAGCACTGAAGACGGATTCCTAGACCTGAGGACCTGTAAAGGAAGGGGACCAAGTCCAAGAGTCACGAAAGTGTCCAGGGAGGGCAGGAGCCCACTAAACCCCGGATGAAGGTGCAAAATGGCTGCCTCTGAGCGGATGAAGCTGAAGATTCTGCAACAACAGAAGGTGCCAGGAAATTCTCCTTTGCACAGAAGATGTCCCAGGCGTGCTGGAGGACGCAGGGTTGATTCCACGCAGAAAGAGCACAAACAAGCCTTGCTAGCTGCAAAGGATGTGGCTGAAGAAAATGGGTGCTGCCCGGGCCCAGGAAGGACCAGGAGGTCGCCCCTTGGAGGAGGAGACAGAGGGGGCACTCAGCAACACAGAGAGCAGATGCAGAAGCGGGCAGCACCCGCAGAAGAACTTAAACATGGGTTCAAGACACAAAGCACAGCAGTTGTCTCAACACTACAAAGGAGGATCCCACGAAGCCGGTGGTGAGCTCAGCAAATTGAGCAATGCAAGACAGAGTGCTAGAGACCTGGCTGTGTTATGCACAAAGGATTCCTTGCAAAAGTGCACAGAAGCCCTAGCAGCTGCAGTTCACGCAGTACACAGGATTACTGTCTAGCGTGGGGAGGCAAGGACCTACCTCCACCAAATTTGGACAGATGGACCACTGGACGGTCGGGGTCACTTGGATCCAGCTCCTGTGTTCTAGGGACTACGCTCGACTCAATGAGAGGGGACCCAGAAGACCAGTGAAGCAGAAGTTTGGAGCCTGCGTTAGCAGGGGCAAGATTCCGTCGACCCACAGGAAATTTCTTCTTGGCTTCCAGTGCAGGGTGAAGGCAGACAGCCTCCAGAGCATGCACCACCAGGAAACAATTGAGAAAGCCGGCAGGATTAGGTGCTACAATGTCACTGGTAGTATTCTTGTTACTTTGTTGCAGTTTTGCAGGTGTCCTGGACCAGTCAGCGGTCGACCCTTGGCAGAATTCAAAGAGGGAGATGCAGAAGAATTCTGGTGAGCTCTTGCATTCATTATCTGATGAGAAACCCACAGGAGAGACCCTAAATAGCCCTCAGAGGAGGATTGGCCACCTAGTCAGGTAGGGACCTTTCAGGAGGGGTCTCTGACATCACCTGCTGGCACTGGCACTCAGAGGCCTCCATTGTGCCCTCACACCTCTGCATTCAAGATGGCAGCGGTCTGGGACACACTGGAGGAGCTCTGGGCACCACCCCTGGTGTGGTGATGGACAGGGGAGTAGTCATTCCCCTTTCCTTTGTCCAGTTTCGGGCCAGAACAGAGGCTAGGGATCCCTGAACCGGTGTAGACTGGTTTATGCAAGGGGGGAAACATCTGTGCCCTTCAAAGCATTTCCAGAGGCCAGGAGAGGCTACTCCTCTTAGGCCCTTAACACCTATTTCCAAAGGGAGAGGGTGTAACACCCTCTCTCAGAGGAAATCCTTTGTTCTGCTTTCCTGGGACTGGGCTGCCCAGACACCAGGAGTGCAGAAGCCTGTCTGTTGGTTGGCAGCAGCGGTAGCTGTAGTGAAAACCCCAGAGAGCTGGTTTGGCAGTACCCGGGGTCCTTGCTGGAGCCCCGGGATGCATCGGATTGGCACCCCAATACCAGATTTGGCATGTGGGGACAATTCCATGATCTTAGACATGTTACATGGCCATATTCGGAGTTACCATTGTGAAGCTACATATAGGTATTGACCTATATGTAGTGCACGCGTGTAATGATATCCCCAAACTCACAAAGTCTGGGGAAATTGCCCTGAACTATGTGGGGGCACCTTGGGTAGTGCCAGGGTGCCCTCACACTTAGTAACTTTGCACCTAACCTTCACCAAGTGAGGGTTAGATATATAGGTGACTTATAAGTTACTTAAGTGCAGTGTAAAATGGATGTGAAATAATGAGGATGTTATTTCACTCAGGCTGCAGTGGCAGTCCAGTGTAATGTTGGTCTGAGCTCCCTATGGGTGGCAAAAGAAATGCTGCAGCCCATAGGGATCTACTGGAACCCCAATACCCGGGGTACCTAGGTACCATATACTAGGGAATTATAAGGGTTTTCCAGTGTGCCAATCAGAATTTGTAAAAATGGTCAGTAGCCTGCAGTGACAATTTTAAAGGCAGAGAGAGCATAAGCACTGAGGTTCTGATTAGCAGAGCCTCAGTGACACAGTTAGGCACCACACAGGGAACACATTCAAGCCACAACTATGAGGACTGGGATCCTGGCTAGCAGGCTCCCAGTGAGACAGGTAAAAACAAACTGACACACAAGTAAAAATGGGGTAACATGCCAGGCAAGATGGTACTTTCCTACACAACCCCCCTCCAAACGAGGGGCAATAAGGCTAACCTTGCCCAGATGAGTCTTCATTGTCTAAGTGGAAATATCTGGAGAGTCCATCTGCATTGGAGTGGGTACTCCCAGGTCTCTGTTCCACTGTATAGTCCATTCCCTGTAGGGAGATGGACCACCTCAACAATTAAGGGCTTTCACCTTTCATTTTTTTAAGCCATAACAGAGGTTCGTGGTCTTTCTGAACAATAAAGTGAGTACAAACAGGTATGGTCCCAACTTTTTCAGAGCCCAGACCACAGCAAAGGCCTCCCTCTCTATGTCAGACCAACACTTTTCTCTAGAGGACAACCTCCTGCGTTATGAAAGCAGCAGGTTGATCCTGGTCCTCAGTGTTAAGCTGTAATAGTACTGCCCTACCCCTCATTCAGAAGCATCAGTCTGGACTATGAACTTTTTGGAGTAACAAGGGCTTTTTAGGAGAGGTGCATAGACATGGCCTGCTTTAGCTCATCAAAAGCGTTTTGACAGCTAGTTGTCGACAATACATTTTTTGGCATCTTCTTACTAGTGAGGTCATTAAGAGGAGCTGCAATTGGAGCCGCAGTTCTTAATGAACCTCCTATCATACCCTGTGTGGCCTATGAAGGCTCTCATCTGGGTTTGAGTTGTAGGGGGAGCCCATTCCATAATGGTCTGGATCTTCCCCTGCATTGGTGCAATCTGTTCTCCACCTACCAGGTCGCCCAGATAAACCACTTTTCTCTGCCCTATCTGGCGCTTTGAAGCCTTGATAGTGAGGCCTGCCTTTTGCAGGGCCTCCAAAACTTTCCATAGGTGGACCAGGTGCTCATCCCAGGTGGAGCTAAAGACAGCTATATCATCTAGATATACTGCACTAAAAGCTTCCAAAACTTCCAAGAGTGTGTTCACCAACCTCTGAAAAGTGGCAGGTGCGTTCTTCAAACCAAAGGGCATAACAGTACACTGATAGTGCCCTTGAATGGTGGAAAATGCACTTTTAGGTTTAGCATCTTCTGATAATTTTACCTGCCAATACCCTGCAATTAAATCAAAAGTGCTTAGATACTTGGCAGAAGCCAGTGTATCTATTAGCTCATCTGCCCTGGATATAGGGAGAGCATCAGTTTTGGTTACTTGATTGAGACCTCTGTAGTCAACACAAAACCTAATTTCTCTTTTATCATCATTACAGTGAGGTTTTGGGACAAGCACCACTGGGCTAGCCCATGGGCTCTCTGAATGCTCAATTACTCGTAAGTCCAGCATTTTCTGTACCTCTTGTTTTATACAATCTCTGACATGGTCTGGCTGCCTATAAATCTTACTTTTGACAGGTAAACTGTCTCCAGTATTGATTGTGTGCTCACACCAGTAGTGGTACCTGGTATCAGTGAGAAGAGGTCAGAGAATTGGCCTAGGAGATTTATACAGTTGTCCTTCTGCTCAGCAGTAAGGCAATCTGCAAGCACCACTCCCTCCACTAAGCCATCAGCTTCAGTGGTGGAGAAGAGGTCAGGGAGAGGGTCTCTCTTTTCTCCCTGCCCCTAATCAGTTGCCATGAGCAGGATTAAGTCAGCCCTGTCATAGTAGGGATTTAGGCGATTGACATGGAGCACCCTAAGGGGACTCCTGGCAGTGCCTAGGCCTACCAAATAGGTAACCTCACCCTTCTTTTCAACAATGAGATGGGGTCCACTCCATTTTGTCCTGGAGTACTCTTGGGGCCACATACTCAAATACCCACACCTTCTGTCCTGGGTGGTACTGGGTCAGGACAGCCTTCTGGAATGCCATTGCTTTTGGAGCTCTTGGCTGGCCTGAAGGTTTTTACTGGCCTTCTTTATGCACTCAGCCATTCTGGAACTCAGGACAAGTACATAGTCCACAATGTCTTGCTTTGGACCTTTTAAAGGTTGTTCCCAACCCTCCTTCACAAGTGCAAGGGGACCTCTTACAGGGTGTCCAAAGAGGAGTTCAAAGGGGGTAAAGCCCACTCCTTTTTAGGGTACCTCCCTCTAAGCAAAAAGGAGGTATGGCAACAGAACATCCCATCTCCTTCTGAGTTTTTCAGGGAGTCCCATAATCATACTTTTGAGAGTTTTATTAAACCTCTCAACCAGACCATTTGTCTGTGGATGATAAGGAGTAGTGAGTTACACCATAATCCTTCCACATAGCTTTGAGGTATGCAGACATGTCTGACACCACTTCCTTAGGGAAACCCACTCTGGAAAAGATCCCCAGGAGGGCTTTGCCACTGCAAGAGCTGTAGTGGTTCCTAAGGGTATTGCTTCAGGATACCTAGTGGCATGGTCCACTACCACAAGGATAAATCTATTGCCTGAAGCTGTTGGAGGGTCAAGGGGGCCAGCTATGTCAACCCCTACCCTTTCAAAGGGCACCCCAACCACAGGAAGTGAAATTAAAGGGGCCTTAGGTGTGCCACTAGTCTTGCCACTGGCTTGGCAAGTCACACAGGAGCGACTAAACACCTTAGGGTCCTCTGACATGTGAGGCCAGTGAAACAATGGAACAAGCCTTTTCCAAGTTTTACTCTGGCCCAAATGCCCAGCCAAAGGAATGTCAGGTGCCAAGGTCAGAAGAAACTCCCTATACTGCAAAGGGATGACCAATCTCCTGGCAGCTCCAGGTTTAGGGTCCCTTGACTCAGTATAAAATAGGTTACCTTCCCAATAGACCTTATGGCTATCAGTAACATCCCCATTCTGATGTTTAACAGCTTGTTTTCTTAAACCCTCTAGTGTGGGACAGGTCTGCTGTGCCACACTCAGCTCTTCCCTAGCAGGCCCCCCTGCACCCAAAAGCTCAGCAGTATCTGCTGCCAGCTCATCTGGAGTAGGTTCTGCATAGGGAGAGCATTCCTCTTCCTCAAAAGGGGAATCTTCTGGAGAGAGAGGGATAGTGAGCAAGGATTTACCCTTTCTACCCCTAGCTGTTCAAAGCACTTGGTCCATTGTTCCAGGATCCAAGATTCCCTGTCCTCTTTGCTTCTGGGCCTGAGCCCTTGTGAGAGCAAAGATATGCCTTGGAATGCCCAGCATTGCTGCATGAGCCTCCAACTCCACCTCAGCCCAAGCTGATGTTTCCAAATCATTGCTAGGTATGCAGTCTACAGGTAATTCAGTTGCTACCACAACTTTCTTTGGATCAGTAACCCTCCCCCCCCAGGTGAGATTTCACAATAGCCATGGGGTGGCTAAGAGTGTTGTTATGAGCATCAGTCACTTGGCACTGCTGACCAACTAGGTGTTGATCAGGGTGAACCAGTTTCTCAATCACCATAGTGACACTGGCTCCTATATCCCTATAGGCCTCAACCTCAACACTATTTATTAGGGGAAGTTGCTTGTACTTACCCATATTAAGGGAACAAGCAACCAAGGTGGCAAAGTCAATACCACCATCAGAGACTAAAACAGCCTCTGTGGTCTCCCTAACAAGACGAACCCCAACTACACTACCAATGGTGAGCCCAGCTGCACCCTTTGATTGGCTATTTGTATTAGACTTCCTACCACCACTGCTATTACTAGGGGCACTAGAGCACGCAGTTGGGGTTGTGGTAGTGGGAGCCTGGGTGTTTTTCTTTGGGCGGGTGGAATCAATTGCCCAATTGCCTTTACTTTTACATAAATAATACCATGGCTTCTTTTGATTGTTGGAAGAGGATTTGGACCCACCACCCCAGAGGATTGTGTGGGCCTGACGAAGACTCAGAATGCTTTTTATCTTTGTCCCGACCCTTGTCAGAAGACTTACCATCCTTCTTCTTGCCATCCTTGTCACCACCTGTATGAACTTTTCTGTTCACTCTTGTTCTGACCCATTCGTCTGCCTTCTTTCCCAATTCTTGGGGAGAGGTCAGATCTGAGTCTACCAAGTATGGATGCAACAAGTCAGACACGCAATTATTCAAAATATGCTTTCTCAGGATTAGATTATGCAGGCTTTCATAGTCAGTCACCTTGCTGCCATGTAACCATCCCTCCAAGGCCTTTATTGAACAGTCTACAAAGTCTGTCCAGTCTTGAGAGGACTCTTTTGTGGTATCTCTGAACTTTATCCTGTATTGTTCAGTGGTTAAACCAAATCCATCTAAGAATGCATCCTTCAAAACTTTGTAATTATTAGCAGTATTTAGTATATGTTTTTCTTATGAAAGCACCAATGACAAAGTGGTAAAGCAGTTACAAGTACTTATTCTACAGCTGCACGACCAATGTAGGAGGCTGGCCTGTTTTATAGTGGATGCCTGATAGTACTTACACCTTGTGCCAGGTCCAGTTATCCCTTATTAGTAGATTAGTAGTGTTCTAGCAGCTTAGGTTGATAGAGGTAGCTATAGCAGAGCAGCTTAGACTGAACTAGGAGACATGCAAAGCTTCTACTATACCACTTATGTCATATAGCACTATATCATAAGAATCACAATACTCAGAGTTACTGAAAATAAAGGTACTTTATTTTAGTGACAATGTGCCAAAAATATCTCAGAGGATATACTTCCTTAGGAGGTAAGTAAAACACACAAAATATATACACAAACCAAAACCAGGTAAGTAAACAGTTAGAAAAGTAGTGCAAACACTGTAGAATACAATAGGATGCAATAGGCCTAGGGGCAACACAAACCATATACTAAGAAAGTGGACTACGAACCACTTAGGGACCCCAGGCCTAGTGTAGTGTGTAGAGGGTCACTGGGAGTGATAGAAAACACTACGGGTGTCCAAGATACTTCACCCCAAGATCCGGAAAAGTAGGAGTAAAGTGACCCTACTTCCCCAGAAACAAACTAAAGTCGTGATGGGAGATTCTGCAAAGACCATAACAGACTGCAAAGCACTGAAGACGGATTCCTGGACCTGAGGACCTGTAAAGGAAGGGGACCAAGTCCAAGAGTCACGAAAGTGTCCAGGGGGGGCAGGAGCCCACTAAACCCCGGATGAAGGTGCAAAATGGCTGCCTCCGGGTGGAAGAAGCTGAAGATTCTGCAACAACAGAAGGTGCCAGGAACTTCTACTTTGCACAGAAGATGTCCCATGGTGCGCTGGAGGATGCAGAGTTGTTTCCATGCAGAAAGACTGCAAACAAACCTTGCTAGCTGCAAAGGTCATAGTTGAAGATAATGGGTGCTGCCCGGGCCCAGGAAGGAACAGGAGGACGCCCCTTGGAGGAGGAGACGGGGGGGTGCTCAGCAACACTGAGAGCCCATGCAGAAGCAGGCAGCACCCGCAGAAGTACTTGAACATGGGTTCAAGAAACTGAGCACGGCGGTTGTCTCGACACCACAAAGGAGGGTCCCACCAATCCGGTGGTCAACTTAGCGAGTTGAGCAATGCAGGACAGAGCGCTGGGGACCTGGGCTGTGCTGTGCATGAAGGATTCCTTGCTAAAGTGCACAGAAGCCCTAGCAGCTGCAGTTCATGCAGTACACAGGATTACTGTTTGCTGTGGGGAGGCAAGGACCTACCTCCACCAAATTTGGACAGGTGGACCACTGGACTATCGGGGTCACTTGGATCCAGCTCCTGTGTTCCGGGGACCATGCTCGACACGATGAGAGAGGACCCAGAAGACTAGTGAAGCAGAAGTTTGGAGCCTGCGTTAGCAGGGGGAAGATTCCGTCGACCCACGGGAGATTTCCTCTTGGCATCCAGTGCAGGGTGAAGGCAGACAGCCCCCAGAGCATGCACCACCAGGAAACAGTTGAGAAAGCCGGCAGGATTAGGTGCTACAATGTCACTGGTAGTCTTCTTGCTACTTTGTTGCAGTTTTTCAGGCGTTCTGGAGCAGACAGCGGTCGATCCTTGGCAGATGTTGCAGAGGGAGATGCAGAGGAACTCTGGTGAGCTCTTGCATTCATTATCTGACGAGAAACCCACAGGAGAGACCCTAAATAGCCCTCAGAGGAGGATTGGCCACCTAGTCAGGTAAGCACCTATCAGGAGGGGTCTCTGACGTCACCTGCTGGCACTGGCCACTCAGAGGCCTCCATTGTCTCCTCACACTTCTGCATTCAAGATGGCAGAGGTCTGGGACACACTGGAGGAGCTCTGGGCACCACCCCTGGTGTGGTGATGGACAAGGGAGTGGTCACTCCCCTTTCCTTTGTCCAGTTTTGCGCCAGAGCAGGGGCTGGGGGATCCCTGAACAGGTGTAGACTGGTTTATGCAAGGAGGGCACCATCTGTGCCCTTTAAAGCATTTCCAGAGGCCAGGAGAGGCTACTCCTCTCAGGCCCTTAACACCTGTTTCCAAAGGGAGAGGGTGTAAGACCCTCTCTCAGAGGAAATCCTTTGTTCTGCCTTCCTGGGACTGGGTTGCCCAGACACCAGGAGGGCAGAAGCCTGTCTGTGGGTTGGCAGCAGTGGTAGCTGTAGTGAAAACCCCAGAGAGCTGCTTTGGCAGTACCTGGGGTCCTTGCTGGAGCCCCAGGGATGCATGGGATTGGCACCCCAATACCAGATTTGGCATGGGGGGACAATTCCATGATCTTCGACATGTTACGTGGCCATATTCGGAGTTACGATTGTGAAGCTACATATAGGTATTGACCTATATGTAGTGCACGGCCCATAGGGATCTCCTGGAACCCCAATACCCTGGGTACCTAGGTACCATATACTAGGGAATTATAAGGGTGTTCCAGTGTGCAATCAGAATTGGTAAAAATGGTCACTAGCCTGCAGTGACAATTTTAAAGGCAGAGAGAGCATAAGCACTGAGGTTCTGATTAGCAGAGCCTAAGTGACACAGTTAGGCACCACAAAGGCAATACATTCAGGCCACAACTATGAGCACTGGGGTCCTAGCTAGCAGGATCCCAGTGAGACAGGCAAAAACAAACTGACTGTAGACGGGTGTCGTCCACCTCGTCTACTGATACTTTAGAATGGCGCCGATCGTGCGCCTCCTCAGATCCCGTCCCTCGTCTCCAGGGAGACGCGTGGAGGCGGAACGTCACATCGGCCCCGGATTTCTGGGTCGCCGAGAAGGAGAAAAAGAAGACGGACTTCAGGACCCAGGAGAGAGGAGCCTGAAGAGAACGGGACGGAGAAGAGTCGCGTCGGGAAGAGAAGACCGTTTTGTGGAGAGACGAGGAACAGGCGACCAGCCCGAGCAGCGGAGCCGGAAAAGACCACGAGAGAGAGGACAAGTCCCGCCACGACCCAGGAGGGTCGTGGCTTCGTAAGGTACGGGCCCTGTTAAAGGGACATCGAAATAAGGGGATTACAGGAGGTGAGGGGAAAAAGGGAGGGGTAGCAGAGAAAAGGAACACCGGGGAGGACATAGGGGAAGAGGGCAGGTTGGGCTGAGCACCGGGAACCTGGGGAAAACACTGTTTGTACAATCTCCCTGCCACCAGCCTTACATAGCTATTATGGTACCCTCCCCTATGCCTGCACTAACCTAAAACACTAACCCCAGTGTTTCCTTCCCTCACCCTCCCGCACATGTACTAACTCCAGGCGACAACCCCATACCTCACCACTTACCTGGCCTTATCTTCTTGTTTTCCGAGACACCACTGGAAAAGGAGCCGGGAAGACGTAGTCCGAAGACCATCACAACCTAAGGGAAAGCAGAACATTAAGGATTATTAAAACCTGCAAGCCCTTCGCAGAAGCGCCTCCAATAAAAAGGATACGAATAGAAGAAAACTGTATTGCTACCCTGGTTATTATCTTCACACTAAAACAAATAAAATTGTTGATTTGCCCTTTGGGGACCCCCTTAAATTACGAGTCAGAGTCCTCTGTATCGCCGAGCCTTCCACACTGACACACAAGTAAAAATGGGGTAACATGCCAGGCAAGATGGTACTTTCCTACAGTTGGGTTTTAAATCTACCAGCAAGTAACCGTGGGGTTTTTCTGTAGCGTCGTTAAACACATCCATGAAAAACTGTGTGTTTCTGGGGTACATCTGTTTACCTGTAATTGATATCTGAAACTTGTCACGTGGATTTTTAAATAAGACCAAGTATGAGGCATTGACGGTTATAGAACGACTGCTCTTACCCTTGTAAAACAAGTTCTGTACGATGTAACATATGCTTAGATTACGATGATGTGAATATTGAGTAAAAGACCTCTCGATCTCGGGGTGGTCCCCGCCTTCCTGCATGAGATCATCCACAATGACCATGTTTACAAGGTGTTTAGGTAACAAGTAGTCGTCTAGGAATACCTTCTCATAAATCTGATGTGTGGGAACTTTAGGGATAGTTCAGTGCAAAGATCTTGCCAGCAGGAATAAAGCCATACAATGTTGTTAGGTGTCTGAGATAAAACACCATTTTCTAACAGTTTTTTTATAAAATAACTTTTACCGCTATGATCGTGTTAATCAGCGATGTACGTTTGCTTCGAGGGCTCATCGATGCACCATTTGGGATACCCCAATGCCTCCTGTTTGTCTCTGAGAAACAAGTTTAGGTACTCAGAAAAGAGTCGGGTTGTGGTGTGTGGAAAGTGCAAAATTTCCAGTATTTTACTGAGGCAGTACCCTTTCTCAAGGGCTGTTTGTACCTCAATGGTACACCTCGTCCCCTCCAACAGCTTTTGCTCATCACCATGTCTACACTCACTAGTCTGTTTACTTTCAGCTCATGTTCGACATAGGGGGAACATTAGTTTGCCATCGACTCTGTACAGAAGCACCGGGAAGTAAAGCTTCCGTGGAGGGTGGATTTGACACTTAACTGGACCAAAGTACTCATCTAGGGACTTAAAGTTCCCATACATGATCCTAGGATGCCCCACCGGGTACAACTTCACCTTGTTCACAAACGGATACATACTGGTGAAGTCATAGTAGTGTATTTTCTCACCCTCACTAGCGACCCGGTACAGCTCTATGGCGTTTGTACGACCGCCGAATAAGGCGTCACGGGGTTCCAACGGTGTGGTATCTGTCGGCTCTTAATGAAAGAGCCGAGCTCCACATATTTCAATAGCTCTTCTAACCACTCGTGTTCCCAGCGGGTTCTCAGAACAAAGCTGCTGTTTTCAATATACTGCGCCTTTGCCAGAGTACGACGATGCAGATGTTCAATCGTGGTGCCTTGCAGTCTATTAAACTCATGGGGTTTGCAACAACGCGGACACCTATGGTAAAAGCAACCGTTGAACTCAAAGGTGGTTGGTACCCCGTTAATTAATGCATACCCGTCTAGGTAGTAACGCCGCAAACGGTATTCATCGCCCTGAAACGCGTGTTGAATGAAGATGTTCTATTTCTCCGAGATCTACAGGAGCCACTGAATAGTCGGGGTGGAGTAACGTTTCTGTTTACTGTTATAGAGGTCAGGCGGTACTAGAGCTATTGTTTCAGGTTTTAAAAACATGTACTTATAAATAGACATGCACATGGAAGCCAGCGTAATGTTCTTAAATGGGTCTAGGTATTCAACGATTTCTTTCCTCTTACCAGATTTGGTTTTGATAATCCTGACCCATTTCGTCATCTCCACCACAATGTCTCTAAAAAGGTTGCACGCTTTTCACAAGATCATGACATCCGCTTGACAGTAAGCTTTCAACTCTGTTTGAAATTGAAACAGATTTTCACGGTTTTAATTGTACTATTGTAGAAATCTCTATTTTTCAGACTGCATCATGTATTCGACGCCGTAACTGTTGGGCAGAGGCATAGGACCGCTGTAATTCTGATTAGCCCATGTGTTAAAAAAGTGAGGGAAATAACCTTTCCAGCCTTCAAAACCAAAGGCTTTTTGCAACTTGCTCAACTTCATGGGCAGAAAATTCAAGGTGTCTATGAATCTAATTTCAAAAGGCACAACCTTTAACAGCATCAGTTTGGAGCCCTGTGTGATGAGGTCTATGACCATCTTTTCACGAATCAGGTCCCGGAGAATAAAGAACAAATTGTATGCTTTCGAGTTGTGAGCCAGCATGGTATACTCGTAGTATTTAGGCTGCATGAACGTGTTGAGGAAATCGTTCACGCATGACCTGCCTTGAAACTTCCAGTTTTCATTGGCCGTTAGATGATGAGCGTAAACGTAGTTTGGCTGGTGCACACCCGTCTCCTGCGTACACTCTATATCGAATACGATATAGTCTTCTGTTTTTTTCTGGGGGAAGCCTTTGAGCATGTAACACTCGTGTGTGGTTCCGGCTATAAAATATGCTTTACACCTGGGACATTGCATACCTTTACAATCATGGTCGTAGGCCTTGTAGCGCCCACAAGTCCGACAGTCTGATTTACGGTCGCTCCGTCCGAGGCTCACGTTCAAACAGTCTTGCGACCTACAAAACATCTTACACATGGAACAGTTCACCTTCTGAGAAGCGTCATCGACGCACCCATCCCTCTGACACATTTTACAGTGCATTTCACACTGGTGTCTGATCCGATTGTTGTATATGTGTTCACAATGCTCACACACGTACTTGGCTCCAAGAAAACCCTTCAGGTTCAAGATACCACAAAAGTGGTTTTCGTAATGAAGCACATAAATGCTCTTGTTTTTCACATGCTCTGTAGTGAAGTACTTCCAAGAACCACTGTGGTAGAGAACTTTTACAGTAACAGCAAAATGATTCTCAAAAAGTCCCAGGTCCCTGAAACCAACTGGTCTGTCGGACGATATTTGGAGCATCTTGTGGGCTTCCACCACCATGAACATAATGACGTGGTCTGGGGTAGCGCGGTCCAGCAACAAATCTGCGATGCTCGCTGCCAGGCACATATTGGTAGCTCTGGTGTTAAAGTCGAGCAACCATCAATGTTTGTTGCCAATGATTT
Source organism: Pleurodeles waltl (assembly GCF_031143425.1). Taxonomy (NCBI): domain Eukaryota; kingdom Metazoa; phylum Chordata; class Amphibia; order Caudata; family Salamandridae; genus Pleurodeles; species Pleurodeles waltl. Next base: position 1,400,160,193 of record NC_090440.1, on the reverse strand, counting down.
TACTATACATGATGCTCTTTAAGGTTCTGAAAATACCGCCCTCACGACCCCTCACAATGAGGGCGATGATTCTGAAGGTCTCGTACGCCAATAATTCAGCCTTGCTCTGTAAAAGCTTAGACGGGTTTTCTAGAAATGTCACAGTGTCAAACACATCTCGAGAGGAACATCTGGTGAACAGAGGACTATTGAGACCCTGCCCCTGAAAACGTAGCTGAAAGAAATCATTAGGCCCCACATCGTGTAACAATCGTTCTATGAGCGTTTGTATGGCCTGATGGATAGCTATAACACCCTGATCGGAGGAGTTTATACGATCTAGGTTAAACAACCTAAACTCCTCATAATGTTCTGTAGCTTTAAACCGTTCGACGTTACGACTATACTGTCTCACGCTCTCTAGAAACACTATGGGGGTCATTTTGACCTCAGCGGTCTTTTTCCAAGACCGCCGAGGGACCGCCGTGCGGAAGACTGTCAGTGGTGGCGGTTTGCCGCTCTGCCTATTATGACTGTTGGCAGCTCTCCATCCTTTTACGGACGGAGAGCCGCCAACAGCCATACTGGCGGGAGGCGGGGAAGTGAAGGTTGCTCCACCTCCACCGCCACAGCAACAGAACACCGCCCAGCGAATCACGTCCTGTGATTCGCCGTAGCGGTGTTCTGTTGACGGTGTCGTCGGAGCTGCCCCCATGGCTCCCGTCCCTTCCCGGAGGATCGTCGGACCAGGTAAGTCGATCGTCTGTGAGGGGAGGGGAGTGGGGGGTTGTTGTGTGTTGTGTGCGTGGGGGTGTGTGTGTGTTTGTATGTAGAGGGGGTGTGTGAGTGCGTGTATGCTTGCGGGCTGTTGTGTGTTTGGGAATGAGTGCGTGTATGTCTGTAGGTATGTCTGTATGGATGTGTGCGTGTATGTTTGAATGTGGGTGTGCATGTCTGACTGTGTGTGTGGATGTTGGCATGTCTGTCGGTGTGTGTGCGTGTATGTGTGTTGGTGGTGCCTGCGTGCGTGTCGTGTGTGTATGAATGATGTTATGTTGGGGGTCGGGGTGGGGAGGTGGGTCCTGCCACCTTTGGGGGGTGGCAGGGGTTGGTGGGGGGTAGGGGAGGGAGTCAGGGTGGGGGTGGAGGAGACCCCTATTAGTGCCAGGGAAGGAATTCCCTGGCACTGATAGTGCTTACCGCCATGGATTTCACGGCGGTTACAACCGCAGGAAATCCACGGCGGTAAGTCAGGTCGAAATACCGCCGGTGGTCTACTCCGTTCCACCCGCCAGGCTGGAGACCCAGGTCTCCAGCCCGGCAGTCGTCTACGCCCTGGCGGGCGGAACGGAGTAGCGGCGGATGACCATGGCGCCATAATACAAAAAAAAAGACCGCCAGCCTGTTAGCGGTCTTACCGCCGCTTCTCCGCCTTCCGCCAGGGTCATAATGACCCCCTATATCGGAAGTCCCAGGTTGAGGATCTATACTGGAGGGGGGACTCTTGAGATGGCCATTTTGGGCAGTTTGACTGTTGTTTAGGACACCTGTATTGCTTAACCTTCCGTACAGCGCATATTCTGGGTTTCTTTAATTTACCTAATAAAAGCAGCACTGTTTGGCACTATCTGCCCACTTTTGCTTCTTACCGGCCCACCCTCTTTTAGGGAGTCTCCCACCGCTTATTTGAATGACCTCCGTGACACTCTCTGGAGCTGAACCCTCTGAGGACCCTACTGCAAAGCCCTCAGATATATCTTCTATGTGTTTGGGATCTTTCAGTCGCCCTACTTGTCGCAGAGGGGGTTTGAAGTTTGTGACGGTCCCTGTGTTCTCACTGAAATGTATCTTCTGGGAACTGGGAGGGTCGGCTTTAGACGCTGCCGGAAATATCTTTGGAACTTGAGGGTGTTCTATGTGATTTTTTGTTTTGATGGTGCACAAGAAATGGAGTGCTTTAGTTAGTATAGCCCTCACCTTTTTGTTATATTTGGGTCCCGGGAATGTTGAACCCATAGTGCGCTTCTCGGTTCTAGTCATGCAGGCATCACCCCTATGTCTATAGCGGCTGCTTTACAGGCCAGCATCACCTCGGTTCTACACTGCTCCAGCCTCTGAATTACCTCCCTTGGAACGACCCTCAGGGGTCGCTGCCCTTTCCCAGCCTTCCCCAGTTTTAATGTCTTAGAACGGAGCAACGCTTTTAGCTTTCTGATGGCCCCCTGGATGTCTTTAATGCATGTCTCTAACACATTCTTAGGGTCTAAAATATCTAGTTTAAGGACGTCTGCTGTGTCAGGGTCAACTATACCTGTGTGTAGTTCGGTACTTTGGGGGTTCAAAAACGAGTACCCCAGTGTGAACACCCTGGGACTTTGTAGGCCTGAGAGTCGCTAAAAGATGTCTCAAAACTATGGTTTTGACCGTTGCCCCACCGTAAGCTACCTTCGGGTATGTTGAGGCCGTTGACATTATTATTACCCTTGACACGGGGCTTGTAGGGTCATACGCTCCAGGGGCGGTGGGAGGTGACAACAGGTCTGGGAAACTTAATTGGTTATTGTATTACCCCAAAAGCCGCTGTGGTGTAGGCGTCGTAGGGACTGTGAACCGGTGTTTGCCCTTGTTCAAGGTCTACACTGTACGCTGCTGCCGCTGGGGTTTCAGAACTCTCCGGACCACCCGCCAACCCTTTGAGAATGTCAATACAGTGGAAATAAGGGGTCTGCGCCACCTGGTCTGTTTCAGGATCACCACCCTCGGACCCTTGATTGTTATTTATACACGGTTTCGGGGATACTCCCCCGGGAAGAATAAGGGATGAACAAATAGAGAGTGCCTGGTTCTGTGCGTTTGTCTCATTGGTAACGCTCTTTTTTAATGATAAGTCTAGAGGACCTGTTTGTAGGACCGGTAGCGCCTGCTTCTGCCTCCTATACTTCTAGGAAAGCTGGTTCACTTTTGGTTGTACGATGGGTTGGAGACCCCCTCCATTGGGTTTACAATGTACTTGTTGATTTATGTTGCCGCTTGACTGCGCACGTTCTTCGGAACCCTTAGAGGGTGGTTGAACTGTGGAACATGTAGGAGTGTTCAAAGGGTCTTGTGTAGGCATCACACGGATAAAGCTGCGTCGCTCTCAACAGTAGCCGGTACCAGGACATTTTGAAGGTTCATTGTGATATCCTTGAGCGGCGTCGCAGTACGTTCACGCTTACGCCGGTCCCCTTCAGAGTTCTCTTGCGTCGCCTCTGCGGTGAATACATGAAAGTACGTATTAGAAAAATTATAAGACATCACTTATGATTACTACCCCCTAGCCACATGCCCCACACTTCTAGCTTTTACAGTACATTTTTACAACCGTTACTTCACGCAAGTGGAGTAACCTGTTGAGAGATAAAGATGTTAGGGTCATTTTTGACTCTGTAGTTGTGAAAAACATACCTGTTTTGTTCCTTAGCGGTGTTCCTTTCTTTGAGGTTAGCCCTTCACCAGGTGCCTTGGACTTTTTTTTTCGTTACCCTTCTTTTTTGCGATGGGTTCTACCTTTAACGGTACTATGCGGTCCAGGTACGTTTCCATGGCGACTGTAAAGGAGAAAACAAGACATCAGCACCGCATTTACAGTATAATAACAGGCATGGTTCCAATAGACCATCTGAGGGTTTCAACCTATACTATTCTAATATTAACATAACGTTTGCAATAAGTCCCTATTTTATTTACCTGCAAGAGTTGTAATAGGCGACACAGTGTTTACGGCGTCTTGATCGTCTAGGATTTGCTGCAGAGCGTCCACATCCACCTGTACTTCAGCGTTGTAACCTGTAAAAATATTTTAGAAAAATTACCAAATAAAGCACCTAGGGTACAACAATGTGGGTTGACAATGGTTCTCTTAGCTATAAAGCTCTAAATATTTTACCTTGTTGGAAGGCTTCAGTTTGTTGAAATGTCCAAGATAGTTCTGGGATATCCTGCGTACAGACCAGACAAATTGACATTAATATAATATCTAACGAGAGCCGTATGTTTTAGGTCTCAACACCTTTTGACAACCCATCATTTATAAAAACCGTGGCACTAGTCACGAGTAAAATAAGTCATAAACAATAACCATGCAGGGAGGCTACGCAGTTAAGTAAAACATTTCTAAAATAGAAACATCAAAACACATACAGGGCGTGGTACAACATTTTCACATAATTCCAACATTTATTTTAATCTGCTCTAAACATAGTTTACAGCCGAAAAGCATTTACAGTTAGCACGAAACCAACACCTCCAAAAACACTTTGAAAATTGAAAAATGCCAACACCAGTACGCAAGTTGCAAGCATTAGCTCAAGTTGCAAAAGCAGATATAATACATTAGAAAAAGACCACATGCGTGTTTCATATTACCATTGCACAATACACATCGCACCACTAATTAAATATTATAACCGCGTGTTTCACTAACAAGTCTCAGGGATACCATCACTTTTCAACATGGAAAATTTACATGTATTAAAACAGCCCCATTGGTCAGAGAGGTTGAAAACAAAGTGGAATAAAACACCACAAAACATCAGGGGCTGAACTACTTAGAAAAATGTTTAAAAAAGCACTTTGTTGCTTTTGACATGCTCACGGCTTAGCATCATTAGCCCTAAAACATATTTTTATACATGTAGACGTCTACAGCTTTAAAATACGCATTTGTGAAATACAGGGGCATAGAAAAGACAGAAAACCGACACATCGGGTCATATTCTAATATTTAGGATTAACAATGCAATTTTCAATATTGTAACACAACAGCAGCTTACTAATATTACCCTAAACCATTTTAGGGTTAAAATGATGCATGCAACATAAAAGCAAATTTCTCTGCAAAAATGTCTGTAATACGTCCGGCCCCCTGATCCCCAGCATCAAAAACAAATTAAGGGCAACGCCATTTAAAACAAGCTTTATTTAATTTCATCAGGGTAAGCCTCTCTACCAAACAGGGGGTGGCTGTATCAGTAACCATGCTTTTCAACATTTAATTAGGGTGCATTAAAGAGTGTTACTGGCACCCTCATATATTTTATTTATAATAAAAATAAAATAAAAACCGGGTGCTTATTTAAACATATCTTTTTATTTTACTTTATTTAAAAATAAAATAAAAATAACAAAACAAAGAAAAACTAAAAAAATGTGGCTATTTAAACACAGTGCAATTATGTGCTGTGTTTAAATAACCACCAATGTTCTAACTTCAAAGGGACGGCACAGCCCCTGTACTGCCATGTGGCAAAGGGGCAGGCCGTCCCCAAAGACAGCCCAAATCAGCCCAAACTGGGCTGGAAACCTTTTCCAGGGCGGCGGCTTGGGCTCTGGACTAGTGCCTGCCGCCAGCACCACCGTCACCCGACAACAGCAGGTAGGGGACCGCCACATCGCATGAGAGCGAAGTGGCAGCTCCGTACATTATTCCCTGTAGCAGCGGGACCATTGCGGTCCCACTGCTGTATTTTTATGGGACCGGGATGGTCCCATTACTATTAGAATAATGTAAGGAGCTGTCGCTTCGCTCTCATGCAAAGCGACAGCTTTTACATTATTCTAATAGCAACGGGACCGTCACGGTCCCACTGCTGTATTTTTATGGGACCGGGATGGTCCCGCTGCTATTAGAATTTTTTTTACACCCGTTGCTTCGCATGAGAGCAAAGCGACGGCTCCTTACATTATTCTAATAGTTACTGGACCATCCGGGTCCCATAAAAATACAATAGAGGAACCGCTGCAGTCCCGTTGCTATTCAAATAATGTAAGAGCCGCTGCTTCACATGAGAGCGAAGTGACGGCTCCTTACATTATTCTTGTAGCAGCGGGACTGTCGCAGTCCCGCTGCTTAATTTTTATGGGACCGGGATGATCCTGCTGCCATTAGAATAATGTATACACCCATCGCTTCGCATGAGAATGAAGCAATGGCTCCTTTCATTATTCTAATAGTTATGGGACCATCCCGGTCCCATAAAAATACAATAGAGGAACCGCGAGGGTCCCATAGCTATTAGAATAATGTAAGGAGCGAAGCAACGGCTGCTTACATTAGTCTAATGACTACGGGACCATCGTGTTACCGCTGTTGGTGTATTTTTATTTAAAAAGCCTCAGGGGGCCATCGCCTTGCTCAGAGGTGACGGCCCCCTGAGCCTCTTTAAATTAAAATACAACAGCAGTGGGTGCCAAAGGGGTTCCACTGTTGTATTTTTATTTAATAAATCATAATGACTACGAATCCCTTATGCTTTATTAAATAAAAATACAACAGTGGAACCCCGCTGGTATGTTACAATATGCCAGCCCTTCCCACGCCAAACACCAGTACAATCATGTAGCTATGCCAGTGCATGCAGGTTTGTCCTGTTGTAATAAGCATAATGAAACGTAATTCCATATTCCCCCTAACCCACAAAGTACTATGTTACACAGACTGCTCCAAGGAGTGTATTAATTAAATACAAGCCATAACCTGCACAAATAACGTAATTATAAAAATGCGTTGCAAATATGTGTCAGTTACTTACCTGTAGTATCTGTTGTTCTCCCCCTGCATTCTGGGCTGCGTCCTTCTGGGCCATGTTAGTTGTCTTGGGGTATGGTCCTGGAATAACCCTGCACCTGGTACAACTCCAAATTGGTGGGGACTTAAAACTGTCCAAGATGGACCTGTGCACAGGGTTACTGAGGGATGACAACTGTTAATTATTGACATATAGGTGGTCATTACAACCCTGGCGGTCGGTGTTAAAGTGGCGGTAAGACCGCCAACAGGCCGGTGGAAACAAAATGGAATCACGACCGTGGCGGAAACCGCCAATAAAGACAGACACTTTAACACTCCGACTGTCAAGACGGTACAAACAAACACCGCGGCGGTAACCGCCAACAGACAGGCGGAGGACAATATACCACCCACAGTATCACAACCTACCAATCCGCCACCTTTTCCGGGGCTGATTCACTGCAAACAAAAACACGGCGGAAACAGGACTTCGAAGGGAAAACGCTCACCTCTACACACCCCACGAGAAACCATTACGCCATGGAACCAGAGCTTCACATTTTTCCTGCCCTTATCTTCTTGCTCCTCTACCAGGAGCACGAACGCCGGCGGCGAAGACCACGGTGAGTACTGCACCTACGACACAGGGGAGGGGGGAGGGAAAAACCAGGGACACACACACGCAACAAGCAACACCCCCACCCTCACCCACGACAACACACACACTAAAACAGCATGATACATTACAGTTACACCCCCCAAGACCCCCGGAAGAATGCAAAGACAAAAGGAAATGAGTGTAACCATTGTACTTTATTAAAATCCAGTACGCAAAAATATATATACACTATAAACAAATATATACACCAAGAATAGTAGTCCAGGGATTGCTCCATTGAAGTCCGTGGAACATTGGACCCACAATGCATGGGCGAGGCCCACACTCAATACCTGAACATGACGGAGAGAACACTGCAGGGGCATCAGATAGCAATAAAACAGGCACCTCAGGGGGAAGGGAAAGGGGGGGCACCTCAGCCGGTTGAGTGCACGACGTCAAATCCACGAGGGGGCCCCATGCCCACTGTTCAATCCTGGGGAGTGCAAAGCCACAGTCTCACAAGTCTCTACAGTGGGTGGGTTGCCCACTGTTCAATCCTGGGGAGTGCAAAGCCACAGTCTCTCAAGTCTCTACAATGGGTGGGTTGCCCACTGTTCAATCCTGGGGAGTGCAAAGCCACAGTCTCTCAATCTCTACAGTGGGTGGGTTTCCCACTGTTCAATCCTGGGGAGTGCAAAGCCACAGTCTCACAAGTGGATAACAGTCTCCACTGGTTCTGGAGGGGGCTTTGTGCCCAGAGTGCTTCATCCTGCCAAGGACTGAGGTAGTGGATGTATCTCTCCACTGGTTCTGGAGGGGGCTTTGTGCCCAGAGTGCTTTATCCTGCCAAGGACTGTGTGAGTGGATGTATCTCTCCACTGGTTCTGGAGGGGGCTTTGTGCCCAGAGTGCTTCATCCTGCCAAGGACTGTGTGAGTGGATGTATCTCTCCACTGGTTCTGGAGGGGGCTTTGTGCCCAGAGTGCTTCATCCTGCCAAGGACTGAGGTAGTGGATGTCAATCTCCACTGGTTCTGGAGGGGGCTTTGTGCCCAGAGTGCTTCATCCTGCCAAGCACTGAGGTAGTGGATGTCAATCTCCACTGGTTCTGGAGGGGGCTTTGTGCCCAGAGTGCTTCACCCTGCCAAGGACAGAGGTAGTGGATGTATCTCTCCACTGGTTCTGGAGGGGGCTTTGTGCCCAGAGTGCTTCCTCCTGCCAAGGACTGTGTGAGTGGGTGTATCTCTCCAGTGGTTCTGGAGGGGGCTTTGTGCCCAGAGTGATTCATCCTGCCAAGGACTGAGGTAGTGGATGTATCTCTCCACTGGTTCTGGAGGGGGCTTTGTGCCCAGAGTGCATCATCCTGCCAAGGACTGTGTGAGTGGGTGTATCTCTTCAGTGGTTCTGGAGGGGGCTTTGTGCCCAGAGTGCTTCATCCTGGCAAGGACTGAGGTAGTGGATGTATCTCTCCACTGGTTCTGGAGGGGGCTTTGTGCCCAGAGTGCTTCGTCCGTCTCGTGGCGAACTCAGTAGCGCCAGTGCCCTTGGCGCTCATGGGCCAGCGGTGCTTGTGGCGGCGGTGTCCTGTTGAGCAGGGCTTGTGGCGGCGGTGTCCTGTTCAGCGGTGCTTGTGGCGGAGGTGTCCTTTTCAGCGGCGCTTGTGGCGGCGGTGTCCTGTTCAGCGGTGCTTGTGGTGGCGGGGTCCTGTTCAGCGGTGCTTGTTGTGGCGGGGTCCTTGGCAGCGACTCAGCTGCTGGCGGTCCTGTCTGGGCCAGCGGGGCTGGTGCTAGTGGTCCAGTCTGGGCCTGCGGGGCTGGTGCTAGCGGTCCTGCCTGTGCCAGCGGGGCTGCTGCTGGTGGTGCTGTCTGGGCCAGCGGGGCTGGTGCTGGCGGTCCTGTCTGGGCCAGGGGGGCTGGTGCTGGCGGTGCTGTCTGGGCCTGCGGGGCTGCTGCTGGCGGTCCTGTCTGAGCCAGCGGGGCTGGTGCTGGCGGTTCTGTCTGGGCCAGCGGGGCTGCTGCTGGCAGTGCTGTCTGGGCCAGCGGGGCTGGTGCTGGCGGTCCTGTCTGAGCCTGCGGGGCTGCTGCTGGCGTTCCTGTCTGGGCCAGCGGGGCTGATGGCGGTGGCTTCCTAGGCAACGGGGCTGATGGCGGTGGCCTCCTGGGCAGCGGGACTGATGGCGGTGGCCTCCTGGGCAGCGGGCTGATGGCGGTGGCCTCCTGGGCAGCGGGGATGATGGCGGTGGCCTCCTGGGCAGTGGGGTTGATGGCGGTCTTCTCCACTGTGCTGCTCTTCACAGACTTGCCAGGTTTCTTGTGCCCCTTCCCTACCTTGGAAGGTGTCGCAGCTGAGTCCACACTCCCACCTGTACCCCTAGGAGCAGCTTTGGTGGCTGGAATCTTCTCCCTCACCCGCCAGGCACTGGCCAACTTTTGATGCTTGACAGGTGGGGGACTGTCAGTGCTGTGACGCCTTGCCACACTGGCTGCCCTGCTGCCTGGTGCACTCCAGAATCCGGTGACTACTGGCACCACTGATCCCGCCGATGTCATGGCTGAGGTGCTAGGTTGGGACCTGGAGAGTCGGGCCCTAAGAGACTGACGGGGTTGGGGAGGTGAGGGAACAAGGCCAAGGGTGGACAGGAAAAGTTTCTTGGGAACACTGGGACGAGTAGCTGGAGGGGGTTTGGGATTGGAGGAAGAGGTTGTGGTTGTAGGAGGTGTTTGTTTGGTGACTTTGTGTGAAGGTGCATGCGCTGGAGGCTGTCGTGAGGTGGATGGCTGTTGGGTGGGTGTGTCCCTGCATTTGTGTACCTTTGGAAGTGGCGTCACAGACACACTGGGAGAGGACACAGAGGATGTGTGAATGGTAGTGGGGGTGGTGACTGCAAGTGAGCGGGTGTGGTGGTGTGTGTGCTGGTGATGGAAGTAGTGGCTGTAGATGTAGTGCATGCAGGTGTGAGTGGAGACGAGACTGGGAGGGAGGAGGGAGATGAGAAGGAGGGGGACACAGTGGAGGCAGTGGATGTTGGTGTGTCTGCATGTGTGTGATGCTTGCGTGAGTGCCTGTGGGATTTGTGATGCTTATGTTTGCCTCAGCTTCCTTTGTGTGTTGAGGTGTGTGCATGCTGGTCTGATGGTGTGCTTGGGGTAGGCTGAGGTACAGGGGTGTGGGTCTGGGTCGAGGAAGTTGGAGGGGGGAGGCTAGAGACAGGGACAATGGCTGCCATCAGTGCTGAGGCAGAGTCTGAAAAGCTCACTAAAGGGCTGCTTGACCAGAATGAAGGCCCTCCAGAAATGCATTGGTTTGTTGCAACTGCCTATCTACACTCTTGATGGCATTCAACATGGTAGACTGCCCAACAGTGAGGGACCTGAGGAGGTCAATGGCCTCCTCACTGAGGGCAGCAGGGGTGACTGGGGCAGGGCCTGAGGTGCCTGGGGCAAAGGTGATGCCCACCCTCCTGGGTGAGCGGGCACGGGGCAAAGGCTGAGGGGCTGCTGGGAGGGCGGTGCTGGTGGGGGGGTGGCGGCTGTACCTGTAGATGCGGGGGGCACAGATGTGGCCGCCACCACAAGGGAGCTCCCATCAGAGGACGAGTCTGTATCACTGGTGTCAGCTCCTGTCCCCGCCGTGGAGCTCCCCTCGCCTGCCGACCCACTGGTGAATTCAGACTCCGTAGTGTCACCCTCCAGAGCCATGTGGGATGCAGCTCCCTCCTGCTCCGGTGCCACTGCTCCTCCGCCTGATGATGCTAATGCACACAAGAACAGGGAGACCACAAAAAGGGGGTGGAACGACAGAAGAAAGACAAGTTGAGTGCATGCATTACCGCTACCGTTGGCGGACACGACAGACACAGAAACAGAAACCCCCTGCACTACGCCGCGCACTTGGGATCCACTATTCAATCCCTGGGACATGGCCTACAAGGCTAAGGCCAACATCTGCACACATGGATGTCACAGGAGCCTGACTAGGTGTAGTTGGCACTGTACACAGGTGGGGTGGGGTGCCACAGGGTCTGCCAAAAGAAGGGGACCTAACTAGCACGCTTGCCCTGGCCTAGGGAAGCCCACAGCCCGCCTCCCCCACCCAGACACCTCCACTGCACGCTGAATCAGCTGAATGAGAGTGTACTCACCCCCTTGTGGCTGCTGTGATGCCCTCAAGCGCCCATCCAACTCTGGGTATGCCAGGATCCTGAACATCAGGGGGGTCATGGTGCGACGGGCACCCCTTCCACGTTGGGAGGCCATCCCCAGCCGGGCCTCTGCCGTCTTCTTGCTCCAGTGTCGAACGTCCTCCCATCTCTTACGGCAGTGGGTGCTCCGTCTGTGATAGATCCCCCAGTGTCTGGACGTCCTTGGCGATGGAACGCCAGATGTCCTTCTTCTGGTGGGAGCTGACCTACATGAATTGTACATGGGAAAAAGAAAAGTTATTACCAACTGCACCGTCACAGTCATTGGCCCCCATCCCTACCCTTGCCATGTGGGACATGCACTCACCGTTGTTTCATGCACGCCTCATTCTCCCCCCCCATCTTTCATCCACCCCACTCCACACAGGCATAGCCCATACAGCATGCTCCCAGTGTACTTACCTGTTTGTCTGGAGGACCGTAGAGTAGCGTGTACTGGCGGAGGACCCCATCCACGAGTTTCTCCAACTCCTCCATGCTGAAGGCAGGGGCACTTTCCCCAGACGCACAAGCCATTGTCTCTTCCAGACTGAGGTCAAAGCAGCACTTGCAGTGTAGGTCCTCTCCTGTCGAAGATCAGGTATCAAGTGATTTTACAGATAGAAAATGGCAGGCACGTCCGCGGCGGTGAGTACCGTCACCGCCGGGATACATGATCATTGGCTTCTGGGACCCATAGGGTCCAATGTTCACCAATGCAGAATTTTGCCATGGTCTTCGAGCGCCTACCGCGACGGTGTACAACACCAGCGCAGTTACTTCACATCCCATTGTCCCACTTTACAGGTCAGGCAGACGCCATTTCAGGGGCCCACATGGCTTAATTTTTAACTGCGTCACACATACCTAGGCCTTGCCTCTACACTCATACATGCAAATTTCGGATTATTAATCGTGTTCTGTGTGAGCTGTGTGTACGTACCTCTGAGTTGGTTGACTCTGTGCTCGCTGTTGTCCTTCATAGGCACCGTCCGCTGGGACATGTGAGGAGATGGCGGCATCCTCGGTGTACAGACCGCTGGTGGACCTGTCGACAATGGAGGAAATCAATCAATCAATCAGAGAATTTATAAAGCGCACTATGTACCCGTCAGGGTTTCGAGGCGCTGGGGGGGGGTGCTGCTAGCGTTCAAAGAGCCAAGTCTTGAGGAGTCTCCTGAAGGTGAGGAGGTCCTGGGTCTGGCGTAGTGAGGTGGGGAGAGAGTTACAGGTCTTGGCGGCGAGGAAGGAGAAGGATCTGCCACCAGAGGTCTTGCGCTGGATTCGGGGGACGATGGCGAGGGCGAGGTTGGCAGAGCGGAGTTGACGTGTGGGGGTGTAGAAGTTGAGTCTGGTGTTGAGGTAGGTGGGTCCGGTGTTGTGTAGCGCCTTGTGAGCGTGGGTGAGGAGTTTGAAGGTGATCCTTTTTTCCACGGGGAGCCAGTGGAGGTCCACCAGGTGGGGGGAGATGTGACATCGGCGGGGTATGTCGAGGATCAGGCGGGCGGATGCGTTCTGGATGTGCTGGAGTCGTTTGATGTCTTTCGTTGGGATGCCTGTGTAGAGTGCGTTGCCGTAGTCAAGTCTGCTACTGACGAGGGCTTGAGTAACCGTCTTTCTGGTTCCTGTTGGAATCCACTTGAAGATCCTGCGGAGCATGCGGAGGGTGTTGAAACAGGAGGAGGAGACGGCGTTGACCTGTTTGGACATGGTGAGAGCAGAGTCAAGGATGAAGCCGAGGTTTCTTGCGTGGCTGGCAGGGGTGGGTGGGGGGCCGAGGGCTGTGGGCCACCAGGAGTCGTTCCAGGCCGAGGGGGTGCATCCGAGGATGAGGACTTCCGTCTTGTCGGAGTTGAGCTTCAGGCGGCTGTTGTTCATCCACTCAGCGATGGATTTCAGTCCCTCGTGGAGGTTGGTTTTGGCGGTGAGCGGGTCTTTGGTCAGGGAGAGGACGAGCTGGGTGTCGTCGGCGTAGGAGATGATGCTGAGGTTGTGTTGACGGGCCAATTGTGCGAGGGGGGCCATGTAGACGTTGAACAGCATCGGGCTAAGAGAGGAGCCTTGGGGGACACCGCAGATGAGGTTGGTGGCTTTGGAGCGGAAAGGGGAGAGTCGGACTCTCTGGGTTCTGTCGGAGAGGAAGGATGAGATCCAGTTGAGGGCTTTGTCTTGGAAAGTCATGTGATCATCACCTACAGGCTTGATCGTGCCACAATCCTGGAACTGTGTGCCCAGTTGTAGCCAGACCTGATGACAGCTATCCGCCATCCCACAGGAATCCCCCCTCTAGTGCAGGTGCTGTCAGTACTCCATTTCCTTTCAAGGGGGTCATTTCAAACAACAGTGGCCATAGCATAAGGGATGTCCCAGCCTATGTTTTCAAACGTGTTGTCTTCCCTGCTGAAACACATGCAGAGCTACATCGTTTTCCCTCAGGTGGAGGATTTGCCTACAGTGAGAGGTGTCTTCTATGCCCTGGGACATATCCCCAACATCATAGGTGCCATTGATGGGACACATGTGGCTTTGGTACCCCCCCGCAGGAGTGAACAGGCGTACAGAAACCGGAAGAGTTATCATTCGATGAATGTGCAGATGGTGTGTTTGGCAGACCAGTACATCTCCCATGTGAATGCCAAATTCCCTGGCTCAGTGCATGACGCTTACATCCTGAGGAATAGCAGCATCCCTTATGTGATGGGTCAACTCTAGAGGCACCGTGTGTGGCTATTAGGTGAGCACCTGGAAGCAAGTCAGTGGGAATGGTTGTCTGGGTCTGGGTATATCCCTACAGGTTAGTGTGTGTCTAACAGTTGTCCCTCGCCATTTGCAGGTGACTCTGGTTACCCCAACCTGTCGTGGCTACTGACCCCAGTGAGGAATCCCAGGCCAAGGGCAGAGGAACGCTACAATGAGGCCCATAGGCGAACTAGGAGGATTATAGAGAGGACCTTCGGCCTCCTGAAGGCCAGGTTCAGGTGCCTCCATATGACAGGTGGTTCCCAATTCTACTCACCAAAGAAGGTGTGCCAGATCATCGTGGCCTGCTGTATGCTTCACAACTTAGCTTTGCGACGACAGGTGCCTTTTCTGCAGGAGGATGGGCCAGATGGAGGTATTGTGGCAGCTGTGGAGCCTGTGGACAGTGAAGATGAGGAAGCAGAAGAAGAGGACATCGACAACAGGAACTCAGGGATCCTGCAATACTTCCAGTGAGACACAGGTAAGAATACAAACCTGCCTACTACATGTACTTTAACACTACTACCTCTCTTTTGTCTGTCGTTTTCACCCAGTGTATGGTCACTGAGTTGTCACTTTCACTTACGATTTCACAGATGCGGGTCCCACTGTGTGACATCTGCTTTGTTTCCTCATGGACTAGAGCTGTGTGACAAAGGCATGTTGACATTACAATTGAAAGAGCATTTTGTCAATGTAATTGCTAATTCACTATTTAAAAATCAAAGACAGACTCCAGATATTTTTGTGCTTTAAGGGTGTTTATTTAAGTGCTCAATATTGGAGGGTGCTGTAAAATGGTGAGGGGTGATGGTGGAGGAATGTCCATGGCAGAGTCCAGTCTATTAGTCTCACAGGTGCATTGCCCAAAGGGGCATAGGAAGTGGAGCTGGGGCAGTTTGAGGATGGACAGGGTGACAAGGTGGGACAAAAGGATGACATTCAGGGTGGTCTCATTTCTTGGCGGGGGTCTTGGCATCGTTCTCTGTCTTTGTCCTGGATCTCAGGGACCATTTGCGGGGTGGTTCTCTATCTGCAGGGGGTGGGGTGCTGGTGTGGTGGTCCTGTGGCGGTGCCTCCTGTCCACTAGCGCCAGCGGAGGTGGTGGGCAGTTCATCGTCCAGGCTAGTGTCAGGGGCCCCTTGTTGTGCCACAGTGTCCCTCCTGGTGTTGAGGACTTCCTTCAGCACCCCTACGATGGTGCCCAGGGTGGAATTGATGGATCTGAGTTCCTCCCTGAAGCCCAAATAATGTTCCTCCTGCATCTGCTGGGTCTCCTGAAACTTGGCCTGTACCGTTGCCATTGTCTCCTGGGAATGGTGGAGGTTCCCATGATGTGGGCCTGTCCTCCCCCAGTCGCACAGCATCCCTCCCAGTTCCCCTGTGCTCCTGTGCCTCTGTCCCCTTAACGGTGTGCCCACTGACACTGACCTTCAGGTCCCTGGTGTTGTTGGGGTGGTGGGTTAGCCTGGGTTCCTTGTAGTGGTGGACACACTGCTGCTTGACGTGTCCTGGGGACAGAGGTATTGGCCTGCTGGGTGAGTGCTGTGCTGGTGTTCCCAGAGGGGGGAAGCTCTGTGGTGGCCTGTGCCAGTGTGAGGGGCACCGACTGTCCCGAGGTCCCAGATGGGCCGGGCTGGTCATCTAGATGTGAGGACCCTGCTGTCAGGTGACGTTGGATAGGGGTCCTGCAGGGGTATACAAGGATGTTTATTGCATCTGTGTGTGCCATGGTGTGCAATGGGTGGGTGACCGTGTACCCAGGTGCTTGCATTCCTGTGTGGGACCTTGTGTGATGGTGGTTTAGGGGGGTGTATGTGTATGTGCAGTGGCCATGCTTTGGTGATGGGTGTCCATGCTTTGTTGTTGCATGCAGGGCTTGGGATGTGTGGTTTGTGATATTGGGACATTTGTGAGGAGTTGGAGTGATGGGGTGAGGGCGAGGGTCGGGGTATGTGATGGCATGCAGGTAGGGTGGGGGATATAGTAGTAAAGCATTGCCTTACCAGAGTCCATTCCTCCATCTACTCCTGTGAGGCCCTCAGGATGCAGAATCGCCAAGACTTGCTCCTCCCATGTTGTTAGTTGTCGGGGAGGAGGTGGGGGTCCTCCGCCAGTCCGCTGAACCGCAAGGTGGTGTCTTGATATCACGGAACGGACCTTCCCCCGTAGGTCGTTCCACCTCTTCCTGATGTCATCCCTATTTCTTGGGTGCTGTCCCACTGCGTTGACCCTGTCCACGATTCTTCACCATAGCTCCATCTTCCTAGCTATAGAGGTGTGCTGCACCTGTGATCCGAATAGCTGTGGCTCTACCCGGACGATTTCCTCCACCATGACCCTGAGCTCCTCCTCAGAGAACCTGGGGTGTCTTTGCCGTGCCATGGGGTGGTGTGGGTTATGTGTGGGGTGGTGTGTGTTGTGATAAGTGGGGTGAGATTTAGTGGTGTGTTGTGTGAGGTGCGTGGAAGTTATGTGGGTGATGGTATTGTGTGCCTGTGGATGCTTGGTTGTAGTTTGTAGTGTCTCTCTCTGGCCTTCTTTCGGTATTTTGGTCATAGGGGTTTGTGGATGATGTGGGGGTGTGTTTTATATTGTATTGGGTGTGTGGGAGTGGTGTGAGTATGTGTATCTGGTGTGTGTATTTCTATTTGTCCTATGTGGATGTGTTTTGTAAGAGTGTGTGTTTTTTAAGCGTGGGCGGTTTGTACCGCCAATGGATTACCACTGTTGAAAGACCGCCACGTGGATTCGTGAGTCGTGATAGTGTGGGCGTATTTCTGTTGGCGTGACGGTGGAGGTTTTGTTTTTGCCAGTTTATCACTGACCTTTGGTGTGGCGGACTTGTGTGGGTGTCTCAATTTTGGTGGATTCCGAGCAGTGGGTCATAATGACCGTGGCAGAATTCTGCTGCCACGGTGGTGTGTTGGCGGTCTTCTGCACGGCGGTAAGCGGCTTTTGCCTCCAATGTTGTAATGAGGGCCATAATGCTTAAGAGAACAATGGTTCATGCATTTTGTTTTATAGCCCTTCTGTACAATGTGTCCTGTTAACCATACTGTGGAAATAGTGATGCATGTTAGAGTGTCCTATCAAATGGTGTCTTGTGACACAGCCCTCTCAATCTCTGGTCATAAATTCCAACATTCCTTGGTATTTTGATAGCTCTAGGACCCTTCAGATTCCTTTGTGTAGGCTTGATGCTTTGACAAATACTCTCTGATTTAAATCATCCTTGGGCATTGTGTTTGTTGCAACTGTTTATGTTAGACTTTCAAGGCCCCGTTCATTTTGAAAGTTTTCAGCTTGACAGCTGTGGAGTGTTGGGTCTGATTTACAGCTCCCTCCTGCAATCTGTTTGTTGTAGCTGTTTACACTTGGCTTTCAAGGGGACCATTCATTTTAAAAGTTTTCAGCTTGACAGCTGTGGAGTGTCTCTGACATGTTGGGTCTGATATACAGCTGCCTCCGACAGCCTGTTTGTTGTAGCTGTTTGCAGGGTGATTTGACACTATTGTTTGACTCTGCCCTTTCCTAAATCTGTGTTACTTATTCTGTGACACTTGATGGGAAGCTTTGACAGGTTTGTGCATTTTGTTTTATGGGTTCCGTTTTAAACCATCCCACTTATTTTTTTTACTTATTTTTTTTAAACTCACACTGCCAGTCCCCACCTCAGTGTTAGTCAGCCCTGAGGCACCCAGCCCATTCACACATACCCTTTGCTCTGCTGAGACAGCCAGCACAGCTCTTAACATGCCTCAACAAGCTCCTGTTAGACTCACACGCTGTGCATAATGTTAGGGCTTTAATTTTACACATACCTTAACACAGCCAGACTTACCTTGATAGATCCACACACTAACAAGCTGTTAGGGTTGTAATTTTTCACAACCCTTTGACAACTTGAACATGTCCGGGCACACAACCACATGTAGGCTCTTAGGGCTATTAACCATACACCCATTGACACTTGACAGGTGCGTGATTGATTGACAACCTAGGGCAGGGCATACACGTCATCATTACCTACATCATTGCCTACATCATCACGGGGCGTGGCACCTGTCAAAAATAGTTTGATGAAAGGTATCCCCATATACTACTAACATGTGCAGTCTTGAAATATTATGAGAATTCTTAAAACAGTACTAAAGAAATTCAAAAAAGTGAGGAGTAGACTCAGATGTGGTTGTCACTGGTACTAAAGCCTAGTAAAAGTTCAAGTAAGCCAAACATAGACAAAACATATCATTTTAAACAGAAGATTGAGTTGGAAATGTGAAGAAGAATTGAATGAATGAATTAAAGTACGGGAGCAAAAAAACAAGAAAAGTGAAGTTGCTAAAGAAGTGTGGATGGGGGGTTTAGAGGGAAGAGACAAAATGAAAATGAGATAGGAAGGAAACACCTAAGGCAGCTTTTTATATTGCCGAAAGAGGACAACAACATCATTAAAAGAAATTACAGAGATATCTATAAAATGGACTTATTGAAAGTACAACAGGAGTAAAGCAGAATGAGCACACCAGAGGGACCAGAAGGAAAAATAGGAGGATTTGAATTAATATGAGGAGCAAGTAATTCAAGTGTGAAACTAAGCATGACGTCTGTAAACTCGGAGCAGAAAGACAAATGTTAAAAGAGAAAAGACAAATTAAGATCTTTCATTGACCCAGTATGATAACATTCAAAAGGTAGTTAGGAGTAGAAAAAAAGGGCAGTCCTGTGTGAGAGAGTTGTGTGGGGACTGAAGAATGACGCCAGAAGGTTAACAAATAGTAAATTCAGGGTTTGAGAATTGGAATGAGCTGGGCAATTAGCCACCAAACCGCATTATTTTCTAATGTCCTTTCATTCTTATGGAAGACATAACAGAAGAAATAGAATGTTAAACCGAACCAGGGTTGTGGAGGTTCTGAGAAGGTCAAAGGGCTGTGCGATGTTGTACTTCTTTGTTGCAGAAGAAAAACTAATACTCTTGTGATATCTTAACACGTTGGGAAAACTGAGAAGATCATTTCATTATCCCAGGACATAGGTGGGGGGAAATAAATGTACTTATCATAGTGACAAAGCTTCTGCGCAACATCAGCAATTACTGTTGACTTCTGGTGTGATTTTATAGTTCTTGGGTTTGAATCCATAAGCGTTTTTTAATGAACAAGTTGTTGATATTATTACAGGGTATGGCTGTATTTCTCAATTTTTCAATGACTAGTAACTGTCATTTTCTCATTATTTATTGGCAGATCCAACATTGGCGTGGAAATTCCCCATAACTTTCAATACATTGATGTTCAGAATTGCGACAGTGAGTGCACATTTCTTTGAATTTTTTAGCTCAGGAGTCTCGAGTGCAAGGATTCAAGCTGTTATTGCCAGTCCAACTGAAGTGTATTATACAGATCGTCACTATTGTGGTTAATCTTAATTTGCTAAAGGAATGCCAGACTCGCAAATCTCCAGGCAGAATCATATTAGTGTCAGGATGGAAGAACTCATGTAAAAAGACAAACTGTGCTGCACGTTTGCAAGGGAGCAGAGAAGTGTCTGCTCTGTGAACCAGCAGACATCAGCGCTGCTCTCATTTGCCTCTAATGATTCAGTTATGCTGATTCTGATCACTTTTTTCCTGACCTCAGGTATAGTTGTGCACCCTATTATTCCCTCTTCTTCCCCTCTCATTTCACTCTCATCCCCTGCTGCCACACTACGACAACCCTGTATCCACCACACCAACCACTTGGCACCAGCATGATGGAGCAAAGTTGTGAATTAATCAGGTGAGTTTAGGGAAGGTGTTTCTGTTCGGAATCCAGTCACTGCTTTAATGTAATCACCATGGGACTGACCAGTGAACACAAAATAGGCCCCCTGCTGTCTCATTTTATTTACCAGCAGCAGCGATGGTGACAAATTTCTGAGGGCTTAATCAGCTGTATATATAATTCACGCCGCCGCCATGCACAGCTCTTTTCTTCAATAATTTGACTGCTAATGTTTCATTGATATTTTTATCAATTTTATAAAAGTTGGCATGAGTGCTGTCATATCTGGGGTAATTAGCAATGCATGGTGAGAGTTGATAGTAATAGTTACCTTAGGGCATGAGTTATAGTTACTTGAAATGACTCTAACTATAACTGATCAATTTCTATGATTTTGTGTTAGTAAATTCAGAACATAACTATGTTGTCCCTGTAACCTTTGTTTTTTAAGAGAATTTCTATGTTTTTTTAAATTCTGGTTCCTAACTATAACCCCATGTAACCTTTGTTTTTTTCAGTGAATGTCTATTTTTTTAAACAAATAGTAATGTTGATTACTATACTTTAATCCAACCACTGCCCCACAAGGCCTTTCCCAGTGTGCAGCGGAGGTTGGCCTCAGGGCCTAGCCTGTGGCAAACCTGTTATAACTACCGAGCCCGTGCCACACGGTCTTTGGCCATGCGCAGCAGGGGTTGGCTGCAGGGCCTCGCCTACAGGCAAATCACTATAAACACCCAACCCCACATGCATAAGTCTCTGAGTGGGTCTGTGAGTGTGTGCATGAGTATCTCAGTGGGTCTGTCAGTGGGTGTATGGGTCCGTGAGTGGGTCTGTGAATGGGTCTATGAGTGGATGTGTGAGTGGATGCATGACTCTTCGAGTAGGTCTGTGAGTGGATGCATGGCTGTCTGAGTGGGTCTGTGAGTAGGTATGTGATTGGCTGCATGAGTGTCTGAGCAGGTCTGTGAATGGGTGCTTGAGGGTCTGAGTGGGTCTGTGAGTGGGTGCGTGAGGGTCTGAGTGGTTCTATGAGCGGGTGCATGAGTGTCTGAGTGTGTGTGAGTGAGTACATGAGTCTCTGAGTCAGTCTATGAGTGGGTGCATGAGTGTCTGAGTGAGTTTCTGAAGACATCTGTGAGTGGGTGTTTGAGTGTCTGTGTGGGTGTGTCAGCAGCTGTGTGAGTGACTCTGCCACAAAAGTTCCTCTCCTGCCCTTTTATCCAACAATAGTCCGCAGCTTTGCATGAAATATCTACCCAAGTGGAGTTCTTTCTGCCGCCCTTTGGGTAAATGACCATTATGCATTCTACACTACAGCTGTATAATGGAGCACAAGGAAATGTCACCAGTGTTCTTGTGTGTATATTGGCAACATGGTTGTTCCTACTGCCTGTTTCTCTAAAACTCTGCGATAACATGAATCCTCCTATAGAGAGGCCAACAAGTCTCCACCAAACTAGGGTTCTTCCTCTTATCTATTTGAAGTAAGTGCTTCTTTGTTCTGTGGAGATGTCCTTATATTCCTCAGCATCAGGAACATGACATCAAAAGTGGTGGGAAACACAATGGAGGGGGCCCTTTGGGAAGCTGTCCATCATCCTGGCAAATGGGGGGAAGACATATGTATACTTCTAAGGTAGATGGTGCAGAGCCAAGCAGGCACAGCTTCCAGGTGATTTGCACATTTGCATACTCTTAGCAATTTAAAGAGAGAACCATGTTGTGAATATGGGCTATGCGGCCCGCTCCCCTGGCTGATTTCAGCCCCGGGGAATCTATTCCCTGGGGCCCACCACTATTCAATAGGGAAGGTAGCCATGCAGCCCCCCCAGCTGATTTCGGCCCCAGGGACCCCATCCCCCAGGGCCTACCTCTATTCAGTGGGGGGACACGTGACCCCATCCCCCGGCCAGTTTTGGCCCAAGGAAACCCATCCCCCAGGGTCCACCTCTGTTCAATGGGGGAAGGGTCTGTGCGGCACCCTGGCCTATTTTGGCACCGGGGACAACATCCCCTGGGGCCCACCTCTTTTAAAAGAAGGAGGGTGGTGACACAGAACCCCTGGGCTGATGTCGGCCCTGGGACCTTATCCCCCAGGGCCTAGCCCTAATTAAATGGAGGAGGGGACCCACATTCTCCCTCCCTGGGCTGATTTTGACCCCGGGACCCCATGCCATGGGCCGGACCGTCTGTCCTGGGTCACCCCAGAGCACCCAGTGTGCAATGGGACCGTGGGGGAACCTCAAGGTCCCTGTGGTCCAAGCTGGCTCCCCACCTCCTGCAGGAACCGGCATTAATTTTGCACACAGGGAGCTGCTAAACATGCATCTCCCTATCTGCAAAAGCAATCTTTTCATCTCTTTCCCTGCCCACATCTCTGCGGGCAGGGAAAAAGAGAAATCCGATGCTTCCAGCGCGTGAGAGCACTGTGACTGGAAGGTACAAACAAAGTCAGAGCAAACAGCTATGTCTCAGTGTTTGGCACCCAAAGACATAGCAGATCTGGCCCTGGGGGTGACAATCATTAGGGCCATTATTAGCTCCTTGAAGGGGGTCTCGCAGCCCCCCTCCAACATTTTTAACATAGCCCCGGGGAGGTGGTGCTTCCTGGGGTCGGTCTCCGCAATGGACTCCCCACACCATTTTAAAACAAGATTAGCAAAAAGGAAGAGAAACATAGGAAACAGCGCTCACAGTTAGTTACCAAATCAAACTTAATACATTCTTAGATGCACGGTGCTTCTGGCAGGAGGATCTTCCTCCCTCCTCCAATGTTTCCAAAGGAAACCAAACAGCGACAAACAGATGTCAGGGCACTCATGAATAAAAGTTCAGTCCTCCATATGTGTCAAGACTTGGTAAACCATTGAATATGAGTCGGACCAGGATAGTAGGCAAAGTTCAATTTAATCTTGAAATCCAAAGTCCATTAAAGCAACAATAACCGTCCTTGGAAAGAATATCCATAATGCAACAACAGCCAACACGTGTTTTGTCCTATGAGATAAGTATTCTCAAAGACTTCATCAGGGCTTCGATCATAGTTAAAGGGACTTCCGAGCCGGTAAACTTAAAAAGCGCTTCTGGAATCCCCATCACAAGCAAACTGTACTCAGGTGTCCCGTAAGCTATTGTCCAAAATTTAAGCCATGTTGCTCAGTATATTGAGTAAAACAGTCCACTTTAATTCAAAAAGACGGAAAACCGCGTTGCTGTCCTACGCGGCATTCCGAAAAATAATGTCACGAGAACCCACATAATTTTATTTCAGCCCTGGGGAGGTGGTGGCCCCCAGGGCCACTGGTGGGCATGTCGCCCCCCACATATAACTGAAACAGCCTCAGGGAGGTTGCAGTCCCTGGGAATTTTGCCCCAGGGAAGTGGTGGTCCCTGGGTTGCAGGGGGGCCATGCAACCCCCGCATATTATTGAATTTAAGCCCTGGGGAGGTGACAGTCCTTGGGGCATAAATAAGCCCAGGAGAGGGGCCCTATGTGCCTCCTCCTTTATTTTTTAAATGCCCCCAGGACCAGCCCACCTGTGGGCTTTACTAAAGCTAATGCAGGAGACTACATATGTTTTTTTAGTGTTTGCCTCAAATTTGCAATGTTGTCACGAATTTGCAGCAATTTCTTTTTAAAAACTGCTTTTTTCCCCTGGTGAGGTCCTTCTGGGGTCCCAGCACCAGAGTGTTCCTACCCTGCACCCTTTTCTTTTTTTAGCATTTTTTTCTGGGACTCGGCTTAAGCAGAGTCCCAAGATGGTTGCCAACCCTTTGTGGTTGAAGTGCTGGCAGCCAATCAGATCTCTGCACAAGCTCAGGGGTATTTGTGAATTCTTTGCACCTCCAGATATTTACATTTAGTTTTCTTTAACATTTCAAAAACTACAGAGCCGAATTATGCCAAATTACTAAAAGCACTCTTTCAGGACCAAGAGCTACTTTCATGCCAAATTTGGTGGAATTTGGTCAAGTGGTGCGGGCTGTAGTTGTGGCTAACATTTCAGTGGGAATTAAAGTGGGAAATGCACTTTTTTACCCCCTTTTTCTCAGCCCCTGCTTGACAGATCACCCCAAAACTTCCCATGCGTAACAAGAAGTATTGGCACACTTTTTGTGGCAAAGTTCATGAAGATCTGTCAAACAGCGCCAAAGATATAGACAAGCAAAAAAACACTTTTCCTATGGAAACATGGTCCTACCTATAACTACCTGCTGGCGACGTCTCTATGTAATATGTATAGAGTCACCACTACGTAGTTATATTAGGACCTAGTTTCCATAGAAAGAGTGTTTTTTATTTTGCTAATAACTTTGGTGCCGTTTGATGAATCTTCACAAAATTCTCCAAGAAAATACAACGCTCACTTCAGCTGCTGTCTGGCGAGTTTCGGGGTGGTCCACCAAGTGGGAAATGCGAAAAATGGGGGTCCCAGAAAGCATTTTCCCCATTCATTTTTCTATAGGGATTTTGAACAGCAATAGCGCCCATACCAATGGACGGAATTGCACTAAATTAGGCAGAAAGGTAGCTCTTGGGCCAGAAAGAGCTCTTTTTGGTATGTGGTGTAAATCCATTCAGTAGTTTTAGAGAAATTAAAGTAAATCCAAATTTGTATATCTAGGAACTCCAAGAATTTGCGAACCCTCCCGATTTCATGCAGAGATGTGATAGGCTGGCAGTACTTCAAAAAGGAAATGTTGGCAGCCATGTTGGGACTTTGCTTTAGTTGAATGCCACAAAAAAAAGGAAAAAAAAAAAAAAAGGGGCCAGGGTACAGACACCCTGATGCCTTAGCCGTTGTGCTGATGTCCAAAAGGGACCCCACGGTAAAAAGCATTTTTTTTTTTGCCACAATCACGATACATGGTGGGTCCAGTCAATTTTTTTTTAAAAATGGGATCCTGCGCTTCATAATTCTAAAGTGGCCAAGTCCCTGGGATACGGAGTGGCCACCCAGCCCCTCCTGAGCCCCAGGACCACCACCTCCCTGGGGCTTTCATGAATTGTAAGAGGGGGCTGTCCAGGGCTTGAATCGAATTCTGTGCGGGCGTGCAGTCCCCCCACAGCTCTGGGGACTTCTACCTCCCTGGGACTTTAATCTAATTCTATGAAGGGGGCTGCATAGCCCCCATGCTGTCCCAGGGACTAGTAACCCCACAGGGCTATTAACAAATTGTGTGCAGGGGCTGTGCTGCCCCCTACAGCCCCAGGGACCACCATCTCCACAGGGCTATATTTATTGGAGGGGGGGCAGCGTGGCCCCCCTCGGGGAGCCACTGATGGCTCTGGGGCCCACCACCCCACAGGACCAACTTCTGCTTTGTCCCGGGGTGCCCACAGCTTTGAAACTGCCACCAAGTCAAAGCAAACACTCTGCTCCGATGAAGGGAGAGCTGTCAAACAGTGGAGAGGCATGCAGACACACAAAGGATGCTGCTCTCACAGAGAGGGAGCTGCTTTAGCAACTCCCTTTCTGTGACAGCAATGCTGGCTCCCTCAGGAGGTAGGGATCCAGCTGGGGCCATGGGTGCCTTCAGGCTTCTCCCACGGTCAACAACATTGTGACTGGGTGCCCTGGGGAGCACCCAGGTCACATGGCTGGGCCCTGGGGAATGGGATCCCCAGTGCCAAGATGGGCCCTGGTGAGGTGGGGCACATGGCCCCCTCCCAAAAAAGAGCTTCTAAGTACCCCACAAATTATGACACTCATGACATCTTTGATAACATCTTTGATAATCTCAATGTAATATTTGTAGTAACATTTTTGATAAAAAAATGACTGCATGACGAGGGCATGAGTTATAGTTACTTTAGGGCACGAGTTATAGCTACTAGAGATAACTCTAACTATAACTGGTGAATATGGTTTCATATTTTTAAAATGTGAGAATAACTATAACGTCCTTGTAACCTTGTTTTTTTAAGTGAATATATATATATATATATATATATATATATATATATATATATATATAGGTTAAAGTAAGATTAGAGTCATACAGTTAGGTAAATTTCTCAGTGACAATGTTAACATTTTGATCGGAAAAAAACACTGAAATTCACAAGTTATAGTTAGCAGCACTAACTCTAACTTGTGCCCCCTCCATGCACTCCAAATGACCTGACATATGATACTACTCATGACGTGCTCTGACATCATTTTACGACATCACTGATGACATCTCAAATGACTTCATTAAAGACATCACTGATGACATCATTCAATAGTGGTTAGTAACTACTATGCAAATTCTACGTAATTTTGCATGTAGCTATGTAGAGGTGTACAAAATATTATGGGGGTCATTACAACATTGGCGGTAAAAGCCGCTTACCGCCGTGCAGAAGACCGCCAATACACCGCCGCAGCCGCGGAATTCCACCACAGCTATTATGACACACATCTCGGGAACCTCCAAAATTCAGACACCCACACAACTCCACCACACCAAAGGTCAGTGTTAAACTGGCGAAAACAAAACCTCCACCTCCACGCAAACAGAAACACGCCCATGCTATTACGACCCACGAATCCACGTGGCGGTCTTTCAACCGCGGTATTCCATTGGCGGTACACACCGCCGCGCTCAAAATACACACATCCCCAAAACACTGCCACATTGGACAATTCGAAACACACACACCTGATACACATACAAACACCACTCCCACACACCCAATACAATATAAAACACCCACCCACAAACCCTTACGACCAAAAATTAGTCACGAAGGCCAGAGAGACAGCACTGATTAGACAATCCCACCACACAGAGGCACACAACACCATCACCCACACACCATCCACGCACAAAACACCACACACCACTACACATCACTACACTCATCACCACATACACCACCCCACACATCACACACACCACCCCATGGCACGCCAAAGACACCCCCGCTTTTCTGAGGAGGAGCTCACGGTCATGGTGGAGGAAATCGTACGGGTAGAGCCACAGCTATTTGACTCACAGGTGCAGCACACATCCATAGCCAGGAATATGGAGTTATGGCGCAGAATAGTCGACAGGGTCAACGCAGTGGGACAGCACCCAAGAAATCGGGAGGACATCAGGAAGAGGTGGAAGGACCTACAGGGGAAGGTGCGTTCAGCGGTCTCCAGGCACAACATCGCGGTACAGCGGACTGACGGCGGACCCCCACCTCCTCCCCCATAACTAACAACATGGGAGGAGCAAGTCTTGACCATCATGCATCCAGAGGGCCTCGGAGGAGTCGGTGGAGGAATGGACACTGGTAAGTCAAATCTTAACTATCATATCCCCCACCCTACCTGCATGCTATCACACACCCACACCCTCACCCCCTCACCTATCACTCAAACTCCTCATTAATGTACTAATAACACAAACCACACATCCCAACACCAAGCCCTGCATGACACAAATAAGCATGGTCACCCCTCACCAAAGCATGCTCACTGCACATACCCAGAACAACCCCCTAACCATCATCACACAAGCCCCTACACAGGAATGCTAGCACTGGGGTACACAAACACCCACCCATTGCACACCATGACACACACAGATGCAATAATCATGCTCTTATTCCCCTGCAGGATCACAAAGGACCGTCACCACACCGGAGGGTCCAGACATCTCCACTCCACCCACAGAAGAGGCCCACAGTGATGATAGCAGCTCTGCCCTACTGGAGCCTGATGACCAGCCCGGACCATCGTGGGCCTCGAGACAGTCGGTTCCCCTTGCACAGGCACAGCCCAACACTGACCTTCCACCCTCTGGTAACACCAGTGTAGCACCCACCCAGCGGGCCCAAACCTCTGTACCCAGGACAGGTCAATCAACCCAGGATAACCCACCACCCCAACAACAACAGGGACCTGGGGGCAGTGGTAGTGGGCACACGGTCCAGGGGACGGAGGCACAGGAACACAGGGGAACTGGGAGGGCTGCTGTGCGACAGGGGGTGGACAGGCCAAGGGAACCCACTCTCCACGAGGCTCTATCCTCCATCATAGGAGCATACCACCACTCCCAGGAGACGATGGCGACGGTCCTGCTCAAGTTTCAGGAGACCCAGCGCCTGCAGGAGGAACAGTATTTGGGCTTCAGGGAGGAGCTCAGGACCATCAGCTCCGCCTTGGGCACCATCGTAGGGGTGCTGAAGGACATACAGCAGACCTTGAGGGACACCGTGGCACTCCAAGGGGCCCCTGACACTAGCCAGGACGATGAACTGCCCACCACCTCCGCCAGCGCTTGTGGACAGGACGCCCCACCACAGGACCACCACACCAGCACCCCACCCCCTGCAGACAGACAACCACCACGCAAGCGGTCCCTGAGATCCAGGAACAGGACAGATCACGATGGCAAGATCCCCGCCAGGAAATGAGACCACCCTGATTGTCCTCCAACCGTCCCACTTTGTTACCCTGTCCATACTTAAACTGTCCCAGCTCCACTTCCTATGCCCAGATGGGCAGTGCACCTGTGAGACTAATAGACTGGACTCTGCCATGGACATTCCTCCACTATCACCCATCACCATTTTACAACCCCCCTCCATTTTTGAGCACTTAAATAAACACTCTTGAACCACAAAACATTCTGGAGTCAGTCTATGATTTTGTAAAATGTATTATCAATGACAGTCTCAAAATGCTTTTTTAGTTGTCAAGGCAACATACCAATGTCACACATCACAAGTCCTTGAAGGAGGCATGCAGATGGCACACGTTGGTAACCACACCTGTGAAACTGTAATGGAAAGGAACAACTCTGTTACCAAATAATCCCATTAAATTACACACAGGATAGAGTAAGACGTGTGACAGTGAATGTAAGGTTAAAAATGAAAATGTTCTCACCTGTGTGTCACTGGAAATATTGCTGTATGACTGACTCCCTGTTGTCGTTGTCTTCTTCCTCAGCTTCCTCCTCATCACTGTCCACAGGCTCCACAGGCTCCACAGCTGCCACAACACCATCATCTGGACCATCCTCCTGCACAAAAGGCACCTGGCGTCGCAAAGCAAGATTGTGAAGCATCGAGCAGGCGATGATGATCTGGCACACCTTCTTCGGTGAGTAGAATAGGGAACCACCTGTCATATGGAGGCACCTGAACCTGGCCTTCAGGAGGCCGAAGGTGCGTTCGATCACCCTCCTAGTCCGCCCATGGGCCTCATTGTAGCGTTCCTCCGCCCTGGTCCTGGTATTC
Organism: Pleurodeles waltl; assembly: GCF_031143425.1. Lineage (NCBI taxonomy): Eukaryota > Metazoa > Chordata > Amphibia > Caudata > Salamandridae > Pleurodeles > Pleurodeles waltl. Next base: position 1,400,131,146 of record NC_090440.1, on the reverse strand, counting down.
CTCACTGGGGTCAATAGCCAGGACAGGTTGGGGTAACCAGAGTCCCCTAATAGCCACACACGGTGCCTCTGGAGTTGACCCATCATATCAGGGATGCTGCTATTCCGCAGGATGTAGGCGTCATGCACTGAGCCAGGGAACATAGCATTAACCTGCGAGATGTACTGGTCTGCCAAACAGACCATCTGTACATTCATCGAATGATAACTCTTCCGGTTCCTGTACACCTGTTCACTCCTGTGGGGGGGGACCAGAGCTACATGGGTCCCATCAATAGCACCTATGACGTTGGGGATATGTCCAAGGGCATAGAAGTCACCTTTAATTGTAGCCAAATCTTCCACCTCAGGGAAAATGATGTATCTCATTACATGTTTCAGCAGGGCAGACAACACTCTGGACAACACGTTGGAAAACATAGGCTGGGACATCCCTGATGCCATGGCCACTGTTGTCTGAAAAGACCCACTAGCAAGGAAATGGAGCACTGACAACACCTGCACGTCAGGGGGGATTCCAGTGGGATGGGTGATTGGTGACATCAGGTCTGGCTCCCACTGGATACATAGTTCCAGGATTGTGGCACGGTCAAACCTGTAGGTGACGATTTAATGTCGCTCCTCAATTGTCAACAGGTCCACCAGCGGTTGGTACACCGGAGGATTCTGCCATCTTTTCAAATGTCCCAGCTGACGGCACTCAGGAAGGACAACAGCGAGGATCGAGTCAACTTTTTTCCAGGTATGTACCCACAGTTACACAGAAGACGACACCAAACACAAAACCCTTCCTGTATGTGTGTTGAGTGTAGGCCTAGCTATGTGTGACGCAGAAGTAAATGAAGCCATGTGGGCCCCTGAAATGGCGGCTGCCTGACCTCTAAACTGGGACAATGGGATTGTGGGGTAACTGCGTTGGCGTTGCACACCGTCGTGGTAGGCGTTCGTAGACCGCGGCGCAATGCTGCATTGGTTAACATTGGACCCTATGGGTCCCAGGAGTCAATGAGGAAGTGCGCCGGCGGTGATGATACGCACCACCGCGGACATCACTGCCATTTTCTAGCTGTTCAATCACTAGATACCTGATCTTCGACAGGAGAGGACCTACACTGCAAGTGCTGCTGTGACCTCGGTCTGGAAGCGATGATGGCTGCTGCGTCTGGGGAAAGGGCCCCTGCCTTCACTGCTCAGGAGTTGGAGAAACTGGTGGACGGGGTCCTCCCCAGTACACGCTACTCTACGGTCCTCCAGACCAACAGGTTAGTACACATATAGCACGTAGTATGGCTAGGCCTGAGTGGAGAGGGCTGGTTGTAAGAGGGAAGGGGGCAGAGTTCAGGGAAGATGAATGCATGTGCCACATGGCAAGGGTAGGGATGGGGGCCACTCACATTGGCGGTGCAGTTGGTAATGACTTATCTTCTTCCCTTGTGCATGTCATGTAGGTCAGCGCACACCAGAAGAAGGACATTTGGCGTGCCATCGACAAGGAAGTCCGGACCCTGGGGGTCCACCAGAGACGGGGCACCCACTGCCGGAAAAGATGGGAGGACATTCGCCGCTGGAGCAAGAAGACGGCAGAGGCTCAGCTGGGGATGGCCTCCCAACGTGGGAGGGGTGCCCGTCGCACCATGACCCCCCTGATGTTCCGGATCCTGGTGGTGGCCTACCCTGAGTTGGATGGGCGCTTGAGGGCATCACAGCAGACACAAGGGGGTGAGTACAACATCATTCTGCGGACTTTGCGCGCAGTGGAGGGGTCTGGGTGAGGGAGGAGGCCTGTTGGTGTACCTAGGCCAGGCAGAAATAGGTAGACTAGGCCCCTCCGTAATGCAGGCCATGTGGCACTCTACCCCACCGCAGTAGAGTGCCAAGTACAGGTATAGATGCCCCTGTGACATCCATGTGTGCAGATGTCCACCATAGCCATGTAGGCCAGATCCCAGAAATTGCATCTGCAGAGGGCAGGAGCACGGCATAGTGCAGGGGGCTGCTGTGTCTGTATTGTCCGCCAACGGTAGCGGTATGCCATGCACTCAACCTGTCTTTCTTCTGTTCCCCCCCCCCCTTTTTGGGCTCTACCTGTTCTTTTGTGCATCAGCATCATCAGGCGGAGGTACAGTGGCACCGGAGCACGAGGGAGCTGCATCCCACATGGCCATGGAGGGCCACACCACGGACTCAGAATGCACCAGTGGGATGGAGGGCGAGGGGAGCTTCACGTCGGCCACCGGATCACCAACTAGCGACACGGACTCGTCCGGCGATGGGAGCTCCCTTGTGGTGGCGGCACCATCTGTGCGCCCCACTTCTACAGGTACAGCCGCCACCTCCCCTACCAGCACCGCCCTCCCAGCAGCCCCTCAGCGTTTGCCCCGTGCCCGCTCACCCAGGAGGGTGGGCATCACCTTCGCCCCAGGCACCTCAGGCCCTGCCCCTGTCACCCCTGCTGCACTCAGTGAGGAGGCCATTGACCTCCTCAGGTCACTCACTGTTGGGCAGTCTACCATTGTGAATGCCATCCAGGGTGTAGAAAGGGAGTTGCAACACGGTAATGCATTCCTGGAGGGCATTCATTCTGGTCAGGCTGTCCTTCAGCGAACCCTGCAATCTCTGGCCTCAGCACTGATGGCAGCCATTGTCCCAGTGTCTAGCCTCCCCCTCCAACCTCCTCCACCCAGACCCAATCCCCTGTACCCCAGCCCATCCCAAGCACACCTACAGACCATCATGCACACACGTCAACACACAAGGGAAGCTCAGGCAAACATAGGCACCGAACAAACCAAAGGCACACACACAAGCATCACCCACGTGCAGATACAGCAACATCCACTGCCTCCACTGTGTCCCCCTCCTCGTTGTCTCCCTCCTCCCTCCCAGTGTCATCTACACTCTCACCTGCATGCACTACCACTACAGGAACTAGGACTCGCACCAAAACACCCAGCACCACACCCCGCTCACCTGCACTCACCACCTCCACTCCCATTTACACGTCCCCTGTGTCCTCTCCCAGTGTGTCTGTGACGCCCCCTCCCAAAGTACACAAACGCGGGCACCCACACACCCAACATCCATCCACCTCACGACAGCCTCCAGTACCTGCACCCAAAACACCTAAAGTGACACCTCCTACAACAACCTCCTCTTCCTCCACTCCCAGACCCCCTCCAACTACCCACCCCAGTGTTCGTCAGAAACTGTCCCTGTGTAAAGTTGACCTTTTTGCCCCCACCCCCCTCCTCCAATTCATCAGTCCCGTCGTAGCGCCTCAGCCAAAAAGCCTCCAATACCAGTGGTGCCTGTTCAAGGTGTGTGAAGTGCACCGGCCACCAGGGCAGGCAGTGTGACCCGGAGCCAAGGCACTGGCAGCCCACCCCCTGTAAAGGCTCTGAAATTGGAAAGTGGCCGACGGGACCCTGTGAAGACTCCTGGAGGCAAAACAACTCACAGGGTTTCCAGGGGGATTGCAGAGTCAGCTGTGACTCCTCCAAAGGTGGGAAAGGGCCAGTGGAAGTCTGCACAGCCTAGTGTGAGCAGCACGGCGGAGAAGGGTGGCATCCTTCCCGGGGGTCAGGACGCCACCGCCAGCACCGTCGTCACTGGTCAGGAGACCACCGCCAGAGTAAGTGCCCAGGAGGGCCCAAGTATCGTCACTGGTCGGGAGACCACCGCCTGAGTCAGTGCCCAGGAGGGCCCAAGTATCGTCACTGGTCAGGAGACCACCGCCACCGCCGGAGTCAGTGCCCAGGAGGGCCCCATCTGCCACAGCCCCGCTGGGCAATGAGGGAACGTCATGCCACACACCAATGCCCAGTCAAGAGAACGTCATGCCACACACCAATGCCCAGTCCAGAGACCGCCATGGCAAAGCACCGCTGAACAGTCCAGAACCGCCATGGCAAAGCACCGCTGAACAGTCCACAGACCGCCATGGCAAAGCACCGCTGAACAGTCCAGACACCGCCATGGCAAAGCACCGCTGAACAGTCCAGAGACCGCCATGGCAAAGCACCGCTGAACAGTCCAGAACCGCCATGGCAAAGCACCGCTGAACAGTCCACAGACTGCCATGGCAAAGCACCGCTGAACAGTCCAGACACCGCCATGGCAAAGCGCCGCTGAACAGTCCAGAGACCACCATGGCAAAGCACTGCTGGACAGTCCAGACCACCATGGCAAAGCACCGCTGAACAGTCCAGAGACCGCCATGGCAAAGCACCGCTGAACAGTCCAGAACCGCCATGGCAAAGCCCCGATGAACAGTCCAGAACCTCCATGTCAAAGCACCGCTGAACAGTCCAGACACTGCCATAGCAAAGCACCGCTGAACAGTCCAGAGACTGCCATGGCAAAGCACCGCTGAACAGTCCAGAACCGCCATGGCAAAGCACCGCTGAACAGTCCACAGACTGCCATGGCAAAGCACCGCTGAACAGTCCAGACACCGCCATGGCAAAGCACCGCTGAACAGTCCAGACACCGCCATGGCAAAGCACCGCTGAACAGGGCATGCACCGGGGAAGAATGAAAAGCCCGCCACATCAAGCATCGTTATCCCATGTGCAGGTGGGACAGTGACGGGACAGGAACTTCCACAGGGAGACTAATCGAGTCTGGGCACCAGTCCCCCTCCAGAACCAGTGGAGAACAGCATCCACTCCATCTGTCCATAACAGGATGAAGCACTCTGGGCACCAGTCCCCCTCCAGAACCAGTGGAGACATGCATCCACTACCTCAGTCCTTGGCAGGATGAAGCACTCTGGGCACCAGTCCCCCTCCAGAACCAGTGGAGAACAGCATCCACTCCGCTTGTCCTTAACAGGATGAAGCACTCTGGACACCAGTCCCCCTCCAGAACCAGTGGAGACTGTTATCGACTTGAGAGACTGTGGCTTTGCACTCCCAGGACTGATCAGTGGGCAACCCACCCAATGTAGAAACTTGAGAGACTGTGGTTTTGCACTCCCCAGGATGGTACAGTGGGCAAACCATCCACTGTAGAGACTTGAGAGACTGTGGCTTTGCACTCCCCAGGATGGTACAGTGGGCAACCCACCCACTGTAGAGACTTGAGAGACTGTGGCTTTGCACTCCCCAGGATGGTAGAGTGGGCAACCCACCCATTGTAGAGACTTGAGAGACTGTGGCTTTGCACTCCCCAGGATGGTACAGTGGGCAAGCCACCCACTGTAGATTTGAGAGACTGTGGCTTTGCACTCCCCGGATTGAACAGTGGGCAAGCCACCCACTGTAGAGACTTGAGAGACTGTGGCATTGCACTCCCCAGGATACATCAATGGGCATGGAGCCCCGTCGTGGATCTGGCTTTGCACTCCTCCGGCTGAGGTGCCCCCCCTTCCCTTCCCCCTGAGGTGCCTGTAGTATTTCTATCTGATGCCCCAGCAGTGTTCTCTCCGTGTGTGGACAGGTATCTTTTGTGGGCCTTGCCCATGCATTTTTGGACTAGTGGTGCACGGACATTGATATGGGCATATCTGCACTACTTCTCAGAATGTATATACTTTTGTATGATTTTCTAATATATCTGTATATTTTTGAGACATGTATATTGATACATTACAATGTTTGGAATGATTTTGTCTTGTCTTTGCATTCTTCCGGGGGGGTTGTGGGTTGTTACTGTGATTTTTGTGAATGCATTGGTGTGTGTGTTGTAATATGCTAGGGTGGGGTGGGGGTGGGGGTGTTGCGTGTGTGTGTCCCTAACTTTTGCCTCCCCCCTCCCCTATGTCATAGGTGCAGTACTCACCGTTGTCATCGCCGGCGCAGGCGTTGCTCTTCGTAGATGAGTAGGAATACAAGGGCCGGTAGGATTTGGAGTTCCGGCTCCATGGAGTCCTCCTTCCTCGTGGGATGTGTTCAGGTGAGCGTTTTCCCATTGCAGTAACTCTTTCCGCCGTGTTTTTATCCACAGTGAATCCGCCCCGGAAAAGGTGGCGGATTGGCGGGTTGTGATACTATGGGCGGTACATTGTCTTCCGCCTGTCTGTTGGCGGTGACCGCCGCGCTGCTTGTCTGTACCGCCGTGGCGGGAGGTGTGTTAAAGTGGCTGTCTTTGTTGGCGGTTTCCGCCAGGGTCATGATTCCCTTTTTTTGTCCGCCGGCCTGTTTGCGGTATTACCGCACCTTTAACACCGTCCGCCAGGGTTGTAATGACCCCCTATGTTTGCTTTCAAGAGTACTTCTGTGTGCAGGTGACAGTTCACTTGTATTCATCATGCTCCACACACATTTTTTGGTTCCATATAAAAAGTTTCCATCAGAAGAAAGCGTCTATGTAGTATATGCTAACTATACCAAACAGAATTGTGTTGGCGTGAAAATTTGTATGATGCATAGTAGAATGCGTGCACTAGGTACTGACCAATATACGTTGACTTTTTTTGTTTCAGAACATGGGCTATCTATAAAGTTTTCACCACAGTACGAAGGGTAGTATGATCTATAGCATTCTTAGTTCTTCATTATTATTCAGAAATAGTGTCTTCTTCGACAAGTGTTGCATAGAATGTATATTGTTGTTAGTAGTTTCTTTTCAATACTCTGTGGTGTATTTCTCATAAGGGTTTCACTGTTTGGAAACAGAATGGTGTAGAATGAACATGCCCCATCCCTGGGGCCTTGCAAAGTACACAAGGGGGAAGGGGGCAAGTAGCCCCACTCCCTCAGCTGTTTTTGACCCCAGGAACCCTATCACCCGGGACCCAGCATCTATTTAAATGGGGACAGTGCACGCTGACCCTTTTCCCAGGGCCATTTTCAGCCCTGAGGACCCCAGCCCTTAGGGCCTAACACCTATTTAAAAACACGGAGGGGGCATGTGACCCACCTTCCTGGGTCATTATAAGCCCCAGGGACCCCATCTCCTGAAGCCAGGAAGCTATTTACATTAGGAGGGAGCGCACAGCACCCCCTACCTGGCACATTTCCGCCCTAGGGATTCCATACCCTGGCACCTGGCCAACAAAGGGTGGGTGCCCTGGTGACCACCCTTTGGGTACACACCGTAGGCTGCTTGAGGGCTACAGGGACATCCCCAAACTTCCGCGGCTCCAGCCTGGTCTCCGCTAAAAATGCTGCTCCCTTCTTTCAGGGAAAGGGGTCTGAAGTCCGCTCCCAGCAGGCAGGACCATTTTTAAAGATCCTGCCTGCTGGAAGTGGGCTTTGTGTTTGCTCCCACTTGGTAGGAGATTTAAAACTGGTCCCGCCAATCAAGAGCACACACAGGTTCACCTGACTGCGCAGGTGTGGGCTGCGAAACCGCTGCGTCCCGGGCGTAGGCAGCCTGGGACGTAGCCTGTGAGCTGGCCCTTGGGCCTTTAGTGGCTCAAGGAGAGGGGCCACGTGGCCCCTCCCGAAAAAGAATCAGCTCCTGCCTAAACTATAACTACCTACTGGCAACCACCAGTACGTTATATATCCTGTTGTGTTTTATGATATCTGGGTGGTCGACCAACTAATATGTGGACAAGAATATTCCCCTGTATCATCAATGACATTGTCTTTATAAAATATTTTTAAATATTGGTGTTACAGCTCATGATTGACTAATGTTCGCTGTACAATGATGTTATATTTATATTACTGAACATTTTGACAAGCAAAATATTATAGAATTTGATTAATGCACGCTGTGTTGCAAAGAATTATGTCATATGTATTCCTGATACGACGGTATCTGATCATTGTACCTTTCGACAAGTGGTCGAGCTCTTGAGGAAGAGGGTAGTACAATGAATAAAGGACTGCTTTTAAATCACCTGTGGTGGGAGATACGGATTGCCCAGTTGAAGGCGCAGGCCGAAACGTATTGGCGTCCTGTTTGGTGGCGGTGCTGTTTACCTAATAAAGATCGTTGCATCCTGCAATGCTAGTGTGCTTATGTGGACACATTGTCATGCTGGTGCAGCTGGCTCAGTGATTGAGCAACGTTGGAAAGTAGAGATATGTATGTGTGAGGCCACATGCAAAGCAGGCAGCACTCTGAGAAGATCAGCGCTCAGGCAACATTCTGGGATTTGGCTTTGGTATGCGAGGGGTAGAACTCTGCCAGTGAGGCAAAGGAAGACTGCAGTGGCTGACACAAGGCTAGGGTGAGTGAAATTCCTGAGTGGGTGCCGGTGGCATTTCACTGGGGAGAAGTCGCATCCTCAGTCTATGTTGTCTGCCTCCTAAGACTGATTCATGCTAGCCTACTTGTCCAGGTCATCTGGACCGATTAAGTTATGGGCATGTTGTGACCGGCAAGGTGATAGAATGCACTCATAAGGATAAATAACAAGATAATGCTTTCACAAGCATATGGAATTCACCTGGATACTATTTGAAGCAATTTACGGAAGGAAATTGGTTTGTTGCACCAAACACCAGGTCTCCGGAAGACAATTGTAAATGAAATTACTAAAATACTTCTAATTTGCACCGGAGTTGAGACAAAATTTACAGCATTAAGGCGGTCATTCTGACCGCGGCGGTCGGCGGTCGCCGCCCGCCAAACGGTTCCCGCCGAAAGACCGCTCTGCGGTCAAAAGACCGCGGCGGCCATTCCGGCTTTCCCGCTGGGTCGGGGGCCGACCGCCAGAAGATCGCCGGCCGGCCCAGCGGGAAAGCCCCTTCAACAATGAAGCCGGCTCGGAATGGAGCTGGCGGAGTTGCAGGGGTGCGACGGGTGCAGTGGCACCCGTCGCGATTTTCACTGTCTGCAAAGCAGACAGTGAAAATCTTTGTGGGGCCCTGTTAGGGGGCCCCTGCACTGCCCACGGCACCCGTTCCCACCATCCTGGTTCTGGCGGTGGACACCGCCAGAAACAGGCTGGCGGGAAGGCAGTCGGAATCCCCATGGAGGTGCTGCAAGCAGCGCCGCCATGGCGGATTCCCTGGGCCAGCGGGAAACCGGCGGGAAACCGCCGGCTCCCCTTTTCTGACCGCGGCTTTACCGCTGCGGTCAGAATCGCCCAGGAAGCACCGCCAGCCTGTTGGCGGTGCTTCCGCCGCCCTCCGCCATGGCGGTCATGGACCGCCAGGGTCAGAATGACCCCCAAAGTCTCTTTATAGTCATCGAAGGATCAACAATGACAGTGGCAGAGCAATGTTGGGAAAAGGCAGCAAAGGAAGTGTTTGACAGTAACACTGTATTAAATGAGGAACGGCAAATGGCTGGCATGAGTTCTTGAACCACAACTCAGATAATAAGAGAGCTGGAAAAAGCCCGTAATTGAGAGTATGTTGAATGTAAAAGAGAACCAGTCGGCCTGTGAATTTTAGTTTTACCAACATTCGGAGACATGGATCCTGATTTGTTTGAAGAATGGAGGTCACATACAGAAGGATGCTCCTTTAAACTCATGGGAATTTTCATTGCGCATACCAAATGCAGGCTGGAACATCAGAGAGCAAAACTAGAGGAATTACGAAAAGAGATTGAAGGAATGAAAGATCAGGAAGAAATTAATACATTACTGGGCAAAATGGAGGAATGCATTGCAAAACATGAAGGGAATGCTACAATCCACAGAGCCCACAAGTTCAACCTTGAAAAAAGGACTACCAATGCAGTAGAATTTACACCTTTGCTGAAAATATGAGCCCCTGGGAGACACGGGGAAGTTAAATGCAACTGGACAGCCTTCAAGAGTACCCAGCGACACAGAAGTGAGCTCTGATCAATTCTTTTTAGCAGAGAGAGGTCCCAAGAAGTTGGATTCTCATGAGGAAATGCATTTGTAGAGAATGGCCATGCCACAATGCAGTAGAGGACGGGGCCTAATAAATATTAAATATACATGAATTGTTCTCAATATTTTTCTCATCTCCCATATCCATTTAATGTGACTATGTGATCCCATACCAAAAGCGGAAACTGTAATCTCAAATAACAGTAGTTATCACCACTCGTGATTTTTCAAAAACATAAACAATATCCGTTATTAAAAACCAAAGATGATGAGAAAGATATTGAAAACAATTCATGTATATTTAATAGTTATTATGTATTTGTTGTATATTGTTTATTATAGAAAGTCCTGAGGAAGTCGAGGGGTATTCCCCAGACGAAACACGTGTTGACTGGACTGAAATTGGAGACACAATTTTTGGATTGGAATGTACCAAGAGGAATAAAGAACAATTTAATTGAATCATTGGACTTTGATATATACATGAGGATTCTTGAATACTTTTGTTATATTAATTTGCATTGACTCTAAATTACGACGAATGCTGATTGTATTTAATTGCTTAGATAATATCTTTTGTTGTTATCTTTGCTAAGTTTTGTATGGGGGTTTTCTTAGCTTTAGCACCCTCGGATTAGATTAAGGCAATACTTTTATAGATCTAAAGGAAAACGCTTTTACCGCTTTTACCGCTTCAAAACCGCCCTATTGGTAGTTAATGTCAAAATAAATGGCGTTAATGTGGTACAAGGTGGCACTAGGGGCCTATAAATACTCTCCCAAATTTGTATATCTAAAGATGTGGAGGCTAGTTGGCTGTCAACACTTCAACCAGAAAGTGATGGCAGCCATTTTGGGACTCACACTCAGCTGAGTCCCAAAAACAAAAAGAAAAGAAGGCAGGGTGGGAATACTACCCCAGGGACCCTACCAGAGTTGGGTATGGGATTGGATGCCTGCAGAGGGTTGTATGGCATAAATATATAGCTCATAAATATATAGCTCAGTTGTAGACATAGTTAAGTCAGCATTTCTGTAGGAAATGTTTTTTGGGATTACTAATTACTTTGGCTCCATTTGACGAATCTCCACACAGCTTCCAAAAAGGGGCTACTTTTTGGCTACTTTGTGCATTGAAAGTTTTTGGGTGATCTGTCAAGCAGGGTCAGAGAAAATGGAGGCTTTAAAAATGCAAAACCTCCATACATTTTCTATAGACTTCATTAAGAAGCAATGTCACAAAAAGTGCTGAACAAAATTACACCAGGTTGGACAGGATGCTAAATCTTAGTATGCAGATTATGTTTTTTGGAATTTTGTCTAAATCTGTTTAGAACTTTTTGAGATATTCAAGTTTAAATACATTTGTATATCTGGACATTGTTGATGTCATCAGTGTTATCACGTATGATGTCATAGATCATGTCAAAGGTGATGTAATATGTGAGGTCATAAGCAGTGCAGAGCGGGTCTGCAAGTAATAGCTAGCTCTGATCATTATAACTGGTGAATTTCTGTGTATTTTTTTAGTTCAAAACCTTAATATTCTCACTATCATACTCACCTAACTATCACGTGACATTAACTTTTGGTGTTTTCAGAGAATTTTGAGGTGTTTCTTTTTTAAAATAAAAACAGATCTTTACATCACACCTAACTTGAATGTTGCCTAAATCTTTGTTTTTTTCAGTGAAGCTATGGGTCTAATTTAGAAGGATTTTGTGCCGCAATAGGGTCACTGAGGAGGTGATAAATCAATGCCAAGTCTATAATGTGATGTTGTTTCACCTCAGTGAACCACATCTGCAGCACACGGTTGAGCAGTCCACCAGCATTTCACCACTTAACAAGCCCTTTGCTGTCTTTAACCTCCTTGCGTCTGGATTCTTGCAGGCCACAGTAGCATGAGTGGGTGGAGTATTGCAGCCCTTCCTCTCTGCATTACTGCCCTCTGGTCTGGATGCAGTCATCTGCCTCACACCCCAACACATCCTGTTCGCCAACACCCAGCAATTGCAGCAGGGAATAAAACAGGCCAACGCAATTGCTGGGTTTCCCCATGTTCTCGAAGCCTTGGACTGTACACATGTGCAACTTTTACCACCTGCTGCAATAAAACATATGTACTGCATCTGGAAACACACACACTCAATGAATGTCAGTTCATCATGGATCATCCTGGCTTAATCCTCAATGTGCTGGCCAAATACCCAGGTAGTGTCCATGACGCGTGCATCTTCTGCAACTCGTTCATCAATCAGAGGTTTCAGGATGGACAGTACAGGAATGGCCTGCTTGTAGGTAAGCAAATAGCAAATGCCTAACAGACACAAGAACACATAGATATGGGGGACATAATATGTAGATCACGCTCTGCCTGCACAGATAGGAACTGCACGATGAGGACTGTCACACAAACATGCATTCTGCTGCTGTACATATATCTAATGCAATAGACCCTGACATACATGTGAACACCTCAACACAGTTTTGTACACGATGCATGATGTAAAGGCATACAGCTATGCATGGCAGACAGGAAACCTGCTCTACATCGATGTGTGCAAGGGAGGTGTACAATCTAAACTGAGCGGTGGTCACATGCAACACACATGGAACATCAACTGTGTCATGCCTCATACATCAGGGTTTTGGGGCCTCAGTTACCAGGCTCATGCGCCACTTTGTGCCACCAGAGCAACGTGATTATGATGCTCTGCTGGCACAGTGTGCCAGTCCCTATTTACAAGGCCATGCAAAGCCAAATGTCGAATGCAATGGTAAATAACTCACATCTCACATGTGTGAAGTGAAGTGTGAGACACAGACATCACTCGCTATGCTACTGAGGCAGCGGCTCAGCTGGAAGGTGCACCTGCAAACACAAATCCCATTCTGAAAGCTAAGAAGAATACTTACAACCCCTGATGCAAGTGTAAATGTGTACTTGCAAGGCAAATTCCCTGTAAGTCCAGTCCAATGGACCCCAAGTTTGCATGAAGACACAAGTAATGTGTGCCAATGCCCCTTCTAAGAGACTTAGGCGGTCATTCCGACCCTGGCGGTCATGGACCGCCAGGGCCGGGGACCGCGGGAGCACCGCCAACAGGCTGGCGGTGCTCCCAAGGGCATTCCGACCGCGGCGGTACAGCCGCAGTCAGAAACGGAAAACCGGCGGTGTACCGCCGGTTTTCCGCTGCCCTGGGGAGTCCTCCATGGCGGCGCAGCTTGCTGCGCCGCCATGGGGATTCCGACCCCCATTCCGCCATCCTGTTCCTGGCGGTTTTGGCCGCCAGGAACAGGATGGCGGTATGGGGTGTCGTGGGGCCCCTGGGGGCCCCTGCAGTGCCCATGCCAATGGCATGGGCACTGCAGGGGCCCCCGTAACAGGGCCCCACCATGATTTTCAGTGTCTGCCATGCAGACACTGAAAATCGCGACGGGTGCAACCGCACCCGTCGCACCCCTTCCACTCCGCCGGCTCCATCCGGAGCCGGCATCCTTGTGGAAGGGTGTTTCCCGCTGGGCTGGCGGGCGGCCTTCTGGCGGTCGCCCGCCAGTCCAGCGGGAAACCCAGAATACCCACGGCGGTCTTGTGACCGCGCAGCGGTATTCTGGCGGCTCCCGCCGGCCCTGCGGATACCGCGGCCGGCGGGAGTCAGAATGACCCCCTTAGTACAGTGCATGAAGTTGTGTAGCTGGCCTACAGATGACCACACACATCTGCTGGATGTATGTCACATGTTCACAAATTGGGTACAAATCTACCTCACATGTACACAAAGTTACAACACCATGACATGCAAACATTGATTGTGAAGAGACAATTGTCACATGTCGCTTAGTTGGGATGCATGAGGGCATACTGTGTGGATGGCATCATGTCAACTGTCATGAACAATGTAGGACAATCAAAGGCATAGGGAAATGTTATGTAGGGCTATAACAACATCTGGGGAGGTGCCTGGACCTATACATGTGTCTGTGTCAGCCATCTGTAGCATGCCACCACCAACCTAGACTGGACACACAAAAACAATTCATAGCCAGAATCTGCCCTATCACTGTCAGTGATATCACTGTAAAGTGCCCATCTGGAAATCGACGCAAAATGGCAATACACTGCTATGATGTACATATCATGTGTTCATAATTGGTAGAAGTGCATGACAATACAAATACACATGACACACGTGCAGCATGAACGCAAATGCAGTAAACCATAGTGATTACATTTTTTCTCTAACATTACAGCTGACCAAAGTTAAGACATCCAGCCATGGGTAGTGACACCTTTTGTCAATCCAGAAGCCAACACGGAGAGGGCCTATAACTGGGCACATGTTCTGACCAGGAACAATGTGGAGAGGACCTTTCGCTTGTTTAGAGCCCGCTTTCGCTGCCAGGATGTATCAGGTAGGCAACTGTTGTATTCCCCAACCATGGTCTGCAAGATGATTCTGGCATGTGCCATTCTGCACAATATTTGTGTCAAAACAAATGTCCCCTGGGATGAGGAGCAGGAGCCTCCCTGGGAAGAGGAGGAGGATGCCATGTCAAATCATACGGGTATTCAGAACACAGCTGTGGTGCACTGTGACCCGCCTACATTGTTCAGCATTTCTTCAACTAATTACATGTGAAGTAAGGTATGACTGCCAAATATATGAATAAATGTTCATATACAACATATACAAAATATGACATATGTCTCGGAGTGTCTGGCACAGTCCCATTTGTTGAAAAATCTACATCCAAGAACCCAGGAGTAGGCCCCAAGAGTTGCCAATCTATTGTGAACACTGTTGTCATCTTCTAAGTACAAAACACAATGCACTAAGTTCTGCAAAGTGTGTTGTTTAAAGTTTAACTTGCCTGCCAAAAAACAGTTAAAATGTAATCAGTCATTTTTGCCATTGAACTGTAATGGACAACTGTTAGATAGATATTACTATGTGATGCATCAGGGCAACACTGTATGCCACGGTCTGTAAGTAGTAGTCAGGAACTACAACAATTGCTCAGTGTGTCAAATCAAAGATCCTTAACACTGCTGACACCTCATAACATCTTTTACATTCACATGTATGATAAATAGTAAGTGTATCACAGAGGACAGTACATCTTTATCTGTAGCACAGTGTCTCAAAAATCTGTGTTCATCTTGCATGTCTTTCAATCAATGTCACTGCATGTCCCATACTGTTGGTGTTAGTGCTGGCATCCTTGGTGTGGTCTCCCCTGTCTTTTTTGCCTCTGCCTCCCATGTTTAGACTGTGTGCTGGACTCTGTTGTTGCTGTTTTTGGTACTCTGGGCACGTTACCACTGCTGACCAATGCTAAAGAGCAAGTGCTCCTTGTGTAAAAGGTATGTGTTTTAAATGATTGGCACATTTCATTTACTAATAAGTCCCTAGTACAGTGCAGAAGAGGTGCCCAGGGCCTGTAAATCGAATGCTACTAGTAGACATGCAGCACTTGTGCGAACCACATAAGTAGCTCTGTAAACATGGCTCAGACCTGTCACTGCAGTGTCAGTGTGTGCCTTTCAAACTGCCAATTCGAACTGGCAAGAGTACCCACTTGCCAGGCCCAAACCTTCCCTTTTTATACATATAAGGCACCCCTAAGGTAGGCCCTAGGTAGCCCCATGGGCAGGGTTCAGTTTATGTTAAAGGTGGGACATATACTGATGTATTTTACATGTCCTGACAGTGAAATACTGCCAAATTTAGTTTTCACTGTTGCAAGGCCTATGTTTCTCATAGGTTAACATGGGGGCTGCCTTTAAATAACTTTTAAGTGCAGTTCCCCTTTGGGAGCAGATAGAAAAATGGAGTTTGGTATCTCCGAACTCACAGTTTAAAAATACATCTTTTGGTTAAATTGTTTTTTTAAATTGTCAGTTTGAAAATGCCACTTCTAGAAAGGTGGCATTTTCTTGCTTAAACCATTCTGTGACTTTGTCTGCTTGTGTGTTCCCTGTCTGGGTCAGACTGACAGTTGGGCTGTTTGTGAATCACCTGTAGATAGTGACCCAAAGGGAGCTGGGGTGTAGCCTGCAGATCCTGATGAGCCATCTGAAGCTAGAGTGGAGAGAGGAGTGGTCACTTACACATGAATGAGCTGTGCCTACCCTCACATAATGAAGTCTCCAACCCCCTGGTGTGAGTCTGGAGCCAGGCCTGGACAATGCAGGATCTTGTGAACAGCAGAGACTTTACTTTGAGGTTTGCCTACTGCAAAGGCAGAAAGGGGTATGAGTAGTGGATCCAAATCCCCAGATTTTTAGATTACTTTTGGAATCAAGAGGAACGTCTGCCAAGGACAATAGCTGAAGAGCTGGAAGAGGAGTACTACCCTTTTGCCTGTGACTGTGCTTTGCTGGATTGGCCTGCAGTTGCTGTTTCTGCCTGAAAGAGGACAAAGACTGGACTTTGTGGTATATTTCTGCTTGTGAAGTCTCAGGGCCATCAAAGACTTGGTCTCTCTGCTGAGACTTTTGCCCTGCCCAGTGGTGCCCTGTCCAGTCTCTGGGCCCTTGAGAGGTGATGTTGGCAGAACAAGGACTGATATCCACACAGAACACCATACAGGGAAAATTTCGATGCACCACCTACAATGTGCCTGAAAAACGTCATGCCACCCGCTTCGCGGCTAAAATCTACACTCCATCTGCATCGCAGCAGGGAGATCGATGCATCGCGGCTGGAGAAATGATGCAACACTCGCTTGCAGCTGCTGATAACGACACAAAAACCCACACAGCATGGTTTTCCAACACTGTGCAGCCAGTTTTCTCACGCTTCATCGCTGGGTGTCAAAAATCAACATAAGCCTGCGTGGATCCAAAGTGCCCATCTGGAAATCGACGCATCACTCTTCTGCAGGAGAAAAGAATGACGCATCGCCAACCCAATCGGAGAAGAAACAACGCACTGCCTCACTTGCAAGTAAGGAATCAATGCATCGATAACTTTTCTGTCTCACGAGGGCCCGTGCGGCTTTATATTTAAGCAAACCAGGTACTTTGTGTAAAATCAACATTTCCATTGTTCTCTATGGGGTAAGACTCTTATTCTTTTGAAAATTCATATTTTGACTTGTGTATGTTGGATTGTTTGTCGTTTTGGTCTTGTTTGATTTAGATAAATATTCCCTATTTTTCTAAACTGGTGTGGTGTCCATTTTGTAGCATTTTTACTGTGTTACTGTGTGTGTTGGTACAAATAGTTTACTCATTGCCTTTGAGATAAGTCTGACTTCTTGTGCCAAGCTACCAAGGGGATGAGCAGGGGTTATCTAGGTGTCTATCTCCATTTCCCTGACTAGAGTGAGGGTCCCTGCTTGGACAGAGTGCAAACTGACTGCCAACCAGAGACCCCATTTCTAACAGTTGGTAATAGGTCTGAGTACATCAGGACATAGAGGGGGTCATTCTGACCTCGGCGGTAAAAGGCTCCTACCGCCGGTCAAAAGACCACCATTCTACCGCCGCGGCCACGGAAAGCCGCCACGGTCATTCTGACCAACAACTGCCAAGCCGCCAAAAAACCCGACATCCACGGAAGGCTGCCTCATCAGCGGGCAGCGATAAACTGGAGATGACCAAACCTCCACCGCCACGCCAACACAAACACGCCCATGCCATTACGACCCACCAATCCACGCGGCGGTCTTTCAGCCGCGGTATTCCATTGGCGGTACACACCGCCGCGGTCAAAATACACACCCAGGCTCCAAAACCCAGCCACATTGGACAATTTGAAATACACACACCTGATACACATACAAACACCACCCCCACACATCCAAGCAACTATAAAACACACACCCACATCACCCACAAACCCCCACTAGTTGGAAATCGGAGAGAAGGCGAGAGAGAGAGAGAGAGAGAGAGAGAGAGAGAGAACATCAATCGAAAACCCCAACACACACAGGAACCCAACATCATCAACCACACCACATCTACGCACACATCACCACACACCACCACTCACATCACCGCAAACACCACCCCACACCTCATCCACACCACCCCATGGCACCCCAAAGACAACCCAGGTTTTCTGACCAAGAACTCCGGGTCATGGTGGAGGAAATAATAAGGGTAGAGCCCCAGCTCTTCGGCACACAGGTGCAAAACACCACAATAGCCAGGAAGGCGGAGCTATGGCAGAGGATTGTCGACAGGGTCAACGCTGTGGGACAGCATCCCAGAAACCGGGAAGACATCAGAAAGCGCTGGAACGACCTACGGGTGAAGGTACGGTCGATGGTCTCCAGACACAACATCGCTGTGCAGAGGTCTGGCGGCGGACCACCACCCACCCCTGCCGAATTCACAGCATGGGAGCAAGAGGTCTTCAACATCCTGCATCCTGCGGGCCTTGTTGGAGTAGGCGGAGGAATGGACTCTGGTAAGTCTAGTCTCAACTACTCCCCCCCCCAACCACCAGCATGCCAACCCACACCCCCACCCTCACCCCCAACCCCCCAGCACACAGCCTCCCTGCCAATGTCTCACCAGCACAACCCACCCAACCCAAAACCAAACCCTGAATGCCAACACAAACCATGGACACCCATCACCTATGCATGACCACTGCACATACCCATCCCCCCCACAAACCACCCTCACAACTCCTGCCACAAGGGGATGCCAGCACTGGGGGACAAGGGCACCCACAAATCGCACACCATGGAACACACAGAAGCAATAACCATACTCTTTCACCCCTGCAGGGCCCGAACGCCAACACACCGGCCAGGAGGGTCCAGATATGTCCATCCCACCCCCAGAACAGGCCCGCAGTGAGGACAGCAGCTCTGTCGACCTGGAACCTGATGACCAGCCCGGACCATCGGGGACCTCTGGACGGTCGGTTCCCCACACACAGACACAGGCCACAGCAGACCTAACCCCCTCTGGGAATATCAGCACCGCTCCCACCCAGCGGGCCCATGCCTCTGTCTCCAGGACAGGTCAATCAGCGGTGTGTCCGCCACTACAGGGCACCCAGGCTGACCCAACACCCCAACAACAACAGGGACCTGGGGGCAGTGGTAGCGGGCACACCGTCCAGGGGACAGAGGCCCGGGGAAACAGGGCAACTGGGAGGGCTGCAGTGCGACAGGGGGGGGAGGACAGGCCCAGGGAACCGACTCTCCAAGAGGCCCTCACCACCATCATGGGAGCATACCACCGCTCCCAGGAGACGATGGCGATGGTAATGGCCAGGTTCCAGGAGATCCAGGCACAGCAGGAGGAACGGTACATGGGGTACAGAGAGGAGCTCAGGAACATCGTCCAGGCCCTGAACCTAATAGTCACCACATTGCGGGACCATGTGGCACCCCAAAGGGCCCCTGTCCCCAGCCCGGACCAGGAACAGCCTACCACCTCCGCCGGCGCTAGTGGACAGGAGGCCCCCACACAACGACGGGCCACCAGAACCCCACCTCCTGCTGAAGATCAACCACCCCGCAAGAGGAGCCTGAGATCACAAAGGAAGACAGAGTAGGATGCCAAGACCCCCGCCAGCCTAAGATCCCCCCGGATGTCATTCCACTGTCCCACATCGTCACCCTGTCCAACCTTAAACTGCCCCTGCTCCATCCTTCCACAGGCATATGGACAATGCACCTGTGCGACCGAGAACTGGACTCTGCCATGGACATCACTCCACCCCCACCCATCACCGTTTTACTATCATGGACCTATATGTAGCACTTTAAATAAATCACTTATTGCACATAAAACACTCAGGAGTCTGCTTGTATTCTTAACAAATGTATTATGCATAACGGGTCAAAAATGTGCAGTTACTTTGTGATGACAACATACCAATGCCAATTTGCTTTACTCCATTGCCGAACAAACCAGAAGTCACGCAGTGGGTCATACAGCTCTGAAAAGCCAAGGGAAAGTCACAATTCAGTTGAAAGGAACTGGGGGAAACACAGAAAGTAGAGATGCAGGAGGCCAGAAGGAAATGTAAAATGGCGTGGGGGATTCTTACCTGGGTGCTACTGAAAATACTGTTGTATGACCGTGTCCCTGTTGTCTGTGTCGTCCCCGTCGTCTTCCTCCTCTTCACTCTCCACAGGCTCCACAGCTGCTACGACACCACCATCTGGACCATCCTCCTGCAGAAAAGGCACCTGGCGTCGCAATGCAAGATTGTGAAGCATACAGCAGGCCACGATGATCTGGCACACCTTCTTTGGTGAGTACATGAGGGATCCCCCTGTCATATGCAGGCACCTAAACCTGGCCTTCGGGAGGCCGAAGGTCCTTTCTATGATCCTCCTAGATCGCCCATGGGCCTCATTGTACCGTTCCTCTGCCCTGGTCCGGGGATTCCTCACTGGGGTCGGTAGCCACGGCAGGTTGGGGTAACCAGAGTCACCAATTAGCCACACACGATGTCTCTGTAGCTGTTCCATCACATAGGGGATGCTGCTATTTCGCATAACATACGCGTCATGCACTGACCCAGGGAACTTGGCATTTACATGGGAGATGTACTGGTCAGCCAAACAGACCACCTGGACATTCATAGAATGGTAACTTTTCCTGTTTCTGTACACCTGCTCATCGTCTTTTGGGGGTACTAAGGCCACATGGGTCCCATCAATGGCACCAATGATTTTGGGGATATGTCCAAGGGCATAGAAGTCAGCCTTCACAGTGGCCAAATCACCCTCCTCAGGGAAAATTATGTAGCTCCGCATGTATTTCGTCAGGGCAGACAACACTCTGGACAAAATCTTAGAAAACATAGGCTGAGACATCCCTGATGACATGGCCACTGTTGTCTGAAAAGACCCACTTGCCAAGAAATGGAGGACTGACAGAACCTGCAACAGAGGGGGAATTCCTGTGGGTTGGCGGATGGGGGACATCAGTGCTGGCTCCAGCTGGGCACACAGTTCATGTATAGTGTACAGTGCTCGGTCAAGTCGGTATCGAAGTATTATATGACGTTCCTCCATTGTCGACAGGTCCACCAGCGGTCGGTACACAGGAGGATTCATCCTTCTCCTCGCAAGTCCCAGCGGACGGTGCCTAGGAAGGACAACATGGAGCACAGAGTCAAACAACCCACAGGTACATAACTACAGCTTGCACAGTACACGATTGTCAATGCATTGAATGGCTTGTATGAGTGGCAATGCAAGGCCTAGGCCTGTGTGACGCAGTAGTAATTAAGCCCTGTGGTCCCTTATAATGGCGGCTGCCTGACCTGAGAAGTGTGACAATGGGATGTGAGGTCAATGCGCTGGCGTGACACACCGTGGCGGTAGGCGGTCGAAGACCGCGGCGCAAAGCCGCATTGGTTAACATCGAACCCTATGGGTTTCATGGGCCAATGACTAGCTGCGCCGGCGGTCGCGGAACGCACCGCGGCGGTACGCGCCGCCGCGGGCGTGACCGCCATTTTCTATCTGATTAATCACTCGAGACCTGATCATCCACAGGAGAGGACATATACTGCAAGTGCTGCTGTGACCTCGGTCTGGGAGATACAATGGCTGCTGCGACTGGGGAAAGGGCCCCTGCCTTCACGACAGAAGAGTTGGAGAAACTTGTGGATGGGGTCCTGGCCCAGTATGCGCGACTCTACGGTCCTCCAGACCAACAGGTAAGTACACTGTGTGCACGTTGCATGGGCTATGCCTGGGTTGTGTATGGTGGATGTAAGATGGTGGGGTGGGGAGCGAATGAGGAGTGCAAGGCACGACAGATGAGAGCATGTGCCACATGGCAAGGTTAGGGAGGGGGGGCCAATCGCATCTATCATGCGGAAATTTGATGATATTTAAATTTCCACCCTGTACATGTCAAATAGGTCAGCGCCCATCAGAAGATCGTCATTTGGCGTGCCATCGCCAAGGAAGTCCGGAACCTGGGGGTCCACAACAGACGGGGCACCCACTGCCGCAAGAGGTGGGAGGACATCCGCCGCGGGACCAGGAAGACCGCCGAGTCACTGCTGGGGATGGCCTCCCAACCTAGGAGGGGTGCCAGTCGTACCCTGACCCCCCTGATGTCCCGGATCCTGGCGGTGGCCTACCCCGATTTGGATGGGCGCGTGACGACATCACAGCAGACACAAGGGGGTGAGTACCAGCACATTCAGCTATCTTTACACGCAGTGGAGGCGTCTGGGTGGGGGAGGAGGGCTGTGGGTGACATTATGCCAGGGCGCCTTCTGTAGTGTAGTCCCCTCCTTTAGACATGGCCCTGTGCCCCCGCCCCCAACCTCTGTACGGTGCCAGGTACAGCTAGCCATGGTCCTGCATCACCCATGTGCACGTTTGTTGTCCCTAGACCTGTTGGCCCAGTCACAAGTACTCAGTAGTGTACCCTGATTGCGCGGCTTAGTGCATGAGGCTCCTGTGTCTGTCCTCTCCGCCAACGGTGTTGACAATGCATGTACTCAACCTTTTATTATGTCTCCCCCACCCTTTTTCTTTATCTTCTTGTGCATGTGTGCTTCAGCATCATCAGGCGGAGGAGACTTGGCACCGGAGCACGAGGGAGCTGCGACTCACAAGGCCCCGGTGGGCCATGGCACAGACACCGAGGCCACCAGTGATACGGAGGGCGAGGGGAACTTCACAACGGGGAGCCGTGGTGAAACAAGCGACACCGACACGTCCTCGGAAGGGAGCTCCCTAGCGGTGGTGGCAACATCCGTTCCCCCCGCCTCTACAGGTACAGCCGCCACCCAGCGCACCAGCTCCGCCCTCCCAGCAGCCCCTCAGCCTACGCTCCGTGCCCGCTCGCCCAAGAAGGCGGGCGTCTCCTTCGCCCCAGGCACCTCAGGCCCTGCCACTGTTACCCCTGCTGCCCTCAGTGAGGAGGTCATTGACCTCCTGAGGACCATCATTGTTGGGCAGACTACCCTTTTGAATGCCATCCAGGGGGTAGAGAGGGAGGTGCATCGTAGCAATGCATACCTGGAGGGCATTCATTCGGGTCAGTCTGCCCATCAACGATCGTTCAATTCTCTGGCCTCAGCACTGACAGCAGCCATTGTCCCTGTTTCCAGCCTCCCTCTTCTAACTGTCTCCACCCTGTCTCTGTCTCCTGTTCATCTGCCTATCCCATCCACACCATCAGACCAGCCTGCACACACCTCAACACCCAAGGGCAGCTCTTCCAGACATAAGCACCACAGATCACACAAACATTCACCCAAGCAACACCCAGATGCAGACATGCCAACAGCCACTACCAACTCTGTGTCCCCCACCTCCTCGTCTCCCTCCTCCCTCCCTGTGACGTCGCCACTCACACCTACATGCACACCACCAACAGCCAGTACACCCATCACCAGCACACCCTCCATTACAGTCCGCACACGTGCAGTCACCACCCCCACTGCCGTTTACACGTCCCCTGTGTCCTCTCCCACTGTGTCTGTCACCCCCTCTTCCAAGACACACAAACGCAGGCAGCCACCCACCCAACAGCCAACCACCTCACGACAGCCTCCAGTCCATGCACCTTCACCCAAGGACAGCACACCTGACTCTCCTACAACCACCTCCTCTTCCTCAACTCCCATAACCACTGCACCTACCTTTTACCTTGGTCCTAAAAAGTGTTGCCTCTCCAATCTTGACCTCTTTCCCTCACCTGACCCACCCCCTCCATCTGCTAAGAGTCCCAAGAGCACCTCAGCCAACACCAGCCCGGGTTCACGTGTCAGCGTAGTCCATGGATTTTGGAGTCCCCCCTTTGCCAGCAGTGAGACATCGGTCAGCAGCAAGGGGACAGCCAGCCCCTCCCCCTGGAAAGAGGACCCGGAAAGTGAGGGGCCGCCGCGGAAGGAGTGCCACGGCTGCCCCCAAGGACCAAAGTTCGGACACTTCACCTGCCACAACATCCAGGGGAGGCAAGGCCCAGAGAGCCACAGCAAAGGAGGGCAAGGGCAGCAGGGCGGAGAAGTCAGGCAGCAGGAGCGCGGACCAGGAGGGCCCCACAAGCCCCATCCCGGGTGTGAGGGAGGACACCCAAGGGCTCAGGACACCGTCACCGAAGGGTCCAGCAACTGCACGGTCGGAGGGCGACTGAGCAGGGAGTCCTGCCCAGGTCAGACTCCCTGGAATGACAGGACAAACACCGCTGAAGAGTGCCCCGCCGTGCAGGAAGGCACCGCTGAAGAGGGCCCCGCCGTCCTGAAAGGCACCGCTGAAGAGGGCCCCGCCGTGCAGGAAGGCACCGCTGAAGAGGGCCCCGCCGTGCAGGAAGGCACCGCTGAAGAGGGCCCCGCTGTCCTGAAAGGCACCTCTGAAGAGGGCCCCGCCAAGACAGGCCCCGCTCCGCTGGGCCCCGCCGTCTCAAGCACCGCTCCGCTGGGCCCTTCCTGTCAAGCACCGCTCCGCTGGGCCCCGCCGTCTCAAGCACCGCTCCGCTGGGCCCTTCCTGTCAAGCACCGCTCCGCTGGGCCCTTCCTGTCAAGCACCGCTCCGCTGGGCCCTTCATCTCAGGCACCGCTCCGCTGGGACCCGCCGTCTCAAGCACCGCTCCGCTGGGCCCTTCATCTCAGGCACCGCTCCGCTGGGCCCCGCCGTCTCAAGCACCGCTCCGCTAGGCCCTTCCTGTCAAGCACCGCTCCGCTGGGCCCTTCCTGTCAAGCACAGCTCCGCTGGGCCCCGCCGTCTCAAGCACCGCTCCGCTGGGCCCTTCCTGTCAAGCACCGCTCCGCTGGGCCCCGCCGTCTCAAGCACCGCTCCGCTGGGCCCTTCCTGTCAAGCACCGCTCCGCTGGGCCCTTCCTGTCAA
The DNA here is from genome assembly GCF_031143425.1 of Pleurodeles waltl. Classification (NCBI taxonomy): domain Eukaryota; kingdom Metazoa; phylum Chordata; class Amphibia; order Caudata; family Salamandridae; genus Pleurodeles; species Pleurodeles waltl. Next base: position 1,400,106,639 of record NC_090440.1, on the reverse strand, counting down.
GCACTGCTCCGCTGGGCCCTTCATCTCAGGCACCGCTCCGCTGGGCCCCGCCATCTCAAGCACTGCTCCGCTGGGCCCCGCCGTCTCAAGCACCGCTCCGCTGGGCCCCGCCGTCTCATGCACCGCTGGGCCAATGACTGTGCCGGTTCTGTGTCGTGCTAACGTTCACGCTGCACTCGGCCCACCCTGCCTCCTCCATTGCCTGTGGAGACTGTTATCCACTTGATGGACTGTGACTTTGCACTCCCCAGGATATGACAGTGGGCAAGCCACCCAGTGTAGAGACTTGAGAGACTGTGGCTTTGCACTCCCCAGGATATGACAGTGGGCAAGCCACCCACTGTAGAGACTTGAGAGACTGTGGCTTTGCACTCCCAGGATTGGACGGTGGGCATGGTGGCCCCTTCTTGGATCTGGCGTCGTGGACTCATGTGGCTGTGGTGCCCCCCCTTCCCTTCCCCCTGAGGTGCCTGTAGTTTTGTCATGTGATGCCCCTGTAGTGTTCTCTCCAGCGGACTCAGGTCTCCTTTGTGGGCTTTGCCCATGTGTTGATACACTTCGGCCCACGGACATTTGCAATTTCTGTGACTGTGCGGGACTTTCTGCCTCTATTTCTCGGTCACGCAATGTTTACATTAGATAATATTTCCATCATTTTCCTATTTTGCTATGTCTTCAATGAACCTATTTTGTACATAAATGTTGTTTCTCACTTGAATCATATCTTTTCGTTATTCCGGGGGGTTTGGGTGGGGTAACTTTGACTTGGTGCTCTGCATTGGTGTGTAGATAGTTGGGGGGTGGGTGTGATGCGTATGTGTGTGCCCGTAACCCTTCATCCTCCCCCCCTCCCCTGTGTCGTAGGTGCGGTACTCACCGTTGTCGTCTGCGCCGGAGTTCGTACTCGTGGTAGATGAGCAGGTAGACGAGAGCGGGTAAGATGTGTAATTCGGGCTCCATGCTGTCCTCCGTCCTCGTGGAGTGTATAGAGGTGAGCGTTTTCCCGTTCGTAGTCTGTTTCCGCCGTGTTTTTATCGGCGGGGCTCCCGCCCCGGATGAGGTGGCGGATTGGTGAGTTGTGATAGGGTGGGCGGTACTTTGTCTGCCGCCTGCCTGTTGGCGGTGACCGCCGCGCTGTTTGTCTGTCCCGCCGTGGCGGTCGGAGTGGTAAAGTGGCGGGCTGTGTTGACGGTTCCCGCCAGGGTCAGAATTCCATTTTTTGAACCACCAGCCTGTTGGCGGGTTGGCCGCCGCTTTATCACCGACCGCCAGGGTCAGAATGACCCCCAGAATGACTTGCATATGTATGTTGGAACATTAACTGGGAAAACCATTACCAAGAACCACTACTACTCACTGCACAGCTGACAAAGTATAGAGTCTGTAGCTGTGGCTGACTACTCCACACAAACACACCCACATGGAAGCCCAGCAGAGTCCAAATCATGGCCTAAACAGGACCTACTACATTGTGGAGGGGACTCCCAGAGGTCTTTAATATCATTCCTGGAGTCAGGATAGGATTTGGAACCATTCACCCCGCTCCCTAACAACAGCCATTGAACCAATACTACTGTGCTGTATATTTGCAAAAACATGTGCAGGCCACAATCTCCCATGGCCCAATGACAGTGAGGAGCAGGAACAGCTGTACGATGAGTATGTGGAAGATGGGTAGCAAGCCTTACATGTAACATAAATAGCAACAACATTGCTGAGTCACCATTATTATTCATGCATATAGGGCATGCATGAGTGTCTCACACAATGTCAGAAGAGCATGATAACAAGAAAGAGTGTACCTATGTAAGATAACACATAGCATCACAACCAGTGGGTGGTCAAATTGCCTGCCCAGTCACAGTTTGTGAAAGTCATCCAGTTTCCATATACTACAATTTTTCTGTCACTGAAAATGCTGTGAGCTGACTTTGGCTGTACCCTGGGTATGCTAACCAGTCCTGGGGTCACCACTCTGAACAATAGGCATTAACTAAATTGGCACAATCACAATTGCCAAAGACAGACTCCTGTAAGTCCTTAGTAAATAATGGGGCAGGGTTGAATTCCACTACCTATAAGTCCCTAGTAGATGATTGTGCAAGTTTGAATCAACTACCTTTCAGTCCGTAATAGATGATTGTGCAATTTTGAATCTCACTACCTGTAAGTCCCTAGTAAATAATAGGGCAAGGAAGTTTTGACTGTTTGATGTATATCAAATGAGGTGTCAGGTGCAGAACCCATATCCTGTGCTAAACTGCCCACATGTCCCCTGATGGGAGGCCCCTGGATGGGGGGGTTATGAGCAAACTGAACCATTCACATATCCACAGACATGTGTGTGCTAAGGGTCTGATTGACAAGCCCCTGGTGCCACCAGTATCACTCTATGTGACACTCCGGTGGCTCTGTGCCCTGCCCTGAATTTACGAGGTGGCGCCAAGTGGCTTCACGCCATCTTGGAAATATGGTGGCCCTCCCTCCATTTTCACACATACCTGTCACATCAGTTTTCCATGTAGAAGTATGTCCAAAACTCTGTCCTTGCCCTATCAGGCACAAACTGTTTGGAGACGAAATTACATCAAATTTGGCAGAAAGCTAGGTCTTGGTCCAGAAAGAGTGCCTTTCTGTAATTTGGTGCAAATCTGTTAAGTAGTTTTAGAGTTTTTAAAGAAAAAATACATTTACAGATCTAGGAATATGGAGGGTCCGCAAATCCAACACAGCTCATGGTTAGATCTTATTGGATGGCAACACTTCAACCAGGATCTGTTGGCAGCCATATTGGGACTTGGGACTTGGATGCAGCCAAGTCCCAAGACAAATGTGAAAAAACACCTCAGCCTGGTGGTGGGGTCCTACAGGCACTTTGCCAGGGACCAAAAACATTTTTTTTAAATGTTTGCCTCAAATTTGCAGAGTAACCGCTAATCCATGGCAATTTTTTTTTTTAAAGTGCAATGAGGGTGGGTAGGGCAAATGGCACCCCTACTGGGTGGCGTTCAGTGCCAGGGAACCCTGTCCTTGGGGCTGGGCTGTGCAATATGAAGGGGGCCCACCTGGAGCCATTAATGTCCCTGGGGACCAAATCCCAGGGGCCAGGCTCCAGCCATGTCCCGGGGTGCCTACTCCCGGAATATAGCGGTTTCTAGTATGCTCTAACTTAGCGGGGGCAATTTAAAGCTTCTGCCAAGCAAGAGCAAACATTAAGGGCCTGATTTAGATTTTGGGGGGTGTGTTACTCCATTACAACGGTAATGGATATCCCGTCAACAAAAATCGAAATCCAATTATGTCCTATGCGATTTAGATTTTGGCAAACTGGATTTCTACAAATGTTGTACCAGAGTAACATGCCTGCCAATATCTAAATCAACTTTTCTCCCTTTTGACGAATTTCCACAAAACTTTGAAACTTTCCAGACCTCTTCCTCCTTCCACATTGGTGGATGATAGGAAGGTTTGCAGTGATTCGTCAAGGGGGTGCAAATACAAAAGGAGGGGCCCAAAACAGGTTTTAACTAGGGGTGAGCAGAACTAGCAGAGTTACAGACATAATCAGCAAGATTCTGCAGAATTACACCAACAGGCAGAAAATGCTCATCCAGCCATTCAAGCTGCTTTTTCATGCCTGTAGGTCATTCCGCACTGGAAAATCAGCAAGAATGGCACCATGTGGTACACAAGAGCGCAAGACCATTTGAGTTGATTTTGATGTAGCTTGAGCAGAAAATCTACTCAAGCAGCAGGAAAGCTGTCCAATCTGCAGCCCGCTGACTGCCCGCGTCAGAAAATAACACTAGGGGACATCACACCTTGCTTGTGCTCGCCAGATCACAAATTCTTGAGCTTTGTGGGAGAAAAACTCAGCCACGTGATGATTGGCAGATTATCGGCTAGAACTCCTTGTTAATGAGTAACACATAGGTGGTCATTACAACCCTGGCAGTCGGTGTTAAAGTGGCGGTAAAACCGCCAACAGGCCGGCAGTCAAAAAAATGGAATCACGACCGTGACGGAAATCGCCAACATAGACAGCCACTTTAACACTCCGAGCGCTACAGTGGTACAAACAAACACCACAGCGGTAACCGCCACCGGACAGATGGAACCCAATGTACCTCCCACATTATTACAACAGTCCAATCTGCCACCTTTTCCGGGGCGGATTCACCGTGAACAAAAACACGGCGGAAGCAGGACTTGGAAGGGAAAATGCTCACCTCTACACACCCCACGAGGAATCAGGATGTCATGGAACCCGAGCTCCAGATTCTTCCAGGCTTTATCTTCCTGCTCCTCTACCAGGAACAACAAAGACGGCGGCGAAGACCACGGTGAGTAGTGCACCTACGACACAGGGGAGGGGAGAGGGAAAAAACAGTGACACGCACACAAAACATGCAACACTCCCACCCCCACCCTCACCCAGTACAACAAACACACAAGTACATGTTGATACATTACATTAACAACCTCCAACCCCCCCTGGAAGAATGCAAGGACAAAAGGAAATGAGTCGAACGATTGTAATATATTCAAATACATTAATCAAAAATGTATACATATATAAAGATATTCACACTATAAGAAAATATATACACCAAGAATACAAGTCCAAGGTATTCGACCATCATAGTCCGTGGACCACTGGGCCCAAATCGCATGAGCGTGGCCCACACTCAATACCCGAACAAGACGGAGAGAACACTGCTGGGGCATCAGATAGAAATAAAACAGGAACCTCAGGGGGAAGGAAAGGCGGGGGCACCTCACCGGATGAGTGCGCAAAGCCAGATCTACAGGGGGACTCCATGCCCACTGCTGTATCCTGGGGAGAGCAAAGCCACAGTCTCTCAAGTCTCTCCAGTGGGTGGTTTGCCCCGTGCTTTATCCTGGGGAGTGCAACGCCACAGTCTCTCAAGTCTCTCCAGTGGGTGGTTTGCCCACTGCTTTATCCTGGGGAGTGCAAAGCCACAGTCTCTCAAGTCTCTCCAGTGGTTGGTTTGCCCAGTGCTTTATCCTGGGGAGTGCAAAGCCACAGTCTCTCAAGTCTCTCCAGTGGGTGGTTTGCCTACTGCTTTATCCTGGGGAGTGGAAAGCCACAGTCTCTCAACTCTCTTCAGTGGGTGGGTTGCCCACTGCTTTATCCTGGGGAGTGCAAAGCCACAGTCTCTCAAGTGGATAACAGTCTCCACTGGTTCTGGAGTGGGCTTTGTGCCCAGAGTGCTTCATCCTGCCAAGGACTGAGGTAGTGGATGTATCTCTCTACTGGTTCTGCAGGGGGTTTGGTGCCCAGAGTGCTTCATCCTGCCAAGGACTGAGGTAGTGGATGTATCTCTCCACTGGTTCTGGAGGGGGCTTGGTGCCCAGAGTGCTTCATCCTGCCCAGGACTGAGGTAGTGGATGTATCACTCCACTGGTTCTGGAGGGGGCTTTGTGCCTAGAGTGCTTCATCCTGCTCGTGGCGGCCTCAGTAGCGCCAGAATCTTTGGCGCTCACTGGCCTGCGGTGATGGTGGCGGCGGTGTCCTGTTCAGCGGTGCTGGTGGCGGGGTGTCCTGTTCAGCGGTGCTGGTGGCGGCGGTGTCCTATTCAGCGGTGCTTGTGACGGCGGTATCCTTGGCAGCTGTGCTTCTGGCGGCGGTGTCCTTGGCAGTGGTGCTTGTGGCGACGGTGTCCTTGGCAGCAGTGCTTGTGGCGGCAGTGTCCTCTGCAGAGGTGCTTGTGGCGGCGGTGTCCTTGGCAGTGGTGCTTGTGGCGGCGGTGTCCTTGGCAGCGGTGCTTGTGGCGGCGGTGTCCTTGGCAGCGGTACTTGTTGCGGTCTTGTCCGCTGTGCAGGTTTTCCCACACTTGCCTGTTTTACTGTGCCCATTCCACACCTTGGATGGTGGAGCAGCTGTCTCCACACTCCCAAATGTAGCCCTGGGAGAGGCTTTGGTGGAAGATTTTTTTCCTCTCTCCCGCCGGGCACTGGCCAACTTTTTGTGCTTTTGAGGTGGGGGACTGTCCGTGCTCTGGCTCGCTGGCACACTGGCTTCCCTGCTGCCTGGCGCACTACAGAAGCCGGTTACTACTGGCACCACTGTTCCCGCAGCTGTTGTGGCTGAGGCGCTGGGTTGGGACCTGGAGAGGCAGGCCCTAGGAGACTGAAGGGGTGGGAGAGGTGAGGGGAAGAGGTCAAGGTTGGACAGGAAACATTTTTTGGACACACTGGGACGGGTAGATGGAGGGGGTTTGGGAGTGGAGGAAGAGGTAGTGGTTGCAGGAGGTGTACGTTTGGTGACTTTGGGTGAAGGTGCATGGGCTGGAGGCTGTCGTGAGGTGGATGGCTGTTGGGTGGGTGTGTGGCTGCATTTGTGTACCTTGGGAGGTGGGCTCACAGACACACTGGGAGCGGACACAGGGGATGTGTGAATGGTAGTGGGGGTGGTGACTGCACGTGAGTGGGGTGTGGTGGTGGGTGTGCTGGTGATGGAGGTAGTGACTGATGATGTAGTACATGCAGGTGTGAGTGGAGACGAGACAGGGAGGGAGGAGGGAGAGGAGGAAGAGGGGGACACAGTGGAGGCAGTGGCTGTTGGTATGTCTGCATGTGTATGATGCTTGCGTGAGTGCCTGTGGAATGTGTGGTGCTTATGTTTGCCTGAGCTTCCCTTGTGTGTTGATGTGTGTGCATGCTGGTCTAATGGTGTGCTTGGGATAGGCTGAGGTACAGGGGTTTGGGTCTGGGCGGAGGAAGTTGGAGGGGGAGGCTAGAGACAGGGACAATGGCTGCCATCAGTGCTGAGGCCAGAGTCTGAAAAAGCTCGCTGATGGGCTGCCTGACCAGAATGAATGCCCTCCAGGTATGCATTGGTCTGTTGCAACAGCCTCTCTACACCCTGGATGGCATTCAAAATGGTAGACTGCCCAACAGTGTGTGACCTGAGGAGGTCAATGGCCTCCTCACTGAGGGCAGCAGGTGTGACAGGGGCAGGGGCTGAGGTGCCTGGGGCGAAGGAGATGCCCACCATCCTGAGTGAGCGGCCACGGGGCAAACGCTGAGGGGCTGCTTGGAGGGAGGTTCTGGTAGGGGGTGGCAGCTGTACCTGTAGATGCGGGGGGGGGACAGAGGGGCCCGCCACCGCAAGGGAGCTCCCACGTGTTGCTGGTCTCAGCTCCTGTCCCCACCGTGGAGCTCCCCTCGCCCTCTGTCCCACTGGTGGCTTCTGACTCCGTTGTGTTGCCCTCCAGGGCCATGTGGGATGCAGCTCCCTCCTGCTCTGGTGCCACTGCTCCTCCGCCTGATGATGCTAATGCACGCAAGCACAGGGAGACCACAAAAAGGGGGGGGGAGACAGAAGAAAGACATGTTGAATGCATGCAATACTGCTACCGTTGGCGGACACTATAGACACAGAAGCCCCCTGCACTACGCCGTGCACTTGGAGTTCCCTAATCAATCACAGGGACATGGGTTACAAGGCTATGCCCGATTGCTGCACACATGAAAGTCACAGGAGCCTGACTAGGTGTAGTTCGCTCTGTACACAGGTGGGATGGCACAGGGCCTGCCTTAAGAAGGGACATTGCCTACTAAACTCGCCCTGGCTTAGGGGAACCCACAGCCCACCTCCCCCACCCAGACACCTACAATGCGCGCTGAATCAGCTCAATGAGACTGTACTCATCCCCTTGTGGCTGCTGTGATGCCTTCAAGCGCCCATCCAACTCCGGGTACGCCACCGCCAGGATCCGGAACACCAGGGGGGTCATGGTGCGAAGGGCACCCCTCCCACATTGGGGGGCCATCCCCAGCTGGGCCTCTGCCGTCTTCGTGCTCCAGCGGCGAATGTCCTCTCATCTTTTCCGCCAGTGGGTGCTCCGTCTGTGGTAGACCCCCAGGGTCCGGAAATCCTTGGCAATGGCACGCCAAATATCCTGCCTGGTGGGCGCTGACCTACAGGAATAGTACAGGGGAAAAGGACAAGATATAACCGTCCGCACCGTCATAGTCATTTGGCCGCATCCCTACCCTTGCCATGATGCACATGCACTCACCGTCGTTTCATGCACGCCTCATTCTCCCCCCCACTATCTTACATCCACACCACTCCAAACAGCCATTGCCCATACAGCATGCTCACAGTGTACTCACCTGTTTGTCTGGAGGACCGTAGAGTAGCGTGTACTGGGGGAGGACTCCATCCACTAGTTTCTCCAACTCCTCCGTGCTGAAGGCAGGGGCCCTTTCCCCAGACACACGATCCATTGTCTCTTCCAGACATAGGTCACAGCAGCACTTGCAGTGTAGGTCCTCTCCTGCCGAAGATCAGGTATCAAGTGATTGAACAGAGAGAAAATGGCAGTGATGTCCGCGGCGGTGTGTACCTTCACCGCCGGCGTACATCGTCATTGGCTCCTGGGACCCATAGGATCCAATGTAAACCAATGCAGGATTGCGCCGCGGTCTTCGACCGCCTACCGCGACGGTGTACCACACCAGCATAGTTACCTCTTATCCCCTTGTCCCATATTACAGGTCAGGCAGCCGCCATTTCAGGGGGCCACATCGCATTATTTTTGACTGCGTCACACATATCTAGGCCTTGCTTAAACACTAATATAGCCATATTTCGATTTGAAAACATTTTACGATTAGTTGTGTTTACGTGCCTCAGAGTTGGTTGACTCTCTGCTCGCTGTTCTCCTCCATAGAGCACATCCGCTGGGGCAGGTGAGGAGATGGTGGCACCCTCCGGTGTAGAGACCGCTGGTGGACCTGTCGACAATGGAGGAGCGACATGTAATCATCACCTACAGACTTGATCGTACCACAATCCTGGAATTGTGTGCCCAGTTGGAGCCAGACCTGATGTCAGCCATCCGCCATCCCACAGGAATCCCCCCTCAAGTGCAGGTGCTGTCAGTACTCCATTTCCTAGCAAGTGGTTCTTTTCAAACTACAGTGGCCATAGCATCAGGGATGTCCCAGCCTATGTTTTCCAACGTGTTGCCCAGAGTGTTGTCTGCCCTGCTGAAACACATGCGCAGCTACATCGTTTTCCCTCAGGTGGAGGATTTGCCTACAGTGAAAGGTGACTTCTATGCCCTGGGACCAATACCTAAAATCATAGGTGCCATTGATGGGACACATGTGGCCTTGGTCCCCCCACGCAGGAGTGAACAGGTGTACAGAAACCGGAAGAGTTACCATTCTATGAATGTCCAGCTGGTGTGTTTGGCCGACCAGTACATCTCCCATGTGAATGCCAAATTTCCTGGCTCAGTGCATGACGCTTATATTCTGCGGAATAGCAGCACCCCTTATGTGATGGGGCAACTCCAGAGGCACCGTGTCTGGCTATTAGGTGAGGACATGGACCCAATACAGTGTGACTAGGTGTCTGGGTCTGGGGATGTCCCTTAGATTTAGTGTGTGTCTAACAGTTGTCCCTCGCCATTTGCAGGTGACTCTGGTTACCCCAACCTGTCATGGCTACTGACCCCTGTGAGGAATCCCAGGACAAGGGCAGAGGAACGCTACAATGAGGCACATGTGCGAACTAGGAGGATTATAGAGAGGACCTTCGGCCTCCTAAAGGCCAGGTTCAGGTGCCTCCATACAAAAGGTGGTTCCCTATTCTACTCACCAAAGAAGGTGTGCCAGATCATCGTGGCCTGCTGAATGCTTCACAACTTGGCTTTGCAACAACAGGTGCCTTTTCAGCCGGAGGATGGTCCAGATGGAGGTGTTGTGGCAGCTGTGGAGCCTGTGGACAGTGAAGACGAGGAAGCAGAAGAAGAGGACATAGTCAACAGGAACACGGTGATCCAGCAATACTTCCAGTGAGACACAGGTAAGAAGACAACACTGCCTGCTACATCTGATTTAATTCTTCTACCTCTCATCTGTCTGTCATTTTCACCCAGTGTATGGACACTGAGTTCTCACTTTCCCTTTCGATTTCACAGATGTGGGTCTCTCTGTGTAACCTCTGCTTTGTTTCCGCATGGACTAGAGCTGTGTGACATAGGTATGATGACATTACATTGGATGTAGCATTTTGCCACTGTTATTGCTAATACACATTTGTGAAAGCACAGACTGACTCCAGATTGTTTTGTGATTTAAGGGTGTTTATTTAAGTGTTTAATAGTGGAGGGGGTTGTAAAATGGTCAGGGGTGATGGTGGAGAAATGTCCATGGCAGAGTCCAGTCTATTAGTCTCACAGATGCATTGTCCAAAGGGGCATAGGAAGAGGAGCTGTGGCAGTTGATGGATGGACAGGGTGACAAAGTGGGACAGAAGGATGACAATCAGGGTGGTCTCATTTCTTGGTGGGGGTCTTGGCATTGTTCTCTGTCTTTGTCCTGGATCTCAGGGACCGTTTGTGGGGTGGTTCTCCATCTGCAGGGGGTGGGGTGCTGGTGTCGTAGTCTTGTGGCGGTGCCTCCTGTCTACTAGCGCCGGCGGAGGTGGTGGGCAGTTCATCGTCCAGGCTAGTGACAGGGGCCCCTTGTTGTACCACAGTGTCCCTCCTGGTGTTGACGAGTTCCTTCAGCACCCCTACAATGGTGCCCAGGGTGGAATTGATGGATTTGAGTTCCTCCCTGAACCCCAAATACTGTTCCTCCTGTAGCCGCTGGGTCTCCTGATACTTGGCCAGTACCGTTGCCATCGTCTCCTGGGAATGGTGGTATGCTCCCATGATTTTGGAGAGGGCCTCGTGGAGAGTGGGTTCCCTGGGCCTGTCCCCCCCCTGTCGCACAGCAGCCCTCCCAGTTCCCCTGTTTCCCTGGGCCTCTGTACCCTGAACTGTGTGCCCACTACCACTGCCCCCAGGTCCCTGGTGTTGTTGGGGTTATGGGTTAGCCTGGGTTCCCTGTAGTGGTGGACTGCTGCTTGACGTGTCCTGGGGACAGAGGTATGAGCCCGCTGGGTGGGTGCTGTGCTGGTGTTTCCAGAGGGGGGAAGCTCTGTAGTGGCCTGTGCCAGTGTGAGGGGAACCGACTGTCCTGAGGTCCCAGATGGGCCGGGCTGGTCATCTACATCCAGTTGGACGGAGCTGCTTTCATCACTGTGGGCCTCTTCTGTGGGTGGAGTGGACATGTCTGGACCCTCCTGTCCGGTGACGTTGGGTAGGGATCCTGCAGGGGTGTAAAAGCATGATTATTGCATCTATGTGTGCCATGGTGTGCAATGGGTGGGTGACCCTGTACCCCAGTGCTTGCATTCTTGAGTGGGACCTTGTGTGATCATGGTTTAGGGGGGGTGTATGGGTATGTGCAGTGGACATGCTTTGATGATGGGTGTCCATGCTTTGGTGTTACATGCAGGGCTTGGGTTTGGGATGTGTGGTTTGCTATATTGGGACATATGTGAGGAGTTGGAGTGAGGGGGGTGAGGGCGAGGGTGGGGGGTATGTGATTGTATGCAGGTGGGTGGGGTATGAAGTAGTGAAAGATTTGCCTTACCAGAGTCCATTCCTCCAGCTACTCCTGCGAGGCCCTCGGGATACAGTATAGCCAAGACCTGCTCCTCCCATGTTGTGAGTTCTGGGGAGGAGGTGGCGGTCCACCGCCAGTCCTGTGAACCGCAATCTGGTGTCTTGAGACCACGGAACACACCTTCCCCCGTAGGTCGTTCCACCTCTTCCTGATGTCATCCCTAGTTCTTGGGTGCTGTCCCACTGCGTTGACCCTGTCCACGATTCTTCGCCATAGCTCCATCTTCCTTGCTATGGTGGTGTGCTGCACCTGTGATCCGAATTGCTGTGGCTCTACCCGGATGATTTCCTCCACCATGACCCTGAGCTCCTTCTGGGGTGTCTTTACTGTGCCATGGGGTGGTGTGGGTGATGTGTGGGGTGGTGTGTGTTGTGATGTGTGGGGTGATATTTAGAGGTGTGTTGTGTGAGGTGCTTGGATGTTGTGTGAGTGATGGTGTTGAGTGCCTGTGGATGCTATTGTTCTTTCTGGTGGTGTCTCTCTCTGGCCTTCTGTCGCAACTGTTGTCATTAGGGTTTGTGGGTGATGTGGGTGTGTGTTTTATATTGGATGTGTGGGAGTGGTGTGTGCATGTGTATCAGGTGTGTGTTTGGAATTGTCCAATGTGGATGTGTTTTGTAAGAGTGTGTGTATTTTGAGCGCGGCGGTGTGTACGTCCAATAGAATACCACGGTTGAAAGACCGCCACGTGGATTCGTGGGTCGTGATAGTGTGGGCGTATTCCTGTTGGCGTGACGGTGTCGGTTTTGTTATCAGCAGTTTATCACTGACCTTTGGTGTGGCGGACTTGTGTGGGTGTCTGGATTTTGGCGGATTCCGAGCAGTGGGTCATAATGGCATTGGCGGTATTCCACCGCCGCAGCGGTGTGTTGGCGGTCTTCTTCACGGCAGTAAGCAGCTTTTACCACCAATGTTGTAATGACCCCCATAGTGGCCAAAATTCTGCCAACTCTGCAGGTGGAGCAAAACATTCCAAACACCCCTAGTTTTGACCCAAAATTATTTTATATAGAGTTTTTGCAATGGATGTAGCAGTAAAATGGCCGAATAGATTCTACTGCAATTTCACAGCAATTTATATTTACTATGTCGTGTTAATGGTCTCATGGTCCTCTGATTGCTATAACAGAATGAAACAGCAAAAACTCCTCCTCATTGGCATGCTGTGGTGGAACACCAAAAGACTTGACCTGTTTCGGACTTTGTATTGATATCTTGACTTTCTTCAAGAGGTGGCATACCACCCCTCTTTCGGTCCCCAGTGGACATTAATATACTGTGAAGAGTGGGGGTGGGTACAGTGTTGATGACTTCATGACATACAAATGTGTGAATTCAAAGAAATGTATTTTGGAAGTTAATTTGTTACCAATATAATATTGCTCTGAACATTACAGATGTGGTGTTGCCATTCATTGGAGAGTGGATGTATATGACCAATGTGATTTTAGACTAGTTGTACTAAATACTTCCTCTAGGAACACTTGCTGTTTACAGAGTGTTTGCACCCAGTTCCTGGGGGAGTTGCCCTGTATATGTTTGTAACTTGTAGAAAGTTGGAGTTTTCTTACCTTAGCCATTTGGTGCCTGCTGCTTGTCTCTGATCACATGTCAGGGGTGGGTGACAGTTGGGCTTTGTGTATTCCTACTAGGTAGCCACACACAATGAGAGCTTAAGTGTGTCTCAATGGGTCATCTCTGTCAGGATGGGAGGGAGGAGCTGGGCACAGTTTCACTTACACCTGAATGGACTGTGCCCTGTCCGTACACAAAGGGCTGCATAGCCCCCTGTAGTGAGTCTGGAGCTAGGGAAGGAAAGAAAAGGACTCTGTGCCCTTAAAAGGCATGTCTTTGAAGTCTCCTCCACTTTGAAGGCACAACAAGTGTATACGTACTAGATCTCTGACACCACAGCTTCATTACACTTCTTGACCTGTGCATAAAAACTGCTGTACTGCTGAAGGACTGCCACTCTGATGGATTGCTGCTTTGATGAACTCCTGCTTGCTGTGCTGCCCTGCTGCCTGCTGTTCACCCGGGTGAGAAGGACTGGACCTGCATCACTTGACCCCAGAAGGACTCCAAGGTCTAGCTGGCTGGCCTCCTGATTTGAAGTATCAGGGGCATAAAAGACGGCCAACCACCCTGCAACTACACCTGGACTCTGCCCTCTGTGAGGCTGTCCTGCCAAGGGAAGCCACCTCAGAACTGGACCCTTGGAAGTGGACCTAATGTGGTTGCTCCAGCAGAACCAATGCATCCTTTGCTGAACAAAGCATCTCCGAGCCGAACCAATGCATCACCTCAGCAATACATTTTTTAGCAGAACTAATGCATAGCCGCTGCTGCATGTATTAGAGCTGTAGCACAAGACTTGCATTGCTGCTCCATCCCGCATCCTGGGACTGTAGTGCTTTCCTCTTATCTAGTTTCTAAGCACTAACATAACACAACAGAAATGCACTTGTGAGGTCAAAGAAGACTTTTATTGTTGTTAATTATGAATGACGAATTAGTAGCTTTCAAGTCCGCGTTAATCAAACAAAATATATCAGTTTGCAATATACACAGCAGGTTATATTTATAAGATATTGAATGCAAAGCAAAACAAATACTTCACCGTGTGGGAACTATTTACAGCTACATCTTTCTAAGGTCTGCAAGCTGATGACCCCTGTCAGCCGCGAGAAAGAGTTTCATCTACCCACACGGGATGCTGGCAGCTGGCGCCAAGCTCCAGCACGAGGTCCGGCAGATTCGAATCTGACTCTCTGCAGCCTGTTACATTCGTTACAAAGGTGTGCCCCCTCCTCTCAGACCTGGGAAACTGAGCAAGCCTTTTGGAGACTGGCCAGGTCTCCAAGACTACTCCTGTTCCCAAGCTCAAGCGAAGAGAAAACAACACCCATGTACTCTCTCTTATCATGTCTAGTCTACTGTGAGAAAAACATCTTGGTTCTCTGGTGCAAAAACACAGCTTGGAAAAATACAGCTTGGATTCTCAACTGCAATGTCTAACTCCACGTTAAAGGCAATGGGCAGCTAACCTAAATATCAAATGCAATGTCATGTTAAAGGCAATAGGCAGCTAACCTAAATATCAAATGCAATGTCTAGTGTCATGTCAAAGCCAATAGGCATCTAAGCTGAATACAAAATGCAATGTCTTATATCATGTCAAAGCCCATAGGCAGCTGAGCTGAATACAAAATGCAATGTATAATACCATGTCAAAGCCAATAGGTAGCGGAGCTGAATACAAAATGTAATGTATAATATCATGTCAAAGCCAATAGGCAGCGGAGCTGAATACAAAATGTAATATATGATATCATGTCAAAGCCAATAGGCAGAATATCTAATAGCATGTCAAAGTCAATAGGCAGTTAAACTGAATACATCATGTCAAAGTCAATAGGAATGCAATGTCAAAGCCAATAGACGGCTAGACTGGATACAGCATGTCAAAGCCAATAGGCAGAATACAGAATGTAATGGCTAATGCAATGTCAAAGCCCATAGGCGGCTCAACTGAATACAGAAAGTAATGGCTAATGCCATGTGAAAGCCAATAGGCGGCTAAACTGAACAAAACATACCATGTGCTACTGGTGAACATTGAGCAACTAATATGCGCAGTGGTGAAACACAAAGTCATTGGTCAAAACAAACTTTATCAAATGGCAGTACATTCCGCCCTTTGACCAATGAATTTTTGTTTCACATATCTCTTGTTTCAAACAAAAACAAAAAACATCGGCACAAAAAAAAAAACATTATCAGCAAGTCAAAGCAATCCCTGTAAAGCAATAGAAGTGAATTAACACATTGATCTCATAACTTTTCACATCAGATACATCTACATAGAAAAGACTGGGCAATTTTAATACTCTGAATGAGTCTCTAATTCAACAGTGTTAGCAATTTGATGTAGCATGAGTTCTGCTCATGTAAAGGTGCACGGTCCACCTGAAAGGTTTGCTGTAAGATAAGCAAAAGTCAGAGTTCCATACGAGAGGGAAAAAAAAAAAAAAAAAACACAGCAAACAAGTTGAACTTGAACTGAAGGCGCAGTTTGCGCAAAATGGATCCATGGTGCTGGCACTTTACTCAGCCAGGTTCAGGTTGGGGGTTCGGTCCCTTCCCCGACCCCACACGCACACACCGGAAGGGGGACCACACAGCACACTCAGGGACAGTGGCGAAACGTGGTAGGATCTGCAAAAGAAACAAGTATGACTTTTCTTGCAAATAACATTTTTCATTTAAACTGCACCCTTCCTCTTTCTTTCCCTGTTTTATAATCAGCAGGACGTTTTTGGGGCCCTTTGTTATATTCTCTGCAGGTTCTGGAGGGTCACTTGGGGCTTCAGCCCACACATCAGCACTGAGGTTTTTATCTGCTGCACCACAGCTTCCCTTTTCTTGCACTGTCAGAAGGGCTGGGGCAGACTCATTCTTTACCAAACCTCCATTCACTGCATTTTTGTCAATTTGGGCCATTCTGTCTCCAATTTGTATGAATGAATCAGATTCTTTTCTAGGTATCAGCATAATTTCGATTTTTCCTTGGTAATCTGTAGCAATCACTCTCCCTAAAACCTGATCAATTTGCCATTTCTGTTCTGGCAACTTTCCTCTCCCCAACTGCTCTGTGACTGCTTGCATGACAGATTGCTTTTGTGCGTGCTGCACAGTTTTTATCAAATCTAGGGGAATGTGCATCTCTCTCATCTCTGCCCACCTGTAAGTGGCTTTTTCTCTCAGCTGTTCACATTTCTGGGGCACCCACTTAGCCATCCCCACTAAGGCAGAATTCTGGGTGTACACTTCTCTCTCTGCATTTTTCTCATTAACATCTGCAAGGTAATTGAACCAGTTAGGTACAAGCCATGTGGCTAAAACATTATCAAAGAACCAAAAATCAGCATAAAAATGACACATCTCACGTAGCTCTTGCTTTAAAATATGACACACATTATACAACGCTGTTCCTTCTACGGTGCCAGAAAACAACATTTCAGTCAATGAATCATTAGTAAAACAAACATGCTTTTTATCTTCAGTGGACACGAATTCAAATGGTGCACACAATTTCATTGGTAACTCTTTTACCTGTGGTACTCCAGCCCTGTCTTGCAAGTACCAGATCCATTGTATGATTCTAGCTAGGGGCACTATTTTCTTTCCTTGTTCTTGAGTTACATGTACATAAGTATTTCCTTCTTGCACTGCGCAGAAACCTAAAGTCTGCATTATTTCATTTGCCAAATCACAAGCGCGCAGCTGCATATAATTTTTCACAGTGACCATATACAAAAGTGTTAGGATTTCACTCAAATGAGGGCTATTCTTTTTCCAAAAATCAAACAAGCTAATGAAACTCGGGGTGTCTTGCTCTAAAATCCTTCGTTTTACTTGTGCATTTTGCAACGGTAACTCGTAAATCACATTCTGGTCTCTCTCGTCCGTGTTATCAGTTAAGGAATGCGCTTTGGCTGCCAAAAACCCTGGCTCACACGAAAACTCAGTGCAGCTCGGAGCTGTCTTAACCCCCTCATTACTGGAATGGGACAAGAAAGATTCTTCATTTTTATAACTTTCAGCATTATTTTGAATTATTGTATCCTGGCTAATTTGCTCACGTAAATTCCTATTTTCATGTTCCAACTTCCTACATTTCTCCTGCATTTCTCTGTAAGCAGATAAAGGTATCCAGACCTTTCTGTCATCATTACTTCCAAAACACACGTTTTCTACATCAGGCATTTTAGCTACACATGCATTTTCTTCTGTAATTCCCCAAACAGAAAACAATTCACAGTTTTTCTTAGCACCATCAGGCAGTTTAACAACACATGACATGGTCTGCCGTGCTACTGTGATTCTCCAAACAACAAACAATTCACAGTTTTTCGTAGCACCATCAGGCAGTTTAACAACACATGACATGGTCTGCCGTGCTACTGTGATTCTCCAAACAACAAAAAAACAATTTCTGTAACTCTCCAAACAACAAAAAAACAATTACACTTTTAAAGTGTGCACTTAGAAATCTACTAACTCGTCAAACCCCTTCTTAATCACCTCTTAATGACCGACACCCCACGACTCCAGGTACCAATTGTAGTGCTTTCCTCTTATCTAGTTTCTAAGCACTAACATAACACAACAGAAATGCACTTGTGAGGTCAAAGAAGACTTTTATTGTTGTTAATTATGAATGACGAATTAGTAGCTTTCAAGTCCGCGTTAATCAAACAAAATATATCAGTTTGCAATATACACAGCAGGTTATATTTATAAGATATTGAATGCAAAGCAAAACAAATACTTCACCGTGTGGGAACTATTTACAGCTACATCTTTCTAAGGTCTGCAAGCTGATGACCCCTGTCAGCCGCGAGAAAGAGTTTCATCTACCCACACGGGATGCTGGCAGCTGGCGCCAAGCTCCAGCACGAGGTCCGGCAGATTCGAATCTGACTCTCTGCAGCCTGTTACATTCGTTACAAAGGTGTGCCCCCTCCTCTCAGACCTGGGAAACTGAGCAAGCCTTTTGGAGACTGGCCAGGTCTCCAAGACTACTCCTGTTCCCAAGCTCAAGCGAAGAGAAAACAACACCCATGTACTCTCTCTTATCATGTCTAGTCTACTGTGAGAAAAACATCTTGGTTCTCTGGTGCAAAAACACAGCTTGGAAAAATACAGCTTGGATTCTCAACTGCAATGTCTAACTCCACGTTAAAGGCAATGGGCAGCTAACCTAAATATCAAATGCAATGTCATGTTAAAGGCAATAGGCAGCTAACCTAAATATCAAATGCAATGTCTAGTGTCATGTCAAAGCCAATAGGCATCTAAGCTGAATACAAAATGCAATGTCTTATATCATGTCAAAGCCCATAGGCAGCTGAGCTGAATACAAAATGCAATGTATAATACCATGTCAAAGCCAATAGGTAGCGGAGCTGAATACAAAATGTAATGTATAATATCATGTCAAAGCCAATAGGCAGCGGAGCTGAATACAAAATGTAATATATGATATCATGTCAAAGCCAATAGGCAGAATATCTAATAGCATGTCAAAGTCAATAGGCAGTTAAACTGAATACATCATGTCAAAGTCAATAGGAATGCAATGTCAAAGCCAATAGGCGGCTAGACTGGATACAGCATGTCAAAGCCAATAGGCAGAATACAGAATGTAATGGCTAATGCAATGTCAAAGCCCATAGGCGGCTCAACTGAATACAGAAAGTAATGGCTAATGCCATGTCAAAGCCAATAGGCGGCTAAACTGAACAAAACATACCATGTGCTACTGGTGAACATTGAGCAACTAATATGCGCAGTGGTGACACACAAAGTCATTGGTCAAAACAAACTTTATCAAATGGCAGTACAGGGACCAACATATTGCCTTCAGAACCGCCACGGCGTGATGGTCTTTCCGATGCAAGCTCCTCGCATCCCCATCAACGGCAGCGTCAGAGACAACAGCAAAACTACTCATCGCAGGTTCATCTCTCATCTGAACTGACGCATTGACTTGACTGTACAATGCATCCTCGACACCGGCGTTCGCATCCCAAACCCATCGACGGGATCCTAAATGTTGTTGCATCAGGAGCTTGCATTGCAGACTTGCTGTATCTCGGAACCGGTGCATTGTTTATGCTGTGCTACACATCTTCGATCTGAATACATGCAATGCTCAGCAACCTTGGATTAAGGTACTTTGGTTCAGCAGGCCTAACTTGGTCCCTGTAGCTGGCCCGCTCTCCATCGTTATTAACTTGAACCTGAGACTTTGTCCTGGTCCGTCACAAGCAGATATCCCATTTTAGCAATTTGCACTTCTTAGAGCTATTTTTAATTAAATCCTTTAAAAATCAATATCTAAAATTCTAATTATTGGATTTTTTTTTGTTTTGCACTTGTTTTATTTATTAAAGTCTTATCTATTTTATAGCTTGGAGTGGTATCATTTTGTGTTGTGTTTCCACTGTTTTACTGTTTGAAGTTCACAAATACCTTACACACTGCCTCTAAGTTAAGCCTGACTGCTCTGTTCCAAGCTACCAGAGGGGGAGCACAGGTTAATTTAGGGTTTGCCTGACCGTTACGCAGACTAGAAATGTGATTGTTGCTTGACCAGGGCTCCTACCCCAGGCAACCAACAACCCAATTTCTAACAGACATGATCATTGGCCACTAAGAAAAACATTAATAATCTACATTTTTATAACAATGATTGACTTTCATTCACTTTGGGTTTCATATGTAGCACAATACTTCTAAAAGTAGCAAGGAAACCCAAAAAATAAACTAGACTACATCTCTAAAGTTTCAGAGTTTCTAGATGAATAACTAAAATACACCTTTATGGTCACATGATTACGTAAACCAATAAAACAAATACACAACAAATGCAATAGATAAAAATAAAGGTCACATTAAATCTGATTGCCACTCTGTAGTTATAGTTAGGATTCCCAGAAATAGGAATTCCTCTGATTTTTGCACTCTAATAACTTTCCACTCATTTTAGAAATCACCACAAAGCTTTCTAGACCTATAGCATTTTCAACATTCTGTGGCAAATTTACTGTGGTATACCATGGCTCAAAATATAACTAATGCCTTGCTGTATTATTGTATTGCAGTACCCTTGCATCATGTCTACTGTTGCATGGGCAACGTAATAATTAAGTCAGAATTACAAAGACATGCAAGGCCACCGTACATGTCCCTGTGTTGATTTTGTAAATTTGAAGAAACGTAAGGCAGTGCTTTTCATCATTTTGGTTACTCTGCACAACATAATCTATATTGCTCCTAAATTTCACATATATCCCTACGCCTCCCCACTGTATAACAGTTAACTATGCACTCCACTCTACAGTATTCGAGTATGCACCAGTCTAGTGTACACCACTTGACTGTATCAGACACCACTTTATGCACTCCTCTCTTTACTATTACACTGTATGCAACTCTGCTGTATGCCACTACCTTATGCTCTACCACTCTACTCACCTTCCCTCTACCCCACTCCAGTGTATACCACTCCAGTTTATGCCACTCCACTGGGCACTACTCCACTATATGCTATTCCACTCAATGATATTTCACTGTATGTTACTCCACCCTACAACACTCCACAGTATGCCACTTCATTCTACCATACTCCACTATATGATTTTACACTCTGCACCACTCCACTGTCCAAAACTCCACTCTATGCTATTACACTAGGCACAACTCAACTCCACGCCAGTCACCTCTAGGTTACTGCACTGTACACAACTCCACTCTGCCGTGTCAGTGTATGTCACTCCACTGTAAGCCACTCCACTATAGCCTACTCCACTATATGCTGTTCCATTTTACACCATTCCACCGTGCAGCACTCCACTCTGTGCTATTCAAATGTATACCACTGTACATCACACCACTGTATGTTTTTCCACTATACGCTACTATAATGTAACCTACCTCACTGTATTTCACTCCAGTTTATACCACTCTATTCTACACCACCTCATTCTACGCTATTCCACTGGACTTCACTCCACTCTATGCTATTACACACTTCTCCAGTACATTGCATGCCACTATAGTCTACACTACTTTACTGTAGCCACTGTATGCTACTCTACTCTGCACCATCCAAAGGTATGCCCCTCCACTCTACCCCACCCTATATAACCTATTTCGCTCTACCCCATCCCACTGCACATTACTCAACTCCGTTCTGTTGAACAGTATTCAGCTTCACTGAATACCACTTTACTGTCTGCTATTTATCTATATGCCATTACAGTGTATGCTACCCCACTGTACACCACTCCATTTTATGCCACTGCACGCTAGACCACTCCATTCTATGCTACTACGTTGTATGCTATTACACTCTACACAGTACACTGTACACCACTACAGTCTACACCACTTCACTGTACGCCACTGCACTGTACTCTACTTCACTGTACACTATTCCACTCTACTCCACTCTATGCCACCTACTCCATTGTATGCTATTCCAATGTATGCCAATTCAGTCTAGAACTCTGCACTGTATGCTATCTCATTGTATGACACTACACTGTACGTTACTCCTCTCTACGCCCCTTTAGTTCATGACCCTCCTCTCTACTCCACTCCATTCTATGCTACTCCATTGGGCGTCACTCCACTGTATGCACCTCACCTGTATGCTATTACACTCTGTCCCACTCCAGTGTAACCACTTCATTCTATATCACTCCACTGTATACCACTGCACTGTCCGCCAAAGCACACTTTACTCCACTCCAGTGCATGCCACTCCACTCTACTTCACTCCACTGAACACTAGTGTGTTGAAATCTACTCCACTCTACACTATATCATTTGCAAGGTCAACAGTGATGTCATAAATAAAGTTGTAGAACATGTCATGAGTAATGTAATAAGTGAGGGCATAAGCAGTGCATAGCAAGGGCACAAGTTATAGTTAGCTATGCTAACTATAACTGGTGAATTTCTGTGGATTTTTAGTTCAAAATAATAATATTGTCAATGACAAATTCCCCTAACCATAACGTTACTTTAACTTTGTTTTTTCAGTGAATTTCAAAGGTTTTTTTAAACAAATGTACCAGATCTTTTTATTACACCTAACTATAACGTTACTTTCATATTTGTATCTCTCAGTAAATTGCTAGGGATTTTTAACATAAAGTAATATTTTGTTACCTTATGTAGATCCAGCCCTACTGCATATGATGGGAGATTGGCCATCGGGCCTTATGTTTTTTAAAGTAGGGTCCACATGGTCCTCCTCCCCGAGCCTAATTTAGTCCATTAGGCCCTGGAAACCCCAGTGCCTTATATTTTCTAAAGCTGAGGGGGTGTCAGAGCATTCTTAGGTCCTGATGACACCATCTCCAGGGCCTGTTTTTTTAAGGAATATGCCTCTGGGGGGCCCCTCTCCCCAAGACATTATAGGTCTGGGTGAGCCCTCATCCAGGGCCAAAAGTAGAGGCGGACCACATGGCCCCCCTTGCCAAGCTTTATTAGGCTCTGGGGTGATCCAGCCCAAAGGGCTGTTTGTTTAATTAAATGGGAGGGGGTCTCATGGCCCCCCTCCTTGAGCCTTATTTGGCTCTGAGGACCCCATATCCCAGGGCCTTACTTTATGAACGATGAGAGGGGCCACTTGGCCCACTCCCTTTGCTTCATTAGGCCTAGGTTTGGTTTCACTTGGTGGGAGATTTAAAAATGCTCCTGCCAAGTGGGAGCAAAAACAGGTGTCCCTGCCTGCGCCAGTGCAGCCAGAGAAATCAATATGTTCCAGTGGTGGGCTCTCCCGACACATAGGTAGTGAGCCGGCCCTGGGGGATGGGGTCATTAATGGCTCAGGGAGGGGGGCCGCATGGCTCTCTTCCCTGAGTCTTTAGGCCCTTAGGACCCCATCACCCAGGGCACTTTCTTTTTATTAAAGGTCAGTGGGCCTGTGCGTTCCCCTCCTCAAGCCTTATTAGGCCATGGGGACCCCCGTCCCAGGGGCATTTTTTATGAAAGAGGAGTGGGGCCATGTGGCCCCCCTTCTGATCAATATTAGGCCCTGAGGACCCCAACTCACACGACCGTTATTTTCGTTTAAAGGGGAAGGGTCGCACTGCCTCCCTCCCCAAGCCTTATTAGGCCCTGGGGAGCCCATCCCCCAGAGCCTTTTTTATGAAAGGGGAGAGGGACCACGTGGGCCCACTACATGAGCCTGTTTATGTCCTGGGGACCTAATCTCTCAGATAAAAATTTTTATTACAGGGGAGGGGGTTATGTGGCCATGTGGCATCACTGCCTCACAGGGAAAAAGATAATGTCTGCTCTCAACCAGTAGGAGCAATTTCAAAGCTCTTGTCAGCTATGAGCAGACTTTGGCCCTCATCATGACATTGGTGGTAAATCCTGCTTATCACCGCGGTGAGGGCCACAAACATATCACCGCTGTGGCGAATATCCATTCTCCATATTATGATACACACACACACACAAATCCAACAGAATACTGCCACATACACAAATCTGCCAGCCCAAAGGTCTGTGTTAAAGTGTCAGTACCAACACCCATACCATTACGCCAACAAAACAACTCCCCCCACATCATGACCCACAAATCACCACATGGACATTCAATGGCGATAAACCATTGCGGTACATACCACTGTGCTCAGTATGGACACCCAGATACAAAAAAAACTCTATATTGGCCAGTACCAAAAACACACACCTGACATTCACATACCCACCACACATACCCACCCACAGCACCATAAAACACACACCCACATAACTCACAACCCTTTACGAACAACAATTACTGCCAGGACGTTGATACGAAGAGCACATAGACAACTAGACACACACAAAACATACATCCATACATCCATCACACACCCCACATCACACACCCCACCACGTTACTCAACACAGTCTCACCAACACACACCATACAACACCCATGTCCCCACTAAGGCACCCCCGTTTCACTGATGAGTCATGGTGAAGGAAATAGTCAAGGTAGAGCTACAGCAGTTTGGAGCACAGGTACAGCAGATATTCATTGCCAGGAAGATGGAGCTATGGTAGAGAATCGTGGACAGGGTGAACGCTGTGGGACAGCACCCAAGAACAAGGGACGCCATCAGGAAGAGGTGGAACAACCTATGGGGGAAGGTACGTTCTGTGGCTGCAAGGCACCAGCTCGCAATGCAGAGGACTGGGGGTGGACCCCCCCCACAGCTCACAGCATGGGAGGAGCATGTCTTGGCATTACTGCATCCTGAGGGACTCACTGGAGTAGCAGGAGGACTGGAAACAGTAAACATTTACCACTTATCACCCCCACACCTGCATGCCATCACACCCCTCACCCTCACTCCCATCACTCCACTTCATCCCACACACTGCACCTACACATAAGACTAACCCCAATGGCAAATCCTGCATGCCATACCAATGCATGGACAGCCCTCCCAGCCCTGCATAGACACCCATTACTAAAGCATGTACAGCATAGGGAAATTAACAATCCCACAATACATCAGAATACACAAGCAAAGATGGCAGGGCAACAGCAACGATAGAGGGGAAACCAGGGATGTACAATATGTCACATACATGAAGCCTAATACATCACTTACATCCCCCCAGGTGCCCAAGCCATTCTCAGCAGAGAGGAGGTGCCACGACTATCCAGTCCCCCAACAGAAGATGTCCCTAGCGATGACAGTAACTCTGGACTTCAGGATCGGGATCAACAACCAGACCCATCAGGGACCACTGGACAGTCGGTCACCCTAGCCCACTCGCAGTCCACCACAGAGCCTCCCCACTCAGTATCCAACACCACAGCACCCACCCAGCGTACAAACACCTCTGTCCCCAGGATACATCAATCAGCAGTGTGCCCACCTGTACAGGGACCCCAGTCCACACCTCACCCCCAAGACCAACAGGGACCTGGGGTCAGTGGCAGTGGGCACACCGTTCAGGGGACAGGGGGACAGGGCAACAGGGATACTGGGAGGACCGCTGTGTGCCAGGGGGAGGAGAGGCCCAGGGAACCGACTCTCCAGAAGACACTCACTGAGATCCTGGGAGCCTACCAACATTCCCAGGACACGATGGGCCAGATCCTTGATAACGTGCAGGAGAACAGGCGACTGCAGGAGGAACAGTATCAGGGGATCAGGGAGGCATTGCAGGCCATCAACACCACCTTGATCTCCATAGCAGGGGTGCTGGCGGACATGGCCAACATCATGAGGGAAGCAACAGCACAGTAGCGGGCCCTTACCACTAGCCTGTCCCTTGACCAACTCTCTACTTCAGCTGCAGCTAGTGGGCAGGAGGCCCCACCACAGAACCCAGAGGCCACCAGCACCCCTCCCCCTGCAGATGGTGAACCACCCTGCAAACATTCCCTGCGACCCAGACAGAGACCAGAGACACTTGCAAAGACCACTGCCAAGAAATTAGAGTCTCCTGATTGTCCCCTTGTGTCCCACCCTGTCACCTTGTCCACTTTGAACTGCCTTTGACCCCCTTCCTATGGCCCCTTGGACACTGGACCTATGCTACAAACAGACTGGAACAATACCCTGGACTTTCCTCTACTATCACCCCATTCCATTGCACTGTTCCCTCAATTTCATAGCACTACAATAAACACCCTTGTACAAAACTTGACTACTAGTATTTTCTGTGTTGAAAATGTGCATTTATGGAAACAGTCCCATCTAGTGCAAATGATCTGAACACTGTGATAGCGTAGTCATCACAACAGGAAACTGTTGTGATATCACCCACATCTGGAAAATGACAAGCCATAGGTGACAGTAAGTTGAGATGCAATGGAAGTTAATGACATCATGCTACAGACAGCCAAACAGAAAACATCAATAGTCAGAGGAATGGTCAGTTGCACTGTCTCACCTGGGTATTGACGTACAACTGATGTTCTGTTGTCCTCATCCTCATCCTCTGCCTCCTCATCCTCACTGTCCTCAGGGTCCACTACTGCCACAGGGGCATCTCCAGTCTCTTTCTCCTGCATAAAAGGTACATACGGTCTGAGGGCCAGGTTGTGCAACATGCAGCATGCCACTACTATCCAGCAGACCTTCCCGGGTGAGTAGCACAGGGATCCACCTGTCAGATGGATGCACCTGAACCTGGCCTTCAGGAGCCCGAAGGTCGTCTTTGATGATCCCTCTAGTTTGCCCATGTGCCTCATTATAACGTTCCTCAGCCCCTGTTCTGGCATTCCTCACAGGGGTCAGCAGCCACGATAGGTTTGGGTAGCCAGAGTCACCTGCAAGTATTGAGGGACAACATTTAGACTCACACAATGCTATGGGTATGACATCTGAAGGCAGGTACTAACATAGAGTGGGTGTGGACCCTGGCTCACCTATTAGCCACACCCTGTGCCTCTGTAGTTGGGCCATCACATTTGGGATGCTGCTATTCCTCAGGACAAAGGCGCCATGCACCGACCCAGGATACTTGGCAGTGACGTGGGAGATGTACTGGTCCGCCAGGCACCCATTTGCACATTTATTGAGTGGGAACTCTTACAATTCCTCAACACCTGTTTATTCTGGTGGCGAGGGGACAAACGCCATCTGTGTCCCGTCAATTGGCCCAACAATACTGGGAATATGTCCCATTGCATGGAATCCAGCCTACACAGTAGCCAAATCTTCCACCTGGGGGAAAGCTATGTAGCTGCACATGTGTTTCACCGGGGCAGAAAAAAAACTCTTGCCAGCATGATTGAAAACATTGGCTATGACGTTCCTGCTACCAAGCCCACTGTCACTTGGAAAGAACCAGTTGCCAGGAAATGGAGCACTGATAGCACTTTCACAAGAGGGGGGGATCCCAGTCGGATGACGAATAGCTGAGATCAGGTCAGGCTCCAATTGGGCACACAGCTCTGTGAATATGGCCCTGTCCAGTCTATAGGTGAGTATAATGTGCCTGTCCTCCAGTGTAGCCAAGTCCACAAGGGGTCTGTACACAGGGGTTGTCCCCTCCTCCTATTTATCTGCAGCGGTAGGTATCTAAGGGACACAAGAGTGAGTAGGCTATCACAATTTGAACAATGGAACCACCTCCTCAGTGTACATAGTGCATTTATGTGATGGAACAGTGGGAATAGCGAGGTATGTGCAAATCTAGGCAGGGGCGCGGTTAAGGTTGATATGATCGTTGTCCACCACCATGAAATGGAGCCCGCCTGTCCTGTATGTAAGGACAGGTGGAAGTGAGGTAACTCTGCCGGTGCTGGGCGACATGGCAGAAGGCAGTCTTGCACTGGCGTGCAATTCCTCATTGGATAATATGGGGCTCTATGGAGTACAGTGGCCACTTGGGCTCTTTGCCGGCGGTGACAGTGTACATCGCCGTGGACGTGACTGCCATTTTCCATCAGATTCCTCACTTGTTTCCTGACCTTCAATAGCATAACACCTACACTGCATGTGCTGCTGTGACCTGTGTCTGGAACCTCGAATGGCCCGTGTGACTGGGAAAAGGGCCCCTGCCTTCACTGTGGAGGAGTTGGAGCGATTGGTGGATGGGGTCCTACCCCAGTATGGACTGCAGTATGGGCCTACAGACCAACAGGTGAGTACACCTTGGGCACGATGCATGTGGGAAGGATACATAGAGATGTGTGTGCAAGCATCGTGTCATCAGGGGGGTGGGATGTCTTGTGGTGGTGTACATGGTGTGCGCTGTGCGATGTGTGTGCCAATGGTGATAGAAAAGGTATTGGTGGGCCACATGTGTGACAGGCTGGATTGTATGTGTAATGGTGTCCTCCTGTCTGTATTGCCTCTGCAGGTCAGCGCCCAGCAAAAGAAGGGAGTATGGCATGCCATCGCCAAGGACGTGCGGACCCTGAAGGTCTACGGCAGACGGAGCACCCATTGTCAGAAACGGTGGGAGCACCTGAGACGATGGGCACGGAAGACCGAAGATGGCCTTCCAACGAGGAAGGGGTGCCCATTGGAACCTGACCCCTCTGATAGTCCGTATACTGGCGGTGGTCTACCCAGAGCTGGATGGGCGCTTGAGGGCATCACAGCAGCCACAAGGGGGTGAGTATAGTGGGCGATACAACTATAATTGGTCAGGTCAGACATTGCAGTGTAATCCACCTCAAGGGAAATGGGTGTATGGCAAATGCAGGTAACCTAGCTTGTTAGCATTCCATGTTAGTCAGGGCTTTGTGGGTCCCAGGTGGGGAGCAATTGGCGGTGCTTGGCCCTCATCTTGCCGTGGCATCTAGCCAAATCAATGGCAGTGCAATGCACAGTGTCCTATCCTGATCCCTGTGTGTGATGGTGTTGTGTATGCCAACTGTGGTAGTGGTGCAGTGATTGACCCAGTGTTTCCTTTCTATCTCTTCCCCCCTTTTTTCTTCTGTCATCCTGTCTATGTGTGCATTAGCATCATCTGGCGGAGGAGCATGGGCACCGGTGACAGAGGGTGCTGCATCCCACAGGACCCAGGAGGCAGAGTCCGCCGACGCTGAGGAAACCAGTGGGACGGAGGGCGAGGGGAGCACCATGGCGAAGACAGGAGGTGACAACACTGACTCAGATACCTCGTCCGATGGAAGCTCACTGGTGGTGGCGGACACCTCTGTGACCACCCCAACTGCAGGTACAGCCGCCATACCCCATACCAGCACTACCCTCCCAGTAGTCGCTCAGCGAGTTGCCCGTGCCCGCTCACCCAGGAGGGTGGGCATCTCCTTCGTCCCAGACACTTCAGGCCCTGCCCCTGTGAACCCTGCTGCCCTGAGTGAGGAGGCTATTGACCTCCTGAGATCCATCTTTGTAGGGCAGTCAACCATTGTGAATGCCATCCAGGGGCTGGCATCCCAGATGCAGCAATGTATTCCTGGAGGGCATCCACGGTGGATTGGCGGCCCAACAGAGATCGATTCCGGCTCTGGCCTCCTCTCTGATGGCAGCCATTGTCCCTGTTCCTACTGTCCCCCCTCTAACTACCACTTCCCAGTCCCAGTTTCCTCAACCACAACCCATCCCATGCACACATGCAGATGAGCATGCACACAAGACAACACAAATGAGTGGCACTGTCAAACACAGGCACTACACTTCATCCCACAAGCATTCACGCAAACACCAGGCAGTTGCAGACACAACTACATCCACTGCCTCCACTGTCTCCCCCTCCTCCTTCTCCACCTCCCTCACAGTCACGTCCACACTCACACCTGTATGCACTGCATCAACAGCCACCACCAGCATCACCACACCAAGCAGCACACACACCCCACTAGCAGACATCTCCACTCCATCCATCCACGCGTCCCCTGTGTCCTCTCCCACCCTGTCTGTCCCCCCCAGGACACAAACGCAAGCACTCAGACACCCACCAGCCATCCACATCCCTCACCCCGCCCCACCGTCCCTAAGAAGCTTTTCCGTGCTCAACTTGACCTCTTCTCAGAGAAATGGGCATAGAGCCCCCTCCAGAAGCACCGGGCAAGTCATCCACCTGAGAGACTGTGACCTTGTACTCCCCAGCAGAGAGAAATAGGCATGGACCCCTCTCCAGAAGCAGTGGGCAAGTCACCCACCTGAGAGACTGTGAGCTTGCACTCCCCAGCAGAGAGACATGGGCATGAACCCCTCTCCAGAACTAGTGGGCATGTTCCCATATTCAGCTGAGGTGCCCCGCACCTTCTATCCCCCTGAGGTGCCTACCCACTTGCAAACTGATGCCCCTACAGAGTTCTATCCGGATGATGTCAGGGGTCGAGTTGGACCTTTTATGGTGCCCTGTGGCCATGAGGGCCCTTAGTACTTTGGACTGGGCATTGGCCCTTTGTGTAAATGTTTTCGTGCAATTGGTTCATTTGATGGCTGTTTCCATTCAATACATTCTCATTACTGCATTCTTGTTGTCCTTGCATTATTATGCTGTGTGTCATTTGCCATTGTTTTTCGTCTGCAGCTGGTTGTGTGTATGGTGTGTGTGTGTGGCTGATGTGTGTCGTGCGTGTGTGTGTCACTCTCCTTTTCCTCCCTCCGTCCCTTGTGTGCTAGGTGGCTGTACTCACCGTTGTCGTCTTCATCGATGTTGGTGTTCCAGGTGGGCCATGGCATAGATAAGCATGGGGAAGACTTGCAGTTCCGGTCCCATGGCAGCTTTCTCCTTCTCTGTGTCTCCGATGGTGAGGCTTTGGTCTTCTGTGGTCTGTTTCTGCCAGGCTTTTGATGGCATTTGTACCGGCCCAGAAATTGTGGTGGTTTCCTGTGTCATGATGTGGTGGATGGTACTTTGTCTTCCGCCTGGCTGTTGACGGCTACCGCCGTAGTCAGTGGTGTTAACGCCCTGGCGGTTGGTGTGGTACATTGGATGTCTATGGGAGTTCTCACCGCCATGGTCATAATTTGGCGGTAATTACCACCAGCCTGTTGACGGTATTACCTGCATTTTAACAGTCACCCCCAATGTCATAATGAGGGCCTTTGTGTTTATTCCCACTTGGTGGGAGATTCAAAAATGCTACCAACAAGTGAGAGCAAAAACAGGTTTCTCTGCTGGTGCAGTCAGGAAAACCACTATGTCCCAGTGGTAGGACATAGCTAGTGAACTGGCCTCAGGGGGTGGGATTCCCAGAGTCATTAATGGTTCAGGGAGGTAAGGTTGAATGGCAACCCTCACTTTAAAAAGATTTGGTGGCCACCGGGGTCTCCAGGGCCTTATATGGTTGGGAAGGGGGACCATGAGGCCCCCTCCAGCTTTTTGATGATTCACACCCTGAGGGTGGGCTCCCCAGGCCTATAATGAATAAATGCAACCCAGCCACCATTTGTTATCCCACTGGAGTCCTGCATGATTGCTGAAATATTTGCTAAATTTTTTTTTGCTCCAGGTGGCGTCCTTCTGTCTCCCTGCCATGCGGCTTAAAGGGTCATGGTATCCCTATCCTGCTCCCTTATATTACTTTTAATGTTGTACTTCAGGACAGGTACCCAGATCCGGTAATGGCTGCAGCAATATTTTTCTCTTGCTGCTGGCAGCAAAAGAGAACACTTGCTCCCGCAGGAGCCTGACTCCCACTTGAGCAAGGTGGATCAAGGAAAATAAATCTCCCAATCAGAACACTCTATTTTTAGAGACCAGAGTCTCTCAAGCATCTTCTGGACCTAACCATTCAGATATACAATTATATTTGACCCTTAATTTCTCAAAAACGAATCAATGAATTTACACCAAATCACAAAAAACAGACAAAGATTTAGATTCCTTCCCACAATATAACCATCAGACCACTTATTTGACTGAGGATCCCCAGCGGATCCGAGTGAGAAATTAAAAAAAAAAGATTTGAAAACAGAAAGAATCAGTGTTTGGGAAAAGGGTTGGCTCTAAAAAGAGCCTTTGCATTTTTGGTGTGTGGATGATAATTACACATAGGGCAGGATGCAGTCTTTTAAGTTGTTGAGTGTGTCTGTGAAATAGACTTTGCCTGCGAAATGGAGTGCGTCTGTGAAATGCACTTCGTCTTTTCGCTATATTCCATCCATGTCGAAGTGTACGTTTCGATGGTATGTAGATGGTATATAGACCCCATGTTGTGGTCTTGGAAAAATACAGATATAGCCTTATTGACATGTTTCTTGGTTTTCTCTATCTGCAGACAAAATTGGGTTGACCACTGCCACTTCTGTCTTCTACAAGTCAGTATGTGGGAAAAGAGACATTAATTTAGCAAACGTATCTTTCATTAGGATTTGCAGTCATACCCAGGTAATTGTGCCTAGATCATTACCACCACAGTGCCCAATCATGAGGTCTGGATGTTGGCAATCTACAATGCCTTTAACCCAAGGCAGCAATTTATGCCACTCTAACCATCTCTGGCCAACCCAGGTAATGCACACTTTAGGCAAAGCTAGGTCCTGTTGATGCCACTCTTTCTAGCACTCTCTCTGGCCCAAAACCCAAATCTAAGGCCTGCAATCTAGACTCAGACCATTTTAGGGGCAAGCAGGAGTAGCACACAGGAAAAGGCTGCAGCAGAATGAGCCAGTTTTGAAGATGAAAGGTAGTTACAATGGACAAGAGCACGTACAATGTAAAAGAACATTTTTGATTGGATGGTGGAGATGTGCAGGGAACAAAAAATAGGCAGTTGATTTAAATCCTTGTGTGCTTCAGGTGCCTGGGAACCATCCGGCGCCACAGTGCTCATCTGCATTGAACAGCTCCCAGCCCTCCACGCACATGGCACAATAAATAGTACTGGTCCGAGCACCAGAGGGATTTCTTTTATGCCAAAACAGTCTTGGGAGCGGGGGAATGGCTTTCTTAGCTCCTGAGGCTGTCTAGGGTTTTCAGTGAATTGATGATCAGTTCACATGGGCACTGATATCGCAATGAAAATGAAAGTAAAATGAGCTGATCAGCAGGATCAACAGGAGAAGTATCATTGGAAAGGGGGAGAATATCCCATTTCCAATGGTTCCCCTTCCTAGCGGATTCCTCCTTAGGGATCACCACAGGAGGGCAATTCCCAAGCAGGGATCCACCCACTAGACACCAATTGTTTGGGCCAATTCCGTCTTTTTGCCCCCCTGGGGGGCAAATGGGAGCAATAGCCCCCGATCTGCCTCCGGGGAACAGAAAGCCCATGTAGGGGTGGCTGCTGCCCTGGAAAAACCTACCAGACCCAAACACTTCTGAAGACTAAACATCTGGCGAGTCCAGGGTGGTGTGCTTCACATGCACCCCAGCCCATTTTCTTACCAACAATGCTCTGCAAACCTCCAACCTTGCCTCAAATCACGCATTTTCTGGATCCACAAGAATCCACAAAATTCCTAGCACACAGCATTTCTCTATGTGTATTGATAAAAAATCTGCCCCACTTGTGTTGGCACCCAAAGCAGAGTCAGCCTCAAAAAGCATGAAAAAAATGCCTTTTTGGTTCCCCCTGCATTTCTATAAGTTTTTGGCCCTTCCCTGTCACAGGCACTTGGCACACCTACACAAGTAAGGTATCATTTTTATTAGGAGACTGAGGGGAACGTTGGGTAGTTGTAAATGTGTGCCAGTGTGGTGATCCTACACAGAAATGAGAGGAAAATATGATTTTTTTAAAGCTAAATTCAAGGTTTGCAGGGGGTTCAGGGTTAGAAAACGGTAGAGGATCCACGCAACCTACACCTCCCTGGACTCCTTCGGGTGTCAAGTTTTTAGAAATGTCTGGGTTTGGTTGGGTTCCCTAGATGGCCGGCAAGCCAGGGACCAAAAATGCAGGTGCCCCTTGCAAAAATAGGTCATTTTGTGGTAGATAACTTTAATGCCTCCACAATACATTTTGGGCCCTTCCCTGTTGCGGGCTCTTGTCCTACCCACACGAGTGAGGTAGAATGTTAATTGGGAGACTTGGGAGACTGCTGGGTAGTAAGAACTGTGTGGCTCCCCTCAGATTCTAAAACTATCCCAGAAATGTAAGGAAAATATGTTTTTTTTAGACTTATTTTGAGAATTGCAAGGGATTCTGTGTAACAGAAGCTGGTGAGAACCACACAAATCAACCTCTTTTGGATCCACCTGGGTATCTAGTTTTAAAAAATGTACAGGTTTCCTTAGGTGCTGGCTGAGCTAGGGCCCAAAATCCACAGCTAGACACATTGAAAAAAAAAGGTCAGTTTTGAGTAGAAAAATGTGATGTGTCCACGTTGAGTTTTCAGCTGTTTCCTGTCACAGGCACCAGGCCTACCCACACAATTGAGGTACCATTTTTATCAGGAGACTTGTGTTATTATCAATTGTCTTTCTCCATATTTGCATCTTTGAAATATAAGAAAGAAAGAAGTCATTTTGAGAAATGCCCTCTAATTCACACACTAGTATGGGTACCCCCAAATTCAGAGACTTGCAAATAGCCACTGCTTCTAAACACCATATATTTTGCCCATTTTAGAAATACATAGAGTTCTTTGATACTTAGTGTTCACTCTTTATATTTTACCAAAAGATTTACACTGTACCGGGAGCACAATGAAAAACCATTGCAATGTGCAGCTTAGTTTTTGGCTCTGGGAACGTCGGGTTCTTGGTGAACCTATAAGTCCTATATATACCCACAACCACAAGGGTCTAACAGACATAACGATATATAGCTTTTGAAAATCTCCCATAGTGAAAAGAAGTTGCAGATGAAAATGTAGACAGAAATTGCCTTTTTTTCAACTCAATGTCAATATTTTTTTTATTTCAACTGATATTTTCCTTGAGAAAACCTTGAAGGATCTATACAAATTACCCCTTTCTGATTTCAGAATTTGGTCTACTTTTCAGGAATGTATAGCTTTTTAGGAGCTGTCAATATTTTTTCTTACCAACTTCTACCATTACCCGGAAGGAGGTTAAAAGCACAACAAATAAAATGGGCTATTTACGAGTAAAATGCCAAAACAGTGTTGAAAAAATTGATTTTCTGATTCAAGTTTGCCTGTTCCTGGAAGCTGGGTAAATTGTGATTTTAGCACCACAAACCCTTTGCTGATTCAATTTGCGGAAAAAAAGACACTCTTTTCTGTAGCACTTTTTTCCATTTTTCCCAGAAGACAAATAATGTAGCTGTATTTTGGCTAATTTCTTGGTCCCCTCTACACGAATCTACAAACCCTAGATACCTTTAGAGTCCCTAGGGTGTTAGAAAGAAAGTGCACACATTTGGTGTGAATACCTTATGTGGACAAAAAGTTGTGGGGCCCTAAAGGTGAACAATCCCAAATAGCCAAAAAAATTGCTTAACACTAGCAGTGAAAGGGTTAAGATAAAAACTAACTAACTCTGTGATTTGCTTTGAAAAAAATAAAAAAGTTTTTTTTGGCATATGCTTGAAATTGGTAACAATGAACCACACCTGCTTCCCGTAATGTGAAGCTAGTTAGCTGCTGAGAGAAAGTCTTGAAAACGTTTGAACTACTGGTAGGCAGAGTCTATTGGATACATGGTTACCATGGAAACAAAGCTAAAAGAGTGTAGAGGGAAGGGAACAAAAGACAATGCTATAGGAAACTGAAAAACAGACTTGTGTACACAAATTGCTTAGTAAGGAGTGTGTGTCTTGTAATTGCCAAAATTTTACAAAATAAAATATAAATGAAAAACATTGAGAGCTGATTGTTGAACGCTTTTAAAAGCTTTTGTGTGGATCCCGGGATCCACCAAGGACCACAAGGGAGGAGGTGCTCTGAACCCTATGGTGAATCCACAGATCTGCAAAAAAATACCAAACTGGGCTTCTTTACTGGAAATATGGAAGGTATTAAAAATAGTGATCATTTAGAAGTGGTATATCAAAAATAAAAGATGAAAGGCACTGTGTGGTTTGCCACGTACAGGAGTATGAGTGAAAGCACAGTGGAGAGGTAGTTATTATTAGTACTTTTTCACTGAGAGTGAAGGAAGGTTGCCATATTTCTGACTTGAGATTCACAGTGGAAAACAGATATTAACAGAAATTAAAATAAAATTGGGAACAGCAAAGACATTTTACTAGTATGTTAATTAGGTTTTACAATAAAAAAGTACATTTGAAAAAACTATGAGTGTTTATAAGCTGAAAGAAAAGGTGTAGCTTCCAGACACTGCAGTAAAAGGCAAAATAGAAGTGAGCTTAGATGAGAACATTAACTAAAAATATAATGAGCAGCAGAGGAGGAAGAGAAACTGTTATACTGGAAATATAGTTGTTTTATTAAGCCAGTATGACTGAATGTTTTTGACATTAGCTGTAGGTCCTTTCTCATATCATGCTATTTAATAGTATGTAATTTGTACGCACTCACACAGTCAGGCAGGCACTTACACACCCAGCTACACTCCCACAAAAGCACTATTGTACCTACTACTCATATAGCCAAACAGTGACTGGCACACTCAGCCACACACCCACAAAAGCAACCATACATCGATTTACTCAACTATACATCCACTTACATAGTCATTCACACAGCCATACAGGCACTTTCACATCTACTCAACACCTATTTATTAATCCATAGAGCAACTCACACACCCTGTCAGATAGCAACAGAGGTAGTTACACATCCAATCACAGACCCACACAGCACTTATATATCCACCACTTACAGAGCCAATTGCATCCAAAGTTACATACCCAAACACCCTTTAACACAGTCAGACATCAATCTATACAGCCACTAACACACCCAGTCAAACACCCACACAACTACTTACACATCCATTGCAACACCAACAGAGACACTGATATACTGACTCACCTATCCACTCAACCACTTACATATCCAGTCACCCACCAATACAGACACTCATATGCCCATTTATACACCCATACTCATACACTTACACAGCCTCTTGCACACTAACATAACCACTTATATAGGTACTGGTTTTCTTACAGTATGTATTAGAAATGTGGTCTCTAGTTGGCAGAGGTATGCACCATGTCCAAGTACAGACCATACTCCTAGTCAGGGTAAGTCAGATAATCGACCTAAATTAACCTGTGCTCACCCTCTGGTACTTTGGCACAGAGCAGTCATGCTTAATTCAACAGGAAATATGTAAAGTAAGTGTGCAACACTTACATAACAGTAACACAGTGAAAAACATCCCAAACAGACTACACAACAGTTTGGAAATATAAAGAATATTTATCTGAGTAAAACAATACCAAAACAACAAATCTCCAATAAGTAGACCACAAGATATGAATATTTAAAGACTAAACTGCAATGTAGTGCTTTAATGTCAATAGCACTAAAAGGTTACTTGCGGTTGCACTAGACCAGGGTAAACCCAAAGTTTAGGCCGACCACAATGGAGGGTAGGCCAGCTGCAGGACTCATGCAGAGCCTGCTGAAAAAGTACCTTGGATGGAGCAAGCATCATCGCTGAAAAATGTTTTGGTTCCAATCTCCCCAATCGGGTGGATGCGTTGTTGTTGAGCCTCGCAATCGGGTTCTGCATCGGCATCAAGCTCCATTGAGGTGTAGGTGATGAGTCATCATTGAGCCACGCAGCGATGTCCTTGGATCCGCTCTGTGTCATCGTCAAACCTTGCAGTCAGGTACTCTATCGTTGTCGAATCTGCAATGTGTCAGAATGCACTGTGTCATTTCGAAGCAGTGCAACAGCCTTTCTACCTTTTGGTAGACCCGAGCTGCAGATCCCATTTCTGAAGCCCAGAACTGGATTTGGCACCTCCCACAAGGGAGGCCTAAGAGTTAGCAGAGTCCTGCAGCTGAAGCAAAGTTGAAGGAAGCCTTTGATGGCATGGAGACTCCGAGAACAGGGAGCAAGCCAGCAAGCCCTCGAAGAAACTTGGGTTCAAGGATGTAGAGAGCAGGTCCAATTGTGCTCACTCCCAGACAAGAAGCAGTAGGCCAGCAAAGCAAGGCAGGTAGCAAATTAGCAGTCCCTACTACAGCACAGCAATCAGTAGGCAGCAGGCCAACATAGCAAAGCAGTTAGCAAAGAAGCAGTCGCTCCTGTAGCACAGTAGCTCACCTTCCAGGCAGAGAGACCTTGGTTCCAGGAAAGTTCTAACTTAGGGGGTTTGGGGTCCAGAACGTATACCCGGTTGAACCTTTGAAGTGGGGGAGAAGCCAAAGAGAAGACTTTGAAGTGAACAAGGTCCCTGCCCTTCTTTCCATGGTTCCATACACTCTACAGAGATTATGCAGCCCTTTGTGTGGGGAGAGGTACAGTCCTATTCAGGTATAAGTGTCAGCTCCCCCCTCCCATCTAACCCAGGAAGACCTATCAGCCTGGTGATGGGATATCAGGATGCAAATGTCACATCCCAGCTCCCTATGTGTGTCACCGTATAGGGGGAATGCGGAAAGCCAAGCTGTCACCCACCCCAGACATCTATTCAGAGACAGGCAGAGACACAGAATGGTTAAAGTAAGAAAATGCCAATTTTCTAAAAGTGGCGTTTCCACAATTACAATATTCTGACTTCACCAAATTCCAAATATCTATCTTTTCCCAATTGTAAATTACACCTAAAGGTTGCTTCCAAGTAACACCAATGTTGACCTAAGGGAGAGATAGGACTTGCAGTAGTGAACAGCCAATTTATTAGTTTTTACCTATCAGGATATGTGAAATTCAAAAGTACATGTCCAACATTTCAAATACACTGCACCCTGCCCTTGGGCTAACTAGGGCCTGTCTTGGGGGTGACATATAGGAAATATAAAGGAATGTTTGGGTGTGTCAAGTGGGCACTTGCCAGGTCGAAATGGCAGTTTACAACTGCACCCACAGGCTCTGCAGTGGCAGGCCTGAGAAATGCTCAGAGTGCTACTGAGGTAGGTGGTATAATCAGCGCTGCACACCCATTTGTGGCATTTAATTTACAGACTCAGGACACATATAGTGCACTTGACTAGGGACTTGCACATAAATTAAATAGGCCAATTGTGGATAAGCCAATGTTACCATGTTTAGAGTACAGAGCACCTGCACTTTGGTACTGGTTAGCAGTGGTAAAGTGCACAGAATCCTAAAGCCAGGAAAAAGGAAGTCAGAAACACAGGAGGTCAGAAGGCAAAATGTCAGGAGGAACCATGCCAAATATGCCAGGGCTAACAGTATGTAATCTAATAGGGTGTAATGTATTTCACTTTTTTCCAGATATTTACTTGTGTTTAAAGAGGAGGATTTAGAATGCAGAGAAAGATACAAAAGAGAAAAGAGTACTATCTTCTTAAAAGTGAGAGTACAAAAGGACATGATGTGGAGAATGTACTGAAAAAAGAGCTGTCGGCAAGAGAATTAAGGAGTTTGTTAAGTCAGTATATGGGAAAATACAAAATGTAGAAAATGTTGAAATAAAAAGCGAGGTTTAATATCAACTCATAATGGAGAAGGAGTAAATGTGATTGAAAGTGAAAAATTTGATAAAAAGACACCTAATTTGACAAGGAGGCAGAAAGAATTTAAAGAAATACGATCAAGAATGTTTAGAAGTAGGGTAATACAGAATTTGGTACGAGACATGAAGCAGTTTAAGAGGATAAGGACAGCACTGAAACAATAACAATATATTGAAAGTGTGATTGATGAAGCATTTGCCCTGAAGCGCAAACTTTATATTTTAATACTAAACAGAATGGGAACACTGGATAAAACAGTGGTATGTATGAAGAAAACATTCTAAATAAAGGCTAACTAATAACAGTAATTTTTGCAACATTTTTAGAGGAGAATGGAAGCATATGTCTTATACTGAGGCTTTCTTTAATGATGAAATCTACTTTCAACAGAACGCATTAGTACACACAGTTGAAACAACTGGTTGATGCTGTAAGATAAAAGACAATACTCCCAATGCAAAAGATGATGTTTCCTAGAAATGTGGAGGAAGAGATAGCTGAAGAGGTACAAGGAGTGCATAGACATGTCCCTGTGTATAAATGGAAGTGCGGAAGTATTTGTACTGACTGGGGGAGAGTGTTTGAAAAATCCTTTTGTGTTGCTAAAGTCACCATAAGTTGGCTAGGGTATGCTCAGATGTGGGTCCCTTGACCGCTGTGCCACTGGATTCATGCTAGCTGGGCTCATAAGGCGTGATACCCTGAAACAGATCCAAGGATGCTTGTTTCTGGTCCAGGAAGGACCTGACCTGGCAGTTCGGGCTGGAATTTTCCCATGAGGAGCAGGGTCAAGACTGATTTGCATATGGATGGGTCTAAACTTTGATGGCATGGTGAGCAAAAAAACAATGGATTTAACCCAGATCTGTGACTGGGAGTGAGTGTTTGAAATGTTTCAGCACTCCGTCCATCATCCTTTTGTGTTGTATTTGTACTACTCGCCAGGAATTAATTGATATATTAAGACCTATTCTATGTCAATTTCCATTTCAAAGTGTGAAGTGGAAAATTGCACTGTGACAAACATTAGCCCCAAGCAAAGTAAGGAAATATTGTGTTTTACAGGGACAATCACTGGCGTATCTAACCAGGAAAGTATGCAAAAGTCGGTAACCGCCAACACACAGGTGAAAGACAATGTACTGCCCACCCCATTACAACCCGCCCATCCCCCATCTTTTCTGGGGCAGTACCAACGCCATCAAAAGCACAGCAGAAACAGGACTTAGAACGGAAACCACTCACCTCTCGACAGTCAACGAAGAACCAGGATGCCATGGAGCCGGAGCTGCATGTCCTGCCCATGCTGGTCCACCTCCTCATCTAAAAGGAATACAAAAGGCGGCGGCGAAGACCACGGTGAGTACTGCACCTAGCACACAGGGGAGGGGGGAAGAAAAAGAGAGTGACACACACATGCAAAACACACCACGACCACGCACAACACCACACACACAAACACATTCATCAACATCACATTTACACCCCGTAACCATCTGGAAGATCGCAAGGACAAAAGGAATGTAGTCAAATCAGTGATATATTACAAATAGTCAGATATACGTAAGAACTTGAAAAACAGTATTTACAAAAATATACAATATGTACATAAGGCGGTACATTGTCCATTCAAAATGTCCATGTGCCACTACGCCCAAAATCATGGGTCAAGCCCACACTTGACTCCTGCCTCAATACGGAGAGAACACTGCAGGGGCATCAGGTCGAAAACACACAGGCACCTCAGGGTGATGGGTAGGGGGGGCATCTCAGCCGGAAGATGGAATGACGCCACTGCTCCTCTAGGGGCTCCATGTCCACCGCTTGGTCCTGGGGAGTGCAAAGCCACAGTCTCACAAGTCTCTCAAGTGGGTGGGTTGCCCACTGCTTGGTCCTGGGGAGTGCAAAGCCACAGTCTCACAAGTCTCTGAAGTGGGTGGTTTGCCCACTGCTTGGTCCTGGGGAGTGCAAAGTCACAGTTTTCCAAATGGATGGCTACTTCCACTGGTTCTGGGGGGCTTGTGCCTA
The DNA here is from genome assembly GCF_031143425.1 of Pleurodeles waltl. Taxonomy (NCBI): domain Eukaryota; kingdom Metazoa; phylum Chordata; class Amphibia; order Caudata; family Salamandridae; genus Pleurodeles; species Pleurodeles waltl. The sequence continues at coordinate 1,400,065,615 of NC_090440.1, read as the reverse complement.
GTCAGCTTCATCCTGCCAAGGACAGGATGAGTGGATGCCTTTCTCCACTGGTTCTGGAGGGGCCTTGTGCACAGTCTGCTTCATCCTGCCAAGGATAGGGTGAGTGGATGCCTTTCGCCACTGGTCCTGGAGAGGGCCTTGTGCCCAGTCTGCTTCATCCTGCCAAGGATAGGGTGAGTGGGTGCATATCTCCACTGGTTCTGGTGATGCAACACTTGGGGTGTGGCAGTTCACAGTCCCTCACCTGGGTGTCTGAGGCACGAGATTTGCAGGGAACAGGCTGCATGAAAGTCCATGGAGGCAGGGCTAGACTCCATACTGCGGCTGCAAACTGGTGGTAGTGCCGGTGCTGGTGGGGGTGCTGCCAGTGGTGGTGGGAGGCTCTAGCCCTTCTCCTGCAGCCTCGGACAGCTGTCCACTGGGGCTGCTGGCAGTAGGGGTGCTAGCGGCGGTGCAGGTGGCAGTGCTTGCAGCGGTGCTAGCGGCAGTGCAGATGGCGGTGCTGCCAGTGGTGGAGTGAGGCTCCAGCCCTTCTCCTGCAGCCTCGGACAGCTGCCCACTGGGGCTGCTGGCAGTAGTGGTGCTAGCGGCGGTGCAGGTGGCGGTGCTAGCGGCGGGGCTGCTGGCGGTGCTGGCTGCGGTGCAGATGGCGGGGTTGGTGGTTGAGCTGGTAGCCACCAGGCCTTCACCTGCAGCCTCCGACGGCTGAAGTGCCTTGGCTGGTGTTTTCTGCCCCTTCCTCACCTTGGCAGATGGTGGTGTGACCTTGGCTCTGGCAGCTGGAGCTTTTGAGGATGCCTTGCTGGGTGGTGCGTGCTCCTTGCCCTTGATGCATGCTGTCCCCCCCTTCACCTTGGCAGGTGGCAGAATGGTTTTGTCCTTTGCAGGGGTTGGTGGCACACTGGCTGGGCTGACAGCTGCCCCCTTTGAGCCTCTGTGAGTTGCAGGTACCACAGTGGACGTCGACTTGGTGGCTGAGGTGCTGGCCTGGCTTCTGGACACCCTGGCCTAAGGGGAAGGACGGGGGAGAGGGGTAGGCAAGAGGTCAATGTTTGCCAGGAAAAGCTTTTTAAAGACACTGGGGTGGGAAGAGGGTTTAGGAGTGGAGGAAGAGTGAGTGATTGTAGGAGGTGTCTGTCTGCTGAGTTTGGGTGCAGGTGCATGGGCTGGATGCTGTTGTGAGGTGGATGGCTGTTGGGTGGGTGGGTGCTTGCGTTTGTGTACTTTGGGAGGAGGGGTCACAGACACACTGGGAGAGGACACAGGGGACGTGTGCAAGGATGTGGGGGTGGTGATTGCCAGTGAGGGGTGTGTTGTGATGGGCGTGCTGGTGATGGAGGTAGTAGATGAGAATGTAGTGCATGCAGGTGTGAGTGGAGACGCTACTGGGAGGGAGGTGGACGATGAGGAGGAAGGGGACACAGTGGAGGTAGTGGATGTTGGTGTGTCTGCATGGGTATGGTGCTTGTGTGAGTGCCTGTGAGATGAAGTGTGGTGCTTGTGTTTGCCTGAGCCTCTTTTGTGTGTTGATTTGGGTGAATGCTGGAGGTACAGGATGTAGCTGTGCATGTGTTTCAGCAGGGCAGACAACACACTGGAGGTATGCTTGGGATAGGCTGGGGTTGAGGGGATTGGGTCTGGGTAGAGGTAGTTGGAGGGGGGAGGCTAGAGACAGGTACAAGGGCTGCCATCAGTGCTGAGGCCACAGCCTGAAATTCTCTCTGTTGGGCCACCATGTCAGAGTGAATGCCCTCCAGGTATGCATTTGTTTGTTGCAAATGCCTCTCGACACCGTTGATGGCATTCAGTATGGTTGAATGCCCAACAGTGAGGGCAGCAGGGCTGACTGGGGCAGGGCCTGAAGTGCCTAGGGCGAAGGAGATGCCCACCCACCTGGGGCAGCGGGCATGGGAAACACGCTGAGGGGTTGCTGGGAGGGCGGTGCTGGTAGAGGGGGTGGTGGCTGTACCTGTTGTTGGGGTGAGCACAGAGGTGTCCCCCACCACCAGGGAGCTTCCATCAGAGGAGGAGTCGCTGTCTGTGGGATGCAGCACCCTCCACCGCTGGTGCCTCTGCTCCTCCACCAGATGATGCTAATGCACACAAGGACAGGGTGACAAAACAAAAAGGGGGGGAGACAGAGGATACACTTGGTCAATGCCAGCAACAACACTACCGTTGGTGTACACAACACACAGGGAGCAGCCCTATGCACTAGGCCATGCACTACCAGTTACTAAGACAGTCACCAGCCCATGGGGTACAATGCCTACCTCCATTTGCTGCACACCTGACACCCACAGGACCCTGCCCAGTAGTAGATGCCCACTAACACTATTGGTGTAGGAGTGCTTCAGAGCCTGCCCTATAAGGGACCTACCATGCCATCTTCGCCCTCGCCTAGGGGCACCCATAGCCCACATCCCCCACCCATGTAACTCTTAAGGCGCGCAAAGTCAGGATTCAGAATCTGTGCTCACCCCCTTGTGGCTGCTGTGATGCCTCCAAGCGCCTATCCAATTCAGTATAGGCCACCGCAAGGATGCAGAACATCAGGGGGGTCATGGTGCGATGGGCACCCCTTGCTCGTTGGAAGGCCAGCCCCAGCTGGGCCTCCGTCATCTTCTTTGCCCAGTGGCACAGGTCCTTCCACTTTTTGTGGCAGTGGGTGCTCCGCCTGTCAAAGACCCCCAGGGTCCGCACCTCCTTGGCGATGGCACACCAAATACCCTTTTTCTGGTGGGCGTTGACCTGCAGGGAAAAGACAGCAGAAAAAGGATTAGTCATACCGTCCGGACTGTCATTCTCATGGCCCACCATATCTCTCCCATCCCCTTACGCACATACATTGAGCACCATACATGCAGCACTTTGCCCAGGACCCCTCTGCCCCCCTACATGTGGCTCACACACACAGCACTCCATACATTCATGGCCCACGCATCATGCTCACAGTGTACTCACCTGTTTGTCTGGAGGACCGTAAAGTAACATGTACTGGGGTAGTACCCCATCCACCAGTTTCTCCAACTCCTCCGCAGTGAAGGCAGGGGCCCTTTCCCCAGACAAATGAGCCATTGTCGCTCCCAGTCACAGGTCACAGCAGCACGTGCAGTGTAGGTCCTCTCCCGATGAAGGTCAGGTAGCAAGTGAGTGAACAGATAGAAAATGGCAGTCACGTCCGAGGCCGTGCGTACCGTCACTGCCGGCATAAATCGCCATTGGTTCATGGAGCCCATAGGGCCCAATTATAACCAATGCGAAGTTGCACTGCGGTCTTTGACCGCCTACCGCGATGGAGCACAATGCCAGCGGAATTACCTCATTTCCACTTGTCCCTCCTCACAGGTCAGGCAGCCGCCATTTCAGGGGGGCACAAGGCATGGCACCTAACTGCGTCACAGCAGACACTGGCACAGCAATTGACTGTCAGATTCACCTACTGGTTCTGTAAAGGAACAGAATCATCATTACTGCAATAGATGTGTGAAAATGACCCTCTGCTCACTGTTTTCTTCCATAGGCTTCAACCACTGAGGCTGAATATGAGATGGCGAAATCATCCGGTGTACAGACCCTTAGTGGACCTTGCGACAATGGAGGACAGACACATTATCATTTTTTACAGACTTGATCGTGCCACAATCCAAGAACTGTGTGTCCAATTGGAGCAAGAGCTGATGTCAGCTATCCGCCAGCCCACAGGTATCCCCCCTCTAGTGCAGGCCCTGTCAGTGCTCCATTTCCTGGCATGTGGTTCCTTCCAACCAACAGTGGCCATGGCATCAGGGATGTCTCAGCCAATGTTCTCCAACGTGTTGACCAGAGTGTTGTCTGCCCTGCTGAAGCACATGCACAGCTACATCCTGTCCCTCCAGGTGGAGGATTTGGTCACAGTGAAATCTGACTTTTATGCACTGGGACATATCCCCAACATCATTGGTGCCACTGATGGTACACATGTGGCATTTGTCCCCACCCCAGAGAAATGAACAAGTGTTCAGGAATAGAAAAAGCTATCACTCTATGAATGTGCAGATGGTGTGTTTGGCGGACCAGTACATCTCCCATGTGAATGCCAAATATCCGGGCTATTTGCATGACACCTTTATCTTGAGGAATAGCAGCATAAAATGGGCCAACTCCAGAGGCACCGGGTGTGGCTAATAGGTGAGCCCAAGGTCCCCACACATTATAAGTAGGTGTCTGGGTATGGTGTTGTCCCTAAAGGTTAGTGTGTGTCTAACAGTTGTCCCTCGAATATTTGCAGGTGACTCTGGTTATCCCAACCTCTCATGGCTACTGACCCCAGTGAGGAATGCCAGGACAAGGGCAGAGGAACCTTACAATGAGGCACATGGGTGTAAAAGGAGGATTTTTTAAAGGACCTTCGGCCTCCTGAAGGCCAGGTTTCGGTGCCTTCATCTGACAGGTGGATCCCTGTACTACCCACCCATGAAGGTGTGCCAGATGAGAAGATGAGCCTGGAGATGGTCTTGTGGCAGCGGTGGAGCCTGTGGACAGTGAGGAAGAGGAGGCAGAGGAAGAAGATGTTGACAACAGAAGTAATATAATTCAGCCGTACTTACAGTGACACACAGGTAAGACACTGTAACTTCACTGAACATTTCAGTTTGCTGTTGGACATTGTACATGGCAGCCTGATTTCCCTATGTCTATGGCCACTTACTGTACCCTTTGGCATCTCTATTTTCAGATATCTGTGTCCCACTCTGCCTCCTGATATGTCTACTGCTGCCCACCAAAGATCATTCCAAAGTATATTTAACTGCACATCTGACTTGGAATGCTTTTATAATGTTGAACTAATACATATTTGAATCATTGGACAGACTACAGATTTGTATTTGTTCCAAGGGTGTTTATTTCAATGCTCATAAGTAGAGGGGGATGTGCAATGGGCTGGGGTGATGGTGGAGGAAAGTCCAGGGTAGAGTCCAGTCTCTTGGTATCACAGGTGCATTGTCCAATGGGGCATAGCAAGGGGAGTAATGGCAGTTCAAGGTGGACAGGGTGACAGAGTGGAACAGAAGGGTGACAATCAGGTGTAGGAGGCTGGCCTGGCTTGTAGTGGGTACCAGAGGTACTTACACCTTGTGCCAGGTCCAGTTATCCCTTATTAGTGTAGAAGAGGTGTTTCTAGCAGCTTAGGCTGATAGAAGGTAGCTATGGCAAAGCAGCTTAGGCTGAACTAGGAGACATGCAAAGCTCCCACTATACCACTTATATCATATGCACAATATCGTAAGAAAACACAATACACAGAGCTACTAAAAATAAAGGTACTTTATTTTTATGACAATATGCCAAAAGTATCTCAGTGAGTACCCTCAGTAAGAGGATATGATATATACACAAGTTATATGTACACAAACCAAAATGAGGTAAGTAATAGCAAGAAAAGTAATGCAAACCTTACAATAGATTGCAATAGGAGCACATGGGTATAGGGGCAACACAAACCATATATTCCAAAAGTAGAATGCGAACCACAAATGGACCCCAAACCTATGTGAGCTTGTAGAGGGTCGCTGGGACTGTAATAAAACAGTGAAGGTTATAAAAATAGCCCACCCGAAGACCCTGAAAAGTAGGAGTATAGTACACCTACTACCCCCAGAGAGCACAGAAGTCATGATAGGGGGATTCTGCAGGAAGAACAAACACCAGCAATGCAATGACAATGGATTTCCGGACTTGAGTACCTGTAAGACAAGGGGACCAAGTCCAATAGTCGCAACAGTGTCATGAGTGGGCAGGAGCCAAGGAAATGCCAGCTGAAGGTGCAAGGAAGCTGCCACCAGTTGGAAGAAGCTTGGAGTTCTGCAAGAAAGAAGAGGACTAGGGACTTCTCCTTTGGAAGACGGATGTCCCACATCGCGATGAAGCTTGCAGAGGTGTTCCCACGCAGAAAGACCGCAAACAAGCTGTTGCCACTTGGAGGAGGAGACCGAGGGGGCACTCAGCAACTCAGAGTGCCCTCACAGAAGCAGGCAGCACCCGCAGAAGTACCCCAACAGGCACTTAGAAGAAAAGTGAACCGGAGTCCACGCGAAGTCACAAAAGGGAGTCCCACTGCACCGGAGGACAACTCAGAAGGTTGTGCACTGCGAGACGGAGTTCTGGGGACCCAGGCTTGGCTGTGCACGAAATAAATCCTGGAAGAGTGCACAGGAGCCGGAGCAGCTCGAAATCACGCGGTACACAGCTTTGCAGTCTAGCATGGGGAGGCAAGGACTTACCTCCACCAAACTTGGACTGAAGAGTTACTGGACTGTGGGAGTCACTTGGACAGAGTTGCTGTGTTCCAGGGACCACGTTCGTCAGGATGAGAGGGGACCCAGAGGACCAGTGTCGCAGTCTTTTGGTGCCTGCGTTAGCAGGGGGAAGATTCCGTCGACCCACTGGAGATTTCTTCAGAGCTTCTGGTGCAGGGTGAAGGCAGGCTACCCCCAGAGCATGCACCACCAGGAAACAGTCGAGAAAGCCGGCAAGATTAGGCGCTACAATGTTGCTGGTAGTCGTCTTGCTACTTTGTTGCGGTTTTGCAGGCGTCCTGGAGCAGTCAGCGGTCGATCCTTGGTAGAAGGTGAAGAGGGAGATGCAGAGGAACTCTGGTGAACTCTTGCATTCGTTATCTGAAGAATTCCCCAAAGCAGAGATCCTAAATAGCCAGAAAAAGAGGTTTGGATACCAGGTTAGGAGGATTGGCTACCAAGAGAGGTAAGAGCCTATCAGAAGGAGACTCTGACGTCACCTGCTGGCACTGGCCACTCAGAGCAGTCCAGTGTGCCCCCAACACCTCTGTTTGCAAGATGGCAGACGTCTGGGACACACTGGAGGAGCTCTGGGCACCTCCCCTGGGAGGTACTGGTCAGGGGAGTGGTCACTCCCCTTTCCTTTGTCCAGTTTCCCGCCAGAGCAGACTGGCTTATGCAGAGATGGGCACCATCTGTGCCCATCAAAGCATTTCCAGAGGCTGGGGGAGGATACTCCTCCCCAGCCCTTCACTCCTATTTCCAAAGGGAGAGGGTGTAACACCCTCTCTCAGAGGAAATCCTTTGTTCTGCCTTCCTGGGCCAGGGCTGCCTGGACCCCAGGAGGGCAGAAACCTGTCTGAGGGGTTGGCAGCAGCAGCAGCTGCAGTGGAGACCCCGGAAAGGCAGTTTGGCAGTACCCGGGTTCTGTGCTAGAGACCGGGGGGATCATGGAATTGACAATTCCAGACATGTTACATGGCCATGTTCAGAGTTACCATTGTGATGCTATACATAGGTAGTCACCTATGTATAGTGCACGCGGGTAATGGTGTCCCCGCACTCGCAAAGTCCGGGGAATTTGTCATGAACGATGTGGGGTACCTTGGCTAGTGCCAGGGTGCCCACACACTAAGTAACTTTGGACCCAACCTTCACCAGGTGAAGGTTAGACATATAGGTGACTTATAAGTTACTTATGTGCAGTGGTAAATGGCTGTGAAATAACATGGACGTTATTTCACGCAGGCTGCAGTGGCAGGCCTGTGTAAGAATTGTCAGAGCTCCCTATGGGTGGCAAAAGAAATGCTGCAGCCCATAGGGGTTCTCCTGGAACCCCAATACCCTGGGTACCTCAGTACCATATACAAGGGAATTATATGGGTGTACCAGTATGCCAATGTGAATTGGTAAATTTAGTCACTAGCCTGTTAGTGACAAATTTGGAAAGCAGAGAGAGCATAACCACTGAGGTTTTGGTTAGCAGAGCCTCAATGAGACAGTTAGGCATCACACATTGAACACATACAGGGCACATACTTATGAGCACTGGGGCCCTGTCTGGCAGGTCCCAGTGACACATAGACTAAAACAACATATATGCAGTGAAATATGGGGGTAACATGCCAGGCAAGATGGTACTTTCCTATATCAGGAGAGTCCTATTTCCTGGCGGGGGTCTTGGCAATGTTCTCTGGCTTCTGCCTGGATTGCAGGGACCGTTTGCGGTGTGGTTCTCCTTCTGCAGGGGGTGGGGTGCTGGTGACCTGTTTTTCCTGTTAACAGGTCCCTCTATGATAACTTGGCCAATGAATCTTTTGACCCAGTTGAGAGACACCTTAGGATGAGATAGCTAATCAATACGTCAATCAATACATCAATAATGTCATCAATGTTTATTACCACAATGCATTTCACTTTAGTCAAAGTCATTAATCAACTCAAGACGCTACCATGACCTTGCAGTCATGAATAACCACACCAGTTTAGTAGAATTGTATGAAGTTTATTCCCTATTGTTTACAATTCTAAAAGCATGTGAGTTAATCTCAAAACCAAAACACTCAATGGCATTGTTATAATTTGGCAACTTGAATAAGACTTAAACAATGCAAGGAACGCAATTATTAGAACATAAAACAACATAGGTCAACTTTAGCAGAGTGTCATCATCACGTCAGTCCAACAAAGCATAGATTCAGTTGTTTGTCTATTTGCGTCAGTTTAGTGAACCCCTGTCCTAACCTCTAATTAGCATTAGCATGTTGGGCTTCATGCAAAACAATTTAGAACACCAATTTGGAAAACATCTAACTATGGTCCCTGTCAAAAGTAAGCAGTTGGTACCTAGAAAGGAAAAGCAAACAGACAAATCACAATTTCATTGTCATAGTTACCCTCCAAGGTTTGGGTCAGCAATCAGGTTCAGTCTTCGTCTTCAGGACATCAATTGGTTCGCCATCAGTCAAGTCTCAGCTTTCAGGAGGAAAAAGGGGCACTTCCCTCATAAGGAGGTAAAGTGTAAATGGGCAATCTAAGGAAAAGGAAGGGTCTAAGTAAAATCAGCAAAGTCACTAAGCAAAGTGACAAAGTCCCTAGATCAAACCAACAGCATTTCCCTACCAACTCTCTCTTGATCCCCTGTGTCATGGGTTTTTATCCCTTTTTCGTTGTACCTTCCCCTAAAACTTTATTGGATGAATGTTGCACCCCACTATCTTTAGCCAATTAGGAAACGGGTTATGTCATAAATCTTTCACCCCATATTAGTTTACAGATATTTTATTGGTCCATATGATTGACGTCTTCAGAGGTAGATCGTCCGGTATGATTTCATCCTTCTGTTATTCTTTGCACATCTTTTGGTCAGTAGCTCCATTGTCTTCACCGGTTTAAATGACCTTGTACATTACATTAATCTACACTGTTGCATTTTGACTAACATTTTCTACCAGAAATATGAATTTCATGAGAACGCATCTACTACGGTTACATTCGGATTCTAGTTTGAAGAAAACAAGAGGTCATGTCCTTTTGCGAGTCAGCACATTGCAAGTTAGGAAAAATACTTTTAATATGAGAGCCAGGCAGCTAAGTTTCGACTCATGCTAACTTAAGGCCTACAAAGTTTATTAGCACTATTTCAATAACGTAATCATTAATAATTAGTTTAAAACTTATTCAAGTATAATAACTCATAAACATTTAGTCATTTTATTAGTCTACGTATACATTGGCGGCCACTCCCCGTGGTCACATTTTAGGTGCACGTTTAAGCAAAATTCATTACTACAGTTTCTATGCGGCATTATCACACAGTAATTCATAAACATTTTATGTTAATGTTGATTATATAAGCTACGCTCTCTCATTCCTGTGGCAGGGCCTCCTGTCCACTAGTGCCGGCAGAGGTGGAGGGCTGTTCTTCAGCGTGGCTAGTGTCAGGGGCCCGTTTGTGTGCCACTGCCTCCCTCATGGTCTTGCCCATGTCAGCCAGCACCCCTGAAATGGTGACCAGGATGGTGTAGATGTTTTTGAGGTCCTCCCTGATCCCCAGGTACTGTCCCTTCTGCAGCCGCTGGGTCTCCTGCAACTTGTACAGTATCTGGCCCATGGTCTCCCGGAGAGTCGGTTCCCTGGGCCTGTACTCCCCCTGTTGCACAGCAGTCCTCCCAGTTTCCCTGTTGTCCTGTGCCTCTGCCCCCTGAACCGTGAGGCCACTGCCACTGACCGCAGGTCCCTCATCGTCTTGTGTTTGTGGGTTTGCCTGGGGTCCCTGTAGTGGTGGGTACACTGCTGATTGACGAGTCCTCTGTACAGCTACCTGGTGCCTTGCAACCATGGAACGCCCCTTCCCCCATAGGTCGTTCCACCTCTTCCTGATGTCACCCCTTGTTCTGGGGTGTTGTCCCATGCATTGACCCTGGCCACGACTCTCCGTCATAGCTTCATCTTCCTTGCAATGGACATCTGCTGCACCTGTGATCCGAATAGCTGTGGCTTTACCCGGATGATTTCCTCAACCATGACCCTTAGCTCCTCCTCTGAAAACCTGGGGTGTCTTTGGGGTGCCATGGATGTGGTGTGAGTGGTATGTGTGAGGATGTGTGGGGTGATGTGTGGGGTGTTGTGTTGTGAGGTGTGTGGATGGTGTATGGGTGATGAGGTATTGTGCCTCTGATTGAGTGGGTGCTCCTGGCTTGTCTCTCTCTGTTTGCTATCTTTTCTTTCACTGTAAGGGGTTGTGGGTAATGTGGGTGGGTGTTTTATACTGTTGTGGGTGTGTGGGTATGGTGTGTTTATGTGTGTCAGGTGTGTGTAGTTTGAATTGTCTAATGTGGTGTAGGTTTATAAGTGTGTGTGTATTATGAGTGTGGCGGTGTGTACCGCCAATGGTTTAACGCGGTTTAATGACCGCGCAGTGATTCGTGGGTCATGATGCTGTGGGCGTATTACTGTTGAGGTAACGGTGTGGGTTTTGCTATCACCAGTTTATCACTGACCTTTGGTGTAGCGGACTTGTGTGGGTGTCTGTATAGTGGCGGATTCCTCAGTGTGGGTCATAATACCCATAGCGGAATACTGCCGCGGTCACTGTATGTTGGCGTCCGTCAGCACATCGGTAGGCGACCTTTACCACCAGGGTGGTAATGAGGGCCTTTATTTCTTAAAGAGAATAAAGTGCACTGTAAAGTTGCGTGTTGTCCAAAATAGAACTTGCATGGAGAAAGAAATGTTTTTAAGTGAACAGTTTGAAAAACTGAATATAAGCAGATCTGAAGACATATATGAGCACTACAGTATCCATTCACTACATTCAAAAGAGGTTATGGGGGATGCCACTAAACTGTATCAAATGAATCAAGCTAAAGGAGCTCCAACAAGTGTGTGGGAGAAAGGTCTAGAGGTTTGGAGGTATATTTACAAGTCACTTTTTGTGATGCTCCGGTGATGCTGTGCTCTGCACCATATTTACAAGGTGGCATTATGCCATTTTTTGTGGCTTAACGCCACCTCCTAAATACGGCCCCTTCACATGCAGCACTATGCATATAAGGGGCATGCAGTGGGTGTTGCTGTGGGCATTCCATGGCAACCCCCATTGCATTTTGACACTGCCCCAGGTTTACCAGAAATTGTAAATCTGTAGCAATGCCAAAATCTAACGCCTCCCCAGGGGTGGCCTTAGCATGGCGCAACAAGGACAAATGCTTTTATTTCTCTTCATTTTTTGCTCTTTCTATGAGCAAATCGCCATTGAAGATTGTTTTTGTGCAAGAAGTCATCCCTTCCTGCTCAAAAACAATCTCCCCAGCAACGCAGCCATCCTTGCACCATGGCACAAGGGTGGTTGGGTTGGCACTCAGCAGCTAATATAGCACTAGTACAGGGGGAAACACAGGGATGTATTGTATTTTTGTGAATATGGTGCATCCCTGTGTTTCAGAACTGATGCATTGCCACGCTGCGCCAGATCTTTGTAAATATGCCCCTTGATGTTTTCTTCAACCGTTTCTATCTGGAGTAAGCAGACACTATGATGACTTTCCTGTGCAAATACCTGCAGCTCAGCAAGGGTATATTCAGAGGACCCTAGATTTCATCAAAGTGTTCCATATGCATTCCATATCTTGTTTGAAATACCATAGGCTATTAACCATATTCTTCAGGCAGGAGCTAAAGTACAAAATATGTCTGCAAAAGACGGTTGAAAACATTTATGGAGAAGATGAGAAGCTCAAGTACAGTTTGATAAATGTAATGGCATGCCACTGTGGGACAAATGAGTAATGGTATCTTTTTCATTGTGAGCTCAGGTATACATTGTAAAATGTAGGTGTACCAACTTGATTTATAACACTGAGACCTGTAGAGTATGCAAGGGTTGATTTACATGAGTTTTTGGGAGAAGCAATTCTAACAGGTATCAAATGGAATACAATGGGAGAACTTTACTCTTTGGATCCTGCAAATGTTTGTGGGTACCTTAACCACAGATTTTAAGCTATGCTCACCTTCATCTGTAATAAAACAATCCACTTCTTTGAGAAATTATCAATTTCTTTTGGTGAAAAGATTACCAAGCAAGAGGTGCTACTTATAGTTATATGCTTTGTGGATAAAAGATGCACTTAAATTTGAAACAGTCACAGATAAGTCTGTACTTTCTTTCATAGAACAATATCTTACACAAAACAGTCCAAAAGACATAGAAAAAAGGCCCAAAGCAACAAGTAATGTGTTTCCATTCACATGGATGTGGAAAGTACTGTTGGTGGAAATACAGAGCAAAAGGAAAATGTTGCACAAAATGTCCTTTTAGATATTCAAGATCTGTTATTTCAAATGCAAGAGTGAAATGTTTTATATCTGTAGTCAGACATACACTTACTAATAAATCACCAAAGAAACCTTTAAACACAGGAGAAGAGAGGATTTGAAATATATTAATGACTACAATCCTGTTATTTTAAAAATGTAGAATGGCAATAATCAAATTACATTTTTGACAGACAACTCTATAGCTGTTCCTCATTGTGTTACTTCATACAAAACAAAATCTGAGAAGACAACGATGAAATGTGTATGAAGAGATCTTTAATAAAGAAATTGTGCAGTTTCATGTTGAAGGTGCTTTTAAACAGGGAAACTGATCCTACAAATGCTGCAATTAGTTGAGTTCTGTTAGTTTATATTCTAAGCCCAATGTAATTATTTGGGTGAGTGCAGGTCTGGCATCAACGCGAAACACAGTTTTGAATTATTTTCCAGAAACTCTGTATCTTGCTGAGCTTGAGCCAGACAGTGCAGATACTGGTAAAACAGATATGTTGGACACTTACTGTACAAAAATGAGTGTACATCTTGAATATGTCTGTCTATATGAAGTACTCCAGTACTACACATATAGAAACAATGCAACAGATAAAGTAGATGAAGGTGTATTTGCAGTAGCAAAGGCAGTCTAATTAACCATAGAAAACGTAGTTGCCAGATTGCTGAAAAGAGAATTTTGCCGTTTGGCACTTTTGCAGCTATTTAAACCTAGGTGTTCTGAAAGAGAATTACTAGGAGAGTATGACTGCTATGAAGACGCTTTCAGTGATGCAAAGGATTGAGTGCTCAGTATTTTTAAGCTACTTGAAATGTTGAATGATTAAATTTAACAAGAAAATGCACTTGCTGCTGAGGTGGCTAAGAACAGTTCACATAGTAGCCAAAGTTCAGCACCTAAAAGTTAGGACCCACTTGGACAGCCAATAATTGGAAATGAGGCTGCTATTTCAATGAATGAGGTGGATACTGCAATGGAACAAGCAAGAAAGGTAACAATTGATTTGGAAGATTTAGGTGTCCAATTTAAGAGGGCCTAGTGCCACTTTAGCGCTGCCTTAGCGTAATTGTTTTGACGCTAGCGTAATTGTTTTGACGCTAAAGTGGTGCTAAGGTGGCCTTTTCCCCCCTCCATATTAACAAAGTAGCACAATGCATGCATTGTGCTACTTTGTAACCCTTTGTGCTACATTATGCCTGAGCCAGGCATAATGTATTCAAAGGGAGCGTTCCCCTGTTAGGGGCGCAGAACAAATGGTGAGAAGAAATCTAAGAGATTTCTTTGCATCATTTTTTTCGGCAATTTTGACGCCTGCTCAGCATTAAAAGAGACACACCATTATTTACAATGGACCCCTTTGTTCTGTTCATCAATAGAGTAAAAAATGTTGACACTATTACCCCCTACCCTGCGCCATGGTGCGCCAAATCTTAGATACCGTGCACACATGGTGACATTGGGGGGAGCTAAGGGGCGCAAGGAAAGTGGTGCTGCACTGGGTGCAGCGCCACTTTCCTTAATTTGGCCCCTTATTTGCACAGCTAAATGATGAGCAAATGGAAATATATATGGCAGTGAAAGCTAAAGTTGAGCATGGATTGCTTCATGAAAAGAAAGAGTGTGGATGCTCAACATTTTATCCCATACTGTTGTACTTCAGTGGTCAAGCTGGAAGCTGTTAAAGGTTTTTGAATCAAAGTTCTTACTGTTTTTTTACAAATGACTACATAGTGCAATTTATCCTCTGTGGTTACAGTTGAGAAATCTTTCATCCACAAACTACCTTCTCTGCAGTAACCTTAAGGCTTGAGATGGGCTTGCAAAGTGCTTTTGTTCAGGGTCTGGCCGGGGTCATACTCTGGGTGGTTAGCTTGATAAATTGTGGTGATGATTCTCTGAGGTCACTGTTAAAAAAATAAATATTGGCAGGCAACACGACAAAATACACCATTGATAGGAATTTTATACATGCCACAGATCTCGTACAGTTAGATCCTGCCTCTATCCCCACCCTTCCTCCGTTACAGCTAAAATCCATTATAAGACAAGTAAGTTGGTCTACAAGCCTTTGCCTGGATAAAAAGGCCTGCACACGCAGGTAGGGCTTCCAATCTGTAACTTATACTATTCTGTTTAAGGAAACGCAGCCCTACCTCACTGGAACCTGCTTCACGGGATCAGATGGTTTTGGCTCCTACTGCGACAGGGGCTGCTTCTTCTTAATGCACTGCGGGCCAGGTGGTATGGATCTTCAACCACTTGTAATCTCTGTCAAAATGGTGATCAGGATCTGAATCATGTGGTTTTCATATGTCTGGCCTTGCTGTTATTCTGTTGTAGGTGAATACGTCCTATCTTTCTCAAACTTTCCATACGCACTGCTTCTGAGTTATTGGTGGCCTTTTCTGATCTTCCAAATTAAATGTTTTGCCATAGACTTTTTAACTTTTTTAAATACTTTTTATCTTTGTATTAATTGTAATTATCAAATTACTTTGTGAAATGGGGAATGTAAATTGTTCATGTAGATTTGGGTTTTCTTTTGTATGATCCTCTTTTTATATGTTTGTTTTCTGTGGACCTCCATGGGAGTTCAGCTTCATAAAGAAATTCTGTGTGGTTACAGCACCTATTGAATTAGCTGTACAAAATATCGAAGGAATTACTTTGCATCGACTTTTGATGCTTCCTGTTATCTGGTGAAGCTTATCATGAAGTATGAGTTAAAAATGTAATCATTGATGAGGCGAGCATGGTCATAGATGTAATGCTTGCCTTTGTACATTTGAGAATGCAAGAGGTTATGAGAACATATTATGATGTCCCATTTGGAGAAAAGCATTTGATTGTTTTTGGATATCTTCTGCAACTTACTACTGTGGAGGGTTTTCCTGTGTCAAAACACTGTTGCATGATGAAACTAGGAATTCTTTGGGAAGCTTTGGAAATATGAATATTTGGTTATGTTTCTAATACAAAGAGCTGCAAAATTAGAGAAACGTTTATGTCTATGCAAAAACCGTAGGGTGATTTTGCTCTAAGCTTAAACATTGAAGAAGGTTTTGTTAGTGGTGCTACGGGTAAAGTTATCGATTTTATTAATTTTCCTAATAGGAATAAGGTGGAAAACTTAGTGATCAGATTGATAATGAGAAGCAAATTGGACAATGTACTTCACATTTTTTGCTTATGCAAAAATGTATCTGTTCAACAGAAACAGTTTCCAGTTTGTCTTGCATATGCTCTTACCATTCATAAATCACAAAAGTGTAGATGCAGTCTTTTTTAATATTGGTACTATAGAGTTGAAGGAAGGTATGTCACATGTAGCTTTCTCCCGAGTTAGGACATTGTCTGGTTTGTATCTATTTGCATTTGCTGAGAGTAGAATAAACGCATACTCAAGTTCTGTTAAGGAATGACTGATTAGGAGTCTGTACGCTCTTTATTTTGGATAGGATCCAGTTCTTGAGAGACGTTCTATCTGTCTAAAGCAGGAACGTTTCAAAGCAGTGTAGTGATATTGTTGCAAGGAAGGAAATGAAAGAGAAAAATTAAGTTGTTAAGAAACAAATAATTGAAAATAAGGGTGATATTGTTGGGTATCAATTGTCAAACCCCTCGGGTGAGAACTGCTATGCTAATGTTATGGTAAACCTACTGTTTGCAGCCACCTTATGTTGTAAATGCAATTCAAGAGCAACAACAGAAGGTATTAATTTCTGCACTGTGTGTTTTGTCGAACCGTCTCTGTAATCAGAGAACTAAAGTTCATTCTGCATCAGTAATTTGAGACACACTATAAACGTGTAATGGAGCCTGACAGTTTACTCAAAAACTGAGGTGGATGCACAGGAGTTTCAATTGGTGATGTTTGGTGTTTTAGAAGAAGAGGAGATACCTGTTAATGAGTTATTTCGACTTAGGTAGTCGTGGCACAACAAATGTGAAGATTGCTCATACACATCAACTAGAGAAATAGAATCAGAGCGTTTTATATATTTAACATTACTAGATCCTAAAAGTGTGACTTTTGAGATATTATTGAGAAAAGCTACAAAATAATGTATACCCCAATTCTCAAACAGATCTTCTGTCAGATCTGTAGCAAGAACTGACAAGCATGTAATTTTAAAGCTACAACAATGCACAGCAGATAGCAGTAAACTAGATAGTGAGAATACTAACTTTAAAGCAGGGCAAATATTTAGTTCTGGTAAAACATACACAACAATGGCTATTATTTTTCATGAAGGAATTAGTATTATATCTGGTCACTACACTGTCTAGGTAAAAAGTAGAATTAGATGGGCAGAATGTAATTATAGGATACCTAGGTTCAGGTAAAGATTGCCTTGGAGTTGACCAAATTCATATCTTTTGTTTTTTGGAACCGAAGTTCTAAGGAGGGTGACAATTGCAAAACGGGAATATTCTAGCTATTGAAGATGCATTATCAGGATTTATAACATCATGCAGCCTTCCAAGGGTGATGTCTCTATAAGGCTTTGCCTATGCCGGTTTGCCTTATATGTCTACTGGTGCTACTGTAAGACTTCTAATAATGAAGTTCTCGTTTTCAGCATATGTTTCTTTGGATTAATATTGCAAGTAAAGGTAAACTGATCATTTAAAAAAATGGAGTGTGTGCAATGCGATGTGCTGCTGATTTGCAGTGACAAACTGTGCAATTCTGGGGGAGGGTTTATACAGTCTATATAATTGTTTTTCCCCAATGATCAAAGATGATTCTATATACAGTGCATCATTTATGTTGTATATGTATAATATCTGAGAACAGTAAAAAAGGTAAAATTAAATGTTGATTTTACTATAACATAGCATTAAACCATGGGAAATGTGTAGTGATTTCTTGCTATTATAAAGTTATGCATTGATATTTTTCAAACTTTAATTTATCATTTTATAGATTTTAATCCTAATACATATATATATATATATATGCCCCTAAAGCAACAATTTTGGCATTTTGAGAAACTAAGGAGGAAAGAAATTAATAGAGCTTGGGAAGTAATCTCATTAAATAATTATATCGAGGTTGGTCGGGTCCCACGGGGCCTAAGAATTTTGATTACCCCAACACATATTAACCCACATCCAAAACTATTGGAAGAATGGTCGCTTTTGATGGCATCAACATGCAAAAGTATGTTAGAACTTTTATCCAAGTATGCAGCAATAGAATTAACACAGACTAGTGAAGAAATTGAGAAGTTAAAGGGTAGTTTGGGACAGCATGAGGCACAGGATGAAATCAAGAAATTTTGCGAATCAATGGAGGAGCGACTTAAAAAATATGAAGATGAAATTAAACTGAGGAAGAGGAGAAAATACCTACGGGATAAAAATGACTATGCAATGGGACGTTTCTGACATTTAGCAGGTGATTTGATCAAGCCAGACATGACTATAGACAGGGGGAAGCCCTACGGCGACAGGAGTTGTCCTCATCGGAATCTAGCGAAGAGAACATCTCAGATATTGAAAAGGCACCGGGGTCAAGTGCATTGACGGGACAACCCTTTACAGCCTTGGAGGAATATCGTTTTTTACAAATGAGTTCAAGACCACAGAGGAAACCCCCGCGAGGCAGGGGAGAAAGCGCAGGAATAGAAAGATCAGGAGAGGTGGCATGTCAGCAAGGAAGCAAAAAACTAATTGGCAAAAATATACGTCAGAACAGGAGGAAGAAATAATGAATGATAGAAAGCTGACAGTTGTGAATATCTCATCTCACACTTTATCGCAGGATGAATGTAGTGTATTAGGATTAGGGTTATCTTTTTGCCCCACTGCCAATTTTGATTATATAAAAACACGAATTGATATGTTCCATTTAACTAGGAAATTGAAGTTAATGAAAATCTTTGTGAAACAAAAAGATGCAGTCACAACACAGACAGAGAAAGTTGATAATATGGATGGTACTTTAGGATTAATGATCAGTGATATAGAAGGTCTAGCTGCCCTACGAGAATTAGAAATAGGTGTAAAAACATAGGTAACAGATACTTATTGGGTGATCTGGGTTTGCAGACAGACAGTACCAGTGGTAGCAGCTTTAAAGCTAAATCAAGATATAATCCAATATTGCCACATGATGACGCTTTTCACGAAGCTGTGATTTTCGATTTATTTAAATTGTAGAAGAAAGCGAACAATATATTTGCACAAAATCTAACCCCAGGTCAAAGGTCAGCATTAATATCCCTAAACAAAGCAGACAAGGGGGGTAATGTTGTGTTATGGGATGCACTTAAGTATCAAAAAGAAGCCAAGAGACAATTGTTAGACTCAAATTGCTATGAGATATCCACTGTTTCAGCATATCGTCAATCTATAAGTAGGTTCCATAATTTTTTGTCTGATAGTGTTAGCAGAGGTCTGCTTTCTGAGGACGAGTACAGGTTTTTACTGGTATGGAAACCATTGGCACCTTGCTTTTATCTGTTACCTAAGATACACAAGGATATCTGTAACCCTCCAGGCCGACCAATAGTTTCAGTAAGAGGTAGCCTCTTAGAGAATGCTTCTATTTACTTAGATCATTTATTAAGTCCGTATGTATTTAATTTGAGTTCTTATTGTAGAGATACTACGGATTTTTTGACAAAAATACAGAGTATCCCGTGGCAAACTCATTACATTATGGTGACTATAGATGTTGTATCGCTATATACGTGCATTCCACATGAGAAGGGAATTCAGGCGTGCAGAAATTTTTTCAGAGACAAACCTATTAGACTCTTGGAACATTCTGAGTTACTTCTGAGCATGTTAAGGTTCTGTTTGGAAAATAATTTCTTTATATTTGAGGATCAGTGGTTTAAACAAACAACCGGTACTGCAATGGGGAGTTGCTTTGCTCCGAGTTATGCCTGTCTGTTTATGGGGTGGTGGAAAACACAATGGGTGATGGCGGATGAGAATTTGAAATGGTTCCAGCATAATATATTCTGGACACAATATATTGATGACATATTCATGATCTGGGATGGTCCTGAATCACTGTTATATGAATTTATGAATTCTTTACCAAATAACAACTTGAATTTACAATTTTCATATAAAATACATAGACAGATCATGGAATTTTCAGATGTAGAGGTCAGTGTGGAAGAAAGCACTTTACACACCAGATTGTTCAGGAAAACCACAGCGGGAAACAGTATCCTACAAGCCGCAAGTCACCATCCACCCAGTGTTAAATGGAGCATTCCGTATGGGGAATTGCTTAGAGCAAAGAGGAACTGCAGTCCACAACAAAGCTTAGACAGGGAACAAGAAAATATGATACAGAGGTTCAGATCCAGGGGATATCGGTATGAAATTATCGAGAACACCTGCCGTAAGGCAGGAGAAGTCCAAAGGGAAAAGCTATTTGTTCCAAAAAAGAAGGATACTGACCTTAATTCCCCGAGATTTGTGACAACCTTCAATGCATACTCATTGAAAGTTAAAAAGATTCTTATGAAATACTGACATCTAATTAAGGCTGATAAAGTGATTGGCAAGTTAGTCAGCCCTCTACCGGTGATAACATATAAGAAAAGCAGCTCCTTGAGAGATATCTTGGTACATAGTTATGCAAGGAGAAAGAAGGGAACCTTTTTAGATACACAACTAGGTTTCAACAAATGTTCCAAATGTAAAGCATGCAGATATAGCACCAGTCGTAAACAGTATACATTTCCCAGGGGCAAGAAAGAGAACATTAAGAAATGTATCAATTGTACTTCAGATTTTGCTATTTATGTTATTAAATGCCCATGTGGGCTGCAATATGTTGGAAGCACAATTTTTCCCCTCAAAAAACGCATTTTAGAACATTGGAGAGCAATAGTGAATAAGGACACCACGTACCCAGTAGCGCGCCACTGCAACCTACACATGATGGAAAATTGGATAAGATGCAATTGTTTGGTATTGACAAGGTAGTGGGTACCCCAAGGGGGGTGACAGAGAGAAACAATTGAAGAAATTAGGATCGGAATACATTATTCGATTAAACTGTCGATTCCCCTGGGGATTGAATAAGGATGAAGAACTTCATGTTCATATTGGACAGGCAGATATTGTTAAGAAATGGGAGAATTGGGTCAGGGTTTCAGAGTTTTGTATTTTTTTGTATTATTTTGTAATTTTTTTAGTAAAGTCATGTGGTCACCCCACCAGTTCGAAAACAATGTTGAAGATATTGACACATTGTTTATCAGGTTAACTTTGAAGGTTAGGTAAATACTAGGGTAATATAAAAAAATATAAAAAAATTATATGTCTATGCAATGGATCAGTGGTTATATAAAGAGTAGGATGGGTCACATGACTTGAATACTTGGAGGGCCAAGGAGGAAGACCGTGATGGTTGAAACGCGTCACCCTAAATCTGTGATTTCTGAGTTACATGGATTGATATGAAATTTTGGATATAAATAAAGGACAGTAATCTGCATGGAGTACTATCGTTCGAATTTTATGTGCAGCATATATTGAATGGGTCCTGTGCCCATTGTCTGAGCACCCACCTCGATAGGCGAGCGCAGGAAGAATAGCAGGACTTCTTTTATATATACACACACATACATATATATATATATATATATATTTATTTTTACACAGATGAATTGCACCATCTATTGGAGTAATATGGTTTACACATTAGTTATTCCAGTGCTGTTGCATTAGATTACATTGTGAGGGTGTGCCAGATTACATTTAAAAAAACATACACCCACTTACACAGATACCCACTTACAGTCCCATACAGCCTCTCATACACCCACTCACATGCCTATACAGATGCTCAATTTTCACATACCCACACAGTCATACAAAACCCACTTGCACACTAAGGCAGACACACAGCTACTCTCACACCCACACACTCAATTATACACTCACTAACACACCCATATAGCTACTCACACATCCACATAGCCACTCAGAATCCAGTCACACACCAATACAGCCACTCCCATTCCCACACATAGATCTACATAACTACTCACTCACCCACTTGCATACTCACACACCCACTTACACGCCCACAAAGACATTTGCATTCCGACTAACAGACACATACAGTCACTTACAAAGCTACTGACATACCCACACAGCCACTCGGCTACCCACTCACACACCCACATAGTCACTTTCACATCTACTCACAGACTCACATACCCACACCCACTTACACACCTACAATGACATTTACATCCCCACTAACACATCCATACAGTCACTCACACAACCACTCACACACCCACACAGCCACTCACACTCCCATACAGTCACTCACACACCCATTTACACATGCACACACCTACTCACATAGATATATACATCCATACACTCACAAACATATTCACACACTCACACACCCACTCACCGACCAACAAAACTGCCACCACACCCACTCACAGACCCACAGAGCCACTGGCAAACCCAGTTGCACACCCATTCACACATTCATATACCTACTTACAGACCCACACAGCCACTTACACACCCCCTCTCATACAAATTCCCATACCCACTTATGCACCCATTTACACACTCACACCCACTCACACACCAATTCACACACACTCACACACCAACAAAACCACTATCACACTGATTCAAAGACCCACAAAGCCACTCACACACCCACTAATACACCCACTTACAGACCTATAAATTCACTGTGACACCCTCTCACAGCCACTCATAAACCCACTCACACAACCATTCACATACTCACACACCCACAAAACCACTACAACACCCATTCAGAAGCCCACACAGCTACTCACACACCCACATACCAACCTATTCACACACTCACACACCCATTCACACACCCTCTCACATGGTTACATATCCACTCTCACACACAGAAACCACTACCACACCTCCTCAGAGACCCACACAGCCACTTACACCCATTCACTTGCTCTTACTCCCCCATTGATAGTCACAACTACTTACACATCCATTCACACACATACGCATCTACTCACATACCTACAAATCTACTACTGCACCTCCTCACAGACCCACACAGCCACTCACACACATGCTCACACACCCATTCACACACATACTCTCACACCCATTCACACTCACACAGCCACTCACACACCCATACAACCACTCAAACTCCCACTTACATACCCATTAAGCCATTCACACACACACTCACAGACCAACAAACCCACTCACACACCCACTCACTCACAGACCCATACAGTCACTCACACATCCATTCACTCACTAACACATCCACTCATATACCCACAAATCCACTACTGCACCTGTTCACAGACCCATACAGCCACTCACACATCCACTAACACACTCATTCTCGCACCCATTCACACAGTCACACAGCCACTCAAACCCCCACTTACAGACCCATAAAAACACTCACACAATCACTCACAGATCCACACAATCACATACCCACTCACAGACCCACTCACACACCCAGACAACAACTTACAGACCCACACAACCACTCAGACAGCCTTTCACAGACCCACAAAACCACTCACACAGCCACTTACACACCCAATCACTCACTCACACACCCACTTATACACCCACACAACAGTTATTCATAAATTGACAAACAAACAAATAACATATATTTTGTTCTTTCTTTAAACCAAAATAAACATTTATACAAATAGTTTTTGGAACTAGTTTTCTTTGTTTTGGTGTTTTAATTTTTTATAACAAGCTGTAACTATAAAAAATAAATTGAGAACTGCATGGAACTTGTATTATCAGTCTTGTAAAAAACAAAAAAAATAACATTTGCAGTTCATCGTAGTCTGCTCAAATGCTGGCATGGACTGTCCTCCAAGGGAAGCTATTTTATTGCATACTCTGCAATAGAAGCTATTTTGAGCATCTGGGTACTACTGCAGGAATGTTTGCTATTAAAGCAACAATACCTGGGTCTCCAGGAGAAAGTGGCATTGCAGCAGTTGAAGTGAATACATATGCTGCATCCCTCTGAATATCAGCTCTTGTGAGTGGTCGGGGGTGGATGGTCTGCAGATGTTTTAGTATGCTGCTCATGCAAATGCAACTACTTTTTGTTTGTCCCTTTGGAGAGTTTTTATTGCAAATTTTGAATTTACCCACCTTTGCAATTACATTTTTTTTCTCCTGATGGTATGGAGAAAACGTTTCTAACAATGGATTCCTTCTATTACAGCAGTTCTTCTTCCTCTTCTGCTCTTCTTTTTGCTCTCTTTCTCCAGCTGATGGCATTTTGGAAACAGGTTCACAAAAAAAAACACAAAAAAGAAAGAGTTCCACCAGTGATGCAGAGGTGTGAAGACTAAGGAGGCACACCTAAAGAATAAGAAATGAGAAGGAATTTCCTATAAAAGAGGTTGGCAGGTGTTCGAACTAATCAAATGTATTTGTTGCTCTGTCACATGGGATTCACAGCCCTGCCGCAACAATACCACGACATCACCACAAGTCCAGAAATATGTATTAAAACAACCTTGTAGGCTAGAATTATTTATTGGACTACAGGTTTCTATGTTATTTTACTAAATCACTTACCGCAAACATCAATTTCATAGCGTCCATCTATGTTTTGAAGTGTTACAGAAATGATGCCAGATCAGTGGTTCCCCCATGGAGCCCTGAACAGGAAGTATGTATGAGTTTGGACTGTGGCAGATCTGTGAATCCAAGAATACAATTTTGAAAAGATACACTTTTTTTTTTTTTAAAGTGAAAGTTAGATAATTTAATATTTTACACATTTTTTATCTAAAACTTTTCTAGTTCAAAATCACTTTAAAAAAACTAAGATTAAAGTAATGTTATTGTCAGTGTTAGGTGCATTTTACATATATATATATGATCACCAAAGAAAGAAACACCACACTCCCGAAGAATTCACTGGCAAGTTGGTTTAATGACAGGCAGCAATGCTCAGGCAACATAAATCAGACACCATGACGCGTTTCAAAATTTCTTCTTTTTCTAATGGTCTTCAGTCTCTCGCCATGCTGTTTCTAAGTTGTCTGCCTATATATATTTTGTTTGTTTAAAACAAAACTAGAAATTCACTGAAAGAAACAAAGGTTATGTGTACTTTATAGTTAGGAAATACCATTAAAAAAAGTAGAAATTAACTGAAAAAAACAAAGGTTAAAGGGACATTAAAGTTAAGAAATAGAACTAAAAACACCTTAGAAATTCACTGAAAAACTCAAAGGATATAGGGGCATTATAGTTAGGTTCAGATTTTACACAAACAAAACCACAGACATTTAGCAGTTAGAGCTAATTGAACTCATTATGACTTACGGCCCCACAATGCACTGCTCAAGATCTCACATATTACATCAATCATGACTTTGTCAGTGACTTCACTGATGACATTGCTAATGACATCTCAAATGACATCATCCAGTGAGTGTAAGTGTTTTGTAAATCTTCCTAAAACAAACCTGTGTTTGCTATAACTTGTCAGGAGCAATTTCAAAGCTTCCACCAAACGAGAGCAAACATTAAGTGATAGACCATAAATAATGTTGCTGCTCACAAATAGGACAAAATGCAGACATGGAAAATAATCTTTCTGTTTCTTGATTTGCAGCACAGCAGAGAGCGCAGTATGCTTCAGACCAGCAACTCTGCCGAATGAAACATGTACACAATCTGTATATGTTCAAGACACCATTGGTTATAATTGAAACAGATGAATCAGGAACAAAAATGTCACAATGGGGGCAAACATCCTTGAAAGGATGGAGCTTAACATGTTCCTGATAGATTTATGACATCTAGACTTCTTAATTTTAATCTTTTCATCTTTCCCTCATTAGTTTCAAACATAAATTAGAAAAGGCCTAACCAAAGACTTTCCAGGGTAAAAACATGTAACTGAGAAGAATTTCCTGCAGACCTCAGATGCCCTCTCCTTTAAACTAACAAGTCTTGAATCTTGAGCTATTACAAGACAGGAAATAATACTACTATTTAGCAGTTCCTGAATGTCAGGAACATTTGGAGGTTAGCAGTATGTGAACAGATAAGCATTTCTCAGAAATAGAATGACATGTAGATGGATCAACTGGTGAATGGGAATAAGTAAAACTTGGCTGCCACAAACTAAATGAGAACTGTATGAAACATAGAAATCACACTTTCTTAATCCTTCTTTTCGAACAAATATTCAATAATTTCTTCAACTTTAATCTAGTTCTATTTTTACCATTTCATATATTTCATCACAAGTACCAGCTGGGATGGCCCTTGGTCTTGCCATCATCACGTTAGTAATTTGAGGACAACGTGTAACTATACAGGCTGACAAACAGCTTGGTAGTAAACTCCCTAACAGACAACCTTCAACTAGTGGGCCAAGTATTATTAGTGCCCATTTAAGCAGGACTGTCGACCATGACCCACAGGAACCAAATGACAGTCCTATTTTGTATAGTTAGTAATTGTACTGCAGCTACTTCTACTTTTAGATTAGCTATTTCCACGGATGCTTCATGTATTGTTGTCTCCAGTAATCTGTCCCTTCTCCTGATATCCACAGAATTGAGAGATATCCCCATCCAAGGAATAAAGAGACACTTTGCAAGGTCTTTCTCTTGCTGGATTTTCTTGTTTTTCCCCTTTTCATGTCACTCATTTAAACTCCACCATCCAAAACTTCATACTGGTTTAACTGAGATGTCTGACATGGGGAAATACAATGCTCAGGTATCAAGTAGCTGCCCAATTTAGAGGTGGCCAGGTAGAGATTTGTATCCCACATATGCAAAGAGATTTCATTACATGCATGTGAAGGTACTCTGGGCCATGAACTAGTGATAAGTGAAAATTTAATATTAAATACACTGCCCCCCACTGTAACAGACGTTTGTAATGTTTGTGACCCGTTGGCATGTATACATATTTTTCCTGGAATATTAGTTGATAACATAAGATAAAGAATCCTAGTTTCTCCTATTTCTGAGTTATTCAGTCTCATTAGGAAATTCCCAGATCTCCTAGACATCGTAGTGAAATTTAGCAAATCTCCGTATGCTGAATCCTCGCTTGTACTATCAACTGGCCACTATAAATAGTTACTCAATCTGGTGTAATTAGCTTTTCTCAATCTAGGTTTTGGAAGTGAGTTTGTTTTCTTCTTGGAACCCAAGTAATAACCACTTTATACATAATAGAACATGAATCATCATGTAACAAAGCAAGATGAAAGAAAGGCGTTTTTCCTACTGTTGCTGGGAGTATCAAACATTTCCAATAGTCTGAAATATTCCTTTGCCTGTGATAAGCATTCATAGTCTGTATAGGAACATTGTCGTTATGTTGTTCATGGTGACGATGATGGAAATCTTGTAATACAGAAGATCCCGTAGACAATATAATGGGAATTAATATTTAATAGATGAATATGACACACATTATAAAGCAACACATCACAAATGCTAATAAATACAACAATCAGATTCTGTAGAACTTTTCCTTTTAAGTTCTTTCAATTTCTCTTTTTTTTGTTATTTATTATTTAATAAAGGTATATAGATATATGGCTCACTGAGGTTTTTCAGCACTTATGAGTTCTTTATTGATTTTTTTATTCCTTATAGTTCTTTTGCACTTTTGGTATCAAATTATATTGGGGTTTGTTGGTATGCACTGCTTGTAGCAAATCTGGCCCATGTTCAGACTGTTCTTGACATGTCAATGCAGGTGCCCTCATCACGTGAGAGGCATTTATCCAGTTTATATGATTAGTACAATCTACTCCAGTGTGGTTACAAACAGAATATGTAGCGACCTTTCCACTTCTGCTGCAGACAGTTTGTTCTTAGAAAATATTTTACTAGGACCCAGTCGCTAGGCTTAAGATCATGCCTTGGGTTCTACAGAGGTTCTGGCAAGGCTTCCTTCACTTGCTAGAACAAAAGTTGTACTTGCTTAGTTCGGGGCAATAAAATTGTCTCTTAGCAATTCATTAGACAAATGCAATGTTGCAGCATGTTGGGGAGGTCACCAGGCAGATATCAGGCTCCTGTAATGATTTCATGGGGCCCAGTTTGTTTGTTGAACCCGGTGTTCTGCGCATGCTCATAAGTGCCAATGGCAGAGCATCCACACATTTCAGGGTTGTTTCAGTGCACTGTGAAGGGGGGAGAACAACTCCTCATACACTGACAGGCCTGGTCCCTGGTGCCCCGACCCTTAAAAGACAACCACCAGGAAGCCTTAAAGACTTCCGGGTGAAGATGCAGTGATGGGGACAGAATCCGCGAAAGGAGGTGAACATCGGGGAGCAAGACGAGAGGAACAGGACCGAAGGAAAAGAGGACACACCAGGAAGTAGCAAGGAGGTGGTGTCAGAGGATGTAGGAAAGACACTCCCAAAAGCAGAGAGGGCAATCTGGAATGTGGGACAACAGAAAGTGACCGGAGAGCCCAATGGACGGGAAGGAGAACAGACAGACAGACACATCCACTTAAAGCCCTGCCACATCTCAGGAGGGACGTGGCTTTCCACAGTTGGTGTCCTTATCCGGGGTGACCGCTGTGCAGCTGGAAAGAGAAGAAACACTACATAAATAAAAGAACTGCTAACAACAGAGAAGACAATACATAAAGATGTCAGGGTTGTGAACTGAAAAAACCTAATAAAAAAGATAATTTTAGGTGATCCTTTTGGTCCTTCACGAAAAGGCAAACAAAGAAATTAATACCCCTCCCCTTCAAATGCACAATTTCACGATTTTGTCATTCAGTATATCATCCTGTGTCTCCACTGTGCCCACTGCATTTAGATGATATACACAATGACCCTCTGCTTGATGGCTGAGGCTTTGGTCACCCAGTTCATTACTTTGCTCAAAAATACAATTGCCCATGGTCTGACGATCATATTTTAAGCAGCCAAAAAGTTGGAAATAGTTCCTTCAACAAGTTCTTTGCAACACTCATGGCATCATTCAAATTAGTGGGATAGATGTCTATCTAGCCTGAAACATACAGACTACCAACAGTACATGCCAATATTTGTATGTTGGAAGCATCTCAATATATTCAGTTTGCAAATGTTCAAATGGTGCCTACGATGGTATAAAATGTCCTCTTTCAATTGATATTCCATTTCCAGCATTATGCAGTCTACAGTTGTGCATGTTTGACATATAGCTCAGCATGTTTGTGTAAGCTTTTGTTCTACCAAAACTGAGAGAAATGCCTGCACGTTGTACCCCGCCCCAAATGGACAGGTTTGTTTATAGTTGGTGCCATATTTAGAACCATTGCATAGGTAATCTTATTCTTCCTCCAGCCCCCACCAAATATCATTCAGTAATGTTCCTTCCTTTTGCTATTTTTGTATCTTCCAAGGGGTCGTTGACTTCTGTAATTCTTGGGGTCTTAAGTGTTCAGGATTAATTGTCAATACATTAACACAATGAAATATATACATTAATGCATTCAACAATGTTACAATGAATGGGCTATCTTTTATTTTCTCGCCTGTGGATGTGAAAAATTCTCTTACTTTGCACAGCTTTCCAGAGCTACGGGCTACTCTAAATGCATACTGATTATCGGTATACACATTCACTATCAACACCTTACTTAGTTCCCATGCTCCAGTAAATGCACTGAGCTCTGCTGCTTGTGCAGATATTTTTGCATTTTTACAAGTTTCAAAAACAGTTTTTATTGTGTTAACAGTATATACAGCAGCAGTACCCCCATTTGTCAATTTAAAATGGGACCCATCCACCTGTGGATCCCCATATCTTTCCTGGAAGGAAACATCTGTTCAATCAATTCGACCTTTCATCTGTTCTTCCAATATGAGGACACATGGGGTTCAAGGTGATGCATCAATGCAGAATAACATTGGGGGCATACAGTTGTAATTCATCAAGTGACAATAATAGGTTAAATGCTGTGTCTTTGTTTTGTTCAACACCAGATCAACAACATGTGGAATGCCTCGTATTTCATCATTTATTGTTCCATCATCCTTTCTCTCTTTTTTTAAACATTGCATTATGCCACTTCACTACTTGCTGGTCCTCTTTACACTCTTTACACATCCCTGCTGGCAAGATGATGGAAAACATGTGATCTAAGTCCCTTATTGTCAACTGTCCTATCTTTAGTATTCTTTCTGTGTGGGTATACTGTTCATTTGCATTTTAAGTAATGTCTGGATAGTCTTTAGCAAAAGCTACTAGCTCTGCCTTAGTCCAAGGTATGTGTACATGAAACACAGACTGAGTAGTCTGGAGCCTCTCCCATCAATACATACTTATTTTATCATCTCAAGTGTGGATATTAAATCCATCAATAGACATGGTACCTCTTCTTTCCTAATTTGAAGGTTTTGAGCCTTGTAATCAATATCCTGCACTTCTGTATCCTAGTCACATTTTGCTTCGACTTTCGATTCATATGCCCTGGCCCCATCTTCTTCCAAATCTTTAAATATTTGCTTGCACACATGTTCTAAAGCATGCTTTTTTTAAGATAAAGGTAAACTTTCCAGGGAACTCTACTTTTTCAACATCACTCCCAAAATGATCAAATCATTGCTTATCACATTGTCTGAAAAATTAACAGTGGTGGACAACACAGTACCAACTAATCTTTTAGACCTCTTGAGCTGTTGGGAGATACACTTCCATCTCTTTCTATTATCTAGTTTAGGCTGTTCATATAGAGGAGGGCATGTTGTTCCATTTAGTAACCCATCCATGATAAGGATTTCCTGCTCTAGCTCCGATGATGCCGAAGGGCAGGTTGGGTTACATTTTTCTTTCACTAATTCACCTTGCCTACTTTGTTCCTTTCTTTGGTCTTTTATTTCCCTGGCCACTTCTCTAATATTGTTTTTCTTATCTCTTTTTATCATGGCCTGTTTTACCAATTGCTCCCTGGCATAGACCTCCCATACATTTGAAATTTTAAATTGTGTAAATCTTATCTTTTTCTCACCTATTGTATTTAATACTTTGCAAAAGTAATCTAATTTTTCAAATGCAAACGTGCCCGTAGTCAAGAATTGTAAGTCAGACTTTCCTAATGTAGAAATTCCATTGTTTCAGAAAACTTCCAGACTGAAGTCCCTTTTTCATCATTATTTCAAAAGCAGGTCAATCTTTTGGCTGAGCTTGATCCACCTGGGTATGTGTATTAAATTGGTTATCAATTGTCTTACTTCTTAGGAACCTAAAAAATACACATAAATCTGTGACCTTTTACATAGCCTGGTAATTTAACATAATTATTCGGGGAAAAAACAGTACACCTAACTCCCTCTATGTTTTTTAGGGTTCTAACCACTATTAGTTTGTTGGGGACTGTAACCACTACTACTTTTGTTGGAGACTCTAACCCTTGTTTGTTGTACAGACTGTTGACTAACTAAAACATCATAACATAACAAAGCAAAAACCTCTGAAATTTCAATATTACCTGTTCTTAATGCCTGCATTCACAATCGCTTGGAGAGAGAGCAAGAAATCAGTGTCTGGAGGTGTACACATCAGGCTTAGAAGGAACAAACCAGCCCCTGGACCATGGCGTAGAGAATCCGGCTGGACTGATTCCATCTTTCTCAGCACTGCCTCCAGTTTGATAGAGCATAAATAATGTCACTGCTCACAAATAGGACAGAATGCATATGTGGAAAAGAATCTTGTTGTTTAGTTATATGCAGTGCTGCAGAAAGCCCCGTACACTTCAGACAAGCAACTCTGCTGAATGAAACATGCAGACAATATATACATGTTCAAGACACTATTTATTATAATTGAAACAGATAGGTCAGGAAATAAAATTATGACAGTGGGTGCAAACATCCTTCAAATGATGTAGCTATATATGTTCCTGATAGATTTACCACTTTTGGACTTCTTAATTATAGACTTCTCGTCTTTCCCTAATTAGTTTCAAACATAAATTAGAAAAGGCCTAATCAGATGCTTTCCAGGGTAAAAATACATAACACAGCAGAAATTTCTACAGGCCTCAGCTGTCCTCTCCTGCAAAAGAGCAAGCCTTGAACCTTGAGCTATTACCAGACAGGAAAGAATAACACTATTCAGCTGTTCCTGAGTGTCAGAAACATTTGGAGGTTAGCAGTAATAAGCATTTCTCAGATATAGGACAACATGTAGATGGATCAACTAATGCGCAGGAATAAGTAAAACTTGACTGGGACAGAATTCATAAGAACTACATGAAACAAAAAAATTACACTGTCTCATAAGTTTGCTCCCAGTGGGCGGGAGCATGACATATTGACCTGGGGAGGGGGGCTGCATGCTCCCCTCCGCATTTAAGAAGGTGGAGAGCTCTTGGGTTGCGGCTCATGCCCCCATCCCCATTTACAATATGGTCAGACCCGGGGAGATGGGGGCCCTGCACCTGAAATCTGCCTATGGAATGGGGCTGCGTCCCTCCATAAATCCAGCAGTGGGCCCTGGAGATCGGGTCCCTAGGGCTTAAAACGGTCCAGGGAGGGGGGCCATGTACTCACCTCCCCTAACAAAATGTGGTGGGCCCCTTGAATGGGGTCCCAGGGTCCAAAATCGACCAGGGGAGAGGCTGTATGCCCCCCTCCCATACTTGCTGCCATTGGGGATTGGCCATATATAAGTATTTGCCTACCTCTAGTACCCCATGCCCTGGGCACATAGGTACCCATTTACCAGGGTCTTATAGTGGTAGTGTGAAGCCCAAGGCTAATAATGTTTTTTAAACAAATATCTTCAGGCTACTGTATAGAATTATGTACATGCGTTTAACGTTCAATGAATCATGCAAGAACCAAGAGAAGGGGGGTGTTGACTTTTTAACACAGAGTTACTTGTTGGTGTCTCATCAGGACATAGTCACCTGTCTAATGCAACTATACCACAAGAAAAAAGGGAAAGGAGTCTAAATTATAAAGGTAGGGTGGGGTACAACCCTCAGGCAGGTTACCACCATAGTCATACGTTTGAAGGTACCTGTGTAAAAGCCCTTCTGGGTCAAGTATGGACAGCTTATTTTGGAAGCCTAGGCTACAGAACAGGGGAAGAAACACCACTAAAGACAGGTGATAGAACTGTATGGAAGTTGAATATTGACTAACCAAATTGTGCACGCATAATCACTGGGCATGGGCGGAGTTTTCAGTGTTCTGTTATGCGGAACTAGTGCTGAGAAAATTCCACCGCGTGGAGATCCACAAGCAGTGGAGTTTGGGTAAGTTGCGCTGCTCATGATGATTTTCAGCACCAGAAGTTTCTAACACGCTGTAAAATCAATGCGAACGCATCACACGGAGTGCCAGAGGCCGCTAACTTCTTTCTGCCACTCGAGTAGATTTTCTACTCGAGCAGAAGCTTCCTCAGTGCGAGAGAAGCTTTCTCAAAGCAGATGGGTGCGACCTGCTGTGACTGCCTGCGTTCGGAAATCGCGCTCACCAACATAGCAATTTCTCTCGCTGACCAACTTAAAGTTGACGAGCCGAGCGACAGAATAAACTTTGCTCTGCATCAATTTGCTGAGCTTTTGGAACTCCACGCTCCGCTGTCCTGAACTATGCCATCGGACCGGAATTCTTCGCCCACCCCTAAAACTCACCTCAGAGTTTAGCTTTCATCTTGATAATAATGTTATTCAAGGCCTTTGGGTTTCGGAGCCAGGGGTTGTCAGATTCAACTGTGGTTTGCTGTGCCAGTATGTGAGATTAACGTTTGACAACATTTGGGAAAGAGAGTGTATGACTGATCAGAATGGACTGCACTATGGGTGACTTTGAAACTGTCAAGGGTCAATGAAAATCTGCATAAACTGGGTCTTCATAAGCTAAACAGAAGAGGTCAATGGAAGGCCAGCATTTAGGCATGAAGTCAGGCCCAAAAGGAAGGACAGGCAGGTGTTGGAGGTATTTGGCTAATGGTAGCTGCCCTCCAGGAAATTCTGGCACCTACTCCTTGAATATTAGAGTGAGCAAGAGACATGCGGACTGGAGTTTGGTGAACACAGGTTAAAGGGCATCAGTAGTTAGAGGTCCTGTTATTACATGTGAGATTATGTTGATCCTGCCAGCCGATGTGTGCTACAACTGATGATAGGTGCTGTTTTTGTTAACATGATGGGTGCAAAGAGAAGTAAGACAAGAAAATCTAGTGGGGTTTACAGATTGAAAGGTCTCCTGTCACTGGAAGCAAGCATTAATAAACTTTGGAACTGGTGAGCTGAGTAGATGGTAAGGATAACAACAGGTGGTGGGAGACACAGTTGATAATCTATATGAACTAAGTTAAAGAGTCAAGGTTAAATTAGCTGGATAAGAGCAAGACCTTACAGCCTTACAAGGAGAATAGTGTATCAGAAGGAGGGTGTGGGATTGCTATTCATGTTAGAAAGTTGGTAGGGAAGTCATATATTGTGCAGGTAAGCCAAAGGATGTTTTTCTGGGAGTTCAGCTTGCTTCAAAATTAAGAAATCTTTCCCACAAAGACAAGCCTGTCCTCCCCTAAAGTGAATCCTAATACCACATGATTAACTGGAAGGATTGCCCCACCCTGCGGAAAATCTTGCTGTAAGTCACTGGATATAAAACATGAAACAAAGGCATGGTCACATGCGTTGAACTCCTCTGTGCTAAGGCCACCCTGTTCATAATGGGGAGGGCAGGGCTACAGCTATCGATTTACCATCCCATTATAAACGAGGCCTGACGTGGCCACTGAAAAAAGTTTTCATGACCATTGAGGAATTGGAATCTTTTTAGCTCACAGGAAATGATAACTAGTAAATGTTCACCAGTTTGACATCCACATGTCAAACGCAGCTTTTTCAGACAGGACGCTGCCCTCTCTTTCTTTTCTATCTAGAGGCCACATAATTGCCAGAACACTCACATGCTTGAAGCAACCATCATTCAAGTGCACTCAATGCTTGGAGAATCCAACTTGTGGTTCAGTATTTCCAACTAACAGAGTATCTCCTCTCTTAACAACAGAGAACCTCTTCATCATCAGCATGGGTGGTGCTTTGGGTTCTCAGAGCTAGTATGCCTTGACCTGGAAATGCAAAATGTATGCTCTATGAAACCTATATTTCTACATTTCACTCTTTGATGTCTAAACCTATGTTATGTGTTTGCATGAACACCTTCAGAAAAACTAGGCAAAGAAAATACAAGCCATCTCAACAACAACAGCAAATATATAAGGAAGAATGTTCAGGGTATGGGAGCCTTGCTCTTGTAGAAAGCAGGTGTATGTCAAAATAATATTAATAAACATTTCGTCTGACATAAGCAATTTGGCCGAAAAATGGAAGTAGCACCATAACGAATCATTTATGATGCCACCATTCCATTTGGTATAGATTCCCTTTTATGAGCTAAAATGGGGCACTATGTTTGTAAATAAAAAGGACACAATATTTTGTCAGAGGGTATTTAAGCATTCATAATCCAATATCATAACAAAAGGACAGTCGCAAGATCCCACGCCACCTAAGGAATTACCCACTAGGTAAACCTAGACTCTAACACACAAGGTACTGCATGTCGCATACCGCACTGTTAGTGACGCACGCAAAATTAGAGAAACTAACAGGAATTCCACAAGACAGTATGAGCCTCATTTACAAGGAAGTGGAGAAGCACAGCAGTGTGCCAAAATTGGCAGCGCCATTTCAGAAATGCAGGGATGCACCATATTATGAATATACGGCACACCCCTGTGTTTTATTTCTACTCGTTATTGCTTCTCCTATGTGTGGTACAATCTGTGACATTCTGGTGGCACTAGGGGCTTGTAAATAAGCCCCTACATATGAATATCTAAAACTGGTCCTTGGAACAGTTTCTGCGATGAAGGACAAAGGCACCCACAAATTATTGGTTTTAGCAGTCCTGACCCCCGCATCATTGCACTTTTCTAAGAGGCTGAGTATGCGTCATTCTCCAAACTGAACTAATCTATGCAAGAACTGTGTAACATAACATAACATTTGTTAACAAGATACCATGTGGCATTCCGCATTTACAAATGTCAACTGCCTGTAGGAAATTACAGATATACTTTATACATTACACATATGAACTGGGTTTTCAATCGCAGAGCACTATTTTACAACTTAGAAAAGTCATTTTATGAATCACAATAGTCTTTCTGCCTGGTGTAAAGATTGTTATGACCCTGATGGAAACACAAATAGAAATGGACGTGAAATGGGCATCCCCCTCCTACATGCAGTTCTGAAAGGATGTATCGATCATTTGTGATCACATTTGCAGCTGCATAGCAATCATCATGTACTGACAACTCAAATGGGTAGTATATGATTTTGAAAGAAGAAGCTATCCCTGAGGGTAGGAGGCAGTGATCCAGAGCTCCAGTGCTAGCTTCCTTAGTGTCTTCCCAAATAGGAGACTTTATTTAAGACGCAGCAGGGTGTTTGTAAAGAAATTCTTCCTTTTAGTGATCCCTTTAATGATCTTTAGGGGTCTGATGTTTCTTGTAGGGCTCCATTCCTATATACTAGGAAATCATTTGGGGTTCACCAGGGGTCGAATTTGCGACCCCTGACTTGCCCCTTGAGAACTCCCCGCACCGGATTTCCCAACCCTGTCCAAGATATTGCAAAGGCACTGCCAGAAGCAATAAAACTGGGCTTTTGTGAGCTTTTTGTAAAATTATGTTTAACCTGCAGCCAAAACCAATAAGTGACGTCCAGAAACAAATTCAGCAGTGAAACAGAACTGCACTTAACCAATGTTACCTTTTGTGACATGGGTGATCTGGACTGAGCAAGAAACCAGAACAGCGCTTTAAACATGAAAAGAGGGGGCGTGGCCAAGATGGCGGCGTGAGTGGACTCGATGGTCTGAGCTCCGCCGCCCGGGCCCTGAAATTGCTTTGTGACCGCGGGGCTTGTCGGTCTGTGGTTCTCCACCGTGATGCCTGGTGCCGGGGGGTATCGTGGGCTCTGTGTGAGCCGAAGAATTTAGAGGTAGGGCAGCGGGGAGTGCGGAGCGTGAGCCCCGGATCGGCGCCTGCAGCTGGACGACACGGAGGGCCGCGGTTTATACCGCGTTGCGAGCCCTGGGCCCGGCGGACTGCTGGCTGGGCGCGGGGGTGCGGCGGCGCCCTTGGAGGGAGCTGCGCCCTCGCAGAGACGTGGGGCCCGCGTTGAGGGCCCTGTGAAGACCTGGGTGCCGGGGCCCTAGTGACGACTGCGACCTCCGTGCTAGGCCCTTCTGGGTGGAATCCCAGAGAGGAAGGAGAGTGGATTGGAGGGCTCAGCGGTCGTCTGGTGCTGGTGCAGAGGTTCCTGGGTGGCGCGGTGGGTCTGAGCCACCGATCGGCGGTGCGGGCGGCCCGCGGTGGCCTTACCCAAAGCGGAGGTGAGCGGTGCTGGAAGGAGGCCCGCGGCCTGTCCTGCGGCGGATGGCTGGTGGCAGCCGGTGAGGGTTTGAGGCCCGGAGGACGCGGCCTAAGGGGACATTGCGAAGAGGCCCGACTGAGCTATTTGAACACCAGCAGTCAGTGGGCAGAGGGGATGGCGGCCTCCAAGCCAAAGCGGAACCGGACGGTAAGAGATATGCTGACCGGGGGGGCGCCAGGTGCCAGGAGGGGCCCCTGAGGAGCCACTGATCACGAGGTCTCCTGAGACAAGGAGGGAGATGACAGAGGACGAGGCAGCTCCAGTTACTAAGGGTTTTCTTACCTCCTTGTTCGAATCGCTCCTGAGCGACCTACAGGCACTCCACAAAGACATATCTCATGAGGT
Organism: Pleurodeles waltl; assembly: GCF_031143425.1. Lineage (NCBI taxonomy): Eukaryota > Metazoa > Chordata > Amphibia > Caudata > Salamandridae > Pleurodeles > Pleurodeles waltl. The sequence goes on along the minus strand of NC_090440.1, from coordinate 1,400,028,184 downwards.
GAAGGAGTTGAGAGTTGAGCTTACATCCTTGGGTGAGCGGATAGCGCAGGTCGAGGATGGTGTAATTGTCCGCGGCGAGGAGGTGGCGGACCTGCAACAGGCGGTCGTACGCTTTTGGGAGCAGCAGGATCTCCTTCAGATGAGGTGGAGGACCTGGATAATCGGTCGCGCAGACATAATATCCGCATTAGAGGAGTGCCGCTCAGGACTGAGAAGGAGGACATTGGAGACTTTGTGGTGGCGTTGTTCCGCTTGGTCTTTGAACTTGAGGAGTCCCGAGAGATGACCCTGGACAGAGTCCATCGTGTGGGCCGCCCTGGTGGAGCTGGGGACCGCCCGCCGGATATACTGGCATGTGTCCACAATTTTGGGCTGAAAGAAAGCATATTGCAAAAGGCACGCAATCTTCCGCAGGTCCATTTTAGAGGACATCAGCTCCAACTATACCAGGACCTTTCGGTTCGGACTCTGCAAAGGTGGTGTGAGTTTAAACCCAACTGAGCATTTGTGTGCGCAGGCGGTGTTCTACTCCTGGGGCCACCCGTTCCGCCTTGTTTTTCACTGGGAGGATCAGCTTCGCCAGGTGAAGTCAATATCAGAGGCAAACCGGATCCTTGGCTTGGAGGAGGATACCCCGGATCCAGGTTTGAAGCTGGTCCCGCTCGGCGGGGATGCCCGCACTGGCGGAGGAAGGAGAGAAGAAAGAAACAGCAGTGCCCAACTGCGTTGGAACAGATCTCGGAACGCCAGTCGGCAGTGAGCAGCGTGGCAGCTGGGACAAGTGCCTAAATGAGGAGCGGTGAAGGGCCGTTGGACGGCTGGGGGTCGCTTGTCGCGGGCCTGCAGCTGAATGAGGAGGGCCTGGGCGGCGGAGTCGATGGACTTGGTGGATGAACTTGTGTGGTTCTACGACCCTGTTGAGACTTTTACCTCTTAGGATGTGTGTGAGAGGACTTTTCTGGTATGAGCACCCGTTGTGTGTTGTGGTTATATGTTGGAATGCTTCCCTGCGAGTCTGGTCACTGGTGGTCCTGGCGGCTTGGCTATGTGAGTTGGAGCAGCAGAGGAGCTGCTCTGGATCCTGGCCCCTCCGTTGAACTCCTCCCCACCTGAGCAATTGTCTCCCTGTGCTGTATTACAGTTAAGTGTCTTAAGTTTGAATGTCTGTGGGCTTAATAATCTGACCAAGCGGTTAGCGATTCTGTTGGGCCTAGAGAAATCTGGGTGTCATATATGTTTATTACAAGAGACACATTTATTGCATAAGGACACATTCCGCATGCGCTCAAGGTGGTTTCCTAGGCAGTTTTGGTCCTCAACAACTACAAAGCATGCAGGGATGGCGGTACTGCTTTCAAGGACCTTTTCTGAGGAGATAGTGGGAAAGATACATGAAGTACAAGGCAGGTTCCTGGCCATTAGAATAAGACTTGGGGCCTTCTCCTTCACTATCGCTTCTCTTTATGCTCTGAATGCTCAGCAGGAGGCCTTCCTGAGACAGGCGGTCTCCCCAACACTTAGCTCACCAGATAGTGCTATTTTGGTAGGAGGAGATTTTAACTTGGTGATGGATAATGAGCTCGACTGCTCAGGCCAACGCTTTGGGCAAGCGGGGGCTTTATCGGAGGCGGGGCGTCAGGGGCTGGTTGAATGTGGGTTGGAGGATGTGTGGAGAAAGTTGCATCCCACGCTCCGAGATTACTCCTTTTACTCGGCGGCAACCAAGACTTATGCTCGGCTCGATCTTTTTCTGGCCTCCCAGGAATTTGTTTCCCGGGTCAGGGAGGCCACGATTGAACCCAGAGCCTTGACTGATCATGCCTCAATTACCGTACAGGTTACTGTGGGGGTGGGCCGGGTGGGTACTTCGAGCTGGCGCTTTAGGGATTCTTTGCTCCAGAGTGAGACAATGGTGGAGTAACTCCGACGCGCAATCACGGACTACCTTAGCTTTAATGATGATGGTGGCACTTCTTTGGAGACAGTATGGGAGGCTCTGAAGGCAGTAGTGCGGGGTGAGGTGATGGCACTGTCCGCGAGGGATAATAAGGCAAGGAGGGAGATACGGGAGGAGCTGGAGCAGAGGGTGGCTGTACTGGAGCGTTCCCATTGATCAACTGGCGCGCCTCGACTCTGGCAAGAGTTAGAGAAGGTGAGGCAACAGCTGAAGAGACTGGATTGGGATAGAGCGGAGTATGCGATAGTGCGACTTAAGCATAAATTCTACGTTGGGAGCAATAGGTGCGGAAAGCTATTGGTGCACCGGTTGCGAGCGCAGCGTGCAGCGTCGGCGATAAAACTGATCCATTCCCCTTCTGGAATGGAGGTGCGTGCGAGTGATCAGATTGCAGAGGCTTCTGCAGAGTTTTACCGGGGATTATACGCGGCCGATGAGCGGGACAACGTGGCCTTGGATTCATTTTTAGAGGGCATAGCAATTACGCCCCTTGGTGAGAAGGAGGTGTACCTGTTGGACCAGCCGATAAGGTTGGAAGAGGTTATATCGGCAATTTTTCGACTAAAGGTTGGGAAGTCCCCTGGCCCTGATGGGTTTACGGCTTTATTCTATAAGACTTTCTGTGTGGAACTTGCCCCGCTTTTGGTGTGGCTTTTTAACTCTTTTCGGACATCGGGAGCCCTGGCGCCTAGTATGTTGGACGCTACCATTGCAGTTATACATAAACCGTGTAAAGTTCCAGAGGAGTGTGCCTCCTATAGGCCGATCTTGCTCCTGAATATCGATGCCAAGTTATTCACTGGCATTCTTGCTTACCGCCTTAATCTTTATATGCCGGGTCTTATTGATCCAGATCAATCAGGTTTTATACCAAACCAACAATGTAGCGATAACACGAAGCGGCTCCTGCACCTGTTAGATAAAATGGACCGCTCCCGTAGGGAAGCGCTCTTCCTCTCTATCGATGCTGAAAAAGCGTTTGATAGGGTTCATTGGCCCTATCTCTTTAAGGTACTGGAGCGATTCGGACTGGGCCCAGGTTTTAGGTCCTGGATCCGATGCGTCTATCGGTCTCCCAGGGCGGCGGTTCGAGTTAATGGTGTGCTCTCCCTGCCATTCCCGGTTAGGCGTGGGACTAGACAGGGATGACCGCTTTCTCCCCTCTTGTTTGAGCTATATGGAACCCCTTGCGCAGCGTTTGTGGGACAGTCCCTTGGTTTCAGGTGTGAAGTTTGGCGGAGACCACAATCTCATTACCCTCTATGCAGATGATGTGATCCTTACTCTGGCGGAGCCCGTGACCTCACTGCCAGCGCTTATGGAGATAATAGCCGAATTCGGTCAGGTCTTGAGATTTCGGGTTAATATGCAGAAGTCTCAGGTTCTTAGTTTGTCGGTAAGCCCGGATCATGAGGCAGACCTGAGAGCTAGATACCCCTTTCTTTGGTCGTCCTCGAGCCTTTCCTACCTAGAAGTTGATCTAGCGACCTCTGCTGCTAAGACGGTGAGCTTGAATCATACGACGTTAGTTCGTGAAGTACAGCGGGACTTGGAGTCGTGGGGGAGACAAACTGTCTTGGCTGGGCAGAGTAGCGGTGGTGAAGATGACAATCTTGCTGGGGATTCTCTATGTGTTTCAGGCGCTTCTGCTGAATCCACCTCCCTGGATGATAGCCACTCTTCAATCGGCGATTCTGAAATTTATATGGGAGGGTCGGCCGGCACGGCTCCCGCAATGGGTTTTATATCGTCCTAAGAGGGGGGGAGGGTTGGCGATCCCTTGCCTTCTGCGATATTTTCATGCGACACAGCTGCGCTTTCTTTTGGACTGGAATCGCCCGCTCACTGAGAAACATTGGTGCTTTATGGATCAGGCGGTGGCGGGCCCGCATATATGGAAGGAGCCTTGGCTTCGATGTCGGCACAGGGCAGCCGGACTTTATTCCTCCGTAGTCACGGGAGCAACGTTACGCATATGGGACGCAGTGGCCTGCCGATCGGGGCTGACGTCTTTTCCGTCTCCGATGACCCCCATAGGCGCGAATCCAGCCTTCGAGCCTGGGCTTCGTCTGGAAGGTCTGAGACGCTGGTACAAGGGGGGCTGCAAGAGGGTGGGAAGTCTCTTTGATGAACAAGGGGTCTTGTCTTTTGATCAGATCAGGGAAGCATACGGCCTGACAGAGGCAGATAGGCTGATGTATTATCAGATACGGCACTGGGCTTTGCTGCTGGCGAACAGAGCGTTAATAGATAGGCCTCTTACACCATTCGAGAAATGGCTCTTGTTAAAGAAAGATGATAAAGGAGTCATTTCAGAACTTTATCGGCTTCTGCAGGGGGAGAAGCGCCCGCCTAAGACTAGAGGACAGTTGCGATGGGAGAGGGAGCTGGAGAGGGAATTTTCAGATGAGGAGTGGGTCAGTATATTCTACAGAATACATCACACAGCATATAACGCAGCGGGACAGAGACGTCATATAAAGTGGCCTCCTATTGGTATTATACTCCAGCACGTATACACACATGGGACCCTGTTAAGTCTGGCCACTGCTGGAGGGGTGTGGAGGCGTGGGCACACTCGTGCATTTGCTTTGGCATTGTCCCAAGATCCATCGTATTGGGAGAGCATTATTGATGATATTGACATAGCATTCCATTCTAAGATCCCCAGATTCCCATCATATATCTTACTGGGGCTGCCCAATCCCCTTACTTTTCCCTTGAGGTCGTTAAAAGGGAAACAGATGGCCCTGGCACTTAATGCAGCCTTGCAGCCGATCCTAGCTATGTGGAGGACGGACAGGGTTCCGACGCATACTGCGTGGCTTCAGAAGCTCTGGTTTATCCTTGCCATGGAGAAACACACACTGGCCTCTCAGCAGCGGATGGGTGAATTGGGTGAATTATGGAAGCCATTACTCCAGATTCTATCTGCAGAATTTACGGAGTTGACATGTCCGGCTTATTTGAGAGTTCTGAGACTGACCTGAACCTTGATCAGAATGCTATGTGGAGAGATATTTAGGGGGGCGGCGATTTGGTGGGTGGAGGGGTGGAGTGGAGAGACAGGAGGATGACACGGACTCTGGAGGGGGAGCATTGTTGGTGTATTTTTATTTGTATGTTTGTTTGGTTTTCATATACGGGACTCGCAGTCTGGAAGACCTTCAAGCGTACTTCGCCTGCTTACTGGATCGCTAAGAGGAGGCTAGTGGCGAGGCTCCTTTGAGCAAGGTTTAGAGATTGTCTAGAGAGACTCTTGTCTGTAGACTTAGAGCTTTTGCAGCGGAGATATATACCATCTATTGTACTGCGAAGTGCTGTATTTTATATTTTGTATTTGTATTTTTAAGTGCTTAAAACAATAAACAGATTTGATCCATAAACATGAAAAGAACAAAAAGAACAGATGATGGACGGAATGCTAAACAATGCATACATTCAACCCCAGTCACAAATATTTGGTTTAATCCATTGTTTTTTTGCCTTTCCCACCATCCCAGTTTGGACCCAGCCATATGCAAATCAGTCATGAGGCTGCTCCCAAATGTATCAGTGCAGCCCAAACTGCCAAGCCAGCTCCTCCCCAGGCAGGAAACAAGCATCCTGGGACCAGTTTCAGGGTATCACCCCTCATCATCCAGGCTAGAATGAATCCAGTGGCGCAGTGAGCACAGGACCCATATCTGGGCATGACCTTCTCAGTTAGGGCAACAAAAGCAAAAAGAACAGATGATGGACAGAATGCTGGACAATGCAAACATTCATCCCCAGTCACAAAGATCTGGGTATAATCCATCATATTTTTGCCTCCCATCCCACCCCAGTTTGGACCTAGCCATATGCAAATCAGTCTTGACCCTGCTCCCAGTGAGAACAGTCCAGACTGAATTGCCATACCAGTCCCTCCCTGGACTGGAAGCAAGCATCCTGGGACTATTTTCAGGGTATCAACCCTCATCAGACAGGTTAGCTTGAATCCAATGGTGCAGTGAGCATGGGAAACATGCAATGGCAGTTGGTGGTTTTAAAAACTGGTGAGGCCCCAAGTACATTTATTTACGTATATACATTACATACATTACATAAAACACATTACAATAAACAAAAAAGAGCAAAATAACCTTTAAATTACCTTTTCCTGCAGCACATCCTCAATGCACTCCAGTCCTGAGCTCCTAACTCCTCTGAGAGCAAGGTGACGTTATAAACTCAACCACCTTATCCAATCCAGATGCTGCTGTCATGCTGTTAAGCATAATCACAAAAAATAGCAGGCAGGAACAAATTGAATCAATAATTATACTAACCAAAGTCCTCACTTTTGGTTGATCGGGTAAATTACTTTCCCATATTTATTTAATTCATTTTCAGAAAACAGTATGTACCTCAGCATGATAACATATACAGAAATAAATTAAAACACATCAAATTACTAACTAATTACAAAACACAAAATCTAAAAACTAAACAATACAATACATAAAAATGGGAAATGCCCAACGGAAAAACTCAAAAAGGTCACAATAACTAATTTACATTGTGATCCTGCCTACAGCAAATGACCAAGGGGATAGCACCCAGCTGTAAACACCTAACAATTTTTTTAAGGTATTATGTAGTGCTTCTCATTATTCAATCTCTCAATTTAACAATTAACACCCTAAGTCCTGCTAGACTCGTGTCGACGAGTTTCGGCCCCATAACTGTTAAGCAGCATGAGTGAAGCTTCTGGTTTGGCTGGAGCAGGTTGGCTCAGCGCTCCTAAAGGCACCAGAGCCCTTGAGAGGTTTGAATTGCGCATCTTCAGTTTGGCCAAACCTACATGTACACTTTAAACAAAGGGGACACTCCTCGTTGCTGCCAATCGACTAGCCACTCGTAAGCATTTAAATCCATTCGCACTATCCCTCCCTACACTACCATTGCAAACCTCCAGCCTATCTGTCGCTTTTTCTATTTTTATTTAAAAAAATGTGTTTGGAAGGCCTGGCAGTTTGCCTCCGGGCTGCTCCTCTATTAAACAATGCACTATGGCACACGTTATATTTTTTTTAATTCCGTGCTAGAATGTTAATAGTAAATGAATAGGAAAGCAACATGATGTATGTGTGAATATGCATGAAGACACATGTGCATACACGCCATCATGCTAGGGCCACTGTAGCCTGATGATACAAACGTATCATTGCGATTTTTAACAATGCCCTATATGCCAACGCCGATTAATTTTGGCTGTGTCCTGCCTAATATTGCTTTTGCTTTCATGTAGATTACTGGGGAAAATACAGTCCCCTGGTTTTGTTTTCAAAATCTCCCTCTTTCTACTTTCAAAATCTTGCCATGTATGCAGTGTTGTTCAGCAGAAGCATTGGCAAAGTCAATAGGTCTGCATTGGCCAAACCAAAGGCAAGACCTGCTTGCTTTGCCAATCCTTACTTTGGTCTGACTCCAGAGTAAAATTAGTTTTGCCAAACATCTCTCCTCAGATGAATTAGGAAAAAGAGTAGATTTCCTGCCTACACTCAGAAAACCATCTGTGTTTGTGCTCCCAGTACCCCTGTGAATAGCAAAATGCTGAGTAGGCAGATTGGGCAATTTAGAGAGATACTGTTTGATTGCGCATAAAAAGAGCACACCTATTTTGATTGGTTGGAAAAGTGTTCATCTCACTGCTGTTTCAGCAATTTGCATTCCACTCTATCAACCAATTAGAGTAGGGCCATGTGTAAAGCCCAGTGGTTGGAAAATTTGCCCTGCCCTAGACAAGAGGATCACTGAGAATCCAGATATGCATTCACTGCCACACGTTCCTAATTTTTAGTGCATCATAAAGCAATGGTTCTGTAAATTCCTAATATTAACAAGTTATAGGCATGAAGAATTAAGTCAAGTAAAGAATTAAAGAACTGTGTTAAGTTATTGTTCTAATGTAGGGTTACAAATAAACCCTAGGCGGTTAGAATATTCTGATTGAAGGAGCTGTTCGCAGTTTTAAAATCTTCTTTTATTTTTTCTTGTGCGTCCTTTCTCAGAAAATAGAGCTAAGCCGACAGAGAAATGCAAGACTGGAATGGCGTCACCTTATCCCAGTGGATATTTCCTAGAAGGCATTTGGAATCCTGTTTTCTGCAACATGGTATTTTACAGGAACCCTGATAATTTCACCAACTGCTTAAAAGGAAAGCGACTCTTTCTGATAGGAGACTCGACGCTGCGTCAGTACATAATGTACTTCACAGAACATATACACAGTAAGCTTTTTTTTAATTCATAAATGGGGTTCCACGCGATAGTTTTCATGGTTTGAGTTTTAACTTTCTGTAAACGTTTGGTCTATTCAATCCAGAGTATTTAGTCTTCACATAATGTCTCTTTTACTTAAAGGATTTCATTTCGCAGCGCCGAATAACCTTACTTTTCCCGTACTTTCATTTTGGAGATATGCCTGACATCTACACGCACAACGCCCCATTTCAAACAACTTTGATCCCACCTCATTTGATTCTCTGGTCATTACTGCTTGGCCTGTTACGCCTCCCAAGCCCCTCCCTTCAAGAATTAGTGATTAAAGGTGTGACAGAATATTTGTGGGTATTTGGGCAAGCAAGGCAGTGAAGAGGTGCTGTTAATTATATGAAGTGGTTGTGTGACCTCACTGTGTAATAAGTCTGATCAGGTTCATTTGTAAAAACCTTAACTCAACCCTGGGCAACTGTAGAGCAATCAGGCTTTAACTACAGAACAACAGCAAAGCATTTGAAGCACCAAAACAATTTAGGAAAGCAATGCAAAGGAAATCGAAAACCAATTTATAAAAATGTATCTTATTTTCTGAGATTTTTAGACACCAAAATAAAAGAAACCTACCAGAGGGTTCCAGAGATAGTAATTATTAAGCACATCGTAAATCACTGCGATCCAGTGAAATTGCAAACAAGCATTGGAAACTACTGTGGATGAACACTGTGGGGTGGCCTTGGCCACAGGGATCGATGACCCTCAAGGTCCAGGTGAAGTCCAGCCAAAATCCAGTTGACTCTGGTTCACTTGTCTCCAGTCACAACGAGACCAGTGGTTCCCTTTAACTGTGGCTATTGCCCAAACTGCTCTTCAATGACTCTCTGCGGTCCAGTAGATGCAGGTGCAACTTTTGAGTGTCAAGGACCCATCTCACTGATCAGCGTTGACTAAGCAATTGTGGCTACCAACTCACCAAAGAGGCTTCTTCATCTTTTGTGGCCCCGGATGTCCAAACTGGAATGACATGGTGAGCATAATCAATGGATTAGACCCAGATCTGTGACTGAGGTTGAGTATTTGATAAGTTTCAGCACTCTGTTCATCATACTATTGTGTTGTTAACCTTTTGATATACATTTCACTGTGTCTGAGTTCCAGGTGTGAACCTCTATTCTCTCTCATGGCCTGTTTTATAAGGCTATCACATTTGGAGTTGCTCCTGCTGTTACAGACGGCTTTCTGGAAGGAGGGCAGGGAAGAGGAGAGGACATTTTAAATGGAAGAAGCCCCCCAACATAAACTTCAAAGACTTAGGCCCTCATTACAACCCTGACGGTCGGTGATAAAGTGGTGGTAATACTGACAACAGACTGGCGATAACTACTGCCAAATTATGACCATAGCAGTGATATCTCCCATTCACAGACACTTTACTACACCGACCACCAGGGTGGAAACAACAGGCACCACAGCAGTAGCCGCCTACAGCCAGGCGGAAGTTAACGTTCTGCCCACCATATTAAGAGACAAGAAACCACCACTTTTTCCGGGGCGGTACCAACAACATCAAAAGCTTGGCAGAAACATTGCACAGAAGAGAAAGGACTCACCTTTGGGGTCACAGGGAACAAACACGAGCCAAGGAGCCTGTGCTGCAAGTCTTCCCAGTGATATTTTACGTCCTGCTCACGAACACCATCCATGGCAAAGACGACCACAGTGAGTACAGCCGCCTAGCACACAGGGGAGGGGGGAGGAAAAAGAGAGTGCCACACACAAGCACAACATACACCCCCCACCCCACCCCCAACACCATACACACAATCAGATGCAGTAAGAAAACATATTTACCTCGTAGTCCTCCGGAATAATGCAAGGACAACAGGTATAGATGACATTGAGTGTAATAATATCAATACAGTAAAAAATACGAACAGTCATGTAAAGGTATATACATATACACAGTTCAAGGGACACTGTCCAGTCCTCAATGTGCGTGGGCCACAGGTCCACATGGAAAAGTCCAAGGCCCCACTTGTCTCCTGCAACAACACAGAGAGAACACTACAGGGGCATAATTTGGAAAAGAGGCAGGCACCTCATGGGGACGGGGGCATCTTAGCCGGCAGAGGATAGAAGACGAGTGGCTCTGGAGGGGGCAACATGCCCTGTGCTTGGTCCTAGGGAGTGCAAGGCCACAGTCTTGCAGTGGGTGACTTGCCCATATGCTCTGGAGGGGGCAACATGCCCTGTGCTTGGTCCTGGTGATTGCAAGGCCAGTCTCTCAAGTGGGTACTTGCCCACTGGTTCTTGAGGGGGCATTGTGTCCTGTTCTTCTGATCCTGCTGAGGATTGGGTGAGTGGGTGCCATACCCACTGGTTCTGGAGGGGGCAACGTGCCCCGTGCTTCTGATCCTGCTGAGGATGGGGTGAGTGGGTGCCATACCCACTGGTTCTGGAGGGGGCATCATGCCCTGTGCTTCTGATCCTTGGGAGTGCAAGGTCACAGTCTCTCAGGTGGATGTCACACCCACAGGATTTGCAGGGGGCAGGTCGCAAAACAGCAGACCATCCACCGGCGGTGAAGGCTGCTCAGTCGTGGTAGTGGTGCTGCTGGTGGTGGTGGTTGTGGGGGGAAGCTCCAACCCATCCCCTGCAGCCTCAGATGGCTGCCCACTGCTGGTGGTGGTGGTGCTGCTGCTACTGGTGGTGGTTGTGAGGGGAATCTCCAGCCCATCCCCTGCAGCCTCGGATGGCTGAACAACCATGGTTGTTGTTGGGGGCTCCAACTGAGTCCTAGCACCAGGCCCCTTGTCCTTCCTACCTGCTGGTGCAGGCCCCTTGCCCTTCCTGGCAGGAGCTGGGCATGGCTCCTTGTTCTTCTTGGCAGCACTTGGGGCAGGCTCCTTGCCCTTCCTGGCAGCAACTAGGGATTGCAACTTGGCCTTCAGGGCAGCACTTGGTGCAGGCTCCTTGCCCTTCCTGGCAGCAGCTGAGGATGGCACCCTGCCCTTCAGGGCAGTAGCTGGGGAGGGCTCATTTGCCTTCAGGGCAGCAGCTGGGGAGGGATCCTTGCCCTTCCGGGCAGCACTTGGGGCAGGCACCCTTTCCTTGAGGATGCCTGGTGCCCTGGATCCTTTACCACCATGAGTGGGAGTGGACACTACTGGGCCCATGGACTGGGTGGCTGAGGTGTTTGCCTGGGTTTTTGCCACCCTGGCCAGACGTGAAGGACAGGGGGGAGTGGTACAGAAGAGGTCAATGGTGGAGAAGAAAAGCTGCTTAGGGACATTGGGACAGGAAGAGGGAGAAGGTTTGGGAGTAGAGGAAGAGGGAGTGGTTGTGGGAGGTGTCTGTCTGCTGTGTTTGAATGCAGGTGCATGGGCTGGATGCTGTTGTGAGGTTGATGGCTGTTGGCTGTCTGAGTGCTTGTGTTTGTGTACCTTGAGGGGGGACAGGCACAGAGACAAAGCATACACTGGGTTAGTGGCTGCACCGACACCACCGTTGGCGTACACACCACCCTCACACACAGGGAACAGGCCTACGCACTATGCAATGCACTACCAGTAACAATGCTAGAAACCAGGGCATATACCACCAACTGCTGCATACCTGGGACCCACACAGCCGTGCCCATTAGTGGATGCCTACAAGCTAGATAGGAAGAATATCACATCAGAACCCTGGCCAACATGGGACCTACTCTACAATGTCAGGCCTGGCCTTGGGGCACCTACTGACACACATCCCCCACCCGGGTACCCCCCTACCATGCATAAGTTGTAATGATGGGCACTGTACTCACCACCTTGTGGCTGCTGTGATGCCCTCAAGCGCCCATCCAGCTCCCAATATGCCAACGCCAGTATGCAGGTCATCAGGGAGGTCAGGGTTCGATGGGCACTCCTTCCTCATTGGGAGGCCATCCCCAGCTGGGCCTCCGCCATCTTCCATGCCTAGCGTCTCAGGTCCTTCCATCGTTTCCGACAGTGGGTGCTCCACCTGCCATAGACCCCCAGGGTCCGCATGTCCTTAGCGATGGCACGCCATATACCCTTCTTTTGATGGGCCCAGAGAAATACACACAGGTAAAAGTATTTGTCAGACCATCCTGCCTGTTACACTTATGGCCCACCGTACACCTTCACATCGCCTTTGCACACAGAGGGCTCAGCACACAAGCTGCACGCTGCCCAGGGGACATCCACCAACCATCCTTACACAAGTCCTTCACGCACACTACTCCATTCATTCATGCCCCATGCATCGTGCTCACATTGTACTCACCTGTTGATCTAGAGGCCCATGCAGCATTCGGTACTAGGGTAGGACCCCATCCACCAGTCTCTCCAACTCCGCCGAGGTGAAGACAGGGGCCCTTTCCCCAGTCACACGAGCCATGGTAGGTTCCAGACACAGGTCACAGCAGCACATGGAGCCTAGCACCTCTCCTGTTGAAGGTCAGGTAGCAAGTGAGAGAACAGATAGAAAATGGCGGTGACGTCCGCAGCGGTACTTACCGTCACCGCCGGCATACATCACCATTGGCCACTGTACACCATAGGGGCCAATATCATCCAATGAGGCATTGCACAGCGGTTCCCGACCGCCTCCCGCAACGGCGCACATCGTCAGCGGAATTACCTCACTTCCACCTGTCCCTCCACACAGAACAGGCAGACACCATTTTAGGGGGAGGGCAGGCCCTGGATTATGACTGCATCACAGTTCACAATTGGACAAACAGGACAAATGCCACATACATATTTCAAAATAACATCATGCATTGTACTGTTGTGGGTACAATGTTCAGTTCGTGACTGGCTCCTTACTCTTTTTCCCTAAAGATTGCTACCGCTGTGGATGAATAGGAGATGGAGACATATCCCCATGTACAGATCCCTGGTGGATTTGGCAACAATGGAGGGCAGGCACATTATCCTCACCTACAGACTTGACAGGGCCACAATTACAGAGCTGTGTGCCCAACTGGAGCCTGGCCTGATATCAGCTATCTGTCATCCCACTGGGATCCCCTGCTTGTGCAAGTTCTATCAGTGCTCCATTTCCTGGCAACTGGTTCTTTCCAAGTGACAGTGGGCTTGGCAGCAGGAATGTCACAGCCAATGTTCTCAATAGTGCTGACCAGAGTGTTGGCTGCCTTGTTTAAACACATGTGCAGCTACATTGTTTTCCCCCAGATGGAGGATTTGGCCACAGTGAAGGCTGACTTCTATGCAATGGGACATATCCCCAACATAATTGGGGCAATCGATGGAACACATATTGCATTTGCCCCCCCTCCAGCCCCCCCTCCAGCGAAATGAACAGGTATTTAGAAATGGAAAGAGTTTTCATTCCATGAATGTCCAGATGGTGTGCTCGCGGACCAGTACATCTCCCATGTCAATGCTAAGTATCCTGGGTCTGTGCATGAGGCCTTTATCCTGAGGAATAGCAGTATCCCAAATGTGATGGCCCAACTACAGAGGCACAGGGTGTGACTAATAGGTGAGCCTGGTTTCCATCCAGTGGATGTTGGTGTATGGATATGGTGTAGGCCACATGGGATAGTGTGTGGCTAAATGTTGTCCCTCCATATTTGCAGGTGACTCTGGTTACCCCAACCTATCATGGCTGCTGGCCTATGCGGGGAATCCCAGGACAAGGGCAGAAGAACGTTACAATGAGGCACATGGGCGTACAAGAAGGATAATAGAATGTACCGTTGGCCTCCTGAAGGGAGGTTTTGGTGACTCAATCAAACAGGTGGATCCCTATACTACTCACCCAAGAAGGTGTGCCAGATCATCGTTGCATGTTGCATGTTGCACGACCTGGCCCTGAGACGCCAGGTGCCTTTTCTGCAGGAGGATGTGCCTGGAGATGGTCTTTTGGCAGCGGTGGAGCCTGTGGACAGTGAAGAAGAGGAGGCAGAGGAAGAAGATGTTGACAACAGAAGCAATAATTCCAGTGACACACAGGTAAGACACTGTAACTCCACTTTACATTTCAGTTATCTGTTGGACATTGTACAAGGCAGCCTCTTTCCCTATGTCTATGGCCACTTACTGTACCTTTTGCCATCTCTATTTTCAGATCTCTGTGCCCCACTCTGGCTCCTGCTATGTGTACTGCTACCCACCAAAGGTCATTCCTAAGTATATTTCACTGTACATTTGAGTTGCAATGCTTTGATAATGTTGTACTAATACGTTTGTGAATCATTTGACAAACTCCAGATTAGTATTTGTTCCAAGGGTGTTTATTTAGGTGCTGAAAAGTAAATGGAGATGTGCAATGGGCTGGGCTGATGTTGGAGGAAAGTCTAGGGTAGAGTCCAGTCTCTTGGTATCACAGGTGCATTGTCCAATGGGGCATAGGAAGGAGAGTAATGGCAGTTCAAGGTGGACATGGTGACAGAGTGGGACAGAAGGGTGGCAATCAGGAGAGTCTTATTTCCTGGTGGGGGTGGTGGCAATGTTCTCCGTCTTCTGCCTGGATCACAGGGACCGTTTTCAGGGTGGTTCTCGTTCTGCAGGGTGGGTGCTTGTGGCTTGTTGGCCTCCTGTCCACTAGCACCGGCGGAGGTGGAAGTCTGTTCATCGGTTTGGCTAGTGTCAGGCACACGCTGTTGTGCCACTGCCTCCCTCATGGTCTTGCCCATGTCAGCCAGCACCCCTGCAATGGTGACCAGGATGGTGTAGATGTTTGTTAGGTCATCCCTGATTTCCAGGTACTGTCCCTCCTACAGCCGCTGGGTCCCCTGCAACTTGGCCAGTATCTGGCCCATCTTCTCCTGGGAATGGTGGTATGCTCCCAGGATGTTGGAGAGTGCCTTGTGGAGAGTGGGTTCCCTGGCCCAGTCCTTCCCCAGTCTCACAGCAGTCCTCCCAGCTTCCCTGTTGTCCTGTGTCTCTGTCTCCTGAACCGTGTGTCCACTGCCACTGACCCCAGGTCCCTGATCATCCTGGGTTTGTGGGGTTGCCTGGGATCCCTGTAGTGGTGGACACACTGCTGATTGATGTGTCCTGAGGACGTTGACATGGGCCCGCTGGGTGGGTGCTGTGCTGGTGTTTCCTGAGGGGGGAGGCTCTGTGGTGGCTTGGGACTGTAGCAGGGAAACCGAATGTCCAGAGGTCCCTGATGGGCCAGGTTGTTCATCCTGATCTAGGCGTACAGAGCTGCTGTTGTCACTATTGGCCTATTCAGGGGGGGAACTGGATGTAGCTGGCACCTCCTCTCCAGTGACGTTGAGTAGGGGTCCTGTGGGGATGCAAATGCAGTGTTAATGTATCTGCATGTGCCATATTGTGCATGGGTGTGTTTCCCTTTATGATTGTGATTTCCCTGTCAGCTTGGCCTTGTGTGAGTGGTGATTTTGTGGGCTGGGCTCTCTACTGGGCATGCTGTGGTGAAGGGTGTCCATGCAGGTCTGTGTTGGGGTCCATGCTTTAGTGTTGCATGCAGGGCTTGGTATTGGGATTGGTGCATTCTGATAGTGGCGTATATGTGAGGTGGTGGAGTTATTGGGGTAAGGGTAGGAGTTTGTGATGGCATGCAGGTAGGGTGGGGGGGATAAAGTAGTAAAGATTTGACTTACCAGAGTCCAGTCCTCCTGCTACTCCTGCGAGGCCCTCAGGATGCATAATCGATAAGACTTGCTCCTCCCATGTTGTTAGTTGTGGGGGAGGAGGTGAGGGTGCACTGCCAGTCCTCTGTACAGCTACCTGGTGTCTTGCAACTACGGAACGCACCTTCCCCCGTAGGTCATTCCACCTCTTCCTGTCATCCCTGGTTCTTGGGTGCTGTCCCGTGGCGTTGACCCAGTCCACGATTCTCCGCCATAGCTCCATCTTCCTTGCAATGGACGTCTGCTGCACCTTTGATCCGAATAGCTGTGCCTCTACCTGGATGATTTCCTCCACCATGACCCTTAGCTCCTCCTCTGAAAACCTGGGGTGTCTTTGGGGTGCCATGGATGTGGTGTGAGTGATATGTGTGAGGATGTGTGGGGTGATGTGTGGGGTGTATGCTGTGAAGTGTGTGGCTGGTGTATGGGTGATGGTGTTCTGTGCCTCTCATTGAGTGGGTGCTCCTGACTTGTGTCTCTCTGTGTTGGCAATCTTTTTTTTGTTGAAAGGGTTGTGGGTAATCTGGATGTATGTTTTATAGTGGTGTGAGTGTGTGGTGTGTGTATGTGTGTCAGGTGTGTGTAGTTTGAATTGTCCAATCTGGTGATGTTTTCTAAATGTGTGTGTATTTTGAGTGGGCGGTGTGTACCGCCAATGGTTTACCGCAGTTGAAAGACCCCTCGTGGGGATTCGTGGGTCATGATACTGTGGGCGTATTCCTGTTGGCGTAACAGTGTGGGTTTTGCTATCACCAGTTTATCACTGACCTTTGGTGTGGCGGACTTGTGCAGGTGTCTGTATAGTGGCGGAATTCTCAGTGTGGGTCATAATACCCGTGGCGGAATACCACCGCAGGCACGGTATGTTGGCGGCCGTCAGCACAGCGGTAGGCGGCATTTACCGCCACGGTTGTAATGAAGGCCTATGTTATTATCTTTGGCTAGTCTATTCAAATAATCTATGACAGGTACAAATTAAAATACCATGTCATAATTTGAATAGAAATACTGCCTATATTCTTGATTATAGAAACGCGTTAATAAAAGACTGCAACTAATAGCATAAGTAACAGGCAAACTATGGTAAGTACTTCCTTCTTCCCCCTGAAGTCAGAATCTGTATACATAGATAACAATCTTTTGCATCCATCACCTCAACATACTCCTGCAATAAGCAATAGAAAACAGTAGAAGAAAGCTCTTTCTCTTCATGTAAGTATTTCACATTTATTCTAAATTTATCTGTTGTTAGTGATGTATGAGTAATATCTAAAGAACTATCAATCTTCGTAGTCTGGTTGGCTCTGTTCATCTCATAGTCAGCCCTACAAACAACAATAAACACATTAACACACTCACTACCGCCAATCCAATACTTTACGCCAACTAATTGTACTGTTTTGGGTATGTAAGTTTCTCATATTTTCCATAGTCTAAAAAAAAACAAAATCCTAAATTTTAAAAATTCAAAACAAACAATCAAAAATCCCTCCTAATTTTTTTTTTTTTTTTTTTATTCATTCATTCTGGACAGTCTCCTTGTCAATTTCAGTATAGCAGCTTCTCAAATCAAATCCAGTTATTCATTTGTCAACTCTAGTATTAATGTCTCTCTTAACCACGACATTCATGTGATTTTCCAATATCTTTTCCCAAAGTCGTTTCTCGCAATCTTCACGTGCCAAAGTAAACATTTTCAATGTCCCTGTCAAAACAATAGGTAGAAAAGTCTTCTTTGCCGGTCATTCGTAATTAAATACGCCCATTCTGGCCCAGCATATTGCTTGCTTGCAACTCTTTTTCTTTGCGGTCTTCTGCTTCTTTCACCTTCTTCTCCACTAGTATTTTCTCCTGCATGCAATTTCTTTTCTTCTTCAATTTGTGGAACTACATTAATCCTTCCACTCTTTGAGCTTTTCTCTGGCCAATTGACTCCTTTCAATGTCTTTTTCGTCAACAATTTTCTCAAGATTGAGTTTTCACTTGCCTTTGAACCTTTTTCTTCTAACGTTCCAGCAACTGGTTCAGGAAGAGTATAATCCACTTGGGCAGGACTACCCTCAATTCCTTTCCCAATGGGGTCTGCCCTTTCTTCAGTTTGGTATGTCAAAAGGCTTTCTTCTGAGGACACCCTCCTTTGATCAGATCTTCTCTCAGTCGATTCTTTTTGATCACTCTCATTCGAGGGCACCCTCCTCAGGTCATAATCAGTCTTTTCACTTTCTTCAAAGACTCTTCTACTCCTTTTACAGATTGTTCAACTTCTTCTGTATTTTGTTCTTTTTCGTCTGTTATAGGAGTAGGCACATCTCTGTAATTTTCGATGATCAGTTCACTTTCTTTTATTTTGCTCCCAATGTTGTCAACTGTCGGTAATCTCAACAGTCCTTCTTCCCTTTCTGTTGGATCATGCACTTTTCTCATGTGGCTTACATGCAACCAATTCCGAAAACCAGCACACTTTACAGCTGTCATTGTAGTGAGCACGATTTGATAAGGACCCTTCCACCGTGGTTCCAGGCAAGACTTTCTCACGTGCTTTCGTATGAGCACCCAGTCACCAGCTCTCAAGCTGTGGCCTTGACCTTATATTTGTTGTACTGTTGTTGCTTCCATCTGATGAGAAAAAGACCGAACCACATCAGCTAGGCTTTTGCAATAATCTAGCACCATATCCTATGTAATATTCACAAGTGCATTTGCAGGTATTGCTGGCAATCTCATTGCTCTCCCCATCAAAATCTTGTGTGGAGACAACCTAGTCTTCTTATCAGGAGTGCTTCTCATTGACATTAGCATTAGTGGCAAAGCATTTGGCCATTCTGAATTTGTCGACGCACATACTTTTGCCAATCGTGATTTTAATATTCCATTTATTTGCTCTATGAATCCTGAAGCTTCTGGGCGATAACTACAATGTAGACTCTGTTGAATGTTTAATGCTGAAAAAAGCAATTTTATCACTTCATTATTGAAGTGGGTTCCCTTGTCTGATTCTATAGAAACTGGAAAACCAAAACATGAAATTATTTCTTGCAAAAGTAACTTAGGTACTGTAAGGCTGTAATTTCTCCATCTTGGATATGCCTCAATCCACTGACTGAAAATGCACACAATCACCAACACGTATTTCAAACCAGCACATGCAGGCATCTCAATAAAATCCATTTGCAATCTACCTGTATGTCCCATGTTGACAATTGTTCGTTTGCCGACATTCATCTGCTGACAAATTACACACCTATGGCAAACCAGTTTAACCACTTGCCTGAATTTTGGATTCTACCAAAATTGTTTAAAACTTCTGATCATCGCATCTCTCCGTATGTGTGTCTGACTATGATAGTTTCTAGCCATTTGTGTCAACAAACTGTTTGGTAAGAGCACTTTTCCCTCCTTCTGTCATCCAAATTTTGTCTTCTCTTTGAATGCAACAATGTTTTATCCAGTCCCTACGCTCTTCTTCTGGAACATTGTTATGTATAGCCTTTAACTCCTCTAATGACTTAACAATCTGCATTGTAAAATTAGCACACACCTCATCATTTTCAGACATTAATTCCCAATTTCCTTTGAATGAAATTCCATTCTGAGCACAAAATTGTGCAACCTGGTCTGCATAAGCATTTCCCAATGATACATAATCTTATCCTCTCTGGTGTGCACTGCATTTAACCAGGGCAATTTTCTCTGGTTTCTGTACAGCTTGTAACAAATCATGTATTCTTTCTCCATTTCTCACAGGTGAACCTGATGAAGTTAGGAACCCCCTTTGTGACCAAATTTTCCCAAAATCGTGTACAATACCAAATCCATACTGACTATCAGTGTAGATCGTTACTTTCATCTGGTCTGACAATAAGGACTCTCTAGTAAGAGCCACCAATTTTTCAAATTGTGCAAAAATTACTCCTTTAAGCCATGAAGGTTCTAGTTTGCCAGTAACTGTACACACTACATATCCTCCTTTTAAGGCACCCTTGTTGTCTCTTAAGCAAGAACCATCAACAAAGAGAATTTGATCATTGTCTTCCAAACAAGTGTCTTTAATATTATCTCTTGGTTTGGTACATAGTTCTGTCACCTCCAAACAATCATGTTCAATGTCATCTATTTTAATTGGATCTTCTCCCTCATTTGGTAACAATGTTGCCGGGTTAAGCACTGTGCACCTTTTGATCATTACATTCGGTGCCCCAAGAATCCCTGTCTCATTTTGGGTCAATCTTGCATTTGTCAGGTACTGCGTTTTTGACCTTGTCAATAGAAATTCTATTGAATGAGGTACCATCACTGTCAGAGGATAGCCCATCCCAATGTTTTCACTTTGAGTTATACTCTGCTCAACTGCTGCAACTGCTTATAAGCATCCTGGTAAGGCTGCTGCAACATTATCCAAAGTAGCAGAAAAATATGCTACTGGACGATTGACACTACCATGTGTGTGTGTCAAGACAGACAAAGAACATCCATCACGCTCATGACAAAACAACAAGAAAGGTTTTGTGTAATCAGGCATACCTAAAGCTGGAGCTTGACACAAACACTCTCTCAGTTCAGTAAATGTTCACATGCATTCCTCATCCATCATTATGGGATCTCAAACATCCTTATGTGCCAATGTTTGCAGTGGCTTAGAAATAGGTGAAACATTTAGAATCCGCTGGCGACAATATCCTACCATTTCCAGAAACATTCTCAACTTTTTCTGCAAACTCGGTATTGTCATTTTCATTATTGTCGCTACTCTTTCTCTCAAAATTCTCCTTGATCCTTTCTCAATCAAATGTCCCAAGTATTTCACCTCTTGCTGACAATACCTCAATTCAGTAGGAGATACCTTATGACCATTACTCCCAAAAAAGTTCAACAATGCAACTGTATCCCCTCTACAACCTTCCTTTGTCTTTGATGCAATCAACAAATCATCAATCTACTGCACTAATGATGATTGATTAGACATTACCAGTGAAGCCAGGTTCTTTTTCAAAATCTGAATGAACATTGATGGTGATTCTAAAAGCCCTTGAGGAATTCTACACCAGCAATAGACTCTGGTCAGGAACTTGAAACAAAAGAGGTACCTACTGTCCTCATGTAGAGGTACAGAAAAGAAAGCTTGGCACAAATCAATTACTGTGAACCATTCTGCATCACATGGAATCTGAAACATTATCACTGCTGGATTTGACACAACTGGACAATATTTAATCACCATGTCATTTATTTTCCTTAAATCCTGGACAAGACAAATTTTCCCATTTGGCTTTTTCAAACCTATTATTGGTGAATTACACGGACTGTTCATCACTTCTTTCAAAACTCCATGTTCCAAAATCTGTTCTATCAAAGGTCTTATCCCTTCAATTGCCTCATTTGTCATTGGATATTGTGCAGTCTGTGGAAACACTACATTCTCTTTCACTGTTACTTTGATTCCTTCGACACCTTTAATCAAACCAATGTCTTTTCCTGATAAGTCCCAAACTTTTGACTTAACTCTTTCCTGTAAATCGATCAGCAGATATTTTATTTAAAAAACTGTAAAGAAATATAATAAATCTACCAAATTGTTATCCTCATTTGCCTGCTCATTTTCATCTGTCTGGTCAGCAAGATCTATCAAAGCAAATTCTCGAGACACCATCCTTCTTTCAACATCAACTGACAAATCTTCCCCATCACTGTTTGTCTCAATTTCAATTCAATTCAAATTAAATGATTCTTAATCATCTGATTTATTTCTGGTTTTAATCCTTCAACAAATCTAAACACCAAGTGATTCATGCTCTCTTTCTCAATTGTTTCCACACCACTGAATTGTTTGGAGGTCTTCAACAACCTTTCATAATATGCATGAACCGATTCCTTTCCTTCCTGTGATGTTCTATCTATGAATTGCCAATCAACATTTTTCAGCGAAACTCTCGTTTTCAGAAACTCAGTGACCTTATAATAATATTTCATTACTTCAGGCGACGGCGGACCTGTCTTCAAATCTCTTTGCGGTTAGCTCGTTGGCCAATCAACACTCCTTTTGCATTCAACCCACAAATCTGCTGGAACAACAATATAAAAAAGTGTATTCAGATCATCCCAAAGACACTTTGCAAGTTTCAGAAACCTGTCTGTTTGCTGATACCACTCCACTGGCTTCTCTCTCAACCTCGGGTAATCATTTGCAAAACTTAAAATATCACTGCTATTCTAAGGTACATGTTCAAAATTTCCTTCTGGTGTTTCTCTCATTGGCAGCATTTTCACTGACTTTTCTGCCTGTGTCACATCATCTTTCTTTGGTCTTTCTCTTTTCTTGACCCATCTGCCTTCCCATTTATCTAATGCTCTCCAAACTTGTACTTTCTCAAGTAATTCTCTAAGATGTGTTCTCATCCCTGCAGATCTTATGTGTATAAAATCTTCCTCCTCCATGTGTAATCTGTAACTTCTTTTCAAAGTTTTCATTTTTGACAAATCAATGTCATAATCGTCTGCTACTTCTTGTAACTGCTGGTAAACTCTCTCTGCTCCTCTAGTAATTATTTTACACAGATATCTCAATTGAGCTTCAGTATAGGACTCAGGTCTGTTCACACCCATGGTCCCTTCCAAGAGTTCATTTCCTTCCATGTTCAATCTCATTCTGTTAATTTTTTCTTCCTCTATCTTTTCTCTCTTGCATTTTTGGCTTACTTAATTCTTCCAACCATTTTGCTATTTGTTGTGCAGACAAACCTTTCAAAGAAACTCCATTAACTTGTGCATCTAAATCTCGCTATTGTCCTGAACTCGTGCATTGTTGTGGAACCATTACTTTCTGTCCTTGACTATTATAGAATATACTCCCAGAATTCTCAATAGGAGACAAAACTATTAAAGAATTAGTCTCATTCAAGCTTCGTCCTTGTCTAGGAACTGATTTTTCCAAAACCCCATTCTGAATATTAATCAATGAACTCACCCCACTATTGTCTACACGTGCATATAGTGAAGTTACCGGACCCATCGTAATAGGTACAGTAATTGCATCTGGAATAGCTAAAGATCCAACCCTCTGCATCTGTCCTGCACCCATGCTCTACATTTGTGAAATCTGTATTAGAACAGGCTCTCTTATTTTCATTCCTTCCTGACCATGAGACAATACTAAATTAGTAGTTGTTCTTACAATCTGAGCCTCTGGCTGTATTTCAGGAGTGTTTATTTCGAACAGCTGTTTGTTGTTCAATGAATCATTCAAATTACTCTGCATCTGAACTCTTTCATTGTTCAGGATACCCCTTGATATTTCTGATGTGGATGGTGCAGTATGAATTGTATTACTAATTCCCCTCCCATTTGATTTGTTATTACTTCTCTGATTCACATTTGGTGGAGGATACGTCTCTAAAATCTGAGAAACTATCTCATCATCACCCATCTCATCGTCATCATTAAACATGACTTGTTTCAAGTCTTTTAATTTTTGTTCTTTAGTCTCTGATTAACAATTTTTCTTTTTCTTCCCATCTTTTGTTTCATCCCCATCCTCCTTTGTTCTTGCAGGAAATAATCTGATTCCCTGTAATGTTTCTACTCTCCACCTTTTCTGCTCTGCATCCCATCTAGCTTCCGCTAACGTCTTTTCCACTCTTTTCATTTTCTTTTCAAATTGTAATGCCTGTTGCTGTCTGGCTACCAGCTCCCAAATTGCTAAAGCTTCATATTGTGCTGGCCTCTGTGGCATTTTAAACTGTAAATTTTTAACCTGAAATCATCCCAAATTCTTAAATTGAATGTTCCAATTCGCAGAAAAGCCAAACAACCTTCTTTTCTTGTAATTTTTACCCAATGTTTCAACCAAAGACCTGCTCCCTTTTCCTCAATTGCAATATATGCCAGAGTATTCTCTGGTGGACAAACCTCTATTTCGAGTGCCGGAATATACTCATCACCTCTCAGTGCACTTCTCAAAGGCTTGAAAAACTTCATTTTCAACTGAAATTTATTTAAACTTGATGTCCACAACAAAAATTATTTACAAACTTAATTAAACGAAACAAATACAAATATTAAATTGAATGAAAAAGAGCAACCAATCAAGAAAAGTGACAGTTCTATTCGACCCTCTTACCTTCCAATCGCTTTACTTTATTGTCGGACTGATTGACGAATCCGTGTGTGACCCTTCTCACCAATCAACCAATCCCAGCGCCTCACCACTTACGTCACACTAAAACATTCACACCTTCTCAGCTCATTCGCTGAGACACTGACAAAGCCTATCATACCGATTCCTTTCACAACCCACACATAAAGCCAACGCAATATTAATTCGGGAGCTAACTTAAACCAAAGAAAAAAATAGAAAAACGAATTTGCTCATTTATTACAGGTAGGGTAATACAATCGCTTCAGAACCTTCTAGTTTTCACCTACGCTTTTTCACAGTTCATACAGTCGTGAGTAAAATTCAACCTGTGAACTTCACTTCTCAACTGATCCTTGGACTGTCGTCCTAGTGCACTTAGTACTCACCAAGTCTTCAGTATAGTTCCAATCACACCAATTATCTCACAAACTTGACTTACCAATCACGCCGTATCGGTCTACAAAATGAACAAATTACAACATATACCAAGTGTCTCACTACACCTGTCAATATACTCCGGAGTCCCAGACCTCTCTCCTTAGGTCTGTCATCAACAACCACGTGGGTAATTTTTCCTTCATTAAGTGCTGCACTCAAATGAAGAACGCCGCTTCCCTACTCTCATGCTTTTAGGAAAGCGCCCACTCCATCTAAAATCTACTTGAGTATTTCCACTCCTCTAAACTCATAATCACCTCAATCATCTGCAAATTAGCTCAAGCTATGCAAGCACAAATCACTTCACTCAATTCAACCAAACACCACTAAGAACATACCCTTCAACCTTGAGGGTCTCCAAGAACTGAGGAAAGTCACTTAAGGCAACTAGCAACTCATCTTGTTAAATCCGTGTAACATTTTAGAAAAAAAGAAAGCCCAACACATTTTTTTTTCACAAAGAGAACCTTACATTAACCACATTATGACATCATCAAACAATGACATAACCGTAATCTGCTACCAAAAACTGCTGCAGCGCCACAGAATCCTAGCTATTATTTATATTGTATAGCGGATTCTGTGCTAGAGATCAATGGATCGAAGCAACATAGGTTTGAGGGGTTGTCATCAATGTGAAATGTAAGCATTAACAATAATCGGCATAATCAAAGATACTAAACCTCAAACAATAACCACACCAGTTTATTAAGAAGAATTATACAATTTATTTCCCTAGATTAACAACACTACTGTTAAGAAAATAACTCTCAAACACAAATGGTAAGCATATAGAACCAGTAGTGGTTGATTAGAACGTCTGATATATCTAAGTTTAATCAAAACAACCAGACAAATAATCTCCAAAGGAATTACACTTATTAATAATACCAGAACTGGTAATAATGGTAAAGTATACATTACTACAACACTCCAAAGATGTCAGTATAAATCATGAGCATTCTAAGTTAATACCCTCACTAACCACAAATTAGCATTAAAATGTTGGGCTTCATGTAAAAAGAATTTAGAAACACAAATTTAGGAAAAACTCTTTAACTGGGGTTATTTTAATAAAATACATATTAATATGCAGCAATCAAATTATAAGTTGCAGCTGGTACTTGAAAAGCAAAAGAGACACATGTAACATTACAATGACATACATTTCCAAATTGATAGCAACAAGCAGTCTACTTCAGCAAGGGGACACCATCAGACATCTCTTCAGAAGAATCGGGCCTAACAACAGCTAAACCCACACTGCTAATATGACTCAAACTATCAGCAGCTACACTGGAATCTAACGACTTCAATTTCTCCCGCTAAAATCTGCAATCCGCCTCTTAGAATCTGAACCTGCATCTGCCTAAAGAAGAATCCTACTCGAGTTGTTATACTGATCTTTAAAAAGCTTATGATTGGTCAGTTCATGGGGTGGTTACGTGTCAGCCAATAGAAGTTTTAATTGATAACCTAAAATACGACATTTCATTAACTAAAATATTTTCTCAACAGTAACTTTTCCTCTTCCAACTCGCCTGTAGCTCCATTGTTACATCTCGTCTAAACTTCTCTTCTCAGGAAGAAACTTTTTCACTTGTAACATTCACTTCCATCCTCGAGGAAGAAATCACGTATTAGTAACATTCTCAAACAATAGAACATTCAACTTATGTAATACTCAGTTAAAACATGGCCTTGTAAGACATAATGCAGCAACCCACTAGGGGTAGCTGTGGACACATCTATTGAAGCATCGAATACACTTTTATGCAAACATTGAATTATGGAATATAACCACAACATTTAGTTAGAATTGTGCTCAGTTAGAAACAGAAATGAACTGCGGGAATCATTTTCAAAAGTCACCCGTTGTACACGTTAATTTATTATACATTTGGTATACCAAAATCATTAATAAACATGTTAGAAAATTCACACTCTCACGACCCCTTTATCAGATCCAGTACTCTTACCCTACAGTCTCCCACAGTTTATCTGCATTGACGCTTTCTCCAGCTCTGTTCCCAAGAAAAGAATTCGGATCCTCTTCTCCTATGAAAGAGATAAAGCATCTGCAATGCCATAGTAAATTGCTGGGACATGACTTGCTCTAAAAGTAACATTGTACCACAAGAAGGTTAATGCAAAATTAGGTGAGCTGCAACACCTTCACGTCCCTGGCTGGCAACCTGTTCACTATATTTACAACTACTTTGTCCACATTAACAACAACACCTTCTTGCTGATGAACTGCGCCCCACAAAATGAGAGCTTCCACCAATGGAAATAACTCCAAAAACTATGCTGCAGCTCCCATGCATCTAGTCCTTCAGTCGCTACTCAGCAAACCATCCATCATGCCAGAGAGTTCCTTAACCTGTAACTCCTGCAGCATCTGAAAAGGTTTGGATATTCCAATCTGCCTCTTCCCCGAGTCCAACCAAAGAAATTTCATTAAACTGTTCCATACAACGCTTCCAAATCCTAAAGTCGACATGCACTCTGGCTGATAGCTAGAACTGATGTCCTCCTACAGAATGTCCCACCTGCTCTCACCACTATGTGCGCAGTATTCATTTGTCCCAGCAGTACCTGAACATCCTGTACATGTGCATTTGACTTTTCCAACATCATCTCTAGCAACCTAATCAACAACTTCTTCTTGTCATCAGACAACCTTATCTCCATCTTAATAGATTCTATTTCAATCCCCAAAAAGAATAACCTCATAACTGGTGCTTCAGTCTTTTACTCTGTCAAGGGAACTCCAAAGTCTGTCATCAAACCTTTGAAACTATTTAGCATCTATTGGTATTCTCCTGACAAGGCCACACCAAAAAAATTAAGCCCTTCAGATAGCATGTTACTGTTCTCACCACAGTCACAAATATGAACAACCAATGTAGAAATGTATTTCTCAAAAAGAGCACAAAACACAGAGCAGCCCATTAGCAGTGCTCTGTCCACAGACAACCTTCCCTGAAATTGAATGCCCAGCAGCTCATAATTATCCAGATGTACTGGTAAAAGGTGAAATGCTGACTTTATGTCACTCTTAACCATTAACGCCCCAAAACTTACCTCCTTCAGGTTATTAATAGCCAAGCCTACAGAAGATTATTTTATGGACACCTTATACTCATATATGTAATTATTTACTCAATCACCGTCCAGTCATGACAGATGCTTAATTAACTGAAATTGCTCTACCTTCTTCTTAGGCAACACACCACCACTGGTTGACACAGTAACTATACCCATCTTTGTCCCATGGGACCTCATACCCCTACCTGAAATCACGTTCAAAACTCAGCCATAATGTTTGTTCATCCTACTGCTACTGCCAGTGATTTAGCCTGTCTAGCTTAATTTCACTATGCATGTTTCCTAATAGGACCCTTTCCCCCTTTCTGTCCCCCTTGTTTTGCTGCTGCCAGCTGCCTATCAACCAACTCTACGTGCGCCTCTCCTGCATTAGTCCCACATTGTGTAAGTGGATGCTTTGCACCACATTTGGAGCACTAGCCCCTAAGTTTGCAGAATTGCCTACCACAAATCCCCCTGTTATGTGCCCTGCAGACTCCTTCCTACACTGTCTACTGTCTCAAACGCACACCTCCACAGGTGGTATGTGCCAGAAAGGTCTGATACACAAACCATTTGCTGTGAACACTGTTGGCACTGATCTTGTGCGGGCAATGAGGTTTAACCAAAAGTAATTATCTAACTCCCTCATTTCCCTTCGGCATCTCCCACCAAGGGTGCCCAAAACTCCTCATCAGACCATATTTGCGCATATCCGGTCAAATGTAAAGTAGGCCTTTCTAATTACTTACATATATTTGCTCTGCAATGCTCCTGGTACTTTCCACAATACAGGATTGTGTAAATGAGGAATGGCACTGTCCAAAATTCTATCATAACAGGTACCGAGACCTTTTAGCAAACTTATTTTTCTCCTCAATTAAACACCCTTTGGCCCATACCTCCCTGTGCAACAGCTTACATATCTCTATGTTTTTCCCTTCACAATGTTTTTCCTTAGTGGCCACCATTAAATGTGCCCTCAATGTTTCATATTTCCCATGTAGTGGAGCTTATTTTCTTTCAATACTTTACTTTCTTTCTCATCTGCCCCTTCTATTGGCTACCTTCCCCCTTTTCCCTTTCCCTTTCCACTTAACATCACCCTTGTGCTCCATCCCCCTAATTTCTCCCTACTTTCAACTCTATCCTTATCAACAGATTTTATTTCTCTCCATCGTCTTGCTTGTCCCCTCAATGCCAACCCCTTGATTTAATACATATGTCACTTTTTTAATCTCACCACAGATGCTTCCACTTGTTCCTACTCACCCCAACATCTTTTGACTCCATCATTGGCATTGCACTGACCTCTGTCCTCTTGCCTAGTCTTAAGGCTAAGGTCCACACCAAAGCCTGCCATCCTACCAGCAGCCTGGTCTCCAGCACATTAGAGTTCATTGGTAAATCCTCCAACAAAGGTCTTGATGGCCATACAATGTTTCAAAAATCTTAGGCCCAGAATTACAAGAAAATTACACCAAATTTGACAGCGTCATGCTCCGTCATTTTCAAAACACAGGGATACATCATATTCACAAGAATACAGCGCATCACTGTGTTTGCCTCTGCGCTGCACTAAAGCCCGCACCCTTGCACCACAGTGCAAGGATGGCTGCATTGAGGTGAAGATTGTTTTCTGAAGGGAGGGTCACCTTCCTGCACAAAAACAATATCCAATGGTGATAGAAAGAGCAAAAAACTAGGAGAAATGAAAACAATTCTCCTTGTTGCCCCATGCTAATGCCACCCCTGGGGTGGAGTTAGATTTTAGCGCTGCCACAGATTTATAGGTAAACTCATAAATCTGGGGCAGCATCACAATGAAATGGGTAAAAATGAAATGGGTGTTGCTGTGATATTCCCACAGCAATAACCGTTGCACGCCCCTTCCACGCAAAGTGCTGCATGTGAAGGGGCCGTATTTACAAGGTGGCATTAAGTCACAAAAAGTGTCTTAATGCCACCTTGTAAATACTGCCAAGTGCTTAGCGCCACCGGAGCGTCTCTAAAAGTGACGATCCAGAGGGAATAGGGCCTTGTAAATCTGGCCCTTCCTCTTTATTTCCATACAGTATCTCAGAAGTCTTTTGCATGCCAACACGTATTTTGTCTATGCTGTGAGATTTCATCAGAGCTACAATATCAAATATATACACTTTAAATTCCCCCACGATCAAATCCAAACTAAACCATCACCATGATGTCACCGACCAAGTCACCTCATGTAAAAAGATTGCATACAACTGTGGATTCCAAGTGGAAAAAAACCTATATTTAATCAAAGTGTGTTAAGTCAAAGTGCAGTATGGTTTGATCATATACAGTATTGGAGTAGGTTAATCGAAGACATCTGGATCATTTGGATTGGGTCACCAGAGGAACTATTTGAGATTGTAGCCTACCTCAATTCTAATGCTTACAGTATGTTGTTTACTTTGAACTGTTCTAAAGAGACAAGAGAATTCTTAGATGTGGAATTTTATGTCAATGGTCAAACACTTCATAGCCGTATGTACCGGAAGGAGACCTCGTGCAATGCAGTGTTGCATGCATCAAGTGCACATCCAAAACACCAACTGGATGCGATACCTTAGTGGGAAATTGTCAGAGAGAGGAGGAACTGTAGTTCTTATACTGAATTCAGAATGAATATTGATGATGTTGTTCAAAGGTTCCTCATTAGAGGTTATGACAAGCATGTGAAGCCTGCTAGCAATACGGCCTTGAAATTGGATAGACTAAACACCCTAAAAGATAACAAGAGGTGTGTTTCACCTTTTTATGATGCCATTAGACATGTTGTTACATATGGAAGAAATATTGATAAACTTAAAAGGATATGAGCAGACATTGGTATTTACTGATTGAAGATGATAAGTTCCATTCTCACAGTACTACACATACATAAATTACAATTCAAAAGGGATGCACTATTAGGAATATTCTTAGCCCAAGTTATCCTAGCCCTTCAAAAGAGACATCATGGTGGTCTGTACGGACAAATTATTTTTTTACAAATGTGGCCGTTGTGTAGTCTATAGGGTAGCCAGAGATAGAGTGGTATCCTTCAGCTATAATAACAACCTAGCATTTCCTATTAAAAATAATATCAATTGTTCCACACAGTTTGTAATTTATGTCCTAATATGTAAGCGCAAAAAGATCTATGTAGAGAGCACTACCTGGCCAGTATGGGAAAGAATTAAGGACCATTTTAGGGCAGTAAATCAAGGCAATATCCATTTGCATTGCATACTCTACATTGTGGTGAACAAGAACACCATCGGGTATTGAGACAGTTCAACTTGATATAAGAGGTGGTAATTGGAAATTGAACCTGAGGAGACAGGAAAGATTGTGGATTTCGAAATTAAAAGACATATATGTTGGTCTGAATATTGATAATGAACTCCACTTTTTGGGGGATTAACAGAATGTACTGCCTTTACGAATTTCAATTACTGTACCCAGTATATTGACAAAATGTGCACATAATATGTATTTTACGTTGCATACTGGTAGAGGATTCTGGATCCACTGTTTGATATACATGTACACTATGAATTCTGGACATGAGATATAAGTTCTGAATATTGGCAACAATGTCAATTTGTAATGCAAGATGTTTAATTTTAGATGAGTCATTTGAAGCAAACTATCACACTAGACATTTCTCCATTGGGAACCTGCCTCTAACTACACAAACACGTCAGATCCTGTGGCCTTTTCTTCATAATTCCTTGTATATCTGGACACTTATACTTTTCACTGAAACTCTTTGAGAGAATTCCTCAGGTAACAATGAATTTTATGATTGAGGAATGTATGTGACATGTTGTAAGTACTCGAGAAGGACATAGACAGGGTGGTTGGCCCAAGCCACTTTTAATGAACTCAGTTGAGGTTGAGGTAAATATATTAATAGTAGATTTTCCACTGATGAAGGATTAGGTAAATTATTGTTTCCCAAATATTCTTTCTCAAATGGTACCACCTGAAATTGTTTTTAGATTATGTTTGGATATGTCCTGTATACATAAATGAAGGAGAATCCGCCGACAAATGTTCTTCCAAGATGGCGACCACGATGACGTTACATGGGGTGCAATTCTTTCTTTCTAGTATTGTGGTAGAAATACATAAACAGCAGTTGGCTTATGTGAAAGTGAATCGGTTATGGGGCGTGGCTAGGCACCAACCGTGACGGATGCCATTTAGTGAAGCTCCTATCGCCACTCTTTAATCCACCACACATCCGTATTCAATCCGACCTCCTGACGGAGCGGAAGGGCCGTGATCGGATAGGCTGACGGGGTGAAGGTTCGGGGGTGAACCTGCTCTGAGAATTGCGGCGGAGAAGAGCTGGGACGCCCTGTGGCCTGTGGGCGGTGGCACAGTTGCACGGTCTAGGCCGCGGAGAAGTGGTGCGCCGTGTCATTGGACCACCGCTGGTTGGTGGAGCGAGGAGGGCGGCGACCTTGGGCAGCCCCTAGGACAGGGGGCTTGCTTGTGTGTGACCCAGCGAGGGTGGTATTGGCCAGCAGGACAGCGGCCGGCGCCCAGTGGTGCTCCGCTCACCGGGCCCCCCTCCCTCTCTTCTGGTGGTGGCGCCAAAGACATCCAGGACCGAGGAGGCAGATAGTAAGAGGGGCGGTGATCATGGAGGCGAGGTCGGAGGAGGCCCGCCGTTTCCTAGCAGACCAGTGGTGGAGGTACGGGGCAGGGGTGGGGTGCACTGGGCCGCTCCCCTGCCTTTTTTCTTCTTGGGAAGAACTTTTGTTGGAACAGCCGGATGAGGCCCGCTGCTGGATAATGGACCCGCGGCGGTGTTGTGGGGCTGGGTGCAGTGCAAGCGGACTGGGGGCTCCTCCTTCCCCCCTTTTTTCCCTGCTAGTGAAGACCATTTGGTGGCACTGGCGTCTGGAGGTGGAGTGGCACGGTGCGGACCCGGACACGGCGCATAGGCAGGGGCTTGACTGCCTTTTGGGCCCTGTCCTAGAGATGTATAGAGGTTGGCGGGCGAGCGCAACAGCAACTGGAAGGACTACTAACGCACCCCCTTGGTGAGATTGCCACACTAGCATGGTCAGAAATAAGGGGCGCCCTCTGCTCCAGGCAAACAAAATGGACAGGTATGCAGTCCTGAAACCTTCGGATGGTGTGGTGGTACTGGAGGATCCTGAAAGAGGTCAGGAGAACGACCGGGGCCCAGTGGAAAAGCCTTCTCTGAGTGCAATAATGGTGGCAATCCAGGATCTACGTGGCTCTCTAGAACCCAAGCCGGACGCGGTCATAGTGGATGTAAATCTTCTTTGCGCAGATCTCAAAAAAGTTGCGGAGAAGGTCACTAATGCAGAAACGGATATTGCCCGGTTGCAGTCTACATCTAAGAGGCTGGAGGATCAGGTCCTGTTCCTTACCGCGGAGCACAAGAAAATAATGGTGTGCCTGGAGGATCAGGAGGGGAGGGCCCGGAGGAACAATATTAGGGCACTGAGGGCCTAAGTGTCAAGCTTTTCTTGGAGACCCTGATTGTAGACTCCTTGCGCCCCAAGAGACTCTCTAAGTTCCTCACGGTAGACCGAGCACACAGGGGTCTGGTAGCACCCCGAAGGCCGGTGGCCCCCCGAGGACCATAATTGCACAAATTTTTAACTTTCGGGACAGTGGGGGTCATTACAACCCTGGTGGATGGCGGAGAACTGGCGGTAAGACCGCCAACAGGCTGGCGGTCTTACCGGTGTATTATGACCATGGTGGTTACCGCCATGATCAACCGTCGGTTCTCTGTCCCGCCCGCCAGGGCGGAGACAACCGCCGGGCTGGAGACCTGGGTCTCCAGCCCGGCGGCCGTCAGTATACCGCCGGCGGTATTTGGACCCGGCTTACCGCCGTGGATTTCCAGCGGTTTCAACCGCCATGAAATCCATGACAGTAAGACTATCAGTGCCAGGGAATTCCTTCCCTGGCACTGATAGGGGTCTCACCCACCCCAACTCCCTCCCCTACACTCCCCACCACCCCTGCCACCCCCCAAAGGTGGCAGGGCCCCCCTCCCCACCCCGACCCCCAACATAACATTACTCACACACACCTGACACGCATGCAGGCACCACCAACACACACACCCTGACATACATGCCTACATCCACACACACAGTCAGACACGCACACCCACATTCCATCATACACGCACACATCCATACAGACATACCCACAGACATACACGCACTCATTCCCATACACACAACACCCCCACAAGCATACACGCACTCACACACCCCCTCTACATACACAGACGCACACCCCCATGCACGCACACAACTAACAACACCACCCCACCCCCCTCCCCTAACGGACGATCGACTTACCTGGTCCGTCGATCCTCCGGGAGGGGACGGGAGCCATGGGGGCAGCTCTGCCGACACCACACCGCCAACAGAACACCGCCACGGCGAATCACAGGACGTGATTTGCTGGGCGGTGTTCTGTTGGCGTGGCGGTGGAGGTGGAGCAACCTCCACTTCCCCGCCGCCCGGAAGTATGGCTGTTGGCGGCTCTCCGTCGGAATAACGACGGAGAGCAGCCAACAGTCATAATACGCCGAGCGGCAAACCGCCTGCACAGGCGGTCTTCTGCACGGCGGTCCCTCTGCGGTCTTGCAAAAAGACCGCCGAGGTCGTAATGACCCCCAGAGACTCCATCCTACAGGCTGCCGGATCACACGAAGACCTCCAAGATGAGAATGCTACTGTTCGTTTCTTTTCAGACTTCACGCTGAGGGTCCAACACAGGCGCCAAAGTTTTTTGGAGGTCAAAAAAACGCAGCAGGACCAGAAATTCAAATACATGATGCTCTTCCCGGCTAGACTGAAAGTCATTGCAGAGGGGAAGTCCTGGCATTTTGACACTCCGGAGGAGGCTTGGGAGTGGCTCGAGGGGTCCTGATCGGCGTGTCGTGCGGCTTGCAGGGGCTCCGGGGGCAGCCGTCATGGGGGAAAGGAAGGCCCCACCCTCTCAGAGACAGGAACAGGGAGTGGAGGCAGCTGGACAGTAGTCATCAGACATGGTGACGTTGACCGTAACACACAGCAGTGACTACTAGGTCCATGGGAAGGTGGTCCCTGGTGTCGACTAGGGACGGAGCAGCTGCTACGTCTGCAAATACTTTTCGGGAGGCACATAGCCATACTGGACATTGGGGGATGGTTCTTGAAATGTATTTTATCTTGGCATTATTGTTGGAAGCGACGTGGGACGTTGGGGCCGGCTCACCCACGCTAGAGTTGAAGTTGTTTTGGGTGACAGGCACTCCACTAATTGGAGGGGGTGGGCAGTTTGGAGCCCGCTAAGTGGGGTAGCATGGTGGGGGGAATGTTTAGTTGGGAGTTGCTGACACACTGTTTTTTGTTGCATACTATTTCCAAGCCACTGTACAGCAAGGGAACACCGAGAGATGCTGCCGGAGATGGAGGGACAGGAAGGGAGCACTAGATCTTATGACCCGCTCAGTGACCTCAGAGGGGAGGAGGGAATACACATGGAAGGGACGATGACACTGCACCCTTAGGGTCATGACATGCAATGTGAATAGTCTGGGTAGTCGTATTAAGTGCACCATAGTCCTTCGGTACCTGCGTAGGCACGGCCCGACCTTGTCCTTCTGCTGAAAACACACCTGAAGGTGAACCATTATAAGGCTCGTGACAGGTTTGGGTAACTTTTGGTGGCACATGCGGGGTGTACATCGGACTCTAGAGGGGTGGGGATTCTTCTCAAAAGATGAATGCCCTTCATCCTGTCAGGCACTTGGTGGGACTCCTTGGGGCAATATGTGGCAGTTTCAGGTGTTTGGGACGCCCGAATTCTCAATTTGTGTTCGGTTTATTTTCCCCCGAGACTTCAGGGAGCCACTCTGACTGACCTTGGCTCCCTGCCGCTTGATTTCCCGCCAGGACTTCTGATTATAAGGGGTGACATGAATTTGGTCTCTGACCTGGAGTTAGACGAGCTCTTGCATATGAAGGGGCCCCCTGCCTTGGCGGCTCTCCGGTCCTTTATGGACTCTTTTGGCTCGGCAGATCTGTGGAGAGCATTCAATCCTGGAAACTGGCAATGCACATATCCCTCTATCCCACATGGTAGTTCATGTTGGCTTGACTATTTACTCACGACAGGAGCCCATGTAGGCGAGAGGCAATCCATTATCCAAGAGGGATCTCGGATCACTCCCCCGTGGCGGTTGTCCTGCTGGGTCGTTCAGGTCCTACACTCTACCGCCGCACATTGACCCTTGGTACCTGCGGGACAAGGTTTGTGCAGACAAAATAAGGGAGAGGGTCACCCAGTATTTCGAGGAGAACTTAAGGTCAGTGGACTCGGTGAATATCCTGTGGGAAGCCTTTAAAACTGTACTTCAGGGCCACATGCAAGACTTAATCGGGGGCATAAAGAGGAGCACAATCTGCAAACGTTGGACCTTGAGCAGGAAATTGCAGCTCTAGAGGCCTCCGGTGAGGCAGAAGGGGAGTGGAGAGCGACCTTCGGCACCAGTTAAGACTCAAGCGATACGAGCTTCGCGCCCTTGCCGGCACCATGCGGGGGCGTATGCATTGGTGACCCAGCATTAGCTTTACAATGTCGGCGACAAAGCCAATAAATTACTGGTGTGGTTGGACAAGAGAGACATGGACTAAACATGGGTCGGGGCGTTGGAGACTAAAGGCGGCGACCTCTTCGGGGTGAACAAGTCCATAGCGGAGGCATTTGAAACTATGAGGGGGTGTATACCTCTGTAACTCGGATGACGAAGGACAACTGTGCGGACCTCTTGCGCAAAATACAGCTTCCGGGACTCTTCGCTGAGGAGAGGGAAGCACTAGACACTGAGTTGACAGAAGAAGAGGGCACCGCTGCGCTGGGGGAGCTGCATTTGGTTAAAGTGGCGTGACCCAATGGACTCCCAGTGGAGCTGTTAAAATGCCTGGGAAGCAAGATAGCACCCCATATGTTGGCCATGTTTCGGAAGGCAAGGGAGGTCGGGAATTACCGATGGATCATCCGACGGCCACTATTGTAGTGATCCTGAAGAAGGGTAAACCCCTGAGAAATGCCTATCTCCCTTTTAAATACAGAGGTGAAGGTTCTGGCAAAAGTTCTGGCTACCAGATTGCATGCGGTTGTTACTAAGCTCATTCATCCAGACCAATCGGGTTTCATGCCGTTCAGGTCGACACGTTTAAATTTGCAGAGACTCTATGGGGTCTTACGCATGACGGATCAGTGGACGGAGAGGCAGGCATAGCTTCTGTCCCTGTATGCAAAAATGGCCTTCAACAGCATAGAATGGCCTTATATTTTTGCAGTCCTCAAACTGTTTGGAATGGGCCCATGATTCCTGGCCTGGATCAGGCTGTTATACAGTGAGCTGGTGGCGCGAGTGCAGGTCAATGCAACATTGCCACGCCCCTTTGCCCTACACAGGGGCACGAGGCAGGGCTGCCCGCTCTGTCCGATCCTGTTCACGTTGGCACTCGAGCCCTTGGCGGAGTGGATCAGACAGGACCCCTTGATTGCGGGCATTGACTCAGGAGCATCATGGGAGGAGCGTATCTCCCTCTACGCAGATCATATTCTGCTGTATGTCACCCGCCCTCGTTGGTCAGTCGATAGGATCCTGCCAATATTTCGCATATTTGGGGATAATTCTGGCTATCAGATTAATTGGGCCAAGTCGCTGTTGTTCCCTCTGACCGGTGGCCCAGTGGCCCTCCCCCCAGGATGCAATGCACAGATCTCCACGGGAGGCTTCAGATATCTGTGGATATATGTGACAAGGGAACAAGGGCGCTTCCTCAGTGAGAATCTACAGCCCCTGCTTGACGGATTTTGAGGGGACGCTGAGCGGTGGAGGACGCTGCCTCTCTTTCTTATGGATAGAGCGGCCCTTTTTAAAATGAAGACACTGCAGCCTTTACTATATGCCTTTCAGAATACCCCCTACAGGATTCTGGCTGAGGTTTTCCAATGCCTCGACCGGGAAATCAGGTCATTGCTCTGGGATGGCGACTGCCCCCAGTTGGCCGTCCAGAAATTGGAACTAGGGGTGTATGAGGGAGGTCTGGCGATTCCTGATCCTTGCCGGTACTACTGGGTGACACAGGTGTGACGGTTAATGACTAGGCCTTTGCAGACCAGGGGGACCCAGCGTTCCAGGTGGACAGGCAGGAGATGGGCAGAGGGGGATATGAGTGGGAGCGATATGCCCCAGCGAGTGCACAGGCACTGCCGGCACACACTGCGTCTGTGGGTGGGGAACTACTTAGACGGCCAGGACTCCCCTGTGGTGTAGCGACCTGTTGGGGTACTTACAGACCCTGGGCGGGTTCCGCAGTTGGTTGCTTCTGGGGATTGACCATTTAAGAGATGTCTGGAGGGGTCAAGCAATAGTGACGTTTTAGTTCCTACAGAACAGTTTAGATATTTACTGTTGAGGCACGCGCTGGGTCGCTATGTCCCGGTGGGACAATAGCTGCCGGAGGTGGCCCCCCTCGAGGACCATCTCCTGACGGAGCCTCTGGAGGCGAAGGCCATCTCGTTGCTGTTCAAGAAACTATTGAACAACTCCCCAGACCAGATGCTGGCCCTGCGCGCCAGGTGGAAAACGGATATGGGAGCACTGAACAATGAGGACTGGGAGGAGGCAAGACAGGGCCCCAGAATGGCAGCAATCAAGGCATGTCTCCGGTTGATCCAGCTAAGGATTCTACATAGGGCATATTACTCTAGGGTGGTATTGCACAAGATGGGCAGGGCACAGACCACACTGTGCCTGCGGCAGTGAGGGCAGGAGGGCACCTTCTATCATATTTTATGGACCTGTCCTGTAATAAAGACCTATTTGGAGGGGTTACTGGGGTGGTGGACCCTAGTGTTGGGGTGGGAGGTTCCATTGGACCCTAAGCTGCTCCTGTTTACTGTTTCTCACTGCCTTAAAATGTCACCACTCTGTACATTCAGGTAAGCTGAGCTTAACCAAAATGTGTGGATCCCTCTTCCTTCACCATGGTCTCAGGCACATTTCTATTTTGGCATCTTGTGCATGGCAGTGAGCAGACAAGCACAGAGACTGTGATCCCATCTGCAGCCCTGCATGCCTGATGAGTGCACCTTTGATCCTGCAGTGCTCCTGGTGCCGGCGTGTCTTCCCTCCCTGCCACCTTATTAATTCTGAGGGCTTCGGACAGCTCTCACACCACCTACTCTGCCACATTCCAACTCACAAACATGCAAACGTATACCTGCGAATCCTAAAGGCTAAAAACTTACCCCATCCTACCTCCCTGACACTGTGTCACCTTCACAATGGTGACAAGTTCTCTCCGCCCCCCTCTTTTATGACCTGTGCTCCCATCCACCTCTAATCCAACAATTAGCCCCTACAGTCTCCTGGAGTGCACCACCTGTCACCTCCAAAGTCAGCTTGGCCCCAACACCTATTGCAGATGCACTCATTTGCACAGTTGTGGAAACAGAAGTGTGCAGTAACTTGTTGCCAAAAGTTTGTACCATTTATTCACAGTCCATTCTGTCAGTGATGCATCATTTTGGTGTGATGTCAGAATTGTTGTTAAGGGATTCAGCCAGGGTAGGACTAGTACAGTGATCTTCAAACTCTGTGGAGGTGGGTGTGTGAATAGGGAGGGGAGCATGTTAAGGAATTTGAGATCCACAGTATGAAAATCTTGAGGTAGGCCATGCAATGCAGGTGTGGAGTCAGCTGTTACATCCTTTGCATAATTAGTAAAAATTAAGGGAGAGCCCTCCATCTCACAAATCTATTCAATTGCAATCAGAGCTGTCATTTATCAGTGCCAGAACTGTAAAATGTGCCCAGCCGTGACTCTCTAAGTTGCACATCACACTTAGCAGGTGTTAGAAATGGGATCTCTGGTTGGCAGTCAGTTTGCACTCTATCCAAGCAGGGACCCTCACTCTAGTCAGGCTAAGGGAGATACCCAACTCAGATAACTCCTGTTTACCCCCTTGGTAGCTTAGTACAAGCAGTCAGGCTTATCTCAGAGGCAATGTATAAAGTATTTGTACAAACACACACAGTAACACAGTGAAAACACCAAAAAGTATTCCACACCAGTTTATAAACATAGGCAATATTTATCTAAGTCAAACAAGACCAAACCAACAAGAATCCTCCATACACAAGCAAAGATAAATTTTAAAAAGTATTCATCTATAGAATATCTGGGAATTTGGGTCCACTACTTATACCCAGTTCTGCCTTTGAAGTAGGCAAATTTCAAAGTAAAGTCTCTGTTGTTGACAAGATCCTGCCTTGCCCAGGCCTGGCCCCAGAAACACACCAGGCGGCTGAAGACTGCATTGTGTGAGAACAGGCACAGCCCTTTCAGGTGGAGGTATCAGCTCCTCCCTCCCCAATCTAGCCCAGGAGACTCATCAGGATATGCAAGCATCTCCTCAGCTCCCTTTGTGTCACTGTCTAGAGGATATTCACAAACAGCCCAACTGCCAGTCTGACATTTTCAAACTAGCAATCTAAAAATCAACTTTACCAAAAGATGTATTTTTAAATTGTGAGTTCAGAGACCCCAAACTCCAAACCTCTATCTGCTCCCAATGAGAAAATGTACTTGACATATATTTAAAGGCAGTCCCTATGTTAACCTATGGAAGAGATAGGTCTTGCAGTAGTGAAAAACATATTTAGCAGTATTTCACTATAAGGACATGTAAAAAACTCCAGTATATGTCCTACCTTTTAAATAAACTCCCTCCTCCCCCTGGGGCTACCTAGGGCCCTCCTTAGGGGTACCTTACATGTAGTAAAAGGGAAGGTTTGGGCCTGGCAAGTGGGTACACTTGCCAGGTTGAATTGGCAGTGCAGAACCGCACACACAGAAGCATATTTACAGGGCTGCTCATGTGGGTGGCACAATCAGTGCTGCAGGCTCACTATTACCATTTGATTTACATGCCCTGGGCACCTATAGCGCACTGTACTAGGGACTTACTAGTAAATCAAATCTGTCAATCATGGAAAAGCCAATTACAAATACAGTTTACACAGAGAGCACTTGTACTTTAGCACTGGTCAGCAGGGGTAAAGTGCCCAGAATACCAAAACCAGCAAAAATGAAGTACAGCACATAGTCAAAAACACTGGAAGCAGAGGCAAAAAGACAGGAGAAACGACACCAAGGGTGCCAAGTCTAACAGCAGGCCATCACAGGAAACAATGATATTCTCTGCTTGACACTTCACTAGCTGGACCAGACATAAACCATGATGTGAACATGGTCCATATTAGAACTCTTAAAACAAAAAAGGCCCAGATTCTGAAAGGCGTCATGCAAAACTGCTGAGCTGAGCTGAGCTCGCCTACATGACAAGGAGAGAGCAGGAGAGTGCCATATTCACATAGAAATTGCACTCTCTTCCCCTCTCTCTAGCGCCAGCTCAAATTTCACCTCTGTGTGCCATGCACACACTTTAGCGCCATAGTGCTAGGGAGTCTAGCATAGGTTTTGTACAGGAAAGCTATCCTTCCTGTACAACATACTATGCCTAGACCAGTGAAAGTGTTTTTTCTACTTTGCATGTGTGCTGTGCAGTGCAGTACACATGCAAAGTTGGAAAAGTAGGAGTAATAAAGACATTTCTTCCTTTAATGTCTGCTTTACAGCAGCATTAATTTTCGGTGCTAAACCTTTTCTTCAGATGTTTCAGAATAGGGTTTAGTGCCAAAAAGGATGGGTGGAAGCACGGGTATGCTCATGTACCATCCATTTAACGCCACCTTGACGCAAAGTAGTACAAAGCAGCATTTTGTGCTGATTTGCATTATTTTGCCACAAAAAACAATGCATATACTAAATTTGCGTTGGTTTGTGAATGCCCCAAAAAGGTTTAGCATTGAGATACCGTACAGAAGTAAAGCTAGACTGACGCTAAATTTTTTAGATTCTTGGCCAAAGAGTTTGCAAAAAAAGGTGAAGAAACTGGGTGTGATAATAAAAGAAACATTTTTCACAACCTTGAAAAATAGAATGCCCATTCAGTATTATGTAATGCATAATAAATGTAGGGATGCATGATTAAATAAACTAATCCTGATTTTTTATAACACTCAAAGTAAACGGGATTATTTTTGGCAAAAAACTTTAAAACCTAACTCAATGGTCTTATGAAATAAAGACTTTCTGTGTCATCCAAGGATTCAGACCTATGCCAAAGAGGTCACATGTAGATGCTTGCAGCAAGCATTTAGCCCAGTGGGCTATTCCATAGGATCAAAGCTTATGACCTGCAAATTATACAAATACCTCTGCTACTAAGGTGTGAACCCACAGAGCTTTCCCACCAAGATTCTAACTGGGAAAAGCACTTTCTCACATATACAAAAAATACTTAAAAACCTCCCGAACAATCTGTTAGGGATGTGACCTGCTAGGTTTTTCTGGTGAGGAATGGGGTGAAGTACTACAGGGACCAGGGAAAGGAGTGGGAAGAGTTTGCCAAATTTGATTTAGCAGAATTCTACAGAATTACATAAAAATTCAGCAAGTTTCTGTGGAATTACATGGTGGGGTGGAGTGGACATTTTAAACTATTTTCTTAGTGCAAAATGCACCTTTTCATCCAAAATAGAGGCAAGGATGCATTTGTTATGAACAAATAGTACTGGCAAATACCCCTTAGCCCCCCTTACATAGTCTGCAGTGATAACTG
Organism: Pleurodeles waltl; assembly: GCF_031143425.1. Lineage (NCBI taxonomy): Eukaryota > Metazoa > Chordata > Amphibia > Caudata > Salamandridae > Pleurodeles > Pleurodeles waltl. Next base: position 1,399,985,920 of record NC_090440.1, on the reverse strand, counting down.
CAGAGTATGCAAGGGTGCTGAGGGGTATGCACTGTAAGTGCTTTTGGTAGTTGACAGTGCTGTGCATACCTTTTGTCTCTCTTACATACTCTGCTGCAAGTACTGCAGGGTAAGCAAGAGTGCTGAGGGGTATGCACTGTAATGCATACCCCCTGGCGTCGTTCCATACTCTGCAGTGATTCTTACAGAATATATAAGGACCCTGAGGAATATGCACTGCGATGCATACTCCTCAGCGCCCTTGCATACAAGGAGTACATAAGCCTTATGCCATGCATTTGCCTTTTGCCATGTAATGTCTAAACGTTTTGCAATTTAAAACCTTAGAGAGTCACTAACTGGGATTTAACAGTTTACATACAGTGCTGTGAGAAAGATGGCACTGTTAAAATACCAGATTCATGTAAAAGACAAGTACTCATATGTGCAAACAAATACACATGCACATGTCCATGTTCATACTGTATGTGATAAAAGAAAGAAACACTTTCACAAAAATATGGCTTAAAGTCTGGATTTCCCTTGGAGCAGAAATGCTACCAAGGGAGGAGCGGATTAGAGCAGTACAGTGCTATGTGAATAACATATACTTAGCTTTGTTATAGCTGGGACAGGCTGCAGTTTCAATGAGGTGTGTTCAATGATTTAAGGACCAGGTGAGGGTCTGTGAGAGTTGGCAGAGGTAGTGTGGGAAACTGCTAATGACCTGCGGAAGTCAGCACAACATCTGAGATGTCAAGATGAGGTCTCTTTAATAGCCAGCTACCAATCTCTATTTGTGAACACGTTGTGCAACTACTCTAAATCATTAGGACTATGTCCTATAATTTCCTTCTTCTCAGGTCTCACTGTGTCATGGGATTCTAGTGAAAATTCACTAACATGCTTTATAATGATGAAACCCATCTGGGGTTGTGTGTGTTCTCCTCAGGAGGAGTCCTTGCCCAGTAGTTTGAGATGGACTGTTGTCACAGAGTGAGGTCAGTAATGATTTGCCTATGACAGTGGGTGAAAAACAATGCGTTGGAGTGCTCCCCAGAGCAATTGCTTGTGGCTTTATAATATTTGAAAACAGTTATTCTATCATCTTTGGTGTGTTTCTTGTAATATGGTGCAGTACCGATGCTAAAGCATTAAGGTATTACTCCTACTAGAATAGCTTTGGAGCAGGGGCAGAAATGCCATGCAACTCTTCGAGTGAGGAATTGGATTGTTTTGACTGCAGAGTACATATTACTAATCACATGTGAAAGATGACAAGACTGGGATATTAGTGGCCTAGATGATTCAATCAGACGCAAGATCATCCTCAACTACAAGAGTTCAGAATGGGATTCATGAAATGGCCCATAGAGAGCTAGGGATTAACCAAACATTCCTGAGTACTCAGCTTTATATGGAGAAAGAGGAACCATCAGATCAGGTGGTGCAGACTAGATTAAGAGGTTGAATTTGGGTTCCATGTCTAAAGAACAGTCAGCAGCCCGATAAGCTCTGTTAGCTGCCCAAAAAGTAAGAAAGACAATATCTTTCCTGGCTAGACACAAAACCCCTAGCTCTGATCAATTGCCTATATAATTTTATTTAACAAATGTAGATAATTTGGCACCCAGGCTAGTTCAACTACATAGGTTGGCATAGACAAAACTACACTGCCTCAATCCACCAGAGAAGTGCTGATAATTTCCTTGTCAAAACCTGGCAAATATCATTTAAATGGGCATTTAAATGATACTTGCCAGGTTTTCAGGCCCATATCAATGTTGAACATTGACTACAAAATATATAGGAAGGTGATAGCACGTGGTTTGAGGTGCTTGTTGAAATAATCATTCATCCAGATCAGACCAAGTTCTTCCCTGGGAAAAATATACGCCCCAACGTCAGTAGATTTTTCCATGTTAGGAAGTGGCTCCTGATGGTTTTCTCCAGGCAGCAGTGTTGTAGATCAATGGGTAGAAAGCTTTTGATTCAGTCCGCTGGATGCACCTATTTAGGGTACTGTAGGAAAGTACCATCTTGCCTGGCATGTTACCCCCATATTTCACAGTATATATGTTGTTTTAGTTGTAGGTGTCACTGGGACCCTGCCAGCCAGGGCCCCAGTGCTCATAAGTGTGCCCTGTATGTGTTCCCTGTGTGATGACTAACTGTCTCACTGAGGCTCTGCTAACCAGAACCTCAGTGGTTATGCTCTCTCTTTGCTTTCCAAATTGTCACTAACAGGCTAGTGACCAATTTCACCAAGTCATATTGGCATACTGGAACACCATTATGATTCCCTAGTATATGGTACTGAGGTACCCAGGGTATTGGGGTTCCAGGAGATCCCTATTGGCTGCAGCATTTCTATTGCCACCCATAGGGACTCTGACAATTCTTACACAGGCCTGCCACTGCAGCCTGAGTGAAATAACATCCACGTTATTTCACAGCCATTTACCACTGCACTTAAGTAACTTATAAGTCACCTATATGTCTAACCTTTACCTGGTAAAGGTTGGGTGCTAAGTTACTTAGTGTGTGGGCACCCTGGCACTAGCCAAGGTGCCCCCACATCGTCCAGGGCAAATTGTGCGGGGACACCATTACACGCGTGCACTGTACATAGGTCACTACATATGTACAGCGTCACAATGGTAACTCCGAACATGGCCATGTAACATGTCTAAGATCATGGAATTGTTACCCCAATGCCATTCTGGCATTGGGGAGACAATTCCATGATCCCCCGAGTCTCTAGCACAGACCCGGGTACTGCCAAACTACCTTTCCCGGGGTTTCACTGAAGCTGCTGCTGCTGCCAACCCCTCAGACAGGTTTCTGCCCTCCTGGGGTCCAGCCAGGCTTGGCCCAGGAAGGCAGAACAAAGGACTTCCTCAGAGAGAGGGTGTTACACCCTCTCCCTTTGGAAAAAGGTGTCAGGGCTGGGAAGTAGTAGCCTCCCCCAGCCTCTGGAAATGCTTTGATGGGCACAGATGGTGCCCATCTCTGCATAAGCCAGTCTGCACCGGTTCAGGGATCCCCCAGCCCTGCTCTGGCACGAAACTGGACAAAGGAAAGGGGAGTGACCACTCCCCTGACCTGCACCTCCCAGGGGGGTTGCCAGAGCTCCTCCAGTGTGCTCCACACCTCTGCCATCTTGGAAACAGAGGTGCTGCTGGCACACTGGACTGCTCTGGATGGTCAGTGCCAGCAGGTGACGTCAGAGACTCCTCCTGATAGGCGCTTACCTGTGTTGCTAGCCTATCCTCCTTCCTAGGTAGCCAAACCTCCTTTTCTGGCTATTTAGGGTCTCTGCTTTGGGGAATTCTTGAGATAACGAATGCAAGAGCTCATCAGAGTTCCTCTGCATCTCTCTCTTCACCTTCTGCCAAGGAATCAACCGCTGACTGCTCAGGACGCCTGCAAACCCGCAGCAAAGTAGCAAAGACGACTACTGCAACCTTGTATCGCTGATCCTGCCACCTTCTCGACTGTTTTCCTGGTGGTGCATGCTGTGGGGGTAGTCTGCCTCCTCTCTGCACTAGAAGCTCCGAAGAAATCTCCCGTGGGTCGACAGAATCTTCCCCCTGCAACCGCAGGCAACAAAAGACTGCATCACCGGTCCTCTGGGTCCCCTCTCAGCATGACGAGCGTGGTCCCTGGAGCTCAGCAACTCTGTCCAAGTGACTCCCACAGTCCAGTGACTCTTCAGTCCAAGTTTGGTGGAGGTAAGTCCTTGCCTCCCCACGCTAGACTGCATTGCTGGGTACCGCATGATTTGCAGCTGCTCCGGCTCCTGTGCACTCTTCCAGAATTTCCTTTGTGCACAGCCAAGCCTGGGTCCCCGACACTCTAACCTGCAGTGCACAACCTCCAGAGTTGTCCTCCGGCCTCGTGGGATCTCCTTTTGTGACTTCGGGTGAGCTCCGGTTCACTCTTCTTCGTAGTGCCTGTTCCAGCACTTCTGCGGGTGCTGCCTGCTTCTGTGAGGGCTCTCTATCTTGCTGGGCACCCCCTCTGTCTCCTCATGCAAGTGGCGACATTCTGGTCCCTCCTGGGCCACACCAGCATCCAAAAACCCTAACTGCAACCCTTGCAGCTAGCAAGGCTTGTTTGTGGTCTTTCTGCGTGGGAACACCTCTGCAAGCTTCTTCACGACGTGGGATATCCATCCTCCAAAGAGGAAGTTCCTAGTCCTCTTCGTTCTTGCAGAATCCACAGCTTCTACCTTCCGGTGGCAGCTTCTTTGCATCCTCAGCTGGCATTTCCTGGGCATCTGCCCAATCTCGACTTTGTCGCGACTCTTGGACTTGGTCCCCTTGTTCCACAGGTACTCTCGTCCGGAAATCCACCTTTGTTGCATTGCTGGTGCTGGTCTTCCTTGCAGAATTCCCCTATCACGACCTCTGTGCTCTCTGGGGAATATAGGTGCACTTTACACCTACTTTTCAGGTTCTTGGGGTGGGCTATTTTTCTAACCCTCACTGTTTTCTTACAGTCCCAGCGACCCTCTACAAGCTCACATAGGTTTGGGGTCCATTCGTGGTTCGCATTCCACTTTTGGAGTATATGGTTTGTGTTGCCCCTATACCTATGTGCTCCTATTGCAATCTATTGTGACTATACACTGCTTGCATTACTTCCTTTTGCTATTACTGCATATTTTTGGTATTGTGTACATATATCTTGTGTATATTTGCTATCCTCATACTGAGGGTACTCACTGAGATACTTTGGGCATATTGTCATAAAAATAAAGTACCTTTATTTTTAGTATATCTGTGTATTGTGTTTTCTTATGATATTGTGCATATGACACCAGTGGTATAGTAGGAGCTTTGCATGTCTCCTAGTTCAGCCTAAGCTGCTCAGCTATAGCTACCTTCTACCAGCCTAAGCTGCTAGAAACACATCTTCTACACTAATAAGGGATAACTGGACCTGGTACAGAGTGTGAGTACCCCTTGGTACCCACTACAAGCCAGGCCAGCCTCCTACAGGTACTAAGAAGGAAGTGCATTGAAAACAATATGATGAAATTGTCAGTCTCCTATACACTTGAATACTGACTAGGGTTTGCATGGATGCATTGGTTTTTCAACAATATAATATGAGAGTGATTCAACAGGGGTGTTTTCTATTCCAATTAATTTTTACATTGCTGATGAAACTTCTGCCCTGCAGGATGCAACATGGAGCCTTGAAAAGCTGAATTACTGTAACCTACTTCTCTAAACAAATGACATTAGTTTATGTTAAAGATGATTAAACAAATCTTGTCTTACCCTTAAATATATTGAGGAGTTTTAGTGAAGTGTCAGGGCTATGAACATGCATCTTTCCCATGTAGTCGACTGTGGCTGTTCCCAAGACCATCACAGATACTTAGGGTCTACAATGAGAATGTAGAAATTCCGATACTCTGGGCTACAGGTTTATTGTGGTGCAACATACATAGTTGAGGGTAACCTAGTCAGAACACTAAGGTCACCAAAGGGGAACACTGCATGGTTGAGACTCGTAAAGCAAATCAAAATGGTAGTGTTATTGTCCTTCTGCATTATTTGAACCAGATTTTGAACTTTCCATTGTAACAGTACAACTCCAGCGGGTAGCCAGGTGGATTTTCCCAATTATTACGAATGAAACCTATCACCTACTGCCAGATCGCAACAGAGGTAGGGTGATCAAACTACTACTAACACCTAGATCTTAGCTGAGTAAACTGCCCCGACATTTGGAATTAGAGAACTAGAGCTTGGACAGAGTCAAGGATGGAACTCAAAATATGGTGACAAATGTGTCAATGCTTTAAAAAACTATATTAAAAGGGTTGAGATGTGGTACCACTGCTAAATGAGCCTCATAAGATGATGGTTCTTGTGCAAATAAAAAAAACATTTGCAGGACAAAATTAAAAGTCCAAACCATAAAGGTTTACTCACATATTAAAAATCATTACAGAAGGCAAAGGGCAGTTAGTCAAATTCAAATCAACATGAATAATGCATCAAATAATGCAAATTGTGTGAGGATAATATAAGGTTGACCTTCAAAGCAAGAAAATAGCCAGAATGAAGGTGTAGTTCAGAAAGAGAACTAACATAAATCTGTTCAAGTAGTTTAGGTATTAGGTAAATAGACAGAACAAAGTAGAGTCTGCACAGAAAGCAAGAAGTCTGGCACATCTCCCAAAAGGGACACATTTTACAGTTTCAGACAATGAATGCAACACACTAGACATGGTGAGATCTAACATAGTTGTGTTGTCCTAATAAAGTTATTTACATGTAACCAATAGCTTTTCAAGACTTTGTGATGTACCAACTAAGAAACATTTAGGAACACTTGGTTTCATGCATAATTATAATAGGGTGCACACTAGAAATGAGGGAAATAGTATGACATTTGAGCAAGAATAAAAATGAATAGGCAGTATAACTGATGAACACGTTTTATGGCAGGCTCAGGTAACAAATCATGAGTTTCTTACAAATACAGAAACATTCTGCACATGGCTTCATTCTCAAGGAACACAATTTGATACACTTCAGCTGGACCAATGAACAGCACCATGAGATAAATTCAGATACAGAACAGAAACATGCACACAGGAAACTTCTTCATGCAATTTTAAAAGCAAGTTTTCTTTTCGTCACTGCAAAATGAATGTCAAACCAAGCTGACGTCTCTGGTTATGTCAACCGAAGACTGGTTATACTAACTAAAACAAGTTTAATTCAAGTACTATTTTATGTCAATTAAAAAATTTGTTCACACTTCAACCCTCTGATGATTTCTGGAATCATCATCAAATTATCTTACACTACCCAAGAACACTTTATAAGTCATTTTCAGCTTCTTCTATTTTGTCATCTCTAAGGCCTTCATTTCATCATAAACTCAAGCTTTGAGGACCTTACTTACACAGTACACTCAAACTTCCTTTGCCAACAAAATATTGAGACCTAAAATGTGTTTTGTATTACAAACACACAAATAGCAACATTTCCTCTTCAGTTTTATTTAATGCACCTGCAGTATTAATAGCTAAGTGATTTACCAAAGTAGATTTTTTTTTTTATTTTCACATCTTTCAAAGCTGCACCAATGGGAGGACTCCACACACTATGCACACCCATAAGCACTTGATCAAATCCATGTAGTACGATCTTAAAACTAATTTTACGTATTCCACTCAAATCATTATTACGATATATTTTGAGGCACACCAATGCTAAATAGCAAGAACCTAACCAATTACCTGACATACTAAAATACACCATTTATCGCAGAGGTAAAAAAATACCATGTCACAGGCTGCTCGTCGTTTATGACTCTGGCCAACTGGAACTGCAGAATGGTCTGGATCTTTGTAGGTTCTGCCTTGACCAAGGTAAAGGCGGCCCTTTCTGGTAGCCATGGTGCTGCTGACGATGGAACGCCAGAGGCAGTCCGTGCCCTCCAGAAGGAGTCCCAGAGGAAAAAAAAAACAAAGGGAAAATTCTCTATGGCTGGAACTCCCTGCAACAAAAAATAAGCAAAAAGGTAAGCCTTTCAACAAGAAAACAAACACTGAAGAAACTGGAACAGGCAAGGAAAAAAGCTGTCGAAAAACGACCGGAGCGATGATCACCACCAAAGGAAGTGTTGCAGCGCAAGGAGAACAAGAATCACACTCATCATATACCCTAAAACAGGAAATGACAGACAGGAAGAAAAAAAGACACCATATTGGATTGGGAAAAGACCATAGGAGAATTATGAGGAAGGTGCCATCTTGGAAAAGGGTCCTAAAGCGTACAGGGAAAAAGGGTTGAAGCAAGGAATGCTGGGATAAAGAAGAACATGGCTTCTAAGTGTAACAAAAATGAAAGAAAGAAGAAAAGGAGAAGAGAAAAGAAGAGAAGAGAAAAAGAAGAAAAAAGAACAGGCTGCACTAGGTAAGTGAGGGGTCAGGGGTGCCCACTCCTAATGTCGAGGACGTGCTGTGCCACTTTGTGGCCTTGTGCTAGAAAATACAGAACTGAAGAGACATTGCATACCCGTCCACCAAGAACACGAACCGCAGCTCTAGCCGTGCCACGAGCCGATCACTCTGCTTGGGTCACAGCAGCCTGCGGCGCGACATACCACTAAATTTGAGATCATCACCTAACATAAAATCTCTATCAACTACAAAATTATAACTGTCATGTTTCTCTCCCATCATACACAAATCTCCTTTCTTCTACTGTAAAATCCTAAACCTAGTAGGCACCTGTGAATTTCAAAATTAGCCTCAGCTTCCTCTGTTAACTGTTTCTCCATGGATTAAGCAGTATTCATACCAATTCTCACCTTCATCTCATTATATTCTCTGATAAATTTGCACTCTACGTGACCTAGTTTACATATATGCCTGTCCTCACCAGTATTAGTTTATGAATGATAGAACATTATCGGTCTATTATGTTTGTTATTAACATCCAAATTTTCAACTCCAGGCAATTTATCTATAGTAAAATTATAATCTACTTGTCAAGGAAGCCTTGTCTTTACAAAGTAGAAACATAAACACCACTGCGAATACCACGTGAAAAAGGACAATGTATATATGTAATACCTTCTGAAACAGAAGAGTGTAAGTATGCAGAAACATAACAATTTGATATATTCATAATTAGCTTATATTCATTTAGCAGGTTTCCATAAGTATTTTCTTCAACCTTTACATTAGCACTATCTTTAGGATCTAATTTTCATTCTCTATTACGATTATGTAGTACAGATTTTGGTGAACTGAATCATCTTTAACAGAGTAATACATACTCTCTGAAATACCAGTCAGTGTTATTAAATAAAAATCATAAAAACCATAGAAAAATATTTCTTTACATGTATCACTCGTCTTTCTATAAAAAACTCCTTTCAAAAAATTTCGGCCACAAAAAGTAGGTGCAAAATTCCCCAAAATTGCAAATTTTTTACTTTAAACTGAATTTGAGCAACTAGTAAAACAGTCCTTCAGAAATGCTGATGTGAGCAGGAAAACCAAAAATAATGCAAACAAAAATATTTTTAACAGTTCATATGTTCTTATTAAGTGAATATATGAAAAGAAACATAGGGCACTAAGTTCAACTCAAATGTTCACAAAACAATTCAGACACAAAGCAATCTTGAATTCAACACCTTATTAAGTACAAAATCAGTCTTCTTCGAAATGCGGGCATTTTTTTGCAAACAGAGGCGGTAATTCTAACCGCGGCGGGCGGCGGTCGCCGCCCGCCATGCGGTTACCGCCAAATGACCGCACCGCGGTCACAAGACCGCGGCGGCCATTCTGGCTTTCCCGCTGTGCTGGCGGGCGACCGCCAAAAGGCCGCCCCCCAGCACAGCGGGAAAGACCCAGCAACGATGAAGCCGGCTCCGAATGGAGCCGGCGGAGTTGCTGGAGTGCGACGGGTGCAGTAGCACCCGTCGCGAATTTCAGTGTCTGCTAGGCAGACACTGAAATTCTTTTTGGGGCCCTCTTACGGGGGCCCCGCGGCACCCCCTACCGCCATCCTGTTCCTGGCGGGAGACCCGCCAGGAACAGGATGGCGGTAGGGGGTGTCAGAATCCCCATGGCGGCGGAGCGCGCTCCGCCGCCATGGAGGATTCTCAAGGGCAGCGGAAAGTCGGCGGTACACCGCTGACTTTCCGTTTCTGGCCGCGGCCGAACCGCCGCGGTCAGAATGCCCAGCGGTGCACCGCCAGCCTGTTGGCGGTGCTACCGCGGTCATTCGCCCTGGCGGTTTTTACCACCAGGGTTAGAATGACCACCAGAATTCCTAAATGCACATATAGGCAAAACATTCTAATTCTAACCTAAGAGAGTTACACAAACACTCTCATGGAAGTTTAAAAAAATTCACTTCTTCAAAACTCAAAAATTCAGTTCCATTGTTTCATCAAAAAATGTTTCAATGCTGATCATCTTCACTCTCAGGTCATGCTAATTAATGGATGTTCTTCACACAGAAATCAAAGGTTTCTCAGAAAAATCTTGTACAAGTTTTCATCTTCAGTCAGATTTGCTCCACTTTCCTCATTTTCACCTTCACTTGTCCCTTGATTTGCACAACTTGTTACTGGAACACCTTGAGTTGCTTTAGGGGATTTCAGTGTTTAGGTTGTTGAACTTTGATTGTCTTGTTCTTGATTTTGTTGTTCTTGTTTTTCTTCATCTGAAACATTTTACTCTGTAAATTAATGGTTTGTGTCACCACTTCCTCATTGGGAGTCCTCCGTCTTTTTGTGTGAGATGAGTGGATCCAATGCAAGATACCTCCACATTTTACAGTAGGGTTCATCAACAAAATGAATTGGTATGGGCCTTTTCATATAGGCTGTAAACATGTCTCCTGCCATGCTTCTTCTCCATGATCCAGTCTCCAGGCTCTGCATTTTGGCAGGCCTCTTCACTTATTGAAAGTATAACATTAGTACTTCATGACGAGTTAAGCCTGTGCTTATTTAGGATGTGCTTCTCATACTTAGCAGAGCCAGAGGAAGGGCATCTGACCAGTACAGTGTTGTTGTTGGTTTGTCAATTTTTCTTTTACCATACTGTTGGCTTTCTTCACTCCACCTGATGCCTTGGGAGGATAACTACCTCTGGTCAATGTTCAGTGCCAAAGAATTTGGCAGGCCAAATCGTGGGATAAATTCCCTCAGCAATAGCTTAGCTACAGTGAGTATACCACAATTGCTATTTAGGAACACTTCAATCCATTTACTAAATAAACAGATGCGGAAGCATTTACATTTTTTGCAGGAATCAGTGCTCATCGAGGCCAATCAATCTTTGGACCCTGCATAGGATGTAGAAGAATCTTACAACCAAACATTTCAATACAACCCAGTTAAATCACACAGTGTGACCAATGTGGCCAAAAAAAGAAAACTCCAGTCAGGAACTAAGTTAAGAGGTTTATTGCACATTTAATCTCAAAGTCATGTCGACAAATCACAAGGCAAAGTTATAAAGATAAAGAATCGCCAAGGTTTGACCAAGGCAAGGAAATAGGTTCAGGCAATCTAACTTTAGGAGAACCAGGCACTCAGCAAAGACAATACAGAACATCAACAAGATAATTTGATGGGCGGAAAACAAACATTATTCAGTTTTAATAAGCATTTAGCAGTTCAAATCATCAAGTTCAGTTTGGTTGGGCACAGGGGAAACCCTACAGTTTAGCCTGTCAGGGTAAAACATGTGTGGAGCAGAACACATGTGAACAAAAGATGAAAAGAGCAAAGAGGGCAAAAGGAATTTGGACAAAGGTAGTCTCAGGTAACAGGGTACAAAGGTAGGCCACAAGAAGGTAAAAGGGGAAGCATAAGCATGCCAGAAGCTCAGTCAAGGGTCTTCTTTAAGGATTAGGGAAAAAATCTTTAACTCACAGCAAGGCATTTCAAAGGGGCAAAAGCAGAGAGGAAACTACCTCTCCAAGGGACACAACATGAGGGGCAAAAGTATTCTCTGAGCTTCAGGTATTCACATCGGATGGGATTGGATGGCGTCTGCTAGAATGTCTGACCAAAGTCCTGCTGGGCATTGACATTTTAAAGTTCATTTGATGTTTAAGGTGCATCATCCAATAGGAATTGATCATGTGACTTCAACCTTGAAACATTTACATGTTTCCCCAAGTCTGCCATGAGAACAGCATAAATCCACGTACCTCCACACACAATTGAAACAAATGTTTAAATTGGTAGTCTACAGTTCAGAATGTTCTACGTCCAAGGTCAGATTTTTACAACTCTCTGTGTATAAAACCATAGACATCTATTACAAAACTAGTCTTCTCATGGAAACAAAGTCTGAAAGAAAAGTACACGCTAACAACATTTTCGCAAACTACAGGGTCTAGCAGACCTCACTTAGGTTAATGCAAGTGAATTAAAACAGCACATTAACACAATCAAATAATACACATTTTAATCTGTAAACTATAAATTCTAAATGAATAAATCTTCACTATCAATCATGTTACAGTAACTTCCAATGAAATGACTCTGTTAATGCATTTCAGTCATTTTAATGCAGAACTGCATTTCCCTATTTTTGCTCACATATTTAAAACATTAAGACCCTCATTATAACATTGGCCGTAAAACCCACTTACCATCATGATGACTGCTGCCAATATACTGCCGCGGCGGCGGATATCTGTTCACCATATTATGACACACACACACCAATCTGTCAGCATTCAGCCACATACACAATACCGCCAGCCCAAATGTCAGTGATAAACTGGCGGTATCCAAACCCACACTGTTACGCCAAAAGAACTACGCCCACCACTTTATGAACCATGAATCACCACAGCGGACATTCAATGGCGGTAAACCATTGGTAGTACATACCGCTGCGCTAAAAATACACACACACACATTAAAAAAAACACATTGGACAATTCAAACTACACACACCTGACACCCTTACACACACCACAGCCACACACCCATCCCACTATAAAACACCCACCCACATTATCCACAACCCTTTACCATTACAAACCATTGGCACGAGACAGACACCACAAATAAAGACAAAATCAGAGCCACAAACCACCTACACCTATACTCCACCCACTCACCCCACATCGCACACCTCAACATATCACCTTACACACCCTCACCTACATAACTCATACAACACCCATGGCACCACAAAGACACCCCATATTCTCTGAGGAGGAGCTAAGGGTCATGGTGGAGGAAATAATCCGGGTAGCCACAGCTATTTGGAGCACAGGTGGTGCAGATATCCATTGCTAGGAAGATGGAGCTATGGCGGAGAACTGTGGACAGGGGCAACGCTGTGGGACAGCACCCAAGAACAGGGGACGACATCAGGAAGAGGTGGAACGACCTACAGGGGAAGGTATGTTCCATTGCAGCAAGACAACAACTCGCTGTACAGAGGACTGGCAGTGGACCCCCACCTCCTCCCCCACAACTAACAACATGGGAGGACCAAGTCTTGGGAATCATGCATCCTGAGAGCCTGGCCGGAGTAGCAGGAGGACTGGACTCTGGTAAGTCAAATCTATACCATTATCACCCCCTACCCGCATGTCATCACATACCCCCACCATCACCCTCACTCCCATCACTCCACCACCACACACACGCCTCCACCATCATATCTCATTTATCCCAATGCCAAGCCCTGCATGCCATACCAATGCATGGACACCACTCATAGACCTGCAGGGACACCGATCACTAAAGCATGCACATTAGAGAGAACTAATCATCCCACCATACACCAAAGTACACAAGTGAAAGATGCCAGGGCAAATACAAACAAAGTAGGCAAGCCACTGATGCACAATATGTCACACACAGAAACAATAACACTGCATTTACATCCCCACAGGTACCCCAGCCAATGTCAGCGGCGAAGAGGTGTCAGCACTATCCAGTTCCCCAACATGGCCCATCAGGGACCTATGGACAGCTGGTTACCCAGGCACAGTCACACACCACCACAGAGCCTCCCTCATCAGGAAACACTACCACAGCACCCACCCAGCGTACCCACACCTCTGTCCCCAGGACACATCAATCAGCAGTGTGTCTACCACTACAGGAACCCCAGGGCACACCTCATACTGAAAGACAATCAGGGACCTGGGTCAGTGGCAGTGGGTACACGGTTCAGGGGACAGAGGCACAGGACAACAGAGAAACTGGGAGGAGTGCTCTGTGCCAGGGGGAGGACAGGCCCAGGGAACCGTCTCTCCAGGAGGCACGCTCTTAGATCCTGAGAGCATACCAACATTCCCAGGATACGCTGGGCCAGATCCTGGACAATGTGCTGGAGAACAGGCAGCTGCAGGAGGGAATGTACCAGGGGATCAGAGAGGACTTGCAGGCCATCAACACCACCCTGGTCTCCATAGCAGGGGTGCTGGCAGACATGACCAACATTATGAGGGAGGCAGTCTCACACCAGCGGGCCCCTCCCACTAGCCAGACATCTCAAATGCCTTCTGTAGGAAGCTGGCCTGGTTTGTAGTGGGTACCTTGGGTACGTACACCTTATACCAGTTATCCCTTATTAGTGAAATGTAGTAGTGTTCTAGCATCTTAGGTAGCTATAGCAGAGCAGCTTAGGCTGAACTAGGAGACATGCAAAGCTCCTGCAATACCACTTATAGTTCCACAGTACTTATACTCCGGTAAAGACATTACTCAGTGTTACCAAAAATAAAGGTATTTATTTGTTGACACAGTACCAAACATATCTTAGAGGCAATACTCCTTCTTGAGGTATTATACACAATATATACACTAGACACCAAAATTAGACAAGTAAATAGTCATAGAACAATGCAAACAGTAGGAAATCCTATAAAATGCAATGGGAGAAAATAGGTCTAGGGACAACACAAACCATATACTAAGAGAGTGGAGTGCAAATCACAAATTCCCCCCAGACAAGTGTAGTGTATGCAGAATCGCTGGGAGAGTAGGAATACAGTAAACGTAAGTAAATTACCCCACCCCAGAGCCCAGAAAAGCAGGCGTAAAATACTGCAAGTTTCCTTAGGACACACTACACCTCGTTTTTGGAATTTTGCAGCAGCCAACCAAGTCTGCAAAGAACAACTGCTGGATTATTGGACCTGAAGACCTGCAAAGGAAGGGGACCAAGTCCTGAAGTCAAAAGAAATTCCAGGAAGGACAGGAGTCCCTGGTTAGGCGAAGACTACAGAAATGCACCCTTGGAAGATGCCAGTGAGTTCCTGCATAATGCAAAAGATGACCCACGGTGTGAAGATCGTTGCAGATGAGATTTTGTGTTGGAAGGTGCCAACAAGCCTTGGCTATGACAAAAGTGTGTTTTGCGTCAAAATGGTACTGGATGGACGCAGGAGGGACCTGGGGGCGTCAACTTTGTGTGAGGAGGAAAAGAGATCTCACAGCACTTTATGGAGCCCTCAGAATATCAGCCACCACCCCCAGGAGTCGCAGGATCCGGGTTCAAAGGAGGTGCAAAATGCAGTTGATGCAGCACAACAAAAGAAGGTCCCACGCCAAGTTGAGCATCGCAGGATGGAGTGCTGGGGACCTGCACGGCTGAGCATGAAGGAATTTTGCAAAGAGTGCACAGAGGCCTCAGGAGGTGAGGAAGACACAGTACAGAGGGGTACTATCGCTCTCGGGGAAGACAAGGTCTTACCTCCTCCAAATTGCGTCAGCAGGACCTCAAGACAGTCTATGTCGATGATGTCCACCCTCTGTGTCCTTAGGAGCACGCTCGTCGCTGTGAGAGGAGTCGCAGGGTACCGGCCGTCGCCTTGGAAGGTGCCTGCTTGGAGCAGGGGAGTGACTCTGTCACTCCAGAGGAGATTTCTTTGGTCCTTCTGGTGCAGGATGAAGACAGGGAGTCCCCAGAACATGCACACCACAGAAACTGTTGCAGTTGCTGACTTGGAGCTGAGTTTGCTGAAGAAAAGTGTCTCTTGTAGACACTTTGTTGCAGTTAAAGCGTTTCTTGGAGCAGGCTGCTGTTGATCTGAGGTCAGAAGAGTCTGAAGTTGTTGCAGAGGATTCCTGAAGGAAACTTGCAAGCAGAATCTGAAGAAAACCCACAGGAGAGACCCTGAATAGCCCTGAGAGAGGGATTGGCTACGTTATCAGGTATGGACCTATCAGGAGGGGTCTCTGATGTCACCAGATGGCACTGGCCTACAGAGTGCCTCCACACCTTGCAAAGCATGATGGCTGAAGTCTGGGGCACACTGGAGGAGCTCTGGGCACCACCTCTGGGGTGGTGATGGACAGGGGAGAGGTCACTCCCCTTTCCTTTGTCCAGTTTCATGCCAGAGCAGGGGAGAAGGGGTCCCTCAACCGATGTAGACTTGTTTATGCAAGGAGGGCACCATCTGTGCCATTCAAAGCATTTTCAGAGGCTGAGGGAGGCTACCCCTCCCCAGTATGTAACACCCTGCTCTCAGAGGAAATGCTTTGTTCTGCCTTCATGGGACTGGGCTGCCCAGACCCCAGGACAGCAGAACCCTGTCTGTGAGGTGGGAGCAGCTGTAGCTGCAGTGCAAGCCTCAGAGAGCTGGTTTGGCAGTACTGGGGCTCCATGAAGGAGCCCCTAGGATGCATGGAATTGGCACCCCAATACCAAATTTGGAATGGGGGGACAATTCCATGATCTTAGACATGTTACATGGCCATAATTGGAGTTACCATTGTGAAGCTACATATAGGTATTGACCTATATGTAGTGCACGCGTGTAATGGTGTCCCTGCACTCACAAAGTCCGGGGAAGTGGCCCTGAACTATCTGGGGGCACCTTTGCTAGTGCAAGGGTGCACTCACACTTAGTAACTTTGCACCTAACCATCAGCAAGTGTAGGTTAGACATATAGGTGACTTATAAGTTACTTAGGTGCAATGAAAATGGCTGTGAAATGACTTGTGCATTATTTCACGCAGGCTGCAATGGCAGGCCTATGCAAGGGTTTGTCTGAGCTCCCTATGGGTGGCATAAGAAATGTTGCAGCCCATATGGATCTCCTGGAACCGCAATGCCCTGGGTACCTAGGTACCATATACTAGGGACTTATAAGGGGGGTCCAGTGTGCCAATTGAAATTGGTAAATGAAGTCACTAGCCTATAGTGACATACTTTAAAAGCAGAGAGAGCATAAGCACTGAGGTTCTGGTTAGCAGAGCCTCAGTGACACAGTACATTAGGCAACAAACTATGAGCACTGGGGTCCTGGCTGGCAGGGTCCCAGTGAGACAGGCAAAGCATACTGACATATAGGTTTTTATCTATGAGCACTGGGGTCCTGGCTAGCAGGATCCCAGTGACACATTAAATACACAGTGACAGACACTCACAAACAGGCCAAAAGTGCATGCTAGAAAGAGGCTACTTTCCTACACCTTCCACCTCCGCTAGTGCACAGGAGGCCCTTCCACATGATCAACAGGCCACCAGCACCCCACCCCCTTCAGAAGGAGAACCACCCCGCAAGCGTTCCCTGCGATCCAGGCAGAAGCCAGAGTATATTGTCAAGACCCCCGCCAGGAAATGAGACTCCCTTGATTGTCACCCTTGTTTCCCACTCTGTCACCCTGTCCACCTTGAATTGCCATTGCTCTCATTGCTATATCCCCTTGGACAATGCATTTGTGCTACAAATAAACTGGAACAATACCGTGGACTTTCCTCCATCATCACCCCATCCCATTGCACTTGCCTCTCTTCTTCTTAGCACTTCAATAAACACACTTTAAAAAAACTAAAAGTATGGAGTATGTCAAATGTATGTATTGGTTTAACAAGGTTCAAACATTGCAATTCAGCTATACAGTAATGTTGACATAGTAAAGACCTGCAGTTTGCTGCAGTGATCACACCAGGAGCGATAGTGGGGCACCAACATATGCAAAATGAGTTGCCAAAGGGTACAGTGAATGGACATAGAAGTGGGAATTAACAGCATGCCAGTGCCATAGATAATTTAAAAAATGACAATGAAATGTTAAGTACCACTGTCTTACCTGTGTGTCATTGGAAATATTGTAGAATCACTGCAGTTCTGTTGTCCTCATCTGCTGCCTCCTCATCCTCACTGTCCACAAGGTCCACTGCTGCCACACGGCCATCTCCAGCCTCCTCCTCCTTCAGAAAAGGCACCTTGCGTCTCAAGGCCAGGTTGGGCAACATGCAGCATACCACGATTATCTGGCAGACCTTCTTGGGTGAGTAGCACAGGGATCCACCTGTCAGATGGAGGCACCGGAACTTGGCCTTCAGGAGGCCAAAGGTACATTTGATAATCCTTCTTGTTCGCCCAGGTGCCTCATTGTAACGTGCTTCTGCCCTTGTCCTGGGATTCCTCACAGGGGTCATGATAGGTTGAGGTAACCTGAGTCACCTGCAAATATCGAGGGACAACATTTAGCCACACACTATCCTATATGGCCCACACCATACCCATACACCAACATATACTGGGTGGGAACCAGGGCTCACCTATTAGCCACACCCGGTGCCTCTGTAGTTGAGCCATCACATTTTGGATGCTGCTATTCCTCAGGATAAAGGCATCATGCACAGACCCTGGATACTTAGCATTGACATGGGAGATGTACTGGTCCGTCAAGCACACCATCTGCACATTACTGGAGTGAAAACTCTTTTGATTTCTGAACACCTGTTCATTTTGCCGGGGGGGGGTACAAATGCAATATATGTTACATCAATTACCCCAATTATGTTGGGGATATGTTCCATTGCATAGAAGTCAGCCTTCACTGTGGCCAAATCTTCAACCTGGGGGGAAACAATATACCTGCACATATGTTTAATCAGGGCAGACAATACTCTTGTCAGCACTATAGAGAACATTGGGTGTGACATTCCTGCTGCCAAGCCCACTGTCACTTGGAAAGAACCAGTTGCCAAGAAATGGAGCACAGATAGGACTTGTACAAGAGAGAGGATCCCAGTGGGGTGACGAATAGCAGATATCAGGTCAGCCTCCAGTTGGGCACACAGATCTGTGATTGTGGCCCTGTCAAATCTATAGGTAAGGATAATGTGCCTGTCCTCCAGTGTTGCCAAGTCCACCTGGGGTCTGTACACAGAGGTTTGTCTCCATCTTCTATTCATCCACAGCGGTAGCAATCTATGGGGCACAAGAGTGAGGAGCCGGTCACAAACTGAACATTGTAGCGACAACAGTACAATGCATGATGTTAACTTGCAATGGGTAAGTGGAATTTGTCCTATATGTCCTATTTTTAACTGTGATGCAGTTATCATCCAGGGCCTGCCCCCCCTGAAATGGCATTCACCTGTCCTGTGTGGAGGGACAGGTGGAAGTGAGGCAATTTCGCTGATGGTGTGTGCCGTTGTGGGAGGCAGTCGTGAACCGCTGAGAATCTCCTCATTGGATAACATTGGGCCCTATGGGGTACAGTGGCCAATGGTGGTGTACGTCAATAGTGACAGTACGCACCGCACCGCAGTGGAAGTGACAGCCATTTTCTATCTGATCACTCACTTCCTACCTGACCTTCAACAGGAGAGGACCTACACTGCATGTGCTGGTGTAACCTGTGTCTGGAACCTACCATGGCTCGTGTGTCTGGGGAAAGGGCCTCTGCCTTGACCTCGGCAGAGTTGGAGGGACTGGTGGATGGGGTCCTGCCTCAGTACGGACTGTTTTATGGGCCTCCAGACCAACAGGTGAGTACACTGTGAGCACGATCCATGTGGCATGAATGCGTGGAGTGGTGTGTGTGTAGGCCTCGTGTAGGTGGGTTAGGTGGATGCCCCCTGGGCGGCATGCAGCTTGTGTACTGGGCCCTGTGTGTGCAAATGGCGATGTGAAGGGGTATGGTGGGCCATAGGTGTAACAGGCAGGACGGTCTGACTGATAACATTTCCTGTGTGTATTTCTCTGCAGGTCAGCGCCTATCAAAAGAAGGTTATATGGCGTTCCATCGCCAAGGAGGTGCGGACCATGGGGGTCTACGGCAGGCAGAGCACCCACTGCCGTAAACGGTAGGCGGACCTGAGATGCTGGGCATGGAAGACGGCAGAGACTCAGCTGGAGTTGGCCTTCCAACGAGGAAGGGGTGTCTGTCGAACCCTGACCCCCCTGATGGCCTGCATACTGGCGGTGGCCTATCCGGAGCTGGATGGGCGCTTGAGGCCATCACAGCAGCCACAAGGGGGTGAGGCCAGTGCCCATCATCACTACTTACTCACTGTAGGGGGGTACCTGGATGGGGATGTGTGTCAGTGGTTGCCCATAGGCCAGGCCTGACATTGCAGAGTAGGTCCCATGGTGGGCAGGGTTCTAAAGTGATAATCCTGCTAACCAGCTTGTAGGCATCCACAACTGGTCAGGGCTGTGTGGGTCCAAGGTGTACTGCATTTGGCGGTATCTGCCCCTCCCCACACTATAGTGGCTAGCATTATCACAGGTAGCGCCTTGCATAGTACGTAGGGCTGTTCCCTGTGTGTGAGGGAGGTGTGTACGCCAACTGTGGTGTTGGTGCAGCCATTGACCAAGTGTATCCTTTGTCTCCCCCCCACCCCCCCTCCCATTTTTGTTTTGTCATCTTGTCCTTATGTGCATTAGCATCATCTGGCGGAGGAGCAGAGGCACCGGCGACGGAGGGAGCTGCATCCTACAGGACCCAGGAGGCAGAGTCCACCGACGCTGAGGGCACCAGTGGCACGGAGGGCGAGGGGAGCACCACGGCGAAGACTGGAGGGGACAGTTTGGACACAGATACCTCCTCCGATGAAAGCACCCAGGTGGTGGTGGGCACTTCTGTGCCCACCCCAGCTACAGGTACTTCCACCACCCCGTACCAGCACCGCCCTTCCAGCAGCCCCTCATCTAGTTGCCCGGGCCCACTCACCAAGGAGGGTGGGCATCTCCTTCGCCCCAAGCACCTCAGGCCCTGCCCCAGTTAGCCCTGCTGCCCTGAGTGAGGAGGCTATTGACCTCCTGAGATCCATCTCTGTTGGGCAGTCAACCATTGTGAATGCCATCCAGGGGTTGCCAGCCCAAATGCAACAGACAAATGCATTTCTGGAGGGCATTCACACTGGCTTGGCGGCCCAACAGAGATCAATCCAGGCTCTGGCCTCATCTCTGATGGCAGCCATTGTCCCTGTTTCTATCGTCCCCCCTCCAACTTCTTCTTCCCAGTCCCATTCCCCTCAACCCCAACCTATCCCGAGCACACAGGCAGACGAGCATGCACACAGGACAACCCACAAGAGTGGCACAGGCAAACACAAGCACCACACATCATCGCTCAGGCACTCACACAAACACCATCAAGAAGCAGATATACCAACATCCACTGCCTCCACTGTGTCCCCCTCCTCCTCCTCCTCCACCTCCCTCACAGTTGCTTCTATACCAACACATGCATGCACTACATCCTCAGCCAATACCAGCATCACCACCACACCTAGCAGAACATACACCTCACTTGCAGACACCTCTACAACGGCCATGCACACGTCCCCGTGTCCTGTCCCACTGTGTCTATCCCCCCCAAGGTACACAAACGCAAGCACTCAGACACCCAACAGCCATCCACCTCACAACAGCATCCAGCCCATGAACCTGCACCCAAACACAGCAGACAGACACCTCCTACAACCACTCCCTCTTCCTCCACTCCCAAACTTTCACCCTCTTCCCGCCCCAATGTCCCTAAGAAGCTCTTACTCTCCACCATTGGCCTCTTCCCTACCTTTCCCCCTCATCTTTCACTTCTGGCCAGGGTGGCAAAAACCCAGGCAAGCACCTCAGCCACCCAGTCCATGGGACCAGTCGTCTCCACATCCACTCGTGGTTGGAAAGGATCCAGGGCACCAGCCAGTCTCAAAGAAAGTGTGCCTGCCCAAGCTGCTGACCGGAAGGGCAAGGAGCCTGCCTCACCTGCTGCCCGGAAGGTCAAGGAGCCTGCCACAGCTACTGCCCGGAAGGGCAATGAGCCTGCCCCAGCTGCTGGCCAGAAGGGCAAGGAGACTGCCCCAACTGCTGCCTGAAAGGGCAAGAAGCCTGTCCTAAGTGCTGCCAGGAAGAACAAGGGGCCTGTACCAGCAGGCAGGAAGGACAAGGGGCCTGGTGCACGGATTCAGACGCAGCCCCCACCACCAACCATGGTTGTGCAGCCATCCAAGGCTGCAGGGTATGGGCTGGAGCCTTCCCCATCACCAGCAGCAGCAGGAGCAGCACCACCACCAGCAGTTGGCAGCCGTCCGAGTCTGCAGGGGATGGGCTGGAGACTCCTCCCCCCACCACCAGCAGCAGCACCACCACCACCAGCAGAGGGCAGCAGTCTGAGGCTGCAGGGGATGGGCTGCAGCCACCCCCCACCACCACCAGCAGCAGCACCACCACTACTAAGCAGCCGTCACTGTCGGCGGACGGTATGTAGTCCTACCTCCTTGGGCTGCTGTCCGGCCTGCCCCCTGCAAACCCTGTGGGTATGACACCCAGCTGAGAGACTGTGACCTTGCACTCCCCAGGATCAGGAGCACAGGGCACAATGCCCCCTCCAGAACCATTTGGGAAGACACCCACCAAACCCAGCCTCACCAGGATCAGAAGCACTTGGCACGATTCCCTCTCCAGAACCAGTGCATAAGACTCTCACCAACCCCAGCCTCCCCAGGATCAGAAGCACAGGGCACGATGCTCCCTCCAAAACCAGTGAGTAAGACACCCACCAACCCCAGCCTCCCTAGTATCAGATGCACAGGGACGATGCCCCCTACAGAACCAGTGGGTAAGACACCCACCAACACCAGCCTCCCCTGGATCAGAAACACAGGGCATGAAGCCCCCTCCAGAACCAGTGGGTAAGACATCCACCAACCCCAGCCTCCCCAGGATCAGAAGCACAGGGTGCAATAACCCCTCCAGAACCAGTTGGGAAGACACCGACTTGAGAGACAGTGGCCTTGCAGTCCCCAGGACCAAGCACAGGGCATGTTGCCCCCTCCAGAGTATGTGGGCAAGTCACCCACTCAAGAGACTGTGGCCTTGCACTCCCCAGGACCAAGCACAGGGCATGATGCCCCCTCCAGAGCATGTGGGCAAGTCACCCACTTGAGAGACTGTGGCCTTGCACTCCCCAGGACCAAGCAGAGGGCATGTTGCCCCCTCCAGAACCAGTGGTTTTGTTCCATCTGCTGGCTGAGGTGCCCCCCATTCCCTGTCCCTCTGAGTTGCCTGCCTTTCTTCCAACTGATGCCCTTGCAGTGTTCTCTCTGTGTCGGTGTAGGTGACATGTGGAGCCTTGGACTTTGGCCTGTGGCCCTGTGGCCCATGCACAATGAGGACAGGGCAGTGTCCCTTGACCTGTACATATGTATATACCATGAGTTTGACTTTTTCTATTTCGAGTTGTTTTTATTACATTCACTTTATCACATTCCTGTAGTCCTTGCATCATTCCTCAGGGGTACGGGGTAAATATGTTTTTTTACTGCAGCTGATTGTGTGTATGGTGTTGGGGATGGGTGTGTGTGTGTGTTGCGTGTCACTCTAGTTTTCCTCTCCCCCTCCCTTGTGTGCTAGGCGGCTGTACTCACTGTGGTCGTCTTCGCTGTCGCTGCTGTTCGTGGTGGAGCAGGACGTAGAATATCATAGGGAATATTTGAAGTTCAGGCTCCATGGTAGTGTGGTTCTTCCCTGTGTCTCCAAAAGTGAGTCCTTCCCCTTCTGTGATGTATTTCTGCCAGGCTTTTGATGTCGGTACCGCCCCGGAAAAGGTGACAGTTTCCAGGGTCATAATGTGGTGGGTGGAACATTGACTTCCGCCTGGCTGTAGGCGGCTACCACCGTGGTGGCTGTTGTATACGCACTGGCGGTTGGTGAGGTAAAGTAGCTTTCAATCTGAGTTCTCACCTCCACGGTCATAATTTGGAGGTAGTTACCGCCAGCCTGTTGGCGGTATTACCGCTACTTTATAAGTGACCACCGGAGGTGTAACGAGGGACTAATTGTTTTGAGACTGGTTCTCTTTAATAGACTAACTTAGTTGGTTGCTTTGCTGGCCCAGAAGCGGAAGTCAAAGCGTGGTCACTGTGGAGGAGGAGCAAGGGTAGTGAGTGGTGCCATGGTGCAGCGGTACTGCAGAGTACAGAAGCTGAGTCCAGGGGGGCTTTGACGTGCAACACGGGTGGGTGATTTCTGTGCCGCTGGTTGCCTAGTCTGCCTGCTGCCATCTGCCGCCTGTCACGTAGAGAGGAGTGGTGGAGCTCGACATTGGGCACAGCACGGTATGGAGCAGAAGCCCACTGAGGTCAGCCCACTGTGGTGGTCACTACAGAGGAGTGCGGAGGAGTGTGGCAAGCGAGGTGAGTGAGGTGAGTGAGGAGCGAGAGGTGCTGCAGTGCTGTGAGGCCATACCGCATACTGCAAGGGCAAGGATACAAGGGTACACAAAGGTACATAAGGCACATAGGAATTGTGCCTGTGACTGCAGATGAGGTCCCTGAAAAAGACAAATCTGGCGCCCTGGGGCTCTGGGGTTCTGCAGCACTGTAATACGACAATGACCAATCAGTGATTATCAGTGACCAAACACAACAATAATCAAAAATAAAACAACAATAAACAACAGTACAGTGGACCAAACAATCATGCAGTGATGCAGCAACGCAGCAGTATTACAGCAGCACTACCATTACGTGGAACTACATGATGGCCATAATTAGGCATACTCAGACACAATGACCCTCATTACGGCCCTGGCGGTTGGTGATAAAGCGGTGGTAATACCACCAAGAGGCTGGTGGTAATAAATATGAAATTATGACCACTGCGGAAACCGCTCAGACAGAAAGCCACTTTAACACACCGACTGTCAGGGCGAAACCAACAGGCACCATGGCGGTAACTGCCTAGAGCCAAGTGGAAGACAATGTTCTGCCCACTGTATTATAAGACACCAATCCGCCACCTTTTCCGGAGCGGTACCAACAACATTAAAAGCCTGACAGAAACAGAGCTCAGAAGTCAAAGGACTCCCCGGTGGAGACCTAGGGAAGAACCACACCGTCATGGAGCCCAAGTTGCATGTGTTTCCCATGATCTTCTACCTTCTGCTCCATTACGAACACCAACGCCGGCGAAGAAGACCACAGTGAGTACTGCTGCCTGGCACAC
This sequence comes from Pleurodeles waltl, assembly GCF_031143425.1. Classification (NCBI taxonomy): domain Eukaryota; kingdom Metazoa; phylum Chordata; class Amphibia; order Caudata; family Salamandridae; genus Pleurodeles; species Pleurodeles waltl. The sequence continues at coordinate 1,399,961,203 of NC_090440.1, read as the reverse complement.
AGGGGAGGGGGGGAGGAAAAAGAGAGTGACACACATGCAACAACCCCAACACCATACACATAACCAGATGCAGTAACATTACATATACACACTGTACCCCTCAGGAATAATGCAAGGACAAAATGAATTGATTAAAGTGAGTGTAATAAGATAAAATATATAAATACGTGTATCAAAATAAAAAAGTATATACATATTTACAAATGTAGGGACACTGCCCAGTCCTCAATGTCCGTGGGCCACAGGGCCACAACACATAGTCCAAGGCCCAACCTTACTCCTACAACAACACGGGGAGAACACTGCAGGGGCATCAGGTCGAAAATAGACAGGCACTTCAGGGGGATGGGGAATAGGGGGGCCCCCCCAGCTGGAAGATGGTACAATGCCACTGGTCCTGGAGGGGGCAACATGCTCTGTGCTCTGTCCTGGGGAGTGCAAGGCCGCAGTCTCTCAAGTGGGTGATTTGCCCACTGCTTGGTCCTGGGGAGTGCAAGGTCACAGTCTTTCAAGTGGGTGATTTGCCCACTGCTTGGTCCTGGGGAGCACAAGGCCACAGTCTCTCAAGTGGGTGATTTGCCCACTGCTTGCTCCTGGGGAGCGCAAGGCCACAGTCTTTCAAGTGAGTGATTTGCCCACTGCTTGGTCCTGGGGAGTGCAAGGCCACAGTCTCTCAAGTGGGTGACTTCTTCTATTGGTTCTGGAGGGGGCATTGTTCCCATTGAGCTTCATCCTGTGGAGGATGGGGTGACTGGATGGCTTCTTTCACTGGTTCTGGAGGGGGCATCGTGCCCTGTGATTCAGATCTTGGGGAGTACAATGTCACAGTCTCTCACCTGGGTGTCAGACCCACAGGATATGCTGGGGCCAGGCCGCACAACAGCCCATGGATGCAGGAATACACACTGTCCGCCAGCGGTGATTGCTGCTCAGAGGTGGCAGTGGTGGTGCTACTGGTGGAGCTGGCGGGGGGGGCTTTAGCCCATCCCCTGCAGCCTTGGACAGCTGTCCACTAGGGCTGCAGCTGCTGTCAGTGGTGCTGGTGGCTGTGCTGGCACTGGTGGGGGGAGGCTCCAGCCCTTCCCCTGCAGCCTAGGATGGCTGAACCACCATGGTTGGTGGTGGGGTCGCCAATGAAGTCCCAGCACCAGGCCTCTTGTCCTTTCTGCTTGCTGGTGCAGGCTCCTTGCCCTTCCTTTCAGCAGCCGGGGATTGCTCCTTGCCCTTCCTTTTAGCAGCTGGGGTGCCTCCTTTCCCTTCCTTTCAGCAGCTGAGGGTGCCTCCTTGCCCTTCCTATTAGCAGCTGGGGGTGCCTACTTGCCCTTCCTTGCAGAACTTGGTGCAGGCACACTTTCAGTGTGGAAGCCCTGGTGCCCGGGATCATCTCCCACCTGGAGTAGCTGTGGACACTACTATGCCCGTGGACTGGGTGGCTGAGGTGCTTGCCTGAGTTTTGACTGCCCTGGCCTAACGTGAGGGATGGGGGAAGGGGGGAAGAGGTCAATGGTGGAGAGGAAAAGCTTCTTAGGGACATTGGGGTGGGAAGAGGGAGATGGTTTGGGAGTGGAGGAAGAGGGAGTGGTGGTAGGAGGTGTCTGTCTGGGTGCAGATGCATGGGCTGGATGCTGTTGTGAGGTGGATGGCTGTTGGGTGTCTGAGTGTTTGATGCTGTTGTGAGGTGGATGGCTGTTGGGTGTCTGAGTGCTTGCGTTTGTGTACCTTGGGAGGAGGGGGCACAGACACAGTGGGAGAGGACACAGGGGACGTGTGCATGGAAGTGGGGTGGTGACTGCCAATGAGGGGCTTGTGCTGTTAGGTGTGCTAGTGATGGGGTAGTGGATGAGGATGTAGTGCATGCAGGTCTGAGTGGAGACGAAACTGGGAGGGAGGTGGACCACGAGGAGGAGGGGGCCACAGTGGAGGCAGTGGATGTTGGTATATCTGATTCTGGATGGTGTTTGTGTGAGTACCTGTGGTATGAAGTGTGGTGCTTGTGTTTTCCATGTCCACTCTTGTGTGTTGTCCTGGGTGAATGCTCATCTGACTGTGTGTTTAGGATAGGTTGGGGTTGAAGGTAATGGTATTGGGTACAGGAAGCTGGAGGGAGGAGGCTAGAAACAGGGACAATGGCTGCCATCAGAGAGGAGGCCAGAGCCTGGATTGATCTCTGTTGGGCCGCCATGCCAGTGTGAATGCCCTCCAGGAATGCATTTGTCAGTTGCATTTGGGCTGCCAGCCCCTGGATGGCATTCACACTGGTGACTGCCCAACAGAGATGGATCACAGGAGGTCAATAGCCTCCTCACTCAGGGCAGGTGGGCTAACTGGGGCAGGGCCTGAGGTGCCGGGGGCGAAGGATATGCCCACCCTCCAGGGAGAGCGGGCACGGGCAACTCGCTGAGGGGCTGCTGGGAGGTGCTGGTACAGGGGTGGTGGCTGTACCTGTAGCTGGGGTGGGCACAGAGGTGTCCGCCACCACCAGGGAGCTTCCATCAGAGAAGGAATCCATGTCTGAACTGTCCCATCCAGTCTCCGCCATGGTGCTCCTCTCACCCTCCGTCCCACTGGTGCCCTCACCGTCGGTGGATTTGGCATCCTGGGTCCTGTGGGATGCAGCTCCCTCCGTCGCTGGTGCCTCTGCTCCTCCGCCAGATAATGCTAATGCACATAAGGACAGGGTGAGAAAACAAAAATGGGGGTTGGCGCAAAGGATACACTTGGTCAATGGTGTCAACAACACCACTGTGGCGTACACAACACACTCACCCACAGGGAACAGCCCTACACACTAGGAAATGCACTACCAGTCACAATGCTAGTCAGCAGGCCATGGATAGGGACACCTACTGCCAATTGCAGCATACCTGAGACCCACAGACCCCTGCCAAGTAGTGGATGCCTACTAGCTTGGTTGGAGTACTTTCACATCAGAACCCTGCCCAACATGGGACCAACCCTGCAATACAAGGCCTGGCCTAGGGGCACCCACAGGGCCCACACCCCTCACCCGGATCCCACCCCACCAGGCGCAAGTTGTATATTGGGGCACTGTACTCACCCGCTTGTGGCTGCTGTGATGCCCCAAGTGCCCATCCAGCTCCGGATAGGCCACTGCCAGTATGCGGGCCATCAGGGTCGGTCAAGGTTTGACGGGCACCCCTTCCTTGTTGGGAGGCCATCCCCAGCTGGCTCTCTGAGGTCGTCTGTGCCCAGCGTTTCAGGTCCTCCCACCGTTTCTGACAGTGGGTGTTCTGCCTTCTGTAGACCCCCAGGGCCGCACGTCCTTGGCGATGGCACACCGTAAACCCTTCTTTTGATGGGCGTGACCTGCAGGGAAATGGGCACAGGGAAAGGTATTTGTCCCACTGTCCTGCCTGTTACACTCATGACCTACCATGCCCCTTCCCATCTCCAATAGCACAGCCATGGCCCACCATACATGCTGCACGCTGCCCAGGGCCCATCCACCACACACCCCCTACATGAGTACTTCACACACAGCACTCCATGCATTCACACACCATGCATCGTACTCAGGGTTAACTCACCTGTTGGTCTGGAGGCCCATATAGTATTCGGTATTGGGGTAGGACCCCATCCACCAGTCTCTCCAACTCCGTTGAGGTGAAGGCAGGGGCCCTTTCCCCAGTCACACGAGCCATGGTCAGCTCCAGACACAGGTCACAGCAGCACATGCAGTGTAGGTCCTCTCCTGTTGAAGGTCAGGTAGCAAGTGAGGAAACTGATAGAAAAGGGCAGTCACGTCCGTGGCGGTGCATACCGTTATCGCCGGTGTACAACACCATTGGCCACTGTACCCCATAGGGCCCAATGTATACCAATGAGGAGTTGCACGCCGGTTTTTCGACGCCTCCCGCAACGGCGCACAACGTCAGCGGAATTACCTAATTTCCACCTGTCCCTCCATACAGGACAGGCAGATGCCATTTCAGGTGGGGCAGGCCATGGGTCCTATCTGCGTCACAGTACACAAATGCACCATTTAGACATCTCCAACAAAATAACATTACAATCACAACATGCATTGAACTGTAATGGTTGGAATTAAGAGATAATGACCAGCTACTCACCATTTTGCCCCATAGATTGCAACCGCTGCGGATGAATAGGAGATGGAGACATCCCTTCCTGTACATACCCCTGGTGGACTTGGCAACAATGGAGGACAGGCACATTATCCTCACCTATAGACTGAACAGGGCCACAATCACAGAGATGTGTGCCTAGTTGGATCCTGGCCTAATCTCTGCTATCCGTCACCCCACCGCGATCCCCCCTATGAGCAACTGCTATCAGTGCTCCACTTCCTGGCAACTGGCTCCAGGGATGTTCTCAATAGTGCTGACCAGAGTGTTGTCTGCCCTGATTAAACATGTGCAGCTACATCGTTTTCCCCCAGGTGGAGGATTTGGGCACAGTGAAAGCTGATTTCTATGCAATGGGACATATCCCCAGCATTATTGGTGCAATTGATGGAACACATATTGCATGTGTCCCCCCCCTGGCAAAATGAAAAGGTGTTCAGAAATCAAAAGAGCTTTCACTCCATGAATGTGCAGATGGTGTGCCTGGCGGACCAGTACTTCTCCCTCGTCAATGCAAACTTTCCTGGGTCTGTGCATGATGCATTTATCCTCAAGAATAGCAGCATCCCAAATGTGATGTCTCAACTCCAGAGGCACAGGGTGTGGCCAATAGGTGAGCCCTGGTTTCCACCTAGTATATGTTAGTGTATGGGTATGCTGTGGGCCCTAAGGGTTAGGGTGTGGCTAACAGTTGTCCCTCGATATTTGAAGGCGACTCTGGTTACCCCAACCTCTCATGGCTACTGACCCCTGTGAGGAATCCCAGGACAAGGGCAGAGGAACGTTACAATGAGGCACATGGGCGAACAAGAAGAATTATAGAGAGGACCTTTGGCCTCCTGCAGGCCAGGTTTCGTTGCCTCCATCTAACAGGTGGATCCCTCTGCTACTCACCCAAGAAGGTCTGCCAGATCATTGTGGCATGCTGTATATTGCACAACCTTGTCTTGCATCTCCAGGTGCCTTTTCTGCAGGAGGAGGAGGAGGCTGGAGATGGCCTTGTGGCAACAGTGGACCCTGTGGACAATGAAGATAAGGAGGCAGAGGATGAGGATGAGGATGAGGACAACAGAAGTGCAATAATTAGTCAATACTTCCAATGACACACAGGTAAGACAGTGTAAATTCACATTTAATTGACAGTTTTGTGCTTGACATTCTCACTGGCAGGCTGTTTTTCCCACTTCTATGGCCACTCACTGTACCCTTTGGCATCTCTAATTGCAGATATTTGTGCCCCACTATCGCTCCTGGTGTGTTGACTGCAGCCAACTACAGGTCTTTCCTATGTATTAATTACTGTACAGTTGAATTGCAATGTTTAAACCTTGATAAACGAATACATACTTAAATCATTTGACATACTCCATACTTGTATTTTTTCAAAGGGTGTTTATTTAAGTGCTAAGAAGTAGAGGGGGTAGTGGAAAGGGCTGGGTTGATGATGGAGGAAAGTCCAGGATAGAGTCCAGTCTTTTTGTATCACAGGTGCATTGTCCAAGGGGGCATAGGAAGGGGAGTAATGGCAGTTCAAGGTGGACAGGATAACAGAGTGTGACACAAGGGTGACAATCAGGAGAATCTGGTTTCCTGGCGGGGGTCTTGGCAATAGTCTCTGGCTCCTGCCTGGATTGAAGGGAACGTTTGCGGGACGGTTGTTCTTCTGCAGGGGGAAGGGAGCTGGTGGCCTGTTGGTCCTGTGGTGGGGCCTCCTGTCTACTAACGGCAGCAGAGGTGGAGGGATGTTCAGTGGTTTGGCTAGTGTCAAGGGCCCGGTTGTGTGCCACTGCCTCCCTCATAGTGTTGGCCATGTCTGCCAGCACCCCTGCAGTGGAGACCAGGGTGGTGTTGATGTCCTTCAAGTCCTCCGTGATCCCCAGGTACTGTCCCTCCTGCAGCCGCATGTTCTCCTGCAACTTATCCAGGATCTGGCCCAGCATATCCTTGGAATGTTGGTATGCTCCCAGAATCGCGGTGAGTGCCTCCTGGAGGGTCTGTTCCCTGGGCCTGTCCTCCCCCTGTCGCACAGCAGTCCTCCCAGCTTCCCTGTTGTCCTGTGCCTCTGTCCCCTGAACCGTGTGCCCACTGACCCCAGGTCCCTGATTGGCTTGGGTGCGAGGTGTGGCCTGGGGTACCTGTACAGGTGGGCACACTGCTGATTGATGTGTCCTGCGGACAGAGGTTTAGGTACAGTGGGTGGGTGTTGTGGTGTTGTATCCTGATGGGTAAATATAGTTGAGTCCACAGCACTCATAATACAAATAGTTTTACAATATGACAAATAAATTCTGATGTAGAGTATCCAAAGCGTGAAATACAGTAGTCTTCTTGATGTTCCAAAAGGTGATTTATTTGGTTCAGCAAATACTTGAAAAATAGGTTATGTGTGAAAAAACAGCCTGTGTATGTTGGTGTATAGTGGTTCTGTTAGTTTCCCTATGCTGTGCATGCCTTGGTGACGAGTGTTCATGCAGGGCTGTGAGGGGTGTCCATGCATTGGTACAGCATACAGGGCTTGGCATTGGGATTGAAGAGATGTGATGGTGGAGTGTGTGGGATGGAGTGGAATGATGGGAGTGAGGGTGAGGGTATGTGATGGCATGCAGGTATGGGGGGTGATAATTGTTGAAAGTTGACTTACCAGAGTCCAGTCCTCCTCCGACTCCAGCTAGGCCCTCAGGATGCAGTATTGCCAAGACTTGCTCCTCCCATGCTGCGAGTTGTGGGGGTCCACTGCCAGTCCTCTGGATAGCGAGCTGGTGACTTGCTGCTATGGAACATACCTTCCCCTGTAGGTCGTTCCACCTCTTCCTGACCTTGTCCCTTGTTCTGGGTTGCTTTCCCACAGCGTTGACCCTGTCCACGATTCTCCGCCATAGCTCCATCTTCCTTGCTATTGATATCTGCTGCACGTGTGCTCCAAATAGCTGTGACTCTACCCCGACAATTTCCTCCACCATGACCCTTAACTCCTCCTCTGTGAAATGGGGGTGTCTTTGTGGTGCCATGGGTGTTATGTGAGGTGTGTTGGGAAATATTTTGTGGTGTGTGAAGTGTAGTGCGTGAGTAGTGTATGGGTGTGAGTGGTGTGTGGCTCTAGTTAACAAGGTGGTCTTGGTGTCAGTCTTGTGCCAATGAATTGTAATCGTAAACGGTTGTGGGTAATGTGGGTGTGTGTTTTATAGTGGTGTGTTATTTGTAGGTATGGTGTGTGTATGGGTGTTAGGTGTATGTTGTTTTCATTGTCCAATGTGCTGTTGTTTTGTCTGTGTGTGTCCATTGTAAGCATGGTAGTATGTACGGCCAATGGTTTACCGCCGTTGAATGTCTGCCGTGGTGATTTGTGGGTCATAATGTGGTGGACCTTGTTCTGCGAGCGTAATGGTGTGGGTTTTGATACCACCACCACTTTATCACTCACCTTTGGTCTGGTGGATTTGTGTCTGTGGCTGAATTCTGCTGGATTGGTGTGTGTGTGTCATAATATATCTGACATCTGCTGCCGCCGCAGTAAGCTGGCAGACGTCAGCGTGACCGTAAGCGGGATTTACTGCCAATGTCATAATGAGGGCCATGATGTGATATAATCACTTTTGCAAGAAATCTGAATTTTACATCTCAAAGAACTCAAGCACTATAGCATTTTATAATGATTCTATACCTATAATAGTTTTACCGGATTTATGTAATGTGTTACATATATATTCCGTAGGTTTGTTGGAGTCCCTGACGAACTATGGACTCAAGTCTGCAGTAGTCTGAAGACTTTTTATGCATTGTGTCCTTTGCTAAGATTTTAATTAATCATGCAAATAACGTATTTGGTTGCTTTGACTAACAAAAATAATGAAATAAAAAAAAACATTAATTATTAGAAATTCATTATCGTTTCAGTATGCACTATTAGTTAGAGTCTAAATTATAATGTAATGTCAGTTTAATCCTTCATACATTTAACTATACTTCAATACCACCTATGGCTAGGTCACTAATCTTAAACTAATGCTCACTAAAATGGATTTTCTGAGCATCACTCTTGTGTCAAACTATCAGTACTTTGATTAACATAATACATGGATTGTCACTTACAGGTGATCACTGTGGGATGAGAGGCAGTACTTAAGTTTCTGCTACATCAATATCCCCTTTGATGGCTAATCAAGCCATCACAAAATACTCCATCTCTCATATTCAATGTGACAGCCCAAAATTCAGAGGTTTATTCAAGTAGGTCTTCTTAAGTCTGCTAATTGCTTGATGTTACTATAGTACATGCATTTCCTAGTCTCCATCTCAATCTTCTCCTTTCTCTGCTTACTCATGGCTCTTTCGTCCTTCAGCTTCATGAACAACTTGAAAAGACCAACTACAACTAGGGCAGATAAATCCATATACATTAAGGGTCACAAAATGGTTCCCTCAATTAATTTCCCTATATGTCCAAACCACCTTCCAATCGCTGAAGAACAACTACCTATTGTTTCGTATGCACTCTTTCAGGTCCTGTCTCAAGTCAGTCACTGTTGCAATGTATTTTCTTATCTCCTTACTATTATCAGGTATGTAAGTGCAACACTTTTAGGCTTGAAACATTTTGGAGGCTTCACCTTCCTTTACTAGCAGAATGTCTCCTGCAAAGTGATTTTGTCAAACCATTGATCTTACGGCAACCATTTCTGTATCCATTGATAATATAGCACCTGCTGTGTCTATAGATTGCTTATCTATTATGGTTGATAACTTCCTAATCTTAACAGCATTTAAGATCACACTTACTAATGGAATTATGCCACCAAAAGTATCTCTTTCAGCCTCTGATGCACTAGCACCTCTCTTGACTCTGGTGTTTGATTTCTCATCTCAAACTGGATACTGAAAATGATCCACATGATAAATCTTTGTAAAAACTGCTCTGAAATAACATGTACCATACCAGCCTTTTGGCAGCGTGTAGTAGGCATTCTTTCCACATATGAAATAATCACCTGGTATGGCGGGGTCTTGTCCATTCAACATAAAGGTCTAAATACTTTCAACTGAAACACATGTCTACATTCACTTGTTCCTACAAAGTGTGTTTCAGCCCTTGATCTAGGTCTATATACACATAATATCCCTAGGTGTTGCCGATCCAAAGCCAGAAATCCTTGATTTCCAGCTACTGAATGTGTTTTATCCGTTCCCTGATTTTGTAAAACTACTCACTTTTCTATCTCAGTCTTCATAGCTGTTCTCATTTCCTCAACTTGTCCAATTAATTCCTTCTCTACTGAGGTAAGAATGCAAGTCAAAATATTTTTGTGGGCATAAACTGTACCAGATGTCAATATAAGCTGAAAGATACCTCCCACTGTGTCAATGTTTTTGTCTTTGCAATTTGAGTAGAAGTACTGATAATACTCCTGCTGATACAATTGTGTTAGTAACAGAGTGCAGGAAACTACATAGGTTAGGGGTAAAATATGGTATGTGATTCCCTCACACATTGATGAAGGCAGCTGAGTGCACACCTAGCAGTTTCTAGCTTCCATGATCTCTACATACTGATGTGATAATTTATAATATACATTTGTGGATAAATCAGCTCTAGAGCCATCACTGTTTAAGTATTGCTCATCATTGTACAGGGAATTTTGATCTGCAATGGGATCCTCTAGAAGTAGCCTTTTTCTGAATCACTTATTATGGGCAGACGCAATCCAATGGCCAATAATATAATCATGATAACCGTCACTTCCATTAAACTTATACATATGTATTTGCCCTTGATTTCTATTTGTCTCCACTGGTTCTCTAATTTCAGGCAAAAAAGTCAGAATTCAAAAATCAAGGGATGCAAAGGAGCTTTAATGTATCACTGTCTCTTTCCAGTCCTTTATATTTGCGAGCACAGCAAGAATCAAAAATAGTCTCTTTAAAAGTTCAGTTACTCACAAATGTTCCTTGATCTTCTACAAAGTTCATCAAGAGTTTTCTTTACTTGCAAATGTCCAAAGCTTCTACTAAAGGTTGAGATGTCTCCAATTAAAGGCACAGCTTGTAATCCCTAATAATCGCTTTTAAAACATAATGTTTGTTCATCAAGCGGCAATGAGATTTCAAACTCAAGAAAATTGAACTGAATTTGAATTGGTTTTTTTTGCCCTCATAGTGAATTCATATAGGCTGATGGGGTGATCAATCAATCAATCAGTCAAAGCCTGTAAAGTACAACTACTCACCTGTTAGGGTATCAAGGTGCTGGGGGTGGGGTAAAGTGTAGCGTTCACCGGTGGTTCTTAAAAAAAAAAGCCATGTATTCAGTTCCTTCACGAAGCTGAGGAGGGACATGGTTTGTCTAATGTGGAGAGGAAGGCGGTGGCTGCGAGGTAGGAAAAGGAGTGTCCTCCGGTTCTGGTCTTCCTGATGAGGGGTACTTCCGTGAGAGAGAGCTGGGGTTAGCGTAGGGGTCTGTGAGGTACTTGGAGGTAAAGTCAATGGCTGAGGTAGTCTGGTCTGATGTTGTGGAGGGCTTTGTGTGCATGGGTGAGGATCTTGAAGTTGATTCTTTGCTCCATGGGAAGCAAGTGCAGTGTACCCAGGTGTTGCAAGATGTGGCATTGTCGAAGGAGGTCGAGGACCAGTCTGGTGGCGGCATTCTGGATGTTTTGTAGTTTGCGGATGAGTTTCTTGTTGATTCCGGCATAGAGTGCGTTGCCATAGTCCAGTATGCTGTGATGAGGGCTTGTGTGATGGTCTTTCTATGTTCGAGGGGGATCCATTTGAAGGACTTGCATAGAAGGCGGAGGGTGTGGAAGCAGGTGGAGGTGACTGAGTTGATATGATGGTTCATGCTGAGGTTGGAGTCCAGGATGATCCTGAGGTTGCAAGCTTGGCTGGTGGGATTGGGTAACATAGTTTGGGGCCAGGGGGAAACCCCACAAGGAGGGATACCCTAGTACCCCCCTGTTGGCTCACAAGCCACACAAGACCAAAAAAAGCTTCCGCCTGAAGCATATGTTGGTTGGCCGGCCAGCCGCCTATCCTAGGGTGCTTGCAAAAAGAGGACTTGTGACAACTCTTAATCATTGGACACCATCAGCCTGTGACATGGCCAGAGGGGCCTAACTCTGTGATTTGCACCTACTCCTCTTGTTAGGAGGGCCATTCTGCTCTAAACAGTAAATTTTCCTAACTGATGCCAGCTATTCATGCAGTGACGAAGAGAGAGACCATTTCAGACATATCTCTCAGTGAGCCAAAAGAATCAATGCAAACAGTAGTCACCTTTGATGTTTCTAAATTTGTTGCCTCTGCTCTTCATCAGTAAGCACCCGAAAAATTGCCAGAGGAAGGCTTAACTTGACTTCTGGACTACCCGCATCCATAAGCACCTTACCCACATCTTACCAGAATTGTTTGAGCATAGGACACTACCAAAACATATGGAGATCATCCGCCCTCTCTTCTAGACATCTGGAACAGTTCTTCTCATGTTTCCCTAGAGCTGCCAACTTCTCCAGGGTCCACTAATACCTATACAATGTGAACAAATGTTTTTTCTTTAAGGAAACAGATTTGACTGGCCCAAAGCATAGACATTGATACTTGCCAGAGGGTGGTCACTACCAGCGATGGCAGGTCCTCTCCCCATTTTGTTCCTGCAAAACAGGAGTTTCTTCCTCAGCCTCTATTAACATCCAGTACCATAGAACAACCTCTTTACGATGAATGAGTCTCTGAAGCAGTCTCTTTTCCCAGATGTCCTTCCCTTGACCTTCCTTAGGAAGGGTTCTCGCCCAATGTGCATGTTGATAATATTGGAATTTGGAAACTGAACCCCTGCTTGCTCAGTGAATCTGGACCAAGACAGCAAGACATGACCCTCCAGGATTTTCTCCCACTTCACAAAGCCTTTCTCCCTTAAGGGAATAGATACCTTATCTTGGAGGCATCCAGGGGTGCCTGGTGAGCCCCAAATAGGAGTCAGGCCACTATATTAAGGTATCCCTAGCCGAACCTGAAACCGTAACCTGCAGGCCACCATCAAGATCTTTAGCCTGATCTTCTTAAAGTATTTTGGGTGGCCAAATTTGAATAGAAAGTTATTCCCTACCATAGGAAGGTAGTTGGTCATAGCCCTAAAAAGAAGGGTAAAACAGAAACTGTCATTAAATAACCCTTTCATGTTCTTTAGCTCGAATGCCAAGTAATATTTTTAATGGTCGGGACTTGCAATACCTCCTCGCTCTCTCCTCTTACAGAACTTCTTCCATGCAATTCAGACTCCTCGCAATGCCCATACGAAGGTACTCAGCTCACCCTATAGCTTTTCGAACCAGCCTGTTTTAAATTCTAAAGGGATTGCGTTAAATGTAAAAGTAAACTTTGGCAGTATAACCATCTTCAAAGTATTCAACCTTCCAATGAAGGAGAGCGAGAGACTAGCCCCAACATTTAATAGTTTCCTGGTAGTTGACCATGCCTTCTCAAAGTTAACCTGAGCGATCTCGTTCAAGTTGGCTGTGATCTGCACCCCCATATATCTTATCTCCTGCTTCATCAAAGGGCTATGGTAGTTAATATTTCGATGCGTAATCTCAGCCTTTTGATTATTTACAGAATAACCTGACACCTTCCCAAACTCCTCTAACGAGTGTAGAACCCTTGGGAATGATCCAACCAAATCTCCAGTGTTTATCATTAGATCATCCGCGTAAAGTGCCACTTTCTTCCCCACCCCCTACATTGAAAAGGCACAATGCTTAAATTTTGTCTGATCTTAATTGCCAAAGGCTCAATGTACAGATTAAAAAGGAGGGGGGGGGGGATAGGCAGCCTCTTCCGATCTTAATTTGCTGGGAAAGATTACCATTGATAAATATTTTCGCCAGAGGGTTCTTATATAGAGCTCTAATTGGTCTGGAGAAAATATCTCTGAACATATATAGGTCGATAACCATATGCAGAAAGGGCCAGCTAACTTGATCGAATGCATTAGCAGCATCAAAATTAAGCACTGCCAGGGGAAGACCGTCCTGGAGTGCCAGGTCTATAGCGCCAGTAAATCGTGCGTTAACTCAACTAAATGTCTCCCCTTCATAAAGCCCTTCCGGTCTTTATGAACCAGTGAACTAACCACCTTCTCAAACCACTTTGTTAGAATATGGGTATAGATCTTGTAGTCTGAATCTAATAATGAAATGGGTCTATAGGATTTTCATAGTGGCGGGTGCTTATTAGGTTTCAAAATTAAACTGATAATGGCCTTGTCCCAAGACTTTTGCACCTCTAACCCTTTAATAAAAACATTATTGATTAACTCTAACATGGTTGGGGCCAGTTCATCTTTGAGTGAAATGTAGAGTTTATTAGGTAGACTATTGGGCCAGGTGCTTTCCCCCTCTTTAAATTCTCTGTTGCTTCATATAGCTCCTCCATGTTGATCTTGGCTTCCATCTCATACCTCGGGTTTTCGTCTAGACCAGGGAGGAGATTTTCACCAAGAAATTCTCTTATCTATTCACCTGTGGCCTCTGAATCTTCTGTATACAGCTTCTGGAAAAAGGACATAAAAGCATATTGTATTTCCCCATCCCCTGTGCAGTTACAGCCTGTGTCTTCATTCAGAACAGAGGTGATGCTATTCCTTGTCAGTTCCACCTTCGTTTTCCAGGCCAGAAGCTTACTGTACCCCTCCCCATACTCATAATGTGCAAATCTACTACTTTCCCATTTTCTTCTATCTTTGGTTTCTAAGAAAATATCGACGTTCGCTCTGGCCCCCTTGACCTGACCAACCAGCTTCAGTAATCGCGGTTCGTCCGAAATCATACAGGCTTTAAGCTGCAGATCTTGTATAACAGATTCAAGCTCCCTTATCTGTTTCCTCTCTTCTCTTTGTGTGTGAGCAGGATACTAATTAGCCCTCCCTCATGCACGACTTGTAGGTGCCCCAGACGACCTATAAAGAAGCAGAGCTGTAATTTAAGGTGAGAAACTCCCTGGTATCCCACCTTAAATTGTCAACGACCAGCTGATCCAAAAACAAAGCATGGTTTCCGTTTTCCGTCTCATTTTGGGTGAATTAATGATACCTCTCATGGTACACTTATCCAAGTCTCCAGCAATACATTGAAATCATCCCCTAGCGAAACTGGATATTTTGAAACTAACAGTTCAGACTTTTCCAGGGCCTGCATTCTTAAAGTTGTATCTCCTAAGTCCAAAGGGGGGGTAGATGGCTGCTGGGTCCTCCGTGTCTCTTGGAAGAACCTTAATAAAAAGCAGCGAAGGAGTGAACCTGGGACCTTCTGTAGGCTTAATACTCTTCCTCCTATATACAGAAGGAATGCATTTAACCCCCTTATTCTTGACAAGACTTGTAGGAGGGGCGTTGCACACCCAATTAGGTTAGTTAAGTTGAGAGGGGGATAAGCTTGGTCCTTTTCTGGGCTAACGCCCTGACTCTGTATGTTGCCGTCCCACTTGTTGGCACCAATGGTGACTCTCCATCTCGTGCTAGGTCCCACCCTCTTACTTCTCTGGGGATAGCCCCTAGCAAGGGAGTTTACAGAATAATGCTGAACAGGAACGCCCACTCGCCTGCACCACAGATGTATTAGAGGAAGTCCCTGTACCTGTACACATCTTGTTGCATTGAACAGAAGGGTCCAAAGAGGCTCCCTCAGCACAAGCCTGAGTGCGAGCTGGCATCATGTGCTGGGTACCTCCCTCATTTTGAAGCCTTTAAACACAATGCCACAGTTCTTGGATTGGGGTGACACTTCTGATAACACCAGCAGTGCTGCCGATCCCCCAGAAGTTAACACAGGCAGAGAAGCATATGCCCAGGCTGAGATTCAGAGCTGCCTCTGCCCACAAGCCAGCACTGCGGCCACAAACCCTTGAGCGCCACACTGCATGGACCTTGCCTGACCGCACTCCAAACCCCCACATGGCCAAGCCACAGCCGAGATGAGAGAAGCCCGCACCCAGGTACGTCTTTCTGTTATAGAGCATATAGTATGCAGGAGTTTTCCGGGATCTAAGAGTTCCTGACCGGACTGTCTAGCCGGCCGCCATGTTCCCCCACTTGTTTGAAAGAGATTGTGCTTTTTGCTTGAGTAGGACTTTCACCTCTTTCAATCCGAATTGGAATTATTAAAGCAAAAGACTGCAAACTCCTTCTCCCAGTCAGTTGCAGCAAAATATGCCCATTCAGATGCTGAGTATTTTCAGCTTTCTCTTTCATCTCCTGGTTACTCAACCCCCAGCATCACTGTAACTTTGACTCAACTCTTCAGTCCCTTCGGCAATAGTCAGAGGAACATGTACAGCTGGCAATGAGTGCTCACTTGGCCAATAGACTCCAGGTACAGCTCTTTATCAGCAGCAGCTGATCATTTGTCTGCATACGAGCTTGTACGAGTCCACTAATTCTGTCTCAACTCTTTTGTACCATCCAGTGCTGTTGACTTGCTCAGATCCCCCTCAAACTCTACTTGTGTTGTAGCAGGCACTTGTCCATCCCCAACAGCTTGACTAACCTGATCCCTCTCACCCACTGTAGCTGACCTTTCTGGAATAGGTGCTGTATAATCTAGGAGACCTGGAACTCTGTGAGTGCGGTTAGTGTACACCCGGTTAGGGAGACCACCACACCTCACAGCTGTGGTGGTTGCCAAAACCACCTGATGAGCCTCTTCAACACAGATCTAAACATGATTTCCTAACCGTCGTTTTCACCATGACTCCGTCACCTGGACATTGGTCATGGCAAAGCTCCTGTTGTTGCTCTATTGTAGCTTCTAGAACCTGGTAAGACAAAAAACAAACCATGTCAGCCAGTCCTTTGAGATAATCCAGCACCAAGTCCTCTGTAATGTTCACAAGCACATATGCAGACACTGCTGGCAATCACATGACCCTCCCCATGATAATCTCATGAGGGGACAACCCAGTTGTTCTGTGAGTGTTATGTGAGATTGTCTTTGAATACACTGCATTTGACTTCACCTTTATATTGATAGGCTGAACTCCTTTAATGAGTCCTATTTACTTTCCTGAAAAATCCCAAACTTCAAGTGTCACTTTGTCTTTTAAATTTTTGGGTAATTAATTTCATGTCAGCATTAGGTACAATGTGACACTCGGGTACTGCTTTACAATTTTACAGGGCACATTTTCCTGATTTGTTTGGATTGCAATTTCTCTTGTTGTGCAGTTAATAGAACAATTCAGCTTACACAATGGGTTGCATCCAAGCAAGCTTGCATTTCATAGACCATGAACTTGTGCTTATCTTTAAAGGAACCTATTTTTACAGGTAAAGATTCTATTACAGGGTCGATCAAATGTTGGCTTGCAAATCCTACAACCCTGATTCTCTTTCCTGAAATGGTCAAATTTGACACGTTTCTGTTCTGACAGTGGAACGTAGAGTAACAGTGTCAATCAATAATGACACATCATGACCCATAACATTAGCATTTACATAGGAACCACATCAATCTACTTCTAAGCATGCACCTAGCATGGAATCCTCATAATCCGAGCTATCTGCTAGAAGAATTTCCAAAAATTCCTCATCACTCAAATCCATCAAGGGAAACTGTGATGCTATCTGATTCACATTTGCATTTGCAATTTGATTTAGATTCTGTTCAGGAACAACCATTTGCTGTTGAGTCATTGGGGCTTGCAGTACCTGCATCTACTGTCCTGGGAACACATTTACATTTTGCACTCAAGGTCTTCGAACACTTTGGATTTGAACCTGATTATTGCCCGCACTTGAGCAACTCCAGTATTCTGTACCTGATTATTCTTATTACTAAAGGGGCACTCCCTTCGCCAGTGACCCTAATTTCCGCACATATGACACTGCCTGGACATCTAGAACACCTCCACTTAAATCTACCTGAAAACCACATACTCTACCTCTTTTCTTTTCTTCCTGTGCAGCCTTCAATTGCATGACCTTAACCTTCTCTTTCAACTTTTTCTGCTTCAATTCCAATTTATCACTACAGTACTTTGCATACCACAGGATCTAGTCAATCAGCCAACAAATCAAATGCTGCTAAATCATCTCACTTATGTCTGGTTTCAATCCTTAGACAAATCTAAACATAAAATGACCAATGTCTTCAGCTTCTACTGTCTCTTTACCACTGTGATGTTTGAAAGCCTGCAGCAATCTTTCATAATCAGCATGAGTCAACTCCTCCGAGTCCTGTGCTGTCCAGTCATTCCTCTGCCAATCAATATCTTTCACAGACATCTAGTTTTACAAGACTTCAATCACCATGTAATACTTTTTCATCACTTCTTCAGATGGTGCACCTCTTACGAAATCTCTTCGGGGTTCACAAGCAAGCCAATTGACAATCATCTTGAGCTCAGTCCACAGATCACTCAGAACCACAATGTCAACAGTGTATTCAAATCCTCCCACAGGCATTTTGAAAGCTTCACAAATCTCTTTGTTTGCTTGCATCACTCCACTGGTTTCTCTCTCAATCTCGGGTATTCATTTGCTAATGACAGAATATTGCTCCTATTCCAGGATACACACACATAACCTCCACCTGATTTCTCCCATGGGCCACATTTTTGCATTGTCCTCAGCTTGATTTGCTCCTGACAGAGGAACATTTGGTTTTGCTTTCTTCTGATCTATTTTCTTTGCCCATCTATGTTCCCACTTGACTATAGCTCCTCATTTCTGAATGTAAGTAATCAGTTCCTTAATATGTGTCTTCATTACAAGCGATCTCAAGTTGACTCCTTTGTGCTAAACTTCAATCTTTAACTTCTTTTTAAGGGATTTTATTTCTCTAAATCCACAAGACATTTCTTGGCCATTTCAGCTAATCTGTCATTAGCTAGTCTTGCACATTGGGTAATGTCTTTGCATTTGATTCATACTTCATCTTCTGTGTATGTTTCCATTTGGGCAGTGTCTAATATTCCTATTATCATATCATTCAGTTCTTATTTCAATCTGGTCACATTCACTGACCCACCTCTCTCTCCAGTCTCTTATGTTCTGGCATTGCAGAATGTCTGTATGAAGTGCTGAAATATTTGCATTTGGGGTCTGGTTTGGTCACAAAGTAAGGTGAGGTTCCCTGAGGAAACCTCGCATCAAGGGTAAATCCTATCTGACTTGTAATTGGGTTGGAATCTGCAAGTCGTGAAGGAGTTAATGGTGTCACAAGAAAACCTGTTCTCTCTATTTCCGAGTAGTTAGAATATACTGAACTCTAAATACCATTTGGTGATATCCCAGTGGATGTAACTTGTGTATCAGGAACAGTCAGAACATTTAATGAGTGCACATCACTTCCAGATGTACCTGGAGCCTACAAGGAAACAACGGGACCTGTAGTCACAGGATCTGTTAATGCATCAGGGCCCATATGATTTGTCTGATTCAAAAGAATTGTAATTCCTACACTCTGTCCGATTAGCCTAGTACTGAAACATTGTTCTGTTCAACTCGGAGTAACATTAACTGACCTGAATAAAACCTCTACCCAGGTTGATTCAGAATAAAATTTAGCATTGGTGGATTCACATAAGCTGACTGCACCGTCTGGTTCACATTAGAATTTGGCACAATCTGATTCACAACGGGACCTAGCACAGGCTGAACTGTGGTAAAACTGTGAACTGCTTGATTCGCTTCAGAAATTTTTGTCACTGGAGTTGAAGGTGTACCTGGTACTGTCTGATTCGGGGTATGTGCAATAGGAGCAGTAAGTGCGTTCAGGGATACATTTTGTGTGCTTCGTTTCTTGCTCCTTCCTCAACTGGTACGGAGTCGGACGATTTATCAAGATCTGATTTATAAACTCATCATCTAAATCACTCTCATATGTTACTGTCTTTTTATCCTCAGTACCTGTTGTCTGCTCTACCTTTCCTATCTTTTTCTTAGGCTTGGGTTTAGTGCTTTTTCTATCTTCACTCGAAACAACTGCAACTGGATACATTCTGACTACCTCAGTTGTGTCTGCCCTCTAAATTTTTTGTTCTGCATCCCATCTATCCTCTGCAAGTGTCTTTATTGCTTTCTGCATTCTGTTATTATATTAGTTGTCATGTTTTGGCATGCTATGAGTTCCCAAATACTAAGGTCCTCAAACTGTGTGGATCTTGGAGGCGGTTTCACATAATAAAGCACATGCCTCAAGTTGTCTAGAATTCTGAGATTAAAAGTTCCATATTGGGGAAATGCTAAAGAATCTCTAACAGGAATAAACACATCTCCTCTTAATGTACTCTTTAAAGTTTTTTTTTTTTTTTTTAAATCAAATTCAATAATAACAATAACTTTTTGTTCAAATCAATTTTAATCCCATAGTCCTTTTCTCTTGGTGCTCTCAACCAATAGTAATGTGGCATTGTCACCAATACCAGTGCAGCTTCACACTAACCGACCTATACCAGCATGGCACACAATGACATCACACTTACTTCTGTCAGCACTGCAGTCAGTTCGCAATTGTCTCTCACACAATATCCCACACACACCTGTCTGCACACTACAGAGTAGGACCTCAAACACTTAAAAGCTGTAAAAGAATATGCCTTTCCAGCTGTAGTTTTCACCATTACAAAACAAATTAAACTTGACCAGCAGTTCTCACTTTAGCTGATACAGATCTTCCATGTGCACTTAGGATTCACATTTATTACCAACCGAAACTCACACTCATGCAAGGAAAACTATTGGCACTGTCAACAAAGCCTCATGACAAGCTCCTCACTGCAGAAAATAAATTAACCAAGTGTCTTCTACACTTGCACATTATTCCGGGATCTTAGGCCACGACTGACCCTTCAACTACCACAATTGTAGACATATTTGAGCAACTATCGCTACAACCAAATAAGTATACCGACTCCGCAAAACACTTCACATCACACTTTACCACCATCTTCAGGCCTAAAGTAATGCAAGCGCAAATCCCTATTAATACTCACACATCCATCTCTCACAGGAACAAAGCTAGAACTTCATCAGTCTTCAGAATGGACCATGGGACGGGATTCTGGGTAAAAATAATTTGGAATGTGCAATCGCATGGAACCCATCCTATCTTCCTAGCACTATACTTGAATGGTTCTCCCTCCTTGTGGGGCTAACCTTCCTTTTGCAACCAAATCTGCGGAAGAATTTCCATCCTTCGCAGAAATCACTGCTCAACAAGGTCATCGGATCTTTGGACACTACATAGGATATGATAGAACCAGACAACAAAGTTATAAAGGTACAGAATCACCAAGAGTTGACCAAGGCGATGAAATATGTTCAGGTGAACTAACATTAAGAGAACTAGGCACTCAACAAAGACAATACAAAACATCAAAAAGATAATTTGATCGGCGCAAAACAAATATTGTACAGTTTTAATAAGCATTTAGGCAGTTCAAATCATCAAGTTCAGTTTGGTTGGGCAAAGGAGGAACCCTACAGTTTAGGTAATCAGGGCAAAAAGACAAAAATAACAAAGAGGGCAAATAGAATTTGGAAAAAAGCAACCTTTGGCACCAGGTTACTAAGACAGGCCAAAAGAAGACAAAAAGGGAAAGCGTCAGCATGTCAGAAGCTCAATCAGGAGTCTTCTGTAAGGATTAGGGAAAAAATTATCTTAGCAAGGCATTTCAAATGTAAAAAGGCAGAGATGAAAATACCTCTCCAATGAGCACAAGATGAGGGGCAAAAGGATTCTTCTCAAAGCTACAGGAATTCTCATCTGATGGGATCAGCTGGGGTCTGCTGGGAACACTTGTCCTGATAGGCATTGACATATTAAAGTTCATACAGCAATCTGATTTGTAAGGGCAATAGTTCATTTGACGCTGAAGGGACATCATTCAGTAGCAATTGATCATATGACTCCAATCTTAAAACATTTCCATGTTTTCCCAAGTCTGATATGAGAATAGCATCCATGTGCGTAGCTCCACAAAAGATTGAAACAAATGTTTAAATTGGTAATCCACAGTTCAGGTTGTTCTACATCCAAGGTCAGATGCTTACAACTTTCTATGTATAAAATAGTAGACATCTATTACTAAACTAGTCTTCTCATGTGAACAAGTCTGAAAGAAAATCACTGGTTAACAAGATGACTTGAGATTTCTTTTTTCTGCACAGTCGCAAAATACAGGGCCTACCAGGCCTCACTTAGGCTGATCCAAGTGAATTAAAACACCACCTTAACACAATCAAATAAAACACATTTTAATATGAAAACTATCAATTCTGCACTATTAAATCTTCATTATCATTCATGTCACATTAACTTTAAACAAAATGAATCTGTCAACACATTTCAGTCAGCATAACGCAAAACTGCATTTCTCTATTTTCAGAGTATCAGTCTTCAGCCAAACTATCTGTACTTTTAACATAATTCATAGACTGTCACATATAGATGACCACTGTGGGATGAGGGATAGTACTATAGTTTCTGCTACATCAGTGATGACCATCAATATATAACATAAATTATTACAGAGTGGCACCAATACAGTCTGCTTATAATCTTGTGAAAGGACCTTCGGTTTTTGCCTTGTGACTCATGGTCACCTGCCTTTGCGCTTACATTTACTTGTTGAGAAATGATACATCACTGGCACTGTGCTCTTTCTTTAGAGCGGCCCATGTCCCACCCTGCCCCGTGACTGCACAGACCCTTCTTCTTTTGGCCTACCGTCTTGCTAGTCTGGCCCTTTTCCCTGTATCTGTCTACCCCTTCCTTTTCCCATCTTTTTGCTGACTCTCTGTCATTCCTTTAATTCTGATAATCTTAAGGAGCGGAGTTGAGACACAAATAATGACATTTAGCAACAGATAAAATGTTGCAGTTAGAGCACATGTATGTCTTGGCTCACCGTTGTCTCATACTTCACCTTTAGTTTTTGTTACGTTTGAGCTGGATACTTTTGACTAATAGTCAGTGAGTGAAATGGGCCGATACTCACTGGCACTAAGTACCAGCACTTTATATTTTGTCAGTTTCAGTACCAGAACATCTCTGCTAGGGAGAATACCAGTACTCATACAGGCTGTGGGGCAGGTTCAGTGGGGTTGGCATGTTCGGCAGGTGCTGCTTAACTAATATTGATACAGCTGACATAGTACAATGTTCATGTGCGCTCCTCTGACAGTTAAGCAGCAGTGCAGCTGTACAGACTCCAATGGCTCACACATCTTATCTCCTCGGCCAATGCTCCTTCCCATCCGGTCATTCCTGGTGCCAGAAGTGCCAAGCAACTTGCATTTCCTGCGACCAATAAGGATACGAGAAGTACGACTGTTCTTGAAAACACACTACTCAGCTATCCCTTATTGACTGAGCAGGATAGGTGTATAGTGCGTATTCTACAAACACGCCCTACTACCTCTCCAGTCACTCAGCCTGTAGTGCCCGTATTATTGCTCTAAACTTGATTCCAGCACGTCAACCTGGTGTATTTAGTAAACAGAGTTGTACTTACCAGCTCATCCTGCACAAGTGTGTGGTGACATTCTGGGAGGGGTGTCGGCGAAGCTGGGCCAGGTCCGGCAGTGCCTGCACTATTCAGTCCTTCCCAG
Organism: Pleurodeles waltl; assembly: GCF_031143425.1. Taxonomy (NCBI): domain Eukaryota; kingdom Metazoa; phylum Chordata; class Amphibia; order Caudata; family Salamandridae; genus Pleurodeles; species Pleurodeles waltl. The sequence goes on along the minus strand of NC_090440.1, from coordinate 1,399,938,502 downwards.
TTTCCATGGTCCTTACGAGTGGTACCACATAATTCTCCTTGACCTGAATGGCATACATTTTGCCCAGTTTGGGAGCCCAGGCCACTGCCTCACTGCTGCTATACCAGTATCCTCACATTAAGATCGTGGAGCATGGGCTTCTTGACAGTACTAGTGTAGTTTACTCTGCTACAGCTATGCACACAAAACTAACTAAGTGGAGTGTAAGGAACGTGCAAATTAAATTGCCTGAAAAACCTGTCTATCTGCCAGTATCATAGCGCTGTTGGTGCACGTCTTGGCGCCTGATCAGGAGTGGTGCATGTGATACCAAGGAAACAGACCCTGAAGATGTGTGATTATAGACAAATAAGCCATGGGTGAATGGGGTCTTGGGAGTGTCAGGATCTGTTGAGGGAAGCCAAACAGAAGGTTTCAGGTCTGGAAAGTTAATGCCCCTCAATGGGAGGGGGCACTTGACTGCTAATCAGTAGTGGCATAGAAGAGGAGCCCAGCCAAGAAGCACCCAGCTTTGAAAGTCCACTGAGGGAAGGGGTGAGTTGGCTGTTCCCTCGTACTGAACTGGAAAGAAAGAATTCCATGCACAGTGCGCAGTCCTTTCCCTCCTATTACTACAGTCCATGGCAGTAGCAGGTGAATCTACAAGACTCTCGATGCCTTGGAGGGGGATGATCTATGTCAGATTCTCCAGGATATCCATGTAAGATACATGTACATTCAATAAATATAGATAGGGCTCTTTCTGGTGAACTGTGATTATATTGACAATCAAGATTGAATCTGGCGTCCACTGGACATCCTTGCTGTAGTCAGGCCTGTTGTGTTTGTTTTTTGGTTAAAAAATATATTTTTTGTTGACCACTGTTCTCAGCTGTTTTAAAACTCATGTTTACTTTACTCAGCTGTTTCAAAACTCATGTTTACTATATTACTTTTCACAATTTGATTATTTCTTTATTTTGTGTTTACTAGTTGCAAAATATTATGACTATCACGAAGGTGGCTGGTCTTCGTGGGAGAGGAGCCTTCTTGCGATGAACATGGACAAGGACATTATGGTATCATACAAACGGCACGGATTTCCACTTGAAAGCACTATGTTCTATTTATTTAAGGAAGACAAATACACCAGTCGACAAATTGACGAAATAGGAGGAGGTCGCAACACCATCATTGCTATTACCATGGGTCAACACTTCCGCCAATTTCCGCTGCAGCTGTACATCCGCCGAGCACTCAACATACGCAAGGCCATTGAAAGACTGCTGACCAGGAGCCCTGACACCAAAGTCATCATAAAGACAGAGAACACCAGGAACACCAACACAGCAGTGGAAAGATTGAGCGAATTTCATGGTTATTGTCAATATCTGGTGATGAGGGAGGTTTTTAAGGACATCGATGTTGGTTTTGTGGACGCAATGGACATGACCTATGCCCTGGCCACTGAGAGTGTCCATCCACAGCTTCCTGTGCTGGAGAACATTATGAGCTTTACTTTCACTTACGCATGCTAGGAGCAACTCGGTGGTGAACTATGCAGATGAATGTGTCTCTTACAGTATGTTTGTAGACTGTGTGGTTTGTTGACTCAATAATACATTAAAACAGGAGGAAGTCACAGATATGTTTTTCGGCAACGTTTTCCGAGATTGAGGCATCTAAGATAAAGAAGATGAGACAAAACATAAATATGAATAGTTGAGAAGAGAAGTTTGAGTTGTTGTACATAAGATACAACAAAGAGGCGGAGCTGTGAAGAGAGTCTTTTCCCCTGGAGGAGAATGCTATTAATACAGGATCATGAATTGGGGTGGAAAAACATGTCTGCGAAAGTACAAAAAGAGAGTTATCCCGAGACATCTCATCTGACCCACCAGGTTTGCATTACCTCCTCATTGTCCCTCCTCATCCCATTCCGAATGAATGAACTGAAATGTCATATTCGCTCCTCACGTCACGTCTAGAAAGCTACTTCTTCCTTTTTTATGAAAGGGAAGAAGGACAAGGAGCATATAGCCCTTCCTCTCCCCCGGAAATATCTGTTCTTTTTTTGTGCCCTCAACGTCTTCCGTCGGGTGCTGTGAAGGGCAGCATGGGAGCCCTTTGGAGTTTCTTCTTCCTTTCAAGAATAATGTGGAAAGAGCGGCTGTATGGCCACTGCTTTGTGTGTTTTGCTCTCAGCTGCTTTGGTGCTGCAAGTTGCTGTTATTTCTGTCTGGCTTCTTTGCCGATTGGTCCAGCATGTTCCAGTGTCCCGGTACATTGGTCGGGGCACCTTCTTGTTGGCTGCATGGGTGCATCCAGGGCTGCTGAGGTGCCTTGTTCCCTGTGGTGGGGGGCATCCTGTGCGTTTGCACAGCATCCCCTTGGTGCCATTGCCGGTGCCTCTGTTCTGTCCTCTGGGGAGTGAGGACTGGGGCTTCTCCCAGCGAGGCACTGCTGTACCTATTGGGCCATGCTGTAGAAGGGCTCATGTCCTGCATTGGCTGTCTCCCCCCTGTAGTGACATTTTTTCCAAGGCTTACCTATTGCACATGGGTCTGTTTGTTGGTTGGGCCCCTGGGCTTGGTGGTGTGGCCCCCTTTGCCTGGGTACTGTTGGTACTTCCCTGCTTAGGGAAGCCTGCTCTGGTTGGTGTGGCTTGATGCCTCTCTCTGTGGTTTGGCCTGCCTTCCCTAGTGGCTGGGGTCCTGGTGGGGGCTGGTTACTGCCTTCGCCACCCCTCGGGTGTCTCTTTGGCCCCCGGGAGGGTCCTTCTTTTTTTCCCCAAGCTTTCTTTGTGGTCCTTTGGGGTCCTCAGGTGTTTTTTTATTCCTGGTCATTCTGTGTGTTTTTATGTCTATTCTTCACACTGCCAGCATGGGAAAACTCGCTCTAAAGAGTCACCATCTTTCTCCTGGCTTGCCTCTAAAGGGTTGCGTGATGGTGGGATTCGCCGTCACCGAGACCCGGTTCCTGACGCTCAACTCCAGGACATGGTTCGCCAGCTATCGGACTCTTATAATTTGAAGCATGGGAGGTCTTTCCCTGCTTCTCTTGCATTTTGTTCTGGTTCTGCCTGGTCTGTTTCTTCCCCTTCTTCGGTGTCCTCCTGGTTGTTTCCTGATGATTATGAGGATGATCTGGGGTTTCCGCTGGTGCCTCTGCTAAAGGGAAGTATATTCTGAAGGGGGATTTGGAACCCCTGGTCTCTTATTTGTCATCGCATCTCCAACTCCCTGTAGATTTGAACCAGCCTTGTACTAGTGGGGAATAGTTCCGGCAGTTTCAGTGTCCTTCCTTTCCCAAGCTTCCTGTTATCCCTGTTGCTCAATCCTTGCTGCAGCATAAATGGAGGGACCTTGATAAAGTCTCTGTTCCTCGCTTTACGGGCCGTCTATATCCTTTTTCCCAAGGAAAGACTTCTGTTCCTCAAGTTCTCACTTGGAATCCTTTGATTTCCGACCTTAAGGGTAAACCTTCCTTACTTTTAGAAGAGGTTAATTTGACTGATCCTGTTAATAAGAAGGTTAAGGCTGCTCTCAAAAGATCTCATGCTGGATGCAGTCTCTCCTTAGATCTATGGGGTCTATACTTCCCAGTCCCTGGTCAAGGATTTTCAGTTGCCCTTCTCGGCTATTCAGGATGGTGAGGAATTCTCTGAGTTGCTGTCGCATATGAAGATTCAAGCAAAGTTTCTTTCCGATAGTGCCTTTGTCTCTCTTCAGGCTTCTGCAATGGCCACTCCTGGTTCTGTTTTTGGTCGGCGTCATCTCCATTTTCAGGGGCTGGAGAGTTGATTCGTCCCAGAAGAATTGTTTGTTGCGCATGCACTTTGGTTCTAAACTCTTTGGGGATGAACTGGAGGAGGTCCTCAGGAAGTCCTTTAAAAGTCAGTGGCATGTTAAACTTTTCCATCAGAAGCCTAAAGTCTGGGATGGTGGTAGGAGACGGGGGTCAGTTTCAGAAACGCCAACCCGATTCCCAGCCTGTCCGCTCCCGGTTCCAGCATAGGGGTCCTCCTTCAGGGGATGCCTCTCGTCAGTCTGGTGATAAGGGGGTCCGAAACATCCTTCCTGACTGGGCTGCCCTCTCCATTTCTCCCATCGGGGGCGCCTGGCTCAGTTTTTTCCTGTGTGGGCTGCTCCATCTCGGACGCCTGGGCTCTTCAAGTGGTATCCCAGGGTTTTTCTGGACGTTTCTTCAGAGTTTCTGGATCCTCACTTCCTGCAGATGGCTTGGCCTCGGGACTCAGTGAAAAGATTGGCTCTGGCCGAGGGTGTTTGCTTCCCTGGTCCTGAGAGGTGCCCTTCTAGCAGTTCCTCCTCTGGTGAGGGGGGGGGGGGGGGGGGCAGTTGGTATTCCCGTGTCTTGATGGTCAGGAAGGAAATAGGAGATTTTCATCTGATCATTGACCTACAGTTTCTGAACTGAATCATCCTGACCATGCATTTTCGAATGTCCACTTTGTGTCAGGTGAGTCCATTGGTCATCATCATGAAATACTTTATTCGGTTCAGATAAAAAACCATAAAAGACATCAAATATATACATACATGACTCTCATACATACAATAAATAACAAAGTTAATAAGAATTTTGGATACGAAAATCAGCCTATATAAAATTTAACACAGCCTGTATTATCCCTTCATTTCCCAAGTTGTATAAATAAAAAAAAGCAAGGTAACCACACCTCATGCCCATGGACAAAAATATTGGGCGTAAAAACCTTCTTCTAGGTGCAATATATAAGGTACAGAAGAGGACAAAGTGCAAAGTGCTTTGGACTGATTAACCATCACAACAGCATGGCGGAAGTTTCTTAAACCAAATGCTTCGGGTGGGGAATGCTACTAGGTAGTTTATAGTAGTTAGACGTAACCTAGTAAGTAAAAACCTATGCCGCTCAGAGCTAATAATATCCAAATATAACATAGGATGTAATTGCCTTAACGGCAACCTCTCCTGCTCTCTAACAATATCAGTAGTTAATTTTGGATCATAAATGGAATGCCAATCTATCTCTTTGATCCTTTTAATATTCCATCCTGCTAAAGAATCAGGGGCAAGAAAATACTCCCCTGCCCCAAAATGGAGAAGTGTGGAATGAACATATCTAATTCAGGATATGTCCATCTACTGTGACAGTGACAAACAATCCTTGATCACTGATCTGCACAGGTGGGCTTCAGGGTTTGACCACATTTTTAGCCATGGCAATACAAGTTGGAGTTTTATATAATCGGATAGGCCCCTCAAGCCTACTTCTTCATAACAAAACACTGTCGGGTGGATTGTGGGACTGCTAATAACCTTCTTAAAAATGTATTTTCAGCTACCTGGAGACTTGAACAATCAGTGTGACCCCATACTCCTGCTCCAAATGTTGCCATAGAAGAGCATTTGCTATGGCTCTTTGAAATTGCAAGACACAAACCCTAACTACAAATTTCCAATTAAAATCAATTGGGCTCCCCAAATAAGTCAAATTGGGAACCTTAAGTATTTCTATACCTTCCAGGACAAATCTTTTACTTTTTGATAATTTTGGGCCGCTCTTCATCACAAATGACTTTGTTCTGTAAATTTTAAGACCAAGGTTTCCCATAAACATATTAAAAGCATTTAATAAAAATTGAAGACCATTTGCTCTCCTTGAAATAAGTACAGCATCCTCTGCATAAAGCAGAACTGGAATTGGGTAGCTATTAATGAGTAGCAAGTCCTTCCCCATAGCACTTAAAACGTTTTCCAACCCATTTATATAGAGAAGGAAGAGAAAGGGGGCCAACACACATCCCTGTCTTACCCCTTTAAAGAAGCACATTTTTCTGTTAAATCCCCCTCCTGAGTATAACGAGCTTGTGCCAAAGTACAGGCATGGAGCCTCCTAAGTAGGACAACTATATCTTTAAACACCCCCATGTTTAACATAACAGTCCACAATTTTGATCTGTCAACTGTATCAAAGGCACAGGACAGATCCATGAAGGCTAAGTGTACACAGCCTTTTTTTGCCTTCGTGTATTTTTGATCTATCAAGGTCAAATTAAGTGTTTGTTCAACTGTACCCAGCCCTGGACGGAACCCATAGTGTACCTTTGGCAGACAATTCGTCTACATAGCCCATTTTTCCAATTTATTTAAAATCACTCAGCCTAATATCTTGACCAAACTATCTAACAGGGAGATTGGATGATAGCATATTTGGTCAGCCCTATCCCCCTTCCTAAAAATAGGCACAATAATCGCTTATCTCCTGGTGTCTACTAAGGGACCTGTCATAGCAGATCTCAAAACATTAGTAAGCAATGGTCCCCAGAATTCTGGCAGCGTTTTATATAGTTCAGCTGGGATTCTATCCGGGCCAGGAGCTTTATCAGAAGGGCAGTCTTGAATAGCCTGTATTACATCAGCTACTTCTATTGTATTACAAAAGGCTGCACCTACCAAGGCATTTCTCACTGCCATGGGACAATTCATTTCTTCCTGAGAGGCATTATTCGCTGTTATAAAAAGTTTTGAAAAATGGTCCATCTAAGCTTGAGCTGGAATAACAGTGTCTATTATAGTTTTATCCTTATCATTCAAAGGTGCAGAGTTGACCACTTGCCAAAAAGCCTTTGTATCTTTCTTATTGCTTGCTTCGATAAGTTCATCGTAGGCAATCTCCCTCAATTCATTCTTCCTAGTAGCAAGAGTGGCCTTATATGTCCTTCTTGCAGCTTTAATAGCATATTGATATCGTGGGACAGTGTTGGTTATCTTCATTAAATCTTTAAGGGAAGAGGTACATGCATGGTTGAACCAGCAGGGTCCTCTGTCCTTACTACTACTTGAATGCTGGAGTTCCATTGTTCTCTCCAGGGGATTTCCTGAGAAAGATCGATCTTCAGGATGCCTAGCTCCATGTTCTAGTGGCTCCTGCCTCTCAGAAGTTCCTGAGGTCTGCAGTGGGCTCCCAACATTGGCAGTTCATGGTACTTTCCATTAGGCTCAATTCCTCTCCCAGGATTTTCAGCAAGGTTCTGGCCCCAGTGGTGGGTCTCCTTCATTCCAGGGGTGTCTTGCTCCACCCGTATCTTCTGATCCATGCACTCTCTCTGGACAGATTTCTGGCAGACTCGGCCTCCACAGTGTCCCTTTTGGAGAGTTTCGGTTTCCTGATCCATCCCTCCAAGTCCCACCCGACTGCCTCCCTGCAACTGGAGTATTGGTGCCTTTTTCGATGCAGAGCGGGAGATGATGTCCCTTCCGGCCTCCAGGTGTGCTCGCCTCGGTCAGTCTCTTCGGCGCCTCCTGCAGTTTCAAAACGCTTCTGCAAGGGAATGGCTACATCTTCAGGGTCTGATGGTAAGATGGGGCTTGTTTTCCTGTCTTTCTCCTCCTTCCTTGCCACTGTCTTGCTTGTTCCTGTTTTTGGATTCTATGGTACTACTTTGTTTTCTTCTTTCTTTCAGGTGACAACTTTGGATGTTGTGCCATGGGCGCCCCTCCACTGTGGCCCGGTGGTGCACGATATCCTGCTTCACTGGACTCCGGTCAGCGGCAACTATGAGGCTCTTATTCCTGTTTCTGCTAAAATTCACCAAGAACTCCTCTGGTGGTTGCATCCTCCTTCTCTGGTCGTGGTTTTCCTCTTCTGTCTCTGACTCCTTTGGCCCTCACTACCGATGCCAGCAGCCTTGGCTCTGGGGCGGTCTTTGGGGACCTCCCTGCTCAGGACCTCTGGTCCATGAAGGAGGCTTCAATGGCTTCCAATGGGAGGGAGCTTCAAGGCTTCCTTAATGCCCTCCCGGTCTTTGCTTCCCCTCTTTGGAATCCCTTGGTGGTAGTCAAAGTGGACAACCGAGTAGTGATGTCATACATCAATCGCCAGTTCAGCTCTTGGTCCTTCTCCCTCAATCTCCTTGCCCACTGCATTTGGGCAGAGTTCCATCTCCTCGGGTTGCAGGTCATCCACATTCACGGGGTGCTGAATCGTCAGTTGGATCTCCTGAGTCAGGTGTTCCTGTCCTCCCTGGAGTTTCTTCTGGCTCCTTTGGTGTTTTCCCAGATTTGCAGTAGGTGAGGTGTTCCAAAGGTGAATCTCTTTGCTACCCACTTGATTGCCAAACTTCCCCTCTTATTCACCCAGTTCCTCACTCGGGGTGCACTGGGCACCGAAGCCCTGACCAGTCCTTGGCCTTGGGGTCTTCTTTGTGCCTTTCCCCGGATTTCCCTGATCCAGCAGTTCTGGTCTCGCCTGCTCTGGGAAGTGGAGGTGGTGGTTGTTGTCCTACCTTTTTGGCCTCGGAATCCTTGGTTTCCTCTTCTTTGTCTCATGGTGGTAGATCCAGCGTGGTGCCTTCCTCTGATGCCTTCCCCTCTGCCCATCTCTCTTCTTCCTTTGCGGACTCTGACACATTTGCGTCTCATAGTCTGAAGGTTGAGAGCGCGGGCCTCCTGAAACAGGGCCTTTCTTTGCAGGTTTCCCATTCCCTCCAGTTTTCTCCATGGGGATCCACTAAGAAGGCTTATGCCCATCATTGGGGTTCCTTTGATGCTTGGTGCAGGGCCCGATCTTTGTCTTCTATCTCTGCTGCTACTCTGCAGTTTTTCAGTTTCTTGAGGAGGGTTGTGATAAGGGTCTCTCCGTGGCTACTCTGAAACTCCAGTGGTGCTCTTTTAAAACTTTTCGCGCTCCATTGGATGATTTATCTTCTTTTTCTGAGGTGGCCTCTGAGTTGTTCCGGGGTTTCAACCTTCTTCGTCCTCCCCTTCGGAACCCTTTCCTCCCCTGGGACCTTCATGTGGGGCTTTCCCATTTTAAGTCCCCACTGTATGAGCCCCAGGAGTCTGTGTCTCTTAATTTCCTGACTTTGAAGTGTTTTTTCTGGTTGCCATTACCACTGCCAGGTGTTTGGGTGAACTTAATAACTTGGTATGACGCCGCCCTTACCCATGCAGTTTTGGGGAATGGGTCGTCCTTACTTTGGGTCCTAAGTTCCTCCCTAAGGTGAATTCTTCCTTTCTTTGTGAACAGGAAATTGTTCTCCCTGTCCTGCCTCTGGCGGCCTTGGTCTCTGACCCTTCCTTGTCTCTTTTAGACGTTGTCTGTGCATTGAAGATCTATTTGGCTAGGTCTTCAAAGCTTTGTTTCTCTGACCACCTTTTTGTTAGCTTTGGGCCTGTGTGGAAGAGCAGACGCCTTCTTCTTCCACCTTGTCCCGTTGGATTAAGGCCCTCATTATGAACATTGGCGCCATGCTGGCGGCCGCAGTAATGTCCGCCATGATGGTGGCAGCAGTAATGTCCGCCACCGGAATGGCGGTCTCAGCTGCCAAATAATGATGGCTGTGGGGACTGCCACAGGCGACCTTCCACCACCGCCAGGCTACCGCTGCCAGGCAGCCTGACGAACGCGGAAATCATTATCGAACAGGGCAGCGCTGCCCTTGGGATAATGACCCCTTTTCCTCCAGCCTTTCCCTGGCGGGTTACCCCGCCGAACAAAGGCTGGCGGAAGGGCTGCTCCGGGGCTCCCCTGGGGTCCCCTGCTCTGCCCATGCACTTGTCATGGGCAGTGCAGGGGACCCGGTGCAGTGCTCCCTCACGCAGGTCACTGCCCGATTTACATGTGGAGCCGCCGGCAATGTCTCGGCCCTGCATTCTGCTGGGAAACACTGATTCATCCCACAGGCCCAGCAGAATGTTGTTTATTCGGCCAGCGGGGTCTCGAGGGGGCTGGTGGTCAGTGAAATGACCGCCAGCATGAACACAGAGGTAAACATTGCCATGTTCATAGTGACCCCCTAAGTCTGTTATCTTTTCGGCTTACCAGGCCCTGAGCTGGGATGTTCTGGGTGGGGTTAAGACCCATTCCACATGAAGTATGGCTGCTTCCTGGGCTGAATAGTCTGGGTTTCCCTCTGAGATATTTGTAAGGCTGCCAACTGGTCCTTCCACCTTCATTACCCATTACAGGTTGCATGTTGCTTAGGGTTCTGAATTGTTCTTTGGCTCTGAGCTCCTGGTCGCCGCTGCTTCCTCCTCATAAGACAGCTCCATGGGTATGGACTGTTCATGTCATTGGCTTGTGCTGTGCTGTGAACCAGGGTCTCTGTTTGTGCCTCATTAAACTTTGCACTGCACTGATTGGGGTCCTTCTGGTTCTTTCGTGTGGGTGCTGAAACTTGTCTTTCTTGTGCATTTCTCCATTATTCGGAATGGGACAAGGAAGGACGATGAGGAGATAATGCTCTGATTACTTACAGGTAATCTTCATTACTCCTATTCTTCCTTACTTGCACCATTCTGTGCGTCCGACACTCCCTCCCTGTTCTTTCATCAGCCGGTGTTGTGGTGCTTTGTGTTACACAGATAGTTCCTGGGAAGAGGAGGGGCCATATGCTCCTTGTCCTTCTTCCCTTTCATGGAAAAGGAAGAAGTAGCTTTCTAGATGTTAACGAGGAGTGAATAGGGCACTTCACTCCATTAGTTCAGAATGGGACAAGGAAGGAAGAATTGGAATTATGAAGATTACGGTAAGTAATTAGAGGTTTGCAGAACATGATACTTTTTGTATCCCGCTCACCAAGATGGACTTGGCACAACTGGGTCAATCTGATTGGCGAAAATACCAGACATTCGTGAGGCGTTTTCAAGCAATTATGGTGATAAAAACAATCTGGGTCTGATTCACAAAGGTAAACTTACACTTTTGTGTAAGTTTCAGTTTTTTGCTATTAACAAATATGTTTTACTGGCAGTATCTTTATGACTGCAGAGTCTGGACACACAAAAATACAACACTCTTATATTTTTATGTGGGAAGGTTCCATAGTCGTAAAAAGACTACTAGCAAAATACCTTAGTGCATAGCAAACAATTGTAATCTTACACAAAGTGTATGTTTACCTTTGTGAATCAGGCCCTTAGTGTTCATACTGGGAAAAAAGAATGTGCAAAACATGCCACAAAAAAGTAGGACCTTCCAGTGTCTCCCTCTAGCAACAGAATGTTCCAGAAGTAACGTTTAGGACAAAAGAGAAAAGGTGTGGAAGGAATTCTAAATAATGATTAGGAAGTTCTGAAGATGTGTTGACTATATAGAGACACCTTGCAGCGGGAGCATAGGCTGCAAAGTTACCCTAACTCTAAAAATTGGGAGAGAACTGACACGCTGCAAACTCGACTTAAAAAGGATAAGGCTCAGAAGGTTGCTTTTCTATTAATATTAAATTCATTGTTGCCGGAAGAAGGCAAGGAGAGCTGGGTAAAGAGCATGCTCTTAGAACCAAGAGATGGAAAGAAGGTAAGGGCAATAGAGCAGCTTTTCTAATAATATTAAATTCATTTGGTGCCGGGAGAAGGGGAAAGGATCTGGCAAGGAGTCCTCTTGTAGCTGGACACAGGACGGAGGTGCTGGGTCAGAAGGGCCCTCTTCTGTGTTTGATATCTCTGGATTTCTACTATCTGCAGCCCAAGGGATTTCTCTCCCATACGCATATGCCTCTCATTAGGGCTAACTTTACCGCTGGAGGCACCTAGGGGGACAATTTCTGTTGATACCCCTTTGAGAGCTCCTTCTCCATGGATTCCGTAGCTCACCCTCCAACAATGTCCCTCTTCTGTCCTTAGCCCTTCTCTCACATTTATTTAACTTGTTTTGTGGCACTACTCACCTAGATAAAAGGTATCAAAGCACTTTACATCACATACTCATATAGCAGCAATGAATCATATGAGTATAAGTCAATGTATAGGAAATATTACCTAGGACAATGAAGGCTACAATGTGTAGGAGTCTTACGTCATCCATAATCAAGCAATTGTATGTTGATGGTGCTTGGTTTGGAGAAATGAAGGAGCAGGGTCACAATAGGGGCTTGGGGGACAGCAGACCGGAGGGACGTCTGTCCCTCTGAGTCATTGGTGGAACAAGGTGCAGTCTAGAGGACTGGGTTTCTGTGGGCTATATCAGTTAAAGGATGTAGCCCAAGGCTATGTAGGAGGCCATTTTAGGTCTGCCGCCCACCATTTTATGGTAGGTGCACCTAATGGTATCCCTTAATCGTAGTAAACAATAAGATTTTGGATGCTTTTAGCTGTGGTAACAAATATTTGAGGTGTGTTTGTCATTCTCCAAACCTATAAAAAATGGCCAGAATGTCAGAAGAAAAAGTTCGCCAGGTGCTCCGACTGCTTAATGAAACCAGGTGCCTGAACTTACTCATGTCGGGCAGCGCACCATCTGTGCCGGGCCAACTGGTGAGAGGCATTTTGAGCATTAAAACCATGGCTGTGCTTGGGGGCTCCCCACCCCATATTCGTGATGGGGGCACTGCCAAAGCCCAGGGATGTTTGGGGCCCCTTACAAGTTCACAGAGCGGATCCCAAGAGCAAAGGAGGTTGGGGGGCAGGAGAGGGTCTGCGGGGTATGAACAGAATAGGCAGTGTTTCTGGAGGAGGGAAACCTTTGAATACCCCTCAGGGACCTGCAATTAGGGGAGACCTACATGGCACTGGAGGACGGGTTTAGAAACAAGGCCTGTTAGAAATGGGGTCTTTGGTTGTCAGTCAGGTTACCCTCTCTCCAAGTAAGGACCCTCACTCTAGTCAGGGCAAAGGAGAAACACGCCTGGTTATCCCCCACTCACCACCTTGGTAGCTTGAAACGAGCAGAAAGGCTTAACCCAGAAGCAATGTGTAAAGTATTTGTATCAACACACACAGTAATACAATGAAGACACTACAAAATGGACACCACACCAGTGTAGAAGAATAGGCAATATTTATCTAAATCAAACAAGACCAAAATGACAAAAATCCATCATACTCAAGTCCAGTTATGAATTTTCAAAAGAATACGAGTCATAAAAAAACAATAGAAATGTTGACTTTGCACAAAGTACCTGGTGTGCGCCAAAATTAATGCCGCCCGGGCAAGCGTACTTAGGAAAACTCTGCAATGCGTTGATTCCTTACTCGCAGGTGAGGCAATGCGATGTTTTCTTTTCCGGTCGGGTCAGCGATGCATCATTTTTCTCCCTCGCAAGAGATTCATGCGTTGATTTCCAGACAGGGCACCTCGGAGCTGCGCAGTTCACAATGACTTTGACGCCTAGCGATCATGCATGAGAAATCTGTCCGCACAGTGTTGGAAAACCGCACTACTAGGTACTTACTAGTAAATCAAATATGCCAATCATGGAAAAGCCAATTAGACATACAATTAATTCAGGAGCACTTGCACTTTAACACTGGACAGCAGTGGTAAAGTGCCCAGAGTACCAAAACCAGCAAAAACAGGGTCCAGCACACAGTCAAAACAGGGGAAGCAGAGGCAAAAAAGACAGGGGAGGCAATGCCAAGGATGTAAGGTCTAACACATGTTTACTCAGCTGAGAGTGGGGAGAACTACCCAACCTCATGGGAGTTCTCATTATTAGGGTGGAAGAATCTGGACAGACCATCAGCATTGGCGTGTTATGTTCCAGGCCGGTGTTCCACCGCAAAGTCCATTCCCTGTAGGGAGATGGACTACCTCAACAGTTTTAGGTTCTCATGGGTTCTCACCCCTCATCTGCATTAACCATCTGAGGGGCCTGTGCTCTGACTGAACCTGGAAGTGAGTCCCAAACAAGTAGGGTCTTGGCTTCTTTAGCACCCAGACTACAGCAAATGCTTCCCGCTCAATTGCACTCCACCTACATTCCTGGTGGAGTAATGTCCGCCTAATGAAGGCTACAGGCTGGTCTAGGCCCTCTTTTTTCAGCTGTGACAACATTGCTCCCACACCATGCTCTGAAGCATCAGTCTGCACGACACATTTTTTGGAGAGGTCAGGTGCCTTTGGCACAGGTGCTGTGCACATGGCTGCCTTCAGGGCATCAAAAGCTGTCTGGCAAGGCTCAGTCCAGTTCACCTTTCTGGGCTGCTTTTTGGAAGTTAACTCAGTCAAGGGAGCAACAATAGTGCCATACCCCTTGACAAACCTCCTGTAGTATCCTGTGAGACCTAAAAAGGTTCTCACCTCAGCCTGGTCTTGGGAGGCTCCTAAGCCAGAATGGTGTCAATCTTTGGCTGTAGGGGTGCCGCCTGGCCACTCCCCACCTGGTGTTCCAAGAACACCACACAACCCTGCTGTATTTGACACTTACTTGCCTTAATAGTGAGGCCTGCCTTGTGAAGGGCCTCTAACACTTTGCAGAGGTGATGCAAGTGTTCCTCCCAAGTGGAGCTGAACACAGCAATGTCATCCAGGTAGGCTGCACTGAAATCATCCAGTCCAGCCAACACCTGGGCAACCAGTCTCTAAAAGGTGGCAGGGGCATTCTTCATCGTAAAGGGTATCACCCTAAACTGGTAAATGTGGACCTCTCCTTAGCCCCCTCAGTCAGAGCAATCTGCCAATATCCAGAGATCAGATCAAACGTACTTATATATTTGGCAGCCACTAACAGATCAATGAGCTCATCAGCTTGGGGAATGGGGTGCACATCAGTCTTAGTGACCACATTGAGTCCACGGTAATCCACACAGGTAATCCACATAGAACCTGAGTTCTGGAGTAGCACCAGGAGTAGCAGCTTTTTTATAACCTCTAATGCTAACATCTTCAACACCTCATACTTGATGTTAGCCCTGACCTTGTCAGTCACTCTGTAAACGTTATGTTTTACTGTCCCCAGGGTCCACATCATGTGTACACTGTAGGAAAATACCCTCTTTCTTGACATGTTACCCCCTTTTTCTGCCTGGTGTCAGTGTGCTTGACTGTGTTTATTGGGACCCCCCTAACCAGGACCCCAGTCGTAATGCTCTCTCTCCCAGAACTCTGTATTTTAGCCACAATTGGCACACTGGTGCACCATTATAAGTCCCTAGTATAGGGTACTTAGGTTCCCAGGGCATTGGGATTCCAGTGGATCCCTATGGGCTGCAGCATATATTTTGCAACCCATAGAGAGCCCACGCAAAGGCTTCTGCAGGACTGCCAGTGCAGCCTGCGTGAAAAGGTGCAAGTACCCTTTTACTTCCATTTTTCACTACACCAGGTTACTTATAAGTCACCCCTACGGCACGCCTTCCAGCCAAGAGGGAAGAGTGCAATGTATCTGTGTGTGAGAGCCCCTCTGCACTGGCAGATGTGCCCCCACGAACTCCAGGCCTATTTTCCCAGACTTTGTGAGTGCGGGGATGCCATTGTACGTGTGTATTGGAATTAGGTCACTACCTATGTCCAGCTACATAATGGTAACTCTGAACATAGCCATTTTTGGTATCACACATGTTGGAATCATATCCCAAGGCTTTTGCAAGCATTGGTTGTATGATTCTATGCACTCTGGGGGCTCCTTAGAGGACCCCAAAGTATTGCCATTACAGCCATTTGAGGGTTTCCAGGCAGCCCAAGCTGTTGCCACCTCCCAGACAGGTTCCTCCCCTCCTGTTGCTTGAGAATCTCAAGCCCAGGAAGCCAGAACAAAGGATTTCCTCTGATAGAGGTGTGTTACACCCTCTCCCTTTGGAAATAGGTGCTCCAGACTGGGGAGGGTAGCCTCCCCAAGCCACTGGCAATGCTTTGAAGGGCACATTTGGTGCCCTCCTTGCATAAACCAGTTGACACCAGTTCAGGGATCACCAGTCCCTGCTTTGGTGTGAAAATGGACAAAGGAAAGGGGAGTCACCACTCCCCTGTCCATCACCACCCCAGGGGTGGTGCTCAGAGCTCCTCCAGAGGGTCCCCGGGTTTTTCCATCTTGGATTCAATGTTCGCAGGGAACTCTGGGAGCATCTGAGTGGCCAGTGCCAGCAGTTAACATCAGAGCCCTCTCCTGATATGTAGTCACCCAGCTAGATGACCAACCCTACTTTCAGGGCTATTTAGGGTCTCTCTCTTTGGTAATTCCTCAGATTCAGATTGAAAGACTCCAGCAGGAATCCTCTGCATCCTCCACTTTGACTTCTGATCAAAGAAACTGCATCTGGACTCTTCAGGGCCAGACAAGCTGCACCAAAGAAGCAAGGCGCCTCCTGCAACATTGTCTCTCCGGGTCCTTCCAGTAACTACAAAATTTCCCCAGTCATGTATCCTCTGGGGAACAGCCTATCTTCAGCCTGCATCAGAAGGAAGAAGGAATCTCCCTTTGGGTGAAGGTGTCACTCCCCTGCTTCTGCAGGCACAAACTGTAACGACGACCTACTGTGTGAAGCCCCTCTCCTACTAAGCTGCGTGGATCCTGCATCATGGGTGGTAAACTGAAGTAGTCCTGACGGTCTTCTCTTCCCACTGTCCAACTTTGGTGGAGGTAAGACCTTTCCTCCCCACACAAGACAGTACCCCGAGCACGTCCTTTGCAGTTGCCAAGGCTTGTTGCCATCCTTCCTCCAAGATCTTCATGCATCTTGAAGCTCCAGCCCCCAGCACCCCATCCTGCGACTCACAGCTTCCAGAGTGGTTCTCCGGTGGCATGGCAGCCTTTTTCATTGTGCTGCATTGGCCTCTTCTGCAACTTTCGTGTCCCCATCCTGTGGGACTTCTTTGTGCACTGCATGGTCTTCTGTGGGCTATTTGTGTTACTGAAGGACCCTCTGACTCCCCTTCCTGGGTAGAGTCCCCCTGGTCCCTCCTGGTCCCCTGCAGTGCCATTTTCTGTTAACCATGAGCTTTGCATGTGCCAAGGCTTGTTGGCGGACTCTGACGATGCAAACACGACTGCAATCCTCCATCTGGTATGGGAGACCACCTGCATCCTCCAAGAACCCAACTTTGTCTTCTTGGGTGCAGTACTGACTCTTCTTCTTCACCGTTGGTTCACTTCTTGCACCTTCTTACTGATGGGCAGGGGCTCCTACACTTCTTGGACTCTTCTGTGCTTCTTGGACTTGGTCCGCTTTTTCCAGAGGTCTTCTTGTCCAGGAATCCACTGTTGGTGTCTTGCAGTCTGTTCTGGGTTTTGCAATATTCTTCTTTACTTCTGTGTGTGTGTTCTGGGAAACTTACTGTGATTTACTTCTGCTTTCCTGGTCGCTGGGGTGGGTTGTGGTACTTATCTTTGGGCTTCCCTAGTACTCCCAGCTCTCCTCTACATACTACACTTGCCAAGGTGGGGGGGGGCAACTTTTGCATTCCATTGTTTGTGTATATGGTTTGTGCTCCCCCTAGACCCATTTCTAACTATTGAGATGTTCACTGTTTTCTAACTGTTTTTATGCATGTTTCTGCATACTAGTGTATATAATTTGTGTATTACTTACCTCCTAAGGGACTACAGTCTCTATGGTATTTTTGGTATTTGTGTCACTGAAATAAAGTACCTTTATTTTTGTAACACTGAGAGTTTTCTTTCATGTGTGTAAGTACTAAGTGTGACTACAGTGATATTGCATGAGCTTTGCATGTTTCCTAGATAAGCCTTGGCTGCTTATCCTTAGCTACCTCTAGAGAGCCTGGCTTCTAGACACTGATAAGGGACACCTGGACCTGGTATAAGGTGTAAGTACCAAAGGTACCCACCACACACCAGGCCAGCCTCCTACTTACACAAATGAGTGTCCCCTGGGATCAAGGAAAATAATGAGGCAAACTCTCCCAACACCTGAAGACAGCCCCTTTTAGTGCTCTGGAATCAGGTAGGGGGAGAGGTTCATGCCCTCCACAGTCTCATCTTTCTCCTCAGCAGAGAGGAGGTCAGGAAGAAGGTCACTCTCTTCCTCCACCCCATCATTTGTTGCTAGGAGCATTGTCCACTCAGACCTCTTAAAGTAAGGTTTGAGGCGGTTCACATGTAGAACCCTCAAGGGGTTCCTGGGAGTTTGCAAGTTCACCAGATAGATGACGTCGCTCTTGCGCTCCACTACCTCAAATGGCCCAGTCCACGTATCCTGGAGCACCCTAGGCTCCACTGGGGCCATCACCCACACTTTCTGGCCAAGCTGAAACTCAACCAGAGTGGCATTCTGGTCATACCAGTGTTTCGTGTCTTCCTGGCTTGCTCCCATGTTCTCCTGAGCGAGCTTCCTGAAGCGAGCTGTCTGGTTCCTAAATGCCTGCATGTAGATAAAATACATCCTGGAGGGCTTACTGGAGGCCTTCTCCAAGCCTTCCCAAACCAGGCTCAGAGGTCCTCTGCCAGGATGTCCATACAACAATTGAAAGTGCTAAAACCCAGTCACTCCTTGTCAGCAACCAGAAGGCGTGGCAAGAGAATGTCCCACTTATGCCTCAAGGGCTCTGACAGGCCCATAATCATGCTTTTCAAGGTGCGGTTGAATCTCTCAACCAGACCATTTTCTTGGGGGCGGTAAGGAGTGGTGAACTTATATGTCACCCCACACTCCTTCCACAGAGACTTCAAATAAGTAGATATGAAGTTTGTACCCCTATCAGATGCCACCTCTTTGGGGGACCCCATGTGGGTAAAATCCCCTCAATGCCCTTCCCACCACCGGGCTGAGGTTGATTTCAGAGGTATTGCTTCCGGGTACCGGGTGGCATAGGGTGCTGACAACAGGAAAAGGTTGGAGAGGAGCTTTACATTTCCCCCACTCTTGCCACTTGCCTGTCAAGTTTGGCAAGACCTACAATATGCAACAGAATGCCTGTGCATTTTCGGCCAGTAAAAGTGGGTGACAAGCCTCTCAAAGGACTTGTCCTTCCCCAAATGTACAGCCAAAAGCACATCATGAGTCAGACCCAGTAGGAAGGCTCTGAAGCACTGGGGTACCACCATTACATGGGCTAACCCAGGCTCATCAACTTTAAGATCACTATAGAGGAGGTCATCCTCCCAATAAATCAGATATGACCCAGACTCCTTGACAGATGCCTGGTCTGCAGCCTGCTGCAGCAAACCCTCCAGAGTAGAGCATGTCTTCTGTGCCGCACAGAATATTTCCCTGGTGGGTCCCCCTACCTGCTGCCACTGAGTCAGCTCAGGGACCTCCTCCAGATCAGCCACCTGTTCTCCTGTAGGCCTTGGAGAATCACCCTCAGGTTCAGCCTCCTCCCGGACTGTGGGAACTTCTGGGGCTGGTTTTCCACATCCCTTGCCCTTCCTTCTTCTGGTAGACACCTGGGCCACTCTTTCTGGCTCCAGGGTCTCCTAATCACCCTGATGGGTTGCCATTGACCAGGTGGACACACCCACCCAGGCAAACCCAACATCTCCAAGTGAGACCTGTGTTCTACCTCCTTCCAAGGGGAATCCTCCAGGTCATTGCCAAGCAGACAATCTACAGGCATTTTTGGACTCACAACCACCCTCAAAGAACCTGAGACCCCCTCATTCAAAGGGACCCTGCGCCACTCTGCACAGGTGCTCCGAGTTGTCTACTGCAACTACTTGGTGAGGTAGATGGGGATCTATCTGCTCTTCAGACACCAGGTGACCTCTCACAGTAGTCGCACTGGCTCCTGTTTCTCTCAGAGCCTCCACCCTTTGTCCATTGATGGTCACCCAATGCCTGTATTTCCTAGTGTACTCAGGCACGAGGGTCCTCTGGACCATCTCACTGTCCCCTAGTGAGACAATGGTCATCTCAGCTGGTTCCCACCCACCTGGAACCAGCTCCTCCCCAAGAGCTACACTGGCCAAAACCAGTGACTGAGCAACAGTGGGTGCCGGTGTCCCCTTAGGGCATTTGGGATCCCCCCTCAAGTGACCTACCTGTTCAGATGCAAAGCACTTGCGGGGACCGTTCCCTGCAGGTTTCCATGTAGAGACACATGGTTTCTTTTTTACTGGGGGCTAGGAATCCTTACCATGGGAACAAGGTTGGGGCCCTTTTGAGAAATCCCTCTGTTTAACCTTCTGATGGGGACCCTGCCCACATTCGACATGGTCTCCCCCATACCTCTTCTGGACCCTTGTGCTCTCCACAGGTCTGTTTCCTGTGCAAGCTTTCTGGGGTCACTCAGCTCAGTGTTAATCAGATGCTGGTGTAGCTCTGGAAAACAAAGACTGGACAAATGCTCCCAAGCAATCAATTTGTACAGCCCCTCAAAAGTAGACATTTTGTTGCCCTTTACCCATC
Source organism: Pleurodeles waltl (assembly GCF_031143425.1). Taxonomy (NCBI): domain Eukaryota; kingdom Metazoa; phylum Chordata; class Amphibia; order Caudata; family Salamandridae; genus Pleurodeles; species Pleurodeles waltl. The sequence goes on along the minus strand of NC_090440.1, from coordinate 1,399,918,495 downwards.
CATCAAGTGACCTGCAAAAAGAGTCAAGACATTCCAACCAGGTTTGGGACTCCTTCTTTTTCTAGAAGCTAAACCTATCCCTGTACTGCTCAGGGTGAGACCATATCTTGTTAGTAGGGCATCTTTCATGATAGAGTAGGTAAGTCCCTGAGGATCCCCTAAGGATGTCACAGTGTCCCTCCCCTCTACTTCAAAGTGCTTCCACAGACCCGCCACCCAATGTGCTTCAGGGACTGTAGGAAAGTACTATCTTTCTTGGCATGTCACCCCCATTTTTACCTATAGGTCGGTATCATTTTGCCTGTCTCATTGGGATCCTGATGGTCAGGACCTCAGTGCTCATAGTTTATGGCCTAATGTGTGTGTGTGTATAGTGCTTGACTGTGTCACTGAGGCTTTGCTAATCAGAACCTCAGTGCTTTTGCTCTCTCTTGCACAGGCCTGCCATTGCAGCCTGCGTGAAATAACGCACACATTATTTCACAGCCATTTTCACTGCACTTAAATAGTCACCTATATGTCTAACCTTCACTTGCTGAAGGTTAGGTGCAAAGTTACCAAGGGTGAGGGCCCCCTTGCACTGCAAAGGTGCCCCCACCTGGTTCAGAGCCATTTCCCGGGACTTTGTGAATGCAGGGGACGCCATTACACGTGTGCACTACATAGAGGTCAATACCTATATGTAGCTTCACAATGGTAACTCCGCATATGGCCATGTAACATGTCTAAGATCATGGTATTGTCCCCCCATTCCACATCTGGTATTGGGGAGCCAATTCCATGCATCCTGGGGGCTCCACTATGGTCCACCAGTACTGCCAAACCAGCTCTCTGAGGCTTGCACTGCAGCAACAGCTGCTGCCACCTCACAGACAGGGTTCTGCCCTCCTGGGGTCTGAGCAGCTCAGTCCCAGGAAGGCAGAACAAAGCATTTCCTCTGAGAGCAGGGTGCTACACCCTTTCCCTTTGGAAATAGGTGTTACAGGCTGTGGAGTGGTAGCCTCCCCCAGCCTCTGGAAATGCTTTTAAGGGCACAGATGGGTCCCTCCTTGCATAAGCCAGTCTACACCGGTTCAGGGACCCCTTCTCTCCTGCTTTGGTGGGAAACTGGACAAAGGAAAGGGGAGTGGCCACTCTCCTGTCCCTCACCACCCCAGGGGTGGTGCCAAGAGTTCCTCCAGTGTGTCCCAGATTGCAGCCATCTTGCTTTGCAAGGTGTGGGGGCACTCTGGAGGGCTCTGAGTGGCCAGTACCAGCAGGTGACGTCAGAGACCCAAACTGATAGGTCCATACCTGATAAGGTAGCCAACCACCCTCTCAGGGCTATTTAGGGTCTCTCCTGTGGGTTCTCTTCAGATTCTGCTGGCAAGTTTCCTTCAGGAATCCTCTGCAACAACTTCAGACTCTTCTGACCTCGGATCGACCGCAGCCTGCTCCAAGAAACACTGTAACTGCAACAAAGGGTCTACAAGAGACAGTTTTCTTCAGCAACCTCAGCTCCAAGTCAGCAACTGCAACAGTTTGCATGGTGTGCATGCTCTGGGGACTCCCTGTCTTCATCCTGCACCAGAAAGACCGAAGAAATCTCCCGTGGGGCGACAAAGTCACTACCCTGCTCCAAGAAGGCACCCTCCAAGGCAACAACTGGTACCCTGGGACTCCTCTCACAATGATGAGCCTGCTCCTAAGGACACAGAGGGTGGACATCATTGACATAGACTGTCCTGAGGTCCTGCTGACGCAATTTGGAGGAGGTAAGACATTGCCTTCCCTGAGAATAATGGTAACCCTGTGTGTTATGTCTTCTTCGCCTCCTGAGGCCTCTGTGCACTCTTTACAAAATTCCTTCATGCACAGCCTGGCCTAGGTCCCCAGCACTCCACCCTGTGACGCTCAACTTGCTGAGTTGTTATCCGGCAGTGTGGGACCTTCTTTTGTTGTGCTGCATCAACCATGTTTTGCACTTCCTTTGAACCTGCATCCTGCAGCTTCTGAGGGTGCTGGCTGGCATACTGATGGCTCTCTAAAGTGCTGAGAGCCCCCGCTTCCTTCTCACATACGGTTAAGGCCCTCAGGTCCCTCCTGGGTCCATCCAGCTCCATTTTGATGAAAAACAAACTTTTGTGGTAGCCAAGGCTTGTTGGCACCTTCCAACATGAAATCTCATCTGCAAGAATCTTCACACTGTGGGACAACTTTAGCATCATGCAGGAACTTTCCGGCATCTTCCTAGGGTGCATTTCTGCAGTCTTCTACTAACCAGAAGCTCTTCTTTTGCACCCTCTTCTGGGTTGGCAGGGGCTGCTGTCCTTCCTGGAACTTCTTTCGACTTCTGGACTTGGTCCCTTTCCTTTGCAGGTCTACAGGTCCAATAATCCAGCAGTTGTTCTTTACAGACTTGGTTGGCTGCTGCAAAATTCCAAAAATGAGGTGTAGTGTGTCCTAAGGAAACTTGCAGTACTTTACTCCTGCTTTTCTGGGCTCTGGGGTGGGGTAATTTACTTACCTTTGCTATATTCCTAATCTCTCAGCGATTCTGCACACACTACACTTGTCTAGGGGGGAATTTGTGATTCGCATTCCACTTTTTTAGTATATGGTTTGTGTTGCCCCTAGACCTATTTTTTCCCATTGCATTCTATGGGATTTCCTACTGTTTGCATTCTTCTATGACTATTTACTTGTCTAATTTTGGTGTCTAGTGTATATATTGTGTATAATACTTACCTCCAGAAGGAGTAATGTCTCTAAGATATTGTTGGTACTGTGTCACCCAAATAAATACCTTTATTTTTGGTAACACTGAGTATTGTCTTTACTTATGTATAAGTACTGTGTAACTATAAGTGGTATTGCATGAGCTTTGCATGTCTCCTAGTTCAGCCTGAGCTGCTCTGCTATAGCTACCTCTATCAGTCTAAGCTGCTAGAACACTACTACATTCACTAACAAGGGATGACTGGACCTGGTGTGAGGTGTAAGTACCCAAGGTACCCACTACAAACCAGGCTAGCCTCCTACATTGGTGGTGCAGCGGTGGGACAAGTACTTGCATTTGCTTTACCACTTTGTTACCTGTGCTTTTCACAAGAAAATATTGCTCCAATACTTAGAGCATATATAATAAATACCTAGAGACAATTTTCTAATTTTCTTAAAAGTTCTGTTTAACTTTGCAAAAGTTTTTCAAAGTTCTGAAAAGTTTTCTTCTTTTCTCTAAAAAGTTAGCTCTGTTATTTTACTAACTTTTTACTCACTTTCCCAAAACTTTTTTTTTTCAATATGTCTTCTGTAGATGCTACCCCTAGAGTTGTGAAAACAACATATGAGAATCTAAACTTTGAGGGGTCTCTGTATTGAAAGAAGTTTAGGGATTGGGAAGAACCCCAATAAGGAGTTCCTCTTTAATCCTCTCCTCCAAGATGACCAGGGACTCTGCACTGGTCCAGATCAGACAGGGGAAGAGGTAGAAGATAACTCTAACCAGGAGGGCTCAGAGGAGCATGATGTCAATCAGGGGGAAGGTCCTTCCACAGACCTATCTGTCAACAAGCCCCCTAGTATGACAGGTAGTTGGAAGGGTTCACACACAAGCAGGGCTCCCTTCAACCCTAGAGGCCAGGTCACTAGAGTGGCCCCTGTTAGACATAGGTTTGCCTCTGCACACTCTCATGTTACCTCTGTTTCAGAGGCTTCACATAATTCTAACCCTGAGGACCAGTCCCTAGATAGGGAACTCAGAAAGCTGAGGTTAGAGGAGGCCAGACTGGAGCTAATGCAGCAGCAGTTGGCCTTAGACAGGGAATCCCTGGCTGTGGAGAAAGAGAGACAGGGTTTGGGCTTAGTTCCCCATGGTGGCAGCAGCAATTTTAGGAATAAAGATTTTAAGGAACCCTCATTTGATTCTAGGAATCTGCACAAAGCTGTCCCTCCTTACAAGGATGGTGACAACATCAACAAGTGGTTTGCTGCACTTGAGAGGGCCTGTAAAGTTCAGAGGGTCCCTCATGTACAGTGGGCTGCTATCTTTTGGTTATCCTTCTCTGGCAAGAGTGGATGATGCAGATAATTACCAAATTCTTAAGAATTCACTCTTGGATGGTCTGGGCTTAACCACTGAACAGTACAGACTTAAGTTCAGAGAGACCAGAAAGGAGTCATCACAGGACTGGACAGACTTTGTAGACTGTTCTGTGAAGGCCCTAGAAAGTTGGTTAAATGGCAGTAAGGTGATTGATAATGAAAGCCTATATAACTTGATTCTGAGAGAGCATATCTTGAATAATTTTATGTCTGACTTGTTATATCAGTATCTTGTTGACTCAGATCTGACCTCTCCCCAAGAACTGGGAAAAAAAGGCAGACAAATGGGGCAGAACAAGGGTGAGCAGAAAAGCTCATACAGTGGGTGACAAGGATGGCAAGAAGAAAGATGGTGAGAATCTCAGGACAAGCATGGGGATAAAAGTAAAAACAAAGATCCTTCTTCAGGTCCAAAACACTCCTCTGGGGGTGGAGATGAAACTTCTTCATCTTCTTCAAACTCCTCACACAATCAGAAAAAGCCTTGGTGCTATGTGTGTAGAAATAAAGGCCATTGGACAGGGGAAAAGTCCTGCTTAGGTAAAGCCCCTGAACCTACCACCACTAAGACATCAGACTCTTGTGCCCCTGGCAGTACTGGTAATAGTGGTGGGACTACTGGCAATAGTCAAACTAGAGGTGTGGTTGGGTTCATTTTTGGGACCAGAATAGAAACTGGGGTAAACAGTCCCAAGACAGTTTCTGTCACACCTGGTGGCATTGGCCTTGCCACCTTGGCTGCTTGTCCCCTTAACATGGATAAGTACAGACAGTCAATCTTAATAAATGGTGTTGAGAGCCAGGCCTACAGGGACACAGGTGCCAGTATCACCTTGGTGACTGTAAACCTGGTGTCACCTGCACAACACCTCCTTGGACAGAAGTACCAAGTTACTGATGTATAGGAGGCTGGCCTGGCTTATAGTGGGTACCTGATGGTACTTACACCTTGTCCAGTTATCCCTTATTAGTAGATTAGTAGTGTCAGAGAAAGTGATGCTAAAAACTACAAAGTTTTGAAGGATGCACTCTTGGATGGATAACAGAAAAGAGTCCTCTCGAGACTGGACAGACTTTGTAGACTGTTCAGTGAAGGCCTTATAGGGTTGATTACATGGAAGTAAGGTGACTGACTATGAAAGCCTGTATAATCTAATCCTGAGAGAGCATATTTTTAACAATTGTGTGTCTGATCTGATGTACCAGTACTTGGTAGACTCAGATCTGACCTCTCCCCAAGAACTGGGAAAGAAGGCAGACAAATGGGTCAGAACAAGAGTGAACAGAAAGGTTCATACAGGGGGTGATAAGGATGGCAAGAAGAAGGATGGTAAGTCTTCTGACATGGGTGGGGACAAAGGTAAAAAACATTCTGAGTCTTCATCAGGCCCACAAAAATCCTCTAGGGGTGGTGGGTCAAAATCCTCTTCCCACAATCAAAAGAAGCCATGGTGTTATTTATGTAAGAGTAAAGGCCGTTGGGCAAGTGATTTAACTTGTCCAAAGAAAAACACCAAGGCTCCCACTACCACAACCCCAACTGTAACCTCTAGTGCCCCTAGTAATAGCAGTGGTGGTGGGAAGTCTACTACAAACAGCCAATCTAAGGGTGTAGCCGAGCTCACCATTGGTAGTGTAGTTGGGGTTGGTCTTGTTAGGGAGACCACAGAGGCTGTTTTAGTCTTTGATGGTGGTATTGACTTTGCCACCTTGGTTGCTTGTCCCCTTAATATGAGTAAGTACAAGCAACTTCCCCTAATCAATGGTGTTGAGGTTGAGTCCTACATGGACACAGGAGCCAGTGTCACTATGGTGATTGAGAAACTGGTTCACCTTGATCAACACCTACTTGGTCAGCAGTACCAAGTGCTGGGTGCTCACAATAACACACTTAGCCACCCCATGGCTGTTGTGAATCTCAACTGGGTGGGGGGGGGGTTTACTGGTCCAATGAAAGTTGTGGTAGCCATTGAATTACCTGTAGATTGCTTACTGGGCAATGATTTGGAGAAATCAGCTTGGGCTGAAGTGGAGTTGGAGGCTCATGCAGCAATGCTGGGCATTCCTGGGAATATTTTTGCTTTGACAAGGGCTCAGGCCAAGAAGCAAAAAGGACAGAGAAACTTGGATCCTGGAACAATGGACCAAGTGCTTCCAAAATCTAGGGGTAATAAGGGTAAATCCTTGCCCACTATCCCTCCCTCTCCAGAAAGATTCCCCTTTTAGGGAGAGGAATCCTCTCCCTGTCCAGAACCTACACCAGATGAGCTGGCAGCAGACACTGCTGAGCTTTTGGGTGCAGGGGGGCTTGCTAGGGAAGAGCTGAGTGTGGCAGAGCAGACCTTTCCCACACTAGAGGGTTTGAGACAGCAAGCTGTCAAACAGCAGAATGGGGATGCCACTGATAGCCATAAGGTGTATTGGGAAGAGAACCTCCTTTATACTGAGTCAAGGGACCCTAAACCTGGAGCTGCCAAGAGATTGGTTATCCTGTTGCAGTACAGGGAGTTTCTTCTAACCTTGGCACATGACATTCCTTTGGCTGGGCATTTGGGACAGAGTACAACTTGGGACAGGCTTGTTCCATTGTTTCACTGGCCTCATATGTCAGAGGACACTAAAGAATTTTGTCGCTCTTGTGTGACCTGCCAAGCCAGCGGCAAGACTGGTGGCACACCTAAGGCCCCCTTAATTCCACTTCCTGTGGTTGGGGTGCCCTTTGAAAGGGTAGGAGTTGACATAGTTGGCCCGCTTGGCCCTCCAACAGCTTCAGGCAATAGGTTTATCCTTGTGGTAGTGGACCATGCCACTAGGTATCCTGAAGCAATTCCCTTAAGGACTACTACAGCTCCTGCAGTGGCAAACGCCCCCCTGGGAATCTTTTCCAGAGTGGGCTTCCCTAAGGAAATGGTATCAGACAGAGGTAGTAACTTCATGTCTGCATACCTCAAAGCCATGTTGAAGGAGTGTGGTGTAACTTATGAATTCACTACTCCTTATTATCTACAAACAAATGGTCTGGTTGAGAGGTTTAATAAAACTCTCAAAGGTATGATTATGGGACTCCCTGAAAAACGCAGAAGGAGATGGGATGTCCTGCTGCCTTGCCTCCTTTTTGCTTACAGGGAGGTACCCCAAAAAGGAGTGGACTTTCGCCCCTTTGAACTCCTCTTTGGGCACCCTGTAAGAGGTCCTCTTGCACTTGTGAAGGAGGGTTGGGAACAACCTTTAAATGCCCCAAAGCAAGACATTGTGGACTATGTACTTGGCCTGAGATCCAGGATGGCTGAGTACGTGGAAAAGACCAGTAAAAACCTTCAGGCCAGCCAAGAGCTCCAAAAGCAATGGCATGACCAGAAGGCTGCCCCGAACCAGTACCACCCAGGACAGAAGGTGTGGGTGTTGATGCCTGTGGCCCCAAGAGGACTCCAAGACAAATGGAGTGGGCCCCATCTCACTGTTGAGAAAAAGGGTGAGGTTACCTACTTGGTAGACCTGGGCACTGCCAGGACTCCCCTTAGGGTGCTCCATATCAACCGCCTAAAACCCTTCTATGACAGGGCTGACTTAATCCTGCTCATGGCAACTGATGAGGGACAGGAAGAAGAGAGTGACCCTCTCCCTGATCTCTTCTCCACCACTGAAGCAGATAGACAACTGTGTAAATCTCCTAGGCCACTTTTCTGACCTCTTCTCACTTACACCAGGTACCACTACCTGGTGTGAGCACACAATCAATACTGGAGACAGTTTACCTGTCAAAAGTAAGATTTATAGGCAGCCTGACCATGTCAGAGATTGCATTAAACAAGAGGTACAGAAGATGCTGGGCCTAAGAGAGATTGAGCCTTCAGAAAGCCCATGAGCTAGCCCAGTGGTGATTGGCCCAAAACCTCACAGTAAAGATGGTAAAAGAGAAATTATGTTTTGTGTTGACTATAGAGGTCTCAATCAAGTAACCAAAACTGATGCTCACCCTATAACCAGGGCAGATGAGATAATAGATACACTGACTTCTGCCAAGTATCTAAGCACTTTTGATTTAACTACAGGGTATTGGCAGATTAAATTATCAGAAGATGTTAAACCTAAAACTGCATTTTCCAGCATTGGAGTGCACTATCAGTTCACTGCGATGCCCTTTGGTTTGAAGAATGCACCTGCCACTTTTCAAAGGTTGATGAGCACAGTCCTGCAAGGTTTGGAAGCTTTTAGTGCAGCGCATCTAGATGATATAGCTGTCTTTAGCTCCACCAGGAATGAGCACCTGGACCACCTATAGAAAGTTTTGGAGGCACTGCAAAAGGTAGTCCTCACTATCAAGGCTTCAAAGTGCCAGATAGGGCAGGGGAAAGTCGTTTATCTGGGCCACCTGGTAGGTGGGTGTAGGAAGGTAGCCTCTTCCTAGCCTTGTTACCCCCACTATTGGCCTGTTTGTAAGTATATGTCAGGGTATTTTTACTGTCTCACTGGGATTCTGCTAGCCAGGGCCCAGTGCTCATAGTGAAAGCCCTATGTTGTAAGAGTGTTTGATATGTGTCACTGGGATCCTGCTAGCCAGGACCCCAGTGCTCATAGTTAGTGGCCTAAATGTGTTCCCTGTGTGTGCCTAATTGTATCACTGAAGCTCTATTAACCAGAAATTCAGTGCTTATGCTCTCTCTGCTTTTAAAATTGTCACTGCAGGCTAGTGATCATTTTGACCAATTCTGATTGGCACACTGGAACAATTCCCTAGTATATGGTATCCAGGTACCTAGGTACGCAGGGTATTGGGGTTCCAGGAGATTCCTATGGGCTGAAGCATTTCTTTTGCCACCATAGGGAGCTCAGACCAATATTACACAGGACTGCCACTGCAGCCTGAGTGAAATAACGTCCACGTTATTTCACAGCCATTTTACACTGCACTTAAATAACTTATAAGTCACCCATATGTCTAACCCTCACTTAGTGAAGGTTCGCTGCAAAGTTACTTAGTGTGTGGGCACCCTGGCACTAGCCAAGGTGCCCCCACATTGTTCAGGGCAAATTCCCCGGACTTTGTGAGTGCGGGGACACCATTACACGCGTGCACTACATGTAGGTCACTACCTATATGTAGCGTTACAATGGTAACTCCGAACATGGCCATGTAACATGTCTAGGATCATGGAATTGTCCCCCCAATACCATTCAGGTATTGGGGGGACAATTCCATGCAGCCCCAGGTCTCCAGCATAGAGCCCGGGTACTGCCAAACTAACTTTCCGGTGTCTCCACTGCAGCTACTGCTGCTGCCAACCCCTCAGACAGGTTTCTGCCCCCCTGGGGCCTGGGCAGCCTGGTCCCAGGAAGGCAGAACAAAGGATTTCCTTTGAGAGAGGGTGTTACACCCTCTCCCTTTAGAAATAGGCTTGAAGGGCCTGGAAGGAGTAGCCTCTCCTGGCCTCTGGAAATGCTTTGAAGGGCACAGATGGTGCCCTCCTTGCATAAGCAAGTCTACACCAGTTCAGGGATCCCCCCAGCCCTGCTCTGGCGCGAAACTGGACAAAGGAATGGGAATTAACTGCTCCCCTGACCAGCACCTCCCAGGAGAGGTGCCCAGAGCGCCTCCAGTGTGTCCCAGACCTCTGCCATCTTGGATGCAGAGGTGTGAGGGCACAATGGACAGCTCTGACTTGCCAGTGCCAGCAGGTGACGTCAGAGACCCCTCCTGATAGGTGCTTACCTTTCTCAGTAGCCAATCCTCCTCTGTGGGCTATTTAGGGTCTCTCCTGTGGGCATCTAACCAGATAATGAATGCAAGAGCTCACCAGAGTTCCTCTGCACTTCCCTCTTCAACTTCTGCCAAGGATCGACTGCTGACTGCTCCAGGACGCCTGCATAACTACAACAAAGTAGCAAGAAGACTACCAGCAACATTGTAGCACCTCATCCTGCCTGCTTTCTCGACTGTTTGCTGGTGGTGCATACTCTGAGGGCTGTCTGCCTTCACCCTGCACTGGAAGCCAAGAAGAAATCTCCTGTGGGTCGACGGATTCTTCCCCCTGCCAACGGAGGCACCAAACTTCTGCATCACCGATCCTCTGGGCCCCCTCTCATCCTGACAAGCGTGGTCCCTGGAACACAGGAGCTGGGTCCAAGTGTCTTCAACAGTCTAGTGAACCTTCTGTCCAAATTTGGTGGAGGTTAGTCCTTGCCTCCCCACGCCAGACAGTAATCCTGTGTACTGCGTGAACTGCAGATGCTCGGGCTTCTGTGCACTTTTGCAAGACTTCCTTCGTGCACAGCATAGCCCAGGTCCCCAGCACTCCATCCTGCATTGCTCAACTCGCTGAGTTGACCACCGGCTTCGTGGGACCCTCCTTTGTAGTGCTGAGATGACTGCCATGATAAGATTTCTTGAATGCCTGTTCTAGTGCTTCTGCGGGTGTTGCCTGCTTCTGCATGGGCTCTCTGTGCTGCTAAGTGCCCCCTCTGTCTCCTCCTCCAAGGGGTGACCTCCTGGTCCTTTCTGGGCCCTGGCAGCACCGATTTCCTTCAACTTTTACAGCTAGCAAGGCTTGTTTGCAGTTTTTCTGCGGCAAAACAACTCTGCCTCCTTCAGCACGCCGTGGGACATCTTCTGTCCAAAGGTGAAGTTCCTGGCATCTTCTGTTGTTGCAGAATCTTCAGCTTCTTCCACCTGGAGGCAGCCATTTTGCACCTTCATCCGGGGTTTAGTGGGCTCCTGCCCTCCCTGACACATTCGTGACTCTTGGACTGGGTCCCCTTCCTTTACAGGTCATCAGGTCCAGGAATGCACCTTCAGTGCTTTGCAGTCAGTTGTTGTCTTTGCAGAATCTCCTGTCACGACTTTAGTGTGTTTCTGAGGAAGAAGGGTAACTTTACTCCTACTTTTCAGGGTCTTGGGGTGGGGTATCTTGGACACCCTTAGTGTTTTCTTACACTCCCAGCAATCCTCTACACACTACACTAAGCCTGGGGTCCCTAAGTGGTTCGCATTCCACTTTCTTAGTATAAGGTTTGTGTTGCCCCTAGGCCTATTGCATCCTATTGTATTCTACAGTGTTTGCACTACTTTCTGACTGTTTTACTTACCTGATTTTGGTTTGTGTGTATATTTTGTGTATTTTACTTACCTCATAAGGGAGTATATCCTCTGAGATATTTTTGGCACATTGTAACTAAAATAAAGTAACTTTATTTTTAGTAGCTCTGAGTATTGTGATTCTTATGATATAGTGCTATATGATATAAGTGGTATAGTAGGAGCTTTCTATGTCCCCTAGTTCAGCCTAAGCTGCTCTGCTATAGCTACCTGTATCAGCCTTAGCTGCTAGAACACTACTAATCTACTAATAAGGGATAACTGGACCTGGCACAAGGTGTAAGTACTATCAGGTACCCACTATAAGCCAGGCCAGCCTCCTACAAGCTATAGCTGCTGCCACCTCACAGACAGGGTTCTTCCCTCCTGGATTCTGAGCAGCCCAGTCCCAGGAAGGCAGAACAAAGCATTTCCTTTGGGAGGAGGGTGTTACACCCTCTCCCTTTGGAAATAGGTGTTACAGGCTTGGGAGGGGTAACCTCCCAGAGCCTCTGGAAATGCTTTGAAGGGCACTGATGGTGCCCTTCTCGCATAAGCCAGTCTACACCGGTTCAGGGACCCCCAGTCCCTGATCTGGTGTGAAACTGGACAAAGGAAAGGGGAGTGACCACTCCCCAGTCCATCACCTCCCCAGGGGTGGTGCCCAGAGCTCCTCTTGTGTGTCCCTTAGCCATCTTGTTTTCCAAGGCGTTGGGACACTCTGAAGATCCCTGAGTGGCCAGTGTCATCAGGTGACGTCAGAGACCGCTTCTGATAGGTGCATACCTGGTTAGGTAGCCACTCCTTCTCTCAGGGCTGTTCATGGTCTCTCCTGTGGGTTCCTCTTCAGATTCATCTTGCAAGTTTCCACCAGGAATCCTCTGCAACATCCTCTGATCATGGATCAACCGCAGACTGCTCCAGGAACCAGTGTAACTGCAGCAAAATATCCAGAAAGGCTACTGTGACTCTGCAACTTCAGCTCCAGCCTGCAATTACAACACTTTCCATGCTCTGGGGACTCCATGTCTTCAACCTGCACCAGAAGGAACAAATAAATTTCCTGTGGAGTTATGGAGTCACTTCCCTGCTCCAGCAGACACCTTCTAAGACACCAACCGCTTCTCTGGGACTTCTCTCCTGACGACGAGCGTGCTCCCTGGAACACAGGTGGTGGACCTCTTCGACACAGACTGTTCTAAGGTCCAGCTGTTCAAATTTGGAGGAGGTAGGAGCTTGCATTCCCTGTTTACGACAGCACCCCTGTACACCGCATCATCTTCACCTCCTGAGGCATCTGTGCACTATTTGCAGGAATCCTTCATTCACAGCCTGGCCCATGTCCCCAGCAGTCTATCCTGCGACGGACAGGTCACTGAGTTGTTCTCTGGAAGCCTGGGACCTTCTTTTGTAGTGCTGCAACAACAGCAATTTGCACCTTCTTTGTCCCAGTGTCCTGGGACCTCCGTGGGTGCTGCCTTGTCATCTGTGGGTTCCCTCCAGTGCTGGGAGCCCCCTCTGCCTCCACAGTCTGAGTTGAGGCCCCCAGGTCCCTCCTAGGTCCATCCAACGTCATTTTGACTCTCACCGCGACATTGCTTGAGCCAAGACGTGTAGGACGAATCCAGCGCTGCAACTCACCTGCATCTAACATCTCCATGTGAGACATCCTTTGCAGCATGCAGAAACCCACAGCCATCTTCTTTGGTGCTCTTTTGCAGACTTCTTCCAACCAGAGAATCCTCTTTTGCACCATCTTCCAGGTTGCAGGGGCTGCTGTCATTCCTGGAATCTTCTGCGACTTCTGGACTTAGTTTCCTCTCTGTACAGGTCTTCATGTCCCGGAATCCACCATTTGTTGCTTGCAGTCTTTCTTGGTTCTTTCTATAACTCTAATCATGACTTGTAGTGTGTCCTAAAGAAACTTGCAGTACTTTACTTCTACTTTCCTGGGCTATGGGGTGGGGTATTTTACTCACCTTTGTGGTTTTCTTACACTCCCAGCGACCCTCTACACACTACACTTATCCGGTGGGGAATTTGTGATTCGCATTCCACTTTCTTAGTATATGGTTTGTGTTGCCTCTAGACCTATTTCTTCTGATTGCATTCTATGGTATTTTCTATTGTTTACACTATCCTTTAACTATTTACTTACCTTATTTTGGTGTCTAGTGTATATATTGTGTATAAAACTTACCTCCTGAAAGAGTATTGCCTCTAAGATATTTTTGCCCTTGGGTCACTAAAATAAAGTACCTTTACTTTTATTGTGTAGAATTACTATGTAACTATTGTGGTATTAGCTTAGGCTGAACTAGGAGACATGTAGGAGCTTTGCATGTTTCCTAGTTCAGCCTAAGCTGCCCTGCTACAGCTACCTCTATCAGCCTAAGCTGCTAGAACACTACTACCTTTCACTAATAAGGGATAACTGGATCTGGTATAAGGTGTCAGTACCTAAGGTACCCACTACAATCCAGGCCAGCCTCCTACATTGGTGGTGCAGGAAATTGAGACTGGACGAGGCCAGGCTGAGGCTGCAGCAGCTAGCCCTAGATAGGGAGGCCTTGTCTATGAAAACGGAAAGGCAGGGATTGGGTTTAGTAACCCATAGTGGTAGAAGCAGCAGTTTCAGGAGTTATAGAGTCAGGAAGGACACCATTGATTCCAAAAAACGTACACAAAATTGTTCCCCCATACAAGGTGGGGGATGATATTTACAAGTGGTTTGCTTCACTAGAGAGGGCCTGCAAAGTTCAGGGTGTACCCCCAAAGGAAGTGAGCTGCTATTCCTTGGTTGTCCTTTTCTGACAAGGGAAGGGATAACCTTCTCACTGTCAGAGAAGAAGACGCAGACAACTACAGTGTTCTTAAGACTGCACTCTTGGATGGTTTTGGCTTAAACACGGAACAATACAGGATTGAGTTTGGAGAAACCAGAAAAGAAGCCTCACAGGATTGGGTTGACTTTGTGGCCTGTTCTGTTAAAGCTTTAGAGGCCTGGTTACATGGCAGCAGAGTGTCTGATTATGAGGGCTTATATAATCTTTTGAGAGAGCATATTTTGAATAACTGTGTGTCTGACTTGTTGCATCTCAGATCTGACCTCTCCCCAAGAATTGAGAAAAAAGGCAGACAAATGGGTCAGAACAAGAGTTTGCAGAACAGCACATACAGGGGGTGACAAGGACAAGAAGAGAAAATGAGATAGGTCTCAGGACAAGGATAGGGACAAACACAAAAGTAAAGACTCCTCATCAGGTCCTCAAAACTCCTCAGGCGGTGGGAATCAAACTTTTACTTCTTCCTCCTCTTCTGCACACACTGAAAAGGCTTGGTGCTATGTGTGCAGAGGTAAAGACCATAGGCCAGGGGACAAATCCTGTCCAGGTAAAGCCCCTGACCCTACCACCACTATTACATCCATTTCCACTTCTAGTGCCCCTAGTAGTAGTAGTAATAGTGATGGGACTACTGGCAATAGTCAAAGCAAGGGTGTAGTTTGGTTCACTTGTGGGTCCATAATAGAAACTGTGGTACGTGTAGAAAGACCCAAGATAGTTTCTGCCCCTCCTAGTGTCATTGGCCTTGCCACCTTGGCTGCTTGTCCCCTTAACAGGGATAATTTTCTGATTCTGGCTGGTCTTCTGTGGGCTCTCTGTGTTGCTGAGAGCCCCCTCTGACTCCTCCTCCTGGGTATGGTCCACCAGGTCCCTCTTGGTCCCGGGCAGTGCCATTTTCAGCTAACTGCAAGCTGTGCGTGTGCCAAGGCTTATTGGTGGAATCCAGCAATGCAAACCAGACTGAAATCTTCCATCTGGCGTGGAACATCATCTGCACCAACCAGGAACCTGCATCCATCTTCTTGGGTGCAGTACTGACTGTTGTTCTTCACCAGTGGTTCTTCTTTTGCACCTTCATCCGGGTTAGCAGGGGATCCTGTTCTCCCTGGACTATTCTGGGAATCTTGGACTTGGTTCCTTTCTTCCACAGGTCTTCAGGTCCAGGGATCCACTGTTGGTATCTTGCAGTCTCTTCTGGTTCTTGCATAATCTTCTCTCTCATGTTTTTGTGTGTTCTAGGAAAGTTACTGTGAATTACTCCTGCTTTCCTGGGCTCTGGGGTGGGTTCTATTACTTACCTTTGGTGTTTTCTAATACTCCCAGCTCTCCTCTACACAGTACACTTGCCTAGATGGGAAACCGGCAATCGCATTCCACTTTCTTAGTGGACACGGTTTGTGTTCCCCCAGGCCTATTTCTAACTCTTGTGTTTTTCACTATTTGCACGGATTTCTTATTGTTTTGAACACCTGTCTCTGGATACTAGTGTATATATTTTGTGTATTTTGTGTAGTACTTATCTCCTAGTATTGTACGTATAGAGAGTATAGTCTCTATGGTATTTTTGGCATTTGTGTCACCAAAACAAAGTACCTTTATTTTTGTAACACTAAGGCCCTCATTACAACCCTGAAGGTTGGTGATAAAGCGGCGGTAATACCGCCCACAAGCCGGCGGTACATTATTTTTAATTATGACCACAGTGGAAATCGCCAACACAGACAGACACTTGGACACACTGACCGCCACAGCGGTAGCAACAAGCACTGCGGCGGTAACCACCAACAGCCAGGCGGATTACAATGTACCGCCCACTGTATTACAAGAGGCCTATCTGCCACCTTTTCCGAGGCGGTACCAACGACAACAAAAGCACAGCGGAAACAGATCTCAGAAGTCAAAGGACTCATCTCTGGAAACTCAGGGAAGAACCATGCCGCCATGGAGCCCGAACTGCAGGTGTTCCCCATGCTGGTCTACCTCTTCCTACACCAGGAATACCAACGACGATGACCACCACCATGGTGAGTACTGCCGCCCAGCACATAGGGGAGGCGGGAGAAAAAAAAGAGTGACACACACGCAACACACAACACCCTCACTCCCAACAACATACACAGAAACAGATGCAACAACATTACACATCCACCCGTACCCCGTACCCCTCAGGAATAATGCAAGGACAAAAGGAAGTGATTGAAGTGAGTGTAAGAAGATAAGCTTCTAGAAATACGTGGGGAGGAGCCAAGATGGCGGCCGGGACGGGAGCGTAGTTTCGGAGCTCCGGCCCGTGCCATCTAAAAAACATTCTGAGGCCTTCCCCCCGGGGCCTCTGAGCTGCCGCCCTCGCCGCGGCCATTTGTGCTGGCGGGCCGAGACGAGCGGGCGGCCGCGATCATGCGGCGTGCCCGGCACGAAGCCGCGAGGCCGGGGGGGCGCTAACACCGAGGCGGTGTGCCCCCAGGCGCGACACAGGCCGGAGTGGGGGGAGAGAGCGAGGGGGTGCCACCCCCCCTCCCCCCTACACGAGTGGAGAGGAGCGAGCGCTGTCCTGCACGAGGGCCACCCCTCCCCACAGAAGCCGGATCGACTGCGGCGAGGGAGACGATCGGCCGGCTGCCCGGGACTAATGGGTGCAGCGGCAAGGTCAGTGGAGGGAGAGTGATTTGAGGAGAGGCTGCAGAGTGAGTCTCCTGTCTGCGAACCCCCTCCCCGGTTGAGTGGAGGTGGGGGCACTGGTGAAGGCAGCCTGCTGGAGGAGTGGTACGCCCCGCGGGGTGCGCTTGGCATTGGACTGGGGGGGGTTGTGTTTCCGCCCCCCCCCCACGTCAAGTGCACTGGACCATCGCGTCTCCCCTGTCCCCCATCCCCCTGTGCCCACTGGGGGCGGGGGCGCGGAGCCCAGCGGCGCTGGAGGAGGGGAGTGGATCCGGGACCCCCCCCCTGAGTGAAATTGAGGGGTCACCCCAGAGGGCCATCAGCAGATGCCAAATTCAGGACCCAATGGAGCACGGAACGCTCAATCTCCTGTGAGCAAACAGCAGCGTCCAACTGGAAGAGGAGCAGGGCATCCGACAAAAGGATCGAGCAATAGGCTAGGCCGCAGTGCCTGATAGAGGGGGAGCAAACGGGGCCCAACCCTCGGGGGGACTGGACGGGGGCCCCCCCGCCTCGTGTGTGCGGCGCCCCCGCTGGACGTGCGTGGAGGACCTGGCGGGCAGTATCACAAGGGGAGGACCGCCCAGCTGATCTCAAAGGCCACGCCGGAGCCCTGCACTAAATAGCAGTTGCACGAATATCCGACCCCGCTCACGGCGAGCCGCTCGAAACAAATCCATGAAAAACCAGGACCGGCACACACAGGGGCAGTCAATGGGTGATCAGCAGCTAGCCCCAACCCTGCAAGCTCTGGAATCCACCCTGCAAACCCACTCAACCCAGTTTGAAAAAGTACTGCAGGCAATTATGGACACTAAAACTTCCCTGGAGAACAGGATCGATTCAGTATCACAAGATCTAAATTTGCTAAGAGTGGACCACCGTAACCTAGCAGAAAGGGTAAAGTCGGCAGAGGCGGAGATAAAGGAAATGAACCCCTCTGTCTTGGCCAACCAAAAACAAATACAGCGACTGGACGCAGAGGTAAAAACACTCTGGCGCCGCGCCGAAGAGGCGGAAGGCAGATCACGGAGAAACAACGTGCGCTTCATAGGATTTCCTGAAAAATTAGCAGAACAGAGCACAGAAATAATCCTGGAGCAATGGCTGATCAAGGAAGTGCTGAATGGATCTCCGTCGAAATTCTTCTCGGTAGAAAGAGTACATAGGATACCAGGGAGACCCCCGGCCCCGGGCCAGTCATCGAGACCCCTGATAGCGAGATTTTTGAACTACAGGGACCGCGATCTAATTTTGCAGCTATTCCGTAGCAAAGGCCCATTCAGACATGAAGTCTCAGAAATTAACGCTTACCCAGACTTCACACAGGAAGTACAAAAACAGCGCAATTCATTTGTGAGGGTCAAACAACGCCTCCGAGAGCACAACATCAAATATGCACTGTTATTCCCTGCTAAGCTACGAGTCACAACGGATGAACGTGTCCACATCCCCTGAGGATGCCTGGACGTGGTTACACGCGAAGGGCCTGGCGCGACCCCAGTTCGGAACGGAGGACAGAGAGGAATGGCTGACTGCCCCACTGCGGAAGCGTTCCAAAAGGAGGCCAAGAAGCCAGCCCACAGAGGAGCAGGGGGCGGATGAAAGGGCAAGAGTATTGAAGGCCACTCCACTGCACATGCAGAATACCTATGCGGCTTTGAGGGAGATCTCGGCTGACAACCCAGACTCTGATACGCTCAGCTCGACATCCGGCTTCATGGAATCGCCAGCGGGGCCGAAGCTCACCCCCGAGCGGCAGACAAACTGTAAACATGGACGGCCTCCTGCTCTTCTTCCCCCCCCTTCTCCATCCTCATTCTTCTCTCTATGACCCCCTTCCCCGCCCTTTCTCTCTCCCCCCCTCTCCTCCCCCTTCCTCTCCCCCCCCCCGGCTGCGGAGGGCGACAACCTGGTCGAGGTGATGGTGCCGAATCCACGCCTATCCACGAGTTGGTTAATGCTGCCGCGGGCCCTGAACGGCCTTGACTGTATCATGGACGGTATTGTTTGGTTTCGGCGGCCGGGGGGGTGGGGAGGGTCTCGGCAGGGGGGGTCCGGGGGAGCCCGGCAGTACAGGCTGCCAACGGCTGTGGAAAGGGTGTGGGCCACACACACAGGACACATCTGGTTGTTAATATGGCCACCCCATGGGAGTTCGAATGGACACCAAGTTTGTTGTTTGTTTGCGAGATTAGTAATTTGTCATTAGTTAAACGTTTTACATTGTGTGCAAGTGGTGGGTGTGTAGCGGGGTCAGTAGTTAAGCTTTCAAAAGGTCAACACAAGACACAGGAAATATTGCTAGCGCAGACACACAGTTGGGCAAAAGCGACTGAGCAGGAGGGGACCCGTGCGGACACGGATGGGCTGGAGGGATGGGAGGCAACCATACATAATGTAAAATGGCACTAAGTGCAAACCCATCCACACACCAATATGATATAATCACGTGGAATGTAAGAGGGTTGGGGGCTACAAGCAAAAGAAACAGGGTACACGACCGCCTTAAAAGGCAGGGCACGCATATAGCCATCCTGCAGGAGACACACTGTCTGGAAGCTGACCTCTGTGCGTTGCGCGGAAGATGGGGTGGTCAACTGGTGGGCACTACATTTTCTGCATACGCCAGGGGAGTGCTGATCTGGATAGCAAGGGGGGTTCCCTTTGTTATAACACACCAGACGATTGACAAAGGGGGCAGATACGTGGCACTAGAGGGGGCCCTCGATGGCAGACAGTTAACAATAGTTGGAGTCTACGCCCCTAACAGTGCTACAGCCGAATTCCTGGGCACTATCACCCCAGCTTTATTGGAGATCCCCGAATCCCCAGCCATATGGGGAGGTGACTTTCATAGCATCCCAAACACAGAGTTAGATAGGTCCATTAGGGCCCCAAAAACAAACCTAAATAGAACAGCCAGAAGCCCCCTACTTAGATGGGCAGCGAAAGTGAGAATATTTGATTTATGGCGCATGAAACACCCCCAACGGAGAGAATATTCATTCTATTCCATACCACATAAGGTACACACAAGAATAGACACCATGTGGGGGACCCGGGACATTTGCACCCTGACAAATAAGGCAGAATACTTGGCCAAAACATTATCCGACCATTCCCCACTAAAAATAACGCTGAACTGGAGCAGGAGACGCTCGCAGATCCCCACATGGCGGATGCAGGGGGAGGCCTTACAAGACCAAGCGTTCAGAGAGGGATTAAACGCAGCTGTGAAACAATACTGGGAAATAAACAAGGAATCAACCAATTCCAGAGCATTGGAATGGGAGGCACACAAGGTCGTAGTAAGAGGGTACTGCATCTCAACTAGCTGGGGAGTTAGGCGCGCGCTGCACTCGGAAATAAATAAATTAGAGAAGGAAATGGGAGACTTGGAAAAAGCGGTGGCAAATAAAGCGGTTCCCTATTCAACACTGAAAGAGGCACGTACAAAATATAATGAAGCAGACGACCGCCTCCGAAAACACGATCATAAATATAGCTTAATGCGACTACATGCAGAGGGAGACAGGTCTGGTAGGATGGTAGCGTGGCTTATCCGCGAGAATCGGCAACACTCTCAGGACGAAATTAATGGGGCTTTCGGGGAGTACTACACTAAGTTATACACCAAACGAACCACGTGCACTCTCCAGCAACTGAGGTCCTTTCTGGAGGACTCCCCAATGACACAAATATTGTTAGCAGACAGGCAGCAACTAGATGCCCCACTCACAATGGAGGAAATAGATAGAGCAGTGTCGCAGATGCCCAGGAATAAAGCCCCAGACACAGACGGACTCTGTATGCAGATGATGCGTTAATATACGTGCGAAAAGGGCCGGAGACAATCCCTTTGGTAATATCTTTGCTAACTAAATACGGGGAAATATCGGGGTTGGTCGTAAACTGGGACAAATCATGTATATTTCCGTTAACTAGATGGTCCCCGGCAAGACAAGAGAATGCCACGGCTGGTTATTATACTACTTCGCGGCTTTGCCTATCTGGGTCCCCAGGAGTTTCTTCAAAGGCCTGAACACAGTATTACTGCAACTAATATGGGGAGGCGGCAGGGCAAGGGTTGCACTCGCCACCCTGCAGTGCCCGCTTGATGCGGGCGGACTGGGAGCCCCTAACTTCGAACTGTACTATGCAGCTGCACAATTACAATGGATATTGAACTGGTTGCACAGGCCAGGCGGAGTCCAAATGGCTTCTAGCGTGGCTGGAAGGGGCCCCGCTGACCACATGGTTAATGAATAAGACACCAAGGGGGACCCCCGGCAATCCGCTTACAGAGGTAGCGCAACTATGCTGGCAAAGATACATACAAAAAGACCACAAAACACTCCCATACTCACCACTCCTACCACTAGAATCGATCCCTGGCTGCGTGGATATGGTGGGCTCACATACGCTCAAGATCTGGACAGAGGCCGGGATAACGACGGTGGGGGATTGCTTTGAAGACGGGAAACTGATGACATTTGAAACTATTCAGGCCTTAACGGCAGTGAACCCCGGACAATTTCTGTCTTGTCATGCAATCACCCACCTGATACAAAAGACGTGGGACACGGGGGACGCGGAATCTAAGTGCTCTCCTGCAATTCACATGTTGCGTTTCGATAACCAAACAAAAATAGTGTCGAATCTGTATAAAACTTTGAACAAGCCCTCCGAGCTCAACCAAGAGAGGCCAAGGGACAGGTGGAACGCAGTCCTCACCGACCAGATCCCGCAAGAGGAGTGGCTGAAAGCCCTTTACCACATAAGGGGGTGTCCAGAAACTCCAGGTTTCGCTACACACAATTCAGTTATGCGCATCAAACATACCTTTCCCCAGCCAAGATATGCCGCATGTTTCCTGGGTCGACATCGAACTGCCCGCGGTGTGGCACCTCAGGAGCGCATTTCTACCATATGGTATGGGAGTGTGCCCACATACAAAGGGAATGGAGGGGCTTGACAGAAGAGGTAGCGGAAATAACAGGCTTGACACTCGCAGCAGACCCCAAATCTTGCCTGCTAGGGCTGAGAGCCAGAGAGAAGAAACACCGACACTTAAATAAGTTTGCAGAGCTAGCATTCGTGCTATACAAAACACTGATAGCAATGAACTGGAAGGCCCCCAGAGCCCCTGACCTGAAGGCCTGGCGCTCCCTCACGCTGTGCTGGACCAGGACGGAGGCCCTGGTGCTTGGTAAACTTGCACGTGCAGGACAAAACCACACAGGGGAGGAAATCTGGGAAACACTGATCACCCGACTAGCTGCCAAAAATGATGAAAGCCCGCCATGACACAGACAGGGAGGATGGGAAGGCATAGAACCTCCAGACACCCTTGGAGTGCCACATTGAGCAACCAAACCCGGAGCACAACACATGGCAGAGATGGAACCCACCCCCTCCAACCCCCCCCCCAGTGAAGCCAACACAGGAAATAACAGGGGTCCGGTGAGGAATGCACACATTCATCAGCTACACGCAAATAATGCACACCACCGAGCCACACACAAGCCCTGAAATAAACACGCCCCCCCTCCTCTCAGCACAGTCAACAAGTACTATCAGAGTTAGATCCACTAGGGCCAATAAACACGCTTACCCAAGTTACGTGGCTATTAAACAGGACAGATTGTAGTAAGAATTGACCCAAGTGTTGTTATGTGTAAGGTGGTGGGATTTCAGTGTGTCAATGTAGTTGCATGAGTACTGTTTGATCAATTATTGAATATCCTGTTGTGACTGCCCCTGCTTGGAAGCAGAGGAGAGGCGGCACAACAATGTAACTGTATAACGCTAATTGTGTAAACATTTAAAACTCAATAAATATATATATATATTTTTAAAAAGCTTCTAGAAATACGTCCTCAAAATTCAAAACAGTATTTACATATATACAAATGGAGGGACACTGCCCAGTTCATAATGTCCGTGGGCCACATGGCCACATCACATAGGCCAAGGTCCCATCTTACTCCTGCATCAATATGGAGAGAGCACTGCTGGGGCATCAGGTCGAAAATACAAAGGCACCTCAGGGGGCTGGGGGATGGGGACACCTCAGCCAGAAGATGGTACAACGCCACTTGTCCTGGAGGGGTCAACATGCCCTGTGCTCTGTCCTGGGGAGTGCAAATCCACAGCCTCTTTAGTGGGTGGGTTGGAGGGGGTTTGTGCCCCGAGTGCTTCATCCTGGCAAGGCGGGGTGAGTGGATGCCTTCTTCCACTGGTTCTGGAGGGGGCCTTGTGTCCTGTGATGAAGATCTTTGGTTTGAGCAAGGTCACAGTCTCTTACCTGGGTGTCAAACCCACTGGATTTGTAGGACCCAGGCCGCATAACAGCCCATGGATGCAGGACTACACACTGCCCGCCGGCGGTGACGGCTGCTCAGTGGTGGCCGTTGCGGTGCTGGTGGAGGTGCTGGCAGTGGTGGGGGAGGCTCCAGCCCATCTCCTGCAGCCTCAGACGGCTGCCCACTGGGGCTGCTGCTGCTGGCAGTGGTGCTGGTGGCAGTGGCTGGTGGAGGCTCCAGCTCATCCCCTGCAGCCTCGGACGGCAGCCTGCCCACTGGGGCTGCTGCTGCTGGCAGTGGTGCTGGTGGTGGTGCTGGCAGTGGTGAGGGGAGGCTCCAGCCCATCCCCTTCAGCCTCGGGCAGCTGCCCACTGGGGCTGCTGCTGGTGGTGCGCTGGTGGCAGTGCAGGTGGCGGTGCCATCTGGTGGTGCCTCCTTGCCGTCTGGTGGTGCCTCCTTGCCCTTCCCCTTGTAGGCTGGTGGTACAACCTTGACCTTCCTTTGTAAGCTGGTGGTGGCTCCTTGCTCTTGGCAGCTGTTGGTTGTAGGAGGCTGGCCTGGTTTGTAGTGGGTACCTTGGGTACTTACACCTTATCCCTTATTAGTGAAGTAGTAGTGTTCCAGCAGCTTAGGCTGATAGAGGTAGCTATAGCAGAGCAGCTTAGGCTGAACTAGGACACATGCAAAGCTCATGCAATAGCAGTGATAGTTACTCAGTACTTATAGACAAGCAAAACAATACTCAGTGTTACCAAAAATAAAGGTATTTATTTGGGTGACACAGTACCAAAAATTTCTTAGAGGCAATACTCCTTCTGGAGGGAAGTATATTCACAATATATAGGCTAGCCACCAGAATTAGACAAGTAATTAGTCATAGAACAATGCAAACAATTGGGAATGTTATAGATTGCAATGGGAAAAATTAGGTCTGGAGCAAAACAAACCATATACTAAGAAAGTGGAATGAGAATCATGAATTCCCCCCTAGAGAAGTGTAGTGTGTGTGCAGATTCGCTGGGAGAGTAGGAATATAGTAAAGGTAAGTAAATTACACCACCCCAAAGCCCAGAAAAGCAGGAGTAAAGTACTGCAAGTTTCTTCAGGACACACTACACCTTGTGATTTGGATTTTGCAGCAGCCAACCAAGTCTGCAAAGAACAACTGCTGGGTTCCTGGACCTGAAGACCTGCAAAGGAAGGGGACCAAGTCCAGAAGTCGAAAGAAGTTCCAGGAAGGACAGGAGCCCCTGCCAACCCAGAAGAGGGTGCAAAAGAGAAGTCCACTGTTAGTTGAAGAAATTCACCCTAGGAACATTCCAGCGGGTTCCTTCATGATGCAAAAGATGTCCCATGGCGTGAAGATCGTTGCAGATGCGATTTCGTGTTAAAACTCGTCAACAAGCCTTGGGTATGACAAAAGTGTGTTTTGCATTGAAATGGCAGTGGATGGACCCAGGAGGAATCTGGGGGCCTGAACTCTGTGTGAGGAGGAAGAGGGGGCTCTCAGCACTTTAGAGAGCCCTCGGAATGCCAGCCAGCATCCCTGGGAGTCTCAGGATCCGAGGACAAAGGAGGTGCAAAATGAAGTTGATGCAGCACAACAAAAGAAGGTCCCACACCACCGGAGAACTCAGCGAGTTGAGCATTACAGAATGGTGTGCAGGGGACCTGGGCCAGGCTGTGCACGAAGGAATTTTGCAAAGAGTGTATAGAGGCCTCAGGAGATGAAGAAGACGCAGTACATTGGGGTACCATCGCTCTCAGGAAAGGCAAAGCTTACCTCCTCCAAATTGCGTCAGCAGGACCTCAGGACAGTCTATGTCGATGATGTCCACCCTCTGTGTCCTTAGGAACATGCTCATCGCTGTGAGAGGAGTTCCAGGATACTGGTTGTCATCTTGGAAGGTGCCTACTTGGAGCAGGGGAGTGACCACAGGAGATTTATTCGGTCCTTCTGGTGCAGGATGAAGACAGGGACTCCCCAGAGCGTGCACACCATGCAAACTGTTGCAGTTGCTGACTTGGAGCAGAGGTTGCTGAAGAAAAGTGTCTCTTGTAGACACTTTGTTGCAGTTACAGCGTTTCTTGGAGCAGGGTGCGGTTGATCCGAGGTCAGAAGTGCAAGAAGTTGTAGATGATTCCTGAAGGAAATTTGCAAGCAGAATCTAAAGAGAAGCAAAAGGACAGACCCTAAATAGCCCTGAGAGGGGGATTGGCTACCTTATCAGCTAAGGACCTATAAGGAGGGGTCTCTGACGTCACCTGTTGGCATTGGCCACTCTGAGCCCTCCAGAGTGTCCCCACACCTTGCAAAGCAAGATGGCTGAAGTCTGGGACACACTGGAGGAGCTCTGAGCACCACCCCTGGGGTGGTGATGGACAGGGAAGTAGTCACTCTCCTTTCCTTTGTCCAGTTTCCCAAAAGAGCACGGGAGAAGGGTCACTGAACCAATGTAGACTGGTTTATGCAAGTAGGGCACCATCTGTGCCCTTCAAAGCATTTCAAGAGGCTGGGGGAGGCTACCCATCCCCAGCCTGTAACACCTATTTCCAAAGGGAGAGGGTGTAACACCTTGCTCTCAGAAGAAATGCTTTGTTCTGCCTTCCTGGGACTGGGCTGCCCAGAGCCCAGGAGGGCAGAACCCTGTCTTTGAGGTGGCAGCTGCTGTAGCTGCAGTGCAAGCCTCAGAGAGCTGGTTTGGCAGTACTGGGGGTCCATGGTGAAACATCCAGGATGCATGGAATTAGCTCCCCAATACCAGATTTGGAATGGGGGGACAATTCCATGATCTTAGACATGTTACATGGCCATATTCGGCGTTACCATTGTGAGGCTACATATAGGTTTTGACCTATATGTAGTGCACGCGTGTTATGATGTCCTAGCACTCACCAAGTCCGGGGAAATGGCCCTGAACTATGTGGGGGCACCTTTGCTAGTGCAAGGGTGCCCTCACACTTAGTAACCTTGCACCTGACCTCCAGCAAGTGAAAGTTAGACATATAGGTGACTTATAAGGTACTTAAGTGCAGTGAAAATGGCTGTGAAATAATATGTGCACTATTTCACGCAGGCTGCAATGGCAGTCCTGTGTAAGGGTTTGTCTGAGCTCCCTATGGGTGGCAAAAGAAATGCTGCAACCCATATAGATCTCCTGGAACCCCAATGCCCTGGGTACCTAGGTACCATATACTAGGGACTTATAAGGGGGGGTCCCTTGTGCCAATTGAAATTGGTAAATTAAGTCACTAGCCTACAGTGACAAATGTAAAAGCAGAGAGAGCATAAGCACTGAGGTTCTGGTTAGCAGAGCCTCAGTGACACAGATAGACACTACACAGGCATACACATTAGGCCATAAATTATGAGCACTGAGGTCCTGACCAGCAGGATCCCAGTGAGACAGGCAAAAACATACTGACATACAGGTAAAAAATGGGGTAACATGCCAAGGAAGATGGTAATTTCCTACAGGATGCACCATTAATGAGCACTTCTTTTCCATCTGAACTCACTGAAGCTGCTTTGTAGGAGAGTAAGTCTGATACGAGGTTATCAACCTTTTATGTCATAGGAGTTACTGAATGTGAATGAAAATTTCCCTGATCTACTAATACTGGTACGTTTGTAGCAGTCATCACATCCGTCAAGATTATATTAGTGAGCACCCAATGCAAGATTACCGACAGCAATCACCTGAGTGCATCAGCCAGCGTGGACAGCAGTAAAGTTAAAAAGCTTTTGTCAGTTTGGAATACCTTTACCTAGGTAATACATAAGAGTTATGGGTTGAAGCCCCCTGGCACCAAGGTAACAATATTAGTAATAAGTCTCTCCAACTCCCCATGAATTATCACCCAAATATTAGATTTAAATATATTTTGGATGTTCAACCTTTTTTCTTCAATCTTCAGCTTATGGTTTTTAAAAATACACATATTTTGGGCCTGATTTAGAACTCCTTGGACGGGTACTTCCTCACAATGGTGACGGAATTCCCGTTCGCCGTAATCTAAATCCCATTATGTGTTATGATTTCAGTGGACAGGATATCCATCACCGTTGCGATGGAGTAATCCGTCCGTCAAGTTCTGAATCAGGCCTTTTATCTCAAATACACAATTTTAAATTTTAGTATAGATATATTCAGCCAAGCGAAAGCTTTTAATTTAGTAGGTTGGGCTGCACACAGCAGAGTTAGTTACAGGTAGGTGGGGAGCTAACTTTAGCTCATGTGTTACTCATAGGAGAAGCCTGGTCAAATATGTTCTGTGGGGGCTGGAGACGTGTGCAGGTAGGCAGATTAGTTAACAGAACATGCACACAGCAGACGTTGGTAGCGAAAAAAGAGTGTTCAAGTAGAACTAACCTTTTCGGTAATCTAGCCGCACAAATAATTTGATAAAATGTGTAAAGAGGTATAATGAGGACTAAAGATATCCTTTGCGTTAAATAGAGCCTCGGCTTGCTTTCTCAGCACTAGGATGATTCACTCTGTCTATAGTCATAACGGAAGGTCTTTGACAATCCTGTCAGGGGTCTCCAGGTATTGGGAGCCCTCAGATATCTGAATGGACAGCAACTCCTGTTTTCCACAATGATTATTGGCTCTAAACCACAGTATATTTCTATTAGGAACTATGTCATTTTTTAGCCTAAAAACTGGCTTGTTCTGGCAAGGCTAGGGGTTAAATGTGTCCTATGGACTAAATCAAACAAGCAAAATATCTGTTGCCTTTGTCTGTAACAAGAATATAGCTTTGAAGTGGACAAGAGTATGCCTGAGACTTTGTATGAAAATCCAAAATAAATAGAAATATCTTGTTCAACGCTGATGGGCTCACATGTGTGCACGTACATGTTAGTATCAATGTGTATTAGAATGCACATTTAATAATGGAAAGAGGACGGCAACCACTCAATTATTTTAAAGATCACACGCACTCACTAGGTTTATAATGACTGGGATACTCGTACATCAATAGTGATCTTCACCACTACTTCTGTGCCAAACTATTGCGTCAATTGATGCAAGACTTTTCATTTGCAATATATGGAACAGTAGATGGGTAATTCCAATGATTTTTTCACAGAGGTGTCCTGAGTGAGATCAGATTACCGGGAACAAATCTTAAAATGTTTATGATGTTACCTGGATCCTCACAGTGAGAAACATTCCTTTTAATCACAGTTACCCCTCTCTAATGTGTGTTATAAATGACTCCTTTATTTTATATTTCCCTGTTGCTATTAGCTGTGCAAGAGTAGAGGAGTCACGTGGGAAACATACACAACATGAACAAACATGTATTTAAAATTTGCCCCATAGTAAATCTGGTGTACTGCCACCCACCATCACCACTACCCCTGGCCTTCTTCCCCTTAACCAGCCACATTTTAAAAATGGCGCCGGGCATCCCTCCATCTTTCCACACCACCATCAGCATTACCCTCCACTTCTTCCAAAATGTACAAAAAATCGCACATTGTCATATGCCAGGAACTCTCTGCATTTACCATCCATCCAATTGAAAGAAATACCGGCACCCTGCCATCCACCCACACCACATTCTCTAAATTTCCTATTCTACCCCACCCAATTAGAAATAATAACAAGCATTTGCAATACAATGGGTCTCGCATTTGTCCGACTTGTAGCTATTAGCATTGTAAAGTCCTAACCGGACTTTTCTTGCCACATAAATTGAAAATGAAAAGTAATACAGTTTTACATAGGCAAGCCGATTTAAAGCGCCAGCCATGAGCAAGAGTGTGAAGGACCACACAAAAGGAAACAGAAGTTTGCTCGCAGTCAAACGTATCAGCAGTTACGCAATTATCTATGTGACAGGGTCAATGTCATTCAAAGCGATCGACTACTGCCCAGCAAGATCACACTACGCAGGAAATAAAAAGAAAAAGCAGTCCAGAAGCCAGGTGCTGTCGAGGAGGGCTAAACACTGGAAAAAGCATGACATATGCATGCCTTTCACAAATTAAGTCAAGTGAATTTTAAAAGGCAAGCCCATGAACCAAAAAAACTGATGGATGTGACAAGAATGTGGTTAAAAGCCCACAGAGAGATTACACCAGGGGTCATAGCACTTGCGCGCTCGACCCTTAAAATATGTTACTGTCTTCCTACCACCTATGCCCAACATCCTCTGCAATGGCTCTCTACCCTTCTTAATATCAGCCATTGACTCCGGTTGGAGACTACCAGCACTTATTTCTGGGGAAGGACACTTACTTTTCCTTAACAGGTGTTGATTCAAAGCAAATGACAGAAAAAACACAAACGGGAAAGGATAAAAGAAGACAAAGATGTAAAAAAAAAAAGTGACAGAGAGAAAACGGATGGAAAGAATCTGCAAGAGTGAGATGAGGTAGGAAATGTCAGGTGGTATATTAAAGAGGCATGAGGTGGAAACCAAGTCTTGGCAATCAGCAGACCAATATTCAATGGCACTGCTACTTGGCTTTTGAGCAAAACATTAGGCCCGAAACTTAGGCCCTCAGTCTGACCCTGGCGGTCGGTGATAATGCGGCGGCCAAGCCGCCAACAGGCCGGCGGTCCAAAATATGCAATTCTGACCCTGGCGGGAACCGCCAACACAGCCCGCCGCATTAACACTCCGCCCGCCACGGCGGAACAAACAAACAGCGCAGCGGTCCCCGCCAACAGCCAGGCGGCAGACAATGTACCGCCCACCCTATCACGACCCACCAATCCGCCACCTTTTCCGGGGCGGGAGCACCGCCGATAAAAACACGGCGGAAACAGACTACGAACGGGAAAACGCTCACCTCTACGCACTCCACGCGAGATTCCGGCAGTATGGAACCCGAGCTGCAGGTCATCCCCGCACTCCTATACCTGCTCATATACCAGGAGCACGCCCGGCGGCGCGGAAGACATCGGTGAGTACTGCACCTACGACACAGGGGAGGGAAAAGATTACCGGCACACACCCACCCACCCACACCCACTACAACACACACATCAATGCATTCCCACAGATCACTGTCACAACCCACAAACCCCCCCCCCGAAATAATGCAAAGACCAAAAGAAGAGATCATAAACGGGCAGATATATTGAAATATGGACACCAGTAATCCCAATAAATAAATAAACTATGTACAAAATATATACAGCTACTAAATGTAGTCCAACCACTGTCCGTGGACCACAGGGGTCCTGTGCAAAGGGGCAAGGCCCAGTCCCACGACAAGAACTCCACGGAGAGAACACTGCAGGGGCATCAGAAAGAAAATAGGACAGGCACCTCAGGGGGAAGGGAAGGGGAGGCACCTCAGCCACTTGAGTACACAACGCCAGATCCACGAGGGGACTCCATGACCACTGGGCCATCCTGGGGAGTGCAAAGCCACAGTCCATACAGTCCATACAGTGGGTGGCCTGCCCACTGGCCCATCCTGGGGAGTGCAAAGCCACAGTCCATACAGTCCATACAGTGGGTGGCCTGCCCACTGGGCCATCCTGGGGAGTGCAAAGCCACAGTCCATACAGTCCATACAGTGGGAGGCCTGCCCACTGGCCCATCCTGGGGAGTGCAAAGCCACAGTCCATACAGTCCATTCAGTGGGTGGCCTGCCCACTGGGCCATCCTGGGGAGTGCAAAGCCACAGTCCATACAGTCCATACAGTGGGTGGCCTGCCCACTGGGCCATCCTGGGGAGTGCAAAGCCACAGTCCATACAGTCCATACAGTGGGTGGCCTGCCCACTGGGCCATCCTGGGGAGTGCAAAGCCACAGTCCATACAGTCCATACAGTGGGTGGCCTGCCCACTGGGCCATCCTGGGGAGTGCAAAGCCACAGTCCAAACAGTCCATAACAGACCCCACTGCCACTGGAGGAGGCATGTTGGCCAGAGGACATCCTGCAGCCCTGCCCGAGATAGATCCTGCCCTGCCACGTCTGCCAAAGGGCCAGCGGTTCTTGCCTGGAAGGGCCCAGTTCAGCGCCTCTTGCCTTGAAGGGCCCAGTTCAGCGGGTCTTGCCTTGAAGGGCCCAGTTCAGCGGTTCTTGAGACGGCGGGGCCCAGCGGAGCGGTGCTTGAGACGGCGGGGCCCAGCGGAGCGGTGCTTGAGACGGCGGGGCCCAGTTCAGCGGTTCTTGAGACGGCGGGCCCAGTTCAGCGGTTCTTGAGACGGCGGGGCCCAGTTCAGCGGTTCTTGAGACGGCGGGGCCCAGCGGAGCGGTGCTTGAGACGGCGGGGCCCAGCGGAGCGGTGCTTGAGACGGCGGGGCCCAGCGGAGCGGTGCCTGAGACGGCGGGGCCTAGTTCAGCGGTTCTTGAGACGGCGGGGCCCAGTTCAGCGGTTCTTGAGACGGCGGGGCCCAGTGGAGCGGTGCTTGAGACGGCGGGGCCCAGCGGAGCGGTGCTTGAGACGGCGGGGCCCAGTTCAGCGGTTCTTGAGACGGCGGGGCCCAGTTCAGCGGTTCTTGAGACGGCGGGGCCCAGCGGAGCGGTGCTTGAGACGGCGGGGCCCAGCGGAGCGGTGCTTGAGACGGCGGGGCCCAGTTCAGCGGTTCTTGAGACGGCGAGGCCCAGTTCAGCGGTTCTTGAGACGGCGGGGCCCAGCGGAGCGGTGCTTGAGACGGCGGGGCCCAGCGGAGCGGTGCTTGAGACGGCGGGGCCCAGTTCAGCGGTTCTTGAGACGGCGGGGCCCAGTTCAGCGGTTCTTGAGACGGCGGGGCCCAGTTCAGCGGTTCTTGAGACGGCGGGGCCCAGCGGAGCGGTGCTTGAGACGGCGGGGCCCAGCGGAGCGGTGCTTGAGACGGCGGGGCCCAGCGGAGCGGTTCTTGAGACGGCGGGGCCCAGTTCAGCGGTTCATGAGACGGCGGGGCCCAGCGGAGCGGTGCTTGAGACGGCGGGGCCCAGTTCAGCGGTTCTTGAGACGGCGGGGCCCAGTTCAGCGGTTCTTGAGACGGCGGCCGGTCTATGGCCAACTGCTCATTGGCTGGTGGTGCCCTCCTGGGCAGCGGGGATGGTGCTCCTTCAATGCCCACCTGGGCTGTGGGTGGTGGGGCCCTCCTGGCCAGCTGGGCTGGGTCCTCCCTGGGCAGCGGCTATGGGGGTGGTGGGCTCCTCCTGGGCAGCAGGCCTGCTGCCTGACCTCTCCGACTTGCTGCCCTTGCCCTCCTTAGTCGGGAGTCTGTGGCCCTTTCCTCCCTTTGGAGCTGTGGCTGGTGACTGTCTCTGGGTGGTGTCCGGGGGGGATGTAGAAGCCGGGCTCCTGCGGCGCCCCTTCCGCCTTCTGCTCCTCTTCCCAGGGGGTGGGCTGGCTGTCCCCTTGCTGCTGGGCGAAGATCCAGACATGCGGGCTGGTGGGCTCCAATACCCCTGCACCCTTGTCAAGGGGGCTGCAGGGCTGGTGGTGGCTGAGGTGCTCTTCTTACCCCGACGAGAAGGAGGGGGGGGCTCAGGGTCAGGAAAGAAGTTAGCAGTGGCGAGGAAGAGTTTCTTGGGACAATGGAGAGTGGTAGGTACAGTGGGAATGGGAGTGGAGGGAGAGGATGTGTTTGTAGGTGAGTCACGTTTGCTGTCTTTGGGTGCAGGTGCAGGAGGGATAGGCTGTCGTGAGGTGGATGGCTGTTGGGTGGGTGGGTAGCTGCGTTTGTGTGGTGTGGAAGAGGGGGTGACAGACACAGTGGGAGAGGACACAGGGGACGTGTAAATGGCAGTGGGGGTGGTGACTGCACGTGTGCGGACTGGAGTGGAGGGTGTGCTGGTGATGGAAACACTGGCTGATGGTGAGGTGAATGGAGGTGTGAGTGTAGACGTCACAGGGAGGGAGGAGGGAGACGAGGAGGTGGGGGTCACAGAGGTGGTAGTGACTGTTGGCATGTCTGCATCGGAATGTTGCGTGTGTGAATGTCTGCGTGATCTGTGGTGCTTATGTTTGGATGAGCTTCTCTTGGGTGTTGAGGTGTGTGCAGGCTGGTCTGATGGTGTGGGTGGGACAGGCAGAGGAACAGGAGACTGGGAGGAGGGAGTTAGTAGAGGGAGGCAGGAGACAGGGACAATGGCTGCCGTCAGTGCTGAGGCCAGAGCCTGGAACGATCGCTGATGGGCAGCCTGACCCGAATGAATGCCCTCCAGGTACGCATTGCTGCGATGAACCTCCCTCTCCACCCCCTGGATGGCATTCAAAAGGGTAGTCTGCCCAACAATGAGCGTTCGGAGGAGGTCAATGACCTCCTCACTGAGGGCAGCGGGGGTAACAGGGGCAGGGCCTGAGGTGCCTGGGCCGAAGGAGATGCCCGGCTTCCTGGCAGAGCGGGCACGGGGCGAACGCTGAGGGGCTGCTGGGAGGGCGGAGATGGTGCCCTGGGTGGCGGCTGTACCTGTAATGGCGGGGGGCACGGATGGTGCCACCCCCGCAAGGGAGCTCCCTTCCGAGGACGTGTCCGTGTCGCTGCAGGGTCCAGTCGTCCCCGTCGTGGAGCTCCCCTCGCCCTCCGTCTCACTGGTCCAGTCTGACTCTGTGGCATGGCCCTCCTGGGCCATGTGAGATGCAGCTCCCTCCTGCCCCGATGCCACTTCTCCTCCGCCTGATGATGCTGATGCACACAAGCACAGAAAGACAAACAAAAAGGGGGGGGGAGAGAGAAATAAAGGGATATTGAGTACATGGATCTCCGGTACAGTTAGCGGACATGACAGACACAGATGCCCCCTGCACTAAGTTGCGCACTTGGGGTCCGCTACGCATTCCGTGGAACATGCCCTACACGCCTAGAGTTGACAACTGCACCCATGGATGACACGGCCCAGGGATGGCTGTACTGACAAACTACTGAGGGTGGTGGCTGGGGACACAGGGGCTTACGGGGGTGCCCAGCCTACAGATATCGCCCTGGCCTAGGGGGACCCACAGCCCTCCTCCCCCACCCAGACACCTCCACTGCGCGACAACAGAGTAGATAATGCTTGTACTCACCCCCTTGTGTCTGCTGTGCTGCCCTCACGCGCCCATCCAAATCAGGGTAGGCCACCGCCAGGATCCGGGACATCAGGGGGGTCAGTTGACGGCAGGCACCCCGCCTACGTTGGGAGGCCATCCCCAGCAGAGACTCGGCGGTCTTCTTGGTTCCGCGGCGGATGTCCTCCCACCTCTTGCGGCAGTGGGTGCCCCGTCGATGGTGGACCCCCAGGGTCCGGACTTCCTTGGCGATGGCACGCCAAATCCCGATCTTCTCATGGGCGCGGACCTATGTGACACGTACAGGGAGGGAGAAATACCACGTTCAAGTTTGTCTGCATTTTCCTTGCCAGTGGCCCAACGCCCCCCATCCCCGCCAAGCCCCCCGCCATGCCCCCCGCCATGCCCCCCCATCCCCGCCATGCCCCCCGCCATGCCCCCCGCCAGGCCCAACATGCCCCCCATCCCCGCCAGGACCCCCGCCAGGCCCCCCGCCAGGCCCAACATGCCCCCCATCCCTGCCAGGCCCCCCGCCAGGCCCAACGCCCCCCATCCCGCCAGGCCCCCCGCCATGCCCCCCGCCATGCCCCCCGCCAGGCCCAACATGCCCCCCATCCCCGCCAGGCCCCCCGCCAGCCCCAACATGCCCCCCCATCCCCGCCATGCCCCCCGCCATGCCCCCCGCCAGGCCCAACATGCCCCCCATCCCCGCCAGGACCCCCGCCAGGCCCCCAAGCCAGCCAGTGGCCCCAAATCCAGATTGAATTAAACTCACTTGTTGGTCTGGAGGACCGTAGAGTAGCGCATACTGGGGGAGGACCCCATCCACAAGTTTCTCCAACTCCTCTCCAGTGAAGGCAGGGGCCCTTTCCCCAGGCGCAGCAGCCATTGTCCCTTCCAGACCGAGGTCACAGCAACACTTGCAGTATAGGTCCTCTCCTGTGAAAGTTCAAGTCGCAAGTGGATAAGTAGATAGAAAATGGCGGTCACGTTCGCGGCGGTGCGTACCGCGGCGGTGCGTCCCGCCACCGCCGGCGCCCTTCGCCATTGGCTCCTGAAACCCATAGGCTTCAATGTTAACCAATGCGGCTTCGCGCCGCGGTCTTCGCCCGCCGCCCGACCGCGGTGTGCCACGCCAGCGCATTGACCTCACATCCCATTGTCACACTTCACAGGTCAGGCAGCCGCAATTTCCAGGGCCCACATGGCTCAATTTCAACTGCGTCACACAGGCCTAGGCCTTGCATAGCCACTCAGACACGCCATTCACTGCATAGAGAATCGTTTACTGTGCTAGCTGTGAGTACGTACCTGTGGGTTGCTTGACTGTGTGCTCCATGTTGTCCTTCCTAGGCACCGTCCGCTGGGTTTGGCGAGGAGACGGATGAATCCTCCCGTGTACCGACCGCTGGTGGACCTGTCGACAATGGAAGAACGCCACATTATCCTGACCTACCGTCTTAACCGTGCCACTATACATGAACTGTGTGCCCAGCTGGAGCCCGACCTGATGTCCCCCATCCGCCAACCCACAGGGATTCCCCCTCTGGTGCAGGTCATGTCAGTACTCCATTTCTTGGCAAGTGGTTCATTTCAGACAACAGTGGGAATTGCTTCTGGGATGTCTCAGCCCATGTTTTCGAAGGTGTTATCCAGAGTGTTGTCTGCCCTGATGAAATACGTGAGGAGCTACATCATTTTCCCTGAGGTGGGCGAATTGGCTACAGTGAAGGGTGATTTCTATGCCCTTGGACATATTCCCAACGTCATTGGTGCCATTGATGGGACCCATGTGGCTTTGGTTCCCCCAAGAGACAGGGAGCAGGTGTACAGGAACAGAAAAAGTTACCATTCAATGAACATCCAGGTGGTGTGTTTGGCTGACCAGTAGATCTCGCATGTAAATGCCAAATTCCCTGGGTCAGTGCATGACGCCTACATCCTGAGGAATAGCAGCATCCCTTACGTGATGGAACAGCTAGAGAGACACCGTGTATGGCTAGTGGGGGACTCTGGGTACCCCAACCTGTCGTGGCTACTGACCCCAGTAAGGAATCCCCGGACCAGGGCAGAGGAACGGTACAATGAGGCCCATGGGCGTACTAGGAGGGTGATCGAACGCACCTTTGGCCTCCTAAAGGCCAGGTTTCGGTGCCTGCATATGACAGGTGGATCCCTAATGTACTCACCTAAGAAGGTGTGTCACATCATTGTGGCCTGCTGCATGCTTCACAACCTGGCTTTGCGACGCCAGGTGCCTTTCCTGCAGGAGGATGGTCGAGACGGTGGTGTTGTGGCAGCGGTGGAACCTGAGGAGAGTGACGAGGAGGAAGACGACGGGGCTGAAACAGACAACAGGGACAGAATCATTGAACAGTACTTCCAATAGGACACAGGTAACAATTCAAAGATAATTTAGTAAATGTGAACTACTCTCCTGCATCTCTGCTGCCTGTCTATTTGCCCCAGTGTATGATGACTGAGTTGTGGCTTTTCCCTCCCTATTTCAGGTCTGGGGTCCCCACTACGAGTCCTGTGCTTCGTTTCCCCATGGACTACAGCTTTGTGGCAGCTGTTTGTTGACTTCACCATGTACAAGGACATATTTGCACTGTCATGTCAATTACAATATATTGAAATCACAGCCAGACTCCAGATAGTTTTGTGCAAAATAGGTGTTTATTTCAGTGCTCAAAATGGGATGGGTGGTTTCAAGTGGGTGTGGGCTATGGTGAAGGAATGTCCATGGCAGAGTCCAGAGTAACAGTCACACAGGTGCATTGTCCAGAGGCCTGTGGAGAGATGGAGCATGGGCAGTTCAAGGATGGACAGGGTGACAATGTGGGACAGTGGGATGACATCAGGTGGTATCCATTGCTGGCGTGGGTCTTGACATCCTACTCTGTCTTCTTGCGAGATCTCAGGGCCCTCTTGCGGGGTGGTTCTTCTCCTGCAGGAGGTGGGGGTCTGGTGGGCTGCTGCTGTGCGGGGGCCTCCTGTCCACTAGCGCCGGCGGAAGTGGTTGGCTGTTCTTGGTCCAGGCTAGTGGCAGGGGCCCTTGGGTGTTGTTGAGTGTCCGTCCTGGTGTTGACGAGGTCCTGCAGCAGCCCTACCATGGTAACCAGGGTGGAGGTGAGGGCTCTGATGTCCTCCCTGTACCCCCGATAGTGTTCCTCCTGCAGTACCTGGATCTCCTGGAACCGGGCCAATACCGTCGCCATCGTCTCCTGGGAGCGGTTGTATGCTCCCATGATGGTGGTGAGGGCCTCGTGGAGAGTGGGTTCCCTGGGCCGTCCCCCCCCTGTCGCACAGCTGCCCTCCGAGTTGCCCTGTTTCCCTGGGCCTCTGCCCCCTGGCCGGTGTGCCCACTACCACTGCCCCCAGGTCCCTGTTGTTGTTGGGGTGGTGGGTTATCCTGGGTGCCCTGTAGTGGTAGACACACCGCAGATTGACGCGCCCTGGAGACAGAGGCATGGGCCCGCTGGGTGGGAGCTGTGCTGGTGTTCCCAGAGGGGTTGGGGTCTGTAGTGGCCTGGGCCTGTGTGAGGGGAACCGACTGTCCAGAGGTCCCCGATGGTCCGGGCTGGTCATCGGTGTCCAGGTCGACAGAGCTGCTGTCATCGCTGACGGCCTCTTGGGTGGGGGGTGTGGAGAATTCTGGGCCCTCCGCGGCGGTGTGTTGACGGTCGGGTCCTGCAGGGGTATAGAAGTATGGTTATAGTTTCAATGTGTGGCATATGGGTGTATCTGTGGGTTCCTGTGTCCACAAGTGCTGGCATTCGTGTGTGGGGGCTTTGGTGAGGGTGGCTTGTGGGGGGGATGTGTATATGCATTGGGCATGCTTTGGTGATGGGTGTCCATGCTTAGTGGACGCATGCAGGCCTAGGTTTTGGGATGTGTGGGTTGTGATGGTGAGACATTGGCAGGGAATAGGTGTGCTGGGGGTGGGGGTGAGGATGGTGGTGGGGGTGAGGATGGTGGTGGGGGTGAGGGTGGGGGTGAGGATGGGGGTGGGGGTGAGGGTGGGGTTCGAGGATGGGGGTGAGGGTTGGGGTATGATTTGGCATGCAGGTAGGTGGGGGGGAAGCAGTAGTGAAGCTTCAACTTACCAGTATCCATTCCTCCGCCGACTCCTGCGAGGCCGTCAGGATGCAGGATGTTCAAGACTTCCTCCTCCCATGATGTAAATTGTGGGGGTTGAGGTGGGGGTCGTCCGCCAGTCTTCTGCACGGCGATGTTGTGCCTGGATACCATGGAACGCACCTTCCCCCGTAGGTCGTTCCATCGCTTCCTGATGTCTTCCCGATTTCTTGGGTGCTGTCCCACAGCGTTGACCCTGTCGACAATCCGCTGCCATAGCTCCGTCCTCCGGGCAATGCTGGTGTATTGTATCTGTGTGCCGAACAGCTGGGGCTCTACCCGAACGATTTCCTCCACCATGACCCTGAGTTCTTCGTCGGAGAAGCGGGGGTGTCTTTGGGGTGCCATGGGGTGGTGTGTATGATGTGTGGGGTGGAGTATGTGTAGTTAAGTGTGTTGAGTGTGGTGGTGTGTGTTGTTTTGTGTGTGGATAGTGTGTGGGTGATGGTGTGGAGTGGCTGTGGCTGCTAGTTTGTGGATGGTGGTGTCTCGCTCTGGCCTTCTTTCAGAATTTTTTGGCGTAGGGGTTTGTGGGTGATGTGGGTGTGTGTTTTATATTGTATTGTGTGTGTGGGAGTGGTGTGTGTATGTGTATCAGGTGTGTGGGATTCAAATCGTCCAATGTGGCTGAGTTTTGTTCGTTTGTGTGTATTCTGACCGCGGCGGTGTGTCCCGCCAATGGAATACCGCGTTTGAATGACCGCCGCGTGGATTCGTGGGTCGTAATGGCATGGGCGTATTTCTGTTGGCGTGACGGTGGAGGTTTTGTCACCTCCACTTTTCCGCCGACCGCTGGTCTGGCGGTCTGTTGTGGCTGTCGGATTTTCCTTCTGCGGGTCAGAATGACCGTGGCGGGTTTCCGCGACCGCGGCGGGATTATGGAGGATTTCTGACCGGCGGTAGGTGCCTTTTACCGCCGAGGTCAGAATGACCACCTTAGTCTTTTACAAATTAAGGCCTGGTCCATGCCAGGCTGTCTCAGAGCCGTGCCACAGTAGCTTTAAAAGACCCAATAATTACAAGTCTGTATTCGCCCTCTATGGACAGGGAATGTGGCAGTTAGCACAAGGAAAGCAAGCTTTTCACCTTAGATCATCATTGCGGTGAAAATCAACATTTGGGGCCATATTTATAAAACATTCAGGCAATGCAATGCAGGAAGCTACCTTCATTTGCCCTATTTATCAGTACACTGTGCATTCCTGTCCTTTCCTAATGCTGGCACACTTTTGGCTGCCTAGCACCAATGCAGGCAGGATTGTTTTTGTGCAGGAAGGGACATCTTCCTGCACAGGGGAGTTTTTCACTTTCTAAGTGTGCTGCATTATGCAGCACACTTCCAAAGAAGAAACAATGAGGAGAAATAAAGATATTTTTCCTTGATGAACCTCTGGTGGGAAGGCGTACAATTCTGATGCATTCCCACGTCTACCAATGTTGGTAAATCTGGAAATGTGCCAGACTCTATGGGTAGATGTGTGAGAACATCTCGCTGCTGCAGAATAATGCAAGGCAGTGATTTGAGCTGCCTGGCACACTACTCTACATTTATCAAGCCACTCAGAGGCATGCAAGGTGGCCTGCCTGGCTTGATAAATCTCATTTAGGATTTGTATCGCCCTTGCTTCCCCCTGCGTGGTGCAGGTGGGATGCAAAACCTTGATAAAAATTCCCCTTGGTTCTCACAGCTGCGATTTAGTATCAGTGAATAGCTGTATTTAGAATCTGGTATCAACTTGCTTTCTATATTTATGCTTATATAAATGCTCTAAAGGGAAAATACTAAAGTGGCCACCTACAAAGATATGAAAAAAAACCTTCACACGCCTTTCATGTTAGTTTCTAAGCACCTAGGCAGGAGATACTCACCCATAACATTTGTGGCAGATAAAAGTTGCTGCCTTCTTACTTTTCAACGATCACTGCTCCTGCCGACGTGATTGTAGACACAGGAATTCACTTCAGGACAACCTTTGGTCAGTAAGTTAAAGCGCAACTTGGGTTCCTTTACTCAAGATAAAGTATGCCTCAGTCGTTGATTGTGGCTCAAGTGTTTTTTGCACTTTCATTTCAGGGAAAAATGCATCCTCACGTCAAAATTGGAAACAGGGACATATGTTGCACTAAACTACAGTAAATGCCAGATTTACATTCACATAATTTTGCATAATTTTTTGACATTTCATGTAATTATTATTACCTTTTCATAAACATTGTGTATCAGCACAGCAACAAGACAACAAATTTGTGTGCAATGATGCAATAAGACACGTCTTCCCACATAAGCTGCACTAAAAGCAGTAATGGAATCTTTAGTGGCAGTACCAGTTTTACTAATAATGATGGGTATGTTAGCATTCAATATATTGATTGTAATGTTACTAATAAGAGTCTAATCAAGGGGGTATGGCTAAGCCTGCCAAGATGGCAACTGTGAGTTGAGGCTGCTCGTTGGCCCCACTGCAATCCTCCAGCATCCTGGCCTGACAATGGGGGTTTTCTTTCTCCCCCAACCTGTGCCGGGGGTCGACAACAAGGCTGACAGCATCGCACCCACTGGTGTGACCCACATCAGCCCATTGTGGTTGGGACACTCTTGGTTGCTGCGCAGTCCACCTAAGGTGGCGGCCCATTCCTGGCCATGGTGGTTGCGGCAGCACAGATGTGTGGCGACCAGGGGCTACTGAGCCTGAGACCTGCAGCAGCCCATTACCAGCACTGAGAAGGTGAGCAGCAGCCACCACAGGGTGCTTCTGGAGGGTGCTGCTCGCTCATGTATTTTGGACGGCTGTCACCTGGCCCGCATGGGAGGTTACTGTGGCCGGGGAGAAGCAAATACCAGCAGGCCTGGTCAAACAACACCTTGGATTCTGCCTTGGAGGCTGGTGGGTGTTGTCTGCTGCTGGGAGGAGGCCAGTGGTTGCACACTTAGAGATAGAGAGCAGCTGGTCCACACAGTGGTGGGACCTTGCGGTTGCCCCCCCCCCCCCACCAAATACCTCACTAACCTCTTCTTGGCCATTATCCACCCGAAAGTTGCTTCACCTCTGACCTAAGTCTACATCCGGGTGCATACCCGAAATGCTGCTGGATTCACCTGGGCACCCTTCCGCCCTCCATGTGGGCCTTTCTCTGCAGTTTCCAAGAGGCTACATCTTTGATGGCAGTTTCACCGCACCAACGTATGCCTGTGGAGCTGCCTGTGGACTGTGAATGCCTGCCAGGACCCGATCTTTATCTTACGAATGGTGTAGCAGTGCTTGGATCCTGGGTACACCTGCACAGAGGCTGTTGCCCTGACTACTTATGAAGCCCTTTTGGGAAAGCCAGCTACAACTGACAGTGGGTGCCCCCCTTCTGTTGTATCCAGAGGTGCCATAGAGAAGATGGGGCATGGCAAACCACCACCACCGGCACCACCCCGATGAAGATTGACAAGTTCACTAAGCTGGCCTCTCATGCCTCTGGGAATATGGGCAGTCCCCAGGTGACTCGCCAGCCTCCTGCTCAATCTGATCTTGCAACCATCCTTCAGGATTCAATGGCAGTGGTTGAAACTAAAGTGCTTGAAGTTCAGGTAGACATCTCCCTGTTGTGACAGGACCTCTGGAAAGTCATTGGTAGAGTGACTGAGACTGAGACCAGGGTATCCTCTGTGAAGAACAAGGTGACAACCCTTAAGCTGAGTGTCTCCAAACTCCTTTCGGCGATGGCAGTGCTTGAAGAAAGAACTTATCCTGAAAGAACAGCCTCTGGATCGTTGGATTCCCAGAGGGTGCTAAGACCTCTGGAGTGGAGCATTTTCTGGAGAGGTGGCTGCAATCCTGGGTACCTTTCGACAAGCTGTCACCATGGTTTGTGGAGAAGATGGCTCATAGGTCCCTGGCCCATTGGCCAACTCCTGGTACTCAAGCCTGGTCATTGGTAGAACACACTGTCAACCACCATCCCCCTGCTGATGGCCTATCTGCACCTCCCCAGACCCCAGGAGGGCAGAACCCTGTCTTTGAGGTGGCAGCTGCTGTAGCTACAGTGCAAGCCTCAGAGAGCTGGTTTGGCAGTACTGGGGGTCCATGGTGAAACCTCCAGGATGCATGGAATTAGCTCCCCAATACCAGATTTGGAATGGGGGGACAATTCCATGATCTTAGACATGTTACATGGCCATATTCGGCGTTACCATTGTGAGGCTTTATATAGGTGTTGACCTATATGTAGTGCACACGTGTTATGATGTCCCAGCACTCACCAAGTCCGGGGAAATGGCCCTGAACTATGTGGGGGCACCTTTGCTAGTGCAAGGGTGCCCTCACACTTAGTAACCTTGCACCTGACCTCCAGCAAGTGAAAGTTAGACATATAGGTGACTTATAAGGTACTTAAGTGCAGTGAAAAT
Source organism: Pleurodeles waltl (assembly GCF_031143425.1). NCBI lineage: Eukaryota > Metazoa > Chordata > Amphibia > Caudata > Salamandridae > Pleurodeles > Pleurodeles waltl. Next base: position 1,399,876,034 of record NC_090440.1, on the reverse strand, counting down.
GGCTGTGAAATAATATGTGCACTATTTCACGCAGGCTGCAATGGCAGTCCTGTGTAAGGGTTTGTCTGAGCTCCCTATGGGTGGCAAAAGAAATGCTGCAACCCATATAGATCTCCTGGAACCCCAATGCCCTGGGTACCTAGGTACCATATACTAGGGACTTATAAGGGGGGGGTCCATTGTGCCAATTGAAATTGGTAAATGAAGTCACTAGCCTACAGTGACAAATGTAAAAGCAGAGAGAGCATAAGCACTGAGGTTCTGGTTAGCAGAGCCTCAGTGACACAGATAGGCCCTACACAGGCATACACATTAGGCCATAAATTATGAGCACTGAGGTCCTGACCGGCAGGATCCCAGTGAGACAGGCAAAAACATACTGACATACAGGTAAAAAATGGGGTAACATGCCAAGGAAGATGGTAATTTCCTACAGGATGCACCATTAATGAGCATTTCTTTTCCATCTGAACTCACTGAAGCTGCTTTGTAGGAGAGTAAGTCTGATACGAGGTTATCAACCTTTTATGTCATAGGAGTTACTGAATGTGAATGAAAATTTCCCTGATCTACTAATACTGGTACGTTTGTAGCAGTCATCACATCCGTCAAGATTATATTAGTGAGCACCCAATGCAAGATTACCGACAGCAATCACCTGAGTGCATCAGCCAGCGTGGACAGCAGTAAAGTTAAAAAGCTTTTGTCAGTTTGGAATACCTTTACCTAGGTAATACATAAGAGTTATGGGTTGAAGCCCCCTGGCACCAAGGTAACAATATTAGTAATAAGTCTCTCCAACTCCCCATGAATTATCACCCAAATATTAGATTTAAATATATTTTGGATGTTCAACCTTTTTTCTTCAATCTTCAGCTTATGGTTTTTTAAAATACACATATTTTGGGCCTGATTTAGAACTCCTTGGACGGGTACTTCGTCACAATGGTGAAGGAATTCCCGTTCGCCGTAATCTAAATCCCATAACACATAATAGGATTTAGATTTCAGTGGACAGGATATCCATCACCGTTGCGATGGAGTAATCCGTCCGTCAAGTTCTGAATCAGGCCTTTTATCTCAAATACACAATTTTAAATTTTAGTATCGATATATTCAGCCAAGCGAAAGCTTTTAATTTAGTAGGTTGGGCTGCACACAGTAGAGTTAGTTACAGGTAGGTGGGGAGCTAACTTTAGCTCATGTGTTACTCATTGGAGAAGCCTGGTCAAATATGTTCTGTGGGGGCTGGAGACGTGTGCAGGTAGGCAGATTAGTTAACAGAACATGCACACAGCAGACGTTGGTAGCGAAAAAAGAGTGTTCAAGTAGAACTAACCTTTTCGGTAATCTAGCCGCACAAATAATTTGGTAAAATGTGGAAAGAGGTATAATGAGGACTAAAGATATCCTTTGCGTTAAATAGAGCCTCGGCTTGCTTTCTCAGCACTAGGATGATTCACTCTGTCTATAGTCATAACGGAAGGTCTTTGACAATCCTGTCAGGGGTCTCCAGATATTGGGAACCCTCAGATATCTGAATGGACAGCAACTCCTGTTTTCCACAATGATTCTTGGCTCTAAACCACAGTATATTTCTATTAGGAACTATGGGCCTGATTACAACTTTGGAGGACGGTGTTAAACCGTCCCAAAAGTGACGGATATACCACCTACCGTATTACGAGTTCCATAGGATATAATGGACTCGTAATACGGTAGGTGGTATATCCGCCACTTTTGGGACGGTTTAACACCGTCCTCCAAAGTTGTAATCAGGCCCTCTGTCATTTTTTAGCCTAAAAACTGGCTTGTTCTGGCAAGGCTAGGGGTTAAATGTGTCCTATGGACTAAATCAAGCAAGCAAAATATCTGTTGCCTTTGTCTGTAACAAGAATATAGCTTTGAAGTGGGCAAGAGTATGCCTGAGACTTTGTATGAAAATCCAAAATAAATAGAAATATCTTGTTCAACGCTGATGGGCTCACATGTGTGCACGTACATGTTAGTATCAATGTGTATTAGAATGCACATTTAATAATGGAAAGAGGACGGCAACCACTCAATTATTTTAAAGATCACACGCACTCACTAGGTTTATAATGACTGGGATACTCGTACATCAATAGTGATCTTCACCACTACTTCTGTGCCAAACTATTGCGTCAATTGATGCAAGACTTTTCATTTGCAATATATGGAACAGTAGATGGGTAATTCCAATGATTTTTTCACAACTGCACCCGTCGCACACCAGCAACTCCGCCGGCTCCATTCGGAGCCGGCTTCCTCGTTGCTGGTGCTTTCCCGCTGGGCGGGTGGGCGGCCTTTTGGCGGTCGCCCGCCAGCCCAGCGGGAAAGACAGAATGACCGCCTTAGTCTTTTACAAATTAAGGCCTGGTCCATGCCAGGCTGTCTCAGAGCCGTGCCACAGTAGCTATAAAAGACCCAATAATTACAAGTCTGTATTCGCCCTCTATGGACAGGGAATGTGGCAGTTAGCACAAGGAAAGCAAGCTTTTCACCTTAGGTCATCATTGCGGTGAAAATCAACATTTGGGGCCATATTTATAAAACATTCAGGCAATGCAATGCAGGAAGCTACCTTAATTTGCCCTATTTATCAGTACACTGTGCATTCCTGTCCTTTCCTAATGCTGGCGCACGTTTGGCTGCCTAGCACCAATGCAGGCAGGATTGTTTTTATGCAGGAAGGGACATCTTCCTGCACAAGGGAGTTTTTCACTTTCTAAGTGTGCTGCATTATGCAGCACACTTCCAAAGAAGAATCAATGAGGAGAAATAAATATTTTTTTCCTTGATGAACCTCTGGTGGGAAGGCGTACAATTCTGATGCATTCCCACGTCTACCAATGTTGGTAAATCTGGAAATGTGCCAGAATCTATGGGTATATGTGTGAGAACATCTTGCTGCTGCAGAATAATGAAAGGCAGTGATTTGAGCTGCCTGGCACACTACTCTACATTTATCAAGCCACTCAGAGGCATGCAAGGTGGCCTGCCTTGCTTGATAAATCTCATTTAGGTTTTGTATCGCCCTTGCTTCCCCCTGCGTGGTGCAGGTGGGATGCAAAACCTTGATAAAAATTCCCCTTGGTTCTCACAGCTGCGATTTAGTATCAGTGAATAGCTGTATTTAGAATCTGGTATCAAATTGCTTTCTATATTTATGCTTATATAAATGCTCTAAAGGGAAAATATTAAAGTGGCCACCTACCAAAATATGAAAAAAAACCTTCACACGCCTTTCATGTTAGTTTCTATGCACCTAGGCAGGAGATACTCACCCATAACATTTGTGGCAGATAAAAGTTGCTGCCTTCTTACTTTTCAACAATCACTGCTCCTGCCGACGTGATTGTAGACACAGGAATTCACTTCAGGACAACCGTTGGTCAGTAAGTTAAAGCGCAACTTGGGTTCCTTTACTCAAGATAAAGTATGCCTCAGTCGTTGGTTGCGGCTCAAGTGTTTTTTGCACTTTTATTTCAGGGAAAAATGCATCCTCACGTCGAAATTGGAAACAGGGACATATGTTGCACTAAACTGCAGTAAATGCCAGATTTACATTCACATAATTTTGCATAATTTTTTGACATTTCATGTAATTATTACCTTTTCATAAACATTGTGGGTTAGCGACAAGACAACAAATGTGTGTGCAATGATGCAATAAGACACGTCTTCCCACGTAAGCAGCACTAAAAGCAGTAATGGAATCTTTAGTGGCAGTACCAGTTTTACTAATAATGATGGGTATGTTAGCATTCAATATATTGATTGTAATGTTACTAATAAGAGTCTAATCAAGGAGGTATGGCTACGCCTGCCAAGATGGCAACTATGTGTTGAGGCTGCTCGTTGGCCCCACTGCAATCCTCCAGCATCCTGGTCTGACAATGGGGGTTTTCTTTCTCCCCCAACCTGTGCCGGGGGTCGACGACAAGGCTGACAGCATCGCACCCACTGGTGTGACCCACATCAGCCCATTGTGGTTGGGACACTCTTGGTTGCTGCGCAGTCCACCTAAGGTGGCGGCCCATTCCTGTCCATGGTGGTTGCGGCAGCACAGATGTGTGGCGACCAGGGGCTACTAAGCCTGAGACCTGCAGCAGCCCATTACCAGCACTGAGAAGGTGAGCAGCAGCCACCACAGGGTGCTTTTGGAGGGTGCTGCTCGCTTATATATTTTGGACGGCTGTCACCTGGCCCGCATGGGAGGTTACTGTGGCCTGGGAGAAGCAAATACTAGCAGGCCTGGTCAAACAACACCTTGGATTCTGCCTTGGAGGCTGGTGGGTGCTGTCTGCTGCTGGGAGGAGGCCAGTGGTTGCACACTTAGAGATAGAGAGCAGCTGGTCCACACAGTGGTGGGACCTTGCAGTTGCCCCCCCCCCACCAAATACCTCACTAACCTCTTCTTGGCCACTATCCACCCGACAGTTGCTTCACCTCTGACCTAAGTCTACATCCGGGTGCATACCTGAAATGCTGCTGGATTCACCTGGGCACCCTTCCGCCCTCCATGTGGGCCTTTCTCTGCAGTTTCCAAGAGGCTACATCTTTGATGGCGGGTTCACCGCACCAACGTATGCCTGTGGACTGTGAATGCCTGCCGGGACCTGATCTTTATCTTACGAATGGTGTAGCAGTGCTTGGATCCTGGGTACACCCGCACAGAGGCTGTTGCCCTGACTACTTATGAAGCCCTTTTGGGAAAGCCGGCTACAACTGACAGTGGGTGCCCCCCTTCTGTTGTATCCAGAGGTGCCATAGAGAAGATGGGGCATGGCAAACCACCACCACCGGCACCACCCCGATGAAGATTGACAAGTTCACTAAGCTGGCCTCTCATGCCTCTGTGAATATGGGCAGTCCCCAGGTGACCCGCCAGCCTCCTGCTCAATCCGATCTTGCAACCATCCTTCAGGATTCAATGGCAGTGGTTGAAACTAAAGTGCTTGAAGTTCAGGTAGACATCTCCCTGTTGTGACAGGACCTCTGAAAAGTCATTGGTAGAGTGACTGAGACCAGGGTATACTCTGTGAAGGACAAGGTGATAACCCTTAAGCTGAGGGTCTCCAAACTCCTTTCGGCGATGGAAGTGCTTGAAGAAAGAACTGATCCTGAAAGAACAGCCTCTGGCTCGTTGGATTCCCAGAGGGTGCTAAGACCTCTGGAGTGGAGCATTTTCTGGAGTGGTGGCTGAAATCCTGGGTACCTTCCTACAAGCTGTCACCATGGTTTGTGGAGAAGATGGCTCATAGGTCCCTGGCCCATTGGCCACCTCCTGGTACTCAAGCCTGGCCACTGGTAGAACACACTCTCAACCACCATCCCCCTGCTGATGGCCTATCTGCACCTCCCCAAGCCCCCCAGGACACACGACAAAGGAAAAAAAAAAAGAGAGAGAGACTGTAGGAAATTAAGCTGCTACCACCTACCACTTACCGCAGCAAACTCAGCCGCCTACCTCCTAACACCTGGTATTTTTTTTTTTTTAGTACATTAAGGAAGTTGCCAAGGCCTAGAGTGCAGCAAGAGTGCAGCAGGAGAGCAAGAGAGCGAGAGAGCAGCAAGCCTAAAAATTTGCTCCAGAAGAACTAGGCCTCCCCCCACCTCTCACTCAAGGAAGAAGCCAAGTCAGGGATGGAGGACTGACACATCAGAGACTCTAGTCAGTGTCACTGATACCATTGATCAGTCACTGCCCCCACAGAACAGCTGCTCTAACTTGACCAACTCAATCAACCAGACAGAGTCCCACAGCAGGATCAACCCAGGAGGCCCGAGGACTGTGCAAGATATTCTTACAGTTGCAAAACGCCAGTCCAAAATTGATGCAAAATGTCTTCTTCTTAAGGATCCAGATTCAACTATCTACGCGGCAAACCCAAGTGTTCCAGGTTTACCATCCCCCTCTTGAACCAACTATCATCAGCCAAGTAGCTGCCTTTGGTTTAGCTCCAAATCCAGTGCGCACTCTTAAAACTGTTTTTCACCCAACAAGCCCATGAACCCCCCTGCCTCCAGGGCCATTTCCCCTATAAACAATAACTAAATCTTTTACAGTCGCACGGCCCCGGGATGGAGTCCCCGCCCATAGGTGCAACAGGCAGCAGCTCCCACCGCACAGGCAAACTTAACTTAGTGGACCCCAACCATCTTCTCTACCCCTCTCTGTTGTAATCGCCACCAAGACAGCCATCCCAGCATACCAGTTCAGTCCATCCATGCCCATTGGACTCACCATGCTTGAGCCTGAACTATCTACCAAGAGCCTATCCACCTAGCACAGTGCGAGCAGACCCAATCTTGGGCCAGCACTCATCAAAGTACACAAAGCACCCAATGGACGGATCCTGCCTCAGCCTATCCCCCAACAGCTCTGCACTCCGGGACAAACCAGCAAGCTGCTTACAGCAGAGTCCGTCATTACTTACCTCTCTGAAATGGGAGGAAATAGTGGCAATATACGGAGACGGTGACGGAGACAGAGATGGAGCCCTGGGGCAGATCCAATCCTGCTCCACCCCGCCCTCACCCGCAGGGTCCTGCTCCAACACCAGGATCCAACTGGACACCAATAGACCTTTTGAGATTTCCACAGACCCAGACATACCAACAGTCTTGAACATCATACAGAGCACCCTCCAGCTCACCACCGAAGCCCTAAACCTCCAGTCACTAAAATGGACACTCAAATAAAGCTACTAAACACATTAGCAATTTTCACCGCAGGAATTGATTCAAAATTTGCAGATCTCAACAATCTGATAGTTAGAGCCCAGAACTCTGCAGAATCCTGGCTACCTTCTTTTTTCTTATACATGTTCTTCAATCTTGGATAAACTAGGATTCTTACCAGGAACCTTAAGCACCGTCTTTGAGGATTTAAAAAGAGCTTTGGCCCAAAATGAGGCAGCTACTCTCAGACTTGCCACCAACCCCACGAGTGACAACCCCTTGCAGCCTCTAACAACACATCTGCAGGATACGCCCTGAGTCTTCCAAGCACCACGCACAGGAATCCACGCATGGACATTGAATGCCAGCAAACAACCAAGCAGTTCGGCTCCCTGAAATTTTCTTGCAAAACTTAGACTCACTGAGCTGCCTCCTTGGGAGCCAGAACTCAGGGCCTCCTCCCAGCCCTGGGGCCCCTCCTCCTCCTACCACAATTGGCACCCCAGCCAAAAATCATTTGCCACCCCCACCCCGGAAGAAATGCCAACAGAAAGGGAGGAAGCACAGGCTAAGAGTCCTCGAGAACAAGATGATTATCTCTTTCTTCAGCAACCATTCAGGGGGTCCCAAAATATCAACCTGTTCTCCTTCAGGGCTCCAGACCCAAGCACACACATCTCCATCAGAAACTAAGGGTGGGACACTTAGCCCTTTCAAACCGGCGACTCGCCCTAGTTCTGCCTCCTTACTAAACCAATCTTGAGGAAGCACCTCTGTCGGAGAATTCAGTAGTAACACCACTGCCAAAAGAGGCATTTCCCGGACTGCCTCTCCGGGAACCAAGAAATGTGCTTAATTAAATGCGTCCCTCACTGTTACAGCAAACTTTGACAAAAGATCTCGCCTGATCCAACTGCCCCAGAACTTGGCAAGTCAAGAAAGGCTCAGGATGAAGACGCAGGAGAGCAACCTCACACCAAAAGTGCTCAACCACCACTCAGCGCCTTTAATAAGACTTCAAGGAATTGTCACAGTAGGATGCTCTCTTTTCCGGGAGCTCAGCCTAGTACAGCACCCCCACCCTGCTCCAGAGCCTCACCCTTCCCTAACAACTGGACCTGGCTACCCAGCACCCTGAGCATAGGACCAGGGCAATCATGATGGGACAGGCCACAAACCAGCAACTAAGAGGACAAATCTAATTTTGCAATATTTTCCTGAAACATTAATGGGCTGCTGGACAAATTGGAGGACAAGTGCCTACTTAACTACCTAATGTCATTCCAGATAATAATGCTGCAAGAGACCTGGACGGAATACCAACCTACAATCTCAGTATTTCTGACTTATCATGTCCCGGCAACAAAGAGGGCTCGTTTTGTGTGCCTGAGTGGCGGGATTATCACATATCGAAGCTCAACAATTGAGGGGCACCACCACATGCCCCCAGTCAAGAGGAAAAATCTGTTGACAGTTTTTCTCTCTGTGACACAAAGCTCCTCTGCCCTCCAGCTAGCCCTAATGATCACCTAAATCCCACTGGGGAAAACATGCTAACGAGAAGCTGCATGACTGTTGAAAGAGAATATTGAAGAACTATTTAATAACGTTTCATGTCCCAAATTGACAGTAAGCAGTGATTTTAACATGCACCTACTGGGATCTAAGCTCTCTGATGTAGGAGGCTCGCATGGCTTATAGTGGGTACCTTGTGGTACTTACACCCTGTGCCAGGTCCAGTTATCCCTTATTAGTAGAATAGAGGTGTTTCTAGCAGCTTACGCTGATAGAAGGTAGCTATGGCAAAGCAGCTTAGGCTGAACTAGGAGATATGCAAAGCTCCTACTATACCACTTATATCATATAGCACAATATCATAAGAAAACACAATACTCAGAGTTACTAAAAATAAAGGTACTTTATTTTTATGACAATATGCCAAAAGTATCTCAGAGAATACCCTCACTTAGAAGTTAAGTAATATATACAAGTTATATGTACACAAACCCAAAACAGGTAAGTAACAGTAAGAAAAGTAGTGCAAACAATGTAGAATCACAATAGGATGCAATAGGTGAACACAGGTCTAGGGGCAACACAAATCATACACTCCAAAAGTGGAATGCGAATCACGAATGGACCCCAGACCTATGGGAGCTTGTAGAGGGTCGCTGGGACTGTAAGAAAACAGTCAGGGTGTCCAAGATACCCCACCCCAAGACCCTGAAAAGTAGGGGTAAAGTTGCCCTACTACCCCAAAAGGACACAATAGTCATGATAGGGGGATTCTGCAAGAACCACAAGCACCATCAAAACACTGAAGACGGATTCCTGGACGTGAGGACCTGCAAGGCAAGGGGACCAAGTCCAAGAGTAGCGATAGTGTCCGGGGGGGCAGGAGCCCAGGAAACCCTGGATGAAGGTGCAAAAGGGCTGCCTCTGGGTGGAAGAAGCCAAAGATTCTGTAACAACGAAAAGGGCTCGGAACTTCTCCTTTGGATGGAAGATGTTCTACAGCGTGCTGGAGGTTGCAGAAGTGTTTCTACGCAGAAATACTGCAAACAAGCCTTGCTAGCTGCAAGGGTCACGGTAAAGGTTGTTGGGTGCTTCTGGGGACCAAGAAGGACCAGGATATTGCCCCTTGGAGGAGGAGACAGAGGGGGCGCTCACCAACTCAGATAGCCCCTGCAGAAGCAGGCAGCACCCGCAGAAGTACCGGAGCAGGCACTTAGAAGATCTGTGAAACCGGAGTCACAAAAGGAGGGTCCCACGACGTCGGAGTCCAACTCAGAGGGTTGAGCACTACAGGACAGAGTGCTGGGGACCCAGGCTAGGCTGTGCATAAAGGAATCCTTAGAGAAGTGCACAGAAGCTGGAGCAGCTGCAAATCACGCAATACACAGGTTTGCAGTCTAGCGTGGGGAGGCAACGACTTACCTCCACCAAACTTGGACTGAAGGATCACTGGACTGTGGGGGTCAATTGGCTCTAGCACCTGTGTTCCAGGGACCACGCTCGTCAGGATGAGAGGGGACCCAGAGGACCGGTGATGCAGTCTTTTGGTGCCTGTGTTAGCAGGGGGAAGATTTTATTGACCCACTGGAGATTTCTTCTTGACTTCCAGTGCAGGGTGAAGGCAGACAGCCCTCAGAGCATGCACCACCAGGAAACAGTCGAGAAAGCCAGCAGGATGAGGCGCTACAATGTTGCTGGTAGTCGTCTTGCTACTTTGTTGCGGTTTTGCAGGTGTCCTGGAGCAGTCAGCGGTCGATTCTTGGCAGAAGTCAAAGAGGGAAGTGCAAAGGAACTCTGGTGAGCTCTTGCATTCGTTATCTGAAGAATACCCCAGAGGAGAGACCCAAAATAGCCAGAAAAGGAGGTTTGACTACCAATAAAGGAGGTTTGGCTACCAAGAGAGGTAAGAACCTATCAGAGGGGGTCTCTGACATCACCTGCTGGCACTGGCCACTCAGAGCAGTACATTGTGCCCTCACACCTCTGCATCCAAGATGGCAGAGGTCTGGGACACACTGGAGGAGCTCTGGGAACCTCTCCTGGGAGGTGCTGGTGAGGGGAGTGGTCACTCCCCTTTCCTTTGTCCAGTTTCGTGCCAGAGCAGGGCTGGGGGATCCCTGAACCGGTGTAGACTGGCTTATGCAGAGATGGGCACCATCTGTGCCCATCAAAGCATTTCCAGAGGCTGGGGGAGGCTTCTCCTCCCCAGCCCTTCACACCTATATCCAAAAGGAGAGGGTGTAACACCCTCTCTCAGAGGAAATCCTTTGTTCTGCCTTCCTGGGCCGGGGCTGCCTAGACCCCAGGGGGGCAGAAACCTGTCTGAGGGGTTGGCAGCAGCGGTAGCTGCAGTTGAGACCCCGGAAAGTTAGTTTGGCTCCATGCTGGGTTGCATGGAATTGTCCTCCCATCTTGGATGCAGAGGTGTGAGGGCACAATGGACAGCTCTGAGTCGCCAGTGCCAGCAGGTGACATCAGAGACCCCTCCTGATAGGTACTTACCTTTCTCTGTAGCCAATTCTCCTCTGTGGGCTATTTAGGGTCTCTCCTGTGGGTATCTCAGTAGATAACGAATGCAAGAGCTCACCAGAGTTCCTCTGCACTTCCCTCTTCGACTTCTGCCAAGGATCGACCGCTGACTGCTACAGGACGCCTGCATAACTGCAACAAAGTAGCAAGAAGACTACCAGCAACATTGTAGTGCCTCATCCTGCCGGCTTTCTCGGCTGTTTCCTGGAGGTGCATGCTCTGAGGGCTGACACAGGCACCAAACTTCTGCATCACTGGTCCTCTGGGTCCCCTCTCATCCTGACAAGCTTGGGCCTGGAACACAGGAGCTGGCTCCAAGTGTCTTCGACAGTCCAGTGGCCCTTCTGTCCACATTTGGTGGAGGTAAGTCCTTGTCGCCTCACGCCAGACAGTAATCCTGTGTACTGCGTGAACTGCAGCTGCTTGGGCTCCTGTGCCCTTTTGCAAGACTTTCTTTGTGCACAGCCTAGCCCAGGTCCCCAGCACTCCGTCCTGTAGTGCCCAACTCGCTGAGTTGGACTCAGACGTTGTGTGTCATGACCACACAAACTTGCCAAGTCAAATCAAAGAAGTGCATGAGAAAAGCAAAGAGATATCCTCAGTGGAGACAGCAAAGCCCAAACTGGAAGAAGGTTTGCAGAGTAATCTTGCGCTTATTTCAAAGGAAGAATCAAGAAGAGAAGATCCAAGATGGCCGCTGTGAGTCCTGAAGGTTAGTTACAGTTCTAGTCTTGCAATCGGTTGGTTGCTAGGTTACGAGCTCTCCAGCTGGAAGCCTTGCACTTCAACTGAGGTCTGACAGAAATCAGCTGTGTGGAGAGAGAGCGCGCTTCAGAACAGAAACTCCTGTGAGGTAAAATTACATTTGAAGATTCTATTACAGAAAACGGATAAATATTGTCAAGGTTTATTCGAAGAGTTTGATAGTAGACCCTTCCCGTGGAAGTTGGCAAGGCTACAGAGTTAATGTATGAATTAACCTTATGTTTACAAGGTTCTTGTTTAAGATATTAAAGTCAAAGAAAAAACGAACTTTAAAAGAGCAAGTATCTACTAATGTCAAGGTTATAAACAAAGGCCAAGTTTAAAGGAGAAACGAACTGTTAACAAATAAGCATTTACAAATTCAATGGTAATAAACCAAAAATAGAGTTTAAAAGAGAAACGAACTTAAATAAACAAGCATTTACAACTACAAGTTATCGACAGATGTTGAAGTAAGGAAGGAGAAACTAACTGTAATAAACAAGCATTTACAAATACAAGTTATCAACAAATGTCGAAGTAAGAAAGGAGAAACAAACTTTAATAAACAAGCATTTACAAATACAAGTATTGACAGAAGTCACAATAAGACAGGAGAAATTAAATAACATCAGCTGATTTGAAGAACGCATTATCACCAACTATATATATATATATATATAGCAACATAAAACCAATCTCTAACAAAGGTTGAGAAGTTCTTCCAGAATCAGTAATATGCATTTTTTTAAGAAGAGCTATCATTTATAGAGAGAAGCAAGGCTACAGAGAACTCAGGGTGAGTGAAGAAATAATAGAATTAAAGAGAATTAAGTGTTGAGAGTAGAAAGTGAAAAACTGATGTTGTATGTCCCTAGTAATTGCGACTGTGACTCTTGCAGGTGCTGTATCCAATCTTAGATGTGAAGAGGCAGACTGAGTACTGGCGTTCATCATCTCTGTGGCAGTCTCTCTACCATCCCATTCCCCTTTCCCCCTCCGGGGTACTCAGCATGAAGGATTAATATTCGTTGTGAGTAGCTCGGGTCGGGACTGAGGAGTTATCTTCTGCTTCTGAGGAAATCGAATTGAAGTATCCTGACATTGTGGGACCCTCTTTTGTGACTCCGAGTTGACTGTTGTCCTCAGATCTTCTTATTGCCTGTTCAGGTGGTTCTGCAGGTGCTGCCTGCTTCTGTCGGGGCTCTCTGTGTTGCTGAGCGACCCCCTCTGTCTCCTCCTCCAAGGAGCAACCTCCGTGTCCTTCTTGGGCCCTAGCAGCACCCAAAATCCTCAACTGCGACTCTTACAGCTAGCAAGGCTTGTTTGCGGTCTGTCTGCGTAGAAACAAGTCTGCATCCTCCAGCGCGCCATGGGACATCTTCTGACCAAAGGAGAAGTTCCTTGCATCTTCCGTTGTTGCAGAATCTTTGGCTTCTTCCACCCAGAGGCAGCCCTTTTGCACCTTCATCCGGGGTTTAGTGTGCTCCTGCCCCCCCGGACACTTGCTTAACTCTTGGACTTGGTCCCCTTCCTTTACAGGTCCTCAGGTCCAGGAATCGGTCTTCAGTGTTTTGCAGTCAGTTATTGTCCTTGCAGAATCCCCTATCTTGACTTTACTGTCTTTCTGGAGTAGTAAGGTAACTTTACTCCTACTTTTCAGGGTCTTGGGGTGGGGTATCTTGGATATCCTTGATGTTTTTTTACACTCCCAGCGACCCTCTACACACTACACTAGGCCTGGGGGTCCATTTGTGGTTCGCATTTCATTTTTTGAGTATATGGTTTGTGTTGCCCCTAGGCCTATGTCTCCTTATTGCATTCTATTGTGATTCTACATTGTTTGCACTACTTTTCTAACTGTTACCTGATTTTGGTTTGTGTGTATATATTTGGTGTATATTACTTACCTGCTAAGGGAGTATATCCTCTGAGATACTTTTGGCATATTGTCACTAAAATAAAGTACCTTTATTTTTAGTAACTCTGAGTATTGTTTCTTATTTATGATATAGTGCTATATGATATAAGTGGTATAGTAGGAGCTTTGCATGTCTCCTAGTTCAGCCTAATCTGCTCTGCTGTATCTCTTCAGATTCAGCTTGCAAGACTCCTCCAGGAATCCTCTGCATCCTCTGCTTCAACTTCTGACCGTCGACTCAACAGCAGACTTCCCCAGGAACCGCTGTAACTGCAACAAAGTATCCAGGACAACGCCTGTAACCTGCAACCTCAGCTCCAGCCAGCATTTGCAACAGTTTCCAAGGCGTGCATGCTCTGAGGATTCCCTGCTTCACCCTGCACCAGGATAACCTAAGGATTCTCCTGTGGAGTGATGGAGTCACTTCACTGCTCCTGCAGGCACCTTCTGTGATGACGACTGGTTCTCTGGGACTCCATTCCTGATGACAAGAGTGCTCCCTGGAACACAGGTGGTGGACCAACATAACCCAGACTGTCCTAAGGTCCAGCTGTCCAAGTTTGATGGAGGTAAGAGCTTGTCTTCCAGGTTTGCGACAGTACCCCTGTGAACCGCATCATCTCCAGCTCCTTGGGCTTCTGTGAACTTCTTCCAAGAATCCTCCATGCACAGTGTATCCCAGGTCCCCGGCATTCCATCCTGTGAAGCACAACTCGCTGAGTTGATCTGCGGCGGCGTGGGACCTTCCTTTGTTGTGCTGCACCAACTGCATTTTGCACCTTCTTTGTCCCTGTGTCTTGGGACTCCCGTGGGTGCTGCCTGGTCATCTGTGGGCTCTCTCCAGTGTTGGGAGCCCCCTCTGCCTCCTCAGTCTGAATTGAGGCCCCCAGGTCCCTCCTGGGCCCAGGCAGCGCCATTTTGACTCAAACCGCAACCTTAATTGAACCAAGGCTTGTTGGATGAATCCACAATGCAAACAGCTTGCATCCAGCATCTCGACGTGGGACATCTCTGGCACCATGCAGAAACCCACAGCCACCTTCTTTGGTGCTCTTCTGAAGACTTCTAGCCGGAGAATCCTCTTTTGCACCATCTTCTAGGTTGGCAGGGGCTCCTGTTCTTCCTGGAATCTTCTGCAACTTCTGGACTTGGTATTCTCTATTCACATGTCTTCAGGTCCAGGAATCCACTATTTGTTGCTTGCAGTCTTGCTTGGTTCTTGAAATACCTCTTATCAGAACTTGTAGTATGTCCTAAGGAAACTTGCAGTATTTTACTCCTACTTTCCTGGGGTCTGGGGTGGGGTATTTTACTTACCTTTGTTTTTTTTTTTACACTCCCAGCACCCGTCTACACACTGCACTTGCCTAGGGGGGGGATTTGTGATTTGCATTCCACTATCTTAGTATATGGTTTGTGTTGCCCCAGGCCTATTGCATTCTCTTGTATTTTCTACTGATTGCACTATTCTATGACTATTTACTGCCCTGTGTCACGACTTACGTGCTGCTTCAACCTGGAGTCGGCAGAACGAGTGGCGAGGATCTTGTTCCTGAATGTTCGGCCTTGGCCCAGGTAGGGGCGACTCTTTCTGGTAGCCACGGTGCTGCAGGCAATGGATACGCCAAGAGCAGGCCTTGTCCCTCAGAAGTAGTGCCAGAGGGAAAAAAAAACTGAAAAGGGGAAAAAACCTCCAAAAGAATAGGTTCCTGAAACAGGAACAAAATGAATAGGTAAATACAGGAGTAAAAGTACAGGAAAAAACACTGGAACAGACGAAATCCAATATGGAATACAAGGAAGCAGGAGCGAAGACACCATCCAAACAGAAAGTGTTGCAGAGCAAGGAGAGAAAGAATCACAGCCCTTAAATACCAACAAACAGGAAGCGACCAACAGGAAGTAAAAGGACACCATCTTAGATTGGGAAAAACACATAGAACATAATGGACTAGGAGCCATAGAGAGTAGGGAACAAGGAATGCTGGGAAGAGAGGGGTAATATGGGAAAAGGAAAAAACATAAAGGAAGGCACAATAAAACAACAGGAAAAGAAGAAGAAAAGAACAGGTGAGTGGGGGAGGTCAGACCTGCCTGGAAGCGCTTTGCGCTAAAAAAGAACGAGGCCCCATGCCCTAATTTGGGGCCTCGAAATGTGCACAGCAGGCTGGGGACTCGGCGTGTCTTCAGACCGCGTGCTGCAGCCGAGCCGAACATTCGGCGCAACAGTAGGTCCCCCCCCAAAGGTCCTGGTTTGTGCGGAAACAAGCAGTGAAAATGACGAATCAGAAGAGGTGCGTGAACAGAAGATGCATCTACCCAAGAGCATTCACTGAGAGGGTAACCCTTCCAATGAATCAGATATTGAAGACGTTTGTGAAAGATACGAGAGTCACAAATCTCTTGTACCTTATATTCTGGTACATCATCCACCAACAAAGGAGGAGGACAAGGATACTGTCGAGAGTAAGAATCAGGTACATAAGGTTTGAGCTGGGAAACATGATAGACGGATGATTCCTCCAGGTACGAGGCAAGTGAAGACGGACAGGGACAGGACTAATCAGCTGAAGAATACGGAAAGGACCGTAGTAACAAGGTGTGAACTTATTCTGAGAAAGGCGTAAAGGCAAAAATTTTGAAGAAAGCCAGACTTTATCCTGGAGGTGATATACTAGAGCATCCCTACGCTTCTTATCTGCTATTCTCTTCATGTATCTCTTGGTGTTCAACAAGTTATATCGAATCAATCTATGGATCTGTAAAAGTCGTCTGGAAAAGGAAGTGACAGCAGGAAGAGAAGAGTTAGACTGAGGAGTAGTAGGAAAAGAGGTAGGATGATAGCCATAAGCACAGAAACAAGCATTTACAATGCAACGGGTCTCGCGTTTGCTCATGTTAGAGCTGATCGCATTGTAAACTCTTAACCCGACTTTTCACCTATCGGGCAAAAGTGCATTTTTGTACATAACCCAAAAAAGTGAAATCAAGTATGTAAAGCGCTCGACTTCTGCCAAGCGAGATCGCGCTCGTAAATTAGAGGAAAAAGGCCACGAGCCCGATGGAAAACAGCGAGCCTCGCATGTTTTCTGTACTTGGTTGCGCTCGAGGAGGGCTAGCCACCGGAAAAGGCATGCCATATGCGTGCCTTCGACTAATGAAAGCAAGCAGATTTTATTAGGGAAGCCCACGAACCAATAAAAAACACTGACGTGAAGTTGACAGGGCTCCGAGCCCTTTTCTAAATACAAAAGAGTCTTGTTGCGATACGCATGCAACGCAGGCTCGACTCTAAAAAGGAGTGACCTTGGAGGCACTATGGACAGTGTTATTGTAAGAGAATTCAACGATAGGAAGGTAAGTGTTCCAGTTGCTCTGGGTAGAATTGCAAAAGCAGCGAAGGTACTGCTCCAATCCTTGGTTGAGACGCTCAGTCTGTCCATTGGTTTGGGGATGAAAACCAGATGATAGTGCTATATTGATATTCAGTATCCTACAGAAATTTTTCCAAAACCGGGATATGTACTGAGGTCCCCTGCAGATACAATGCTGTGTGGGAGTCCGTGGAGACGGAAAATATGACGGATAAATATCTGACTTTGTTCTTGGGAAATTGGTAATTTCTTCAGGGCAGTGAAGTGAGCCATCTTTGTAAAGGAATCTATTGTGACCATGATAACCCGGTTTCCTGCTGATGGAGGTAGTGAACACATGAAATCAGTAGAAATGGTGTGCCATGGAGCAGGTGGAACAGGTAATGGTTGTAGTAATCCCGCAGGTCTGGTACAGGGGTCATTTTACTTGAGCACATATGGGACAAGCCTGGACGTATCTTTCGACATCCAATTTCCAGGTAGGCCACCAGAAAGACCGCGAGAGTAGTTCCTGTGTGGCCTTGATGCCCATCTGACTAGCAACCGGAGAATCATGGCACATTTGTAGTGCCTTTTCTCTTACTCCGTTAGTAGGGAGGAACAACTGGTTCTTATAATAATAATACCCCTTCAGTTTATGTATTAGGGGGTTTAGTTTCTTTAACTCTTGATCAGACAGGTTGGAATATTCCTGTTGTACCTCATCCAGGAAAGATTGAGCTACTCCGATGATTTTACTGGGCTCAAGTAGATATTGTGATGGGATAGGAGTACAATCTGGATAACGTCGAGAAAGAGCATCGGCCAGAATGTTTTGGGATCCAGGAATATAAGTGACATAAAAGTCATACTGACTGAAGAAAAAGGCCCAACGAGCCTGACGACTGTTCTGGTATAGAAAATTACGTAGACATTGTAGGTTAAGATGGTCTGTTGTCACCTCGAAGGGCTCTTTGGAATCCATAAAAAACTGTCTCCACTCTAGGCAGGCTGTTTTCAGGGCTAATAACTCCCTTTCTAGTACTGAATATTGTTCTGATGCAGAAAGTACATGGGACAAACAGAAAACAGGATTTAAAAGACTGTCATCTTCTTCTTGTTGGAGTAAAGCAGCTCCGATGGCTAGTTCAGAAGCATCAGAAACAACAATAAATTGTTTGTTGGTATCTGGGTGTCTCAATATCTGTGCTTGAGTGAAAGCCTTTTTTAGACTCTGAAAGGCTATTTTAGCCACCCTTGTCCAGACAAAGCCTTTCTTTAAATTCTCCTTCTTTAATGTTTGAGTTCTGTGGCTGGTTTGTTCTGCAAAGTCTAAGATAAACTGTCGATAAAAATGAGCCAGTCCTAGAAAACATTGCGTTTCCTTAATAGACGAAGGGGAAGGCCAGTCTAGGATGGCTTATACCTTTTCCTGGTCCATTGCTATTCCAGTGGGACTAAGGTGATATCCCAAATATTTGACTTCGGTCTTGTCAAACTCACACTTTTTCTGGTGTACAGGACAGTTGATGTTCCTGGAGTCTTTGGAGGACTTGTTTCACGTGAGAAGAATGAAGTTCAGGATGTCTTGAATAAATAAGGATAGCGTCTAAGTAGATGACGACCGTATGGTTCAAGAGATCAGAGAAGTCCATAAATCTTTGGAAAATTGAGGGGGCATTAGTGAGACCAAAAGGCATAACTCTGTACTCATAATGACCAAATGGGGTTTGGAAGGCAGTCTTCCAATCGTCACCTTCATTAATACGCAAAAGGTGGTAGGCTCCAAGAAAATCTAGTTTGGTAAATCGTTGAGCCCCTCTGACTGCCTCTAGAATATCCTTGATGAGGGGCAAAGGATAACGGTCCTTTATAGTTATCTTATTTAGACCTCGAAACTCCAGGCAGGGATGAAGATCCTTCGTCTTCTTGGGTACAAAAAAGAGGGGAGCCCCTGCTGGAGAGGATGATGGTACAATAAGACCGCTGTGTACGTTTTTTTGTAACTATTCCTTGAGAACTTCCCTTTCGGGTTCCGTGAGTGAATACATTCTCCCAAAGGGAACGATTGCCCCAGATTCCAAGGGAATAGCACAATCATAATCTCAATGAGGGGGTAACACAGGTCTGGATGGTTTTGGGAATACATCTTGAAATTCTAGATAGTGATCGGGGACTCCTTGGACTGTATTGATGGAACATCCGGTAGTAATTACAGTAGGCATCAACCTCTTGGGTGACCAATATGTGTCTGAAGCAAAGCAGTTCTCATGACAAAACTGTGAGGACAAGGAAATAGTCTGAGTTTCCCAATTTACATAAGGGTTGTGTCTTATGAACCACGGAATTCCTAAAATGATAGTATGATTGGGGGATGATATTAGATCAAATGAGATGTGTTCTTGGTGGTTCCCAAATTGTAAACTTAGTGTCAGGGTGGCAGTATCGACTGGATAAGAGGATATTAAGAATCCATCCACTGCGTGAACTTGTTCCGGGACTTCTTTGGGTCGTGTTGGTATTTGTTGTGTTGTGGCCTAAGTTTTATCCATATATATGCCATTAGCACCACAATCAAGTAAGGCCATTGTTCTTTCTTCACGACAGTCCGGTAACTGTAACATCACTGGTAACAAACAAAGTTGTGGCATTGTCCTTGAATGAACTGATGGAAGGCATAGCAGATGATCCCGTCCCCTCGCTTCTTACAGAGGACGGGAAGTGGTGTTTCCTGATGACCTTAGAGGACAAACGGGGCAGGTACGAAGCGTGTGACCGGCAGCACCACAATACAGGCACAATCCTTTCTTACGTCTTTCTTCCCGCTCGCTGACGAGAAGTGGGCCTCTAGTGGTATCCACCTGCATAGTTTCACCTTCTGTGTCTGACTGGAGGACGAGGTTCCTCAGGACGATGCAAAAAGACACGTGAAGTGCTTGGCTGGGAAGATCCTCTACTCTTTCTCTTCTCCATATGTCGTTCTTGGAGACGGTATTCGATGGAAAGAGCTAGATCCATCAGACCACGAAGATCCTCAACTTGGGTGGAGTGTACTAACTCATCTTTAATCTTCTCCTCAAGTCCTCTACGGAATAAAGTCACCAGAGTTTGTTACACCCAGGTAGTCTCAGCCGCTAGCTGTCGAAAGCAGGTAATATATTGGAGGACATCTTGTGAGCCTTGTTGGATGTCACATAATGCTTCTTCAGCAAAGGCCTCCAATCCTGGATGACTAAACATCTGTTTGAACCGATTCACAAAGGCAGGATAGTCTGACAATTCCGGGTCATTGGATGATACCATCGGGGTTGCCCAGGCCAAGGCAGGACCGGATAGCGCACTGATTAGATATCCCACCTTTGTCTTGTCGTGGGAGAATTGGGTGGGTCGGAAAGCAAAATATACAGTTAATGCATCGAGGAACTCTCGCAGTTTAGTTGGTTCACCGGAGACACGAGGAGTAGAGGTGGAGACGGCCGGAACATCTGTACTGCGGAAAGCCAAAGCCTATCATAAAGCAGCATTCTCATTGCGTAATTGTTGCAGTTCCTGAGCCTGTTCCTGAATGGTTGCCAGAAGAGATTGATCAGGATCTGCAGCAGTCGCCACTGTATCATCCATGGTGTTAGACGAAGTCAGGAGTATTGGGCGCTGCAATCTGTCACGACTTACGTGCTGCTTCAACCTGGAGTCCGCAGAACGAGGGGCGAGGATCTTGTTCCTGAATGTTCGGCCTTGGCCCAGGTAGGGGCGACTCTTTCTGGTAGCCACGGTGCTGCAGGCAATGGATACGCCAAGAGCAGGCCGTGTCCCTCAGAAGTAGTGCCAGAGGGAAAAAAAAACCTGAAAAGGGGAAAAAACCTCCAAAAGGATAGGTTCCTGAAACAGGAACAAAATGAATAGGTAAATACAGGAGCAAAAGTACGGGAAAAAACACTGGAACAGACGAGATCCAATATAGAATATAAGGAAGCAGGAGCGAAGACACCAGCCATACAGAAAGTGTTGCAGCGCAAGGAGAGTAAGAATCACAGCCCTTAAATACCATAAACAGGAAGCGACCAACAGGAAGTACAAGGACACCATCTTACATAGGGACAAACACATAGAACATAATGGAATAGGAGCCATAGAGAGTAGGGAACAAGGGATGCTGGGAAGAAAGGGGTAATATGGGAAAAGGAAAAAACATAAAGGAACGCTCAACAAAACAACAGGAAAAGAAGAAGAAAAGAAGAACAGGTGAGTGGGGGAGGTCAGACCTGCCTGGATGCACGTCGCGCTAAAAAAGAACGAGGCCCCATGCCCAATTTGGGGCCTCGAAATGTGCACAGCAGGCTGGGGACACGGCGCGTCTTCAGACAGCGGGCCGCGGCCTGAGCCGAATGTTCGGCTCGTGCTGCGTGCAGCGGCGAGACACCCTGATTTTGGTCTCTACTGTAAATATTGTGTATAATACTTACCTCCAGAAGGAGTATTGTCTCTAAGACTTTTTGGCCTTGTGTCACTAAAATAAAGTACCTTTATTTTTGGTAACACAGAGTATTGTCTTTTATTGTCTATAATTTCTGTGTAACTATAGTGGTATTGCAGGAGCTTTGCATGTCTCCTAGTTCAGCCTAAGTTGCTCTGCTACAGCTACCTCTAGACAGCTTAAGCTGCTAGAACACTGCCTACATTTCACTAATACGGGATAACTGGACCTGGAGTAAGGTATAAGTACCTTAGGTACACACTACAAACCAGGCCAGCCTCCTACACACCTCACATCAGCACACTCCCCATGCACCTGCACCCAGGTCCAGCAGATGTACTCCTCCAACAACCACTCCCTCAACCTCCACTCCCATCCCTCCTCCCTCTTCCCCCGTCCCTAAAAAGCTTTACTTTGCCCAACTTCAACTCTTCCCTTCTCACCATCTACCCGTAAGAGCAGGGTCCCAACAACCCAGCCCAGCACCTCAGCCAAACAGTCTACATGGACAGTGGAGGTGCCTACTAGTCGTGGAGGCAAGACAGTGATGGTTCCCACTCCACCAACCAGGAACGGTAAGGATCCCACAGCCACTTCCATGAAGTGGAAAAAGCTCTCAACTCCTGCCATGAACGTGAAGGAGGCCGCACCTCCTACCATGAAGGGGAAGAAGGCCTCGACTCCTGCCATGAAGGGGAAGAAGCCCTTGACTCCTGCCATGAAGGGGATGGAGCGCGCACCTACTGCCATTAAGGTGAAGAAGCCCTCGACGTCTGCCATGAAGGGGAAGAAGCACTCGACCACAGCAGAGGCTGGCAGGGTGACACCACCACCACCAGTGGTCACGGAGCCCTCACCTCCAGCTGAGGCAGTGCAGCCCACTCCTCTTGTAGGGGCTGCACCTTCACCTGCTGAGACAGTGCAGCCCTCACCTCCACCAGAGGCTGCCCAGGAGGCACCTTCACCTGCTGACACAGTGCAGCCCTCACCTCCAGCAGAGGCTGGCAGGATGACACCACCACCAGTGGTCACAGAGCCCTCACCTCCAGTTGAGGCAGTGCAGTCCACTACTCCTGCAGAGGCTGCACCTTCACCCGGTGAGACAGTGCAGCCCTCACCTCCAGCAGCTATAGCTGGGACCCCTAGTGTTGAGACGACCACTGTGCTCAGTTTTCTTGAACCCGTGTTCAAGTACTTCTGCGGGTGCTGGCTTCTTCTGCATGGGCTCTCTGTGTTGCGGAGGGCCCTCTCTGTCTCCTCTTCTAAGTGGCAACCTCCTGGGCCCAGGCATCACCCATTTTCTTTGACCGCAACCTTTGCAGCTAGCAAGGCTTGCTTGCAGTTTTTCTCCAAAGAAACAACTCTGCATTCTCCAGCACTCCGTGGGACATCTGTGTAAAGGAGAAGTTCCTGGAATCTCCTGTTGTTGCAGAATCTTCAGGTTCTTCCACCTGGAGGCAGCCATTTTGCACCTTCATCCGGGGTTTAGTGGGTTCCTGCCCCCCCTGGACACTTTTGTGACTCTTGGACTGGGTCCCCTTCCTTTACAGGTCCTCAGGTCCAGGAATCCGTCTTCAGTGCTTTGCAGTCATTTGTGGTCTTTGCAGAATCTCCTATCACGACTTTGATGTGTTTCTGGGGAAGTAGGGTCACTTTACTCCTACTTTTCAGGGTCTTGGGGTGGGGTATCTTGGACACTCTTAGTGTTTTCTGAAACTCCTAGCGACCTTCTACTCACTACACTGGGCCAGGGGTCCCTAAGTGGTTTGCATTCCACTTTCTTAGTATATGGTTTGTGTTGCCCATAGGCCTATAGCATCCTATTGTATTCTACAGTGTTTGCACTACTTTTCGAACTGTTTATTTACCTGATTTTGGCTTGTGTGTATATTTTGTGTATTTTAATTACCTCCTAAGGGAGTATATTCTCTGAGATATTTTTGGCACATTGTTACTAAAATAAAGTACCTTTATTTTTAGTAACTGAGTATTGTGATTCTTATGATATAGTGCTATATGACATGAGTGGTACAGTAGGAGCTTTGCATGTCTCCTAGTTCAGCCTCAGCTGCTCTGTTATAGCTACCTCTATCAGCCTAAGCTGCTAGAACACTACTAATATACTAATAAGGGATAACTGGACCTGGCACAAGGTGTAAGTACCATCAGGTACCCACTATAAGCCAGGCCAGCCTCCTACATTGGTGTTGCAGGGGTGGGATAAGTACTTTTAACTGCTTTATCACTTTGTCATACATATACCAAATACTTCAGAATATACACAGTTAACCTAAACAGTTTAACTTTCTTTCTTTAAACTTTCTAAAAAGTTTCTGAAAAGTTTTGAAAAGTTTGAAAATGTTTTTCTCTTTTCTTTAAAAGTTTCTAAACTTTTTTTCTCTCTGTCCTAAACCCTTTCTAACAATCATGTCTGCAGTAGAACGTACTCCCACATTTGTCCAGGCAACCTATGGTAGTTTAAACTTTAAAAGCTTGAGGGGTCTCTTCATTGAAAGAGGATTAAGCATTGGTAAGAACCCTACCAAAGGTCTTCTACTTAGCCCCTTCCTAGAAAGTAACCAAAACCAGTCTGGCCCATCCCAGGATCCGGAGGTAGAGGAGGTGGGTACCCAGCAAGACTCAGAGGAGTCCCCTGAGGATGCTGGGGAGGGTTCATCCAAAGACCTGCCAGCTAACAGGCCATCTAGTGACACTGGTAGTGGGAGGGGGTCACACACTAGGAGGGCACCTTTCATTCCTAAAGGCTAGGTTACTAGAGTCCAGCCAGTTAAAGACAGGTCACACTCTGCCAATTACCACATTTCTTCTGTGTCTCAGAATTCCCAAGCCTCCCACCCTGAGGACAACATTATGGAAAGGGAACTCGGAAGGTGAGGTTGGAAGAGGCCAGACTGAAGCTAAAACAGCAGCAGCTGACCTTAGACAGGGAATCTCTAGATGTAGAGAGGGAAAGGCAGAGGTTGGGGTTAGTTCCCCATGGTGGCAGCAGCAGTGTTTTTGATAGCAATCCGGTGAGAGAACAAGATTCCAGAAACCTGCATAAGATAGTCCCCCCTTACAAGGCGGGGGATGATATTAACAATTGGTTTTCTGCACTAGAGAGGGCCTGTATGGTACAGTTGGTCCCTCAAAGGCACTGGGCTGCTATCCTGTGGCTATCTTTCACTGGTAAGGGTAAGGATAGGCTCCTTACTGTCAAAGAAAGTGATGCTAATAATTACAAAGTTTTGAAGGATGCACTCTTGGATGGATTTGGCTTAATCACTGAACAATATAGGATTACGTTCAGGGACACCAGAAAAGAGTCCTCTCAAGACTGAACAGACTTTGTAGACTGTTCAGTGAAGGCCTTGGAGGGTTGGTTACATGGCACTAAGGTGTCTGACTATGAAAGCCTGTATAATCTAATCCAGAGATAGCATATTTTGAACAATTGTGTGTCTGATTTGTTGCACCAGTACTTGGTAGCCTCAGATCTGACCTGTCCCCAAGAATTGGGAAAGAAGGCAGACAAATGGGTCAAAACAAGAGTGAACAGAAAAGTTCATACAGGGGTGACAAGGATGGCAAGAAGAAGGATGGTAAATCTTCTGACAAGGGTGGGGAAAAAGATAAAAAACATTCTGAGTCTTCATCAGGCCCACAAAAATCCTCTGGGGGTGGTGGGTCCAAATCCTCTTCCCACAATCAAAAGAAGCCATGGTGTTATTTATGTAAAAGTAAAGGCCATCGGGCAAGTGATTCCACTTGTCTAGAGAAAAACACCAAGGCTCCCACTACCACAACCCCAACTGCAACCTCTAGTGCCCCTAGTAATAGCAGTGGTGGTGGGTAGTCTACTACAAATAGCCAATCTAAAGATGTAGCTGGGCTCACCATTGGTAGTGTAGTTGGGGTTGGTCTTGTTAGGGAGACCACAGAGGCTGTTTTAGTCTCTGATGGTGCTATTGACTTCGCCACCTTGGTTGCTTGTCCCCTTAATATGGGTAAGTACAAGTAACTTCCCCTAATAAATGGTGTTGAGGCCTACAGGGACACAGGAGCCAGTGTCACTATGGTGATAGAGAAACTGGTTCACCCTGATCAACACCTACTTGTTCAGCAGTACCGAGTGACTGATGCTCACAATAGCTACCCCATGGCTGTTGTGAATCTCAACTGGGTAAGGGGGGTTACTGGTCCAAAGAAAGTTGTGGTAGCCACTGAATTACCTGTAGATTGCTTACTAGGTAATGATTTGGAGACATCAGCTTGGACTAAAGAGGAGTTGGGGGCTCATGCAGCAATGCTGGGCATTCCTGGGCATATTTTTTACTTTGACAAGGGCTCAGGCCTAGAAGCAAAAAGGACAGGGAAACTTGGATCCTGGAACAATGGACCAAGTGCTCCCAAAAGCTAGAGGTAGTAAGGGTAAATCCTTGCCCACTATCCCTTCCTCTCCAGAAGATTCCCCTTTTGAGGAAGAGGAATCCTCTCCCTGTGCAGAACCTACACCAGATGAGCTGGCAGCAGACACTGCTGAGCTTGTGGGTGCAGGGGGGCCTGCCAGGGAAGAGCTGAGTGTGACACAGCAGACCTGTCCCACACTAGAGGGTTTAAGACAGCAAGCTGTCAAACAGCAGAATGGGAATGTCAGTGATAGCCATAAGGTGTATGGGGAAGATAACCTCATGTATACTGAGTCAAGGAACCCTAAACCTGGAGCTGCCAGGAGATTGGTCATCCCTTTGCAGTATAGGGAGTTTCTTCTAACCTTGGCACATGAGATTCCTTTGGCTGGGCATTTCGGCCAGAGCAAAACTTGGGACAGGCTTGTTCCATTGTTTCACTGGCCTCATATGTCAGAGGACACTAAAGAGTTTTGTCGCTCTTGTGTGACCTGCCAGGCCAGTGGTAAGACTTGTGGCACAGCTAAGGCCCCCTTAATTCCACTCCCTGTGGTTGGGGTGCCATTTGAAAGGGTAGGAGTTGACATAGTTGGCCCCTTGACCCTCCAACAGCTTCAGGCACTAGGTTTATCCTTGAGGTAGTGGACCATGCCACTAGGTATCCTGAAGCGATTCCCTTAAGGACCACTACAGCGCCTGCAGTGTCAAAGCCCTCCTGGGAATCTTTTCCAGGATGGGCTTCCCTAAGGAAGTGGTGTCAGACAGAGGTAGTAAATTCATGTCTGCATACCTCAAAACCATGTGGAAGGAGTGTGGTGTAACTTACAAGTTCACAACTCCTTACCATCCACAAACAAATGGTATGGTTGAGAGGTTTAATAAAACTCTCAAAGGTATGATTCTGGGACTCCCTGAAAAACTCAGAAGGAGATGGGATGTCCTGTTGCCATACCTCTTTTTTGCTTACAGGGAGGTACCCCAAAAAGGAGTGGGCTTTAGCCCCTTTGAACTCCTCTTTGGGCACCCTGAGAGAGGTCCCCTTGCACTTGTGAAGGAGGGTTGGGAACAACCTTTAAAATCTCCAAAGCAAGACACGGTGGACTATGTACTTGACCTGAGATCCAGGATCGCCGAGTACATGAAAATGGCCAGTAAAAACCTTCAGGCTGGCCAAGAGCTCCAAAAGCAATGGCATGGCCAGAAGGCGGTCCTGACTCAGTACCACCCAGGACAGAAGGTGTGGGTATTGGACACTGTGGCCCCAAGAGCACTCCAAGACAAATGGAGTGGACCCCATCTCATTGTTGAGAAAAAGGGTGAGGTTACCTACTTGTTAGACCTGGGCACTGCCAGAAGTCCCCTTAGGGTGCTTCATGTCAATCGCCTAAAACCCTACTATGACAGGGCTGACTTAACCCTGCTCATGGCAACTGATGAGGGACAGGAAGAAGAGAGTGACCCTCATCCTGATCTCTTCTCCACCACTAAAGCAGATGGCTTAGTGGAGGGAGTGGTGCTAGCAGATGTCCTTCTGCTCAGCAGTAAGGCAAACTGTGTAAATCTCCTAGGCCAATTTTCTGACCTCTTCTCACTGATACCAGGTACAACTATTTGGTGTGAGCACACAATCAATACTGGAGACAGTTTACCTATCAAAAGTAAGATTTATAGGCAGCCTAACCATGTCAGAGATTGCATAAAACAAGAGGTAGAGAAAATGCTCGATTTAGGAGTGTTTGAGCCTTCAGAAAGCCCATGGGCTAGCCCAGTGGTGCTTGTCCTAAAACCTGACAGTAAAGATGGTACTAGAGAAATTAGGTTTTGTGTTGACTACAGATGTCTCAATCAAGTAACCAAAACTGATGCTCACCCTATACCCAGGGCAGATGAGTTAATAGATACACTGGCTTCTGCCAAGTATCTAAGCACTTTTGATTTAACTGTAGGGTATTGGCAGATTAAATTATCAGAAGATGCTAAACCTAAAACTGCATTTTCCACCATTGGAGGGCACTATCATTTCACTGTGATGCCCTTTGGTTTGAAGAATGCACCTGCCACTTTTCAAAGGTTGGTGAACATAGTCCTGCAAGGTTTGGAAGCCTTTAGTGCAGCTTATCTGTATGATATAGCTGTCTTTAGCTCCACCTGGGATGAGCAACTGGACCACTTATGGAAAGTTTTGGAGGCCCTGCAAAATGCAGGGCTGTAGGAGGCTGGCCTGGCTCATAGTGGGTACCTGATGGTACTTACACCTTGTGGCAAGTCCAGTTATCCCTTATTAGTAGATTAGTAGTGTTCTAGCAGCTTAGGCTGATAGAGGTAGCTATAGCAGAGCAGCTTAGGCTGAACTAGGAGACATGCAAAGCTCCTACTATAGCACTTATATCATATAGCACTAGATCATGAGAATCACAATACTCAGAGTTACTACAAATAAAGGTAAAGGTGACCGCGCTGGAGCAAAACTGCAACAAAGTAGCAAAGATGACTACTGCGACCTTGTAAGGCTGATCCTGCAGCCTTCTCAACTGTTTTCCTGGTGGTGCATGCTGTGGGGGTAGTCTGCCTCCTCTCTGCACTAGAAGCTCCGAAGAAATCTCCCGTGGGTCGACGGAATCTTCCCCCTGCAACCGCAGGCACTAAAGAACTGCATCACCAGTCCTCTGGGTCTCCTCTCAGCATGACGAACGAGGTCCCTTGAACTCAGCAACTCTGTCCAAGTGACTCCCACAGTCCAGTGACTCTTCAGTCCAAGTTTGGTGGAGGTAAGTCCTTGCCTCCCCACGCTAGACTGCATTGCTGGGAACCGCTTGTTTTGCAGCTACTCCGGCTCCTGTGCACTCTTCCAGGATTTCCTTTGTGCACAGCCAAGCCTGGGTCCCCGGCACTCTAACCTGCAGTGCATGACCTCCTGAGTTGTCCTCCGGCGTCGTGGGACCCTCTTTCGTGACTTCGGGTGAGCTCCGGTTCACTCCACTTTGTAGTGACTGTTCCGGCACTTCTGCGGGTGCTGCTTGCTTCTGAGTGGGCTCTTTGTCTTGCTGGACGCCCCCTCTGTCTCCTCACGCAATTGGCGACATCCTGGTCCCTCCTGGGCCACAGCAGCATCCAAAAACCCTAACCGCGACCCTTGCAGCTAGCAAGGCTTGTTTGCAGTCTTTCTGCACGGAAATACCTCTGCACAACTCTTCACGACGTGGGACATCCATCCTACAAAGGGGAAGTTTCTAGCCCTTGTAGTTCTTGCAGAATCCACAGCTTCTACCATCCGGTGGCAGCTTCTTTGCACCCACAGCTGGCATTTCCTGGGCATCTGCCCACTCCCGACTTGATCGTGACTCTTGGACTTGGTCCCCTTGTTCCACAGGTACTCTCGTCAGGAAATCCATCGTTGTTGCATTGCTGGTGTTGGTCTTTCCTGCAGAATTCCCCTATCACGACTTCTGTGCTCTTTGGGGAACTTAGGTGCACTTTGCACCCACTTTTCAGGGTCTTGGAGTGGGCTATTTTTCTAACCCTCACTGTTTTCTTACAGTCCCAGCGACCCTCTACAAGGTCACATAGGTTTGGGGTCCATTCGTGGTTCGCATTCCACTTCTAGAGTATATGGTTTGTGTTGCCCCTATCCCTATGTGCCCCCATTGCATTCTATTGTGACTATACTTTGTTTGCACTATTTTCTATTGCTATTACTGCATATTTTGGTATTGTGTACATATATCTTGAGTATATTTGCTATCCTCATACTGAGGGTACTCACTGAGCTACTTTTGGCATATTGTCATAAAAATAAAGTACCTTTATTTTTAGTATATCTGTGTATTGTGTTTTCTTATGATATTGTGCATATGACACTAGTGGTACTGTAGGAGCTTCACTCGTCTCCTAGTTCAGCCTAAGCTGCTCTGCTAAGCTACCTTTTCTATCAGCCTAAGCTGCTAGACACCCCTATACACTAATAAGGGATACCTGGGCCTGGTGTAAGTACCACTTGGTACTCACTACAAGCCAGTCCAGCCTTCTACAAACCTTGCGATTTGATCTGCATAGCCATTTCCTATTGACACAAAGGTGGTCATTACAACCCTGGCGGACGGTGTTAAAGCTGCGGTAATACCGCAAATAGGCCAGCAGACAAAAAAAGGGAATTATGACCGTGTCGGAAACCGCCAACATAGACAGCCACTTTAACACTCCGACCGCCACGGTGGTACAGACAAGCAGCATGGCGGTCACCGCCAACATACAGGCGGAGGACAATGTACCGCCCACAGTATCACAACCAGCCAATCCGCCACCTTTTCCGGGGTGGATTCACGGTGGATAAAAACACGGTGGAAACAGCTTTTGCAATGGGAAAACGCTCACCTTAACACACTCCACAAGGAAGGAGGCCACCATGGAGCCCGAACTACAAATCCTCCCTGCACTTGTCTTCCTGCTCCTCTACGATCACCAGCAACGTAGGCGCCGAAGACAACGGTGAGTACTGCACCTACGACATAGGGGAGGCAAAAGTCAGGGGGGGACACACGCAACACCCCCAACCCCAACCCGACCCTCACCCACTACAACACACACACAAATGCATTTCCAAACAGCACAGTAACAACCCACAACCCCCCCGGAAGAATGCAAAGACAAAGGAAATTAGTTCAAACATTGTAATGTATCAAAATACAGTGAGCAAATATATACAGATATATATAAACATTCTAAAAATCATACATCACGATTAGTACTGCAGGTATGCACATATCAATGTCCGTGGACCACTGTGCCCAGAATGCATGGGCGAGGCCCACACTAGATACCTGCCCACAAACGAAGAGAACACTGCAGGGGCATCAGATAGAAATACAACAGGCAGGGGGAAGGGAAGGGGGGGGCACCTCAGCCAGGTTACAGCACCACGCCAGATCCACGACGGGGCTCCATGGCCATTGATGTATCCTGGGGAGTGCAAAGCCACAGTCTCTCAAGTCTCTACAGTGGGTGGTTTGCCCACTGTACCATCCTGGGGAGTGCAAAGCCACAGTCTCTCAAGTCTCTACAGTGGGTGGTTTGCCCACTGTACCATCCTGGGGAGTGCAAAGCCACAGTCTCTCAAGTCTCTACAGTGGGTGGTTTGCCCACTGTACCATCCTAGGGAGTGCAAAGCCACAGTCTCTCAAGTGGATAACAGTCTCTACTGGTTCTGGAGGGGGACTGGTGCCCAGAGTGCTTCATCCTGTGAAGGACAGACAGAGTGGATGCATGTCTCCACTGGTTCTGGAGGGGGAATGGTGCCCTGAGTGCATCACGTTCCCCGTGACGGTCCCAGTTCCGTCACTGTCCCAGCTGCACATGGGCTAACGATGCTTGATTTGCCCTGTTCAGCGGTCTTCACCATGGCGGTCTTTGCCTTGTTCAGCGGTGCTTGCCTTTGCTGTCTCTGACCTGTTCAGCGGTGCTTTGCCATGGCGGTCTTTGCCCTGTTCAGCGGTGCTTGCCTTTGTTGTCTCTGACCTGTTCAGCTGTGCTTTGCCATGGCGGTCTTTGGCCTGTTCAGCAGTGCTTTGCCATGGCGGTCTTTGCCTTTGCTGTCTCTGACCTGTGCAGCGGTGTGTGGCATTACGGTCCCTCAGTGCCCAGCGGGGCTGTGGCTGCCAGGGCCCTCCAGGTCACTGACGCTGGTCTCCGGACCAGTGACGATACTGCTGCCCTCCAGGGCACTGACTCTGGCGGTAGTCTCCTGACCAGTGACAATACTGCTGCCCTCCAGGGCACTGACTGTGCCAGGGCACTGACTCTGGCGGTGGTCTCCGGACCAGTGACGATACTGCTGCCCTCCAGGGCACTGACTCTGGCGGTGGTCTCTTGACCAGTGACGATACTGCTGCCCTCCAGGGTGCTGACTCTGGCGGTGGTCTCCGGACCAGTGACGATACTGCTGCCCTCCAAGGCACTGACTCTGGCGGTGGTCTCCTGAACAGTGACGACAGTGCTGGCGGTGGCGTCCCGGCCGGCGGGGAGGATGGCGGCCTTCTCCGCTGTGCTGCTCTTACCAGACTTTGGAGACTTCTTCGGTCCCTTCACCACCTTGGGAGGAGTCACAGCTGACTCGGCACTCCCCCCGGGACCCTTGTGTGCTGTTTTGCCGGCAGGAGTCTTCACCCTCTCCCTTCGGCCACTTTCCAACTTAAGGTGCTTTACAGGGGGTGGACTGGCAGTGCTTTGGCTCCGCGTCACACTGGCTGCCCTGGTGGCCGGTGCACTCCACACACCTTTAACACGCACCACTGGTACCGAACTTTTTTTGGCTGAGGTGCTACTACGGGACCTATGAATTGGAGGGGTGGGGGTGGTGGTAAAGCGGTCAACGTTGCTGAGGAAGAGTTTCTGACGAACACTGAGATGGGTAGCTGGAGGGGGTCTGGGAGTGGAGGAAGAGGAGGTGGTTGTAGGAGGTGTAACTTTAGGTGATTTGTGTGCAGGTACTGGAGGCTGTCGTGAGGTGGATGGATGTTGGGTGTGTGGGTGCCCGCGTTTGTGTACTTTGGGAGGGGGTGTCACAGACACACTGGGAGTGGACACAGGGGACGTGTAAATGGTAGTGGGGTGGTGAGTGCAGGTGAGAAGGCTGTGGTGCAGGGTGTTCTGGTGCGAGTCCTAGTGCCTGTAGATGTAGTGCATGCAGGTGAGAGTGTAGACGACACTGGGAGGGAGGAGGGAGACGACGAGGAGGGGGACACAGTGGAGGCAGTGGATGTTGCTGTGTCTGTATGTGGGTGATGCTTGTGTGAGTTCCTGTGGGTTGTGTGGTGCTTATGTTTGCCTGAGCTACTTTTGTGTGTTGAGGTGTGTGCATGCTTGTATGATGGTGTGCTTGGGATAGGCTGGGGTACAGGGGACAGGGTCTGGGTGGAGGAAGTTGGAGGGGGGGGGAGGCTAGACACAGGGACAATGGCTGCCATCAGTGCTGAGGCCAGAGATTGCAGAGTTCAATGAAGGGCAGCCTGACCAGAATGAATGCCCTCCAGGAATGCATTACTGTGTTGCAACTCCCTTTCTACACCCTGGATGGCATTCACAGTGGTAGACTGCCCAACAGTGAGTGACCTGAGGAGGTCAATGGCCTCCTCACTGAGAACAGCAGCAGGGGTGCCTGGGGCATGGGCTGAGGTGCCTGGGGCGAAGATGATGCCCACCCTCCTGGGTGAGCGGGCACGGAGCGAAGGCTGAGGGGCTGCTGGGAGGGCGGTGCTGGTAGGGGGGCTGGCGGCTCTACCTGTAGAAGTGGGGGGCACAGATGGTGCCACCACCACAAGGGAGCTCCCATCGGCGGACGAGTCCGTGTCGCTGTTTGGTGATCCGGTGACCGACGTGAAGCTCCCCTCTCCCTCCGTCCCACTGGTGTATTCAGAGTCTGTGGTGTGGCCCTCCATGGCCATGTGGGATGCAGCTCCCTCGTGCTCCGGTGCCACTGTACCTCCGCCTGATGATGCTGATGCACAAAAGAACAGGGAAAGCACAAAAAGGGGGGGACGACGACAGAAGAAAGACAGGTTGAGTGCATGGCTTACCGCTACCGTTGGCGGACAATACAGACACAGCAGCCCCCTGCTCTACGCCGTGCTCTTGGCCTCTACAGTTCCAGGGATCTGTCCTACATGGCTATGGTGGACATCTGCACACATAGATGACACAGGGGCATGTAAACCTGGACTTGGCACTCTACAGAGGTGGGGTGGAGTGCCACATGGCCTGCATTACGGAGGGGCCTAGCCTACGTAACTCGCCCTGGCCTAGGGAAACACACAGCCCTCCTCCCCCACTCAGACCCCTCCACTGCTTGCAAAGTCTGCAGAATGAGAGTGTACTCACCCCCTTGTGTCTGCTGTGATGCCCTCAAGCACCCATTTAACTCAGGGTAGGCCACCCCCAGGATCCGGAACATCAGGGGGGTCATGGTGCGACAGGCACCCCTCCCACGTTGGGAGGCCATCCCCAGCTGAGCCTCTGCCGTCTTCTTGCTCCAGCGGCGAATGTCCTCCCATCTTTTATGGCAGTGGGTGCCCCGTCTCTGGTGGACCCCCAGGGTCCGGACGTCCTTGGCGATGGCACGCCATATGTCCTTCTTCTGGTGGGCGCTGACCTACATGACATGTACAGGGGAAGAAGAGAATTCATTACCAACTGCACCGTCAAAGTGAGTGGCCCCCACCCCTACCCTTGCCATGTGGCACATGCATTCACAGTCCTTCATGCACGCAGAACTCTGCCCCCGGAGGACCGTAGAGTAGCGTGTACTGGGCAGGACCCTGTCGACTAGCTTCTCCAACTCCTGAGCAGTGAAGGCAGGGGCCCTTTCCCCAGACGCAGCAGCCATTGTCTCTTCCAGACCGAGGTCACAGCAGCACTTGCAGTGTAGGTCCTCTCCTGTCGAAGATCAGGTATCGAGTGATTGAACAGATAGAAAATGGCGGTAACGTCCGCGGCGGTGACGTCCACGGCGGTGCGTATCATCACCGCCGGCGCACTTCATCATTGGCTCCTGGGACCCATAGGGTCCAATGTTAACCAATGCAGCATTGCGCCGCGGTCTACGACCGCCTACCGCGACGGTGTACAACGCCAGCACAGATACCTCACATCCCATTGTCCCACTTTAGAGGTCAGGCAGCCGCCATTTCAGGGGCCCACATGGCTTCATTTACTACTGCATCACACATACCTAGGCCTACACACATACAGGAAGAGTTTTGTATTTGGTGTTGTGTTCTGTGTAGCTGTGGGTACATACCTGGGAATTTGTTGACTCTGTGGTCGCTGTTGTCCTTCTTAGGCACCGTCAGCTGGGACATTTGAGGAGATGGTCGAATCCTCCGGTGTACCGACCGCTGGTGGACTTGTTAACAATGAAGGAGCGACATTTGATCATCACCTACAGGTTTGACCGTGCCACAATCCAGGAACTGTGTACCCATTTGGAGCCAGACCTGATCTCACCAATCCGCCATCCCACAGGAATACCCCCTGAAGTGCAGGTGCTATCAGTGCTCCATTTCCTTGCAAGTGGATCATTTCAAACAACTGGGGCCATGGCATCAGGGATGTCCGAGCCTATGTTTTCCAACGTGTTGTCCAGAGTGTTGTCTGCCCTGCTGAAACACGTAAAGGAGCTACATCGTTTTCCCTCAGGTGGAGGATTTGGCTACAGTGAAAGGTGACTTCTATGCCCTGGGACATATCCCCAACATCATAGGTGCCATTGATGTCACCCATGTAGCTCTGGTACCCCCACGGAGGAGTGAACAGGTGTACAGGAACCGGAAGAGTTATCATTCGATGAATGTACAGATGGTATGTTTGGCAGACCAGTACATCTCGCAGGTAAATGCTATGTTCCCTGGCTCAGTGCATAACACCTACATCCTGCAGAATAGCAGCATCCCGTATGTGATGGGTCAACTCCAGAGGCACCGTGTGTGGCTATTAGGGGACTCTGGTTATCCCAGCCTGTCATGACTACTGACCCCAGTGAGGAATCCCAGGACCAGGGCAGAGGAACGCTAAAATGAGGCCCATGGGTGGACTAGGAGGGTGATCGAACGCACCTTCGGCCTCCTGAAGGCCAGGTTCAGGTGCCTCCATATGACAGGTGGTTCCCTATTCTACTCACCAAGGAAGGTGTGCCAGATCATCATCGCCTGCTCGATGCTTCACAATCTTGCTTTGCGACGCCAGGTGCCTTTTCTGCAGGAGGATGGCCCAGATGGCGGTGTTGTGGCAGCTGTGGAGCCTGTGGACAGTGATGAGGAGGAAGCTGAGGAAGAAGACATAGACAACAGGGAGTCAGTCATACAGCAATATTTCCAGTGACACACAGGTGAGAACATTTCTTTTTTACCATTACATTCACCTTCACACTTCAACCTCTATCATGTCTGTCATTCCATAGCACTATTTGGTCACTGAGTTGTACCTTTCCATTACGGTTTCACAGGTGTGGTTACCAACGTGTGTCATCTGCTTGCATCCTTCATGGACTTGTGATGTGTGACATAGGTATGTTGGCATTACATTTTAAAACGCATTTTGTCACTGTCATTGCTAATACACATTTTCAAAATCACAGACTGACTCCAGATTGTTTTGTGGTTCAAGGGTGTTTATTGAAGTGCTAATTATTGGAGGGGGTGGCAAAATGGTGATGGGTGATGGTGGAGGAATGTCCATGGCAGAGTCCAGTCTATTAGTCTCACAGGTGCACTGCCCATATGGGCATAGGAAGTGGAGCTGGGGCCGTTCCAATCTGGACAGGGTAACAAAGTGGGACAGTGGGATAACAATCAGGGTGGTCTCATTTCCTGGAGGGGGTCTTTCCATCTTGCTCTGTCCTGTTCCTGGATCTCAGGGACCGCTTGCGGGGTGGTTCTCCGTCTGCAGGGGGTGGGGTGCTGGTGTGGTGGTCCTGTGGCGGGGCGTCCTGTCCACTAGCGCCGGCGGAGGTGGTGGGCAGTTCATCGTCCAAGCTAGTGTCTGGGGCCCCTTGGAGTGCCACGGTGTACCTCATGGTCTTTCGTATGTCCTTCAGCACCCCTACGATGGTGCCCAGGGTGGAGCTGATGGTTCTGAGCTCCTCCCTGAACCCCAAATACTGTTCGTCCTGCAGGGGCTGGGTCTCCTGAAACTTGGCCAGGACCGTAGCTATCGTCTCCTGGGAGTGGTGGTATGCTCCCATGATGGAGGAGAGGGCCTCGTGGAGAGTGGGTTCCCTTGGCCTGTCCGCCCCCTGTCGCACAGCAGCCCTCCCATTTCCCCTGTGTTCCTGTGCCTCCGTCCCCTGGACCGTGTGCCCACTACCACTGCCCCCAGGTCCCTGTTGTTGTTGGGGTGGTGGGTTATCCTGGGTTCCCTGTAGTGGTGGACACACAGCTGATTGACGTGTCCTGGGGACGGAGGTATGGGCCCGCTGGGTGGGTGCTGTGCTGGTATTACCAGTGGGGGGAAGGTCAGTGTTGGGCTGTGCCTGTGCAAGGGGAACCGACTGTCCCGAGGCCCACGATGGTCCGGGCTGGTCATCTGGATCCAGTTGGCCAGAGCTGCTGTCATCACTGTGGGCCTCTTCTGTGGGTGGAGTGGAGATGTCTGGACCCTCCTGTGTGGTGATGTTATGTAGTGGTCCTGCAGGGGTATAAGAGCATGATTATTTCATGTGTGTGTGTCATGGTGTGCAATGGGTGGGTGAGCGTGTACCCCAGTGCTAGCATTCCTGTGTGGTGGCTTGTGTGATGATGGTTGAGGGAGGTGTTTTGGGTATGTGCAGTGGGCATGCTTTAGTGATGGGTGTTCATGCTTAGTTGTGTCATGGAGGGCTTGGTGTTGGGATGTGTGGTTTGTGTTATTAGTACATTAGTGAGGAGTTGGAGTGATAGGGGAGGGGGTGAGGGTGGGGGTGTGTGATAGCATGCAGGTGTGGTGGGGGATATGATAATTAAGATTTGACTTACCAGTGTCCATTCCTCCACCAACTCCTCCGAGGCCCTCTGGATGCATGATGGTCAAGACCTACTCCTCCCATGCTGTTAGTTGTGGGGGAGGAGGTGGGGGTCCGACGCCAGTCCGCTGAATCGCGATGTTGTGCCTGCAGACCACTGAACGCACCTTCCCCCATAGGGCGTTCCACCTCTTCCTGATGGCCTCCCGATTTCTTGGATGCTGTCCCACAGCGTTGAGCCTGTCGACGATTCTTCGCCATAGCTCCATCTTCCTGGCTATGGAGGTGTGCTGCACCTGTGCTCCAAATAGCTGTGGCTCTACCCCTATGATTTCCTCCTCCATGACCCTGAGCTCCTCCTCCGAAAACCTAGGTTGTCTTTGGCATGACATGGGGTGGTGTAGGTCATGTGTGGGGTGGTGTATGTGTTGATGAGTGTGGTGATGTGTGGTGGTGTGGGGTGTTTTGAGCGTGGATGTTGTATGGGTGATGGTGTTGTGTGCCTCTGTGTGGTGGGGTTGTCTATTGCTGTGGTCTCTGTCTGTCGCCTTCGTCTATAGTTTTTGGTCGTAGGGGTTTGTGGGTGATGTAGGTGTGTGTTTTATATTGTGTTGGGTGTGTGGGAGTGGTGGTTGTATGTGTATCAGGTGTGTGGATTTGGAATTGTCCAATGTGGCGGTGTTTTGGAGATGTGTGTGTATTTTGAGCGCAGCGGTGTGTACCGCCAATGGAATACCGCGGTTGAAAGACCGCCGCGTGGATTCGTGAGTCGTGATAGCATGGGAGTGTTTCTGTTGGCGTGACGGTGGAGGAATTGGGTTTTCGCCAGTTTATCACTGACCTTTGTTGTGGCGGACTTGTGTGGGTGTCTGAATTTCAGCGTATTCCGTGCTGTGGGTCATAATAGCTGTGGTGGAATTCCGCTGCCGCGGCGGTCTATTGGCGGGCTTCTGCACGGCGGTAAGCGCCTTTTACCGCCAATGTTGTAATGACCCCCTTTATGTCCGTTCTTTCCCAAATGGTTCAGTAAGGCAATTGTGTCCTATCTGCAGTCATCTTTTGTTCTGGACGCAATCAGTAAGTCATCAATATATTGCACCAGAGTCGAACTGAAAGGCAGTTCTAATGACTCCAAGTCCTTCTTCAATAACTGATTAAAGATGGACGGTGACTCAGAAAACCCTTGAGGAATTCTGTACCAACTGTACACCTTGTCCAGGAATTTGAAACTGAAGAGAAATTGTCTGTCCTCATGAAGAGGCACCGAAAAGAAAGCTTCTGATAAGTCTACAACGGTGAACCATTCGGCATCACACGGAACCTGAAACATAATCACTGCTGGGTTCGGTACTATGGGGCAACACTTTACCACAATCTTGTTTATGTTCCTTAAATCCTGCACAATTTGAACCTTCCCACAAGGCTTTTTCAGACCCATTATCGGTGAATTACATGGGCTGCTCAATACCTCTTTCAAAACTCCTTGCTTTACAAAATCCGCAATTATTTGCGACACCTGGATAAGGACATCTTGTGCCATGTGTTACTGTGGCACCTGGGGAAACACTACATTTGGCTTCACTTGTACTTTAACAAGTTCCACTCCTTTTATCAGTCCCACTTCCTTTCCTGTTATATCCCACACTTTCTCTGTCACTTTCCCTTGTAACTCAGGTGGCAAGTCAGTCACTGTAAGCATTGGGAATAAGGTTATCAAAGGGTAATCTTCAGTTGCGGTCTCCGTCTCTAATTCTGAGAAATGACTGTCATCCCCTTCATCATCACTGTTTGTCTGCACCTCAATTCCATTGTTGGAACAGGTAATCAAACATTTCGTCTTGCATAATAAGTCTCTTCCCAGTAGGGACACAGGACTTGAATCGCAGACTACAAACTTATGCAGTCCCTGAAAGTTGCCAATCTCAACTTGCACTGGATCTGTGATCGGATTTGTCAAATACTGGTTTGCTACTCCTACCACTCTTATGGTACGCCCTGAAAGTGGCAGTTTCGGAACCTCTGCACTTCTGACTGTAGAGCGTGTAGCTCTGGTGTCAACCAAGAAGGAAACCTTGTGACCCATCACCTTTCCCTCTACATAGGGTCCCCTCTGGTCCACTTCTAAGGACGCTGCAAGCCTGCACTCTTTACTGTCTGAACTGTCATCCGACCATTCATCATTCATTCCATCTTCACCACGCAATGGAAATTGCTGTACTGTAATATTTTGGCTCACTACTTGACCTGTGACCTGCTGATGAAGCATCACCTGTTGCTGTCCCATTGGAGCTAATGGTAATTGCATTTGCTGTCTAGGTACCGTGGAAACCTGCTGTTGAACTTGCTGCATTTGTGCTGGTTGAACATGCAGCATTTGTATTTGCTGCATGGGCTGTAGCCCCTGTATCTGAACCATGTTATTCTGGAAGTTCTGATTTTGACCTCTCATTTTTGGACCTCTCACGTTTTGAAATGTACCGACATCAGTGCTTTGTTGAACAACACCATCATGCACCACATTTGGGCATTCCCGCTTCCAATGCCCCACGCCCCCACACGCATGACATGGTGACATCGTTTGCATCCCCTGTCCATCATTTTGGACTACAACAGTGTTCAACTCTGGACCGCGATTCACAAAACCTCGACCTCTCGGTTGCGCCTGAAACACACCATTCCCTTGTGGTTGTTGCTGTACCATCTGCTGGATTCCATTCCCTTGCATATCTGCCTGCGCTGCCCTTATCTGCATCACCATCACTTTCTCCTTCAGTTTTCTCTGCTTCAGCTCAATCTTGTCACTACAGTATTTCACATACTGTAATACCTCATCATTCGGCTTCGCTTGGCAAAAGATCAAATGATTCTTAATCATCTGGCTAACCTCTGGTCTCAGCCCTTCAACAAATCTAAACACAAGATGGTTCATGTCTTTCGGCTCAATAGTCTCAGTGCCACTGTAATGCTTGAACGCTTTCAATAACCTCTCATAGTAAGCATGGATTGATTCTTTAACCTCCTGTGAGGTCTGGTCGATTTTCTGCCAATCTGTCACCTTCGGCTACACCTTTTGCTTTAAAACCTCAATCACTTTATGGTAGTACTTCATCACCTCCTCAGAAGGTGCTCCGGTCGCCTTATCTCTTGCCGGCTCCTGTGTCGTCCAGTCTACACCTCTCTTGCACTCAAGCCATAAGTCGGGCGGAACAATGATCTCAAACAAGGTATTCAAATCTTCCCAGAGACATTTTGCACGTTTCACAAACCTATCCGTCTGCTGATACCATTCTCCCTTAACCTGGGATAATCATTTGTAAATGACAAAATGTCTCCCCTAGACCATGGTACATGAACCAGAACCCCTCCTGCTGTTTCTCTCATTGGGAGTATCTTTACTGTCCCAGTGTCTGGTGAGGCTTTAGTCGGACTTGATCCCGGACTGTCGCCTTTTTCCTTATCTCTTTTCTTTGCCCATCTGCCTTCCCACTTTTCTAGGGCTCCCCAGATCTGAGCACTTTGCAGTATTTCTTTAAGGTGCGCCCTTATTCCAGCCGACCTCATGTGATCAAAATCTTTAGAGTCGAAGTCTAGTTTGTAACTTATTTTCAAATGTTTAGTATTCTCAATGTCAATATTGTATTTGTCTGCCAGGTTCGCCAACCTCTGATGCACCTTGCCCACTTCTTTAGTAATCTTGGGGCACAGATACCTTAACTCTGCTTCTGTGTACGATTCTAATCTGTTTACCCCTAATGTCCCTTCTACTAGTTCAGCAGCTTCCACACCCAGTCTCACAAAGTTCAGGTACTCATCTTTTTCTGACCTTTCTGGCTTCTCTGCAGTTACTGCAGTCTTTTGTGAAGAGTGAGTTTTTTCTAACCACTCGTTCAATTGTTGCACCGTAAAACCTTGCAACAAAATATTCCCTGCATGCATCATTGGCGACTGTGAAGCATTCGTACTCATTGTCTGTGGGGTTAGTACACCTAGCCCTGCCTGTCTCATTGCCTCCAAAGGTGTTTCAACTGGACTAAGGTCTAACAAAGACCTTGGTCTTTCA
Organism: Pleurodeles waltl; assembly: GCF_031143425.1. Lineage (NCBI taxonomy): Eukaryota > Metazoa > Chordata > Amphibia > Caudata > Salamandridae > Pleurodeles > Pleurodeles waltl. The sequence goes on along the minus strand of NC_090440.1, from coordinate 1,399,834,836 downwards.
ACTGCTTGCTCTCCCGGGGCCATTAACTGGGGAGTTCCTATGGACCCTCCTCTTATTGCATCTTGGGTCATTACTCCCTGATCACACATACCAGGCTTACCTGGTACATACAATGGCACCGGTGGACCGACAGTAATTGGTAATGATATGGCAGCTGGTGTCTGACCTGGTCCCAAACCCAGCGGAGCAGTAACTCCCAGAGCATGACTCACTGAGGCTGGGGCAGGTACTAATGGAGGTCCTGCTGCTGGGCTATACCCTGGTATCAACTGTTGCTGCGGCTGGGGCAGCAATTGTGGAGTTGGCTCAATCTGCACTAACCTTGATTTTGTATATATCGGGTCAGGCGGCACTATCAGATTTGTAGTAGTCTCTAGTACTGGGACGTCTGGATAGATTCTCTGTATCTGCGGTGGAGGTTGCAACTGTATCTGCATGTCTGGCGCAGTCGGTACACTGACACCATTCTGTATCAAACCCATATCACTAGTCTGTACTGTATCAGTAACTCCCTTCTCCTGCGTCTGGTCCCCAGGACCTGCACTGGTGATCGGGACATTTTCATCTACTGCATAAGGTGGCGGGCGATCATGCAATAACTGATTAAGAAACTCTTCATCGTCTGAGTCATCTTCCTCTATCCAAGACCTCTTAGTCTCTTTAGGCTTATTAGAGTTCTTGTCTGTCTTACAGGTGGCTTTCTTCCCCTGCGTCCCATCGCCCTGTGCTATTGCTGGAAACAATTTGAGTCCGTCAACTATTCCCTGTCTCCACATTTTGCTCTCATTGTCCCATCTAGCCTCAGCTAAAGTATTTTCTGCCCTTTTCATTCTCCTCTCGAATTTCTGTTGTCTCTGTTTAATAGCCATTAAATCCCAGACTGCTAAAGCATCGTACTTAGCTTGCCTTGGAGGTGGCTTTTGTACACTTAACATCCAACTTAAATTCTCTAAAATTCTCATATTGAACGTTCCATGCTCCGGAAACGCCAAACATCCCTCTTTTTCTGTCAGTTTGCGCCACTGTTTCATCCATAAGCAAGGTGCAACACCCTTTTCCTCCATGACTATATAAGCTGGACTACCCTCAGGCGGTGTAGGCTCCCCTTCACTCGCCATAATGTATGCGTCTCCTTTCAGAGAGCTCCTAAAAGCTTTGATAAAATTCATTTTTACGTCTTTTCTTTTGTTTGTATTTAATCAGAAAGTGACTTTTATTCCCAGGACACTCTTCACCTACCTTTCTCAACCTATTGCCTCTCACGGACTGAAGCCAATCCGTGCGCGACCCCTCTCGTCAACTGACCTATCTCAGCGCGGCACCACTGACGTCACACTCACACACTGCAGCTGACAAAGTCTTGGGGATCGTCCCCCCTCACTAGATTCACACCAAACTAATGCAAAACTACTGTGAGCACCTTTAACAACAACAACAACAACTCAAATTTGCCGGTTTACTATAGGAAGGGTACACATTTGCTTCAGAACTTTACAGAGATTTCACTTGAAGCCTCGCCGCTACTCTCTCCTTCTCAGTTCCCCCACCCGCAAGCAGACTTCGACCCGCAAATCCTACTCTCGACTTGTCAATGGGTCGTTCTAGTGCACTTTAGAACTTGCTAAATCTCCATCAAAGGTTTCATTCACACATTTAGACTCAAACTCGACTTGTCAACCACGCCCGATTGACCTATTAAACCGCACAAATTACAACATAAACCCAAGTGTCTCCTACACTTTATCAATATACTCGTGAGTCTTAGACCACAACGGGTCCGTACATTAACAACCAACCACGTGGATAATTTTGGAGCACAAAGCGCCACACTCATATGAAGTACGCCGGCTTCCCTACTCTCATACTGCGGAGTACGCCTACTCCTTCTAAAACAACATTACCTGGCCTAAACACACACAAACTTCAAAAACCACCTGCAAAATGCATAAGCTGAGCAAGCGCAAATCCTACACCACACATGCTAAAACGCCGAGAACATCCCCAACTCACTTAGGCAGGCTCCGAGATCCCAGGAAAGTCATGGTGAATTTAGAAACGCATCATACCTCCAATTTGCATTATCTCAGAAAAACAATTTAAACAATAATTCTCCGTCCTAGGGCCCCAAAGGGCCAAACCGCTGCTCTGCTACCAGAACTGCTAACGCGTCCCTTTATGATAATTTATTACCCATCAGGACTGGTTTACAGCCAATTAATCTTTCGACCCGGTTGAGAGATACCTTAGGACGAGATAGCTAATCAATATGTCAATCAATACGTCAATAATGTCATTAATATTTAACACAACAATACATTTCACTTTAGTCAAAGTCACTAATCAATTCAAAACACTACCAGGACCTTGCAGGCATGAATTACTACACCAGTTTAATAGAATTTTATGAGTTTTATTCCCTATTAGTTACAATTGTAAAAGCAGATGTGTTAATCTCAAAAGCAAGAAACATAATACCATAGTCACGATATGGCAACTTTGATCAAATTTCATTAAGGCGAGAATCACAAACATCAAAACATAACACGGCGTAAACATATATCAATTTAGCAGAGTGTCAATAACGCGTCAGTTCAACAAAACATAGATTCAGTTGTTTGTCTATTTGTGTCAATTTAGTGAACACCTGTCGTAACCACTAATTAGCATTGGCATGTTGGGCTTCATGCAAAACAATTTAGAACACCAATTTGGAAAACATCTAGCTATGGTCTCTGTCAAAAGTAAGCAGTTGGTACCTAGAAAGGAAAAGCAAATATACAAATTACATTTTCATTGTTATAGTTACCCTCCAAGGTTTAGGTCAGTGCACAGGTTCAGTCTTCGTCTTCAGGACACCAGTCAAATCACCATCAGTCAGAACTCAGCTCCGGGGCAAAAAGGGGCACTTCCCTCATAAGGAGGTAAAGTATAAATGGGCAATCTAAGGAAAAGGATGGTTTAAGTAAAACCAAAGTAAGTCACCAAACAGAGTGACACAGTTTCTGGATAAAATCAATAGCATTCCCTACCTAATTCTAAAAGGCTCCCCGTGTCATGGTTTTTTATCCCTTTTTCGTTGTACATTCCCCTAAAATTCTATTGGTCATTGGTTATATCCCACTATCTTTACCCAGTTGGAAGATGGATTATGTCATTAATCTTTCACCCCATTTTATTTTACAAGCTTTTTATTGGTCCACATGATCAACGTCTTCAGAGGTAGCACGTCCGGTATGATTTCCTCCTTTTGTAATTCTTTGCACATCTTTTGGTCAGTAGCTGTTTGAACGACCTTGTACATTACATTAATCTACACTGTTTCATTTTGTCTAATATTTTCAACAAGCAATGTGGATTTCATGGGAACGGATCTACTATGGTTACATTCAGCTTCTAGTTTGAAGAAAACAAAGGGTCATGTCCTTTTGCGAGTCAGCACAGTGCAAGAAAGGAAAAATAACTATGCTAACTTAAGGCCTACGAGGATTTCATCAAAAATCCAATAATCCAATCATTAATAATTAGTGTAAAACTTAGGTGGTCATTACAACCCTGGCGGTCGGTGTTAAAGCGGCAGTAAGACTGCCAACAGGCCGGCGGTAAAAAATTAGCAATTAAGACCGTGGTGGAAACCGCCAACAAAGACAGCCACTTTAACACTCCGACCACCACGGCGGTACAAACAAACAGCGTGGCGGTCACCGCCAATAGACAGGTGGAAGACAAAGTACCGCCCACAGTATCACAACCTACCAATCCGACACCTTTTCCGGGGCGGATTCACCGTGGATAAAAACACGGCGGAAACAGGATTCTGAAGGGAAAACGCTCACCTCTACACACCCCATGAGGAACTAGGACACCATGGAGCCGGAACTCCAAATTCTCCCTGCGATATTCTTCCTGTTCCTCTACCAGGAGCACGAACGCCGGCGGCGAAGACCACAGTGAGTACTGCACCTATGACACAGGGGAGGGGGGAGGCAAAAAACAGGGACACACACATGCAATACCCCCACCCTCACCCACTACAACACCAACATGAATACATGTTTATTTATACATGATAGTTACACCCCCAACCCCCATGGAAGAATGCAAAGACAAAAGGAAATTAGTGTAACCATAGAAATATATTAATAGCAAGTATGCAAAAAAATATATATACACCATTAACACCAAGCATAGTAGTCAAGGTAGTGCTCCAATTAAGTCCGTGGAACACTGGGCCCACACGGTATGGGCGAGGCCCACACAAGATCCCCGACCATGACGGAGAGAACACTGCAGGGGCATCAGAGAGCAAGCAAACAGGCACCTCAGGGGGAGGGAAAGTGCACAACGCCAATTCCACAAGAGGGCCACATACCCACTGTTCCATCCTGGGGAGTGCAAAGCCACAGTCTCTCAAGTCTCTACAGTGGGTGGGTTGCCCACTGCCATATCCTGGGGAGTGCAAAGCCACAGTCTCTCAGGTCTCTACAGTGGGTGGGTTGCCCACTGCCATATCCTGGGGAGTGAAAAGCCACAGTCACTCAAGTCTTTCCAGTGGGTGGGTTGCCCACTGTTCAATCCTGGGGAGTGCAAAGCCACAGTCTCTCAAGTCTCTACAGTGGCTGGTTTGCCCACTGTTCAATACTGGGGAGTGCAAAGCCACAGTCTCTCAAGTGGATAACAGTCTCCACTGATTCTGGAGGGGGCTTTGTGCCCAGAGTGCTTCATCCTGCTAAGGACAGAGGTAGTGGATGGATCTCTCCACTGGTTCTGGAGGGGGCTTTGTGCCCAGAGTGCTTCATCCTGCTAAGGACAGAGGTAGTGGATGGATCTCTCCACTGGTTCTGGAGGGGGCTTTTTGCCCAGAGTGCTTCATTCTGCCCGTGATGGACTCAGTAGCGTCAGTGCCGTTGGCGCTCATGGGACAGCGGTGCTTGAGACGGCGGTGCCCTGTTCAGCGGTGCTTGAGACGGCGGTGCCCTGTTAAGCGGTGCTTGGAGCGGCGGTGCCCTGTTCAGCGATGCTTGGAGTGGCGGTGCCCTGTTCAGAGGTGCTTGAGATGGCGGTGCCCTGTTCAGCTGTGCTTGTAGAGGCGGTGCCCTGTTCAGCGGTGCTTGAGGCGGCGGGCTACTTTGCAGTGACTCAGCTGCTGGCGGTCCTCTCTGTCCCAGCGGGGCTTGTGCTGGCGGTCCTCTCTATCCCAGCGGGGCTTGTGCTGGCGGTCTTCTCTAGCACAGCGGGGCTTGTGCTGGCAGTCCTCTCTGTCCCAGCGGGGCTTGTCCTGGCGGTCCTCTCTAGCCCAGCTGGGCTTGTGCTGGCAGTCCTCTCTAGCCCAGCGGGGCTTGTGCTGGCGGTCCTCTCTAGCCCAGCAGGGCTTGTGCTGGCGGTCCTCTCTGTCCCAGCGGGGCTTGTGCTGGCGGTCCTCTCTACCCTAGCGGGGCTTGTGCTGGCAGTCCTCTCTAGCCCAGCGGGGCTTGTGCTGGCGGTCCTCTCTGTCCCAGCGGGGCTTGTGCTGCCGGGCCTCATGGGCAGCGGGGATGATGGCTGTGGCCTCCTGGGCAGCGGGGATGATGGCTGTGGCCTCCTGGGCAGCGGGGATGATGGCTGTGGCCTCCTGGGCAGCAGGGATGATGGCTGTGGCCTCCTGGGCAGTGAGGATGATGGCGGTCTCCTCCGCCGTGCTGCTCTTCCCAGACTTTCCTGCTTTCTTGTGGCCCTTCCCCTCCTTGGAAGGTGTCGCAGCTGACTCCACACTCCCACCGGGACCCCTGGGAGCGGCTTTGGTGGCTGGAGTCTTCCCCCTCTCCCGCCAGGCACTGGCCAACTTCTGATGCTTCACAGGTGGGGGACTGTCTGTGCTGTGGCTCCATGCCACACTGGCTGCCCTGGTGGCCGGTGCACTCCAGATTCCGGTGACTACAGGCACCACTGGTCCCGGAGATGTTGTGGCTGAGGTGCTAGTTCGGGACCTAGGAGATGGACGGGGTGGGGGAGGTGTGGGAAAGACGTCAAGGTTGGACAGGAAAAGTTTTTTGGAGACACTGGGACAGGTAGCTGGGGGGGTTTGGGAGTGGAGGAAGAGGTTGTGGTTGTAGGAGGTGTTCGTTTGCTGACTTTGGGTGAAGGTGCATGCGCTGGAGGCTGTCGTGAGGTGGATGGCTGTTGGGTGGGTGTGTGCCTGCGTTTGTGTATCTTGGGAGGTGGCGTCACAGACACACTGGGAGAGGACACAGGGGACGTGTGAATGGTAGTGGGGTGGTGACTGCACGTGAGCGGGTGTGGTGGTGGGTGTGCTGGTGATGGACGTAGTGGCTGTAGATGTAGTGCATGCAGGTGTGAGTGTACACGAGACTGTTTGGGAGGAGGGAGACGAGAAAGAGGGGGACACAGTGGAGGAAGTGGATGTTGGTGTGTCTGCATGTGTATGATGCTTGCGTGAGTGCCTGTGGGATGTGTGGTGCTTATGTTTTGCCAGAGCTTCCCTTGTGTGTTGACGTGTGTGTATGCTGGTCTGAAGGTGTGCTTGGGATAGGCTGGGGTACAGGGGATTGGGTCTGGGTGGAGGAAGTTGGAGGGGGGAGGCTAGAGACGGGGACAATGGCTGCCATCAGTGCTGAGGCCAGAGTCTGAAGAGCTCGCTGAAGGGCCGCCTGACCAGAATGAATAGAGCTCGCTGAAGGGCCACCTGACCAGAATGAATGCCCTCCAGGAATGCATTAGTTTGTTGCAACTGCCTTTCTACACCTTGGATGGCATTCAAAATGGTAGACAACAGGGAGGGACCTGAGGAGGTCAATGGCCTCCTCACTGAGGGCAGCAGGGGTGACTGGGGCAGGGCCTGAGGTTCCTGAGGCGAAGGTGATGCCCACCCTCCTGGGTGAGCGGGCACAGGTCAAAGGCTGAGGGGCTGCTGGGAGGGCGGTGCTGGTAGGGGGTGTGGTGACTGTACCTGTAGATGCAGGGGGCACAGAGGTTGCCGCCACCACAAGGGAGCTCCCATCAGAGGACGAGTCCGTGTCGCAGGTGTCAGCTCCTGTCACCGTGGTGGAGCTCCCCTCGCCCTCCATCCCACTGGTGAACTCCGAGTCCGTAGCTTCGCGCTCCAGGGCCATGTGGGATGCAGCTCCCTCCTGCTCCAGTGCCACTGCTCCTCCGCCTGATGATGCTAATGCACACAAGAACAGGGAGACCACAAAAGGGGAGGGACGACAGAAGAAAGACATGTTGAGAGCATGCATTACCACTACCGTTGGCGGACACGACAGACACAGAAGCCCCCTGAACTATGCCGCGCTCTTGGGCTCCACTGTTCAATTCCTGGGAAATGGCCTACTAGGCTATGGATGACATCTGCACATATGGATGACACAGGGGCATGACTAGGTGTAGTTGGCATTCTACAGAGGTGGGGTGGGGTGCCAAATGGCGGGACGGAGGGACCTTGCCTAATAAACTCGCCATGGCCTAGGGAAACCCACAGCCCACCTCCCCCACCCAGACCCCTCCACTGCGCAAAAAATCTGCAGGATGAGAGTGTACTCACCCCCTTGTGGCTGCTGTGATGCCCTCAAGCGCCCATCCAACTCCGGGTACACCACCGCCAGGATCCTGAACATCAGGGGGGCATGGTGCAACGGGCACCACTCCCACGTTGGGAGGCCATCCCCAGCTGAGCTTCCGCCATCTTCTTGCTCCAGCGGCGAATGTCCTCCCATCTTTTCCGGCAGTGGGTGCTCTGTCTGTGGTAGACCCCCAGGGTCCGGAAGTCCTTGGCGATGGCACAGCAAATATCTTTTTTCTGACCTACATGATTTGTACAGGGGGAAGAAAAACGTATTACCAACTGCACTGTCACAGTCATTGGCCCCCATCCCTATCCTTGCCATGTGGCACATGCACTCACCATCATTTCATGCACCCCGCACTCTCCCCCATTCCTTCTTACATCCACCCCTCTCCACACAGGCATAGCCCATACAGCATGCTCCCAGTGTGCTTACCTGTTTGTCTGGAGGACCGTAGAGTAGCGTATACTGGGGGAGGACACCATCCACGAGTTTCTCCAACTCCTCCGATGTGAAGGCAGGGGCCCTTTCCCCAGACACTCAAGCCATTGTCTCTTCCAGACCGTGGTCACAGCAGCACTTGCAGTGTAGGTCCTCTCCTGTCGAAGATCAGTTATCGAGAGATTCAACAGATAGAAAATGGCGGTCACGTCCTGCAGCGGTGCGTACCGTCACCGCCGGCGTACTTCGTCATTGGCTCCTGGGACCCATAGGGTCCAATGTTAACCAATGCAGAATTGCGCCGCGTTCTTCGAACGCCAGCGCAGTTACCTCACATCCAATTGTCCCACTTTTCAGGTCAGGCAGCCGCCATTTCAGGGGCCCACATGGCTTAATTTTTAACTGCGTCACACATACCTAGGCCTAGACTCAACACACATACAGCCCACTTTTTGGATTAGGAATCCTGTTCTGTGTAAGCTGTGGGTACGTACCTCTGAGTTGTTTGACTCTGTGCTCGCTGTTGTCCTTCATAGGCACCGTCCGCTGGGACATGTGAGGAGATGGCAGCATCCTCCGGTGTCCCGCCCTGCGTTGGTTGACCTGTCGAAAATGCAGGAAAGACATGTGATCATCACCTACAGGCTTGACCGTGGCACAATCCAGGAACTGTGTACCCAGCTGGAGCCAGACCTGATGTCAGCTATCCGTCATCCCACAGGAATCCCCCCTCAAGTGCAGGTGCTGTCAGTGCTTCATTTTCTTGCAAGTGGGTCATTTCAAACAACAGTGGCCATAACATCAGGGATGTCCCAGCCTATGTTTTCCAACGTGTTGTCTAGAGTGTTGTCTGCTTTGCTGAAACACATGCGGAGCTACATCGTTTTCCCTCAGGTGGAGGATTTGCCGACAGTGAAAGGTGATTTCTATGCCCTGGGACATATCCCCAACATGATAGGTGCCATTGATGGGACACATGTGGCTTTGGTCTGCCCCCACAGGAGTGAACAGGTGTACAGAAACTGGAAGAGTTATCATTCGATGAATGTACATATGGTATGGTTGGCCGACCAGTACATCTCCCATGTGAATGCCAAGTTCCCTGGCTCAGTGCATGACGCCTACATCCTGCAGAATAGAACCATTCCTTATGTGATGGGGCAACTCAGGAGGCACCATGTGTGGCTATTAGGTGAGCACCTGGAAGCAAGACAGTGGGAATGGTTGTCTGGGTCTGGGGATATCCCTACAGGTTAGTGTGTGTCTAACAGTTGTCCCTCGCCATTTGCAGGTGACTCTGGTTACCCCAACCTGTCATGGCTACTGACCCCAGTGAGGAATCCCAGGACAAGGGCCGAGGAACGCTACAATGAGGCACATGGGAGAACTAGGAGGGTGATCGAATGGACCATCGGCCTCCTGAAGGCCAGGTTCAGGTGCCTCCATATGACAGGTGGATCCCTATTCTACTCACCAGAGAAGGTGTGCCAGATCATCGTGGCCTGCTGTATGCTTCACAACTTGGCTTTGCGACGACATGTGCCTTTTCTGCAGGAGGATGGTCCAGATGGCGGTGTTGTTGCAGCTGTGGAGCCTGTGGACTGTGAAGACGAGGAAGCAGAAGAAGAAGACATGGACAACAGGGACTCAGTGATCCAGCAATATTTCCAGTGAAACACAGGTAAGAATACAAACCTGCCTACTACATGTACTTAAACACTACTTCCTCTCTACTGTCTGTCATTTTCACCCAGTGTATGGTCACTGAGTTGTCACTTTCCCTTACGATTTCACAGATGTGGGTCCCAATGTGTGACATCTGCTTTGATTCCTCATGGACTACAGCTGTGTGACATAGGCATTTTGACATTACAAATGAAAGAACTTTTTGCCACAGTAATTGCTAATACAGTATTCTGAAATCACAGACTGACTCCAGATTGTTTTGTGCTTTAAGGGTGTTTATTTTAGTGCTCAATATAGGAGGTAGCAAAATGGTGAGGGGTGATGGCGGAGGAATGTCCATGGCAGAGTCCAGTCTATTAGTCTCACACGTGCATTGCCCAAATGGGCATAGGAAGTGGAGCTGGGGCAGTTTAAGGATGGACAGGGTGACAAAGTGGGACAGTAGGATGACAATCAGGGTGGTCTCATTTCTTGGCAGGAGTCTTGGCATCGTTCTCTGTCTTTGTCCTGGATCTCAGGGACTGTTTGCGAGGTGGTTCTCCCTCTGCAGGGGGTGGGGTGCTGGTGTGGTGGTCCTGTGGCAGTGCCTCCTGTCCACTAGCACCGGCGGAGGTGGTGGGCAGTTTATCATCCAGGCTAGTGTCAGGGGCCCCTTGTTGTGCCACAGTGTCCATCCTGGTGTTGAGTACTTCCTTCAGCACCCCTACAATGGTGCCCAGGGTGGTATTGATGGTTCTGAGTTCCTCCCTGAAGCCCAAATTCTGTTCCTCCTGCAGGCGCTGGGTCTCCTGAAACTTGGCCAGTACCGTTGCCATCGTCTCCTAGGAGTGGTGGTAGGCTCCCATGATGTTGGAGAGGGCCTCGTGGAGAGTGGGTTCCCTGGGCCTGTCCGCCCCCTGTCGCACAGCAGCCCTCCCAGTTCCCCTGTGTTCCTGGGCCTCCGTCCCCTGGACCGTGTGCCGACTACCACTGCCCCCAGGTCCCTGTTGTTGTTGGGGTGGTGGGTTAGCCTGGGTTCCCTGTAGTGGTGGACACACTGCTGATTGACTGGTCCAGGGGACGGAGGTATGGGCCCGCTGGGTGGGTGCTGTGCTGGTGTTTCCAGAGGGGGGAAGCTCTGTGGTGGCCTGTGACTGGGTGAGGGGAACCGACTGTCCCGAGGTCCCCAATGGGCCCGGCTGGTCATCTAGATCCAGTTGGACAGAGGTGCTGTCATCAGTGTGGGCCTCTTCTGTTGGTGATGTGGATATGTGTGGACCCTCCTGTCCGGTGACGTTGGGTAGGGGTCCTGCAGGGGTATTAAAAGGATGTTTATTACATCTGTGTGTGCCATGGTGTGCAATGGGTGGGTGACCGTGTACCCCAGTGCTTGCATTCCTGTGTGGGACCTTGTGTGATGATGGTTTAGGGGGGTATATGGGTATGTGCAGTGGCCATGCTCAAGTGATGGGTGTCCATGTTTTGTTGTTGCATGCAGGGCTTGGGGTTAGGATGTGTGGTTTGTGATGTTGGGACATTTGTGTGGAGTTAGAGTGATGGGGGTGAGGGTGGGGGTATTTGATAGCATGCAGGTAGGGTGGGGGATGTAATAGTTAAGATTTGACTTACCAGAGTCCATTCCTTCACCTACTCCTGCGAGGCCCTCAGGATGCAGAATCGCCAAGACCTGCTCCTCCCATGTTGTTAGTTGTGGGGGAGTAGGTGGGGGACTGCCACAAGTCCGCTGAACCGCAAGGTGGTGTCTTGAGACCACGGAACGCACCTTCCCCGTAGGTCATTCCACCTCTTCCTGATGTCCTCCCGATTTCTTGGGTGCTGTCCCACTGCGTTGACCCTGTCCACTATTCTTCGCCATAGCTCCATCTTCCTTGCAATTGAGGTGTGCCGTACCTGTGATCCGAATAGCTGTGGGTCTACCCTGACGATTTCCTCCACCATGACCCTGAGCTCCTCCTCCGAGAACCTGGGGTGTCTTTGCCGTGCCATGGGGTGGTGTAGGTGATGTGTGGGGTGGTGTGTTGGGTGATAAGTGTGCTGATATGTAGTGGTGTGTAGTGTGAGGTGCGTAGAAGTTGTGTGGGTGATGGTGTTGTGTGCCTGTGGATGCTAGTATTGTTGATGGTGGTGTCTCTCTCTGGCCTTCTCTCAGTAGTTGTGGTCATAGGGGTTTGTGGGTGATGTGGGTGTGTGTTTTATATTGTAATGGGTGTGTGGGAGTGGTGTGTGTATGTGCATCAGGTGAGTGTATTTCGAATTGTCCAATGTGGCTGTGTTTTGTATGTGTGTGTATTTTGAGCGCAGCGGTGTGTACCGCCAATGGAATACCGCGGTTGAAAGACCGCCGCGTGGATTCGTGTGTCGTGATAGTGTGGGCGTATTTCTGTTGGTGTGACGGTGGAGGTTTTGTTTTCGCCAGTTTATCACTGACCTTTGGTGTGGCGGACTTGTGTGGGTGTCTGAATTTTGGCAGATTCCGTGCTGTGGGTCATAATAGCTGTGGTAGTTTACCGCGGCCGCGGCGGTGTGTTGACGGTCTTCTGCATGGCGGTAAGCGGCTTTTACCGCCAATGTTGTAATGACCGCCTTATTCTTTTATAGATATTTATAACATTAGTCATTTTTATTAGTCCACATATATATTGACGGCCACTCCCCGTGGTCACATTTCAAGTGCACGTTTAAGCAAAAATTCATTACTTCAGTTTTTATGTGGCATTATCACACATTAATTCATAAACATTTCCTGTTAATATAGATTATATAAGCTACGCTCTTTCAAAAGCATTGAGGGGAGGTTGAAACGGGAGGCTCCCTGAGGTTAGGATTTTCCAGTCCTCTTTTATTATCTTTTTTTATAATGTTAGATGCATGGTTGAAGGTTGTAACACAGATTATGTTGTCTTTGCTACTAGTCCTGGCAGAGGGTTGCAATAACGTTTCCCTATTGCTTGACCGAGCTAGCTTCTCAGCTCTTCTTGTGAGGTATGTGGGGTATCCTTTGGCCCGTAGTTTGTCAGTAAGTTTCATGGCATGTTTCTTGTAATCAGTTAAGTCCTTGCCTCCCCTCCCCAGACAGTAATCCTGTGCACCGCGTGATCTGCAGCTACAGGGGCTTCTGTGCACATTTCTAAGAAATCCTGCATGCACATCTGAGCCTAGGTCCCCAGCACTCCGTCCTGTGATGCTCTGCTCCGTGAGTTGATCTCCGGTGTCGTGGGACCTCTCTTTGCAGTGTTGAGACGACCGCTTTGTTCAGTCTTCTTAAACCCGTGTTCAAGGACTTCTGCTGGGGCTTCCTTCCTGTCTGTGGGCTCTCTATGTTGCTGAGGGCCCCCTCTGTCTCCTCCCCCAAGTGGCAACATCCTGGTCCTTCCAGGGCCAGGGCAGCACCCTTTTTCTCCAATCGCGTCTCTTGCAGGTAGCAAGGCTTGTTTGCAGTATTTCGCCACGGAAACAAATCTGTATCCTCCAGCACACCGTGAGCCATCTTCTGCATGAAGAAGAACTTCCTTCCTCCTTTCGTTGTTGCAAAACTTGCAGCTTCTTCCAACCGGAGGCAGCCCTTTTGCACCTTCATCCGGGGTTTAGTGGGCTCCTGCTCCCCCTGGACACTTTAGCGACTCTTGGACTTGGTCCCCTTCCTTTGCAGGTCTTCAGGTCCAGAAATCTATCTTCAGTGGTTTGCAATCTGTTGTGGTCCTTGCGAAATCCTTTATCACGACTTTAGTGTGTTCTTGAGGAAATAGTAGTATTTTACTCCTACTTTCCAGGGTCTTGGGGTGGGGTCTCCTTTACACCCTTAGGGGGTCATTCTGACCCTGGCGGTAATTACCGCCATGGCGGAGGTCGGCGGTAGCACCGCCAACAGGCTGGCGGTGCACCGCTGGGCATTCTGACCGCGGCGGTTCAGCCGCGGCCAGAAACGGAAAGTCGGCGGTGTACCGCCGACTTCCCGCTGCCCTTGAGAATCCTCCATGGCGGCGGAGCGCGCTCCGCCGCCATGGGGATTCTGACACCCCCTACCGCCATCCTGTTCCCGCCAGGAACAGGATGGCGGTAGGGGGTGCCGCGGGGCCCCTGGGGGCCCCTGCAGTGCCCATGCCAATGGCATGGGCACTGCAGGGGCCCCCGTAAGAGGGCCCCACAAAGAATTTCAGTGTCTGCTTTGCAGACACTGAAATTCGCGACGGGTGCAACTGCACCCGTCGCACCTTCCCACTCCGCCGGCTCCATTCTGAGCCGGCGTCCTCGCGGGAAGGGTGTTTCCCGCTGGGCTGGCGGGCGGACTTTCGGCGGTCGCCCGCCAGCCCAGTGGGAAACCCAGAATGACCGCCGCGGTCTTTTGACCGCGGTACGGTCTTCTGGCGGTTCCCGCTTGGCGGGCGGCTACTGCCGCCCGCCAAGCTTAGAATCACCCCCTGAGTGTTTTCTCACACTTCCAGCGACCCTCTACACACTACAGTTGCCTAGGGGTCCATTTGTGGTTCGTATTCCACTTTCTTAGTATATGGTTTGTGTTGCCCCAGGCCTATTGAATCCTGTTGTGTTTTACAGTGTTTGCACTACTTTCTGACTGTTTTACTTACCTGATTTGGTTAGTTGTGTATATTTTGTGTTTGTTACTTAGCTCCTAAGGGAGTATATCCTCTGAGATATTTTTGGCACATTGTCACTTAAATAAAGTACCTTTATTTTTAGTAGCTATGAGTATTGTCTTTCTTAGGATATAGTACCTATATGATACAAGTGGTAGTACATGAGCTTTGCATGTCTCCTAGTTCAGCCTTGGCTGCTCTGCTATAGCTACCTCTATCAGTATAAGCTGCTAGAACACTACTGCACTCTACTAATAAGGGATAACTGGACCTGGCATAAAGTGTAAGTACCTTTGGTATCCACTACAAGCTAGGCCAGCCTCCTACATCCAGGATACTTTGCATTGACTTTGGAGCCATACTGGTCTGGCAGACACACTATCTGCACATTGATCGAGTAAAAGCTCTTTCATTTCCTGAACAGCTGCTCATTTCTCCGGGGGAGGGTGTAGGAAAAACCATCTTGCCTGGCATGTTACCCCCATTTTCACTGTATGTATGTGTGTTTTAGCCCTTGTGTCACTGGGATCCTGCTAGGCAGGACCCCAGTGCTCATAGTATGTGCCCTGTATGTGTTCCCTGTGTGGTGCATAACTGTCTCACTGAGGCTCTGCTAACCAGAACCTTAGTGTTTATGCTCTCTCTGCTTTCTAAATTTGTCACTGCAGGCTAGTGACTACATTTACCAATTCACATTGGCACACTGGTACACCCATATAATTCCCTTGTATATGGTACTTGGGTACCCAGGGTATTGGGGTTCCAGGAGATCCCTATGGGCTGCAGCATTTCTTTTACCACCCATAGGGAGCTCAGGCAATTCTTAAACAGGCCTGCCACTGCAGCCTGAGTGAAATAACGTCCACGTTATTTCACAGCCATTTTTCACTGCACATAAGTAACTTATAAGTCATCTATATGTCTAACCTTCACTTGGTGAAGGTTAGGTGCCAAGATACTTAGTGTGTGGGCACCCTGGCACTAGCCAAGGTACCCCCACATCGTTCAGGGCAAATTCCCTGAACTTTGTGAGTGCGGGGACACCATTACACGTATGCCCTATACATAGGTCCCTACCTATGTATAGCGTCACAATGGTAACTCCTAACATGGCCATGTAACATGTCTAAGATCATGGAATTGTCCCACCAATACCATTCTGGCATTGGGGGGACAATTCCATGATCCCCCGGGTCTCTAGCACAGAACATGGGTACTGCCAAACTGCCTTTCCGGGGTTTACACTGCAGCTGCTGCTGCTGCCAACCCCTCAGACAGGTTTCTGCCCTCCTTGGGTCTGGGCAGCCCCGGCCCAGGAAGTCAGAACAAAGGATTTCCTCTGAGAGAGGGTGTTACACCCTCTCCCTTTGGAAATAGGTGTGAAGGGCTGGGGAGGAGTAGCCTCCCCCAGCCTCTGGAAATGCTTTGATGGGCACAGATGGTGCCCATCTCTGCATAAGCCAGTCTTCACCGGTTCAGGGATCCCCCAGCCCTGCTCTGGCGCAAAACTGGACAAAGGAAATGGGAGTGACCACTCCCCTGACCAGTACCTCCCAGGGGAGGTGCCCAGAGCTCCTCGAGTGTGTCCCAGACCTCTGCCATCTTGGATTCAGAGGTGTTGGGGGCACAATGGACTGCTCTGAAAGACCAGTGCCAGCAGGTGACGTCAGAGACTCCCTCTGATAGGCTCTTACCTTTCTTGGTAGCCAATCCTCCTTTCTTGGTAGCCAAACCTCCTTTTCTGGCAATTTAGGGTCTCTCCTCTGGGGTATTCTTCAGATAACAAGTGCAAGAGCTCACCAGAGTTCCTCTGCACTTCCGTCTTTGACGTCTGCCACTGACTGCTCCAGGACGCCTGCAAAACCGCAACAAAGTAGCAAAACGACTACCAGCAACATTGTAGCGCCTCATCCTGTTGGCTTTCTCGACTGTTTCCTGGTAGTGCATGCTCTGGGGGCTGTCTGCCTTCACCCTGCACTGGAAGCCAAGAAGAAATCTCCCATGGGTCAACGGAATCTTCCCCCTGCTAACGCAGGCACCAAAAGACTGAATCACTCGTCCTCTGGGTCCCCTCTCATCCTGACGAGCGTGGTCCCTGGAACACAGTAGCTAGATCCAAGTGACCACCACAGTCCAGTGATCCTTCAGTCCAAGTTTGGTGGAGGTAAGTCCTTGCCTCCCCACGCTAGACTGCAAACCTGTGTACTGCATGATTTGCAGCTGCTCTGGCTTCTGTGCACTTCTCCAAGGATTCCTTTGTGCACAGCCTAGCCTGGGTCCCCAGCACTCCGTCCTGTAGTGCTCAACCCTCTGAGTTGGACTCCGACGTCGTGGGACCCTCCTTTGTGACTCTGAGTTGACCGCTGTCCTGAGATCTTCCAAGTGCCTTCTCTGGTACTTCTGCGGGTGCTGCCTGCTTCTGTGGGGAATCTCTGAGTTGCTGAGCGCCTCCTCTATCTCCTCCTCCAAGGGGCGATATCCTGGTCCTTCCTGGTCCCCAACAGAACCCAAAAACCTCAACCGTGACCCTTGCAGCTAGCAAGGCTTGTTTGTGGTAGTTCTGCGTGGAAACACTTTTGCCACATCCAGCACACCGTGGGACATCTTCCATCCAAAGGAGAAGTTCCTAGCCCTTTTTGTTGTTGCAGAATCTTCGGCTTCTTCCACCCAAAGGCAGCCTTCTTGCACCTTCATCCGGGGTTTCCTGGGCTCCTGCCCCCCTGGACACTATTGCGAATCGTGGACTTGGTCCCCTTGCCTTGCAGGTCCTCACTTCCAGGAATCCGTCTTCAGTGCTTTGCTGGTGTTAGTGGTTCTTGCAGAATCCCCCTATCACGACTATTGTGTCCTTTTAGGGTAGTAGGGGAACTTTACTCCTACTTTTCAGGGTCTTGGGGTGGGGTATCTTGGACACCCTGACTGTTTTCTTACAGTCCCAGTGACCCTCTACAAGCTCCCATAGGTCTGGGGTCCATTCGTGATTCACATTCCACTTTTGGAGTGTATGGTTTGTGTTGCCCCTAGACCTATGTTCACCTATTGCATCCTATTGTAATCCTACACTGTTTGCATTACTTTTCTTACTATTACTTACCTGTTTTGGGTTTGTGTACATTTAACTTGTGTATATTAATTACCTTCTAACTGAGGGTGCTCACTGAGATACTTGTGGCATGTTGTCATAAAAATAAAGTACCTTTAGTAACTCCGAGTATTGTGTTTTCTTATGATTTTGTGCTATATGATATAAGTGGTATAGTAGGAGCTTTGCATGTCTCCTAGTTCAACCTAAGCTTTGCCATAGTTACCTTCTATCAGCCTAAGCTGCTAGAAACACCTCTATTCTACTAATAAGGGATAACTGGACCTGTCACAGGGTGTAAGTACCACAAGGTGCCCACTATAAGCTAGGCCAGCCTCCTGCAGGGGGGCAAATGCAATATGTGTACCATCAATAGCCCCAATAATGTTGGGGATATGCCCCATTGCATAGAAGTCAGCTTTGGCCAAATTGTCCACCTGGGGGAAAACAATGTAGCTGCACATGTGTTTAATCAGAGCAGGCAACACTCTGGTCAGCACTATTGAGAACATTGGCTGAGACATTCCTGCTGCCGAGCCCTCTGTCACTTTGAAGACGCCACTTGCCAAGAAATGGAGCACTGATAGGACTTGCACCAGAGGGGGAATCCCAGTGGGGTGACGGATAGCAGATATCAGGTCAGGCTCCAAATGGGCACAGAGTTCTGTGATTGTGGCCCTGTCCAGTCTATATGTAGGATAATGTGCTTGTCCTCCATTGTTGCCAAGTTCACCAGGGGTCTGTACACAGGGGATGTCTCCATCTCCTATTCATCTGCAGCAGTTGTAATCGAAGGGGCAAAACGGTGAGCGGCTGGTCAGTATTCCACATTTCCAAACACCACACTGCATTGCATGTTTTGACTGTAACAGTATTGCGTTGGATAGGCCCAAATGGTGCTGATGTGTACTGTGACGCAGTTAGGTGCCATGGCCTGCCCCCGTGAAATGGCGTCCACCTGTCCTGTGTTGATGGACATGTGGAAATGAGGTAATGCCGCTGACGTGTGCCGTTGCGGGAGGTGGTCAAGTACCGCCGTGCAACTCTTCATTGGTTGTCACTGGGCCCTATGGGTTACAGTGACCAATGATGATGTACGCCTGCGGTGACGGTACGCACGAACATGGACATGACTGCCATTTTCTATCTGTTCACTCACTTGTTACCTGGCCTTCTACAGGAGAGGACCTGCACTGCAAGTGCTGCTGTGACCTGTGTCTGGAACCTACAATGGCTCGTGTCACTGGGGAAAGGGCCCCTGCCTTCACCTCGGCGGAGTTGGAGAGACTGGTGGATGGGGTCCTATCCCAGTACCGAATGCTGTATGGGCCTCCAGACCAATAGGTGAGTACACTGTGAGCATGATGAATGGGGCATGAATGCATGGAGTGTTTGTTATGAGGACCACGTGTCAGGGCGTTGTTGGAAGGGTTCTGGGCAGCGTGATGCATGTATGGTGGGCAATGTCTGTGCGTAAGGGGATGTGAGGGCTATGGTGAGCCATGAGTGTAACAGGCCAGACGGTATGATTGATATCTTTTTCCATGTTTCATTTTCTGCAGCTCAGCGCCCACCAGAAAAAGGGTATATGGCATACCATCGCCAAGGACGTGCAGACCCTGGGGGTCTATGGCAGGCGGAGCACTCACTGTCGCAAATGGCGGGAGGACCTGAGATGCTGGGCAAGGAAGATGATGGAGGCCCAGCTGGGGATGGCCTCCCAACGAGGAAGGGGTGCCCGTCAAACCCTGACCCCCCTGATGGCCCGCATACTGGCAGTGCCCTATCCAGAGCTAGATGGGTGCTTGAGGACATCATAGCAGCCACAAGTGGGTGAGTACAGTTTCCCAAAATACTACTTGCGCCTGGTGGGGTGCTCACCGGGTGGGGTGGATGGGACTGTGGGTGCCCCTAGGCCAGGCCGGACATTGCAGGGTAGGTCCCATGTTGGGCAGGGTTCTGATGTAAAATACCTCCAACCAAGCTAGTAGGCATCCACTACTGGGTAGGGGTCTGTGGGTCTCAGGTATGCTGTTATTGGCGTTAGGTATTACTGTCCATGGCCTAGTGACTAGCATAGTAACTGGTACTGCATTGCCTAGTGTGTAGGGCTGTTCCCTGTGTGTGTGTGTGTGTGTTGGTGTGTGTGTCTTATACGCCAACGGTGGTGTTGTTGCTGCCATTGACCAAGTGTATCCTTTGTCTCTTCTCCCCCCTCCTTTTTGTTTTGTCACCCTGTCCTTATGTGCATTAGCGTCATCTGGCGGAGGATCAGAGGCACCGGTGACAGAGGAAGCTGCATTCCACAGGGACCAGGAGGCCGAATCCACTGATGAAGAGGGCACCAGTGGGACGGAGAGTGAGGGTAGCACCACGGAAGAGACAGGTGGGGACAGTTAGGACAGTGATACCTCCTATGATGGAAGCTCCCTGGTGGTGGCGGACACCTCTGTGCCCACCCCAACTACAGGTACAGCCGCTACCCCCCGTACCAGCACCGCCCTCCCAGCAGCCCCTCAGCGAGTTTCTCGTGCCCGCTCACCCAGGAAGGTGGGCATCTCCTTTGCCCCAGGAACCTCAGGCCCTGCCCCAGTTAGCCCTGCTGTCCTGAGTGAGGGGGCTATTGACCTCCTGCGATCCATCTCTGTTGGGCAGTCAACCATAGTGAATGCCATCCAGGGCCTGGCATGCCGTTTGCAACAAACAAATGCATTCCTGGAGGGCATTCACTGTGGCATGGCGGCGCAACAGAGATCAATCCAGGGTCTGGCCTCCCCCCTGATGGCAGCCATTGTCCCTGTCTCTAGCCTCCACCCTCAAACTTCCTCTTCCCAGTCCCATTACCCTGAACCCCAGCCTATTCCAATCACACATTCAGACCAGCATGCCTCTCAAGACAACACAGAGGAGTGGCTCAGGCAAACATAAGCACCACACATCATCTCACAGGCACTCACACAAACACCATCCAGATGCAGACATACCAACATTCACTGCCTCCACTATGTCCCCCTCCTCCTCGTCCTCCATCTCCCTCCCAGTAGCTTATCCACTCACAGCTGCATGCACTACATCCTCATCCACTACCCAATCACGCCTATCACTACACACCCCTCACTGACAGTCACCACCCCCACATCTATGCACACGTCCCCTGTGTCCTCTCCCACTGTGTCTGTGCCCCCTCCTCCTAAAGTACACAAATGCAATCACTCAGATACCCAACAGCCATCCACCTCACGGCAGCATCCAGCCCATGCACCTGCACCCAAACACAGCAGACAGACACCTCCTACAACCACTCCTTCTTCCTCCACTCCCAAACCTTCACCCTCTTCCCGCCCCAGTGTCCCTAAGAAGCTTTTCCTCTCTGCCGTTGACCTCTACCCTACTCCTCCCGCCCCCCCACCCTTCATGTCAGACCAGGGTGGTCAGAACCCAGGCCAGCACCTCAGCCACCCAGTCCAAGGCCACAGTAGTGTCGGCAGCTACTGCAGGTGTGAGAGGATCCAGGGAACCAGCCATCAGCACTGACAGTGTGATTCGACCAGCTGCCAAAGGGAAGGGCAAGGAGGCACCACCAGCTGCCAAGGGGAAGGACAAGGAGGCACCACCAGCTGCCAAGGGGAAGGGCAAGGAGGGACAACCAGCTGCCAGCAGCAGCACCCCCAGTGGGCAGCCGTCAGAGGCTGCAGGGGAAGGGCTGAAGCCTCCCCCCACCACTGGCATCCTCGACACCAGCACTGCCACTGCCACTACTGAGCAGCCGCCACAGCCGGCGGGCAGTGTGTAGTCCTGCCTCCATGGGCTGTAGTGCGTCCAGGACCCTGCAAATCCTGTAGGTGTGACAACCAGGTTGAGAGACTCCCTAAGGACTGCATCACAGGGCACAAGGCCCCCTCCGGAACCAGTGGAAAAAGCCATCCACTCACCCCCTCCTTGCCAGGATGAAGCACAATGGGCACAAGACCCCCTCCAGAACCAATGGAAGAAGCCATCCACTCAACCCCTTCTTGCCAGGATGAAGCACACTGGGCACAAGGCCCCCTACAGAACCAGTGAAAGAAGCCATCCACTCACCCCCTCCTTGCCAGGATGAAACACACTGGGCACTAGGCCCCCTCCGGAACCAGTGGAAAAAGCCACCCACTCACCCCCTCCTTGCCAGGATGAAGCACAATGGGCACAAGACCCCCTCCAGAACCAATGGAAGAAGCCATCCACTCTCCCCATCCTTGCTGGGATGAAGCATACTGGGCACAAGGCCCCCTCCAGAACCAGTGGAAGAAGCCATCCACTCACTGCATCCTTGCCAGAATGAAGCACACTGGGCACAAGGCTCCCTCCAGAACCAGTGGGCAAACCACCCACTTGAGAGACTCTGGCTTTGCACTCCCCAGGACCAAGCAGTGGGCTAACCACCCACTTGAGAGACTGTGGCTTTGTACTCCCCAGGACCAAGCAGTGGGGAAACCTCACACTTGAGAGACTGTGGCTTTGTACTCCTAGGACCAAGCAGTAGGCAAACCACCCACTTGAGAGACTGTGGCTTTGCACTCCCCAGGACCAAGCAGTGGGCAAACCACCCACTTGAGAGACTGTGGCCTTGCACTCCCTAGGACATCGCACAGGGCATGTTGCCCCCTCCAGGACCAGTGGTGTTGTATCATCTTCCGGCTGAGGTCCCCCCCCGTTCCCCATCCCCCTGAGGTGCCTGTGTATCTTCGACCTGATGCCCCTGCAGTGTTCTCTTCGTGTTGTTGCAGGAGTCAAGTGGGGCTTTGGCCTATGTGTAGTGGCCCCATGGCCCACCGACATTGAGGACTAGGCAGTGTCCCTCCATTTGTATATATGTATATAATGTTTTGATTTTGAAGTACGAATTTCTACTATTTTAGCTTATTACACTCACTTACATCAATTCCTTTTGTCCTTGCATTATTCCTGAGGGGTACGGGTAGATATGTGATGTTATTGCATCTGCTTGTGTGTATGGTGTTGGGGGTGGGGGTGTCACTCTCATTTTCCTCCCCCCTCCCTTGTGTGCTAGGCGGCAGTATTCACCGTGGTCGTCTTTGCCGGCGTTGCTATTCGTAATGCATAAAGAGGTATTCAAACATGGGGAAGATGTGCAACTCGGGCTCCATGGCATCGTGGTTGTTCCCTGAGTCTCCAGAGGCGAGTCCTTTGCCTTCTGTATACTGTTTCCAACGTGCTTTTGATGTCGTTGGTACCACCCTGGAAAAGGTGCTGCATAGGCCTGTTGTAATAATGTGGGCGGTACATTGTCTTCCGCCTGGCTGTTTGCAGTTACCGCTGCAGTGCTTGTTGCTACCGCCGTGGCGGTCAGTGTGTTAAAGTGGCTGTCTGTGTGGGTGGTTTCCGCCGTGGTCATAATTCCATTTTTTTTACCACCGGCCTGTTGGCGGTATTACTGCTGCTTTATCACCGACCGCCAGGATTGTAATGACGGCCATAGTCCCCTGAGGAGAAAAATGATGTGTAGATAGATCCCAATAGTATAATCTCTGTTGTTTGACACACTTGCGGTACTATCAGGTACAACGGGAGATCTTCAGGGGGCCTGGCTTTAAAAATCTCAGTAAACTTTAACACTATTTCTAACAGAATTCGTACCGGCTCTTCATATATCCAGGCCATAGAAATTACAATAAGTAATTCATTTTATTCTTTCAGTCATCAACAATAAAACCATCATATTATTAGAAGACCAAAGGTGCAAACATAGTATTGCAGAATTAATAATAACTGGTGACTTTAGTCAGAATCTTTTACTTCTAGAACAACCTGATGAGCTCAGTATGAGGCATTCTCAAATATGTTCTACTATCCATAAAGGCATCTAAGTTGTGTTATTATCTCCAACAGCTATTACATACTATGGGTCTGCAAAGCTTAAATGGCCTCTTCACAGCTTAGCAACCTGCCAATTTTACAAGAATCACTAAAAGCTCAGCCACAATGCTAGATTACACCATTGTTTTATTAGCTCTTTTTCATGGAGTCAAGAGTTTACAAATCACAAAGAGGGATCATTTTTCACAAGAGACTAATATTACATTAAAATTCAGTATAACACACTCATCCCAAGCTCTGGGCCATTCATTGGATTTAAGAAAACTAAAAAGCCTTCAATGGAATTTACACATATCAGAAAGAAATGATGACTGGAAGCAGTTTACTTTGACATTATGTTTGAAAGCTTAGATCTATTGTTCCAGGAGAAGACGTGGGGTAGATTTGGACCATCACTATCAATTTTTTAATATGCAATAAAGGCAATGGAAATTTTAAATCACCTCACAATTATTTGGAAAGAAATTGGATAAAAAAGATACTCTAAAGATCTAAAACTCTGGCAAATTATGTCACTCACAACTAATAAAGGTATTCCATCCATATTCAAAGAATTTACTAGAAAGCGTAAAGAATATGAAAGACAACTATTGGAAGGAAAATGTAGGATGGAGGAGGATCGCTGGTGTAAGGTATTCATGATATGAACTACTAAGGGTCACATGAAATTTCAGAATCATAATAATCCTTTAGGTTCCATCTTCAATTCAAACACAGGAAATTCTGTATTAGCCTGTGTTTGGGAAAAATGCAAATCCTTGTTGTATAATCAAAACTTTATGGAATCTGAAAGTCAAGATGATATATCTCTTATGCATATCTAAAACTTCTAGTGAAGGGCACCAGGAGGAATTTGCTAAAGAGATCTTAGGGGAATCAGGTACACATGACTGGTGTTCTGAGAAATTAGTATCATGCAGTACTAAGAAAGCAAGATCTGATGGAACCCCTGGGTCAAATGGCATTCTCTCCAATATGTTTAGATTTGAGCTCACTTATTGGAACTCATGTTTAACCCCACTATTAAATGATCGCCCTTCTTGATGTTGAAGCTCGATTCTAAGAGTACTTATCAGTAAAAAAAATCTAAAACATATGGTCAGATTTAAATAATTTGGTTCCTTGGTTTCAGCCAGGGTTTATGGCAAAATGTTGCACAATTGACAACACCAAGGTTCTATCAAGTTTGTCAAACTATTTTGCAAAAACTAAATCTTTAAAATTGTATGCCTACTTCATCACTTTGAAAACTCTATTTGATTTTGTTGACAAGCTGAACGCATGGGGCATCTAAAACTGCTAAGATTCCTCCAATGTCTATATCTTAAAACTCGGATGCAAGTAAAACTAGTTCATCATATGTCACTAACTAGGAAAATATATACCCATGTAGGGCTTAAGCAAGGCTGTGTCCCTGCCCCCACCTAATTTAATGTATATATCACAGACCACTGGCTGTCACTATTAACACTAGAACCTATCCTCCATAGCTAGAAGGCATATCAATGCCCATGGTTCTGAATGGAGAAGATATCATTTTAGATAGATCTAGCATTGGACTTCAACACACCGTAAAAGGTCTTGAAGCTTCTTGCACCAAAAACAACTTGAGCATAAATCATGGAAAAATCTAACATTTAAGTTTTTAGTAATGGGAAATCATCAAAGTCAATGGAAAGCAAATTAAAAAAGCCACCTTGTACAAATAACTTGGAATTTGATTCCAAGATAGTGGGAATGTAAGAAACTGGGTTACTGTTTGATGGGAGTGGAACCCTACTTAAGCAACAACCACAGTCCTTGTTAGGATGAACCACAAGCAAACCCCAAATTAACCTGTGCTCGACCTTCTGGTTGCTTGGCATACAGCAGTCAGGCTTAACCTAAAGGCAATGTGTAAAGTATTTATGTAGCACTTCAAACAGTAAGGAAGTTCAAACACAACACAAGGAACATCCGAAACCATATAGAAAAAAAAGTACATTTTAATAAATAAATGAAGCCAAAATAACAAAAATCTAATCAGTACAACTGGAGAAATGCAGTTTAAAGGACTTCAATGATTATAGTGTCAAAAAGCACAAAGCATCAACTGATATTATTTGTGAGCGCCAGACTAGGGCAAACTCACTTGTTCCAGCCAACCGTGTTGTAATGCAGGCCAGCTACAGGGACCCAGTTAGGCGTGCTGAGCAAGAGTACCTTAAATCCTAGTTGTGTAGCATTGCGAGGTCCCGAGTTAAGGATGCATCGCACAGCTGAGGCGTAGCTAAACAGTGGCCAGAGATGCAGCACACATAGTCAGTTCCAAGTAGCTACGAGGCCGCAATGAGAGGAAGCCATCGACAAAAGGGCTTACAAAGTCAATGCTTGTGTCGAGGATGCGAAACTCCCTAGCTGGTTCTGAAGAGGCTGTGGGGCTTGTGATTCAAAGTCCTGCATCATTCTTGAGGATGCCATTGATGAGAGGCTTGCAATGCGAGGGCCTGGGATGGATCGCATATGGGCAGTTCCGATGTGACTGCGGACTGCGAGGGCGATGTGAAGTCCTTGCGCTGGGAGAGTCCTCAGCTGAGGTGATGTGTTGGTTCTGCTCAGGGTTGGCCTGCACTGCAGAGGAGATGCATCAGTTGTGCTGGATCTATACGTGGATAGAAAGTCCAGGTGGTAGTTAAGAGACTAGGCCTGGGAATCAATCCAGTGATTCTCAGTGCCGGTTGCAGGTCCAGTCATTCTCAGCCAGGCAAGAGAACAGCAGGGCAACAGGTCAGCACAGCAGGGCAGAAATCCTTCATGGCAGTGTAGCATCCTCACCAGCCCGGGTACCCGCTAATGAATATGCCACACAAAGACCTATGTATTACACGTCTTTATTCTTCAGCGAGTAACTGCAAACCCAACATTCTAAACTTCCATTCACTGCCCCACATTATAACACTCACGTCATCATGCTACATAGTTCTTCGAGGTGCAAAAAGGTTCCATTGTTCATACCCACAAGACATAACATCTCCCCCTCTGCCAAATAAAAAATTGTTTTTTTTACAACATGTACATGTTATAATTCTTCAGTGCGCCTTCTTGGTGCTTTTGCAACTCCTCCAAATCGTGTCTTTGGAAACTGGAAATCACTAATCAGAGTGTCCATGATCTGCCTTGGTGATGTAGAGATATGGTTGTCTGGGATTCTCCACATATTCTCTCTGACCCAGTCTCTTCATTGACATTAATTTATGACGAGCATTGAGATATCTCTTTGTATTGTGAGGAACCTCGTGTGATAGATTTTTCTAGATATTGGGCTGTTACCATGTAGCCTTTTCTGGTTACAACTTGAAATGGCTCAGCATCAAAAGGAGCATCAGATTTATATTGTTGTGGCATGAAGAGCAAGCACTCAATCTCCTCGCTTGAAAACAATATTCTTGCATGTAGTCTTTTGTCAGCATAGCCTTTTATTTTCTGCTTACGACTCAAGTTGGTTGTACATGTTGCAGCATCAGTTTTGAATCTGATATTGGTCCATTGAGGCAACTTGGTCGTTATGACTCTCCCGAACATCAGTGTTGCAGAGCTTTCACTTGTGTTCGAGTGAGGAGTTGAACGGTCAGCTCGTAGAGTATAATTCAAGGCAGTTTTGAGGTTGAACTTCTCTAGTGCCCCACGCTGAACAGCTTTCTTTACTCATGAAACGTTCACAAAGGCCATTAGCCTGTGGCCAAAGAGGTGTACTTTTGATGCTTCACTTTAAGTAGGTTGAGAAAGTCTGTGCTATTAAAAGGTAAGCCACTGTCAATTTTCAAAATCATTGGAATGCCCAATGTCACGAAGATGCTATGTAATCTCTGTACTGAGTGATGGACAAGAGATCTTCAACTAGTGGGAAAGGAGAGTATTTGTCTACAGTCACCATCAGGTGATGTCCATTGTCAAATGGACTAAAAAAGTCAACATCAATTCTTTCCCAGGCATACTTGGGCATCTCTGACATGCTCAAGGGGTGTGGAGTAGTTTTTGGGGACAAGCAGTTGCACAGATGACAGGTTTCTAACTATTTTTCAACACTTTCATTGAGATGAGGAAACAAGACTCGATCTCGGAGAGCTCATTTCGTGACAACAATTCCACAATTTCCCTCATGAGCCACTTCGATCACAGCTGCCTAGCACACAGGGGTGGGGGAGAGGAAAAAGAGAGTGACATACACACGCACAACACACATCCCCAGCACCATACACACAAGCAGATGCAGTAAGAAAACATATTGATCCCGTACCCCTCAAGAATAATGCAAGGACAACACAAACAGATGAAAGTGAGTGTAATAATATAAATACAGTAAAAATACGAACATTCAATCTGAAAGTATATACATATGTACAGTTCAAGGGACACTGCCCAGTCCTCAATGTGCGTGGGCCACAGGGCCACATGAGAAAGTCCAACGCGGAGAGAACACTGCAGGGGCATCAGTTGGAAAATAGGCAGGCACCTCAGGCGGACGGGGAACGGCGGGCCACCTCGGCAGGCAGATGGAACAACACCACTAGTTCTGGAGTGGGCAACATGCCCTGTGCTTGGTCCTGGGGAGTGCAAGGCCACAGTCTCGGGAGTGGGTGACTTGCCCACTGGTTCTGGAGGGGGCACCATGCCCTATGCTTCTGATCCTGGGGAAGATGGGGTGTGTGGGTGTCATACCCACTGGTTCTGAGGAAGCATCGTGCCCTGTGCTCTTGATCCTGGGGAGGCTGGGGCAGGTGGGTGGCATACACACTGGTTCTTGAGGGGGCATTGTGCCCTATAGTCTTGATCCTGGGAAGACTAGTGTAGGTGGGTGTCATACCCACTGGTTCTGGAGGGGGCATCGTGCCCTGTGCTTCTGATGCTGGGGGTTGGGGTGAGTGGGTGTCATACCCACTGGTTCTGGAGGGGGCATCATACCCTCTGCTTCTAATCCTGGGGAGTGCAAGGTCACAGTCTCTCAGCTGGGTGTCATACTCACAGGATTTGAAGGGGGCAGGCCGCACAACAGCCCATGGAGGCAGGGCTACAGACTGTCCACCGGCGTTGATGGCTGCTCAGTGGTGGAAGTGGTGCCATTTTGGTGCACTGGATACAGAAGCGCCGCGTGATTATTTGAACGCGGTCTTCTGAGGATTCTATATTCTATATTGATCGTTGCCTTTACACGCTACGGAGTTGAGCATTTGCCAGATTTTTTGATACGGCAAAATAAGGATATTCAAACTAGTCTGATGGTTTTGGTGATACAAGTTCTTTGAATTATTGTGAAAGCCCTGATGAAGTCTTTGGGAGTATTTATCTCATAGGACGAAACACGTGTTGGCTGTTGTTGCATTATGGATATTGTTTCCAAGGACGGCTTTTGTTGCATTGATGGACTTCTTGTTTCAAGATTAAACTGAGTCTTTGCTCACGAATCCCGGTCCGATTTATATTTTGAGGATTTTGAACTAAACATCAAGCTCTGACATAAAACATACATGAAGGATTGAGCTTTGATTCATGAGTGCCCTGACATCTGTTTATCATTGGTGCTACTGCTGGTGGTGGTGAGGGGAGGCACCTGCCCATCCCCTGCAGCCTCCAGTGGCTGCCCACTCCTGGTGGTGGTGGTGGGGCTGCTGGTGTTGGTTGTGGGGGGAAGATTCTGCCCATCCCCTGCAGCCTTGGACAGCTGCCCACTGCTGGTGGTGGTGGTGCTGCTGCTGCTGGTGGTTGTGGAGGGATGCTCCTGCCCATCCCCTGCAGCCTCGCACAGCTGCCCACTGCTGGTGGTGGTGGTGCTGCTGCTGCTGGTGGTGGTGGTTGTGGGGAGAAGCTCCTGCCCATCCCCTGCAGCCTCGGACGGCTGCCCACTGCTGGTGGTGGTGGTGGTGGTGCTGCTGCTGGTGGTGGTGGTGGTGGTGGGGGGAAGCTCCTGCCCATCCGCTGCAGTCTCGGATGGCTGTACAACCATGGTTGTTGTTGGGGGCTCTGAGTGAGTCCCAGCACCAGGCCCCTTGTCCTTCCTGCCAGCTGGTGCAGGCCCCTTGCCCTTCCTGGCAGCAGCTGGAGATGGCACCTTGCCCTTCAGGGCAGCACTTGGGGCAGGCTCCTTGACCTTCCTGGCAGCAGCTGGAGGTGGCACCGTGCCCTTCAGGGCAGCAGCTGGGGAGGGCTCCTTGCCCTTCCAGGCAGCACTTGGGGCAGGCACCCTTTCCTTGAGGCTGCCAGGTGTCCTGGATCCTTTCCCACCATGAGTGGGTGTGGACACTACTGGGCCCGTGGACTGGGTGGCTGAGGTGCTTGCCTGGGTTTTAGCCACCCTCACCAGGCGTGAAGGACGGGGGGAGGGGTAGGAAAGAGGTCAAAGGTGGAAAAGAAAAGCTGCTTAGAGCCACTGGGACCGGAAGAGGGAGAAGGTTTTGGAGTGGAGGAAGAGGGAGTGGTTGTGGAGGGTGTCTGTCTGCTGTGTTTGGGTGTAGGTGCATGGGCTGGATGCTGATGTGAGGTGGAAGGCTGATGGGTGTCTGAGTGCTTGCTTTTTTTTAACCTTGGGAGGGGACAGACACAGTGGGAGAGGACCCAGGGGATGTGTGTATGGCTGTTGTGGTGGTGTCTGCCAGTGAGGTGTGTGTTCTGCTAGGTGTGCTGGTGATGGTGGTAGTGGATGAGGATGTAGAGCAGGAGGTGTGAGTGTAGACGCAACTGGGAGGGAGGAGGAGGAGGAGGAGGAGAGTGCCACAGTGGAGGCAGTGGATGTTGGTATGTCTGCATCTGGATGGTGTTTGTGTAATTGCCTGTGGGATGATGTATGATGCTTGTGTTTGCCTGTGCCACTCTTGTGTGTTGTCCTGTGTGCCCCCAGGTCTGCCTGTGTGCTTGGGATAGGTTGGGGTTGAGGAGAATGGGATTGGGAAGAGGAAGTTGGAGGGGGGAGGGTGGAAACAGGGACAATGGCTGCCAACAGAGAGGAGGCCAGAGCCTGGATTGATCTCTGTTGGGCCGCCAAGCCAGTGTGAATGCCCTCCAGAAATGCATTTTTCTGTTGCATTTGCGCTGCCAGCCCCTGGATGGCAGTCACAATGGTTGACAGCCCAGCAGAGATGGATCTCAGGAGGTCAATAGCCTCCTCACTCAGGGCAGCAGGCCTCACACGGGCAGGGCCTGAAGTGCCTGGGGCGAAGGAGATGTCCACCCTCCTGGGTGAGCGGGCAAGGGCAACTCGATGAGGGGCTGCTTGGAGGGCGGTGCTGGTACGGGGGTGGCGGCTGTAGCTGGGGTGGTCACAGAAGTATCCGCCACCACCAGGGAGCTTCCATTGGAGGAGGTATCTGTGTCCGAACTTTCACGTCCAGTCTCCGCTGTGGTGCTCCCCTCGCCCTCCGTTCCACTGGTGCCCTCAGCGTTGGTGGACTCTGCCTCCTGGGTCCTGTGGGATGCAGCTCACTCGGTCACCGGTGCCTCTGCTCTTCCACCAGATGATGCTAATGCACATAAGGAGAGGATGACAAAACAAAAAGGAGGGGAGAGACAAAGGATACACTGGGCCAATGGCTGCACCAACACCACCTTTGGCGTTCATACCACTCTCACACACAGGGAACAGGCCTACGCACTATGCAATTCACTACCAATAATAATGCTAGCCACCAGGGCATGGGGAGGGACCCATACCGCCAACTGCAGCATACCTGGGACCCACACAGCCCTGCCCAGTAGTGGATGCCTACAAGCTAGGTAGGAGGAATATCACATCAGGACCCTGCCCAACATGGGATCTGCTCTGCAATGTCAGGCTTGGCCTAGGGGGACCCACAGACACACATCCACCACCCGGATACCACCCCACCAGGCGTAAGTTGTAATGATGGCCACTGTACTCACTCCCTTGTGTTTGCTGTGATGCCCTCAAGAGCCCATCCAGCTCCGGATAGGCCATTGCCAGTATGCGGGCCATCAGGGGGCTCAGGGTTCGACGGGCACCCCTTCCTTGTTGGGAGTCCACCCCCAGCAGGCCTCCACAGTCTTCCGTGCCCAGCGTCTCAGGTCCTCACACAGTTTCCGACAGGAGGTGCTCCACCTGCCATAGACCCCCTGGGACCACACGTCTTTGGCAATGGCACACCATGTACCCTTCTTTTGATGGGCGCTGACCTGCAGAGAAATACACACAGGGAAAGGTATTAGTCAGACTGTCCTGCCTGTTACACTTATGGCCCACCATACCCCTTCACATTGCCATTTGCACAAACAGGGCCCAGCACATAAGCTGCACGCCACCCAGCAGACATCCACAAAGCCCCTCTCTACACAAGGCCTTCACACACTCCTCTCCAGTGCATTCATGCTCCATGCATCATGCTCACAGTGTACCCACCTGGCGGCCCATACAGCAGTCCGTACTGGGGTAGGACCCCATCCACCAGTCTCTCCAACTCCTCTGAGGTGAAGGCAGGGGCCCTTTCCCCAGTCACACACCTCATGGTAGGTTCCAGACACAGGTCACAGCAGCACATGCAGTGTAGGTCCTCTCCTGTTGAAGGTCAGGTAGCAAGTGAGAGAACGGATAGAAAATGGCAGTGACATCTGCGGCGGTGCATACCGTCACCATTGGTCACTGTACCCCATAGGGGCCAATATTATCCCATGAGGCGTTGCAAGGAGGTTCCCGACCACCTCCCTCAACGGTGCACACTGTCAGTGGAATTACCTCACTTCCACCTGTCCCTCCACACAGGACAGGCGGATGCCATTTCAGGGTGGGGCAGTCCCTGGATTATAACTGTGTCACGGTTCACAATTTGACATACAGGACAAATACCACGTATACATTTCAAATTAACATCATGCATTGTACTGTTGTGGCTACAATGTTCAGTTTGTGACCGGCTCCTCAGTCTTTTGCCCCATAGATTGCTACCCAAGCGGATGAATAGGAGATGGAGACATACCCCTGATGGACTTGGCACCAATGGAGGACAGGTACATTATCCTCACCTACAGACTTGACATGGCCAAAAATCACGGAGCTGTGTGCCCAACTGGAGCCTGACCTGATATCTGCTATCTGTCAGCCCACCAGGATCCCCCTCTTGTGCAAGTCCTATCTGTGCTCCATTTCTGCCCTGATTAAACACATGCGCAGCTACATCGTTTTCCCCCAGGTGGAGGATTTGGCCACAATGAAGGCTGACTTCTATGCAATGGGACATATCCCCAACATAATTGGGGTAATTGATGGAACACATATTGCATTTGCCCCCCACCCTGGCAAAGTGAACAGGCATTCAGAAATAAAAAGAGTTTTCCTTCCATGAATGCCCAGATGGTGTGCCTGTCGGACCAGTACATCTCCCATGTCAATGCTAAGTATCCTGGGTCTGTGCATGATGCCCTGAGGAATAGCATCATCCCAAATGTGATGGCCCAACTACAGAGGCACAGGGTGTGGCTAATAGGTAAGCCCTGGTTCCCACCCAGTGGATGTTGGTGTATGGGTATGGTGTGGGCCATATGGGGTAGTGTGTGGCTAAATGTTGTCCCTCCATATTTGCAGGTGACTCAGGTTACCCCAACCTATCATGGCTACTAACCCCTGTGAGGAATCTTAAGACAAGGGCAGAAGAACGTTACAATGAGGCACATGGGCGTACAAGGAGGATAATAGAACGTACCTTTGGCCTTCTGAAGGCCAGGTTTCGGTGCCTCATCTAAAAGGTTGATCCCTGTGCTACTCACCCAAGAAGGTCTGCCAGATAATCGTGGCATGCTGTATGTTGCACAATCTTGCCTTGAGACGCCATGTGGCTTTTCGGCAGGAGGAAAGGGCTGAAGATGGCCGTGTGGCAGCAGTGGACCCTCTGGACAGTGAGGATGAGGAGGCAGAAGATGAAGATGAGGACAACAGAACTGCAGCGATCAGTCAATACTTCCATTGACACACAGGTAGGACAGTGATACTTCATCTTTCAATGAAATATTTTTGTTTAACTTTGTCGCTGGCCTGCTGTTATTTCCTACTTCTATGCCCACTCACTCTACCCTTTGGTAACTCATTTTGCAGATATTGGTGCCCCACTATCCCTCCTGGTGTGAGCATTACAGCGCACTACAGGTATTTCCAATGTGAACATTACTGTACATTTGAAATGCAAAGTTTGACCTGGTTAAACTAACACATACTTAAGTCATTTGACATACTCCATACATGTATTTTTTCAAAGGGTGTTTTTTTAAGTGCTAAGAAGTGCTAAGAAGTAGCGGGGCAAGTGCATTGGGCTGGGGTGATGATGGAGGAAAGTCCAGGGTATAGTTCAACTCTGTTGGTAGCACAGGTGCATTGTCCAAGGGGACATAGGAAGGGGAGCAATGGCACTTCAAGGTGGACAGGGTGACAGAGTGGGACACAAGGGTGACAATCAAGAGAGTCTCATTTCCTGGCGGGGGTCTTTGCAATAGTTTCTGGCTTTTACCTGGATCGCAGGGAACATTTGTGGGGTGGTTCTCCTTCTGCAGGGGAGGGGGTGCTGGGGGCCTGTTGGTCCTGTGGCTGGACCTCCTGTCCTCTCGCGGCAGTGGAGGTGGTAGCAGTTCAGATGTCTGATAGTGGCAGGGGCCCGCTGTTGTGAGGCTGCCTCCCTCATAATGGTGGCCATGTCTGCCAGCACCTCCGCAATGGAGACCAGGTGGTGTTAATGGCCTGCAAGTCCTCCCTGATCCCCTGGTACTGTCCCTCCTGCAGCCACCTGTTCTCCTGCATGTTGGCCAGGATCTGGCCCACGTATCCTGGGAATGTTGTGCTCCCAGGATCTCAGTGAGTGTCTCCTGGAGAGTCGGTTCCCTGGGCCTGTCCTCCCCCTGGCGCACAGCACTCCTCCCAGTTTCCCTGTTGTCCTGTGCCTCTGTCCCCTGAACCGTGTGCCCACTGCCACTGACCCCAGGTCCCTGATTGTCTTGGGGGCGAGGTGCGCCCTGGGGTCCCCATAGTGGTGGACACACTGCTGATTGACGTGTCCTGGGGACAGAGGTATGGGTACGCTGGGTGCGTGCTGTGGTGGTGTTTCGTGAGGGGGGAGGCGCTGTGGTGGTGTTTCGTGAGGGGGGAGGCTCTGTGGTGGTGTGTGACTGTGGCTGGGTTACCGACTGTCAAGAGGTCCCTGATGGACCAGGTTGGTCATCCAGATCCAGGTGACCAGAGTCGTTGTCATCACTGTGGGCCTCTTCTGTAGGAGGACTGGATAGTGCTGGCACCTCTTCTCCAGTGACATTGGCTGGGGTACCTGTGGGGATGTGAATGCAGTGTTATTTTTTCTGTGCGTGACATATTGTGCATTGGTGGGTTGCCCTCTTTGGCTGTATTCGCCCTGGCAGCTTTCACTGGTGTGAATTGGTATATGGCAGGCTAGCTGATTCTCTCTAGTGTTCATGTTTTAGTGAAAGGTATCCATGCAGGGCTGTGTGTGGTGTCCATGCATTGGTGGTGCATGCAGGGCTTGCCATTGGGGTGAGTGATATGTGATGGTAGGGTGTGTGGGAGGTGGTGGAGTGATGGGAGTGAGGGTGAGGGTATGTGATGGCATGCATGTGGGGGGGGTGATAGAAATAGTGAGTTGACTTACCAGAGTCCAGTCCTCCTCCTACTCCTGCCAGGCCCTCAGGATGCACGATTGCCAAGACTTGCTCCTCCCATGTTGTTAGTTGTGGGGGAGGAGGTGGGGGCCCACCGCCAGTCCTCTGTACAGCGAGTTGGTGTCTTGTTGCAATGGACCACACATGCCCCTGTAGGTCGTTCCACCTCTTTCTGATGTCATCCCTGGTTCTTGGGTGCTGTCAAACGGTATTGACCCTGTCCACGATCCTCCGCCATAGCTCCATCTTCCTAGCAATGGATATCTGCTGCACCAGTGTTCTAAATAGCTGTGGCTCTACCCGGATGATTTCCTCCTCCATGAACCTTAGCTCCTCCTCTGAGAATCGGGGGTGTCTTTGAGTTGCCATGGGTGTTGTGTGAGTAGTGTGGGTGTGGGTGTGTATTGTGATGTGTTGGGGTGTGTGATGTATGGTGCATGGGTGGTGTATAGGTGATGTTGGTGTGTAGCTCTGAACTTGTCTGTGGTCGTGGTGTCTGTCTCGCGCCAATAGTTTGTAATTGTAAAGGGTTGTGGGTACTGTGGGTGTGTGTTTTATAGTGGTGTGGGTGTGGTGTGTGTATGGGTGTCAGGTGTGTGTAGTTTGAATTGTCCAATGTGGTGGTGTTTTGTGTGTGTATTTTGAGCGCGGAAGTATGTACCACCAAAGGTTTACCGCCATTGAATGTCCGCTATGGTGATTCGTGGGTCATAATGTGGTGGCCGTTGTTCTGTTGGTGTAACGGTGTGGTTTTTGATACCGCCAGTTTATCACTGACCTTTGGCGTGGCGGAATTGTTTCTGAATAGTGACAAATTGGTGTGTGTGTCATAATATGGTGAGCAGAGATTCGCCGCTGCAGCGGTATGTTGGCAGCCGTCACCGTGGCTGTAAGTGAGATTTACCACCAATGTCATAATGAGGGCCATTGTGATTTTCCACTGTGCTGACCAAATGCTTGTAGCTGAAGACTTTCTCATGAAACTGCTTTCTAGGAGATAATGTACTAGCTAAGGCAACAATGCTTAATGTAATGTGTGCGAAACTAACTTTCCCAGGAGAAGACAAAGACTATACTGACTGGAGTATATTCTGCAACAATATTGTTACCTGATGAGCCGGATAATGAGAACAGTATGAAAGGAGCCAGCAATCGACATGCAAACCATGTACTAGTAGTAATTTAGATTCAAAGTTTTAGTTTTATTGGACAAAGTGTAAAAATGCGATCTCTTGAAACAATTAGGATGTGGGACGAAGTTTTAGGAAATCTAGCTTAGTTGGACTGTACTGAGAAGAAGACACCATTTGCCCAGTTTCCATTTGCCATACCGCCTTTACTTTCTTGACCATCTTGAGGACAGATGTGCTTAACTTTATTGCTTAAAGAGATTTTTGCTTTTCTGAACTTTGATGCTGAATCCCGATGCCTAAGTGACCAAACCGATGTCCTGTGGACGCAGACTGTCACTGCTTGCTGATCCAAACTGAGGATAGGTTTATTGACTATGATGTTGTTTGCTGTGTCTATTTGCTTTTGTTTCTAAGTAGCAACCGCTATTTTGATAGAGCCATAGTTAGATATTTTCCAAATTTGTGTTGACTATATTGTTTTACATGAAGCCCAAACATGCTATGCTAATCCGAAGTTAGTAAAGGTCCACACTAATGAAGTTCAATATATGGAATAACAAATTATGGGGGTCATTACAACATTGGCGGTAAAAGCCGCTTACCGCCGTGCAGACCACCAACACACCACCGCGGCAGTGGAATTCCGACACAGCAATTACGACCCACAGCTCGGAATCCGCCAAAATGTAGACACCCACACAAGTCCGCCACACCAAAGGTCAGTGATAAACTGGCAAAAACAAAACCTCCACCGTCACGCCAACAGGAATAAGCCCACACTTTCACAACCCACTAATCCACGCGGCGGTCTTTCAACCGCGGTATTCCATTGGCGGTACACACTGCCGTGCTCAAAATACACATAAATTTACAAAACACTACCACATTGGACAAATCGAAATACACACACCTGATACACATACACACCCCACTCCCACACACCCAATACAATATAAAACACACACCCACATCACCCACAAACCACTATGACAACAATTCTGACAGAAGGCCAGAGAGAGACACCACAATCTACAAACAAGCATCCACAGGCACACAACACCATCACCCACATAACATCCACGCACCTCACACAACACACCACTAAATATCACCCCACACATCACAACACACCACCCCATGGCACGGCAAAGACACCCCAGGTTCTCTGAGGAGGAGCTCAGGGTCATGGTGGAGGAAATCATCCGGGTAGAGCCACAGCTATTCGGATCACAGGTGCAGCACACCTCCATAGCTAGGAAGATGGAGCTATGGAGAAGAATAGTGGACAGGGTCAACGCGATGGGACCGCACCCAAGAAATATGGATGACATCAGGAAGAGGTGGAACGACCTACGGAGGAAGGTGCGTTCTGTGGTCTCAAGACACCACCTTGCAGTTCAGGGGATTGGAGGTGGACCCCCACCTCCTCCCCCACAACTAATA
This sequence comes from Pleurodeles waltl, assembly GCF_031143425.1. Taxonomy (NCBI): domain Eukaryota; kingdom Metazoa; phylum Chordata; class Amphibia; order Caudata; family Salamandridae; genus Pleurodeles; species Pleurodeles waltl. The sequence goes on along the minus strand of NC_090440.1, from coordinate 1,399,797,386 downwards.
ACATGGGAGGATCAAGTTTTGGCTATTCTGCATCCTGAGGGTCTCGCAGGAGTAGCTGCAGGAAGGGAATCTGGTAAGGCAAATCTTTACTACTATATCCCCCACCCTACCTGCATGCCATCACATACCCCCACCCTCGCCCTCACCCCCATCACTCCAACTCCTCACAAATGTCTCAATATCACAAACCACACATCCCAACACCAAGCTCTGCATGCAACAACAAAGCATTGACACCCATCACCAAAGCATGGCCACTGCACATACCCATACACCCCCCTAAACCATCATCACACAAGGTCCAACACAGGAATGCAAGCACTGGGGTATACGGTCACCCACCCATTGCACACAATGGCACACACAGATGCAATAATCATGTTTTTACACCTCTGCAGGACCCCTAACCAATGTCACCGCACAGAAGGCTACAGACATGTCCACACCACCAACAGAAGAGGCCCACAGTGATGACAGCAGCTCAGTCCAACTGGATCTAGACGACCAGCCCGGCCCATTTGGGACCTCAGACAGTCGGTCCCCCTCACACAGTCACAGGCCACCACAGAGCTTCCCCCCCTCTGGAAACACCAGCACAGCACCCACCCAGTAGGCCCATACCTTTGTCCCCAGGACACGTCAAGCAGCAGTGTGTCCACCACTACATGGAACCCAGGCTAACCCAACGCCCCAACAACAACAGGGACCTGGGGGCAGTGGCAGTGGACACACCGTTCAGGGGACAGAGGCCCAGGGAAACAGGGGAACTGGGAGGGCTGCTGTTCAACAGGGGGAGAACAGGCCCAGGGAACCCACTCTCCACAAGGCCCTCTCCAACATCATGGGAGCCTACCATCATTCCCAGGAGACGATGGCAACGGTACTGGCCAAGTTTCAGGTGACCCAGCGGCTGCAGGAGGAACAGTATTTGGGGTTCAGGGAGGAACTGAGATCCATCAATTCCACCCTGGGCACCATCATAGGGGTGCTGAAGGAAGTCCTCAACACCAGGAGGGACACTGTGGAACAAGGGGCCCCTGACACTAGCCTGGACGATGAACTGCCCACCACCTCCGCCGGCGCTAGTGGACAGGAGGCACCGCCACAGGACCACCACACCAGCACCCCAACCCCTGCAGAGGGAGAACCACCCCGCAAACGGTCCCTGAGACCCAGACAAAGACAGAGAATGATGCCAAGACCCCCGCCAAGAAATGAGACCACCCTGAATGTCATCCTTTTGTCCCACCTTGTCACCCTGTCCATCCTCAAACTGCCCCAGCTCCACTTCCTATGCCCCTTTGAACAATGCACCTGTGAGACTAATAGACTGGACTCTGCCATGGACATTCCTCCACCATCACCCCTCACCATTTTACAACCCCCTCCAATATTGAGCACTTAAATAAACACCCTTAAAGCACAAAACAATCAGGAGTCTACCTGTGATTTCGAAATTGAGTATTACCAAAAACAGTGGCAAAATGCTCTTTCAAATGTAATGTCAACATGCCTATGTCACACAGCTCTAGTCCATGAGGAAACAAAGCGGATGACACACAGTGGGACCCACATCTGTGAAATCGTAAGGGAAAGCGACAAGTCAGTGACCATACACTGGGTGAAAAGGACAGACAGTAGAGAGGTAGTAATGTTAAAGTACAAGTAGTAGGCAGGTTTGTCTTCTTACCTGTGTCTCACTGGAAGTATTGCAGGATCACAGAGTTCCTGTTGTCGATGTCCTCTTCTTCTGCTTCCTCGTCTTCACTGTCCACAGGCTCCACAGCTGCCACAACACCTCCATCTGGACCATCCTCCTGCAGAAAAGGCACCTGTTGTCGCAAAGCCAAGTTGTGAAGCATACAGCAGGCCACGATGATCTGGCACACCTTTTTTGGTGAGTAGAATAGGGAACCACCTTTCAAATGGAGGCACCGGAACCTGGCCTTCAGGAGGCCGAATAATAATAATCCTCCTAGTTCGCCCATGGGCCTCATTGTAGCGTTCCTCTGCCCTTGTCCTGGGATTCCTCACTGGGATCAGTAGCCATGACAGGTTGGGGTAACCAGAGTCACCTGCAAATGGCGAGGGACAACTGTTAGACACACACTAACTCTTAGGGATATCCCCAGACACAGACAACTATTCCCACTGATTTGGTTCCAGGTGCTCACCTAGTAGCCACACACGGTGCCTCCTGAGTTGCCTCATCACATAAGGGATGCTGCTATTTCGCAGGATGTAAGCGTCATGCACTGAACCAGGGAATTTGGCATTAACATGGCAGATGTACTGGTCTGCCAAACACACCAGCTGCACATTCATCGAATGGTAACTCTTCCAGTTTCTGTACACCTGTTCACTCCTGAGGGGAGGTACCAAGGCCACATGTGTCCCATCAATGGCACCTATGATGTTGGGGATATGTCCCAGGGCATAGAAGTCACCTTTCACTGTTGGCAAATCCTCCACCTGAGGGAAAACGATGTAGCTCCGCATGTGTTTCAGCAGGGCAGGCAACACTCTGGACAACACGTTGGAAAACATAGTCTGGGACATCCCTGATGCTAAGGCCACTGTAGTTTGAAAAGACCCACTTGCAAGGAAATGGAGTACTGACAGCACCTGCACTTGAGGGGGTATTCCTGTGGGATGGCGGATAGCTGACGTCAGGTCTGGCTCCATCTGGGCACACAGTTCCAGGATTGTGGCACGATCAAGCCTGTAGGTGAGGATTACATGTCTTTCCTCCATTGTCGACAGGTCCACCAGCGGTCTGTACACCGGAGGATGCCGCCATCTCCTCACATGTCCCAGCAGACGGTGCCTATGGAGGACAACAGCGAGGACAGAGTCAACCAACTCAGAGGTACGTAAACACAGCTAACTCAAAAAATATTCATAACCCGAAATTTCCCTGTATGAGTGTTGAGCCAAGGCCTAGGTATGTGTGACGCAGTTAAAAATAAAGCCATGTGGGCCCCTGAAATGGCAGCTGCCTGACCTGTAAAGTGGAACAATGGGATGTGAGGTAATTGCGCTGGCGTTTTACACCGTTGCAGCAGGCGGTCGAAGACCGCCGCACAATTCTGCATTGGTTAACATTGGACCCTATGGGCCCCAGGAGCCAATGACGAGGTATGCCGGCGGTGACGGTACGCACCGCCGCGGACGTGACCACCATTTTCTATCTGTTCAATCACTCGATACCTGATCTTCGACAGGAGAGGACCTACACTGCAAGTGCTGCTGTGACCTCAGTCTGGAAGAGACAATGGCTTGTGCGTCTGGGGAAAGGGCCCCTGCCTTCACCACAGAGGAGTTGGAGAAACTCGTGGATTGGGTCCTCCCCCAGTACACGCTACTCTACAGTCCTCCAGACAAACAGGTAAGTACACTGAGAGCATGCTGTATGGGCAATGCCTGTGTGGAGTGGTGTGGATGAAAGATAGGGGGGGGGGTGGAATGATGCGTGCATGAAACGACGATGAGTGCATGTGCCACATGGCAAGAGTAGGGATGCGGGCCAATGACTGTGACAGTGCAGTTGGTAATAACTTCTCTTTTTCCCCTGTACAATTCCTGTAGGTCAGCACCCACCAGAAGAAGGATATTTGGCGTGCCATCGCCAAGGACATCTGGACCCTAGGGGTCTACCACAGACGGAGCACCCACTGCCGTAAAAGATGGGAGGACATTCGCCGCTGGAGCAAGAAGACGGCGGAGGCCCAGCTGGGGATGGCCTCCCAATGTGGGAGGGGTGCCCGTCGCACCATGACCCCCCTGATGTTCAGGATCCTGGCGGTGGCGTATCCGGAGTTGGATGGGCGCTTGAGGGCATCACAGCAGCAACAAGGGGGTGAGTACACCCTCATTCTGCAGATTCAGTGCCCAGTGGAGGTGTCTGGGTGGGGGTGGTGGACTGTGGGTTTCCCTAGGCCAGGGCGAGTTTGCTAGTTAAGTCCGCTTTTTCAGGCAGACCCTGCGGCACCCCACCCCACCTGTGTACAGTGCCAACTACACCTAGTCAGGCTCCTGTGACATCCATGTGTGCAGTTTTCAGCCATAGCCTTGTAGGCCATGTCCCAGGGATTGAATAGTGGACCCCAAGTGCGTGGCGTAGTGCAGGGGCCTTCTGTGTCTGTCGTGTCCGCCAATGGTAGCGGTAATGCATGTACTCAACATGTCTTTCTTCTGTGTTTCCCCCCCTTTTTGTGGTCACCCTGTACTTGTGTGCATTAGCATCATCAGGCGGAGGAGCAGTGGCACCGGAGCAGTAGGGAGCTGCATCCCACATGGCCCTGGAGGGCGACACTACGGAGTCTGATTTCACTAGTGGGACGGAAGGCGAGGGGAGCTCCACGGCGGGGACATGAGCTGACACCAGTGATACAGACTCGTCCTCTGATGGGAGCTCCCTTGTGGTGGCAGGCCCATCTGTGCCCTGCACAGCTACAGGTACAGCCGCCACCCCCTCTCCAGCACCACCCTCCCAGCAGCCCCTCAGCCTTTGCCCCGTGCCTGCTCACCCAGGAGGGTGGGCATCTCCTTCGCCCCAGGCACCTCAGGACCTGCCCCAGTCACCCCTGCTGCCCTCAGTGAGGAGGCCATTGACCTCCTCAGGTCCCTCACTGTGGGGCAGTCTACCATTTTGAATGCCATCCAGGGTGTAGAGAGGCAGTTGCAACAAACCAATGCATTCCTGGAGGGCATTCATTCTTGTCAGGCAGCCCTTCAGCAAGCTTTTCAGACTCTGGCCTCAGCACTGATGGCAGCCATTGTCCCTGTCTCTAGCCTCCCCCCTCCAACTTCCTCCATCCAGTCCCACACCCCTGTACCTCAGCCTATCCCAAGCACACCATCAGACCAGCATGCACACACCTCAACAGACAAAGGAAGCTCAGGCAAACATAAGCACCACACATCCCACAGGCACTCACGCAAGCATCACACACATGCAGACATACCAACATCAACTGCCTCCACTGTGTCCCCCTGCTCCTCGTCTCCCTCCTCCCTCCCAATCTCGTCTCCACTCACACCTGCATGCACTACATCTTCAGCCACTACGTCCATGACCAGCACACCCCCACCACACCCCGCTCACGTGCAGTCACCACCCCCACTACCATTCACACATCCCCTGTGTCCTCTCCCAGTGTGTCTGTGAGCCCACCTCCCAAGGTACACAAACGCAGCCACACACCCACCCAACATCCATCCACCTCACGAGAGCCTCCAGCAAATGCACCTTCACCCAAAGTCAGCAAACGGACACCTCCTACAACCACAACCTCTTCTTCCACTCCCAAACCCACTCCATCTACCCCTCCCAGTGTCCCTAAGAAACTTTTCCTGGCCACCCTTGACCTCTTTCCCTCACCTCACCCACCCATTCAGTCTCATAGGGCCCAACTCTCTAGGTCCCAACCTAGCACCTCAGCCACTACATTGGCGGGACCAGTGGTGCCAGTAGTCACCGGATTATGGAGTGCACCAGGCAGCAGGGCAGCCAGTGTGGCAAGGAGCCACAGCACGGACAGTCCCCCACCTATCAAGCATCAAAAGTTGGGCAGTGCCCGGCGGGAGAGGGGGAAGACACCAGCCACCAAAGCCGCTCCCAGGGTTACAGGTGGGAGAGTGGAGTCAGCTGCGACACTTTCCAAGGTGGGGAAGGGGCAGAAGAAAACCGTCAAGTCTGGGAAGGTCAGCACGGCGGAGAAGACCGCCATCAGCCCCGCTGTCCAGGAAGCGACCGCCATCAGCACTGCTGCCCCAGACAGGACCGCCAGCAGCAGCCCCGCTGCCCAGGAAGGGACCGCCAGCAGCAGCGCTGCCAAAGACAGGACCGCCAGCAGCCACACTGCTACAGACAGGACCGCCAGCAGCTGAACCGCTGACAAAGACACCGCCGCAACAAGCACTGCAGGCCCATGAGCGCCAAAAGCTCTGACGCTACTGAGGCCGCCACAAGCAGGATAAAGCACTCTGGGCACAAGGCCCCCTCCAGAACCAGTGGAGAAAGACATCCACAACCTCTGTCCTTGGCAGGATGAAGCACTCTGGGCACAAGGCCCCATCCAGAACCAGTGGAGTATCACATCCACTACCTCTGTCCCTGGCAGGATGAAGCACTCTGGGCACAAGGCCCCCTCCAGAACCAGTGGAGAAATACATCCACTACCTCTGTCCTTGGCAGGATGAAGCACTCTGGGCATAAGGCCCCCTCCAGAACCAGTGGAGAAAGGCATCCACTACCTCTGTCCTTGGCAGGATGAAGCACTCTGGGCACAAGGCCCCCTCCAGAACCAGTGGAGAAAGACATCCACTTGAGAGACTGTGGCTTTGCACTCCCCAGGATTGAACAGTGGGCAAACCACCCACTGTAGAGACTTGAGAGACTGTGGCTTTGCACTCCCCAGGATTGAACAGTGGGCAAACCACCCACTGTAGAGACTTGAGAGACTGTGGCTTTGCACTCCCCAGGATTGAACAGTGGGCATGGGGCCCCCTCGTGGATTTGGCGTTGTGCACTCAACCGGCTGAAACCCACCCTTTCCCTTCCCCCTGAGGTGACTGTTGTATTTCTATCTGATGCCCCTGCAGTGTTCTCTCCGTCTTGTTCGGGTATCTTGTGTGGGCCTCGCCCATGCATTTTGGACCCAGTGGTCCATGGACTGAAATGGTGTAATACCTTGGACTTATATTATTGGTGTATATATTTGTGAATAGTGTATGTATATTTTTTGAATACTGAATTTTAATATATTGCAATCGTTCACCTCATTTCCATTTGTCTTTGCATTCTTCCGGGGGGATTGGGGGTGTAACTGTAATGTATCATGCTGTATTAGTGTGTGTGTTGTCGTGGGTGAGGGTGGGGGTTGGGGTGTTGCGTGTGTGTGTCACTGTTTTTTCCCTCCCCCATCCCCTGTGTCGTAGGTGCAGTACTCACCGTGGTCTTCGCCGCCGGCGTTCGTGCTCCTGGTAGAGGAGCAGGAAGATAAAGGCTGGTAAAATGTGGAGCTCCGGTTCCATGGCGTCCTGGTTCCTCGTGGGGTGTGTAGAGGTGAGCGTTTTCCCTTCGAAGTCCTGTTTCCGCCGTGTTTTGTTTCACGGTGAATCCACCCCGGAAAAGGTGGCGGATTGGTAGGTTGTCATACTGTGGGCTGTACATTGTCATCCGCCTTTCCGTTGGCGGTGACCGCCGCTGTGTTTGTTTGTACTGCCGTGGCAGTCTGAGTGTTAAAGTGGCTATCTATGTTGGCGGTTTCCGCCACGGTCGTAACTCAATTTTTTTACCGCCTGCCTGTTGGTGGTCTTACCGCAGCTTTAACACTGACCGCCAGGGTTGTAATGACCACCTATGTCTTTTCTTTGCGGAATCTAAATGTATGTGATTCTGTTTGAAAAGTTATTCTTGCTATTAATTTGCACTGTAACTTTAGAATGTATAGTAGCTCAAGCTTTGATTAGATTGCGATTCTTTCGCCGCTTTGGTCAGCCCGTGTTGTTTCTGTATGATCATCAATTGATTTTGAGATTAACCTACATTATATTAGCATTGTTAATATGGGGAAATAAACATTTTGGCTTTTACAAACGGTGTGGTTATTCATGACTGCAACGTCATAGTGTGTGACAATTACAGACTTCTATTGATTACTAATGTTATTGATTGTTATCGATTATTGATCTGCATTTACGGGATATATGATGGGAAATCCTCGAAATGAGTCAAAAGGTTAATCGACCTACTCACGTTTCCTGGAAGGTTTACTTATTAAGGTCTGACGTGCTAACTGAGATAGTATCTGAGGCTGGTTTGTCTCCTTAAGAGCCCATCATAGGTGTCCGGTACATGGCTGATCTCTAACAGATGTCCACAGAGATGGTAGTAGGATAAGAATATTTCACTTACAGAGAGCAGAGTAATTCGTGAAAATTGGTGAAATTTGGATTTATTGTTTCAATGATACAAACTGGAAAGAAAATGTGCTCCTAAGTCCTTAACATGACTTTCCCAGAATCTTGGAGCTAGCCAATGATTGTTTAAGGATGTTCTTGGCGTTCTAGTGTGCTTGCATAGCTTATGCAAATTGAGGAGAATTGTGATGGTTGTGAGGGTTTAGGAAGTTTGGCTACTCCAAATGAAGTTGTAGAAGGAGTGTGCATACTCCGATGGGTGAGAGTGGGGAAGTCGTCGAACTTCACATGTGTGTGGCGCTTTGTGCTCAGAAAATTGCTCACATGGTTGTTGATGTAAGGACCCTGCATGGTCTAAGACTCCGGAGCATATTGAAGAGTGTATGAGACACTTGGATTTTGTTGTAATTTGTCTGGTTTAATAAGTCGATAGGGCCTGGTTGATAAGTCAGAGTGTGAGTCAAAGTGAGTGGAAGGAATTTTTGACTGAGATCTGGCAAGTCCTTTGCACTAGGACAGAACCACTGATCAGTTGAAAGTAACATTTGCGGGTCGAATTTGGCTTGCGAATCAGTGAAGCTGAGAAAGAAGGAGTAGCTGCTAGAGGGAAAGCCATCAGTGAAAAATGCGTAAAGTTTCTGAAGCAATTGTGTTATCCTACCTGTAGTAAACTGACAAATTTGGCTTTGATTTTGTGTAGTGCTTGCAATAATTTCCATTAATTTAGTGTCAATCTGAGTTTGGGAGGACAAGCCGCAAGACTTTGTCAGCCGCAGTACGTGTGAGTGTGACATCATGGGAGCCGCGCTGGGACAGGTTGTTAGTGAGAAGGGTCCCGCACGGATTGGCAGCCGTCTGTAAAGTGAAATTTTTGAGAAGGCGGGTGAAGAGAATTCTGGGATTAAAAGTAACTTCCTGATTTGAGTTAGAATAAAATTAAAGGTTGCAGAAGTGACATTTTTCAAGGCTTTAAAGAGTACTTTAAGGGGAGATGTGTACATTACCACGAGCATAGGAGATATTGCACCGCCAGAAGGTACACCAGCTTACATTGTAATTGAACAAAAGGGCGGTGCGCTATGTCTTTGGCTAAAGCAATGGTGCAAAGTGACAGAGAAAAATGGGAGCTTGGCGTTTCCTATCAATGGAACATTTAATTTAAGGAGTTTAGAGAATCTGAGGAGGGTGCTGTATGATCTGAAACCCCCTGCGAGACCAGCACAGTTCGAGGCATTAGCGATATGGAAGCTAGCAGCCAGACAGCAACAGAAACAGAAATTTGAGAGGAGAATGAGACAGGCAGAAAAGACATTAGTGGAGGCTAAATGGGGCAGTGATCAGAGATTTTTGAGAACTTGGACTCTACAGGGGAATAAATTGTTCTCAGTGATAACACTGGACAGTGAAAGAAAAGGAAGGAAAGCTACTAAAAAGACTAACAGAAGTCCTTCCAAGAGTGGTGAGGCTACAAAATCTTTGACATACGAGGAAGAGTCAGACTATGATGAGTTTATCTTGCAGCTATTGAGAAATCGTCCACCACTATATGCAGCACACGAAAGTGGTCTGAGTACTAGTGTAGATCCTTTGGCTCCTATACAGGTTAACATGACAGCGAATCCAGTTCAGGTTAATCCTGATATTGCACAGAGTCCGATGCAGAGCAGCCTTAACGCACCTTATACTCCAGTAGCCTAAAACCAGGTGCCACAGCCGAGTGTCCTAAGAATTTACCCTGATCTACCTATCGTGGAAACTGCCACAAACTTAATTATACCTACAGGACAGGTTTTCCCGAGACCAACATTAGTTCAGACAGAACCCACTCCACTTTTACTACCTAAAGTGCATCCACAAACAATGGCGAAGTACACTCCGATAACAGGGACACAGTCATATATGTCTGTACTGATGAGCCAGAATATGGGAACTACGCAACCACAGAACTTGAGGGTCAGACCAGGCCCAGATGGTGTATCTGTACCTGTCACCATTGACCAATCGTACCCTTGTTTGCACAGGAGAATAAAAGAGCAGGTGGACAAGGAGTTGAGTCAGAATTCAATAAGTGGAGGACTAAGTAAGAACGCTTGAGTAGTCCCTGCAGTGGGACAGACTTCTGAAGGGATGAGATAATTGCTGGACCTTAGTCCATTCGGATTTCCTCTGGATAGTGTAATAGGGTCGAACCTTATTTAGTGCCTGAAATAATTGACACCACAGACTCCGAATACAGGTGTACAACAGGTACCACATGTCCTGGACAGCAACATTTTGTTGCAGTGTTTGACTGCCCAGCAATTTACTGAATGGTTGGATAAGCTGAATACCACACAGAGTGCTCCTAGGGGAGAGGAGTACTTGAACTATACAAGACTAGGAATGGAAGCGGCTGAGCTGAATCAGGGAACTATGGGCGTGAACAGATTAGAATCTTACACAGAAACAGAATTGAGATATCTGTGCCTGAAAATCAGAAGGGAAGTGAGCAATGTGCATCAAAAGCTAGCAGGCCTGGAAGAGAAGTATGGAATAGAAATAGATAAAACTAAACATTTGAAAAAGAGTTACAGGTTAGATTTTGAGAACAAAGATTTTGAACACATGAGATCTGCAGGGATGAAGGCACACCTTAGGGAGCTACTCCAAAGTGCCCAAAACTGGGGAGCATTAGCCAGATGGGAAGGTAGATGGGTAAAGAAAAGAGATAAAAGGAAAAGGGATTCTGTGGAGCTGACTGCGAATGTGCATCAGGGCAAGGATCCGGTGAAGATTTTACAGATTAGAGAGATTCCAGAAGCAAATTTTGTCCATGTCCCTTGGAGCAGAAGTAACATTCTGTCTTTTACAAATGACTATCCCAGATTTGGAGAGGAACCATTAGAATGGTACCAGCAGACAGACAGGTTTGTGAAACTTGCACAGTGCCTGTGGGTGGACTTGAGAACTCTTTTAGAGATAATAGTTCCAGCTGATCTCTGGATGGAGTGCAAGAGGAGCATAGATTAGCCAACAAAAGAACCAGAGAGAGATCCGGTTACAGGTGCACCGTCTCCTGAGGTAATTAAATATTATTACAAGGTGATTGAATTCCTGAAGATGAGAATTTTACCCTAAACATTGACTGTCAAAGAATAGATAGGGCGCTCAAGAAGCCAAAGAATCGATACATGCATATTATGAGAGATTGTTGCAAGAGTTTAATCATTACAGTGGGACGATTGAGCCGAAAGACATGATTAATTTTGTGTTCAGATTTGTGGAAGGATTGAGACCTAAAATTAGCCAGATGATTAAGAGTCATTTGATTTGCTGGCAAGCAAAGCCTATTGATGAGGAGTTGCAGTATGCAAAGTACTGTAGTGACAAGACTGAGTTGAAGCAGAGAAAGCTGAAAGTAAAGGCGTTGGGGATGCAGATTAAAGCTGCACAGACAGTGATGCAGGGAAATTTTCCACAACAACAGCAGCAATAGCAGCAGCAGGAAAATATGGTATTTCAAAATCAGATGAGAGGTTGAGGTCACGGAGGATTTGGTAATGTAAATCATGGTCCACATTTGATTACTGTGGTGGTTCAAAATGATGCACAGGGAATGAAGAAATTGTTGCCTTGTCACGCTTGTGAAGCAGTCGAACATTGGAAACAGGACTGTCCGATGTTGGTGCTGGAAAGTGTCATTCAGCAAACAGGTGACATCAATTGTTTCCAAAACATGAGGGGAGCAAAAATGACAGGTCCTAATCCTGACTTTCAAAATAATGTGAATCAAATGCAAGGTTTTCAGCCCATGCAGCAGGTGCAAATGCCACACGTACAAATTACACAGTTGCAGATAATGCAACAGCAGGTTCCAATGGTACCTAATCAGCAAATTCAAGTACCTCAAGCCCCGATGGAACAGCAACAGGTGATGCTTCCTCAACAGGTCATAGGTTAAAGGCCCAACCAAAGTAATAACACAGTACACCTATTCCTGTTACACAGTGAGATTGGAATAAATGATGATTGGGTGAGCGAGAGTTCGGATGAAGAAGAATGTGTGCTTGCAGCTTCCTTAGAAGTAGATCAAAAAGGACCCTATATAAAGGGAAAACTCATGGGTCACAGAGTTTCATTCTTGGTTGACACTGGAGCTACACACTCTACAGTAAGATTTGTAGAAGTTCCAAATTTGCCCCTTTCAGGAACAACAGTTCAAATTGTAGGAGTGGCAAATCAGTATTTGAACAACCCAATCACAGAACCAGTCAGGTTCAAATTGGAAACTTTAAAGGATTGCACAAATTCGTAGTCTGACTCAAGTCCGGTATCCCTACTGGGAAGAGACTTGCTATGTAAAACCAGGTGCTCGATTACTTGTTCTAATGATAGAGTTGAGATACAGATGAACATTAATGATGAAGATGACATGGTACGAGAGACAGAGTGGGAGACAATAAGTGAGGAATACCCTCTGATTAATTTCTTTTGATTGTTTACTGTGAAGGAGTTTCCTCCTGATTTACAGGGAATGGTTAGAGAGAAGGTGTGGGATCTGACAGGAAAGGAGATAGGCCTGATAAAGGGAGTTGAGCAAGTTAAGGTTCCTGTAAAGTCAAATGCAATTTTCCCCAGATTCCCCAGTATCACATGCCACCGGATATCCTTATAGAGGTTGGCTAAAAATTGCAGGATCTGTGAGTCAAGGAGTTTTGAAAGAAGTGTTGAGTAGCGCATGTAATTCACCGATAATGGGATTGAAAAAGCTCTGTGGAAAGTTCGAATTGTCCAGTATTTGAGAGAAATAAATGATATTAAGATTAAATGTAGCTCTGTGGTACCAAATCCAGCTGTAATAATATTTCAGATTCCATGTGATGTTAAATGTTTCACCGTCAGTGACTTGTCACAAGCCTTCCTCTATGTGCCGCTTCTTGAGGACAGCCAATTTCTCTTTTGTTTCAAAGTTTTATGGTTTAAGATCTCTTTTATTGATTTATAAACATAACAACATCACCCACCTACAACCACAGGCCGGTGGGAAAGAAACAATAGGAAAGAAGAAGAATATGAGGCAGGGAGGGGGAAGACATGACACCCTTAACCATGAGCTAATGTCTTCGACCAAAGGGGTTCACCAGAATAGTGATAAGCTGCACACATGGGAAGTAGCAGTGGGTCCACCATTCAGGTTTGGAAGTCAGCCGTTCTAGTCAGCCACAGTATGCGGAGATAGGCAGGACAGGACAGCTCCCAGAAGTCCTCTGACAAGTATCTAAAAGCCGGGGTCCATGGTTTATCAAAGAGGGGCAGTGTACCAGTCGCCCCCGCTGTCAACTTTTCCATACCCAGCAAAGTCCACATTTTGTGTAGCTAGTCTGTGTGAGTAGGGACACTCTCCGAGCCCCACCGGGCCAACAAGAGCTGCTTCGCAGTCCCCAAGGCCAAGGCGATAGCCGAGCCCCTTGGAAAGCGGAGCGGGTACGTCAGGGGGTTAGGGAGACCCAGCAGAATGTAGCTAGGAAACTGTGGCACATTGTGGAATGTGAGCTCGCTGAACTTTGTCTAGTAGATGACATAACCTTTTGGTGTTATCGCTACAGGAGCGCCTGGGAATAAAGCCAGTTTGGTCCAGGTCGAACAGGCCCTGCATGTACAGTTTCAATCTGTGGGCTAAAATACCCATAAAGATTTTGGCATCCACATTCAACAACGTAATGGGACGATACGAAGCGCAGATGGTTGGATCCTTCCCCGGTTTAGGAATTACCGTTACAATCCCCAGCTGCATCGCAGGAGGCAGAGGAACAGCAGGATCCAATAGATTACACAATTGGGCCAGGACCGGCGCCAACACAGGACCAAAGGATTTGTAGAACTCCGCACTAAAGCCATCAGCCTCAGGCACCTTCCCAGCCAGCAGTCGCTGTATAGCAGGCAAGACTTCCGCTACAGTGATGTCGCCATCCAGAGCCTCACCGTTGGTCAGGGGGAGCCGAGGCAGGGGGACCGAAGCCAGGTGGGCCTCCACTCCCCCCATCAAGCCCTTCCTCCGCATACAGATCAGAATAGAATTGCTCAAACTGAGCGATAATGCGGTCCTCCCGTTCAGTCCATGCGCCATCCGGCAGTTGTTGCTCCGCCACATGCCGTCCCTTCGTCTGCACCCAGAGCCGATGAGCCAATAGCCGCCCCGTGCGATCTCCCCCAGCGTAGTATCTCTGTCTGCGTATTCTGCCCTGTCATCATCCAAGGCATGCAGTTGCTTACGCAAGATATTAATCTGTCACCGCATCATTAACGACCCGACCACCCATGTGAGGCCTCCAGTGATCGGATCTCATCTTCCAGTTGTTGGAGTTTCATCCGCCGGGCCCTATTAAATCTTGCAGCGATCGATATTAATTTGCCGCCTAACGACTGCTTTTAAGGCTTCTCAAAGAAGGGGCACTCCGACCCCGGGGGTATCGTTGGCCTCTAGATAGTGCCGTATCGATCCCTCAATTTCGATCAGGATATCTTCGTAGATTAGGCGCCAACACTTGGTAACCGAGGCATGCGATGGAGAGGCGAAGGTCAGCATGAGCGGGGCATGATCTGACAGGGACGCCACACCCATCGCGGTCCCAGTCACCCGACGGGTAACGAGCAGTGAGGTGGGAAAAAGATCAATGCGTACATAGGGGGAAAAGAAGGAGTAGGCCCTCACCGCCGGATGTCTGAAAGTCCCGCCGCCTCTAACCACTCCCAAAAGTCTTTAGTAAAGGCACCTGTCTGTCCGTATCTCTGGGCTGATCTGTCAAACAGGGGGTCCGGTACTAAATTAAAGTTCCCCCAATCACAATATATTCATCTGGGGTGGCCATGCCCCTGTTCAGAGCGTCACGGAGAAAGCAGTCCTGCTGCTCATTTGGGCCGTAAATATTCGCTACCGTCATTCTGTGCCCACCAAGGTCTATGTGAAGAGAAAGAAGTCGCCCAGGGATCTCAGCCTGTACCCTCAGAACTCTCCCCAGGAAGCTGGTAGGTAACAAGATTGCAACTCCTGCCCGCCTCCCCGGACCCCAGGAGTGAAATAGTCTATCGAACCACTGTGACCTCAATCTCGCCCAGTCCGCTGGTATCAAATGGGTTTCTTGTAAGAGGCAGACGTCTGCTCGTGCCTCCCTAAGCTGGATCAGTAGTGCCTGTCATTTTACAGCTGCGTTAAGACCCTTTACATTGAGGCTGAGAATAGTCGTCATGTTAAGAATGAGGGCACCCGATAGTGATCAGGTGAAACACCACCGCCCATCCCAAGAGGACCCCACTATGTGTCACTTTGTCAGGCATTAGAAAAGGGGATGTCCTACTGTAGGAGGCTGGCCTGTCTTGTAGTGGGTACCAGACGTACTTACACCTTGTGCCAGGTCCAGTTATCCCTTATTAGTGTAGAAGAGGTGTTTCTAGCAGCTTAGGCTGATAGAAGGTAGCTATAGCAGAGCAGCTTAGGCTGAACTAGGAGACATGCAAAGCTCCTACTATACCACTGGTGTCATATGCACAATATCATAAGAAAACGCAATACACAGATATACTAAAAATAAAGGTACTTTATTTTTATGACAATATGCTAAAAGTATCTCAGTGAGTACCCTTAGTATGAGGATGCAAAACATACACAAGATATATGTACACAATACCAAAAATATGCAGTAATAGCAAAAGGAAGTAATGCAAGCAGTGTAAAGTTACAATAGATTGCAATAGGAGCACATAAGTATAGGGGCAACATAAACCATATACTCCAAAAGTGGAATGCGAACCACGAATGGACCCCAAACCTATGTGAGCTTGTAGAGGGTCGCTGGGACTGTAAGAAAACAGTGAGGATTAGAAAAATAGCCCAACCCAAGACCCTGTAAGGTAGGTGTAAAGTGCACATACAACCCCCAGAGAGCACAGAAGTCGTGATAGAGGGATTCTGCAAGGAAAACCAACACCAGCAATGCAACAACAGTGGATTTCCAGACCTGAGTACCTATAAGACAAGGGGACCAAGTCCAAGAGTTGCGACAGTGTCGAGAGTGGGCAGGAGGCCAGGAAATGCCAACTGAGGGTGCAAGGAAGCTGCCACTGGATGGAAGAAGCATGGTGTTTTGCAAGAACGAAGAGGACTAGGAACTTCCCCTTTCGAGGATGGATGTCCCACGTCGTGAAGAAGCTTGCAGAGGTATTCCCACGCAGAAAGACCGCAAACAGGCCTTGCTAGCTGCAAGGGTCACGGTTAAGGTTTTTGGATGCTGCTGTGGCCCAGGAGGGACCAGGATGTCGCCACTTGGATGAGGAGACAGAAGGGGCGCCTAGCAAGTCAAGGAGCCCTCACAGAAGCAGGCAGCACCCACAGATGTACTGGAACAGGCACTTAGAAGAGGAGTGAACCGGAGTCCACCCGAAGTCAGAAAAGGGAGTCCCACGACGCCGGAGGACAACTCAGAAGGTTGTACACTGCAGGTTAGAGTGTCGGGGACCCAGGCCTGGCTGTGCACAAAGGAAATCCTGGACGAGTGCACAGGAGCCGGATCAAATGCAAATTACGCGGTACCCAGCAATGCAGTCTAGCGTGGGGAGGCAAGGACTTACTTCCACCAAACTTGGACTGAAGAGTCAATGGACTGTGGGAGTCACTTGGACAGAGTTGCTGAGTTCCAGGGACCACACTTGTCGTGCTGAGAGGGGACCCAGAGGACCGGTGATGCAGTCTTTTGTTGCCTGTGGTTGCAGGTGGAAGATTCCGTCGACCCACGGGAGATTTCTTCAGAGCTCCTGGTGCAAGAAGGAGGCAGGCTACCCCCAGAGCATGCACTACCAGGAAACAGGCGAGAAAGCCGGCAGGATGAAGCGATACAAGGTTGCAGTGGTCGTCTTTGCTACTTTGTTGCGGTTTTGCAGGCGTCCTGAGCAGTCAGCAGTCGATCCTTTGGCAGAAGGTGAAGAGGGAGATGCAGAGGAACTCTGGTGAGCTCTTGCATTCATTATCTGGAGAATTACCCAAAGCAGAGACCCTAAATAGCCTGAAAATTAGATTTGGCTACCTAGGAAGGAGGATAGGCTAGTAAGAAAGGTAAGAGCCTATCAGAAGGAGTCTCTGACGTCACCTGATGGCACTGGCCACTCAGAGCAGTCCAGTGTGCCAGCAACACCTCTGTTTCCAAGATGGCAGAGGTCTGGGGCACACTGGAGGAGCTCTGGGCACCTCCCCTGGGAGGTGCAGGTCAGGGGAGTGGCCACTCCCCTTTTCCTTGTCCAGTTTCACGCCAGAGCAGGGCTGGGGGATCCCTAAACCGGTGTAGACTGGCTTATGCAGAGATGGGCAGCATCTGTGCCCATCAAAGCATTTCCAGAGGCTGGGGGAGGCTACTCCTCCCCAGCCATCACACCTATTTCCAAAGGGAGAGGGTGTCACACCCTCTCTCAGAGGAAATCCTTTGTTCTGCCTTCCTGGGCCAGGGCTGCCTGGACCCCAGGAGGGCAGAAACCTGTCTGAGGGGTTGGCAGCAGCAGCAGCTGCAGTGGAGACCCCGGAAAGGCAGTTTGGCAGTACCCGGGTTCTGTGCTAGAGACCCGGGGGATAATGGAATTGTCTCCGCAGTGCCAGAATGGCATTGGGGTGACAATTCCATGATCTTAGACATGTTACATGGCCATGTTCGGAGTTACCATTGTGACGCTGTACATAGGTAGTGACCTATGTACAGTGCACGAGTGTAATGGTGTCCCCGCATTCACAAAGTCCGGGGAATTTGCCCTGAACGATGTGGGGGCACCTTGGCTAGTGCCAGGGTGCCCACACACTAAGTAACTTTGCACCCAACCTTCACCAGGTGAAGGTTAGACATATAGGTGACTTATA
Organism: Pleurodeles waltl; assembly: GCF_031143425.1. Lineage (NCBI taxonomy): Eukaryota > Metazoa > Chordata > Amphibia > Caudata > Salamandridae > Pleurodeles > Pleurodeles waltl. The sequence goes on along the minus strand of NC_090440.1, from coordinate 1,399,779,586 downwards.
AGTTCGTGCAGTGGTAAATGGCTGTGAAATAACGTGGACGTTATTTCACTCAGGCTGCACTGGCAGGCCTGTGTAAGAAGTGTGAGAGCTCCCTTTGGGTGGCAAAAGAAATGCTGCAGCCCATAGGGATCTCCTGGAACTCCAATACCCTGGGTACCTCAGTACCATATACTAAGGAATTATAAGGGTGTTCCAGTATGCCAATGTGAATTGGTGAAATTGGTCACTAGCCTGTTAGTGACAATTTGGAAAGCAGAGAGAGCATAACCACTGAGGTTCTGGTTAGCAGAGCCTCAGTGAGACAGTTAGTCACACAGGGAACACATACAGGGCCCACTTATGAGCACTGGGGCAGGGTCCAAGTGACACATAGACTAAAACAACATATATACAGTGAAATATGGAGGTAACATGCCAGGCAAGATAGTGTTTTCCTACACAACCCCCCCCACAAACGAAGGACAATAAGACTAGCCATGACCTGATGAGTCTTCATTGTCTAAGTGGAAATATCTGGAGAGTCCACCTGCATTGGAGTGGGTACTCCCAGGTCTATGTTCCACTGTATAGTCCATTCCCTGTAGAGATATGGACCACCTCAACAATTTAGGGTTTTCACCTTTCATTTGTTTTAGCCAAAGTAGAGGTTTGTGGTCTGTCTGAACAATGAAGTGAGTGCCAAACAGGTATGGCCTCAACTTCTTCAGTGCCCAGACCACAGCAAAGGCCTCCTTCTCTATGGCAGACCAACGCTTTTCTCTAGGGGTCAACCTCCTGCTGATAAAAGCAACAGGTTGATCCTGGCCTTCAGAATTGAGTTGCGATAACACTGCCCCTACCCCTAATTCAGATGCATCAGTTTGAACAATGAATTTCTTGGAGTAACATGGGTTTTTTAGGACAGGTGCAGTGCACATGGCCTGTTTGAGCTCCTCAAAAGCTTTCTGACAGCTAGCTGCCCACAATACCTTTTTAGGCATCTTCTTGCTAGTGAGATCATTAAGTGGGGCTGCAATGGAGCCATAGTTTTTAATGAATTTCCTGTAATACCCAGTGAGGCCTAGGAAGGCTCTCACCTGGGTCTGTGTTGTAGGGGGAACCTAATCCATGATTGTTTGGATTTTCCCCCCCTGAAGTGGTGCAATCTGTTCTCCACCTACCAGGTGTACCAAATAAACCACTTTCCCCTGCCCTATCTAGCACTTTGAAGCATTGATAGTGAGGCCTGCCTTTTGCAGGGCCTCTAAAACTTTCGACAGGTGGACCAGGTGATCATCCCAGGCGGAGCTAAAGATAGCTATATCGCCCAGATATGCTGCACTAAAAGCCTCCAACCCTTGCAGGACTGTATTCACCAACCTCTGAAAAGTGGCAGGTGAATTTTTCAAACTAAAGGGCATTACTGTGAATTGGTAGTGCCCTCCAATAGTCGAAAATGCAGGTTTGGTTTTAGCATCCTCTGATAATTTGATCTGCCAATGCCCTGCAGTCAAATCAAAGGTGCTTGAATACTTGGCAGATGCCAGTGTATCTATGAGCTCATCTGCCCTGGGTATAGGGTGAGCATCAGTTTTTATTACCTGGTTGAGACCTCTGTAATCTACACAAAACCTCATCTCCCTTTTTCCATCTTTTGAGTGAGGCTTTGGTACAAGCACCACAGGAGAGGCCCACAGGCTTTCAGAATGTTCAACCACTCCTAGCTCAAGCATTTTCTGTACTTCTTGCTTTATGCAGTCCCTGACATGGTCAGGCTGCCTATAGATTTTACTTTTGACAGGCAAGCTGTCTCCAGTATCAATTGTGTGTTCACACCAAGATGTGGTGCCTGGCACCGTTGAAAAGAGTTCAGAAAACTGACCTAGGAGATTTATGCAGTTGTCTTTCTACTCAGCAGTAAGACAGTCTGCCAAAACGACACCTTCCACTAAAGCATCATTTTCAGTGGAAGAGAAGAGATCAGGGAGAGGGTCACTCTCTTCTTCCTGTCCTTCATCTGTTGCCATGAGCAGGGTGAGATCAGCCCTGTCATATTAGGGTTTTAGGTGGTTTACATGGAGCAACCTAAGGCGACTCCTGGCAGTGCCCAGGTCAACCAAGTAGGTGACCTCGCCCTTCTTTTCAACAATGAGATGGGGTCCACTCCATTTGTCTTGGAGTGATCTTGGGGCCACAGGCTCCAATACCCACACCACACCTTCTGTCCTGGTTGGTACTGAATCTTCTGGTCATGCCATTGCTTTTGGAGCTCTTGGCTGGCCTGAAGGTTTTTACTTGCCTTCTTCATGTACTCTGCCATTCTGGATCTTAGGCCAAGTACATAGTCCACTATATCCTGCTAAGGAGCTTTTAAAGGTTGTTCCCAACCCTCCTTCACAAGTGTTAGTGGACGTCTTACAGGGTTCCCAAAGAGGAGTTCAAAGGGGCTGAAGCACACTCCTTTCTGGGGTACCTCCCTGTAAGCAAAAAGGAGGCAAGGTAACATGACATCCCATCTCCTCCTGAGTTTTTCAGGGAGACCCATTATCATTCTTTTGAGAGTTTTATTAAACCTCTCTACCAGTCCATTTGTCTGTGGATGATAAGGTGTGGTGAATTTGTATGTTACACCACATTCCTTCCACATAGCCTTCAAGTATGCAGACATAAAGTTGCTACCCCTGTCTGATACAACCTCTTTTGGAAAACCCACCCTGGAAATGATTCTCAGGAGGGTGTTTGCCACTGCAGGTGCTGTAGTGGTCCTTAGAGGAATTGCTTCAGGATATCTTGTGGTATGGTCCACTACCACCAAGATGAACCTATTGCCTGAAGCAGTAGGAGGGTCAAGGGGGCCAACTATGTCAACCCCTACCCTTTCAAAGGGAACCCCAACCACAGGTAGTGGAGTAAGGGGAGCCTTTGAAGTGCCACCAGTCTTGCCACTGGCTTGGCAGGTCACGCAAGGCTTACACAAATCTTTTGTGTCCTCTGACATCCTAGGCCAGTTAAACAGGGGGACAAGCCTTTCCCATGTTTTAATCTGACCCAAATATCCAGACAAAGGAATTTCATGTGCCACAGTTAGGAGGAACTCTCTGTACTGCAGGGGAATTACTAATCTCCTGGCTGCTCCAGGTTTTGGGTCCCTTGCCTCTGTGTACAAGAGGTTGTCCTCCCAGTAAACTCTATGTGAGTCACTGACATCCCCATTTTGCTCCTTGACAGCTTGCTGTCTGAGACCCTCTAATGTGGGACAGGATTGCTGTGCCACACTCAGCTCTTCCCTGGTAGGGCCCCCTCCACCCAAAAGCTCAGCAGTGTCTGCTGCCAGCTTATCTGGTGAAGGTTCTGCACAGGGAGGAAATTCTTCTTCCTCAGAAGTTTAATCATTTGTAGAGGGAGGGATAGTGGGTAGGGATTTACCCTTGTTACCCCTAGCTTTAGAGAGCACTTGGTCCATTGTTCCAGGATCCAAGTCACCCTGTCCTTTTTGCTTTTTGGCCTGAGCCCTTGTCAAAGCAAAAATATGCCCAGGAATGCCCAGCATTGCTGCATGAGCCTCCAACTCCACTTCTGCCCAAGCGGATGTCTCTAAATCATTTCCTAGTAGACAGTCTACAGGTAAATCTGAAGCAACCACAACTTTCTTTGGACCAGTAACCCCCCCAGTTGAGATTCACAACAGCCATGGGGTGGCTAAGAGTGTTGTTATGAGCTTCTGTCACTTGGTACTGGTGACCAAGTAGGTGTCGTTCAGGGTGTACCCGTTTCTCTATTACCATGGTAACACTGGCACCTGTGTCCCTGTAGGCCTGAACCTCAACACCATTGATTAGGGGAAGTTGCTTGTACTTATCCATATTAAGGGGACAAGCAACAAAGGTGGCCAAATCAATGGCACTTTCAGAGACTAGCACAGCCTCTGTGGTCTCCCTAACAAGATCAACCCCAACTAAATTACCAAAAGTGAGCCCAGCTACTCCCTTGGATTGGCTATTAGTAGGTTTGCTCCCACCACCACTGCTATTATTAGGGGCACTAGAGGTTGCAGTAGGGGTTGTGGTAGTGGGAGGTTTAGTGTTTTTCTTTGGACAACTGGCATCAGTTGTCCAGTGGCCTTTTACTTTACATAAATAACACCAAGGCTTTTTTACTTAATTTGAAGAGGATTTGGACACACCACCCCCACCAGAGTGTTTTTGTGGGCCTGATGAAGACTCATTTTTAGATTTATCCCCACCCTTCTCAGAAGACTTACCATCCTTCTTCTTACCATCCTTGTCACCCCCTGTATGAACTTTTCTGTTCACTCTTGTTCTGACCCATTTGTCTGCCTTCTTTCCCAATTCTTGGGGAGAGGTCAGATCTGAGTCCACTAGATATTGGTGTAACAAGTCAGACACACAGTTATTCAGAATATGTTCTCTCAGAATAAGATGATACAGGCTTTCATAGTCAGAAACTTTACTGCCATGTAACCACCCTTCCAAGGCCTTCGCTGAACAGTCAACAAAGTCTATCCAGTTTTGTGAGGACTCTTTTCTGGTGTCTCTGAACTTAATCCTGTATTGTTCAGTGGTTAAGCCAAATCCATCCAAAAGTGCATCCTTCAAAACTGCTAAATTATTGGCATCACTTTCTCTAACAGTAAGGAGCCTATCCCTACCCTTTCCATTGAAAGATAGCCATAGGATAGCAGCCCACTGCCTTTGAGGGACCCCCTTTACCCATACAGGCCCTCTCAAGTGCAGCAAGCCACTTGTTAATGTCATCCTCCTCCTTGTAAGGGGAAACTATCTTGTGCAGATTCCTGGAATCATGCTCTCTGACAGGATTGCTATCAGGATTACTGCTGCTGCCACCATGGGGTCCAAACCCCAATCTCTGTCTCTCCTTCTCCAGGTCTAGGGATTCCCTGTCTAGAGCCGGCTGTTGCTGTTTAAGCTTCAGTCTGGTCTCTTCCACTCTCAACTTTTTGAGTTCCCTTTCTAACATGTTGTCTTCAGAGTGGGTGGGTTGGGAATGCTTGGACACTGGGGATATGTTGGAATTAACAGAGGGAGATCTGTCCCTAACAGTTTGGACTCTAACAACCTGGCCTTCAGGAACAAAAGCATCCCTACTATGATGAGAGCTTCTATTACTACCAGCATTGCTAGGAGGTCTACTAAGGGGCAGATTTGGAAGAGAACCCTGTACATCTCCCTCAAGGGTTTCCCTGAGTCAGAGTGAGAGCTATCTACTAACTTCTCAGATGAAGTGCCACCTAGGAACTTATCATTCTCAATGAGCATGTTATACAGAATTTCTCTAGAAGGGTTCTTTCCTACCACTAAACCTCTATCAATGCAGAGACTCCTTAGGCTCTTAAAGTTAAGATTGTCATAAGTAGAATTGACCATTTTAAGAGAAGTTCCTACATCAGACATGACAGAAGAAGGTTTAGGGACAGTGAGAAGAGAGAAAAAGTTTCAGGACTTTTTAAAGAACAGGGAAAAAAAACTTTTTCAAACTTTTAGAAAGTTTAGGAGTACTTTTCAGCACTTAGTAGAAAGTGTAAGAGAAGAAAAGCAAAACTTTTTGGTTAGGTGTACATAAACTGAACTTGTTTTGTATATTTTTCTCTTATGAAAAGTACAATATGACAAAGTGGTAAGTAGTTACAAGTACTTATCCCACCGCTGCACAACCAATGTAGGAGGCTGGCCTGGCTTGTAGTGGGTACCAGAGGTACTTACACCTTGTGCCAGGTCCAGTTATCCCTTATTAGTGTAGAAGAGGTGTTTCTAGCAGCTTAGGCTGATAGAAGGTAGCTATAGCAGAGCAGCTTAGGCTGAACTAGGAGACATGCAAAGCTCCTACTATACCACTGGTATCATATGCACAATATCATAAGAAAACGCAATACACAGATATACTAAAAATAAGGGTACTTTATTTTTATGACAATATGCCAAGTATCTCAGTGAGTACCCTCAGTATGAGGATGCCAAATATACACAAGATATATGTACACAATACCAAACATATGCAGTAATAGCAAAAGGAAGTAATGCAAGCAGTGTAAAGTTACATTAGATTGCAATAGGAGAACATACGTATAGGGGCAACACAAACCATATACTCCAAAAGTGGAATGCGAACCACGAATGGACCCCAAACCTATGTGAGCTTGTAGAGGGTCGCTGGGACTGTAAGAAAACAGTGAGGGTTAGAAAAATAGCCCACCCCAAGACCCTGTAAGGTAGGTGCAAAATGCACCTACAACTCCCAGAGAACACAGAAGTCGTGATAGGGGAATTCTGCAAGTAAAACCATCACCAGCAATGCAACAACAGTGGATTTCTGGACCTGAGTACCTGTAAGACAAGGGAACCAAATCCAAGAGTCGCAACAGTGTCGAGAGTGGGCAGGAGCCCAGGAAATGCCAGCTGAGGGTGCAAGGAAGCTGCCACTGGATGGAAGAAGCTTGGTGTTTTGCAACAACGAAGAGGACTAGGAACTTCCCCTTTGGAGGATGGATGTCCCACATCGCGAAGAAGCTTGCAGAGGTGTTCCCACGCAGAAAGACCGCAAACAAGCCTTGCTAGCTGCAAGGGTTGCGGTTAGGGTTTTTCATTGCTGCTGTGGCCCAGGAGGGACCAGGATGTCGCCACTTGGATGAGGAGACAGAGGGGGCACCCAGCAAGTCAGGGAGCCCTCACAGAGCAGGCAGCACTCCCAGAAGTACCAGAACAGGCACTTAGAAGAGGAGTGAACCGTAGTCCACCCGAAGTCCGAAAAGGGAGTCCCACGACGCCGGAGGACAACTCAGAAGGTTGTGCACTGCTGGTTAGAGTGTCGGGGACCCAGGCTTGGCTGTGCATGAAGGAAATCCTGGAAGAGTGCACAGGAGCCGGAGCCGGAGCAGCTACAAATCATGCGGTACCCAGCAATGCAGTCTAGCGTGGGGAGGCAAGGACTTACCTCCACCAAACTTGGACTGAAGAGTCACTGGACTGTGGGAGTCACTTGGGCAGAGTTGCTGAGTTCCAGGGACATGCTCGTCGTGCTGAGAGGGGACCCAGTGGACCGGTGATGCAGTCTTTTGTTGCCTGCGGTTGCAGGGGGAAGATTCCGTCGACCCACAGGAGATTTCTTCAGAGCTCCTGGTGCAAGAAGGAGGCAGGCTACCCCCAGAGCATGCACCACCAGGAAACAGGCGAGAAAGCCGGCAGGATGAAGCGATACAAGGTTGCAGTAGTCGTCTTTGCTACTTTGTTGCAGTTCTGCAGGCGTCCTGAGCAGTCAGCGGTCGATCCTTTGGCAGAAGGTGAAGAGGGAGATACAGAGGAACTCTGGTGAGCTCTTGCATTCGGTATCTGTAGAATTCCCCAAAGCAGAGACCCTAAATAGCCAGAAAAGGAGGTTTGGCTACCTAGGAAGGAGGATAGGCTAGTAAGAAAGGTAAGAGCCTATCAGAAGGAGTCTCTGACGTCACCTGATGGCACTGGCCACTCAGAGCAGTCCAGTGTGCCAGCAACACCTCTGTTTCCAAGATGGCAGAGGTCTGGGGCACACTGGAGGAGCTCTGGGCACCTCCCCTGGTCACTCCCCTTTCCTTTGTCCAGTTTTGCGCCAGAGCAGGGCTGGGGGTTCCCTAAACCAGTGTAGACTGGCTTATGCAGAGATGGGCAGCATCTGTGCCCATCAAAGCATTTCCAGAGGCTGGGGGAGGCTACTCCTCCCCAGCCATCACACCTATTTCCAAAGGGAGAGGGTGTCACACCCTCTCTCAGAGGAAATCCTTTGTTCTGCCTTCCTGGGCCAGGGCTGCCTGGACCCCAGGAGGGCAGAAACCTGTCTGAGGGGTTGGCAGCAGGAGCAGCTGCAGTGGAGACCCCGGAAAGGCAGTTTGGCAGTACCTGGGTTCTGTGCTAGAGACACAGGGGATATTGGAAGTGTCTCCCCAATGCCAGAATGGCATTGGGGTGACAATTCCATGATCTTAAACATGTTACATGGCCATGTTCGGAGTTACCATTGTGACGCTGTACATAGGTAGTGACCTATGTACAGTGCACGCGTGTAATGGTGTCCCCGCACTCACAAAGTCCGGGGAATTTGCCCTGAACAATGTGGGGGCACCTTGGCTAGTGCTAGGGTGCCGACACACTAAGTAACTTTGCACCCAACCTCCACCAGGTGAAGGTTAGACATATAGGTGACTTACAAGTTACTTAAGTGCAGTGGTAAATGGCTGTGAAATAACGTGGACGTTATTTCACTCAGGCTGCACTGGCAGGCCTGTGTAAGAATTGTCAGAGCTCCCTATGGGTGGCAAAAGAAATGCTGCAGCCCAAAGGGATATCCTGGAACCCCAATACCCTGGGTACCTCAGTACCATATACTAGGGAATTATAAGGGTGTTCCAGTATGCCAATGTGAATTGGTTAAATTGGTCACTAGCCTGTTAGTGACAATTTGGAAAGCAGAGAGAGCATAACCACTGAGGTTCTGGTTAGCAGAGCCTCAGTGAGACAGTTAGTCATCACACAGGGAACACATACAGGGCACACTTATGAGCACTGGGACCCTGCCTGGCAGAGTCCCAGTGACACATAGACTAAAACAACATATATACAGTGAAATATGGGGGTAACATGCCAGGCAAGATGGTGCTTTCCTACACCTACCAACATCAGGACAGAAAAGTAGGAAAGCGTAGAGGAATAAACAAACAGAAGGAAAGAAACAAACTGGAGCATCCTTCCCCACCTGGGAACCAACGTTGAACAAGCAGAGGGGGAATCCGATCCACATGCCGATGTAAGATGATCACCACTCCGTTTTGGGGGGGGGGGTCAGGGCCCGCTGCACCACAACTGTATGCAATTGTCACTACTCATGCACCGGCCCAAGGACTATTGTTGATCGCCCAGCAAATCACAAGTCTGCATTGTAGGAGGCTGGCCTGGCTTGTAGAGGGTACCAGAGGTACTTACACCTTGTGCCAGGTCCAGTTATCCCTTATTAGTGTAGAAGAGGTGTTTCTAGCAGCTTAGGGTGATAGAAGGTAGCAATGGCAAAGCAGCTTAGGCTGAACTAGGAGACATGTAAAGCTCCTACTATACCACTGGTGTCATATGCACAATATCATAAGAAAATATAATACACAGAAGTACTAAAAATAAAGGTACTTTATTTTTATGACAATATGCTAAAAGTATCTCAGTGAGTACCCTCAGTATGAGGATAAGATATATACACAAGATATATGTACACAAACCAAAATTATGCAGGTATTAGGAAGAAAAGTAATGCAAGCAGTGTAAAGTTACAGTAGATTGCAATAGGAGCACATAGGTATAGGGGCAACACAAACCATATACTCCAAAAGTGGAATGCGAACCACGAATGGACCCCAAACCTATGTGAGCTTGTAGAGGGTCGCTGGGACTGTAAGAAAACAGTGAGGGTTAGAAAAATAGCCCACCCCAAGACCCTGAAAGGTAGGTGTAAAGTGCACCTACTACCCCCAGAGAGCACAGAAGTCGTGATAGGAGGATTCTGCAGGAAGAACAAACAACAGTGGATTTCCGGACCTGAGTACCTGTAAGACAAGGGGACCAAGTCCAATAGTCGCGACAGTGTTGAGAGTGGGCAGGAGCCCAGGAAATGCCAGCTTAGGGTGCAAGGAAGCTGCCACCTGTGGGAAGAAGCTTGGAGTTCTGCAAGAAAGAAGAGGACTAGGAACTTCCCCTTTGGACAATGGATGTCCCACGTCGCGATGAAGCTTGCAGAGGTGTTCCCACGCAGAAAGACCGCAAATAAGCCTTGCTAGCTGCAAGGGTTGCGGTTAAGGTTTTTGGGTGCTGCTGTGGCCCAGGAGGGACCAGGATGTCGCCACTCGGAAGAGGAGACAGAGGTGGCGCCCAGCAACGTAGGGAGCCCTCACAGAAGCAGGCAGCACCCACAGAAGTACCTGAACAGGCACTTAGAAGAAAAGTGAACCGGAGTCCACCCGAAGTCAGAAAAGGGAGTCCCACGACGCCGTAGGACAACTCAGAAGGTTGTGCACTGTAAGAAGGAGTGTCGGGGACCCAGCTTTGCTGTGCACAAAGGAAATCCTGGAAGACTGCACAGGAGCCGGAGCAGCTGCAAATCATGCGGTACCCAACAATGCAGTCTAGCGTGGGGAGGCAAGGACTTACCTCTACCAAACATGGACTGAAGAGTCACTGGACTGTGGGAGTCACTTGGACAGAGCTGCTGAGTTCCAGGGACCACGCTCCTCGTGCTGAGAGGGGACCCAGAGGACCAGTGATGCAGTCTTTTGGTGCCTGCGGTTGCAGGGGGAAGATTCCGTCGACCCACGGGAGATTTCTTCAGAGCTCCTGGTTCAGAGAAGAGGCAGGCTACCCCCAGAGCATGCACCACCTGGAAACAGTCGAGAAAGCCAGCAGGATGAAGCGATACAAGGTTGCTAGTAGTCGTCTTGCTACTTTGTTGCGGTTTTGCAGGCGTCCTGAGCAGTCAGCGGTCGATCCTTCGGCAGAAGGTGAAGAGGGAGATGCAGAGGAACTCTGGTGAGCTCTTGCATTCATTATCTGGTGAGATCCCCAAAGCAGAGACCCTAAATAGCCAGAAAAGGAGGTTTGGCTACCTAGGAAGGAGGATTGGCTACCAAGAGAGATAAGAGCCTATCAGAAGGAGCCTCTGACGTCACCTGCAGGCACTGGCCACTCAGAGAAGTCCAGTGTGCCACAAACACCTCTGTTTCCAAGATGGCAGAGGTCTGGGACACACTGCAGGAGCTCTGGGCACCTCCCCTGGGAGGTGCAGGTCAGGGGAGTGGTCACTCCCCTTTCCTTTGTCCAGTTTCGCGCCAGAGCAGGGCTGGGGGATCCCTAAACTGGTGTAGACTGGCTTATACAGAGATGGGCACCATCTGTGCCCATCAAAGCATTTCCAGAGGCTGGGGGAGGCTACTCCTCCCCAGCCTTCACACCTATTTCCAAATGGAGAGGGTGTTACACCCTCTCTCAGAGGAAATCCTTTGTTCTGCCTTCCTGGGCCAGGGCTGCCTGGACCCCAGGAGGGCAGAAATTCATCTGAGGGGTTGGCAACAGCAGCAGCTACAGTGCAACCCCTGAAAAGGCAGTTTGGCAGTACCCTGGTTCTGTGCTAGAGACCCGGGGGATCATGGAATTGTCCCCCAAATGCCAGAATGGCATTGGAGTGACAATTCCATGATCTTAGACATGTTACATGGCCATGTTCAGAGTTACCATTATGACGCTGTACATAGGTAGTGACCTATGTACAGTGCACACGTGTAATGGTGTCCCCGCACTCACAAAGTCCGGGGAATTTGCCCTGAACGATATGGGGGCACCTTGGCTAGTGCCAGGGTGCCCACACACTAAGTAACTTTGCACCCAACCTTCACCAGGTGAAGGTTAGACATATAGGTGACTTATAAGTTACTTAAGTGCAGTGGTAAATGGCTGTGAAATAACATGGATGTTATTTCACTCAGGCTGCACTGGCAGGCCTGTGTAAGAATTGTCAGAGCTCCCTATGGGTGGCAAAAGAAATGCTGCAGCCCATAGGGATCTCCTGGAACCCCAATACCCTGGGTACCTCAGTACCATATACTAGGGAATTATATGGGTGTACCAGTATGCCAATGTCAATTGGTAAATTTAGTCACTAGCCTGTTAGTGACAAATTTTGAAAGCAGAGAGAGCATAACCACTGAGGTTCTGGTTAGCAGAGCCTCAGTGAGACAGTTAGGCATCACACAGGGAATACATACATATAGGACACAAACTTATGAGCACTGGGGTCCTGGCTAGCAGGGTCCCAGTGACACGTAACAAACATACTGACAACATAGGGTTTTCACTATGAGCACTGGGCCCTGGCTAGCAGGATCCCAGTGAGACAGTGAAAACACCCTGACATATACTCACAAACAGGCCAAAAGTGGGGGTAACAAGGCTAGAAAGAGGCTACTTTCTCACACAACCCCCCCCCCCACCAAAGAAGGACAATAAGGGTAACCTTGGCCAGTTGAGTCTTTCTTGTCTAAGTGGTGATAAGTGGAGAGTAGCTCTGCAAAAGACTGGTTACTCCCTTTATCATCCACTATATGGTTACTTCCCTGTGGGGATGTAAACCACCCTGTTTGAAGTTTTTTAGCTAACCAACAATGTGAAGATTTATTTTCAGAGTTCCTATCAGTAAGTTTTAGTTTAGAACAGTGGGAATTGTCCACTGGACCTATTTCTAGTGATGAGAATGCCAGACAGGGATGCTGTCTCAGTAAAGCCATAGCTGGGCAAAAACGTAGTCCATATGGCTGTAAGAGAGAACAGGGATGCTGTTTCTCTTTAGTTGGAGCAGGACAGGGATGCTGTCATATGAGCTCCACACTAGGGCAGGGCTGTTGTCCTAAGTGTTGTGAGGTAGTGCAGGGTTTCTGCACTAAAGTTTCTCGGGGAGGGTTGGAGGGATGCTCCATGTTAACTAAAATGGTGCCCTTTTTCTCACCAATATTAGTTATCCCACAGAGAGGTATTTTCACCTCAGAGAGTACAGCTGTGCCAGCTGATGGTTCCCTTGGTACAGGTGCCACCCCAGGAGAGGTTTCTCCTACCACAGGAATGATATCCTGAATGGCAGGGTGGGTAGGGGATACTGTGATGCCCTTTTTACCTGTTGTTGGAGAAGGATCCTGAGTTTTCAGGCCTCTTCCTCTCCTTTGCTTTTTCATTTCAGTAGAAATGAGAGGAAGCAATTCCTCAGGGATACCCAGCATGGCTGCATGGGTATAAAACTCTACCTCAGCCCAACCTGAGGTCTATAGGTCATTACCTAAGAAACAGTCTACAGGTAAGCTAGGTGACACTACCACCTGCTTAGGGCCAGTAACTCCACCCCAACTAAGCTGAACTATAGCTAAGGGAAGAAACTTAGTGGAGTTATGGACATCAATAATCTTGTACTGTTGTCCAATGATGTGTTGTTCAGGAGGCACTAGGTTTTCAGTCACCAAAGTGATACTGGCACCTGTGTCCCTGTAGACCTGGGCCACAACACCATTTATTGAAACTGTCTGCCTGTACTTATCCATTGTAAGGGGACAAGCAGCGAGTGTGGCAAGGCTAATGCCACTAGGTGTGACAGAAACTGTCTTGGGACTGACTACCCCAGTTTCTATGATGGACCCATTAATGAACCCAACTACACCCTTACTTTGACTGTTGCCAGCAGTCCCACCACTATTACCACTACTGCTAGGGGAACTAGAGTTTGATGTATTAGTGGTGGTTGGCTCAGGGGGTTTACCTGGACAGGACTTATCCCCTTGCCAATGGCCTTTATTTTCACACACATAGCACCAAGGCTTTTTAATGTGTGTATGTTGTGAAGAAGAGGAAGAATTTGATTTATCCCCATCCCCTGAAGAGTGTTTAGGATTTGAAGAAGGATCTTTGGTTTTACCCTTATCCCCATGCTTATCCTGAGATTTCTCACCATCTTTCTTCTTGCCATCCTTATCACCCCTTGTATGAATTTTTTTGTTCACTCTTGTTCTGACCCATTTGTCTGCCTTCTTTCCCAATTCTTGGGGAGAGGTCAGATCTGAGTCCACTAGATTTTGGTGTAACAAGTCAGACACACAGTTATTCAGAATATGCTCTCTCAGAATAAGATTATACAGGCTTTCATAGTCAGAAACTTTACTGCCATGTAACCACCCCTTTAAGGCCTTCACTGAACAGTCAACAAAGTCTATCCAGTCTTGTGAGGACTCTTTTCTGGTGTCTCTGAACTTAATCCTGTATTGTTCAGTGGTTAAGCCAAATCCATCCAAGAGTGCATCCTTCAAAACTGCAACATTGTTAGCATTACTTTCTCTAACAGTAAGGAGTCTATCCCTCCCCTTTCCAGTGAAAGATAGCCACAATATAGCATTCCACTGCCGTTGAGGGACCCCTTTACCATACAGGCCCTCTCAAGTGCAGCAAACCACTTGTTGATGTCATCCCCATCCTTGTAAGGTGGGACTATCTTGTGCAGATTCCTGGAATCATGCTCTCTAACAGGATTGCTTTCAGGAATACTGCTATTGCTGCCACCATGGGGTCCTAACCCCAATCTCTGTCTCTCCTTCTCCAGATCTAAGGATTCCCTATCTAAGGCCAGCTGTTGCTGTTTAAGCTTCAGTCTGGTCTCTTCAACTCTCAACATTTTGAGTTCCCTTTCTAACATATTGTCTTCAGGGTGGGTGGGTTGGGAATGCTTGGACACAGAAGATAAATTGGAAACAACAGAGGGAGATCTGTCCATGACTGACTGAACCCTAGCCACTTGGCCTCTAGGAATAAAGACTTCCCTACTATGATGGGAACCTCCATTACTACCAACATTACTAGGTGTCCTGACAAGGGGCAGATTTGGAACAAAACCCTCTCCACCTCCCTCAAGGAGATCCCCTGAGTCAGAATGGGAGCCTTCTATTAACCTCTCATTTGAAGTGCCTGCTTGGGACTCATCATTCACAATAATCATGTTATATAGAAACTCTTTTGTAGGGTTCTTTCCTATCACTAAACCTCTATCTAAGCAGAGACTCCTTAGGCTCTTGTAATTCAAATTGTCATAAGTAGTATTGACCATTTTAAGAGCAGACTCTACATCAGACATGATAGAAGAAGGTTTAGAGACAGTGAGAAGAAAGAAAAAGTTTCAGAACTTTTTAAAGAACAGAGAAAAAAACTTGTTCTAACTTTTGGGAATTTTTAAAAGTTTTAAAGTACTTTTCAGCACTTAGTAGAAAGTGTAGGAGGAGAAAAGCAAAACTTTTTGGTTAGGTGTACATACAATGAACTTGTTTTGTATATTATTCACTTATGAAAAGTATACAATGACAAAGTGGTAAGTAGTTACAAGTACTTATCGAACCGCTGCACAACCAATGTAGGAGGCTGGCCTGGCTTGTAGTGGGTACCAGAGGTACTTACACCTTGTGCCAGGTCCAGTTATCCCTTATTAGTGTAGAAGAGGTGTTTCTAGCAGCTTAGGCTGATAGAAGGTAGCTATGGCAAAGCAGCTTAGGCTGAACTAGGAGACATGTAAAGCTCCTACTATACCACTGGTGTCATATACACAATATCATAAGAAAACAGAATACACAGAAGTACTAAAAATAAAGGTACTTTATTTTTATGACAATATGTCAAAAGTATCTCAGTGAGTACCCTCAGTATGAGGATAAGATATATACACAAGATATATGTACACAAACCAAAAATATGCAGTAATAGCAAAAGGAAGTAATGCACGCAGTGTAGAATTACAGTAGATTGCAATAGGAGCACATAGGTATAGGGGCAACACAAACCATATACTCCAAAAGTGGAATGCGAACCACGAATGGACCCCAAACCTTTGTGAGCTTGTAGAGGGTCGCTGGGACTGTAAGAAAACAGAAAGGGTTAGAAAAATAGCCCACCCCAAGACCCCGAAAGGTTGGTGTAAAGTGCACCTACAACCCCCAGAGAGCACATAAGTCGTGATAGGGGGATTCTGCAGGAAGAACAAACACCAGCAATGCAACAACAGTGGATTTCCGGACCTGAGTACCTGTAAGACAAGAGGACCAAGTCCAATAGTCGCGACAGTGTCGAGAGTGGGCAGGAACACAGGAAATGCCACCTTAGGGTGCAAGGAAGCTGCCACCCGTTGGAAGAAGCTTGGAGTTCTGCAAGAAAGAAGAGGACTAGGAACTTCCCCTTTGGAGGATATATGTCAGACGTTGCGATGAAGCTTGCAGATGTGTTCCCATGCAGAAAGACCACAAACAAGCCTTGCTAGCTGCAAGGGTTGCAGTTGGGGTTTTTGGGTACTGCTGTGGCCCAGGAGGGACAAGGATGTGGCCACTTGGAAGAGGAGACAGAGGTGGCGCCCAGCAACATAGGGAGCTCTCACAGAAGCAGGCAGCACCCGCAGAAGTACCTGAATAGGCACTTAGAAGAAAAGTGAACCGGTGTCCACCCGAAGTCCCAAAACGGAGTCCCACGACGCCGGAGGACAACTCAGAAGGTTGTGCACTGCAGGAAGGAGTGTCGGGGACCCAGGCTTGGCAGTGCATGAAGGAAATCCTGAAAGAGTGCACAGGAGCCAGAGCAGCTGCAAATCACGTGGTACCCAGCAATGCAGTCTAGCGTGGGGAGGCAAGTACTTACCTCCACCAAACTTGGACTGAAGAGTCACTGGACTGTGGGAGTCAGTTGGACAGAGTTGCTGAGTTCCAGGGACCACGCTCGTTGTGCTGAGAGGGGACCCAGTGGACCAGTGATGCAGTCTTTTGGTGCTTGCGCGTGCAGGGGGAAGATTCTGTCGACCCACGGGAGATTTCTTCAGAGCTCCTGGTGCAGAGAGGAGGCAGGCTACCCCCAGAGCATGCACCACCTGGAAACAGTCGAGAAAGCCGGCAGGATGAAGCGATAGAAGGTTTCTAGTAGTCGTCGTGCTACTTTGTTGCGTTTTTGCAGGCGTCCTGAGCAGTCAGCGGTCAATCCTTTGGCAGAAGGTGAAGAGGGAGATGCAGAGGAACTCTGGTGAGCTCTTGCATTCGTTATCTGGTGAGATCCCCAAAGCAGAGACCCTAAATAGCCAGAAAAGGAGGTTTAGCTACCTAGGAAGGAGGATTGGCTACCAAGAGAGGTAAGAGCCTATCAGAAGGAGCCTCTGATATCACCTGCTGGCACTGGCCACTCAGGGCAGTCCAGTGTGCCACAAACACCTCTGTTTCCAAGATGGCAGAGGTCTGGGACACACTGGAGGAGCTCTGGGCACCTCCCCTGGGAGGTGCAGGGGAGTGGTCACTCCCCTTTCCTTTGTCCAGTTTCGCACCAGACCAGGGCTGGGGGATCCCTGAACCAGTGTAGACTGGCTTATGCAGAGATGGGCACCATCTGTGCCCATCAAAGCATTTCCAGAGGCTGGGGGAGGCTACTCCTCCCCAGCCTTCACACCTATTTCCAAAGGGAGAGGGTGTTACACCCTCTCTCAGAGGAAATCCTTTGTTCTGCCTTCCTGGGCCAGGCCTGCCTGGACCCCAGGAGGGCAGAAACCTGTCTGAGGGGTTGGCAGCAGCTGCAGTGCAACCCCTGAAAAGGCAGTTTGGCAGTACCCGGGTTCTGTGCTAGAGACCCGGGGGATCATGGAATTGTCCCCCCAATGCCAGAATGGCATTGAGGTGACAATTCCATGATCTTAGACATGTTACATGGCCATGTTCGGAGTTACCATTGTGACGCTATACATAGGTAGTGACCCAGTTACAGTGCACGCGTGTAATGGTGTCCCCGCAATCACAAAGTCCAGGGAATTTGCCCTGAACGATGTGGGGGCACCTTGGCTAGTGCCAGGGTGCCCACACACTAAGTTACTTTGCACCCAACCTTCGCCACGTGAAGGTTAGATATATAGGTGACTTATAAGTTACTTAAGTGCAGTGGTAAATGGCTGTGAAATAACGTGGACGTTATTTCACTCAGGCTGCAGTGGCAGGCCTGTGTAAGAATTGTCAGAGCTCCCTATGGGTGACAAAAGAAATGCTGCAGCCCATAGGGATCTCCTGGAACCCCAATACCCTGGGTACCTCAGTACCACATACTAGGGAATTATATGGGTGTACCAGTATGCCAATGTGAATTGGTAAATTTAGTCACTAGCTGTTAGTGACAAATTTGGAAAGCAGAGAGAGCATAACCACTGAGGTTCTGGTTAGCAGAGCCTCAGTGAGACAGTTAGGCATCACACAGGGAATACATACATATAGGCCACAAACTTATGAGCACTGGGGTCCTGGCTAGCAGGGTCCCAGTGACACATAACAAACATACTGACAACATAGGTTTTTCACTATGAGCACTGGGCCCTGGCTAGCAGGATCCCAGTGAGACAGTGAAAACACCCTGACACATAGTCACAAACAGGCCAAAAGTGGGGGCCTCACTGGTCTCAGTCCACATCAGAGAGGCTATCCTGACTGCGAATACTTCGAAGCAACGCCGCTCTCTCCTTTTGGCTCTCAGCCGTGGAGGGGTTTGCCTGTTCAAAGTGCCTGCACCGGTGTTTCGGTTGAACCTCGCTGGCCCGCGGGCACTCCCCCCCGGGCTCCCGGCAATGAGGGTCCGTTCCCAAGGCGGGCGGCATACCCTCCAACACCTGAGCCTCCTCCACCATGTGAACAATGCAGGTCTGTTCTGCCAAACAAACTGGAGACGCAAAGGGTGGCCCCATTTGTATTTGATGCAATTGTCTCTCAGGAAGTCCATCACCGGTTTAAAGGCCTTGCGGCGCAGCAGCATCTGCATTGACAGATCTTGGAATAGACCAACACAAAACCCCTCAAAATCAATGACCGGGTGGTCCCGGGCCACCAGCATGATGATCTCCCGCTGCTTGTAGTGTGCAGACACGTTAATATGTCCTGTGCCTGGCCTAGTAAAGAGGCGGGGCAGCCCACCCTATGTGTCCTATCAAGCACCTTGGTCTGATCGTTAAGATCCGGAGACACGTTTCTGAACAAACGTTCCACAAAGTCGTCCAATTTCCCTGTCACTGCCTGGGCCGGGACGGGACACCCTTAATTCAAATGTTGGAACGCCTGGATCTATTTTCCAGATCCTCAAGCTGGTATTGCCGTTCTAGATTCTTATCTTGCAAGATGAGGAGCTCCCTCCTATGGCAGTCCACTTCTTCCTCCTGTGCGTCTCTAGACTGCTCCAGCGTGTCCACTCGTTGCCCCAGCTCGATGACTTCACGTTTCAGTTCTTTGACCTCCGCCGCTATTTCTTGCTTCAAGGTGGCAAAGTCTCCAGACAGGGCCTCGAATAACTGTTCCATGAAGGAACGGGTCAGGGGCGCTTCACCATCCATGCATTCTCCGGTTTCCCAATGCCCCCATTCTCTTCCAGAGAGGGCTCACCTGGCGGCATCTTCCTGGCGGGGGTCTTGGCAAAGAGGTCCCTCAGAGAGCCGTCTTTCTTGCTGTGCCTCTGGGATGCCATCACCAATCTCAGCAGGTCCGGAGTGGTCTCCTCCGTACCTCTAGGCCACAGCTCCCACAGAACCACCGCCTTGTCGCAGCCGCACAGCCCCAGGGAAACCCACTGGTCCCTAAACGATCAAGAATCTGGGGCTTCACCGCTCTGTTCTGCCACTCAACACTCTCCACGGCCCAAAAGGGCCAAAAACACGACCGCCGAAGACTGGTCCTCCAGCAGCACCCCCTAGTCCGCTATGCTCCTCTGTTCAGGGGTGGAGCGCTCAACTGCCTGGTGTCTCCCCTGCATCCAAGTATGCCTTTCACATGCCCCCAACTTCCAGAAAAAGTGCGGGGGCAATATCACTCATCGATCGGGTGGAGCGGGAGCCTTCAACCGCATCCCCCAAGGGCTCAGCACCAGCCCGCACTCTGGGGGTGGGGGGGCCACAGGTCACCTCCCTCCAGAGGCCCTCGGGTCAGGCCCCGCATGCAGCATTCTCCTTCTGCACCTCGGGGCCTTCTTTGGTCAAGGCCCGATCCGCTCGCCCACTGGGACTCCCTCCGAGGCCCCCAGATATTAACAGTCAACTGGGCAGGAGGGGGCACAGCAATTCTCCACTCTTCCACAGGGGGGGCACCACACTCGCTCACGGGCACCCAGCCGCACCGCAGCCACCGTGGCCCGCTCTGGAGCAGACCCACTCCGTCCGCTCAGGGCACCAGCCACGCATGCGGAGGCCGCCGCAGAAGCCCGCCCTCCACCCACGCCACAGATGCACAGTCCGACAGCTGCAGCAGGTCGATCTGGCCCCTCCGGCCGATCCAGGGGCCCTTCGGGTCGCAGGGGCACACCACAAGCCCCCCAGGGACAAGCGTAGACGTCCTCAGGCTGGATCACGATGCGGTCCGCGGCAGAGCTCAGGAGAAAGGCTCCTACGCGGCAGCCATCTTAGCCACGCCACCTGTTTCAAAGTTTGAGATCAAGTTTTCTTTTGGTGTCAAATTCCTCAAGGCTTTTCGGAGTCACCTCCCTTATGCAATCAGATCTTGAAGAAGAATCTGGAGTCGTTGGAATTGCCTTTTCAATAGACACTGGTACAGTACATTGACAACATATTGCTTGCATCCAGAACAAGAGATGAGTGCAAGTATAACACGATTGCCGTGCTGAACCAAATTGGGAAAGAATGGTCATAAACTGAAATTGCAATACTGTCAGAAAGAAGTGAAATACATGGGTTACCAGATTGAGAAGGGATCAAGGAAAATATCCAGAGAAAGGGTCACAACAATATTGCAGATGAGTCCACCAGCCACATAGAGAGATGTCAGGATATTTTTTAGGGATGGTAGGATACTATCGCCAATGGATTCCCAATTTTTCAGTAATTTCCAAGCCCTTGCAGAAGCTGACTCACAAAGAGGTTACCGATCCCATAGTGTTAGACCACGCTTGCATGAAAGAGTTTTCTAATTTGAGAGAGAGTGTGTGCACAGCTCTGGCTTTGGGTATGCCTGACTACATGAAGTCTTTCACATTATTTTGTCATGAGCAAGATGCATGTTCTTTGTCTGTCTTGAAGCAGGTCCATGGAGGTGTAAACCGGCCAGTAGCATATTTTTCAGCTACTTTGGACCAAGTTGCAGCAGCCTCACCAGGTTGTTTGAGTGCAGTTGCAGTGGTTGGCCAGACCCTCACACAGTGTGAAGGCATTGTGATGGGACATCCCTTAACTATCATGGTCCCTCACTCCAGTGATATCCTACTTACAAAAATGAAAACCCAATATCTAAAAGGTGCAAGATTGACCAGATATGAGATGAATATTCTAGGGTCACCAAGGGCCAGATGTAGGTACAAAACAATTAGCGTCTCGCAATTTGCGAGCATGTGCGACTCGCAATTTGCGTGTCGCTAACTGGAATGCAGGTAGAATTTGCGGGGACAAATTGCAACTCGTACCCGGAGTCGCACCGCAGATAGCGAGTCCGCTGTTTGCGAGCTCGCTTTTTGCGACTGCGCAAAAAACGGACTCGCAATTTGCGAGCGGGTGTCGCAAATTGCGACTGTTCTGAAAATGTAATGCAGGTGCTGCAGAACACTCCAGAAACCACTCCTGAACACTCTGGAAACACTTCCTGGCACATGATGATCACATCACAGCCAGGAAGTTTACAAATACACCTGGGAGGAGGGAGGACCACACCCTTTTTAACTGCTGCACAGCTAACAGAGCAACAGCAACCATGGCTGACACTCCCAGAAAGAGAAAGCTGAAATTTGCAGAGAAGGAGCTGGAGGTGCTCACAGAGGAATGCTGTCAGCACCATGATGAGCTATTTGGGAAGGCAGCCCTCAATGTGCCAGACTCTGCCAAAAAACGAATTTGGCAGGAAATTCAGGAGAAGGTAAACTCCCTGGGGGTCAGCCACAGGAGTGTGGATGAAATAAAGAAGAGGTGGTACGACCTCCGCTCCCGGACCAAGGAGAGGGTGGCAGAAAGGCTCCGGGAGATGAGAGGCACAGGAGGGGGACCATCTTCCATACCACCACCCACACCCCTGGAGGAAAGGGTGGAGGAGACCCTGGAGCCGGAGTCTGTAACAGGATTTGGAGAACTGGACACCTCTGAGCCCAGAACATCAACCGGTGAGTACCATGTGATATGCCTGTACCACCATCAATGCCATACCCCCACCCACCATGTACACAGGGGCATGCACAACCAAGATAGCTCCATTTCAGAGTAGCAGATACCAGCATGATGCATTATGGGCAATGTAGTCAAGTAGGCAGTTAATAGGCAAATTTTTATTAGGAAGTGTGCAACAGATAGTAGACACTGACAGTGTTTTCCCCATGTCCCACAGGTCTCCCACAAGACACCACCACCAGCCACAGCAGCCAGGTGCCACTGGTCAGCCAGCCCCATGAGGAGACAACAGGATCAGCCACCACTCCCACCTGCACCACCAACACCATCCCCTCTATGGCAGCACCCGCTGCAACAGTGGTTTCGGAGCCTGCACCAGCAACAACCAGGAGTGCCACAGCACACATCACAGGGCATCCAACGCTGCGCAGACGACGGAGGATAAGGAGAGCAGGGCTGCAGGCAGAGTCAGGGCTTCCATCCACCACACTGACAGAGGCACAACTGCTACGTGGTCAGCGCCTGCAGAATCAAATGTTAGGGCGGATTAGTGGGGTTCTGCAGCGCTTCGTAAGAAACAATGAAAACAGCATGCAGCAGGTTCATGCACAACTGGAGGTAATTGGCAACAACACTGGTGACCTAGCCCTGTCAATGCGTGAACTGGTGGCTGGACTGCTTACACAGAGTGAGGGTGCACGGCGCAGGGACCGCCAGCTGCTTCAAAGGCTGGACAGGATGGCCTCCTCTATTTGCAGACTGGCAGTGAACACTACTGGGCTGTCAAGGAGAACAGTCGGCCTCCAGGTTGAAATGGGCCACTTTGCGGGTGATGTGGCAAGGGGCCTGGGCCGGATCACCCATGTGATAGACCTCATGGAGGCACGGCAGGTGTCCAGGGGTACAGGGGACACCCCACAAGACAGCGAGGAGGGCTCCACTGTCAGCAGTGTCTCTGCTGGTGACACCAGGGTGCTCCGGAGTGGGAGTACGAGGCAGAGCACTGCTGAGCAACCTGGTACCATCCAGGCTGGCAGAGGCCGCCGTAGGCTGTAAACTAACCACTGTCCCTGATGTTGGGGCACATGATGGCAATGTGTCCCATGCCAGGTGGGCTTTTTGAAGTCCCTGAACAGTTTTTCATTGTATATAGTTCGGTTTTTGCACATATTAAATAATTTTTTTGTTCCACTTAACAAATGGAGTGTTTGTTCAATTGGTGAGTATGGTAGAAGTTGGCATGTACCTTCCAAAGTATTGTGTTGCAATGTGTCCCGTCTCAGTCTGCCTTGATTTGCGATGCTCCTATCCCCATGATGGCGATGTGGTTGCTCTTGCTCTTCATCCTCAGAATCTGGGTCTGCAGGGGTGAGAGGTAGCCCACGTCGGGTGGCAATGTTGTGAAGGATAGCGCATGCAACAACTATTTTGAATGCCGTTATGGGGGTATACTGGAGGGCACCTCCACTTCGGTGAAGGCATCTGAACCGTGCTTTCAGCAATCCAAAGGTTCGTTCTATCAGGTTCCTGGTCCTCTTATGTGCACTGTTGTATCGCCTCTCACAATCATTGCTGGGTGTTAAGTACGGAGTCAGTATCCATGGCCGTAAGGCATATGCACTGTCACCTGTTGGGCACAAAAAGTACACTGTTAGAAAGTCCTGGTTGGTGTGCACATTGATCTGTGTGCATGTCTACAAGGTGTATGCAGCTCTACCTAGGAGGTATCCGTCTCCAAACTCTCCACGTTCCAGGCGTTGGTGTATCCCACTGTGCCTAAAAATGTAGGAGTCATGAGTACTGCCTGGAAATTTCGCTACAATGTCAGTGATGACATAATGGGCGTCACAAACAACCTGAATATTGAGTGAGTGGGTACACTTTCTATTGCGGAACAGATATTCCAGGTTTGCAGGAGGGCATATTTGAATATGTGTCCCATCTACACACCCTATGACATGGGGAAAGTTGGCAATCCGGTAAAAGTCCAACTTGGTGCTGTTAATTTCTGCCTCATTCCTAGGTAGGTATATGTATTGGGACATGTGTGTGAGTAAGGCATCTAGGAAAGCCCTGAGGAACCTTGATAGTGCACTTTGGGATACCCCACCTGCCACAGCAATGACCCCCTGATAGCTCCCCGAGGCCAAGAGGTGCAGTGAGCATAGCACTTGCACATGCGTAGGGATGGCGCAGCCGCGCAGAGTCTGGCGTTCTAGCTGTGGTTTGAGTAATTCAATTAAATCTAGTATAGCTGCGCTGCTAAGTCTATATTTATCGTATATTTCCTCCTCGGTTTGCTGGAAGAGTGTCTGCCTTGTTCTGTAAATCTTCTCCTGTCTCTGGCTCCTCCTCCTCCTCTGCTGGGCTGCGTGGGCTCTCCTCCTCACTGCTATCAGGTATATCTCTGCCATCTTGAGTAACCCAGATGCCTTCTGGGTCTCCTTTTATACTTTGGTAATGATTACCACCTGCTCTGAGTTAGTGGTAAATTGGACATGCAAACTGGGCTTTTTGCGAATAGTCGCAATTTGCGAGTTGCTATTGCATATGGTTTGCGACTCGCAAATTGCGACTTCCTATTTGCGGGTCGCAAAATGGGGTCGCAAATTTTGCGAATCGGTAACGCCTCGCATCGCTTTTTGCGAGTCGGAAATGGGATTTTTGCATCCCATTTCCGATTTTGCGGAGTCGCAAATAGCGATTTGGGCCATTTGCGACTCACTAACGTTTGCTACATCTGGCCCCAAATGTGTCATTGAAAAGATGTACAGTGCTGAACCTGGCAACCTTACTCCCAAATGAAAATGTTGAAATCAAGAAGTTGGAAGACATTGAGCATGATTGTCTTGAAGTAACTGATTTGTCCACAAAACCGAGACCTGATATTAGAGATGCCCCATTGGAAGAAAATGACTAAATTATCTTTGGTGATGGTTCCTGCCTAAGAGACAATACGGTAACTCTGAGAGCAGGATATGCTGTGTGCACAATTTCTGGTATACTGGAAGCGCCTTGGCTTCAAGGAGTATACTCTGCACAAGTAAGAAATTGGTAGCCCTTACCAGAGCGTGCCTTGTTTCTGCTCAGCTTAAAGTTTCCATCTAGATGGATAGTCAGTATGGATTTCGAATAGTCCATGACTTTGGCCAGTTGTGGTCACTGAGAGGTTTCATGACCTCTTCTGGTTCACCAGTAAGAAATGGTGAGAGAATTAAAGAATTGTTGCATGCTTTCCAAATGTCTGAAAAGATTGCCGCGGTGAAATGCAGTGCACATTTGAAATCACAAGATTTTGTGTCACTGGGGAATGGTTATGCGGATCAAGTCGCAAGGTTTTGCACATTTAACTGTATATCTTTCAAAGATAAGTGGGAATTGTTACCTGAAGAAGATGAAACATGTCCAAGTTTTGCATTGCATGTGATAGATACATGGGAAGAATTGAAAACATTGCAGAATAATGTTGATAGGGCGGAAAAACGATTATGGAGCAAAATGAAATGTGTACAAAGACTGGATGTACTGTGGGTTCCAAAAGAGGGTCAATTGGTTCTGCCAAATAGTCTTTTGTCTCAAATGGCTAGGTATTATCATGGCCAAGCGCATGTTGGGAGGGATGCCATGATTCGTTTGTACAAACATAATTGGTTCAATCTAAAGTTTAGACAAGTTGCTGAAGCAGTTTGCCATTGTTGCATCATTTGCCAGCAAATGAATGCGAGGAAAGGGACAGTGGTTAACTTGAGACACATTGGAAGAACAGGAGGTCCATTCAGCAGAATGCAAATCGATTTTATTAAGATGCTTGCAGGTGAAGGTTTGAGATATGTGTTGGTGATTGTCTGCATCTTTAGTCACTGGATTGAAGCCTACCCTACACTAATAAATGACAGTCTCACAGTAGCGAAAGTACTGCTTAGGGAACTGATACCATGTTTTGGGTTTCCGATCTCTTTAGAATCAGATAGGGGAAGCGACTTTGATAATGAAGTAATTAAATTACTGTGTAGAGCATTGAACATTGAGCAGAAGTTGCATTGTAGTAGGTACCTTGAAATCAACAGTGGCACAGATGTATGCATCCTTAAATCTGAAATGACCGACTTACTGTCTTTAGTTATGATGACAATGAGAAACACACCCAACAGGAAGACAGGATTGTCACTGTAGGAAATTCTCATGGGCAGAGCAATGGGGTTGCCAGCAGTTCCTGCAAATGTGCTTGTAAGCATTGCAGATGATATGGTGTTGGACTACTGCAAAGGTCTGGCTGATGTGATTCGCTCTTTCTCTCAGCAGGTAGAAGCCACCACACTGCCACCAATCCATGACTCAGAACACAACCTGAGAGCCGGTGACTGGGTTGTAGTCCAGAAAAAACATCCAGAAGAAGTGTTTGGAGCCTCACTGGAAAGGCCTGCTCCAGGTAGGTCTGGTTACTACCACAGCTGTTAAGTGCGCTGGAGTTTCAAACTTGATCCACGCCAGCCACACGAAAAAGGTGGCATGTCCTTTGGACACTGAGGACGAGTTGTTAAGAGTACCGACAGCTACAACCAGACAATCCTCAGAACTGGATGGAGGAGAAGGAGCAACTGAGGTCGGAACTGAGAAAGTTGAGGTTGGTTCAGTGACTCCTGTGAGAGACGAAAGAGAATACCTCCAGGAGGATGACAGTGAGTCAATCTCAATTGAGACAGCAGGAGAGTCTGGTCAGAGGAGGGCTCTCCCAGAAGTAGACGATTTTGAAAGACAAACAGAGCAGTTGCCAGACCCCAAGGGGGGAGGAGTTGAGGGGGATCAAAGCCAATGTGATCTAACTCCTCCAGAACTAGTCGCAGGTCCGTCAAGAGAAAATCCTGCTGAGCAAGAAGAAGTTGCAAGTTCAGCACTGAAAAGAGCATTGCCCAAGGGTCCACTGAAAGGAGATAAGTGGCTGGAGTCACAAGCAAAGAGAAAGGAAGCAGTTGTTGTGACAACAATCGAGGAAAAAGTAGATACAACAAGGAGAGAAGACCTGAGTGAAGGAGTGAAGGAGACTTGAATGAAGATTGAAAGTTGAAGTTGAAAAGAAAGAGAACAGCAAGTAGAAGATACACAGGTCCTGAATGGGTGCATGCAACTACAAGTGAATGGCAGAAATAATTTTTGTCTTTTTGTTTGGACCGAGACATTTCAGGTCAATATTTTGGCACTTGAACGAAAGTAACGAACTGAACTGTTGAGACAAATTTGAGAAAAGTGCAAAGAGAGAAGAGACTGTTGAAAGTAACCGGAAAAGACTTTGATAACCTGATTTGTCCTTTGAAAAACCTGATTTTGACAAGATAAACTGATTTTGAAAGCTGCTAAACCGATTTTTGAGAAAAGGATCCTGGAAGTGAGACTGGAAGCTGTAAATAATTGCTGAAAGACGATTTTTGTTTTTGTTTTTGATTTTGCTGTACAGTTATAACATTTTTCTCTTCTACTTTCTGATTCTTTACAGATCATGAGCAACATTAGTCAGCAGGGTTAGAAGAACAAGTGCTGTAAATACATGAGTATTGGGTGGACAAATGTGTGTATGATATTGTTTGTGATATTGATTGTGGGTATGACTGTTTTTGACAAGAGTAAAGCCAGCCATACTTCCGCTTTAGAGACAACTACTGCATTAACAGCAATAGAGAAGTTTAAGTTAGATGAGAAGTATCTGCACGTAGGTAATGCACAAGGTGAACTTTCTTCGATTGTCTTTTATCGCTTATTGAGTGAGTATGTTGAGATGATGGATGCGAAGAATTGTTTTGTGTGTATGCAGATTCCTTCATCAGTCGAAGAAGGAGTAACTTATCATAGTTTGCCTTTAACTTATGGGATAAGTTGTAGCCTGCTACTAACAAGATTTTATAACCAGGAACACATTCAGTATTTCTACTCGAATCATGACGTATTGTTTTTGTTTGTCCTCATTATTAAGTACCTGAGTCGAGTAGCTAAGGATAATGACATAGTATTAGTTAGAGATTTCTTTGAGCCTACAATAACTTTTGGCACCGCTTATGCACACCGTAACAACTTGACATGCTTGCTTACACCTTTAGATAAGAGCTTCTTAGTTCACACAGATGACAGGAGAAAGGCATTAAAAGAAAAATTAGAAAAGGGCTTAGAGAAAAGGACTTTTAGAAATGATTATGTTTTTAATGCAATAAGAACATGAGGGGAATTAACTCTAGATGCACAACATATAGGGAAGATGTGTGTATATAGCCCTAAATCCCACACTGACACTTTATTTATGGGAACAAGTAAATGTATACATGTGTTTTTGTTTCAGAGTAAATGGACATTTATGTTGAATTGACAGTATTCAGCCATTCCTGGGATATATTACATCTGTGGTCGCAATGTTTATTACTGTCTTCCAAAAGGTTGGTTTGGTATATATTATTTAGGGATAGTTTTCCCCAAGATTTTTCAACTTGACGATTGAAAGAAATTCCCGAAAGTGAATGAATTACATTGCATTAAACAAAGTAGAGAGTCTCCTTCTGGTGTTGTGGGAGATATATTTGGAACAATGATTCCTTCAGTAGGAGTTGTTCTGAATGCGATAAAGATTAGAAAGTTGTCTACTATTGTGGATAACATGCTGACACATTTTTCAGGAGCCATACTCCTGCAAGGCACTGAATTGGCTGCCAAGAGATCTATGACTCTTCAGAACCACCTTGCGTTAGACAATCTTTTAGTAAAGGATGGTGGAACTTGCAAAATGCTTAATTCTAGGTATTGCTCTTCATTTATTCCTGATAATAGTAAATACATTAGAAGCTTACTTAGTAATCTGACTAATGATAGTGCTGATTGGAAAGAATTGAAAGAACCAAGTGTTTGGGAGAAAGTTGGCAAAGGATTTGCTTCAGTGGGAAATTGGCTCAACAACATTGGTAAAGGGGTAATATAAAGGATATTGATTATTGTGATTTGCCTAATTGAAGCATGGAAAATATGTAAATTGTGTAAAAGGATTAGATTGAAGAAGACGAAGAATAATATGAAGAAGGAAGAAAAGAAAAGGGAATATCTGTTTAGGGAAAATTCAAAAAGGGAACGAAAAAATGAAGAGATAAAGATGACAGAATTTTAGCTGATGCAAAAATTTGTGTGAAAAAGTTTATTGTGATGACACTTTTAGTCATCAGTGGAGGGATTGTTAACGATGATTTTTTAATGAAGTTATTAATGATTATTCATGTAATCTGTTGAATTTGCATAGAAAATGTAGTAACGTAGAGAAAAATAATACACGCATTTCAAGGTGCGCCAGTGTTCACGAAGTATAATTATTAATGTCTTATTAATATGAAATGTTGATTTTATGTTTAATTAATGTAGTAGTATGTCATAATAAAGGTTATGTATTATGTATTAGCTTTGTTAATTGTAGACCTTAACTTAGCGAGGTCTTGGCCTAGTTTCACAGCCTCATTTCAAGCTGCATTGCTTAGGCATTTTATAAAATGGATGCTTAGAGAATTAAGGGCCAGATGTAGGAAACTCTTTGCGACTCGCAAACGGCAAAAAATGCCGTTTGCGAGTCGCAAATGTGAGTTTCCAATGCAGAAATGCATTTTGCGAGTCGGGACCGACTCGCAAAATGCATTTCCGAATCGCAAATAGGAAGGGGTGTTCCCTTCCTATTTGCGATTCGCAGTGGTATGCAATACCATTTGCGACCGCATATGCGGTCGCAAATGGTGTCGCAGTTACCATCCACTTGAAGTGGATGGTAACCCACTCGCAAATTGGAAGGGGTCCCCATGGGACCTCTTCCCCTTTGTGAATGAACCACAAATTATTTTTTCAGGGCAGGTAGTGGTCCAAGGGACCACTACCTGCCATGAAAAAATACCGAAACTAAAGGTTTCAGATTTTTTTTTAAGTGCAGCTCGTTTTCCTTTAAGGAAAACGGGCTACACTTAAAAAAAAAAAAAACTGCTTTATTTATAAGCAGTCACGAACATGGAGGTCTGCTGACTACAGCAGGCCTCCATGTTTGCGAGTGCCCATAGTCGCTATGGGGCCGCAATTTGCGACCCACCTCATTAATATTAATGAGGTGGGTCTTTGCGACCCCATACCGACTCGCAGACGGTGTCTGAGACACCGTTCTGCATACCAAATAGTGAGTTGCGATTTGCGAGTCGGAAGGACTCGCAAATTGCAACTCGCTATTTGTTTTTTTGCTACATCTGGCCCTAAATGGTGACTTTCCACTGTGCTGACCAAATGCTTGTAGCTTAAGTCTTTCTCATGAGAACTGCTTGCTTGGAGATGATGTGATAGCTAATGCAACAATGTTTAATGTAATGTGTGCGAGACTAACTTTCTCAAGAGAAGACAAAGACCATACTTACTGGAGTATAATCTGCAACAATATTGTTACCCGAGGAGCCGGATGATGAGAATAATATGAAAGGAGCCAATCACTGACATGTGAACCATGTACTAGAACAAATGTAGATTTGAATTTTTAGTTTTATTGGACAAAGTGTAAAAATGCGATCTCTTGAGCCAATTAGGATGTGGGAAGTAGTTTTAGGAATCCGAACTTAGCCGGACTGCACTGAGAAGAAGACACCATTTGCCCTTTTGCTGTTTGCCATACCGCTGTTACTTTCTTGACCGTCTTGAGAAGAGACGTGCTTAACTTTATTGGTTAAAGAGACTTTTGCTTTTCTGAACTTTGATGCTGAAGTGTTGAGTAGCCCATGTAATTCACCAATAATGCAATATTGACTATGTTGTTGTTTGCTATGTCTATTTGCTTTTATTTCTAAGTACCAAGTGCTATTTTGATAGAGCCATAGTTAGATTTTTTCCAACTTTGTGTTGACTAAATACTTTTACATGAAGCCCAAACATTCTATGCTAATCTGATGTTAGTTAGGGTCTACACTAATGAAGTTCAATATATGAAATAACAATTGATGTCTTTTCTTTGCTGAATCTAAATGTATGTGATATAGTTTGCGCAGTTATTCTTGCTATTAAATTTCAGTGTAACTTTAGAATGTACAGTAGCCCCAGCTTTGATTAGATTGCAATTCTTTCGCCTCTTTGGTCAGCCAGTGTTGTTTCTGTATGTTTATCAATTGATTTTGAGATTAACCTACATTATATTAGCTTTGTTATTATAGGGAAATAAACATTTTGACTTTTACAAAAGGTGTGGTTATTCATGACTGCAAGGTCATGGTGTGTGACAATTACTGACTCCTATTGATTACTAATGTAATTGATTGTTATTGTTTATTGATCTGCATGTATGGGATATATGGTGGGAAAACCTCAAAGCGATTCACATCTCCTTGTAAGTTTACTTATTAAGGTACGACGCGCTAACACTGTCGATGATCTTTGGACAATGTTTGAATGATTTGGGTTCTTTCTCACGTTGACTGTTCTTTGACCGATATTTCTCTTCACATGTAGCCAGTCCAAAATGTGTGAGTTTCTTTGAGGTAAACATTGACAATGTGCAGTCGCCTTCTTCACTTTCACTCAATACTGATACTGACAAACTTTTTAGGATGATTTATATGATGATCGACTTCGTTTGGTGTTGATTTGCCTCAACTAGTGTTGTCGCTTGGCAATTTGGGTGCGCATCGAATGCCGCTTCTGAAACATTTTCCTTGCAAACTGTCACAAAATGGTTCTCTTTACCACTGCCATTGAATATCTGTCTGATGGCAGGACATTTCCCTTCATGTGGAAACTACAATTTACATCTGAAACACAACTTCTTTTTCCATGAAGACATCACCTTGTGTCCTTCAGCTTTGTGTTATGGCTTATTTTTCATACTCATGAGTATGCTTATTTATTGCTTATTGATCTGCATGTACGGGATATATGGTGGGAAAACCTCAAAGCACACCTAGCCTCCATGTCAGTAGTTTGTCAATCATCACACTCTTCAGCTCTGGAAGCCATGAAACCTCACTCCAGACTAAGGGGCATAGTTACAAGAAAGTGGCGCATCAGCTCTGATGGCCCACTTTTCTTATTTCGCCCTGCGCCTCCCTAACAACAGTGCGGAATTTACTATACACCGCACTATGGCACACGTTAGCACAATAGCATCTTTATTTATGATGCTGTTGTTGCGCTTTGCTGGATTAGCGACATAACATTTGGGGCTAGTCCAGCAAAGCACAGGTTATTATGGGAGCATCACTTTAATGCCTGCCCTGAGCAGGTGTAAAATATGATGGAAAAAAATTGTATTTTTAGTGCCTCCCTGCGTGGGACGCAGGTATAATGTGGCACACGGGGTTACAAAGTGATGCAATGAATGCATTGTGCCACTTTGTAAGTATGGCGTACAGTTGGGGCTCCTTAACACCTCCTTAGCATTAACCCCTTCGCTGCCAGGCCTTTTCCCCCTCCTGTGCCAGGCCGTTTTTGGCCTATTTGGAATAGTTCTCGCTCAGGCCCTCATAACTTTTTGTCCACATAAGCTACCCACGCCAACTTTGCGTCATTTGTTTTCCAACATCCTAGGGATTCTACAGGTACCCCGACTTTGTGGGTTCCCCTGAAGGAGGCCAAGAAATTAGCCAAAATACAGTGAAAATGTTTTTTTTTTTCAAACAAATGGGAAAAAGGGGCTGCAGAAGAAGGCTTGCTGTTTTTTCCCTGAAAATGGCATCAACAAAGGGTTTGTGGTGCTAAAATCACCAGCTTCCCAGCTTTCAGGAACAGGCAGACTTGAATCAGAGAACCCAATTTTTCAACACAGTTTTGGCATTTTACTGAGACATACCCCATGTTTACGCTTTTTTGTGCTTTCAGCCTCATTCCAGTCAGTGACAGAAATGGTCATGAAACCAATGCTGGATCCCAGAAACCTAAACATTTATGAAAAGTAGACAATATTCTGAATTCAGCAAAGGGTAATTTGCGTAGATCCTACAAGGGTTTCCTACAGAAAATAACAACTGAAAAAAATAAATATTGAAATTGAGGTAAAAAAACAGCAATTTTTCTCTGTGTTTTACTCTGTAACTTCTTCCTGCAATGTCAGATTTTTTAAGCAATATACCGTTACATCTGCTGGACTCTTCTGGTTGCAGGGATATATAGGGCTTGTAGGTTCATTAAGAACCCTAGGTACCCAGAGCAAATAAATGAGCTGCACCCTGCAGTGGGTTTTCATTCTATACCAGGTATACAGCAATTTATTTGCTGAAATATAAAGAGTGAAAAATAGCTATCAAGAAAACCTTTCTATTTCCAAAATGGGCACAAGATAAGGTGTTTAGGAGCAGTGGTTATTTGCACATCTCTGAATTCCGGGGTGCCCATACTAGCATGTGAATTACAGGGCATTTCTCAAATAGACGTCTTTTTTACACACTCTCTTATATTTGGAAGGAAACAATTTAGAGAAAGACAATGGGCAATAACACTTGCTTTGCTATTCTATATTCCCCCAAGTCTCCAGATAAAAATGATACCTCACATGTGTGGGTAGGCCTAGCGCCCGCGACAGGAAATGCCCCAAAACACAAAGTGGACACATCACATTTCTTGACAGAAAACAGAGGTGTTGTTTGCAAAGTGCCTACCTGTAGATTTTGGCCTCTAGCTCAGCCGGCACCTAGGGAAACCTACCAAACCTGTGCATTTTTTAAAACTAGAGACCTAGGGGAATCCAAGCTGGGGTGACTTGTGGGGCTCTGACCAGGTTCTGTTACCAAGAAGCCTTTGCAAACCTCAAAATTTGGCTTAAAAAAAAAAATGTCCTCACATTTCGGTGACAGAAAGTTCTGGAATCTGAGAGGAGCCACAAATTTCCTCCCACCCAGCGTTCCCCCCAAGTTTCCCGATAAAAATCTTACCTCACTTGTGTGGGTAGGCCTAGCGCCCACGACAGGAAATGCCCCAAAACACAATGTGGACACATCACATTTTTTGACAGAAAACATAGGTGTTTTTTGCAAAGTGCCTACCTGTAGATTTTGGCCTCTAGCTCAGCCGGCACCAAGGGAAACCTACCAAACCTATGCATTTCTGAAAACTAGAGACCTAGGGGAATCCAAGATGGGGGACTTGTGGGGCTCTGACCAGGTTCTGTTACCCAGAATCCTTTGCAAACCTCAAAATCTGGCTAAAAAAACACTTTTTCCTCTCATTTTGATAACAGAAAGTTCTGGAACCTGAGAGGAGCCACAAATTTCCTTCCACCCAGCATTCCCCCAAGTCTCCCGATAAAAATGGTACCTCACTTGTGTGGGTAGGCCTAGCGCCCACGAAAGGAAATGGCTCAAAACACAACGTGGACACATCAAAATTATCAAATACAAAACTACCTGTTTTTGCATGGGGGCGTCTGCCTTTTTGGTCCTCGGCTCAGCAGCCTTCTAGGGAAACCTACCAAACCCAGACATTTCTGAAAACTAGACTCCCTAGGGAGTCCAGTGAGGTGTTACTTGCGTGGATCCCCCAATGTTTTCTTACCCAGAATCCTCAGCAAACCTCATATTTAGCTAAAAAATCAAATTTTTCCCACATTTCTGTGTGGGATCACCGCACTGGGACACATTTCATACCATTCAATGTTCCCCTCAGTCTCCTGGTAAAATTGATACCTCATTTGTGTAGGTGGGCCAAGTGCTTGTGAAAGGAAAGAGCCAAAAACATGTCGATATTGAGGGGGAACAAAGGGAGTCCAAAAGGGCAGTTTGCAAAAAAAACTTTTTAGGCTGACAAGTGCAGCAGAATTTTTATTGGTATAGATGAGACAATGCTGGGTGGTAGGAATTCTGTGGATTTCTGCAGATTCCGTAAGGTTCCATCACAAAAACGTGGGAAAAATGTGTGATTTCCAGCAGAGTTGGAGGTTTGCAGGGGATTGTGGGTACAAAAATGGTGCGGGGTGCATGTGAAATACACCAGTCTGGAATCACCCACATGTTTAGTTTTCAGATGTGTCTAGGTCTTGTCGATTTTTCTACATGGCACAGTCCCTAAGTCCATAAAGTGCAGCCCTCACCATTCCAAGTGGGACGATTTTGAGAGTAAGCCAAGTTCTCATGGCCCAAATGAAAAACTAAAACCCAAAATAATCAAATGCCTTCTTGCTTGATGTGGGATAAGGTGTTTTAGAGTGCGGGGGAGAGCTGAAAGACTGTTACCCCCTTCAGTTGAGGTGGGGGCGTAACCAGGCCCATACTGGTTGGTAGCCACCACCCCAATATTTTTTTTTTTTTTTTAATTCCCTGGCATCTAGTAGACTTTCTGCCCCCCCGGGGTGTGGATCAGGGGTAATTGCCCCATCTGCCCACTAGTGGGCAGAACAACTTTGGCCCCATTTATTTGGGGTGGGGATATGGCAATACCCCCACCCTCTTATTTTGGGAAAAAAATCTTCCCGGGCCTCTGGTGGGCTTTCTGCCCCCCCCTTGGGGCTGATGGCCCATCCTAAAAATTAGGCAAGGGTTGATCCCCTGGGGGGGGGGCAAATTGCATTTAGACCATATCTGTCCCCAAGGGGGGCAGATATGGTCTAAATGCAATTTGCCCCCCCCCCCCTAGGGGAGCAACCCTTGCCTAATGGGTCCCTCCCCATCTCTAAAAAAAAAAAAGAAAAAAAAAAAAAAATTTTTTTTTTAGCCCTGGTGCCTACAGGTTTCTGCCCCCCGGGGGCAGATCAGCCTAATAACAATGGGGCGATTTTCCCCCAGGGGGGCAGAAATGGGCTAAGATGAATTTGCCACCCCACCCAACAACCCCTCCCGGGAGCGACCCTTGCCTACGGGGTCACTCCCCTTGCGTGACATTGGCACAAAAAAAAATGGTCTAAATACAATTTGCCCCCCAGGGGAGTGACCCTTGCCTAAAGGGTCGCTCCACAGCTCTAAAAAACAAACAAAACATTTTTTTTAGCCCTGGCGGCTAGAGGTTTCTGCCCCCCCGGGGGCAGATCGGCCTAATAACAATAGGCTGATCTGCCCCCGGGGGGCAGAAATGGCCTAAAATAAATTTGACCCCCCAACCCCCCAAACACACTCCAGGAGCTCCCCTTGCGTGACATTGGCGCAAAAAAAGAAATCCCCGGTGCCTAGTTGTTTCTGCCCCCCTTGGGGGCAGATTGACCTAAAATCGGCTGATCTGCCCCCAAGGGGGGCAGAAATGGTCTAAATTCAATTTGCCCCCAGGGGAGCGACCCTTGCCTAATGGGTCGCTCCCCATCTCTACAAAAACAAACAAACAATTTTTTTTTTAGCCCTGGCGCCTAGAGGTTTCTGCCCCCCTGGAGGCAGATCGGCCTAATAACAATAGGCCGGTCTGCCCCCAGGGGGGGCAGAAATGGCCTAAAATAAATTTGCGCCACCCCCCTGGGGAGCGGCCCTTGCCTACGGGGTCGCTCCCCTTGCTTGACATTGGTGCAAAAAAAAAATCCCCGGTGCCTAGTTGTTTTTGCCCCCCGTGGGGGCAGATTGACCTAAAATCGGCTGATCTGCCCCTAAAGGCGTCAGAAATGGGCTAAATAAATTTTGACCCTCCAGGGGAGCGACCCTTGCCTAAGGGATCGCTCACCATCTGTAAAACAACAAAAAAAAAATCCCTGGTGCCTAGTGGTTTCTGCCCCCCAGAAATGGCCTAAAATAAATTTGCCCCCCAGGGGAACGATCCTTGCCTAAGGGGTCGCTCCCCTTGCGTGAAATTCACAAAGAAAAAAAAACCTCCCTGGTGTCTAGTGGTTTCTGTCCCCCTTGGGGGCAGATTGGCCTCATAAAAATAGGCCAATCTGCCCCTGAGGGGCCTAAATATAATTTGCCCTTTGGGGGGGCGACCCTTGCCTAAGGGGTCGCTCCTCACCTCTAAAAACGAAAACATAACAAAAACAAAACAAAACAAAAAAATGATCCCTGGTGCCAAGAGGTTACTGCCCCCCCGGGGGCAGATCGGCCTAATAATAGGCCAATTTCCACATTGAAACAAAATCATTGGTGTCTAGCGGGTGTTTCAAAAGCCGGATTGCAAAGCAATCCGGTTTTTGAAAAGCTCAGAGAGACTTCAAAGGGAAGGAAATTCATTTCCTTCCCTTTGAAGCCTCCCCGGCCTCCTCCACGTGATCAGAAGAGAAATGCTTTGCATTTCTCTTCCGATCGCGCTGGAAGCTGAGCTTGTTTTTTCGGTAAAGGTCATTTTTAGGGTCTGGAGTGAGTATAGGATTATGCGTGGTAAGTGTCTTCTTAGGGTTTAGGGTGAGTATGGGTTTTTGGGTGTTAAGATGTTTTTAGGGTTTAGGGTGGCTATAAGTTTTTGAGTGGCAAGGTGTTATTACGGTCTAGGGTGATTAAGGTGTTTTTAGGGTTTAGGGTGGGTATGGGTTTTTTGGTGTTAAGGTGTTTTTAGGGTTTAGGGTGGGTTTGGGTTTTTGGGCGGTAAGTGTATTTTTAGGGTTTAGGATGGGTAAGGGTTTTTGGGTGGTAAGGGGTTTTTAGAATTATGGTGCATATGGGTTTTTGGGTGTGTGACCGGATTGGCACGGTGGAAGCACTCACGACACACTTGTGTTATATCGAAGGGTTTTATTAGTAGGTTTTTGTAGGTTACAGGCAAGGTAGATCTGAGTCTATCTTCTCCAGACGGGGACAGGGAGGGTCATCTCTCGTAGTCTGTCCTTCACTCTTCTCTTTTGTCTCCTCGTTTCACAGGTGTCCCCGGGAAGCGTATGTGGAGAGAACAGAACAACAGAGGTAAGTGGTCAGGGTTTGGCCCTCAGTTAGGTTTATTATTCTCACTTCCTGTCTCCTTTCCTGGTGAGCTTTCTTTACTTTCACTCTCTTATAGTCTTGTCTTCTCTGATACTCTTGCTCTGGGGTTTTCTCTTTATCAGTGCATTCTAGGCTATTCTCTTTCTCCCCTTTGTCTGTTCCTTTTCTTTTTATCTGGATCTATGTCTTGTCTATCTTCTTCTGCGGCTGTAGGATCATGCGCTCTGTGCCTTGTGTGATACCTACTGGTGCTACGATGCTTCGATGTGCTTTTAGTGATAGTGCTCCCCAGGTCGTTTCCTTTCTCTCTCTCTTCGCTTTTCTCTCTCTCACCCCCCCTTTATTTAAGTGCCTGCATTTGTGAATTCTCCCCCTTCCCCCCCCTTATCTCTCTCCTTACCCCCCTCTCACTCTTCCACTCTCTCTCCTTTCGGGCAATGGCCCACGCACCTGATTCTGACATGCTTCTCCAGAAGCGTGGCGGGGCGCAGCGTTCCGTCCTCCCAGTTGCCTGCTGTTAGGCCTCCAGCCGGATGCCTCTGAACTCCTCTCTGTGATGGACCGGAGCTCTCCGTCTCAAAACTCCGCTCGCGGTTCCGACTTCTGTCTTCCTCGTCTGTGGGGAATTCGCAATCCTCCTCCGGCTCCCCGGACTCGTCTCTTCTTCCTCCTCTCCCTGTATGTGCTGACACCGGGGTATTTGACCTCCCGACATCCCGCACCCATAGTCCACTCCACCAATCACGGGACGGGAGGCCGGGAAGGTCAGGAGCATGAGTGGCAGCGCCACCACTAGTCCCGTCCATGTGCAGGTGATCCGAAGCCAGCCCATCACAGGGTGGTAAAGTGTTTTTAGGGATTTTGGTAGGTATGGGGTTTTGGATGGTAAGAGGTTTCTAGGGTTTAGCGTCGGTATGGGTTTTTGGGTGATAAGGTGTCTTTAGGCTTTAGGATGGTATGGGTTTTTGGGTGGCAAGTGTTTATTTTGGGTTCAGGGTGGATATTTGTTTTGGGGTGGTAAGGGTTTTTTAGTGTTTAGGGTGTGCTTGGGTTTTTTGGGTAGTAAGGTGTTTTTAGGGTTTAGGATGGGTATGGGGTTTTGGATGGTAAGTGTTTTTTAGGGTTTAGGGTGGGTATGGGGTTTTGGGTGGTAAGTGTTGTTTGGTTCTGGGGCGGATGTGGGGATTTGGGTTAAATGGGTTTTTAGGGTTTAGGGTGGGTTTCATATGCTGTTACCAAACATGCTTCTACATTGAAATTTTCTTTGTAAGGGCATGCGTGGTAAAGGCATATTCTTGGTAAATGTTTTCGTTGGAATTGAATGCATGCTAGTGTCTCAGACGTTGTAGTGACCACAGAGTAACTGCTTGCCTGGCAATGGGACGCGTGCTTCCGTCATACAACCCAGAGGCAGGCCTGAGGCAGGGTTAGTGGGATATTTAAGTGGGTGGCACTATAAGTGCTACAGACCCACTAGTTGCATTTAAGTTACAGGCCATGGGTACTTGTAGTGGCACTTTACTAGGGACTTACAAGTAAATTGAATTGGCAGTTGGGAGGAAGTCAATGTTACCATGCTTAAAGGAGAGAGCACAAGCACTTTAGCACTGGTTAGTAGTGGTAGAGT
The DNA here is from genome assembly GCF_031143425.1 of Pleurodeles waltl. Lineage (NCBI taxonomy): Eukaryota > Metazoa > Chordata > Amphibia > Caudata > Salamandridae > Pleurodeles > Pleurodeles waltl. The sequence continues at coordinate 1,399,740,487 of NC_090440.1, read as the reverse complement.
GTGCAGAGTCCCAAAGGCCAACAGAAATTGGTCCAGAAAACAGGAGAGTGACTGCAAAAGTTTGGGGTTGGCCCTGCAGAAAGGGCCAAGTGAAACAGGGCGCCTAGCCTACCATCAGATCAAATGAAAATGAAAATCTAAGTCAATAATGTTTGCTATGACAAAGTGGCCCGCCAACTTGTCTGAGCCATCATGTAAGCTGTTGTTGAAGATAATGAAAATAACATTTATGCCTACTTTAAATTATGGCTGGGAAATATTTAAATCCTCGCAAATTGTTTGATGCAATTCAATGAAGTCTGTTTAAGCATATGCTTTCACTCCAATTTTCTACATTTCTATCACAGCTAAAACTGGGATTGTGCCTGCTTAGCCAGCAACTCTGGCAAGAATTGTCCATAATAGGCTTTTGGCATAAGTGCATAGCCAGCCTAATTAAAAAGATCTCTTTAGATCGATTTTGAAAATGAGGATTAAACAAGCAAATTTGACCAATCTGCGAAGCTCTATTTAGCTCTAAATATCTCAAACTTGCAAGAACCTTAGGAAGCTAAATATTAGATTAAGCATTTTAAAGAAATTCTAATTAATTAAACATGCCCTCTTTTTTAAATGGATTCAAAGTCTTGCCCCTTGGTGAAATATCATGGTGTATTATAAATTTCCTATGGCAAAAATGAACTGCAGTCTTATCCGGTAGAAAACTCCTTAATGAAATTCTAAAAATTGTATGCCAGACTAATCAAATGTTAAAAAATGACATAGAATCTAAAAAGTATTATTCATTTATTATTATAAATTATATTTATAATATAATTTTAATATAAAAATAAAAGTAGCTTCTATTTTGTAAAAAGTATGCACATTAATTTAAATGAATTTCAATCATTCAGTTCAATTTCAATCTTTCGTCTACCCAAATTTTGATCATAAAAGAATCATCAATAGCCATAAAAAACAGAATATAAAATAGAAGTTAAAAAGTGAATAAGTTAATCACAGCACAACACAATAATTGTCCTTTACTCAGGGCACAGAAGTATAGAAAAACAGTTTGAACTCATTACATAGCCATAGTTGCCCTCAGCCTTATAGCACATTGGATGTATACAGCGGTTAAGGAGCGTATCCTCCGAATTAGATATGTTTGCAGATAAAAAAAAGCTGCTCTGGTGAATCGTATATTGGCCTGCTTTAAAAACGGTAAAAGATAACATTTTCTCAATGCTATATGAAATTTGCACACAAACATAAAGTAGAGAGTGCTTTTTGCAGAACAGCCATCACAAAGACAAGCGGGTAGATTTGTGAAATAGAAGCCCTGGAGGGGAAAGACAGCAAGAAAGTGCATTGTGCTTAGCCTAAACCTAACAAACAAAAGCCTATGATATTGTCTGCACACCTAGGTTAAATAGGGCTCAATGTTAATAGGTCCATCAAGTTGCAGGCAGCCAGTGAGCACAGTCCAATCAAAAAGGTCTGGCTCCTTGCCCAAATTCTAAACCACAAGAGAATATATCTAATCCCAACCTCCGAGTGACATAAAAAGGAGCCGGAGCTTTTAGGGACAGACGATAACCTTTTTGTTAAAGCCGTTCTCGACCCTTTTCCAACCTCTACTGATCACAATTCTCCATACCCCAGCCCCATAAGAGGCAACTGCACAGTACTTTGCTCTGTAGATGACTGTAAGTTCTTGAATTGATTGACCATTGAAGAAGTGAAGGACAGCCTCCACAGCTTTTGAAAAGGTAGTCATTCGGCTAGTCTTCAATGGACTCCACATAAGGTGCTTGTCAAAAAGGATTCCTAAAAATGAGAACGTAAGAAAAGTGTGAACTCTGTCATTATTTACTATGAAATTAGGGTTTCTTTCTTCCTTGCACCAAACACCATGACATGAGTTTTAGCCTGTTCAACCCTCAGATCCAAAATCATCATATATTTGCAGAAACAGTCTAGTAGGGCTGCAGGTCATTAGCAGTCATGGCTATTAGGACTGTGGCACAAACATAGATGAAAGCAGGGATGCTGTGACCTCCTATACAGGGGCAATCTGCTCCAAGTTCTAAGAGCTGCTCTTCCAAACTCTTTATCTACAATTAAAAACAAAAGGGGGCCATCACACTCCTGACGCACAACAATAGCAAGATTAAAAGCTGCTGTAATCTCCCCCCCTGGGCCATACCTCACACTAGCGGTGACTTTATGATGAAGTTCTCTTAAAAAGTTAACTGTATACTGGTCCAACCTCATATCTGAAATAATGCTCCACAATTTGCTTCTATTAAGAGAGTCAAAAGCAGAGCTACACTCCATAAATGCCAGATACAGCTTGCCCTTTTTACCACAGTATATTTTCCAATTAGGAAGTACAAATTAAGGGACTGCTCCACTGTTCCGAGGCTGAATCAAAAACCAAATTGCAGCTCCGACAGCAAATTACGTTCACTAGCCCATGTCTGTAAGCATTCCAGCAATATTCTCCCCATTATTTTGGCAGTTGAATTAATCATAGAGATGGGGTGATAACAATGTGAACCTCCTGTGAAACTCTTTTTGAATATGGTGGCATGAGACCAAGACTTTGGCGGGCCTGTAGCTAGTACAATATTGAGGACATTGTTCAGGAGTGGAGCCCACAATGCGGTGTTGGCCTTAAACAAATAGGAAGAAGCCCCGTCAGGGCCAGAAGCGTTCCCAGCTTGACAATTCTCCAGTGGTAAAATAGCCCCGGTAAATTCGATGTCTGGGGCAGCCGGGGATACAGCCAGCAGCTGGGAAGGCATGAGACAGTCTAGGGATGGCACCTGTAAGTTAACAACTGCTTCACCGGAGAGGAAATGACCCTTGCATCAGGGTTGGCAGAAAAGCTTGTAAAATGAGCAACCCACTTATTAGGTAGGGTCACTATATATTAATCCCTGAGTCATTGTTGATGCCAAAGTAATTACGGTTTACTGTTGTCCAAAAAGCTTTGCTATCTTGTAGCTCACTGGCATGTAGCAGGGAAGAAAAGGCTTCCTCTCTTATATCAGCCCTACTAGCTCTAAGAACATTTCTATACTGGGCCTTGAACCTGCACACCATTTGCTGGTCTCTCGGGGCCAGTTTTAGAGCCACCAATAGCTGGTTGTGTGCTTTAGTGCAGTTTACATGAACCTGAGAGAGCGTAGTTTAAACATTACCTATTTTAGATGTGAAAGGCTTATATTAACAACGCTGCATTAACAATATTATTCATTGAAACGTATTTTAAACGTGGAGAATTTTCACATGCATAAACTAATGTCGACTGTAAGAAATAATTGCTTGTATTATGATTAATTGAATATGTTAACACGTGCGATGATTGCATTTTATTAGAATCCATAAGCCTTAAAGTTAGCGTGAGTCGAAAACTAGCTGTGTAGCTCTCCTATTAAAGCATATTTTTTCTGTTTCTCCAGTGTGCTGACTTGCAAAAGGCCATGACCCAGCATTTGTTCTTTTCTCCGCTTATTGTATCATTGACCGTTATATTCTCATCCGCATGCTAGTTGCTTTAGGATAAAGTTGTACGCTTTGCAACAAAATATGGACACTTTCAAGGACACTGAACCACGGAAAAGAGAACTCTTGACCCGAAGAACGTGCCAGAAAATGAAGTAACCCCGGATGTGCCACCTACGAAAGACGTCAATTATGAAGACCAATCAAAGAGTTGTAAATTATCGTAAAATGACAAATGCATTACTTAATGTATAATTTGATAGGTTACAGATAGTGGGGTGTAGTGACTATCCAATAGAATTTCGGGGGAATGTATTATGAAAAAGGGATAAAAACCCATGACACGAGAGACTCGAGAGCGCTAGGTAGGGAATGATATTGATTGCATCCAGAAACTCTGTCACTTTGTTTGGTGATTTGAGACTTAATAAAACCATCCTCACCCTTTTTCGCCCCATTGCATTTTCCTCCTTATGAGGGAAGTGTCCCCTGCCCTTAGACTAGATAGACTGACGGCGATCTAACTGATGTCCTGAAGACGAAGACTGATCCTGTATGCTGACCTATTCTGAGGAGGGTAATTATGTTGTTGCTATTGAAATTCATTTCTTTGCCTTTTTATTCTAGGTACCAACTGCTGTGTATTTTTTATTAGAGACCTTAGTCAGATGTTTTCCAAATTGATGTTCTAAATTGTTTTGCATGAAGTCCAACATGCTGATGCTAATTTGTGGTTAGATGAGGCATTTCATCTTGACTGACGTAATGGACGTGACTGACGTGGTGCTATGCTGAACTAAACATATATGAGGTTTTATGCATTTAGATTTGTTTATCTTCATATTACTATCTTATGTCTGTGATCTTTGCATTATTACCACATTGTGACTATGCTCTTTGCTTCTTGATTTTGAGATTAATACATTTGCTATTAGATTGTAATCAATAGGGAATAAAATTCACAAAATGTCAATAAGGTGTGGTTATTCATGACTGAAAGGTCATGGTTGCGTCGAAGGTTTAACTAATGTCTACAGTGAAATATATTGTGGTGATATGTGTTGGCAATATTATTGATATATTGCTTGATATATTGATCAGTTATCTCGTCTTACGGTGTCTCACCACTGGGTCCAAAGATTCATCGGCCTAAAACGAGTCCTGATGTGTATAACTTAACATAGAAGGACGCGTTAACAGTTCTGGTAGCAGAGCGACGGTTTGGCCCTTGGGGGCCCTAGGACGGAGTTTCATTGTTTAATTTCTTTTCTGTGATAATGCAATTTGGAGAGATGATGGGTTGCTAAGTTCGCCATGGCTTTCCTGGGATCTCGGAGCCTGCCTAAATGAGTTGGGAATGTTCTCGGCGCTATAGTGTGCGTGGTTAGGGTCTTTGCGCTTACCTAAGCTTATGCATTTTGCAGGTGGTTGTGAAAATGTTGTGTGTATTTAGACCAAATTAAGTGTTGTTTAGCAGGAGTAGGCGTACTCCACAGTATGAGAGTAGGGAAGTTGGCGTACTTCATGTGAATGTAGCACTTGTTGCTCAAAATTATCCACGTGGTTGGTTGTCGTGTACGGACCTGTTGAGGTCTAAGACTCCGGAGTATGATGGTAAATGTGGTTTATGTTGTAATCTGTGCGGTTTAGTAGATCAATCGGGCGTGGTTGACAAGTCGAGTTTGAGTTATGATGCATGTATGAAACCTTCGATGGAGATTTGACAAATTCTAAAGTGCACTAGAAGGAGTCATTGACAAGTCGAGAGTAGAATTTGCGGGTCGAATTCTGCTTGCGTATGCGGGAACTGAGTAGGAGAGAGTAGCGGCCGAGGCTTCAAGTGAAATCTCTGTAAAGTTCTGAAGCAAATGTATTACCTTTCCTGTAGTAAACCGACAGATTTGTGTCGTCATTTTAAGGTGCTCGCAATAATTAGTTTGTATGAGTTGTAGGGATCAGTGAAGAGTGGACAAGCCGCAAGACTTTGTCAGCTGCAGTGTGTGTGAGTGTGACGTCAGTGGTGCCGCGCTGAGATAGGTCAGATGCCGAGAGGGGTCCCGCACGGATTGGCTGCCATCTGTGAGAGGCAATAGGTTGAGAAGGGGCAGGTGAACAGTGTCCTGGGAACTAAGCCATTTCTGATTAATTTTGTCAAGGCATTCAAGAGCGCTCTAAAGGGAGATGTGTACATTGTAGCAACTGATGGGGAATCTACACCACCTGAGGGTACTCCGGCTTACATGGTGATGGAAGAGAAAGGTGTCACACCTTGTTTATGGATGAAACAGTGGCGCAAATTTACAGAAAAAGAAGGGTGTTTAGCGTTTCCAGAACATGGGACGTTTAATCAAAAGGTACTAGAAAATCTGAGGTGGATGTTAAGTACACAGAAGCCACCTCCAAGACCGGCACAATACGAGGCTTTAGCGATTTGGGACTTAATGGCTCTTAGATACAGACAAGAAAGGTTTCAGAGAAGGCTGAGAAGGGCAGAAAAATCATATGCAGAAGCTAGGTGGGACAACGAGAGCAAAATGTGGAGAAGGGGAATCGTAGATGGGTTGAAGTTATTCCCAGCAATAACCCAGGGAGAAGAGACACAGGGAAAGAAAGCCTCCTGTAAAACCGACAAAGATTCTGGCAAAACTAAAGAAAATAAAAGGTCCTGGGAAGAGGAAGATGATTCAGATGTTGAGGAGTTTATGGATAGATTGTTACATGATCGTCCACCACCGTATGCAGTGAGCGACAGCGCTCCAAGCACTAGCTTGGATCCTGGGAACCAGACGCAGGAGAAGGGAGTTACTGATACGGTACAGACTAGCGATACAGCTTTGATACAGAATGGTGTCAGTGTACCCACTGCACCAGACTTGCCGATACAGTTGCAGCCTCCACCGCAGATAAAGAGAATTTACCCTGATGTTCCAGTGCTTGAGACTACTACGAACTTGATAGTGCCGCCAGACCCGATATATACAAAGCCAAAGTTAATACAGATTGAATCGACCCCGAAGCTAATTTCTCAACCGCCACAGTTGATACCTGGGTATAACCCTGTAGCGGGACCACCGTTAGTACCTGTACCGGGTGCACTGGAGCAGACCTATGGTGTTGCGGCTCCAAGAAGTCTGGGTTCAGGTCAGACACCTGCCGCTATATCGTTACCTATTACTGTTGGTCCCCCAGTGCCATTGTATGTGCAAGATAAAACAGGGGCGTGTGATCAGGGAGTTATGACTCAGGAAGCGATAAGAGGAGGGCCTATGAGAACTCCACAGATAATGGCCCCGGGAGAGCAAGTAAATGAGCCACCAAGACCCTTGATGGACCTTAGTCCAGTAGGGGCACCACTCGAAGCGATGCGTCAAGCAGGGTTGGGAGTTTTAACTCCCCAAACCATGAGTACAAATACTTCACACTCTCCAATGATACATGCAGGGAACATTTCACTGCAGGGTTTTACAGTACAACAGTTAAATGAGTGGTTAGAGAAAACTTGTACCTCACAAAAGACTACAGTAACCACAGTTGAACCTGAGAAAGAAAAACAAGACGAATACTTGAGAATTTTGTACGACTAGGGACAGAAGCTGCCGAGTTAGTGGAAGGAACAATGGGAGTAAATAGGTTGGAATCATACACTGAGGCAGAATTGAGATACTTATGTCCCAAGATTATCAAAGAGGTAGGCAAAGTACATCAGAGATTAGCGAATTTGGCAGACAAATACAATATCGATATCGGAAATACTAAACATTTGAAAAGAAGTTACAGATTAGATTTTGACTCCAAAGATTTTGAACACATGAGATCTGCAGGCATGAAGGCACATCTGAGAGAACTGTTGCAAAGTGCACAAATTTGGGGTGCATTGGAGAAATGGGAAGGCCGATGGGCAAAGAAAAGAGATAAGGGAAAGGGAGATAGTCCAGGGTCCAGTGAAGTTAGGACCTCAACTAATCTGGATTCAGTAAAAATCTTACCTATGAGAGAGACAGCTGGTGGTGTTTTAGTGCATGTGCCATGGACTAGAGGAGACATTTTATCCTTTACGAATGATTATCCTAGGCTAAGAGAGAAGCCGATCGAGTGGTATCAACAAACGGACAGGTTCGTGAAGCTTGCAAAGTGTCTCTGGGAAGACTTGAATACTTTGTTTGAGATCATTGTTCCGCCGGATTTGTGGCTTGAGTGCAAGAGAGGGGTAGATTGGCCCACGAAGGAGCCGGCAAGAGATAAGGTGACTGGAGCACCATCAGAAGAGGTGATGAAATATTATCATAAAGTAATTGAGTTCCTGAAACAAAAGGTGTCACCGAAGGTGACCGATTGGCAGAAAATAGACCGGACCTCTCAAGAGGTTAAGGAGTCAATACATGCTTATTACGAGAGATTATTGAAAGCGTTCAAACATTACAGTGGTACTGAGACTATCGAACCGAAAACATGAATCACCTTGTGTTTAGATTTGTTGAAGGGCTGAGACCAGAGATTAGCCAGATGATTAAGAATAATTTGATTTGTTGGCAAGCTAAACCGATTGATGAGGTGTTGCAGTATGCGAAATACTGTAGTGATGAGATAAAGTTGAAGGAGAAAGTGATGGTGATGCAGATAAGGGCTGCACAAGCTGGAATACAGGGAAATGGAGTTCAGCAAATGATACAGCAACAACCGCAAATGAATGGTGTGTTTCAGGCACAGCCGAGAGGCAGAGGTCGAGGGTTTGTGAACCGTGGTTCGGACATGAATAATGTTGTTATTCAAAATGACGGTCAAGGAGTGAAAAAGATGTCACCATGTCACGCGTGCGGGGGCGTGGGGCATTGGAAACGGGATTGTCTAAATATGATGCAGGATGGTGCAGTTCAGCAAAGCATTAATGTTGGTACATTACAAAATCCGCGAGGTCCAAAAGTGAGACATCAAAACCCAAATTTTCAGAATAATTTGGTACAAATGCAAGGGGTACAGCCCATGCAGCAGATGCAAATGCTGCGTTTTCAGTCAGTACCAATGCAACCAGTGCAGCAGCAGATTCCTATGGTGCCTAGACAGCAAATGCAATTACCAATGGCTCCGATGGGACAGCAACAGGTGATGCTTCCTCAGCAGGTCACAGGCCAGGTAACCAATCAAAATAACACTGTGCAACAATTCCCATTACGAGGTGAAAGTGGCATGAATGAGGATTGGTCAGATGATAGCTCAGACAGTGAAGAGTGCAGGCTTGCAGCATCTTTAGAGGTGGATCAGAAAGGCCCATATGTAGAGGGAAAAGTAATGGGCTATAAGGTTTCATTTTTGGTCGACACAGGAGCTACACGCTCTACAGTTCGAAGTGCAGAAGTCCCGAGATTACCTCTCTCAGGGCGTACTATACGAGTGGTTGGTGTGGCAAACCAGTACCTGACTAATCCGATTACTGATCTGGTGCAGGTTGAAATTGGTAATTTCCAAGGCCTGCATAGATTTGTTGTATGCAGTTTAAGCCCAGTATCCTTACTAGGAAGGGACTTACTGTGTAAGACAAAATGTTTCGATTACCTGTTCCAACGATGGAATAGAAGTACAGACAAACAGTGAAGATGAGGGAGACGAGAGTCAATTTGTAGAGGAAGAACCAGAAACAAATGAAGACTACCCTTTGATTACTTTATTCCCAATGCATACTTTGATCGACCTACCTGTTGATCTACAAGGGACCGTAACAGAGAAAGTGTGGGATTTGACTGGGAAAGAAGTAGGGTTGATAAAAGGAGTAGAACCAGTCAAGGTTCAGATAAAGCTGAATGCAGTGTTCCCACAAGTGCCACAATACCACATGACCCAGGATGTCCTCATTGAGGTGTCACAAATAATTGCAGATTTTCTCAGACAGGGAGTCCTGAAAGAAGTTTTGAGCAGTCCGTGTAACTCTCCCATAATGGGTTTAAAGAAGCCCTGTGGGAAAGTTCGAATTGTGCAGGATTTGAGAAAAATAAACGAAATTGTGATAAAATGCTGCCCTGTGGTACCTAACCCAGTAGTAATAATGTTCCAGGTTCCTTGTGATGCTGAATGGTTTACTGTGGTAGACCTATCACAAGCATTCTTTTCGATACCTCTTCATGAAGACAGCCAATTTTTGTTCAGTTTCAAATTCCTGGATAAGGTGTACAGTTGGTGCAGAATTCCTCAAGGGTTTTCTGAGTCACCATCCATCTTCAATCAGATATTGAAGAAGGACTTGGAACCTCTTGTGCTGCCTTTTAATTCGACTCTTGTGCAGTACATTGATGATTTGCTGATTGCATCCAAAACCAGAGACAGTTGTAAATATGATACCATTGCATTATTAAATCATCTGGGAAAAAATTGACACAAGGTGTCACCAGGAAAGTTACAATACTGTCAAAAAGAAGTGAAATACTTGGGACATTTGATTGAGAAAGGGTCTCGAAAGAATATCAAAGGAAAGAATAACAGCTGTTTTGCAGATGAATCCCCCAACAACATAAAGAGACGTCAGGATGTTTTTGGGAATGGTGGGCTACTGTCGCCAGTGGCTACCCAACTTCTCGATCATCTCAAAGCCTTTAATAAAAATGACAAAAAAAGAAGTCAAGGATGAGCCATACACAATAACTTTGACAAAAGAGGAGCTTGAATCATTTGTAGAATTAAAGGAATGCATGTGCAGGGCACCAGCATTAGGAATGCCTGACTATGAGAAACCTTTTCTGTTGTTCTGTCATGAACGTGATGCTTGTTCTTTGTCTGTTTTAACACAGGTCCACGGAGATGCAAATCGCCCCGTAGCATATTTTTCAGCTACCTTGGACCCTGTCGCAGCAGCCTTACCGGGTTGTTTGCGGGCAGTTGCAGCAGTTGGTCAAAGCCTTTCACAATGTGAAGGCATAGTCATGGGATACCCTCTGACAGTAATGGTTCCACATTCAGTTGAAATTCTGTTGACACGAACTAAGACACAACACATGACAAATGCACGACTCACTAGATATGAGACGATTATACTGGGGTCACCAAATGTCACACTAAAGAGATGCACTGTACTGAACCCGGCAACCTTACTTCTCAATGAAAATACTGAAATCAAAGATGGGGAAGAATTTGAACATGATTGTCTTGAGGTGACTGAGCTCTGTACCAAACCTCGCCCAGACACACAGGATACCCAGTTAAAAGAAAACGATTGCATTATGTTTGTTGATGGGTCCTGTCTAAGAGATTCAGCAGCAAAAAATTGAGAGCCGGTTACGCAGTATGTACCATAACTGGCATTGTCGAAGCCTCCTGGCTCGAGAAAGTGTTTTCTGCACAAGTGGCAGAATTAATAGCTCTTACAAAGGCATGTCACGCATCTGTAAATTTAAAAGTCACTATCTATACTGACAGCAGATATGGATTTGGAATTGTGCATGATTTTGGCCAACTCTGGTCACAGAGGGGTTTCATGACCTCCTCTGGTTCTCCTGTGAAAAATGGTGAACAAATAAGAGATTTGTTACATGCGATTCAGTTACCTCTTGAAATTGCCGTGGTGAAGTGCAGTGCTCACACCAGATCACAAGATTTTGTGTCTATGGGAAACAGTTATGCAGATCAGGTCGAAAGATTTTGTGCATTAAATTGTATATCGTTTAAAGAGCAGTGGGAATTGTTACCACAACCTGAAAACGACACGAGTTTAAGTCTAGCATTACGAGTGGTTGATACCTTAGACGAACTGAAAACATTACAAGGTCGTGCTAGCAAGGAAGAAAAACGTTCCTGGCAGAGAATGCAGTGTGTACAAAGGGCAGATGATTTATGGGTTTCAGAAGAGGGAAAATTGGTTCTGCCAAATAGTCTTTTGTCACAGTTTGCCCGGTTATACCATGGGCAGGCACATCTGGGAAGAGACGCCATGATCAGATCCTTTAAGATTGATTGGTTCAATCCAAAATTCAGACATGCCGCAGAAATCACTTGCCACAGATGCGTCATCTGTCAACAGATGAATGCTGGAAAAGGAACTGTGGTAACTTTGAGCCACATTGGGAGAGCTGGAGCTCCATTCAACAAAATGCAAATGGATTTTATCGAAATGCCTGTTTGTGGAGGATTGAAGTACGTGTTGGTGATTGTGTGTGTTTTCAGTCATTGGATTGAGGCATATCCCACACGTAGGAATGACAGTCTTACAGTTGCAAAACTACTACTCAGGGAGCTGATACCAAGATTCGGGTTTCCAGTTTCTATAGAATCAGATAGGGGGAGACACTTCGACAATGAGGTGATTAAACTTTTATGTGCCGCACTCAACATTGAACAAAAGCTGCATTGTAGCTATCGCCCTGAAGCATCAGGACTAGTTGAACAGATGAATGGCACCTTAAAATCAAGAATAGCAAAAATGTGTGCAGCCACAAACATGAAATGGCCAGATGCCTTACCTCTAGTACTGATGTCTATGAGAAACACCCCAGATAAGAAAACGGGACTGTCCCCCCATGAAATCCTCATGGGCAGAGCAATGAGATTACCAGCGGTACCTGCAAATGCACTAGTGAATATTACAGATGATATGGTGTTGGATTACTGCAAAGGCTTGGCTGACGCGATTCGCTCTTTCTCTTACCAGGTGGAAGCTAACACGTTGCCACCAATTGGCGAACCTGGTCACTCTCTGCAAGCTGGAGATTGGGTGGTTGTCAAGAAACACGTGAGAAAATCATGTCTTGAGCCGCGTTGGAAGGGGCCGTATCAAGTAATATTGACGACCACCACTGCTGTGAAGTGTGCCGGGGTTCCCAACTGGATACATGCCAGTCACACGAAAAGGGTAACGTGTCCTGTTGAAGAGGAACTTGAAGTTTTCGGTACAGTAACTCCAGGAAGAGAAGTCTCAGAGTCAGAGATCAGTCAAGAAGGAACTGAGACTACTGGAGAGCCCACTGAGAACAGCCTTGTCCCTCAAACTGTCAATGAGTTCGAGAGAAGTGACAGAGTGCCTATCTCAGTCGAGGCAGCAGGAGAACTAAGCCAAGGAGAGGTTCTCCCAGAAGTAGACGAGTACGGGTTAGAGTCCGAACTCAGCATAGAACCAGAAGACGAAAGAGAAGGAGAAACTGTAGATACAAATCGAAACGTGTCAGAGTCTCCTGAACCAGTTGCAGGTCTGTCAAGAGAAAACACCATATCACAAGAGGAGGGTGCTGTCCAAAGTCCTGAAGGAAAACATCGAACCAAGACACATAGAGGCGATTATTGGCCAGACAAGTCACATCCTAAAATAAGAGAGGTATCGAATGACACAATAATAGAAGAAAGTGATACTTCACAAGCAGATGATCTGAGTGAAGGAGAACAACAAGGTGAACGAAGGCTAAAAAGAAAAAGAATAGCCAACAGAAGATATACAGGTCCTGAATGGGCATATGCTACAACCTCTGAATGGCAACAAGAATTCTTAGCATTCTGTTTTGATCGAGAAGTACCAGGCTAATATTACGGTACCTGAAGATATTCAAAGGGCAAACTCGACTAAAATTGAATTTGTGAAAGCTGAAAAGAGAAAGAGACTTTAGAAACTACTGGAAGTGACACTAAAACCGGATTTGACTTTAAAGAAACCTGATTACGACAAGCTGCTAACCGGAATTGACGAAAAAGGGTCCTGGAGTGAGTGAAGACGCTGTAATATACGCAAAGAGTTTTTTTCTTTTTACTTTTTTCTTCCTCAAATTGATTGTTGATCTGCTATTCTGATTCTATACAAACATGGCTTACAGTAGCAAAGGAAGTAAGGTGTGTGGTTGGTTAGGTCTTATAATAGGTGTTGTATGTGCAGTAATGATTGTGGGAGTGATTGTGGGAATGCCATGGAGAGAGAGAGAAACTATTAATGCAACTTCGAAACCTGAAACTACCACTACTAAACTATCACCGTGGGAGAGATTTGAGCAAGACGCAAGACATATGCATGAGGGAACTAATGCAAAAGGGGAACTTTCTACTAATGTCTTCTATCGCTTATTAAATGAGTATGTGGAAACTATGGATGCGAAAGATTGTTATGTATGTACTAAAATTCCTTCATCTGTGCAGGAGGGAGTTACTTATCATAGCCTCCCTCTTACTTATGGAATTAGTTGCAGCTTGCTATTAACAAGATTCTATAATCAAGAGCATGTGCAATACTTTTATTCAAACTTAGATGTTGTGTTTTCTTTTGTGCCTGTGATTGAATTTATAAATAAATTAGCTAAAGAGCATGATATAAAAATAGTTAGAGGATTCTTTGAGCCAACACTTACATTTGGAACTGCTTATGCACATCGCAATAATTTGACTTGCTTATTGTCTCCTGTAGAGAAAAGCTTTTTAGATCACACAGATGATAGACACAAAGCACTAAAAGAAAGGTTAGAAAAAGGACTAGAAAAACGTACTTATGCAAATGATTATGCTTACACTGCAATCAAAACACAAGGCAAACTAGCTATAGATGCATTACACGTATGTAGGCTCTGTATATATAGACCAAAATCTGATCAAGACAATTTGTTTGTGGGTACAAGTGAATGTAGGCATGTGTTTTTGTTTCAGAGTAAATGGACCTTTATGTTAAATGGACAAGATCCAGCGATCCCTGGAATCTATTATATTTGTGGACTAAATGCATATTACCGTCTCCCTAAGGGATGGTATGGGACATATTATTTGGGAATAGTATTCCCAAAGATATACCAGATTGATGACTTGAAACAAATACCTAAAACGTCAGAATTACAACATCCTAGACAAAAACGAGAATCAGTGGCGGCTGTCATTGGTGATATATTTGGAGCTATAATCCCATCAGTGGGGGTTATCTTGAATTCTATGAAAATTCAAAAGTTGTCTACTGTAGTGGATAACATGCTGACAAATTTTACAGGAGCCATACTCCTGATGGATACTGAACTTGCTGCAGAAAGAGCTATGACTCTTCAAAATCGGCTTGCTTTAGACATTCTTTTAGCAAAGAGTGGAGGTGTTTGCAAAATACTTAATGAGCGTCATTGTTGCTCATTCATACCAGATAATAGTAACAAAATTAGAAGCATGCTTAGTAACCTTACCAGAAATAGTACAGACTTGAAGGATTTGAAAGAACCTGGTGTTTGGGAGAAATTTGGGAAAGGAATTGCCCGAGTGGGAAGCTGGTTTACCAACATTTGGAATGGGGTACTTGCAAAAATTATGATGGGTCTATTAATTGTTTTGATTTGTCTATTAGGATTATGGGGGGCATGTAAAATCAATGACAAAGTGAAAAGAAATTGGACTAAAAGAACCCGACGAAATGAAGAAAGTGAAAGAGAGAAAATGTTCAATGAAATATGGGAAAGCTCACATAAAGGGCAAGATGTTGAAATGCGTATTATGCGCAAGGTGAAAAATTAAGATCAAAGAGAAAGATTGTGTGATGACGAGCGTCATCAGAGGAGGGACTGAGAGAGCGTAGTTTAAACATTACCTATTTTAGATGTGAAATGCTTATATTAACAACGCTGCATTAACAATATTATTCATTGAAACGTATTTTAAACGTGGAGAATTTTCACATGCATAAACTAATGTCGACTGTAAGAAATAATTGCTTGTATTATGATTAATTGAATATGTTAACACGTGCAATGATTGCATTTTATTAGAATCCATAAGCCTTAAAGTTAGCGTGAGTCGAAAACTAGCTGTGTAGCTCTCATATTAAAGCATATTTTTTCTGTTTCTCCAGTGTGCTGACTTGCAAAAGGCCATGACCCAGCATTTGTTCTTTTCTCCGCTTATTGTATCATTGACCGTTATATTCTCATCCGCATGCTAGTTGCTTTAGGATAAAGTTGTACGCTTTGCAACAAAATATGGACACTTTCAAGGACACTGAACCACGGAAAAGAGAACTCTTGACCCGAAGAACGTGCCAGAAAATGAAGTAACCCCGGATGTATCACCTACGAAAGACGTCAATTATGAAGACCAATCAAAGAGTTGTAAATTATCGTAAAATGACAAATGCATTACTTAATGTATAATTTGATAGGTTACAGATAGTGGGGTGTAGTGACTATCCAATAGAATTTCGGGGGAATGTATTATGAAAAAGGGATAAAAACCCATGACACGAGAGACTCGAGAGAGCTAGGTAGGGAATGATATCGATTGCATCCAGAAACTCTGTCACTTTGTTTGGTGATTTGAGACTTAATAAAACCATCCTCACCCTTTTTCGCCCCATTGCATTTTCCTCCTTATGAGGGAAGTGTCCCCTGCCCTTAGACTAGATAGACTGACGGCGATCTAACTGATGTCCTGAAGACGAAGACTGATCCTGTATGCTGACCTATTCCGGGGAGGGTAATTATGTTGTTGCTATTGAAATTCATTTATTTGCCTTTTCTTTCTAGGTACCAACTGCTGTATATTTTTGATTAGAGACCTTAGTCAGATGTTTTCCAAATTGATGTTCTAAATTGTTTTGCATGAAGTCCAACATGCTGATGCTAATTTGTGGTTAGATGAGGCATTTCATCTTGACTGACGTAATTGACATGACTGACGTGGTGCTATGCTGAACTAAACATATATGAGGTTTTATGCGTCTAGATTTGTTTATCTTCAGATTACTATCTTATGTCTGTGATCTTTGCATTATTACCACATTGTGACTATGCTCTTTGCTTCTTGCTTTTGAGATTAATACATTTGGTATTAGATTGTAATCAATAGGGAATAAAATTCACAAAACTTCAATAAGGTGTGGTTATTCATGACTGAAAGGTCATGGTTGCGTCGAAGGTTTCACTAATGTCTACAGTGAAATATATTGTGGTGATGTGTTGACAATATTATTGATATATTGCTTGATATATTGATCAGTTATCTCGTCTTACGGTGTCTCACCACTGGGTCTAAAGATTCATCGGCCTAAAACGAGTCCTGATGTGTATAACTTAACATGGAAGGATGCGTTAACAAACCCATGTGGCAAGCTTCGCCTTGCCAGGCTCAGTTGGGGCCAAGAGTAAAGCATGTGCTGTTCTGCATATCTTATCGAAACTATAAATTATCTCCAACCCACCCCTATGCTTATAATCATCAGCTAAACATCTCAAAATGTCAGGGAGTGAGGAAGTCACAGAGTTTGTCAAAAAAGGGACTACGTCCAACATCGACCACCTCCTAATCACCCCTCTCTTCTTGGAGGATAGACGACGGAGGGGACTATGCACGGTGAGTACTTTGTCAAAAAAAAAAATCTAACCATCTCTTTTAATATTTTTTATACTTAATAGATACATATACATACATTTTACATTAGGTGACTTTCGAAAATAAATCTTAAAATGATTTCAATTGTTATATTTAAATAATGAAATAGTCAATTTTTAAATTAGATTACTGGTATTGTAGCATTTTTCACTTTGTTCTACATTTAAATTAAACATCTAAAATTAATTTACGCTAATTTTTATCTTAAACATATCTTTCCTAATATTTTTTCATTTTTAAGACACTTCACTAAGTTTATAATAGGGAGATCTCTGCCCCTGCGGCGACATAACAGCAGGCGTGAACAAAATTACATGTAGTACCTTTACACTTGAAAATTAGGCTCCAGACCCTGGTTTGAGGAGCTAGAGGGATGTTAGCCTGCACTTTGCTCTAAATTTACACTCTTAAATTGTGAATAACCAAGAGTAAAATTTACTACAAAGACTAAAAGTAAACTCCTGAACTTTATCAACGCTGGGTGGGAAGAATGGCAGATCGACTACTGGAGGTATGCAATGATGCATTAGGGAGGGGGCTGCCCCCGGCATCTATGAGGGATGTGCTTATTGTTATGCTGCCCACTTGAATAGGATGCTTCAGAAGTGGCTTCCTATCACCCCCTGTCAATGCTAAATGTTGATGTGAAAATCCTCAGTAAAATACAGCATCTCGACTACTGGAGCTTATGCCCACAGTGGTCCATGAGGACCAATGTGGATTTATTCCGTGTAGGAATACCATATGCAACTTGAGAAGTCTATCACTGGTTATGCACGCCCCTGTTATCGACAAGGACCAATGTGCACTTGCACTCCTTGATATCGAACAAGCATTTAATTCACTATCATGGGAGATCTTATGGAGAGTACTGCTGAAAGTAGGCATAGGTGTGCATTATCTAAAATGAGTGTGATTGTTGTACAGCAACCCAATGGCAAGAGTGTGAGTGGGAGGGATGGTGCTGTTCCAGTTCTCCCTACACTGAGGAACCAGAAAGAGCTGCCCTCTACCGACCCTGTTTTTCAAGCTAGCGATAGAACTGTTGAGTTGTGAGCTTGGTTGTGGAATACAGATTGAGGAGAATACACATGTGGTCTTCCTCTACGCTGTTGACGGTTTACTCTACCTGCATCAGCCGATATACTCAGTACACATGCTCGATTAACTCGTTTAGGGCCTCATTACGACCCTGGCGGGCGGCGGAGGCCGCCCGCCAGGATGCCGCCCTCCATAATACCGCTCCGCGGTCAGAAGACCGCGGAGGGTATTATGAGTTTTTCCCTGGGCTGGCGGGCGGTCTCCAAAAGACCGCCCGCCAGCCCAGGGAAAAACTCCCTTCCCACGAGGATGCCGGCTCGTAATCGAGCCGGCGGAGTGGGAAGGTGCGACGGGTGCTACTGCACCCGTCGCGTATTTCACTGTCTGCTACGCAGACAGTGAAATACTAGCGGGGCCCTCTTACGGGGGCCCCTGCAGTGCCCATGCCATTGGCATGGGCACTGCAGGGGCCCCACGACAATCCTTACCGCCATCCTGTTCCTGGCGGGCGAGCCGCCAGGAACAGGATGGCGGTAAGGATTGTCAGAATCCCCTCGGCGGCGCAGCGAGCTGCGCCGCCTTGGAGGATTCTTAGGGGCAGTGGAAAACCGGCGGGAGACTGCCGGTTTTCCCTTTCTGACCGCGGCCAAAGCGCCGCGGTCAGAATGCCCAAGGGAGCACCGCCGGCCTGTCGGCGGTGCTCCCGCCCCCGTTGGCCCTGGCGGTTCTCTACCGCCAGGGTCATAATGAGGCCCTTAGTTTGGTGAGTTATCCGAGTTGCACGTTAACCACTCTAAATCAAAACATTTCCCGATGAGGGAACTGTCTGGCAGGCATGAGAGGGACCTTCCCCAATTAGATCTCTCCTGGGAAACGAAAAGTGTCAGGGATCTTGTGATTAGACTCATGCATGGAGCACCGGAGTTCGATGTTACAAATATAGGTAGAGTGCTGGAGAGGCTAAAACCAACAGTACAATTCTGGGACACTTTTCACCTATCTTTAATGGGGAAACTAGTACTAGCTAAAATGATAACATTGCCCCGATGACTTCATATTTTTCAGGGGAAACTCTTTGAGATCCCTAGAAAATACTTTTGTGGAATTGGATAAGGTGATAGTTGAACTTCTGTGCGCCTTAAGGAGAAAAAGAGTTAGTCTGTCCTCTCTGAAATGCCCTTGGAGCCAGGGAGGTCTCAAGTTGGCAAATTTGGAGCTCTGCCTATCATGCAGTTCAACTGCAACGCACAGTGCATTTGATGGACTAACATGAGAACTGGGAACAAAGGTTGCTGAGGGGTACTTGTAATGACATACCATTAATGGAACTATTGATGATGGGTGTGAGGGTTCTGGCCTCTGTGCCCTATTTGGTCAGATAGGTCTGCAGGATTTGGGACAAGGCGGTCAGACTTGTACTGCGTAGGTACCCATTTGCACTGGACATGAATATCTGGGCAGTATGCCCATTCTCGCTTATTGCGCATTTAATGTTGATAGACCAGTGGCAAGTGGGTGATAAGTGACTTTGCAGGACTTATACCCGAATGATCGCTTCATCACTCAGACAGATGTCAAAGTATCGTTCCAATTGGTGACAGGCCCATTCCTACAATTTGTGAAAAAAGCAGCAACGTCCTGTGCCAAAACCCTTGGCCAAGCCTTAAACTCCCCTTTCATTTCATATGTCAACCCTAAGGTAGGCCCTAGGTAGCCCACAGGGCAGGGTGGCGTTTAATAAAAAGGTAGGACATGTACATTTTAGTTTTACGCGTCCTAGTAGCAAAAAACTGCCAAATTGTTAGGGTTTGTACACAGCAAAGAGCATGTCCCCTCTCACTGCACTAGTGGGTTTTGTAATAGCTCCCTTTTAAACTTACTATTGAAAGCCTTTCTTGTTATCTCACCTTCCCCCCCCCTAGGCTTCTGTGTATGTTGTTTAATGTGCTGTTTTGTTTACACATTGGGCCTTGCTTTTACCAAGGCTTCTTTAAAATACTCCTCCCTAGGCCATGTGTTAATCCAACTCATTTGTATAATAACTGAAACTCTGCACACCTTTCAAGAACATGTGCAGCATGTGAGGACCACACCCAGCTCTTCAAACCACACCCAGCTCTGCACACCTTCCAAGAACATGTGCAGCATGTGAGGACCACACCCAGCCCTTCAAACCACACCCAGCCCTGTCTATAAAAGGCATCCCCCGAGCCTCACCCAGTGCTTGTGCTCGTCTACCTCCCGCTTACCTGAGAACAGATCCCTCGGCGCTGGCACTCCTGCTCTTTACAGACTTTCATTGACTTCAATGGGCGCAGCTTCTGGCTCTTCCTTCTTCCGGTTTCCGGTTCCTCCTTGCTTCAGCCTCTCTCCTATGAGTAACCTGCAAAAGAGAAAGAAGACAAGGTTAGACTGATCAGTATCTCTTGCCAGCAACAAGTAAGTGCAAAACCTTTTATTACCTGAAAGAACTTTGACAACAATTTCTGGATTCGTGTATAGACAGTTTGAAGCGAAATACCTTCCACGAACATTGTGATTCAAACTCTTTGTTACAAGAATATTTTGCAGAACTTTGTGAAGCAAACATTGTTTTTTCTCATGGAACTTTTAAGAATCGAACAGTGGAAACCATTAACAGCAAGGCAAACAGTAAATCAAGGACTTGCACAAATTACATGCTGTATTTTGATGTAAAAGTACAGTATTTGTTTTATAAAAGATTCTGGAAATATGGGAAAAGTGAGTCTGCTATTGGGAATTTAGGCTTTAGTTATATTATGATGAATGTTTGATATTGGTAATTCTGATAACGGTATTTGTTTAATGTTTTAGAAGCTTTACAGTAATAGAAAACACATCCCAGAGCAGTAACGCATTCCAAACCTGGAAACTAGAGACCAGGATCCAAGAGGTACTTTTAGAAGAAAATTTCTAATAAATAAAGGGATAGTCAGGAACCCATTTAGGAATAGGTTGCACTTATCTGTTCTTTGTTTATGTTTCATTAGGCACCAGTTTCTACAGAAGTCAGAAAGGGCTGCAGATGTGTGCAGCACTTAAACAGTGGAAACGCAAGAACGGTGTTGTCTCTCTTTTTTATTTTATCCACTTCCCCCCTTCCCTTGAGCTTCTGTTCTTAGTGCACTGTTTTAAAAACTAGTGTGCTGGAACAAGCAGTTTCAGGGTGGGGTCGGATTGTCTTCAACCTCCATCAGAACTGAACAAGAACTCAGGTGAGCTGGGCTTTGACACAAATGTGTTTTTTCACTACTGTGAGGCCTACCCCTCTTATAGGATCAATCAATTAATCAATCAATACATTTGCAGAGCGCACTACCCACCCGTAAGAGTATCAAGGCACTGAGGGGAGGGGGGGTGCTGCTACTGGTCGAATAGCCAGGTTTTGAGGCGCTTCCTGAAAGTCAGCAGGTCTTCGGTCTGTCGTAGGAGCAAAGTACCGGTGTTCCAGGTCTTGGCGGCGAGGTGGGAGAAGGATCTGCCTCCGGTGGTCACTCTTCGGATGCGGGGGACGGTGGCGAGAGCGAGGTCGGCTGAGCAGAGTTGGCAGGACGGGGTGTAGAAGGTGAGTCGTCTTTTGAGGCAGGCTGGACCGGTGTTGTGGAGTGCCTTGTGTGTGTGGGTGAGGAGCTTGAAGGTTATCCTTTTGTTGATGGGGTGCCAGTGTAGGTCTCTCAGGTGGGGAGTGATGTGGTGGGGTGCATCGAGGATCAGGCGTGCGGAGGCGTTTTGTGCGCGTTGCAGTTGTTTGAGGAGTTTGGCCGGGGCTCCTGCGTAGAGGGTGTTTCCGTAGTCAAGTTTGCTGCTGGCGAGGGCCTGGGTGACTGTACTTCTTGTATTTGTGGGATCCATCTGTAGATCTTGTGGAGCATGTGGAGGGTGTTGAAGCAGGACGAGGAGACGGCGCTGACTTGCTTGGTCATGGAGAGTGTTGAGTCGAGGATGACGCCCAGGTTGCGTGCGTGGTCGGTGGGTGTTGGGGCTGCTCCTAGAGCGGTCGGCCACCAGCAGTCATCCCAGGCTGAGGGGTTGGGGCCGAGGATGAGGACCTCCATCTTATCTGAGTTCAACTTCAGTTTGCTGTTCCTCATCCATTCAGCGACTGCCTTTTTTCCTTCGTGGAGGTTACATTTGGCGGTGTTGGGGTCCTTGGTGAGGGAGAGGATCAGTTGGGTGTCGTCGGGGTAGGAGATGATGTTGAGGTTGTGTAGCCGGGCGACGTGGGCGAGCAGGGCCATGTAGATGTTGAATAGTGTAGGGCTGAGGGACGATCCTTGGGGGGCGTCGCAGATGATCTTGCAGGCTTCGGATCGGAAAGAGGGAGGTGGATGCTCTGGGTTCTGCCGGAGAGGAAGGAGGTGATCTACTCCAGAGCTTTGTCCCGGATCCCTGCATTTTGAAGGCGTGTGCATAGGGTGCGGTGGCAGACAGTGTCGAAAGTGCCAGAGAGGTCCAGGAGGATGAGGACCGCGGTATCCCCGTTGTCAAGCAGGGCCCTGATGTCATTGGTGGCGGCAATGAGGCAGTTTCGGTATACTTATTAAGCTGTAATGCTTAAACCAGAGGTGGTTTATATGTCACGTTTGGTATCTGTGAACATGTAATGATAAACCCTCTTTAATGGTAATGTCAGATTCATCATTACGAGTTTGAAAATTGCATGCTCCTGCCCTTAGTCCTCTGTGCCTGCAGACTACCATAGGTCACATGACTGGGTGTAACTGATGGTTGAGACTTTCTGAATTCACCCTAGACAGTCACACAATAGTGGGATTAGCACAGCCTGAATTGGCCATTACATAAATCGATGTGGGTGGAGCTAAGCACAGACCCACTTACACCTGAATAGGCTGAGCTTAGCTGCCACACAATAGGCTTAACAACCCCGTATTGTCAGTGCAGTCAGCTAGGAGCCAGGAGGGGGAGGGACAGGAAACTCCTGGAACTTCAGAGAACCCTTCTGGAAACTTCTCCCATCCTCTAGGAGCAGGTGACCAGAATATAGGAATAGGGCTCTCAGACCTACTCCTCAGTTCACTACTGAAACTGCGGAAGGACTCTCAGAGGACTGCCTGCTGCTGTGATCTGCTGTGCACTCTACTAGACTGCTGCTGTACCTGGAAGGACTGCTTTGCTGCCTGGAGCCTGCTTTGAAACTTCAGAGGCCAGCCCTGTTGTGGAGCCCTGCAACTTCGCCTGCACCAGGGACTTCAGAAGTGACTCCATGTGCTAGTTTAGCTGGCCTCCTTTTCAGAGCCACAGGGACAAAACAGGCTCCCACCATCCTGAACCCGCACCTGGACCCAGGCTGAGTGAGTCTTAAACCCCCAAGAGGTCTCCATCCACTCCTGGACCCTTAATTGTGGTGCTAAATGTGCTCAGGTGGCCATTTTCCAAAACGGAGAGCTTGCTGTTTTGAAACTAAAACTTTAGAAAATAATAACTATGGTTCTACTAATTGGATTTTGATGGATTGTTCTTGTGTTTTGTTGTCACTGTATTGCTATTTGTGTACTGCATAAATACTCAGCACGTTGCCTCCAAGTTAAGCCTGACTGCTTTTTATACCAAGCTACCCAGGGTTAAGCACAGTTTAATTAAGTGGCCTTTTGTGGTTCACCCTTCTAGGGATTATGGCTGTTGCTTGACCATAGCTCACACCCCAGCTAACCAACAACCCAATTTCTCACACCTGGCTCTATTATGATGTTTGATCCTGATGTAGAGTTTGGTGAATACTCTATTGAAAACGTGATAGAGTACCCTCCTCGCCAAAACCTTTATTAGCCCGCCTCATTTAGAGACAGGAAGACTTTTAGTATTCTATCAAAGGAGCGTCCTTAGTTCTGTCAACAAAATAGTTTGTCCAATGGAGTAAGCGTCATGAGAGTAAGGGCATCACACCATCAACTCTATCCCTTTTTTCCCTGTCTGTCAGGGATAGAAAAAAAAGCTGAAATGATCTGCACATCCTGAAAGAAAACTCCCAGGGTGTGGGGGTCATTTGTTTTTTTGTTTTTGAACAGCAAACTCTCTATTTGTTTTTTAAATTAAAAAAGTTTGGAAAGTTTGAGGGCTGGCTGCCCTGGTTGATGTTGCCACCCATCAAACTTTCCCTACATTGACAGGAACTGCCATGACAGTTCATGACGGTTTCTGTCATTGTAGAGAAATGTCCATGGAGCTGGTGGATATATCTAAATTTGGGGACAGAATATCCCTCAGGGCAGCGGATTAACATACTCAGTCACACTGATAGACATTACTCTGTCCGCCAAATTCTAAAACAGCCCTACAATCTTTTCCAACAAGTAAGATCTTACTCATGACTTTGAGAGTTCTAAACATTCTCTCGTAGGTTCACAGCATACATGACAGAATATATGCTGATCTCCTTACACACAAATAAGCCCTCATTATGACATTGGCAGTAAATACTGCTTACCGCCACGGTGACGGTTGCCAACATACCGCTGTAGTGGCAGATATCCGTTTGCCATATTATGACACACACCAAACCGACAGAATACAGCCACATACACAAAACCACCAGCCCAAAGGTTAGTGCTAAAGTGGCGGTATCAACATCCATATTGTTACGCTAACGAAACAACGCCCACCACATCATGACCCATGAATCACCACGGCGGACATTTAACGGCGGTAAACCATGGGCGGTACACGCTGCTGTGCTCAGAAAGGACACCCAAATACTAAAGTACACAACATTGGCCAGTTAAAAAAATACCCACCTGGCACTCTTACACACACCACACCCACCCACCCACACCACTACAAAACACACACACACATTACCCGCAACCCCTAACAAATACAAATCATTGCCACCAGACAGACATCAAGACCACTGCGACAACTACACTCACACACCCATACATCCCTCATGCACTCCACTACACACACCCAGCCACACTACCAAACACCCACACACTTACAAACACCACACAACATCCATGGCCCCCTGGCCCCACAAAGGCACCCCCATTTTACAGATGAGGAGTTGCAGGTCATGGTGGAGGAAATAGTCAGGGTAAAGCCACAGGTCCCTGAAGCACAGGTCGAGCAGATATCCATTGCAAGGAAGATGGATCTATGATGGAGAATCGTGGACAGTCTGAACGCCGTGGGACAGCATCCAAGAACAAAGGACAACCTCAGGAAGCGGTGGAACGAACGTGGCAGCAAGACACCTGCTCATCATACAGAGGACTGGCGGTGGACCCCCACCTCCTCCCCCACTGCTCACAGCATGGGAGGAGCAAGTATTGGCATGACTGCATCCAGAGGGACTCACTGGTTTAGCCGGAGGTCTGGACACTGGTAAGTCAACATTTACCACTTATCACCACCATACCTAAATGCAATCTCACACCCTCACCCTCACTCACATCACTCCACTCCATCTCACACACTGCACCAATGCAGATGAATAACCCCAATGCCAGGCCCTGCATGCCATGCCAATGCATGGATAGCCCTCCCAGCCCTGCATGGACACCCATCACCAAAGCATGCACAGCATAGGGTACTAACAATCCCTCAATACATCACCATACACATTCCAAGGTGACAAGGCAACAGCAATGATAGAGGGGAAGCTAGGGATTTACAACATGTCAAAGGCATGAAGCATAACACATCACTTACATCCCCACAGGTGCCCCTTCCAATGTCAGCGGAGAGGAGGTGCCATAACAAACCAGTCCCCCAACAGACGATGTCCCCAGTGATAACAGTAAGTCAGGATCTGGATCAACAACCTGGCCCATCAGGGACCACTGGACAGTCGGTCACCCCAGCCCACTCTCAGTCCACCACAGAGCCTCCCCCATCAGTATCCAACACCACAGCACCCACCCAGCGTCCCCACACCTCTGTCCCCAGGGCACATCAATCAGCAGTGTGCCCACCTGTACAGGGACCCCAGTCCACACATCGCCCCTAAGACAATCAGGGACCTGGGGTCAGTGGCAGTGGGCACACCGTTCTGGAGACAAGGGCACCGGGCAACAAGGACACTGGGAGGACAACTGTACGCCAGGGGAAGGACAGGCCCAGGGAACCGACTCTCCAGGAAGCACTCACTAATGTCCTGGGGGCTTACCAACAATCCCAGGACACAATGGGCCGGATTCTGAACAACATGCAGGAGGCCAAGCGGCTGCAGGAGGAACACCATCAGGAGATCAGGGAGGACCTGCAGGCCCTCAAACAACAGGATCTCCATAGCAGGGGTGCTGACTGACATGGCCAACATAATGAGGGAATGCACAGCACACCAGTGGGCCCCTACCATTAGCCAGTCTATTGACCAGCCCACAACGTCCGCTGCAGCTAGTGGACAGGAGGCCCCGCCACAGGACCAACAGGCCACCAGCACTCCTCCCCCTTCAGAAGGTGAACTACCCCGCAAACGTTCCCTGTGAGCCACACAGAAGCCAGAGACACTTGCCAAGACCAAGACCACCGCCAGGAAATGAGACTCTCCTGATTGTCCCTCTTGTGTCCCACCCTGTCACCTTTTCCACTTCGAAATGCATTGCTCCCCTTCCTGTTGCCCCTTGGACACTGGACCTGTGCTACAAACAGACTGGATCAATACCCTGGACTTTCCTCCACCATCACCCCATTCCATTGCAGTTTCCAGTCAATTATTTACACTACAAAAAACACATTTGAACTCAATTTGATTGACACTGTTTTATGTGTTGACATTTTTTATTTTTAGGAACAGTCACATCTAGTGTAAATGATCTGAACACTGTGATAGCATACAATTAATGAGCTGTAACTGTCTGTAGTGATAACATCAGGACATTGTTGTCATATCACCAACATCTAAAGTAAATTGACATGCAAGGAAAGTGAATGCCATCATGCTACAGTCACACAAATGACATCAATAGTCAGAGCAATGATCAGTTCGACTGTCTCACCTTTGTGTCATTGGAAGGATTGACGTATAACTGATGTTCTGGTGTCCACATCCTCATCCTCTGCCTCCTCCTCCTCACTGTCCTCAGGGTCCACTGCTGCCACAGGGGCATCTCCAGTCACCTCCTACTGCAGAAAAGGCACATGCCGTCTGAGGGCCAGGTTGTGCTACATGCAGCATGCCACTACTATCTGGCAGACCTTTCTGGGTAACTAGCACAGGGATGGCAGGCAGATGGAGGCACCTGAACCTAGCCTTCAGGAGGCCGAAGGTCCTCTCGATTATTGTTCTTGTTCGCCCATGTGCTTCATTTTAACGGTCCTCAGCCCCTGTCCTGGCATTCCTCACAGGGGTCAGCAGCCATGAGTTTGGGTAGCCAGAGTCACCTGCAAGTATTGAGGGACACCATTTAGCCTCACACAATGCTATGGGTATGACACCTGAAGGCATACTCTAACATACAGTGGGTGGGGACCCTGTCTCACCTATTAGCCACATCCTGTGTCTCTGTAGTTGGGCCATCACATTTGGGATGCTGCTATTCCTCAGGACAAAGGCGTCATGCACTGACCCAGGATACATGGCAGTGATGTGGGAGATGTACTGGTCCGCTAGGCACACCATTTGTATATTCAGTGAGTGGAAACTTTTACGATTCCTGAACACCTGTTCATTCTGGCGGGAGGGGGACAAACACAATATGTGTACTATCAATCGCACCAATAATATTGGGGATATGCCCCATTGCATAGAATCCTGCCTTCACAGTGGTCAAATCTTCCACCTGGGGAAAGCAATGTAGCTGCATATGTGTTTTACCAGGGCAGACAAAATCCTTGCCAGCATGATTGAGAACATTGGCTGTGACATCACTGCTGCCAAGCCCACTGTCACCTGGAAAGAACCAGTTGCCACGAAATGGAGCAATGATAGCACTTGCACAAGAGGGGGAATCCCAGTGGGATGACGGGTAACTGATTTCAGGTCAGGCTCCCATTGGGCACACAGCTCTGTGATTGTGGCCCATTCCAGTCTACAAGTCAGCATAATGTGCCTGTCCTCCAGTGTAACCAAGTCCACAAGGGATCTGTACACGGGGGTTTATCTTCTTCTCCCATTCATTTGCAGCGGTAGATATCTAAGGGAAACAAGAGTGAGTAGGCTGTCACAATTTGAACAATCGAACCCCCACATAAGTGTACATAGTGCATTTATGTGATGTGACAGTAGGAATGGCAAGGTATGTGCACATCTAGGCAGTGACGCAGTTATGATCGTTGTCCACCACCATGAAATGGCGACCGCCTGTCCTGTATGTAGGGACAGGTGGAAGTGAGGTAACTCTGCCGTCGTTGGGCATCATGGTGGAAGGCGGTCTTGCACCGCCGTGCAATTCCTCATTGGATACTATGGGGCTCTATGGAGTACAGTGGCCAATGGGGATCAGCGCCGGCAGTGACGGTGTACACCGACGCGGACGTGACCGCCATTTTTCATTTGAATCCTCACTTGTTTCCTGTACTTCAACAGAATACCTACACTGTGTATGCTGCTGTGACCTGTGTCTGGAACCTACCATGGCCCATGTGAGTGGGGAAAGGGCTCCTGCCTTCACTCAGGGGGGGTGGAGCGATTGGTGGATGGGGTCCTACCCCAGTATGGACTGCTGTATGGGGCTCCAGACCAACAGGTGAGTGCACCTTGGACACGATGCTTGCAGGAAGGATGCATGGAGGTGTGGTGCAAGTATTGTGTCATGGGGGGGATGTAATGTAGTGCTGTACATGGAGTGCGCTAGCCGATGTGTGTGCCAATGGTCACGGAAACGGGATTAGTGGGCCATTTGTGTGACAGTCTGGATTGTATGTGTAACGGTGTCCTCCCATCTGTATTACCTCTGCAGGTCAGCGCCCATCAAAAGAAGGGATTATGGCATGCCATTGCCAAGGATGTGCGGACCCTGGGGGTCTATGGCAGGCAGAGCATCCACTGTCGGAAACTGTGGGAGGACCTGAGACGCTGGGCGTGGAAGACCGCGAAGGCCCAGCTCGGGATGGTCTCCCAACAAGGATGGGGTGCCAGTCAGAACCTGACCCCTCTGATGGCCCGCATACTGGTGGTCACCTACCCAGAGCTGGATGGGCACTTGAGGGCATCACAGCAGTCACAAGGGGTGAGTACAGTGGCCGGTACAGTAATATTTGTTAGGTGGCATGGGATCCGGGTGGTGGGTGTCAGTTATTGTGTGCTCCTTCTTGTAGCATGATCCATCTCAAGGGTACTGGTTGAAAGGGAAATCAAGGTAACCTAGCTAGGTTGCATTCCATGTCAGACAGGGCTTAGTGGGTCCCAGGAGGGGTGCAGTTGGTGGTGGTTGGCCCTCATCTTGCTGAGGCATCTAGCCAATTGTTTGGCAGTGCAATGCATAGTGCTCAATCCTGATCCCTGTGTGTGACGATACTGTGTATGCCTTCTGTGGTGGTTGTTCAGAAATTGACCTAGTGCTTCCTTTCTCTCTCCCCTCTATTTTCTACTGTCATCCTGTCCATGTGTGCATTTGCATCATCTGGCGGAGGAGCAGGGGCACCAGCGACAGAGGGAGGTGCATCCCACAGGACACAGGAGGAAGAGTCCACCAACGCCGAGGGAACAAGTGGTATGGAGGGCGAGGGGAGCACCGCGGCGGGGACAGGATGTGACAACACTGACTCAGATACCTCCTCTGATGGAAGCTCCCTGGTAGTGGCAGACACCTCTGTGACCACCCCAGCTGCAGGTACAGCCGCCACCCCCTGTACCAGCACTGCCCTCCCAGTAGACCCTCAGCGAGTTTCCCGTGCCCGCTCACCCAGGCGGGTGGGCATCTCCTTCGCCCCAGGCACATCAGGCCCTGCCCCAGTGAGACCTGCTGCCCTGAGTGAGGAGGCTATTGACCTCCGGAGATCCATCTCTGTAGGGCAGTCAACTATTGTGAATGCCATTCAGGGGCTGGCATCCCAGATGCAGCAATGGAGTGCATTCCTGGAGGGCATCCACGGTGGATTGGTTGCCCAACAGAGATCGATTCAGGCTCTGGCCTCTTCTCTGAAGGCAGCCATTGTCCCTGTACCTACCGTCCCCCCTCCAACTACCACTTCCCAGTCTCAGTCTCCTCAACCCCAACCCATCCCATGCACACATTCAGATGAGCATGGACACAAGACATCACACAAGATTGGCACAGTCAAACACAGGCACCACACTTCAGCCCACAAGCACTCACGCAAACACCAGACAGTTGCACACACAACCATATCCACTGCCTCCACTTTCTCCCCTCCTCCTTCTCCACCTCCCTCACAGTCACGTCCACACTCACACCTGCATGCACTGCTTCAGCATCCACCACCAACTTCACCACACCAAGTAGCACACACACCTCACTAGCAGACACCTCCACAAAATCCATGCACCCACCCCCTGTGTCCTCTCCCACCCTGTCTGACCCCACCTCCTAAAGCACCCAAATGCAAGCACTCAGACACCCAACAGCCATCCACCTCACACACGCACACTGCCCATGCACCCACACTCAAGTCCAGCAGACATACTCCTCTAACAACCACTCCCTCAACCTCCACTCCCATCCCTCCTCCCTCCTCCCTCTTCCCGTCCCACCATCCCTAAGAATCTTTTCCTTGCCCAACTTGACCTCTTCCCTCCCCCTCTGCCCCTGTCCTGCCCTTAAGAGCAGGGCCCCAACGGCCCAGCCCAGCACCTCAGCGAAACAGTCCATGGGGATAGTGGAGGCAAGACAGTGAAGGATCCCACTCCACCAACCAAGAAGGGTAAGGATCCCACACCTCCTGTCATGAAGGGGAAGAAGCCCTCAACTCCTGCCATGAAGGGGAAGGAGCCCTCAACTCCTGCCATGAAGGGGAAGAAGCCCTCCTCTCCTGCCATGAAGGGGAAGAAGCCCGTACCTCCTGCCATGAAGGAGAAGAAGCCCGCACCTCCTGCCATAAAGAAGAAGACGCCCTTGACTCCTGCCATGAAGGGGAAGGAGCTGTCTACTCTAGCCATGAAGGGGAAGGAGACCTCACCTCCAGCAGAGGCTGGCAGGGTGACACCACCACCACCAGTGGATGCGGAGACCTCACCTCCAGCTGAGACAGAGCAGTCCTCTACTCCTG
The DNA here is from genome assembly GCF_031143425.1 of Pleurodeles waltl. Lineage (NCBI taxonomy): Eukaryota > Metazoa > Chordata > Amphibia > Caudata > Salamandridae > Pleurodeles > Pleurodeles waltl. Next base: position 1,399,709,500 of record NC_090440.1, on the reverse strand, counting down.
CAGAGGCTACACCTTCACCTGCTGAGTCAATGCAGCCCTCACCTCCAGATGAGACAGTACAGCTCTCACCTCCAGCAGAGGCTGCTCAGGAGGCACCTTCCCCTGCTGGCACAGTGCAGCCCTCACCTCCAGCAGAGGCTGGCAGAGTGACACCACCACCAGTGGTCATGGAGCCCAACCTCCAGCTGAGGCAATGCAGCCCACTCCTCCTGCATAGGCTGCACCTTCACCTGCTAAGACAGTGAAGCCCTCACCTCAAGAAGAGGCTGGCCAAGAAGCACCTTCACCTGCTGACACAGTGCAGCCCTCACCTCCAGATGAGACAGTGCAGCCCTCAAGTCCAGCAGAAGGCATGTAGGCCACCCTTCAGGGACTGCTGTACAAGGAGCCCCCTCCAGAACCAGTGGGCAAGTCACCCACCTGAGAGACTACGACCTTGAATTTCCAAGCAAAGATAATGGGCATTGAGACTCCTCCAGAACCAGTGGGCAAGTCACCCACATGAGAGACTGTGACCTTGCACTCCCCAGCAAAGATAATGGGCATGGACCCCCCTCCAGAACCAGTGGGAAAGTCACCTACCTGAGAGACTGTGAGCTTGCACTCCCCAGCAAAGATAATGGGTAAGGGGCCCCCTCCAGAACCAGTGGGCAAGTTCCCAACTTCGACTGAGGTGCTCCCAACCCCCCATCCCCCTGAGGTGCATGCCCACTTGCAAAATGATGCCCCTGCAGAGTTCTGTGCGGATGATGTCAGGAAACAAGTTGGGCCTTGGGCTGTGCCCTGTGGCCATCTGGGCCCTTAGTACTTTGAACTGGGCATTGGCCCTTTGTGGACATTTGTACATATCTCTTTGTTATCCAATTGGTTCATTTGGTGGCTGTTCCCATTCAATACATTCTCATTACTGCCTTCTTGTTGCCCTTGTATTATTATGCTGTGTGTTGTGTGTCACTGTTTTTCATTTGCAGCTGGTTGTGTGTATGGTGTGTGTGTGTGTGTGTGTGTGTCGGGTGTGTATTGTGCGTGTGTCACTCTCATTTTCCTCCCTCCCTCCCTTGTATGCTAGGTGGCTCTACTCACCGTCATCGTCTTCGTCGGCGTTGGTGTTGCAGGAGGAGCATGGCATAGAAGAGCATCGGGAAGACTTGCAGTTCCGGTTCCTTGGCGGCATTGTCCTTCTCTGTGTCTCTGATGGTGAGTCTTTCGTCTTCTGTGCAGTGTTTCCGCCAGACTTTTGATGGCGTTGGTTCCGCCCTGGAAATCGTGGCGGTGTGCTGTGTCGTGGTATGATGGGCGGTACTTTGTCTTCCGCCTGGCTATTGATAGCTACCGCAATTGTGCGTGGTGGATGGTGTGGTAAATTGGCTGTCTATGGGAGGTCTCACTGCATGGTCATTATTTGGCGGTAATTACCACCGGCCAGTTGGTGGTATTTCCACCAATTTATCAATCACCGCCAATGTCATAATGACCACCATGGTTTGTTATTCTATGCAACATCATGTAACTATGCGGTGTAATTGTTTTCCACGCTACAAAGTGACTGATGCGAACTATGTTTATTTCCACTCTATTAGGCATTCTGCCACGCCAGACATGGTCAATTTCTGGCTTCATAAAACAATTAAAAAAATAGTTGAATAAAAATATTTAACTAAAAGATTCAAGTGAAGGATGGAGATATGAAAGCTTAAAATAGGCAAGTTAATGGAGCAAAATGATACCCAGGATTCAACTCTTAGGGTAACGTTCTGGGGGGTTTTCAGATTTGTGATGGGTATACTGCACTGTGTGCTTAGGGACAATTACGTTACAGTACAATAATACAGTGCTTCCAAATGCCTGCATTTGTTGTCTTCATGTATCTTTAAATCTCCATCCCTGTTTTGTTTGGTGTTCTCTGTATTCTGTATGTCCTACCCATTCCCTTTCTTAAAATTTTTACGTACAGTTAAGGTGTCCATGTTTCTTTTTTATTGATTTTTACTTATAAAAACACATGGAAACAATGTATCTCTCAGACAGTATTTATCATTTTTTTATATAAAAAAACAGCAAGGGCCTAATTGTGTGTGCCCTCTGTTTAATCCAATATTTATTTCACTGCAGGGGTCGGAGTTTTCTGGGTTTAATAAATAGCTATTACAAAGTTATGGCAATAATGTCATTTTCCGTGCTTATCACACCAAAAAACGCATGCTCAGGTAAATACCAGGCATTTTCCCCAGTAAATTTGAGTAGATGTCAGCCAGTAGAAATTTACCTTGGGAAAATTGTGCATTGCAGTGTTTGTCGTAAAACGTATAATTAGAGTATATGCAGTAGCAAGAGGTACTCCGCATATAAGCAATGAACGGGCCCGTCGTAATGAGAGCCAAATCAGGGTTTCTTTTGAGTGATTCCCCTTGCTGTGGGTCACGACTACTTGGCCGATCTATTTGCAAAATGAGAGCATGTAGAATTAAAACAAGTGATGAGATTTTCTCACAGAGCAGTTGATTTGTTTTTGATATAATATATTCAGATGAATGTATTTTTTGTGTTAGATGCTTATTCACAGCGCTAACAATCAACTGGCACGCAAGTGTGAATTGAAATTCATTGCTAAAATAAATGTGAAAATGTAATAGCTGCAACTTCATGTTTTTCACAGAAATTTTGAAAAATGCAGAGAAAATTAGAAAAAATAAGAATAGATATAGATGGAAAGGTAAAAAAGCTACAAGCATTACCAATTCGACACCTACTTATAATTACATATCGTACATACCTGTTTTTTTGGAAATGGCAAACTGGCTATTCGGGCATAAACTAAACTGTCACTTCCAGAATACTAGAGAAGCAACAAACATTTCAGGTGAATCCAGGAACTTCGTTCGGCAGAGTACACAAGATAGTTGGGCTTCTCTAACTCGCCTGCGATATATAGTCTGTCAGTGGTATCTCCTCCACTGCATCAAACTACTTTATATTCGACAGCCTTTAAGAAAACTGTTTCTGATCCAAAACTTTTCGCCTGAAAAATATTATATTAATATTCCAGGGTTTCATCTCAGTTCCTTCAAAGGAAACAAAACAAGATTGCAACACCCAGGATGGCTGTAGACTATCACAATAAAGTCCAGCACTGAAAACTCTGCCGGTAATTAGCAGTGGGTTGATACTGTGGACGCACTATTATTAAGGCTATTTTCAACAGGAAAATAATAACATAAATCCCACACAATCAGAGCAAGCACATGTGCAGTCATCGTTACCCACTGAACAAATAAGTAGGAAACACATCTATGTATGAGTATCAGCTATTTAGTCATTCTTGTTCTGACGGTTCCAGGTCTCATTCGACCACAGTAATAACAGTTTGGAAACAGTCTGTAGTCCCTTCTGTAACAGGTCAGAGTCTAAAAAATTGGGCACATTTGTGTTTTGCGCTCCTAGGGCATTTTATATAATGTGAGGGATAAGGTACCCAAAGCTGTCCATTATGAGGATATTGCAAGTCACAGAGGAGTTCAATAACCATATACAGAAATGAGGGCAAAGAATGAGTTCCTTCGTCAGGTATGGAACTTCGAGGTGACTTGCAATGTACCTATCATGCATGCCGGGGGTACTTTATCCTATATAATACATGGTCACACCATCACCTTCCCCACAATCCACATAAAACCTTGGAGGCATATTTATCAAAGGTTTTGCGTTACTCATGTGCCACGCAAGGGTACGAAGAGTGAAGCAAAACCTAGAATGAGAATTACCAAGCCATGCAAGGCCACCTTGCTTAGCTCTGTGTGGTTTGGTAAAGCTGGAGTAATGCAAGGCAGCACAAGCCACTGCCTTGCGTTACTCTGCCCTAAGAAGGCATTCCAAGGATGGAGCGTGGGTGTTTGAAGATTCTAAGATTTACCACGAGTGGTATACCTGGGAATGTATCAAAATGGTATGTCTTCCCAGGGGAGGCATAAGAGGAGAAATATCTTTATTTCTCCTTTAGTTTGTCTTCTTTCTACGTGGGCTGCATTCTAAAGCATACATAGAAACATAGAAAGAGGAAAATTCCTCAAAGGATTGTTTTTGTGCTGAAAGGTTCCCTTTCTGCACCAAAACAATCCTGCCTGTAGCATAGGCACCCTTACACCACAGTGCAAAGGTGTCTGCATTGGTGCTAGGCAGCACACAGTGAGACAGTTCTAGGAAAGGACAGGAATTGGCCACAGAATGTTAAATATGGAGCATTTCTTCCCACTCCCTGTCATGCAACACAACCCGGCAAGGTGTCTTGCTGCGCTGCATTGTGTAGCATTTTGATAAATCTGCCCCTCAGTCTGTAGCTCTTTCATATGAAAGAGCAAACATGTTTGTAAACATGAAGAATAAAAAATAAAACCTCTAGTGCAAAATTAAACACATTAAAAAACTGTTAGATATTTGCTGCAAAGAGATATTAGAAACAGTTCAATACAAGTCAGTCAGAAAAGTTATGTTCAGTTTTGTTGCTTTGAGCAGCTGGTTCACTTATGCTCTGGGACTGACCTGACTTTCACCGTGGCTGCTGGACTGGCAGCAGGCATTGTGATGTCAGAACGCGACTGCAATAACTTACAATGGTCAATTTTGACATCTTGTAAAGACATTAGAGACTGGTATTTATACAGGGATTACAGAATCCCTTGTATGACAACAACACTCATTGTTAAAGAATGCATTTTTTTTTTTTTACATCTTCACGTAACCAGCAATATTAAAATGAATGCCCGTTTTTGGTCATCTTCTGACTCACCTCCACCACTCTAAAGAGAATTAGGAGTTCCTTGACAGATGGTTTAGTAATTGTGAATGCCATGTTTACATAATCAATAATGCTTGACAACATTTTTAGACTGTTTCTGTCCTGTAGAAATGGCCTCTGGCTGAAGTTCATTTGGTTAAAATAATGGGCGCACAGATTACCTGCAACCTTTTCTTTGGGTCAGTAATACATACATTGTTACCTTAGATTATGAGCCTGTCCTCATATTCAGTGCAAACAGCAAGGTCTCTGAGGGGTATTTCTCCCCTCTTTCTTTACACCCTGCTTCTTCCCTATTGAGTATCCATTCATTTGATGACAATCTAAAGTATTCATTGCTTTCCTTCTATCCTGTGAAAGTTAGAGGGATTCCTCAGACGCAGCATGTTTGGACCTCAGTCCCTTAACCTCTCATCCTGCAGTGGAGTGCAGTTTGCTTGGATGGCATGTGACACAGAACCCTTGTGCTGACACCTATGTTTGAAGACCTTATTACTACATTCCCCATACAATAATTACCACCCGCCTGAGCTCACTCTACATTGTTGTCTAGTCTCTGCCTCCAAGTACAGAATCCTATCTCAAATTAAGACTAGTGCCCATGGCAATGCGTTTCACCTTTAAACATGCAAACTCTCACCTCAGCACCATGGCACCTCTTTTGTCATCATGTCTTTTTAAATGGGCATTCCAGGTGTACCCAGCCTGGGCTTTCAGTTAAAAGAAAGAGCAACTTTTCACAACAAAGTCCCTTTTTGGCCTGATGGGTGAAAGTGAGGTTACGGGCCAGGCTCCCTGCCCCATTCCCCTCCTCTCCATAACTACCCTTTTACCTTGGCACAACTTCTCTCTGATACATCCCTAACTACTGTGGCAGCTAGTACATAGTACCAGACTTCACAACTCAGAGAACTCAGAGAAAGGCAACAGTAAGTTATTTAATAGCGTTTGGAAGCTGTGCCTCCCTGTGAGCTGAATTTTAACTGTCTGGTTGTTCTCCATGTTCTTTTATCCCCTGGAGAAACAGCAGAGAGTTATTTACTTGGTGGTCATGGAATCTGTGTCTTCTGGTCAGTGATGGTTCTTAAGTCCATTATTGTGGTTGACGTCTGCATCTTACTCTGAGTTTAAATTGCACAAAAGATAGTAGACATCATAGATTCTTAACTCATTGGATAATCTTGGAAGCTGTGCCTTCCTTTGGGGGGCACTTACCTGGTCCTAGAGATCCTGCAAAGATTCCTAGTTCCCTGTTGATATTTGGATTCCTGTGGATTGTGTCATGAAGAATGTAGAAACGAGAGAAGGCCTACCCATGTTAATGCAAGCATCAGAAGAAAGAAGTGTAGAAATGCACCTGATAAAGGAAAAGCAAACACCCAATCTGTTTACAATACCAGAACAGAGAGTAAGAATAGGGTCAGAGCCTGTCGGGAAGCCAGACATGAGCTCTAGTATATAGAAGAATATAATTAATAAACACAGAACAAATGGAAAGTCACAGCATGTATCACAGGCACTCAGTACAACAACAAATCTCTGAGAAAATATTCAGTTAAAAGAAGACAGACAAGAACAAGATAAGCAAGTGGTTAGACATTGCAGAAAGTAGAAGTGTAGGGAGGAAAGCATTGATATGCTTCAAAGCACGAGGCAGTGAAGGACACTGTGCACTTTAGTCGCATTCTGTAACAGGTGGCTAAATTTTTTTTTGCAGAAACTGCTGCTTCTTGCTGAAATTAAAAGAAATAATGATGTGCCTGAGCAAGCACTTGATTTAATATGCTAACAAGATGAATAAAATATTGCGGTTTTGAGACTATTAGACACCATCAGTTATGTTGCAGTTTCATTTCAGTGTCAGTTCCACGGAGCTGTCTGACCTTCAGGTTGTATTTTGAACAAACCATACTATGTTGCCAGCAGAACTTGTCTTGTCTTTTTATTTCTCCATCAACATTTGGCATTGCCAGCCAGGAGCCCACCTCACCTTCCCGGACTGTGGCCAAGGAAGATGCCACCTGCCCTGATTGACTAGAGTAATTTGCAGATAAATCATATCCGCCTATTAAAAAAAAAAGCAGATGGGGTTCCAAGATGTTGCTGTGAAAAGGGTGAAGAAAGGTCAGATTTCATACCTTAAAATTCTAATTGCATGATTCTTTGGCAATCATAGTATGGAGGGATGAGGAAATGTATGCATGATTAATGCAGGGTCTAATGATATGTCTTGAGAAATTAAATGTGGTGATTACGAGGTTAGACCGGAAGACTAGATAGTGTGAAGCCCCTTTGAAATAGAAGGGAGGAATAACAGGCAGTAGTGTCTTACCCATGGGAAAGCTCCTAGAAGTGACATTCCTTCTAGGGGTAAACAAAATGTACTAGCAGAGCACAACAATTTTTTCTTTCTTTCTTTCTTTTTTTTAAAAGTATTGATAATCAAAAAAGTCAAATATGACTATATAATTAGTAAATTGTGATAGACTGTCCACAATCCATATACATTCATATATTATTGACCTCAAGCAATGTAGGTTCTCATAATTTTATATAATGAAAATATTTATTTCAAAAATTGGTGACAATAATAAATAACATACAACACTAAACCCATGCAGTAGACAACAAATCAACATAAAAGACATAGGGGGTCATTCTGACCCCCGCGGGCGGCGGTCGCCGCCCGCCTGGAGGGAGCCGCCATATGGCCGCTCCGCGGTCGAAAGACCGCGGAGGCCATTCTGGCTTTCCCGCTGGGCTGGCGGGCGACCGACAGAAGGCCGCCCGCCAGCCCAGCGGGAAACCCCTCCCCACGAGGAAGCCGGCTCCGAATGGAGCCGGCGGAGTGGGTATGTGCGACGGGTGCAGTGGCACCCGTCGCGTATTTCAGTGTCTGCAAAGCAGACACTGAAATACAAAGTGGGGCCCTCTTACGGGGGCCCCTGCAGTGCCCATGCCATTGGCATGGGCACTGCAGGGGCCCCCAGGGGCCCCACAACACCCCATACCGCCATCCTGTTCCTGGCGGGCGACCCGCCAGGAACAGGATGGCGGAATGGGGTGTCAGAATCCCCATGGCGGCGCAGCAAGCTGCGCCGCCATGGAGGATTCTGCAGGACAGCGGAAAACCGTCGGGAGACCACCGGTTTTCCTGTTCTGACCGCGGCTGAACCGCCGCGGTCAGAATGTCCTGAGGAGCACCGCCAGCCTGTTGGCGGTGCTCCCGCATTCCCGGCCCCGGCGGTCCTTGACCGCCGGGGTCGGAATGACCCCCATAATGTAAATAGATACAATAAAAGTCCATAATCTAACACAGAAATAAACTATGAGTCAAAGGACCGGATGATATTTTGTCGAATCCACATGTAACATCAGCTGACACGTGTTTCGTCCACACATTGGACTTCTTCAAGGCTGATAAATCATAATTCAAAAATATTACATTAATAATTTAAAAATACAAAATCTGAAAAACAACTCCAAAGACTAAAGAAAGGATCACAGTTAGTCAACCTGCACCAAAAGTGTGTTGCAAATAGCAAAAGTGTCATGGAGAACCTACATCCCAAATTAGTCTTTGAGATTAATAAAATTATATAGTACGTATGAGTGATAGGGATGAAATTTGATATGAATGTGAAGATGAGTCACTATTTTTAAGTATAAAAGAGTGACCTGTGTAACCCCCAAAAAGAGTTTTGAAGGGAAAGTACCTTAATCTCTCCATTTACCACTTGTATCTCCAAATGATATTCAAATCTCTAATTGACAGAGAAACAGGGGAAAAGATCCAATCATCAACTGTCAAAATGTAGACCATATGTGTTACCTATATTCAAAATCCAGTACCCCACTAACCTTGGTATTGTCCGCACTAAGCTTGTTCATTGTACAAAAAAAAACACAACTGATTTTCATTTTTTTGATAATATAATTTTAGTTCATCAGCTTATAGTTGGTCCTACAAATAAATAAAAATAACATATATGCACATATTAGTAGCTGATACAGGCCATGTTATGGCCTTTATTTATCATATCCTTCTTATCAAAGGAACCGTAATCCAATCTAAGCAAAATATCTAAACCGTCACAATAACATAAAACCTGGTTCCCTACAAAGTGCAATTTAACTCCATACAGATACATCACGTCACAAATGAAACTAACCTCTATATGTTGTTCAGAGTGCTTGGCCATAACAATGTCAGGCCACAAATAGAAAGTCACATAAGAAAATGTATCACCGATATTAAATAAAGTCATGATATGAGAGAGAATATTCAAACCTGGATCAATATCAAAGGTATAATAAAGTCAGAAAACCATATCCAAAAGAATATATCTTGTCCATGATAGTATAAAAAAGGAATGTCCCACATAACTATGTGGCCAATGAGTAATGAAAATCAATGGGGCACCCCCAAGACAAGCTAGCCTTTACGCCTTCAAAACTAACCTGTATCCTGCATAATAGCAATCTGCGTCCCGTGTTGCTTCGTTGCAATACCAACGAAGGTGTGTGCATTGAAGAGAGCACGGATGTCTTCTTAAATCTGGTTGGTGTCAGCAATTTAGCCAATGCCGACCCTGGGTTTCAAACCCACAATTAGAATATTCTTATAGTAGAACGAGAAAAGGGCCCACTACAAACATCACGAACATGGCGGCCATCTTAGAATAGTTCGTTTTCATATTACTCAGACCTGTTGTCCTATTGTCAGAGAACCTAATTGATACATACTAATCATCAGGCGGAATATATATCAGTATATTGGGCCAACGAGTGAAGCTCTTATCAAATACTCTGATCTTTAGATTTAAATAAACCTAAATTGAAAAATCTTCTGTGTAGGTAATAAACCATCCTCAATGTATGGACAGAATAAGGTAACCAACAAGACTCCGAATGATAGGAAGGAGAAAGGAGGACCTGGAAGAAAGATCCTCTACATATTAGTCCAATATGTGCACATTATCATAGAAAATTATATATGATAAAAAGTGATTGGAAGCCACCTGATCTTCATTAGATATTCTACTTTCAAAATCAAAAACAACTGACTCTAACAGAATTGTTGACAGTTATTGACAATCATGACTGCAATGATATCTCTATTGTGAATCTATCTGACTGTATATTGACTGATGAACAAATAAAAGTATTACGTAAAGGATTAGGTTACTGTGTGTCCATTTTTTTCAATATGACACAAATACACATAGATTTGTTCAAATGTTTACAACAACTCAAACTCAAACAATATTTTGCAGACAAAACTGGCATACAGACTACAGATACATCTCACACTACTGTCAGTTCCTATTCCATAAGAGATATTATGGATATTGAACTTTTATTAACTTTGGACAACATGAATCAAGATATTTTCAATAGAAAGAAACTATTAGAAGATCTCAAAGTTGCACAAGATTTGACACTAAATAGTGGCCTTAAGCCAAAGTCTTTGTTCTTTCCCAGTTTACCAAGTAACAGCGTGATAGACACCTTTGGCAAAATGGTCAAAGAGGATCTATATAGATTGGAAAATCAAATTAAGAAAGGTCAATGTCACAAATCACATAATCTGACTCTTAAACAAAAATCAGCTTTAAAAGAACTTAGCGATAATCAAAACATAGTTATCAAAGAGGCGGATAAAGGAGGCAATATTGTTATCCTTAATAGGACAGATTATGTTAAGGAAATAGACAGACAGCTTATGGATAGTGTTGCATACACTAAACTACAGACCAATCCCTTACAAAGGATCATAATAAACTTAGAAAGATGGTTACGAGTGTGGCGGGAAGAGGGTTTGATTTCCGATTCGGAATTCAAATACATATTTAACCCACACCCCACATCACCATGTATTTACATCTTACCGAAACTACATAAAAGTAGAACGTCACCTCCCGGTAGACCCATCATATCAGGAATAGGGGCACCTACTGAAAGACTTTCCGAATTTATCGATAGTTACTTGCAACCTGTTGTTAAGAATATACCCTCGTATCTACAAGATACAAAAGATGTTCTTGCAAAATTAGAGGATATAGGGGGTCATTCCAAGCTTGGCGGGCGGCGGGAGCCGCCCGCCAAGCGGGAACCGCCAGAAGACCGTACCGCGGTCAAAAGACTGCAGCGGTCATTCTGGGTTTCCCACTGGGCTGGCGGGCGACCGCCAAAAGGCCGCCCGCCAGCCCAGCGGGAAACACCCTTCCACGAGGATGCCGGCTCCGAATGGAGCCGGCGGAGTGGAAGGGGTGCGACGGGTGTAGTAGCACCCGTCGCGAATTTCAGTGTCTGCTAAGCAGACACTGAAATTCTAAGTGGGGCCCTCTTACGGGGGCCCCACGACTCCCCATACCGCCATCCTGTTCCTGGCGGCCGAAACCGCCAGGAACAGGATGGCGGTATGGGGGTCGGAATCCCCATGGCGGCGCAGCAAGCTGCGCCGCCATGGAGGATTCCCCTGGGCAGCGGAAAGTCGGCGGTACACCGCCGACTTTCCGTTTCTGGCCACGGCTGTACCGCCGCGGTCAGAATGCCCAAAGGAGCACCGCCAGCCTGTTGGCGGTGCTCCCGCGGACCACGGGCCTGGCGGTTTTTACCGCCAGGGTCAGAATCAGGCCCATAGTGTGGACAACAGGAATGATCTGGGTTACACTAGATGTTACCTCACTATATACTTGTATACCTAAGGATAAGGGATTGCAAGCAGTACGTCATTTTTTATCAGGAAGATCAGCATCAATCTATGAACATACAGAGATGCTATTACATATGATAGAATTCACACTAGATAATAATGTCTTCATACATGAAGGACAGTGGTTCAAACAAGCGCAAGGAGTTGCTATGGGGTCTAGATTTTCCCCATCATATGCAAACTTGTATATGGGTTGGTTTGAACAAATCCATATTTGGAAGAACGGTCCCCCACTTCTGACGGAAAATATCTTTTTTTGGGGGAGGTATATTGATGATGTTATCATGATTTGGACTGGATCAGAACAACAACTAGTGGAATTTTGTAATCATTTGAATTTGAATATGTACAATATACAAATGACTTATGAATATAGTAAGGAATATATATGTTTCCTGGATTTGAACATATTCACCAAAGACAACCTGATACACACAAAAATTTACCGTAAACCAACAGCTTGCAATGCAATATTGCATGCGGAGAGTGCTCATCCTAAAACTCAGATCTCAGCTATTCCTCTTGGGGAAATGACTAGACTCAAGAGGAACTGTAGTGAGCCAAATACATGCAATATGGAATTAGACATTTTGGAAAAAAGATTCCTACAAAGGGGATATTCCAAACAAACTATTGATGTAGCAAGAAACAAAATCAATAGGACATGTAGGACAAACTTGCTGAATAGGCATAGCACATCTCCGAAAAGGTCCCAGGGCACAATGGTGAGTTTCTGTACGGAGTATAGTCAGAATAGCCGTAATATACATCGTATTCTACAAAAACATTGGAACATATTACAAATGGACAATACACTAGCAAAAATATTACCTAAAAGACCGAGAATGATCCACAAAAAGGGCAAAACAATTAGAAATGTAATATGTAAAAGTTATTTGCCACCTTTAAGGGAAGAAACACCAACATGGTTACCAGGCAAAATCAATGGTTTTTACAAATGTGGTCATTGTAATATGTGTGGTTTCACAATGCATAAAACCCTGGAATTTGAGTACAATGGAAGCGGACCACATAAAATTACTACCTTTATAAATTGTAACACTAAATTCACTGTGTATATTTTGGAATGCGAATGTGGCCAGATATATGTGGGAAGTACTATAAGGCCTTGAAAGAACGCATTCAGGAACACATCCACGCCCTGCGAAACAATGACACAATCTCACCAGTAGTCCGACACATGAACATCAAACATACAGGGAGAGAAATTCCTTCGATTGAATACATTGGAATTTATCATACCCCTGTTAACCCTAGAGGAGGTAATAGAACATTGGAGCTAAGAAAAAATGAGGCGAAATGGATTATCAGGTTAAGAACTATAGAAATGGGGATGAATATTGATGATGAACTATATCATTTTTTACAATAATGTATACATGATTGTGGATTATAAGATATGTCTTCTTATTACCAATACATCTCTTTACAGGCTGATAATACATTGGGATCAGTGGTTTGTTGTGCCTAAATGTTTAACTAATGTATACTCACATACCATTGTGATGGATGCCTCTCTTTGAGCGATATTGGATATCTCCTGTCTGTCCAATCACTTTTTATCATATATAATTTTCTATGATAATGTGCACATATTGGACTAATATGTATAGGATCTTTCTTCCAGTTCCTCCTTTCTCCTTCCTATCATTCGGAGTCTCGTTGGTTCCCTTATTTTGTCCATACATTGAGGATGGTTTATTACCTACACAGAAGATTTTTCAATTTAGGTTTATTTAAATCTAAAGATCAGAGTATTTGATAAGAGCTTCACTCGTTGGCCCAATATACTGATATATATTCCGCCTGATGATTAGTATGTATCAATTAGGTTCTCTGACAATAGGACAACACGTCTGAGTAATATGAAAACGAACTATTCAACGATGGCCGCCATGTTCGTGATGTTTGTAGTGTGCCCTTTTCTCTTTCTACTATAAGAATATTCTAATTTTGGGTTTGAAACCCAGGGTCGGCATTGGCTAAATTGCTGACACCAACCAGATTTAGGAAGACATCTGTGCTCTCTTCAATGCACACACCTTCGTTGGTATTGCAACGAAGCAACACAGGACGTGGATTGCTATTATGCAGGATACAGGTTAGTTTTGAAGGCGTAACAGCTAGCTTGTCTTAGGGGTTCCCCATGGATTTTCATTACTCATTGGTCACATAGTTATGTGGGACATTCCTTTTTTATACTATCATGGACAAGACATATTCTTTTGGATATGGTTTTCTGACTTTATTATACCTTTGATATTGATTCAGGTTTGAATATTCTCTCTCATATCATGACTTTATTTAATATCGGTGATAAATTTTCTCATGTGACTTTCTATTTGTGGCCTGACATTGTTATGGCCAAGCACTCTGAACAACATATATAGGTTAGTTTCATTTGTGACGTGATGTATCTATATGGAGTTAAATTTCACTTTGTAGGAAACCAGGTTTTATGTTATTGTGACGGTTTGATATTTTGCTTAGATTGGATTACGGTTCCTTTGATAAGAAGGATATGATAAATAAAGGCCATAACATGGCCTGTATCAGCTACTAATATGTGCATACATGTTCTTTTCATTTATTTGTAGGACCAACTATAAGCTGATGAACTAAAATTATATTATCAAAAAAATGAAAATCAGTTGCAGTTTGTTTTGTACAATGAACAAGCTTAGTGCGGACAATACCAAGGTTAGTGGGGTATTGGATTTTGAATATAGGTAACACATATGGTCTACATTTTGACAGTTGATGATTGGATCTCTCCCCCTGTTTCTCTATCATTTAGAGATTTGAATATCATTTGGAGATACAAGTGGTAAATGGAGAGATTAAGGTACTTTCCCTTCAAAACTCTTTTTGGGGGTTACACAGGTCTCTCTTTTATACTTAAAAATAGTGACTCACCTTCACATTCATATCAACTTTCATCCCTATCACTCATACTTACTATATAATTTTATTAATCTCAAAGACTAATTTAGGATGTAGGTTCTCCATGGCACTTTTTCTATTTCCAACACACTTTTGGTGCAGGTTGACTAACTGTGATCCTTTCTTTAGTCTTTGGAGTTGTTTTTCAGATTTTGTATTTTTAAATTATTAATGTAATATTTTTGAATTATGATTTATCAGCCTTGAAGAAGTCCAATGTGTGGACGAAACACGTGTCGGCTGATGTTACATGTGGATTCGACAAAATATCATCCGGTCCTTTGACTCATAGTTTATTTCTGTGTTAGATTATGGACTTTTATTGTATCTATTTACATTATGTCTTTTATGTTGATTGGTTGTCTACTATAGGGGTTTAGTGTTGTGTGTTATTTATTATTGTCACCAATTTTTGAAATAAATATTTTCATTATATAAAATTATGAGAACCTACATTGCTTGAGGTCAATAATATATTAATGTATATGGATTGTGGACAGTCTATCACAATTTACTAATTATATAGTCATATTTGACTTTTTGACTTTTTTGATTATCAATACTTTAAAAAAAAGAAAGAAAGAAAGAAAAAAATAGTTGTGCTCCGCTAGTACATTTTGTTTGGTTCTATTGTTACGGTCTTTTCTTTGAAAAAACGGAAAGCACATCAGGGCAACGATGTGCATTAGTGTATGAGCACTACCTAACAGCATTTATACTTGGGTAAATTAGGAAATGTGCATTGATACTGTTGCTAAGTGTTGCCAAATTTATTCCTTCTAGGGGTGGCCACAGGTATCCCGGTCAGAACCATAGGGCTAGAGTAGAAGCAGAGAGATGGACTGGGTAATAGGTGTAAAGTCTGATGTGATAAAGAGATGGTCATGTGATCAGCGCCGGCAGGCCTTATTCTGAATGAGTCAAACTGGGCTGATTGCAGAAGCCCCCTCACTTTTTGCGCCCATTTGTAGCTAATATTGGTGTTTTCTGACTCTGACTGTGCCCTGGGCACTGCTAGCCAGTCCCAGGGCAGGTGCTCCGTGTAAAATGGTATATGCAAATTATGCATAATTATGATTGGCTGTGACAACCTACCACTAAGTCCCTCGTATATGGTACAGCATGTAGGTTTAGGGACCCCAGGGTAGATAGGGCAGCCCTGGGTACACTACTGGAGTCCCTGTTGTCATTTTAAAGGCAGGCCTGCTGCTGGCTGCTTTTCAGTTAAAGTTAATCCCAAATTTGACTTTGGAATTAAAAGTACTTCCAAAGTCATAAACTACCTTATGTTTACATATAAGTCACCAATAAGGTCTGGTTTAGGTGCCCCAGGGTTGGGTGCAGTGTAAATATAAGCAAGGACTTTATAGAATATGTTTTATAAGCCCTGATGCGGGAAAAAAAGCCAAATTCATTTTCCACATTTTAGGCAATGGGCCCCCTTATGCTAACATTGAGAGACTTTATTTTAAACTAATAAAGTCCGACTTTTTCATAGAGATGACCCAAATATAGCAAGTTTGGTATCACATTAAATGTCATAATAAATCCAACAACTTGCCAGTGTTGAATTTAGTATAACTACCCCAGGGAAAGAGTTTTAGAACTCTTTCTGAAAGTTACCAGATTTGACCCTGTAGTGCCCTTCCCTGATTGGTCAACCTCTGGCAGCCTGAGCCAGGCTGCCTTGATGAGGTGTAAAGTGGCCTAGGCTTGAACAAAGGAATAACCCAGTGGGTGGAGAACTGCTACAGCAGATGGCAGAACAGAATGGGGGAACAGTAGCAAAACTGGTCTTTAAAGGAGGGAAAGTCACTTGGGACAGAAACTGGTTTTACCCCATTTTCTGCAGCCCCAGACACTTAGGAGCCCCCTGATTAGATTAGAGTCCGGAAAGGGGAGTGTTAAGGGAGACCTGGCCACACCAGTGGGTGGATTCAGCCAGATCTAAAGACTAGGACTAAATGTTTGCCATCTTGGATTTTTGAAGAGTGTTGCTCTCTCTGACTAATTTTTGCCACACCTTCCAGGAAGTGATCAATCAAGAGAGTGGTGGCCTGCAGACAGGAGCACCCCCCTGCTTCACACCCCCGGGATAAGTATAAATGTGGCAGAGTTGCCCCATAATTCAGATCCCTGCTTGCTGGGAGAAGATGCCGGAGAAGAAGGGCTGACTTGATAGACCCAAACCCTGCACCTGGACCCTGCACTCAGAAGGACTGCACCAGCTGCACACTTTGGGCTTCATCAAGAAAAGGACTTTGTCTTTCTTCAGCTACTCCAGGAGTGGACTCCCAGTAAGCTATAGGTACAAAGGAGTGACAGGAGTTCCCTGCATCACATCCTCCAAAAATAGCCCAGTGTCCGGTGACCATTTAAGGATTCTGACAAGGTGCATTCTGGGAACTGAGTCCCAACTTCCAAGGAGCGACTCAGAGCTTCTGGCACCTTGGAGCAAGTTTGTGGACTGTTTGAGGACCCAAAAAGTACTTCTGGAACAAGATCCAGATGTTTGGAGAGGTTTGGAGCAACTTTAGAAAAAAGCTCCATAAGTGGACCGACTCAAGATTGAGACTCAAGCAGGCCACCGTCAACTGCGACTCAGCCTAAATTGCAGGTTCGTCCCACTGAAAAGCTCCAGAGCCCCAGACTTCCAGGATTTGATCGGGGGCTCGCTGAATGTCAATCCAACTACGTTGCATTGAAATCAGCTTGCTGAGCCGGACCGTCCGATGTTGGTGAAGAAAAGGTCCTTAAAAGCTGCTTAGTGTGCCGGTAAAATTTGACCGAGGCCTCCCACGCAGTGTATCCAAGAAGGGTTTCATCGTGGTCGGGCTCAACTTTTGACTTTGCCCCAGTCAAAGAAAATCTCCAAGAATGTTTTTAAACGTAAAGGTGGAGCTAATCGAGGCCCCCCACTCAGTGTATCCGAGCAGGGTTCCCTCACGGTCAGCCTCAAATTGGACTTTGGTCCAGTCGAGTGTGACCAAATGGCCCTGGTTGGTGCTTTTGGTTTTTAGGCGCTAGAAAGCATTTTTTCATTTAATCTTTAAAAATTCATGTCTCTGGTTTCCTACATTGGATTTTTGTTGTTTTTATGTTGTTTTATAGACAAAAATGTTTTCTATTTTTATAAATTGGATTGGTGTTAGGAGACAGGTGTGTAAAGCATTTAATATCAACAAAGCATTAATTAAGGAAAACACAAAACACAATAAAAAATCTATGTTAAGCCTAAATGCTCCTGGGCCAAGCTACCAAGGGTTGATCAAGGATTAATTTACTGAGACCTTGATTTGATCTAGTGTGGGTTTGTGGCCTAATGCTAAGTGTAGGTACATACCTGCTTGTATCAGTAATCCACTTTCCAACACATAGAAAACTCTAAAGTGTACTGGAAGTGGGAAAACATTATATCAGATAAAAACACAGGGAACCAAAATAAAACATCCCAAGATAAGTCTAAAGATTAATAATAATTCTCTATGAGTGACACTGATGATTCACTGTGGCAGAAAACAGATGATATTGAATAAAAATCAATATTTCAGTGGGCCCTGGTGTCCATGTAACACCCCTCGGTTTTAAATAATAACAGGCAACCAAAAATACTAGAGGCCCTCTTTGATGCATTTCTCACAGATATTCACAATTCAGGAGTTCAAAACATGAGTGGGAGACCACATCCCAAGCACCACAAATAGTTATTTATATTCACGATAATGTAACATGCATTGCGTCAGGCAAAACCCACTTAGACCTCCCATAAATGCATCTGCCCCAGCTATAACCATAGAAGAGGTATTACACAGACTAGCAATAAGTATGGCTGATGTTCAGAGATTTGGACTCACATCAATATATGTGAAGGCAGGAAACACTGCATGAGATTAACACATGTTCACCACTGCCATAAAGTAGTCATATCCATAAATGGCACATATACCAATGAAGGGGATGAGGTCCAAAAGGGGCATAAGACAGTGAGCAAACAAATAAGCGACCAAAAGTGGCACTTTGACTACACATAAGAAACACACAAACCCTTAGGTGACCATGGAGACCCCTCTGGAACACATGATGAAACCTTTCCCATCAGGTAGGAAGATGATACAAAAGTACTGCGAACAATGGTACAATGGTACTAAGGGCCACACTCAGCCATGGCCAAAGGAAGGGATGTTTGATGAAGACATAACTGAACATAAATTGATTGACATTCACTCTAAGTATAAAAGAAAGAAAAGACAGCAAGAAAATGGAAGCTACCCTGTCAATATGGAGGGTATTCTGTGATACAAAAACAAAGGTGAAACAAACAGCACCCAAAGAGGCAAAAACACAACCCCAGAGAAGCCTTTACAGGAGCACCCGTCTTATGGTCTTTATACCATTCTGCCAGCTGTAGGGTATCAGGATCCTATTAGAGTTGCTCCTTAAGAGGAGGGAAAGTGCCTAGCTGTGCCTAGCTGTGGATTTTCGCCTCTAGCTCAGCTGGCACCTGGGGAAACCTAGCAAACCTGTGCATTTCCGAAAACTAGGCACCTAGGGAAATCCAAGATGGGGTGACTTGTGGGGCTCTGACCATGTTCTGTTACCCGGAATCCTTTGCAAACCTCAAGATTTGGCCACAAAAACACTTTGGGCCATATGTACAAACAAATTTTCCCATCGACACAGAATGGGTAAAACCCTTTGGTACATCTGGCCCCTTTTCCTGTCATTTCGGTGACAGAAAGTTCTGGAATCTGAGAGGAGCCACAAATTTCCTTCTGCCTAGCGTTCCCCTAAGTATCCTGATAAAAACGGTACCTCACTTGTCTGGGTAGGCCTAGCGCCCGCAACAGGAAATGCCCCAAAACAAAACGTGGACACATCACATTTTCAGAAAGAAAACAAAGCTGTTTTTTACAAAATGCCAAGCTATGGATTTTGGCCTCTAGCATAGCCAGCACCTTGGGAACTCTAGCAATCCTGCACATTTATTAAAACTAGACACCTAAGGGAATCCAAGATGGGGTGAATTGTGGGGATCTGACCATGTTCTGTTACCCAGAATCATTTCCAAACCTCAAACTTTTTCCCAAAAAATACTTTTTCCTTGTCATTTCGGTGGCAGAAAGTACTGGAATCTGAGAGGAGACACAATTTCCTACCACCCAGCGTTCCACCAAGTCTCCCGATAAAAATGGTACCTCACTTTTGTGGGTAGGACTAGCGCCTGCGACAGGAAATGCCCCAAAACACAACGTGGACACATCACATTTTCAGAAAGAAAATAGAGCTGTTTTTTACAAAATGCCTAGCTGTGGATTTTGGCCTCTAGCTCAGCCGGCACCTGGGGAAATCTAGCAAACCTGTGCATTTTTCAAAACTGGACACCTAGGGGAATCCACGATGGGGTGACTTGTGGGGCTCTGAACAGGTTATGTTACCCAGAATCCTTTGCAAACCTTAAACGTTGGCAACAAAAATACTTTTTTCTGTCATTTTGGTGACAGAAAGTTCTGGAATGTGAGAGGAGCCACACATTTCCTTCCCCCCATGTCTCCCGATACAAATGGTACCTCACTTGTGTGGGTAAGCCTAGCGCCCGCGACAGGAAATGCCCAAAAACACAATGTGGACACATCACATTTTCAGAAAGAAAACAGAGCTGTTTTTCACAAATGCCTAGCTGTGGATTTTTTTGCCTTTAGCTCAGCCGGTGATAGAGCGGTCCGTAGTAATAATTTACCTGTGTTCGGACGCTCTTTAGGCCGATGAATCTTTGACTAAGTGGGACTCTCCGTACTCTTAATCGATCAATTGCATGAAATCAATAATCAATAACGAACATAAGCAATACCTTGATCAACATAACACTTAACAATTAATCCAGAATACATTTCGGCGAACCCTGACCTCTCAGTCAGGAATAACCACACCAGTTTATTGCAAAGTTAGTGAATTTTATTTCCCTATATTAACAAAGCTAGCACAATATAAATGTGTCTCAACACCAAATGATAAACATATATGAACATTAATAGCTGTCCATAACGGCGAAACAAGTGCAATCTATGTAGCATTTGAATCACAAGGCATTCGATAATAGCAATGCAAATCACTAATACGATAATCTGTAATGAACTAATTGCATACATTTAGTCAGCATAACAAGATCTCAAATTGCATCGTGCGACATATGGAATCCTCGTCTAACCTCTAATTAGCATCGGCATGTGGGACTTCATGCAAAAACAATTTAGCAACATAAATTTAGAAAAACTCCTAACTAGGGCTCTTATCAAAATCAGCAGTTGGTTACCTAAAGGAAACACAATGCAATTTTACAATTTCCTTTCATATTTACCAATTACGATCAGCAATCAAGGAAGTCTTCGTCTCACAGGTACCGTTCTTCGGTCAGCATGGGTACCGTTTCGATCAGCATGGGACGGGGCAAAAGGGGCAGGGGTGGACGGGGCAATTGCCTCACAGCGGCAAGGTAAAACTACTACTTCATGCAAGGGATTAAATCAAAGTTAAAGTCTCTAGGGCAAGAATCATCTAAAGTCTCTTTCTCTCGATTAGAGAAAGAATCAAAGTCTCTTTCAAAATGGCGTCGCAGCAAAGTGGGCCATAATAGCTGCAATGTCCAAATGTTCGTAATCGCTGGCAAATGGCTAACTTCTTCTCGTGCACCTGGTTTAAATAGACAACAGTTCAAATCCAGTAGGGTCTTCCATTGGAGGGTTCATAGGTTAGCTTCAAATTGTCCAATCAAAAACGACAGTTCTCAAGCTTTTACTTAAGCATACATTATCCTTGGAGATGGGTACGCAAGTTGCAACATTTTATACCAATTAACTCACTTTCAGAGCTTCCATTGTCCGCACCTGCAGATCGACCTTGGAGTAAAGAGAAAATATGCCAGGCTGGCACGAAACCTTAAGATAAGCATGTGAACGGTCTCAGTGGAAAAGTACAGCTTCAAGCAAAAATACACGTTTATTAGCACATTGGAAAAATACGAGCATCTAAACCGTGAGACCAGGCCACTAGGCCGAAGCCTGCACAAAAGTAATGCTAAGCTAAAACATTTCAAACAAGCAAATCATAGCACACGTTTACGATTATGTCGGATTAGTGCAATTCTAATACATCACGTTATATAAAGCACGCTTATAAATGTTGGCAAACTACTCTGAGGGCACATTTTGTCCCCGTACAATCTTTATTAGTTCGGTTAAAGTGACACATGATTATTTCACACTACGTTTACGTGTTAATAAATGTAAAACCTTCATTTTCTGCTTCATCAATCCCTCCTCTGATGACTACTTGTCATCACACCAAACCATGCCCACAAATTTTATTCCATTAAAATTCTGTCAGTTCTCTTTTCCTTTTAATTCCCCTAGTTTGCGCTTTGTATTCTTCTGCCATTCTTTTCATAATTTTCTCTTCTTTTCTTCTCTTAATTCTTTCCATAATCATTATTATTCCCCTTTTTATTCCCCAAATTCCAAATATGCAAATTATCACTATTAAAATTCCCTCTATTATTTTTAACAATATTCCATTCCAAATTCCCCCAATCCAATGTCCCACTGAAGCAAGACCTTTTCCAACCTTCTCCCACACTCCTGGTTCTTTCAATTCCTTCAAATCTGCACTCTCTTTTGTTAGGTTAGCAAGCATAGTTTTAATTTTCACACTATTGTCTGGAATATAAGTACAACAGTGTCGGGTACCAAGCATTTTGCAAACGCCACCATCCTTTGCTAAAAGAATGTCTAAAGCAAGCCTATTTTGAAGAGTCATAGCTCTTTCCGCTGCAAGTTCAGCATCTATCAGGATTATAGCACCTGAAAACTTTGTCAACATGTTATCCACTATAGTAGACAACTTTCTTATTTTGATGGAATTCAGCACAACTCCCAATGAAGGAATCATGGCTCCAAATATATCTCCTACTACAGCAGCTGCGGTCTCTCTTTTCTGGATACGATGGGATCCAGATGTCTTTTGAATCATCGATAGGTCATCCAGTTGATAAACCTTTGGGAACACTATACCCAAATAACATCTCCCCCACCATCCCTTTGGAAGACGATAATAGGCATTATACCCACAAATGTAATATACACCTGGAATGACAGGGTCAAGTCCGTTCATCATGAATGTCCATTTGGCCTTAAAGATAAACGTATGTTTACACTCACTCGCTCCTACAAAAATGTTATCATAATAAGATTCACCTCGATATATACAAAATTTCCCTACATGCCAAGCATCTAAAGCTATTTTCCCTTGTGTCTTTATTGCAGCAAAATCATAATTATCTACTGAAGTCCTCTTATGTAGCTCTTTTTCTAATTTCGCATTCATTTGTGCCCTTCTATCATCTGTGCGATCTAAAAAGCTTATTTCTATTGCAGAGAGCGTGCAGGTAAGGTTTTCCCTATGAGCGTGAGCCGTTTCAAAAGGTTGCATTGGCTCGAAAAATTCCCTCATTATTTTAGCATCCCAATCTTTAGCAATCTGGCTTAACTGCGCTATTATAGGAACATATGCAAAGGTAACATCATAATTTGAGTAAAAATACTGTATGTTAGTTTGACCATAAAACCTAGACATTACTATACTACATGTAATCCCGTATGTAAGAGGCATGTGGTGATATGTCACCCCTTCCTTTACTGATGTCGGTATCTGTGTACACACATAACAATCTTTTGCATCCATAGTCTCAACATATTCTGTTAGCAAGCGATAGAAAACATTATACGAAAGTTCTTTCTTATCATGCAAGAGCCTCTCATCCAATGCTAGTCTTTTCAATGCGGTTAGTTCGGTGACAGTAACAGGAGCAAGAGTAGAAGCATCAATTCTCTCATTCTCAGTCTTACCATGTATTCCAAGCACAATTGCCATTATTATTAGTACACATGCAATTATCAAGCCTATACACACATATTTACAATATTTCTTTCTATTGTTTTGCGTCATAATCTGTATAGAATCAGAGAGCTGGAAGCACCTGTAAAAGAAACTATTTAGCAATTCAGTTACAAAGCTGAGCGAGCGCAATGTTCACACAGTCTTCTTCAAGAGGCCAGTCACTTATCGGTTAGCAGCATTTGTCTCAATGACGCAATAACTCAGTCTTTATCAGTTCAGCAAATGTCTCATCCGG
This sequence comes from Pleurodeles waltl, assembly GCF_031143425.1. NCBI lineage: Eukaryota > Metazoa > Chordata > Amphibia > Caudata > Salamandridae > Pleurodeles > Pleurodeles waltl. The sequence continues at coordinate 1,399,685,842 of NC_090440.1, read as the reverse complement.
TTTAGCAATGTCTCAGCTGGTTTTATCACTTTAGATTGTAGCAGGCAATGTCATTTATCACCCTTTCAATCAACACTGTCCATAAAACTTTTCTTTTCTATTGGTATCTCTTCTTCTTCTTCGTTCTCGATGCTTAGAGATACAAACTCGTCAGTCCAATCGTCATTGACTACATATGCCCATTCAGGACCGGAATATCTCCTGTTTGGTATCCTTTTCCTTTTCAATTTTGCTTCTCTTTTTGATTCTGCTTCGCTGGTACTTTCCTCTTTTGTCAAGTCTTTTTCTTCACTTGAGGATTGTTCCACAACAGTCACTTCCTTTCTTTTCTCTTTCACTTTTGGCCTTTCTCCATCGTTCAAACTTTCTTTAGTCCTTTCTTTTATTGGTGAAATACTTAGTCTCCTCTTTGCACCGTGTCCATTTGATGGACCTGCAACCTTTTCTGTGGAGGCTTGAACTTTTTCGTTCTGTTCTGCCTCGTCCCCTCCTTCTGGGGAATCGATCACGTTCTCTTTTTCTTTTTCTGTATAGTCTGCTTCTGGGAAAGCCCTCCTCTGATCAGGCTCTCCTGCTTTTTCACCTCTTTCGAGCCCTTCGTCACCTTTACTTTCGTCAGGCTCTTTATCACTTTCAGCTGCTTCAGGTTCCTTGTCACCTTCAGCTGCTTCAGGCTCTTTGCTACCCTCAGCTGCTTCAGGTTCTTTGTCACCTTCAGCTGCTTCGTCACTGTCTGAACTTTCTCCTTGGTCTCCCCCAAGCGAATTGGTCTCTTCGTCCTCAGAGAATATCTCTCTCTATCCCGTTTCTGCCTGTTCGCTTTCAGTTTGGTTTTGCTCTGTCTCAGCACTGTTTTGTCAGGCACTGGCAGTTTTAGCGCTTCAACTTCCTCATCCGTGGGACACAACACTTTCTTTGTGTGACTGGCGTGAATCCAGTTGGGAACCCCCGCACACTTCACAGCGGTAGTTGTTGTCAGGATCACTTGGAAAGGGCCTTTCCAACGGGGTTCCAGACACGACTTTCTCACGTGCTTCTTTACCACGACCCAGTCACCTGCTTTCAGTGCGTGTCCTGGACCTTGGATCGGTGGCAAGGTGGTTGCTTCCACCTGGTGAGAGAAAGAGCGAACCACGTCAGCCAGACCCTTGCAGTAGTCTAACACCATATCATCTGTAATATTCAAAAGCGCGTTTGCGGGAACTGCAGGAAGTCTCATAGCCCTGCCCATGAGAATTTCGTGCGGAGACAATCCTGTCTTTCTATCAGGGGTGTTTCTCATTGACATTAGCACTAAGGGCAATGCGTCAGGCCATTTCAAATTTGTCGATGCACATATTTTCGCCATTCTTGATTTCAGTGTACCATTCATTTGCTCCACCAGTCCTGAGGCTTCAGGGCGATAGCTACAATGTAGTTTTTGCTCAATGTTCAGCGCTTCGCAAAGTAACTTTATCACCTCGTTATTGAAGTGACTTCCCCTATCTGATTCTAAAGAGATCGGGAATCCGAAACGTGGTATTAACTCTCTCAACAATAGCTTTGCAACTGTAAGGCTGTCATTTCTACGTGTGGGGTATGCCTCAATCCAATGACTAAAAATGCACACAATCACCAACACATACTTCAGACCTCTATGCACAGGCATCTCAATGAAGTCCATCTGCATACGACTAAAAGGCCCGCTTGCCCTACCAATGTGGCTCGCGTTCACAACTGTTCCCTTTCCTGGGTTCATCTGCTGGCAAGTGACACATCGATGGCAAACTGCTTCTGCAGCTTGACGAAATCTGGGGTTAAACCAATCAGTTTTGAACAATCTTATCATGGCATCTCTCCCTAGGTGAGCTTGCCCATGATAGAACCGCGCAAGCTGTGATAAGAGACTGTTTGGCAAAACAAATTTTCCCTCATTTGAAACCCATAACTCGTCTGGTCTCTTTATACATTGTGATTTAATCCAGGAATCTCTTTCATCCTCCCTGACATTATTTTGTAATGCTTTTAATTCATCTATTGTATCTACGACCTTCAAGGCAAATGCTTCAGCTGGTTCTAGTTCTGGCTCACTTATTGAATTCCATTCGTCCCTAAGTAATATACAGTTCAAGGCACAAAATCTCACGACTTGATCCGCATATGCATTTCCCAGAGAAACATAGTCCTGTCCTTTCGTGTGAGCACTGCACTTTACCACTGCAACTTCGGCTGGCACTTGAATGGCGTGTAACAATTCCCTTATTCTTTCCCCGTTTTTCACTGGGGATCCTGAAGAAGTCAGGAAACCTCTCTGTGACCATAGTTGTCCAAAGTCATGCACAATCCCAAACCCGTATTGACTATCAGTGTAAATGGTAACTTTCATCAATGCAGACAGTTGACATGCTCTTGTAAGGGCTACAAGTTCTGCTACTTGTGCAGAATAGACTCCTTGAAGCCATCCCGCTTCCAAGACCCCTGTTACAGTACATACAGCATATCCTGCTTTCAAAATCCCCATCCCGTCTCTTAGACATGAACCATCAACAAAAAGAATTTGGTCATTTTCATCAAGCTTAGTATCCTTAATGTCCGGTCGAGGTTTTGTGCAAAATTCAGTCACCTGAAGGCAGTCATGCTCGACGTCTTCAGCGTTCTCAATTTCGACATTTTCTCCAGGGAGCAAGGTTGCTGGATTCAACGTAGTGCACCTTTTCAGCTGCACATTCGGTGAGCCCAGAATTATCGTTTCATACCTTGTGAGTCTAGCTCCAGTCATGTGCTGCGTTCGGGAGCGGGTCAAAAGTATTTCAACTGAGTGAGGGACCATGACTGTTACTGGGTGTCCCATCACTATTCCTTCACTCTGAGTGAGGCTGATACCAACTGCTGCTACGGCGTGCAAACACCCTGGGAGTGCTGCTGCGACCGGATCCAAAGTAGCTGAAAAATATGCTACTGGTCTGTTTACGCCACCATGGGCTTGAGTCAAGACAGACAAAGAACATGTCATGACAAAACAATGTGAAAGGCTTTGTGTAGTCAGGCATACCTAAAGCTGGAGCCCTGCACATGCATTCTTATGGTTCAACAAAAGCATCCATCTCATCTCCTTTCAGCTCAATTTGATCCAAGGCATCCTTCTGGGTCAATTTCAGTAAAGGCTTCGCCAGAGTCGAGAAGTTGGGAATCCACTGGTGACAATAACCCACCATCCCCAAAAACTTCCTCACCTCCCTCCTTGTCTTTGGTGGACTCATTTGAAGTACGCTTGTTATTCTTTCCTTCATTATTCTCCGTGACCCTTTCTCTATCTGGTGACCCAAGTATTTCACTTTCTTCTGACAGAACTGCAATTTGGAAGGAGACACTTTATGTCCATTCCTTCCCAAATGGTTCAACAGAGCAATGGTATCGGCTGTGCAGCCACTTTCTGTCTTTGATGCAACCAGTAAGTCATCAATGTACTGTACTAGGGTTGACTCGGATGGCAATTCTAATGCTTCCAAATCTTTCTTTAGAATCTGATTGAAGATTGACGGTGACTCAGAAAACCCTTGAAGAATTCGACACCAACTGTACACTCTGTCTAGGAATTTGAAACAAAAGAGAAATTGGCTGTCCTCATGAAGAGGCACCGAGAAGAATGCTTGTGACAAATCGATGACTGAGAACCACTCAGCATCGCAAGGGACCTGGAACATTATCACAGCTGGATTCGGTACTACTGGGCAGCATTTGACTATGATGTCATTTATTTTCCTCAAGTCCTGCACGAGTCGGAGCTTTCCACACGGCTTTATTAGTCCCATTATTGGTGAATTACATGGACTGCTTAACACTTCTTTCAGTACTCCCTGTTTTACAAATTCGTCAATAAGTTGAGCAACTTTCATGAGGGTGTCTTGTGCCATGTGGTATTGTGGGGTCTGGGGAAAGATTGCATTGGGCTTTACAGTCACTTTCACTGGTTCCACTCCTTTCATCAATCCCACCTCTTTCCCTGTCATGTCCCACACTTCCTTTCCGACTGTCTCCCGTAATTCGGCTGGAATATCTTCTTCAGTTATCATCGGGAAAAGACAAATCAGAGGATACTCTTCATCTACAGTTTCCATCTCATCCCCCTCTACACTGTCCTCTTCTTCCCCATCACTGCTCGTCTGTATTGTTATTCCTTCGTTCGAACACATGATCGAACAACCCAATTTGCACAATAGGTCTCTCCCTAATAGTGCTATCGGGCTTGAGTCACATACCACAAACTGATGTACCCCTTGATAGTTACCGATGCTGACTGGTACCGGATCTGTTATTGGGTTCGTCAGATGTCTGTTTGCTACTCCCACCACTTGAACCGTCCTCCCTGAGAGTGGCAAATTTGGTACTTCACTGCTCTTAACAGTTGAACGTGTGGCTCCTGTGTCCACCAGGAATGAAACACGATGACCCATTACTCTTCCCTCTACGTACGGACCCTTTTGATCAACTTCCAAGGATGCTGCAAGCACACAATCTCCTTCTTCTTCTGAACTTTCACTCTCCCATACATTGTTTATTCCACTCTCACTGTGTAATGGGAACTGTTGTACGGTGCCATTTGTACTCATTACCTGACCCGAGACCTGTGGAGGAACCATCACTTGCTGCTGACTCATTGGTGCCAAAGGTATTTGCATTTGCTGATTAGGTACCATGGGTAACTGCTGTTGCATTGGCTGCACTTGCGTCATCTGCATACGAGGCATCTGCATCTGCTGCGGCTGCATAGGTTGCAATCCCTGCAATTGATTTATGGTCTGAAAATTTGGGTTTGGACTTCTCATTTTCGGTCCTCATTGTCTGAAATGCATTGACATCATTGTTTTGCTGACCAACACCTACACCTGCACCTGCACCTTCCTGCACCACCATCGGGCACTCGCGTTTCCAATGACCGACAATTCCGCACACGTGACACGGCATCACCTTCTTCATTGCCTGCACACCATTCACAACAGTGTTCAAATCCGGACCATTATTCACAAAACCTCCTCTGCCTCTGCCTCTCGCCTGTGGCTGAAACGCCATGTTTCCCTGCAACTGCGGCTGCGGTTGCGGCACCTGCTGTTGGAACCCTTGCAACCCTTGCAGACCTTGCAAACCTGTCTGAGCTGCGTTAAGCTGCATCATCATCACCTTCTCTTTCAACTTTTTCTGTTTTACTTCAATTTCGTCGCTACAGTATTTCGCATAGTTCAAGACTTCGTCAATCGGTTTAGACTGCCAGCAAATCAAATGCGACTTTATCATCTGACTTATCTCTGGCCTCAGCCCTTCCACAAATCTAAACATAAAATGGAGCATGTCCTTCGCCTCTATTGTTTCCGTACCGCTGTAGTTCTTGAACGCCTTTAACAACCTCTCATAGTAACTATGAATCGACTCTTTAGCCTCTTGGGCAGTTCGATCGATCTTCTGCCAATCCACATTTTTCGCGGCTACCTTCGTCTTCAAATGCTCAATCACCTTATAGTACAAGCTCATCGCCATAGGTGATGGTGCACCCGTCTCCCTGTCTCTCTCTGGTTCACTCGTCGGCCAACCTACAGCTATTTTGCAATCCTCCCACAAATCTGCCGGAACCACAATCTCAAATAGAGTGTTCAGGTCTTCCCAGAGACATTTTGCAAGCTTCACAAACCTGTCAGTCTGCTGATACCATTCAATCGGTTTCTCTCTCAGTTTGGGAAAATCATCCGTAAAAGACTGAATATCACTTCTGTGCCATGGTACATGTATTAATTTTCCCCCTGCTGTCTCCCTCATTGGTAACATAGTTACTGTATCACTGCTCTGTGGTCTTTTCTCACTGTGCTCTGTAGCACTGTCCCTCCTCTTTTCCTTTCTCTTTACCCACCTGCTTTCCCACTTGTCTAAACACCTCCACACTTGTGCACTCTGCAACAATTCTCTAAGGTGTGCCTTCATGCCTGCTGACCTCATGTGTTCAAAATCTGTGGCCCCAAAATCCAACCTGTAGCTCCTGTTCAAGTGTTTTGTCTTGTCTATGTCAACCCCGTTTTTGTCAGCTATTTCCTGCAAGCTTTTATGTACCTTGTTCACTTCCTTCGTAATCTTTGGACATAGATACCTCAACTCTTCTTCCGAGTAGGACTCTAACCTATTCACACCCATAGTCCCTTCCACCAATTCTTGTGCTTCCATGTTTAACCTCATCCTATTCAGATAATCTTCTCCTTTCCCACTGGCGGAGCCCTGGGTAGAATTCAAACTGTTGAACCACTGTGTCAGCTGTTGCGCATTCACCCCCATTCCCACACCATGGGTCATCATTGCCGGCATGCCCATCTGACTCCCCGTCATTTGAGCATGTGCGTTTCCCCCCTGCATCTGCTTTTGGGGCATCAAAAACTGAGTTGACTCAACTTGTGCCAATGTCTGGTTGTGATCATTCTGTACTCCCCTTACGGTTTGTTCTAGAATCATTCCTCCACTGTTGTCACTGCTGTAGTACCCTGGCATCTGCGGCTGATAATTTTCTGCTGGTTTCAACATGGGCACATCTGGATATATTCTCCTAACCTGCAGTATCTGCGGGGTGAACAATAAACTCGGGTCCTCAGATCCTGATGACGCTCCTGAACTCTGGGTTTCACTGTTCTGTACCGGTGCCGGAGGGGCAGAACTGGTACTTGGACCTTGTCCATTCTCCGCATAAGGTGGTGGACGGTCGTTCAGCAATTGCATTATTAACTCCTCATCCTCTAACTCCTCTTCTCTTCTCAACTTTTCCTCGTCCTCTCTATCCTTGGAACACTTCCTGTCTGTTTTACAGGTAGCTTTCTTACCTGCCTCCCCTTCTTCCTTAGTAATTGCGGGAAACAATTTTATCCCCTGCAATACATCTGACCTCCACACCTTCTGTGCATTATCCCACCTAGCGTCCGCTAGTGTCTTTTCTACCTTTCTCATCCTGGTCTCAAACTTCTTCTGCTGTTGCTGTCTGCCCATTAGTTCCCAAATCGCTAGAGCCTCGAACTGGGCTGGCCTTGGAGGCACCTTCATGTCGTACATCGTGAATCTCAAATTCTCTAGGATCCTTATATTGAATGTCCCATGTATCGGGAACGCTACGCTCCCATGTTTCTCTGTCAACTTGTGCCATTGCTTTAGCCAAAGACACAGAGCTACCCCCTTCTCTTCCATTACAATGTAAGCTGGTGTGCCCTCGGGCAGCGTCTCCTCTCCTACGCTCGCTTTAATGTAAGACTCCCCCTTCATCGCACTCCTGAATGCTTTAAAGAATTTCATTTTCTCGTCTTTTATTTCACAAAGTTTGTAATCAATAGGTGACTTTAATTCCCGGAATACTCTTCGCTTGCCTTTCCCCTTCCAATCGAGTCCCACGGACTGCGTCCAATCCGTGCGCGACCCTTCTCTGCAACCAACCTATCCCAGCGCGGCTCCTAGTGACGTCACACTCACACACACTGCGGCTGACAAAGCCTCGCGGCTAGTCCTCCTTCACTCAGCTCCTCTCGTAACAACTTCTGGCATGTATCGCGAGCTACCAAAAATAAAACAGATCTGTCGGTTTACTACAGGAAGGGTAACACAATCGCTTCAGGACCTTAGGGACTTTTCACTAGCCTCGGCCGCTATTCCGTCTTTCTCGGTCCCCACGTTCGCAAGCAAATCTGACCCGCAGACCTACTCTCAACTTGTCAATGATCTATTCTAGTGCACTTAGAATCTTGTCAAAGCCCGAAGTCGAAGTTTCTTTCACTCCCTAACACACGTACCGACTCGTTGACCACGCCCGATCAACCTACTAAACCGCCCAGACCACAACATGGATCAACATACTCCGGAGTCTCTTGACCTCGCAGGGCCCGTCTCAACAACAACAACCACGTGGACCTTTTCATGCACAAAGCGCCACACGCACATGAAGTTCGACGACTTCCCTACTCTCACACTCGGAGTCGCACCTCCGCTATTTCTATGAAGTTCGACGACTTCACTACTCCTACACTCGGAGTCGCACCTCCGCTATCCTCAAAAAAAGAAAAATCCTCGCAACCTTTTCACATACCCTGCGGCAATAAGCTGTGCAAGCGCAAAACCCTAACTTCACTCATACCATCACTAGTACCGCCAACGCCGATTCCACACCTCCGTTCTCTCCATTCGCAAGCTCCGAGATCCCGGGAAAGTCGCGGTGGACCTAGCCCATCATCATTCTGTCAATCTGTTTTACCCAAGAAAAATCTAATTCAACTTCTCGAGTGGGGTCTCAAAATGCGTAACCGTTAATTCAATACCATGTACTTTAAGAGTACAGGGTCCCAAAAGACGAAACCGTCCTCTGCTACCATCTACTGATAGAGCGGTCCGTAGTAATAATTTACCTGTGTTCGAATGCTTTTTAGGCCGATGAATCTTTGACTAAGTGGGACTCTCCGTACTCTTAATCGATCAATTGCATCAAATCAATAATCAATAACGAACATAAGCAATACCTTGATCAACATAACACTTAACAATTAATCCAGAATACATTTCGGCGAACCCTGACCTCTCAGTCAGGAATAACTACACCAGTTTATTGCAAAGTTAGTGAATTTTATTTCCCTATATTAACAAAGCTAGCACAATATAAATGTGTCTCAACACCAAATGATAAACATATATGAACATTAATAGCTGTCCATAACGGCGAAACAAGTGCAATCTATGTAGCATTTGAATCACAAGGCATTCGATAATAGCAATGCAAATCACTAATACGATAATCTGTAATGAACTAATTGCATACATTTAGTCAGCATAACAAGATCTCAAATTGCATCGTGCGACATATGGAATCCTCGTCTAACCTCTAATTAGCATCGGCATGTGGGACTTCATGCAAAAACAATTTAGCAACATAAATTTAGAAAAACTCCTAACTAGGGCTCTTATCAAAATCAGCAGTTGGTTACCTAAAGGAAACACAATGCAATTTTACAATTTCCTTTCATATTTACCAATTACGATCAGCAATCAAGGAAGTCTTCGTCTCACAGGTACCGTTCTTCGGTCAGCATGGGTACCGTTTCGATCAGCATGGGACGGGGCAAAAGGGGCAGGGGTGGACGGGGCAATTGCCTCACGGCGGCAAGGTAAAACTACTACTTCATGCAAGGGATTAAATCAAAGTTAAAGTCTCTAGGGCAAGAATCATCTAAAGTCTCTTTCTCTCGATTAGAGAAAGAATCAAAGTCTCTTTCAAAATGGCGTCGCAGCAAAGTGGGCCATAATAGCTGCAATGTCCAAATGTTCGTAATCGCTGGCAAATGGCTACCTTCTTCTCGTGCACCTGGTTTAAATAGACAACAGTTCAAATCCAGTAGGGTCTTCCATTGGAGGGTTCATAGGTTAGCTTCAAATTGTCCAATCAAAAACGACAGTTCTCAAGCTTTTACTTAAGCATACATTATCCTTGGAGATGGGTACGCAAGTTGCAACATTTTATACCAATTAACTCACTTTCAGAGCTTCCATTGTCCGCACCTGCAGATCGACCTTGGAGTAAAGAGAAAATATGCCAGGCTGGCACGAAACCTTAAGATAAGCATGTGAACGGTCTCAGTGGAAAAGTACAGCTTCAAGCAAAAATACACGTTTATTAGCACATTGGAAAAATACGAGCATCTAAACCGTGAGACCAGGCCACTAGGCCGAAGCCTGCACAAAAGTAATGCTAAGCTAAAACATTTCAAACAAGCAAATCATAGCACACGTTTACGATTATGTCGGATTAGTGCAATTCTAATACATCACGTTATATAAAGCACGCTTATAAATGTTGGCAAACTACTCTGAGGGCACATTTTGTCCCTGTACAATCTTTATTAGTTCGGTTAAAGTCACACATTTGCTTCATCACCGGCACTTGAGGAAACCTAGAAAACCTGTACATTTTTGAAAACTAGACACATAGGGAAATCCAAGATGGGGTGACTTGTGGGGCTCTGACCAGGTTCTGTTACCCAGATTCCTTTTCAAACCTCAAAATGTGGCCAAAAAACACATTTTCCTCTCATTTCGGTGACAGAAAGTTCTGGAATCTGAGAGGAGCCACAAATTTCCTTCCACCCAACGTTTCCCCAAGTCTCCCAATAACAATGGTACCTCACTTGTGTGGGTAGGCCTAGCGCCCGCTACAGGAAATGCCCCAAAACACAACGTGGACACATCACATTTTCAGAAAGAAAACAGAGCTGTTTTTTTACAAAGTGTCTAGCTGTGGATTTTGGCCTCTAGCTCAGACGGCACTTTGGGAAACCTAGCAATCCTGCACATTTTAAAAAAATAGACACCTAGGGGAATCTAATATGGGGTGACTTGTGGAGCTCTGACCAGGTACTGTTACCCAGAACTCTTTGCAAACCTCAAGATTTGGCTAAGAAAACACTTTTTCCTCTCATTTCGGTGACAGAAAGTTCTGGAATCCTAGAGGAGCCACAAATTTCCTTCCACCCAGCATTCCCCCTCGTCTCTCGATAAAAATGGTACCTCACTTGTGTGGGTAGGCCTAGCGTCCGCAATAGGAAATGCACCAAAACAAAACATGGACACACCACATTTTCAGAAAGAAAACATAGCTGTTTTTTACAAAGTGCCTAGCTTTGGATTTTGGCCTCTAGCTCAGCCAGCACCTGGAGAAATCTAGCACACCTGCGCATTTTTTTCAACTAGCCACTCCAAGATGTGGTGACTTGTGGGGCTCTGACCTGGTTCTGTTGCCCAGAATCCTTTGCAAACCTCAAAATGTGGCCACAAAAAAACTTTTTCCTCTAGTTTCGGTGACAGAAAGTTCTGGAATCTGAGAGAAACCACAAATTTCCTTTCACCCAGCATTCGCCCATGTCTCCAGAGAAAAATGGTACCTAACTTGTGTGGGTAGGCCTAGCGCCCGCGACAGGAAATGCCCCAAAACACAACGTGGACATATCACATTTTCAGAAAGAAAACAGAGCTGTTTTTTACAAATGCCTAGCTGTGGATTTTGGCCTCTAGCTCAGCTGGCACTTGAGGAAACCTAGAAAACCTGCACATATTTGAAAACTAGACATCTAGGGGAATTCAAGATGAGGTGACTTTTGGGGCTTTGACCATGTTCTGTTACCCAGAATCCTTTGCAAACCTCAAAATATCGCCACAAAAACACTTTTTCCTTGTCATTTCGGTGACAGAAAGTACTGGAATCTGAGATGAGCCACAAATTTCCTTCCACCCAGCGTCCCCCCAAGTCTCCTGATAAAAATGGTACCTCACTTGTGTGGGTAGGCCTAGCGTCCGCGACAGGAAATGCCCCAAAACACAACGTGGACACATCACATTTTCAAAAAGAAAACAGAGTTGCTTTTTACAAACTGCCTAGCTGTGGATTTTGGCTTCTAGCTCAGCCGGCACCTTGGGAAACCTAGCAAACCTGCGCATTTTTGAAAACTAGACACCTAAGGGGAATACAATATGGGGTGACTTGTGGGGCTCTGATCAGGTTCTGTTACCCATAATCCTTTGCAAACCTCAAAATTAGGCCAAAAAACACTTTTTCCTGTCATTTCGGTGACAGAAAGTACTGGAATCTGAGAGGAGCCACAAATTTCCTTCTGCCTAGCTTTCCCCCCACGTATCCTGATAAAAATTGTACCTCACTTGTGTGGGAAAGCCTAGCGCCCGCGACAGGAAATGTCCCAAAACACAACGTGAACACATCACATTTTCAGAAAGAAAACAGAGCTATTTTTTACAAAATGCCTAGCTGTGGATTTTGGCCTCTAGCTCAGAGAGCACCTGGGGAAATCTAGCAAACCTATGCATTTTTGAAAACTGGACACCTATGGGAATCCAAGATGGGGTGACTTGTGGGGCTCTGACCAGGTTCTGTTACCCAGAATCCTTTGTAAACCTCAAAAGTTGGCCAGAAAAATACTTTTTTCTGTCATTTCGGTGACAGAAAGTTCTGGAATCTGAGAGGAGCCACACATTTCCTTCCGCCCAAGTCTCCCGATAGAAATGGTACCTCACTTGTGTGGGTATGCCTAGCGTCTGCGACAGGAAATGATCAAAAACACAACGTGGACACATCACATTTTCAGAAAGAAAACAGAGCTGTTTTTTACAAAGTGCCTAGATGTGGATTTTGGCCTCTAGCTCAGCTGGCACTTGGGGAAACCTAGAAAACCTGCACATTTTTTAAAACGAGACGCCTAGGGGAAACCAAGATGGGGTGACTTGTGGGGCTCTGACCAGGTTCTGTTACCCAGAATCCTTTGCAAACCTCAAAATGTTGCCAAAAAAACACTTTTTCCTTGTCATTTTGGTGACAGAAAGTACTGGAATCTGAGAGGAGCCACAAATTTCCTTCCACCCAGCGTTCCCCCAAGTCTCCCGATAAAAATTGTACCTCACCTGTGTGGGTAGGCCCAGCGCCCGCGACAGGAAATGCCCCAAAACACAACATGGACACACCACATTTGCAGAAAAAAACAGAGCTGTTTTTTTACAACTTGCCGTGCTGTGGAATTTGGCCTCTAGCTCAGCCGGCACCTTGAGAAACCTAGCAAACCTGCAAATTTTTTAAAACTAGACACCTAGGGGAACCCAAATTGGGCTGACTTGTGGGCTCTGACCAGGTTCTGTTACCCAGAATCCTTTGCAAACCTCAAAATGTGGCCAAAAAAAACACCTTTTCCTCTGATTTTGGTGACAGAAAGTTCTGGAATCTGAGAGGAGCCACAAATTTCCTTCCACCCAACGTTTCCCCAAGTCTCCCGATAAAAATGGTACCTCACATGTGTGGGTAGGCCTAGCGCCCGCAACAGGAAATTCCCAAAAACACAACGTGGACACATCACATTTTCAGAAAGAAAACAGAGCTGTTTTTTACAAAGTGCCTAGCTGTGGATTTTGGCCTCTAGCTCAGCCGGCACTTGGGGAAACCTAGAAAACCTGCACATTTTTGAAAACAAGACACATAGGGGAAACCAAGATGGGGTTACTTGTGGGGCTCTGACCAGGTTCTGTTACCCAGAATCCTTTGCAAACCTCATAATTTGGCCAAAAAAACACTTTTTCCTCTGATTTCGGTGACAGAAAGATCTGGAATCTGAGAGGAGCTGAGAGAGCGTAGCTTTATATTACATATTATAGACGTGAAATGCTTATGATTAACAATACTGCATCAAATAAAATATTCATTGAAATATATTAATTAACATAAAGGATTTTATGTGTGTGTATACTAATGTCAACTATAAGAAATAATCATTCATAAATTGCTAAAACTGTGCACATTTAAACGCATAACACTGCATTCATTAGAACTCGTATATCTTAAGTTAGCAAGAGTCAAGCAAAGCTGTGTAGCTCTCATATTAAACTGTATTTTTCCGTTTATTCAGTATGCTGACTCACAAAAGGCCATGACCCAGCGATTGTTCTTTTCCTTTCAATAGTTTGCAACAGGACCACATTTTCTCATCCACATGCTAGCAGCTTTTAGGATAAAGATATGCGCTTCGAAACATTATTGGACACTTCCAAGGACGATGGAGCGAGAAGAAGAGAACTTTTGACCTGATACGTGCAAAGACAATGAAGTAACCCCGGATGAGCCACCTACGAAAATACGTCAATTATGATGACCAATTAGAACATGATAAATTATCCAAAAGGACAAAATGCATTACTTAATGTATAATTTGATAGGTTGACAATGGTAGGGTGTATTGACTGACCAATAGAATTTTGGGGGAATGAATCACGAAAAAGGGATAAAAACCCATGACACAGGAAACAAGCAGCATTAGGCAGGGAATGATATCGATTGCATCTCGAAACTCTGTCACTCTATTTGGTGACCTGAGACTTAGAGAAAACCCTCCTTGCCTATTAGACTGCCCCTACACTTTTCTCCTTATGAGGAGAGTGTCTTTGCCTTTTAAACTTAGATAGACTGACGGCGATCTAACTGAAGACGAAGGCTAATCCTGAATGCTGACCTAATCAGAGGAGGGTAATTATAATGTTGCTAATGAAAATTTGTTTTATTTGCCTTTTCTTTCTAGGTACCAACTGCTGTATGTTTTTGATTAGAGACCTTAGTTAGATGTTTTTCCAAATTGGTGTTCAAAAATTGTTTTGCATGACGCCCAACATGCTAATGCTAATTAGAGGTTAGATGAGGTATTCATTTTGTCTGACAAACTGACGTGACTGACATGATGCTATGCTGAACTTGTATCTTAGAACATTCGATGTATTGTGATCTGGTTATACTCATCTGATTATCTATGCTTCTGATTTCTGCACTATTCAAAGCTTACTGTGGTTGTCATCTTGTAATTGTGCTTATATGCTTCTTGACCTTGAGATTGATGCCTTTGCTACTAGATTGTAATCAATAGGGAATAAAACTCATAAAACTTCATTAAGGTGTGGTTACTCATGACTGAAAGGTCATGGTAGCGCCGAATGTTTATTAATGCCTAAAGCGAGATATATTTTGGTGTTAAATATTGACAATGTTATTGACATATCGATTAGTGTTTTGATCAGTTATCTCGTCCTACGGTGTCTCACCACTGGGTCCAAAGATTCATTGGCCTAAAACGAGTCCTGATGTGTATAGATTAACATAGACGGACGCGTTAGCAGAGCCATGAATTAACTTCCACTCAGCGTTCCCCCAAGTCTCCCGATAAAAATGGTACCTCACTTGTGTGGGTAGGCCTAGCGCCCGCAACAGGAAATGCCCCAAAACACAACGTGGACACATCACATTTTCAGAAAGAAAACAGAGCTGTTTTTTTACAAAGTGCCTAGCTGTGGATTTTGGCCTCTAGCTCAGCCGGCACTTTGGGAAAGCTAGCAATCCTGCACATTTTGTTAAATTAGACACCTAGGAGAATCCAATATGGGGTGACTTGTGGAGCTCTGACCAGGTTCTGTTACCCAGAACCCTTGGCAAACCTCAAAATTTGCCCAAAAAAACATTTTTCCCTTGTCATTTCGGTGACAGAAAGTACTGGAATCTGAGAGGAGCCACAAATTTCCTTCTACCCAGCGTTCACCCAAGTCTGCCGATAAAAATGGTACCTCACTTGTGTGGGTAGGCCTAGCGCCCGCAACAGCAAATGCCCCAAAACACAACTTGGACACATCACATTTTCCAAAAGAAAACAGAGCTGTTTTTTACAAAGTGCCTCGCTGTGGATTTTGGCTTCTAGCTCAGCCGGCACCTTGGGAAACCGAGCAAACCTGTCCATTTTTGAAAAGTAGACACCTAGGGGAATCCAATATGGGGTGACTTGTGGTGCTTCGACCAGTATCTATTACCCAGAATCCTTTGCAAACCTTAACATTTTGCCAAAAAAACACATTTTTCTTGCCATTTTGGTGACAGAAAGTACTGGAATCTGAGAGGAGCCACAAATATCCTTCCAGTCAGCGTTCCCCGAAGTCTCCCGATACAAATGGTACCTCACTTGTGTGGGTAGGCCTAGCGCCCGCAACAGGAAATGCCCCAAAACACAACGTGGACACATCACATTTACAGAAAGAAAACAGAGCTGTTTTTTTACAAAGTGCCTAGCTGTGGATTTTGGCCTCTAGCTCAGCCGGCACTTTGGGAAACCTAGCAATCCTGCACATTTTTTAAATTAGACACCTAGGAGAATCCAATATGGGGTGACTTGTGGAGCTCTGACCAGGTTCTGTTACCCAGAACCCTTGGCAAACCTCAAAATTTGCCCAAAAAAACACTTTTCCCTTGTCATTTCGGTGACAGAAAGTACTGGAATCTGAGAGGAGCCACAAATTTCCTTCTACCCAGCGTTCACCCAAGTCTGCCGATAAAAATGGTACCTCACTTGTGTGGGTAGGCCTAGCGCCCGCAACAGCAAATGCCCCAAAACACAACTTGGACACATCACATTTTCCAAAAGAAAACAGAGCTGTTTTTTACAAAGTGCGTCGCTGTGGATTTTGGCTTCTAGCTCAGCCGGCACCTTGGGAAACCGAGCAAACCTGTCCATTTTTGAAAACTAGACACCTAGGGGAACCCAATATGGGGTGACTTGTGGTGCTTCAACCAGTATCTATTACCCAGATTCCTTTGCAAACCTTAACATTTTGCCAAAAAAACACATTTTTCTTGTCATTTTGGTGACAGAAAGTACTGGAATATGAGAGGAGCCACAAATATCCTTCCAGTCAGCGTTCCCCCAAGTCTCCCGATAAAAATGGTACCTCACTTGTGTCGGTAGGCCTAGCACCCGCGACAGGAAATGCCCCAAAAGACAACGTGGACATATCACATTTTCAAACAAGAAAACAGAGCTGTTTTTTTACAAAGTGCCTAGCTGTGGATTTTGGATTCTAGCTCAGTCGTCACCTTGGGAAACCTAGCAAACCTGCGCATTTTTGAAAACTAGACACCTAGGGGAATACAATATGGGATGACCTGTGGGGCTCTGACCAGGTTCTGTTACCCAGAATCCTTTCTAAACCTCAAAATGTGGCCAAGAAAACAGTTTTTCCTCTCATTTCAGTGACAGAAAGTTCTGGAATCCTAGAGGAACCACAAATTTCCTTCCACCCAGCGATCCCCCCGTCTCTTGATAAAATCGTACCTAACTTGTGTGGGTAGGCCTAGCGCCTGCAACAGGAAATGCCCCAAGATAAATCATGGGCACACCACATTTTTAGAAAGAAAACAGAGCTGTTTTTTACAAAGTGCCTAGCTTTGGATTATGGCCTGTAGCTCAGCCAGCACCTGGGGAAACCTGCATACCTCACACTTTTTAAAACTAGACACCTAGGGGAATACAAGATGGAGTGACTTTGGGGCTCTGACCAGGTTCTGTTACCCAGAATCGTTTGCAAACCTCAAAATTTTGACAAAAAAACACTTTTTCCTTGTCATTTCGGTGACAGAAAGTACTGGAATCTGAGAGGAGCTACAAATTTCCTTCTGCCTAGCTTTCCCCCACGTATCCTGATAAAAATTGTACCTCACTTGTGTGGGAAAACCTAGCGCCCGCAAGAGGAAATGTCCCAAAACACAACATGGACACATCACATTTTCAGAAAGAAAACAGAAATGTTTTTTACAAAATGCCTAGCTGTGGATTTTGGCCTCTAGCTCAGAGAGCACCTGGGGAAATCTAGCAAAACTATGCATTTTTTAAAACTGGACACCTAGGGGAATCCAAGATGGGGTGACTTGTGGGGCTCTGACCAGGTTCTGTTACCCAGAATCCTTTGTAAACCTCAAAAGTTGGCTAGAAAAACACTTTTTTCTGTCATTTCGGTGACAGATAGTTCTGGAATCTGAGAGGAGCCACACATTTCCTTCCACCCAAGTCTCCCGATAAAAATGGTACCTCACTTGTTTGGGTATGCCTAGCGTCCGCGACAGGAAATGCCCAAAAACACAACGTGGACACATCACATTTTCAGAAAGAAAACAGAGCTGTTTTTTACAAAGTGCCCAGCTGTGGATTTTGGCCTTTAGCTCAGCCGGCACTTGGGGAAACCTAGAAAACCTGCACATTTTTTAAAACGAGACGCCTAGGGGAAACCAAGATGGGGTGCCTTGTGGGGCTCTGACCAGGTTCTGTTACCCAGAATCCTTTGCAAACCTCATAATTTGTCCAAAAAAACACTTTTTCCTTGTCATTTTGGTGACAGAAAGTACTGGAATCTGAGAGGAGCCACAAATTTCCTTCCACGCAGCGTTCCCCCAAGTCTCCCGATAAAAATTGTACCTCACCTGTGTGGGTAGGCCTAGCGCCCGTGACAGAAAATGCCCCAAAACACAACATGGACACACCACATTTTCAGAAAAAAACAGAGCTGTTTTTTTACAACGTGCCGTGCTGTGGATTTTGGCCTTTAGCTCAGCCGGCACCTTGAGAAACCTAGCAAACGTGCACATTTTTTAAAACTAGACACCTAGGGGAATCCAAATTGGGCTGACTTGTGGGCTCTGACCAGGTTCTGTTACCCAGAATCCTTTGCAAAGCTCAAAATGTGGCCAAAAAAAACACCTTTTCCTCTGATTTTGGTGACAGAAAGTTCTGGAATCTGAGAGGAGCCACAAATTTCCTTCCACCCAACGTTTCAAAGTCTCCCAATAATATTGGTACCTCACTTGTGTGGGTAGGCCTAGCGCCCGTGACAGGCAATGCCCCAAAACACAGCATGGACACATCACATTTTCAGTAAGAAAACAGAGCTGTTTTATACAAAATGCATAGCTGTGGATTTTGGCCTCTAGCTCAGACAGCACCTGGGGAAATCTACCAAACCTGTGCATTTTTGAAAACTGGACACCTAGGGGAATCCAAGATGGGGTGACTTGTGGGGCTCTGACCAGGTTCTGTTACCCAGAATCCGTTTCAAACCTCAAAAGTCGGCCAGAAAAACACTTTTTTCTGTCATTTCGGTGACAGAAAGTTCTGGAATCTGAGAGGAGCCACACATTTCCTTCCGCCCAAGTCTCCCGATAAAAATGGTACCTCACTTGTGTGGGTATGCCTAGCGTCCGCGACAGGAAATGCCCAAAAACACAACGTGGACACATCACATTTTCAGAAAGAAAACAGAGCTGTTTTTTACAAAGTGCCTAGCTGTGAATTTTGGCCTCTAGCTCAGCCGGCAGTTGGGGAAACCTAGAAAACCTGCACTTTTTGAAAACGAGATACATAGGGGAAACCAAGATAGGGTGACTTGTGGGGCTCTGACCAGGTTCTGTTACCCAGAATCCTTTGCAAACCTCATAATTTGTCCAAAAAAACACTTTTTCCTTGTCATTTTGGTGACAGAAAGTACTGGAATCTGAGAGGAGCCACAAATTTCCTTCCACCCAGCGTTCCCCCAAGTCTCCCGATAAAAATTGTACCTCACCTGTGTGGGTAGGCCCAGCGCCCGTGACAGAAAATGCCCCAAAACACAACATGGACACACCACATTTTCAGAAAAAAACAGAGCTGTTTTTTTACAACGTGCCGTGCTGTGGATTTTGGCCTCTAGCTTAGCCGGCACCTTGAGAAACCTAGCAAACGTGCACATTTTTTAAAACTAGACACCTAGGGGAATCCAAATTGGGCTGACTTGTGGGCTCTGACCAGGTTCTGTTACCCAGAATCCTTTGCAAACCTCAAAATGTGGCCAAAAAAAACACCTTTTCCTCTGATTTTGGTGACAGAAAGTTCTGGAATCTGAGAGGGGCCACAAATTTCCTTCCACCCAACGTTTCCCCAAGTCTCCCAATAATATTGGTACCTCACTTGTGTGGGTAGGCCTAGCGCCCGTGACAGGCAATGCCCCAAAACACAGCATGGACACATCACATTTTCAGTAAGAAAACAGAGCTGTTTTATACAAAATGCATAGCTGTGGATTTTGGCCTCTAGCTCAGACAGCACCTGGGGAAATCTACCAAACCTGTGCATTTTTGAAAACTGGACACCTAGGGGAATCCAAGATGGGGTGACTTGTGGGGCTCTGACCAGGTTCTGTTACCCAGAATCCGTTTCAAACCTCAAAAGTCGGCCAGAAAAACACTTTTTTCTGTCATTTCGGTGACAGAAAGTTCTGGAATCTGAGAGGAGCCACACATTTCCTTCCGCCCAAGTCTCCCGATAAAAATGGTACCTCACTTGTGTGGGTATGCCTAGCGTCCGCGACAGGAAATGCCCAAAAACACAACGTGGACACATCACATTTTCAGAAAGAAAACAGAGCTGTTTTTTACAAAGTGCCTAGCTGTGAATTTTGGCCTCTAGCTCAGCCGGCAGTTGGGGAAACCTAGAAAACCTGCACTTTTTGAAAACGAGATACATAGGGGAAACCAAGATAGGGTGACTTGTGGGGCTCTGACCAGGTTCTGTTACCCAGAATCGTTTGCAAACCTCAAAATTTGGCCAAAAAGACACTTTTTCCTCTGATTTCGGTGACAGAAAGATCTGGAATCTGAGAGGAGCCACAAATTTCCTTCTACCCAGCGTTCACCCAAGTCTCCCGATAAAAATGGTACCTCACTTGTGTGGGTATGCCTAGCGTCCGCAACAGGAAATGCCCCAAAACATAACATGGACACATCACATTTTCAGAAAGAAAACAGAGGTGTTTTTTTACAAAGTGCCTAGCTGTGGATTTTGGCCTCTAGCTCAGCCGGCACTTTGGGAAACCTAGCAATCCTGCACATTTTTTAAAATTAGACACCTAGGAGAATCCAATATGGGGTGACTTGTGGAGCTCTGACCAGGTTATGTTACCCAGAACCCTTGGCAAACCTCAAAATTTGCCCAAAAAACACTTTTCCCTTGTCATTTCGGTGACAGAAGGTAATGGAATCTGAGAGGAGCCACAAATTTCCTTCTACCCAGCGTTCACCCAAGTCTCCCGATAAAAATGGTACCTCACTTGTGTGGGTAGGCCTAGCGCCCGGAACAGCAAATGCCCCAGAACACAACTTGGACACATCACATTTTCCAAAAGAAAACAGAACTGTTTTTTACAAAGTGCCTCGCTGTGGATTTTGGCTTCTAGCTCAGCCGGCTCCTTGGGAAACCGAGCAAACCTGTCCATTTTTGAAAACTAGACACCTAGGGGAATCCAATATGGGGTGACCTGTGGTGCTTCGACCAGTATCTGTTACCCAGAATCCTTTGCAAACCTCAACATTTTGCCCCAAAAAAACATTTTTCTTGTCATTTTGGTGACAGAAAGTACTGAAATCTGTGAGGAGCCACAAATATCCTTCCAGTCAGCGTTCCCCCAAGTCTCCCGATAAAAATGGTACCTCACTTGTGTGGGTAGGCCTAGCACCCGCGACAGGAAATGCCCCAAAACGCAACGTGGACACATCACATTTTCAAAAAAGAAAACAGAGCTGTTTTTTTTACAAAGTGCCTAGCTGTGGATTTTGGATTCTAGCTCAGTCGTCACCTTGGGAAACCTAGCAAACCTGCGCATTTTTGAAAACTAGACACCTAGGGGAATACAATATGGGATGACCTGTGGGGCTCTGACCAGGTTCTGTTACCCATAATCCTTTCCAAACCTCAAAATGTGGCCAAGAAAACAGTTTTTCCTCTCATTTCGGTGACAGAAAGTTCTGGAATCCTAGAGGAGCCACAAATTTCCTTGCAACCAGCGTTCCCCCTCGTCTCTTGATAAAATGGTACCTAACTTGTGTGGGTAGGCCTAGCGCCCGCAACAGGAAATGCCCCAAGAGAAATCATGGGCACACCACATTTTGAGAAAGAAAACAGAGCTGTTTTTTACAAAGTGCCTAGCTTTGGATTATGGCCTCTAGCTCAGCCAGCACCTGGGGAAACCTAGCATACCTCACATTTTTTAAAACTAGACACCTAGGGGAATCCAAGATGGAGTGACTTTGGGGCTCTGACCAGGTTCTGTTACCCAGAATCGTTTGGAAACCTCAAAATTTTGACAAAAAAACACTTTTTCCTTATAATTTCGGTGACAGAAAGTACTGGAATCTGAGAGGAGCCACAAATTTCCCTCCCCCCAGTGTTCCCCCAAGTCTCCTGTAAAAATGGTACCTCACTTGTGTGGGTAGGCCTAGCGCCCGCAACAGGAAATGCCCCAAAACACAAGGTGGACACATCACATTTTCAGAAAGAAAACAGAGCTGTTTTTTTACAAAGTGCCTAGCTGTGGATTTTGGCCTCTAGCTCAGCCGGGCACTTTGGGAAACCTAGCAATCCTGCACATTTTTAAAAACTAGGCACCTAGGAGAATCCAATATGGGGTGACTTGTGGGGCTCTGACCAGGTTCTGTTACCCAGAACCCTTTGCAAACCTCAAAATGTGGCCAAAAAAACACTTTTCCCATGTCATTTCGGTGACAGAAAGTACTGGAATCTGACAGGAGCCACAAATTTCCTTCCACCCAGCGTTCAACCACGTCTCCTGATAAAAATGATACCTCACTTGTGTGGGTAGGCCTAGCGCCCACAACAGCAAATGCCCCAAAACAAAACATGGGCACACTAAATTTTCAGAAAGAAAACAGAGCTGTTTTTTACAAAGTGCCTAGCTTTGGATTTTGGCTTCTAGTTCAGCCAGCACCTGGGGAAACCTAGCAAACCTGCACATTTTTTAAAACTAGACACCTAGGGGAATCCAAGATGGAGTGACTTGTGAGGCTCTGACCAGGTTCTGTTACCCAGAATCCTTTGCAAATCTCAACATTTTGCCAAAAAAACACTTTTTCCTTGTCATTTCGGTGACAAAAAGTACTGGAATCTGAGAAGAGCCACAAATTTCCTTCCACCCAGTGTTCCCCGAAGTCTCCCGATAAAAATGGTACCTCACTTGTGTGGGTAGGCCTAGCGCCCGCGACAGGAAATGCCCCAAAACACAACGTGGACACACCACATTTTCAGGAAGAAAACAGAGCTGTTTTTTTACAAAGTGCTGTGCTGTGGATTTTCGCCTCTAGCTCAGCCGGCACCTTGAGAAACCTAGAAAACCTGCACATTTTTGAAAACTAGACACCTAGGGTAATCCAAGATGGGGTGACTTATGGGGCTGTGGCCAGGCTCTGTTCCCAGAATCCTTTGCAAACCTCAAAATGTGGCCAAAAAAACACTTTTTCCTCTGATTTCGGTGACAGAAAGTTATGGAATCTGAGAGGAGCCATAAATTTCCTTCCACCCAACGTTACCCCAAGTCTCCAATAATATTGGTACCTCACTTATGTGGGTAGGCCCAGCACCCGCAAATGGAAATGCCCCAAAACACAACATGGAAACACCACATTTTCAGAAAGAAAACAGAGGTGTTTTTTACAAAGTGCCTAGTTGTGGATTTTGGCCTCTAGCTCAGCCGGCACCTTGAGAAACCTAGCAAACCTGCACATTTTTTAAAACTAGACACCCAGGGGAATCCAAGATGGGGTGACTTGTGGGGCTCTGGCCAGGTTCTGTTACCCAGAATCCTTTCCAAACCTCAAATTGTTGCCAAAAAACACTTTTTCCTTGTCATTTCGGTGACAGAAAGTACTGGAATCTGAGAGGAGCCACCAATTTCCTTCCACTCCGCGTTCCCCCAAGTTTCCCGATAAAAATGGCACCTCACTTGTATGGGTAGGCCTAGCGCCCGCGCCAGGAAACGCCCCGAAACACAACATGTACACATCACATTTTCCAAAAGAAAACAGAGCTGTTTTCTACAAAGTGACTAACTGTGGATTTTGGCTTCTAGCTCAGTCGTCACCTTGGGAAACCAAGCAAACCTGTGCATTTTTTAAAACTAGACACCTAGGGGAATACAATATGGGGTGACTTGTGGGGTCTGACCAGGTTCTGTTACCCAGAATCCGTTGCAAACCTCAAAATTTGGCCCAAAAAAAACTTTTTCTACTGATTTCGGTGACAGAAAGTTCTGGAATCTGAGGAGAGCCACAAATTTCCTTCCACCCAGTGTTCCCCGAAGTCTCCCGATACGAATGGTACCTCACTTGTGTGGGTAGGCCTAGCGCCCGCGACAGGAAATGCCCCAAAACACAACATGGACACGCCACATTTTCAGGAAGAAAACAGAGCTGTTTTTTTACAAAGTGCTGTGCTGTGGATTTTCGCCTCTAGCTCAGCCGGCACCTTGAGAAACCTAGAAAACCTGCACATTTTTGAAAACTAGACACCTAGGGTAATCAAAGATGGGGTGACTTATAGGGCTTTGGCCAGGCTCTGTTCCCAGAATCCTTCGCAAACCTCAAAATGTGGCCAAAAAAACACTTTTCCTCTGATTTTGGTGACAGAATGTTATGGAATCTGAGAGGAGCCACAGATTTCCTTCCACCCAACGTTACCCCAAGTCTCCAATAATATTGGTACCTCACTTGTGTGGGTAGGCCCAGCGCCCGCAAATGGAAATGCCCCAAAACACAACATGGACACACCACATTTTCAGAATGAAAACAGAGCTGATTTTACAAAGTGCCTAGTTGTGGATTTTGGCCTCTAGCTCAGCCGGCACCTGGGGAAACCTAGCAAACCTGCGCATTTTTGAATACTAGACACCTAGAGGAATCCACGATGGGGTGACTTGTGGGGCTCTGACCATTTTCTGTTACCCAGAATCCTTTGCAAACCTTCAAATTTGGCCACAAAAACACTTTTTCCTTGTCATTTCGGTGACAGAAAGTACTGGAATCTGAGAGGAGCCACAATGTTCCTTCCCCCCAGCATTCCCCCAAGTGTCTCGATAAAAATGGTACCTCATTTGTGTGGGTAGGCCTAGCGCCCATGACAGGAAATTACCCAAAACACAACGTGGACACACCACATTGTTAGAAAGAAAACAGAGCTCTTTCTTTACAAAGTGCCTAGCTGTGGATTTTGGCCTCTAGCTCACCCGGCACCTGGGGAAACCTAGGAAACCTGCGCATTTCTGAATACTAGACACCTAGGGGAATCCACAATGGGGTGACTTGTGGGGCTCTGACCATTTTCTGTTACCCAGAATCCTTTGCAAACCTTAAAATTTGGCCGCAAAAACACTTTTTCCTTGTCATTTCGGTGACAGAAAGTACTGGAATCTGAGAGGAGCCACAAATTTCCTTCCACCCAGTGTTCTCCGAAGTCCCCCGATAAAAATGGTACCTCACTTGTGTGGGTAGGCCTAGCGCCCGCGACAGGAGATGCCCCAAAACACAACATTGACACACCACATTTTCAGAAAGAAAACAGAGCTGTTTTTTTACAAAGTGCTGTGCTGTGGATTTTCACCTCTAGCTCAGCCGGCACCTTGAGAAACCTAGAAAACCTGCACATTTTTGAAAACTAGACACCTAGGGTAATCCAAGATGGGGTGACTTATGGGGCTGTGGCCAGGCTCTGTTCCCAGAATCCTTTGCAAACCTCAAAATGTGGCCAAAAAAACACTTTTCCCTCTGATTTCGGTGACAGAAAGTTATGGAATCTGAGAGGGGCCACAAATTTCCTTCCACCCAAATCTACCCCAAGTCTCCAATAATATTGGTACCTCACCTGTGTGGGTAGGCCCAGCGCCCGCAAATGGAAATGCCCCAAAACACAAAATGGACACACCACATTTTCAGAAAGAAAACAGACCTGTTTTTTTACAAAGTGCCGTGCTGTGGATTTTGGCATCTAGCTCAGCCGGTACATTGAGAAACCTAGCAAACCTGCACATTTTTTAAAACTAGACACCTAGGGGAATTGAAGATGGGGTGACTTGTGGGGCGCTGGCCAGGTTCTGTTACCCAGAATCCTTTGCAAACCTCAAATTTTTCCAAAAAAACACTTTTTTATTGTCATTTCAGTGATAGAAAGTACTGGAATCTGAGAGGAGCTGCAAATTTCCTTCTACTCAGCGTTCCCCCAAAAGTCCCGATAAAAATGGTACCTCACTTGTGTGGGTAGGCCTAGCTCCCACAACAGGAAATGCCCAAAAACACAACATGGACACGTCACATTTTCAGAAAGAAAACAGATCTGTTTTTTTACAAAGTGCCTAGCTGTGGATTTTGGCCTCTAGCTCAGCCGGTACTTTGGGAAACCTAGAACTCCTGCACATTTTTTAAAACTAGACACCTAGGAGAATCCAATATGGGGTGACTTGTGTGGCTCTGACCAGGTTCTATTACCCAGAACCTGGTTGCAAACCTCAAAATTTGGCCAAAAAAACACTTTTCCCTTGTCGTTTCGGTGACAGAAAGTACTGCAGTCTGTGAGAAGACACGAATTTCCTTCTACCCAGCTTTCACCCAAGTCTCCCGATAAAAATGGTACCTCACTTGTGTGGGTAGGCCTAGCGCCCGCAACAGGAAATGCCCCAAAACACAACGTGACCCATAACATTTTCAGAAAGAAAACAGAGCTGTTTTTTTACAAAGTGCCTCGCTGTGGATTTTGGCTTCTAGCTCAGTCGGCACCTCGGGAAACCTACCAAACCTGTCCATTTTTCAAAACTAGACACTTAGGGGAATCCAATATGGGGTGACTAGGGGGGCGCTGACCAGTTTCTGTTACCCAGAATCCTTTGCAAACCTCAAACTTTTGCCAAAAAAACACGTTTTCCTTGTCGTTTCGGTGACAGAAAGTACTGGAATATGAGAGGAGCCACGAATTCCCTACCAATCAGCATTCCCCCAAGTCTCCTGATAAGAATGGTACCTCACTTGTGTGGGTAGGCCTAGCGCCCGCAACAGGAGATGCCCCAAAACACAACGTGGACACATCACATTTTCAGAAACAAAACAGAGCTGTTCTTTTATAAAGTGCCTAGCTGTGGATTTTGGCCTCTAGCTCATCCGGCACTTTGGGAAACCTAGCAATCCTACACATTTTTAAAAACTAGACACCTAGGAGAATCCAATATGGGGTGACTTATGGGGCTCGGACCAGGTTCTGTTACCCAGAACCCTTTGCAAACCTCAAAGTTTTGCCAAAAAAACACATTTTCCTTGTTGTTTCAGTGACAGATAGTACTGGAATATGAGAGGAGCCACGAATTCCCTTCCAATCAGCGTTCCCCCAAGTTTCCTGATAAGAATGGTACCTCACTTGTGTGGGTAGGCCCAGCGCCTGCCACAGGAAATGCCCCAAAACACAACATGGACACACCACATTTTCAGAAAGAAAACAGAGCTGTTTTTTTACAAAGTGCCGTGCTGTGTATTTTGGCATCTAGCTCAGCCGGCACCTTGAGAACCCTAGCAAACCTGCACATTTTTTAAAACTAGACACCTAGGGGAATCCAAGATGGGGTGACTTGTGGGGCGCTGGCCAGGTTCTGTTACCCAGAATACTTTGCAAACCTCAGAATTTAGCCAAAAAAAACACTTTTTTGTGGTCATTTCGGTGACAGAAAGTACTGGAATCTGAGAGGAGCCACAAATTTCCTTCTACTCAGCGTTCCCCCAAAAGTCCCGATAAAAATGGTACCTCACTTGTGTGGGTAGGCCTAGCGGGCATGATAGGAAATGCCCCAAAACACAACGTGGACACGTCACATTTTCAGAAAGAAAACAGATCTGTTTTTTTACAAAGTGCCTAGCTGTGGATTTTGGCCTCTAGCTCAGCCGGCACTTTGGGAAACCTAGAAATCCTGCACATTTTTAAAAACTAGACACCTAGGAGAATCCAATATGGGGTGACTTATGGGGCTCGGACCAGGTTCTGTTACCCAGAACCCTTTGCAAACCTCAAACTTTGGCCAAAAAACACTTTTCCCTTGTCGTTTTGGTGACAGAAAGTACTGCAGTCTGTGAGGAGACACAAATTTCCTTCTACCCAGCTTTCACCCAAGTCTCCCGATAAAAATGGTACCTCACTTGTGTGGGTAGGCCGAGCGCCCGCAACAGGAAATGCCCCAAAACACAACATGGACCCATACCATTTTCAGAAAGAAAACAGAGCTGTTTTTTACAAAGTGCCTCGCTGTGGATTTTGGCTTCTAGCTCAGTCGGCACCTTGGGAAACCTACCAAACCTGTCCATTTTTCAAAACTAGACACTTAGGGGAATCCAATATGGGGTGACTTGGGGGGCGCTGACCAGTTTCTGTTACCCAGAATCCTTTGCAAACCTCAAACTTTTGCCAAAAAAACACGTTTTCCTTGTCGTTTCGCTGACAGAAAGTACTGGAATATGAGAGGAGCCACGAATTCCCTACCAATCAGCATTCCCCCAAGTCTCCTGATAAGAATGGTACCTCACTTGTGTGGGTAGGCCTAGCGCCCGCAACAGGAGATGCCCCAAAACACAACGTGGACACATCACATTTTCAGAAACAAAACAGAGCTGTTCTTTTATAAAGTGCCTAGCTGTGGATTTTGGCCTCTAGCTCATCCGGCACTTTGGGAAACCTAGCAATCCTACACATTTTTAAAAACTAGACACCTAGGAGAATCCAATATGGGGTGACTTATGGGGCTCGGACCAGGTTCTGTTACCCAGAACCCTTTGCAAACCTCAAAGTTTTGCCAAAAAAACACATTTTCCTTGTTGTTTCAGTGACAGATAGTACTGGAATATGAGAGGAGCCACGAATTCCCTTCCAATCAGCGTTCCCCCAAGTTTCCTGATAAGAATGGTACCTCACTTGTGTGGGTAGGCCCAGCGCCTGCCACAGGAAATGCCCCAAAACACAACATGGACACACCACATTTTCAGAAAGAAAACAGAGCTGTTTTTTTACAAAGTGCCGTGCTGTGTATTTTGGCATCTAGCTCAGCCGGCACCTTGAGAACCCTAGCAAACCTGCACATTTTTTAAAACTAGACACCTAGGGGAATCCAAGATGGGGTGACTTGTGGGGCGCTGGCCAGGTTCTGTTACCCAGAATCCTTTGCAAACCTCAAAATTTAGCCAAAAAAAACACTTTTTTGTGGTCATTTCGGTGACAGAAAGTACTGGAATCTGAGAGGAGCCACAAATTTCCTTCTACTCAGCGTTCCCCCAAAAGTCCCGATAAAAATGGTACCTCACTTCTGTGGGTAGGCCCAGCGCATGCCAGAGGAAATGCCCAAAAACCCAACATGGACACACCACATTTTCAGGAAGAAAACAGAGCTGTTTGTTTCCAAAGTGCCGTGCTGTGGATTTTGGCATCTAGCTCAGCCTGCACCTTGAGAAACCTAGCAAACCTGCACATTTTTGAAAACTAGACACCTAGGGGAATCCAAGATGGGGTGACTTGTGGGGCGCTGGCCAGGTTCTGTTACCCAGAATACTTTGCAAACCTCACAATTGTACCAAAAAAACACTTTTTTTTTTTGTCATTTCGGTGACAGAAAGTACTGGAATCTGAGAGGAGCCACAAATTTCCTTCTACTCAGCGTTCCCCCAAAAGTCCCGATAAAAATGGTACCTCACTTGTGTGGGTAGGCCTAGCGGGCATGATAGGAAATGCCCCAAAACACAACGTGGACACGTCACATTTTCAGAAAGAAAACAGATCTGTTTTTTTACAAAGTGCCTAGCTGTGGATTTTGGCCTCTAGCTCAGCCGGCACTTTGGGAAACCTAGAAATCCTGCACATTTTTAAAAACTAGACACCTAGGAGAATCCAATATGGGGTGACTTATGGGGCTCGGACCAGGTTCTGTTACCCAGAACCCTTTGCAAACCTCAAACTTTGGCCAAAAAACACTTTTCCCTTGTCGTTTTGGTGACAGAAAGTACTGCAGTCTGTGAGGAGACACAAATTTCCTTCTACCCAGCTTTCACCCAAGTCTCCCGATAAAAATGGTACCTCACTTGTGTGGGTAGGCCGAGCGCCCGCAACAGGAAATGCCCCAAAACACAACATGGACCCATACCATTTTCAGAAAGAAAACAGAGCTGTTTTTTACAAAGTGCCTCGCTGTGGATTTTGGCTTCTAGCTCAGTCGGCACCTTGGGAAACCTAGCAAACCTGTCCATTTTTCAAAACTAGACACCTAGGGGAATCCAATATGGGGTGACTTGGGGGGCGCTGACCAGTTTCTGTTACCCAGAATCCTTTGCAAACCTCAAAATTTTGCCAAAAAAACACGTTTTCCTTGTCATTTCAGAGACAGAAAGTACTGGAATATGAGAGGAGCCACAAATTTCCTTCCACTCAGCGTTCCCCCAAGTCCACTGATAAAAATGGTACCTCACTTGTGTGGGTAGGCCTAGCGTCCGCGACAGGAAATGCCCCAAAACACAACGTGGACACATCACTTTTTCAGAAAGAAAACAGAGCTGTTTTTTTACAAAGTGCCTAGCTGTGGATTCTGGCCTCTAGCTCAGCCGGCACTTTGGAGAAACCTAGCAATCCTGCACATTTTTAAAAACTAGACACCTAGGAGAATCCAATATGGGGTGACTTATGGGGCTCTGACCAGGTTCTGTTACCCAGAACCCTTTGCAAACCTCAAGATTTGAGCAAAAAAACACTTTTCCCTTGTCATTTCGGTGACAGAAAGTACTGGAATCTGAGAGGAGCCACAAATTTCCTTCCACCCAACATTCACCCAAGTCCCCCAATAAAAATGGTTCCTCAATTGTGTGGGTAGGCCTAGCACCCGGAACAGGAAATGCCCCAAAACTCAACGTGGACACATCACATTTTCAAAAAGAAAACAGAGCTGTTTTTTACAAAGTGCCTAGCTGTGGATTTTGGCTTCTAGCTCAGTCATCACCTTGGGAAACCTGGCAAACCTGCACATTTTTTAAAACTAGACACCTAGGGGAATCCAAGATGGGGTGACTTGTGGGGCTCTGGCCAGGTTCTGTTACCCAGAATCCTTTGCAAACCTCAAATTCTTGCCAAAAAACACTTTTTCCTTCTCATTTCGGTGACAGAAAGTACTGGAATCTGAGAGGAGCCACAAATTTCCTTCTACTCAGCGTTCCCCAAGACTCCCGATAAAAATGATACCTCACTTGTGTGGGTAGGCCTACCGCCCACAACAGGAAATGCCCCAAAACACAACATGGACACATTACATTTTCAGAAAGAAAACAGTTCTGTTTTTTGACATAGTGCCTAGCTGTGGATTTTGGACTCTAGCTCAGCCAGCACTTTGGGAAACCGAGCAATCCTGCACATTTTTTAAAACTAGACACCTAGAAGAATCCAATATGGGGTGACTTGTGGGGCTCTGACCAGGTTCTGTTACCCAGAACCCTTTCCAAACCTCAAGATTTGAGCAAAAAAACACTTTTCCCTTGTCATTTCGGTGACAGAAAGTACTGGAATCTGAGAGGAGCCACAACTTTCCTTCCACCCAACGTTCACCCAAGTCCCCCAATAAAAATGGTTCCTCAATTGTGTGGGTAGGCCTAGCACCCGGAACAGGAAATGCCCCAAAACTCAACGTGGACACATCACATTTTCAAAATGAAAACAGAGCTGTTTTTTACAAAGTGCCTAGCTGTGGATTTTGGCTTCTAGCTCAGTCATCACCTTGGGAAACCTAGCAAACCTGCACATTTTTGAAAACTAGACACCTAGGGGAATCCGAGATGGGGTGACTTGTGGGGCTCTGGCCAGGTTCTGTTACCCAGAATCCTTTGCAAACCTCAAATTCTTGCCCAAAAACACTTTTTCTTTCTCATTTCGGTGACAGAAAGTACTGGAATCTGAGAGGAGCCACAAATTTCCTTCTACTCAGCGTTCCCCAAGACTCCCGATAAAAATGATACCTCACTTGTGTGGGTAGGCCTACCGCCCACAACAGGAAATGCCCCAAAACACAACATGGACACATTACATTTTCAGAAAGAAAACAGTTCTGTTTTTTGACATAGTGCCTAGCTGTGGATTTTGGACTCTAGCTCAGCCAGCACTTTGGGAAACCGAGCAATCCTGCACATTTTTAAAAACTAGACACCTAGAAGAATCCAATATGGGGTGACTTGTGGGGCTCTGACCAGGTTCTGTTACCCAGAACCCTTTGCCAACCTCAAAATTTGGCCAAATAAACACTTTTCCCTTGTCATTTCGGTGACAGAACGTATTGGAGAATGAGAGTAGCCACAAATTTCCTTCTACACAGCTTTCACCCATGTCTCCCAATAAAAATGGTACCTCATTTGTGTGGGTAGGCCTAGCGCCCACTACAGGAAATGCCCCAAAACACAACGTGGACCCATCACATTTTCAGAAAGAAAACAGAGCTGTTTTTTACAAAGTGCCTTGCTGTGGATTTTGGCCTCTAGCTCAGTCGGCACCTTGGGAAAACTAGCAAACCTGTCAATTTTTGCAAACTAGACACCTAGGGGAATACAACATGGGGTGACTTGTGGGTCTCTGACCAGGTTCTGTTACCCAGAATCCTTTGCAAACCTCAAAATTTGGCGAATAAAACACTTTTCCATTGTCATTTCGGTGACAGAAAGTACTGGAATCTGAGAGGAGCCACAAATTTCCTTCCACCCAACGTTCACCCAAGTCTCCCAATAAAAATGGTTCCTCAATTCTGTGGGTAGGCCTAGCACCCGTGACAGGAAATGCCCCAAAACACAACGTGGACACATCACATTTTCAGAAAGAAAACAGAGCTGTTTTTTACAAAGTGCCTAGCTGTGGATTTTGGCCTTTAGCTCAGCCGGCACTTGGGGAAACCTAGAAAACCTGCACATTTTTGAAAACGAGACACCTAGGGGAAACCAAGATGGGGTGCCTTGTGGGGCTCTGACCAGGTTCTGTTACCCAGAATCCTTTGCAAACCTCATAATTTGTCCAAAAAAACACTTTTTCCTTGTCATTTTGGTGACAGAAAGTACTGGAATCTGAGAGGAGCCACAAATTTCCTTCCACCCAGGGTTCCCCCAAGTCTCCCGATAAAAATTGTACCTCACCTGTGTGGGTAGGCCCAGCGCCCGTGACAGGAAATGCCCCAAAACACAACATGGACACACCACATTTTCAGAAAAAAACAGAGCTGTTTTTTTACAACGTGCCGTGATGTGGATTTTGGCCTCTAGCTCAGCCGGCACCTTGAGAAACCTAGCAAACGTGCACATTTTTTAAAACTAGACACCTAGGGGAATCCAAATTGGGCTGACTTGTGGGCTCTGACCAGGTTCTGTTACCCAGAATCCTTTGCAAACCTCAAAATGTGGCCAAAAAAAACACCTTTTCCTCTGATTTTGGTGACAGGAAGTTCTGGAATCTGAGAGGAGCCACAAATTTCCTTCCACCCAACGTTTCCCCAAGTCTCCCAATAATATTGGTACCTCACTTTTGTGGGTAGGCCTAGCGCCCGTGACAGGCAATGCCCCAAAACACAGCATGGACACATCACATTTTCAGTAAGAAAACAGAGCTGTTTTATACAAAATGCATAGCTGTGGATTTTGGCCTCTAGCTCAGAAAGCACCTGGGGAAATCTACCAAACCTGTGCATTTTTGAAAACTGGACACCTAGGGGAATCCAACATGGGGTGACTTGTGGGGCTCTGACCAGGTTCTGTTACCCAGAATCCGTTTCAATTCTCAAAAGTCGGCCAGAAAAACACTTTTTTCTGTCATTTCGGTGACAGAAAGTTCTGGAATCTGAGAGGAGCCACACATTTCCTTCCGCCCAAGTCTCCCAATAAAAATGGTACCTCACTTGTGTGGGTATGCCTAGCGTCCGCGACAGGAAATGCCCAAAAACACAACGTGGACACATCACATTTTCAGAAAGAAAACAGAGCTGTTTTTTACAAAGTGCCTAGCTGTGGATTTTGGCCTCTAGCTCAGCCGGCAGTTGGGGAAACCTAGAAAACCTGCACTTTTTGAAAACGAGATACATAGGGGAAACCAAGATAGGGTGACTTGTGGGGCTCTGACCAGGTTCTGTTACCCAGAATCGTTTGCAAACCTCGAAATTTGGCCAAAAAGACACTTTTCCCTTGTCGTTTCGGTGACAGAAAGTACTGCAGTCTGTGAGAAGACACGAATTTCCTTCTACCCAGCTTTCACCCAAGTCTCCCGATAAAAATGGTACCTCACTTGTGTGGGTAGGCCTAGCGCCCGCAACAGGAAATGCCCCAAAACACAACGTGACCCATAACATTTTCAGAAAGAAAACAGAGCTGTTTTTTACAAAGTGCCTCGCTGTGGATTTTGGCTTCTAGCTCAGTCGGCACCTCGGGAAACCTACCAAACCTGTCCATTTTTCAAAACTAGACACTTAGGGGAATCCAATATGGGGTGACTAGGGGGGCGCTG
Source organism: Pleurodeles waltl (assembly GCF_031143425.1). Classification (NCBI taxonomy): domain Eukaryota; kingdom Metazoa; phylum Chordata; class Amphibia; order Caudata; family Salamandridae; genus Pleurodeles; species Pleurodeles waltl. The sequence continues at coordinate 1,399,652,114 of NC_090440.1, read as the reverse complement.
ACCAGTTTCTGTTACCCAGAATCCTTTGCAAACCTCAAACTTTTGCCAAAAAAACACGTTTTCCTTGTCGTATCGGTGACAGAAAGTTCTGGAATATGAGAGGAGCCACGAATTCCCTACCAATCAGCATTCCCCCAAGTCTCCTGATAAGAATGGTACCTCACTTGTGTGGGTAGACCTAGCGCCCGCAACAGGAAATGCCCCAAAACACAACGTGGACACATCACATTTTCAGAAACAAAACAGAGCTGTTCTTTTATAAAGTGCCTAGCTGTGGATTTTGGCCTCTAGCTCATCCGGCACTTTGGGAAACCTAGCAATCCTACACATTTTTAAAAACTAGACACCTAGGAGAATCCAATATGGGGTGACTTATGGGGCTCGGACCAGGGTCTGTTACCCAGAACCCTTTGCAAACCTCAAAATTTTGCCAAAAAAACACATTTTCCTTGCTGTTTCAGTGACAGATAGTACTGGAATATGAGAGGAGCCACGAATTCCCTTCCAATCAGCGTTCCCCCAAGTCTCCTGATAAGAATGGTACCTCACTTGTGTGGGTAGGCCCAGCGCCTGCCACAGGAAATGCCCCAAAACACAACATGGACGCACCACATTTTCAGAAAGAAAACAGAGCTGTTTTTTTACAAAGTGCTGTGCTGTGTATTTTGGCATCTAGCTCAGCCGGCACCTTGAGAACCCTAGCAAACCTGCACATTTTTTAAAACTAGACACCTAGGGGAATCCAAGATGGGGTGACTTGTGGGGCGCTGGCCAGGTTCTGTTACCCAGAATCCTTTGCAAACCTCAAAATTTTGCCAAAAAAAACACTTTTTTATGGTCATTTCGGTGACAGAAAGTACTGGAATCTGAGAGGAGCCACAAATTTCCTTCTACTCAGCGTTCCCCCAAAAGTCCCGATAAAAATGGTACCTCACTTGTGTGGGTAGGCCCAGCGCATGCCAGAGGAAATGCCCAAAAACCCAACATGGACACACCACATTTTCAGGAAGAAAACAGAGCTGTTTGTTTACAAAGTGCCGTGCTGTGGATTTTGGCATCTAGCTCAGCCGGCACCTTGAGAAACCTAGCAAACCTGCACATTTTTTAAAACTAGACACCTAGGGGAATCCAAGATGGGGTGACTTGTGGGGCGCTGGCCAGGTTCTGTTACCCAGAACCCTTTGCAAACCTCAAAATCTTGCCAAAAAAACACATTTTCCTTGCTGTTTCAGTGACAGATAGTACTGGAATATGAGAGGAGCCACGAATTCCCTTCCAATCAGCGTTCCCCCAAGTCTCCTGATAAGAATGGTACCTCACTTGTGTGGGTAGGCCCAGCGCCTGCCACAGGAAATGCCCCAAAACACAACATGGACACACCACATTTTCAGAAAGAAAACAGAGCTGTTTTTTTACAAAGTGCTGTGCTGTGTATTTTGGCATCTAGCTCAGCCGGCACCTTGAGAACCCTAGCAAACCTGCACATTTTTTAAAACTAGACACCTAGGGGAATCCAAGATGGGGTGACTTGTGGGGCGCTGGCCAGGTTCTGTTACCCAGAATCCTTTGCAAACCTCAAAATTTTGCCAAAAAAAACACTTTTTTATGGTCATTTCGGTGACAGAAAGTACTGGAATCTGAGAGGAGCCACAAATTTCCTTCTACTCAGCGTTCCCCCAAAAGTCCCGATAAAAATGGTACCTCACTTGTGTGGGTAGGCCCAGCGCATGCCAGAGGAAATGCCCAAAAACCCAACATGGACACACCACATTTTCAGGAAGAAAACAGAGCTGTTTGTTTACAAAGTGCCGTGCTGTGGATTTTGGCATCTAGCTCAGCCGGCACCTTGAGAAACCTAGCAAACCTGCACATTTTTTAAAACTAGACACCTAGGGGAATCCAAGATGGGGTGACTTGTGGGGCGCTGGCCAGGTTCTGTTACCCAGAATCCTTTGCAAACCTCACAATTGTACCAAAAAAACACTTTTTTTTTTTGTCATTTCGGTGACAGAAAGTACTGGAATCTGAGAGGAGCTACAAATTTCCTTCTACTCAGCGTTCCCCCAAAAGTCCCGATAAAAATGGTACCTCACTTGTGTGGGTAGGCCTAGCGGCCACGATAGAAAATGCCCCAAAACACAACGTGGACACGTCACATTTTCAGAAAGAAAACAGATCTGTTGTTTTACAAAGTGCCTAGCTGTGGATTTTGGCCTCTAGCTCAGCCGGCACTTTGGGAAACCTAGAAATCCTGCACATTTTTAAAAACTAGACACCTAGGAGAATCCAATATGGGGTGACTTGTGGGACTCTGACCAGGTTCTGTTACCCAGAACCTGGTCGCAAACCTCAAACTTTGGCCAAAAAACACTTTTCCCTTGTCGTTTTGGTGACAGAAAGTACTGCAGTCTGTGAGGAGACACAAATTTCCTTCTACCCAGCTTTCACCCAAGTCTCCCGATAAAAATGGTACCTCACTTGTGTGGGTAGGCCGAGCGCCCGCAACAGGAAATGCCCCAAAACACAACGTAGACCCATACCATTTTCAGAAAGAAAACAGAGCTGTTTTTTACAAAGTGCCTCGCTGTGGATTTTGGCTTCTAGCTCAGTCGGCACCTTGGGAAACCTAGCAAACCTGTCCATTTTTCAAAACTAGACACCTAGGGGAATCCAATATGGGGTGACTTGGGGGGCGCTGACCAGTTTCTGTTACCCAGAATCCTTTGCAAACCTCAAAATTTTGCCAAAAAAACACGTTTTCCTTGTCGTTTCAGTGACAGAAAGTACTGGAATATGAGAGGAGCCACAAATTTCCTTCCACTCAGCGTTCCCCCAAGTCTCCTGATAAAAATGGTACCTCACTTGTGTGGGTAGGCCTAGCGTCCGCGACAGGAAATGCCCCAAAACACAACGTGGACACATCACTTTTTCAGAAAGTAAACAGAGCTGTTTTTTTACAAAGTGCCTAGCTGTGGATTCTGGCCTCTAGCTCAGCCGGCACTTTGGGAAACCTAGCAATCCTGCACATTTTTAAAAACTAGACACCTAGGAGAATCCAATATGGGGTGACTTATGGGGCTCTGACCAGGTTCTGTTACCCAGAACCCTTTGCAAACCTCAAAATTTGAGCAAAAAAACACTTTTCCCTTGTCATTTCGGTGACAGAAAGTACTGGAATCTGAGAGGAGCCACAAATTTCCTTCCACCCAACGTTCACCCAAGTCCCCCAATAACAATGGTTCCTCAATTGTGTGGGTAGGCCTAGCACCCGGAACAGGAAATGCCCTAAAACTCAACGTGGACACATCACATTTTCAAAAAGAAAACAGAGCTGTTTTTTACAAAGTGCCTAGCTGTGGATTTTGGCTTCTAGCTCAGTCATCACCTTGGGAAACCTAGCAAACCTGCACATTTTTTAAAACTAGACACCTAGGGGAATCCAAGATGGGGTGACTTGTGGGGCTCTGGCCAGGTTCTGTTACCCAGAATCCTTTGCAAACCTCAAATTCTTGCCAAAAAACACTTTTTCCTTCTCATTTCGGTGACAGAAAGTACTGGAATCTGAGAGGAGCCACAAATTTCCTTCTACTCAGCGTTCCGCAAGACTCCCGATAAAAATGATACCTCACTTGTGTGGGTAGGCCTACCGCCCACAACAGGAAATGCCCCAAAACACAACATGGACACATTACATTTTCAGAAAGAAAACAGTTCTGTTTTTTGACATAGTGCCTAGCTGTGGATTTTGGACTCTAGCTCAGCCAGCACTTTGGGAAACCGAGCAATCCTGCACATTTTTAAAAACTAAACACCTAGAAGAATCCAATATGGGGTGACTTGTGGGGCTCTGACCAGGTTCTGTTACCCAGAACCCTTTGCCAACCTCAAAATTTGGCCAAATAAACACTTTTCCCTTGTCATTTCGGTGACAGAACGTATTGGAGAATGAGAGTAGCCACAAATTTCCTTCTACACAGCTTTCACCCATGTCTCCCAATAAAAATGGTACCTAATTTGTGTGGGTAGGCCTAGCGCCCACTACAGGAAATGCCCCAAAACACAACGTGGACCCATCACATTTTCAGAAAGAAAACAGAGCTGTTTTTTACAAAGTGCCTTGCTGTGGATTTTGGCCTCTAGCTCAGTCGGCACCTTGGGAAAACTAGCAAACCTGTCCATTTTTGCAAACTAGACACCTAGGGGAATACAACATGGGGTGACTTGTGGGTCTCTGACCAGGTTCTGTTACCCAGAACCCTTTGCAAACCTCAAAATTTGGCGAATAAAACACTTTTCCATTGTCATTTCGGTGACAGAAAGTACTGGAATCTGAGAGGAGCCACAAATTTCCTTCCACCCAACGTTCACCCAAGTCTCCCAATAAAAATGGTTCCTCAATTGTGTGGGTAGGCCTAGCACCCGGAACAGGAAATGCCCCAAAACTCAACGTGGACACATCACATTTTCAAAATGAAAACAGAGCTGTTTTTTACAAAGTGCCTAGCTGTGGATTTTGGCTTCTAGCTCAGTCATCACCTTGGGAAACCTAGCAAACCTGCACATTTTTTAAAACTAGACACCTAGGGGAATCCAACATGGGGTGACTTGTGGGGCTCTGGCCAGGTTCTGTTACCCAGAATCCTTTGCAAACCTCAAATTCTTGCCCAAAAACACTTTTTCTTTCTCATTTCGGTGACAGAAAGTACTGGAATCTGAGAGGAGCCACAAATTTCCTTCTACTCAGCGTTCCCCAAGACTCCCGATAAAAATGGTACCTCACTTGTGTGGGTAGGCCTACCGCCGACAACAGGAAATGCCCCAAAACACAACATGGACACATTACATTTTCAGAAAGAAAACAGTTCTGTTTTTTGACATAGTGCCTAGCTGTGGATTTTGGACTCTAGCTCAGCCAGCACTTTGGGAAACCGAGCAATCCTGCACATTTTTAAAAACTAGACACCTAGAAGAATCCAATATGGGGTGACTTGTGGGCTCTGACCAGGTTCTGTTACCCAGAACCCTTTGCCAACCTCAAAATTTGGCCAAATAAACACTTTTCCCTTGTCATTTCGGTGACAGAACGTATTGGAGAATGAGAGTAGCCACAAATTTCCTTCTACACAGCTTTCACCCATGTCTCCCAATAAAAATGGTTCCTCATTTGTGTGGGTAGGCCTAGCGTCCGCGACAGGAAATGCCCCAAAACACAACGTGGACACATCACTTTTTCAGAAAGTAAACAGAGCTGTTTTTTTACAAAGTGCCTAGCTGTGGATTCTGGCCTCTAGCTCAGCCGGCACTTTGGGAAACCTAGCAATCCTGCACATTTTTAAAAACTAGACACCTAGGAGAATCCAATATGGGGTGACTTATGGGGCTCTGACCAGGTTCTGTTACCCAGAACCCTTTGCAAACCTCAACATTTGAGCAAAAAAACACTTTTCCCTTGTCATTTCGGTGACAGAAAGTACTGGAATCTGAGAGGAGCCACAAATTTCCTTCCACCCAACGTTCACCCAAGTCCCCCAATAAAAATGGTTCCTCAATTGTGTGGGTAGGCCTAGCACCCGGAACAGGAAATGCCCTAAAACTCAACGTGGACACATCACATTTTCAAAAAGAAAACAGAGCTGTTTTTTACAAAGTGCCTAGCTGTGGATTTTGGCTTCTAGCTCAGTCATCACCTTGGGAAACCTAGCAAACCTGCACATTTTTGAAAACTAGACACCTAGGGGAATCCAAGATGGGGTGACTTGTGGGGCTCTGGCCAGGTTCTGTTACCCAGAATCCTTTGCAAACCTCAAATTCTTGCCAAAAAACACTTTTTCCTTCTCATTTCGGTGACAGAAAGTGCTGGAATCTGAGAGGAGCCACAAATTTCCTTCTACTCAGCGTTCCCCAAGACTCCCGATAAAAATGATACCTCACTTGTGTGGGTAGGCCTACCGCCCACAACAGGAAATGCCCTAAAACTCAACGTGGACACATCACATTTTCAAAAAGAAAACAGAGCTGTTTTTTACAAAGTGCCTAGCTGTGGATTTTGGCTTCTAGCTCAGTCATCACCTTGGGAAACCTAGCAAACCTGCACATTTTTAAAAACTAGACACCTAGAAGAATCCAATATGGGGTGACTTGTGGGGCTCTGACCAGGTTCTGTTACCCAGAACCCTTTGCCAACCTCAAAATTTGGCCAAATAAACACTTTTCCCTTGTCATTTCGGTGACAGAACGTATTGGAGAATGAGAGGAGCCACAAATTTCCTTCTACACAGCTTTCACCCATGTCTCCCAATAAAAATGGTACCTCATTTGTGTGGGTAGGCCTAGCGCCCACTACTGGAAATGCCCCAAAACACAACGTGGACCCATCACATTTTCAGAAAGAAAACAGAGCTGTTTTTTACAAAGTGCCTTGCTGTGGATTTTGGCCTCTAGCTCAGTCGGCACCTTGGGAAAACTAGCAAACCTGTCCATTTTTGCAAACTAGACACCTAGGGGAATACAACATGGGGTGACTTGTGGGTCTCTGACCAGGTTCTGTTACCCAGAACCCTTTGCAAACCTCAAAATTTGGCAAATAAAACACTTTTCCATTGTCATTTCGGTGACAGAAAGTACTGGAATCTGAGAGGAGCCACAAATTTCCTTCCACCCAACGTTCACCCAAGTCTCCCAATAAAAATGGTTCCTCAATTGTGTGGGTAGGCCTAGCACCCGGAACAGGAAATGCCCCAAAACTCAACGTGGACACATCACATTTTCAAAAAGAAAACAGAGCTGTTTTTTACAAAGTGCCTAGCTGTGGATTTTGGCTTCTAGCTCAGTCATCACCTTGGGAAACCTAGCAAACCTGCACATTTTTGAAAACTAGACACCTAGGGGAATCCAACATGGGGTGACTTGTGGGGCTCTGGCCAGGTTCTGTTACCCAGAATCCTTTGCAAACCTCAAATTCTTGCCCAAAAACACTTTTTCTTTCTCATTTCGGTGACAGAAAGTACTGGAATCTGAGAGGAGCCACAAATTTCCATCTACTCAGCGTTCCCCAAGACTCCCGATAAAAATGATACCTCACTTGTGTGGGTAGGCCTACCGCCGACAACAGGAAATGCCCCAAAACACAACATGGACACATCACATTTTCAGAAGGAAAACAGATCTGTTTTTTGACATAGTGCCTAGCTGTGGATTTTGGCCTCTAGCTCAGCCAGCACTTTGGGAAACCGAGCAATCCTGCACATTTTTAAAAACTAGACACCTAGAAGAATCCAATATGGGGTGACTTGTGGTGCTCTGACCAGGCTATGTTACCCAGAACCCTTTGCCAACCTCAAAATTTGGCCAAATAAACACTTTTCCCTTGTCATTTCGGTGACAGAACGTACTGGAGAATGAGAGGAGCCACAAATTTCCTTCTACCCAGCTTTCACCCAAGTCTCCCAATAAAAATGGTACCTCATTTGTGTGGGTAGGCCTAGCGCCCACTACAGGAAATGCCCCAAAACACAACGTGGACTCATCACATTTTCAGAAAGAAAACAGAGCTGTTTTTTACAAAGTGCCTTGCTGTGGATTTTGGCCTCTAGCTCAGTCGGCACCTTGGGAAAACTAGCAAACCTGTCCATTTTTGCAAACTAGACACCTAGGGGAATACAACATGGAGTGACTTCTGGGTCTCTGACCAGGTTCTGTTACCCAGAACCCTTTGCAAACCTCAAAATTTGGCGAAAAAAACACTTTTCCCTTGTCATTTTGGTGACAGAAAGTACTGGAATCTGAGAGGAGCCACAAATTTCCTTCCACCCAACGTTCACCCAAGTCTCCCAATAAAAATGGTACCTCAATTGTGTGGGTAGGCCTAGCACCCGGAACAGGAAATGCCCCAAAACTCAACGTGGACACATCACATTTTCAAAAAGAAAACAGAGCTGTTTTTTACAAAGTGCCTAGCTGTAGATTTTGGCGCCTAGCTCAGTCGTCATCTTGGGAAACCTAGCAAACCTGCACACTTTTTTAAACTAGACACCTAGGGGAATCCAAGATGGGGTGACTTGTGGGGCTCTGGCCAGGTTCTGTTACCCAGAATCCTTTGCAAACCTCAAATTCTTGCCAAAAAAACACTTTTTCCTTGTCATTTCGGTGACAGAAAGTGATGGAATATGAGAGGAGCCACAAATTTCCTTCTACTCAGCGTTCCCCCAGGACTCCCGATAAAAATGGTACCTCACTTGTGTGGGTAGGCCTAGCGCCCGCGACAGGAAATGCCCCAAAACACAACGTGGACACATCACATTTTCAGAAAGAAAACAGAGCTGTTTTTTTTACAAAGTGCCTAGCTGTGGATTTTGGCCTCTATCTCAGCCGGCACTTTGGGAAACCTAGCAATCCTGCACATTTTTAAAAACTAGACACCTAGGGGAATCTAATATGGGGTGACTTGTGGGGCTCTGATCAGGTTTTGTTACCCAGAACCCTTTGCAAACCTCAAAATGTGGCCAAGAAAACACTTTTTCCTCTCATTTCGGTGACAGAAAGTTCTGGAATCCTAGAGGAGCCACAAATTTCCTTCCACCCAGCGTTCCCCCTTGTCTCTTGATAAAAATGGTACCTCACTTGTGTGGGTAGGCCTACCGCCCACAACAGGAAATGCCCCAAAACACAACATGGACACATCACATTTTCAGAAAGAAAACAGATCTGTTTTTTGACATAGTGCCTAGCTGTGGATTTTGGCCTCTAGCTCAGCCAGCACTTTGGGAAACCGAGCAATCCTGCACATTTTTAGAAACTAGACACCTAGAAGAATCCAATATGGGGTGACTTGTGGGGCTCTGACCAGGTTCTGTTACCCAGAATCCTTTGCAAACCTCAAAATTTGGCGAAAAAAACACTTTTCCCTTGTCATTTTGGTGACAGAAAGTACTGGAATCTGAGAGGAGCCACAAATTTCCTTCCACCCAACGTTCACCCAAGTCTCCCAATAAAAATGGTACCTCAATTGTGTGGGTAGGCCTAGCACCCGGAACAGGAAATGCTCCAAAACTCAACGTGGACACATCACATTTTCAAAAAGAAAACAGAGCTGTTTTTTACAAAGTGCCTAGCTGTGGATTTTGGCGTCTAGCTCAGTCGTCATCTTGGGAAACCTAGCAAACCTGCAAATTTTTTTAAACTAGACACCTAGGGGAATCCAAGATGGGGTGACTTGTGGGGCTCTGGCCAGGTTCTGTTACCCAGAATCCTTTGCAAACCTCAAATTCTTGCCGAAAAAACACTTTTTCCTTGTCATTTCGGTGACAGAAAGTACTGGAATATGAGAGGAGCCACAAATTTCCTTCTACTCAGCGTTCCCCTAAGACTCCCGATAAAAATGGTACCTCACTTGTGTGGGTAGGCCTAGCGCCCGCGACAGGAAATGCCCCAAAACACAACGTGGACACATCAAATTTTACAAAGTGCCTAGCTGTGGATTTTGGCCTCTATCTCAGCCGGCTCTTCGGGAAACCTAGCAATCCTGCACATTTTTAAAAACTAGACACCTAGGGGAATCTAATATGGGGTGACTTGTGGGGCTCTGATCAGGTTCTGTTACCCAGAACCCTTTGCGAACCTCAAAATGTGGCCAAGAAAACACTTTTTCCTCTCATTTCAGTGACAGAAAGTTCTGGAATCCTAGAGGAGCCACAAATTTCCTTCCACCCAGTGTTCCCCTAAGTCTCCTGATAAGAATGGTACCTCACTTGTGTGGGTAGGCCTAGCGCCCACAACAGGAAATGCCCCAAGACAAAACATGGTCACACCACATTTTCAGAAAGAAAACAGAGCTGTTTTTTACAAAGTGCCTAGCTTTGGATTTTGGCCTCTAGCTCAGCCAGTACCTGGGGAAACCTAGCACACCTGCACATTTTTGAAAACTAGACACCCAGGGGAATCCAAGATGGAGTGACATGTGGGGCTCTGACCAGGTTCTGTTACCCAGAATCCTTTGCAAACCTCAACATTTTGCCAAAAAACACTTTTTCCTTGTCATTTCGGTGACAGAAAGTACTGGAATCTGAGAGGAGCCACAAATTTTCTTCCACCCAGTGTTCCCCCAAGTCTCCTGATAAGAATGGTACCTCAATTGTGTGGGTAGGCCTAGCGCCCGCAACAGGAAATGCCCAAAACACAACGTTGACACATCACATTTTCAGAAACAAAACAGAGCTGTCTTTTTACAAAGTGCCTAGCTGTGGATTATGGCCTCATGCTCAGCCGCCATTTTGGGAAACCTAGCAATCCTGCACATTTTTTAAAATTAGACACCTAGGAGAATCCAATATGGGGTGACTTATGGGGCTCTGACCAGGTTCTGTTACCCAGAACCCTTTGCAAACCTCAAAATTTGGCCCAAAAAACACTTTTCCCTTGTCATTTCGGTGACAGAAAGTACTGGAATCTGAGAGGAGCCACAAATTTCCTTCCACCCAGCGTTCACCCAAGTCTCCCAATAAAAATGGTACCTCAATTGTGTGGGTAGGCCTAGCACCCGCGACAGGAAATGCCCCAAAACACAACGTAGACACATCACATTTTCAAAGAGAAAACAGAGCTGTTTTTTACAAACTGCCTAGCTGTGGATTTTGGCTTCTAGCTCAGTCGTCACCTTGGGAAACCTAGCAAACCTGCGCATTTTTGAAAACTAGACACCTAGGGGAATCCAAGATGGAGTGACTTTTGGGGCTCTCACCAGGTTCTGTTACCCAGAACCCTTTGCAAACCTCAAAATTTGGCCACAAAAACACATTTCCCTTGTCATTTTGGTGACAGAAACTACTGGAATCTGAGAGGAGCCACAAATTTCCTTCCACCCAGCGTTGACCCAAGTCTCCCAATAAAAATGGTACCTCAATTTTGTGTGTAGGCCTAGCACCCGCGACAGGAAATGCCCCAAAACACAACGTGGACACATCACATTTTCTGAAAGAAAACAGAGCTGTTTTTTACAAAGTGCCTCACTGTGGATTTTGGCTTCTAGCTCAGTCTGCACCTTGGGAAACCTAGGAAACCTGTCCATTTTTGCAAACTAGACACCAAGGGGAATCCAATATGGGGTGACTTGTTGGGCTCTGATCAGTTTCTGTTACCCAGAATCCTTTGCAAACCTCAAACTTTTGCCAAAAAAAAAAACGTGTTCCTTGTCATTTCGGTGACAGAAAGTACTGGAATCTGAGAGGAGCCACAAATTTCCTTCCACCCAGTGTTCCCCCAAGTCTCCTGATAAGAATGGTACCTCACTTGTGTGGGTAGGCCTAGCGCCCGCAACAGGAAATGCCCCAAAACACAACGTTGACACATCACATTTTCAGAAACAAAACAGAGCTGTCTTTTTACAAAGTGCCTACCTGTGGATTATGGCCTCATGCTCAGCCGCCATTTTGGGAAACCTAGCAATCCTGCACATTTTTTAAAATTAGACACCTAGGAGAATCCAATATGGGGTGACTTATGGGGCTCTGACCAGGTTCTGTTACCCAGAACCCTTTGCAAACCTCAAAATTTGGCCAAAAAAAAACTTTTCCCTTGTCATTTCGGTGACAGAAAGTACTGGAATCTGAGAGGAGCCACAAATTTCCTTCCACCCAGCGTTCAACCAAGTCTCCCAATAAAAATGGTACCTCAATTGTGTGGGTACGCCTAGCACCCGCGACAGGAAATGCCCCAAAACACAACGTAGACACATCACATTTTCAAAAAGAAAACAGCTGTTTTTTACAAACTGCCTAGCTGTGGATTTTGGCTTCTAGCTCAGTCGTCACCTTGGGAAACCTAGCAAACCTGCGCATTTTTGAAAACTAGACACCTAGGGGAATCCAAGATGGAGTGACTTTTGGGGCTCTCACCAGGTTCTGTTACCCAGAACCCTTTGCAAACCTCAAAATTTGGCCACAAAAACACATTTCCCTTGTCATTTTGGTGACAGAAACTACTGGAATCTGAGAGGAGCCACAAATTTCCTTCCACCCAGCGTTGACCCAAGTCTCCCAATAAAAATGGTACCTCAATTTTGTGGGTAGGCCTAGCACCCGCGACAGGAAATGCCCCAAAACACAACGTGGACACATCACATTTTCTGAAAGAAAACAGAGCTGTTTTTTACAAAGTGCCTCACTGTGGATTTTGGCTTCTAGCTCAGTCTGCACCTTGGGAAACGTAGGAAACCTGTCCATTTTTGCAAAATAGACACCAAGGGGAATCCAATATGGGGTGACTTGTTGAGCTCTGACCAGTTTCTGTTAACCAGAATCCTTTGCAAACCTCAAACTTTTGCCAAAAAAAAAACGTTTTCCTTGTCATTTCGGTGACAGAAAGTACCGGAATATGAGAGGAGCCACAAATTTCCTTCCACTCAGCGTTCCCCCAAGTCTCCTGATAAAAATGGTACCTCACTTGTGTGGGTAGGCCTAGCGCCCACGACAGGAAATGCCCCAAAACACAACGTGGACACATCACTTTTTCAGAAAGAAAACAGAGCTGTTTTTTTACAAAGTGCCTAGCTGTGGATTCTGGCCTCTAGCTCAGCTGGCACTTTGGGAAAGCTAGCAATCCTGCACATTTTTAAAAACTAGACACCTAGGAGAATCCAATATGGGGTGACTTATGGGGCTCTGACCAGGTTCTGTTACCCAGAACCCTTTGCAAACCTCAAAATTTGGCCAAAAAAACACTTTTCCCTTGTCATTTCGGTGACAGAAAGTACTGGAATCTGAGAGGAGCCACAAATTTCCTTCCACCCAACGTTCACCCAAGTCTCCCAATAAAAATGGTTCCTCAATTGTGTGGGTAGGCCTAGCACTCGGAACAGGAAATGCCCCAAAACTCAACGTGGACACATCACATTTTCAAAAAGAAAACAGAGCTGTTTTTTACAAAGTGCCTAGCTGTGGATTTTGGCTTCTAGCTCAGTCATCACCTTGGGAAACCTAGCAAACCTGCACATTTTTTAAAACTAGACACCTAGGGGAATCCAAGATGGGGTGACTTGTGGGGCTCTGGCCAGGTTCTGTTATCCAGAATCCTTTGCAAACCACAAATTCTTGCCAAAAAAACACTCTTTCCTTGTCATTTCAGTGACAGAAAGTTCTGGAATCTGAGAGGAGCCACAAATTTCCTTCCACCCAGTGTTCCCCCAAGTCTCCTGATAAAAATGGTACCTCACTTGTGTGGGTAGGCCTAGTGCCCGCGACAGGACATGCCCCAAAACACAACGTGGACACATCACATTTTCAGAAAGAAAACAGAGCTGTTTTTTTTAGAAAGTGCCTAGCTGTAAGTTTGGCCTCTAGCTCAGCCGCCACTTTGGGAAAACTAGCAATCCTGCACATTTTTAAAAACTAGACACCTAGGGGAATCCAATATGGGGTGACTTGTGGGGTTCTGACCAGGTTCTGTTACCCAGAACCCTTTGCAAACCTCAACATTTTGCCAAGAAAACACTTTTTCCTCTCATATCGGTGACAGAAAATTCTGGAATCGTAGAGGAGACACAAATTTCCTTCCACCCAACGTTCCCCCTCATCTCTTGATAAAAATTGTACCTCACTTGTGTGGGTAGGCCTAGCGCCCGCTACAGGGAATACCTCAAAACAAAACATGGACACACCACATTTTCAGAAAGAAAACAGAGCTGTTTTTTACAAAGTGCCTAGCTTTGGATTTTGGCCTCTATCTCAGCCAGCACGTGGGAAACCTAGCAAACCTGCGCATTTTTTAAAATCAGACACCTAGGGGAATCCAAGATGGAGTGACATGTGGGGCTCTGACCAGGTTCTGTTACCCACAATCCTTTGCAAACCTCAAAGTTTTGCCAAAAACACTTTTTCCTTGTCATTTCGGTGACAAAAAGTACTGGAATCTGAGAGGAGCCACAAATTTCCTTCCACCCAGCGTTCTCCCAAGTATCCCAATAACAATGGTACCTCAATTGTGTGGGTAGGCCTAGCACCCGGAACAGGAAATGCCCGAAAACACAACGTGGACACATCACATTTTCAAAAAGAAAACAGAGCTGTTTTTTACAAAGTGCCTAGCTGTGGATTTTGCCTTCTAGCTCAGTCGTCACCTTGTGAAACCTAGCAAACCTGCACATTTTTAAAAACTAGACAGCTAGGGGAATCCAAGATGTGGTGACTTATGGGGCTCTGGCCAGGTTCTGTTACCCAGAATCCTTTGCAAACCTCAAATTCTTGCCAAAAAACACTTTTTCCTTCTCATTTCGGTGACAGAACGTACTGGAGAATGAGAGGAGCCACAAATTTCCTTCTACCCAGCTTTCACCCAAGTCTCCCAATAAAAATGGTACCTCACTTGTGTGGGTAGGCCTAGCGCCCACTACAGGAAATGCCCCAAAACACAACATGGACCCATCACATTTTCAGAAAGAAAACAGAGCTGTTTTTTACAAAGTGCCTTGCTGTGGATTTTGGCCTCTAGCTCAGTCGGCACCTTGGGAAAACTAGCAAACCTGTCCATTTTTGCAAACTAGACACCTAGGGGAATACAACATGGGGTGACTTGTGGGTCTCTGACCAGGTTCTGTTACCCAGAACCCTTTGCAAACCTCAAAACTTGGCGAAAAAAACACTTTTCCCTTGTCATTTTGGTGACAGAAAGTACTGGAATCTGAGAGGAGCCACAAATTTCCTTCCACCCAACGTTCACCCAAGTCTCCCAATAAAAATGGTACCTCAATTGTGTGGGTAGGCCTAGCACCCGGAACAGGAAATGCCCCAAAACTCAACGTGGACACATCACATTTTCAAAAAGAAAACAGAGCTGTTTTTTACAAAGTGCCTAGCTGTGGATTTTGGCTTCTAGCTCAGTCGTCATCTTGGGAAACCTAGCAAACCTGCACATTTTTTAAAACTAGACACCTAGAGGAATCCAAGATGGGGTGACTTGTGGGGCTCTGGCCAGGTTCTGTTACCCAGAATCCTTTGCAAACCTCAAATTCTTGCCAAAAAAACACTTTTTCCTTGTCATTTCGGTGACAGAAAGTACTGGAATATGAGAGGAGCCACAAATTTCCTTCTACTCAGCGTTCCCCCAAGACTCCCGATAAAAATGGTACCTCACTTGTGTGGGTAGGCCTAGCGGCCGCGACAGGAGATGCCCCAAAACACAACGTGGACACATCACATTTTCAGAAAGAAAACAGAGCTGTATTTTTTACAAAGTGCCTAGCTGTGGATTTTGGCCTCTAGCTCAGCCGGCACTTTGGGAAACCTAGCAATCCTGCACATTTTTAAAAACTAGACACCTAGGGGAATATAATATGGGGTGACTTGTGAGGCTCTGATCAGGTTCTGTTACCCAGAACCCTTTGCAAACCTCAAAATGTGGACAAAAAAAACACTTTTTCCTCTCATTTCGGTGACAGAAAGTTCTGGAATCCTAGAGGAGCCACAAATGTCCTTCCACCCAGCGTTCCCCCTTGTCTCTTGATAAAAATGGTACCTCACTTGTGTGGGTACGCCTACCGCCCACAACAGGAAATGCCCCAAGACAAAACATGGTCACACCACATTTTCAGAAAGAAAACAGAGCTGTTTTTTACAAAGTGCCTAGCTTTGGATTTTGGCCTCTAGCTCAGCCAGTACCTGGGGAAACCTAGCAAACCTGCACATTTTTTAAAACTAGACACCTAGGGGAATCCAAGATGGAGTGACATGTGGGGCTCTGACCAGGTTCTGTTACCCAGAACCCTTTGCAAACCTCAAAATTTGGCCAAAAAAACACTTTTCCCTTGTCATTTCGGTGACAGAAAGTACTGGAATCTGAGAGGAGCCACAAATTTCCTTCCACCCAACGTTCACCCAAGTCTCCCAATAAAAATGGTTCATAAATTGTGTGGGTAGGCCTAGCACCCGGAACAGGAAATGCCCCGAAACTCAACGTGGACACATCACATTTTCAAAAAGAAAACAGAGCTGTTTTTTACAAAGTGCCTAGCTGTGGATTTTGGCTTCTAGCTCAGTCATCACCTTGGGAAACCTAGCAAACCTGCACATTTTTGAAAACTAGACACCTAGGGGAATCCAACATGGGGTGACTTGTGGGGCTCTGGCCAGGTTCTGTTACCCAGAATCCTTTGCAAACCTCAAATTTTTGCCACAAAAACACTTTTTCCTTGTCATTTCAGTGACAGAAAGTTCTGGAATCTGAGAGGAGCCACAAATGTCCTTCCACCCAGTGTTCCCCCAAGTCTCCTGATAAAAATGGTACCTCACTTGTGTGGGTAGGCCTAGCGCCCACGACAGGACATGCCCCAAAACACAACGTGGACACATCACATTTTCAGAAAGAAAACAGAGCTGTTTTTTTTAGAAAGTGCCTAGCTGTAAGTTTGGCCTCTAGCTCAGCCGGCACTTTGGGAAAACTAGCAATCCTGCACATTTTTAAAAACTAGACACCTAGGGGAATCCAATATGGGGTGACTTGTGGGGCTCTGACCAGGTTCTGTTACCCAGAACCCTTTGCAAACCTGAACATTTGGCCAAGAAAACACTTTTTCCTCTCATTTCGGTGACAGAAAGTTCTGGAATCTTAGAGGAGACACAAATTTCCTTCCACCCAACGTTCCCCCTCATCTCTTGATAAAAATTGTACCTCACTTGTGTGGGTAGGCCTGGCGCCCGCTACAGGGAATACCTCAAAACAAAACATGGACACACCACATTTTCAGAAAGAAAACAGAGCTGTTTTTTACAAAGTGCCTAGCTTTGGATTTTGGCCTCTATCTCAGCCAGCACGTGGGAAACCTAGCAAACCTGGGCATTTTTTAAAACCAGACACCTAGGGGAATCCAAAATGGAGTGACATGTGGGGCTCTGACCAGGTTCTGTTACCCACAATCCTTTGCAAACCTCAAAGTTTTGCCCAAAACACTTTTTCCTTGTCATTTCGGTGACAGAAAGTACTGGAATCTGAGAGGAGCCACAAATTTCCTTCCACCCAGCGTTCTCCCAAATCTCCCAATAAAAATGGTACCTCAATTGTGTGGGTAGGCCTAGCACCCGGAACAGGAAATGCCCCAAAACACAACGTGGACACATCACATTTTCAAAAAGAAAACAGAGCTGTTTTTTACAAAGTGCCTAGCTGTGGATTTTGCCTTCTAGCTCAGTCGTCACCTTGGGAAACCTAGCAAACCTGCGCATTTTTTAAAACTAGACACCTAGGGGAATCCAAGATGCGGTGACTTATGGGGCTCTGGCCAGGTTCTGTTACCCAGAATCCTTTGCAAACCTCAAATTCTTGCCAAAAAACACTTTTTCCTTCTCATTTCGGTGACAGAAAGTACTGGAATCTGAGAGGAGCCACAAATTTCCTTCTACTCAGCGTTCCCCCAAGACTCCCGATAAAAATGATACCTCACTTGTGTGGGTAGGCCTACCGCCCACAACAGGAAAAGCCCCAAAACACAACATGGACACATCACATTTTCAGAAAGAAAACAGATCTGTTTTTTGACATAGTGCCTAGCTGTGGATTTTGGCATCTAGCTCAGCCAGAACTTTGGGAAACCGAGCAATCCTGCACATTTTTAAAAACTAGACACCTAGAAGAATCCAATATGGGGTGACTTGTGGGGCTCTGACCAGGTTCTGTTACCCAGAACCCTTTGCAAACCTCACAATTTGGGGGAAAAAACACTTTTCCCTTGTCATTTTGGTGACAGAAAGTACTGGAATCTGAGAGGAGCCACAAATTTCCTTCCACCCAACGTTCACCCAAGTCTCCCAATAAAAATGGTACCTCAATTGTGTGGGTAGGCCTAGCACCCGGAACAGGAAATGCCCCAAAACTCAACGTGGACACATCACATTTTCAAAAAGAAAACAGAGCTGTTTTTTACAAAGTGCCTAGCTGTGGATTTTGGCGTCTAGCTCAGTCGTCATCTTGAGAAACCTAGCAAACCTGCACATTTTTTAAAACTAGACACCTAGGGGAATCCAAGATGGGGTGACTTGTGGGGCTCTGGCCAGGTTCTGCTACCCAGAATCCTTTGCAAACCTCAAATTCTTGCCAAAAAAACACTTTTTCCTTGTCATTTCGGTGACAGAAAGTACTGGAATATGAGAGGAGCCACAAATGTCCTTCTACTCAGCGTTCCCCCAAGACTCCCAATAAAAATGGTACCTCACTTGTGTGGGTAGGCCTACCGCCCGCGACAGGAAATGCCCCAAAACACAACGTGGACACATCACATTTTCAGAAAGAAAACAGAGCTGTTTTCTTTACAAAGTGCCTAGCTGTGGATTTTGGCCTCTATCTCAGCCGGCACTTTGGGAAACCTAGCAATCCTGTCCATTTTTGCAAACTAGACACCTAGGGGAATTCAATATGGGGTGACTTATGGGGCTCTGACCAGGTTCTGTTTCCCAGAACCCTTTGCAAACCTCAACATTTGGCCAAAAAAACAATCCTGCACATTTTTTAAAACTAGACACCTAGGGGAATCTAATATGGGGTGACTTGTGGGGCTCTGATCTGATCATGTTCTGTTACCCAGAACCCTTTGCAAACCTCAAAATGTGGCCAAGAAAACACTTTTTCCTCTCATTTCAGTGACAGAAAGTTCTGGAATCCTAGAGGAGCCACAAATTTCCTTCCACCCAGCGTTCCCCCTTGTCTCTTGATAAAAATGGTACCTCACTTGTGTGGGTAGGCCTACCGCCCACAACAGGAAATGCCCCAAGACAAAACATGGTCACACCACATTTTCAGAAAGAAAACAGAGCTGTTTTTTACAAAGTGCCTAGCTGTGGATTTTGCCTTCTAGCTCAGTCGTCACCTTGTGAAACCTAGCAAACCTGCACATTTTTAAAAACTAGACAGCTAGGGGAATCCATGATGTGGTGACTTATGGGGCTCTGGCCAGGTTCTGTTACCCAGAATCCTTTGCAAACCTCAAATTCTTGACAAAAAACACTTTTTCCTTCTCATTTCGGTGACAGAAAGTACTGGAATCTGAGAGGAGCCACAAATTTCCTTCTACTCAGCGTACCCCCAAGACTCCCGATAAAAATGATACCTCAATTGTGTGGGTAGGTCTACCGCCCACAACAGGAAATGCCCCAAAACACAACATGGACACATCACATTTTCAGAAAGAAAACAGATCTGTTTTTTGACATAGTGCCTAGCTGTGGATTTTGGCCTCTAGCTCAGCCAGCACTTTGGGAAACCGAGCAATCCTGCACATTTTTAAAAACTAGACACCTAGAAGAATCCAATATGGGGTGACTTGTGGGGCTCTGACCAGGTTCTGTAACCCAGAACCCTTTGCAAACCTCAAAATTTGGCCAAATAAACACTTTTCCCTTGTCATTTCGGTGACAGAACGTACTGGAGAATGAGAGGAGCCACAAATTTCCTTCTACCCAGCTTTCACCCAAGTCTCCCAATAAAAATGGTACCTCACTTGTGTGGGTAGGCCTAGCGCCCACTACAGGAAATGCCCCAAAACACAACATGGACCCATCACATTTTCAGAAAGAAAACAGAGCTGTTTTTTACAAAGTTCCTTGCTGTGGATTTTGGCCTCTAGCTCAGTCGGCACCTTGGGAAAACTAGCAAACCTGTCCATTTTTGCAAACTAGACACCTAGGGGAATACAACATGGGGTGACTTGTGGGTCTCTGACCAGGTTCTGTTACCCAGAACCCTTTGCAAACCTCAAAACTTGGCGAAAAAAACACTTTTCCCTTGTCATTTTGGTGACAGAAAGTACTGGAATCTGAGAGGAGCCACAAATTTCCTTCCACCCAACGTTCACCCAAGTCTCCCAATAAAAATGGTACCTCAATTGTGTGGGTAGGCCTAGCACCCGGAACAGGAAATGCCCCAAAACTCAACGTGGACACATCACATTTTCAAAAAGAAAACAGAGCTGTTTTTTACAAAGTGCCTAGCTGTGGATTTTGGCTTCTAGCTCAGTCGTCATCTTGGGAAACCTAGCAAACCTGCACATTTTTTAAAACTAGACACCTAGGGGAATCCAAGATGGCGTGACTTCTGTGGCTCTGGCCAGGTTCTGTTACCCAGAATCCTTTGCAAACCTCAAATTCTTGCCAAAAAAACACTTTTTCCTTGTCATTTCGGTGACAGAAAGTACTGGAATATGAGAGGAGCCACAAATTTCCTTCTACTCAGCGTTCCCCCAAGACTCCCGATAAAAGTGGTACCTCACTTGTGTGGGTAGGCCTAGCGGCCGCGACAGGAGATGCCCCAAAACACAACGTGGACACATCACATTTTCAGAAAGAAAACAGAGCTGTATTTTTTACAAAGTGCCTAGCTGTGGATTTTGGCCTCTAGCTCAGCCGGCACTTTGGGAAACCTAGCAATCCTGCACATTTTTAAAAACTAGACACCTAGGGGAATCTAATATGGGGTGACTTGTGAGGCTCTGATCAGGTTCTGTTACCCAGAACCCTTTGCAAACCTCAAAATGTGGCCAAAAAAACACTTTTTCCTCTCATTTCGGTGACAGAAAGTTCTGGAATCCTAGAGGAACCACAAATGTCCTTCCACCCAGCGTTCCCCCTTGTCTCTTGATAAAAATGGTACCTCACTTGTGTGGGTAGGCCTACCGCCCACAACAGGAAATGCCCCAAGACAAAACATGGTCACACCACATTTTCAGAAAGAAAACAGAGCTGTTTTTTACAAAGTGCCTAGCATTGGATTTTGGCCTCTAGCTCAGCCAGTACCTGGGGAAACCTAGCAAACCTGCACATTTTTGAAAACTAGACACCTAGGGGAATCCAAGATGGAGTGACATGTGGGGCTCTGACCAGGTTCTGTTTCCAGAACCCTTTGCAAACCTCAAAATTTGGCCAAAAAAACACTTTTCCCTTGTCATTTCGGTGACAGAAAGTACTGGAATCTGAGAGGAGCCACAAATTTCCTTCCACCCAACGTTCACCCAAGTCTCCCAATAAAAATGGTTCATAAATTGTGTGGGTAGGCCTAGCACCCGGAACAGGAAATGCCCCGAAACTCAACGTGGACACATCACATTTTCAAAAAGAAAACAGAGCTGTTTTTTACAAAGTGCCTAGCTGTGGATTTTGGCTTCTAGCTCAGTCATCACCTTGGGAAACCTAGCAAACCTGCACATTTTTGAAAACTAGACACCTAGGGGAATCCAACATGGGGTGACTTGTGGGGCTCTGGCCAGGTTCTGTTACCCAGAATCCTTTGCAAACCTCAAATTTTTGCCACAAAAACACTTTTTCCTTGTCATTTCAGTGACAGAAAGTTCTGGAATCTGAGAGGAGCCACAAATTTCCTTCCACCCAGTGTTCCCCCAAGTCTCCTGATAAAAATGGTACCTCACTTGTGTGGGTAGGCCTAGCGACCGCGACAGGACATGCCCCAAAACACAACGTGGACACATCACATTTTCAGAAAGAAAACAGAGCTGTTTTTTTTAGAAAGTGCCTAGCTGTAAGTTTGGCCTCTAGCTCAGCCGGCACTTTGGGAAAACTAGCAATCCTGCACATTTTTAAAAACTAGACACCTAGGGGAATCCAATATGGGGTGACTTGTGGGGCTCTGACCAGGTTCTGTTACCCAGAACCCTTTGCAAAACTCAACATTTGGCCAAGAAAACACTTTTTCCTCTCATTTCGGTGACAGAAAGTTCTGGAATCTTAGAGGAGACACAAATTTCCTTCCACCCAACGTTCCCCCTCATCTCTTGATAAAAATTGTACCTCACTTGTGTGGGTAGGCCTGGCGCCCGCTACAGGGAATACCTCAAAACAAAACATGAACACACCACATTTTCAGAAAGAAAACAGAGCTGTTTTTTACAAAGTGCCTAGCTTTGGATTTTGGCCTCTATCTCAGCCAGCACGTGGGAAACCTAGCAAACCTGGGCATTTTTTAAAACCAGACACCTAGGGGAATCCAAAATGGAGTGACATGTGGGGCTCTGACCAGGTTCTGTTACCCACAATCCTTTGCAAACCTCAAAGTTTTGCCAAAAACACTTTTTCCTTGTCATTTCGGTGACAGAAAGTACTGGAATCTGAGAGGAGCCACAAATTTCCTTCCACCCAGCGTTCTCCCAAATCTCCCAATAAAAATGGTACCTCAATTGTGTGGGTAGGCCTAGCACCCGCAACAGGAAATGCCCCAAAACACAACGTGGACACATCACATTTTCAAAAAGAAAACAGAGCTGTTTTTTACAAAGTGCCTAGCTGTGGATTTTGCCTTCTAGCTCAGTCGTCACCTTCGGAAACCTAGCAAACCTGCGCATTTTTGAAAACTAGACACCTAGGGGAATCCAAGATGCGGTGACTTATGGGGCTCTGGCCAGGTTCTGTTACCCAGAATCCTTTGCAAACCTCAAATTCTTGCCAAAAAATACTTTTTCCTTCTCATTTCGGTGACAGAAAGTACTGGAATCTGAGAGGAGCCACAAATTTCCTTCTACTCAGCGTTCCCCCAAGACTCCCGATAAAAATGATACCTCACTTGTGTGGGTAGGCCTACCGCCCACAACAGGAAATGCCCCAAAACACAACATGGACACATCACATTTTCAGAAAGAAAACAGATCTGTTTTTTGACATAGTGCCTAGCTGTGGATTTTGGCCTCTAGCTCAGCCAGCACTTTGGGAAACCGAGCAATCCTGCACATTTTTAAAAACTAGACACCTAGAAGAATCCAATATGGGGTGACTTGTGGGGCTCTGACCAGGTTCTGTTACCCAGAACCCTTTGCAAACCTCACAATTTGGGGGAAAAAACACTTTTCCCTTGTCATTTTGGTGACAGAAAGTACTGGAATCTGAGAGGAGCCACAAATTTCCTTCCACCCAACGTTCACCCAAGTCTCCCAATAAAAATGGTACCTCAATTGTGTGGGTAGGCCTAGCACCCGGAACAGGAAATGCCCCAAAACTCAACGTGGACACATCACATTTTCAAAAAGAAAACAGAGCTTTTTTTTACAAAGTGCCTAGCTGTGGATTTTGGCGTCTAGCTCAGTCGTCATCTTGGGAAACCTAGCAAACCTGCACATTTTTGAAAACTAGACACCTAGGGGAATCCAACATGGGGTGACCTGTGGGGCTCTGGCCAGGTTCTGTTACCCAGAATCCTTTGCAAATCTCAAATGTTTGCCAAAAAAACACTTTTTCCTTCCACCCAGTGTTCCCCCAAGTCTCCTGATAAAAATGGTACCTCACTTGTGTGGGTAGGCCTAGCGCCCGCGACAGGACATGCCCCAAAACACAACGTGGACACATCACATTTTCAGAAAGAAAACAGAGCTGTTTTTTTTAGAAAGTGCCTAGCTGTAAGTTTGGCCTCTAGCTCAGCCGGCACTTTGGAAAACCTAGCAAACCTGTCCATTTTTGCAAACTAGACACCTAGGGGAATTCAATATGGGGTGACTTATGGGGGTCTGACCAGGTTCTGTTACGCAGAACCCTTTGCAAACCTCAACATTTAGCCAAAAAAACACTTTTCCCTTGTCATTTCGGTGACAGAAAGTACTGGAATCTGAGAGCCACAAATTTCCTTCCACCCAGCATCTCCCCAAGTCTCCCGTTAAAAATGGTACCTCACTTGTGTGGGTAGGTCTAGCGCCCATGACAGGAAATGCCCCAAAACACAAAGTGGACACATCACATTTTAAAAAAGAAAATAGAGCTTTTTTTACAAAGTGCCTAGCTGTGGATTTTGGCTTCTACCTCAGCCGGCACCTTGGGAAAGCTAGCAAACCTGTGTATTTTTTAAAAATTTACACCTAAGGGGAATACAATATGGGGTGACCTGTGGGGGCTCTGACCAGGTTCTGTTACCCAGAATCCTTTCCAAACCTCAAAATGTGGCCAAGAAAACAGTTTTTCCTCTCATTTCGGTGACAGAAAGTTCTGGAATCCTAGAGGAGCCACAAAATTTCCTTCCACCCAGCGTTCCCCCTCGTCTCTTGATAAAATGGTACCTAACTTGTGTGGGTAGGTCTAGCGCCCGCAACAGGAAATGCCCCAAGAGAAATCATGGGCACACCACATTTTTAGAAAGAAGACAGAGCTGTTTTTTACAAAGTGCCTAGCTTTGGATTATGGCCTCTAGCTCAGCCAGCACCTGGGGAAACCTAGCATACCTCACATTTTTTAAAACTAGACACCTAGGGGAATCCAAGATGGAGTGACTTTGGGGCTCTGACCAGGTTGTGTTACCCAGAATTGTTTGCAAACCTCAAAATTTTGACAAAAAAACACTTTTTCCTTGTCATTTCGGTGACAGAAAGTACTGGAATCTGAGAGGAGCAACAAATTTCCTTCTGCCTAGCTTTCCCCCACGTATCCTGATAAAAATTGTACCTTACTTGTGTGGGAAAGCCTAGCGCCCGCAAGAGGAAATGTCCCAAAACACAACGTGGACACATCACATTTTCAGAAAGAAAACAGAAATGTTTTTTACAAAATGCCTAGCTGTGGATTTTGGCCTCTAGCTCAGAGAGCACCTGGGTAAATCTAGCAAACCTATGCATTTTTGAAAACTGGACACCTAGGGGAATCCAAGATGGGGTGACTTGTGGGGCTCTGACCAGGTTCTGTTACCCAGAATCCTTTGTAAACCTCAAAAGTTGGCCAGAAAAACACTTTTTTCTGTAATTTCGGTGACAGAAAGTTCTGGAATCTGAGAGGAGCCACACATTTCCTTCCGCCCAAGTCTCCCGATAGAAATGGTACCTCACTTGTTTGGGTATGCCTAGCGTCCGCGACAGGAAATGCCCAAAAACACAACGTGGACACATCACATTTTCAGAAAGAAAACAGAGCTGTTTTTTTACAAAGTGCCTAGCTGTGGATTTTGGCCTTTAGCTCAGCCGGCACTTGGGGA
The DNA here is from genome assembly GCF_031143425.1 of Pleurodeles waltl. NCBI lineage: Eukaryota > Metazoa > Chordata > Amphibia > Caudata > Salamandridae > Pleurodeles > Pleurodeles waltl. Next base: position 1,399,627,193 of record NC_090440.1, on the reverse strand, counting down.
AACCTAGAAAACCTGCACATTTTTGAAACGAGACGCCTAGGGGAAACCAAGATGGGGTGACTTGTGGGGCTCTGACCAGGTTCTGTTACACAGAATCCTTTGCAAACCTCAAAATGTTGCCAAAAAAACACTTTTTCCTCTGATTTCGGTGACAGAAAGATCTGGAATCTGAGAGGAGCCATGAATTTCCTTCCACTCAGCGTTCCCCCAAGTCTCCCGATAAAAATGGTACCTCACTTGTGTGGGTAGGCCTAGTGCCCGCAACAGGAAATGCCCCAAAACACAACGTGGACACATCACATTTTCAGAAAGAAAACAGAGCTGTTTTTTTACGAAGTGCCTAGCTGTGGATTTTGGCCTCTAGCTCAGCCGGCACTTTGGGAAACCTAGCAATCCTGCACATTTTTAAAAATTAGACACGTAGGAGAATCCAATATGGGGAGACTTGTGGAGCTCTGACCAGGTTCTGTTACCCAGAACCCTTGGCAAACCTCAAAATTTGCCCACAAAAACACTTTTCCCTTGTCATTTCGGTGACAGAAAGTACTGGAATCTGAGAGGAGCCATAAATTTCCTTCTACCCAGCGTTCACCCAAGTCTCCCGATAAAAATGGTACCTCACTTGTGTGGGTAGGCCTAGCGCCCGCAACAGCAAATGCCCCAAAACACAACTTGGACACATCACATTTTCAAAAAGAAAACAGAGCTGTTTTTTACAAAGTGCCTCGCTGTCGATTTTGGCTTCTAGCTCAGCCGGCACCTTGGGAAACCGAGCAAACCTGTCCATTTTTTAAAACTAGACACCTAGGGGAATCCAATATGGGGTGACTTGTGGTGCTTCGACCAGTATCTGTTACCCAGAATCCTTTGCAAATCTCAACATTTTGCCAAAAAAACAAATTTTTCTTGTCATTTTGGTGACAGAAAGTACTGGAATCTGAGAAGAGCCACAAATATCCTTCCAGTCAGCGTTCCCCCAAGTCTCCCGATAACAATGGTACCTCACTTGTGTGGGTAGGCCTAACACCCGCGACAGGAAATGCCCCAAAAGACAACGTGGACACATCACATTTTCAAAAAAGAAAACAGTGCTGTTTTTTTACAAAGTGCCTAGCTGTGGATTTTGGATTCTAGCTCAGTCGTCACCTTAGGAAACCTAGCAAACCTGCGCATTTTTTAAAACTAGACACCTAGGGAATACAATATGAGATGACCTGTGGGGCTCTGACCAGGTTCTGTTACCCAGAATCCTTTCCAAACCTCAAAATGTGGCCAAGAAAACAGTTTTTCCTCTCATTTCGGTGACAGAAAGTTCTGGAATCCTAGAGGAGCCACAAATTTCCTTCCACCCAGCGTTCCCCCTCGTCTCTTGATAAAATTGTACCTAACTTGTGTGGGTAGGCCTAGCGCCCGCAACAGGAAATTCCCCAAGAGAAATCATGGGCACACCACATTTTTAGAAAGAAAACAGAGCTGTTTTTTACAAAGTGCCTAGCTTTGGATTATGGCCTCTAGCTCAGCCAGCACCTGGGGAAACCTAGCATACCTCACATTTTTTAAAACTAGACACATAGGGGAATCCAAGATGGAGTGACTTTGGGGCTCTGACCAGGTTCTGCAAACCTTAAATTTAGCCTAAAAAAACACTTTTTCCTCGTTATTTTGGTGTCAGAAAGTACTGGAATCTGAGAGGAGCCACAAATTTCCTTCTGCCTAGCTTTCCCCCATGTATCCTGATAAAAATTGTACCTCACTTGTGTGGGAAAGCCTAGCGCCCGCAAGAGGAAATGTCCCAAAACACAATGTGGACACATCACATTTTCAGAAAGAAAACAGAAATGTTTTTTACAAAATGCCTAGCTGTGGATTTTGGCCTCTAGCTCATAGAGCACATGGGGAAATCTAGCAAACCTATGCATTTTTTAAAACTGGACACCTAGGGGAATCCAAGATGGGGTGACTTGTGGGGCTCTGACCAGGTTCTGTTACCCAGAATCCTTTGTAAACCTCAAAAGTTGGCCAGGAAAACATTTTTTTCTGTCATTTCGGTGACAGAAAGTTCTGGAATCTGAGAGGAGCCACACATTTCCTTCCGCCCAAGTCTCCCGATAAAAATGGTACCTCACTTGTGTGGGTAGGCCTAGCGCCCGCAACAGGAAATGCCCCAAAACACAACGTGGACACATCACATTTTCAGAAAGAAAACAGAGCTGTTTTTTTACAAAGTGCCTAGCTGTGGATTTTGGCCTCTAGCTCAACCGGCACTTTGGGAAACCTAGCAATCCTGCACATTTTTAAAAATTAGACACCTAGGAGAATCCAATATGGGGTGACTTGTGGATCCCTGACCAGGTTCTGTTACCCAGAACCCTTGGCAAACCTCAAAAGTTTCCCACAAAAACATTTTTTCCTTGTCATTTCGGTGACAGAAAGTACTGGAATCTGAGAGGAGCCACAAATTTCCTTCTACCCAGCGTTCACCCACGTCTCCCGATAAAAATGGTACCTCACTTGTGTGGGTAGGCCTAGCGCCCGCAACAGCAAATGCCCCAAAACACAACTTGGACACATCACATTTTCCAAAAGAAAACAGAGCTGTTTTTTACAAAGTGCCTCGCTGTGGATTTTGGTTTCTAGCTCAGCCGGCACCTTGGGAAACCGAGCAAACCTGTCCATTTTTGAAAACTAGACACCTAGGGGAATCCAATATGGGGTGACTTGTGGTGCTTCGACCAGTATCTATTACCCAGAATCCTTTGCAAACCTCAACATTTTGCCAAAAAAACACATTTTTCTTGTCATTTTGGTGACAGAAAGTACTGGAATCTGAGAGGAGCCACAAATATCCTTCCAGTCAGCGTTCCCCCAAGTCTCCCGATAAAAATGGTACCTCACTTGTTTGGGTAGGCCTAGCACCCGCTACAGGAAATGCCCCTAAAGACAACGTGGACACATCACATTTTCAAAAAAGAAAACAGAGCTGTTTTTTTACAAAGTGCCTAGCTGTGGATTTTGGATTCTAGCTCAGTCGTCACCTTGGGAAACCTAGCAAACCTGCCCATTTTTTAAAACTAGACACGTAGGGGAATACAATATGGGATGACCTGTGGGGCTCTGACCAGGTTCTGTTACCCAGAATCCTTTCCAAACCTCAAAATGTGGCCAAGAAAACAGTTTTTCCTCTCATTTCAGTGACAGAAAGTTCTGGAATCCTAGAGGAGCCACAAATTTCCTTCCACCCAGCGTTCCCCCTCGTCTCTTGTTAAAATGGTACCTAACTTGTGTGGGTAGGCCTAGCGCCCGCAACAGGAAATACCCCAAGAGAAATCATGGGCACACCACATTTTTAGAAAGAAAACAGAGCTGTTTTTTACAAAGTGCCTAGCTTTGGATTATGGCCTCTAGCTCAGCCAGCACCTGGGGAAACCTAGCAAACCTCACATTTTTTAAAACTAGACACCTAGGGGAATCCAAGATGGAGTGACTTTGGGGCTCTGACCAGGTTCTGTTACCCAGAATCGTTTGCAAACCTCAAAAGTTTGACAAAAAAACACTTTTTCCACTGATTTTGGTGACAGAAAGTTCTGGATTCTGAGAGGAGCCACAAATTTCCTTATGCCTAGCTTTCCCCCACGTATCCTGATAAAAATTGTACCTCACTTGTGTGGGAAAGCCTAGCGCCCGCGACAGGATATGTCCCAAAACACAACCTGGACACATCACATTTTCAGAAAGAAAACAGAGCTGTTTTTTACAAAGTGCCTAGCTGTGGATTTTGCCTCTAGCTCAGAGAGCACCTGGGGAAATCTAGCAAACCTATGCATTTTTGAAAACTGGACACCTAGGGGAATCCAAGATGGGGTGACTTGTGGGGCTCTGACCAGGATCTGTTACCCAGAATCCTTTGTAAACCTCAAAAGTTGGCCAGAAAAACACTTTTTTCTGTCATTTCGGTGACAGACAGTTCTGGAATCTGAGAGGAGCCACAAATTTCCTTCCACCCAGCTTTCCTCCTTGTCTCTTGATAAAATGGTACCTAACTTGTGTGGGTAGGCCTAGCGCCCACAACAGGAAATGCCCCAAGAGAAATCATGGGCACACCACATTTTTAGAAAGAAAACAGAGCTGTTTTTTACAAAGTGCCTAGCTTTGGATTATGGCCTCTAGCTCAGCCAGCACCTGGGGAAACCTAGCATACCTCACATTTTTTAAAACTAGACACCTAGGGGAATCCGAGATGGAGTGACTTTGGGGCTCTGACCAGGTTCTGTTACCCAGAATCGTTTGCAAACCTCAACATTTTGACAAAAAAACACTTTTTCCACTGATTTCGGTGACAGAAAGTTCTGGATTCTGAGAGGAGCCACAAATTTCCTTCTGCCTAGCTTTCCCCCACGTATCCTGATAAAAATTGTACCTCACTTGTGTGGGAAAGCCTAGCGCCCGCGACAGGATATGTCCCAAAACACAACCTGGACACATCACATTTTCAGAAAGAAAACAGAGCTGTTTTTTACAAAGTGCCTAGCTGTGGATTTTGCCTCTAGCTCAGAGAGCACCTGGGGAAATCTAGCAAACCTATGCATCTTTGAAAACTGGACACCTAGGGGAATCCAAGATGGGGTGACTTGTGGGGCTCTGACCAGGATCTGTTACCCAGAATCCTTTGTAAACCTCAAAAGTTGGCCAGAAAAACACTTTTTTCTGTCATTTCGGTGACAGACAGTTCTGGAATCTGAGAGGAGCCACACATTTCCTTCTGCCCAAGTCTCCCTATAAAAATGGTACCTCACTTGTGTGGGTATGCCTAGCGTCCGTGGCAGGAAATGCCCAAAAACACAACGTGGACACATCACATTTTCAGAAAGAAAACAGAGCTGTTTTTTACAAAGTGCCTAGCTGTGGATTTTGGCCTTTAGCTCAGCCGGCACTTGGGGAAACCTAGAAAACCTGCACATTTTTTAAAACGAGACGCCTAGGGGAAACCAAGATGGGGTGACTTGTGGGGCTCTGACCAGGTTCTGTTAGCCAGAATCCTTTGCAAACCTCAAAATGTTGCCAAAAAAACACTTTTTCATTGTCATTTTGGTGACAGAAAGTACTGGAATCTAAGTGGAGCCACAAATTTCCTTCCACCCAGCGTTCCCCCAAGTCTCCCGATAAAAATTGTACCTCACCTGTGTGGGTAGGCCCAGCGCCCGTGACAGGAAATGCCCCAAAACACAACATGGACACACCACATTTTCAGAAAAAAAAAGAGCTGTTTTTTTACAACGTGCCGTGCTGTGGATTTTGGCCTCTAGCTCAGCCGGCACCTTGAGAAACCTAGCAAACGTGCACATTTTTTAAAACTAGACATCTAGGGGAATCCAAATTGGGCTGACTTGTGGGCTCTGACCAGGTTCTGTTACCCAGAATCCTTTGCAAACCTCAAAATGTTGCCAAAAAACACTTTTTCCTTGTCATTTCGGTGACAGAAAGTACTGGAATCTGAGAGGAGCCACCAATTTCCTTCCACTCCGCGTTCCCCCAAGTTTCCCGATAAAAATGGTACCTCACTTGTATCGGTAGGCCTAGCGCCCGCGACAGGAAATGCCCCGAAACACAACATGGACACATCACATTTTCCAAAAGAAAACAGAGCTGTTTTCTACAAAGTGACTAGCTGTGGATTTTGGTTTCTAGCTCAGTCGTCACCTTGGGAAACCTAGCAAACCTGTGCATTTTTTAAAACTAGACACCTAGGGGAATACAATATGGGGTGACTTGTGGGGTCTGACCAGGTTCTGTTACCCAGAATCCGTTGCAAACCTCATAATTAGGCCAAAAAAACACTTTTTCCACTAATTTCAGTGACAGAAAGTTCTGGAATCTGAGGGGAGCCACAAATTTCCTTCCTCCCAGTGTTCCCCAAAGTCTCCCGATACAAATGGTACCTCATTTGTGTGGGTAGGCCTAGCGCCCGCGACAGGAAATGCCCCAAAACTCAACATGGACACACCACATTTTTAGGAAGAAAACAGTGCTGTTTTTTTACAAAGTGCTGTGCTGTGGATTTTCGCCTCTAGCTCAGCCGGCACCTTGAGATACCTAGAAAACCTGCACATTTTTTAAAACTAGACACCTAGGGTAATCAAAGATGGGGTGACTTATGGGGCTCTGGCCAGGCTCTGTTCCCAGAATCCTTCGCAAACCTCAAAATGTGGCCAAAAAAACACTTTTCCCTCTGATTTCGGTGACAGAATGTTATGGAATCTGAGAGGAGCCACAAATTTCCTTCCACCCAACGTTACCCCAAGTCTCCAATAATATTGGTACCTCACTTGTGTGGGTAGGCCCAGTGCCCGCAAATGGAAATGCCCCAAAACACAACATGGACACACCACATTTTCAGAAAGAAAACAGAGCTGTTTTTTACAAAGTGCCTAGTTGTGGATTTTGGCCTCTAGCTCAGCCGGCACCTGGGGAAACCTAGCAAACCTGCGCATTTTTGAAAAATAGACACTTAGGGGAATACAATATGGGGTGACTTGTGGCGCTCTGACCAGGTTCTGTTACCCAGAATCCTTTGCAAACCTCAAAATGTTGCCAAAAAACACTTTTTCCTTGTCATTTCGGTGACAGAAAGTACTGGAATCTGAGAGGAGCCACAAATTTCCTTCCACTCAGCGTTCCCCCAAGTTTCCCGATAAAAATTATACCTCACTTGTGTGGGTAGGCCTAGGGCCCGCAACAGGAAATGCCCCGAAACACAACGTGGATACATCAGATTTTCCAAAAGAAAACAGAGCTGTTTTCTACAAAGTGACTAGATGTGGATTTTGGCTTCTAGCTCAGTCGTCACCTTGGGAAACCTAGCAAACCTGTGCATTTTTGAGAAATAGACACCTAGGGGAATACAATATGGGGTGACTTGTGGGGTCTGACCAGGTTCTGTTACCCAGAATCCGTTGCAAACCTCAAAATTAGGCCAAAAAAACACTTTTTCCACTGATTTCGGTGACAGAAAGTTCTGGATTCTGAGAGGAGCCACAAATTTCCTTCCACCCAACGTTTCCCCAAGTCTCCCAATAATAATGGTACCTCACTTGTGTGGGTAGGCCTAGCGCCCGCAAAATGAAATGCCCCAAAACACAACGTGGACATATGACATTTTCAGACAGAAAACAGAGCTGTTTTTTACAAAGTGCCTAGCTGTGGATTTTGGCCATTAGCTCAGCCGGCACTTGAGGAAACCTAGCAAACCTGCACATTTTGAAAACTAGACACCTAGGGCAATCCAAGATGGGGTGACTTTTGGGGCTCTGACCAGGTTCTATTACCCAGAATCCTTTGCAAACCTCAAAATGTGGCCAAAAAAACACTTTTTCCTCTCATTTCCGTGACAGAAAATACTGGAATCTGAGAGGAGCCACAATGTTCCTTCCCCCCAGCATTCCCCCAAGTGTCTCGATAAAAATGGTACCTCATTTGTGAGGGTAGGCCTAGCGCCCATGACAGGAAATTACCCAAAACACAACGTGGACACACCACATTGTCAGAAAGAAAACAGAGTATTTTTTTTCCAAAGTGCCAAGCTGTGGATTTTGGCCTCTAGCTCAGCCGGCACCTGGGGAAACCTAGCAAACCTGCGCATTTCTGAATACTAGACACCTAGGGGACTCCACGATGGGGTGACTTCTGGGGCTCTGACCATTTTCTTTTACCCAGAATCCTTTGCAAACCTTAAAATTTGGCCACAAAAAACACTTTTTCCTTGTCATTTCGGTGACAGAAAGTACTGGAATCTGAGAGGAGCCACAAATTTCCTTCCACCCAGTGTTCTCCGAAGTCTCCCGATAAAAATGGTACCTCACTTGTGTGGGTAGGCCTAGCGCCCGCGACAGGAAATGCCCCAAAACACAACATGGACACACCACATTTTCAGAAAGAAAACAGAGCTGTTTTTTTACAAAGTGCTGTGCTGTGGATTTTCACCTCTAGCTCAGCCGGCACCTTGAGAAACCTAGAAAACCTGCACATTTTTTAAAACTAGACACCTAGGGTAATCCAAGATGGGGTTACTTATGGGGCTGTGGCCAGGCTCTGTTCCCAGAATCCTTTGCAAACCTCAAAATGTGGCCCAAAAAACACTTTTTCCGCTGATTTCGGTGACAGAATGTTATGGAATCTGAGAGGAGCCACAAATTTCCTTCCACCCAAATTTACCCCAAGTCTCCAATAATATTGGTACCTCACTTGTGTGGGTAGGCCCAGCGCCCGCAAATGGAAATGCCCCAAAACACAACATGGACACACCACATTTTCAGAAAGAAAACAGATCTGTTTTTTTACAAAGTGCCTAGCTGTGGATTTTGGCCTCTAGCTCAGCCGGTACTTTGGGAAACCTAGAACTCCTGCACATTTTTAAAAACTAGACACCTAGGAGAATCCAATATGGGGTGACTTGTGGGGCTCTGACCAGGTTCTGTTACCCAGAACCTGGTTGCAAACCTCAAAATTTGGCCAAAAAAACACTTTTCCCTTGTCGTTTCGGTGACAGAAAGCACTGCAGTCTGTGAGAAGACACAAATTTCCTTCTACCCAGCTTTCACCCAAGTCTCCCGATAAAAATGGTACCTCACTTGTGTGGGTAGGCCTAGCGCCCGCAACAGGAAATGCCCCAAAACACAACGTGGACCAATAACATTTTCAGAAAGAAAACAGAGCTGTTTTTTACAAAGTGCCTCGCTGTGGATTTTGGCTTCTAGCTCAGTCGGCACCTCGGGAAACCTACCAAACCTGTCCATTTTTCAAAACTAGACACTTAGGGGAATCCAATATGGGGTGACTTGGGGGGCGCTGACTAGTTCCTGTTACCTAGAATCCTTTGCAAACCTCAAACCTTTGCCAAAAAAACACGTTTTCCTTGTTGTTTCAGTGACAGAAAGTACTGGAATATGAGAGGAGCCACGAATTCCCTAGCAATCAACATTCCCCCAAGTCTCCTGATAAGAATGGTACCTCACTTGTGTGGGTAGGCCTAGCGCCCGCAACAGGAAATGCCCCAAAACACAACGTGGACACATCACATTTTCAGAAACAAAACAGAGCTGTTCTTTTATAAAGTGCCTAGCTGTGGATTTTGGCCTCTAGCTCATCCGGCACTTTGGGAAACCTAGCAATCCTACACATTTTTAAAAACTAGACGCCTAGGAGAATCCAATATGGGGTGAGTTATGGGGCTCGGACCAGGTTCTGTTACCCAGAACCCTTTGAAAACCTCAAAATTTTGCCAAAAAACAAGTTTTCCTTGTCGTTTCGGTGACAGATAGTACTGGAATATGAGAGGAGCCAATAATTCCCTTCCAATCAGCGTTCCCCCAAGTCTCCTGATAAGAATTGTAGCTCACTTGTGTGGGTAGGCCCAGCGCCTGCCACAGGAAATGCCCCAAAACACAACATGGACACACCACATTTTCAAAAAGAAAACAGAGCTGTTTTTTTCCAAAGTGCCGTGCTGTGTATTTTGGCATCTAGCTCAGCCGGCACCTTGAGAAACCTAGCAAACCTGCACATTTTTGAAAACTAGACACCTAGGGGAATCCAAGATGGGGTGACTTGTGGGGCGCTGGCCAGGTTCTGTTACCCAGAACCCTTTGCAAACCTCAACATTTTTACCAAAAAAAACACTTTTTTATTGTCATTTCGGTGACAGAAAGTACTGGAATCTGAGAGGAGCCCCAAATTTCCTTCTACTCAGCGTTCCCCCAAAAGTCCCGATAAAAATGGTACCTCACTTGTGTGGGTAGGCCCAGCGCATGCCAGAGGAAATGCCCAAAAACCCAACATGGACACGTCACATTTTCAGAAAGAAAACAGAGCTGTTTTTTTACAAAGTGCCGTGCTGTGGATTTTGGCATCTAGCTCAGCCGGCACCTTGAGAAACCTAGCAAACCTGCACATTTTTGAAAACTAGACACCTAGGGGAATCCAAGATGGGGTGACTTGTGGGGCGCTGGCCAGGTTCTGTTACCCAGAATCCTTTGCAAACCTCAAAATTTTACCAAAAAAACACTTTTATTTTTGTCATTTCGGTGACAGAAAATACTGGAATCTGAGAGGAGCCACAAATGTCCTTCTACTCAGCGTTCCCACAAAAGTCCCGATAAAAATGGTACGTCACTTGTGTGGGTAGGCCCAGCGCATGCCAGAGGAAATGCCCAAAAACCCAACATGGACACACCACATTTTCAGAAAGAAAACAGAGCTGTTTTTTTATAAAGTGCCTAGCTGTGGATTTTGGCCTCTAGCTCAGCCGGTACTTAGGGAAACCTAGAACTTCTGCACATTTTTAAAAACTAGACACCTAGGAGAATCCAATATGGGGTGACTTGTGGGGCTCTGACCAGGTTCTGTTACCCAGAACCTGGTTGCAAACCTCAAAATTTGGCGAAAAAAACACTTTTCCCTTGTAATTTCGGTGACAGAAAGCACTGCAGTCTGTGAGAAGACACAAATTTCCTTCTACCCAGCTTTCACCCAAGTCTCCCGATAAAAATGGTACCTCACTTGTGTGGGTAGGCCTAGCGCCCGCAACAGGAAATGCAACAAAACACAACGTGGACCCATACCATTTTCAGAAAGAAAACAGAGCTGTTTTTTACAAAGTGCCTCGCTGTGGATTTTGGCTTCTAGCTCAGTCGGCACCTTGGGAAACCTACCAAACCTGTCCATTTTTCAAAACTAGACACCTAGGGGAATCCAATATGGGGTGACTTGGGGGGCGCTGACCAGTTTCTGTTACCCAGAATCCTTTGCAAACCTCAAAATATTGCCAAAACAACACGTTTTCCTTGTCGTTTCGGTGACAGAAAGTACTGGAATATGAGAGGAGCCACGAATTCCCTTCCAATCAGCGTTCCCCCAAGTCTCCTGATAAGAATGGTACCTCACTTGTGTGGGTAGGCCTAGCGCCCGCAACAGGAAATGCCCCAAAACACAACGTGGACACATCACATTTTCAGAAACAAAACAGAGCTGTTCTTTTAGAAAGTGCCTAGCTGTGGATTTTGGCGTCTAGCTCAGCCGACACTTTGGGAAACCTAGCAATCCTGCACATTTTTTAAAACTAGACACCTAGGAGAATCCAATATGGGGTGACTTATGGGGCTCTGACCAGGTTCTGTTACCCAGAACCCTTTGCAAACCTCAAAATTTGGCCAAAAAAACACTTTTCCCTTGTCATTTCAGTGACAGAAAGTACTGGAATCTGAGAGGAGCCACAAATTTCCTTCCACCCAACGTTCACCCAAGTCTCCCAATAAAAATGGTTCCTCAATTGTGTGGGTAGGAGTAGCACCCGGAACAGGAAATGCCCCAAAACTCAACGTGGACACATCACATTTTCAAAAAGAAAACAGAGCTGCTTTTTCCAAAGTGCCTAGCTGTGTATTTTGGCTTCTAGCTCAGTCATCACCTTGGGAAACCTAGCAAACCTGCACATTTTTTAAAACTAGACACCTAGGGGAATCCAAGATGGGGTGACTTGTGGGGCTCTGGCCAGGTTCTGTTACCCAGAATCCTTTGCAAACCTCAAATGTTTGCCAAAAAACACTTTTTCCTTGTCATTTCAGTGACAGAAAGTTCTGGAATCTGAGAGGAGCCACAAATTTCCTTCCACCCAGTGTTCCCCCAAGTCTCCTGATAAAAATGGTACCTCACTTGTGTGGGTAGGCCTAGCGCCCGCGACAGGACATGCCCCAAAACACAACGTGGACACATCACATTTTCAGAAAGAAAACAGAGCTGTTTTTTTTAGAAAGTGCCTAGCTGTAAGTTTGGCCTCTAGCTCAGCCGGCACTTTTGGAAAACTAGCAATCCTGCACATTTTTGCAAACTAGACACCTAGGGGAATCCAATATGGGGTGACTTGTGGGGTTCTGACCAGGTTCTGTTACCCAGAACCCTTTGCAAACCTCAACATTTTGCCAAGAAAACACTTTTTCCTCTCATTTCGGTGACAGAAAGTTCTGGAATCTTAGAGGAGACACAAATTTCCTTCCACCCAACGTTCCCCCTCATCTCTTGATAAAAATTGTACATCACTTGTGTGGGTAGGCCTAGCGCCCGCTACAGGAAATACCTCAAAACAAAACATGGACACACCACATTTTCAGAAAGAAAACAGAGCTGTTTTTTACAAAGTGCCTAGCTTTGGATTTTGGCCTCTATCTCAGCCAGCACGTGGGGAAACCTAGCAAACCTGCGCATTTTTTAAAACCAGACACCTAGGGGAATCCAAGATGGAGTGACATGTGGGGCTCTGACCAGGTTCTGTTACCCACAATCCTTTGCAAACCTCAAGATTTTGCCAAAAACACTTTTTCCTTGTCATTTCGGTGACAGAAAGTACTGGAATATAAGAGGAGCCACAAATTTCCTTCTACTCAGCGTTCCCCCAAGACTCCCGATAAAAATGGTACCTCACTTGTGTGGGTAGGCCTAGCACCCGCGACAGGAAATGCCCCAAAACACAACGTGGACACATCACATTTTCAGAAAGAAAACAGAGCTGTTTTCTTTACAAAGTGCCTAGCTGTGGATTTTGGTCTCTATCTCAGCCGGCACTTTGGGAAACCTAGCAATCCTGCACATTTTTAAAAACTAGACACCTAGGGGAATCTAATATGGGGTGACTTGTGGGGCTCTGATCAGGTTCTGTTACCCAGAACCCTTTGCAAACCTCAAAATGTCGCCAAGAAAACACTTTTTCCTCTCATTTCAGTGACAGAAAGTTCTGGAATCCTAGAGGAGCCACAAATTTCCTTCCACCCAGCGTTCCCCCTTGTCTCTTGATAAAAATGGTACCTCACTTGTGTGGGTACGCCCAGCGCCCGTGACAGGAAATGCCCCAAAACACAACATGGACACACCACATTTTCAGAAAAAAACAGAGCTGTTTTTTTACAACGTGCTGTGCTGTGGATTTTGGCCTCTAGCTCAGCCGGCACCTTGTGAAACCTAGCAAACCTGCACATTTTTTAAAACTAGACATCTAGGGGAATCCAAATTGGGCTGACTTGTGGGCTCTGACCAGGTTCTGTTACCCAGAATCCTTTGCAAACCTCAAAATGTTGCCAAAAAACACTTTTTCCTTGTCATTTCGGCGACAGAAAGTACTGTAATCTGAGAGGAGCCACCAATTTCCTTCCACTCCGCGTTCCCCCAAGTTTCCCGATAAAAATGGTACCTCACTTGTATGGGTAGGCCTAGCGCCCGCGACAGGAAATGCCCCGAAACACAACATGGACACATCACATTTTCCAAAAGAAAACAGAGCTGTTTTCTACAAAGTGACTAGCTGTGGATTTTGGCTTCTAGCTCAGTCGTCACCTTGGGAAACCTAGCAAACCTGTGCATTTTTTAAAACTAGACACCTAGGGGAATACAATATGGGGTGACTTGTGGGGTCTGACCAGGTTCTGTTACCCAGAATCCGTTGCAAACCTCAAAATTAGGCCAAAAAAACACTTTTTCCACTGATTTCAGTGACAGAAAGTTCTGGAATCTGAGGGGAACCACAAATTTCCTTCCACCCAGTGTTCCCCGAAGTCTCCCGATACAAATGGAACCTCACTTGTGTGGGTAGGCCTAGCGCCCGCGACAGGAAATGCCCCAAAACTCAACATGGACACACCACATTTTCAGGAAGAAAACAGAGCTGTTTTTTTACAAAGTGCTGTGCTGTGGATTTTCGCCTCTAGCTCAGCCGGCACCTTGAGAAACGTAGAAAACCTGCACATTTTTGAAAACTAGACACCTAGGGTAATCAAAGATGGGGTGACTTATGGGGCTCTGGCCAGGCTCTGTTCCCAGAATCCTTCGCAAACCTCAAAATGTGGCCAAAAAAACACTTTTCCCTCTGATTTCGGTGACAGAATGTTATGGAATCAGAGAGGAGCCACAAATTTCCCTCCACCCAACGTTACCCCAAGTCTCCAATAATATTGGTACCTCACTTGTGTGGGTAGGCCCAGCGCCCGCAAATGGAAATGCCCCAAAACACAACATGGACACACCACATTTTCAGAAAGAAAACAGAGCTGTTTTTTACAAAGTGCCTAGTTGTGGATTTTGGCCTCTAGCTCAGCCGGCACCTGGGGAAACCTAGCAAACCTGCGCATTTTTGAAAAATAGACACTTAGGGGAATACAATATGGGGTGACTTGTGGCGCTCTGACCAGGTTCTGTTACCCAGAATCCTTTGCAAACCTCAAAATGTTGCCAAAAACCACTTTTTCCTTGTCATTTCGGTGACAGAAAGTACTGGAATCTGAGAGGAGCCACAAATTTCCTTCCACTCAGCGTTCCCCCAAGTTTCCCGATAAAAATTATACCTCACTTGTGTGGGTAGGCCTAGGGCCCGCGACAGGAAATGCCCCGAAACACAACGTGGATACATCAGATTTTCCAAAAGAAAACAGAGCTGTTTTCTACAAAGTGACTAGATGTGGATTTTGGCTTCTAGCTCAGTCGTCACCTTGGGAAACCTAGCAAACCTGTGCATTTTTTAAAACTAGACACCTAGGGGAATACAATATGGGGTGACTTGTGGGGTCTGACCAGGTTCTGTTACCCAGAATCCGTTGCAAACCTCAAAATTAGGCCAAAAAAACACTTTTTCCACTGATTTCGGTGACAGAAAGTTCTGGATTCTGAGAGGAGCCACAAATTTCCTTCCACCCAACGTTTCCCCAAGTCTCCCAATAATAATGGTACCTCACTTGTGTGGGTAGGCCTAGCGCCCGCAAAATGAAATGCCCCAAAACACAACGTGGACATATGACATTTTCAGACAGAAAACAGAGCTGTTTTTTACAAAGTGCCTAGCTGTGGATTTTGGCCATTAGCTCAGCCGGCACTTGAGGAAACCTAGCAAACCTGCACATTTTGAAAACTAGACACCTAGGGCAATCCAAGATGGGGTGACTTTTGGGGCTCTGACCAGGTTCTATTACCCAGAATCCTTTGCAAACCTCAAAATTTGGCCAAAAAAACACTTTTTCCTCTCATTTCCGTGACAGAAAGTACTGGAATCTGAGAGGAGCCACAATGTTCCTTCCCCCCAGCATTCCCCCAAGTGTCTCGATAAAAATGGTACCTCATTTGTGTGGGTAGGCCTAGCGCCCATGACAGGAAATTACCCAAAACACAACGTGGACACACCACATTGTCAGAAAGAAAACAGAGTTTTTTTTTTACAAAGTGCCAAGCTGTGGATTTTGGCCTCTAGCTCAGCCGGCACCTGGGGAAACCTAGCAAACTTGCGCATTTCTGAATACTAGACACCTAGGGGAATCCACGATGGGGTGACTTCTGGGGCTCTGACCATTTTCTGTTACCCAGAATCCTTTGCAAACCTTAACATTTGGCCACAAAAAACACTTTTTCCTTGTCATTTCGGTGACAGAAAGTACTGGAATCTGAGAGGAGCCACAAATTTCCTTCCACCCAGTGTTCTCCGAAGTCTCCCGATAAAAATGGTACCTCACTTGTGTGGGTAGGCCTAGCGCCCGCGACAGGAAATGCCCCAAAACACAAAATGGACACACCACATTTTCAGAAAGAAAACAGAGCTGTTTTTTTACAAAGTGCTGTGCTGTGGATTTTCACCTCTAGCTCAGCCAGCACCTTGAGAAACCTAGAAAACCTGCACATTTTTGAAAACTAGACACCTAGGGTAATCCAAGATGGGGTGACTTATGGGGCTGTGGCCAGGCTCTGTTCCCAGAATCCTTTGCAAACCTCAAAATGTGGCCAAAAAAACACTTTTTCCGCTGATTTCGGTGACAGAATGTTATGGAATCTGAGAGGAGCCACAAATTTCCTTCCACCCAAATTTACCCCAAGTCTCCAATAATATTGGTACCTCACTTGTGTGGGTAGGCCCAGCGCCCGCAAATGGAAATGCCCCAAAACACAACATGGACACACCACATTTTCAGAAAGAAAACAGATCTGTTTTTTTACAAAGTGCCTAGCTGTGGATTTTGGCCTCTAGCTCAGCCGGTACTTTGGGAAACCTAGAACTCCTCCACATTTTTAAAAACTAGACACCTAGGAGAATCCAATATGGGGTGACTTGTGGGGCTCTGACCAGGTTCTGTTACCCAGAACCTGGTTGCAAACCTCAAAATTTGGCCAAAAAAACACATTTCCCTTGTCGTTTCGGTGACAGAAAGCACTGCAGTCTGTGAGAAGACACAAATTTCCTTCTACCCAGCTTTCACCCAAGTCTCCCGATAAAAATGGTACCTCACTTGTGTGGGTAGGCCTAGCGCCCGCAACAGGAAATGCCCCAAAACACAACGTGGACCAATAACATTTTCAGAAAGAAAACAGAGCTGTTTTTTACAAAGTGCCTCGCTGTGGATTCTGGCTTCTAGCTCAGTCAGCACCTCGGGAAACCTACCAAACCTGTCCATTTTTCAAAACTAGACACTTAGGGGAATCCAATATGGGGTGACTTGGGGGGTGCTGACCAGTGGTTACCCAGAATCCTTTGCAAACCTCAAACCTTTGCCAAAAAAACACGTTTTCCTTGTCGTTTCGGTGACAGAAAGTACTGGAATATGAGAGGAGCCACGAATTCCCTACCAATCAGCATTCCCCCAAGTCTCCTGATAAGAATGGTACCTCACTTGTGTGGGTAGGCCTAGCGCCCGCAACAGGGAATGCCCCAAAACACAACGTGGACACATCACATTTTCAGAAACAAAACAGAGCTGTTCTTTTATAAAGTGCCTAGCTGTGGATTTTGGCCTCTAGCTCATCCGGCACTTTGGGAAACCTAGCAATCCTACACATTTTTAAAAACTAGACACCTAGGAGAATCCAATATGGGGTGACTTATGGGGCTCGGACCAGGTTCTGTTACCCAGAACCCTTTGCAAACCTCAAAATTTTGCCAAAAAACAAGTTTTCCTTGTCGTTTCGGTGACAGACAGTACTGGAATATGAGAGGAGCCAAGAGTTCCCTTCCAATCAGCGTTCCCCCAAATGTCCTGATAAGAATGGTACCTCACTTGTGTGGGTAGGCCCAGCGCCTGCCACAGGAAATGCCCCAAAACACAACATGGACACACCACATTTTCAAAAAGAAAACAGAGCTGTTTTTTTCCAAAGTGCCGTGCTGTGTATTTTGGCATCTAGCTCAGCCGGCACCTTGAGAAACCTAGCAAACCTGCAGATTTTTGAAAACTAGACACCTAGGGGAATCCAAGATGGGGTGACTTGTGGGGTGCTGGCCAGGTTCTGTTACCCAGAACCCTTTGCAAACCTCAACATTTTTACCAAAAAAAAAACTTTTTTATTGTCATTTCGGTGACAGAAAGTACTGGAATCTGAGAGGAGCCTCAAATTTCCTTCTACTCAGCGTTCCCCCAAAAGTCCCGATAAAAATGGTACCTCACTTGTGTGGGTAGGCCCAGCGCATGCCAGAGGAAATGCCCAAAAACCCAACATGGACACATCACATTTTCAGAAAGAAAACAGAGCTGTTTTTTTACAAAGTGCTGTGCTGTGGATTTTGGCATCTAGCTCAGCCGGCACCTTGAGAAACCTAGCAAACCTGCACATTTTTGAAAACTAGACACCTAGGGGAATCCAAGATGGGGTGACTTGTGCGGCGCTGGCCAGGTTCTGTTACCCAGAATCCTTTGCAAACCTCAAAATTTTACCAAAAAAACACTTTTTTTTTTTGTCATTTCGGTGACAGAAAGTACTGGAATCTGAGAGGAGCCACAAATTTCCTTCTACTCAGCGTTCCCCCAAAAGTCCCGATAAAAATGGTACCTCACTTGTGTGGGTAGGCCCAGCGCATACCAGAGGAAATGCCCAAAAACCCAACATGGACACACCACATTTTCAGAAAGAAAACAGCTGTTTTTTTATAAAGTGCCTAGCTGTGGATTTTGGCCTCTAGCTCAGCCGGTACTTTGGGAAACCTAGAACTTCTGCACATTTTTAAAAACTAGACACCTAGGAGAATCCAATATGGGGTGACTTGTGGGGCTCTGACCAGGTTCTGTTACCCAGAATCTGGTTGCAAACCTCAAAATTTGGCCAAAAAAACACTTTTCCCTTGTCATTTCGGTGACAGAAAGCACTGCAGTCTGTGAGAAGACACAAATTTCCTTCTACCCAGCTTTCACCCAAGTCTCCCGATAAAAATGGTACCTCACTTGTGTGGGTAGGCCCAGCGCCCGCAACAGGAAATGCCCCAAAACACAACGTGGACCCATAACATTATCAGAAAGAAAACAGAGCTGTTTTTTACAAAGTGCCTAGCTGTGGATTTTGGCTTCTAGCTCAGTCGGCACCTCGGGAAACCTACCAAACCTGTCCATTTTTCAAAACTAGACACTTAGGGGAATCCAATATGGGGTGACTTGGGGGGCGCTGACCAGTTTCTGTTACCCAGAATCCTTTGCAAACCTCAAACTTTTGCCAAAAAAACACGTTTTCCTTGTCGTTTCGGTGACAGAAAGTACTGGAATAAGAGAGGAGCCACGAATTCCCTACCAATCAGCATTCCCCCAAGTCTCCTGATAAGAATGGTACCTCACTTGTGTGGGTAGGCCTAGCGCCCGCAACAGGAAATGCCCCAAAACACAACGTGGACACATCACATTTTCAGAAACAAAACAGAGCTGTTCTTTTATAAAGTGCCTAGCTGTGGATTTTGGCCTCTAGCTCATCCGGCACTTTGGGAAACCTAGCAATCCTACACATTTTTGAAAACTAGACACCTAGGAGAATCCAATATGGGGTGACTTATGGGGCTCGGACCAGGTTCTGTTACCCAGAACCCTTTGCAAACCTCAAACTTTTGCCAAAAAACACGTTTTCCTTGTCGTTTCGGTGACAGATAGTACTGGAATATGAGAGGAGCCACGAATTCCCTTCCAATCAGCGTTCCCCCAAGTCTCCTGATAAGAATGGTACCTCACTTGTGTGGGTAGGCCCAGCGCCTGCCACAGGAAATGCCCCAAAACACAACATGGACACACCACATTTTCAGAAAGAAAACAGAGCTGTTTTTTTACAAAGTGCCGTCCTGTGTATTTTGGCATCTAGCTCAGCCGGCACCTTGAGAAACCTAGCAAACCTGCACATTTTTGAAAACTAGACACCTAGGGGAATCCAAGATGGGGTGACTTGTGGGGCGATGGCCAGGTTCTGTTACCCAGAACCCTTTGCAAACCTCAAAATTATGCCAAAAAAAACACTTTTTCCTTGTCATTTCGGTGACAGAAAGTACTGGAATCTGAGAGGAGCCACAAATTTCCTTCCACTCAGCGTTCCCCCAAGTTTCCCGATAAAAAATATACCTCACTTGTGTGGGTAGGCCTAGGGCCCGCGACAGGAAATGCCCCGAAACACAACGTGGATACATCAGATTTTCCAAAAGAAAACAGAGCTGTTTTCTACAAAGTGACTAGATGTGGATTTTGGCTTCTAGCTCAGTCGTCACCTTGGGAAACCTAGCAAACCTGTGCATTTTTGAAAACTAGACACCTAGGGGAATACAATATGGGGTGACTTGTGGGGTCTGACCAGGTTCTGTTACCCAGAATCCGTTGCAAACCTCAAAATTAGGCCAAAAAAACACTTTTTCCACTGATTTCGGTGAAAGAAAGTTCTGGATTCTGAGAGGAGCCACAAATTTCCTTCCACCCAACGTTTCCCCAAGTCTCCCAATAATAATGGTACCTCACTTGTGTGGGTAGGCCTAGCGCCCGCAAAATGAAATGCCCCAAAACACAACGTGGACATATGACATTTTCAGACAGAAAACAGAGCTGTTTTTTACAAAGTGCCTAGCTGTGGATTTTGGCCATTAGCTCAGCCGGCACTTGAGGAAACCTAGCAAATCTGCACATTTTGAAAACTAGACACCTAGGGCAATCCAAGATGGGGTGACTTTTGGGGCTCTGACCAGGTTCTATTACCCAGAATCCTTTGCAAACCTCAAAATTTGGCCAAAAAAACACTTTTTCCTCTCATTTCCGTGACAGAAAGTACTGGAATCTGAGAGGAGCCACAATGTTCCTTCCCCCCAGCATTTTCCCAAGTGTCTCGATAAAAATGGTACCTCATTTGTGTGGGTAGGCCTAGCGCCCATGACAGGAAATTACCCAAAACACAACGTGGACACACCACATTGTCAGAAAGAAAACAGAGTTTTTTTTTTACAAAGTGCCAAGCTGTGGATTTTGGCCTCTAGCTCAGCCGGCACCTGGGGAAACCTAGCAAACCTGCGCATTTCTGAATACTAGACACCTAGGGGAATCCACGATGGGGTGACGTCTGGGGCTCTGACCATTTTCTGTTACCCAGAATCCTTTGCAAACCTTAAAATGTGGCCACAAAAAACACTTTTTCCTTGTCATTTCGGTGACAGAAAGTACTGGAATCTGAGAGGAGCCACAAATTTCCTTCCTCCCAGTGTTCTCCGAAGTCTCCCGATAAAAATGGTACCTCACTTGTGTGGGTAGGCCTAGCGCCTGATAGAGCGGTCCGTACTAATAATTTTACCTATTTCGGACGCTCTTTAGGCCGATGAATCTTTTGACTAAGTGGGAACTCTCTGTACTCTTAATCGATCGATTGCATTCAAAATCGATAATCAATAACGAACATAAGCAATACCTTGATCGACATAACACTTAACAATTAATCCAGAATACATTTCGGCGAACCCTGACCTTTCAGTCAGGAATAACCACACCAGTTTATTCAAAGTTAGTGAATTTTATTTCCCTATATTAACAAAGCTAGCACAATATAGATGTGTCTCAACACCAAATGATAAACGTAAATGAACATTAATAGCTGTCCATAGCGGCGAAACAGGTGCAATCTATGTAGCATTTGAATCACAAGGCATTCGATAATAGCAATGCAAATCACTAATACGATAATCTGTAACAAACTAATTGCATACATCTAGTCAGCATAACAAGATCTCAAATTGCATTGTGCGACAAAAGGAATCCTCATCTAACCTCAAATTAGCATCGGCATGTGGGACTTCATGCAAAAACAATTTAGCAACATTAATTTAGAAAACTCCTAACTAGGGCTCTTATCAAAATCAGCAGTTGGTTACCTAAAAGAAACACAATGCAATTTTACAATTTCCTTTCATATTTACCAATTACGATCAGCAATCAAGGAAGTCTTCGTCTCACAGGTACCGTTCTTCGGTCAGCATGGGTACCGTTTCGATCAGCATGGGACGGGGCAAAGGGGCAGGGGTGGACGGGGCAATTGCCTCACGGCGGCAAGGTAAAACTACTACTTCATGCAAAGGGACAAATCAAAGTTAAAGTCTCTAGGGCAAGAATCATCTAAGGTCTCTTTCTCTCGATTAGAGAAAGCATCAAAGTCTCTCAAAATGGCGTCGCAGCAAAGTGGACCATAATAGCTACGAAGTCTGCAAAATGGCGGGATGTCCAGTAAAGGAGCGAGCTTCCTCTCGTGCACCTGGTTTTTATAGACAACAGTTCGAATCCAGTAGGGTCTCCATTGGAGGGTTCATAGGTTAGCTTAAAATTGTCCAATCAAAAACGACAGTTCTCAAGCTTTTACTTAAGCATACATTATCCTTGGAGATGGGTACGCAAGTTGCAACATTGTCTACCAATTAGCTCACTTTCAGAGCCTCCATTGTCCGCACCTGCAAATCGACCTTGGAGTAAAGAGAAAATATGCCAGGCTGGCACGAAACCTTAAGATAAGCATGTGAACGGTTTCTGTGGAAAAGTACAGCTTCAAGCAAAAATACACGTTTATTAGCACAGTGGAAAAATACGAGCATCTAAACCGTGAGACCAGGCAACTAGGCCAAAGCCTCCGCTAAAGTAATGCTAAGCTAAAACATTTCAAACAAGCAAATCGTAGCACACGTTTATGATTATGTCGGATTAGTGCAATTCTAATACACCACGTTATATAAAACACGCTTATAAATGTTGGCAAACTACTCTGAGGGCACATTTTGTTCCCGTACAATCTTTATTAGTTCGGTTAAAGTCACACATGATTATTTCACACTACGTTTACGCTAATAAAAGTAAAACCTTCATTTTCTGCTTCATCAATCCCTCCTCTGATGACTACTTGTCATCACACCAAACCATGCCCACAAATTTTATTCCATTAAAATTCGGTCAGTTCCCTTTTCCTTTTAATTCCCCTAGTTTGCGCTTTGTATTCTTCTGCCATTCTTTTCATAATTTTCTCTTCTTTTCTTCTTTTAATTCTTTCCATAATCATTATTATTCCCCTTTTTATTCCCCAAATTCCAAATATGCAAATCAGTACAATTAATATTCCCTCTATTATTTTTAGTAATATTCCATTCCAAATTCCCCCAATCCAATGTCCCACTGAAGCAAGTCCTTTTCCAACCTTCTCCTACACTTCTGGTTCTTTCAGTTCCTTCAAATCTGCACTTTCTTTTGTTAGATTAGCAAGCATAGTTTTAATTTTCACACTATTGTCAGGAATATAAGTACAACAGTGTTGTGCACCAAGCATTTTGCAAACGCCACCATCCTTTGCTAAAAGAATGTCTAAAGCAAGCCTATTTTGAAGAGTCATAGCTCTTTCCGCTGCAAGTTCAGCATCTATCAGGATTATAGCACCTGAAAACTTTGTCAACATGTTATCCACTATAGTAGACAACTTTCTTATTTTGATGGAATTCAGCACAACTCCCAATGAAGGAATCATGGCTCCAAATATATCTCCTACCACAGCAGCTGCGGTCTCTCTTTTCTGGATACGATGGGATCCAGATGTCTTTTGAATCATCGATAGGTCATCCAGTTGATAAACCTTTGGGAACACTATACCCAAATAACATCTCCCCCACCATCCTTTTGGAAGACGATAATAGGCATTATACCCACAAATGTAATATACACCTGGAATGACAGGGTCAAGTCCGTCCATCATGAATGTCCATTTGGCCTTAAACATAAACGTATGTTTACACTCACTCGCTCCTACAAAAATGTTGTCATAATAAGATTCACCTCGATATACACAAAAGTTCCCTACATGCCAAGCATCTAAAGCTATTTTCCCTTGTGTCTTTATAGCAGCAAAATCATAATTATCTACTGAAGTCCTCTTATGTAGCTCCTTTTCTAATTTCGCTTTCATTTGTGCCCTTCTATCATCAGTGCGATCTAAAAAGCTTATTTCTACTGCAGAGAGCGAGCAGGTAAGGTTTTCCCTATGAGCGTGAGCCGTTTCAAAAGGTTGCATTGGCTCGAAAAATTCCCTCATTATTTTAGCTTCCCAATCTTTAGCAATCTGGCTTAGCTGCGCTATTATAGGAACATATGCAAAGGTAACATCATAATTTGAGTAAAAATACTGTATGTTAGTTTGACCATAAAACCTAGACATTACTATACTACATGTAATCCCGTATGTAAGAGGCATGTGGTGATAAGTCACCCCTTCCTTTACTGATGTCGGTATCTGTGTACACACGTAACAATCCTTCGCATCCATAGTCTCAACATATTCTGTTAGCAAGCGATAGAAAACGTTATACGAAAGCTCTTTCTTATCGTGCAAGAGTCTCTCATCCAATGCTAGTCTTTTCAATGCGGTTAGTTCGGTGACAGTAACAGGAGCAATAGTAGAAGCATCAATTCTCTCATCCTCACCCTTTCCATGCATTCCAAGTACAATTGCCATTATTATTAGTACACATGCAATTATCACGCCTATACACACATATTTACAATATTTCTTTCTATTGTTTTGCGTCATGATCTATATAGAATCAGAGAGCTGGAAGCACCTATAAACTATTTAGCAATTCAGTTACAAAGCTGAACGAGCACAATGTTCACACTGTTTTCTTCAAGAGGCCAGTCACTTATCGGTTAGCAGCATTTGTCTCAATTCGGCAATAACTCAGTCTTTATCAGTTCAGCAAGTCTCATCCGGTTTAGCAATGTCTCAGCTGGTTGTTTGTTTCACGTTAGATTGTAGCAAGCAATATCATTTATTACTCTTTCAATCGACAGAGTCTATAAAACTTTTCTTTTCTGTTGGTATCTCTTCTTCTTCTTCGTTCTCAATGCTTAGAGATACAAACTCGTCAGTCCAATCGTCATTGACTGCATATGCCCATTCAGGACCGGAATATCTTCTGTTCGGTATCCTTTTCCTTTTCAATTTTGCTTCCCTTTTCGATTCTGCCTCGCTGGTACTTTCCTCTTTTGTCAAGTCTTTTTCTTCACTTGACGATTGTTCCACAACAGTCACTTCCTTTCTTTTCTCTTTCACTTTTGGCCTTCCTCCCTCGTTCAAACTTTCTTTACCCCTTTCTTTTATTGGTGAAATACTTAGTCTTCTCTTTGCACTGTGTCCATTTGATGGACCTGCAATCTTTTCTGTGGAAGCTTGAACCTTTTCGTTCTGTTCTGCCTCGTCCCCTCCTTCTGGGGAATCAATCACGTTCTCCTTTTCTTTTTCTTTATCGTCTGCTTCTGGGAAAGCCCTCCTCTGATCAGGCTCTCCTGCTTTTTCACCTTTTTCGAGCCCTTCGTCACCGTTACTTTCGTCAGGCTCTTTATCACTTTCAGCTGCTTCAGGTTCTTTGTCACCTTCAGCTGCTTCAGGCTCTTTGCTACCCTCAGCTGCTTCAGGTTGTTTGTCACCTTCAGCTTCTTCGTCGCTGTCTGAACTTTCTCCTCGGTCTCCCCCAAGCGAGTTGGTGTCTTCGTCCTCAGAGAATATCTCTTTCTCTCCCGTTTCTGCCTGTTCACTTTCAGTTCGGTTT
The DNA here is from genome assembly GCF_031143425.1 of Pleurodeles waltl. Classification (NCBI taxonomy): domain Eukaryota; kingdom Metazoa; phylum Chordata; class Amphibia; order Caudata; family Salamandridae; genus Pleurodeles; species Pleurodeles waltl. The sequence goes on along the minus strand of NC_090440.1, from coordinate 1,399,602,337 downwards.
TGTTCTGTCTCAGCACTGTTTTGTCAGGCACTGGCAGTTTTAGCGCTTCAACTTCCTCATCTGTGGGACACAACACCTTCTTTGTGTGACTGGCGTGAATCCAGTTGGGAACCCCCGCACACTTCACAGCGGTAGTTGTCGTCAGGATCACTTGGAAAGGGCCTTTCCAACGGGGTTCCAGACACGACTTTCTCACGTGCTTCTTTATCACGACCCAGTCACCTGCTTTCAGTGCGTGTCCTGGACCTTGTATCGGTGGCAAGGTGGTCGCTTCCACCTGGTGAGAGAAAGAGCGAACCACGTCAGCCAGTCCTTTGCAGTAGTCTAACACCATATCATCTGTAATATTCAAAAGCGCGTTTGCGGGAACTGCAGGAAGTCTCATAGCCCTGCCCATGAGAATTTCATGCGGAGACAATCCAGTCTTTCTATCAGGAGTGTTTCTCATTGACATTAGCACTAAGGGCAATGCGTCAGGCCATTTCAAATTTGTTGATGCACATATTTTCGCCATTCTCGATTTCAGTGTACCATTCATCTGCTCCACCAGTCCTGAGGCTTCAGGGCGATAGCTACAATGCAGCTTTTGCTCAATGTTCAGCGCTTCGCAAAGTAACTTTATCACCTCGTTATTGAAGTGACTTCCCCTATCTGATTCTAAAGAGATCGGGAATCAGAAACGTGGTATCAACTCCCTCAACAATAGCTTCGCAACTGTAAGGCTGTCATGTGTGGGGTATGCCTCAATCCAGTGACTAAAAATGCACACAATCACCAACACATATCTCAGACCTCCATGCACAGGCATCTCAATGAAGTCCATCTGCATACGACTAAAAGGCCCGCTTGCCCTACCAATGTGGCTCGCGTTCACAACTGTTCCCTTTCCTGGGTTTATCTGCTGGCAAGTGACACATCGATGGCAAACTGCTTCTGCAGCTTGACGAAATCTGGGGATAAACCAATCAGTTTTGAACAATCTTATCATGGCATCTCTCCCTAGGTGAGCTTGCCCATGATAGAACCGCGCAAGCTGTGATAAGAGACTGTTTGGCAAAACAAATTTTCCCTCATGTGAAACCCATAACTCGTCTTGTCTCTTTATACATTGTGATTTAATCCAGGAATCTCTTTCATCCTCCCTGACATTATTTTGTAATGCTTTTAATTCATCTATTGTGTCTACGACCTTCAAGGCAAATGCTTCAGCTGTTTCTAGTTCTGGCTCACTTATTGAATTCCATTCGTCCCTAAGTAATATACAGTTCAAGGCACAAAATCTTGCGACCTGATCCGCATATGCATTTCCCAGAGAAACATAGTCCTGTCCTTTCGTGTGAGCACTGCACTTTACCACTGCAACTTCGGCTGGCACTTGAATGGCGTGTAACAATTCCCTTATCCTCTCCCCGTTCTTCACTGGGGATCCTGAAGAAGTCAGAAAACCTCTCTGTGACCATAGTTGTCCAAAGTCATGCACAATCCCAAACCCGTATTGACTATCAGTGTAAATGGTGACTTTCATCAATGCAGACAGTTGACATGCTCTTGTAAGGGCTACAAGTTCTGCTACTTGTGCAGAATAGACTCCTTGAAGCCATCCCGCTTCCAAGACACCTGTTACAGTACAGACAGCATATCCTGCTTTCAAAATCCCCATCCCGTCTCTTAGACATGACCCATCAACAAAAAGAATTTGGTCATTTTCATCAAGCTTAGTATCCTTAATGTCCGGTCGAGGTTTTGTGCAAAATTCAGTCACCTGAAGGCAGTCATGCTCGACGTCTTCAGCGTTCTCAATTTCAGCATTTTCTCCAGGGAGCAAGGTTGCTGGATTCAACGTAGTGCACCTTTTCAGCTGCACATTCGGTGAGCCCAGAATTATCGTTTCATACCTTGTGAGTCTTGCTCCAGTCATGTGCTGCGTTCGGGAGCGGGTCAAAAGTATCTCGACTGAGTGAGGGACCATGACTGTTACTGGGTGTCCCATCACTATTCCTTCACTCTGAGTGAGGCTGATACCAACTGCTGCTACGGCGCGCAGACACCCTGGGAGTGCTGCTGCGACCGGATCCAAAGTAGCTGAAAAATACGCTACTGGTCTATTTACGCCACCATGGGCTTGAGTCAAGACAGACAAAGAACATGCATCACGTTCATGACAAAACAATGTGAAAGGCTTTGTGTAGTCAGGCATACCTAAAGCTGGAGCCCTGCACATGCATTCTTTCAATTCAACAAAAGCATCCATCTCATCTCCTTTCAGTTCAATTTGATCAAAGGCATCCTTCTGGGTCAGCTTCAGTAAAGGCTTTGCTAGAGTCGAGTAGTTGGGAATCCACTGGCGACAATAACCCACCATTCCCAAAAACTTCCTCACCTCCCTCCTTGTCTTTGGTGGACTCATTTGGAGTACACTGGTTATTCTTTCCTTCATTATTCTCCGTGACCCTTTCTCTATCTGGTGACCCAAGTATTTCACTTTCTTCTGACAGAACTGTAATTTGGAAGGAGACACCTTATGTCCATTCCTTCCCAAATGATTCAACAGAGCAATGGTATCGGCTGTGCAGCCACTTTCCGTCTTTGATGCAACCAATAAATCATCAATGTACTGTACTAGGGTTGACTCGAATGGCAATTCTAATGCTTCCAAATCTTTCTTTAGAATCTGATTGAAGATTGACGGTGACTCAGAAAACCCTTGAGGAATTCGACACCAACTGTATACTCTGTCTAGGAATTTGAAACAAAAGAGGAATTGGCTGTCCTCATGAAGAGGCACAGAAAAGAATGCTTGTGACAAATCGATGACTGAAAACCATTCGGCGTCGCAAGGAATTTGAAACATTATCACAGCTGGATTCGGTACAGGGCAGCACTTGACTATGATGTCATTTATTTTTCTCAAGTCCTGCACAAGTCGGACCTTTCCACTTGGCTTCATTAATCCCATTATTGGTGAATTACATGGACTGCTTAACACTTCTTTCAGTACTCCCTGTTTTACAAATTCGTCAATAAGTTGAGCAACTTTCATGAGGGTATCTTGTGGCATGTGGTATTGTGGGGTTTGGGGAAAGATTGCATTGGGCTTTACAGCCACTTTCACAGGTTCCACTGGTTCCACTCCTTTCATCAATCCCACCTCTTTCCCTGTCATGTCCCACACTTCCTTTCCGACTGTCTCCCGTAATTCGGCTGGAATATCTTCCTCAGTTATCATCGGGAAAAGACAAATCAGAGGATACTCTTCATCTACAGTTTCCATCTCGTCCCCCTCTACACTGTCCTCTTCTTCCCCATCACTGCTCGTCTGTATTGTTATTCCTTCGTTCGAACACATTATCGAACAACCCAATTTGCACAATAGGTCTCTCCCTAACAGTGCTATTGGGCTTGAGTCACATACCACAAACTGATGTACCCCTTGATAGTTACCGATGCTGACTGGTACCGGGTCTGTTATTGGGTTCGTCAGGTGCCTGTTTGCTACTCCCACCACTTGAACTGACCTCCCTGAGAGTGGCAAATTTGGTACTTCACTGCTCTTAACAGTTGAACGTGTTGCTCCTGTGTCAACCAAGAACGAGACACGATGACCCATTACTCTTCCCTCTACGTACGGACCCTTTTGATCAACTTCCAAGGATGCTGCAAGCACACAATCTCCTTCTTCTTCTGAACTTTCCCTCTCCCATACATTGTTTATTCCACTCTCACTGTGTAATGGGAACTGTTGTACTGTGCCATTTGTACTCATTACCTGACCCGAGACCTGTGGAGGAACCATCACTTGCTGCTGACTCATTGGTGCCAAGGGTATTTGCATTTGCTGATTAGGTACCATAGGTAACTGCTGTTGCATCGGCTGCATTTGCGTCATCTGCATACGAGGCATCTGCATCTGCTGCGGCTGCATAGGTTGTAATCCCTGCAATTGATTTATGGTCTGAAAATTTGGGCTTGGACCTCTTAATTTCGGTCCCCTCATTGTCTGAAATGCATTGACATCATTGTTTTGCTGACCAACACCTGCACCTGCACCTGCACCTGCACCTTCCTGCACCACCATCGGGCACTCGCGTTTCCAATGACCTACAATTCCGCACACGTGACACGGCATCACCTTCTTCATTGCCTGCACACCCGTCACAACAGTGTTCAAATCCTGACCATTATTCGCAAAACCTCCTCTGCCTCTGCCTCTGGCCTGTGGCTGAAACGCCATGTTTCCCTGCAACTGCGGCTGCGGTTGCGGTACCTGCTGTTGGAACCCTTGCATCCCTTGCAAACCCTGCAGACCTGTCTGAGCTGCCTTAAGCTGCATCATCATCACCTTCTCTTTCAACCTTTTCTGTTTCACTTCAATTTCGTCGCTACAGTATTTCGCATAATTCAACACCTCATCAATTGGTTTCGATTGCCAACAAATCAAATGCGACTTTATCATCTGACTTATCTCTGGCCTCAGCCCTTCCACAAATCTGAAGACAAAATGGAGCATGTCCTTCGCCTCAATTGTTTCCGTGCCACTGTAATTCGTGAACGCCTTCAACAACCTCTCATAGTAACTATGAATCGATTCTTTAGTCTCTTGGGCAGTTCGATCAATCTTCTGCCAATCCACGTTTTTCGCGGGTACCTTCGTTTTCAAATGCTCAATCACCTTATAGTACAAGCCCATCACCATAGGTGATGGTGCGCCCGTCTCCCTGTCTCTCTCTGGTTCACTTGTCGGCCAACCTACAGCTCTTTTGCAATCCTCCCACAAATCTGCCAGAACCACAATCTCAAAGAGAGTGTTCAGGTCTTCCCAGAGGCATTTTGCAAGCTTCACAAACCTGTCAGTCTGCTGATACCATTCGATCGGTTTCTCTCTCAGTTTGGGAAAATCGTCCGTAAAAGACTGGATGTCACTTCTGTGCCATGGTACATGTATTAATTTTCCCCCTGCTGTCTCCCTCATTGGTAACATGGTTACTGTCTCGCTGCTTTGTGGTCTTTTCTCATTATGCTCTGTAGCACTGTCCCTCCTCTTTTCCTTTCTCTTTACCCACCTGCTTTCCCACTTGTCTAAGCACCTCCACACTTGTGCACTCTGCAGCAATTCTCTAAGGTGTGCCTTCATGCCTGCTGACCTCATGTGTTCAAAATCTGTGGCCCCAAAATCCAGTCTGTAGCTCCTGCTCAGATGTTTTGTCTTGTTTATGTCAACCCCGTTTTTGTCAGCTATTTCCTGCAAGCTTTTATGTACCTTGTTCACTTCCTTCGTAATCTTTGGACATAGATACCTCAGCTCCTCTTCCGAGTAAGACTCTAATCTATTCACACCCATAGTCCCTTCCACCAATTCTTGTGCTTCCATGTTCAACCTCATCCTATTCATATAATCTTCTCCCTTCCCACTGGCTGAGCTTTGTGTGGAATTCAGACTGTTGAACCATTGTGTCAGCTGTTGCGCATTCACCCCCATCAGCGTAGCATTCACATCGACTGCCATTGATGGTTGCGGCAACTTTTCAGTGCTCGATGTTAGAGGTAGTATCAGTGGGGGGCTCGACCTCACCAGCGTTGACTGAGCACACATGGGACTAAACTCCATCAAGGATCCGGGTCCATTTGGCTGAGTCGCTATCGGAGTTATCCCTGAAGTGTTCTCTATGCACCTCCTTTCTGTCCCATTCTGCAGCATTGATCCCTGACCGCTCATACCTAGGTTAGGCTGACTATACAAAGGTACCGGTGGACCTACAGTAATGGGTAGTGATATCGCGTCTGGGTTCTGTCCATTTCCCATGTTCTGTGGCATGTTCATGCCCACACCATGGGTCATCATTGCCAGCATGCCCATCTGACTCCCCGTCATCTGAGCATGTGCAGTTCCCCCCTGCATCTGCTTCTGAGGCATCAAAAACTGAGTTGATTCAGCTTGTCCCATTGTTTGGTTGTATCCATTCTGTCCTCCCATTGCGGCTGGGTCTAAAATCATTCCTGTACTATTATCGCTGCTGTAATACCTTGGGACCTGCGACTGATAATTTTCTGCTGGTTTCAACATGGGCACATCTGGATATATTCTCCTAACCTGCGGTATCTGCGGGGTGAACAATAAACTCGGGTCCTTAGATCCCGATGACGCTCCTGAACTCTGGGTTTCACTGTTCTGTACCGGTGCCGGAAGGGCAGGACTGGTACTTGGACCCTGTCCATCCTCCGCATAAGGTGGTGGACGGTCGTTCAGTAATTGCATGATTAACTCCTCATCCTATAACTCCTCTTCTCTTCTCAACTTTTCCTCGTCCTCTCTATCCTTGAAACACTTCCTGTCCGTCTTACAGGTAGCTTTCTTACCTGTCTCCTCTTCTTCCTTAGTAATTGCTGGAAACAATTTTATCCCCTGCAACACATCTGACCTCCACACCTTCTGTGCATTATCCCACCTAGCATCCGCTAGTGTCTTTTCTACCTTTCTCATCCTGGTCTCAAACTTCTTCTGCTGTTGCTGTCTGGCCATTAGTTCCCAAATTGCCAGAGCCTCAAACTGTGCTGGCCTTGGAGGCACCTTCATGTCGTACATCGTGAATCTCAAATTCTCTAGGATCCTTATATTGAATGTCCCATGTATCGGGAACGCTACACTCCCATGTTTCTCTGTCAACTTGTGCCATTGCTTTAGCCAAAGGCACGGAGCTACCCCCTTCTCTTCCATTACAATGTAAGCTGGTGTGCCCTCGGGCGGCGTCTCCTCTCCTACGCTCGCTTTAATGTAAGACTCCCCCTTCATCGCACTCCTAAATGCTTTGAATTTCATTTTCTCGTCTTTTTATTTCACAAAGTTGTAATCAATAGGTGACTTTAATTCCCGGAATACTCTTCGCCTGCCTTTCCCCTTCCAATCGAGCCCCACGGACTGCGTCCAATCCGTGCGCGACCCTTCTCTACAACCAACCTATCCCAGCGCGGCTCCTAGTGACGTCACACTCACACACACTGCGGCTGACAAAGCCTCGCGGCTAGTCCTCCTTCATTCACCTCCTCTCGTAACAACTTCTTGCATGTATCGCGAGCTACCAAAAATAAAACAGATCTGTCGGTTTACTACAGGAAGGGTAACACAGTCGCTTCAGGACCTTAGGGACTTTTCACTAGCCTCGGCCGCTATTCCGTCTTTCTCGGTCCCCACGTTCGCAAGCAAATCTGACCCGCAGATCTACTCTCTACTTGTCAATGATCTATTCTAGTGCACTTAGAATCTTGTCAAAGCCCGAAGTCGAAGTTTCTTTCACTCCCTAACACACGTATTGACTCGTTGACCACGCCCGATCAACCTACTAAACCGCCCAGACCACAACATGGATCAACATACTCCGGAGTCTCTTGACCTCGCAGGGCCCGTCTCAACAACAACAACAACCACGTGGACCTTTTTATGCACAAAGCGCCACACGCACATGAAGTTCGACGACTTCCCTACTCTCACACTCGGAGTCGCACCTCCGCTATCTCTATGAAGTTCGATGACTTCACTACTTCTACACTCGGAGTCGCACCTCCGCTATCCTCTAAAAAAGAAAAATCCTCGCAACCTTTTCACACACCCTGCGGCAATAAGCTGTGCAAGCGCAAAACCCTAACTTCACTCATACCATCACTAGTACCGCCAACGCTGATTCCACACCTCCGTTCTCTCCATTCGCAAGCTCCGAGATCCCGGGAAAGTCGCGGTGGACCTAGCCCATCATCATTCTGTCAATCTATTTTACCCAAGAAAAATCTAATTCAACTTCTCGAATGGGGTCTCAAAATGCGTAACCGTTAATTCAACACCATGTACTTTAAGAATACAGGGTCCCAAAAGACGAAACCGTCCTCTGCTACCATCTACTGATAGAGCGGTCCGTACTAATAATTTTACCTATTTCGGACGCTCTTTAGGCCGATGAATCTTTTGACTAAGTGGGAACTCTCTGTACTCTTAATCGATCGATTGCATTCAAAATCGATAATCAATAACGAACATAAGCAATACCTTGATCGACATAACACTTAACAATTAATCCAGAATACATTTCGGCGAACCCTGACCTTTCAGTCAGGAATAACCACACCAGTTTATTCAAAGTTAGTGAATTTTATTTCCCTATATTAACAAAGCTAGCACAATATAGATGTGTCTCAACACCAAATGATAAACGTAAATGAACATTAATAGCTGTCCATAGCGGCGAAACAGGTGCAATCTATGTAGCATTTGAATCACAAGGCATTCGATAATAGCAATGCAAATCACTAATACGATAATCTGTAACGAACTAATTGCATACATCTAGTCAGCATAACAAGATCTCAAATTGCATCGTGTGACAAAAGGAATCCTCATCTAACCTCAAATTAGCATCGGCATGTGGGACTTCATGCAAAAACAATTTAGCAACATTAATTTAGAAAACTCCTAACTAGGGCTCTTATCAAAATCAGCAGTTGGTTACCTAAAAGAAACACAATGCAATTTTACAATTTCCTTTCATATTTACCAATTACGATCAGCAATCAAGGAAGTCTTCGTCTCACAGGTACCGTTCTTCGGTCAGCATGGGTACCGTTTCGATCAGCATGGGACGGGGCAAAGGGGCAGGGGTGGACGGGGCAATTGCCTCACGGCGGCAAGGTAAAACTACTACTTCATGCAAAGGGACAAATCAAAGTTAAAGTCTCTAGGGCAAGAATCATCTAAGGTCTCTTTCTCTCGATTAGAGAAAGCATCAAAGTCTCTCAAAATGGCGTCGCAGCAAAGTGGGCCATAATAGCTACGAAGTCTGCAAAATGGCGGGATGTCCAGTAAAGGAGCGAGCTTCCTCTCGTGCACCTGGTTTTTATAGACAACAGTTCGAATCCAGTAGGGTCTCCATTGGAGGGTTCATAGGTTAGCTTAAAATTGTCCAATCAAAAAAGACAGTTCTCAAGCTTTTACTTAAGCATACATTATCCTTGGAGATGGGTACGCAAGTTGCAACATTGTCTACCAATTAGCTCACTTTCAGAGCCTCCATTGTCCGCACCTGCAAATCGACCTTGGAGTAAAGAGAAAATATGCCAGGCTGGCACGAAACCTTAAGATAAGCATGTGAACGGTTTCTGTGGAAAAGTACAGCTTCAAGCAAAAATACACGTTTATTAGCACAGTGGAAAAATACGAGCATCTAAACCGTGAGACCAGGCAACTAGGCCAAAGCCTCCGCTAAAGTAATGCTAAGCTAAAACATTTCAAACAAGCAAATCGTAGCACACGTTTATGATTATGTCGGATTAGTGCAATTCTAATACACCACGTTATATAAAACACGCTTATAAATGTTGGCAAACTACTCTGAGGGCACATTTTGTTCCCGTACAATCTTTATTGGTTCGGTTAAAGTCACACATGATTATTTCACACTACGTTTACGCTAATAAAAGTAAAACCTTCATTTTCTGCTTCATCACGCCCGCGACAGGAAATGCCCCAAAACACAACATGGACACACCACATTTTCAGAAAGAAAACAGAGCTGTTTTTTTACAAAGTGCTGTGCTGTGGATTTTCACCTCTAGCTCAGCCAGCACCTTGAGAAACCTAGAAAACCTGCACATTTTTGACAACTAGACACCTAGGGTAATCCAAGATGGGGTGACCTATGGGGCTGTGGCCAGGCTCTGTTCCCAGAATCCTTTGCAAACCTCAAAATGTGGCCAAAAAAACACTTTTTCCGCTGATTTCGGTGACAGAATGTTATGGAATCTGAGAGGAGCCACAAATTTCCTTCCACCCAAATTTACCCCAAGTCTCCAATAATATTGGTACCTCACTTGTGTGGGTAGGCCCAGCGCCCGCAAATGGAAATGCCCCAAAACACAACATGGACACACCACATTTTCAGAAAGAAAACAGATCTGTTTTTTTACAAAGTGCCTAGCTGTGGATTTTGGCCTCTAGCTCAGCCGGTACTTTGGGAAACCTAGAACTCCTGCACATTTTTAAAAACTAGACACCTAGGAGAATCCAATATGGGGTGACTTGTGGGGCTCTGACCAGGTTCTGTTACCCAGAACCTGGTTGCAAACCTCAAAATTTGGCCAAAAAAACACTTTTCCCTTGTCGTTTCAGTGACAGAAAGCACTGCAGTCTGTGAGAAGACACAAATTTCCTTCTACCCAGCTTTCACCCAAGTCTCCCGATAAAAATGGTACCTCACTTGTGTGGGTAGGCCTAGCGCCCGCAACAGCAAATGCCCCAAAACACAACGTGGACCAATAACATTTTCAGAAAGAAAACAGAGCTGTTTTTTAGAAAGTGCCTCGCTGTGGATTTTGGCTTCTAGCTCAGTCGGCACCTCGGGAAACCTACCAAACCTGTCCATTTTTCAAAACTAGACACTTAGGGGAATCCAATATGGGGTGACTTGGGGGGCGCTGACCAGTTCCTGTTACCCAGAATCCTTTGCAAACCTCAAACCTTTGCCAAAAAAACACGTTTTCCTTGTCGTTTCGGTGACAGAAAGTACTGGAATATGAGAGGAGCCACGAATTCCCAACCAATCAGCATTCCCCCAAGTCTCCTGATAAGAATGGTACCTCACTTGTGTGGGTAGGCCTAGCGCCCGCAACAGGAAATGCCCCAAAACACAACGTGGACACATCACATTTTCAGAAACAAAACAGAGCTGTTCTTTTATAAAGTGCCTAGCTGTGGATTTTGGCCTCTAGCTCATCCGGCACCTCGGGAAACCTACCAAACCTGTCCATTTTTCAAAACTAGACACTTAGGGGAATCCAATATGGGGTGACTTGGGGGGCGCTGACCAGTTTCTGTTACCCAGAATCCTTTGCAAACCTCAAGAATGGTACCTCACTTGTGTGGGGAGGCCCAGCGCCTGCCACAGGAAATGCCCCAAAACACAACATGGACACACCACATTTTCAAAAAGAAAACAGAGCTGTTTTTTTCCAAAGTGCCGTGCTGTGTATTTTGGCATCTAGCTCAGCCGGCACCTTGAGATACCTAGCAAACCTGCACATTTTTTAAAACTAGACACCTAGGGGAATCCAAGATGGGGTGACTTGTGGGGCGCTGGCCAGGTTCTGTTACCCAGAACCCTTTGCAAACCTCAACATTTTTACAAAAAAAAACACTTTTTTATTGTCATTTCGGTGACAGAAAGTACTGGAATCTGAGAGGAGCCCCAAATTTCCTTCTACTCAGCGTTCCCCCAAAAGTCCCGATAAAAATGGTACCTCACTTGTGTGGGTAGGCCCAGCGCATGCCAGAGGAAATGCCCAAAAACCCAACATGGACACATCACATTTTCAGAAAGAAAACAGAGCTGTTTTTTTACAAAGTGCCGTGCTGTGGATTTTGGCATCTAGCTCAGCCGGCACCTTGAGAAACCTAGCAAACCTGCACATTTTTGAAAACTAGACACCTAGGGGAATCCAAGATGGGGTGACTTGTGGGGCGCTGGCCAGGTTCTGTTACCCAGAATCCTTTGCAAACCTCAAAATTTTACCAAAAAAACACTTTTTTTTTGGTCATTTCGGTGACAGAAAGTACTGGAATCTGAGAGGAGCCACAAATTTCCTTCTACTCAGCGTTCCCCCAAAAGTCCCGATAAAAATGGTACCTCACTTGTGTGGGTAGGCCCAGCGCATGCCAGAGGAAATGCCCAAAAACCCAACATGGACACACCACATTTTCAGAAAGAAAACAGAGCTGTTTTTTTATAAAGTGCCTAGCTGTGGATTTTGGCCTCTAGCTCAGCCGGTACTTTGGGAAACCTAGAACTTCTGCACATTTTTAAAAACTAGACACCTAGGAGAATCCAATATGGGGTGACTTGTGGGGCTCTGACCAGGTTCTGTTACCCAGAACCTGGTTGCAAACCTCAAAATTTGGCCAAAAAAACACTTTTCCCTTGTCATTTCGGTGACAGAAAGCACTGCAGTCTGTGAGAAGACACAAATTTCCTTCTACCCAGCTTTCACCCAAGTCTCCCGATAAAAATGGTACCTCACTTGTGTGGGTAGGCCTAGCGCCCGCAACAGGAAATGCCCCAAAACACAACGTGGACCCATAACATTATCAGAAAGAAAACAGAGCTGTTTTTTACAAAGTGCCTCGCTGTGGATTTTGGCTTCTAGCTCAGGCGGCACCTCGGGAAACCTACCAAACCTGTCCATTTTTCAAAACTAGACACTTAGGGGAATCCAATATGGGGTGACTTGGGGGGCGCTGACCAGTTTCTGTTACCCAGAATCCTTTGCAAACCTCAAACTTTTGCCAAAAAAACACGTTTTCCTTGTCGTTTCGGTGACAGAAAGTACTGGAATAAGAGAGGAGCCACGAATTCCCTACCAATCAGCATTCCCCCAAGTCTCCTGATAAGAATGGTACCTCACTTGTGTGGGTAGGCCTAGCGCCCGCAACAGGAAATGCCCCAAAACACAACGTGGACACATCACATTTTCAGAAACAAAACAGAGCTGTTCTTTTATAAAGTGCCTAGCTGTGGATTTTGGCCTCTAGCTCTTCCGGCACTTTGGGAAACCTAGCAATCCTACACATTTTTGAAAACTAGACACCTAGGAGAATCCAATATGGGGTGACTTATGGGGCTCGGACCAGGTTCTGTTACCCAGAACCCTTTGCAAACCTCAAACGTTTGCCAAAAAACACGTTTTCCTTGTCGTTTCGGTGACAGATAGTACTGGAATATGAGAGGAGCCACGAATTCCCTTCCAATCAGCGTTCCCCCAAGTCTCCTGATAAGAATGGTACCTCACTTGTGTGGGTAGGCCCAGCGCCTGCCACAGGAAATGCCCCAAAACACAACATGGACACACCACATTTTCAGAAAGAAAACAGAGCTGTTTTTTTACAAAGTTCCGTCCTGTGTATTTTGGCATCTAGCTCAGCCGGCACCTTGAGAAACCTAGCAAACCTGCACATTTTTGAAAACTAGACACCTAGGGGAATCCAAGATGGGGTGACTTGTGGGGCGCAGGCCAGGTTCTGTTACCCAGAATCTTTGCAAACCTCAACATTTTTACCAAAAAAAACACTTTTTTATTGTCATTTCGGTGACAGAAAGTACTGGAATCTGAGAGGAGCCACAAATTTCCTTCTACTCAGCGTTGCCCCAAAAGTCCCGATAAAAATGGTACCTCACTTGTGTGGGTAGGCCTAGCGCCCACGATAGGAAATGCCCCAAAACGCAACGTGGACGCGTCACATTTTCAGAAAGAAAACAGATCTGTTTTTTACAAAGTGCCTAGCTGTGGATTTTGGCCTCTAGCTCAGCCGGCACTTTGAGAAACCTAGAAATCCTGCACATTTTTAAAAACTAGACACCTAGGAGAATCCAATATGGGGTGACTTATGGGGCTCGGACCAGGTTCTGTTACCCAGAACCCTTTGCAAACCTCAAAATTTTGCCAACAAACAAGTTTTCCTTGTCGTTTCGGTGACAGATAGTACTGGAATATGAGAGGAGCCAAGAATTCCCTTCCAATCAGCGTTCCCCCAAGTCTCCTGATAAGAATGGTACCTCACTTGTGTGGGTAGGCCCAGCGCCTGCCACAGGAAATGCCCCAAAACACAACATGGACACACCACATTTTCAAAAAGAAAACAGAGCTGTTTTTTTCCAAAGTGCCGTGCTGTGTATTTTGGCATCTAGCTCAGCCGGCACCTTGAGAAACCTAGCAAACCTGCACATTTTTGAAAACTAGACACCTAGGGGAATCCAAGATGGGGTGACTTGTGGGGAGCAGGCCAGGTTCTGTTACCCAGAATCCTTTGCAAACCTCAACATTTTTACCAAAAAAAACACTTTTTTATTGTCATTTCGGTGACAGAAAGTACTGGAATCTGAGAGGAGCCCCAAATTTCCTTCTACTCAGCGTTCCCCCAAAAGTCCCGATAAAAATGGTACCTCACTTGTGTGGGTAGGCCCAGCGCATGCCAGAGGAAATGCCCAAAAACCCAACATGGACACATCACATTTTCAGAAAGAAAACAGAGCTGTTTTTTTACAAAGTGCCGTGCTGTGGATTTTGGCATCTAGCTCAGCCGGCACCTTGAGAAACCTAGCAAACCTGCACATTTTTGAAAACTAGACACCTAGGGGAATCCAAGATGGGGTGACTTGTGGGGCGCTGGCCAGGTTCTGTTACCCAGAATCCTTTGCAAACCTCAAAATTTTACCAAAAAAACACTTTTTTTTTTGTCATTTCGGTGACAGAAAGTACTGGAATCTGAGAGGAGCCACAAATGTCCTTCTACTCAGCGTTCCCCCAAAAGTCCCGATAAAAATGGTACCTCACTTGTGTGGGTAGGCCCAGCGCATGCCAGAGGAAATGCCCAAAAACCCAACATGGACACACCACATTTTCAGAAAGAAAACAGAGCTGTTTTTTTATAAAGTGCCTAGCTGTGGATTTTGGCCTCTAGCTCAGCCGGTACTTTGGGAAACCTAGAACTTCTGCACATTTTTAAAAACTAGACACCTAGGAGAATCCAATATGGGGTGACTTGTGGGGCTCTGACCAGGTTCTGTTACCCAGAACCTGGTTGCAAACCTCAAAATTTGGACAAAAAAACACTTTTCCCTTGTCATTTCGGTGACAGAAAGCACTGCAGTCTGTGAGAAGACACAAATTTCCTTCTACCCAGCTTTCACCCAAGTCTCCCGATAAAAATGGTACCTCACTTGTGTGGGTAGGCCTAGCGCCCGCAACAGGAAATGCCCCAAAACACAACGTGGACCCATAACATTATCAGAAAGAAAACAGAGCTGTTTTTTACAAAGTGCCTCGCTGTGGATTTTGGCTTCTAGCTCAGTCGGCACCTCGGGGAAACCTACCAAACCTGTCCATTTTTCAAAACTAGACTCTTAGGGGAATCCAATATGGGGTGACTTGGGGGGCGCTGACCAGTTTCTGTTACCCAGAATCCTTTCCAAACCTCAAACTTTTGCCAAAAAAACACGTTTTCCTTGTCGTTTCGGTGACAGAAAGTACTGGAATAAGAGAGGAGCCACGAATTCCCTACCAATCAGCATTCCCCCAAGTCTCCTGATAAGAATGGTACCTCACTTGTGTGGGTAGGCCTAGCGCCCGCAACAGGAAATGCCCCAAAACACAACGTGGACACATCACATTTTCAGAAACAAAACAGAGCTCTTCTTTTATAAAGTGCCTAGCTGTGGATTTTGGCCTCTAGCTCATCCGGCACTTTGGGAAACCTAGCAATCCTACACATTTTTGAAAACTAGACACCTAGGAGAATCCAATATGGGGTGACTTATGGGGCTCGGACCAGGTTCTGTTACCCAGAACCCTTTGCAAACCTCAAACTTTTGCCAAAAAACACGATTTCCTTGTTGTTTCGGTGACAGATAGTACTGGAATATGAGAGGAGCCACGAATTCCCTTCCAATCAGCGTTCCCCCAAGTCTCCTGATAAGAATGGTACCTCACTTGTGTGGGTAGGCCCAGCGCCTGCCACAGGAAATGCCCCAAAACACAACATGGACACACCACATTTTCAGAAAGAAAACAGAGCTTTTTTTTTACAAAGTGCCGTCCTGTGTATTTTGGCATCTAGCTCAGCCGGCACCTTGAGAAACCTAGCAAACCTGCACATTTTTGAAAACTAGACACCTAGGGGAATCCAAGATGGGGTGACTTGTGGGGCGCTGGCCAGGTTCTGTTACCCAGAACCCTTTGCAAACCTCAAAATTATGCCAAAAAAAACACTTTTTTATTGTCATTTCGGTGACAGAAAGTACTGGAATCTGAGAGGAGCCCCAAATTTCCTTCTACTCAGCGTTCCCCCAAAAGTCCTGATAAAAATGGTACCTCACTTGTGTGGGTAGGCCCAGCGCATGCCAGAGGAAATGCCCAAAAACCCAACATGGACACATCACATTTTCAGAAAGAAAACAGAGCTGTTTTTTTACAAAGTGTTGTGCTGTGGATTTTGGCATCTAGCTCAGCCGGCACCTTGAGAAACCTAGCAAACCTGCACATTTTTGAAAACTAGACACCTAGGGGAATCCAAGACGGGGTGACTTGTGGGGCGCTGGCCAGGTTCTGTTACCCAGAATCCTTTGCAAACCTCAAAATTTTACCAAAAAAACCCTTTTTTTTTTGTCATTTCGGTGACAGAAAGTACTGGAATCTGAGAGGAGCCACAAATTTCCTTCTACTCAGCGTTGCCCCAAAAGTCCCGATAAAAATGGTACCTCACTTGTGTGGGTAGGCCTAGCGCCCACGATAGGAAATGCCCCAAAACACAACGTGGACACGTCACATTTTCAGAAAGAAAACAGATCTGTTTTTTTACAAAGTGCCTAGCTGTGGATTTTGGCCTCTAGCTCAGCCGGCACTTTGAGAAACCTAGAAATCCTGCACATTTTTAAAAACTAGACACCTAGGAGAATCCAATATGGGGTGACTTGTGGGGCTCTGACCAGGTTCTGTTACCCAGAACCTGGTCGTAAACCTCAAACTTTGGCCAAAAAACACTTTTCCCTTGTCGTTTCGGTGACAGAAAGTACTGCAGTCTGTGAGGAGACACAAATATCCTTCTACCCAGCTTTCACCCACGTCTCCCGATAAAAATGGTACCTCACTTGTGTGGGTAGGCCTAGCGCCCGCAACAGGAAATGCCCCAAAACACAACGTGGACACATACCATTTTCAGAAAGAAAACAGAGCTGTTTTTTACAAAGTGCCTCGCTGTGGATTTTGGCTTCTAGCTCAGTCGGCACCTTGGGAAACCTACCAAACCTGTCCATTTTTCAAAACTAGACACCTAGGGGAATCCAATATGGGGTGACTTGGGGGGCGCTGACCAGTTTCTGTTACCCAGAATCCTTTGCAAACCTCAAAAAAACACGTTTTCCTTGTTGTTTCGGTGACAGAAAGTACTGGAATATGAGAGGAGCCACGAATTCCCTTCCAATCAGCGTTCCCCCAAGTCTCCTGATAAGAATGGTACCTCACTTGTGTGGGTAGGCCTAGCGCCCGCAACAGGAAATGCCCCAAAACACAACGTGGACACATCACATTTTCAGAAACAAAACAGAGCTGTTCTTTTAGAAAGTGCCTAGCTGTGGATTTTGGCGTCTAGCTCAGCCGACACTTTGGGAAACCTAGCAATCCTGCACATTTTTTAAAACTAGACACCTAGGAGAATCCAATATGGGGTGACTTATGGGGCTCTGACCAGGTTCTGTTACCCAGAACCCTTTGCAAACCTCAAAATTTGGCCAAAAAAACACTTTTCCCTTGTCATTTCAGTGACAGAAAGTACTGGAATCTGAGAGGAGCCAAAAATTTCCTTCCACCCAACGTTCACCCAAGTCTCCCAATAAAAATGGTTCCTCAATTGTGTGGGTAGGCCTAGCACCCGGAACAGGAAATGCCCCAAAACTCAACGTGGACACATCACATTTTCAAAAAGAAAACAGAGCTGCTTTTTCCAAAGTGCCTAGCTGTGGATTTTGGCTTCTAGCTCAGTCATCACCTTGGGAAACCTAGCAAACCTGGACATTTTTGAAAACTAGACACCTAGGGGAATCCAAGATGGGGTGACTTGTGGGGCTCTGGCCAGGTTCTGTTACCCAGAATCCTTTGCAAACCTCAAATGTTTGCCAAAAAAACACTTTTTCCTTGTCATTTCAGTGACAGAAAGTTCTGGAATCTGAGAAGAGCCACAAATTTCCTTCCACCCAGTGTTCCCCCAAGTCTCCTGATAAAAATGGTACCTCACTTGTGTGGGTAGGCCTAGCGCCCGCGACAGGACATGCCCCAAAACACAACGTGGACACATCACATTTTCAGAAAGAAAACAGAGCTGTGTTTTTTTAGAAAGTGCCTAGCTGTAAGTTTGGCCTCTAGCTCAGCCGGCACTTTGGGAAAACTAGCAATCCTGCACATTTTTAAAAACTAGACACCTAGGGGAATCCAATATGGGGTGACTTGTGGGGCTCTGACCAGGTTCTGTTACCCAGAACCCTTTGCAAACCTCAACATTTGGCCAAGAAAACACTTTTTCCTCTCATTTCGGTGACAGAAAGTTCTGGAATCTTAGAGGAGACACAAATTTCCTTCCACCCAACGTTCCCCCTCATCTCTTGATAAAAATTGTACATCACTTGTGTGGGTAGGCCTAGCGCCCGCTACAGGAAATACCTCAAAACAAAACAGGGACACACCACATTTTCAGAAAGAAAACAGAGCTGTTTTTTACAAAGTGCCTAGCTTTGGATTTTGGCCTCTATCTCAGCC
Organism: Pleurodeles waltl; assembly: GCF_031143425.1. Lineage (NCBI taxonomy): Eukaryota > Metazoa > Chordata > Amphibia > Caudata > Salamandridae > Pleurodeles > Pleurodeles waltl. The sequence goes on along the minus strand of NC_090440.1, from coordinate 1,399,584,004 downwards.
AGCACGTGGGGAAACCTAGCAAACCTGCAAATTTTTTAAAACCAGACACCTAGGGGAATCCAAGATGGAGTGACATGTGGGGCTCTGACCAGGTTCTGTTACCCACAATCCTTTGCAAACCTCAAGATTTTGCCAAAAACACTTTTTCCTTGTCATTTCGGTGACAGAAAGTACTGGAATCTGAGAGGACCCACAAATTTCCTTCCACCCAGCGTTCTCCCAAGTCTCCCAATAAAAATGGTACCTCAATTGTGTGGGTAGGCCTAGCACCCGGAACAGGAAATGCCCGAAAACACAACCTGGACACATCACATTTTCAAAAAGAAAACAGAGCTGTTTTTTACAAAGTGCCTAGCTGTGGATTTTGCCTTCTAGCTCAGTCGTCACCTTGGGAAACCTAGCAAACCTGCGCATTTTTTAAAACTAGACACCTAGGGGAATCCAAGATGCAGTGACTTGTAGGGCTATGGCGAGGTTCTGTTACCCAGAATCCTTTGCAAACCTCAAATTCTTGCCAAAAAAACACTTTTTCCTTGTCATTTCGGTGACAGAAAGTACTGGAATATAAGAGGAGCCACAAATTTCCTTCTACTCAGCGTTCCCCCAAGACTCCCGATAAAAATGGTACCTCACTTGTGTGGGTAGGCCTAGCGCCCGCGACAGGAAATGCCCCAAAACACAACGTGGACACATCACATTTTCAGAAAGAAAACAGAGCTGTTTTTTTTTACAAAGTGCCTAGCTGTGGATTTTGGCCTCTATCTCAGCCGGCACTTTGGGAAACCTAGCAATCCTGCACATTTTTTAAAACTAGACACCTAGGGGAATCTAATATGGGGTGACTTGTGGGGCTCTGATCAGGTTCTGTTACCCAGAACCCTTTGCAAACCTCAAAATGTGGCCAAGAAAACACTTTTTCCTCTCATTTCAGTGACAGAAAGTTCTGGAATCCTAGAGGAGCCACAAATTTCCTTCCACCCAGCGTTCCCCCTTGTCTCTTGATAAAAATGGTACCTCACTTGTGTGGGTACGCCTAGCGCCCATAACAGGAAATGCCCCAAGACAAAACATGGTCACAACACATTTTCAGAAAGAAAACAGAGCCGTTTTTTACAAAGTGCCTAGCTTTGGATTTTGGCCTATAGCTCAGCCAGTACCTGGGAAAACCTAGCAAACCTGCACATTTTTGAAAACTAGACACCTAGGGGAATCCAAGATGGGGTGACTTGTGGGGCGCTGGCCAGGTTCTGTTACCCAGAATCCTTTGCAAACCTCAAAATTTTACCAAAAAAACACTTTTTTTTTTGTCATTTCGGTGACAGAAAGTACTGGAATCTGAGAGGAGCCACAAATTTCCTTCTACTCAGCGTTCCCCCAAAAGTCCCGATAAAAATGGTACCTCACTTGTGTGGGTAGGCCCAGCGCATGCCAGAGGAAATGCCCAAAAACCCAACATGGACACACCACATTTTCAGAAAGAAAACAGAGCTGTTTTTTTATAAAGTGCCTAGCTGTGTATTTTGGCCTCTAGCTCAGCCGGTACTTTGGGAAACCTAGAACTTCTGTGCATTTTTTAAAACCAGACACCTAGCGGAATCCAAGATGGAGTGACATGTGGGGCTATGACCAGGTTCTGTTACCCACAATCCTTTGCAAACCTCAAAGTTTTGCCAAAAAACACTTTTTCCTTGTGATTTCGGTGACAGAAAGTACTGGAATCTGAGAGGAGCCACAAATTTCCTTCCACCCAGTGTTCCCCCAAGTCTCCTGATAAGAACGGTACCTCACTTGTGTGGGTAGGCATAGCGCCCGCAACAGGAAATGCCCCAAAACACAACGTGGACACATCACATTTTCAGAAACAAAACAGAGCTGTTTTTTTACAAAGTGACTAGCTGTGGATTTTGGCCTCTAGCTCAGTCGGCACCTTGGGAAACCTAGCAATCCTGCACTTTTTTAAAAACTAGACACCTAGGAGAATCCAATATGGGGTGACTTATGGGGCTCTGACCAGGTTCTGTTACCCAGAACCATGTGCAAACCTCAAAATTTGGCCAAAAAAACACTTTACCTTGTCATTTCGGTGACAGAAAGTACTGGAATCTGAGAGGAGCCACAAATTTCCTTCCACCCAGCGTTCACCCAAGTCTCCCAATAAAAATGGTACCTCACTTATGTGGGTAGGCCAGCGCCCGCAACAGGAAATGCCCCAAAACACAACGTGGACACATTACATTTTCAGAAAGAAAACAGAGCAGTTTTTTACAAAGTGCCTCGCTGTGGATTTTGGCCTCTAGCTCAGCCGGCACTTTGGGAAACCTAGCAATCCTGCACATTTTTAAAAACTAGACACCTAGGGGAATCTAATATGGGGTGACTTGTGGGGCTCTGATCAGGTTCTGTTACCGAGAACCCTTTGCAAACCTCAAAATGTGGCCAAGAAAACACTTTTTCCTCTCATTTCAGTGACAGAAAGTTCTGGAATCCTAGAGGAGCCACAAATTTCCTTCCACCCAGCGTTCCCCCTTGTCTCTTGATTAAAATGGTACCTCACTTGTGTGGGTACGCCTAGCGCCCATAACAGGAAATGCCCCAAGACAAAACATGGTCACAACACATTTTCAGAAAGAAAACAGAGCTGTTTTTTACAAAGTGCCTAGCTTTGGATTTTGGCCTACAGCTCAGCCAGTACCTGGGGAAACCTAGCAAACCTGCACATTTTTGAAAACTAGACACCTAGGGGAATCCAAGATGGAGTGACATGTGGGGCTCTGACCAGGTTCTGTTACCCAGAATCCTTTGCAAACCTCAACATTTTGCCCCAAAACACTTTTTCCTTGTCATTTCGGTGACAGAACGTACTGGAATCTTAGAGGAGACACAAATTTCCTTCCACCCAACGTTCCCCCTCGTATCTTGATAAAAATGGTACCTCACTTGTGTGGGTAGGCTTAGCGCCCGGTACAGGAAATACCTCAAAACAAAACATGGACACACCACATTTTCAGAAAGAAAACAGAGCTGTTTTTTTACAAAGTGCCTAGCTTTGGATTTTGGCCTCCATCTCAGCCAGCACGTGGGGAAACCTAGCAAACCTGCGCATTTTTTAAAACCAGTCACCTAGGGGAATCCAAGATGGAGTGACATGTGGGGCTCTGACCAGGTTCTGTAACCCACAATCCTTTGCAAACCTCAAAATTTTGCCAAAAAACACTTTTTCCTTGTGATTTCGGTGACAGAAAGTACTGGAATCTGAGAGGTGCCACAAATTTCCTTCCACCCAGTGTTCCCCCAAGTCTCCTGATGTGAACAGTACCTCACTTGTGTGGGTAGGCATAGCGCCCGCAACAGGAAATGCCCCAAAACACAACGTGGACACATCACATTTTCAGAAACAAAACAGAGCTGTTTTTTTACAAAGTGCCTTGCTGTGGATTTTGGCCTCTAGCTCAGTCGGCACCTTGGGAAACCTAGCAATCCTGCACATTTTTAAAAACTAGACACCTAGGAGAATCCAATATGGGGTGACTTATGGGGCTCTGACCAGGTTCTGTTACCCAGAACCCTGTGCAAACCTCAAACTTTGGCCAAAAAAACACTTTACCCTTGTCATTTCGGTGACAGAAAGTACTGGAATCTGAGAGGAGCCACAAATTTCCTTCCACCCAGCGTTCACCCAAGTCTCCCAATAAAAATGGTACCTCACTTATGTGGGTAGGCCAGCGCCCGCAACAGGAAATGCCCCAAAACACAACGTGGACACATTACATTTTCAGAAAGAAAACAGAGCTGTTTTTTACAAAGTGCCTCGCTGTGGATTTTGGCCTCTAGCTCAGCTGGCACTTTGGGAAACCTAGCAATCCTGCACATTTTTCAAACTAGACACCTAGGGGAATCCAATATGGGGTGACTTGTGGGGCTCTGACCAGGTTCTGTTACCCAGAACCCTTTGCAAACCTCAACATTTGGCCAAGAAAACACTTTTTCCTCTCATTTCGGTGACAGAAAGTTCTGGAATCTTAGAGGAGCACAAATTTCCTTCCACCCAACGTTCCCCCTCGTATCTTGATAAAAATGGTACCTCACTTGTGTGGGTAGGCCTAGCGCCCGCTACACAAAATACCTCAAAACAAAACATGGACACACCACATTTTCAGAAAGAAAACAGAGTTGTTCTTTACAAAGTGCCTAGCTTTGGATTTTGGCCTCTATCTCAGCCAGCACGTGGGGAAACCTAGCAAACCTGCGCATTTTTTAAAACCAGACACCTAGCGGAATCCAAGATGGAGTGACATGTGGGGCTATGACCAGGTTCTGTTACCCACAATCCTTTGCAAACCTCAAAGTTTTGCCAAAAAACACTTTTTCCTTGTGATTTCGGTGACAGAAAGTACTGGAATCTGAGAGGAGCCACAAATTTCCTTCCTCCCAGTGTTCCCCCAAGTCTCCTGATAAGAACGGTACCTCACTTGTGTGGGTAGGCATAGCGCCCGCAACAGGAAATGCCCCAAAACACAACGTGGACACATCACATTTTCAGAAACAAAACAGAGCTGTTTTTTTACAAAGTGCCTAGCTGTGGATTATGGCCTCTAGCTCAGCCAGCATTTTGGGAAACCTAGAAAAGCTGAGCATTTTTGACAACTAGACACTTAGGGGAATACAATATGGGGTGACTTGTGGCGCTATGACCAGGTTCTGTTACCCAGAATCCTTTGAAAACCTCAAAATGTGGCCAAAAAACACTTTTTCCTCTCATTTCAGTGACAGAAAGTTCTGGAATCCTAGAGGATCCACAAATTTCCTTCCACCCAGTGTTCCCCCAAGTCTCCTGATAAAAATGGTACCTCACTTGTGTGGGTAGGCATAGCGCCCGCGACAGCAAATGCCCCAAAACACAACGTGGACACACCACATTTTCAGAAAGAAAGAAGAGCTGTTTTTTTACAAAGTGCCTAGCTATGGATTTTGGCCTCTAGCACAGCCGGCACTTTGGGAAACCTAGCAATCCTTCACATTTTTTTAAACTAGACACCTAGGGGAATCTAATATGGGGTGACTGGTGTGGCTCTGATCAGTTTCTGTTACCCAGAACCCTTTGCAAACCTCAAAATGTGGCCAAGAAAACACTTTTTCCTCTCATTTCGGTGACAGAAAGTTCTGGAATCCTAGAGAAGCCACAAATTTCCTTCCACCCAGTGTTCCCCCTCGTCTCTTGATAAAATTGGTACCTCACTTGTGTGGGTAGGCCTAGCGCCCACAACAGGAAATGCCACAAAACAAAACATGGACACACCACATTTTCAGAAAGAAAACAGAGCTGTTTTTTACAAAGTGCCTAGCTTTAGATTTTGGCCTCAAGCTCAGCCAGCACCTGGGGAAACCTAGCAAACCTGCACATTTTTAAAACCTAGACACCTAGGGGAATCCAGGATGGAGTGACTTGTGGGGCTCTGACCAGGTTCTGTTACCCAGAATCCTTTGCAAACCTCAAACTTTTGCCAAAAAACACTTTTTCCTTCTCATTTCGGTGACTAAAACTACTGGAATCTGAGAGGAGCCATACATTTCCTTCCACCCAGCATCCCCCCAAGTCTCCCTATAAAAATGGTACCTCACTTGTGTGGGTAGGCCTAGCGCCCATAACAGGAAATGCCCCAAAACACAACGTGGACACATCACATTTTAAAAAAGAAAATAGAGCTGTTTTTTACAAAGTGCCTAGCTTTAGATTTTGGCCTCTAGCTCAGCCAGCACGTGGGGAAACCTAGCAAACCTGCACGTTTTTGAAAACTAGACACCTAGGGGAATCCAAGATGGAGTGACATGTGGGGCTCTGACCAGGTTCTGTTACCCAGAATCCTTTGCAAACCTCAAACGTTTGCCAAAAAACACTTTTTCCTTGTCATTTCGGTGACAGAAAGTACTGGAATCTGAGAGGAGCCACGAATTTCCTTCACCCAGTGTTCCCCCAAGTCTCCTGATAAGAATGGTACCTCACTTGTGTGGGTAGGCCTAGCGTCCGCAACAGCAAATACCCCAAATCACAACGTGGACACATCAAATTTTCTGAAAGAAAACAGAGCTGTTTTTTTTACAAAGTGCCTAGCTGTGGATTTTGGCCTCTAGCTCAGCCGGCACTTTGGGAAACCTAGCAATCCTGCACATTTTTAAAACCTAGACACCTAGGGGAATCTGATATGGGGTGACTTGTGGGGCTCTGATCAGGTTCTGTTACCCAGAACCCATTGCAAACCTCAGAATTTGGCCAAGAAAACACTTTTTCCTCTCATTTCGGTGACAGAAAGTTCTGGAATCCTAGAGGAGCCACGAATTTCCTTCCACCCAGCGTTCCCCCTCGTCTCTTGATAAAAATGGAACCTTACTTGTGTGGGTAGGCCTAGCGCCTGCAACAGGAAATGCCCCAAAACACAACGTTGACACATCACATTTTCAGAAACAAAACAGAGCTGTTTTTTTACAAAGTGCCTAGCTGTGGATTATGGCCTCTAGCTCAGCCGGCATTTTGGGAAACCTAGCAAAGCTGAGCATTTTTGACAACTAGACACATAGGGGAATACAATATGGGGTGACTTGTGGCGCTATGACCAGGTTCTGTTACCCAGAATCCTTTGAAAACCTCAAAATGTGGCCAAAAAACACTTTTTCCTCTCATTTCGGTGACTGAAAGTACTGGAATCTGAGAGGAGCCACACATTTCCTTCCACCCAGCATTCCCCCTCGTCTCTTGATGATAATGGTACCTCACTTGTGTGGGTAGGCCTAGCGCCCACGACAGGAAATGCCCCAAAACACAACGTGGACACATCACATTTTAAAAAAGAAAATAGAGCTTTTTTTACAAAGTGCCTAGCTGTGGAGTTTGGCCTTGATAGAGCGGTCCGTAGTAATAATTTACCTGTGTTCGGACGCTCTTTAGGCCGATGAATCTTTTGACTTAGTGGGAACTCTTTGTACTCTTAATCGATCGGTCTCATCAAAATTCAATAATCAATAACGAACATAGGCAATACCTTGATAGACATAGCACTTAACAATTAATCCAGAATACATTTCGGCGAACCCTGACCTTTCAGTCAGGAAGAACCACACCAGTTTATTGCAAAGTTAGTGCATTTTATTCCCCTATATTAACAAAGCTAGCACAATATAAATGTGTCTCAACACCAAATGATAAACATATATGAACATTAATAGCTGTCCATAACGTCGAAACAAGTGCAATCTATGTAGCATTTGAATCACAAGGCATTCGATAATAGCAATGCAAATCACTAATACGATAATCTGTAATGAACTAATGGCATACATTTAGTCAGCATAACAAGATCTCAAATTGCATCGTGCGACATATGGAATCCTCGTCTAACCTCAAATTAGCATCGGCATGTGGGACTTCATGCAAAAACAATTTAGCAACATTAATTTAGAAAAACTCTTAACTAGGGATCTTACCAAAAATCAGCAGTTGGTTACCCAAAAGAAACACAATGCAATTTTACAATTTCTTTTCATATTTACCAATTACGATCAGCATACAAGGAAGTCTTCGTCTCACAGGTACCGTTTCTCGGTCATCTTGGGTACCGTTTCTTGATCAGCATGGGACGGGACAAAGGGGCAGGGGTGGACGGGGCAATTGCCTCACGGCGGCAAGGTAAAACTACTACTTCATGCAAAGGGATCAAAGTTAAAGTCTCTAGGGCAAGAATCATCAAAGTCTCTTTCTCTCGATTAGAGAAAGCATCAAAGTCTCTTTCAAAATGGCGTCGCAGCAAAGTGGGCCATAATAGCTAAGAAGTCAAAATGGCGGGGTGTCCGATGATAGAGAGCAATGATCTAATTTCTTCTCGTGCACCTGGGTTTTATACACAACAGTTCGAATCCAGTAGGGTCTCCATTGGAGGGTTCATAGGTTAGCTTCAAATTGTCCAATCAAAAACGACAGTTCTCAAGCTTTTACTTAAGCATACATTATCCTTGGAGATGGGTACGCAAATTGCAACATTGTCTACCAATTAGCTCACTTTCAGAGCCTCCATTGTTCGCACCTGCAAGTCGACCTTGAATTAAAGAGAAAATATGCCAGGCTGGCACGAAACTTTAAGATAAGCATGTGAACAGTTTCTGTGGAAAAGTACAGCTTCAAGCAAAAATACACGTTTATTAGCACAGTGGAAAAATACGAGCATCTAAACCGTGAGACCAGGCGACTAGGCCAAAGCCTCCGCTAAAGTAATGCTAAGCTAAAACATTTCAAACAAGCAAATCATAGCACACGTTTATGATTATGTCGGATTAGTGCAATTCTAATACACCACGTTATATAAAGCACGCGTATAAATGTTGGCAAACTACTCTGAGGGCACATTTCGTCCCCGTACAATCTTTATTAGTTCGGTTAAAGTCACACATGATTATTTCAGCACTACGTTTAAGCGTTAATAAATCAAAACCTTCATTTTCTGCTTCATCAATCCCTCCTCTGATGACTACTTGTCATCACACTAATTTAGCCCACAAATTTTATTCCATTAAAATTCTGTCAGTTCCCTTTTCCTTTTAGTTCCCCTAGTTTGTGCTTTGTATTCTTCTGCCATTCTTCTCATAATTTTCTCTTCTTTTCTTCTTTTAATTCTTTCCATAATCATTATTATTCCCCTTTTTATTCCCCAAATTCCAAACACACAAATTATTACTATTAATATTCCTTCTATTATTTTCAATAATATTCCATTCCAAATTCCCCCAATCCAATGTCCCACTGAAGCAAGTCCTTTTCCAACCTTCTCCCACACTCCTGGTTCTTTCAGTTCCTTCAAATCTGCACTTTCTTTTGTTAGATTAGCAAGCATAGTTTTAATTTTCACACTATTATCGAGTATATAGGTACAACAGTGTCGGGCACCAATCATTTTGCAAACGCCTCCATCCTTTGCTAAAAGAATGTCTAAAGCAAGCCTATTTTGAAGAGTCATGGCTCTTTCCGCTGCAAGTTCAGCATCTATCAGGATTATAGCACCTGAAAACTTTGTCAGCATGTTATCCACTATAGTAGACAACTTTCTTATTTTGATGGAATTCAACACAACTCCCAATGAAGGAATCATGGCTCCAAATATATCACCTACCACAGCAGCTACGGTCTCTCTTTTCTGGATACGATGGGATCCAGATGTCTTTTGAATCATCGATACGTCATCCAGCTGATAAACCTTTGGGAACACTATACCCAAATAACATCTCCCCCACCATCCCTTTGGAAGACGATAATAGGCATTATACCCACAAATGTAATATACACCTGGAATGACAGGGTCAAGTCCGTTCATCATGAATGTCCATTTGGCCTTAAAAATAAACGTATGTTTACACTCACTCGCTCCTACAAAAATATTGTCATAATAGGATTCTCCTCGATATATAAAAAATTTCCCTACATGCCAAGCATCTAAAGCTATTTTCCCTTGTGTCTTTATAGCAGCAAAATCATAATTATCTACTGAAGTCCTCTTATGTAACTCCTTTTCTAATTTCGCCTTCATTTGTGCCCTTCTATCATCTGTGCGATCTAAAAAGCTTATTTCTACAGCAGAGACTGAGCAAGTAAGGTTCTCCCTATGAGCATGAGCCGTTTCAAAAGGTTGCATTGGCTCGAAAAATTCCCTCATTATTTTAGCATCCCAATCTTTAGCAATCTGGCTTAGCTGTGCTATTATAGGAACATAAGCAAAGGTAACATCATAATTCGAGTAAAAATACTGTATGTTAGTTTGACCATAAAACCTAGACATTACTATACTACATGTAATCCCATATGTAAGAGGCATGTGGTGATAAGTTACCCCTTCCTTTCCTGATGTCGGTATCTGTGTACACACATAACAATCTTTCGCATCCATAGTTTCAACATACTCTGTTAGCAAGCGATAGAAAACGTTATACGAAAGCTCTTTCTTATCGTGCAAGAGCCTCTCATCCAATGCTAGTCTTTTCAATGGTGTTAGTTCAGTGGCAGTAACAGGAGCAATAGTAGAAGCCTCGATATTCTCATTTTCACCCTTTCCATGCATTCCAAACACAATTGCCATTATTATTATTACACATGTAATTACCAAGCCTATACACACATATTTACAATATTTCTTTCTATTATTTTGCGTAGCGTACCTAGTCATGATCTGTATAGAATCAGAGAGCTAGAAGCACCTATAAAAGAAACTATTTAGCAATTCAGTTACAAAGCTGAACGAGCGCAATGTTCACGCCGTCTTCTTCAAAAGGCCAGTCACTTATCGGTTAGCAGCATTTGTCTCAATTCGGCAATAACTCAGTCTTTATCAGTTTAGCAAGTCTCGTCCGGTTTAGCAATGTCTCAGCTGGTTGTTTCTTTCACGTTAGATTGTAGCGAGCAATATCATTTATCACTCTTTCAATCAACAGAGTCTATGAAACTTTTCTTTTCTATTGGTATCTCTTCTTCTTCTTCGTTCTCGATGCTTAGAGATACAAACTCGTCAGTCCAATCATCATTGACTGCATATGCCCATTCAGGACCGGAATATCTCCTGTTTGGTATCCTTTTCCTTTTCAATTTTGCTTCTCTTTTCGACTCTGCTTCGCTGGCACTTTCCTCTTTTGTCAAGTCCTTTTCCTCACTTGACGATTGTTCAACGACAGTCACTTCCTTTCTTTTCTCTTTCACTTTTGGCCTTCCTCCTTCGTTCAAACTTTCTTTACCCTTTTCTTTTATTGGTGAGATACTTAGTCTTCTCTTTGCACCGTGTCCATTTGATGGACCTGCTGTCTTTTCTGTGGAATCTTGAACTTTTTCGTTCTTTTCTCCCTTATCCCCTTCTTCCGGGGAATCGATCACGTTCTCTTTTTCTTTTTCTGTATCGTCTGCTTCTGGGAAAGCCCTCCTCTGATCAGGCTCTCCTGCCTTTTCACCTTTTTCGAGCCCTTCGTCACCGTTACTTTCTTCAGGCTCTTTATCACTTTCAGCTGCTTCAGGCTTTTTGTCACCTTCAGCTGCTTCAGGCTTTTTGCTACCCTCAGCTGCTTCAGGTTCTCTGTTACCTTCAGCTGCTTCGTCGCTGTCTGAACTTTCTCCTTGGTCTCCCCCAAGCGAGTTGGTGTCTTCGTCGTCAGAGAATATCTCCTTCTCTCCCGTTTCTGCCTGCTCGCTTTCAGTTCGGTTCTGTTCTTTCTCAGCACTCAGCACTGTTTTATCAGGCACTGGTAGTTTCAGCGCTTCAACTTCCTCATCTGTGGGACACAACACCTTCTTTGTGTGACTGGCGTGAATCCAGTTGGGAACCCCCGCACACTTCACAGCGGTAGTTGTTGTCAGGATCACTTGGAAAGGGCCTTTCCAACGGGGTTCCAGACACGACTTTCTCACGTGCTTCTTTACCACGACCCAGTCACCTGCTTTCAGTGCGTGTCCTGGACCTTGGATCGGTGGCAAGGTGGTCGCTTCCACCTGGTGAGAGAAAGAGCGAACCACGTCAGCCAGTCCTTTGCAGTAGTCTAACACCATATCATCTGTAATATTCAAAAGCATGTTCGCGGGAACTGCAGGAAGTCTCATAGCCCTGCCCATGAGTATTTCATGCGGAGACAATCCAGTCTTTCTATCAGGAGTGTTTCTCATTGACATTAGCACTAAGGGCAATGCGTCAGGCCATTTCAAATTTGTCGATGCACATATTTTTGCCATTCTCGATTTCAGCGTACCATTCATCTGCTCCACCAGTCCTGAGGCTTCAGGGCGATAGCTACAGTGCAGCTTTTGCTCAATGTTCAGCGCTTCGCAGAGTAACTTTATCACCTCGTTATTGAAGTGACTTCCCCTATCTGATTCTAAAGAGATCGGGAATCCGAAACGTGGTATCAACTCTCTCAACAATAGCTTTGCAACTGTAAGACTGTCATTTCTACGTGTGGGGTATGCCTCAATCCAGTGACTAAAAATGCACACAATCACCAACACATATTTCAGACCCCCATGCACAGGCATCTCAATGAAGTCCATCTGCATTCGACTAAAAGGCCCGCTTGCCCTACCAATGTGACTCGCGTTCACAACTGTTCCCTTTCCTGGGTTCATCTGCTGGCAAGTGACACATCGATGGCAAACTGCTTCTGCAGCTTGACGAAATCTAGGGTTAAACCAATCAGTTTTGAACAATCTTATCATGGCATCTCTCCCTATGTGAGCTTGCCCATGATAGAACCGCGCAAGCTGTGATAAGAGACTGTTTGGCAAAACAAATTTTCCCTCATGTGAAACCCATAACTCGTCTTGTCTCTTTATACATTGTGATTTAATCCAGGAATCTCTTTCATCCTCCCTGACATTATTTTGTAATGCTTTTAGTTCATCTATCGTATCTACAACCTTCAAGGCAAATGCTTCAGCTGGTTCGAGTTCTGGCTCATTTATCGTATTCCAATCATCCCTTAGTAATATACAGTTCAAGGCACAAAATCTTGCGACTTGATCCGCATATGCATTTCCTAGAGACACATAGTCCTGTCCTTTCGTGTGAGCACTACACTTTACCACTGCAACTTCAGCTGGTACTTGAATGGCATGTAACAATTCCCTTATCCTCTCCCCGTTCTTCACTGGGGATCCTGAAGAAGTCAGGAAACCTCTCTGTGACCATAGTTGTCCAAAGTCATGCACAATCCCAAACCCGTATTGACTATCCGTGTAAATGGTGACTTTCATCAATGCAGACAGTTGACATGCTCTGGTAAGGGCTACAAGTTCTGCTACTTGGGCAGAATAGACTCCTTGAAGCCATCCCGCTTCCAAGACCCCTGTTACAGTGCATACAGCATATCCTGCTTTCAAAATCCCCATCCCGTCTCTTAGACATGAACCATCAACAAAAAGAATTTGGTCATTTTCATCAAGCTTAGTATCCTTGATGTCCGGTCGAGGTTTTGTGCAAAATTCAGTCACCTGAAGGCAGTCATGCTCGACGTCTTCAGCGTTCTCAATTTCGGCATTTTCTCCAGGAAGCAAGGTTGCTGGATTCAACGTAGTGCACCTTTTCAGCTGCACATTCGGTGAGCCCAGAATTATCGTTTCATACCTTGTAAGTCTTGCTCCTGTCATGTGCTGCGTTCGGGAGCGGGTCACAAGTATCTCAACTGAGTGAGGGACCATGACTGCTACTGGGTGTCCCATCACTATTCCTTCACTCTGAGTGAGGCTGATACCAACTGCTGCTACGGTGCGCAAACACCCTGGGAGTGCTGCTGCGACCGGATCCAAAGTAGCTGAAAAATACGCTACTGGTCTGTTTACGCCACCATGGGCTTGGGTCAAGACAGACAAAGAACATGCATCACGTTCATGACAAAACAATGTGAAAGGCTTCGTGTAATCAGGCATACCTAAAGCTGGATCCCTGCACATGCACTCTTTCAATTCAACAAAAGCATCCATCTCATCTCCCTTCAGCTCAATTTCATCCAAATCATCCTTCTGGGTCAATTTCAGTAGAGGCTTTGCTAGAGTCGAGAAGTTGGGAATCCACTGGCGACAATAACCCACCATTCCCAAAAACTTCCTCACCTCCTTCCTTGTCTTTGGTGGACTCATCTGAAGTACGCTTGTAATTCTTTCCTTCATTATTCTCCGTGACCCTTTCTCTATTTGGTGACCCAAGTACTTCACTTCCTTCTGACAGAACTGCAATTTGGTAGGAGACACCTTGTGTCCATTCCTTCCCAAATGGTTCAACAGAGCAATGGTATCGGCTGTGCAGCCACTTTCTGTCTTTGATGCAACCAGTAAGTCATCAATGTACTGTACTAGAGTTGACTCGAATGGCAATTCTAATGCTTCCAGGTCTTTCTTTAGAATCTGATTGAAGATTGACGGTGACTCAGAAAACCCTTGAGGAATTCGACACCAACTGTATACTCTGTCTAGGAATTTGAAACAAAAGAGGAATTGGCTGTCCTCATGAAGAGGCACAGAAAAGAATGCTTGTGACAAATCGATGACTGAGAACCACTCAGCATCGCACGGAATTTGAAACATTATCACAGCTGGATTCGGTACTACTGGGCAGCACTTGACTATGATGTCATTTATTTTCCTCAAATCCTGCACGAGTCGGACCTTTCCACTCGGCTTTATTAGTCCCATTATTGGTGAATTACATGGACTGCTTAACACTTCTTTCAGTACCCCCTGCTTTACAAATTCGTCAATAAGTTGAGCAACTTTCATGAGGGTATCTTGTGGCATGTGGTATTGTGGGGTCTGGGGAAAGATTGCATTGGGCTTTACAGCCACTTTCACTGGTTCCACTCCTTTCATCAATCCCACCTCTTTCCCTGTCATATCCCACACTTCCTTTCCGACTGTTTCCCGTAATTCGGCTGGAATATCTTCTTCAGTTATCATCGGGAAAAGACAAATCAGAGGATACTCTTCATCGACAGTTTCCACCTCATCCCCCTCTACACTGTCCTCTTCTTCCCCATCACTACTCGTCTGTATTGTTATCCCTTCGTTCGAACACATGATCGAACAACCCAATTTGCACAACAGGTCCCTCCCTAACAGTGCTATCGGGCTTGAGTCACATACCACAAACTGATGTACCCCTTGATAGTTACCGATGCTAACTGGTACCGGATCTGTTATTGGGTTCGTCAGATGTCTGTTTGCTACTCCCACCACTTGAACTGTCCTCCCTGAGAGTGGCAAATTTGGTACTTCACTGCTCTTAACTGTTGAACGTGTGGCTCCCGTGTCAACCAAGAATGAGACACGATGACCCATTACTCTTCCCTCTACATACGGACCCCTTTGATCAACTTCCAAGGATGCCGCAAGCACACAATCTCCTTCTTCTCCTGAACTGTCACTCTCCCATACGTTGTTTATTCCACTCTCACTGTGTAATGGGAACTGTTGTACGGTGCCATTTGTGCTCATTACCTGACCCGAGACCTGTGGAGGAACCATCACTTGCTGCTGACTCATTGGTGCCAATGGTATTTGCATTTGCTGATTAGGTACCATAGGTAACTGCAGTTGCATTGGCGGCATTTGCGTCATCTGCATACGAGGCATCTGCATCTGCTGCGGCTGCATAGGTTGTAATCCCTGCAATTGATTTACGGTCTGAAAATTTGGGCTTGGACCTCTCATTTTCGGTCCCCTCATTGTCTGAAATGCATTGACATCATTGTTTTGCTGACCAACACCTGTACCTGCACCTGCACCTTCCTGCACCACCATCGGGCACTCGCGTTTCCAATGACCGACGATTCCGCACACGTGACACGGCATCACCTTCTTCATTGCCTGCACACCCGTCACAACAGTGTTCAAATCCGGACCATTATTCACAAAACCTCCTCTGCCTCTGCCTCTGGCCTGTGGCTGAAACGCCATGTTTCCCTGCAGCTGCAGCTGCGGTTGCGGTACCTGCTGTTGGAACCCTTGCATCCCTTGCAAACCCTGCAAACCTTGCAAACCTGTCTGAGCTGCCTTAAGCTGCATCATCATCACCTTCTCTTTCAGCCTTTTCTGTTTCACTTCAATTTCGTCGCTACAGTATTTCGCATAAGTCAAGACTTCGTCAATCGGTTTAGACTGCCAACAAATCAAATGTGACTTTATCATTTGACTTATTTCTGGTCTCAGCCCTTCCACAAATCTGAACACAAAATGGAGCATGTCCTTCGCCTCAATTGTTTCCGTGCCACTGTAATTCTTGAACGCCTTCAACAACCTCTCATAGTAACTATGAATCGATTCTTTAGTCTCTTGGGCAGTTCGATCAATCTTCTGCCAATCCACGTTTTTCGCGGGTACCTTCGTTTTCAAATGCTCAATCACCTTATAGTACAAGCTCATCACCATAGGTGATGGGGCGCCCGTCTCCCTGTCTCTCTCTGGTTCACTTGTCGGCCAACCTACAGCTCTTTTGCAATCTTCCCACAAATCTGCCGGAACCACAATCTCAAAGAGGGTGTTCAGGTCCTCCCAGAGACATTTTGCAAGCTTCACAAACCTGTCAGTCTGCTGATACCATTCAATCGGTTTCTCTCTTAGTTTGGGAAAATCGTCCGTAAAAGACTGAATGTCGCTTCTGTGCCATGGTACATGTACTAATTTTCCCCCTGCTGTCTCCCTCATTGGTAACATTGTTACTGTATCACTACTCTGCGGTCTTTTCTCATTGTGCTCTGTAGCACTGTCCCTCCTCTTTTCCTTCCTCTTTACCCATCTGCTTTCCCACTTGTCTAAGCACCTCCACACTTGTGCACTCTGCAGCAATTCTCTAAGGTGTGTCTTCATGCCTGCTGACCTCATGTGTTCAAAATCTGTGGTCCCAAAATCTAACCTATAGCTCCTGCTCAAGTGTTTCATCTTGTCTATGTCAACCCCGTTTCTATCAGCTGCTTCTTGCAGACTCTTATGTATCTTGTTCACTTCCTTCGTAATCCTGGGACATAGATACCTCAGCTCTTCTTCCGTGTAGGACTCTAACCTGTTCACACCCATAGTTCCTTCCACCAATTCTTGTGCTTCCATGTTCAACCTGACCCTATTCATATAGTCTTCTCCTTTCCCACTGGCTGAATTTTGTGTGGAGTTTAGACTGTTGAACCATTGTGTCAACTGTTGTGCGTTCAACCCCATCAGCGTAGAATTCACATCGACTGCCATTGATGGTTGCGGCAACTTTTCAGTGTTCGATGTTAGGGGTATTATCAGTGGGGGCTCGACCTCACCAGTGTTGACTGAGCACATATGGGACTAAACTCCATCAAGGACCCAGACCCATTTGGCTGAGCCGCTAGAGGAGTTATCCCAGGAGCGTTTTCTATGCACCTCCTCTCTGTCCCATTCTGCAGCATTGATCCCTGACCGCTCAGACCCAAGTTAGGCTGACTGTACAAAGGTACCGGTGGACCCACAGTAATGGGTAGTGATATCGCGTCTGGGTTCTGTCCATTTCCCATGTTCTGAGGCATGTTCATTCCCACACCATGGGTCATCATTGCCGGCATGCCCATCTGGCTCCCCGTCATTTGAACATGTGCGTTTCCTCCCTGCATCTGCTTTTGGGGCAGCATAAACTGAGTCAATTCAGCTTGTCCCATTGTTTGGTTGTAACCATTCTGTCCTCCCCTTATGGTCGGTTCTAGACCCATTCCTCCACCGTTGTCACTACTGCAGTACCCTGGCATCTGCGGCTGATAATTTTCTGCCGGTTTCAACACGGGCACATCTGGATATATTCTCCTAACCTGCGGTATCTGCGGGGTGAACAGCAGACTCAGGTCCTTGGATCCCGATGATGCTCCTGAACTCTGGGTTTCACTGTTCTGTACCGGTGCCGGAGGGGCAGAACTGGTACTTGGACCTTGTCCATCCTCCGCATAAGGCGGTGGACGGTCGTTCAGCAATTGCATTATTAACTCCTCATCCTCTAACTCCTCTTCTCTTCTCAACTTCTCCTCGTCCTCTCTATCCTTGGAACACTTTCTGTCTGTCTTACAGGTGGCTTTCTTACCTGTCTCCTCTTCTTCCTTAGTAATTGCGGGAAACAATTTTATCCCCTGCAATACATCTGACCTCCACACCTTCTGTGCATTATCCCACCTAGCGTCCGCTAGTGTCTTTTCTACCTTCCTCATTCTGGTCTCGAACTTCTTTTGCTGTTGCTGTCTGGCCATTAGTTCCCAAATTGCTAGAGCCTCAAACTGTGCTGGCCTTGGAGGCACCTTCATGTCGTACATCGCGAATCTCAAATTCTCTAAAATCCTTATATTGAATGTCCCATGTATCGGGAACGCTACGCTCCCATGTTTTTCTGTCAACTTGTGCCATTGCTTTAGCCAAAGGCACGGAGCTACCCCCTTCTCTTCCATTACAATGTAAGCTGGTGTACCCTCGGGCGGCGTCTCTTCTCCTACGCTTGCTTTAATGTAAGACTCCCCCTTCATCGCACTCCTAAATGCTTTAAAGAATTTCATTTTCTCGTCTTTTATTTCACAAAGTTTGTAATCAATAGGTGACTTTAATTCCCCAAAATCTGTAATCAATAGGTGACTTTAATTCCCGGAATACTCTTCGCCTGCCTTTCCCCTTCCAATCGAGTCCCACGGACTGCGTCCAATCCGTGCGCGACCCTTCTCTACAACCAACCTATCCCAGCGCGGCTCCTAGTGACGTCACAATCACACACACTGCGGCTGACAAAGCCTCACGGCTAGTCTTCCTTCACTCACCTCCTCTCGTAACAACTTCTTGCATGTATCGCGAGCTACCAAAAATAAAACAGATCTGTCGGTTTACTACAGGAAGGGTAACACAATCGCTTCAGGACCTTAGGGACCTTTCACTAGCCTCGGGACCTTTCACTAGCCTCCGGCCGCTATTCCGTCTTTCTCAGTCCCCACATTCGCAAGCAAATCTGACCCGCAGACCTACTCTCAACTTGTCAATGATCTGTTCTAGTGCACTTAGAATCTTGTCAAAGCCCGAAGTCGAAGTTTCTTTCACTCCCTAACACACGTACCGACTTGTTGACCACGCCCGATCAACCTACTAAACCACCCAGACCACAACATGGATCAACATACTCCGGAGTCTCTTGACCTCGCAGGGCCCGTCTCAACAACAACAACCACGTGGACCTTTTTATGCACAAAGCGCCACACGCACATGAAGTTCGACGACTTCCCTACTCTCACACTCGGAGTCGCACCTCCGCTATCTCTATGAAGTTCGACGACTTCACTACTTCTACACTCGGAGTCGCACCTCCGCTATCCTCTAAAAAGAAAATCCTCGCAACCTTTTCACACACCCTGCGGCAATAAGCTGTGCAAGCGCTAAACCCTAACTTCACTCATACCATCACTAGTACCGCCAACGCTGATTCCACACCTCCATTCTCTCCATTCGCAAGCTCCGAGATCCCGGGAAAGTCGCGGTGGACCTAGCCCATCATCATTCTGTCAATCTGTTTTACCCAAGAAAAATCTAATTCAACTTGTCAAGTGGGGTCTCAAAATGCGTAACCATTAATTCAACACCATGTACTTTAGGAGTACAAGGTCCCAA
Source organism: Pleurodeles waltl (assembly GCF_031143425.1). Taxonomy (NCBI): domain Eukaryota; kingdom Metazoa; phylum Chordata; class Amphibia; order Caudata; family Salamandridae; genus Pleurodeles; species Pleurodeles waltl. The sequence goes on along the minus strand of NC_090440.1, from coordinate 1,399,564,863 downwards.
AAGACGAAACCGTTCTCTGCTACCATCTACTGATAGAGCGGTCCGTAGTAATAATTTACCTGTGTTCGGACGCTCTTTAGGCCGATGAATCTTCTGACTTAGTGGGAACTCTTTGTACTCTTAATCGATCGGTCTCATCAAAATTCAATAATCAATAACGAACATAGGCAATACCTTGATAGACATAGCACTTAACAATTAATCCAGAATACATTTCGGCGAACCCTGACCTTTCAGTCAGGAAGAACCACACCAGTTTATTGCAAAGTTAGTGCATTTTATTCCCCTATATGAACAAAGCTAGCACAATATAAATGTGTCTCAACACCAAATGATAAACATATATGAACATTAATAGCTGTCCATAACGTCGAAACAAGTGCAATCTATGTAGCATTTGAATCACAAGGCATTCGATAATAGCAATGCAAATCACTAATACGATAATCTGTAATGAACTAATGGCATACATTTAGTCAGCATAACAAGATCTCAAATTGCATCGTGCGACATATGGAATCCTCGTCTAACCTCAAATTAGCATCGGCATGTGGGACTTCATGCAAAAACAATTTAGCAACATTAATTTAGAAAAACTCTTAACTAGGGATCTTACCAAAAATAAGCAGTTGGTTACCCAAAAGAAACACAATGCAATTTTACAATTTCTTTTCATATTTACCAATTACGATCAGCATACAAGGAAGTCTTCGTCTCACAGGTACCGTTTCTCGGTCATCATGGGTACCGTTTCTTGATCAGCATGGGACGGGACAAAGGGGCAGGGGTGGACGGGGCAATTGCCTCACGGCGGCAAGGTAAAACTACTACTTCATGCAAAGGGATCAAAGTTAAAGTCTCTAGGGCAAGAATCATCAAAGTCTCTTTCTCTTGATTAGAGAAAGCATCAAAGTCTCTTTCAAAATGGCGTCGCAGCAAAGTGGGCCATAATAGCTACGAAGTCAAAATGGCGGGGTGTCCGATGATAGAGAGCAATGATCTAATTTCTTCTCGTGCACCTGGGTTTTATACACAACAGTTTGAATCCAGTAGGGTCTCCATTGGAGGGTTCATAGGTTAGCTTCAAATTGTCCAATCAAAAACGACAGTTCTCAAGCTTTTACTTAAGCATACATTATCCTTGGAGATGGGTACGCAAATTGCAACATTGTCTACCAATTAGCTCACTTTCAGAGCCTCCATTGTTCGCACCTGCAAGTCGACCTTGAATTAAAGAGAAAATATGCCAGGCTGGCACGAAACTTTAAGATAAGCATGTGAACAGTTTCTGTGGAAAAGTACAGCTTCAAGCAAAAATACACGTTTATTAGCACAGTGGAAAAATACGAGCATCTAAACCGTGAGACCAGGCGACTAGGCCAAAGCCTCCGCTAAAGTAATGCTAAGCTAAAACATTTCAAACAAGCAAATCATAGCACACGTTTATGATTATGTCGGATTAGTGCAATTCTAATACACCACGTTATATAAAGCACGCGTATAAATGTTGGCAAACTACTCTGAGGGCACATTTCGTCCCCGTACAATCTTTATTAGTTCGGTTAAAGTCACACATGATTATTTCAGCACTACGTTTAAGCGTTAATAAATCAAAACCTTCATTTTCTGCTTCATCAGCCTCTAGCTCAGCCGGCACTTTGGGAAACCTAGCAATCCTGCACATTTTTAAAAACTAGACACCTAGGGGAATCCAATATTGTGGGGCTCTGACCAGGTTCTGTTACCCAGAACCCTTTGCAAACCTCAACATTTGGCCAAGAAAACACTTTTTCCTCTCATTTCGGTAACAGAAAGTTCTGGAATCTGAGAGGAGCCACAAATTTCCTTCCACCCAGCGTTCCCCCTCACCTCTTTATAAAAACGGTACCTCACTTGTGTGGGTAGGCCTAGCGTCCGCTACAGGAAATGCCCCAAAACAAAACATGGACATACCACATTTTCAGAAAGAAAACAGAGCTGTTTTTTACAAAGTGCCTAGCTTTGGATTTTGGCCTCTAGCTCAGCCAGCACGTGGGGAAACCTAGCAATCCTGCGCATTTATTGAAAACTAGACACCTAGGGGAATCCAAGATGGAGTGACATGTGGGGCTCTCACCAGGTTCTGTTACCCAGAATCCTTTGCAAACCTCAAAAGTTTGCCAAAAAACACATTTTCCTTGTAATTTCGGTGACAGAAAGTACTGGAATCTGAGAGGAGCCACAAATTTCCTTCCACCCAGTGTTCCCCCAAGTCTCCTGATAAGAATGGTCCCTCACTTGTGTGGGTAGGCCTAGCGCCCGGAACAGGAAATGCCCCAAATCACAACGTGGACACATCACATTTTTAGAAACAAAACAGAGCTGTTTTTTTACAAGGTGCCTAGCTGTGGATTTTGGCCTCTAGCTCAGCCGGCACTTTGGGAAACCTAGCAATCCTGCACATTTTTGAAAACTAGGCACCTAGGGGAATCTAAGATGCAGTGACTTGTGGGGCTCTGGCCAGGTTCTGTTACCCAGAATCCTTTGCAAACCTCAAATTGTTGCCAAAAAAACACTTTGTCCTTGTCATTTCGGTGACAGAAAGTTCTGTAATCTGAGAGGAGCCACAAATTTCCTTCTACCCAGCTTTCACCCAAGTCTCCCAATAAAAATGGTACCTCACTTGTGTGGGTAGGCCTAGCGACCGCAACAGGAAATGCCCCAAAACACAACGTGGACCCATCACATTTTCAGAATGAAAACACAGCTGTTTTTTACAAAGTGCCTTGCTGTGGATTTTGACTTCTAACTCAGCCGGCACCTTGGGAAACCTAGCAAACCTGCACATTTTTGAAAACTAGGCACCTAGGGGAATCTAAGATGCAGTGACTTATGGGGATCTGGCCAGGTTCTGTTACCCAGAATCCTTTGCAAACCTCAAATTCTTGCCAAAAAACACTTTTTCCTTCTCATTTCGGTGACAGAAAATACTGCAATCTGAGAAGAGCCACGAATTTCCTTCCACTCGGCATTCCCCCAATTCTCCCCATAAAAATGGTACCTCACTTGTGTGGTACGCCTAGCACCTGCAACAGGAAATGCCCCAAAACACAACGTGGACACATCACATTTTCAAAACAGAAAACAGAGCTGTTTTTTTACAAAGTGCCTAGCTGTGGATTTTGGCTTCTAGCTCAGTCGTCACCTTGGGAAACCTAGCAAAAATTGCGCATTTTTAAAAACTAGACACCTAGGGGAATACAATATGGAGTGACTTGTGGGGCTCTGACCAGGTTCTGTTACCCAGAATCCTTTCCAAACCTCAAAATGTGGTCAAAAAAACACTTTTTCCTCTCATTTCAGTGACAGAAAATTCTGGGAACTGAGAGGAACCACAAATGTCCTTCCACCCAGTGTTCCCCCAAGTCTCCTAATAAAAATGGTACTTCACTTGTTTGGGTAGGGCTAGCGCCCGCGACAGGAGATGCCCCAAAACACAACGTGGACACATCACATTTTCAGAAAGAAAACAGAGCTGTTTTTTTACAAAGTGCCTAGCTGTGGATTTTGGCCTCTGGCTCAGCCGGCACTGTGGGAAACCTAGCAATCCTGCACATTTTTAAAAACTAGACAACTAGGGGAATCTAATATGGGGTGACTTGTGGGGCTCTGATCAGGTTCTGTTACCCAGAACCCTTTGCAAACCTCAAGTTTTTGCCAAAAAAACACTTTTTCCTTGTCATTTCGGTGACAGAAAGTTCTGGAATCTGAGAGGAGCCACAAATTTCCTTCTACCCAGCTTTCACCCAAGTCTCCCAATAAAAATGGTACCTCACTTGTGTGGGTAGACCTAGCGACCGCAACAGGAAATGCCCCAAAACACAACGGGAACCCATCACATTTTCAGAAAGAAAACAGAGCTGTTTTTTACAAAGTGCCTCGCTGTGGATTTTGGCTTCTAGCTCACTCGGCACCTTGGGAAACCTAGCAAACCTGTCCATTTTTGCAAACTAAAGACCTAGGGGAATACAACATGGCGTGACTTGTGGGGCTCTGGCCAGGTTCTGTTACCCAGAATCCTTTGCAAACCTCAAAATGTTGCCAAAAAAACACGTTTTCCTTGTCTTTTCGGTGACAGAAAGTACTGGAATCTGAGAGGAGCCACGAATTTCCTTCCACTCGGCATTCCCCCAAGTCTCCCCATAAAAATGGTACCTCACTTGTGTGGTACGCCTAGCACCCGCAACAAGAAATGCCCAAAAACACAACGTGGACACATCACATTTTCAAAACAGAAAACAGAGCTGTTTTTTTACAAAGTGCCTAGCTGTGGATTTTGGCTTCTAGCTCAGTCGTCACCTTGGGAAACCTAGCAAACCTGCGCATTTTTCAAAACTAGACACCTAGGGGAATCTAATATTGGGTGACTTGTGGGGCTCTCATCAGGTTCTGTTACCCAGAACCCTTTGCAAACCTCAACATTTGGCCAAAAAAACACTTTTTCCTCTCATTTCGGTGACAGAAAGTTCTGGAATCTCAGAGGAGCCACAAATTTCCTTCCACCCAGCGTTCCCCCTCATCTCTTGATAAAAATGGTACCTCACTTGTGTGGGTAGGCCTAGCGTCCGCTACAGGAAATGCCCCAAAACAAAACATGGACATACCACATTTTCAGAAAGAAAACAGCTGTTTTTTACAAAGTGCCTAGCTTTGGATTTTGGCCTCTAGCTCAGCCGGCACTTTGGGAAACCTAGCAATCCTGCACATTTTTCAAAACTAGACACCTAGGAGAATCCAATATGGGGTGACTTGTGGGGCTCTGACCAGGTTCTGTTACCCAGAACCCTTTGCAAACCTCAACATTTGGCCAAAAAAACACTTTTCCCTTGTCATTTCGGTGACAGAAAGTATTTGAGTCTGAGAGGAGCCACAAATTTCCTTCTACCCAGCTTTCACATAAGTCTCCCAATAAAAATGGTACCTCACTTGTGTGGGTAGGCCTAGCGCCTGCAACAAGAAATGCCCCAAAACACAACGTGGACACATCACATTTTCAAAAAGAAAACAGAGCTGTTGTTTACAAAGTGCCTAGCTGTGGATTTTGGCTTCTAGCTCAGTCGTCACCTTGGGAAACCTAGCAAACCTGCGCATTTTTCAAAACTAGACACCTAGGGGAATCCAAGATGGGGTGACTTGTGGGGCTCTAGCCAGGTTCTGTTACCCAGAATCCTTTGCAAACCTCAAATTGTTGCCAAAAAAACACTTTTTCCTTGTCATTTCGGTGACAGAAAGTTCTGGAATCTGAGAGGAGCCACAAATTTCCTTCTACCCAGCTTTCACCCAAGTCTCCCAATAAAAATGGTACCTCACTTGTGTGGGTAGGCCTAGCGACCGCAACAGGAAATGCCCCAAAACACAACGTGGACCCATCACATTTTCAGAAAGAAAACACAGCTGTTTTTTACAACGTGCCTTGCTGTGGATTTTGACTTCTAGCTCAGCCGGCACCTTGGGAAACCTAGCAAACCTGCGCATTTTTGAAAACTAGGCACCTAGGGGAATCCAAGATGCGGTGACTTATGGGGATCTGGCCAGGTTCTGTTACCCAGAATCCTTTGCAAACCTCAAATTCTTGCCAAAAAACACTTTTTCCTTCTCATTTCGGTGACAGAAAATACTGCAATCTGAGAAGAGCCACGAATTTCCTTCCACTCGGCATTCCACCAAGTCTCCCCATAAAAATGGTACCTCACTTGTGTGGGTAGGCCTAGCGTCTGCTACAGGAAATGCCCCAAAACTAAACATGGACATACCACATTTTCCGAAAGAAAACAGAGCTGTTTTTTACAAAGTGCCTAGCTTTGGTATTTTGGCCTCTAGCTCAGCCGGCACTTTGGGAAACATAGAAATCCTGCACATTTTTAAAAACTAGACACCTAGGAGATTCCAATATGGGGTGACTTGTGGGGCTCTGGCCAGGTTCTGTTACCCAGAATCCTTTGCAAACCTCAAATTGTTGCCAAAAAAAACACTTTTTCCTTGTCATTTCGGTGACAGAAAGTTCTGGAATCTGAGAGGAGCCACAAATTTCCTTCTACCCAGCTTTCACCCAAGTCTCCCAATAAAAATGGTACCTCACTTGTGTGGGTAGGCCTAGCGACCGCAACAGGACATGCCCCAAAACACAACGTGGACCCATCACATTTTCAGAAAGAAAACACAGCTGTTTTTTACAAAGTGCCTCGCTGTGGATTTTGACTTCTAGCTCAGCCGGCACCTTTGGAAACCTAGCAAACCTGCGCATTTTAATTTACCGGTACTTTGGAAGCTCTTTAGGCCGATGAATCTTTTGGCTAAGTGGGACCCTCTCCACCCTTAGTCAGTCAATTTAATCAAACCAATAATCAATAACGAACATAAGCAATGCCTTGATCAACATAACACTTAACAATTAATCCAGAATACATTTTCGGCGAACCCTGACCTTTCAGTCAGGAATAACCACACCAGTTTATTCAAAGTTAGTGAATTTATTTCCCTATATTAACAAAGCTAGCACAATATAGATGTGTCTCAACACCAAATGATAAACATAAATGAACATTAATAGCTGTCCATAACGGCGGAAAAGATGCAATCTATGTAGCATTTGAATAACAAGGCATTCGATAATAGCAATGCAGATCACCAAAACTATAATCTGTAATGGGCTAATTGCATACATTTAGTCAGCATAACAAGGTCTCAAATTGCATCGTGTGACAAAAGGAATCCTCATCTAACCTCAAATCAGCATCGGCATGTGGGACTTCATGCAAAAACAATTTAGCAACATTAATTTAGAAAACTCCTAACTAGGGATCTTATCAAAAATCAGCAGTTGGTTACCTAAAAGAAACACAATGCAATTGTACAATTTCCTTTCATATTTACCAATTACAATCAGCATTCAAGGAAGTCTTCGTCTCACAGGTACCGTTTCTCGATCAGCATGGGACGGGGCAAAGGGGCAGGGGTGGACGGGGCAGTTGCCTCACGGCGGCAAGATAAACTACTACTTCATGCAAAGGGACAAATCAAAGTTAAAGTCTCTAGGGTAAGAATCATTTAAGTCTCTTTCTCTCGATTAGAGAAAGCATCAAAGTCTCTCAAAATGGCGTCGCAGCAAGGTGGGCCATAATAGCTGCAATGTCCTGCAAAATGGCGGGTATGGGCGATGTCCAATAATGGCTGCAATGGCTGGTAATAGCTACTTTCTTCTCGTGCACCTAGTTTAAATAGACAACAGTTTAAATCCAGTAGGGTCTTCCATTGGAGGGTTCATAGGTTAGCTTCAAATTATCCAATCAAAAACAACAGTTCTCAAGCTTTTACTTAAGCATACATTATCCTTGGAGACGGGTACGCAAGTTGCAACATTTTATACCAATTAACTCATTTTCAGAGCTTCCATTGTCCGCACCTGCAGATTGACCTTGGAGCAAAGAGAAAAATGCCGGGCTGGCATGAAACCTTAAGATAAGCATGTGAACGATCTCAGTGGAAAAGTACAGCTTCAAGCAGAAATACATGTTTAATAGCACATTGGAAAAATACGAGCATCTAAACCGTGAGACCAGGCAACTAGGCCGAAGCCTGCACTAAAGTAATGCTAAGCTAAAACATTTCAAACAAGCAAATCGTAGCACACGTTTATGATTATGTCGGATTAGTGCACTTCTAATACATCACGTTATATAAAGCACGCTTATAAATGTTGGCAAACTACTCTGAGGGCACATTTTGTCCCCGTACAATCTTTATTAGTTCGGTTAAAGTCACACATAATTATTTCACACTACGTTTATGCGTTAATAAATGTAAAACCTTCATTTCTGCTTCATCAATCCCTCCTCTGATGACTACTTGTCATCACACCAAACCATGCCCACAAATTTTATTCCATTAAAATTCTGTCAGTTCTCTTTTCCTTTTAATTCCCCTAGTTTTCGCTTTGTATTCTTCTGCCATTCTTTTCATCATTTTCTCTTCCTTCCTTCTTCTAATTCTTTCCATGATCATTATTATTCCCCTTTTTATTCCCCAAATTCCAAATATGCAAATTAGTACTATTAGTATTCTCTGTATTATTTTTAGTAATATTCCGTTCCAAATTCCCCCAATCCAATTTCCCACTGAAGCAAGTCCTTTTCCAACCTTCTCCCACACTCCTTGTTCTTTCAGTTCCTTCAAATCTGCACTCTCCTTTGTTAGATTAGCAAGCATAGTTTTAATTTTCACACTGTTATCTGGAATATACGTGCAACAGTGTCGTGCACCAAGCATTTTGCAAACGCCGCCATCCTTTGCTAAAAGAATGTCTAAAGCAAGCCTATTTTGAAGAATCATAGCTCTTTCCGCTGCAAGTTCAGCATCTATCAGGATTATAGCACCTGAAAACTTTGTCAACATGTTATCCACTATAGTAGACAACTTTCTTATTTTGATGGAATTCAACACAACTCCCAATGAAGGAATCATGGCTCCAAATATATCTCCTACCACAGCAGCTGCGGTTTCTCTTTTCTGGATACGATGGGATCCAGATGTCTTTTGAATCATCGATAGGTCATCCAGTTGATAAACCTTTGGGAACACTATACCCAAATAACATCTTCCCCACCATCCCTTCGGAAGACGATAATAGGCATTATACCCACAAATGTAATATACACCTGGAATGACAGGGTCAAGTCCGTTCATCATGAATGTCCATTTGGCCTTAAAGATAAACGTATGTTTACACTCACTCGCTCCTACAAAAATGTTATCATAATAAGATTCACCTCGATATATACAAAATTTCCCTACATGCCAAGCATCTAAAGCTATTCTCCCTTGTGTCTTTATTGCAGCAAAATCATAATTATCTACTGAAGTCCTCTTATGTAGCTCCTTTTCTAATTTCGCATTCATTTGTGCCCTTCTATCATCTGTGCGATCTAAAAAGCTTATTTCTACTGCAGAGAGCGAGCAGGTAAGGTTTTCCCTATGAGTGTGACCCGTTTCAAAAGGTTGCATTGGCTCGAAAAATTCCCTCATTATTTTAGCATCCCAGTCTTTAGCAATCTGGCTTAGCTGCGCTATTATAGGAACATATGCAAAGGTAACATCATAATTTGAGTAAAAATAATGTATGTTAGTTTGACCATAAAACCTAGACATTACTATACTACATGTAATCCCATATGTAAGAGGCATGTGGTGATAAGTCACCCCTTCCTTTACTGATGTCGGTATCTGTGTACACACATAACAATCCTTCGCATCCATAGTCTCAACATATTCTGTTAGCAAGCGATAGAAAACATTATACGAAAGTTCTTACTTATCGTGCAAGTGTCTCTCATCTAATTCTAGTCTTTTCAATGCGGTTAGTTCAGTGACAGTAACAGGAGCAAAAGTAGGAGCATCAATTTTCTCATTCTCACCCTTTCCATGCATTGCAAGCACTATTGCCATTATTATTAGTACACATGCGATTATCAAGCCTATACACACATATTTACAATATTTCTTTCTACTATTTTGCGTCATGATCTGTATAGAATCAGAGAGCTAGAAGCACCTATAAAGAAGCTATTTAGCAATTCAGATACAAAGCTGAACGAGCGCGATGTTCACACAGTCTTCTTCAAGAGGCCAGTTACTTATCGGTTAGCAGCATTTGTCTCAATTCGGCAATAACTCAGTCTCTATTCGGCAATAATTCTTTTTTTTTTTTTTTTTTTTTCAAAGTTCAATTAGCAATGTTGTCTCAAATCGGGTTTAAGAGTCAATCTGGTTTTCAAAGTCTTATCAAGTTAGCAAATGGCTCATCCGGTTTAGCAATGTCTCAGCTGGTTGTATCACGTTAGATTGTAGCAAGCAATGTCATTTATTACCCTTTCAATCGACAGAGTCCATAGAACTCTTCTTTTCTATTGGTATCTCTTCTTCTTCGTTCTCGAGGCTAAGAGATACGAATTCGTCAGTCCAATCGTCATTGACTGCATATGCCCATTCTGGACCGGAATATCTCCTGTTTGGTATCCTTTTCCTTTTCAATTTTGCCTCTCTTTTCGATTCTGCCTCACTGGTACTTTCCTCTTTGGCCAAGTCTTTTCCTTCACTTGAGGATGGTACCACGACAGTCACTTCCTTTCTTTTCTCTTTCACTTTCGGCCTTTCTCCGTCGTTCAAATTTCCTTTAGTCCTTTGTTTTATTGGTGATATACTTAGTCTCCTCTTTGCACCGTGTCCATTCGATGGACCTGCAATCTTTTCTGTGGAAACTTGAACTGTTTCGTTCTGTTCTGCCTTGTCCCCTCCTTCTGGGGAATCAATCACGTTCTCCTTTTCCTTTTCTCCATCGTCTGCTTCTGGGAAAGCCCTCCTCTGATCAGGCTCTCCTGCTTTTTCACCTCTTTCGAGCCCTTCGTCACCGTTACTTTCTTCAGACTCTTTATCACTTTCAGCTGCTTCAGGCTCTTTATCACCTTCAGCTGCTTCAGGCTCTTTGCTACCCTCAGCTGCTTCAGGCTCTTTGCTACCCTCAGCTGCTTCAGGTTCTTTGTCACCTTCAGCTGCTTCGTCGCTGTCTGAACTTTCTCCTTGGTCTTCCCCAAGTGAGTTGGTCTCTTCGTCCTCAGAGAATATCTCTCTCTCTTCCGTTTCTGCCTGTTCGCTTTCAGTTTGATTTTGCTCTGTCTCAGCGCTCAGCACTGTTTTATCAGGCACTGGCAGTTTCAGCGCTTCAACTTCCTCATCTGTGGGACACAACACTTTCTTTGTGTGACTGGCGTGAATCCAGTTGGGAACCCCCGCACACTTCACAGCGGTAGTTGTCGTCAGGATCACTTGGAAAGGTCCTTTCCAACGGGGTTCCAGACACGACTTTCTCACGTGCTTCTTTACCACGACCCAGTCACCTGCTTTCAGTGTGTGTCCTGGACATTGGATCGGTGGCAAGGTGGTTGCTTCCACCTGGTGAGAGAAAGAGCGAACCACGTCAGCCAGACCCTTGCAGTAGTCTAACACCATATCATCTGTAATATTCAAAAGCGCGTTTGCGGGAACTGCAGGAAGTCTCATAGCCCTGCCCATGAGAATTTCGTGCGGAGACAATCCAGTCTTTCTATCAGGGGTGTTTCTCATTGACATTAGCACCAAGGGCAATGCGTCAGGCCATTTCAAATTTGTCGATGCACATATTTTCGCCATTCTCGATTTCAGTGTACCATTCATTTGCTGCACCAGTCCTGAGGCTTCAGGGCGATAGCTACAATGCAGTTTTTGCTCAATGTTCAGCGCTGCGCAAAGTAACTTTATCACCTCGTTATTGAAGTGACTTCCCCTATCTGATTCTAAAGAGATCGGGAATCCGAAACGTGGTATTAACTCCCTCAACAATAGTTTTGCGACTGTAAGGCTGTCATTTCTACGTGTGGGGTATGCCTCAATCCAGTGACAAAAAATGCACACAATCACCAACACATACTTCAGACCTCCATGCACAGGCATCTCAATGAAGTCCATCTGCATTCTACTAAATGGGCCACTGGCTCTGCCAATGTGACTCGCGTTCACAACTGTTCCCTTTCCTGGGTTCATCTGCTGCCAAATAACACATCGATGGCAAACTGCTTCTGCAGCTTGACGGAATCTGGGGTTAAACCAATCAGTTTTGAACAATCTTATCATGGCATCTCTCCCTAGGTGAGCTTGCCCATGATAGAACCGCGCAAGTTGTGATAAGAGACTATTTGGCAAAACAAATTTTCCCTCATTTGAAACCCATAACTCATCTGGTCTTTTTATACATTGTGATTTAATCCAGGAATCTCTTTCGTCCTCCCTGACGTTATTCTGTAATGTTTTTAGTTCATCTATTGTATCTACGACCTTCAAGGCAAATGCTTCAGCTGGTTCTAGTTCTGGTTCACTTATTGAATTCCATTCATCTCTGAGTAATATACAGTTCAAGGCACAAAATCTTGCGACTTGATCCGCATATGCATTTCCCAGAGAAACATAGTCCTGTCCTTTTGTATGAGCACTACACTTTACCACTGCAACTTCGGCTGGCATTTGAATGGCGTGTAACAATTCCCTTATTCTTTCCCCGTTTTTCACTGGGGATCCTGAAGAAGTCAGGAAACCTCTCTGTGACCATAGTTGTCCAAAGTCGTGCACAATCCCAAACCCGTACTGACTATCAGTGTAAATGGTGACTTTCATTAATGCAGACAGTTGACATGCTCTTGTAAGGGCTACAAGTTCTGCTACTTGTGCAGAATAGACTCCTTGAAGCCAGGCCGCTTCCAAGACACCTGTTACAGTACATACAGCATATCCTGCTTTCAAAATTCCCATCCCATCTCTTAGACATGAACCATCAACAAAAACAATTTGGTCATTTTCATCAAGCTTAGTATCCTTAATATCAGGTCGAGGTTTGGTGCAAAATTCAGTCACCTGAAGGCAGTCATGCTCGACGTCTTCAGCGTCCTCAATTTCAGCATTTTCACCAGGAAGCAAGGTTGCTGGATTCAGCGTAGTGCACCTTTTCAGCTGCACATTCGGTGAGCCCAGAATTATCGTTTCATACCTTGTGAGTCTTGCTCCAGTCATGTGTTGCGTTCGGGAGCGGGTCAAAAGTATCTCAACTGAGTGAGGGACCATGACTGTTACTGGGTGTCCCATCACTATTCCTTCACTCTGAGTAAGGCTGATACCAACTGCTGCTACGGCGTGCAAACACCCTGGAAGTGCTGCTGCGACCGGATCCAAAGTAGCTGAAAAATACGCTACTGGTCTGTTTATGCCACCGTGGGCTTGAGTCAAGACAGACAAAGAACATGCATCACGTTCATGACAAAACAATGTGAAAGGCTTTGTGTAATCAGGCATACCTAGAGCTGGAGCCCTGCACATGCATTCCTTCAATTGAATGAAAGCATCCATCTCATCTCCTTTCAGCTCAATTTGATCCAAGGCATCCTTCTGGGTCAGTTTCAGTAAAGGCTTTGCTAGAGTCGAGAAGTTGGGGATCCACTGACGACAGTAACCCACCATTCCCAAAAACTTCCTCACCTCCCTCCTTGTCTTTGGTGGACTCATTTGAAGTACACTTGTTATCCTTTCCTTCATTATTCTCCTTGACCCTTTCTCTATCTGGTGACCCAAGTATTTCACTTTCTTCTGACAGAACTGCAATTTGGAAGGAGACACCTTGTGTCCATTCCTTCCCAAATGGTTCAACAGAGCAATGGTATCGGCTGTGCAGCCACTTTCTGTCTTTGATGCAATCAGTAAGTCATCGATGTACTGTACTAGGGTTGACTCGAATGGCAATTCTAGCGCTTCCAAGTCTTTCTTTAGAATCTGATTGAATATCGACGGTGACTCAGAAAACCCTTGAGGAATTCGACACCAACTGTACACTCTGTCTAAGAATTTGAAACAAAAGAGAAATTGGCTGTCCTCATGAAGAGGCACAGAAAAAAATGCTTGCGACAAGTCGATGACTGAGAACCATTCAGCATCGCAAGGGACTTGAAACATTATCACAGCTGGATTTGGTACGACAGGGCAACATTTGACTATGATGTCATTTATTTTCCTCAAGTCCTGCACGAGTCGGACCTTTCCACTCGGCTTTATTAGTCCCATGATTGGTGAATTACATGGACTGCTTAACACTTCTTTCAGTACTCCCTGTTTTACAAATTCGTCAATGAGTTGGGCAACTTTCATGAGGGTGTCTTGTGCCATGTGGTATTGTGGGGTCTGGGGAAAGGTTGCATTGGGCTTTACAGTCACTTTCACTGGTTCCACTCCTTTCATCAATCCCACCTCTTTCCCTGTCATATCCCACACTTCCTTTCCGACTGTTTCCCGTAATTCAGCTGGAATATCTTCTTCAGTTATCATTGGTAACAGACAAATCAGAGGATACTCTTCATCAACAGTTTCCATCTCATCCCCCTCTGCACTGTCCTCTTCTTCCCCATCACTGCTCGTCTGTATTTTAATTCCCTCGTTCGAACACATAATCGAACAACCCAATTTGCACAATAGGTCTCTCCCTAACAGTGCTATCGGGCTTGAGTCGCATACCACGAATTTGTGTAACCCTTGATAGTTACCAATGCTGACTGGTACCGGATCTGTAATTGGGTTTGTCAGGTGCTTGTTTGCTACTCACACCACTTGAACTGTCCTTCCTGAGAGTGGCAAATTTGGTACTTCAATGCTCTTAACAGTTGAACGTGTGGCTCCTGTGTCAACCAAGAATGAGACACGATGACCCATTACTCTTCCCTCCACGTACGGACCCTTTTGATCAACTTCCAAGGATGCTGCAAGCACACAATCTCCTTCCTCCCCTGAACTTTCACTCTCCCATACATTGTTTATTCCACTCTCACTGTGTAATGGGAACTGTTGTACGGTGCCATTTGTATTCATTACCTGACCCGAGACCTGTGAAGGAACCATCACTTGCTGCTGACTCATTGGTGCCAAAGGTATTTGCATTTGCTGATTAGGTACCATGGGTAACTGCTGTTGCATTGGCTGCATTTGCGTCATCTGCATACGGGGCATCTGCATCTGCTGCGGCTGCATGGGCTGTAATCCCTGTAGTTGATTTATGGTCTGAAAATTTGGGTTTGGACCTCTCATTTTCGGTCCCCTCATTGTCTGAAATGCATTGACATCATTGTTTTGCTGACCAACACCTGCACCTTCCTGCACCACCATCGGGCACTCGCGTTTCCAATGACCGACAATTCCGCACACGTGACACGGCATCACCTTCTTCATTGCCTGCACACCATTCACAACAGTGTTCAAATCCGGACCATTATTCACAAAACCTCCTCTGCCTCTGCCTCTCGCCTGTGGCTGAAACGCCATGTTTCCCTGCAACTGCGGCTGCGGTTGCGGTACCTGTTGTTGGAACCCTTGCAACCCTTGCAGACCTTGCAAACCTGTCTGAGCTGCCTTAAGCTGCATCATCATCACTTTCTCTTTCAACTTTTTCTGTTTCACTTCAATTTCGTCGCTACAGTATTTCGCATAATTCAATACTTCGTCAATAGGTTTCGACTGCCAACAAATCAAATGCGACTTTATCATCTGACTTATCTCTGGTCTCAGCCCTTCCACAAATCTGAACACAAAATGAAGCATGTCCTTCGCCTCTATTGTCTCCGTGCCACTGTAGTTCTTGAACGCCTTCAACAACCTCTCATAGTAGCTATGAATCGACTCTTTAGCCTCTTGGGCAGTTCGATCGATCTTCTGCCAATCCACATTTTTCGCGGCAACCTTCGTCTTCAAATGCTCAATTACCTTATAGTACAGGCTCATCACCATAGGTGATGGTGCACCCGTATCCCTGTCTCTCTCTGGTTCACTTGTCGGCCAACCTACAGCTCTTTTGCAATCCTCCCACAAATCTGCCGGAACCACAATCTCAAAGAGAGTGTTCAGGTCTTCCCAGAGACATTTTGCAAGCTTCACAAACCTGTCAGTCTGTTGATACCATTCAATCGGTTTCTCTCTCAGTTTAGGAAAATCATCCGTAAAAGACTGAATGTCGCTTCTGTGCCATGGTACATGTATTAACTTTCCCCCTGCTGTCTCCCTCATTGGTAACATGGTTACTGCATCACTACTCTGTGGTCTTTTCTCGTTTAGCTCTGGGACACTGTCTTTCCTCTTTTCCTTTCTCTTTACCCATCTGCTTTCCCATTTGTCTAAGCACCTCCACACTTGTGCACTCTGCAACAATTCTCTAAGGTGCGCCTTCATGCCTGCTGACCTCATGTGTTCAAAATCTGTGGTCCCGAACTCCAACCTGTAGCTCCTGCTCAAGTGTTTTGTCTTGTCTATGTCAACCCCGTTTTTGTCAGCTATTTCCTGCAAGCTTTTATGTACCTTGTTCACTTCTCTCGTAATCCTGGGACATAAATATCTCAGCTCTTCTTCCGAGTAGGACTCTAACCTATTCACACCCATAGTCCCTTCCACCAATTCTTATGCTTCCATGTTCAACCTGACCCTATTCAGATAATCTTCTCCCTTCACACTGGCTGAGCTTTGTGTGGAATTCAGACTGTTGAACCACTGTGTCAGCTGTTGCGCATTCAACCCCATCAGTGTAGCATTCACATCGACTGCCATTGATGGTTGCGGCAACTTTTCAGTTGTCGATGTTAGAGGTATTATCAGTGGGGGGCTCGACCTTACCACTGTCGACTGAGCACATATGGGACAAAACTCCATCAAGGACCTAGATCCGGTTGGCTGAGCCACTATTGGAGTTATCCCTGGAGTGTTTTCTATGCACCTCCTTTCTGACCCACTCTGCAGCATTGATCCCTGACCGCTCGTACCTAAGTTAGGCTGACTGTACAAAGGTACCGGCGGACCTACAGTAATGGGTAGCGATATCGCATCTGGGTTCTGTCCATTTCCCATGTTCTGAGACATGTTCATTCCTACACTATGGGTCATCATTGCCGGCATGCCCATCTGACTCCCCGTCATCTGAGCATGTGCTGTTCCCCCCTGCATCTGCTTTTGAGGCATCAAAAACTGGGTTGATTCAGCTTGTGCCATTGTCGGGTTGTGACCATTCTGTCCTCCCATTGTGGCTGGATCTAGAATCATTCCCGTACTATTGTCACTGCTGTAGTACCTTGGGGCCAGCGGCTGATAATTTTCTGCTGGTTTCAACATGGGCACATCTGGATATATTCTCCTAACCTGCGGTATCTGCGGGGTGAACAGTAAACTCAGGTCCTTAGATCCCGATGATGCTCCTGAACTCTGAGTTTCACTGTTCTGTACCGATGCCGGAGGGGCAGAACTAGTACTTGGACCTTGTCCACTCTCTGCATAAGGTGGTGGACGGTCGTTCAGCAATTGCATGATTAACTCCTCATCCTCTAACTCCTCTTCTCTTCTCAACTTTTCCTCGTCCTCTCTATCCTTGGAACACCTCCTGTTTGTCTTACAGGTAGCTTTCTTACCTGTCTCCTCTTCTTCCTTAGTAATTGCGGGAAACAATTTTATCCCCTGCAATACATCTGACCTCCACACCTTCTGTGCATTATCCCACCTAGCGTCCGCTAGTGTCTTTTCTACCTTCCTTATCCTAGTCTCGAACTTATTTTGCTGCTGCTGTCTAGCCATTAGTTCCCAAATTGGCAGAGCCTCAAACTGTGCTGGCCTTGGAGGTACCTTCATGTCGTACATCGCGAATCTCAAATTCTCTAGGATCCTTATATTGAATGTTCCATGGACCGGGAACGCTACGCTCCCATGTTTCTCTGTCAGCTTGTGCCATTGCTTTAGCCAAAGACACGGAGCTACCCCCTTCTCTTCCATTACAATGTAAGCTGGTGTGCCTTCGGGCGGCGTTTCCTCTCCTACGCTCGCTTTAATGTAAGACTCCCCCTTCATCGCACTCTTTAATGCTTTAAAAAATTTCATTTTCTCGTCTTTTATTTCACAAAGTTTGTAATCAATAGGTGACTTTAATTCCCGGAATACTCTTCGCCTGCCTTTCCCCTTCCAATCGAGCCCCACGGACTGCGTCCAATCCGTGCGCGACCCTTCTCTACAACCAACCTATCCCAGCGCGGCTCCTAGTGATGTCACACTCACACACACTGCGGCTGACAAAGCCTCGCGGCTAGTCCTCCTTCACTCAGCTCCTCTCGTAACAACTTCTGGCATGTATCGCGAGCTACCAAAAATATAAAACAGATCTGTCGGTTTACTACAGGAGGGGTAACACAATCGCTTCAGGACCTTAGGGATTTTTCACTAGCCTCGGCAGTTATTCCATCTTTCTCGGTCCCCACGTTCGCAAGCAAATCTGACCCGCAGACTGCTCTCAACTTGTCAGTGATCTATTCTAGTGCACTTAGAATTTTGTCAAAGCCCGAAGTCGAAGTTTCTTTCACTCCCTTAACACACGTACCGACTTGTTGACCACGCCCGATCAACCTACTAAACCGACCAGACCACAACATAAAACAACATACTCCGGAGTCTCTTGACCTCGCAGGGCCCGTCTCAACAACAACAACCACGTGGACCTTTTTATGCACGAAGCGCCACATGCACATGAAGTTCGACGACTTCCCTACTCTCACACTCGGAGTCGCACCTCCGCTATTTCTATGAAGTTCGACGACTTCCCTACTTCTACACTCGGAGTCGCACCTCCGCTATTCTCTAAAAAAAAAGAAAATCCTCGCAACCTTTTCACACAATCTGCGGCAATAAGCTGTGCAAGCGCAAAACCCTAACTTCTCTCATACCGTCACTAGTACCACCAACGCCGATTGCACACCTCCATTCTCTTCATTCGCAAGCTCCGAGATCCCGGGAAAGTCGTGGGGGACTTAGCCCATCATCATTCTGTCAATCTGTTTTACCCAAGAAAAATCTAATTCAACTTTTCGAGTGGGCTCTCAAAGGGCGTAGCCGTTAATTCAACACCATGTACTCTAAGAGTACGGGGTCCCAAAATGCGAAACCGTCCTCTGCTACCATCTACTGATAGAGCGTTCCGTACTAGTAATTTACCGGTACTTTGGAAGCTCTTTAGGCCGATGAATCTTTTGGCTAAGTGGGACCCTCTCCACCCTTAGTCAGTCAATTTAATCAAACCAATAATCAATAACGAACATAAGCAATGCCTTGATCAACATAACACTTAACAATTAATCCAGAATACATTTTCGGCGAACCCTGACCTTTCAGTCAGGAATAACCACACCAGTTTATTCAAAGTTAGTGAATTTATTTCCCTATATTAACAAAGCTAGCACAATATAGATGTGTCTCAACACCAAATGATAAACATAAATGAACATTAATAGCTGTCCATAACGGCGGAAAAGATGCAATCTATGTAGCATTTGAATAACAAGGCATTCGATGATAGCAATGCAGATCACCAAAACTATAATCTGTAATGGGCTAATTGCATACATTTAGTCAGCATAACAAGGTCTCAAATTGCATCGAGTGACAAAAGGAATCCTCATCTAACCTCAAATCAGCATCGGCATGTGGGACTTCATGCAAAAACAATTTAGCAACATTAATTTAGAAAACTCCTAACTAGGGATCTTATCAAAAATCAGCAGTTGGTTACCTAAAAGAAACACAATGCAATTGTACAATTTCCTTTCATATTTACCAATTACAATCAGCATTCAAGGAAGTCTTCGTCTCACAGGTACCGTTTCTCGATCAGCATGGGACGGGGCAAAGGGGCAGGGGTGGACGGGGCAGTTGCCTCACGGCGGCAAGATAAACTACTACTTCATGCAAAGGGACAAATCAAAGTTAAAGTCTCTAGGGTAAGAATCATTTAAGTCTCTTTCTCTCGATTATAGAAAGCATCAAAGTCTCTCAAAATGGCGTCGCAGCAAGGTGGGCCATAATAGCTGCAATGTCCTGCAAAATGGCGGGTATGGGCGATGTCCAATAATGGCTGCAATGGCTGGTAATAGCTACTTTCTTCTCGTGCACCTAGTTTAAATAGACAACAGTTTAAATCCAGTAGGGTCTTCCATTGGAGGGTTCATAGGTTAGCTTCAAATTATCCAATCAAAAACAACAGTTCTCAAGCTTTTACTTAAGCATACATTATCCTTGGAGACGGGTACGCAAGTTGCAACATTTTATACCAATTAACTCATTTTCAGAGCTTCCATTGTCCGCACCTGCAGATTGACCTTGGAGCAAAGAGAAAAATGCCGGGCTGGCACGAAACCTTAAGATAAGCATGTGAACGATCTCAGTGGAAAAATACAGCTTCAAGCAGAAATACATGTTTAATAGCACATTGGAAAAATACGAGCATCTAAACCGTGAGACCAGGCAACTAGGCCGAAGCCTGCACTAAAGTAATGCTAAGCTAAAACATTTCAAACAAGCAAATCGTAGCACACGTTTATGATTATGTCGGATTAGTGCACTTCTAATACATCACGTTATATAAAGCACGCTTATAAATGTTGGCAAACTACTCCGAGGGCACATTTTGTCCCCGTACAATCTTTATTAGTTCGGTTAAAGTCACACATAATTATTTCACACTACGTTTATGCGTTAATAAATGTAAAACCTTCATTTCTGCTTCATCAGAATCCAAGATGCGGTGACTTATGGGGATCAGGCCAGGTTCTGTTACCCAGAATCCTTTGCAAACCTCAAATTCTTGCCAAAAAACACTTTTTCCTTCTCATTTCGGTGACAGAAAATACTGCAATCTGAGAAGAGCCACGAATTTCCTTCCACTCGGCATTCCTTCAAGTCTTCCCATAAATATGGTACCTCACTTGTGGGGTACGCCTAGCACCTGCAACAGGAAATGCCCCAAAACACAACGTGGACACATCACATTTTCAAAACAGAAAACAGAGCTGTTTTTTTACAAAGTGCCTAGCTGTGGATTTTGGCTTCTAGCTCAGTCGTCATCTTGGGAAACCTAGCAAACCTGCGCATTTTTTAAAACTAGACACCTAGGGGAATCCAAGATGGGGTGACTTGTGGGGCTCTGGCCAGGTTCTGTTACCCAGAATCCTTTGCAAACCTGAAATTGTTGCCAAAAAAACACTTTTTCCTTGTCATTTCGGTGACAGAAAGTTCTGGAATCTGAGAGGAGCCACAAATTTCCTTCTACCCAGCTTTCACCCGAGTCTCCCAATAAAAATGGTACCTCACTTGTGTGGGTAGGCCTAGCGACCGCAACAGGAAATGCCCCAAAACACAACGTGGACCCATCACATTTTCAGAAAGAAAACACAGCTGTTTTTTACAAAGTGCCTCGCTGTGGATTTTGACTTCTAGCTCAGCCGGCACCTTGGGAAACCTAGCAAACCTGCGCATTTTTGAAAACTAGGCACCTAGGGGAATCCAAGATGAAGTGACTTATGGGGATCTGGCCAGGTTCTGTTACCTAGAATCCTTTGCAAACCTCAAATTCTTGCCAAAAAACACTTTTTCCTTCTCATTTCGGTGACAGAAAATACTGCAATCTGAGAAGAGCCACGAATTTCCTTCCACTCGGCATTCCACCAAGTCTCCCCATAAAAATGGTACCTCACTTGTGTGGTACGCCTAGCACCTGCAACAGGAAATGCCCCAAAACACAACGTGGACACATCACATTTTCAAAACAGAAAACAGAGCTGTTTTTTTACAAAGTGCCTAGCTGTGGATTTTGGCTTCTAGCTCAGTCGTCACCTTGGGAAACCTAGCAAACCTGCGCATTTTTTAAAACTAGACACCTAAGGGAATACAATATGGGGTGACTTGTGGGGCTCTGACCAGGTTCTGTTACCCAGAGTCCTTTCCAAACCTCAAAATGTGGCCAAAAAAACACTTTTTCCTCTCATTTCAGTGACAGAAAATTCTGGGAACTGAGAGGAACCACAAATGTCCTTCCACCCAGTGTTCCCCCAAGTCTCCTAATAAAAATGGTACCTCACTTGTTTGGGTAGGCCTAGCGCCCGCGACAGGAAATGCCCCAAAACACAACGTGGACACAACACATTTTCAGAAAGAAAACAGAGCTGTTTATTTTACAAAGTGCCTAGCTGTGGATTTTGCCTCTAGCTCAGCCGGCACTTTGGGAAACCTAGCAATCCTGCACATTTTTTAAAACTAGACACCTAGGGGAATCTAATATGGGGTGACTTGGGGGTTCTGATCAGGTTCTGTTACCCAGAACCCTTTGCAAAGCTCAAATTTCTGCCAAAAAAACACTTTTTCCTTGTCATTTCGGTGACAGAAAGTTTTGGAATCTGACAGGAGCCACAAATTTCCTTCTACCCAGCTTTCACCCAATTCTCCCAATAAAAATGGTACCTCACTTGTGTGGGTAGGCCTAGAAACCGCAACAGGAAATGCCCAAAAACACAACGTGGACCCATCACATTTTCAGAAAGAAAACAAAGCTGTTTTTTGCAAAGTGCCTAGCTGTGGATTTTGGCTTCTAGCTCAGTCGTCACCTTGGGAAACCTAGCAAACCTGCGCATTTTTCAAAACTAGACACCTAGGGGAATCCACGATGGGGTGACTTGTGGGGCTCTGGCCAGGTTCTGTTACCCAGAATCCTTTGCAAACCTCAAATTTTTGCCAAAAAACACTTTTTCCTTGTCATTTCGGTGATAGAAAGTTCTGGAATCTGAGAGGAGGCACAAATTTCCTTCTACCCAGCTTTCACCCAAGTCTCCCAATAAAAATGGTACCTCACTTGTGTGGGTAGGCCTAGCGACCGCAACAGGAAATGCCCCAAAACACAACGGGAACCCATCACATTTTCAGAAAGAAAACACAGCTGTTTTTTACAAAGTGCCTCGCTGTGGATTTTGACTTCTAGCTCAGCCGGCACCTTGGGAAACCTAGCAAACCTGCGCATTTTTGAAAACTAGGCACCTAGGGGAATCCAAGATGAAGTGACTTATGGGGATCTGGCCAGGTTCTGTTACCTAGAATCCTTTGCAAACCTCAAATTCTTGCCAAAAAACACTTTTTCCTTCTCATTTCGGTGACAGAAAATACTGCAATCTGAGAAGAGCCACGAATTTCCTTCCACTCGGCATTCCACCAAGTCTCCCCATAAAAATGGTACCTCACTTGTGTGGTACGCCTAGCACCTGCAACAGGAAATGCCCCAAAACACAACGTGGACACATCACATTTTCAAAACAGAAAACAGAGCTATTTTTTTACAAAGTGCCTAGCTGTGGATTTTGGCTTCTAGCTCAGTCGTCACCTTGGGAAACCTAGCAAACCTGCGCATTTTTTAAAACTAGACACCTAAGGGAATACAATATGGGGTGACTTGTGGGGCTCTGACCAGGTTCTGTTACCCAGAGTCCTTTCCAAACCTCAAAATGTGGCCAAAAAAACACTTTTTCCTCTCATTTCAGTGACAGAAAATTCTGGGAACTGAGAGGAACCACAAATGTCCTTCCACCCAGTGTTCCCCCAAGTCTCCTAATAAAAATGGTACCTCACTTGTTTGGGTAGGCCTAGCGCCCGCGACAGGAAATGCCCCAAAACACAACGTGGACACAACACATTTTCAGAAAGAAAACAGAGCTGTTTATTTTACAAAGTGCCTAGCTGTGGATTTTGCCTCTAGCTCAGCCGGCACTTTGGGAAACCTAGCAATCCTGCACATTTTTTAAAACTAGACACCTAGGGGAATCTAATATGGGGTGACTTGGGGGTTCTGATCAGGTTCTGTTACCCAGAACCCTTTGCAAAGCTCAAATTTCTGCCAAAAAAACACTTTTTCCTTGTCATTTCGGTGACAGAAAGTTTTGGAATCTGACAGGAGCCACAAATTTCCTTCGACCCAGCTTTCACCCAATTCTCCCAATAAAAATGGTACCTCACTTGTGTGGGTAGGCCTAGAAACCGCAACAGGAAATGCCCAAAAACACAACGTGGACCCATCACATTTTCAGAAAGAAAACAAAGCTGTTTTTTGCAAAGTGCCTAGCTGTGGATTTTGGCTTCTAGCTCAGTCGTCACCTTGGGAAACCTAGCAAACCTGCGCATTTTTCAAAACTAGACACCTAGGGGAATCCACGATGGGGTGACTTGTGGGGCTCTGGCCAGGTTCTGTTACCCAGAATCCTTTGCAAACCTCAAATTTTTGCCAAAAAACACTTTTTCCTTGTCATTTCGGTGATAGAAAGTTCTGGAATCTGAGAGGAGGCACAAATTTCCTTCTACCCAGCTTTCACCCAAGTCTCCCAATAAAAATGGTACCTCACTTGTGTGGGTAGGCCTAGCGACCGCAACAGGAAATGCCCCAAAACACAACGGGAACCCATCACATTTTCAGAAGGAAAACAGAGCTGTTTTTTACAATGTGCCTCGCTGTGGATTTTGGCTTCTAGCTCAGTCAGCACCTTGGGAAACCTAGCAAACCTGTCCATTTTTGCAAACTAAAGACCTAGGGGAATACAACATGGCGTGACTTGTGGGGCTCTGACCAGTTTCTGTTACCCAGAATCCTTTGCAAACCTCAAAATGTTGCCAAAAAAACACGTTTTCCTTGTCTTTTCGGTGACAGAAAGTACTGGAATCTGAGAGGAGCCACGAATTTCCTTCCACTCGGCATTCCCCCAAGTCTCCCCATAAAAATGGTACCTCACTTGTGTGGTACGCCTAGCACCCACAACAGGAAATGCCCCAAAACACAACGTGGACACATCACATTTTCAAAACAGAAAACAGAGCTGTTTTTTTACAAAGTGCCTAGCTGTGGATTTTGGCTTCTAGCTCAGTCGTCACCTTAGGAAAACTAGAAAACCTACGCATTTTTTAAAACTAGACACCTACGGGAATACAATATGGGGTGACTTGTGGGGCTCTGACCAGGTTCTGTTACCCAGAATCCTTTCCAAACCTCAAAATGTGGCCAAAAAAACACTTTTTCCTCTCATTTCAGTGACAGAAAATTCTGGGAACTGAGAGGAACCACAAATGTCCTTCCACCCAGTGTTCCCTAAAGTCCCCTAATAAAAATGGTACCTCACTTGTTTGGGTAGGCCTAGCGCCCGCGACAGGAAATGCCCCAAAACACAACGTGGACACATCACATTTTCAGAAAGAAAACAGAGCTGTTTTTTTTAGAAAGTGCCTAGCTGTGGATTTTGGCCTCTAGCTCAGCCGGCACTTTGGGAAACCTAGCAATCCTGCACATTTTTAAAAACTAGACACCTAGGGGAATCTAATATGGGGTGACTTGGGGGTTCTGATCAGGTTCTGTTACCCAGAACCCTTTGCAAAGCTCAAATATTTGCCAAAAAACACTTTTTCCTTGTCATTTCGGTGACAGAAAGTTTTGGAATCTGACAGGAGCCAAAAATTTCCTTCTACCCAGCTTTCACCCAATTCTCCCAATAAAAATGGTACCTCACTTGTGTGGGTAGGCCTAGAAACCGCAACAGGAAATGCCCAAAAACACAACGTGGACCCATCACATTTTCAGAAAGAAAACAAAGCTGTTTTTTGCAAAGTGCCTAGCTGTGGATTTTGGCTTCTAGCTCAGTCGTCACCTTGGGAAACCTAGCAAACCTGCGCATTTTTCAAAACTAGACACCTAGGGGAATCCACGATGGGGTGACTTGTGGGGCTCTGGCCAGGTTCTGTTACCCAGAATCCTTTGCAAACCTCAAATTTTTGCCAAAAAACACTTTTTCCTTGTCATTTCGGTGATAGAAAGTTCTGGAATCTGAGAGGAGGCACAAATTTCCTTCTACCCAGCTTTCACCCAAGTCTCCCAATAAAAATGGTACCTCACTTGTGTGGGTAGGCCTAGCGACCGCAACAGGAAATGCCCCAAAACACAACGGGAACCCATCACATTTTCAGAAAGAAAACACAGCTGTTTTTTACAAAGTGCCTCGCTGTGGATTTTGACTTCTAGCTCAGCCGGCACCTTGGGAAACCTAGCAAACCTGCGCATTTTTGAAAACTAGGCACCTAGGGGAATCCAAGATGAAGTGACTTATGGGGATCTGGCCAGGTTCTGTTACCTAGAATCCTTTGCAAACCTCAAATTCTTGCCAAAAAACACTTTTTCCTTCTCATTTCGGTGACAGAAAATACTGCAATCTGAGAAGAGCCACGAATTTCCTTCCACTCGGCATTCCACCAAGTCTCCCCATAAAAATGGTACCTCACTTGTGTGGTACGCCTAGCACCTGCAACAGGAAATGCCCCAAAACACAACGTGGACACATCACATTTTCAAAACAGAAAACAGAGCTATTTTTTTACAAAGTGCCTAGCTGTGGATTTTGGCTTCTAGCTCAGTCGTCACCTTGGGAAACCTAGCAAACCTGCGCATTTTTTAAAACTAGACACCTAAGGGAATACAATATGGGGTGACTTGTGGGGCTCTGACCAGGTTCTGTTACCCAGAGTCCTTTCCAAACCTCAAAATGTGGCCAAAAAAACACTTTTTCCTCTCATTTCAGTGACAGAAAATTCTGGGAACTGAGAGGAACCACAAATGTCCTTCCACCCAGTGTTCCCCCAAGTCTCCTAATAAAAATGGTACCTCACTTGTTTGGGTAGGCCTAGCGCCCGCGACAGGAAATGCCCCAAAACACAACGTGGACACAACACATTTTCAGAAAGAAAACAGAGCTGTTTATTTTACAAAGTGCCTAGCTGTGGATTTTGCCTCTAGCTCAGCCGGCACTTTGGGAAACCTAGCAATCCTGCACATTTTTTAAAACTAGACACCTAGGGGAATCTAATATGGGGTGACTTGGGGGTTCTGATCAGGTTCTGTTACCCAGAACCCTTTGCAAAGCTCAAATTTCTGCCAAAAAAACACTTTTTCCTTGTCATTTCGGTGACAGAAAGTTTTGGAATCTGACAGGAGCCACAAATTTCCTTCGACCCAGCTTTCACCCAATTCTCCCAATAAAAATGGTACCTCACTTGTGTGGGTAGGCCTAGAAACCGCAACAGGAAATGCCCAAAAACACAACGTGGACCCATCACATTTTCAGAAAGAAAACAAAGCTGTTTTTTGCAAAGTGCCTAGCTGTGGATTTTGGCTTCTAGCTCAGTCGTCACCTTGGGAAACCTAGCAAACCTGCGCATTTTTCAAAACTAGACACCTAGGGGAATCCACGATGGGGTGACTTGTGGGGCTCTGGCCAGGTTCTGTTACCCAGAATCCTTTGCAAACCTCAAATTTTTGCCAAAAAACACTTTTTCCTTGTCATTTCGGTGATAGAAAGTTCTGGAATCTGAGAGGAGGCACAAATTTCCTTCTACCCAGCTTTCACCCAAGTCTCCCAATAAAAATGGTACCTCACTTGTGTGGGTAGGCCTAGCGACCGCAACAGGAAATGCCCCAAAACACAACGGGAACCCATCACATTTTCAGAAGGAAAACAGAGCTGTTTTTTACAATGTGCCTCGCTGTGGATTTTGGCTTCTAGCTCAGTCAGCACCTTGGGAAACCTAGCAAACCTGTCCATTTTTGCAAACTAAAGACCTAGGGGAATACAACATGGCGTGACTTGTGGGGCTCTGACCAGTTTCTGTTACCCAGAATCCTTTGCAAACCTCAAAATGTTGCCAAAAAAACACGTTTTCCTTGTCTTTTCGGTGACAGAAAGTACTGGAATCTGAGAGGAGCCACGAATTTCCTTCCACTCGGCATTCCCCCAAGTCTCCCCATAAAAATGGTACCTCACTTGTGTGGTACGCCTAGCACCCACAACAGGAAATGCCCCAAAACACAACGTGGACACATCACATTTTCAAAACAGAAAACAGAGCTGTTTTTTTACAAAGTGCCTAGCTGTGGATTTTGGCTTCTAGCTCAGTCGTCACCTTAGGAAAACTAGAAAACCTACGCATTTTTTAAAACTAGACACCTACGGGAATACAATATGGGGTGACTTGTGGGGCTCTGACCAGGTTCTGTTACCCAGAATCCTTTCCAAACCTCAAAATGTGGCCAAAAAAACACTTTTTCCTCTCATTTCAGTGACAGAAAATTCTGGGAACTGAGAGGAACCACAAATGTCCTTCCACCCAGTGTTCCCTAAAGTCCCCTAATAAAAATGGTACCTCACTTGTTTGGGTAGGCCTAGCGCCCGCGACAGGAAATGCCCCAAAACACAACGTGGACACATCACATTTTCAGAAAGAAAACAGAGCTGTTTTTTTTAGAAAGTGCCTAGCTGTGGATTTTGGCCTCTAGCTCAGCCGGCACTTTGGGAAACCTAGCAATCCTGCACATTTTTAAAAACTAGACACCTAGGGGAATCTAATATGGGGTGACTTGGGGGTTCTGATCAGGTTCTGTTACCCAGAACCCTTTGCAAAGCTCAAATATTTGCCAAAAAACACTTTTTCCTTGTCATTTCGGTGACAGAAAGTTTTGGAATCTGACAGGAGCCACAAATTTCCTTCTACCCAGCTTTCACCCAATTCTCCCAATAAAAATGGTACCTCACTTGTGTGGGTAGGCCTAGAAACCGCAACAGGAAATGCCCCAAAACACAACGTGGACCCATCACATTTTCAGAAAGAAAACAAAGCTGTTTTTTGCAAAGTGCCTAGCTGTGGATTTTGGCTTCTAGCTCAGTCGTCACCTTGGGAAACCTAGCAAACCTGCGCATTTTTCAAAACTAGACACCTAGGGGAATCCACGATGGGGTGACTTGTGGGGCTCTGGCCAGGTTCTGTTACCCAGAATCCTTTGCAAACCTCAAATTTTTGCCAAAAAAACACTTTTTCCTTGTCATTTCGGTGATAGAAAGTTCTGGAATCTAAGAGGAGGCACAAATTTCCTTCTACTCAGCTTTCACCCAAGTCTCCCAATAAAAATGGTACCTCACTTGTGTGGGTAGGCCTAGCGACCGCAACAGGAAATGCCCCAAAACACAACGGAACCCATCACATTTTCAGAAGGAAAACAGAGCTGTTTTTTACAAAGTGCCTAGCTGTGGATTTTGGCTTCTAGCTCAGTCGGCACCTTGGGAAACCTAGCAAACCTGTCCATTTTTGCAAACTAGAGACCTAGGGGAATACAACATGGCGTGACTTGTGGGGCTCTGACCAGTTTCTGTTACCCAGAATCCTTTGCAAACCTCAAAATATTGCCAAAAAAACACGTTTTCCTTGTAATTTCGGTGACAGAAAGTACTGGAATCTGAGAGGAGCCACGAATTTCCTTCCACCCAGTGTTCCCTCAAGTCTCCTAATAAAAATGGTACCTCACTTGTTTGGGTAGGCCTAGCGCCCGCGACAGGAAATGCCCCAAAACACAACGTGGACACATCACATTTTCAGAAAGAAAACAGAGCTGTTTATTTTACAAAGTGCCTAGCTGTGGATTTTGGCCTCTAGCTCAGCCGGCACTTTGGGAAACCTAGCAATCCTGAACATTTTTAAAAACTAGACACCTAGGGGAATCTAATATTGGGTGACTTGTGGGGCTCTGATCAGGTTCTGTTACCCAGAACCCTTTGGAAACCTAAAAATTTGGCCAAGAAAACACTTTTTCCTCTCATTTCGGAGACAGAAAGTTCTGGAATCCTAGAGGAGCCACAAATTTCCTTCCACCCAGCTTTCCCCCTCGTCTCTTGATACAAATGGTACCTCACTTGTGTGGGTAGGCCTAGCGCCCGCAACAGGAAATGCCCCCAAGACAAAACATGGGAACACCAAATTTACAGAAAGAAAACAGAGCAGTTTTTTAGAAAGTGCCTAGCTTTGGATTTTGGCCTCTAGCTCAGCCAGTACCTGGGGAATCCTAGCAAACCTGCACATTTTTGAAAACTAGACACCTAGGGGAATCCAAGATGGAGTGACATGTGGGGCTCTGACCAGGTTCTTTTACCCAGAATCCTTTGAAAACCTCAAACTTTTGCCAAAAAACACTTTTTCCTTGTCATTTCAGTGACAGAAAGTACTGGAATCTGAGAGGAGCCACAAATTTCCTTCCACCCAGTGTTCCCCCAAGTCTCCTGATAAGAATCGTACCTCACTTGCGCGAGTAGGCCTAGCGCCCGCAACAGGAGATGCCCCAAAACACAACGTGGATACATCACATTTTCAGAAACAAAACAGAGCTGTTTTTTTACAAAGTGCCTGGCTGTGGATTTTGGCCTCTAGCTCAGCTGGCATTTTGGGAAACCTAGAAATCCTGCACATTTTAAAAAACTAGACACCTGGAGAATCCAATATGGGGTGACTTATGGGGCTCTGACCAGGTTCTGTTACCCAGAACCCTTTGCAAACCTCAAAATTTGGCCAAAAAAACACTTTTTCCTTGTCATTTCGGTGACAGAAAGTACTGGAATCTGAGAGGAGCCACAAATTTCCTTCCACCCAGCGTTCACCCAAGTCTCCCAATAAAAATGGTACCTCAATCGTGTGGGTAGGCCTAGCACCCGCGACAGGAAATGCCCCAAAAATCAAACGTGGACACATCACATTTTCAAAAAGAAAACAGAGCTGTTTTTTACAAAGTGCCTAGCTGTGGATTTTGGCTTCTAGCTCAGTCGTCACCTTGGGAAACCTAGCAAACCTGCGCATTTTTGAAAACTAGACACTTAGGGGAATCCAAGATGGAGTGACTTGTGGGGCTCTGACCAGGTTCTGTTACCCAGAATCCTTTGCAAACCTCAAACTTTTGCCAAAAAACACTTTTTCCTTCTCATTTCGGTGACTGAAAGTACTTGAATCTGAGAGGAGCCACACATTTCCTTCCACCCAGCATCCCCCCAAGTCTCCCGATAAAAATGGTACCTCACTTGTGTGGGTAGGCCTAGCGCCATGACAGGAAATGCCCCAAAACACAACGTGGACACATCACATTTAAAAAATAGAAAATAGAGATTTTTTTACAAAGTGTCTAGCTGTGGAGTTTGGCCTCTAGCTCAGCCGGCACATTTGGGAAACCTAGCAATCCTGCACAGTTTTTAAATCTAGACACCTAGGGGAATCTAATATGGGGTGACTTGTGGGGCTCTGATCAGGTTCTGTTATCCAGAACGCTTTGCAAACCTCAACATTTGGCCAAAAAAACACTTTTTCCTCTCATTTCGGTGACAGAAAGTTCTGGAATCTCAGAGGAGCCACAAATTTCCTTCCACCCAGCGTTCCCCCTCGTCTCTTGATAAAAATGGTACCTCACTTGTGTGGGTAGGCCTAGCGTCCGCTACAGGAAATGCCCCAAAACAAAACATGGACACACCACATTTTCAGAAAGAAAACAGAGCTGTTTTTTACAAAGTGCCTAGCTTTGGATTTTGGCCTCTAGCTCAGCCAGCACATGGGGAAACCTAGCAAACCTGCACATTATTTAAAACTAGACACCTAGGGGAATCCAAGATGGAGTGGCATGTGGGGTTCTGACCAGGTTCTGTTACCCAGAATTCTTTGCAAACCTCAAAAGTTTGCCAAAAAACACTTTTTCTTTGTCATTTCGGTGACAGAAAGTACTGGAATCTGAGAGGAGCCACAAATTTCCTTCCACCCAGTGTTCCCCCAAGTCTCCTGATAAGAATGGTACCTCACTTGTGTGGGTAGGCCTAGCGCCCGCAACAGGAAATGCCCCAAATCACAACATGGACACATCAAATTGTCAGAAACAAAACATAGCTGTTTTTTTACAAAGTGCCTAGCTGTGGATTTTGGCCTCTATCTCATCCGGCACTTTGGGAAACCTAGAAATCCTGCACATTTTTAAAAACTAAGGGGCATATTTATACTTCGTTTGCGCCGAATTTGCGTCGTTTTTTTCGACGCAAATTCGGCGCAAAACTAACGCCATATTTATACTTTGGCGTTAGACGCGTCTAGCGCCAAAGTATGAGGAAAGAGCGTCATTTTTTTGCGTGAACGCCTTCCTTGCGTTAATGAGATGCAAGGTAGGCGTTCCCGTCTAAAAAAATGACTGCGCCGCAAATGCGTCGTATTTATACTCCCGGGCAAAAATGACGCCCGGGAGTGGGCGGGGCAAAAAACCCCGCATTTGCGCCGGATTTTAGCGCCTGGGTCAGGGCAGGCGTTAAGGGACCTGTGGGCTCAAAATGAGCCCACAGCTGCCCTCCCATGCCCCCAGGGACCCCCCCCTGCCACCCTTGCCCACCCCAGGAGGACACCCAAGGATGGAGGGACCCACCCCAGGGACATTCAGGTAAGTTCAGGTAAGTATAATTTTTATTTTTTTTAATATTTTTTTTTGGCATAGTGGGGCCTGATTTGTGCCCCCCTACATGCCTCAATGCCCAATGACCATGCCCAGGGGACAGAAGTCCCCTGGGCATGGCCATTGGGCAAGGGGGCATGACTCCTGTCTTTACTAAGACAGGAGTCATATAAATGGCGTCTGGGCGTCGTAAAAAATGGCGCAAATCG
Source organism: Pleurodeles waltl (assembly GCF_031143425.1). Lineage (NCBI taxonomy): Eukaryota > Metazoa > Chordata > Amphibia > Caudata > Salamandridae > Pleurodeles > Pleurodeles waltl. The sequence goes on along the minus strand of NC_090440.1, from coordinate 1,399,532,901 downwards.
GGTGGAGGCGATTTTTTACGTCAACCTGACTTGCACCATTTTTAAGACGCCCTAGCGCCATTTTTCCCAACGCCGGCGCTGCCTGGTGTACGTGGTTTTTTTCCACGCACACCAGGCAGCGCCGGTCTGCTTGCGCCGGCTAACGCCATTCAATAAATACGGTGCCCGCATGGTGTTTCAGAATGGCGTTAGCCGGCGCAACATTTTTTGACGCTAAACTGCGTTAGCGCAGTTTAGCGTCAAAAAGTATAAATACGGGCCTAAACACCTAGGAGAATCCAATATGGGGTGACTTATGGGGCTCTGACCAGGATCTGTTACCCAGAACCCTGTGCAAACCTAAATATTTGGCCAAAAAAACACTTTTCCCTTGTCATTTCGGTGACAGAAAGTACTGGATTCTGAGAGGAGCCACAAATTTCCTTCCACCCAGCGTTCACCCAAGTCTCGCAATAAAAATGGTACCTCAATTGTGTGGGTAGGCCCAGCACCCGGAACAGGAAATGCACCAAAACACGACGTGGACACATCACATTTTCAAAAAGAAAACAGAGCTGTTTTTTACAAAGTGCCTAGCTGTGGATTTTGGCTTCTACCTCAGTCGTCACCTTGGGAAACCTAGCAAACCTGCGCATTTTTTAAAACTAGACACCTAGGGGAATTCAAGATGGGGTGACTTGTGGGGCTCTGGCCAGGTTCTGTTACCCAGAATCCTTTGCAAACCTCAAATTCTTGTCAAAAAAACACTTTTTCCTTGCATTTCGGTGACAGAAAGTACTGGAATCTGAGAGGAGCCACAAATTTCCTTCTACTCAGCGTTTCCCCAAGACTCCCGAAAAAAATGGTACCTCACTTGTGTGGGTAGGCCTACCGCCCACGACAGGAAATGCCCCTGATGAAGCAGAAAATGAAGGTTTTACATTTATTAACGCGTAAACGTAGTGTGAAATAATCATGTGTGACTTTAACCGAACTAATAAAGATTGTACGGGGACAAAATGTGCCCTCAGAGTAGTTTGCCATCATTTATAAGCGTGCTTTATATAACGTGGTGTATTAGAATTGCACTAATCCGACATAATCATAAACGTGTGCTACGATTTGCTTGTTTGAAATGTTTTAGCTTAGCATTACTTTAGCGGAGGCTTTGGCCTAGCTGCCTGGTCTCACGGTTTAGATGCTCGTATTTTTCCACTGTGCTAATAAACGTGTATTTTTGCTTGAAGCTGTACTTTTCCACAGAAACCGTTCACATGCTTATCTTAAGGTTTCGTGCCAGCCTGGCATATTTTCTCTTTATTCCAAGGTCGATTTGCAGGTGCGGACAATGGAGGCTCTGAAAGTGAGCTAATTGATATAAAATGTTGCAACTTGCGTACCCATCTCCAAGGATAATGTATGCTTAAGTAAAAGCTTGAGAACTGTTGTTTTTGATTGGACAATTTGAAGCTAACCTATGAACCCTCCAATGGAAGACCCTACTGGATTTGAACTGTTGTCTATAAAAACCAGGTGTACGAGAAGAAATTAGATCATTACGGCCATTACCAGCTCGATACCCGCCATTTTGCAGACTTCGTAGCTATTATGGCCCACTTTGCTGCGACGCCATTTTGAGAGACTTTGATGCTTTCTCTAATCGAGAGAAAGAGACTTTAATGATTCTGGTCCTAGAGACTTTAACTTTGATTTGATCCCTTTGCATGAAGTAATAGTTTCACCTTGCCGCCGTAAGGCAATTGCCCGTCCACCCCTGCCCCTTTGCCCCGTCCCATGCTGATCGAAACGGTACCCATGCTGACCGAAGAACGGTACCTGTGAGACGAAGACTTCCTTGATTGCTGATCGTAATTGGTAAATATGAAAGGAAATTGTAAAATTGCATTGTGTTTCCTTTAGGTAACCAACTGCTGATTTTGATAAGAGCCCTAGTTAGGAGTTTTCTAAATTAATGTTGCTAAATTGTTTTTGCATGAAGTCCCACATGCCGATGCTAATTTGAGGTTAGACGAGGATTCCATATGTTGCATGATGCAATTTGAGATCTTGTTATGCTGACTAAATGTATGCAATTAGTTCATTACAGATTATCGTATTAGTGATTTGCATTGCTATTATCGAATGCCTTGTGATTCAAATGCTACATAGGTTGCACCTGTTTCGCCGATATGGACAGCTATTAATGTTCATTTACGTTTATCATTTGGTGTTGAGACACATATATATTGTGCTAGCTTTGTTAATATAGGGAAATAAAATTCACTAACTTTGAATAAACTGGTGTGGTTATTCCTGACTGAAAGGTCAGGGTTCGCCGAAATGTACTCTGGATTAATTGTTAAGTGTTATGTTGATCAAGGTATTGCTTATGTTCGTTATTGATTATCGATTTTGAATGCAATCGATCGATTAAGAGTACAGAGAGTTCCCACTTAGTCAAAAGATTCATCGGCCTAAGGAGCGTCCGAAACAGGTAAAATTATTAGTACGGACCGCTCTATCAGTAGATGGTAGCAGAGGACGGTTTCGTCTTTTGGGACCCTGTACTATTAGAGTACATGGTGTTGAATTAACGGTTACGCATTTTGAGACCCCATTCGAGAAGTTGAATTAGATTTTTCTTGGGTAAAATAGATTGACAGAATGATGATGGGCTAGGTCCACCGCGACTTTCCCGGGATCTCGGAGCTTGCGAATGGAGAGAACGGAGGTGTGGAATCGGCGTTGGCGGTACTAGTGATGGTATGAGTGAAGTTAGGGTTTTGCGCTTGCACAGCTTATTGCCGCAGGGTGTGTGAAAAGGTTGCGAGGATTTTTCTTTTTAGAGGATAGCGGAGGTGCGACTCCGAGTGTAGAAGTAGTGAAGTCGTCGAACTTCATAGAGATAGCGGAGGTGCGACTCCGAGTGTGAGAGTAGGGAAGTCGTCGAACTTCATGTGCGTGTGGCACTTTGTGTATAAAAAGGTCCACGTGGTTGTTGTTGTTGAGACGGGCCCTGCGAGGTCAAGAGACTCCGGAGTATGTTGATCCATGTTGTGGTCTGGGCGGTTTAGTAGGTTGATCGGGCGTGGTCAACGAGTCGGTACGTGTGTTAGGGAGTGAAAGGAACTTCGACTTCGGGCTTTGGCAAGATTCTAAGTGCACTAGAATAGATCATTGACAAGTTGAGAGTAGATCTGCGGGTCAGATTTGCTTGCGAACGTGGGGACCGAGAAAGACGGAATAGCGGCCGAGGCTAGTGAAAAGTCCCTAAGGTCCTGAAGCGATTGTGTTACCTTTCCTGTAGTAAACCGACAGATCTGTTTTAATTTTGGTAGCTCGCGATACATGCAAGAAGTTGTTACGAGAGGAGGTGAATGAAGGAGGACTAGCCGCGAGGCTTTGTCAGCCGCAGTGTGTGTGAGTGTGACGTCACTAGGAGCCGCGCTGGGATAGGTTGGTTGTAGAGAAGGGTCGCGCACGCATTGGACGCAGTCCGTGGGGCTCGATTGGAAGGGGAAAGGCAAGCGAAGAGTATTCCGGGAATTAAAGTCACCTATTGATTACAAACTTTGTGAAATAAAAGACGAGAAAATGAAATTCTTTAAAGCATTTAGGAGTGCGATGAAGGGGGAGCGTAGCCTTCCCGATACATGGGACATTCAATATAAGGATTCTGGAGAATTTGAGATTCACGATGTACGACACGAAGGTGCCTCCAAGGCCAGCCCAGTTTGAGGCTCTAGCGATTTGGGAACTAATGGCCAGACAGCAACAGCAGAAGAAGTTCGAGACCAGGATGAGAAAGGTAGAAAAGACACTAGAGGATGCTAGGTGGGATAATGCACAGAAGGTGTGGAGGTCAGATGTATTGCAGGGGATAAAATTGTTTCCAGCAATTACTAAGGAAGAAGAGGAGACAGGTAAGAAAGCTACCTGTAAGACGGACAGGAAGTGTTCCAAGGATAGAGAGGACGAGGAAAAGTTGAGAAGAGAAGAGGAGTTAGAGGATGAGGAGCTAATAATGCAATTGCTGAACGACCGTCCACCACCTTATGCGGAGGATGGACAGGGTCCAAGTACCAGTTCTGCCCCTCCGGCACCGGTACAGAACAGTGAAACCCAGAGTTCAGGAGCGTCATCGGGATCTAAGGACCCGAGTTTATTGTTCACCCCGCAGATACCGCAGGTTAGGAGAATATATCCAGATGTGCCCATGTTGAAACCAGCAGAAAATTATCAGTCGCAGGTCCCAAGGTATTACAGCAGCGATAATAGTACGGGAATGATTCTAGACCCAGCCGCAATGGGAGGACAGAATGGTTACAACCAAACAATGGGACAAGCTGAATCAACTTAGTTTTTGCTGCCCCAGAAGCAGATGCAGGGGGGAAACGCACATGCTCAAATGACGGGGAGTCAGATGGGCATGCCGGCAATGATGACCCATGGTGTGGGCATGAACATGCCACAGAACATGGGAAATGGACAGAACCCAGACGCGATATCACTACCCATTACTGTAGGTCCACCGGTACCTCTGTATAGTCAGCCTAACCTAGGTATGAGCGGTCAGGGATCAATGCTGCAGAATGGGACAGAAAGGAGGTGCATAGAGAACACTCCAGGGATAACTCCGATAGCGGCTCAGCCAACTGGATCTGGGTCCTTGATGGAGTTTAGTCCCATGTGTGCTCAGTCAACGCTGGTGAGGTCGAGCCCCCCACTGATAATACCTCTAACATCGAGCACTGAAAAGTTGCCGCAACCATCAATGGCAGTCGATGTGAATGCTACGCTGATGGGGGTGAATGCGCAACAGCTGACACAATGGTTCAACAGTCTGAATTCCACTCAAAGCTCAGCAAGTGGGAAGGGAGAAGATTATATGAATAGGATGAGGTTGAACATGGAAGCACAAGAATTGGTGGAAGGGACTATGGGTGTGAATAGATTAGAGTCTTACTCGGAAGAGGAGCTGAGGTATCTATGCCCAAAGATTACGAAGGAAGTGAACAAGGTACATAGAAGCTTGCAGGAAATAGCTGACAAAAACGGGGTTGACATAAACAAGACAAAACATCTGAGCAGGAGCTACAGACTGGATTTTGGGGCCACAGATTTTGAACACATGAGGTCAGCAGGCATGAAGGCGCACCTTAGAGAATTGCTGCAGAGTGCCCAAGTGTGGAGGTGCTTAGACAAGTGGGAAAGCAGGTGGGTAAAGAGAAAGGAAAAGAGGAGGGACAGTGCTACAGAGCATAATGAGAAAAGACCACAAAGCAGCGAGACAGTAACCATGTTACCAATGAGGGAGACAGCAGGGGGAAAATTAATACATGTACCATGGCACAGAAGTGATATTCAGTCCTTTACGGACGATTTTCCCAAACTGAGAGAGAAACCGATCGAATGGTATCAGCAGACTGACAGGTTTGTGAAGCTTGCAAAATGCCTCTGGGAAGACCTGAACACTCTCTTTGAGATTGTGGTTCCGGCAGATTTGTGGGAGGATTGCAAAAGAGCTGTAGGTTGGCCGACAAGTGAACCAGAGAGAGACAGGGAGACGGGTGCACCATCACCTATGGTGATGGGCTTGTACTATAAGGTGATTGAGCATTTGAAAACGAAGGTACCCGCGAAAAACGTGGATTGGCAGAAGATTGATCGAACTGCCCAAGAGACTAAAGAATCGATTCATAGTTACTATGAGAGGTTGTTGAAGGCGTTCAAGAATTACAGTGGCACGGAAACAATTGAGGCGAAGGACATGCTCCATTTTGTCTTCAGATTTGTGGAAGGGCTGAGACCAGAGATAAGTCAGATGATAAAGTCGCATTTGATTTGTTGGCAATCGAAACCAATTGATGAGGTGTTGAATTATGCGAAATACTGTAGCGACGAAATTGAAGTGAAACAGAAAAAGTTGAAAGAGAAGGTGATGATGATGCAGCTTAAGGCAGCTCAGACAGGTCTGCAGGGTTTGCAAGGGATGCAAGGGTTCCAACAGCAGGTACCGCAACCGCAGCCGCAGTTGCAGGGAAACATGGCGTTTCAGTCACAGGCCAGAGGCAGAGGCAGAGGAGGTTTTGCGAATAATGGTCCGGATTTGAACACTGTTGTGACGGGTGTGCAGGCAATGAAGAAGGTGATGCCGTGTCACGTGTGCGGAATTGTAGGTCATTGGAAACGCGAGTGCCCGATGGTGGTGCAGGAAGGTGCAGGTGCAGGTGCAGGTGTTGGTCAGCAAAACAATGATGTCAATGCATTTCAGACAATGAGGGGACCGAAATTGAGAGGTCCAAGCCCAAATTTTCAGACCATAAATCAATTGCAGGGATTACAACCTATGCAGCCGCAGCAGATGCAGATGCCTCGTATGCAGATGACGCAAATGCAGCCGATGCAACAGCAGTTACCTATGGTACCTAATCAGCAAATGCAAATACCATTGGCACCAATGAGTCAGCAGCAAGTGATGGTTCCTCCACAGGTCTCGGGTCAGGTAATGAGTACAAATGGCACAGTACAACAGTTTCCATTACACAGTGAGAGTGGAATAAACAATGTATGGGAGAGTGAAAGTTCAGAAGAAGAAGGAGATTGTGTGCTTGCAGCATCCTTGGAAGTTGATCAAAAGGGTCCGTACGTAGAGGGAAGAGTAATGGGTCATCGTGTCTCGTTCTTGGTTGACACAGGAGCAACACGTTCAACTGTTAAGAGCAGTGAAGTACCAAATTTGCCACTCTCAGGGAGGACAGTTCAAGTGGTGGGAGTAGCAAACAGGCACCTGACGAACCCAATAACAGATCCGGTACCAGTCAGCATCGGTAACTATCAAGGGGTACATCAGTTTGTGGTATGTGACTCAAGCCCAATAGCACTGTTAGGGAGAGACCTATTGTGCAAATTGGGTTGTTCGATAATGTGTTCGAACGAAGGAATAACAATACAGACAAGCAGTGATGGGGAAGAAGAGGACAGTGTAGAGGGGGACGAGATGGAAACTGTAGATGAAGAGTATCCTCTGATTTGTCTTTTCCCGATGATAACTGAAGAAGATATTCCAGCCGAATTACGGGAGACAGTCGGAAAGGAAGTGTGGGACATGACAGGGAAAGAGGTGGGATTGATGAAAGGAGTGGAACCAGTGAAAGTGGCTGTAAAGCCCAATGCAATCTTTCCCCAAACCCCACAATACCACATGCCACAAGATACCCTCATGAAAGTTGCTCAACTTATTGACAAATTTGTAAAACAGGGAGTACTTAAAGAAGTGTTAAGCAGTCCATGTAATTCACCAATAATGGGACTAATAAAGCCAAGTGGAAAGGTCCGACTTGTGCAGGACTTGAGAAAAATAAATGACATCATAGTCAAGTGCTGCCCTGTCGTACCGAATCCAGCTGTGATAATGTTTCAAATTCCTTGCGATGCCGAATGGTTCTCAGTCATCGATTTGTCACAAGCATTCTTTTCTGTGCCTCTTCATGAGGACAGCCAATTTCTCTTTTGTTTCAAATTCCTAGACAGAGTGTACAGTTGGTGTCGAATTCCTCAAGGGTTTTCTGAGTCACCGTCAATCTTCAATCAGATTCTAAAGAAAGATTTGGAAGCATTAGAATTGCCATTCGAGTCAACCCTAGTACAGTACATTGATGATTTATTGGTTGCATCAAAGACGGAAAGTGGCTGCACAGCCGATACCATTGCTCTGTTGAATCATTTGGGAAGGAATGGACATAAGGTGTCTCCTTCCAAATTACAGTTCTGTCAGAAGAAAGTGAAATACTTGGGTCACCAGATAGAGAAAGGGTCACGGAGAATAATGAAGGAAAGAATAACGAGTGTACTTCAAATGAGTCCACCCAAGACAAGGAGGGAGGTGAGGAAGTTTTTGGGAATGGTGGGTTATTGTCGCCAGTGGATTCCCAACTTCTCGACTCTAGCAAAGCCTTTACTGAAACTGACCCAGAAGGATGCCTTGGATCAAATTGAACTGAAAGGAGATGAGATGGATGCTTTTGTTGAATTGAAAGAATGCATGTGCAGGGCTCCAGCTTTAGGTATGCCTGATTACCCAAAGCCTTTCACATTGTTTTGCCACGAACGTGATGCATGTTCTCTGTCTGTCTTGACTCAAGCCCATGGTGGCATAAACCGACCAATAGCGTATTTTTCAGCTACTTTGGATTAGGTCGCAGCAGCACTCCCAGGGTGTTTGCGCGCCATAGCAGCAGTTGGTATCAGCCTCACTCAGAGTGAAGGAATAGTGATGGGACACCCAGTAACAGTCATGGTCCCTCACTCAGTCGAGATACTTTTGACCCGCTCCCGAACGCAGCACATGACTGGAGCAAGACTCACAAGGTATGAAACGATAATTCTGGGCTCACTGAATGTGCAGCTGAAAAGGTGCACTACGTTGAATCCAGCAACCTTGCTCACTGGAGAAAATGCTGAAATTGAGAACGCTGAAGACGTCGAGCATGACTGCCTTCAGGTGACTGAATTTTGCACAAAACCTCGACCGGACATTAAAGATACTAAACTTGATGAAAATGACCAAATTCTTTTTGTTGATGGTTCATGTCTAAGAGACGGGATGGGGATTTTGAAAGCAGGATATGCTGTATGTACTGTAACAGGGGTCTTGGAAGCGGGATGGCTTCAAGGAGTCTATTCTGCACAAGTAGCAGAACTTGTAGCCCTTACAAGAGCATGTCAACTGTCTGCATTGATGAAAGTCACCATTTACACTGATAGTCAATACGGGTTTGGGATTGTGCATGACTTTGGACAACTATGGTCACAGAGAGGGTTCCTGACTTCTTCAGGATCCCCAGTGAAGAATGGGGAGAGGATAAGGGAATTGTTACACGCCATTCAAGTGCCAGCCGAAGTTGCAGTGGTAAAGTGCAGTGCTCACACGAAAGGACAGGACTATGTTTCTCTGGGAAATGCATATGCGGATCAGGTCGCAAGATTTTGTGCCTTGAACTGTATATTACTTAGGGACGAATGGAATTCAATAAGTGAGCCAGAACTAGAACCGGCTGAAGCATTTGCCTTGAAGGTCGTAGATACAATAGATGAATTAAAAGCATTACAAAATAATGTCAGGGAGGATGAAAGAGATTCCTGGATTAAATCACAATGTATAAAGAGACAAGACGAATTATGGGTTTCACATGAGGGAAAATTTGTTTTGCCAAACAGACTCTTATCACAGCTTGCGCGGTTTTATCATGGGCAGGCTCACCTAGGGAGAGATGCCATGATAAGATTGTTCAAAACTGATTGGTTTAACCCCAGATTTCGTCAAGCTGCAGAAGCAGTTTGCCATCGATGTGTCACTTGCCAGCAGATGAACCCAGGAAAGGGAACAGTTGTGAACGCGAGCCACATTGGTAGGGCAAGCGGCCCTTTTAGTCGTATGCAGATGGACTTCATTGAGATGCCTGTGCATGGAGGTCTGAGATATGTGTTGGTGATTGTGTGCATTTTTAGTCACTGGATTGAGGCATACCCCACACGTAGAAATGACAGCCTTACAGTTGCAAAGCTATTGTTGAGAGAGTTAATACCACGTTTCGGATTCCCGATCTCTTTAGAATCAGATAGGGGAAGTCACTTCAATAACGAGGTGATAAAGTTACTTTGCGAAGCGCTGAACATTGAGCAAAAGCTGCACTGTAGCTATCGCCCTGAGGCCTCAGGACTGGTGGAGCAGATGAATGGTACACTGAAATCAAGAATGGCGAAAATATGTGCATCGACAAATTTGAAATGGCCTGACGCATTGCCCTTAGTGCTAATGTCAATGAGAAACACCCCTGATAGAAAGACTGGATTGTCTCCGCACGAAATTCTCATGGGCAGGGCTATGAGACTTCCTGCAGTTCCCGCAAACGCGCTTTTGAATATTACAGATGATATGGTGTTAGACTACTGCAAAGGACTGGCTGACGTGGTTCGCTCTTTCTCTCACCAGGTGGAAGCGACCACCTTGCCACCGATACAAGGTCCAGGACACGCACTGAAAGCAGGTGACTGGGTCGTGATAAAGAAGCACGTGAGAAAGTCGTGTCTGGAACCCCGTTGGAAAGGCCCTTTCCAAGTGATCCTGACGACAACTACCGCTGTGAAGTGTGCGGGGGTTCCCAACTGGATTCACGCCAGTCACACAAAGAAGGTGTTGTGTCCCACAGATGAGGAAGTTGAAGCGCTAAAACTACCAGTGCCTGACAAAACAGTGCTGAGTGCTGAGACAGAACAAAACCGAACTGAAAGTGAACAGGCAGAAACGGGAGAGAAAGAGATATTCTCTGAGAACGGAGACACCAACTCGCTTGGGGGAGACCAAGGGAGAAAGTTCAGACAGCGACGAAGAAGCTGAAGGTGACAAACAACCTGAAGCAGCTGAGGGTAGCAAAAAGCCTGAAGCAGCTGAAGGTGACAAGAAACCTGAAGCAGCTGAAAGTGATACAGAGCCTGACGAAAGTAACGGTGACGAAGGGCTCGAAAAAGTTGAAAAAGCAGGAGAGCCTGATCAGAGGAGGGCTTTCCCAGAAGCAGACGATACAGAAAAAGAAAAAGAGAACGTGATTGATTCCCCAGAAGGAGGGGACGAGGCAGAACAGAACGAAAAGGTTCAAGCTTCCACAGAAAAGATTGCAGGTCCATCAAATGGACACGGTGCAAAGAGAAGATTAAGTATTTCACCAATAAAAGAAAGGGGTAAAGAAAGTTTGAACGAGGGAGGAAGGCCAAAAGTGAAAGAGAAAAGAAAGGAAGTGACTGTTGTGGAACAATCGTCAAGTGAAGAAAAAGACTTGACAAAAGAGGAAAGTACCAGCGAGGCAGAATCGAAAAGAGAAGCAAAATTGAAAAGGAAAAGGATACCAAACAGGAGATATTCCGGTCCTGAATGGGCATATGCAGTCAATGACGATTGGACTGACGAGTTTGTATCTCTAAGCATTGAGAACGAAGAAGAAGAAGAGATACCAATAGAAAAGAAAAGTTTTATAGACTCTGTCGATTGAAAGAGTAATAAATGATATTGCTTGCTACAATCTAACGTGAAACAAACAACCAGCTGAGACATTGCTAAACCGGATGAGACTTGCTGAACTGATAAAGACTGAGTTATTGCCGAATTGAGACAAATGCTGCTAACCGATAAGTGACTGGCCTCTTGAAGAAAACAGTGTGAACATTGTGCTCGTTCAGCTTTGTAACTGAATTGCTAAATAGTTTATAGGTGCTTCCAGCTCTCTGATTCTATACAGATCATGACGCAAAACAATAGAAAGAAATATTGTAAATATGTGTGTATAGGCTTGGTAATTACATGTGTACTAATAATAATGGCAATTGTGCTTGGAATGCATGGAAAGGGTGAGAATGAGAATATTGAGGCTTCTACTTTTGCTCCTGTTACTGTCACTGAACTAACCGCATTGAAAAGACTAGCATTGGATGAGAGACTCTTGCACGATAAGAAAGAGCTTTCGTATAACGTTTTCTATCGCTTGCTAACAGAATATGTTGAGACAATGGATGCGAAAGATTGTTATGTGTGTACACAGATACCGACATCAGTAAAGGAAGGGGTGACTTATCACCACATGCCTTTTTACATACGGGATTACATGTAGTATAGTAATGTCTAGGTTTTATGGTCAAACTAACATACAGTATTTTTACTCAAATTATGATGTTACCTTTGCATATGTTCCTATAATAGCGCAGCTAAGCCAGATTGCTAAAGATTGGGATGCTAAGATAATGAGGGAATTTTTCGAGCCAATGCAACCTTTTGAAACGGCTCACGCTCATAGGGAAAACCTTACCTGCTCGCTCTCTGCAGTAGAAATAAGCTTTTTAGATCGCACAGATGATAGAAGGGCACAAATGAAGGCGAAATTAGAAAAGGAGCTACATAAGAGGACTTCAGTAGATAATTATGATTTTGCTGCTATAAAGACACAAGGGAAAATAGCTTTAGATGCTTGGCATGTAGGGAAATTTTGTATATATCGAGGTGAATCTTATTATGACAACATTTTTGTAGGAGCGAGTGAGTGTAAACATACGTTTATCTTTAAGGCCAAATGGACATTCATGATGAACGGACTTGACCCTGTCATTCCAGGTGTATATTACATTTGTGGGTATAATGCCTATTATCGTCTTCCAAAGGGATGGTGGGGGAGATGTTATTTGGGTATAGTGTTCCCAAAGGTTTATCAACTGGATGACCTATCGATGATTCAAAAGACATCTGGATCCCATCGTATCCAGAAAAGAGAGACCGCAGCTGCTGTGGTAGGAGATATATTTGGAGCCATGATTCCTTCATTGGGAGTTGTGTTGAATTCCATCAAAATAAGAAAGTTGTCTACTATAGTGGATAACATGTTGACAAAGTTTTCAGGTGCTATAATCCTGATAGATGCTGAACTTGCAGCGGAAAGAGCTATGACTCTTCAAAATAGGCTTGCTTTAGACATTCTTTTAGCAAAGGATGGTGGCGTTTGCAAAATGCTTGGTGCACGACACTGTTGTACTTATATTCCTGACAATAGTGTGAAAATTAAAACTATGCTTGCTAATCTAACAAAAGAAAGTGCAGATTTGAAGGAACTGAAAGAACCAGGAGTGTGGGAGAAGGTTGGAAAAGGACTTGCTTCAGTGGGACATTGGATTGGGGGAATTTGGAATGGAATATTACTAAAAATAATAGAGGGAATATTAATTGTACTGATTTGCATATTTGGAATTTGGGGAATAAAAAGGGGAATAATAATGATTATGGAAAGAATTAAAAGAAGAAAAGAAGAGAAAATTATGAAAAGAATGGCAGAAGAATACAAAGCGCAAACTAGGGGAATTAAAAGGAAAAGGGAACTGACAGAATTTTAATGGGATAAAATTTGTGGGCATGGTTTGGTGTGATGACAAGTAGTCATCAGAGGAGGGATTGATGAAGCAGAAAATGAAGGTTTTACATTTATTAACGCGTAAACGTAGTGTGAAATAATCATGTGTGACTTTAACCGAACTAATAAAGATTGTACGGGGACAAAATGTGCCCTCAGAGTAGTTTGCCATCATTTATAAGCGTGCTTTATATAACGTGGTGTATTAGAATTGCACTAATCCGACATAATCATAAACGTGTGCTACGATTTGCTTGTTTGAAATGTTTTAGCTTAGCATTACTTTAGCGGAGGCTTTGGCCTAGCTGCCTGGTCTCACGGTTTAGATGCTCGTATTTTTCCACTGTGCTAATAAACGTGTATTTTTGCTTGAAGCTGTACTTTTCCACAGAAACCGTTCACATGCTTATCTTAAGGTTTCGTGCCAGCCTGGCATATTTTCTCTTTATTCCAAGGTCGATTTGCAGGTGCGGACAATGGAGGCTCTGAAAGTGAGCTAATTGATATAAAATGTTGCAACTTGCGTACCCATCTCCAAGGATAATGTATGCTTAAGTAAAAGCTTGAGAACTGTTGTTTTTGATTGGACAATTTGAAGCTAACCTATGAACCCTCCAATGGAAGACCCTACTGGATTTGAACTGTTGTCTATAAAAACCAGGTGTACGAGAAGAAATTAGATCATTACGGCCATTACCAGCTCGATACCCGCCATTTTGCAGACTTCGTAGCTATTATGGCCCACTTTGCTGCGACGCCATTTTGAGAGACTTTGATGCTTTCTCTAATCGAGAGAAAGAGACTTTAATGATTCTGGCCCTAGAGACTTTAACTTTGATTTGATCCCTTTGCATGAAGTAATAGTTTCACCTTGCCGCCGTAAGGCAATTGCCCATCCACCCCTGCCCCTTTGCCCCATCCCATGCTGATCGAAACGGTACCCATGCTGACCGAAGAACGGTACCTGTGAGACGAAGACTTCCTTGATTGCTGATCGTAATTGGTAAATATGAAAGGAAATTGTAAAATTGCATTGTGTTTCCTTTAGGTAACCAACTGCTGATTTTGATAAGAGCCCTAGTTAGGAGTTTTCTAAATTAATGTTGCTAAATTGTTTTTGCATGAAGTCCCACATGCCGATGCTAATTTGAGGTTAGACGAGGATTCCATATGTCGCATGATGCAATTTGAGATCTTGTTATGCTGACTAAATGTATGCAATTAGTTAATTACAGATTATCGTATTAGTGATTTGCATTGCTATTATCGAATGCCTTGTGATTCAAATGCTACATAGGTTGCACCTGTTTCGCCGATATGGACAGCTATTAATGTTCATTTACGTTTATCATTTGGTGTTGAGACACATATATATTGTGCTAGCTTTGTTAATATAGGGAAATAAAATTCACTAACTTTGAATAAACTGGTGTGGTTATTCCTGACTGAAAGGTCAGGGTTCGCCGAAATGTACTCTGGATTAATTGTTAAGTGTTATGTTGATCAAGGTATTGCTTATGTTCGTTATTGATTATCGATTTTGAATGCAATCGATCGATTAAGAGTACAGAGAGTTCCCACTTAGTCAAAAGATTCATCGGCCTAAGGAGCGTCCGAAACAGGTAAAATTATTAGTACGGACCGCTCTATCACCCCAAGACACAACGTGGACAAATCACATTTTCAGAAACAAAACAGAGCTCTTTTTTGCAAAGTGCCTCGCTGTGGATTTTGGCTTCTAGCTCAGTCGGCACCTTGGGAAACCTAGCAAACATATCCATTTTTGCAAACTAGAGACCTAGGGGAATACAATATGGCGTGACTTGTGGGGCTCTGACCAGTTTCTGTTGTCCAGAATCCTTTGCAAACCTCAAAATGTTGCCAAAAAAACACGTTTTCCTTGTCATTTCGGTGACAGAAAGTAGTGGAATCTGAGAGGAGCCACGAATTTCCTTCCACTCGGCATTCCCCCAAGTCTCCCCATAAAAATGGTACCTCACTTGTGTGGTACGCCTAGCACCCGCAACAGGAAATGCCCCAAAGCACAATGTGGACACATCACATTTTCAAAACAGAAAACAGAGCTGTTTTTTTACAAAGTGCCTAGCTGTGGATTTTGGCTTCTAGCTCAGTCATCACCTTGGGAAACCTAGCAAACCTGGCATTTCTAAAAACTAGACACCTAGGGGAATACAATATGGGGTGACTTGTGGGGCTCTGATCAGGTTCTGTTACCCAGAACGCTTTGCAAACCTCAACATTTGGCCAAAAAAACACTTTTTCCTCTCATTTCAGTGACAGACAATTCTGGAAACTGAGAGGAACCACAAATGTCTTACCACCCAGTGTTCCCCCAAGTCTCCTAATAAAAATGGTACCTCACTTGTGTGGGTAGGCCTAGCGCCCGCGACAGGAAATGATCCAAAACACAACGTGGACACATCACATTTTCAGAAAGAAAACAGAGCTGTTTTTTTGACAAAGTGCCTAGCTGTGGATTTTGGCCTCTAGCTCAGCCGGCACTTTGGGAAACTTAGCAATCCTGCACATTTTTAAAAACTAGACACCTAGGGGAATCTAATATGGGGTGAGTTGTGGGGCTCTGATCAGGTTCTGTTACCCAGAACCCTTTGCAAACCTCAAATTTGTGCCAAAAAAACACGTTTTCCTTATCATTTCGGTGACAGAAAGTTCTGGAATCTGAGAGGAGCCACAAATTTCCTTCTACCCAGCTTTCACCCAAGTCTCCCAATACAAATGGTACCTCACTTGTGTGGGTAGGCCTAGCGACCGCAACAGGAAATGCCACAAAACACAACGTGGACCCATCACATTTTCAGAAAGAAAACAGAGCTGTTTTTTACAAAGTGCCTCGCTGTGGATTTTGGCTTCTAGCCCAGTCGGCACCTTGGGAAACCTAGCAAACCTGTCCATTTTTGCAAACTAAAGACCTAGGGGAATACAACATGGCGTGACTTGTGGGGCTCTGACCAGTTTCTGTTACCCAGAATCCTTTGCAAACCTCAAAATGTTGCCAAGAAAACACTTTTTCCTCTCATTTCGGTGACAAAAAGTTCTGGAATCCTAGAGGAGCCACAAATTTCCTTCCATCCAGCGTTCCCCTAAGTCTCTTTATAAAAATGGTACCTCACTTGTGTGGGTAGGCCTAGCGCCCGCAACAGGAAATGCCCCAAGACAAAACATGGGCCCACCACATTTACAGAAAGAAAACAGAGATGTTTTTTACAAAGTGCCTAGCTTTGGATTTTGGCCTCTAGCTCAGCCAGTACATGGGGAAACCTAGCAAACCTGCACATTTTTGAAAACTAGACACCTATGGGAATGCAAGATGGAGTGACATGTGGGGCTCTGACCAGGTTCTGTTACCCAGAATCCTTTGCAAACCGCACAATTTTGCCAAAAAACACTTTTTCCTTGTCATTTCGGTGACAGAAAGTACTGGAATCTGAGAGGAGCAACAAATTTCCTTCCACCCAGTGTTCCCCCAAGTCTCCTGATAAGAATGGTACCTCACTTGCGTGAGTAGGCCTAGCGCCCGCAACAGGAAATGCCCCAAAACACAACGTGGACACATCACATTTTCAGAAACAAAACAGAGCTGTTTTTTTACAAAGTGCCTAGCTGAGGATTTTGGCCTCTAGCTCAGCCGGCATTTTGGGAAACCTAGAAATCCTGCACATTTTTAAAAACTAGACACCTAGGAGAATCCAATATGGGGTGACTTATGGGGCTCTGACCAGGTTTTGTTACCCATAACCCTTTGCAAACCTCAAAATGTTGCCAAAAAAACACTTTTCCCTTGTCATTTCGGTGACAGAAAGTACTGGAATCTGAGAGGAGCCACAAATTTCCTTCCACCCAGCGTTCACCCAAGCCTCCCAATAAAAATGGTACCTCAATTGTGTGGGTAGGCCTAGCACCCACAACAGGAAATGCCCCAAAATACAACGTGGACACATCACATTTTCAAAAAGAAAACAGACCTGTTTTTTACAAAGTGCCTAGCTGTGGATTTTGGTTTCTAGCTCAGTCGTCACCTTGGGAAACCTAGCAAACCTGCGCATTTTTGAAAACTAGACACTTAGGAGAATACAATATGGGGTGACTTGTGGCGCTCTGACCAGGTTCTGTTACCCAGAATCCTTTGCAAACCTCAAAATGTGGCCCAAAAAAACTTTTTCTTCTCATTTCAGTGACAGAAAGTTCTGGAATCCTAGAGGAGCCACAAATATCCTTCCACCCAGCGTTCACCCAAGACTCCAAATAAAAATGGTACCTCAATTGTGTGGGTAGGCCTAGCACCCGCGACAGGAAATGCGCCAAAAGACAACGTGGACACATCACATTTTGAAAAAGAAAACAGAGCTGTTTTTTACAAAGTGCCTAGCTGTGGATTTTGGCTTCTAGCTCAGTCGTCACCTTGGGAAACCTAGCAAACCTGTGAATTTTTTAAAACTAGACACTTAGGGGAATACAATATGGGGTGACTTGTGGCGCTATGACCAGGTTCTGTTACCCAAAATCCTTTGAAAACCTCAAAATGTGGCCCAAAAAAACTTTTTCCTCTCATTTCAGTGACAGAAAGTTCTGGAATCCTAGAGCAGCCACAAATTTCCTTCCACCCAGTGTTCCCCCAAGTTTCCTGATAAAAAATGGTACCTCACTTTTGTGGGTAGGCCTAGCGCCCGCAACAGGAAATACCCAAAACACAACGTGGACACAACACATTTTCACAAAGAAAACAGAGCTGTTTTTTTACAAAGTGCCTAGCTGTGGATTTTGGCCTTTAGCTCAGCCGGCACTTTGGGAAACCTAGCAATCCTTCACATTTTTTTAAACTAGACACGTAGGGGAATCTAATATGGGGTGACTTGTGTGGCTCTAATCAGGTTCTGTTACCCAGAACCCTTTGCAAACCTCAAAATTTGGCCAAGAAAACACTTTTTCCTCTCATTTCGGTGACAGAAAGTTCTGGAATCCTAGAGAAGCCACAAATATCCTTCCACCCAGTGTTCCCACTAGTCTCCTGATAAGAATGGTACCTCACTTGTGTGGGTAGGCCTAGCGCCCGCAAAAGGAAATGCCCCAAATCACAATGTGGACACATCACATTTTCAGAAACAAAACATAGCTGTTTTTTTACAAAGTGCCTAGGTGTGGATTTTGGCCTCTAGCTCAGCTGGCACTTTAGGAAACCTAGCAATCCTGCACATTTTTTTAAACTAAACACCTAGGAGAATCCAATATGGGGTGACTTATGGGGCTCTGACCAGGTTCTGTTACCCATAACCCTGTGCAAACCTAAAAATTTGGCCAACAAAAACACTTTTCTCTTGTCATGTCGGTGACAGAAAGTACTGGATTCTGAGAGGAACTACACATTTCCTTCCACCCAGCGTTCACCCAAGTCTCCCAATAAAAATGGTACCTCAAATGTGTTGGTAGGCCCAGCACCCGGAACAGGAAATGCCCCAAGACACAACGTGGACACATCACATTTTCAGAAAGAAAACAGATCTGTTTTTTTACAAAGTGCCTAGCTGTGGATTTTGGCCTCTAGCTCAGCCAGCACTTTGGGAAACCTAGCAATCCTGCACATTTTTGAAAATTAGACACCTAGGAGAATTAAATATGGGGTGACTTGTGGGGCTCTGACCAGGTTCTGTTACCCAGAACCCTTTGCAAACCTCAACATTTGTCCAAAAAAACACCTTTCTCTTGTCATTTCGGTGACAGAAAGTACTGGAGTCTGAGAGGAGCCACAAATTTCCTTCTACCCTGCTTTCACATAAGTCTCCCAATAAAAATAGTACCTCACTTGTGTGGGTAGGTTAGCGCCTGTAACAGGAAATGCCCCAAAACACAACGTGGACACATCACATTTTCAAAAAGAAAACAGAGCTGTTTTTTACAAAGTGCCTAGCTGTGGATTTTGGCTTCTAGCTCAGTCGTCACCTTGGGAAACCTAGCAATCCTGCGCATTTTTCAAAACTAGACACCTAGGGGAATCCAAGATGGGGTGACTTGTGGGGCTCTGGCCAGGTTCTGTTACCCAGAATCCTTTGCAAACCTCAAATCTTTGCCAAAAAAACACTTTTTCCTTGTCATTTCGGTGACAGAAAGTTCTGGAATCTGAGAGGAGCCACAAATTTCCTTCTACCCAGCTTTCACCCAAGTCTCCCAATAAAAATGGTACCTCACTTGTGTGGGTAGGCCTAGCGACTGCAATAGGAAATGCCCCAAAACACAATGTGGACCCATCACATTTTCAGAAAGAAAACAGAGCTGTTTTTTACAAAGTGCCTCGCTGTGGATTTTGGCTTCTAGCTCAGTCGGCACCTTGGGAAACCTAGCAAACATGTCCATTTTTGCAAACTAGAGACCTAGGGGAATACAATATGGCGTGACTTGTGGGGCTCTGACCAGTTTCTGTTGCCCAGAATCCTTTGCAAACCTCAAAATGTTGCCAAAAAAACACGTTTTCCTTGTCATTTCGGTGACAGAAAGTACTGTAATCTGAGAGGAGCCACGAATTTCCTTCCACTCGGCATTCTCCCAAGTCTCCCCATAAAAATGGTACATCACTTGTGTGGTACGCCTAGCACCCGCAACAGGAAATGCCCCAAAACACAATGTGGACACATCACATTTTCAAAACAGAAAACAGAGCTGTTTTTTTACAAAGTGCCTAGCCGTGGATTTTGGCTTCTGGCTCAGTCTTCACCTTGGGAAACCTAGCAAACCTGCGCATTTCTTAAAACTAGACACCTAGGGGAATACAATATGGGGTGACTTGTGGGGCTCTGACCAGGTTCTGTTACCCATAATCCTTTCCAAACCTCAAAATGTGGCCAAAAAAACACTTTTTCCTCTCATTTCAGTGACAGACAATTCTGGAAACTGAGAGGAACCACAAATGTCTTACCACCCAGTGTTCCCCCAAATCTCCTAATAAAAATGGTACCTCACTTGTGTGGGTAGGCCTAGCGCCCGCGACAGGAAATGATCCAAAACACAACGTGGACACATCACATTTTCAGAAAGAAAACAGACCTGTTTTTTTTACAAAGTGCCTAGCTGTGGATTTTGGCCTCTAGCTCAGCCGGCACTTTGGGAAACCTAGCAATCCTGCACATTTTTTAAAACTAGACACCTAGGGGAATCTAATATGCGGTGAGTTGTGGGGCTCTGATCAGGTTCTGTTACCCAGAACCCTTTGCAAACCTCAAATTTGTGCCAAAAAAACACGTTTACCTTGTCATTTCAGTGACAGAAAGTTCTGGAATCTGAGAGGAGCCACAAATTTCCTTCTACCCAGCTTTCACCCAAGTCTCCCAATACAAATGGTACCTCACTTGTGTGGGTAGGCCTAGCGACCGCAACAGGAAATGCCCCAAAACACAACGTGGACCCATCACATTTTCAGAAAGAAAACAGAGCTGTTTTTTACAAAGTGCCTACCTGTGGATTTTGGCTTCTAGCTCAGTCGTCACCTTGGGAAACCTAGAAAACCTGCGCATTTTTCAAAACTAGACACCTAGGGTAATCCAAGATGGGGTGACTTGTGGGGCTCTGGCCAGGTTCTGTTACCCAGAATCCTTTCCAAACCTCAAATCTTTGCCAAAAAAACACTTTTTCCTTGTCATTTCGGTGACAGAAAGTTCTGGAATCTGAGAGGAGCCACAAATTTCCTTCTACCCAGCTTTCACCCAAGTCTCCCAATAAAAATGGTACCTCACTTGTGTGGGTAGGCCTAGCGACTGCAATAGGAAATGCCCCAAAACACAACGTGGACCCATCACATTTTCAGAAAGAAAACAGAGCTGTTTTTTACAAAGTGCCTCGCTGTGGATTTTGGCTTCTAGCTCAGTCGGCACCTTGGGAAACCTAGCAAACATGTCCATTTTTGCAAACTAGAGACCTAGGGGAATACAATATGGCGTGACTTGTGGGGCTCTGACCAGTTTCTGTTGCCCAGAATCCTTTGCAAACCTCAAAATGTTGCCAAAAAAACACGTTTTCCTTGTCATTTCGGTGACAGAAAGTACTGTAATCTGAGAGGAGCCACGAATTTCCTTCCACTCGGCATTCTCCCAAGTCTCCCCATAAAAATGGTACATCACTTGTGTGGTACGCCTAGCACCCGCAACAGGAAATGCCCCAAAACACAATGTGGACACATCACATTTTCAAAACAGAAAACAGAGCTGTTTTTTTACAAAGTGCCTAGCCGTGGATTTTGGCTTCTGGCTCAGTCTTCACCTTGGGAAACCTAGCAAACCTGCGCATTTCTTAAAACTAGACACCTAGGGGAATACAATATGGGGTGACTTGTGGGGCTCTGACCAGGTTCTGTTACCCATAATCCTTTCCAAACCTCAAAATGTGGCCAAAAAAACACTTTTTCCTCTCATTTCAGTGACAGACAATTCTGGAAACTGAGAGGAACCACAAATGTCTTACCACCCAGTGTTCCCCCAAATCTCCTAATAAAAATGGTACCTCACTTGTGTGGGTAGGCCTAGCGCCCGCGACAGGAAATGATCCAAAACACAACGTGGACACATCACATTTTCAGAAAGAAAACAGACCTGTTTTTTTTACAAAGTGCCTAGCTGTGGATTTTGGCCTCTAGCTCAGCCGGCACTTTGGGAAACCTAGCAATCCTGCACATTTTTTAAAACTAGACACCTAGGGGAATCTAATATGCGGTGAGTTGTGGGGCTCTGATCAGGTTCTGTTACCCAGAACCCTTTGCAAACCTCAAATTTGTGCCAAAAAAACACGTTTACCTTGTCATTTCAGTGACAGAAAGTTCTGGAATCTGAGAGGAGCCACAAATTTCCTTCTACCCAGCTTTCACCCAAGTCTCCCAATACAAATGGTACCTCACTTGTGTGGGTAGGCCTAGCGACCGCAACAGGAAATGCCCCAAAACACAACGTGGACCCATCACATTTTCAGAAAGAAAACAGAGCTGTTTTTTACAAAGTGCCTACCTGTGGATTTTGGCTTCTAGCTCAGTCGTCACCTTGGGAAACCTAGAAAACCTGCGCATTTTTCAAAACTAGACACCTAGGGTAATCCAAGATGGGGTGACTTGTGGGGCTCTGGCCAGGTTCTGTTACCCAGAATCCTTTCCAAACCTCAAGTTTTTGCCAAAAAAACACTTTTTCCTTGTCATTTTGGTGACAGAAAGTTCTGGAATCTGAGAGGAGCCACAAATTTCCTTCTACCCAGCTTTCACCCAAGTCTCCCAATAAAAATGGTACCTCACTTGTGTGGGTAGGCCTAGCGAACGCAACAGGAAATGCCCCAAAACACAACGTGGACCCATCACATTTTCAAAACAGAAAACAGAGCTGTTTTTTTACAAAGTGCCTAGCTGTGGATTTTGGCTTCTAGCTCAGTCATCACCTTGGGAAACCTAGCAAACTTGCGTATTTTTAAAAATTAGACACCTAGGGGAATACAATATGGGGTGACTTGTGGGGCTCTGACCAGGTTCTGTTACCCAGAATCCTTTCCAAACCTCAAAATGTGGCCAAAAAAACACTTTTTCCTCTCATTTCAGTGACAGAAAATTCTGGAAACTGAGAGGAACCACAAAGGTCCTTCCACCCAGTGTTCTCCCAAGTCTCCTAATAAAAATGGTACCTCACTTGTGTGGGTAGGCCTAGCGCCCTCGACAGGAAATGCCCCAAAACACAACGTGGACTCATCACATTTTCAGAAAGAAAAGAGCTGTTTTTTTTACAAAGTGCCTAGCTGTGGATTTTGCCCTCTTGCTCAGCCGGCACTTTGGGAAACCTAGCAATCCTGCACATTTTTTAAAACTAGACACCTAGGGGAATCTAATATGGGGTGACATGTGGGACTCTAACCAGGTTCTATTACCCAGAAATCTTTGCAAACCGCAAAATCTTGCCCAAAAACACTTTTTCCTTGTCATTTCGGTGACAGAAAGTACTGGAATCTGAGAGGAGCCACAAATTTCCTTCCACCCAGTGTTCCCCCAAGTCTCCTGATAAGAATGGTACCTCAATTGCGTGAGTAGGCCTAGCGCCCGCAACAGGAAATGCCCCAAAACACAACCTGGACACATCACATTTTCAGAAACAAAACAGAGCTGTTTTTTTTACAAAGTGCCTAGCTGTGGATTTTGGCCTCTAGCTCAGCCGGCATTTTGGGACACCTAGCAATCCTGCACATTTTTAAAAACTAAACTCCTAGGAGAATCCAATATGGGGTGACTTATGGGGCTCTGACCAGGTTCTGTTACCCAGAACCCTGTGCAAACCTAAACATTTGGCCAAAAAAACACTTTTCCCTTGTCATTTCGGTGACAGAAAGTACTGGATTCTGAGAGGAGCCACAAATTTCCTTCCACCCAGCGTTCACCCAAGTCTCCCAATAACAATGGTACCTCAATTGTGTGAGTAGGCCCAGCACGCGGAACAGAAAATGCCCCAAAACACAACGTGGACACATCACATTTTCAAAAAGAAAACAGAGCTGTTTTTTACAAAGTGCCTAGCTGTGGATTTTGGCTTCTAGCTCAGTCGTCACCTTGGGAAACCTAGCAAACCTGCGCATTTTTGAAAACTAGACACCTAGGGGAATCCAAGATGGGGTGACTTGTGGGGCTCTGGCCAGGTTCTGTTACCCAGAATCCTTTGCAAACCTCAAATTCTTGCCAAAAAAACACTTTTTCCTTGTCATTTCGGTGACAGAAAGTACTGGAATCTGAGAGGAGCATCAAATTTCCTTCTACTCAGCGTTCCCCCAAGACTCCCGATACAAATGGTACCTCACTTGTGTGGGTAGGCCTACCGCCCACGACAGGAAATGCCCCAGACACAACGTGGACACATCACATTTTCAGAAAGAAAACAGAGCTGTTTTTTTACAAAGTGCCTAGCTGTGGATTTTGGCCTCTAGCTCAGACGGCACTTTGGGAAACCTAGCAATCCTGCACATTTTTAAAATTAGACACCTAGGAGAATCCAATATGGGGTGACTTGTGGGGCTCTGACCCCTTTGCAAACCTACCTCACTTGTGTGGGTAGGCCTAGCGACTGCAATAGGAAATGCCCCAAAACACAACGTGGACCCATCACATTTTCAGAAAGAAAACAGAGCTGTTTTTTACAAAGTGCCTCGCTGTGGATTTTGGCTTCTAGCTCAGTCGGCACCTTGGGAAACCTAGCAAACATGTCCATTTTGCAAACTAGAGACCTAGGGGAATACAATATGGCGTGACTTGTGGGGCTCTGACCAGTTTCTGTTGTCCAGAATCCTTTGCAAACCTCAAAATGTTGCCACAAAAACACGTTTTCCTTGTCATTTCGGTGACAGAAAGTACTGGAATCTGAGAGGAGCCACGAATTTCCTTCCACTCGGGATTCTCCCAAGTCTCCCCATAAAAATGGTACCTCACTTGTGTGGTACGCCTAGCACCCGCAACAGGAAATGCCCCAAAACACAATATGGACACATCAAATTGTCTAAACAGAAAACAGAGCTGTTTTTTTACAAAGTGCCTAGCTGTGGATTTTGGCTTCTAGCTCAGTCGTCACCTTGGGAAACCTAGCAAACCTGCGCATTTCTAAAAACTAGACACCTAGGGGAATACAATATGCGGTGACTTGTGGGGCTCTGACCAGGTTCTGTTACCCATAATCCTTTCCAAACCTCAAAATGTGGCCAAAAAAACACTTTTTCCTCTCATTTCAGTGTCAGACAATTCTGGAAACTGAGAGGAACCACAAATGTCTTACCACCCAGTGTTCCCCCAAATCTCCTAATAAAAATGGTACCTCACTTGTGTGGGTAGGCCTAGCGCCCGCAACAGGAAATGATCCAAAACACAACGTGGACACATCACATTTTCAGAAAGAAAACAGAGCTGTTTTTTTACAAAGTGCCTAGCTGTGGATTTTGGCCTCTAGCTCAGCCGGCACTTTGGGAAACCTAGCAATCCTGCACATTTTTAAAAACTAGACACCTAGGGGAATCTAATATGGGGTGAGTTGTGGGGCTCTGATCAGGTTCTGTTACCCAGAACCCTTTGCAAACCTCAAATTTGTGCCAAAAAAACACGTTTTCCTTGTCATTTCGGTGACAGAAAGTTCTGGAATCTGAGAGGAGCCACAAATTTCCTTCTACCCAGCTTTCACCCAAGTCTCCCAATACAAATGGTACCTCACTTGTGTGGGTAGGCCTAGCGACCGCAACAGGAAATGCCCTAAAACACAACGTGGACCCATCACATTTTCAGAAAGAAAACAGAGCTGTTTTTTACAAAGTGCCTACCTGTGGATTTTGGCTTCTAGCTCAGTCGTTGGTTGGGAAACCTAGAAAACCTGTGCATTTTTCAAAACTAGACACCTAGGGGAATCCAAGATGGGGTGACTTGTGGGGCTCTGGCCAGGTTCTGTTACCCAGAATCCTTTCCAAACCTCAAGTTTTTGCCAAAAAACACTTTTTCCTTGTCATTTCGGTGACAGAAAGTTCTGGAATCTGAGAGGAGCCACAAATTTCCTTCTACCCAGCTTTCACCCAAGTCTCCCAATAAAAATGGTACCTCACTTGTGTGGGTAGGCCTAGCGAACGCAACAGGAAATGCCCCAAAACACAACGTGAACCCATCACATTTTCAGAAAGAAAACAGAGCTGTTTTTTACAAAGTGCCTCGAAGTGGATTTTGGCTTCTAGCTCAGTCGGCACCTTGGGAAACCTAGCAAACCTGTCAATTTTTGCAAACTAGAGACCTATGGGAATACAACATGGCGTGACTTGTGAGGCTCTGACCAGTTTCTGTTACCCAGAATCCTTTGCAAACCTCAAAATGTTGCCAAAAAAACATGTTTTACTTGTCATTTCGGTGACAGAAAGTACTGGAATCTGAGAGGAGCCACGAATTTCCTTCCACTCGGCATTCCCCCAAGTCTCCCCATAAAAATTGTACCTCCCTTGTGTGGTACGCCTAGCACCCGCAACAGGAAATGCCCCAAAACACAACGTGGACACATCACATTTTCAAAACAGAAAACAGAGCTGTTTTTTTACAAAGTGCCTAGCTGTGGATTTTGGCTTCTAGCTCAGTCGTCACCTTGGGAAACCTAGCAAACCTGCGCATTTTTTAAAACTAGACACCTAGGGGAATACAATATGGGGTGACTTGTGGGGCTCTGACCAGGTTCTGTTACCCAGAATCCTTTCCAAACCTCAAAATGTGGCCAAAAAAACACTTTTTCCTCTCATTTCAGTGACAGAAAATTCTGGGAACTGAGAGGAACCACAAATGTGCTTCCACCCAGTGTTCCCTAAAGTCCCCTAATAAAAATGGTACCTCACTTGTTTGGGTAGGCCTAGCGCCCGCGACAGGAAATGACCGAAAACACAACGTGGACACATCACATTTTCAGAAAGAAAACAGAGCTGTTTTTTTTAGAAAGTGCCTAGCTGTGGATTTTGGCCTCTAGCTCAGCCGGCACTTTGGGAAACCTAGCAATCCTGCACATTTTTAAAAACTAGACACCTAGGGGAATCTAATATGGGGTGACATGTGGGGCTGTGACCAGGTTCTGTTACCCAGAAATCTTTGCAAACCGCAAAGTTTTGCCAAAAAACACTTTTTCCTTGTCATTTCGGTGACAGAAAGTACTGGAATCTGAGAGGAGCCACAAATTTCCTTCCACCCAGTGTTCCCCCAAATCTCCTGATAAGAATGGTACCTCACTTGCGTGAGTAGGCCTAGCGCCCGCAACAGGAAATGCCCCAAAACACAACGTGGACACATCACATTTACAGAAAGAAAACAGAGCTGTTTTTTACAAAGTGCCTAGCTTTGGATTTTGGCCTCTAGCTCAGCCAGTACCTGGGGAAACCTAGCAAACCTGCACATTTTTGAAAACTAGACACCTAGGGAAATCCAAGATGGAGTGACATGTTGGGCTCTGACCAGGTTCTGTTACCCAGAATCCTTTGCAAACTGCAACATTTTGCCAAAAAACACTTTTTCCTTTTCATTTCGGTGACAGAAATTACTGGAATCTGAGAGGAGCCACAAATTTCCTTCCACCCAGTGTTCCCCCAAGTCTCCTGATAAGAATGGTACCTCAATTGCGTGAGTAGGCCTAGCGCCCGCAACAGGAAATGCCCCAAAACACAACCTGGACACATCACATTTTCAGAAACAAAACAGAGCTGTTTTTTTACAAAGTGCCTAGCTGTGGATTTTGGCCTCTAGCTCAGCCGGCATTTTGGGAAACCTAGCAATCCTGCACATTTTTGAAAACTAAACACCTAGGAGAATCCAATATGGGGTGACTTATGGGGCTCTGACCAGGTTCTGTTACCCAGAACCCTGTGCAAACCTAAAAATTTGGCCAAAAAAACACCTTTCCCTTGTCATTTCGGTGACAGAAAGTACTGGATTCTGAGAGGAGCCACAAATTTCCTTCCACCCAGCGTTCACCCAAGTCTCCCAATAACAATGGTACCTCAATTGTGTGAGTAGGCCCAGCACCTGGAACAGAAAATGACCCAAAACACAACGTGGACACATCACATTTTCAAAAAGAAAACAGAGCTGTTTTTTACAAAGTGCCTAGCTGTGGATTTTGGCTTCTAGCTCAGTCGTCGCCTTGGGAAACCTAGCAACCTGCGCATTTTTGAAAACAAGACACCTAGGGGAATCCAAGATGGGGTGACTTGTGGGGCTCTGGCCAGGTTCTGTTACCCAGAATCCTTTGCAAACCTCAAATTCTTGCCAAAAAAACACTTTTTCCTTGTCATTTCGGTGACAGAAAGCACTGGAATCTGAGAGGAGCCACAAATTTTCTTCTACTCAGCGTTCCCCCAAGACTTCCGATACAAATGGTACTTCACTTGTGTGGGTAGGCCTACCGCCCACGACAGGAAATGCCCCAGACACAACGTGGACACATCACATTTTCAGAAAGAAAACAGAGCTGTTTTTTTACAAAGTGCCTAGCTGTGGATTTTGGCCTTTAGCTCAGCCGGCACTTTGGGAAACCTAGCAATCCTGCACATTTTTAAAATTAGACACCTAGCAGAATCCAATATGGGGTGACTTGTGGGGCTCTGACAAGGTTCTGTTACCCAGAACCCTTTGCAAACCTCAACATTTGGCCAAAAAACACTTTTCCCTTGTCATTTCGGTGACAGAAAGCACTGGAGTCTGAGAGGAGCCACAAATTTGATTCTACCCTGCTTTCACATATGTCTCCCAATAACAATGGTACCTCACTTGTGTGGGTAGGCCTAGCGCCTGCAGCAGGAAATGCCCCAAAACACAACCTGGATTCATCACATTTTCAGAAATAAAACAGAGCTGTTTTTTTACAAAGTGCCTAGCTGTGGATTTTGGCTTCTAGCTCAGTCGTCACCTTGGGAAACCTAGCAAACCTGCGCATTTTTGAAAACTAGACACCTAGGGGAATCCAAGATGGGGTGACTTGTGGGGCTCTGGCCAGTTTCTGTTGCCCAGAATCCTTTGCAAACCTCAAAATGTTGCCAAAAAAACACGTTTTCCTTGTCATTTCGGTGACAGAAAGTACTGGAATCTGAGAGGAGCCACAAATTTCCTTCCACTCGCCATTCCCCCAAGTCTCCCCATAAAGATGGTACCTCACTTGTGTGGTACGCCTAGCACCCGCAACAGGAAATGCCCCAAAACACAACGTGGACACATCACATTTTCAAAACAGAAAACAGAGCTGTTTTTTACAAAGTGACTAGCTGTGGATTTTGGCTTCTAGCTTAGACGTCACCTTGGGAAACCTAGCAAACCTGCGCATTTCTAAAAACTAGACACCTAGAGGAATACAATATGGGGTGAATTGTGGGGCTCTGACCAGGTTCTGTTACCCATAATCCTTTCCAAACCTCAAAATGTGGCCAAAAAAACACTTTTTCCTCTCATTTCTGTGACAGAAAATTCTGGAAGCTGAGAGGAACCACAAATGTCCTTCCACCCAGTGTTCCCCCAAGTCTCCTAATAAAAATGGTACCTCACTTGTGTGGGTAGGCCTAGCGCCTGCAACAGGAAATGCCCCAAAACACAACGTGGAAACATCACATTTTCAGAAAGAAAACAGAGCTGGTTTTTTTACAAAGTGCCTCGCTGTGGATTTTGGACTCTAGCTCAGCCGGCACTTTGGGAAACCTAGCAATCCTGCACATTTTTCAAAACTAGACACCTAGGGGAATCTAATATGGGGTGACTTGTGGGGCTCTGATCAGGTTCTGTTACCCAGAACCCTTTGCAAACCTCAAATTTTTGCCAAAAAAACACTTTTTCATTGTCATTTCAGTGACAGAAAGTTCTGGAATCTGAGAGGAGCCACAAATTTCCTTCTACCCAGCTTTCACCCAAGTCTCCCAATAAAAATGGTACCTCACTTGTGTGGGTAGGCCTAGCGACCGCAACAGGAAATGCCCCAAAACACAACGTGGACCCATCACATTTTCAGAAAGAAAACAGAGCTATTTTTTACAAAGTGCTTCGCTGTGGATTTTGGCTTCTAGCTCAGTCGGCACCTTGGGAAACCTAGCAAACCTGTCCATTTTTGCAAACTAGAGACCTAGGGGAATACAACATGGCGTGACTTGTGGGGCTCTAACCAGTTTCTGTTACCCAGAATCCTTTGCAAACCTCAAAATGTTGCCAAAATAACACGTTTTCCTTGTCATTTCGGTGACAGAAAGTACTGGAATCTGAGAGGAGCCACAAATTTCCTTCCACTCGGCATTCCCCCAAGTCTCCCCATAAAAATGGTACCTCACTTGTGTGGTACGCCTAGCACCCGCAACAGGAAATGCCCCAAAACACAACGTGGACACATCACATTTTCAGAAAGAAAACAGAGCTGTTTTTTTTACAAAGTGCCTAGCTGTGGATTTTGGCCTCTAGCTCAGCCGGCACTTTGGGAAACCTAGCAATCCTGCACATTCTTAAAAACTAGATACCTAGGGGAATCTAATATGGTGTGACTTGTGGGGCTCTGATCAGGTTCTGTTACCCAGAACCCTTTGCAAACCTCAAAATTTGGCCAAGAAAACACTTTTTCCTCTCATTTCGGTGACAGAAAGTTCTGGAATCCTAGAGGAGCCAGAAATTTCCTTCCACCCAGCGTTCCCCCTCGTATCTTGATAAAAATGGTACCTCACTTGTGAGGGTAGGCCTAGCGCCCGCAACAGGAAATGCCCCAAGACAAAACATGGGCACACCACATTTACAGAAAGAAAACAGTGCTGTTTTTTACAAAGTGCCTAGCTTTGGATTTTGGCCTCTAGCACAGCCAGTACCTGGGGAAACCTAGCAAACCTGCACATTTTTGAAAACTAGACACCTAGGGGAATCCAAGATGGAGTGACATGTGGGGCTCTGACCAGGTTCTATTACCCAGAATCCTTTGCAAACCGCAAAATGTTGCCAAAAAACACTTTTTCCTTGTCATTTCGGTGACAGAAAGTTCTGGAATCCTAGAGGAGCCAGAAATTTCCTTTCACCCAGCGTTCCCCCTCGCCTCTTGATAAAAATGGTACCTCAGTTGTGAGGGTAGGCCTAGCACCCACAACAGGAAATGCCCCAAAACACAACGTGGACACATCACATTTTCAAAACAGAAAACAGAGCTGTTTTTTTACAAAGTGACTAGCTGTGGATTTTGTCTTCTAGCTCAGTCGTCACCTTGGGAAAACTAGCAAACCTGCGCATTTCTGAAAACTAGACACCTAGGGGAATACAATATGGGGTGAATTGTGGGGCTCTGACCAGGTTCTGTTGCCCATAATCCTTTCCAAACCTCAAAATGTGGCAAAAAAAACACTTTTCCCTTGTCATTTCGGTGACAGAAAGTACTGGAATCTGAGAGGAACCACAAATGTCCTTCCACCCAGTGTTCCCCCAAGTCTCCTAATAAAAATGGTACCTCACTTGTGTGGGTAGGCCTAGCGCCTGCGACAGGAAATGCCCCAAAACACAACGTGGACACATCACATTTTCAGAAAGAAAACAGAGCTGGTTTTTTTACAAAGTGCCTAGCTGTGGATTTTGGACTCTAGCTCAGCCGGCACTTTGGGAAACCTAGCAATCCTGCACATTTTACAAAACTAGACACCTAGGGGAATCTAATATGGTGTGACTTGTGGGGCTCTGATCAGGTTCTGTTACCCAGAACCCTTTGCAAACCTCAAATGTTTGCCAAAAAAACACTTTTTCCTTGTCATTTCAGTGACAGAAAGTTCTGGAATCTGAGAGGAGCCACAGATTTCCTTCTACCCAGCTTTCACCCAAGTCTCCCAATAAAAATGGTACCTCACTTGTGTGGGTAGGCCTAGCGACCGCAACAGGAAATGCCCCAAAACACAACGTGGACCCATCACATTTTCAGAAAGAAAACAGAGCTATTTTTTACAAAGTGCCTCGCTGTGGATTTTGGCTTCTAGCTCAGTCGGCACCTTGGGAAACCTAGCAAACCTGTCCATTTTTGCAATCTAGAGACCTAGGGGAATACAACATGGCGTGACTTGTGGGGCTCTGACCAGTTTCTGTTACCCAGAATCCTTTGCAAACCTCAAAATGTTGCCAAAAAAACATGTTTTCCTTGTCATTTCGGTGACAGAAAGTACTGGAATCTGAGAGGAGCCACGAATTTCCTTCCACTCTGCATTCCCCCAAGTCTCCCCATAAAAATGGTACCTCACTTGTGTGGTACGCCTAGCACCCGCAACAGGAAATCCCCCAAAACACAACGTGGACACATCACATTTTCAAAACAGAAAACAGAGCTGTTTTTTTACAAAGTGTCTAGCTGTGGATTTTGGCTTCTAGCTCAGTCGTCACCTTGGGAAACCTAGCAAACCTGCGCATTTTTAAAAACTAGACACCTAGGGGAATACAATATGGGGTGACTTGTGGGGCTCCGACCAGGTTCTGTTACCCAGAATCCTTTCCAAACCTCAAAATGTGGCCAAAAAAACACTTTTTCCTCTCGTTTCAGTGACAGAAAATTCTGGAAAGTGAGAGGAACCACAAATGTCCTTCCACCCAGTGTTCCCCAAAGTCTCCTAATAAAAATGGTACCTCACTTGTGTGGGTAGGCCAAGCGCCCGCGACAGGAAATGCCCCAAAACACAACGTGGACACATCACATTTTCAGAAAGAAAACAGAGCTGTTTTTTTTACAAAGTGCCTAGCTGTGGATTTTGGCCTCTAGCTCAGCCGCCACTTTGGGAAACCTAGCAATCCTGCACATTCTTAAAAACTAGACACCTAGGGGAATCTAATATGGTGTGACTTGTGGGGCTCTGATCAGGTTCTGTTACCCAGAACCCTTTGCAAACCTCAAAATTTGGCCAAGAAAACACTTTTTCCTCTCATTTCGGTGACAGAAAGTTCTGGAATCCTAGAGGAGCCAGAAATTTCCTTCCACCCAGCGTTCCCCCTCGTATCTTGATAAAAATGGTACCTCACTTGTGAGGGTAGGCCTAGCGCCCGCAACAGGAAATGCCCCAAGACAAAACATGGGCACACCACATTTACAGAAAGAAAACAGTGCTGTTTTTTACAAAGTGCCTAGCTTTGGATTTTGGCCTCTAGCACAGCCAGTACCTGGGGAAAGCTAGCAAACCTGCACATTTTTGAAAACTAGACACCTAGGGGAATCCAAGATGGAGTGACATGTGGGGCTCTGACCAGGTTCTATTACCCAGAATCCTTTGCAAACCGCAAAATGTTGCCAAAAAACACTTTTTCCTTGTCATTTCGGTGACAGAAAGTTCTGGAAACCTAGAGGAGCCAGAAATTTCCTTCCACCCAGTGTTCCCCTAAGTCTCCTGATAAGAATGGTACCTCACTTGCGTGAGTAGGCCTAGCGCCCGCAACAGGAAATGCCCCAAAACACAAAGTGGACACATAACATTTTCAAAAAGAAAACCGAGCTGTTATTTTACAAAGTGCCTAGCTGTGGATTTTGGCCTCTAGCTCAGCCGGCATTTTGGGAAACCTAGAAATCCTGCACATTTCTAAAAACTAGACACCTAGGAGAATCCAATATGGGGTGACTTATGGGGCTCTGACCAGGTTCTGTTACCCAGAACCCTTTGCAAATCTCAAAATTTGGCCAAAAAAACACTTTTCCCTTGTCATTTCGGTGACAGAAAGTACTGGAATCTGAGAGGAGCCACAAATTTCCTTCCACCCAGCGTTCACCCAAGTCTCCCAATAAAAATGGTACCTCAATTGTGTGGGTAGGCCTAGCACCCGCGACAGGAAATGCCCCAAAACACAACATGGACACATCACATTTTCAAAAAGAAAACAGAGCTGTTTTTTACAAAGTGCCTAGCTGTGGATTTTGGCTTCTAGCTCAGTCGTCACCTTGGGAAACCCAGCAATCCTTCACAGTTTTGAAAAATAGACACCTAGGGGAATCCATGATGGAGTGACTTGTGGGGCTCTGACCAGGTTCTGTTACCCAGAATCCTTTGCAAACCTCAACATTTTGCCAAAAAACACTTTTTCCTTCTCATTTCAGTGACTGAAAGTACTGGAATCAGAGAGGAGCCACACATTTCCTTCCACCCAGCATCCCCCCAAGTCTCCCGATAGAAATGGTACCTCACTTGTGTGGGTAGGCCTAGCGCCCGCGACAGGACATGCCCCAAAACACAACGTGGACACATCACATTTTCAGAAAGAAAACAAAGCTGTTTTTTTTAGAAAGTGCCTAGCTGTGGGGTTTGGCCTCTAGCTCAGCTGGCACTTTGGGAAAGCTAGCAATCCTGCACATTTTTTTAAACTAGACAGCTAGGGGAATCCAATATGGGGTGACTTGTGGGGCTCTGACCAGGTTCTGTTACCCAGAACCCTTTGCAAACCTCAACATTTGGCCAAGAAAACACTTTTTCCTCTCATTTCGGTGACAGAAAGTTCTGGAATCTCAGAGGAGCCACAAATTTCCTTCCACCCAGCGTTCCCCCGCGTCCCTTGATAAAAATGATACCTCACTTGTGTGGGTAGGCCTAGCGTCCGCTACAGGAAATGCCCCAAAACAAAACATGGACACACCACATTTTCAGAAAGAAAACAGAGCTGTTTTTTACAAAGTGCCTAGCTTTGGATTTTGGCCTCTAGCTCAGCCAGCACGTGGGGAAACCTAGCAAACCTGCACATTTTTTAAAACTTGACACCTAGGGGAATCCAAGATGGAATGACATGTGGGGCTCTGACCAGGTTCTGTTACCCAGAATCCTTTGTAAACCTCAAAACTTTCCCAAAAAACACTTTTCTTTGTCATTTCGGTGACAGAAAGTACTGGAATCTCAGAGGAGCCATAAATTTCCTTCCAACCAGTGTTCCCCCAAGTCTCCTGATAAGAATGGTACCTCACTTGTGTGGGTAGGCCTAGCGCCCGCAACAGGAAATACCCAAAATCACAACATGGACACATCACATTTTCAGAAATAAAACAGAGCTGTTTTTTTACAAAATGCCTAGCAGTGTATTTTGGCCTCAAGCTCAGCCGGCACTTTGGGAAACCTACCAATCCTGCACATTTTTAAAATCTAGAAACCTAGGAGAATCCAATATGGGGTGACTTATGGGGCTCTGACCAGGTTCTGTTACCCAGAACCCTTTGCAAACCTCAAAATCTGGCCAAAAAAACGCTTTTCCCTTGTCATTTCGGTGACAGAAAGTACTGGAATCTGAGAGGAGCCACAAATTTCCTTCCACCCAGCGTTCACCCAAGTCCCCCAATAAAAATGGTACCTCAATTGTGTGGGTAGGCCTAGCACCCGGAACAGGAAATGCCCCAAAACACAACGTGGACACATCACATTTTCAAAAAGAAAACAGAGCTGTTTTTTACAAAGTGCCTAGCTGTGGATTTTGCCTTCTAGCTCAGTCGTCACCTAGGGAAACCTAGCAAACCTGCGCATTTTTGAAAACTACACACCTAGGGGAATCCAAGATGGGGTGACTTGTGGGGCTCTGGCCAGGTTCTGTTACCCAGAATCCTTTGCAAACCTCAAATTCTTGCCAAGAAAACACTTTTTCCTCGTCATTTCGGTGACAGAAAGTACTGGAATCGGAGAGGAACCACAAATTTCCTTCTACTCAGCGTTCCCCCAAGACTCCCGATAAAAATGGTACCTCACTTGTGTGGGTAGGCCTACCGCCCACGACAGGTAATGCCCCAAAACACAACGTGGACACATCACATTTTCAGAAAGAAAACAGATCTGTTTTTTTACAAAGTGCCTAGCTCTGGATTTTGGCCTCTAGCTCAGCCGGCACTTTGGGAAACCTAGCAATCCTGCACATTTTTAAAAACTAGACACCTAGGAGAATCCAATATGGGGTTACTTGTGGGGCTCTGACCAGGTTCTGTTACCCAGAACCCTTTGCAAACCTCAAAATATGGCCAAAAAAACACTTTTCCCTTGTCATTCTGGTGACAGAAAGTACTGGAGTCTGAGAGGAGCCACAAATTTCCTTCTACTCAGCGTTCCCCCAAGACTCCCGATAAAAATGGTACCTCACTTGTGTGGGTAGGCCTACCGCCCACGACAGGAAATGCCCCAAAACACAACGTGGACACATCACATTTTCAGAAAGAAAACAGATCTGTTTTTTTACAAAGTGCCTAGCTGTGGATTTTGGCCTCTAGCTCAGCCAGCACTTTGGGAAACCTAGCAATCCTGCACATTTTTAAAAACTAGACACCTAGGAGAATCCAATATCAGGTTACTTGTGGGGCTCTGACCAGGTTCTGTTACCCAGAATCCTTTGCAAACCTCAAAATTTGGCCCAAAAAACAGTTTTCCCTTGTCATTTCGGTGACAGAAAGTACTGGAGTCTGAGAGGAGCCACAAATTTCCTTCTACCCAGATTTCACCCAAGTCTCCCAATAAAAATGGTACCTTACTTGTGTGGGTAGGCCTAGCGCCCGCAACAGGAAATGCCCCAAAACACAACGTGGATCCATCACATTTTCAGAAAGAAAACAAAGCTGTTTTTTACAAAGTGCCTCGCTGTGGATTTTAGCTGCTAGCTCATTCGACACCTTGGGAAACCTAGCAAACCTGTCCATTTTTGCAAACTAGACACCTGGGGGAATACAACATGGGGTGACTTGTGGGGCTCTGACCAGGTTCTGTTACCCAGAACCCTTTGCAAACCTCAAAATGTGGCCAAAAAAACACTTTACCCTTGTCATTTCGGTGACAGAAAGTACTGGAATCTGAGAGGAGCCACAAATTTCCTTCTACCCGGCGTTCACCCACGTCTCCCGATAAAAATCGTACCTCACTTGTGTGGGTAGGCCTACCGCCCGCAACAGGAAATGCCGCAAAACACAACGTGGAAACATTACATTTTCAGAAAGAAAACAGAGCTGTTTTTTACAAAGTGCCTCGCTGTGGATTTTGACTTCTAGCTCAGCCGGCACCATGGGAAACCTAGCAAACCTGTCCATTTTTTAAAGCTAGACACCTAGGGGAATCCAATATGGGGTGACTTGTGGGGCCCTGACCAGTTTCTGTTACCCGGAATCCTTTGCAAAGCTGAACATTTTGCCAAAAAAACACGTTTTCCTTGTCATTTCAGTGACAGAAAGTACTGGAATCTGAGAGGAGCCACAAATTTCCTTCCACCCAGTGTTCCCCCAAGTCTCCTGATAAGAATGGTACCTCACTTGTGTGGGTAGGCCTAGCGCCCGCAACAGGAAATACCCAAAATCACAACATGGACACATCACATTTTCAGAAATAAAACAGAGCTGTTTTTTTACAAAATGCCTAGCAGTGGATTTTGGCCTCAAGCTCAGCCGGCATTTTGGGAAACCTACCAATCCTGCACATTTTTAAAATCTAGAAACCTAGGAGAATCCAAGATGGGGTGACTTATGGGGCTCTGACCAGGTTCTGTTACCCAGAACCCTTTGCAAACCTCAAAATCTGGCCAAAAAAACGCTTTTCCCTTGTCATTTCGGTGACAGAAAGTACTGGAATCTGAGAGGAGCCACAAATTTCCTTCCACCCAGCGTTCACCCAAGTCCCCCAATAAAAATGGTACCTCAGTTGTGTGGGTAGGCCTAGCACCCGGAACAGGAAATGCCCCAAAACACAACGTGGACACATCACATTTTCAAAAAGAAAACAGAGCTGTTTTTTACAAAGTGCCTAGCTGTGGATTTTGCCTTCTAGCTCAGTCGTCACCTAGGGAAACCTAGCAAACCTGCGCATTTTTGAAAACTACACACCTAGGGGAATCCAAGATGGGGTGACTTGTGGGGCTCTGGCCAGGTTCTGTTACCCAGAATCCTTTGCAAACCTCAAATTCTTGCCAAGAAAACACTTTTTCCTCGTCATTTCGGTGACAGAAAGTACTGGAATCGGAGAGGAGCCACAAATTTCCTTCTACTCAGCGTTCCCACAAGACTCCCGATAAAAATGGTACCTCACTTGTGTGGGTAGGCCTACCGCCCACGACAGGAAATGCCCCAAAACACAACGTGGACACATCACATTTTCAGAAAGAAAACAGATCTGTTTTTTTACAAAGTGCCTAGCTCTGGATTTTGGCCTCTAGCTCAGCCGGCACTTTGGGAAACCTAGCAATCCTGCACATTTTTAAAAACTAGACACCTAGGAGAATCCAATATCGGGTTACTTGTGGGGCTCTGACCAGGTTCTGTTACCCAGAACCCTTTGCAAACCTCAAAATTTGGCCAAAAAAACACTTTTCCCTTGTCATTTCGGTGACAGAAAGTACTGGAGTCTGAGAGGAGCCACAAATTTCCTTCTACCCAGATTTCACCCAAGTCTCCCAATAAAAATGGTACCTTACTTGTGTGGGTAGGCCTAGCGCCCGCAACAGGAAATGCCCCAAAACACAACGTGGATCCATCACATTTTCAGAAAGAAAACAAAGCTGTTTTTTACAAAGTGCCTCGCTGTGGATTTTGGCTTCTAGCTCATTCGACACCTTGGGAAACCTAGCAAACTTGTCCATTTTTGCAAACTAGACACCGGGGGTAATACAACATGGGGTGACTTGTGGGGCTCTGACCAGGTTCTGTTACCCAGAACCCTTTGCAAACCTCAAAATTTGGCCAAAAAAACACTTTACCCTTGTCATTTCGGTGACAGAAAGTACTGGAATCTGAGAGGAGCCACAAATTTCCTTCTACCCGGCGTA
Source organism: Pleurodeles waltl (assembly GCF_031143425.1). Lineage (NCBI taxonomy): Eukaryota > Metazoa > Chordata > Amphibia > Caudata > Salamandridae > Pleurodeles > Pleurodeles waltl. Next base: position 1,399,494,717 of record NC_090440.1, on the reverse strand, counting down.
AACCCACGTCTCCCGATAAAAATCGTACCTCACTTGTGTGGGTAGGCCTACCCCCGCAACAGGAAATGCCGCAAAACACAACGTGGAAACATTACATTTTCAGAAAGAAAACAGAGCTGTTTTTTACAAAGTGCCTCGCTGTGGATTTTGGCTTCTAGCTCAGCCGGCACCATGGGAAACCTAGCAAACCTGCCCATTTTTTAAAGCTAGACACCTAGGGGAATCCAATATGGGGTGACTTGTGGGGCTCTGACCAGTTTCTGTTACCCGGAATCCTTTGCAAACCTCAACATTTTGCCAAAAAAACACGTTTTCCTTGTCATTTCAGTGACAGAAAGTAGTGGAATCTGAGAGGAGCCACAAATTTCCTTCCATTCAGCATTCCCCCAAGTCTCCCCATAAAAATGGTACCTCACTTGTGTGGTAGGCCTAGCACCCGCAACAGGGAATGCCCCAAAACACAACGTGGACACATCACATTTTCAAAACAGAAAACAGAGCTGTTTTTTTACAAAGTGCCTAGCTGTGGATTTTGGCTTCTAGCTCAGTCGTCACCTTGGGAAACCTAGCACCCTGCGCATTTTAAAAACTAGATACCTAGGGGAATACAATATGCGCTGACTTGTGGGGCTCTGACCAGGTTCTGTTACCAGAATCCTTTCCAAACCTCAAAATGTGGCCAAAAAAACACTTTTTCCTCTCATTTCAGTGACAGAAAATTCTGGAATCTGAGAGGAACCACAATGTCCTTCCACCTATTGTTCCCCCAAGTCTTCTAATAAAAATGGTCCCTCACTTGTGTGGGTAGGCCTAGCGCCCACGACAGGACATACCCCAAAACACAACGTGGACACATCACATTTTCAGAAAGAAAACAGAGCTGTTTTTTTACAAAGTGCCTACCTGTGGATTTTGGCCTCTAGCTCAGCCGGCACTTTGGGAAACCTAGCAATCCTGCACATTTTTAAAAACTAGACACCTAGGGGAATCTAATATGGGGTGACTTGTGGGGCTCTGATCAGGTTCTGTTACCCAGAACCCTTTGCAAAGCTCAAAATTTGGCCAAGAAAACACTTTTTCCTCTTATTTCGGTCACAGAAAGTTCTGGAATCCTAGAGGAGCCACAAATTTCCTTCCACCCAGCGTTCCCCCTCGTCTCTTGATAAAAATGGTACCTCACTTGTGTGGGTAGGCCTAGCGCCCGCAACAGGAAATGCCCCAAGACAAAACATGGGCACACCACATTTAAAGAAAGAAAACAGAGCTGTTTTTACAAAGTGCCTAGCTTTGGATTTTTGCCTCTAGCTCAGCCAGTACCTGGGGAAACCTAGGAATCCTGACCATATGTTAAAACTAGACACCTAGGGGAATCCAAGATGGAGTGACATGTGGGGCTCTGACCAGGTTCTGTTACCCAGAATCCTTTGCAAACCTCAAAATCTTGCCAAAAAACACTTTTTCCTTGTCATTTTGGTGACAGAAAGTACTGGAATCTGAGAGGAGCCACAAATTTCCTTCCACCTAGTGTTCCCCCAAGTCTCCTGATAAGAATGGTGCCTCACTTGCGTGGGTAGGCCTAGCGCCCACAACAGGAAATGCCCCCAAAACACAACGTGGACACATCACATTTTCAGAAACAAAACAGAGCTGTTTGTTTACAAAGTGCCTAGCTGTGGATTTTGGCCTCTAGCTCAGACGGCATTTTGGGAAACCTAGCAATCCTGCACATTTTTAAAAACTAGACACCTAGGAGAATACACTATGCGGTGACTTGTGGGGCTCTGACCAGGTTCTGTTACCCAGAATCCTTTCCAAACCACAAAATGTGGCCAAAAAAAACACTTTTTCCTCTCATTTCAGTGACAGAAAATTCTGGAATCTGAGAGGAACCACAAATGTCCTTCCACCCATTGTTCCCCCAAGTCTCCAAATAAAAATGGTACCTCACTTGTGTGGGTAGGCCTAGCGCTCGCGACAGGAAATGCCCCAAAACACAACGTGGACACATCACATTTTCAGAAAGAAAACGGAGCTGTTTTTTTTACAAAGTGCCTACCTGTGGATTTTGGCCTCTAGCTAAGCCGGCACTTTGGGAAACCTAGCAATCCTGCACATTTTTAAAAACTAGACACCTAGGGGAATCTAATATGGGGTGACTTGTGGGGCTCTGATCAGGTTCTGTTACCCAGAACCCTTTGCAAACCTCAAAATTTTGCCAAAAAAACACGTTTTCATTGTCATTTCAGTGACAGAAAGTACTGGAATCTGAGAGGAGCCACGAATTTCCTTCCACTCAGCATTCCCCAAAGTCTCCCCATAAAAATGGTACCTCACTTGTGTGGTAGGCCTAGCACCGCAACAGGGAATGCCCCAAAACACAACGTGGACACATCACATTTTCAAAACAGAAAACAGAGCTGTTTTTTTACAATGTGCCTAGCTGTGGATTTTGGCTTCTGGCTCAGTCGTCACCTTGGGAAACCTAGCAACCTGCGCATTTTAAAAAGTAGACACCTAGGGGAATACAATATGCGGTGACTTGTGGGGCTCTGACCAGGTTCTGTTACCCAGAATCCTTTCCAAACCTCAAAATGTGGCCAAAAAAACACTTTTTCCTCTCATTTCAGTGACAGAAAATTCTGGAATCTGAGAGGAACCACAATGTCCTTCCACCTAGTGTTCCCCCAAGTCTCCTGATAAGAATGGTGCCTCACTTGCGTGGGTAGGCCTAGCGCCCACAACAGGAAATGCCCCCAAAACACAACGTGGACACATCACATTTTCAGAAACAAAACAGAGCTGTTTGTTTACAAAGTGCCTAGCTGTGGATTTTAGCCTCTAGCTCAGACGGCATTTTGGGAAACCTAGCAATCCTGCACATTTTTAAAAACTAGACACCTAGGAGAATACACTATGCGGTGACTTGTGGGGCTCTGACCAGGTTCTGTTACCCAGAATCCTTTCCAAACCATAAAATGTGGCCAAAAAAGACACTTTTTCCTCTCATTTCAGTGACAGAAAATTCTGGAATCTGAGAGGAACCACAAATGTCCTTCCACCCATTGTTCCCCCATGTCTCCAAATAAAAATGGTACCTCACTTGTGTGGGTAGGCCTAGCGCTCGCAACAGGAAATGCCCCAAAACACAACGTGGACACATCACATTTTCAGAAAGAAAACGGAGCTGTTTTTTTTACAAAGTGCCTACCTGTGGATTTTGGCCTCTAGCTAAGCCGGCACTTTGGGAAACCTAGCAATCCTGCACATTTTTAAAAACTAGACACCTAGGGGAATCTAATATGGGGTGACTTGTGGGGCTCTGATCAGGTTCTGTTACCCAGAACCCTTTGCAAACCTCAAAATTTTGCCAAAAAAACACGTTTTCCTTGTCATTTCAGTGACAGAAAGTACTGGAATCTGAGAGGAGCCACGAATTTCCTTCCACTCAGCATTCCCCCAAGTCTCCCCATTAAAATGCTACCTCACTTGTGTGGTAGGCCTAGCACCCGCAACAGGGAATGCCCCAAAACACAACGTGGACACATCACATTTTCAAAACAGAAAACAGAGCTGTTTTTTTACAAAGTGCCTAGCTGTGGATTTTGGCTTCTGGCTCAGTCGTCACCTTGGGAAACCTAGCAACCTGCGCATTTTAAAAACTAGACACCTAGGGGAATACAATATGCGGTGACTTGTGGGGCTCTGACCAGGTTCTGTTACCCAGAATCCTTTCCAAACCCCAAAATGTGGCCAAAAAAACACTTTTTCCTCTTATTTCAGTAACAGAAAATTCTGGAATCTGAGAGGAACCACAATGTCCTTCCACCTATTGTTCCCCCAAGTCTCCTAAAAAAAATGGTACCTCACTTGTGTGGGTAGGCCTAGCGCCCGCGACAGGACATGCCCCAAAACACAACGTGGACACACCACATTTTCAGAAAGAAAACAGAGCTGTTTTTTTACAAAGTGCCTACCTGTGGATTTTGGCCTCTAGTTCAGCCGGCACTTTGGGAAACCTAGCAATCCTGCACATTTTTAAAAACTAGACACCTAGGGGAATCTAATATGGGGTGACTTGTGGGGCTCTGATCAGGTTCTGTTACACAGAACCCTTTGCAAACCTCAAAATTTGGCCAAGAAAACACTTTTTCCTCTTATTTCGGTCACAGAAAGTTCTGGAATCCTAGAGGAGCCACAAATTTCCTTCCACCCAGCGTTCCCCCTCGTCTCTTGATAAAAATGGTACCTCACTTGTGTGGGTAGGCCTAGCGCCCGCAACAGGAAATGCCCCAAGACAAAACATGTGCACACCACATTTAAAGAAAGAAAACAGAGCTGTTTTTACAAAGTGCCTAGCTTTGGATTTTTGCCTCTAGCTCAGCCAGTACCTGGGGAAACCTAGCAATCCTGACCATATGTTAAAACTAGACACCTAGGGGAATCCAAGATGGAGTGACATGTGGGGCTCTGACCAGGTTCTGTTACCCAGAATCCTTTGCAAACCTCCAAAATTTGCCAAAAAACACTTTTTCCTTGTCATTTTGGTGACAGAAAGTACTGGAATCTGAGAGGAGCCACAAATTTCCTTCCACCCAGTGTTCCCCCAAGTCTCCTGATAAGAATGGTACCTCACTTGCGTGGGTAGGCCTAGCGCCCGCAACAGGAAATGCCCCCAAAACACAACGTGGACACATCACATTTTCAGAAACAAAACAGAGCTGTTTGTTTACAAAGTGCCTAGCTGTGGATTTTGGCCTCTAGCTCAGACGGCATTTTGGGAATCCTAGCAATCCTGCACATTTTTAAAAACTAGACACCTAGGAGAATACAATATGCGGTGACTTGTGGGGCTCTGACCAGGTTCTGTTACCCAGAATCCTTTCCAAATCACAAAATGTGGCCAAAAAAAACACGTTTTCCTCTCATTTCAGTGACAGAAAATTCTGGAATCTGAGAGGAACCACAAAAGTCCTTCCACCCATTGTTCCCCCAAGTCTCCAAATAAAAATGGTACCTCACTTGTGTGGGTAGGCCTAGCGCTCGCGACAGGAAATGCCCCAAAACACAACGTGGACACATCACATTTTCAGAAAGAAAACGGAGCTGTTTTTTTTACAAAGTGCCTACCTGTGGATTTTGGCCTCTAGCTCAGCCGGCACTTTGGGAAACCTAGCAATCCTGCACATTTTTTAAAACTAGACACCTAGGGGAATCTAATATGGGGTGACTTGCGGGGCCCTGATCAGGTTCTGTTACCCAGAACCCTTTGCAAACCTCAAAATTTGGCTAAGAAAACACTTTTTCCTCTCATTTCGGTGACAGAAAGTTCTGGAATCCTAGAAGAGCCACAAATTTCCTTCCACCCAGCGTTCCCCCTCGTCTCTTGATAAAAATGGTACCTCACTTGTGTGGGTAGGCCTAGCGCCCGCAACAGGAAATGCCCCAAGACAAAACATGGGCACACCACATTTAAAGAAAGAAAACAGAGCTGTTTTTACAAAGTGCCTAGCTTTGGATTTCTGCCTCTAGTTCAGCCAGTGACTGGGGAAACCTAGCAAACCTGCACATTTTTGAAAACTATCACCTAGGGCAATCCAAGATGGAGTGACATGTGGGGCTCTGACCAGGTTCTGTTACCCAGAATCCTTTGCAAACCTCCAAATTTTGCCCAAAAACACTTTTTCCTTGTCATTTCGGTGACAGAAAGTACTGGAATCTGGGAGGAGCCACAAATTTCCTTCCACCCAGTGTTCCCCCAAGTCTCCTGATAAGAATGGTACCTCACTTGCGTGGGTAGGCCTAGCGCCCGCAACAGGAAATGCCCCCAAAACACAACGTGGACACATCACATTTTCAGAAACAAAACAGAGCTGTTTTTTTACAAAGTGCGTAGCTGTGGATTTTGGCCTCTAGCTCAGACGGCATTTTGGGAAACCTAGCAATCCTGCACATTTTTAAAAACTAGACACTTAGGGGAATACAATATAGGGTGACTTGTGGCGAACAGACCAGGTTCTGTTACCCAGAATCCTTTGCAAACCTCAAAATGTGGCAAAAAAACACTTTTTCCTCTCATTTCAGTGACAGAAAGTTCTGGAATCCTAGAGGAGCCACAAATTTCCTTCCACCCAGTGTTCCCCCAAGTCTCCTGATAAAAATGGTACCTCACTTGTGTGGGTAGGCCTAGCGCCCGTGACAGAAAATGCCCCAAAAGAAAACATGGACACACCACATTTTCAGCAACAAATCAGAGCTATTTTTTACAAAGTGCCTAGGTTTGGATTTTGGCCTCAAGCTCAGCCAGCACCTGGGGAAACCTACCAAACCTGCACATTTTTGAAAACTAGACACCTAGGGAAATCCAAGATAAAGTGACTTGTGGGGCTCTGACCAGGTTCTGTTACCCACAATCCTTTGCAAACCTCAACATTTTGCCAAAAAACACTTTTTCCTTCTCATTTCAGTGACTGAAAGTACGGGAATCTGAGAGGAGCCACACATTTCCTTCCACCCAGCATCCCCCCAAGTCTCCCGATAAAAATGGTACCTCACTTGTGTGGGTAGGCCTAGCGCCCGCGACAGGACATGCCCCAAAACACAACGTGGACACATCACATTTTCAGAAAGAAAACAAAGCTGTTTTTTTTAGAAAGTGCCTAGCTGTGGAGTTTGGCCTCTAGCTCTGCCGGCACTTTGGGAAACCTAGCAATCCTGCACATTTTTTAAAACTAGACACCTAAGGGAATCCAATATGGGGTGACTTGTGGGGCTCTGACCAGGTTCTGTTACCCAGAACCCTTTGCAAACCTCAACATTTGGCCAAGAAAACACTTTTTCCTCTCATTTCGGTGACAGAAAGTTTTGGAATCTCAGAGGAGCCACAAATGTACTTCCACCCAGCGTTCCCCCTCGTCTCTTGATAAAAATGGTACCTCATTTGTGTGGGTAGGCCTAGCCCCCGCAACAGGAAATGCCCCAAGACAAAACATGGGCACACCACATTTAAAGAAAGAAAACAGACCTGTTTTTTACAAAGTGCCTAGCTTTGGATTTTTGCCTCTAGCTCAGCCAGTACCTGAGGAAACCTAGCAAACCTGCACATTTTTTAAAACTAGACACCTAGGGGAATCCAAGATGGAGTGACATATGGGGCTCTGAACAGGTTCTGTTACCCAGAACCCTTTGCAAACCTCAAAATTTGGCCAAAAAAACACTTTTCCCTTTTCATTTCGGTGACAGAAAGTACTGGAATCTGAGAGGAGCCACAAATTTCCTTCCACCCAGCGTTCACCCAAGTCTCCCAATAAAAATGGTACCTCAATTGTGTGGGTAGGCCTAGCACCCGGAACAGGAAATGCCCCAAAACACAACGTGGACACATCACATTTTCAGAAACAAAACAGAGCTATTTTTTTACAAAGTGCCTAGCTGTGGATTTTGGCCTCTAGCTCAGCCGGCATTTTGGGAAACCTAGAAATCCTGCACATTTTTAAAAACTAGACACCTAGGAGAATCCAATATGGGGTGACTTATGGGGCCCTGACTAGGTTCTGTTACCCAGAACCCTTTGCAAACCTCAAAAATTGGCCAAAAAAACACTTTTCCCTTGTCATTACGGTGACAGAAAGTACTGGAATCTGAGAGGAGCCACAAATTTCCTTCCACCCAGTGTTCCCCCAAGTCTCCCAATGAAAATGGTACCTCAATTGTGTGGATAGGCCTAGCACCCACGACAGGAAATGCCCCAAAACACAACGTGGACACATCACATTTTCAAAAAGAAAACAGAGCTGTTTTTTACAAAGTGCCTAGCTGTGGATTTTGGTTTCTAGCTCAGTCGTCACCTTGGAAACCTAGCAAACCTGCGCAATTTTGAAAACTAGACACTTAGGGGAATACAATATGGGGTGACTTGTGGGGCTCTGGCCAGGCTCTGTTACCCAGAATCCTTTGCAAACCTCAAAATGTGGCCAAAAAACACTTTTTTCCTCTCATTTCAGTGACAGAAAGTTCTGGAATCCTAGAGGAGCCACAAATTTCCTTCCACCCAGTGTTCCCCCAAGTCTCCTGATAAAAATGGTACCTCACTTGTGTGGATAGGCCTAGCGCCCGGAACAGGAAATGCCCCAAAACACAAAGTGGACACAACACATTTTCAGAAAGAAAACAGCTGTTTTTTACAAAGTGCCTCGCTGTGGATTTTGTCTTCTAGCTCAGCCGGCACCTTGGGAAACCTAGCAAACCTGTCCATTTTTCAAAACTAGACACCTAGGGGAATCCAATATGGGGTGACTTGTGGGGCTCTGACCAGTTTCTGTTACCCAAAATCCTTTGCAAACCTCAAAATATTGCCAAAAAAACACGTTTTCCTTGTCATTTCGGTGACAGAAAGTACTGGAATCTGAGAGGAGCCACGAATTTCCTTCCACTCAGAGTTCCCCCAAGTCTCCCCATAAAAAAGGTACCTCACTTGTGTGGGTAGGCCTACCACCCGGAACAGGAAATGCCCCAAAACACAGCGTGGACACATCACATTTTCAAAAAGAAAACAGAGCTGTTTTTTACAAAGTGCCTAGCTGTGGATTTTGGCTTCTAGCTCAGTCGTCACCTTGGGAAACCAAGCAAATCTGCGCATTTTTCAAAACTAGACACCTAGGGGAATCCAAGATGGGCTGACTTGTGGGGCTCTGGCCAGGTTCTGTTACCCAGAACCCTTTGCAAACCTCAAAATTTTGCCAAAAAAACACGTTTTCCTTGTCATTTCAGTGACAGAAAGTACTGGAATCTGAGAGGAGCCACGAATTTCCTTCCACTCAGCATTCCCCCAAGTCTCCCCATTAAAATGCTACCTCACTTGTGTGGTAGGCCTAGCACCCGCAACAGGGAATGCCCCAAAACACAACGTGGACACATCACATTTTCAAAACAGAAAACAGAGCTGTTTTTTTACAAAGTGCCTAGCTGTGGATTTTGGCTTCTGGCTCAGTCGTCACCTTGGGAAACCTAGCAACCTGCGCATTTTAAAAACTAGACACCTAGGGGAATACAATATGCGGTGACTTGTGGGGCTCTGACCAGGTTCTGTTACCCAGAATCCTTTCCAAACCTCAAAATGTGGCCAAAAAAACACTTTTTCCTCTCATTTCAGAGACAGAAAATTCTGGAATCTGAGAGGAACCACAATGTCCTTCCACCTATTGTTCCCCCAAGTCTCCTAAAAAAAATGGTACCTCACTTGTGTGGGTAGGCCAGCGCCCGCAACAGGACATGCCCCAAAACACAACGTGGACACACCACATTTTCAGAAAGAAAACAGAGCTGTTTTTTTACAAAGTGCCTACCTGTGGATTTTGGCCTCTAGTTCAGCCGGCACTTTGGGAAACCTAGCAATCCTGCACATTTTTAAAAACTAGACACCTAGGGGAATCTAATATGGGGTGACTTGTGGGGCTCTGATCAGGTTCTGTTACACAGAACCCTTTGCAAACCTCAAAATTTGGCCAAGAAAACACTTTTTCCTCTTATTTCGGTCACAGAAAGTTCTGGAATCCTAGAGGAGCCACAAATTTCCTTCCACCCAGCGTTCCCCCTCGTCTCTTGATAAAAATGGTACCTCACTTGTGTGGGTAGGCCTAGCGCCCGCAACAGGAAATGCCCCAAGACAAAACATGGGCACACCACATTTAAAGAAAGAAAACAGAGCTGTTTTTACAAAGTGCCTAGCTTTGGATTTTTGCGTCTAGCTCAGCCAGTACCTGGGGAAACCTAGCAATCCTGACCATATGTTAAAACTAGACACCTAGGGGAATCCAAGATGGAGTGACATGTGGGGCTCTGACCAGGTTCTGTTACCCAGAATCCTTTGCAAACCTCCAAAATTTGCCAAAAAACACTTTTTCCTTGTCATTTTGGTGACAGAAAGTACTGGAATCTGAGAGGAGCCACAAATTTCCTTCCACCCAGTGTTCCCCCAAGTCTCCTGATAAGAATGGTACCTCACTTGCGTGGGTAGGCCTAGCGCCCGCAACAGGAAATGCCCCCAAAACACAACGTGGACACATCACATTTTCAGAAACAAAACAGAGCTGTTTGTTTACAAAGTGCCTAGCTGTGGATTTTGGCCTCTAGCTCAGACGGCATTTTGGGAATCCTAGCAATCCTGCACATTTTTTAAAACTAGACACCTAGGAGAATACAATATGCGGTGACTTGTGGGGCTCTGACCAGGTTCTGTTACCCAGAATCCTTTCCAAACCACAAAATGTGGCCAAAAAAAACACGTTTTCCTCTCATTTCAGTGACAGAAAATTCTGGAATCTGAGAGGAACCACAAAAGTCCTTCCACCCATTGTTCCCCCAAGTCTCCAAATAAAAATGGTACCTCACTTGTGTGGGTAGGCCTAGCGCTCGCGACAGGAAATGCCCCAAAACACAACGTGGACACATCACATTTTCAGAAAGAAAACTGAGCTGTTTTTTTTACAAAGTGCCTACCTGTGGATTTTGGCCTCTAGCTCAGCCGGCACTTTGGGAAACCTAGCAATCCTGCACATTTTTTAAAACTAGTCACCTAGGGGAATCTAATATGGGGTGACTTGTGGGGCCCTGATCAGGTTCTGTTACCCAGAACCCTTTGCAAACCTCAAAAGTTGGCTAAGAAAACACTTTTTCCTCTCATTTCGGTGACAGAAAGTTCTGGAATCCTAGAAGAGCCACAAATTTCCTTCCACCCAGCGTTCCCCCTCGTCTCTTGATAAAAATGGTACCTCACTTGTGTGGGTAGGCCTAGCGCCCGCAACAGGAAATGCCCCAAGACAAAACATGGGCACACCACATTTAAAGAAAGAAAACAGAGCTGTTTTTACAAAGTGCCTAGCTTTGGATTTCTGCCTCTAGTTCAGCCAGTGACTGGGGAAACCTAGCAAACCTGCACATTTTTGAAAACTATCACCTAGGGCAATCCAAGATGGAGTGACATGTGGGGCTCTGACCAGGTTCTGTTACCCAGAATCCTTTGCAAACCTCCAAATTTTGCCCAAAAACACTTTTTCCTTGTCATTTCGGTGACAGAAAGTACTGGAATCTGAGAGGAGCCACAAATTTCCTTCCACCCAGTGTTCCCCCAAGTCTCCTGATAAGAATGGTACCTCACTTGCGTGGGTAGGCCTAGCGCCCGCAACAGGAAATGCCCCCAAAACACAACGTGGACACATCACATTTTCAGAAACAAAACAGAGCTGTTTTTTTACAAAGTGCGTAGCTGTGGATTTTGGCCTCTAGCTCAGACGGCATTTTGGGAAACCTAGCAATCCTGCACATTTTTAAAAACTAGACACTTAGGGGAATACAATATAGGGTGACTTGTGGCGAACAGACCAGGTTCTGTTACCCAGAATCCTTTGCAAACCTCAAAATGTGGCAAAAAAACACTTTTTCCTCTCATTTCAGTGACAGAAAGTTCTGGAATCCTAGAGGAGCCACAAATTTCCTTCCACCCAGTGTTCCCCCAAGTCTCCTGATAAAAATGGTACCTCACTTGTGTGGGTAGGCCTAGCGCCCGTGACAGAAAATGCCCCAAAAGAAATCATGGACACACCACATTTTCAGCAACAAATCAGAGCTATTTTTTACAAAGTGCCTAGGTTTGGATTTTGGCCTCAAGCTCAGCCAGCACCTGGGGAAACCTACCAAACCTGCACATTTTTGAAAACTAGACACCTAGGGAAATCCAAGATAAAGTGACTTGTGGGGCTCTGACCAGGTTCTGTTACCCACAATCCTTTGCAAACCTCAACATTTTGCCAAAAAACACTTTTTCCTTCTCATTTCAGTGACTGAAAGTACGGGAATCTGAGAGGAGCCACACATTTCCTTCCACCCAGCATCCCCCCAAGTCTCCCGATAAAAATGGTACCTCACTTGTGTGGGTAGGCCTAGCGCCCGCGACAGGACATGCCCCAAAACACAACGTGGACACATCACATTTTCAGAAAGAAAACAAAGCTGTTTTTTTTAGAAAGTGCCTAGCTGTGGAGTTTGGCCTCTAGCTCTGCCGGCACTTTGGGAAACCTAGCAATCCTGCACATTTTTTAAAACTAGACACCTAAGGGAATCCAATATGGGGTGACTTGTGGGGCTCTGACCAGGTTCTGTTACCCAGAACCCTTTGCAAACCTCAACATTTGGCCAAGAAAACACTTTTTCCTCTCATTTCGGTGACAGAAAGTTTTGGAATCTCAGAGGAGCCACAAATTTACTTCCACCCAGCGTTCCCCCTCGTCTCTTGATAAAAATGGTACCTCATTTGTGTGGGTAGGCCTAGCCCCCGCAACAGGAAATGCCCCAAGACAAAACATGGGCACACCACATTAAAAGAAAGAAAACAGAGCTGTTTTTTACAAAGTCCCTAGCTTTGGATTTTTGCCTCTAGCTCAGCCAGTACCTGAGGAAACCTAGCAAACCTGCACATTTTTTAAAACTAGACACCTAGGGGAATCCAAGATGGAGTGACATGTGGGGCTCTGAACAGGTTCTGTTACCCAGAACCCTTTGCAAACCTCAAAATTTGGCCAAAAAAACACTTTTCCCTTTTCATTTCGGTGACAGAAAGTACTGGAATCTGAGAGGAGCCACAAATTTCCTTCCACCCAGCGTTCACCCAAGTCTCCCAATAAAAATGGTACCTCAATTGTGTGGGTAGGCCTAGCACCCGGAACAGGAAATGCCCCAAAACACAACGTGGACACATCACATTTTCAGAAACAAAACAGAGCTATTTTTTTACAAAGTGCCTAGCTGTGGTTTTTGGCCTCTAGCTCAGCCTGCATTTTGGGAAACCTAGAAATCCTGCACATTTTTAAAAACTAGACACCTAGGAGAATCCAATATGGGGTGACTTATGGGGCCCTGACTAGGTTCTGTTACCCAGAACCCTTTGCAAACCTCAAAAATTGGCCAAAAAAACACTTTTCCCTTGTCATTACGGTGACAGAAAGTACTGGAATCTGAGAGGAGCCACAAATTTCCTTCCACCCAGTGTTCCCCCAAGTCTCCCAATGAAAATGGTACCTCAATTGTGTGGATAGGCCTAGCACCCACGACAGGAAATGCCCCAAAACACAACGTGGACACATCACATTTTCAAAAAGAAAACAGAGCTGTTTTTTACAAAGTGCCTAGCTGTGGATTTTGGTTTCTAGCTCAGTCGTCACCTTGGAAACCTAGCAAACCTGCGCAATTTTGAAAACTAGACACTTAGGGGAATACAATATGGGGTGACTTGTGGGGCTCTGGCCAGGCTCTGTTACCCAGAATCCTTTGCAAACCTCAAAATGTGGCCAAAAAACACTTTTTTCCTCTCATTTCAGTGACAGAAAGTTCTGGAATCCTAGAGGAGCCACAAATTTCCTTCCACCCAGTGTTCCCCCAAGTCTCCTGATAAAAATGGTACCTCACTTGTGTGGATAGGCCTAGCGCCCGGAACAGGAAATGCCCCAAAACACAAAGTGGACACAACACATTTTCAGAAAGAAAACAGCTGTTTTTTACAAAGTGCCTCGCTGTGGATTTTGTCTTCTAGCTCAGCCGGCACCTTGGGAAACCTAGCAAACCTGTCCATTTTTCAAAACTAGACACCTAGGGGAATCCAATATGGGGTGACTTGTGGGGCTCTGACCAGTTTCTGTTACCCAAAATCCTTTGCAAACCTCAAAATATTGCCAAAAAAACACGTTTTCCTTGTCATTTCGGTGACAGAAAGTACTGGAATCTGAGAGGAGCCACGAATTTCCTTCCACTCAGAGTTCCCCCAAGTCTCCCCATAAAAAAGGTACCTCACTTGTGTGGGTAGGCCTACCACCCGGAACAGGAAATGCCCCAAAACACAGCGTGGACACATCACATTTTCAAAAAGAAAACAGAGCTGTTTTTTACAAAGTGCCTAGCTGTGGATTTTGGCTTCTAGCTCAGTCGTCACCTTGGGAAACCAAGCACATCTGCGCATTTTTCAAAACTAGACACCTAGGGGAATCCAAGATGGGCTGACTTGTGGGGCTCTGGCCAGGTTCTGTTACCCAGAATCCTTTGCAAACCTCAAATTTTTGCCAAGAAAACACTTTTTCCTTGTCATTTCGGTGACAGAAAGTACTGGAGTCTGAGAGGAGCCACAAATTTCCTTCTACCCAGCTTTCACCCAAGTCTCCCAATAAAAATGGTACCTCACTTGTGTGGGTAGGCCTAGCGCTCGCAACAGGAAATGCCCCAAAACACAACTTAGACCTATCACATTTTCAGAATGAAAACAGAGCTGTTTTTTACAAAGTGCCTCGCTGTGGATTTTGGCTTTTAGCTCAGTCGTCACCTTGGGAAACCTAGCAAACCTGTCCATTTTTGCAAACTAGACATCTAGGGGAATACAACATGGGGGACTTGTGGGGCTGTGACCAGGTTCTGTTACCCAGAACCCTTTACAAACCTCTATATTTGGCCCAAACAACACTTTACCCTTGTCATTTCGGTGACAGAAAGTACTGGAATCTGAGAGGAGCCACAAATTTCCTTCTACCCAGCGTTCCCCCAAGTCTCCTGATAAAAATGGTACCTCACTTGTGTGGGTAGGCCTAGCGCCCGCAACAGTAAATGCCCCCAAACACAACGTGGACACAACACATTTTCAGACAGAAAACAGAGCTGTTTTTTTTACAAAGTGCCTAGCTGTGGAGTTTGGCCTCTAGCTCAGCCGGCACTTTGGGAAACCTAGCAATCCTGCACATTTTTAAAAACTAGACACCTAGGGGAATCTAATATAGGGTGACTTGTGGGGCTCTGATCAGGTTCTGTTACCCAGAACCCTTTGCAAACCTCAAAATTTGGCTAAGAAAACACTTTTTCCTCTCATTTCGGTGACAGAAAGTTCTGGAATCCTAGAGGAACCACAAATTTCCTTCCACCCAGCGTTGCCCCTCGTCTCTTGGTAAAAATGGTACCTCACTTGTGTGGGTAGGCCTAACGCCCGCAACAGGAAATGCCCCAAGACAAAACATGGGCACAGCACATTTTCAGAAGGAAAACAGAGCTGTTTTATACAAAGTGCCTATCTGTGGATTTTGGCTTCTAGCTCAGTCGTCACCTTGGGAAACCTAGCAAACCTGCGCATTTTTGAAAACTAGATACTTAGGGGAATACAATATGGGGTGAATTGTGGGGCTCTGACCAGGTTCTGTTACCCGGAATGCTTTGCAAACCTCAAAATGAGTCCAAAATAACTCTTTTTCCTATCATTTCAGTGACAGAAAGTTCTGGAATCTGAGAGGAGCCACAAATTTCCTTCCACCCAGTATTCCCCCAAGTCTCCTGATAAAAATGGTACCTCACTTGTGTGGATAGGCCTAGCGCCCGGAACAGGAAATGCCCCAAAACACAAAGTGGACACAACACATTTTCAGAAAGAAAACAGAGCTGTTTTTTTACAAAGTGCCTAGCTGTGGATTTTGGCCTCTAGTTCAGCCAGTGACTGGGGAAACCTAGCAAACCTGCACATTTTTGAAAACTATCACCTAGGGGAATCTAGGATGGAGTGACATGTTGGGCTCTGACCAGGTTCTGTTACCCAGAATCCTTTGCAAACCTCAAAATGTTGCCAAAAAAACACTTTTTCCTTGTCATTTCGGTCACAGAAAGTACTGGAATCTGACAGGAGCCACAAATTTCCTTCCACCCAGTGTTCTCATAAGTCTCCTGATAAGAATGGTACCTCACTTGTGTGGGTAGGCCTAGCGCCCGCAGCAGGAAATGCCCCAAAACACAACGTGGACACATCACATTTTCTGAAACAAAACAGAGCTGTTTTTTTACAAAGTGCCTAGCTGTGGATTTTGGCCTCTAGCTCAGCCGGCATTTTAGGAAACCTAGCAATCCTGCACATTTTTAAAAACTAGACACCTAGGAGAATCCAATATGGGGTGACTTATGGGGCTCTGACCAGGTTCTGTTACCCAGAACCCTTTGCAAACCTCAAAATTTAGCCAAAAAAACACTTTTCCCTTGTCATTTCGGTGACAGAAAGTACTGGAATCTGAGAGGAGCCACAAATTTCCTTCCACCCAGCGTTCACCCAAGTCTCCCAATAAAAATGGTACCTCAAATGTGTGGGTAGGCCTAGCACCCGCGACAGGAAATGCCCCAAAACACAACATGGACACATCATATTTTCAAAAAGAAAACAGAGCTGTTTTTTACAAAGTGCCTAGCTGTGGATTTTGGCTTCTAGCTCAGTCGACACCTTGGGAAACCTAGCAGACCTGCGCATTTTTGAAAACTAGACACTTAGGGGAATACAATATGGGGTGACTTCTGGCGCTCTGGCCAGGTTCTGTTACCCAGAATCCTTTCAAACCTCAAAATGTGGCCAAAAAACACTTGTTCCTCTCATTTCAGTGACAGAAAGTTCTGGAATCCTAGAGGAACCACACATTTCCTTCCACTCAGTGTTCCCCCAAGTCTCCTGATAAAAATGGTACCTCACTTGTGTGGGTAGGCCTAGCGCCCGCAACAGTAAATGCCCCCAAACACAACGTGGACACAACACATTTTCAGAAAGAAAACAGAGCTGTTTTTTTACAAAGTGCCTAGCTGTGGATTTTGGCCTCTCGCTCAGCCGGCACTTTGGGAAACCTAGCAATCCTTCACATTATTAAAAACTAGACACCTAGGGGAATCTAAAATGGGGTGACTTGTGGGGCTCTGATCAGGTTCTGTTACCCAGAACCCTTTGCAAACCTCAAAATTTGGCCAAAAAACACTTTTTCCTCTCATTTCAGTGACAGAAAGTTCTGGAATCCTAGGGAAGCCACAAATGTCATTCCACCCAGCGTTCTTTCTCGTCTCTTGATAAAAATGGTACCTCACTTGTGTGGGTAGGCCTAGCGCCCACAACAGGAAATGCCCGAAAACAAAACATGGACACACCACATTTTCAGAAAGAAAACAGAGCTGTTTTTTACAAAGTGCCTAGCTTTGGATTTTGGCCTCAAGCTCAGCGAGCACCTGGGGAAACCTAGCAAACCTGCAAATTTTTGAAAACTAGACACCCAGGGGAATCCAAGATGGAGTGACTTGTGGGGCTCTGAGCAGGTTCTGTTACCCAGAATCCTTTGCAAACCTAAAAAGTTGGCCAAAAAAACCCTTCTTCCTTTCATTTCAGTGACAGAAAGTTCTGGAATCCTAAAGGAGCCACAAATTTCCTTCCACCCAGTGTTCCCCCAAGTCTCCTGATACAAATGGTACCTCACTTGTGTGGGTAGGCCTAGCGCCCGCAACAGGAAATGCCCCCAAACACAACGTGGACACAACAACACATTTTCAAAAAGAAAACAGAGCAGTTTTTTACAAAGTGCCTAGCTGTGGATTTTGGCTTCGAGCTCAGTCGTCACCTTGGGAAACCTAGCAAACCTGCGCATTTTTGAAAACTAGATACTTAGGGGAATACAATATGGGGTGACTTGTGGGGTTCTGACCAGGTTCTGTTACCCGGAATGCTTTGCAAACCTCAAAATGTGTCCAAAAAAACACTTTTTCCTATCATTTAAGTGACAGAAAGTTCTGGAATCTGAGAGGAGCCACAAATTTCCTTCCACCCAGTGTTTCCCCAAGTCTCCTGATAAAAATGGTACCTCACTTGTGTGGGTAGGGCTAGCGCCCGCAACAGGAAATGCCCCAAAACACAACGTGGACTCATCACATTTTCAGAAAGAAAACAGAGCTGTTTTTTACAAAGTGCCTAGCTGTGGATTTTGTCCTCTAGCTCAGCCGGCACTTTGGGAAACCTAGCAATCCTTCACATTTTTTAAAACTAGACACCTAGGGGAATCTAATATGGGGTGACTTGTGGGGCTCTGATCAGGTTTTGTTACCCAGAACCCTTTGCAAACCTCAAAATGTGGCCAAAAAAACACTTTTTTCTCTCATTCCGGGGTGGCAGAAAGTTCTGGAATCCTGGAGGAGCCACAAATTTCCTTCCACCCAGTGTTCCCCCAAGTCTCCTGATAAAAATGGTACCTCACTTGTGTGGGGAGGTCTAGCGCCCGCATCAGGACATGCCCCAAAACACAACGTGGACACATCACATTTTCAGAAAGAAAACAGAGCTGTTTTATTTGGAAAGTGCCTAGCTGTGGAGTTTGGCCTCTAGCTCAGCCGGCACTTTGGGAAACATAGCAAGCCTGCACATTTTTAAAAACTAGACACCTAGGGGAATCCAAAGTGGGGTGACTTGTGGGGCTCTGACCAGGTTCTGTTACCCAGAACCCTTTGAAAACCTCAACATTTGGCCAAGAAAACACTTTTTCCTCTCATTTCCTGGGATGGGCCAGACTGGTTCTGGTCACTTTCTAGGAGAAGGCTGAGGAGAAGATCTTATGTAGGATTCTTACCAATACTTAATCTTCTTTCAACACAGAGAACCCTCAAACCTTTAAAGTTTAGGCTACCATAGGTTGCCTAGACAACTGTGGGAGTAAGTTCTACTGCAGACATGATTGTTAGAAAGAGTTTAAGACAGAAAGAAAAAAGTTTAGAAACTTTCAGATTAAAGAGAAAAACTTTTTTAAACTTTTCAAAAGTTTGAAAACTTTTCTAAAACATTTTAGAAAGCTTAAAGAAAGAAACTTAAACTGTTTAGGTTAACTGTGTATATTCTGAAGTATTTGGTATATGTTTTTCTTATGAAAAGCACCAATGACAAAGTGGTAAAGCAGTTACAAGTACTTATCCCACCGCTGCACCACCAATGTAGCAGGCTGTCCTGGCTTTTAGTGGGTACCTGATGGTACTTACTCCTTGAGCCCGGTCCAGTTATCCATTATTAGTAGATTAGTACCGTTCTAGCAGCTTAGGCTGAAAGAGGTAGCTATAGCAGAGCAGCTTAGGCTGAACTAGGAGACATGCAAAGCTCCTACTATACCACTTATATCATATAGCACTATATCATAAGAAACACAATACTCAGAGTTACTAAAAATAAAGGTACTTTATTTTAGTGACAATATGCCAAAAGTATCTCAGAGGATATACTCCCTCAGGAGGTAAGTAAAATACACAAAATATACACACAAACCAAAATCAGGTAAGTAACCAGTTAATAAAGTAGTGCAAACACTGTAGAGTACAATGGATGCAATAGGACACAATAGGCCTAGGGGCAACACAAACCATACACTCCAAAAGTGGATTTTTGAACCACAAATGGACCCCAGACCAAGTGTAGTGTGTAGAGGGTCGCTGGGAGTGTAAGAAAACACCTAAGGGTGTCCAAGATACCCCACCCCAAGACCCTGAAAAGTAGAACTAAAGTTACCCTACTACCCCAGAAAGACAGTAGAGTCGAGGTAGGGGATACTGCAAAGCACTGAAGGTGGATTCCTGGACCAGAAGACCTGCAAAAGAAGGGGACCAAGTCCAAGGGTCACGCAAGTGTCCGGGGGGCAGGAGCCCACTAAACACAGAATGAAGGTGCAAAAGGGCTGCCTCCGGGTGGAAGAAACCAAAGATTCTGCAACAAAGGAAGGTGCCAGGAACTTCTCCTTTGATCAGAAGATGTCCCACAGCATGCTGGAGGACGCAGAGTTGTCTCCACACAGAAAGACTGCAAACAAGCCTTGCTAGCTGCAAGAGTCGCAGTTAAAGATAATGGGTGCTGCCGGGGCCCAGGAAGGACCAGGAGGTCGCCCCTTAGAGGAGGAGACAGAAGGGCGCTCAGCAACAGAGAGAGCCCATGCAGAAGCAGGCAGCACACGCAGAAGCACTTGAACAGGCGTTCAAGAATCTGAGCACGGCAGTAATTTCAACACAACAAAAGAGGGTCCCACGAAGCCGGTGGTCAACTCGGCAAGTTGAGCAATGCAGGACAGAGTGCTGGGGACCTGGGCTGTGCTGTGCATGAAGGAATCCTTGCAAAAGTGCACAGAAGCCCTAGCAATGGCAGATCATGCAGTATACAGGATTACTGTCTGGCAGGGGGACTTACCTCTACCAAATTTGGACAGAAGGACCACTGGACTGTCAGGGTCACTTGGATCTAGCTCCTGTATACCAGGGACCACGCTGGTCAAGATGAGAGGGGACCCAGAGGACTGCTGATGCAGAAGTTTAGTGCCTGCCTCAGCAGGGGGAAGATTCCGTCGACCCACGGGAGATTTCTCCTTGGCTTCCAGTGCAGGGTGAAGGCAGACAGCCCTCAGAGCATGCACCACCAGGAAACAGTCGAGAAATCTGGCAGGATTAGGCGCTACAATGTTGCTGGTAGTCATCTTGCTACTTTGTTGTGGTTTTGCAGTCGTCCTGGAGCAGTCAGCGGTCGATACTTGGCAGAAGTTGAAGAGAGAGATGCAGAGGAACTCTGGTGAGCTCTTGCATTCGTTATCTGCCGAGAAACCCACAGGAGAGACCCTAAATAGCCCTCAGAGGAGGCTTGGCCACCTAACCAGGTAAAAGCCTATCAGGAGGGGTCTCTGACGTCACCTACTGGCACTGGCCACTCAGAGGTCTCCATTGTGCCCTCACAGCTCTGCATTCGAGATGGCAGAGGTCTGGGACACACTGGAGGAGCTCTGGGCACCCCCCCTGGGATGGTGATGGACAGGGGAGTGTTCACTCCCCTTTCCTTTGTCCAGTTTCACGCCAGAGCAGGGGCTGGGGGATTCTTGAACCGGTGTAGACTGGTTTATTCAAGGAGGGCATCATCTGTGCCCTTCAAAGCATTTCCAGAGGCTGGGGGAGGCTACTTCTCCCCAGCCTTTAACACCTATTCCCAAAGGGAGAGGGTGTAACAACCTCTCTCAGAGTAAATTATTTGTTCTGCCTTCCTGGGACTGGGCTGCCCAGACCCCAGGAGGGCAGAAACCTGTCTGAGGGTTGGCAGCAGCGGTAGCTGCAGTGAAAAACCCAGAGAGCTATTTTGGCAGTACCCGGGGTCCATGCTGGAGCCCCAGGGATGCATGGGATTGGCACCCCAATACCAGATTTGGCATGGGGGGACAATTCCATGATCGTAGACATGTTACATGGCCATATTCGGAGTTACCATTGTGAAGCTACATATAGGTATTGCCCTGAACAATGTGGTGGCACCTTGGCTAGTGCCAGGGTGCCCTCACACTAAGTAAATTTGCACCTAACCTTCACTAGGTGAGGAATAGACATATAGGTGAATTATAAGTTACTTAAGTGCAGTGTAAAATGGCTGTGAAATAACGTGGATGTTATTTCACTCAGGCTGCAGTGGCAGTCTTGTGTAATATTGGTCTGAGCTCCCTATGGGTGGCAAAGAAATGCTGCAGCCCATATGGATCTTCTGTAACCCCAATGCCCTGGGTCCCTGGGTACCTAGGTACCATATAGGGAATTATAAGGGTGTTCCAGTGTGCCAATCAGAATTGGTAAAAAATTGTCACTAGCCTGCAGTTACAATTTTTCAAGACAGAGAGAGCATAAGCACTGAGGTTCTGGTTAGCAGAGCCTCAGTGACACAGTTAGACACCACACAGGGAACACATTCAGGCCACAAACTATGAGCACTGGGGTCCTGGCTAGCAGGATCCCAGTGAGACACATAAAACACACTGACAATTAGAGTTTCCACTATGAGCACTGGGGTCCTGGCTAGCAGGATCCCAGTGAGGCAGTAAAAACACCCTGACACGTACTCACAAACAGGCCAAAAGTGGTGGTAACAAGGCTAGAAAGAGGCTGCCTTCCTACACTTGCCGGTGTGTTTATTTACTTATTTAGTAGTGTTTTGACTGTTAAAACTTCCTGGTGATTAAGGCCCATATTTATACTTTTTGACGCAAAACTGCGCTAACGCAGTTTTGCGCCCAAAAAATTAGCGCCGGCTAACGCCATTCTGAAGCGCCATGCGGGCGCCGTATTTATTGAATGGCGTTAGCCGACCGGCGCTGCCTGGTGTGCGTGAAAAAAAACCACGTACACCAGGCAGCGCCGGCGTAGGGAAAAATGGCGTTTGGGGGTCCAAAAATGGGGCAAGTCAGGCTGAGGCAAAAAAATCGTCTTAACCCGATTTGCGCCATTTTTTTGGGGCGCCCAGACGCCATTACCATGACTCCTGTCTTAGCAAAGACAGGAGTCATGCCCCCTTGCCCAATGGCCATGCCCTGGGGACTTCTGTCCCCTGGGCATGGTCATTGGGCATAGTGGCATGTAGGGGGGCACAAATCAGGCCCCCCTATGCCAATTTTTTTTTTTTTAAAATACTTACCACAACTTACCTTTTCTTCCCTGGGATGGGTCCCTCCATCCTTGGGTGTCCTCCTGGGGTGGGCAAGGGTGGCAGGGGGTGTCCCTGGGGGCTTGGGAGGGCACCTCTGGGCTCATTCTGAGCCCACAGGTCCCTTAACGCCTGCCCTGACCCAGGCGCTAAAATCCGGCGCAAATGCGGGTTTTTTAGTCCCGTCCACTCCCGGGTGTCATTTTTGCCCGGGAGTATAAATACGGCGCATATGCATCGCAGTCATTTTTTGAGACGGGAACGCCTACCTTGCATATCATTAACGCAAGGAAGGTGTTCACGCAAAAAAATGATGCTAACTCCATGAAGTTTGGTGCTAGACGCGTCTAACGCCAAAGTATAAATATGGAGTTAGTTTTGCGTCGAATTTGCGTCGAAAAAAACGACGAAAATTCGGCGCAAACGGAGTATAAATATGCCCCTAAATCTTCACTTTTCTTTTCAATCACATGCGTGGGTTGCCTGTCATAGGTATTTCTGGAAATATCATGGAAAGGAGTCACCTATGGCCTAAAGGTTAAAGCCACAGACCCTAACACTAAAACATGAGGGCTCTAGTCCAGGTGCATCCCTGGTTATTTTCCTTCTTTAATTTCTTTTAAACTTTAAAAGTTTAAAAGGTTCATACTGGAAGGCGATCTCACGCTTTCTAATTCCCAAATCCATTTTTCATTTCAATTTGTCCAGAAATATTTAATTGTACATATATCATTCATCAAAGCCTAAAAATCTCTATCTCTCTCCATCTCACTCTCTATCTCTCTCTCTCATTTTTTCTTTTTCAATCTCATTCTCCCACTCACACAACCACTCAGACCTTTATGCACCAACTTACAGACCCACTCAGACCCTCGTGCACCCACTCACAGACCCACTGAAACCCTCACACACCCACTGAAACCCTCAGACACCCACTCACACACCCACACAGACACTGATGCACCTACTAAGACACTGATGCATCCACTCTCACATCCAGACAGACACTCTCACAGCTACTCCCATCACCAAATACACCTTCTCGTACCCATTCTCACACCCTGAGAGACAGGCTGGTGCCAACTCCCACCACTCATGGCCAAAAGGGCATGCTCAGCATGGGGTTGGGTGGTTAGAAGGGTTGGCCGCAGGGTCTGTCCGGAGAGCTGGCTCTGCAGCCAACCCCTTCTGGGCATGGTGCAAGATTAGGTGCTTACAGAGGGTTGACTTCCGCTGCGGCCACAGCAGTGATTGGATTAACGTATAGTAATAAAAATTACTATACGTTTAAATTTTTTATAGAAATTCACTGAAAAAAACAAAGGATACAGGGACGTTATAGTTAGGAAATAGAATTTTTAAAAACATAGAAATTCACTTAAAAAGCCAAGGTTACAGGAACTTTCTAGTTAGGCTCATATTTTAAACATACAAAACCACAGAAATTCACCTGTTATAGTTAGAGTTATCTCAAGTAACTATAACTCATGCCCTAAGGTAACTATAACTCATGCCCTCCCCATGCACTGCTAATTACCCCTCAAATTATAACTTTGATAACATCATCAGTAATATCAATGTAATATTTACAGTAAAAATGTTGACAAAAAAACTATGCATGGCGGGGGCGCAAGCTATAGCTAACTTAGGGCACGAGTTATAGTTACTTGAGATAACTCTAACTATAACAGGTTACTTTCTATGGTTTTGCACAGTATTACAGCTTTTGACTGGTAAAATGGCATCCAAGCCAACCTGGAATGAATAAAGGCAACCCCTGACACGTGTTTTGATCTCATTAGTGCTCTTCAGAGGGGTTTAGCTTTGTCCAGACACAAGGGAGCACCTAGTATACAACAAGGAAAGGGAAAAGAGAGTGACACACACACGCAACACGCAACACCCCCACCCTCACCCACAACAACATACACACTAATACATGCTGCAACATTACATTTACACCCCACAACCTCCCCTGGAAGAACACAATGACAAAAGGAAATGAGTTGAACGATTGTAATCATGAAAAATCCATTAGTAAAAACTTGAAATACAGTATAAACAATTATGTACACCAACTATACAAGTCCGGATAGTGCACCATTCATAGTCTGTGGATCACTGGGCCCAAAATGCATGGGCGAGGCCCACACTCGATACCAGACTCCAAATGGAGAGAACACTGCTTGGGCATCAGATCGAAATGAAACAGGCACCTCAGGGGGAAGGGTCGGGGGCACCTCAGCCGGATGAGCGCACAGCGCCAGCTCCACGAGGAGGCTCCATGCCCATTGATGTATCCTGGGGAGTGCAAAGCCACAGTCTCTCAAGTCTCTCCAGTGGGTGGGTTGCCCACTGCATTATCCTGGGGAGTGCAAAGCCACAGTCTCTCAAGTCTCTCCAGTGGGTGGGTTGCCTACTGCTTTATCCTAGGGAGTGCAAAGCCACAGTCTCTCAAGTCTCTCCAGTGGGTGGGTTGCCCACTGCTTTATCCTGGGGAGTGCAAAGCCACAGTCTCTCAAGTCTCTCCAGTGGGTGGTTTGCCCACTGCTGCATCCTGGGAAGTGCAAAGCCACAATCTCTCAAGTCTCTCCAGTGGGTGGTTTGCCCACTGCTTTATCCTGGGGAGTGCAAAGCCACAGTCTCTCAAGTCTCTCCAGTGGGTGGGTTGCCCACTTCTTTATCCTGGGTAGTGCAAAGCCACAGTCTATCACTTGGATAACAGTCTCCACTGGTTCTGGAGGGGGCTTTGCACCCAGAGTGCTTCGTCCTGCCAAGGACTGTGGTAGTGGATGCCTTTCTCCACTGGTTCTGGAGGGGGCTTGGTGCCCAGACTGCTTCATCCTGCCAAGGACTGAGGCAGTGGATGCCTTTCTCTACTGGTTCTGGAGGAAGCTTGGTGCCCAGAGTGCTTCATCCTGCCAAGGACTGAATTAGTGGATGTGATACTCCGCTGGTTCTGGAGGAGGCTTGGTGCCCAGAGTGTTTCATCCTGCCAAGGATTGAGGTAGTGGATGCCTTTCTCCACTGGTTCTGGAGGTGGCTTTGTGCCTAGAGTGCTTCATCCTGCCAAGGCCTGAGGTAGTGGATGTGATACTCCACTGGTTCTGGAGGGGGCTTTGTGCCCAGAGCACTTCATCCTGCCAAGGACTGAGGTAGTGGATGCCTTTCTCCACTGGTTCTGGAGGGGGCTTGGTGCCCAGAGTGCTTCATCCTGCCAAGGACTGAGGTAGTGGATGCCTTTCTCCACTGGTTCTGGAGGGGGCTTGGTGCCCAGAGTGCTTCATCCTGCCAAGGTCTGAGGTATTGGATGTGACACTCCACTGACAGTGGTGCAGCATGCAAGCTTCCCAGGTTCCTGGAACTGACCACCAGCCTCGGACGACTAACCACTGGGGATGGCAGCCATGTCTGCGGTAGTGCCACTGGCTCAGGATGTCGCGGGGCCGTTGGCAGTGGTGGCGGCGGTGTCAGTCGCGGCGGTGCTTGCAGCTGCCTCATTGGCATCGGTGCTGGCGGCGGTGTCAGTCGCGGCGGTGCTTGCGGCTGCCTCAGTGGCATCGGTGTTGGCGGCGGTGTCAGTAGCGGCGGTGCTTGCGGCGGACTCTGTGGCATCGGTGCTGGCGGCGGGCTCTGTGGAATCTGTGCTGGCGGCGGCCTATGTGGGATCGGTGCTGGTGGCGGTCTTTGTGGCGTCGGTGCTGGTGGCGGTCTTTGTGGCGGCAGTGCTGGTGGCGGGCTCAGTGACTGCGGTGCTGGTGGCGGGCTCAGTGACTGCGGTGCTGGTGGTGGCCTCAGTGTCTGCGGTACTGGCGGCGGTCTTTGTGGCGGCAGTGCAGGTGGCGGTGCTGGTGGCGGTCTTGTCCACCGTACAGGTAGGTGTCAACGTGGACCTGCCCTTGATTTTCTGGCCCTTCCCCACCTTGGATGGTGGCGCAGCTGTCTTGCCACTTTCCACTTTTGTTTTGCCTGAGCCCTTGGTGGCACGTGTTTCGCCTTCTCCCTCTGGGATGTGGGCAACTTTTTGACTTTTGGAGGTGGTAGAATGTCCTTGCCCTCACTCTGTGGGACACTGGCAGCCCTGTTGCTTGGCGCACTCCAAAATCCTGCTATTGCTTACACCACTGTGCCCGGTGATGTGGTGGCTGAGGTGCTGGGTTGGGACCTGGAAAGGAGAGCCCTAGGGGACGGACGGGGGGAGGTGAAGGGAAGAGGTCAACATTTGATAGGAAAAGCTTTTTAGACACACTGGGACGGGTAGATGGAGGGGGTTTGGGAGTGGAGGAAGAGGTAGTGGATGTAGGAGGTGTACGTTTGCTGACTTTGGGTGAAGGTGCATGGGCTGGAGGCTGTTATGAAGTGGATGGCTGTTGGGTGGGTGTGTGGCTGCGTTTGTGTACTTTGGGAGGAGGGCTCACAGACACACAGGGAGGGAAGAGGGAGACATGGAGGAGGGGACACAGTGGAGGCAGTGGATGTTGGTATGTGTGCATGGGTATGATACTTATGTGAGTGCCTGTGGGATTTGTAGTGCTTATGTTTTCCATGTCCACCCTTGTGTGTTGATGTGTGTACATGCTGGTCTGATGGTGTGCTTGGGATAGGCTGAGGTACAGGGGATTGGGTCTGGGTGGAGGAAGTTGGAGGGGGAGGCTGGACACAGGGACAATGGCTGCCATCAGTGCAGAGGCCAGAGCCTGAAATGCTCGCTGTTGGGCTGCCTGGCCAGAATGAATGCCCTCCAGGTATGCATTTGTTTGTTGCCACTGCCTCTCTACACCCTGGATGACATTCAGAATGGTAGACTGCCCAACAGTGAGGGATCTCAGGAGGTCAATAGACTCCTCACTAAGGGCAGCAGGGCTGACTGGGGCAGGGCCTGAGGTGCTCGGGGCGAAGGAGATGCCCACCCTCCTGGGCGAGCGGCCACGGGACACACGCTGAGGGGCTACTGGGAGGGCAGTGCTGGTAGAGACCAATAATATCAGCCAAAGCATCTTTACTAGAACCAATGTCAGATTACATTGACTTTTTCCTAGCACCATTAGCAAGAAATTTGAATTCCTACTTGCGTGACACAGGAGATTTATTATTACAATTGGAAGGCATACCCTGGCAAAACACCTACAAGTTAGTAACGATGGATGTGGTCTCACTCTACACAAGTATTGAACATCATATAGGAGTCCAGGCATGCGAATTCTTTTTGTATCAAAGAAATATACGTTTCTTTCAACATAATAAAATGCTTTTGGAAATGATTAGCATTTGCCTGACTAATAATTATTTCCTTTTCAATCAACAACTGTATCTACAAATGAAGGGTACAACAATGGGTTTTTCCTTTTCTCCAAACTTTGCTAGTTTAACAATGGGTTGGTTTGAACAGCGAATAGCATGGGCAGAAGAAAATGATATACATCAACAAAAGGTAGTGACTTGGCTGAGGTTTACTGACGATTTATTTCTTATCTGGGATGGCACAGAGCAAGAGTTTGATGCATATTTCTAGATTCTGAACACGAACGCAGCAAATTTAAATTTCACTTATGAGATTAGTGCGACACGTGTGACATTTCTAGATACAGAAATGTATGCAAAGGATGGAACAATTCAAACTTCATTACATAGGAAAATAACAGCCACCAGTTCTGTACTACATGCTAACAGTTTTCACCCCCCAAGAACGAAGTGGAATATTCCGTATGGTGAATTCCTGCGAATAAAGAAAATCTGCTCTGAACCGAAGGAGTGTGATAAGCATTTAAAATTGTCTGAGGAGAGATTTGTAGCCAGACAATATTCAAACAAATATTTAATTCAAGCTAAGCAATGTTTGAAACAATCATCAAGAGAACAACTAATTCATAAAGCTAATCACACCACAAAACATGCTAAACAACAACAGCTGCGGTTTATAACAACATACTCACAGAGTGCTACACAAGTTCGAAAAAGTTTGGAGAATCATTGGTCAATTTTATTAATGGACTCAACAGTAGGAGAAATCATGGGACAATATCCACAAATGACCTTCAGAAGAACACCTAATCTTAGTGACAAATTAATACACAGTCACTTTCAAACCAGAAAATCAACTTGGCTACAAAAGCCGGGTTTTTGGAAATGCAGCGATTGCAAGGCATGCAAAATTGGGAAAAATAAGAAAGAATACCTAACAAACACTGGAAATGTGAGAGTGATACGAAAGCATTTGACTTGCAAAAGCCGTTTCACAGTATATGTGATTGAGTGCCCTTGTGGGCTAAAATACATTGGTAGTACTATATGTGAGACCAAAAAGCGAATTTTAGAACACATTCGAGCAACCACTAATACAGATAGGAGTTATGCAACTGCGAGACATATGGAGCAAAAACATAAAAGCAATTGGGAACTTATGACTTTTTATGTGATTGATCAAGAACCAAAATTGGAACAAGGTGGAGACAGAGAAAAAAAGCAGCGCCAATTGGAATCCAGATATATATTGGATATCCGCTCTCTAACTCCGCTAGGCCTGAATCAGGATGAGGAGTTATTTGTACATTTGTAAGGTTCTTCCTAAAAAAACCTGCTACCAAAAAAAATCCTGCTACCAACCACAAACTCTTTTTGGGTACAAAAAAGTGGGGGGCTTTGGCCTAGATAAACATTTGTATATGGTGTATGGTTTACTCTATCTGTCCTTTTTCCTTTCTTTTATATAAAATAATTTTTTATTGGTATAAAAATGTTTTCACCTATATGGTGTTGCATTTATTTTTGGCGCGTTAAAATTTAACTAATTTTATAGGTTTGGACACACAAATACCATAATATGAGTGGTAGAGGTGTAGTACTCATGGGAGGTTTAATGTAAATATATACATTTGTGGTTTAACTAAATGTGCCTACTTAGGTTTCAAATGAAATTGAAAATTATTTGAAACATAAGGCTTTTTTCAAATGTGAGAATACAGCTCTAACTGTGTTTTATAAAATCTTTTGTTTGAGAAGAATTTATAACTACATCTACCCAAAGCCAGTGCAATAGTAGGAATAAGAAGAGAACTGTTCTAGTAAAATGTGAAAAAGTTCTAATATGCTAATAGCATTTGGTAAAGGGCTTTGTCTCTCAATCTAGTTTATATATATTTTGAGATGCAAATGGGTAGTTTTTGATGACTTTTTGATTGAGGATTGTGTGTTTTTTGTAAAGTTCATTTTGTTTATTTAAGTGCCAAACTAATGCACAGGAAACACCTTTAAACAAGGTCCGGTATGACCGAAACGCGTCAGGGGATTCCTGATATTTGTTTTGCCGTGATCTCACTAATGGAATAAAGTAAATCAATAAGGCACAACGACGGAGTGCGTTTTTTTCTTTTTAAACAGAAAAGAGAATGAATTTAACATAATACGGTTCTCCTACCTAAAACCGGCACCACCGAAGAAAAAAAGCACGCTGTAGCACGCCATTCAGGACAACTTCTTTCTTATATATATATATATATATATATATATATATATATATATATATATATATATATATTACTAAATGGTAAGATTACATATGTGAGGATCTCCCAATAGAAAAGACAGGAGATGTAAAGGTGGCAATTTGCACTTGTAGAACTGTGAGTAGCATTTTGTAGTACTATTGTAGTACTTCTGGAATATATCACAAAAAGCAGTTTGTGAATATGCACCTAAATCATCCTGTTTTTCAAAGTAAACTCCATTCTTGAAGTAACCTAAAACAACTAATGACAAAGTCAGTTAGTCTGACCACGGCAGCCAGACCTTTGGTTTTGAAATGGTTGGTTAGCTTGTTCATGGTTTTTGGAAAACTTTTTTGTTGGGGAGGTACTTGTCAATATAAAAACATGGCTAAAAGCAAAAGTAGTTTTCAGTCTCAAATAGGACATACTGCCCTTGTGGTGTCTCGCACTGAGGGGAGCCACTTTAAATGTGGATGTGCTGCTTGTGAAAGAGCAGAATGTTGTAAATCCTGAAGAAGTTAGTTAGTGTCTGAAGTGGGCATACCCATTGCCCCATTCTATGTGCTACTGTGGAGAAAATAAATATATGAATGATAGAACAACTGACCAATTGGTGAAGAGGGATGGTGTTCCTCACATCCCCTGTCACCTATGCAGAAGGCTTGCAATTACAGTAAAACATTTTGGAAACTGCACAGTGTTTTCCTGAGCAGAAAGTTACAAACTTGTGTAGGAAAGTACCCTCTTTCCTGGCATGGTTACCCCCTTTTTCTGCCTGATGTCAGTGTGTTTGACTGCGTTCCCTGGGATCCTGCTAACCAGGACCCCAAGGATTATGCTCTCTCTCCCAAAGCTCTGTATTTATCCCACAATTGGCATACTGGTGCCCCCATGTAAGTCCCTAGTATATGGTACCAAGGAACCCAGGGCATTGGTTTTCCAGGTGAACCCTATGGGCTGCAGCAGTTATTCTGCCACCCAGAGGGAGCCTATGCAAAGGGTTCTGCAAGCCTGCCATTGCAGTCTCTGCAAACTGGGTGCATGCACTCGTTTTCACTATGGGTCACTGGACCAGGTCACCCCTATGGTAGGCCCTCTCAGCCCAGAGGGCAGGGTGCAGGTACCTGTGTGTGAGGCCACCCCTGCACTAGCAGAGGTACCCACAAAAACTTCAGACCCACTTTCCTCGACTTTGTGAGTGCAGGGACACCATTTTATGCGTCCACTGAACATAGGTCACTACCTATGTTCAGCTACATAATGGTAACTCCGAACCTAGGCATGTGTGGGATCAAACATTTTGGAATCATACCCCAATATGTTTGCGAGCCCTGGTTGTATGATTCCATGCACTCTGAGGGCTCTTTAGAGGACCCTCAGCATTGCTTCCACAGCCTTCTGAGGTTTTCGAGGCAGCCCAAGCTGCTGCCACCTCACAGACAGGTTCCTGCCCTCCTGTAGCTTGAGCAGCTCAAGCCCAGGAAGGCAGAACAAAGAATTTCCTTTAGGAGAGGGGTGTTACACCCTCTCCCTTGGGAAATAGGTGTTACATGCCTTGGCAGGGGTAGCCTCCCCAAGCTACTGGTATCCTTTGAAGGGCACATTTGGTGCCCCCTGTGCATAAACCAGTCTACACCGGTTCAGGGACCTCCAGTCCCTGCTCTGGCATGAAAGTGGACATTGGAAAGGGGAGTGGCCTCTCCGCTGTCCATCACTATCCCAAGAGTGGTGGCCAGGGCTCCTCCAGAGGGTCCCTGGATTCTGGTATCTTGAATCCAAGGTTGGCAGGGAACTCTAGGAGCATCTGAGCAGCCAGGCCAGGCAGGTGACGTCCGAGCCCCCTCCTGATAGGTGGTCACCCAGCTAGGTGACCAATCCCCCTTTCAGGGCCATTTAGGGTCTCTACTTTGGGTTGTTCCTCAGATATGGCTTGCAAGATTCCAGCAGGATTCCTCTGCATCCCTTACTTTGACTTCTGACCAAAGAAACTGCATCTGGACTCTCCAAGACGACAATCTGCAACAACGAAGCAGACTTTGCCTGAAACATTGTTTATCCAGCTCCTTCCAGCTTTTGCAACATTCCCCAGTAGTGCATCCTATCTGGACAGCCTGTCTTCAGTCTGCACAGGAAAGAAGAAGGAATCTCCCTTGGAGTAAAGGAGTCATTCTCCTGCATCTGCAGGCACCAACAGCAACGAAGACCAGCTGCATGGATCACCTCTCATGCTGAGCTGTGTGGATCCTCAACACCGATGGTGGTCGGAAGTGGTCCAGATGGTCCTCTCTACCAGCTATCCAACTTGGGTGGAGGTAAGCTCTTGGCTCCCCACGCAGGACAGTACCCCCGTGCACCGTGTCCTTTGCAGATGCCAAGGCCTGTTGGCATTTCTTCCAAGGGGTCTTCAGTCTTTGTGTAGCTCAAGCCCCCAACACTACTTTCTGCAACTCACATCTCCCTGAGTGACTCTCCTCCAGCGTGGGACTTCTTTTCGTAGTGCTGGGTGGGCTCCATTTGCACCTTCTGTGTTCCTGTCCTGTGGGACTCCTGTGTGCACTGCCTGTGTTTCTGTGGGCACTCTGCGATGTTGAGGGTCCCCTCTGACTCCCCTTCCTGGGCTAAGTCCTCCTGCGCCTTGCTGGCCCCTGGCAGCACGTCTTTCTGCCAACGGTAAATTTTGCCTGTGCCAAGGCTTGTTGGTGGAGTCCGGACACGCAGGGCTGCAGTTTTGACTTTTCTTCTGCACCATCAACCAACTCCTGGAATCCTCAGCTTGGTGGGTAGAAGTTCCTGCCCCCACTGGGCTCTGCTGTGTCTTCTGGACTTGGTCCCCTCTTTTCACAGGACTTCCTCTTCAGGAATCCACTGTTGGTTTCTTGCAGTCATCTCTGGGTTTTGCAGTTCTATTCTTTTCCTCTAAGTGGGTGTTCTGGGGAAATTCTAGTAATTTACTCCTGCTTACCTGGTTGCTGGGGGTGTTGTGGTACTTACCTTTGTGCATTCCTGGTACCCTCAGCGACCCTCTATACACTCCACTTACCTGGGTGGGGGTGACAGTCTCACATTCCATTTTTGTTTAGTATATGGTTTGTGCTGCCCCTAGATCCACTATTCTCTACTGCGATTTACACTTTTTGCACTGTTATCTAACTATTCGTATGCCTATTTCTGACAACTAGTGTATATATCTTGAGTATTACTTACTTCCTAAGGGAGTATTGCCTCTATAATAATTTTGGTGTGGTTTTACCATAATAAAGTACCTTTATTTTAGTAACACTGAGTGTATTCTTTCATGTGTGTAAGTGTTGCGTGACTACAGTGGTATTTCATTAGCTTTGCATGTCTCCTAGAAAAGCCTTGGCTGCTCATCCACAGTTACTGCTAGAAAGCCTTGCTTCTAGACACTGCCTAAATATCACTAATAGGGGATACCTGGTATAAGGTGTAAGTATCTTAGGTACCCACCACACACCAGGCCAGCTTCGCAAAAGTTGCAACGTTTATTAAATGTTGCTAATTAAGAGGGGCCTATCACAAAGGTGCCTTATGGCTCTCACTGACAGGGAGACAGCTGTGGAGCTGAGACATGGGTGTAACAAACTTCATGCAGGCCCGATAGGTGGTGAGCACTAACAGTTCAATGGGCCCCAGATTGCAAAGCACATTTTTAAAGAATGCAGGACTACAACTGCTTAGATGAGCCAGCTCAAGAAATCAGGGCTGGAGGGTCATCTTCAACGGCTGTCTGTAACATGTTGTGGCCAGAAGTCATAATGCAAGGCACTGTATTCCCTTCAGGGGCTCCCCAAGCCTCAGCAGGCCCCCATTCAGCCCAAATTCTATGAATATCTGTGAGATATGGGCCACACAGGGACCCATTATCATATTTTGTAGGTGCGGTCCATCATTTGTGTTACACCACTGGAGAGAGGAGGCTAAATTTGATTGGAAAGAAGGGGTGGCTTAGAGGCGTAGGGAGGAAAGCAGGATGGGGCATCTTAGAAATGGGGCTTCTATGTCAGAAATGGGGTATCTGGTTGGCTAGGTTATGCACCTAAGCCAGGCAGAAATCACTACTTTTGTCAGGCAAGTAAGTTACATACCTGGAAGCTTGGTGCTGAGCAAGCAGGCTTATCAGGAGAGGCAATGTGTAAAGTATTTGTGCAACACTTAAATTACAGTAACACAGCAAAACACACCACACAAAGACTCAACACCAGTTTGAAAAAGTAGAGAATATTTATCTAAGTAAAACAAGACCAAAATGACAAACAGCCATAGGTAGAACTCAAGATATACAATTTTAAAGATTAAGGGTCTGATTGAGATCTTGGTGGTCGCAACGTCAAGCCGTGTCAGCCATGGACCAGAAAACACCATTATGTCAACAGTCATCTGCCTGCCGTATTTAGATGTATTGCAGCTTGGCCGAAGACCGCCACAATGGAGTCCACTATGTTGCACAAGCTGCATCCCGCAGCCGAAGCAGTGGCTCCAACTCTGACAAGTAGGCTCTCTGTCTCTGTCTTGACAGCGGGATCCCACAGAGCCCATTTAGATTACAGAGTCGTGCTGGCGGTGTTCCAGCAGTGGGCCCATGATGGCGTGAGCCCATCACAGAACCGTTCAGTATAATACTGTAGCTGTGGCCATTGGTTGGATACTAGTAGCCCACACCTGTTGTATATTAGACTGTTGTGAACACCTGCAAAAAAACACACTATAAAACACACTCCTTTACAGATCATGATCTTTTACCATCACACTGCAGCGGACCATTTGGCTGCAGGAATTGCAACACAGGAGCCAGGTTTTTTCTCTGCATTTCTCTCCCTCTGTGTTGTTTGCGAATAATATTTTTGTGGATTATCCTTCATCTAGTATTTTTCACAATTATTCACTATGGCAGGGAAGAGAAATCCACATTTCACAGAGGGAGAGCTGTCTGTCGTGGTGGATGAAATCATTAGAGTAGAGCCTCAATTGTTTGGAGCACAAGTACAAAATACAACCATGGGGGTCTGTAGGAAAGTACCATCTTGCCTGGCATGTTACCCCCATTTTTACATGTATGTAAGTTTGTTTTTGCCTGTCTCACGGGGATCCCGCTAGCTAGGACCCCAGTGCTCATAGTTTGTGGCCTGAATGTGTGCTAACCAGAACCTCAGTGCTTATGCTCTCTCTATATGCTATTGGTTAGTGACCATTTTCACCAATTCTTATTGGCACACCGGAACACCCTTATAATTCCCTAGTATATGGTACCTAGGTACCCAGGGTATTGGGGTTCCAGGAGATCCCTATGGGCTGCAGCATTTATTTTGCCACCCATAGAGAGCTCAGACAAATCTTACACAGGACTGCCACTGCAGCCTGAGTGGAATAACGCACACGTTATTTCACAGTCATTTTACACTGCACTTAAGTAACTTATGAGCCACCTATATGTCTAACCCTCACTTAGTGAAGGTTAGGTGCAAAGTTACTAAGTGTGAGAGCAACCTTGCACTAGCAAAGGTGCCCCCACATAGTTCAGGGCAATTTCCCCAGACTTGGTGAGTGTGGGGACACCATTACACGCTTGCATTACATATAGGTCAATACCTATATGTAGCTTCACAATGGTAACTCCGAATATGGCCATGTAACATGTCTAAGATCATGGAATTGTCTCCCCATGCCAAATCTGGTTTCGGGGTGCCAATCCCATGCATCCCTGGGGCTCCACTATGGACCCTGGGTACTGCCAAACCAGCTCTCTGGGGTTTTCTCTGTAGCTACAGCTGCTGCCAACACACAGACAGGGTTCTGCCCTCCTGGGGTCTGGGCAGCCCAGTCCCAGGAAGGCAAAACAAAGAATTTCCTCTGAGAGAGGGCGTTACACCCTCTCCCTTTGGACATAGGTGTTGAGGGCTGGGGAGGAGTAGCCTCCCCCAGCCTCTGGAAATGCTTTGAAGGGCACAGATGGTGCCCTCCTTGTATAAGCCAGTCTACACCAGTTCAGGGAACCCCCCAATCCCAGTTCGAAACTGGACGAAGGAAAGGGGAGTGCCCAGAGCTCCTCCAGTGTGTTTCAGACCTCTGCCATTTTGAATCCAGGGGTGTGAGGGCACACTGAAGGACTCTGAATGGCCAGTGCCAGCAGGAGACGTCAGAGACCCCTCCTGACAGGTGCTCACCTCATTAGATGGCCAATCCTCCTCTCAGGGCTATTTAGGGTCTCTCCTGTGGGATTTTCCTCAGAAAACGACTTGCAAGAATTCACCAGAGTTCCTAGGCATCTCACTCTTCGACTTCTGCCAAGAATCGACCGCTGACTGCTCCAGAATGCCTGCAAAACTGCAACAAAGTAGCAAGAAGACTACCAGCAACATTGTAGGGCCTAATCCTGCCGGCTTCCTTGACTGTTTCCTGGTAGTGCATACTTTGGGGGCTGCCTACCTTCATTCTGCACTGGAAGGCACAATGAAATCTGCCGTGGGTCGACGGAATCTTCCCCCTGCTCCAGCAGGCACCAAACTTCAGCTTCACCGGTACTCTGGGACCCCTCTCATCCTGACGAGTGTGGCTTCAGGAACACGGGTGGTGGATCCAAGTGACCCAGACTGTCCAGTGGTCCAACTTTCCAAATTTGGAAGAGGTAAGTCCTTGCCTCCCCTCTCCAGACAGCAATCCTGTGCACAACGTGCACTGCAGCTGCTTGGGCTTCTGTGTACTTTTGAAAGGAATCCTTCATGCACAGCCTAGCCCAGGTCCCCAGCACTCCGTCCTGCATTGCTCAACTCGCTGAGGTGAACACCGGCTTCATGGGACCCTCTTTTGTAGTGTTGAGATGACCACTGTGCTCAGTCTTCTTGAACCCATGTTCAAGGACTTCTGTGGGTGCTGCCTTCTTGTGCGTGGGCTCTCTGTATTGCTGAGGGCCCCCTCTGTCTCCTCTCCCAAGTGGCGACATTCTGGTCCTTCCTGGGCCCAGGCAGCACCCTTTTTCTTCAACTACAACTCTTGCAGCTAGCAAGGCTTGTTTGCAGTCTTTCTCCAAAGAAACAACTCTGCATCCTCCTGCACTCCGTGGGACATCTTCTGCACAAAGGAGAAGTTCCTAGCACCTTTTGTTGTTGCAGAATCTTCAGCTTCTTCCAACCAGATGCAGCCATTTTGCACCTTCATCCGGGGTTTAGTGGGCTCCTGCCCCCCCTGGACACTTCCATGACTCTTGGACTTAGTCCCCTTCCTTTGCAGGTCCTCAGTTCCAGGAATCCGCCTTCAGTGCTTTGCAATCTGTTGTGGTCAGAATCCTCTATCACGAGTTTAGTGTGTTTCTGAGGAAGTAGTGTCACTTAACTCCTACTTTTCAAGGTCTTGCGTGGCGTATCTTGGACACCCTTAATGTTTTCTTACACTCCCAGCGACCCTCTACACACTACACTAGCCTAGGGGTCCTTACGTGGTTCGCATTCCACTTTCAGAATATATGGTTTGTGTTGCCCCTAGGCCTATTGCATTCTATTGTATTCTACAGTGTTTGCACTACTTTCTGACTGTTTTACTTACCTGATTTTAGGTATGTGTGTATATTTTGTGTATTTTACTATCCTCTGAGATATTTTTGGCACATTGTCACTAAAATAAAGTACCTTTATCTTTAGTAACCCTGAGTATTGTGTTTCTTATGATATAGTACCTAGATGATATAAGTGGTATCATAGGAGCTTTGCATGTCTCCTAGTTCAGCCTAAGCTGCTCTGCTATAGCTACCTCTATCAGCCTAAGCAGCCTCCTACAGGGTCATTATGAACATGGTGGTAAACACCATTTCCTGCTGTGGCGACGGTGAACAGAATCCCACAATTGGCTGTGAACAGAAACTCGCCATATAAAGATGTAAAAAACAGAATCCACCAAAAATATTCCTACCAGCAGTCACCGCCAGGGCCTTGTCGGCAAAAAAGCTGCACATGCCACCCCGCCACAGCTGAGCACACAAATCCCCGCCCTCCAAATAATGATGCACAAATCACTGTGACAGTCAGTGGATGTCAAACGACCATTGGCGGTACAGACCGCCACGGCCAGCAAGTGGACCCAACAGTAAGGAATGCGCACATTTGCAAGTTTGAAACCCACACACCTGACACACATCCACAACACCATAAAACACACACAGACACACCAACATTCCTTTGCATTGCCAATAGGAGAAGCAAGACAGACAACACCACAGGCAGACACTGAACGTCACATCACACGACTCACACACCCAACCACACAACAGCACCCTCCCCAATATCCACAAAACACACCACCCACATCACACACCATGGATGGCACCCCCCAAGCACCTAAGCTTCACAGAAAGGGTGCGAAGGACCATGGTGGATGAGATACTCAACATCGAGCTACATATATTCGGGGTACAGGTCCAGCACACACCCATCGCCAGAAAGATGGAGTTATGGCAAACCATTGTCAAGAAAGTCAACGCAGTGGGAAACCATCCACGCACGAGCGACGACATTCGCAAGAGATGGAACGACCTGCGTGGGAAGGTGAGGTCCATGGTATCCAGGCACAACATTGCGGTCCAAAAGACTGGGGGAGGACCTCTACCAACACCCCCTGACTACACTGATTGGGAGGAAAAGGTACTGGCCATCCTGCACCCTGAGGGTCTCACTGGACTCACTGGAGGAATGGACTCGGGTAAGTCATCCACAATTACCCCATATCCACCACACCTTGAATGCATGCACCACACCACCCCTCCAACTACCACCAGGACCACTACCCCACCCAGGCCACAATCACTAAATCCTGTCACCCTGCATGCCCACAAACCCACCAACAGGCCCACATCCCTCCCCCTGTGCACAGCCACCTACCCCTGCAAGGCATCACAATGGAACTACACCATCCACAATGCACCTCCACATCCCAATCAAAATGCAGTGGCAACCTCACAAAAACACCCTGCATGGCCCACCTGTGGAAGCCCTGCACAAAATAGGCCCACCTGTGCACCCCATCCTATTTTGCAATTGTAACAAACATGTCCATTCCCCCAACAGGCACCACCACCCATGCCACCCTGACGGACAGGACAAGGAGTGGCAGTGGCCCACATGGAGACAGAGGCACCACTCAGGACACTGGAGAGGGAACACTGGACAGTGAGGAATACCCTGGTCCTTCACACAGTCCTGGGCTGTCACGATCCAGCAGCCCCACCCAGGGCACCACTGACACCCCTACCACCCAGCCACCAACATCAGCTCTGGGCAACCAGCCCCACACCTGTGTATGCAGGCCACAGACTGGTGGAACACAAGGAGAGAGGCCACAGTCACCACCTACCAACAGGCAGGAAGACGATGGCCCCAGTACAATTGGCACCACCAGACCTGTGCAGGGGACACAGCACAGGGGGCTAGGCCCAATGGGAGAGCAACAGTAGCCCAGGGGGGAGGCCAAAGGATGGATGCTGCAGCCCAGGAGGTAATCTCTGAGGGCCTGGGAGCATACCACCATACCCAGGACAGGATGGGCCAGATCGTGGCCACCCTGGAGCAGAATCAAAGGCTGCAGATAGCACACCACCAGGAGGCCATGGAGCAGTGAAAGCAGCTCAATGCCACCATGGCCACGTTTGCAGGGGCACTGCTGCACCACTTCCCAGCCCAGCCTGAGACCCCCACAGACCAGATAGAGACCAAGATAGAGACCAGCCATCGACAGCAGCAGCAGCAACTGGACTGGTGCCACTATCTAAGGACACACAGGAGACCAGCGCCTCCACGCATAGAGGCTGACACCAGGCACCCAAACAGTCCCTCAGGCCCAGATATGGCACTGA
Source organism: Pleurodeles waltl (assembly GCF_031143425.1). Classification (NCBI taxonomy): domain Eukaryota; kingdom Metazoa; phylum Chordata; class Amphibia; order Caudata; family Salamandridae; genus Pleurodeles; species Pleurodeles waltl. The sequence goes on along the minus strand of NC_090440.1, from coordinate 1,399,455,098 downwards.
AACACCTGCCAAGACCAAGGAACCCTCAAAGACGTGACTGTGACACGAACTGTCCCCTGAGTGTGCCACTCAACCGCCATCCCCACCGTACAATATCAACTCAACAACATGTAAAATACAGATGGACATATTACCATTGCCAACAATCACTGAGACCATGTAGCCAGTATGGACATCCTCCAGCAACCCACTCCCATCACTGTAAAGAACACCCTGGCATCCCTAGCACCTAATAAAACACATGTACACCAATGCCAATGTCCCCTGTCAGTATGTTGAATCAAATCGAACTGTGCATGCAATTGTCATTGTAATCATATAATCATACCTTTATTGCAGGAATGGCACCCCACGCACAACATGGGGTGGTGGCAACAGAAATGTCTAACAACTTGTTCATCATGTCACATGTCACATGCAAACCTTGTTACAGTGAAAATGTCTATTGACCCAACACCCACATGGGGGATAAATCATACCAACAATATGCAGCACAGACAACAACAGCAGCAAATAGTACATCTTAGTCACTGGAAGGATAGTTGGATCAGTTGGTTCCTGGAGTGTACATCTTCCCCCACTCCATCATCCCCATCACTCTATCACCCTCTTAGAGGAAGCTGGTCTGTATATACAGCATCCTCCTCCTCCAAGAGGGGAATAGATTTCCTCACAGCCACGTTATGCAGCATGCAGCAGGCCACTACTATTCTACAGACCTTTTCAGGGCCATAGGCCAGGGATCCCCCAGAAATATGGAGGGAACTGAATCTAGCCTTCAGGAGACCTATACTGCGCTCTTTCACCCTCCTAGTACGTCCATGGGCCTCATTGTAATTCCTCTCTGCATCTGTCCTAGGATTCCTCACTGGTGTTAGGAGCCAATGCATGTTGGGGTAGCCAGAATCACCTGCAAAATTGGGCAAAACAGGACTGAGACTAACAACCCTCAGTTGCAGACAGGCTGGCTGTCAGCTATGTGTAGAAAATGTGTCAGACACACTTACCTATGATCCATCCTCTGTCCCCTTGTAGTTGTTCCATTATGTGTGGCACACTGCTGATCCTGAGCACAAAGGAATCATGGACTGATCCCGGGAACATGGCATTCACATGTGAGATGTACTGGTCTGCAGCCCACACCAATTGAATGTTCATAGAGTGAAAGGTCTTCCTGTTGCTGTACATCTGTTCACTTACTCTCTGGGGGATGAAAGCTCTGTGGGTGCCATCGATGGCACCTATCACATGAGGGATGTTGGCAAAGGCATAAAAGTCTGACTTGATGGCAGGTAGTTCAGCACTTTGGGGAAACCTCACCTATGACTGCAGGTGTAGTACAAATACATTCAGGAATCTGGACAGGATGAGGAAAAACATTGGCTGTGAAAACCCTGCACCCATGGCAACAGTCACCTGAAATTAGCCTGTGGCCAGGAAATGAAGTGAAGAGAGCACTTGCACTTCAGTAGGGATGGCATGCTGATTACGATTAGCTGGTCTCAGTGCTGGATCCAGTAATACACAAAGTTCATGAACAGTAGCAAGAGTGAGTCTGTAATTGATGATGATGTTACGCTCCATAATGGTCCCCAAATCAACAAGTGGTGTGTACACCGATGGGTCCTCCCTCGTCACATGGATCTGTACCTAGGAGGAGTGGAGAACACATGTGAGGGACACATATTCATCTTCCCAACATGGTAAGTATTCAGCACTGCTGGCAAACAAGTTGATGACACATATGCATTGTAGGATGTTAAACTGGAGTGACATGTCCTCACTGATACATCTGGACTGTTGTGGTGAGTAAATATTTTTTTGTCCATGCATTTGGGGAATGGGTTCCATAGGGCCTGCATGGGGCCAATGAGAAATTAATAACTGCGTAGTAGTGTGCAAAATGTCTGCCCCCAGTAATCCAGATATGTAGCAGTGGAAGTGACCTCATACCGCTAGCGGTTGTCGTAATGGCGTAAGGCGGTGTTCACCGCCATGCATCATTGGTTAACATGGTTGTCAATGGAGAATATGGGCCTATCATGATCGCCGCCAGCGGTGATAGTTCACACTGCCACAGAGCGTACGCTATCTCGTCACCCCAACTTCACTTGACTACCAGATTATGTGCAGGCACGTACTCCACTGAGTGTGCTGCTGTGTCCTGACCCTGGTCCTGGAAATGGCACGAGTGGCAGGGGAAAGGGCCCCAGCCTTCACCACGGAGGAACTGGAGAAGCTGGTGGACGGGGTCCTACCCCTGTAGGCCAAGCTCTATGGTCGACCAGAGGTACAGGTGAGTAGGCGGATTGGGGTGCATGGATGTGTGAAATAGTGGTAGATGGCTGTAAACATGTGTGCACTATTTGACACTGTACAGCCGTGGAATGCATGACATACTGCGTGTGTGAGATGCTGTACTGCTGTTTAAGTGTCTGTCCCATTGGGGACTTATAGCCAGCTGTATCAAATGGCCATTGTCTGACCTGTGTCATTTTTCTGTGTGTCCCCTACAGGTCAGCGCCCATTAGAAGAGGGGACTATGGCAGGCCATCGCCAGGGAGGTGCGGACCCTGATGGTCTACAACTGGCAGGGCACCCACTGCAAGAAGCAGTGGCAGGACCTGTCGCGCTGGGCCAGGAAGACCTGCAAGGCCCAGCTGAGGAAGTCCTCCCAACGAGGAAGGGTGCCCATCGGGCACTGACCCCCCTCATGCGCCGCATTCTGGCGGTGGTGTATCCAGACTTAGATGGGCACTTGAAGGCTGCACAGCAAACATAAGGGGGTGAGTACAGAGGCCATTGTATGCCTCCTTGATGGATGTCTGAAGGTGCTGTAGTAGGTATGCTGTCTAGTGGCAGGGACTCTGACAGATGTCATTTGGCAATGTGGCCCCCATGGGCAGTTAGATGTTAAGAGACAGGTCTGCAGTTCTTCAGGTCCTTCTGTGATGTTGGAGATGGATGTATACCAGGGTTGTGGCCAATAGTCAGGGGCATAGCCATGAGCATAGCTGTAGGTGCTAGATGGTGGTATATTTGCTAGGTGTGGGTATGTGTGAACCAGTTATGAAAATCCATTCAGCTATTTACAAATGTCTCCCTTGTTTTGTCTCCCCGCCCCTGTTCTCCTGTGTTGTCTGTGTACATTAGCATCATCTGACGAGGGAGCAGTGGCACCGGCGAGTGGGGATGCAGTGGCCCGCGGTTCCAAGGAGGCAGAGTCGAGTGACGCCAAGGGGACCAGTGGGTTGGAGGGTGAGGGGAGTACCACGGGCGGCAACTACCACTGAATCGAGTGATTCTGACACCTCCGCCGATGGGAGCTCCTTGGTGGTGGCGGACCCTAGTGGGACCACCCATTCTCTTTCATCATCCGCCCCCCAATACCATCACCGCCCTCCCAGTTGCTCCCCACCAAGTTGCCCGCTCACCCAGAAGGGTGGGCGTCTCCTTCACCCCAGGCACATCATCCCCTGCCCCAGTCAGCCCTGCTGCCCTCAAGGAGGAGGCTATTGACCTCCTGAGGACCACCTCTGTAGGGCAGACAACCATTGTCAATGCTATCCAGGGGCTAGCATCACAGGTGCAACAGACCAATGCCTAACTGGATGGCATTCACGGTGCCGTGTCTGGCCTACAGAGATCCTTTCAGGCTCTGGCCTCCTCTTTGACTGCAGCCAGTGTCTCTAGTCTTTCCGTCCCCCCTCCCAGCACCTCCACCCCTTCCAGCACCCCACTCCCTTCACCCGTCCCAAGCACACATTCTGACAGCCATGCACACACCTCAACACACAAGAAGCACACAGAGAAACACAAGCACTACACTTCCCACTACAGGCATACACACAGCCAACATACAAAGGCACACACACCAACATCCATTTCCTCCAGTGTGTCCACCTCTCCCGCCTCCCCGTCTGTCACCTCTACATGCACACTCACAGGCACTGAACCTTCATTCACTGTTTCTGGCCCCATTCCTGCAGTCACCACAACATCAGACATCCAGTCATGTACACCAAACACCACACCTGCACTCACCACAACAACATTGACTGTCACATGCAGCACACTCACCAGACCTGCAGACACCCAGACAACATTCATTTACACTGGCAGCCTGTCTTGTCCCACTGTGTCCACCCCCTCTTGTCCCAAGACACTCCAATGTTCCAAGACACCCATCCAACACACATCCACCACACCTTAGCATACTGTCCAGTCACCTGCATCCACGTCACGCACACCTACACCTGTTACGACCACTCCCTCTACCTCCACTTCCACACCTTCCTCCAGGTCCACCCCGATTGTCCCTAAGAAACTTTTCCTATCCCATGTAGACCTTTTTGAACCCACCGGCCCACCCCGTCTCGCCCCTAAACGTGCCCACCTCCTTGCCCTGTCCACTGCTCCCACTTCCAAGTCCGCCCCTGTCTGTCCTTCCCATTCCTGTGCACCTTCCCCTGTGAGCAAGAGGCCCGTGCTGGCCCAGGTACATCTGCCGCACCCCAGTCCAAGGCTGCTCCCCCACCTTCCAAGACAAAAACCAAACCCCCTCCACAACCCAAATGTAAGCCCAAACCCCCCCCAGATGTAAGTCCCCACCCCCACCACCTCCTGCCCCTGTTCCCTGAGGTGCCTGGCTTCCCCAATTTACCCCTTTATGGTGGAGTACCATGTGCACATGTGGGAGTCAAGTTGGGGCCATTTGGGCCCATCAGCCTTTGAGCTATGGACTGGCCATTGGCCTAATGTGGACGTTCTGTTGCTCCTGGAGTGTTAATAAAATTTGTGTGGCCAGTGTTGGCACATTTTCGATGCATGGTTACTCGTTTCATTTTGGGGGGGTGTTGTGCACATGTGTGTACTTTGGGCAGGTTTAAGTTGACTTGTGTCGGGTAAGTATCTCTGTCTCTGGGGTGTATGGCTTGTGCTGTTGGGAGGGGTTGTTGGTGCGTTGCGGGGTGGGTGGAGTGGGAGGGTATGTAACTGTGCTCTTTCTTCCCTTGTTTAATAGGTTGCGGTACTTTACGTCGTCGTCTTCGGCGGCGGTCTCAGTCATGGAGGTATATAGTAAGGAGCAGGACTGGCATGATTTGCAACTCTCTCTCCATGCCTGCTTCGGCGTGTTGTGTGAGCCTCCGGTGAGTGTTTCCTTTTATTTGGTTTGTTTCCGCCTTGCTTTGCGTGGCGGTGGTTCCCGCCCCGGAACTGACGGCAGTCTACTGCTTCATTATTTGTTGGGCTGGTTGGCCTTTCCATTGGCCTGTGGGCGGCCTATTCCATCGTTGTCGGCACTCCTCTGCTGGCAGTAAGTGTTTTTCAGGCTCCCTGTTTTTCATGTGCTTCATTATGCTTCATTATTTGGCGGCCCGGACCGCCTGACTGTAGGCGGTAGTTACTGCCACCGCCGGCGGTCCGGTTTTTCCCACCATGTTCATAATGAGGACCCATATATCAGAAAAGTCAAATGTGGTCCAGAATAGTAGACAGAGTAAATGCTGTATCTAATAATCTGTGCCCACAGGAGCAAATTAGGAAGAGGTGGAAGGACCTGCAGGGGAGAGTCGATTCACTGGCCTCCAAGCGTCACATGGAGACCCAGAGGATTGGTGGTGGTTTTCCCTGCCCCCCATTACAACTCCTTCTCTGGGAGGAGAAGGTCTTGCAGATCCTACGTCCTGCTGGCTTAGCTGGAATCCCTGGTGGAGTGGAGTCCGGTAAGTTGCACTTAGTAATGCCTCAGCAATCACAAATGGAGTGCTGGCCTTAACTATTTAGGGGGGCCTTCCCTTTCCCCCCCATGCTAAGCCGTTTTTGGCTATTTGGGGTAGTTCATGCTTAGGCCCCCATAACTTTTTGTCTACACAAGGAAGCTATGCCACATTTACATCCTTTTTTTCCCCAACATCTTGTGGATTCTAAAGGTACCTAGGGTTTGTGGATGCCCCTGGAGGGGCCGGAGAAATCAGCCAAAATACATCTAGATTTGGGGTTTTGGGTGGAAAATGGGAATAAAGTGCTGCAGAAGAAAGTGTGTTTTTTTCCCCTGCAAACGGCATCAACAAAGAGTTTGCGTTGCTAAAATCACCATCTTTCCAGCTTTCAGGAACAGGCAGACTTGAATCAGAAAACCAAATTTTTCAACACATTTTTTGAATTTTACTGGGACATAGCAAATTTTTCCTATTCTTCTGCTTTCAACCGCCTTCCAGTTAGTAGTAGAAATGGATATGAAACCAATAGTAGGTCCAAGAAATCGATTCCTTTCAGAAAAGTAGATAAAATTCTAAATTCAGGAAGGGGTCATTTGTTTAGATCCTTCAAAGTTTTCTAAAAAATAGTAACAGTTGAATTTGAAAAATATTGAAACTGAGTTGAAAACAAACAGCCATTTGTGTCTACATTTTCATCTGTGACTTCTTCTAACTATGGTGGATTTTTGAAAGCCATATACTGTTACATCTGATGGACCCTTCTTGTGTGGGGATATATAGGGTTCACCAAGAACCCTAGGTACCCAGAGCAAATAACTGAGCTGCACCTTGGAATGGATTTTCACTGTTTACCGGGTATACAGTAATTAATTTGGTAAAATATAAAGAATGAAAAATAGGTATAAAGAAAATCCATGTATTTTCAAAACGGGCACAAGTTATGGAGTTTAGAAGCATTGGTTATTTGCAAACCTTTGAATTTGGGGTACCCATACTATCATGTGAATTAGAGGGCATTTCTCAAAATGACTTATTTATTACACACTGTCTTACATTTGGAAAGTGCATACTATTCTGTGTTCCCCAAAGTTCGCTGGTAAAAATGGTACCTGTTGTGTGTGTAGGTCTAGTGCCCTCAACAGGAAACAGCCCAAAACACAATGTGGACACATCACATTTTTCCACCCAAAACTTATCCTTTTTTGCAATGTGCCTAGCAGTGGATTTGGGGCTCTAAGTCAGCCAGCACCTAGGGCAACCTAGCAAACTTGTACATTTTTTAAAACTAGACACTCTGGGAAATCCAGGATGGGGTGACTTGTGTGACTTTCACCAAGTTATGTTACCCAGATTCCCTTGCAAACCACAAAATATGTCTAAAAACACATTTATCTCATATTTCTGTTAAGGAAAGATCTGGATTCTGATGGGAGCCACAAATTTCCTACCATCCAGCATTCCCTCAGGTCTCCTGTTAAAAATGCTATCTCCATTGTGTTAGTGCGCCAAGTGCCTATAACAGGGAAGGGGTCAAAACCTATTGTGGGCACAACAAAATTATCTATCACAAAACAACCTATTTTTCCAAGGGGGACTCCTGCATTTTTAGTCCTGGGGTTGGCGGCTATCAAGGGAAATCTATCAAACCCAGACATTTCTGAAAACTAGACACTTGGCGGAGTCCAGGGAAGTGTGGCTTGCATGGATCTCCGAGTGTTTTCTTACCCCGAATTCCCTGCAAACCTCAAATTTAGCTAAAAAATCATATTTTCCTCACACTTCTGTGTGGGACCACCGCACCAGCTCAAATGTCCTACCACCCAGCGTTCCCCTTGGTCTCCCGATAAAAATGATACCTCACTTGTGTAGGTGGGCCAAGTGCCTGCAACAGGGAAAGCCCAAAAACTTGTCGAAATTGAGGGGGAACAAAAGCCTGTCCAAAAGTGTGTGTTTTTCATACATTTTTAGGCTGATTCAGCTTTGGGCACCCCCACAAGTCGGGCCGAGTTTTTATCAGTAGAAATGGGGCAATGCTGGGTGGTAGGAATTTTGTGGATTCCTGCAGATTCTGGAAGTTTCCATCACAGAATTGTAGAGAAAATGTGTGATTTCAAGCAAGGTAGGAGGTTTGCAGGGCATTGTGGGTAAGAAAATGGTTCGGGTGCATTAGAAGCACACCACCCTGGACTCCCCTAGATGTTTAGCTTTAGGAAGTATCTGGTTGGCTTTTTCAGGTGGTAGCATGCCCAAGTCCAAAAAGTGCAGCCGCTCACCATTGCAAGTGGGACGATATTGGAAGTTAGCCAAGCTCTCTTGGCCCATATGTAAAATCAAAACCAAATGTCCTCCTGCTTGCCATTGGGATAAAATGCTTCAGTCTGCAGGGGGTAGAAAGACTGCTGTCCCCTCCAATTGGGGGGGGGGCTAACCATGCCCATGGTGGTGGGCAGAACCCACCCCTGGTGTCTAGTGGGATTTCTGCCCAACCTGGACGGCAGACCAGAAATAATAATCTACATTTGCCCCCTGGGGGGCAGAAAGGCTGTGTCTATTTACTTTGGGGGTGTGGGGGCATTGCTATGTCCATTCCGGGCAGCCCCTACCCCCACAATAGCAAAAAGAAAATGTCTGATGCCTAGTGGGCTTTCTGCCCCTCCCCCAAGGGGGATGATTGGGGGCTATTGCCTCCATCTACTCCCAGGTGGGGGCAAAAGATATTGCTGATTGTTTTGGAGGAAGGGTGGGGGCATTGCAATGCCCATTCTTGGCAGCCCCCACTCGTAGATGTATAAAAAGAAATCCCTGGTGCCTAGTGGGCTTTCTGTGCAGGATGTGTAGTCAGATTTTGAGTTGTCCCCCATGGATCATCCCTTGCATTTGCTTAGTCCCTTGCTTTTTATCAGTGCATGTTGTTCTCCCAATAACAGGTCCAAAACTCCATCCATTTGCACAGGAAGATATAGGACCTCATTGTGACATTGGTGGTAAATCCCGCTTACCACCACGCTGATGGCCGCCAACATACCGCAGCGGTGGCGGATCTCCATTCACCATATTATGACACACACACACCAATCCATCAGAATACTGCAATACACAAATCCGCCAGACCAAAGGTCAGTGATAAAGTGGCGGTCCCAACACCCATACCGTTACGCCAACAGAAAAACACCCATCACATTATGACCCACGAATCACGACGGCGGACATTCAATGGTGGTAAACCATTGGCGGTACATACCGGCCCGCTCAGAATGTACACCCACATACAAAACAACAGCACATTGGCCAATACTAAAAACACACACCTGACACTCATACACACACCCACACCACTATAAAACACACACCCACATTATCCACAACCCCTCACGAACACCAGTTGCTAGCAGGAGACCGAGAAGAAGAGCACAGAGACAACTAGACACACACACCACTCATACCCATACACCCCTCACGCACTCCACATCACACACCCCACCACATTACCCAACACACCCTCACCAACACACATCACATAACACCCCTGGCACCACCCAGGGACCCCAATTTCACTGAGGAGGAGTTAAGGGGCATGGTGGAGGAAATTGTCAGGGTAGAGCCACAGCTCTTTGGAGCACAGGTACAGCAGATTTCCATTGCAAGGAAGATGGAGCTATGGTGGCGAATCATGGATAGGGTCAACACAGTGGGACAGCACCCAAGAACAAGGGACATCATCAGGAAGAGGTGTAACGACCCACGGGGAAAGTATGTTCTATAGCAGCAAGACACCAGCTCGTTACCCAGAGGACTGGCGATGGACTCCCACCTCGTCCCCCATAGCTCACAGCATGGGAGGAGCAAGTACTGGCATTACTGCATCCTGAGGGACTCACTGGAGTTGCCGGAGGACTGGACACTGGTGAGTCCCTATTTATTTTCATTATCACCCCCCCAATACCTGCATGCCATCTCACACCCACACCCTCACTCTTATCACTCTACTCCAACCCACACACTACACCTACACATCTGACTAATCCCAATGCCAAGCCCTCCATGCCACCCATCACTAAAGCATGCACAGCATAGGGAAACTAACATACCCACAATACATCAACATACACAAGCAAAAGCAGTCAGGCAACACCAACGATAGAGGGGAAGCCAGAGATGTACAAATGTTATACACTTGAAGCATTATATACGACTTACGTCCCCACAGGTGCCCCAGCCAATGTCAGTGGAGAGGAGTTGCTACCACTGTCCAGTCCCCCAACAGATGAGGCCCCCAGTGATGACAGTAACTCTGGACTTCTGGATCTGGAGGACCTACCTGTCTCATCAGGGACCACTGGACAGCCATCAAACCAAACACAATCACAGACCACCACAGAGCCTCCCCCATCAGGATCCAACACCACAGCACCCACCGAGCGTACCCACACCTCTCATCCAGGACACGTCAATCAGCAGTGTGCCCACCTGTACACGGACCCCAGGCCACACCGCATACCCAAGACCATAAGGGACCTGGGATCAGTGGGCACACCGTTCAAAGGACATGGGCACATGCCAACAGGGAAACTGGGAGGACTGCTATGCACAAGGGGGAAGACAGGATCAGGGAACCGACCCTCCAGGAGGCACTCTCCAAGATCCTGGGAGCCTACCAACATTCCCAGGACACAATGGGCCAGACCCTTGACAACGTGCAGGATAAAAGGTTGCTGCAGGAGGGACAGTATCAGGGGATGAGGGAGGACTTGCAGGCCATTAACAACACCCTGATCTCCATAGCAGGGGTGCTGGCAGACATGGCCAACATTGTGAGGGAGGCAACAGCACACCAGCGGGCCCCTACCACTAGCCAGTCAACTGAACAGCCCTCCATTTTTGCTGCCACTAGTGGCCAGGAGGCCCCACCACAGGACCCACAGGCCACCAGCACCCCTTTACCTGCAGAAGGTGAACCACCCCACAAACATTCCCTGCGATCCAGACATAAGCCAAAGACACTTGCCAAGACCACCACCAGGAAATGAGACTCTCCTGATTGTCCCTTTTGTGTCCCACTCAGTCACCTTGTCCACCTTGAACTGCCATTGCTCCCCTTCCTATGTCCCCTGGGACAATGCACCTGCGCTACAAACAGACTGGAACAATACCCTGGACTTTTCTCCATCATCACCCCATTCCATTGCACTTTCCCCTCAATTTCTTAGCACTACAATAAACACCCTTGGGCAAAACTCAACTACTAGTATTTCATGTACTGAAAATTTGTATTGATGGAAATAGCTACATCCATTGCAAATGAACTGTACATTGTGAGAGCATAGAAATGATGGCATGTAGCTGGCTGTAGTGATCACATCAGGACTTTGTTGTCAAATCACCAACATCTGTAAAATGATAATCAATAGGTGACAGTAAGTAGAGGTAAAAAGTGGGTAATGCCATCATGCCGCAGCCACACAGAATACACCAATAGTACGCTGCCTCCTCATCCTCACTGTCCTCAGGGTCCACTGCACCCACAGGGATATTTCCAGTCTTCTCCTCCTGCAGAAAAGGTACATGGCACCTGAGGGCCAGGTTGTGCAACATGCAGCATGCCACTACTATCTGGCAGACCTTGTCGGGTAAGTAGCACAGGGATCCACCTGTCAGATGGAGGCACCTGAACCTGGCCTTCAGGAGGCAGAAGGTCTGCTTAATGATCCTTCTGGTTCGCCCATGTGCCTCATTATAACGTTCCTCAGCCCTTGTCCTGCCATTCCTCACAGGGGTCAGCAGCCACAAATGGCTTGGGTAGCCAGAGTCACCTGCAAATAGTGAGAGACAAAATTTAGCCACACACTATCCAATAAGGTTAACTTAAGAGGCATACACTAACATACATCAGGTAGAGACCAAGGCCCACCGTGTTCTTAAGCCACCATGTAAAATGTCAAGAAATGGTAGCGCGCAATGAACAACAAAGTTAAATGCTAATGAAACGAGTTGTGTGTATTGCCAATTCGTAAAACATCATGTAAATGTCAAGAAATAGTAGCGCACGATGGACAACAATGTTTAAACACCATAAAACGAATCGCGCGTCTTGCCGATTCTTAAGCCACCATGTAAATGTCAAGAAATGGTAGCGCACAATGAATAACAAATCGCGCGTCTTGCCTATTTGTAAACTACCATATAAATGTCAAGAAATGGTAGCGCGCAAGTAATCTGTTACTCATTTAAGAATTTAAACCAAGTATATGAAAATTCTAAATAACGGTGTCGGTACAGTCCAACCACCGTCTTACCGCCTGGAACAATGATCACCAATGAAGGATTAGGGCAGAAGACTGGAAGATCCAAATAGGCCGCCGGGACAGGAGCTCAGGAAGAAGCTGCTGCTCTGCACCGGGACCTCTGAATAGTGAGCACTGGGAGTTGGGCTGGCTCTCTTTTATAGAGTCTTGGCCCAACCCAGAACCATGCCCAGGCATGTTGCTGGGAAAGTCTCTGGAAGGCCCTGGAAAGGGGCCACACCCTAACACACTCTGAAAACCTGCAGCAATACATTGCAAAGGAACAGTATTTGTAAGCATATTAAAAATAAGTTTTCAGGATTGAACTCTGCAATGCAAAAGGTTAAACCACAACATATCAGCATAATGCATGAATTACTTTGTTTTGAGAGTGCTGGGTTTTTGCATTTTTGTCACCAATAGAGCGCGTATTGCTCTGGTGTTGACAATAAATACATAATAAATTAATATACTTTCTGAAAAAGGAATACAATTATTGCAAACTATCAATGTATTCCTATGACCTTCACATATTACTAAAACTTCCAATACATGACAATTTTTAATTTAAAATGACATAGATTTAATCTCCCACTACAAACACCAATTCTTAAAATAAAAGAGTCCTTGCCCCACAAAATTTAGAGACCTACCCCTCTCTTCCTTCATCTGTAGGATTTGTCTTTAAACATGAAGATCCTTATGGTCCCAACAGAATATGTTTTGATTTCCTGGCCAGGGGCAGGAAGACGATCTAATCTCTGAAGGTCAATATATCTGCAAGCAAGTTTGAAAGAATTTTTAAATCCCATTAGAAAATCTATTATTAGGAGGACTGTAACATAAGTCTAGGGCCTCTCTATATGATCTAACATTTAGCCGCAAGTAAAGGGGTTTCAGCCATAATTTCCTCTGAGCAGTTGGAGCTGGACAGACAAATAAGATGTGTTTGATATTCTGTACCCCAACATGACACAAGTCACAAGAGTTAGTAGCGCCGTCACATTTCGAGATTAAGGCGGTGATTCTAACCGCGGCGGGCGGCGGTCGCCGCCCGCCATGCGGTTACCGCCAAATGACCGCACCGCGGTCACAAGACCGCGGCGGCCATTCTGGCTTTCCCGCTGTGCTGGCGGGCGACCGCCAAAAGGCCGCCCGCCAGCACAGCGGGAAAGACCCAGCAACAATGAAGCCAGCTCCGAATGGAGCCGGCGGAGTTGCTGGAGTGCGACCCGTCGCGAATTTCAGTGTCTGCAAAGCAGACACTGAAATTCCTTTTGGGGCCCACTTACGGGGGCCCCTGCAGTGCCCATGCCATTGGCATGGGCACTGCAGGGGCCCCCAGGGGCCCCGCGGCACCCCCTACCGCCATCCTGTTCCTGGCGGGTCTGGATGGCGGTAGGGGGTGTCAGAATCCCCATGGCGGCGGAGCGTGCTCCGCCGCCATGGGGGATTCTGCAGGGCAGCGGGAAACCGGCGGGAGACCGCCGGTTTCCCGCTACTGACCGCGGCAGAACCGCCGCGGTCAGAATGCCCAGCGGTGCACCGCCAGCCTGTTGGCGGTGCTACCGCGGTCATTCGCCCTGGCGGTTTTTACCGCCAGGGTTAGAATGACCCCCTAAATCCCTAAGAGGTATTCTGTCTAGTCAGATCAGTATAAAAAAATCACCTCACACCTTGTGGAAGATTCCAAGTCAGGTAAGGTTGTACCACTTCCATAGATGCAGACTTGATTAACTTCTCAAGACCCTTTTTAGGGCGGCACACATCAAGATCCATTGCAAAGCCTATGGACCATGTCACTTCCTTCAAGATGTTTTTTAGACTTATGTAGGATGTTGAAGGATTGAGGTCTGTGTCCAGCTCAAAGAGATGAATAGCATAGGTGTAATTACTGAAAAACCCAGATTTTTCTCCTAAATTATTAAAAATGTCATTAAAAGCCAGGTTTCTTAGAGTAAATTCCTTGCAATGGATAAGGCAATGTGCCCTTCTGATCACGGCTGCGAGGCCTTGCACAAATATATTCTTGATGCCGAATTCAAGCCTTAGAGCTGCCTCTGAAGCTGAGATTTTACAAGAAGCTGTGCATCTTAGGATCCAGACTTGAGTCTTGTCGAGGAAATTCCATTTATTTATGTCTATACATTCTATCACATGTAGAAGAGTAGCTGGAATCTTGACCTGATAGGCGGACAATAAGTGCGAAAAATGTCGTTTACCATTTTTATTTAAAAAAGCCGCCAGACCTTGAGCGTTTAAGATAGCCTTACTAATATTATTCTGTATATTATCTTGTTCATTTATTGTGACGGAAAAGATTTTACCCAAGAACTGATATGTTTCTATCTGCTCCAACTTATGTTGACCCAAATCCCAGGAGAAACTAGTTTTCCTTCAGTTTTTTTTCCCCATGAAGTGAACAACCTGAGATTTAGATGTATTGATTCTCAAGTAGTGCTTCACCGAGTATAAATTTAGGGCATCCGAACGTTGATTTAGGCCCTTTGGGGTGAGATCAAACACAACTATGTCATCTGTGTATAGTAAGCAGGCGATTGGTCGACCGCCCACTGCGAGGCATAGCCAATAGTACTCCTCAGGATTTTGGGGCAGTCATAAATGTAAAGTGAAAATAACAGTGGGGCCAATAAACAGCCAGGTTTCAGGCCGTTTTTGTTTAAGAATTTTGAAGACAATCTCTGCTCTCCACCAATGAGGATTTTACACTAGGTCGTACAGTGCAGGGCAATCACCAATCGAAAGAGGCAAGGCGGGACCCCTAATTCCTGAAGTTTCCTCCACAGGATTTTCCTGTCCACCCTGTCAAATGCTGTGGAGTAGTCAATAAATGCTGCATACATAATTCCCCCCTAGTCTTGTCATATTTATCAATTATTGCTTGCATCATTAGAATATTATCTAGGGTATTGTGGGCATTTCTGAAGCCTGCCTGTTCCAGTGGAAGAATAGCATTTTCCTCAACCCAATCAGTTAATTGCATTAGGATGCTTTTCACAAAAATCTTTCCTGTTGCATCTGGTGAAGCAATTTGTCGATAGTTTAACAGTGCTGTTCTATCTCCCTTTTTATATAAAGGTAGTATGATACTACATGTCCAAGATTCTGGGATATTGTAGGCGGCTGGCCTGGTTTGTTGTGGGTACCTTGGGTACTTGCACCTAATACCAGGTCCAGTTATCCCTTATTAGTGAAATGTAGTAGTGTTCTAGCAGCTTAGGCTGATAGAGGTAGCTATGGCAGAGCAGCTTGGGCTGAACTAGGAGACATGCAAAGCTCATGCAATACCACTTATAGTTACACAGTACTTATACACAAATAAAGACAATACCAAAAAAGATATTTATTTGGGTGACACCGTACCAAATATATCTTATAGACAATACTCCTTCTGGAGGTAAGTATTACACACAATATATACACTAGACACCAAAATTAGACAAGTAAATAGCCATAGAACAATGCAAACAGTAGGAAATTATATAGAATGCAATGGGAGAAAATAGGTCTAGGGGCAACATAAACCATAAACTAAGAAAGTGGAATGCGAATTGCAAATTCCCCCTATACAAGTGTAGTGTGTGCAGAATCGCTGGGAGAGTTAGAATACAGCAAAGGTAAGTAAATTACCCCACCCCAGAGCCCAGAAAAGCAGGAGTAAAGTACTGCAAGTTTCCTTAGGACATACTACACCTCATTTTGGGGATTTTGCAGCAGCCAACCAAGTCTGCAAAGAACAACTGCTGGATTATTGGACCTGGAGACCTGCAAAGGAAGAGGACCAAGTCCAGAAGTCAAAAGAAGTTCCAGGAAGGACAGAAGCCCCTGCCAACCAAGAAGAGGGTGCAAAAGAAGAGTCCCTGGTTAGTCAAAGACTACAGGAATGAACCCTAGGAAGATGCCAGCGGGTTCCTTCATGATGCAAAAGATGTCCCACGGTGTGAAGATAGTTGCAGATGAGATTTTGTGTTGGAAGTTGCCAACAAGCCTTGGAGGGGTATTGGCTACATTATCAGGTATGGACCTATTAGGAGAGGTCGCTGACGTCACCTGCTGGCACTGGCCACTCAGAGCCCTCCAGAATGCCCCCACCCCTTGCAAAGCAAGATGGCTTGAGGCTGGGACACACTGGGGGAGCTCTGGGCACCACCCCTGGGGTGGTGATGGACAGGGGAGTGGTCACTCCCCTCTCTTTTGTCCAGTTGCACGCCAGAGCAGGGGAGAAGGGGTCCATGAACCGGTGTAGACTGGTTTATGAAAGGAGGATACCATCTGTGCCCTTCAAAGCATTACCAGAGGCTGAGGGAGGCTACCCCTCCCCAGCCTGTAACACCCATTTCCAAACGGAGAGGGTGTAACACCCTGCTCTCAGAGGAATTGCTTCGTTCTGCCTTCCTGGGACTGGGCTGCTTAGACCCCAGGAGGGCAGAACCCTGTCTGTGAGGTGGCAGCAGCTGTAGCTGCAGTGCAAGTTTCAGAGAGCTGGTTTGGCATTACTGGGGGTCCATGGTGGAGCCCCAAGTGTGCATGGAATTGGCTTCCCAATACCAGATTTGGAATGGGGGGACAATTTCACGATCTTAGACATGTTACATGGCCATATTCGGAGTTACCATTGTGAAGCTACATAAAGGTATTGACCTATATGTAGTGCACGCTTGTAATGGTGTCCTCGCACTCACAAAGTCCGGGGAAATGGCCCTGAACTATGTGGGGGTACCTTTGCTAGTGCAAGGGTGCCCGCACACTTTGTAACTTTGCACCTAACCTTCAGCAAGTGAAGGTTAGACATATAGGTTACTTATAAGTTACTTAAGTGCAGTGAAAATGGTTGTGAAATAACATGTGCATTATTTCATGCAGGCTGCAAGGGCTGGCCTGTGCAAGGGTTTGTCTGAGCTCCTTATGGGTGGCAAATGAAATGCTGCAGCCCATATGGATCTCCTGGAACCCCAATACGGGGACTTATACGGGGGGTCCAGTATGCCAATTGAAATTGGTAAATGTAGTCACTGGCCTACAGTGACTAATTTAAAAGCAGAGAGAGCATAAGCACTGAGGTTCTGATTAGCAGAGCCTCAGTGACACAGTTAGATACTACACAGGCATACACATTAGGCCACAAACTATGAGCACTGGGGTCCTGTAAAGCAGGATCCCAGTGACACACTAAAAACACACTGGCACACACTCACAAACAGGCCAAAAGTGGGGGTAACCATGTTAGAAAGAGGCTACTTTCCTACAGATATTGCCTTGTGAGTAGCAGGCACACACTACTGGATGAAGAAGTCTTGTCCAAAGCGAAGGCTCCTGTAGTATGCAGAATAAAGTGGAGAAAACTGATGATGGTTTCTGAATATTTATTTCAAGAATCAGAGCATGGATAAAAACCCCAGCCACCACTTGGGCCTCGGGCCTCCAACTACCAACTGAGACTCATCACATTCTATTCCCCAGGGTTCCAGAACAAGATTGGAGCTCCCTTTTAGTGAGAGTCATTAGAACCTCATCAGGGCCCATGGCACACGATGAGCGCATTGAATTTATAATCCCCTCTAATTCAGTTACTGTAGGAGCACCTGTATTATCCATTTCTCCCCCTCAGTTTGATACTGTTACCTCTCTCCCAGGATCCATGACCCGGTTTTTAGCATAAAGGACCTGGATATACAACTTCCAGTCTTCCTCTGCTATCGGGGGGGCAAAAAGGGTGTTACGGTTTCCGCACCACTCAGAGATAATAGCCCACAGTTTACTAGGGTTTCTCTTTACAGCTGCTTCCCTCAGTGCGATCCACCTGTAATGAGCTTCTTTCCTTTGGATGCCAATTTCAGCCGCGATCTTCTTCTGTTAAGTAATGATATTTTCCTGCTCATTTCCTTGGTCTTGCACTCCAACTGTCGCCTTACTAACTTATTAATCTCTCTGTTCAAATTCACAATGGGCAGCTGAGTTTTTTTTATTCCAGTTATGCTACGCTCAGGCTTACTACACGTAATAATGTGTCTCATTAATTTGGGAAAATATATTAAGGCATCCTTCCCCCAAACCTCCATGTTTCCCACAATATTTTCTAACATTGGCTGTACCGATGTAATTTTAGCTGTCGTCCAAAACATTCTCCTATTTTTCTCATTAATTCTAAGGTTTAAACCTTTTATAGACCAAGGATCTACTGCCCCTAGCTGCACTTTTAAGGTAAGTTTTAGAATCATATGGTCACTATACGGGGTATTTATTACTCTTTGAGCGATATTGTATGAGGTACAGATATAGGCCCTCATTACAACCCTGGTGGTCAGTATTAAAGTGGCGTTAATACCGCCACAGGCCGGCAATTTTGTCCCTGCCCGTTAACCACCATCAAAGACCGCCTCTTTAATACTCCGACCGCCAGGGTGGTAACGGCTGCTGGGCTGGAGACTTCGGTCTCCAGCCCGGTGTCCGTCACAATCCCACCCTCAGGATTACGACCCGGCCTACCGCCATGGTTTTCGTGCCAAACTTACTGCCACAAAAACCATGAAGGTAGGCACCACATGCCTACCTTAATGGAGGTCTCCCCGTCCCCCTCCCTCTCCCCAGAGTCCTCCCCACCATCCCCCTCCCTCACCTGCCCCCACACACCCACACGCGCAACCATGTACACACATGCACACATGCATACCCACCACCACCCACGCATGCACACATACATATCAACACACTGCAACACACACAAACATACCTTGTAACACACATGCATTCACAACACACAACACTCACAATCACTCATTCATGCAAGCACTTAACGTGACTCACACCCGCATGCACGCATTCCAAAACATACACACATACTGGACACATACACAAAACACCCCACACCCCCCTCCTGTCAGAGAACCCGACTTACCTGCTTGCAGGGGGTCCTCCTGCTGGAGACTGTCCAGGGCGCTGCTGTCACCAGCACCGGCCACCAGCAAAACACCGCCAGGCCGTATCATTGGTCATTATACGGTCAGCAGTGTTTTGCTGGTGTGGCCTTGCTGCTTTCAGCAGCGCTGCCTTACCGCCGTCCTCCACCATGACCGTCTGCAGTGTTCCGCCAGCATTCTGGCGGTATACCATCGGCAGTCATGATACGCATAGACGGCTGGTAGCTACGGCGGCGGTATGTTGACAGCCGTCACCGTGACGGTAGGCAGTAGTTACTGCCAATGTTGTAATGAGGGCCATAGTCTATAAAGGTATTACTCTTTAGGGACTTATGAGTATAGGCTGCGGGGGAGTCCGAACAGAAACGCCCATTCAGTATAATACTGCAACAGGACCTCAGACCTTTCAATAAGATTAGACCTCTTATGTCTGTCCTAATATTGGGAGGAAATAGGATAGGAGGAATATTTAGCGCTTTGTCCCTGTCTGGATCACAAAAGATGTGGAGCGAAGAATTTGAAATTTTGCAATTTAGATCCCCCATAATAATTAGGTCAACAGAATTACCTAGAGCTGAGACATGATTAAGCAACTGTTGAAGAAAAGTGTTGAATTCCTTTTCAGGGGGGACATATGCATTTACAATAATCAATGGGAATTTCCCAACTCTTTCCCTACGAACATGTACTATTTGGAAAAACATTTTAGTCACGGGGAGGCTATCAAGTTCCCAATTATATCTATTGCTTAAAAGCATAGCTATGCCCCCTTTAGCACACCCTTTTTTGAAGGGAGTGCTTTTTTACTTAAAACCGTGTAACCCAGGCATGAGAAGTCATTTAAACACCAGGTCTCTTGAATGCATATTAGGTCGACCTTCAATGAACAAATTACATTTAATTTTCCTAGATGTTTCCCTAGTCCTGCAGCATTCCAGGACACCAATGAGAAGTCAGTGTCAGTAACTTGCCTGTATCTGCTTGCCCTTCGACTGAGACCTGTTCAGGGCCCCCGCCAACCAACTCCAGTTTTCATGTTTAGGGCCAATGCCCTGCTATATGGGACCTTCCAACACCTTCACTACCCTTGCACCCTGGAATGATGAAACGTGCACAATTTCAGCAGAGGAAGAAGAACGTTTCCCCCCGGATTGACGTTACTATTTATGGAGTCCAGACCATGAATAGAGTCCTGCCCGCCAAAGAGTGTTAACTTATCCCAGACTGGAATAGCGTCTATACCCCTGAGTTGGAGTTGGGCACAGTTTTCCAAGATTAAATTCAAGGCAATTTTAGAGGAAAACAATACCTTTGCCTTACACCCCCCTATGCTGTGGTCAAGAAAGACCCTCACAATATTGCTACTCTCAATTAATTTGAGTTCCTCTATTTCCGAAAAGCACAACAGCAAAAAGGAACGATTTAAGGTTATATTAGAGTCAAATATAGTAAAAAACTCCAAGCTATCCGGTGACTCCATATGCCCAATAGCAACAGTATCTCTTCTGAATTTTTCTCCCCCATTCTGAGTAGCTAATCTTGAGAAGTTATCCATAGCTCTTGTTGGGCGGTGTCAGGCGAGGTTACATCGACTGAGTCAAATGTGGCTCTAGGGATCACCAAAGAGTGTGTCTGTCAGTAATCTCGTGAAGAACCCATATCTGGCATTTGCTGTAAAACAGGTCTCGCTTCCTCAGGCCCGCTCTGGAAGTTCCCCATTGAAGGGACCAGTTCCAGCATGTCCAAAAATTTCACCTGCTCCCTTTCCTCAAACAGAACCTTCCTTGCCTTCTTTTTAGAAATACACAGGTTCCTTTTTTCCCCCTGCCTTTTTCCCTCTTATTTTAGTTGATTTACTGGCCTTTTCCATCTCGCTTTCATTTCATTCCATCAGCTTTGTGGATAAGTGATTGTTAACGCGTCCTTCTATGTTAATTTATACACATTAGGACTCGTTTTAGGCCGATGAATGTTTTGACCCAATGGTGAGACACCGTAAGACGAGGTAACTGATCAATATGTCAAGCAATATATCAATAATGTCATCAACATATATCACCACAGTATATTTCAGTTTAGACATTTGTTCAAACTGTCGGCGCAACCATGACCTTTTAGCCATGAATAACCACACCTTATTGAAGTTTTGTGAATTTTATTTCCCTATTGATTACAATCTAATAGCAGATGTATTAATCTCAAAACCAAGAAGCAAAAGAGCATAGTCACGATATGGCAATTATAATTGGACTTAGACAATTGTGAAGATGACAAACATTAAGCCACAAATCAAATTTGTAGAATAGCATCTACGACGCAGTTCAGCATTTCACCATATCAGTCACGTTCGTCGCGTCAGTCAAGGTGAATCCTAGCCTAACCACTAATTAGCATCAGCATGTTGGACTTCACGCAAAAACAATTTAAAACATCAATTTAGAAAACATCTAACTAAGGCCACTAATCAAAAATACAGCAGTTGGTACCTAGAAAGAAAAAGCAAATAGACGAATTTCAATAGCATCAGTCATATTTACCCTCCTCGGAATAGGTCAGCATACAGGTTCAGACTTCGTCTTCAGGACATCAGTTGAATCACCGTCAGTCTATCTAGTCTAAGGGCAGGGGACACTTCCCTCATAAGGAAGAAAGTGTAATGGGGCAGCTAAGAGTGAGGATAAATTTATTAAGTTTCAAGTCACCAAACAGAGTGACCGAGTTTCTGGATGCAATCGATATCATTCCCTACCTAGGTCTCTCGAACCCTCTGTGTCATGGGTTTTTATCCACTTTTTGGCATACCTTCCTCCAAAATTCTATTGGACCGTCACTTTCCCCATTATCTGTAACCTATCAAATTATACATTAATTAATGCATTTGTCATCTTAAAATAATTTATAATATTTTGATTGGTCTTCATAATTGATGTTTTTCGTAGGTGGCACATCCGGGGTTACTTCATTCTTTGGCACACTCTTCGGGTCAAAAGGTCTCTTTTCCATGGTCGAACGTCCTTGAAAGTGTCCATATTTTGTTGCAAAGCATATAACGCTATACTAAAGCAGCTAGCATGCGAATGGGAAAAACTATCAATGTTGCAAAAACGTAGAAAAAGAACAAATGCTGGGTCATGGCCTTTTGCAAGTCAGCACACTGGAGAAACAGAAAAATATGCTTTAATATGAGAGTTGCACAGCTAATTCTTCAGCTCACGCTAACTTAAAACTTATGGATTCTAATAAAATGCGATCTTCGTACGTGTTAATGTATTCGATCAATTCATAATGCAAACAATTATTTCTTATAAATGACATTAGTATATGCGTACAATAATTCTTCCATGTTTAAAATACGTTTCAATGAATAATATTATTAATGCAGCATTGTTAAAATATATGCATTTCACATCTAGAATAAGTAATGTTTAAACTACGCTCTCTCAGTCCCTCCTCTGATGACGCTCGTCATCACAAATCTTTCTTTGATCTAGTTTTTCACCTTGCTCATGATGCGCATTTCAACATCTTGCCCTTTATGAGAACTTTCCCATATTTCATTGAACATCTTCTCTCTTTCACTTTCTTTATTTCTTTTGGTTCTTTTGGTCCAATTTCTTTTTACTTTGTCATTTATTTTACATATCCCCCATAATCCTAATAGACAAACCAAAACAATTAATAGACCCATCATAATTTTTGCAAGTACCCCATTCCAAATGTTGGTAAACCTGCTTCCCACTCAGGCAATTCCCTTTCCAAATTTCTCCCAAACACCAAGTTCTTTTAAATCCTTCAAATCTGTACTATATCTAGTAAGGTTAGTAAGCATGCTTCTAATTTTCTTACTGTTATCTGGAATAAATTAGCAACAATGACGCTCATTAAGCATTTTGCAGACCCCTTCACTCTTTGCTAAAAGGATGTCTAAAGCAAACCGATTTTGAAGAGTCATAGCTCTTTCTACAGCAAGTTCAGTATCCATCAGGAGTATGGCTCCTGTAAAGTTTGTCAGCATGTTATCCACAATAGTAGACAACTTTTGCATTTTCATAGAATTCAAGATAACCCCTACTGATGGGATTATAGCTCCAAATATATCACCAATGACAGCCGCCACTGATTCTCGTTTTTGTCTAGAATGTTGTAATTCCGACGTCTTATTTATTTGTTTTAAGTCATCAATCTGGTATATCTTTGGGAACACTATCCCCAAATAACATGTCCCATACCATCCCTTAGTGAGACGGTAATAAGCATTTAGCCCACAAATGTAATAGATTCCAGGAATCGCTGGGTCTTGTCCATTCAACATAGAGGTCCATTTGCTCTGAAACAAAAACACATGCCTACACTCACTCGTACCTACAAACAAAATGTCTTGATCAGATTTTGTTCTATATACACAGAGCCTACCTACGTGTAATGCATCTATAGCTAATTTACCTTGTGTTTTGATTGCAGTATAAGCATAATCATTTGCATAGGTGTGTTTTTCTAATCCTTTTTCTAATCTTTCTTTTAGTACTTTGCGTCTATCATCTGTGTGATCTAGAAAGCTCTTTTCTACAGGTGACAATAAGCAAGTCAAATTGTTGCGATGTGCATAAACAGTTCCAAATGTAAGTGTTGGCTCAAAGAATCCTCTAACTATCTTTATATCATGCTCTTTAGCTAATTTATTCAAAAATTCAATCACAGGCACAAAAGAAAACACAACATCTAAATTTGAATAAAAGTATTGCACATGCTCTTGATTATAGAATCTTGTTAGTAGCAAGCTGCAACTAATACCATAAGTAAGTGGGAGGCTATGATAAGTAACTCCCTCCTGTACAGATGAAGGAATTTTAGTACAAACATAACAGTCTTTTGCATCCATTGTTTCCACATATTCGTTTAATAAGCGATAGAAGACATTAGTAGAAAGCTCCCCTTTTGCATTAGTTCCCTCATGCATATGTCTTGCATCCTGCTCAAATTTCTCCCAAGGTGTTAGTTTAATGGTAGTCTCAGGTTTTGAAGTTGCGTTAATCGTTTCTTTCTTTCTCCATGGCATTCCCACAATCACTCCTACAACCATTATTGCACACACAACACCCAGTATAAGACCTAACCAACCACACACTTTACTTCCTTTGCTACTGTAAGCCATGTTTGTATAGAATCAGAATAGCAGATCAACAATCAACTTGAGGGAAAAAACGTTTTTTTTTTTTTCTTTGTATAATTACAGCGTCTTCACTCACTCCAGGACCCTTTTCGTCAATTCAGGTTAGCAGCTTGTCACAATCAGGTTTCTTTTAAGTCAAATCCGGTTATAATGTTACTTCCAGTAAGTTTCTAGAGTCCTTTTCTTTAGTTTACAAAATTTTTCAAACTTGGTCAAGTCTTCCTTGAGTTTTGTTCAGGTACCGTAATACTGGCCTGGTACTTCTCGATCGAAACAGAATGCTAGGAATTCTTGTTGCCATTCAGATGTTGTAGCATACGCCCATTCAGGACCTGTATATCTTCTGTTCGCGATTCTTTTCCTCTTTACTCGTCGTTCTCCTTGTTGTTCTCCTTCACTCAGATCATCAGCTTGTGTGGTATCACTTTCTTCTATTATGGTGTCATTTGATACCTCTTTTATTTTAAGATGCGATTTGTCTGGCCAATTATCGCCTCTATGTGTCTTTCCTCGACGCTTTCCTTCAGGACATTGGACAGCACCCTCCTCTTGTGATATGGTGTTTTCTCTTGACGGACCTACAACTGGTTCGGGAGATTCTGACACGTTTTGATTTGTATCTACAGATCCTCCTTCTCTTTCCTCTTCTGGTTCTGTGTTGGGTTCAGATTCTAACCCGTATTCGTCTACTTCTGGGAGAACTTCTCTTGGCTTAGTTCTCCTGCTGCCTCTACGGAGATAGGCACTCTGTCACCTCTCTCGAACTCATTGATAGCTTGAGGGACAAGGCTGTTCTCAGTGGGCTCTTCCGCAGTCTCAGTTCTTTCTTGACTGATCTCTGACCCTGAGACTTCTCTTCCTGAAGTTGCTGTACCGGAAACTTCAAGTTCCTCTTCAACAGGACACGTTACCCTTTTCGTGTGACTGGCATGTATCCAGTTGGGAACCCCGGCACATTTCACAGCAGTGGTGGTCGTCAATATTACTTGATACAGCCCTTTCCAGCGTGGCTCTAGACACGATTTCCTTACGTGCTTCTTGACAACCACCCAATCTCCAGTTTGCAGAGAGTGACCTGGATCGCCAATTGGTGGCAACGTGTTAGCTTCCACCTGGTGAGAAAAAGAGCGAATCACGTCAGCCAAACCTTTGCAGTAATCCAACACCATATCATCTGTAATATTCACTAGTGCATTTGCAGGTACTGCTGGTAATCTCATTGCTCTGCCCATGAGGATTTCATGGGGGGATAGTCCCGTTCTCTTGTCTGGGGTATTTCTCATAGACATCAGTACTAGAGGTAAGGCATCTGGCCACTTCATGTTTGTTGCTGCACACATTTTTGCCATTCTTGATTTCAGAGTACCATTCATCTGCTCAACTAGTCCTGATGCTTCAGGGCGATAGCTACAATGCAGCTTTTGTTCAATGTTGAGTGCGGCACACAGAAGTTTGACCACCTCATTGTCAAAGTGTCTTCCCCTATCCGATTCTATAGAAACCGGGAACCCGAACCTTGGTATCAGTTCCCTAAGTAGTAGTTTTGAAACTGTAAGACTGTCATTCCTACGTGTGGGATATGCCTCAATCCAATGACTGAAAACACACACAATCACCAACACGTACCTCAATCTCCCACAAACAGGCATTTCGATAAAATCCATTTGCATTTTGTTGAATGGACCTTCAGCTCTCCCAATGTGGCTCAAAGTTACCACAGTTCCTTTACCGGCGTTCATCTGTTGACAGATGACGCACCTGTGGCAAGTGATTTCTGCGGCATGTCTGAATTTTGGATTGAACCATTCAATCTTAAAGGACCTGATCATGGCATCTCTTCCTAGATGTGCCTGTCCATGGTATAGCCGGGCAAACTGTGACAAAAGGCTATTTGGTAGGACCAATTTTCCCTCTTCTGAAACCCATAAGTCATCAGCTCTTTGTACACATTGCATTCTCTGCCAAGAGCGTTTCTCCTCTTTGCTCGCACGACCTTGTAATGTTTTCAGCTCATCTAAGGTGTCAACTACTCGTAATGCCATATTCAACTGTGTATCATTCTCAGATTGTGGTAACAATTCCCATTGTTCTTTAAACGATATACAGTTCAATGCACAAAGTCTTGCAACTTGATCTGCATTTCCGTTTCCCAGAGACACAAAATCTTGTGACCTGATGTGAGCACTGCACTTCACCATGGCAATTTCTTGAGGTAACTGAATTGCCTGCAACAAATCTCTTATTTGTTCACCGTTTTTCACAGGGGAACCAGAAGAGGTCATGAAACCCCTCTGTGACCAAAGTTGGCCAAAGCCATGCACAATTCCGAATCCGTATCTGATGTCAGTATAGATAGTAACTTTCAAATTTATAGGTGCGTGGCATGCCTTGGTAAGGGCAATTAATTCTGCCACTTGTGCAGAGAACACTCTCTCGAGCCAGGAGGCTTCGACGATGCCAGTTATGGTACATACTGCGTAACCGGCTCTTAGTGTTCCGGCAGAGTCTCTAAGACAGAACCCATCAACGAACATAATGCAGTCATTTCCTTTCAATTGAGTGTCCTGAATATCTGGACGAGGTTTGGTGCATAACTCTGTCACCTCAAGACAATCATGCTCAAATTCTTCCCCGTCTTTGACTTCAGTGTTTTCATTAGGAAGCAAGGTTGCCGGGTTCAGCACAGTGCATCTTTTAAGGGTGACATTTGGCGACCCCAATATGATCGTTTCATATCTGGTTAGACGTGCATTTGTCATGTGCTGAGTCTTAGTTTGTGTCAAGAGAATTTCAACTGGATGTGGAGCCATTACTGTCAGTGGGTATCCCATGACTATGCCTTCGCATTGTAAAAGGCTTTGATCAACTGCTGCAACTGCCCGCAAACAACCCGGTAAGGCTGCTGCGACAGGGTCCAAAGTAGCTGAAAAATATGCTACAGGGCGATTTGCATCTCCGTGGACCTGTGTTAAGACAGACAAAGAACAAGCATCACGTTCATGACAAAACAACAGAAAAGGCTTTTCGTAGTCTGGCATTCCCAATGCTGGTGCCCTGCACATGCATTCTTTTAATTCTACGAATGACTCAAGCTCCTCTTTTGACAAAGTTATTGTGTATGGCTCATCTTTGACTTCCTTTCCTGTCAATTTTATCAATGGCTTTGAGATGATTGAGAAGTTGGGTATCCACTGGCGACAGTAGCCCACCATTCCCAAAAACATCCTAACATCTCTTTTTGTCGTTGGAGGATTCATTTGCAAAACTGCTGTTATTCTTTCCTTTGATATTCTTCTGGACCCTTTCTCGATCAAATGTCCCAAGTATTTCACTTCTTTCTGACAATATTGTAACTTCCTGGGCAACACCTTGTGCCCATTCTTTCCCAAATGATTCAGTAATGCAATAGTATCATATTTACAACTGTCTCTGGTTTTGGACGCAATTAACAAATCATCGATGTACTGCACAAGAGTTGAATTAAAAGACAGTACAAGAGGTTCCAAATCCTTCTTCAGTATCTGATTGAAAATGGATGGTGACTCTGAGAACCCTTGTGGAATTCTGCACCAACTGTACACCTTATCCAGGAATTTAAAACTGAACAAAAATTGGCTATCTTCATGGAGAGGTATCGAAAAGAAAGCTTGTGACAGGTCTATTACAGTAAACCATTCAGCATCACAGGGGACCTGGAACATTATTACCGCTGGGTTAGGTACCACAGGGCAACATTTTACCACAATTTCATTTATTTTTCGCAAGTCTTGCACAATTCAAAGTTTTCCACAGGGCTTTTTTAAACCCATAATGGGTGAGTTACATGGACTGTTCAAGACTTCTTTCAGAACTCCTTGTCTGAGAAAATCTGTAATTATTTGTGATACCTCAATGAGGACATCTTGGGTCATGTGATACTGTGACACTTGTGGGAACACTGCATTTGGTTTGATCTGGACTTTGACTGGTTCTACCCCTTTTATTAATCTGACTTCCTTCCCAGTCAAATCCCACACTTTCTCTGTCACTGTCCCTTGTAATTCAACAGGTAAGTCAATCAATGTATGCATTGGAAACAAAGTAATCAAAGGGTAATCTTCATTTGTCCCTGTTTCTTCCTCTATGAAATGACTCTCATCTCCCTCATCGTCACTGTTTGTCTGTACCTCAATTCCATCATTGGAACAGGTAATTGAACATTTTGTCTTACACAGTAAGGGCCAGATGTAGCAAACTTCCAAATTGTGACTTGCAATTTGCGAGTCCCAGTGACTCGCAAATTGCAACTCGCAATTTGGAATGCAGTACGGTGTCTCAGACACCGACTGCGACTCGCTATGGGGTTGCAATGACCCCCCTCATGAATATTCATGAGGTGGGTCGCAAATTGCGGCCCCATAGCGAGTCAAGGCACTCGCAAACATGGAGGCCTTCTGTAGTCAGCAGACCTCCGTGTTCGTGACTGCTTTAAATAAAGCAATTTTTTTTTTTTGAAGTGTAGCCCGTTTTCCTTAAAGGAAAACGAGCTGCACTTAAAAAAAAAAACGAAACCTTTAGTTTCGGTATTTTTTCAGGGCAGGGAGTGGTCCCTTGGACCACTCCCTGCCCTGAAAAAATATTTTTGGGTCCATTCACAAAGTGGAAGGGGTCCCATGGGGACCCCTTCCAATTTGCGAGTGGGTTACCATCCACTTCAAGTGGATGGTAACTGCGACTCCACGCGGTCGCAAATGGAATTGCATCCCACTGCGAGTCGCAAATAGGAAGGGAACACCCCTTCCTATTTGCGAGTCGGAAATGCATTTTGCGAGTCGGTCCCGACTCGCAAAATGCATTTCTGCATAGGAAACTCACATTTGCGACTCGCAAACGGCCATTTTTGCCGTAGTCCCTTCCTAGTAAGGATACTGGACTTGAATCGCATACAAGAAATCTATCCAGCCCTTGGAAGTTGCCAATTTCAACTTGCACCGGCTCAGTAATCGGGTTAGTCAGATACTGATTTGCTACTCCAACCACTCGTATAGTTCGCCCTGAAAGAGGTAATCTTGGGACTTCTGCACTTCGAACTGTAGATCGTGTAGCTCCTGTGTCAACCAAAAACGAAACCCTATAGCCCATTACTTTTCCTTCTACGTATGGGCCTCTTTGATCCACCTCTAGGGATGCTGCAAGCCTGCACTCTTCACTGTCTGAGCTGTCATCTGACCAATCCTCATTCATGCCATTTTCACCTCGTAATGGGAACTGTTGTACAGTGTTATTTTGACTTGTTACCTGACTTGTGACCTGCTGAGGAAGCATCACCTGTTGCTGTTCCATCGGGGCCATTGGTAATTGCATTTGCTGTCTAGGTACCATGGGAATCTGCCGCTGCACTGGTTGCATTGGTATTGACTGGAAACGTGGCATTTGCATCTGCTGCATGGGCTGTACCCCTTGCATTTGTACCAAATTATTCTGAAAATTCGGATTTTGATGTCTCATCTTTGGACCTCGTAAATTTTGTAATGTACCAACATTAGTGCTCTGCTGAACTGCACCATCCTGCACCACATTTGGACACTCCCGTTTCCAATGCCCCACGCCCCCGCACGCGTGGCATGGCGACATCTTTTTCACTCCTTGTACGTCATTTTGAATAACAACATTATTCATGTCCAAACCGCGGTTCACAAACCCTCGACCTCGGCCTCTCGACTGTGCCTGAAACACACCATTCATTTGCGGTTGCTGTTGTATCATCTGTTGAACTCCATTTCCCTGTATTCCTGCCTGTGCAGCCCTTATCTGCATCACCATCACTTTCTCTTTCAACTTTTTCTGCTTCAACTCAATTTCGTCACTACAGTATTTCCCATACTGAAGCACCTCATCAATCGGCTTTGCTTGCCAACAAATCAAATGATTCTTAATCATCTGGCTAACTTCCGGTCTCAGCCCTTCAACGAATCTGAACACAAGGTGATTCATGTCCTTCGGTTCAATTGTCTCAGTACCACTATAATGCTTGAACGCTTTCAACAATCTCTCATAATAAGCATGTATTGACTCTTTAACTTCTTGAGGGGTCCGGTCGATATTTCTGCCAATCAGTCACCTTCGGCGACACATTTTGCTTCAGAAACTCAATCACTTTATGATAATATTTCATCACCTCTTCTGAAGGTGCTTCGGTCACCTTATCTCTCGCCGGCTCCTTTGTCGGCCAATCTACCCCTCTTTTGCACTCAAGCCACAAATCCGGCGGAACAATGATCTCAAACAAAGTATTCAAATCTTCCCAGAGACACTTTGCAAGCTTCAAAAACCTATCCGTTTGTTGATACCATTCGATCGGCTTCTCTCTTAACCTAGGATAATCATTTGTAAAAGATAGAATGTCTCCTCTAGTCCATGGCACATGTACTAAAACACCACCAGCCGTCTCTCTCATAGGCAGTATTTTTACTGAATCTAGATTAGGTGAGGTCCTAGCTTGATTAGACCCTGGACTATCACTCTTCCCCTTATCTCTTTTCTTTGCCCATCTGCCTTCCCATTTCTCCAAGGCACCCCAAATTTGTGCACTCTGCAACAATTCTATCAAATGTGCTTTCATGCCAGCAGATCTCATGTGTTCAAAATCTTTTGAATCAAAATCTAATCTGTAACTCCTTTTCAAATGTTTAGTATTTCCGATATCGACATTGTATTTGTCTGCTAAGTTTGCCAATCTCTGATGTACTTTGCCTACCTCCTTAGTAATTTTTGGACACAAATATCTCAATTCTGCCTCTGTGTATGATTTCAATCTATTTACTCCCATTGTCCCTTCTACTAACTCGGCAGCTTCTGCCCCTAGTCGTACAAAGTTCAAGTATTCATCTTGTTTCTCCTTCTCAGGTTCGACTGTGGTGGCCACTGCAGTCTTTTGCGAAGTATAGGTTTTCTCTAACCATTCGTTTAACTGTTGTACTGTAAATCCCTGCAGTGAAATGTTCCCTGCATGTATCATTGGAGAATGCAAGTTATTTGTGCTCATGGTCTGGGGAGCTAAAACTCCTAATCCTGCTTGACGCATCGCTTCGAGAGGTGCCCCCACTGGACTAAGGTCCATTAAAGGTCTTGGTGGCTCATTTACTTGCTCTCCAGGGTCCATTATCTGTGGAGTTCCCATAGGCCCTCCTCTTGTCGCTTCCTGTGTCATCACTCCCTGTTCACATACCCCTGTTTTACCTTGTGCATATAACGGCACTGGGGGACCAACAGTAATAGGTAGCGATATAGCGGCAGGTGTCTGACCTGGACCCAGACTCCTTGGAGCAGCAACACCATAAGTCTGTTCCAATGTCCCCGGAACAGGTACTAATGACGGTCCCGCTACTGGGTTATATCCTGGTATCAACTGTGGGGGTTGGGACATTAACTTCGGGGTTGATTCAATCTGTATTAACTTTGGCTTTGTGTATATCGGGTCTGGCGGCACTATCAAATTTGTGGTAGTCTCAAGTACTGGAACATCAGGGTAGATTCTCTTTATCTGTGGTGGCGGTTGCAACTGTATCGGCATGTCGGGTGCAGTAGGTACACTGACACTATTCTGTATCAAAGCTGTATCGCTAGTCTGTGCTGTATCAGTAACTCCCTTTTCCTGCGTCTGGTTACCAGGATCCAAGCTAGTGCTTGGAGCGCTGTCGTTCACTGCATACGGTGGCGGACGATCATGTAACAACCTATCCATAAATTCCTCATCGTCTGAATCATCGTCCTCTTCCCAGGATCTTTTATTTTCTTTAGAATTGCCTGAGTCTTTATCAGTTTTACAGGAGGCTTTCTTTCCTTGTTTTCCCTCTTCCTGAGTTATTGCTGGAAATAACTTCAACCCATCTACAATTCCCCTTCTCCACATTTTGCTCTCGTTGTCCCACCTAGCTTCTGCATAAGATTTTTCTGCCCTTTACAGCCTTCTCTGAAACCTTTCTTGTCTATGTTTAAGAGCCATTAAGTCCCAAATCGCTAAAGCCTCATATTGTGCCGGTCTTGGAGGTGGCTGTTGTGTACTTAACATCCACCTCAGATTTTCTAGTACCTTTGGATTGAACGTCCCATGTTCTGGAAACGCTAAACACCCTTCTTTCTCTGTTAATTTGCGCCACATCCACAAACAAGGTGCGACACCTTTCTCTTCCATAACCGTATAAGCTGGAGAACCCTCAGGTGGTGTAGGTTCCCCATCCGTTACTACAATATATACATCTCCCTTTAGAGCGCTCTTGAATGCTTTGACAAAATTCATTTTTGCAATTCTCTTGATTTGTATTTAATCAAAAATGGCTTAATTCCCAGGACACTCTTCACCCGCCCTTTCTCAACCTATTTGCCTCTCACGGACGGCAGCCAATCCGTGCGCGACCCCTCTCAACATCTGACCTATCTCAGCGCGGCACCACTGACTTCACACTCACACACACACAGCAGCTGACAAAGTCTTGCGGCTTGTCCGCTCCTCACTGACCCTTACAACTCACACAAACTAATGCAATTTTATTGTGAGCATCTAAAATGACAACACAAATCTGTCGGTTTACTACAGGAAGGGTAACACATTTGCTTCAGAACTTTACGGAGATTTCACTTGAAGCCTCGGCCGCTACTCTCTCCTTGTCAGTCCCCGCATACGCAAGCAGAATTCGACCCGCAAATTCTACTCTCGACTTGTCAATGACTCCTTCTAGTGCACTTTAGAGTTTGTCAAATCTCCATCGAAGTTTTCATTCATGCGTTATGACTCAGACTCGACTTGTCAACCACGCCCGATTGACCTACTAAACCGCACAGATTACAACATAAACCACATTTATCTTCATACTCCGGAGTCTTAGACCTCAATAGGTCCGTACACAATAACCAACCACGTGGATAATTTTGAGCAACAAGTGCTACATTCACATGAAGTACGGCGACTTCCCTACTCTCATACTGTGGAGTACGCCTACTCCTGCTAAACGACACTTAATTTGACCTAAATACACACAATTTTCCACAACCACCTGCAAAATGCATAAGCTTTAGGCAAGCGCAAAGACCCTAACCACTCATACTATGGCGCCGAGAACATTCCCAACTTCATTTAGGCAGGCTCCGAGATCCCAGGAAAGCCATGGCGAGCTTAGCAACCCATCATACCTCCAAATTGCATTATCACAGAAAAACAAATTAAACAATGGATCTCCGTCTTAGGGCCCCCAAGGGCCAAACCGTCGCTCTGCTACCAGAACTGTTAACGCGTCCTTCTATGTTAATTTATACACATTAGGACTCGTTTTAGGCCGATGAATCTTTTGACCCAGTGATGAGACACCGTAAGACGAGGTAACTGATCAATATGTCAAGCAATATATCAATAATGTCATCAACATATATCACCACAATATATTTCAGTTTAGACATTTGTTAAAACTGTCAGCGCAACCATGACCTTTCAGCCATGAATAACCACACCTTATTGAAGTTTTGTGAATTTTATTTCCCTATTGATTACAATCTAATAGCAGATGTATTAATCTCAAAACCAAGAAGCAAAAGAGCATAGTCACGATATGGCAATTATAATTGGACTTAGACAATTGTGAAGATGACAAACATTAAGCCACAAATCAAATATGTAGAATAGCATATACGACGCAGTTCAGCATTTCACCATATCAGTCACGTTTGTCGCGTCAGTCAAGGTGAATCCTAGCCTAACCACTAATTAGCATCAGCATGTTGGACTTCATGCAAAAACAATTTAAAACATAAATTTAGAAAACATCTAACTAAGGCCACTAATCAAAAATACAGCAGTTGGTACCTAGAAAGAAAAAGCAAATAGACGAATTTCAATAGCATCAGTCATATTTACCCTCCTCGGAATAGGTCAGCATACAGGTTCAGACTTCGTCTTCAGGACATCAGTTGAATCACCGTCAGTCTATCTAGTCTAAGGGCAGGGGACACTTCCCTCATAAGGAAGAAAGTGTAATGGGGCAGCTAAGAGTGAGGATAAATTTATTAAGTTTCAAGTCACCAAACAGAGTGACCGAGTTTCTGGATGCAATCGATATCATTCCCTACCTAGGTCTCTCGAACCCTCTGTGTCATGGGTTTTTATCCACTTTTTGGCATACCTTCCCCCAAAATTCTATTGGACAGTCACTTTCCCCATTATCTGTAACCTATCAAATTATACATTAAGTAATGCATTTGTCATCTTAAGATAATTTATAATATTTTGATTGGTCTTCATAATTGACGTTTTTCGTAGGTGGCACATCCGGGGTTACTTCATTCTTTGGCACACTCTTCGGGTCAAAAGTTCTCTTTTCCATGGTCGAACGTCCTTGAAAGTGTCCATATTTTGTTGCAAAGCATATAACTCTATACTAAAGCAGCTAGCATGCGAATGGGAAAAACTATCAATGTTGCAAAAACGTAGAAAAAGAACAAATGCTGGGTCATGGCCTTTTGCAAGTCAGCACACTAGAGAAACTGAAAAATATGCTTTAATATGAGAGTTGCACAGCTAATTCTTCAGCTCACGCTAACTTAAAACTTATGGATTCTAATAAAATGTGATCTTCGTACGTGTTAATGTATTCGATCAATTCATAATGCAAACAATTATTTCTTATAAATGACATTAGTATATGCGTACAATAATTCTTCCATGTTTAAAATACGTTTCAATGAATAATATTATTAATGCAGCATTGTTAAAATATAAGCATTTCACATCTAGAATAAGTAATGTTTAAACTACGCTCTCTCATGATCTTTGGGAAGGAAAATTGGGAATGGAGCCGCTCGGGGATTTAAAGCGGGTTTCTTATTCTGGGCATCTTGAATCAATGATGGAATATTACATGCTGAACTCATGCTGGTAAAGAGGTTGTCCAGAGAATATACCTCACTCTCTTGAGCAACCGGATTCACCAGCGTTAAAACTGCTTTATCCAGTTATGATTTTCCAGCTTGGGTTCCTTTATTGGAGTGGGTGGACATCTTACCTATATTCGTCAAATCTCTGGCAGCTAAGGACAGCAGGTAGTTACCATTTATGTTTAATCCCAATGCTTGACATATTTCCTTTGCGGTCATCTTGACAGACTCATCAGGAGGGTGGCTCACATTTTGTTTAATAGAACCTTCAGAATGGGAACAAGAATATCTCGCGTATGATCAGAATTTTTTATGGATTTTTCAAGAAGTTCCTAAATAGACAAGAGTATTTTTTCGCGACCCTAAAAGGATTCAGAAAGGGCTATGGCCCTCATTTCAGCAATGGTGGTATAGACCACATACCGCTGTGGAGGTGGCCGCCAACATACCGCCTCTATGGCAAACAG
Source organism: Pleurodeles waltl (assembly GCF_031143425.1). Taxonomy (NCBI): domain Eukaryota; kingdom Metazoa; phylum Chordata; class Amphibia; order Caudata; family Salamandridae; genus Pleurodeles; species Pleurodeles waltl. Next base: position 1,399,419,617 of record NC_090440.1, on the reverse strand, counting down.
CCGTCTACCGGTATCATAACCGCTGAAGGTATTCCGGCAGAATGCTGGTGGAACACCGCCGACGGCCATGGCAGCGGATGGGGGACGGCGGCTCTGCTGACAGCAGCACCGCCACGCCAGCAAAACACCGCCAACCGTATCAGGACCAATGAAACGGCCTGGCGGTGTTTTGCTGGCGGACGCTGCAGCTGACAGCAGCGCTGCAGACCATCTCCAGCCAGAGGACCCGTGAAGCAGGTAAGTCGGGTTCTCCGACCAGAGAGGGGTGTACCGGGTGTTGTGTGTATGTGGGGGGTGTTGTGTGTATGTATTGGTATGCGTGCATGTGGGTGTGAGTCGAGTAGGAGGCATGCGTGAATGACTGATTGTCAATGTTGTGTGTTGTGAATGCAAGTGTGTGACAAGGAATGTTGGTGTGTGTTGCAGTGTGTGGGTATGTATGTGTGCATACATGGGTGGTGGTGGGTATGCGTCTGTGCATGTGTAGATATGGGTGCCCATATGGGTGTGTATATATGTGGGAGGGGAGGGGGAGTGTGGGGGAGAACTCTGTGGAGGAGGAGGGGGAGGGGGCGGGGGAGACCCCTTTCAGCACCAGAGAAGGAATTCCCTGCCACTGATAGTGCCTACTGCCATGGTTTTCGTGGCAGTAACTTTGGCATGAAAACCGTGGTGGTAGGCCGGGTCATGATCCCGAGGGTGGGATTGTGGTGGCTGCCAGGCTGGAGACTGAAGGGTCCAAATCCCTTTTTTTTTTAACTCCCGCCTGTTTGGAGGTATTACCGCCGCTTTAACAGCGACCGCCAGGGTTGTAATGAGGGCCTATATGTTGATCCAGACGGCAATTGGAAGAGGTCCCTGCATAGACCAAATCCGGTATTTCTGAAGACCTTATATCTGACAGGAAGTGGTCCGAGGGAGTACTACTGAAAAGTTTTCACATAGGGGAACCAGTATTAGATTGCGCTACTACGGGCATTATTGGGATGGATGAAGGGACAATTCTGGAGCCGGGCGCTTCATCCGGGTCAATGTCTGGCTGAGTAAAATCCACAATATCGGCTTGATTGGCCCTGCTCAGGTGGGAAGAAGGAAACAACAACTGAGCCCCCCGTCACTAGTACCCTCATTCGTTTTGTAATTTAAGTTATTACCCAGGGTGGAACCTTGAACAGCACTATTGTTGGTCACGAGAGGATTTCCCACCTTGACCGCCAATTTATACCAAGGGTCCTTTTGGAGGAATGGAAAAATAGAGTTCCAACTTTTTACATTCAAATGCTGGACGCCTTTATTTTTTAAAGGGTTCGATTTGTTTTTTTTACAGGCTCAACTAATAAATTACCTTCTGCTTCTTATTCATTTAAAAGTAATTTTGATTAATTCCAATCCTTTTACCCCTTTCCTACTTTAATCTACTTTATTCCTGAGACCACGCTCCAGGCAGATCAATTTTTCTATCAAGAACATTGTTTAGTGATCCAACAGGACTTAGGGCCAGATGTAGGAACAAAAAAATTTGCGAGTCGGGAAAAGCGATTCCTTGCGAATAGCTATTTCCGACTCGCAAAACAAGATGCACGTAAAAATTGCTATACCAAATAGCGATTCGGTGTGGAGTTGCACCGCAATTTGCGACCTCGCAATTTGCAAAATCGCTATTTGCGAGTTTGCAATTTGCGAGGTCACAAATTGCACAAGGGTGTGGTCCGGAGTCGCAAATTGCGACTGACTCGCAGATTGCACGCAGGTGCAAATAAAATAGTGAAAAACCCACTTCCTAGTTCAGAGTGATGACATCAGAACCAGGCAGTACCCCCATGGAACAGGGAGGAGCCTACCCAGTTCAAACTGCAGAGTCATACCCAGCTGAGAGGAGCTACTTCAACAATGGCATCTCAGGACAAGGTGACACCCAGTGCTGGCAGGAAAAGAAAACTGAAGCTTTCAGAGAAGGAGGTGGAGGTGCTAACAGAGGAGTGCTGCCTGCACCCTGATGTATTGTTTGGAAAGGCAGCAATGAGTGGCCCTGACACCCAAAAGAAAAAAATCTGGCAGGACATCCTCACCAGGAAAAATGCCATTGGAGTCAGCCACCGCACAATAGATGAGGTCCCCAAAAGGTGGTACGACCTCTGGTCTAGGACCAAGGAAAGGGTGGCTGAGCGTATGAGGGAGATGTATGGCAAGGGAGGAGGCCCATCTATAGTACCACCCCCTACAGCCATAGAAACCATGGTGGAGACCACTCTGGAGCGGGAGGCAGTACTTGGAATTGGAGACCTTGACAGTTCAGCTCCAGGAACATCCAAAAGTAAGTACCAAAATTTACTTATTTACACCACTCTATGCACAATGCACACAACCACAGTACATATAAGCATGCACCTTCAGATTAGCTCAATTCCTATATTGCAACCTATAGAACAGTGCATTATGGGCAATGTAGTACAGTAGTCCAAATATTGAGAACTTTTTATTCTGAGGCATCAAACATATGTGAGGCACTGACAGTGTATCCCCTGTGTCCCACAAGGGCCCACCAACAGTGCTACTGTGCAGGGAGATGAACCAGCCACACACAAGACGAGGCAGCCACAGAAACTGCTGGGGAGTGCATGACAACACCACCCGTCCAACATGCAGCAGAGGACATGGATGAGCCTGATCTGGGTTTGGAGGTAGCCAACATGACACTGGGGCCAAAGATGAGGGAGAGTCGACCACATAGGTCAGCTGGCTCTGTGCGGAGACGGCAACGCCAAATGCAGTCAGTGAGTGAGGAGGATGTCACTGACGAACAATTGTTGGGACTGGAGGAATCCTTACTGCAAAATCACCGGCTGCAAAACAGACACATGCGGGTGATGAATCGGAACCTGAACAGACTGCAGCACACACTCTCCCAGGGTTTTTCCAATGTGGACAACCAGTTCATTGCTATGAACACAAACATGGCAAACCTTACCAGTTCCATAAACAACTTGGTCAGGGAAATGGTGGCAGATAGGGCACATGAAAGGTGTAGGGAGCGCAACACTGCTGCCCGTTTGGACAGACTAAGACCCTCATTACAACCCTGGCGGTAAATCCCGCTGCAAAAACAAACAAGTGATGCTGAACATTGTCAAACATTCACCCCAAGTACAGTGATCTGGGCCTAAATCCATTGTTTTTTTGCTGCCCATGCCATTCCAGTTTGGACCCAGCCATATGCAAATCAGTCTTGACCCTGTTCCCCATGGGAACAGTCCAGCCCAAACTGCTAGGCCAGGTCTTCCCTGGACTGGAAACAAGCATCCTGGGACCGGTTTCGGGGTTTCACCCCTCATCAGCCAGGCTAGCTTGAATCCAGTGGCATGGGAAGCACAGGACCCACGTTTGGGCATACCCTTCCCACTTAGGGCGACAAATGCAAAAACAACAAGTGATGGACGGAATGCTGAACATTGTCAAACATTCACCCCCAGTACAGTGATCTGGGCCTAAATCCATCATTTTTTTGCTGCCCATGCCATTCCAGTTTGGACCCAGCCATATGCAAATCAGTCTTGACCCTGTTCCCTATGGGAACAGTCCAGCCCGAACTGCTAGGCCAGGTCTTCCCTGGACTGGAAACAAGCATCCTGGGACCGGTTTCGGGGTTTCACCCCTCATCAGCCAGGCTAGCTTGAATCCAGTGGCATGGGAAGCACAGGACCCACGTCTGGGCATACCCTTCCCACTTAGGCCGTGCAGAAGACCACCAACATACCGCTATGGCCGTGGAATTCCGCTACAGGTAGTACGACCCACAGTTCGAAAATACACCACAATACAGACACCCACACAAGTCCGCCACACCAAAGGTCAGTGATAAACTGGCGATAACAAAACTGACACCGTCACGCCAACAAGAATACGCACACAATATCACGACCCACGAATCAACGCGGTAATCCATTGGTGGTGCACACCGCCGCGCTCAAAATACACACACATATACAAAACACAACCACATTGGACAAATCGAAGTACACACACCTGACACACATACACACACCACACCCACACACCCAATCCTATATAAAGCACACGCCCACATCACCCACAAACCCTTACTACCAGAAATTTGAAAGCAGGCCAGAGAGAGACACTACCTAAAACAACACCAGCATCCACAGACACAAAACACCATCACTTACACAAGATCCACGCACCTCAAACAACACACAACAACACATCCCCTCACACATCACAACACACACCATCTCCCACATCACCCACACCACATCATGGCACCTCAACGACACGCCAGGTTCTCTGAGGAGGAGCTCAGGGTCATGGTGGAGGAAATCGTCCGGGTAGAGCCACAGCTATTCGGATCACAGGTGCAGCAGACATCCATTGCAAGGAAGATGGTGTTATGGCACAGAACTGTCGACAGAGTAAACGCAGTGGGACAGCATCCAAGAACACGGGATGACATCAGGAAGAGGTGGAATGACCTACGGGGGAAGGTGCGTTCCGTGGTCTCCAGACACCAGATTGCTGTACAGAGGACTGGCGGTGGACCCCCACCTCCTCCCCCACAAGTAACAACATGGGAGGAGCAAGTCTTGGCAATACTGCATCCTGCGGGCCTCACAGGAGTAGCAGGAGGACTGGACTCTGGTAAGGCAAATCTTTACTACTTTATCACCCACCCTACCTGCATGCCATCACATACCCCACCCTTACCCTCACACCCATCACCCCAACAACCCACAGATACCCCACCAACACAACCCACACATCCCAAAAATAAGCCCTGCATGTAACACCAATGCATGGACACACATCACCAAAGCATGTCCACTACAAATACCCACACAGACCCCAAACCAACTATCACAAAAGGACCAAGCCAAGAATGCAAGCACTGGAGTACAGGGTCACTCACCCATTGCACACGATGGCACACACAGATGCAATAATCATGACTTTACACCCCTACAGGACCCCTACCCCACGTCACCGGACAGGAGGTGCCAGACATATCCAGTACCCCCACAGAAAAGACCCACAGTGATGACAGCAGCTTTGCACAACTGGATCAAGATGACCAGCCCGGCCCATCAGGGACCTCGGGACAGTCAGTTCCCCTGACACTGTCACAAGCCACCACAGAGCCTCCCCCTCAGGAAACACCAGCCCAGCACCCACCCAGAGGGCCCATCCCTCTGTCCCCAGGACATGTCAATCAGCAGTGAGTCCACCTCTACAGGGAACCCAGGCAACCCCACTAACACAGGACGATCAGGGACCTGGGGGCAGTCGCACGGTTCAGGGGACAGAGGCACAGGACAACAGGGAAGCTGGGAGGACTGCTGTGCGACAGGGGGAGGACAGGCCCAGGGGACACACTCTCCTCGAGGCAGTTTCCAACATCATGGGAGCGTACCATCATTCCCAGGAGACAATGTCAACGGTACTGGCCAAGTTTCAGGAGATCCAGCGGCTGCAGGAGGAACACTACCTTGGGATCAGGGAGGACTTGAAGTCCATTAACAACAGCCTGGTCACCATTGCAGGGGTGCTGCAAGACCTTGTCAACACCAGGAGGGACACATTGGCACAACAAGGGGCCCCTGACAGCCCTCCACCTCTGCCGGCGCTAGTGGACAGGAGGCACCGCCACAGGGACATGACACCAGCACCCCACCCCCTGCAGATGGAGAACCACCCCGCAAACGGTCCCTGAGATCCAGGAACAAGACAGAGAATATTGCCAAGACCCCGCCAGGAAATGAGACCCCCCTGAATGTCACCCTTCTGTCCCACTTTGTCACCCTATCCATCCTTCAACATTGAAAGGAACCACTTGCCAGGAAATGGAGTACTGACAGGACCTGCACTAGAGGGGGTATCCCTGTGGGATGGCGGATAGCTGACATCAGGTCAACTGGGCACACTGTTCCTGGATTGTTGCGGGGTCAATTCTGTATGTGACTATTATGTGTCTCTCTTCCATTGTCAACAGGTCCACCAGCGGTCTGTACACCGGAGGATGCCGCCATCTCATCACCTGCCCCAGCAGACGTGCCCTATGGAGGAGAACAGCGAGCAGAGAGTCAGCCAACACTGAGGTATCTCAAAATTTCATTTGCACACATTTATTAATCCGCAATGTGCCTGTAACTGTGTGTATTCCAGGCCAACATAGGTGTGACACAGTTGTTATTAATGCCATGTGGTCCCCTTAAATGGCGGCTGCCTGACCTGTAAGGTTGGACAAGGGTATATGAGGTAACTGAGCTGGTGTTGCACACCATCGCGGTGGGCGGTCGAAGACCGCAGCGCAATTCTGCATTGGTTAACATTGGGCCCTATGGGCCTGTGGAGCCAATGATGATGAACGACGGCGGTGATGGTACACACCACCGCAGACGTGACTGCCATTTTCTGTCTGTTCACTCACTTGATACCTGACCTTCAACAGGAGAGGACCTACACTGCAGGTGCTGCTGTGACCTGTGTCTGGAAGCGACGATGGCTCATGTGTCTGGGGAAAGGGCCCCTGCCTTCACTTCGGAGGAGTTGGAGAAACTAGTGGATGGGGTCCTCCCGCAGTACATGCAACTGTACGGTCCTCCAGACAAACAGGTGAGTACACTGTAAGCATGCTGAATGGGCAATGCCTGCTTTGAGTGGTGTGGCTGGAAGATACATGGGGGGTTGAGGCCTACATGTGCGGATGGGGAGTTTGTGTGCGTCCTGGCATTGGTGGGAACTGGTGGGCAATGAGTATGACGGTCCGGACGGGTGAGTAATGTCCTTTCCCCCTGTACCATTCCTCTAGGTCAGCGCCCACCAGAGAAGAAGGCTATTTGGCGTGCCATCGGCAAGGACGTTCAGACCCTGGGGGTCTACCACAGACGGAGCACCCACTGCCGTAAAAGATTGGAGGAACTGAGCCGCTGGAGCAAGAAGACGGTGGAGGCCCAGCTGGGGATGGTCTCCCAACGTTGGAGGGGTGTCCGTCGCACCATAACCCCCCTGATGTCCCAGATCCTGGCGGTGGCCTATCCAGAGTTGGATGGCCGCTTGGAGGGGGTGAGTACACTTTCATTCAGCTGACTTTGCGCGCATTACGAGGTGTCTGGGTGGGAAAGGTGGGCAGTGGGTTCCCCTAGGCCAGGGCGATCTTGGTAGGCAAGGTCCCTTGTGAGGCAGGCTATGTGGCACCCCAACCCCACCAGTGGTTAGAGCCATCTACACCTAGTCAGGCTCCTGTGACTTCCAGGTGTGCAGCAATTGGGCTTAGGCCTCGTACCCCATGGGCATGTGATAAATCTAGGAACTATAAGTGCATGGCGTATTGCAGAGGGCTGCTCACTTTCTGATGTGTCCTCCAACGATAGTGGTGTTGCATGCACTGAACATGTCCTTCTTCTATCTTCCCCCCCCTTTTTGTGGTCTCCCTGTTCTTGTGTGCATTAGCATCATCAGGTGGAGGAGCATTGGCACTGGAGCAGGAGGGAGCTGCATCCCACTTGGCCCTGGAGGGTGAACCAACGGAGTCTGAAGGCACCAGTGCAGTGGAGGGCGAGGGGAGCTCCACGGCGGGGACAGGAGCAGAGACCAGCGACAGCGACTCCTACTCTGATGGGAGCTCCCTTGCGGTGGCGGGCTCCTCTGTGCCCTCCGCATCAACAGGTACACCCGCCACCCCCCCACCAGCACTACCCTCCCAGCAGCCCCTCAGCGTCTGTCCCATGCCCGCTCACCCAGGAGGGTGGGCATCTCCTTCGCCCCAGGCACATCAGGCCCTGCCCTAGTTAGCCCTGCTGCCCTCAGGGAGGAGGCTATTGACCTCCTGAGATCCCTCACTGTTGGGCAGTCTACGATTCTGAATGCCTTCCAGGTTGTTGAGAGGCATTTGCAACAAACAAATACATACCTGGAGGGCATACATTCTGGCCAGGCAGCCCAACACAGAGCAGTTCAGGCCCTGGCCTCAGCACTGATGGCAGCCATTGTCCCTGTGTCCAGCCTCCCCCCTCCAACCTCCTCCACCCAGACCCAATCCTCTGTACCTCAGCCTATCCCAAGTACACCATCAGACCAGCATGCACACACATCAACACACAAGAGTGGCTCAGGCAAACATCAGCACCACACATCCCACAGGCACTCACACAAGCACCATACCCATGCACACATACCAACATCCACTTCCTCCACTGTGTCCCCCTCCTCCACATCTCCCTCCTCCCTCCCAGTCTCGTCTCCACTCACACCTGCATGACTACATCCTCAGCTACTACCTCCATCACCAGCAAGCCCATCACCACACACCGCTCACGTGCACTCACCACCCCACTACCATTCACACATCCCCAGTGTCCTCTACCAGTGTGTCTGTGAGCACTCCTCCCAAAGTACACAAACGCAGGCACACACCCACCCAACAGCCATCCACCTCACAACAGCCTCCAGCCCATGCACCTTCACCCAAATTCAGCAGACGTACACCTCCTACAACCAGTACCTCTTCCTCCACTCCCAAACCCCCTCCATCTACCCATCCCAGTGTGTCTAAAAAACTTTTACTGGCAAACCTTGACCACTTCCCTTCACCTCCCCCCGTCCTTCCCCTAGGGCCAGACTTTCCAGGTCCCAGCCCAGCACCTCAGCCACCACAGCCCCAGACACAGTGGTGCCAGCAACTGTGGGGTCATGGAGTGCGCCAACCATCAGGGTGTGCCACGTAGAGAGGGCAAGGACATTACGCCACCTGCCAAGGTGAAAAAGATGCCCACATCCCAGAGGGAGAAGCTGAAAACACCAGCCACCAAGGGGTCAGCGAAAACGAAAGGGGATAGTGGCAAGACAATTGCGCCACCATCATAGGTGGGGAAGGGCCAAAAACAGAAGGGCAGGTTAGGGGAGGGCATGGTGGCACAGACTGAGGGACCAGTGTCACACCTTCTGTCCACGTCCACGCCAATCTGTACGGCGGCAAACACTGCCACCTGCACCGCCACCTGCACCGCCTCTGCCATGTCTACAGCCACTGCGACAGTTCCCAGACTCTTCCCCGGTGGGCAGCCATCCGAGGCTAAAGGAGACATCCTGCTTTCTCCCTCAGCAGGTGCTGACAAATGCCCGCCACCACAGACCCCGCCGCCTGCACCGCCCCCACAGACCCCGCCGCCAGCACCGCCGCCATAGACCCCGCCGCCAGCACCGCTGCCACAGACTCCGCAGCCAGCACCGCCGTCACAGACCCCGCAGCCAGCACCGCTGCCACAGACCACGCCATCAGCACTACCAGGACAGACACAACCGCCAGCACCGCCACGACAGACACAGCCGCAAGCAGCGGCCCCGTGACGTCCTCGGACAGTGACACCACCGCTGACATGCCTACCATCCCAATTGATCAGTCATCCGAGGCTGGTGGTGAGTTCCAGGACCCTGGCCAACTTCCATGAAGCACTACTGTCATCACTGTTGTCACCTGCAGGCAGAATGCGAAGCCGCAGCAGTGTAGGGTATGTCGCTGCCTCCATGGCGTATCATGCTACCTGTATCTCTGAAATCTCGTGGCACAGACACCCAGGTGAGGGACCTGTACTGGCCACATTGCACGTGGAGCACACTGGGCACCAGGCCCCCTCCAGAACCAGTGGAGATTGACATCCACTACCTCAGTCCTTGGCAGGATAAAGCACACTGGGCACCAGGTCCCCTCCAGAACCAGTGGAGATTGACATCCACTACCTCAGTCCTTGCCAGGATGAAGCACTCTGGGCACAAAGCCCCCTCCAGAACCAGTGGCAATTGATATCCACTACCTCAGTCCTTGGCAGGATGAAGCACACTGGGCACCAGGCCACCTCCAGAACCAGTGGAGAGATACATCCACTTGAGAGACTGTGGCTTTGCACTCCCCAGGATAAAGCAGTGGGCAAACCACCCACTGGAGAGACTGTGGCTTTGCACTCCCCAGGATAAAGCAGTGGGCAAATCACCCATTGGAGAGACTTGAGAGACTGTGGCTTTGCACTCCCCAGGATAAAGCAGTGGGCAAACCGCCCACTGGAGAGACTTGAGAGACTGTGGCTTTGCACTCCCCAGGATACGTCAATCAGCATGGAGCCCCTTCGTGCAGCAGTGGCGTCGTGCGTTCATCTGGCTGAGGTGCCCCCCACCCCCTCGCCCTGAGATGCCTGTTTCATTTCGATCTGATGCCCCTCCAGTGTTCTCTCCGTTTTCAGTCAGGTATCATGTGTGGGCTTCGCCCATGCATTTTGGTCCCAGTGGTCCACAGACAATGATTGGTGCACTATCCGGCTTGTGTAGTTGGTGTACATAATTGTGTTTACTGGATTTTGAACTTTGATAATGAGATTTCACGTGATTACATTTGTTCAAATCAATTCCTTTTGTCCTTGCGTTCTTCCAGGGTGGCGTATGTGTACGGTTGCTGCATGTATCTGTGTGTATGGTGTTGTGGGTGGAGGTGGGGGTGGGGGTGGGGGTGTTGCTTGTTGCGTGTGTGTGTCACTCTCTTTTCCCTCCCCCCTCCCCTGTGTTGTAGGTGCAGTACTCACCCTGGTTGTCGCCGCCGTCGTTGGTGCTCCTGATAGAAGAGAAGGAAGACCAGCATCGGTAGTATCTGCAATTCGGACCCCATTGCGTCCTGGTTCCTCGTGGGGTGTGGAGAGGTGGGTGTTTTCCCTTCTGTGTACTGTTTCCACCGTGTTTTTGTTCACGTTGGTTCCACCCCTGAAAAGGTGGCGGATAGGCATCCTGTGATAGGGTGGGCGGTACATTGTCTTCCGCCTGTCTGTTGGAGTGTTAAAGTGGACGTTTATGTTGGCGGTTTCTGCCATGGTCATGATTCAATTTTTTTTCTGCCGGCCTGTTTGTGGTATTACCGCAGCTTTTACACCAACCGCCAGGGTTGTAATGAGGGCCCAAGTGTTTCAATTGGGCACCTTGCAACCACAATAACCTGCCTGTCAAGGTGCACAGTGAAGCTGCAGGTTGAACTTGGCCATTTTGCAGGTGATGTGGCAAGAGGACTTGGGCGCATCAGCCATGCAGTGGACCTGCTAGAGACCAGCCAGGATGCAAGGGGCATTGGCGATACCACTCAGGATCGCGAGGAGATCTCCAGTGTCAGCAGTGTGTCTGCCACTGATGCACGAATCCTGTGGAGTAGCAGTGCCCGGCAAGGATCAGGGGACCAACCTGGATTGAGCCATGGTGGCCAAAGTCGCAGGAGGCTGTGAGCTACCAATCTGTGTTGTGACTGAGGCACACGAACTAAATGTGTCAGACTTTACTTTTTGCTTTCTTATTGCAGTTTATTTGACTATATTTTCATCATTATATTCCTGAAATCAAAGGGATAATTTGTTGTACTACACAATTGGGCTATGTGTGTCTTACATTAGTGAGTGTTGTCACGGTTGCCACGTACCCGCCAAAGTAGTGGGTTGCAATGTGGTTCCGTCTCTGTCTGCCCTCCATTGCGATGCTTCCATCCCCAGGCTGTCGATGTGGTAGCTCTGGCTCCTCATCCTCTGAATCTGTGTTGTCAGGGGTGAGATATAGCCCACGTCTGGTGGCAATGTTGTGTAGGATGGCACAATTAGCAACGATCTTGCATGCAGTTTCTGGGGCATACTGGCGTGCCCCTCCACTTTTGTGCAGGCATCGGAATAGTGACTTCAACAAGCCGAACGCCCTCTCTATGACAGATCTGGTCCGCCGATGTCCTATGTTCTATCACCTCTCATTCTGATTGCCAGGTGTTAGGTATGCGGTGAGTACCCATGGTCTCAGGGCATATGCACTGTCACCTGTGTGACAAAAGAGGCAAAATTAGCAGGGCATCACAGGGTTACGCAGTAACATGTATTTAAGGCATCAGAGTGTACTCGACAGTGCCTAATAAATATCCTTCGCCAGACTCCCCACGTTCTAGGCGTTGGTGTATCCCACTGAGCCTGAATATGTATGCATCATGTGTACTCCCTGGATATTTAGCCACAATGACAGTAATGACATTATGGGTATCACATACCACCTGGATGTTTAGTGAGTGGGTACATTTCCTATTGCGGAACACATATTCCAGATTTGCAGGTGGGCAAATTGTATATATGTCCCCCCCACACACCCTATAGCATGGGGGAAGTTGGCAATTCTGTAGAAGTCCAACTTGGTGCTGTTAATTTCCGCCTCATTCCTGGGAAGGTATTTATATCTGGACATGTGTGCGAGTATGGCATCTAGGAAACGTTTGAAGAATCTTGAGAGGGCACTTTGGGATACCCCACCTGCCACTGCAATCACCCCCTGATAGCTACCCGAGGCCAAGAGGTGCAGTGAGCATAGCACTTGCACATGTGTGGGGATGGCGTAGCCGCGCATTGTCTGGCATTCAAGCTGAGCTTTCAGCAGTTCAATGATCTCTAGGAAAACTGAGCTGCTCAGTCTGTATTTATCATAAATCTCATCATCAGTTTGTTGAAATAGTGTCTGCCTGGTTCTGTATATCCTCTCCTGTCTCTGCCTCCTCCTCCTCTGCTGGGCAGCCTGGACTTTCCTCCTCTATGCAATCATGTATAGTGCAGCCATTGTGAGAAAGACAGATGCCTACTGGGTCTCTTTTTATACTTTGGTTCTGGTTACCACCTGTTCGGAATCAGTGCTAATCTGGGTGTGCAAAACGGGCTTTTTGCGACTAGTTGCAATTTGCGACTGGCTTGTGCATTGGGTTTGCGACTTGCAATTTGCGACTTCGTAATTGCGAGTTGCAAAATCAGGTCGCAATTTTTGCGAGTCGGTAATGGGTCGCATTGCTATTTGGAACTCCGAAATGGCATTGGTGTATGAGGCTGGCCTGGCTTATAGTGGGTACCTTGTGGTACTTACACCTTGTGCCAGGTCCATTTATCCCTTATTAGTAGATTAGTAGTGTTCTAGCAGCTTAGGCTGATAGAGGTAGCTATAGCAGAGCAGCTTAGGCTGAACTAGGAGACATGCAAAGCTCCTACTTTCCCACTTATATCACTTAGCACTATATCATAAGAAAACACAATACTCAGAGATACTAAAAATAAAGGTACTTTATTTTAGTGAATATATGCCAAAAGCATCTCAGAGGATGAACTCCTTTAGGAGGTAAGTAATTAACACAAAATATACACACACAATTCAAAATCAGGTAAGAAACAGTTAGAAAAGTAGTGCAAACACTGTAGGACACAATAGAATGCAATAGGAGACAATAGACCTAGGGGCAACACAAACCATGTACTCCAAAAGTGGAATGCGAAACACAAATGGACCCCAGGCCTAGTGTAGTGTGTAGAGGGTCGCTGAGAGTTTAAGAAAACACTAAGGGTGTCCAAGATACCCCACCCCAAGACCCTGAAAAGTAGGAGTAAAGTTACCCTACTAACCCAGAAGGACAGTAAAGTCGAGATAGGGGATTCTGCAAGGACAACAACGGACTGCAAAGCACTAAAGACGGATTCCTGGACCTGAGGACCTGTAAAGGAAGGGGACCAAGTCCAAGAGTCACGCAAGTGTCCAGGGGGGGCAGGAGCCCACTAAACCCCGGATGAAGGTGCAAAAGGGCTGCCTCTGGGTGGAAGAAGCCGAAGATTCTGCAACAACAGAAGGTAACAGGAACTTCTCCTTTGGTCAGAAGATGTCCCATGGCGTGCTGGAGGATGCAGAGTTGTTTCCACGCAGAAAGACCGCAAACAAGCCTTGCTAGCTGCAAGAGTCTCAATTGAAGGTTTTGGGTGCTGCCAGGGCCCAGGAAGGACCAGGATGTCGCCCCTTGGAGGAGGAGACAGAGGGGGCACTCAGCCACACAGAGAGCCCACGCAGAAGCAGGCAGCACCAGCAGAAGCACCTGAACAGGCATTCAGAAGATCTGAGCATGACGGTTGACTCAGCACAACAAAAGAGAGTCCCACGAAGTCGGAGTCCAACTCAGCAAGTTGGGCAATACAGGCGAGAGTGCTGGGGACCTGGGATAGACTGTGCACGAAGGAAGTCTTGCAAAAGTGCACAGAAGCCCGAGCAGCTGCAGTTCACGCAGTACACAGGATTACTGTCTGGCATGGGGAGGCAAGGATTTACCTCCACCAAATTTGGACAGAAGGGCCACTGTCGGGGACACTTGGACCCACTTGGATCTAGCTCCTGAGTTCCAGGGACCAGGCTCCTCAAGATGAGAGGGGGACCCAGAGGACCGGTGATGCAGAAGTTTAGTGCCTGCGTTGGCAGGGGAAGATTCCGTCGACCCACAGGAGATTTCTTCTTGGCTTCCAGTGCAGGTTGAAGGCAGACAGCCATCAGAGCATGCACCACCAGGAAACAGTTGAGAAAGCCGGCAGGATGAGGTGCTACAATGTTGCTGGTAGTCTTCTTGCTACTTTGTTGCGGTTTTGAAGGCGTCCTGGAGCAGTCAGCGGTCGATCCTTGGCAGAAGTCAAAGAGAGAAGTGCAGAGGAACTCTGGTGAGCTTTTGCATTCGTTATCTGGTGAGATACCCACAGGGGAGACCCTAAATAGCCCTCACAGGAGCATTGGCTACAGAGAAAGGTAAGCACCTATCAGGAGGGGTCTCTGATGTCACTTGCTGGCACTGACCACTCAGAGCTGTCCATTGTGCCCTCACACCTCTGCATCCAAGATGGCAGAGGTCTGGGACACACTGGAGGAGCTCCGAGCACCTCCCCTTGGGAGGTGCTGTCAGGGGAGTGGTCACTCTCCTTTCCTTTGTCCAGTTTTGTGCCAGAGCAGTGCCGGGGGATCCCTAAACTGATGTAGACTGGCTTATGAAAGGAGGGCACCATCTGTGCCCTTCAAAGCATTTCCAGAGGCCAGGAGAGGCTACTTCTCCCAGGCCCTTCACACCTATTTCCAAAGAGAGAGTGTGTAACACCCTCTCTCAGAGGAAATTCTTTGTTCTGCCTTCCTGGGACTGGGCTGCCCAGGCCCCAGGGGGGCAGAAACTTGTTTGAGGGTTGGCAGCAGCGTTAGCTGCAGAGAAAACCCAGGAAAGCTAGTTTGGCAGTACACTTGCTCTATGCTGGTGCCCCCGGGATGCATGGAATTGTCCCCCCAATACCAGAATGGTATTGGGGGACAATTCCATGATCCTAGACATGTTACATGGCCATGTTCGGAGTTACCATTGTGACGCTACATATAGGTATTGACCTATATGTAGTGCACATGTGTAATAGTGTCCTCACGCTCACAATGTCTGGGGAAATTGCCCTGAACAATGTGGGGGCACCTTGGCACCTTGGCTAGTGCCAGGGTGCCCTCACACTAAGTAACTTTGCACCTAACCTTCACTAAGTGAGGGTTAGACATATAGTTGACTTATAGGTTACTTAAGTGCAGTGTAAAATGGCTGTGAAATAATGTGAACGTTATTTCACTCAGGCTGCAGTGGCAGTCCTGTGTAAGAATTGTCTGAGCTCCCTATGGGTGGCAAAAGAAATGCTGCAGCCCATAGGGATCTCCTGGAACCCCAATACCCTGGGTACCTAAGTACCATATACTAGGGAATTATAAGGGTGTTCCAGTGTGCCAATTAGAATTGGTAAAATTAGTCACCAACCTGAAGTGACAATTTTAAAAGCAGAGAGAGCATAAACACTGAGGTTCTGGTTAGCAGGGACTCAGTGATAGTGTTAGGCACCACACAGGGAACACATACAGGGCACACTTTATGAGCACTGGGATCCTGGCTAGCAGGATCCCAGTGACACAGGCAAAAACAAACATACATACAGTAAAAATGGGGGAACATGCCAGGCAAGATGGTACTTTCCTACAGAAACTACCGTCTATCGCCATGCCGACAGCCGCCAACACACCTCCGCCGTGGCCACCAGCCGTCTACGCGTATCATGGCTGCTGATGGTATACTTCCAGAATACTGGCGGAACACCGCCGACGGTCATGGCGGCGGACGGCGGTAAGGCGGCGCTGCTGACAGCAGCACCGCCACGCCAGCAAAACACCGCCGACCGTGTCATGTCCAATGACACGGCCCAGCGATGTTTTGCTGGCGGACGCTGCTACTGACAGCAGCGCCGCGGACCATCTCCAGCCGGATGACCCCCTGCAAGCAGGTAAGTCGGGTTCTTCGACAGGAGATGGGAGTGGGGGTTGTTGGGTGTATGTGTGGGGTGTGTGTGTATGTTTTGGAATGCATGCATGCGGGTGTGAGTCACATTGAATGAGTGCGTGAATGAGTGATTGTGAGTGTTGTGTGTTGTGAATGCATGTGTGTGACAAGGTATGTTGGTGTGTGTTGCGGTGTGTTGATAGGTATGTGTGTATGCGTGGGTGGTGGTGGATATGCGTGTGTGCATGTGTGTATATGGGTGCGGGTGTGTATATGTGCGGGGGTAGGACAGGGAGAGGGGGAGGACTTAGGTAGGGGGACGGGGGAGACAAATATTATCTATGGTGTCAACAGATGAATACCAAGATGCCCTGTTTTCGGATCTTCAAATCAATAGTGCAATGTAATGTTGCACCACCGTCCTTTGCTTCCATATGTCAACACATTCCAAATACTAGTGCATTTGACAGTCACCAGGTCATGCAATGGATTAAATTGTCACTCGTGTGTCTCAAGCATGATGACACCTTCTCATAGCTGCACTGAAGTGATGCAAATGCTCAGATAATTCATAGTCTTTAGAATCCAAGATGTCCAACGATGTGATGTAGCATGCTGAATTTAAGTAGTAGCCACACACAATTTACTTTGCACTGTCCACAGATAACCAATGAAAGGTTCAATGTTAACTAAAACCACATTGATTCTAATGTTTTGTAGCCTGCTAGGCCTTGGAATGGTCCAGCACTCTAATCTACTCACCAATCTGTTGGGTTCAATATCTACTACACTTAGGGCCAGATGTAGGAAAATGTGACCGACTCGCAATTTGCAAGTCGCAAAATTGGATGCAGAATGGTGTCTCAGACACCTTCTGCAAACTCGCTATTGGGTCGCAAAGACCCACCTCATCAATATTCATGAGGTGGGTCACATTTTGCGACCCCATAGCGAGTCCCTGCACTCACAGGGATGGTGGCCTGCTGTAGTCAGCAGACCTCCATGTCTGTGACTGCTTTATAAATAAAGCAGTTTTTTTTTCTTCATTTTGCAGCCCATTTTCCTTAAAGGAAAACGAGTTGCAAAATGAAAAGTAAACCGAAACCATTTGGTTTCGTTTTTTTCAGAGTAGGCAGTGGTCCATAGGACCACTGCCTGCTCTGAAAAAATATTTTTGTCGACATTCACAAAGGGGAAGGGGTCCCACGGGGATCCCTTCCCTTTTGCGAATAAGTTACCACCAGTGTGACACTGGTGGTAACTGCGAGTTGGTTTGCGACCGCATTCGCGTTCACAAAGCAACTCTGAATTGCGATGCGAGTCGCAAATAGGAAGGGAACCCCCCTTCTTATTTGGGAATGAGCATCACGTTCGGCCGTTTGCATGCCGCAAACTTTGATTTTTGCAGTTTGCGACATGCAAACGCCTTACTACATCTGGCCCTTAATGTACAATTCAGAAATAACACTTTTGCATTTCAGGACATCTCTACAACGTCAGCACTGGAGTTGCCATCTGTGTAAATCAACCTGTATGTGTATAACAAAATCACACAAGAAACTAATCAGTCTATCACTCTGTTTTTACTTTTTAGCCCCATTTGTAGATCTAGACATAAAATGCACACGCTTTATATTAATTACATATTCTCTGCATCCTTCTCAGATCCAATCGCCCAGGCCAATGGACCACCCTCTGCCACCCAAGAAACCTCCACTCCAGACCAGGAGCAAGCCTTCAGTAAGGACTCCACTGCTGTAGGTCCAGATGATTGGGAGCCAGCGGGTCCATCTGGTATGTCTGGCCAGACAACTCCTGTGAGTCACACTCGGCCCACACCTCCACCTCCTATAGGAGGCTGACCTGGTGTGTGGTGGGTACCTATAGTAATTACACCTTATACCAGATCCGGGTATCCCTTATTAGTGTAGTGTAGTCAGTGTCTAGAAGCCAGGATCTCTATAAGTAGCTGTGGATGAGCAGCCAAGGCTTATCTAGGAGACATGCAAAGCTCATGCAATTCTACTGGTAGTCATACACTAAGTGCACACACACATGAAAGAAAACACTCAGTGTCACAAAAATAAAGGTACTTTATTTTGGTGACACAAATACCAAAAATACCATAGAGGCTATACTCCTTAAAGAGGCAAGTAATACACTAATTATATGCTGTAGTATGCAGAAATAGGCAAAAAAGAAACAGAAATTGGTGAAAATCACAATAGAGAGAAACATCCCTAGGGTAGCACAAACCATATACTGAAAAAATTGAATGAGCTCCTGGAGGATGCGGGTGATGTCCCACGCTAGAAGGAGGATTGCAGTTTGGTTTGCGGCTTCAGATTCCACCAACAAGCCTTGGCCCACACAAAGCTTGCGGTTAGCAGAAAAATGGCGCTGCTGGGGACCAGGAAGGACCAGGTGGACTCTACCGAGAAGCAGGAGTCAGAGGGGGCCCTCAGCACCACAGAGTTCCCACAAAAGACCAGACAGTGCCCACAGGAGTTCCACAGGAAGGGGACACAAAAGTCACAGAGAAGGCCCATGCAGCACTACAAAAAAGGCTCCCATGCTGCCGGAGAGCCACTGAAGAAGCTGTGCATCTCAGGATGGAGTGCTGGGGGCTGGAGCTTCAGGAAGCCTGAAGATCTTGTAGAAAGGATGCTAACAAGCCTTGGCAGCTGCAAAGGATGCAGGTCACGGAGGTACTGGCATGCGTGGGCAGGCAAGGGCTTACCTTCATCCAAGTTTGACAGCTGGAAGAGAGGACCTTCGGGACCAATTCAGTCTACCACCCGTGATGCAGGATCCACGCACCTCAGGTGGAGAGGGGATCCACGCAGCCAATCGTCATTGCAGTAAGTGCCTGCAGAAGCAGGGGAGTGTTTCCTTCACCCCAAGGGAGATTCCTTCTTTCTTCTGATGCAGGCTGAAGACGGGCTCTCCTCAGAGGATGCACGGCTGGGGAAATGTTGCAGTTTCTGGTAGAAGCCGGTGATACAATGTTGCAGGAGGCGTCTTGCTTCTTTGTTGCAGCTTGTAGGTTCCTGAAGCATCCAGATGCAGCTTCTTCGGTCAGAAGTCAAAGTGGAGGGTGCAGAGGATTCCTGCTGGAGTCTTGCAATCCGAATCTGAGGAATCTGAGAGACCCTAAATAGCCCTGAACGGGGGATTGCTCACCTAGCTCGGTGACCACCTATCAGTAGGGGGCTCTGATGTCACCTGCTGGCACTGGCCACTCAGATGCTACCAGAGTTCTCTGCCAAACTTGAATCCAAGATGGCAAAACCCAGGGACCTTCTGGAGGAGCTCTGTGCCTAGGGGGCTGATGGACAGAGGAGTGGCCACTCCCCTTTCCTTTGTCCATTTTCGCACCAGAGCAGGGACTGGTCCCTGAACTGGTGTAGACTGGTTTATGCAAGGAGGGAACTGCCCTTCAAAGCACTGCCAGTGGCTTGGGGAGGCTACCCCTCCCAAGCCTGTATCATCTATTTCCCAAAGGGAGGGGGTGTAACAGCCGTCTTCCAAAAGAAATCCTTTGTTCTGCCTTCCTGGGCTTGAGCTTCTCAAGCAACAGGAGGGCAGAAACCTGTCTGGAAGGTGGCAGCAGCTTGGGCTGCCTGGAAACCCTCAGAAGGCTGTAATGGCTATACCAAGGGTCCTCTAAGGGGCCCCCAGAGTGCATGGAATCATACAACCAACGCTTGCAAAAGCATTGGGGTATGATTCCAACATGTTTGATACCAAATATGCCTATGTTTAGAGTTACCATTATGTAGCTGTACATAGGTATTAACCTATGTCCAGTACACACGTAAAATGGGTCCCCGCACTCACGAAGTCTGGAATAATGGGCCTGGAGTTCGTGGGGTCACCTCTGCTAGTGCAGGGATGCCCTCACACACAGGTGCTTTGCACTCTGCCCTCTAGGCTAGAAGGCCTGCCATAAGGGTGACTCATAAGTGACCTGGTGCAGTGTAACGTGGTAATGAAAGGGTGCTTGCAACTTTTCACGCAGGCTGCAATGGCAGTCCTACAGAACCCTTGGCGTGGGGTCCCTATGGGTGGCAAATATATGCTGCAGCTCATGGGGGTCCCTGGACCTGCAATGCCCTGGGTACCTAGGTACCATATACTAGGGACTTATAATGGGGTACCAGTGTGCCACTTGTGGGCTGAAATACTGTGATAACAGTTATTAACAACTAAATTTAGGGGAGAGAGCATAACTACTGGGCTCCTGGTTAGCAGGATCCCAGTAGACACAGTACAACAAAATGACAAACAACAAGAAGTGGGGGTAACAAAGCTAGAAAGAGGCTACTTTCTTACACCTCCTACCTCAGCTGCAACACCATCTCAGCAAGAGGACACTTCCACTTCCTGTGAGCTGGGGAGATGCACACCAATCCTTTGCCCCCCAGTCCTGGCTGCTGTTAAGCCAACACAGCCTCTAGTTATACCAGGGCCCAGTGGGATGGAGCACACTCCTTCAAGGGCACATGGTATTGGGGTCTAGGGGTCATAGGAGCGAATCTGTGAGCCAGCAATATAAGGCAATTGGGTTCTCTGTCAGCCAGACCACCATTGACCGAGTCTTGGGAGCAGTACAAGAATCCCAAAACAAAATGGGCTAGGTTATAACTGACCTCCGGGAGATGAGTTGTAGATGGAGCTCATGTTGGAAAAACGCAACCACAATGAAAATATGAGCTTCCGAACTGGGGTGCTTTACAACATCTACCACCACATGAGCAGGGCTTTTCCCATTCCATCTGCCCCTGTTTGTGTACATCAGGCCCAAGTACACACTGCCAGCCACAGACAGGGAGCCCATGCCATATGAGGAAGCTGCGCCTCCCACACCAGTCCCTATACCTGTGCACCCCCCCCTCCCTGGAGGGGACGGTCATCCAGACTGCCAGGAGAGGATGGCAAGACCACCACCACCACCTCCAGGAGACGCAGGTCCTAACTTCCTCCAGTGTGTGTCTACCATTCACTCTGTGGACTTTTTCAGGGACACATTTACCTTTTCTGAGGACAGTTGTATTTTGCACATTGAACTCCAAACTGTTCTTGGCTCTACAGCCATACTTCATCCACCATGATAGACTTTGTTTGTTAATTTCCTCATTTTTTGATTCACCTTTCTGTTCTTTTGGGTCATGCAAATAAATGATATGGACACAAACTGCAAAACTCTTGCTAGATTTATTGTGGCATTTCATTTGTTATGTCTGTTTTCTACCATAATGCTATCAAATCTTTTGAACATGTATTTGCAAATGAAAATTAGAAATGACAAAGAGGTTATCTGTTACCCAATTCATTCAAACAAACAAAAGAAAACCAGTTCATAATGTATTGGGAACATAGATATGTAGCTAACAAGTAGTTGAATAAATCAGAGCTGAGTTTCACAAACCATGCCTAAGCCCATTAGTCTGTTCCATTCAGGGTTACACGCTTCACAACCTTCAATCCATGGAAGAAAGGGAATATTGCATGGGATAAATTAAATAGGAAAACTATCATTGATTTGTGACCTCAGTTAGAGTCATACATCCTGTCCTCACAATAGAAATCCTACATCAGTATCATGACACTTGGCACTATCACAATTTGAGGCCACATAACCATTACAGGACACAGTGGAAGGATCTCCTGCAATGACGCAACCACCACTCAGTGGTGTGCTTAAAAAAAGTTCTATCAACTATGAGGCGATGCAGGGGCATGGCCAAGGAACATGGCCGATGGGACACACTGCTAGTGCGCTCCCGTCCCCAGCGATATCCTGCCACGATCCTGAGGCACACCAGGGCGTGGGATCCATTCTTTTGGATCAGGTGCACATCTGGTGGACCTGGGTGTGACTGGTTCCCTTTTCTTCAGGTCCGTCGGTGCTACTGCGGCAGCACTCGCGCAACCCTGCTGGTGCGGTGCTGGGCCGCGTGGCTCGCGTTGCAAGCCGGTGGAGGGCAGAGTGGACTTGGGGGCAGGCGTGATGTGAATGCCCCCCTCTGACCTGTAAAGGAGCCGACTTCAGGCTGTGAGGTGGGTGCCGGCTGGTGCAGAAGGGGTCGGCTGAACCCGTGGCAAGAGAGGCGGCCTACTGGTGGTAACGGAGGCGGCGAGGCCTCCTCCGGGGCTGTGAGGCTTGCTTTCTGGACTCTCTGCCAGATGGGGCCTGTGGATCAGGCAGCTTGTCGTGCTGCTGCGCCTGGGGGGGCCAGTGTGGCCGCAGGCTTGGGGGACGGACGCACAAGCTGGGAGGCGTGCAGCAGCATCCTCCGAGGCCCAGGAGTGACGGGGTGACATCCTGGGGCATTTGGGCCAATGGAACCCCACTGCTGGACGGCGAGTGTTGTGGCAAGAATGCCGGGAGGTGCCCCTGGACATCCTAGCTGAGTTAGTTCAGCTTTTCTTTTCCTTCACTTTTTTGCCATTCCGCTTAGCTATTGAACATATACTGACCTTGTCGGTAATTGTTTCCTGCTTGATCCTCGGCTGCTGGAGAGACTCGCAGCATTTTGATCTTATTGCTTGGCTGGACAGTGGTCCTTAAAGGAGTGGAGAGCTGCGGGCACTGTTTTTGTGGTGCTTTGTTGTCAGAACTCTGCGGGAGGCTGCCAGTTGCATTAGAAACTAGCGAGGAGAGAAATGGGGTGTCATAAACGGATGGATGCATCACAGGGCAACACTATGGAACAGTATACTACCCCTGTGGTTCTCCTGCAGCATGCAGTGAGATTGGAGGTGAGTGGAGATGCTGCCGGTACCCCAATGAACACTGAAGAGCCATCGTGAGCGGAGCTGCTTGCAGACATCCTGCGCTCCCGGGTGATTTTATTGCTTGGCTGGACAGTGGTCCTTGAAGGAGTGGAGAGCTGCAGACAGTGTTATTGTGGTGCTTTGTTGTCAGGCCTCTGCAGGAGGCTGCCAGTTGCATTTGGAACTGGTGAGGAGAGAAATGGGCATCATAAACAGATGGGTGCATCACAGGGCAACCCTATGGAACAGTATACTACCCCTGTGGTTTTCTCGCAGCGTGCAGCGAGATTGGAGGTGAGTGGAGATGCTGCTGGTACCCCGTTGAACACTGAAGAGCCATCACGAGTGGAGCTGCTTGCGGACATCCAGGGCTCCCGGGTGGCACTGGAGGGTAAAATAGAGATGGTGGTGGTGGAGGTCAATCTGTTGCGGGCGGACCTCCAGGAAGGTGTCCGACAAGGTGAAGGTGGCAGAGGGTTCTATAGCGGAGCTACAGTCTGAGGAGGGGACGCTGTGAAAGCAAATGGTGCAGGCCACCTCCACGGTCGGACGGTTGGAGGCGCGGCTGGAGGACACAGAAGGGAGGACCCAGCGGAACAATGTCAGGTTGCTGGGCTTTCTGGAGCAAGCGTAGGGGTCTGCCACAGAATCCTTTGTTGAGAACTGGATCAGAGATGTGCTGCAACCAAATGGGCTATCTAGAGTCTTTGTGTTGGAGCATGCACATAGGGCCCTTGTCATGCCTCCTCGGCCTGGTGCGCCACCTTGAGCCATTATTGCCTGCTTGCTTAACTGCAAGGACCGGGACTGTGTTCTATGTGCTGCACGTGATTTGGATAAGGCGTTATACGAGAACTGCAAGATCTCTAACTATTCTGATTACACAAACAAGGTGCAGAATTCTCGTAAGGGGTTCATGGAGGTCAAGGCGAAGCTCCGAGCCATGAACATTAGATACATGCTCCTATATCCGGCACGTTTGAAGGTCTTGTCGGGTGGGAAATCACACTTTTTTGATTGCCCAGAGGAGGTGTGGTGATGGTTGGAGATGTGGGACAAGGTGGCCCTGGGAAGAACGGAGGGATCTGGAGGCGTTGCCCGATGGGCTTCCGGTGCCGAAAGCCCAAACTGGAGATCACATAACACTGGACAGCTGGCGGAATCGTGTCACAGAGTGGCGATACAGCAAGATGGAACAATGGCGGTGGTGCCTGCTGAATCAGTTGGGGGCACAGCTTTGGAGCAGGAATTGGAAGCGGTGGGGATGCCAGAATGACCTGACTGTTATTCTTGCTGTGGTGCTGCTTGTCATCAGTCCTGTAAAGGTCATGCGGGTGGACTGAGCGGTGCCTGGCCCTCTGGGGCGCTGCTGGCATTTTGTTATGATAAGTTGGGGTTTAGGAAGCATTTACAGACTGGACACACAGTTTGGGCTGTTTTTTTTTTTTACTGTATTCCCGGGGTGGGGTTGAGGGTGGTGGGAGGTATATCCATGTTTGCAGGTTATTCAACAGTGCGTGTATTAGAGCGAGATGTGCAGTCTGTCTTTCTTTTGGCTCATTGTTGGGGGGAACACACAATGGGCTGCGTCCTACGGGTGGAGGAACCACATTGTATTGCCTTGAGTCGTCCTATTAATATGCTGACATGGAATGTCAGGGGCTTGAAAAGTTATACAAATTCTACAGTGTGCAGTCATGCCTATGAAGGTACAATGTTCATATTGCTTGTCTTCGGGAGACTCAGATGACTGATGAGAAAGCACATAAAATGGCTAAGAAGTGGCGGGGACAGATGTTTTCATCCTCCTTTTCTTCATATGCACGTTGAGTGTCTGTGTGGGTGGCCCCGGGGTCCCCTTTAGCCATGTATACAGTGAGGTGGATGTGGAGGGCCGCTACGTGCTGGTGGAGGGCATCTTAGATGGTCTACCCATTGTCACCCTTAATATATATGCTCCTAATACAAATGATTCCTCCTTCTACTGCAGAGTACCTGAGATTTGGTGGACAGTGTAGATAAGCCCTTGGTTTGGGAAGTGGACTATAATTGTGTGTTACATGGGGAGTTGGATTGCCTCCCGCCGGAACTGGGAACCAAACCACTGATGGTAAAATCTCTTAGAGATGTGATGGCACACTTGGGTCTCTGGAACGGTCGGAGGGAATGGCACCCTCACGGTAGGGAATATACTTGTCACTCCAGAACACATGATACTTATTCACGACTAGACAGGTTTTTGTTGGGTTGTCTGAACAGCTCACATGTCCTGGATGTTACTCATTTGGGTCGGTTTTTGTCTGATCACGCGCCAGTTCGGCTGCATTTGCAATGGGGAAAGACGGTAGCTCGCACAGTTCTAGGTTGGCGCATGCCTGCGGATTTGCTGACTGATCAGGGGTGTCGGGAAAGAGTTGGTGCAGCTATAAAACAAAATATGGACTGCGTCTCGTGGCCTGGAATGGGAGGCTATGAAGGCAGTAATTCGGGGAGAGTGCATAAGCATGGTGGATGGGACAGAGCAGGATCTTACGGCTCTGGAGGTGAAACTGGGAGAGGTACAGTGGCAGCCACCCAAAGCGAGCACAATTAAGCGGGAGGAGCTCAGGCTACACAGGGAGGTTAATACTTGTTGGAACACACTAAGCAGAACAACATTGAGAGGATATAGGCAGTGGTTGCATTGAGAAGGCGATAAATCAGGTAAACTCTTAGCGTGGATCTTGAAACGGGAAGTGGAGGCCCCGCCTATACTACCGTTAACGCGTCCGTCTATGTTAATTTATACACATCAGGACTCGTTTTAGGTCGATGAATCTTTGGGCCCAGTGGTGAGACTCCGTAAGACGAGATAACTAATCAATAAGTCAATCAATATGTCAATAACATTGTCAACAGTTAACATCAAAATATATTTCACTTTAGTCATTAATAAACCTTCGGCGCAATCATGACCTTTCAGTCACGAATACCCACACCTTAATGGAGATTACAGTGAATTTTTTTCCCTATTGATTACAATCTAATAGTAAATGCATTAGTCCCAAAACCAAGAAGCATAAGAACATAATCACAAGGTGACAACTACGATGAGCTTTCAATAATGCAAAGATCAGGAACATAAGATGATTATGTAAATAAGAACAGATCGCGATACATAATACCTCCAAGAGGTCTTAGTTCAGCATAGCACTACGTCAGTCACGTCAGTTCCGTCAGTCTAATGAATACCTCATCCAACCTCGAATTAGCATTAAAATGTGGGGCTTCATGCAAAACAATTTAGAACATCAATTTGGAAAACGTCTATCTAAGGTCTCTAATCAAAACATACAGCAGTTGGTACCTAGAAAGAAAAGGCAAAATAGATTTCATTAGTAATATTATTACCCTCCTCTGGATAGGTCAACATACAGGATCAGTCTTCGTCTTCAGGACATCAGTTAGATCACCGTCAGTCTATCTAAGTAAAGACAAGGGGCACTCTCCCCTTAAGGAGGAAAGTGTAATGGGCAGTCAATGGGCAAAGATTATTGTCTAAGTCTCAAGTCACCAAATAGAGTGACAGAGTTTCTGGAAGCAATTGATATCATTCCCTACCTAATGTGTCTCGTCTCTTGTGTCATGGGTTTTTATCCCTTTTTCCAAAATACATTCCCCCAAAATTCTATTGGTCAGTCACTACACCCCACTATTGGTAACCAATCAAATTATACATTAAGTAATGCATTTGTCATTTCATGATATCTTTCTAAATCCTAATTGGTCTTCATAATTGACGTTTTTCGTAGGTGGCATATCCGGGGTTACTTCATCTCCTTGGCACACAATTCGGGTCAAGAGTTCTCTTCTCCTCGCTTTATTGTCCTTGAAAGTGTCCATGTTTGTTTCGAAGTCTCATAATTTATACTTAAAGCTACTAGCATGCGAATGGGAGAGTTGGGCATTGTTGCGAATAAGTAAGAAAAGAACAATCGCTGGGTCATGGTCTTTTGCAAGTCAGCACACTAGAGAAACAGAAAAATACGCTTTAATATGAGAGTTACACAGCTAATTCTCGACTCACGCTAACTTAAGATATACGAATTCTAATGAATGCGGTTTTATACGTGTTAATGTGCACAATTATAAATGATTATTTCTTCTAGTTGACATTAGTTTACACAGGTGAACAATTCTCCACGTTTATTAATACATTTCAATTATTAATGCAGCATTGTTAAACATAAGCGTTTCACGTCTATAACATGTAATATTTAAACTACGCTCTCTCAGTCCCTCCTCTGATGACGCTCGTCATCACACAATCTTTTGATCTTAATTTTTCACCTTGCGCATGATACGCATTTCAACATCTTGCCCTTTATGTGAGCTTTCCCATATTTCATTGAACATTTTCTCTCTTTCACTTTCTTCATTTTGTCTGGCTCTTTTTGACAAATTTCTTTTTATTTTGTCATTAATTTTGCATGCCCCCCATAATCCTAATAGACAAATCAAAACAATTAATAGACCTATCATAATTTTTGCAAGTACCCCATTCCAAATGTTGGTAAACCAGCTTCCCACTCGGGCAATTCCTTTCCCAAATTTTTCCCAAACACCAGGTTCTTTTAGATCCTTCAAATCTGTACTATCTCTAGTAAGGTTAGTAAGCATGCTTCTAATTTTCTTACTGTTATCAGGTATGAATGAACAACAATGACGTTCATTAAGCGTTTTGCACACACCTCCACTCTTTGCTAAAAGAATGTCTAAAGCAAGCCGATTTTGAAGAGTCATAGCTCTTTCTGCAGCAAGTTCAGTACCCATCAGAAGTATAGCTCCTGTAAAATTTGTCAGCATGTTATCCACAATAGTAGACAACTTTTGAATTTTCATAGAATTTAAGATAACCCCCACTGATGGGATTATAGCTCCAAATATGTCACCAATGACAACCGCCACTGATTCTCGCTTTTGTCTAGTATGTTGTATTTCAGATGTTTTAGGTACTAGCATGCGAATGGGAGAGTTGGGCATTGTTGCAAATAAGTAAGAAAAGAACAATCGCTGGGTCATGGTCTTTTGCAAGTCAGCACACTGGAGAAACAGAAAAATACGCTTTAATATGAGAGTTATACAGCTAATTCTCGACTCACGCTAACTTAAGATATACGAATTCTAATGAATGCGGTTTTATACGTGTTAATGTGCACAATTATAAATGATTATTTCTTCTAGTTGACATTAGTTCACACAGGTGACCAATTCTCCACGTTTATTAATACATTTCAATTATTAATGCAGCATTGTTAAACATAAGCATTTCACGTCTATAACATGTAATATTTAAACTACGCTCTCTCACTACATATTAGGAACACTGAGGGTGAACTCCTCACGGGTATAGGACATTCTATGGGAATTCACATCCCACTTCCAGAGGGTATCTAAGGCTGGCACTGTATTGTCGGAAGATGGTGAGGGGAAGTTTCTGCAGCAGATGCGGCTGCCGAGGTCGGACCCAGAGAGTAGGGGCGCTCTTGAACTCCCGATTACTGTGGAGGAGGTGGGAGAGGCAGTGAAGGCAATGGCAAAATCCAAATCTCCTGGTAGTGATGGCTTTCCTGTTGAGCTGTATCAGGCATTTTCCTCCACACTACGGGAGAGATTACTGGAACTTTTTGAGGAGGCGCTGGGGCGTGGTATGTTACCAGACACCATGGGTCAGGGTATAGTGTGTTTGCTGCTCAAGTCAGAGCGGGATGTTGCTGATCCCTCCTCGTATTGACTGCTAACTATGTTAAATAGTGATGTCAAGATACTCTGCAAGACCTTGGTCACTCGGCTCCGGGGTGTGATTCAGGGTCTGGTGCACGAAGACCAATGCAGGTTCATAGCAGGTCGTAGTATGTCCTATAATCTGCATCACTTGGCGCACGTCCTGCGCAAGACTAAGGGAATGGAGACAGAAATGGCGCTGGTGTCTCTTGACTTGGAAAAAGCATTTGATACAGTAGAGTGTGGATATCTCTTGGAGGTTTTGCGGGGCATGGGTTTTGACCCCGGCGTCTGCGCTTGGATTCGACTACTGTATACTGCCCCAACAGCTCAAGTACATGTGGGGGGAGAGACCTCGAACATCTGGGAGATTGGCAGGGGTACAAGACAGGGATTCCCACTCTCGCCTCTTTTGTTTGCTGTGGCGGTAGAGCCTCTGGCAATCTGGCTTCGTGAGGAGATGGTGCAGTGGAGGTTCTGCTGGGTCGGGCCACACACATAATTCCATGTATGCTGATGATGCATTGGTCTATGTTTCGGTGCCGGCACTGCTACAGAGGTTGAAGTCATTTGGGGATCTCTTTGGTTTCAAGATTAATATGAAAAAATCGCTCCTGTTTCCTTTGGGGTCTGTCACAGTGCCCTTTCCTCTGAATCTGCACGCTGCTGAACAAAAGGCCCACCTCCCGGCATCACCAACTCAAAAAGCTATCAGAGCACAGAGTTATGATGAAGCCAGGCGGGGGGAAGGGAATTACGGTAGGGAAATGCAGGGAGAGAGATCTGAAAAGAAACGGTTAGAACAAATATGCATGTATGTTCATAACAGTATAACTCACCAATAGACTTTTGAATAAAGGCGTCTCTGTGGTATCAGATTGAAACCCTTTGTGAATTGGGCGTAGCCCCTTCTTTGAATCATGGAACAAGAACAAACTGCAACCTCGGAACCTAGAGATGGCAAGAGCTTTGGACTATGGTCATACTCTGAATATCAATCATGTAACAATTATGCATTTATAACATAAACGTTTGATCTCAGCCTAGAAATTCTCAAAGACTTAAATATGTATCTCACATATTATGCTTCCCAAAAAACAATGAAACTATAATTTGCTTTTCTCCAAAACGTTTTCCCATTTGCTACTAAGGCCTGAAAGTTTTACTCATTGAACTTGAAGCGCTTTGTTCGTTGGGCAGAAGCGCCTTGTTTGTTGTTCATGAAGCACTTTGATCATCATACATGAAGCGCTTTGTTCATTATGCCAGAGAGCGCTTTTACTTGTTTTGTCTGAAGCGCTACGCTCGTTGTGCTAAGGGGCGCTTTACTCATGTGGCCTGAAACGCTGTGATTGTTGTGCCAACGGCGCTTTACTCATGTGGCAGGAAGCGCTTTGACCATCGTGCCAAGGTCACTTTACTCGTGTGGCCTGAAACGCTTTTGATTGTCGTGCCAAGGGCTCTTTACTCATGTGGCCTAAAGCGCCTTTGATTGTTTTGCCAGGGGCACTTTACTCGTGTGGACTGAAGCGCTTTGGTTACCATGCCAAGGGCGCTTTCCACGTGTGGCCTGAAGCGCTTTGCTCATTGTGCTAAGGGGCGCTTTACTCATGTGGTCCGAAGCGCTTTGATCGTCGCGCCAAGGCCACTTTACTCGTTTGGCCTGAATCAATTTTATCGTCGTGCCAGGAGCACTTTACTCTTTGGACTGAAAGCGCTTTGTTCGTTGTGCTAAGGGGCGCTTTACCTTTGGAAGTAATGACTCCCTTCAAGATTGGGCTCATCAAGACCTTACCTCTATGAGTACGACCTACCCGTATCTGAATTCACCATGGAAACAAGGATACTCCGATTTGCTGTCAATCTGCCATGCAGGAACTCTGCTCTTCTTAATAGGAACCACAATGAGGTCTGATTACATCGAAGTCTTCAAAATAGTGAGCAATGCGCTTGGATGAGGCTGGGCTTTATAGGCCTGCCAAACCCCAAGATGGCCGCTGCCTCTAGAAACCTGGGAATCGTAGTCCATTCATAGAATAGCACTGATAAGTGCATCTTGTCCACCAATGTCCTGACCCTGCAGCTGCATGAGCTTTACCACAGGGCAGGCGACGCTGATAACCACTTCTAGAACAAGAGGGGATGACAAGTGGTGCGCATGAAGCGCCTCAAATACGCGCAGCAGAGTTTCGGGCAGGACCTGGACCGTGCACAGCCTTATTCCTGACATTACACCACTCTCCCAAGCGCGGTCCAGGGCCCGGCTTATCAGGATGGAGGAGATGAAAGCGTCACACCAAACGTGGTGCATGGACATGTCTTGCAAGTTCCTATGAGTCATTTTCTGGTCCGTATCCCTTCCAGGACACTAAGTACCAAAGGGAAGACCCACGATATCTAGAGTCTAAGATAGATCGCACCTCATACTCCCAATGACCTTGGACTAATAGAGGAGCCGGTTGTGTGACACTTGAGGGCGAAGCAGGTTTAAGAAGTGAAGTGTGAAACACCGGATGAATTTTCAAGGACGATGGCAATTTTAGTTTATATGTTACAGGGTTCAATTGTCGCAGAACTTCATAGGGCCCTATGAATCTTGGAGGAAACATATTTTTAGTTTTGAATACAAAGTTTTTCGTGGATAACCAAACTCTATCTTTGTTTGTATACTATGGACCAGGCTGGTGTTTTTTTGTCATATTGCATTTTATATTTTGTCTTTGCTTGGTGTAGATTTGTTTGCAAGTGTGAATGTACACTTTTCATGTGTGTTAACATGTCCATGACTGCTGGAGTGGTTTGAGTAGAAGCAGGTATCGTAACTGGCAAAATGTGCGGATGACGCCCATATAAACCATAGAAAGGAGTTGAGTTTATTGAAGAGTGGTGAGAGTTGTTATAAGCCAGTTCTGCAAGCCACAAGAGATCCAGCCAGGTTTTAGGAGACTTTGTTGCATAACATCGTAAGTATTGTTTTAGATTTTAGTTCAGTCTTTCTGTCTGACCATCCGTTTGTGGATAAAGTCGAATCAATTCGTAAAGCCTTGCACCATTGCTGCCAAAAACATGCAGAAAATTGTGTTCCTCTATCATGAAGGCGAACAATGTTTTCTAAGGTGATAGTTGCTAAGGTGTCAGATGTTGGGAGACCTTTAAATGCAATGAAATGAGCATATTTGGTAAGACTATCCATCACCACTAAAATGGTTGAAAATTGCTTTACTTGAGGAAGACCAGTGATATAATCCATAGAGATAAGTTCCCGTGGATGGTTGGGAACGGGTAGAGGTATCAATATAACTTTAGGCTTGCTATATTCGGTTTTGCATCTTGAACACACTTCACATGATTGTAGCATTTGCTTTAAGTCATGAACAAATGGAGGCCACCAAAAATACCTTTTCACGAGTTCTAGTGTTTTTTGAGGACCTGGATGACCTGCCAGAGGATGACTATGCAACCAATGAAAAGCTGTCTCTCTTAACTCCTCAGTAGGCAGGAATACTCGAGATTTGTGTAGAGGTAGGCCTTGTTGAATGGACCTTTTGGTGTCTTGTTGTAACCACTCTTGCCTCTTGGTGATGTGAAAATGATTACGAATGAGATCAAAGAACTTATCGGCTGCTATTAAATACAACACTTTAGAAGGCGTTATAATAGGCATGGGTTTTTGGTCAGTATGTGTGATAGAAGAATCTTGTCCAGACAATGCATCGGCCTAACGATTATCTACTCTTGGTCTAAAAGTCACTCTGAAATCAAATTCTGCAAAGAATAACATCCATCTCAGTTGCCTGGGAGTTAGTAGCCTGGCAGAGCTCATAAATTGTATGTTTCTATGGTCAGAGTATACAGTTATGGTGTGTTTTGCTCCCAATAGATAATGTCTCTATTCTTTGAAAGCATTGCGAATTGCTAGTATTTCTTTTTCTGCTATGGTGTAATTCTGTTCTGCTTCATTCAGTTTTCTTGGCACATATGCTATAGGATGCAATTGTCCAGTTTCTCTGTGACGTTGGGACAGGATGGCCCCATCAGCGACATCGGATGCATCAGCTTCCACATTGAATGGTTCCTCCACATTGGGATGAGCTATAATGGGAGCTGAAGTAAAGGCCTTTTTTAAGTCTTGCAATGCTTCCTCTGTCTCTTGGGACCAGTTGAAGAGGGCCTTTTTCTTTAGCAATTTGGTAATTGGTGCTACCTTTTGGGAGAAGTGATGGATGAAGCGTTGCTAAAAATTTGCAAAACCCAAAAAACATTGGATGTCACATACTGATTTTGGTGTGGGCCATTCTGATACAGCTTGAATTTTTCTTTCAGTCATTTGCATGCCATCAGGTGTTAAAATGACTCCCAAAAATTCAACCTCTTTGGTATGGAATTCGCATTTACTTAATTTGCAAAACAAATTATGGTTTCGAAGAGTTTGTAATAACTTTTTTACATGTTCTTCATGTATTTCTTCAGAGTTTGAATAGCTCAATATATCGTCAATATAAACGATGACAAAGATGTCTAGGTATTCTCTCAGAACATAATTTAGGAAATATTGGAAAGCTGCTGGGGCATTACATAGCCCAAACAGCATCGCTAGATACTCAAAGAGACCATAATGAGTCTTAAAAGCCATTTTCCACTCATCTCCCTCTCGAATTCGAACTAGGTGATAAGCACCTTGTAAGTCAAGTTTGGTGTAAATAACGGCGGATTTTACCTGGTCTAACAAGAATGGAATGAGAGGTAGTGGATATTTATTTTTAACAGTGATCTTGTTTATAGCTCTAAAGTCAATACACGGTCTCAATTCGCCATTAGCTCTGGGTAAGAAAAACAGCAGAGAAGCCGCTGGAGATCGTGATGGCCAAATTAGCTCGTTGGCTAAGCATTGATCAAGGTATTCTCGTAGAACTTGACTTTCATTCTCTGATAATGCATAGAATCTACAATTTGGTATATTGGCGCCGGGTACAAGGTTGATCTGACAGTCGTACGACCTGTGAGTTGGCAAGGAGCTCGCTTTCTTTTTACAGAAAACATCAGTATATTCTGAATACTGTGGTGGCAGATCAATTTCCTTCTCGTCTGCAGTAGCAATAGAGTGTTGAAGATTTCCTTCTTTGTCTCGTCTTGGTTGAAGACATTTTTTTAAACAAGAGGAAGAAGAAAAATGCAAAACCTGGCTGAGCCAGTCTATGCATGGATTGTGTAACATTAACCACGGCATTTCTAAGATAAAACCATATTGGGGTACTTGGATTATATCGAAGCGAATTATCTCACAGTGGTTCAGATTCCTATCATCTTTGCAAATCATTTGCATTCATGAGGTTTGTTTAGTAACGGGGCCTCCTGCCAATTCAATATCATCAACTGCATAATCAACTTCAGTAACCTTTTTCTTGACACTGGGTATATGCAAGTCTAGTGCAGTTTGTTGGTCCACAAAATTTCCTGTTGCCCCTGAATCAATTAGAACTTGTACATTATGGGGGTCATTATAACCCTTGCGGTCTTTGACCGCCAGGGCTGTTTTGGAGGAAGCTCCGCCAACAGGCTGGTGGTGCATCCAGGGAAATTACGACCGCGGCGGAAGCGCCGCGGTCGTACCACCGGGACCAGCGGTTTACCGCCACATTGGTCCCGGCAGTTTAAATCCCCCAGCTGCTGCTTGCAGTACTGCCCAGGGGATTACGAGTCCCCCTTCCGCCAGCCTTTTCGTGGCGGTAAGAACTGCCATGAAAAGGCTGGCGGAAAGGGGAGTTATGGGGCCCCTGGGGTATGGGCAGTGCAGGGGCCCCCTGCCACGGCCCCATGCAGCTTTTCACTGTTTGCTATGCAGACAGTGAAAAGCGCAACTGGTGCAACTGCACCCGTCGCACAGCCGCAACACCGCCGTCTCCATTTGGAGCTGGCTCCCGTGTTGCGGGCGAGATCCCCGCTGGGCCGGCAGGTGGAAACCAGGTTTCCGCCTGCCGGCCCAGCTACTATCTCATTATAGACCCCGCTGGAGTGCGACCACATTGGCGGCCGCCCAGCGGTTCAATCTTGGCTGGCGGCCTCTGCCACCTGCCAAGGTTGTAATGAGGGCCTATGTCTTTTTCCCTGAACAGTCAGTTGTGCTAGAATTCGAAAATGTTTGACATAACGATTTGTGCAAGAACACACTGAAGGGATTGTCAATTTGCCCAACAGGTCCCCATCGTTTTTTGTTGGGCACTGTATTTTTCGTGTGAATTTTCCAAAGCAATCGGTATCTTTTTCTTTGTCATAGATATTGGATCAATTTTACCCTTGGGTTTCTTTTTATATTCCTTTACGAAATTACCCTTCTTTCCACAATACAGACACTGTCCATTTCTTCGCCGCATGTCTTTCTCCTCTTTGGTCAAAGATGGGGCAATAGTTCCGATATCCATCGGTTCTATTACAGGATCTGAGGACAACTAAAAGTGTCTGGACCTTTCCATTCGCCAGTTGGGTTTTTCCCTTTTTTCCTTACTCCTTTTCTTTCTGAGAGTCTATGACCTAGCCGCAGGGTTAGATTAATTAAAGCAGTACAAGTTTCCGGTTGTGGTTCAAATTGGGCCAACACGTCTTTCAGTTCGTCTTTTAGCCCTTGATAAAATAATGCTGACCTTTTTTCCTCTGGCCAAGCGTTTTCTACTACTAACCGATTGAAGTGTGACAAATACGCTATCACGTCTTTGTTTCCTTGGCGTAATTCTAGTAACTCTTTGCCTGCAGACATTGTTATTGCACACCTGTGTGAGAAAGTAGCCTCTTTCTAGCCTTGTTACCCCCACTTTTGGCCTGTTTGTGAGTATATGTCAGGGTGTTTTCACTGTCAGTATGTTTGTTATGTGTCACTGGGACCCTGCTAGCCAGGACCCCAGTCCTCATAAGTTTGTGGCCTATATGTATGTGTTCCCTGTGTGATGCCTCTCTGCTTTCCAAATTGTCACTAACAGGCTGGTGACCAATTTCACCAATTCACATTGGCATACTGGAACACCCTTATAATTCCCTAGTATATGGTACTGAGGTACCCAGGGTATTGGGGTTCCAGGAGATCCCTATGGGCTGCAGCATTTCTTTTGCCACCCATAGGGAGCTCTGACAATTCTTACACAGGCCTGCCACTGCAGCCTGAGTGAAATAACCTCCACGTTATTTCACAGCCATTTACCACTGCACTTAAGTAACTTATAAGTCACCTATATGTCTAACCTTCACCTGGTGAAGGTTGGGTGCAAAGTTACTTAGTGTGTGGGCACCCTGGCACTGGCCACGGTGCCCCCACATCGTTCAGGGCAAATTCCCCGGACTTTGTGAGTGCGGGGACACCATTTCACATGTGCACTATACATAGGTCACTACCTACGTATAGCGTCACAATGGTAACTCCGAACATGGCCATGTAACATGTCTAAGATCATGGAATTTGCACCCCAATGCCATTCTGGCATTGGGGAGACAATTCCATGATCCCCCGAGTCTCTAGCACAGACTGCCAAACTGCCTTTCCCGGGGTTTCACTGCAGCTGCTGCTGCTGCCAACCCCTCAGACAGGGTTCTGCCCTCCTGGGGTCCAGCCAGGCCCAGCCCAGGAAGGCAGAACAAAGGACTTCCTCAGAGAGAGGGTGTTACACCCTCTCCCTTTGGAAAAAGGTGTCAGGGCTGGGGAGGAGTAGCCTCCCCCAGCCTCTGGAAATGCTTTGATGGGCACAGATGGTGCCCATCTCTGCATAAGCCAGTCTAAACCGGTTCAGGGATCCCCCAGCCCTGCTCTGGCGCGAAACTGGACAAAGGAAAGGGGAGTGACCACTCCCCTGACCTGCCCCTCCCAGGGGAGGTGCCCAGAGCTCCTCCAGCGTGCCCCAGAGGTGTGCTGGCACACTGGACTGCACTGAGTGGCCAGGGCCAGCAGGTGACGTCAGAGACTCCTTCTGATAGGCTCTTACCTGTGTTACTAGCCTATCCTTCTTCCTAGGTAGCCAAACCTCCCTTTCTGGCTATTTAGGGTCTCTGCTTTGGGGAATTTTTCAGATACCGAATGCAAGAGCTCATCAGAGTTCCTCTGCATCTCCCTCTTCACCTTCTGCCAAAGGATCGACTGCTGACTGCTCAGGACACCTGCAAAACCGCAACAAAGTAGCAAAGATGACTACTGCAACCTTGTATCGCTTCATCCTGCTG
Source organism: Pleurodeles waltl (assembly GCF_031143425.1). Classification (NCBI taxonomy): domain Eukaryota; kingdom Metazoa; phylum Chordata; class Amphibia; order Caudata; family Salamandridae; genus Pleurodeles; species Pleurodeles waltl. The sequence continues at coordinate 1,399,382,731 of NC_090440.1, read as the reverse complement.
GCTTTCTCGCCTGTTTCCTGGTGGTGCATGCTCTGGGGGTAGCCTGCCTCCTTCTTGCACCAGGAGCTCTGAAGAAATCTCCCGTGGGTCAACGGAATCTTCACCCTGCAACCGCATGCAACAAAAGACTGCATCACCGGTCCTCTGGGTCCCCTCTCAGCACGACAAGCGTGGTCCCTGGAACTCAGCAACTCTGTCCAAGTGACTCCCATAGTCCAGTGACTCTTCAGTCCACGTTTGGTGGAGGTAAGTCCTTGCCTCCCCACGCTAGACTGCATTGCTGGGTACCGCGTGATTTGCAGCTGCTCCGGCTCCTGTGCACTCTTCCAGGATTTCCTTTGTGCACAGCCAAGCCTGGGTCCCCGACACTCTAACCTGCAGTGCACAACCTTCTGAGTTGTCCTCCGGCGTCGTGGTACTCTCTTTTCTGACTTTGGGTGTACACCGGTTCACTCCTCTTCTAAGTGCCCGATCTGGTACTTCTGCGGGTGCTGCCTGCTTCTGTGAGGGCTCCCTTACTTGCTGGGCACCCCCTCTGTCTCCTCATCCAAGTGGCAACATCCTGGTCCCTCCTGGGTCACAGCAGCATCCAAAAAACCTAACCGCAAGCCTTGCAGCTAGCAAGGCTTGTTTGCGGTCTTTCTGCGTGGGAACACCTCTGCAAGCTTCTTCACGACGTGGGACATCTAACCTCCAAAGGGGAAGTTCCTAGTCCTCTTCGTTCTTGCATAAACCAAAGCGTCTTCAATCTGGTGGCAGCTTCTTTGCACCCTCAGCTGGCATTTCCTGGGCATCTGCCCACTCCCGACATTGTCACGACTCTTGGACTTGGTCCCCTTATTTCACAGGTACTCAGGTCTGGAAATCCACTGTTGTTGCTTGGCTGGTGTTGCTCTTCCTTGCAGAAACCCCCTATCACGACTTCTGTGCTCTCTGGGGGTTATAGGTGCACTTTACAACTCCTTTTCAGGTTCTTGGGGTGGGCTATTTTTCTAACCCTCACTGTTTTCTTACAGTCCCAGTGACCCTCTACAAGCTCACATAGGTTTGGGGTCCATTCGTGGTTCGCATTCCACTTTTGGAGTATATGGTTTGTGTTGCCCCTATACCTAAGTGCTCCTATTGCAATCTACTGTAACTTTACATTGCTTGCATTACTTCCGTTTGGTATTACTGCATATTTTTGGTATTGTGTACATATATCTTGTGTATATTTGCTATCCTCATACTGAGGGTACTCACTGAGATACTTTTGGCATATTGTCATAAAAATAAAGTACCTTTATTTTTAGTATATCTGTGTATTGTATTTTCTTATGATATTGTGCATATGACACCAGTGGTATAGTAGGAGCTTTGCATGTCTCCTAGTTCAGCCTAAGCTGCTCTGCTATAGCTACCTTCTATCAGGCTAAGCTGCTAGAAACACCTCTTCTACACTAATAAGGGATAACTGGACCTGGTACAGAGTGTAAGTACCCCTTGGTACCCACTACAAGCCAGGCCAGCCTCCTACATTGGTTGTGCAGCGGTGGGATAAGTACTTGCAACTACTTACCACTTTGTCATTGTGTACTTTTCATAAGAGAATAATATACAAAACAAGTTCAGTGTATGTACACCTAACCAAAAAGCTTTTCTTTTCTTCTCTTACACTATCTGCTAAGTGCTGAAAAGTACTCCTAAACTTTCAAAAAGTTTGAAAAAGTTTTTTTTTCCTGTTCTTTAAAAAGTCCTGAAACTTTTTCTATCTTTTATCTGTCTCTAAACCTTTTTCTATCATGTCTGGTGTAGGAACTCCTCTTAATTTGGTCAATACAACTTATGACCACCTTAACTTTAAGAGCCTAAGGCGTCTCTGCATTGATAGAGGTTTAGTGGTAGGAAAGAACCCTACTAGAGAATTTCTGTCTAATATGCTTCTTGAGAATGATAAGGCCCAGGGTGGCACCTCATCTGAAACGTTGATAGATAGCTCACACTCTGACTCAGGGGAGCCCCTTGAGGGAGTGTTACAGGGTTCTCTTCCTAATCTGCCCCTTAGCAGACCACCTAGCAATGCTGGTAGTAATAGAAGCTCCCATCATAGAAGGAATGTTTTTGTTCCTGGAGGCCAGGTTGTTAGAGTGCCAACTGTTAGGGACAGGTCTTCCTCTGCTCATTCCAATATTTCTTCTGTGTCAAAACATTCCCAACCCACCCACCCTGATGACAAAATGTTAGAAAGGGAACTCAATAAGTTGAGAGTGGAAGAGACCAGGCTGGAGCTTAAACAGCAACAGCTGGCTCTAGCCAGGGAATCCCTAGGCTTAGAAAAGGAGAGACAGAGGTTGGGGTTAGGACCCCATGGTGGCAGCAGCAGTATTCCTGATAGCAATCCTGTTAGAGAGCATGATTCCAGGAATCTGCACAAGATAGTTCCCCGTTACAAGGAGGGGGATGACATTAACAAGTGGTTTGCTGCACTCGAAAGGGCATGTTTGGTACAGGGGGTCCTTCAAAGGCAGTGGGCTGCTATCCTATGTCTATCTTTCAGTGGAAAGGGTAGGGATAGGCTCCTTTCTGTTAGAGAAAGTGATGCCAATAATTTTACAGTTTTGAAGAATGCACTCTTGGATGGATTTGGCTTAACCACTGAACAATACAGGAATAAGTTCAGAGAAACCAAAAAAGAGTCCTCACAAGACTGGGTAGACTTTGTTGACCATTCAGTGAAGGCCTTGGACGTCTGGTTACATGGCAGTAAAGTTTCTGACTATGAAAGCCTGTACAATCTAATCCTGAGAGAGCATATTCTGAATAACTGTGTGTCTGATTTGTTACACCAATATCTAGTGGACTCAGATCTGACCTCTCCCCTAAGAATTGGGAAAGAAGGCAGACAAATGGGTCAGAACAAGAGTGAACAGAAAAGTTCATACAGGGGGTGACAAGGATGGCAAGAAGAAAGATGGTGAGAAATCTCAGGATAAGCATGAGGATAAGGGTAAAACCAAAGATCCTTCTTCACATCCTAAACACTCTTCAGGGGGTGGGGATAAATCAAATTCTTCCTCTTCTTCACAACATACACACATTAAAAAGCCTTGGTGCTATGTGTGTAAAAATAAAGGCCATTGGCAAGGGGATAACTCCTGTCCAGGTAAACCCCCTGAGCCAACCACCACTAATACATCAAACTCTAGTGCCCCTAGCAGTAGTGGTAATAGTGGTGGGACTGCTGGCAACAGTCAAAATAAGGCTGTAGTTGGGTTCACTTATGGGTCCATCATAGAAACTGAGGTAGTCAGTCCCAAGACAGTTTCTGTCACACCTAGTGGCATTGGCCTTGCCACACTGGCTGCTTGTCCCCTTACAATGGATAAGTACAGGCAGACAATTTCAATAAATGGTGTTGAGGCTCAGGCCTACAGGAACACAGGTGCCAATATCACTTTGGTGATGTAAAACCTAGTGCCTCCTGAACAACACATAATTGGACAACAGTATAAGATTATTGATGTCCATAACTCCACTAAGTCTCTTCCCTCAGCTATAGTTCAGCTTAGTTAGGGTGGAGTTACTGGCCCTAAGCAGGTGATAGTGTCACCTAGCTTACCTGTAGACTGTCTCTTAGGTAATGACCTAGAGACCTCACGTTGGGCTGAGGTAGAGTTTTATTCCCATGCAGCCATGCTGGGTATCCCTGAGCAATTGTTCCCTCTCATTTCTACTGAAATGAAAAAGCAAAGGAGAGATAAAGGCCTGAAAACTCAGGATCCCTCTCCAACAACAGGTAAAAAGGGTATCACAGTATCCCCTACCCACCCTGCCATTCAGGATACCATTCCTGTGGTGGGAGAAACCTCTCCTGGGGTGGCACCTGTTCCAAGGGAATCATCAGCTGGCATAGCTGTACTCCCTGAGGTGGAAGTACCTCTCTGTGGGATAACTAATATTGGTGAGAAAAAGAGCACCATTTTACTTAACATGGAGCATCCCTCCAACCCTCACTGAGAAACTTTAGTGCAGAAACCCTGCACTGCCTCACAAAACTTAGGACAGCAGCCCTGCCCTAGTGTGGAGCTCATAGGACAGCATCCCATCCCTGCCCTGCTCCAACTCAAGAGAGACAGAATCCCTGTTCTCTCTTCCAGCCATATGGACAAAGTTTTTGCCCAGCTTGGGCTTTACTGAGACAGCATCCCTGTCTGGCATTCTCATCACTAGAAATAGGTCCAGTGGACAATTCCCACTGCTCTAAGCTAAAACTTACTGATAGAAACTCTGAAGATATATCTTCACATTGTTGCTTAGCTAAAAAAACTTCAAACAGGGTGGTTTACATCCCCACAGGGAAGTAACCATGTAGTGGATGATAAAGGGAGTAACCAGTCTATTGCAGAGCTACTCTTCACTTATCACCACTTAGACAATAAAGTCTCAACTGGCCAAGGTTAGCCTTATTGTCCTTTGTTTGGGGGGGGGTTGTGTGAGAAAGTAGCCTCTTTCTAGCCTTGTTACCCCCACTTTTGGCCTCTTTGTGAGTATATGTCAGGGTGTTTTCACTGTCTCACTGGGATCCTGCTAGCCAGGGCCCAGTGCTCATAGTGAAAACCCTATGTTGTCAGTATATTTGTTATGTGTCACTGGGACCCTGCTAGCCAGGACCCCAGTGCTCATAAGTTTGTGGCCTATACTGTATGTATGTGTTCCCTGTGTGATGCCTAACTGTATCACTGAGGCTCTGCTAACCAGAACCTCAGTGGTTATGCTCTCTCTGCGTTCCAAATTGTCACTAACAGGCTAGTGACCGATTTCACCAATTCACATTGGCATACTGGAGCACCCTTATAATTCCCTAGTATATGGTACTGAGGTACCCAGGGTATTGGGGTTCCAGGAGATCCCTATGGGCTGCAGCATTTCTTTTGCCACCCATAGGGAGCTCTGACAATTCTTACACAGGCCTGCCACTGCAGCCTGAGTGAAATAACGTCCACGTTATTTCACAGCCATTTACCACTGCACTTAAGTAACTTATAAGTCACCTATATGTCTAACCTTCACCTGGTGAAGGTTGGGTGCAAAGTTACTTAGTGTGTGGGCACCCTGCCACTAGCCAACCTGCCCCCACATCGTTCCCGGGCACATTTCCCGGACATTGTGAGTGCGGGGACACCATTTCACGCGTGCACTAAACATAGGTGTAGGAGGCTGGACTGGCTTGTAGTGAGTACCAAGGGGTACTTACACCTTGCACCAGGCCCAGGTATCCCTTATTAGTGTATAGGGTGTCTAGCAGCTTAGGCTGATAGATAATGGTAGCTTAGCAGAGCAGCTTAGGCTGAACTAGGAGACGAGTGAAGCTCCTACAGTACCACAAGTGTCAAATGCACAATGTCATAAGAAAACACAATACACAGATATGCTAAAAATAAAGGTACTTTATTTTTATGACAATATGCCAAATGTATCTCAGTGAGTACCCTCAGTATGAGGATAGCAAATATACACAAGATATATGTACACAATACCAAAAATATGCAGTATAGTCTTAGAAAACAGTGCAAACAAGGTATAGTTACAATAGGATGCAATGGGGACACATAGGGATAGGGGCAACACAAACCATATACTCCAAAAGTGGAATGCGAACCACAAATGGACCCCAAACCTAGGTGACCTTGTAGAGGGTTGCTGGGACTGTAAGAAAACAGTGAGGGTTAGAAAAATAGCCCACCCCAAGACCCTGAAAAGTGAGTGCAAAGTGCACTAAAGTTCCCCAAAGGACATAGAAGTCGTGATAGCGGAATTCTGCAGGAAAGACACAAACCAGCAATGCAACAACGATGGATTTCCAAACGAGGGTACCTGTGGAACAAGGGGACCAAGTCCAAAAGTCACAAGCGAGTCGGAGATGGGCAGATGCCCAGAAAATGCCAGCTGTGGGTGCAAAGAAGCTGCTACTAGGCAGTAGAAGCTGAGGATTCTGCAGGAATGACAAGGGCTAGAAACTTCCCCTTTGGAGGATGGATGTCCCACGTCGTGAAGAGTCATGCAGAAGTGCTTTCCCGCCGAAAGACCGCCAACAAGCCTTGCTAGCTGCAAATCATGCTGTTAGGGTTTTTGGATGCTGCTGTGGCTCAGGAGGGACCAGGATGTCGCCAATTGCGTCTGGGGACAGAGGAGGCGTCGAGCAAGACAAGGAGCCCTCTCAGAAGCAGGCAGCACCCGCAGAAGTGCCAAAACAGGCACTACAAAGAGGAGTGAAACAGTGCTCACCCGAAGTTGCACAAAGGAGTCACACGCCGCCGGAGGACAGCTTAGAAAGTCGTGCAAAGCAGGTTAGAGTGCCGTGGACCCAGGCTTGGCTGTGCACAAAGGATTTCTGCCGGAAGTGCACAGAGGCCGGAGTAGTTGCAAAAGTCGCGGTTCCCAGCAATGCACTCTGGCGTGGGGAGGCAAGGACTTACCTCCACCAAACTTGGACTGAAGAGTCACTGGACTGTGGGAGTCACTTGGACAGAGTTGCTGGATTCAAGGGACCTCACTCGTCGTGCTGAGAGGAGACCCAGGGGACCGGTGATGCAGTTCTTTGGTGCCTGCGGTAGCAGGGGGAAGATTCCGTTGACCCACGGGAGATTTCTTCGGAGCTTCTAGTGCAGAGAGGAGGCAGACTACCCCCACAGCATGCACCACCAGGAAAACAGTCGAGAAGGCGGCAGGATCAGCGTTACAGAGTTGCAGTAGTCGTCTTTGCTACTTTGTTGCAGTTTTGCAGGCTTCCAGAGCGGTCAGCAGTCGATTCCTTGGCAGAAGGTGAAGAGAGAGATGCAGAGGAACTCTGATGAGCTCTTGCATTCGTTATCTGAGGAAATCCCCAAAGCAGAGACCCTAAATAGCCAGAAAAGAGGGTTTGGCTACTTAGGAGAGAAGATAGGCTAGCAACACCTGAAGGAGCCTATCAGAAGGAGTCTCTGACGTCACCTGCTGGCCCTGGCCACTCAGAGCAGTCCAGTGTGCCAGGAGCACCTCTGTTTCCAAGATGGCAGAGGTCTGGAGCACACTGGAGGAGCTCTGGGCACCTCCCAGGGGAGGTGCAGGTCAGAGGAGTGGTCACTCCCCTTTCCTTTGTCCAGTTTCGCGCCAGAGCAGGGCTGAGGGGTCCCTGAACCGGTGTAGACTGGCTTATGCAGAAATGGGCACCATCTGTGCCCATGAAAGCATTTCCAGAGGCTGGGGGAGGCTACTCCTTCCCAGCCCTGACACCTTTTTCCAAAGGGAGAGGGTGTAACACCCTCTCTCTGAGGAAGTCCTTTGTTCTGCCATCCTGGGCCAAGCCTGGCTGGACCCCAGGAGGGCAGAAACCTGTCTGAGGGGTTGGCAGCAGCTGCAGTGAATCCCCGGGAAAGGTAGTTTGGCAGTGCCAGGGTCTGAGCTACAGACCCGTGGGATCATGGGATTGTGCCAACTATGCCAGGATGGCATAGAGGGGGCAATTCCATGATCATAGACATGTTACATGGCTATATTCGGAGTTACCATTGTGAAGCTACACATAGGTAGTGACCTATGTGTAGTGCACGTGTGTAATGGTGTCCCCGCACTCACAAAGTCCGGGGAATTTGCCCTGAACAATGTGGGGGCACCTTGGCTAGTGCCAGGGTGCCCACACACTAAGTAACTTTGCACCTAACCTTTACCAGGTAGAGGTTAGACATATAGGTGACTTATAAGTTACTTAAGTGCAGTGGTGAATGGCTGTGAAATAATGTGTGCATTATTTCACTCAGGCTGCAGTGGCAGGCCTGTGTAATAATTGTCAGAGCTCCCTATGGGTGGCAAAAGAAATGCAGCAGCCCATAGGGATCTCCTGGAACCCCAATACCCTGGGTACCTTAGTACCATATACTAGGGAATTATAAGGGTGTTCCAGTATGCCAATCTGAATTGGTGAAATGGTCACTAGCCTGTTATTGACAATTTGTAAAGAGAGAGCATAACCACTGAGGTTCTGGTTAGCAGAGCCTCAGTGAGACAGTTAGGCATCACACAGGGAACACATACATATAGGTCACAAACTTATGAGCACTGGGGTCCTGGCTAGCAGGGTCCCAGTGACACATAACAAACATACTGAAAACATAGGGTTTTCACTATGAGCACTGGGCCCTGGCTGGCAGGATCCCAGTGAGACAGTAAAAACACTGTGACATACACTCACAAACAGGCCAAAAGTGGGGGTAATAAGGCTAGAAAGAGGCTACTTTCTCACACAACCCCCCCCCCAAACGAAGGACAATAAGGCTAACCTTGGCCAGTTGAGACTTTATTGTCTAAGTGGTGATAAGTAGAGAGTAGCTCTGCAATAGACGGGTTACTCCCTTTATCATCCACTATATGGTTACTTCCCTGTGGGGATGTAAACCACCCTGTTTGAAGTTTTTTAGCTAAGCAACAATGTGAAGATGTATTTTCAGAGTTTCTATCAGTAAGTTTTAGTTTAGAGCAGTGGGAATTGTCCACTGAACCTATTTGTAATGATGGAAATGCCAGACAGGGATGCTGTCTCAGTAAAGCCATAGCTGGGCAAAAACGTCGTCCATATGGCTGGGAGAGAGAACAGGGATGCTGTTTCTCTTGAGTTGGAGCAGGGCAGGGATGCTGTCCTATGAGCTCCACCCTAGGGCAGGGATGCTGTCCTAAGTGTTGTGAGGTAGTACAGAGTTTCTGCACTAAAGTTTCTCTGGGAGGGTTGGAGGGATGCTCCATGTTAACTAAAATGGTGCTCTTTTTCTCACCAATGTTAGTTATCCCACAGAGAGGTACTTCTACCTCAGGGAGTACAGCTTTGCCAGCTGATGATTCCCTAGGAACAGGTGCCACCCCAGGAGAGGTTTCTCCCACTATAGGAATGATATCCTGATTGGCAGGGTGGTTAGGGGATACTGTGATACCCTTTTTACCTGTTGTTGGAGAGTGATCCTGAGTTTTCAGGCCTTCTCTCCTTTGCTTTTTCATTTCAGTAGAAATGAGAGGGAACAATTCCTCTGGGATGCCCAGCATGGCTGCATGGGCATAAAACTCTACATCAGCCCAACCTGAGGTCTCTAGGTCATTCCCTAAGAGACAATCTACAGGTAAGCTAGGTGATACTACCAACTGCTTAGGGCCAGTAACTCCACCCCAACTAAACTGAATTATAGCTAAGGGAAGAAACTTAATGGAGTTATGGACATCAATAATCTTATACTGTTGTCCAATGATGTGTTGTTCAGGATGCACTAGGTTTTCAGTCACCAAAGTGATACTGGCACCTGTGTCCCTGTAGGCCAAGGCCTCAACACCATTTATTGAAACTGTCTGCCTGTACTTATCCATTGTAAGGGGACAAGCAGCCAGTGTGGTAAGGCCAATGCCACCAGGTGTGACAGAAACTGTCTTGGGACTGACTACCCCAGTTTCTATGATGGACCCATAAGGGAACCCAACTACACCCTTAACTTGACTGTTGCCAGCAGTCCCACCACTAGTACCACTACTGCTAGGGGCACTAGAGCTTGATGTATTAGTGGTGGTAGGCTCAGGGGGTTTACCTGGACAGGACTTATCCCCTGGCCTATGGCCTCTGTTTTTACACACAAAGCACCAAGGCTTTTTAAATTGTGTAGGTTGAGAAGAAGAGGAAGAATTTGTTTTATCCCCACCCCCTGAAGAGTGTTTAAGATTTGAAGTGGGATCTTTGGTTTTACCCTTATCCCCATGCTTATCTTGAGATTTTTCACCATCTTTCTTCTTATTGCCATCTTTGTCACCCCCTGTATGAACTTTTCTGTTCACCCTTGTTCTGACCCATTTGTCTGCCTTCTTTCCCAATTCTTGGGGAGAGGTCAGATCAGAGTCCACCAATTACTGGTGCAACAAATCAGACACACAATTATTAAGAATATGCTCTCTCAGTATCAAGTTATACAGGCTTTCATAGTCAGTAACTTTACTGCCATGTAACCACCCTCCAAGGCCTTCACTGAATGGTCAACAAAATCAACCCAGTCTTGTGAAGACTCCTTTTTGGTCTCTCTGAACTTCATCCTGTACTGTTCAGTGGTTAAGCCATAACCATCCAGGAGTGCATTCTTAAGAATTGTAAAATTATTGGCATCACTTTCTTTCACAGTAAGGAGCCTATCCCTACCCTTTCCACTAAATGATAGCCATAGGATAGCAGCCCACTGCCTTTGAGGGACATCCTGTACAACACAGGCCCTCTCAAGTTCAGCAAACCACTTGTTAATGTCATCCCCCTCCTTATAAGGGGGAACTATCTTGTGCAGATTCCTAGAATCATGCTCTTTTGCAGGATGACTATTGGGAATACTGCTGCTGCCACCATGGGTTTCTAAACCCAATTTCTGTCTTTCTTTCTCCACTTCTAAGGACTGTCTATCCAAATCCAGCTGTTGCTTCTTGAGCTTCAGTCTGGTTTGTTCCACTCTCAATCTATTGAGCTCCCTTTCTAACAATCTGTCATCAGGGTGGGTGGGAGGGACATGCCTTGAAACAGAAGTATGGTGAGAATGAACAGAAGGAGACCTGTCCCTTACAGAAGGCATCCTAACAGCTTGGTTAACAGATACATCACTTCTACTATGGTGAGAAGGAATACTCGTGCTATGATGTGAGACAACACTATCAGTATGGTGTGACTCTACATCAGTACCAACTATGCTAGGCTGTCTGGTAATGGGCAGGCTAGGAAGTTTATTTCCTGAATATTTTCTAGGGGAGTCCCTGGGTCAGATTGGGAACCATTAGCTACTTTTTCAATAGAAGGGGCCCCTTTGGCCTTATCCTATTCTATAAGCATGTTAATCAATAGTTCTCTGGAAGGATTCTTCCTTACACTTAAACCTCTATCTATGCAGAGACTCCTTGCTTCTTTCCAGCTAAGGTTATCATAAGCAAGTTTGGACAGATCAACAGTTTGGCCTGTGCCAGACATTTTAGACAGTGTTTAAGTGACAGAAAAAGTGAGAAAAAGTTTTTCAGAACTTTTGGAAAGACAGAAAAAAAAACTTTTAAAACTTTTTAAGAACTTTTAGAAAGTTTAGAGGTACTTTTCAGCACTTAGAAAAGAGTGAAAAGAGGAAATGCAAAACTTTTTGGTTAGGTGTACATACACTGAACTTATTTTGTATATTTTTCTCTTATGAAAAGTACAATGACAAAAAGTGGTAAGTAGTTTCAAAGCACTTATCCCACCACTGCACAACCAATGTAGGAGGCTGGACTGGCTTGTAGTGAGTACGAAGGGGTACTTACACCTTGCACCAGGCCCAGGTATCCCTTATTAGTGTATAGGGTGTCTAGCAGCTTAGGCTGATAGATAATGGTAGCTTAGCAGAGCAGCTTAGGCTGAACTAGGAGACGAGTGAAGCTCCTACAGTACCACAAGTGTCATATGCACAATGTCATAAGAAAACACAATACACAGATATACTAAAAATAAAGGTACTTTATTTTTATGACAATATGCCAAAAGTATCTCAGTGAGTACCCTCAGTATGAGGATAGCAAATATACACAAGATATATGTACACAATACCAAAAATATGCAGTATAGTCTTAGAAAACAGTGCAAACAAGGTATAGTTACAATAGGATGCAATGGGGACACATAGGGATAGGGGCAACACAAACCATATACTCCAAAAGTGGAATGCGAACCACGAATGGACCCCAAACCTATGTGACCTTGTAGAGGGTCACTGGGACTGTAAGAAAACAGTGAGGGTTAGAAAAATAGCCCACCCTAAGACCCTGAAAAGTGAGTGCAAAGTGCACTAAAGTTCCCCAAAGGACATAGAAGTCGTGATAGGAGAATTCTGCAGGAAAGACACAAACCAGCAATGCAACAACGATGGATTTCCAAACGAGGGTACCTGTGGAACAAGGGGACCAAGTCCAAAAGTCACAAGCGAGTCGGAGATGGGCAGATGCCCAGAAAATGCCAGCTGTGGGTGCAAAGAAGCTGCTACTAGGCAGTAGAAGCTGAGGATTCTGCAGGAATGACAAGGGCTAGAAACTTCCCCTTTGGAGGATGGATGTCCCACATCGTGAAGAGTCATGCAGAAGTGCTTTCCCGCCGAAAGACCGCCAACAAGCCTTGCTAGCTGCAAATCATGCTGTTAGGGTTTTTGGATGCTGCTGTGGCCCAGGAGGGACCAGGATGTCGCCAATTGCGTCTGGGGACAGAGGAGGCGTCGAGCAAGACAAGGAGCTCTCTCAGAAGCAGGCAGCACCCGCAGAAGTGCCGAAACAGGCACTACAAAGAGGAGTGAAACAGTGCTCACCCGAAGTTGCACAAAGGAGTCCCACGCCGCCGGAGGACAGCTTAGAAAGTCGTGCAAAGCAGGTTAGAGTGCCGTGCACCCAGGCTTGGCTGTGCACAAAGGATTTCCGCCGGAAGTGCACAGAGGCCGGGGTAGTTGCAAAAGTCGCGGTTCCCAGCAATGCAGTCTGGCGTTGGGAGGCAAGGACTTACCTCCACCAAACTTGGACTGAAGAGTCACTGGACTGTGGGAGTCACTTGGACAGAGTTGCTGGATTCAAGGGACCTCGCTCGTCGTGCTGAGAGGAGACCCAGGGGACCGGTGATGCAGTTCTTTGGTGCCTGCGGTAGCAGGGGGAAGATTCCGTCGACCCACAGGAGATTTCTTCAGAGCTTCTAGTGCAGAGAGGAGGCAGACTACCCCCACAGCATGCACCACCAGGAAAACAGTCGAGAAGGCGGCAGGATCAGCGTTACAGAGTTGCAGTAGTCGTCTTTGCTACTTTGTTGCAGTTTTGCAGGCTTCCAGCGCGGTCAGCAGTCGATTCCTTGGCAGAAGGTGAAGAGAGAGATGCAGAGGAACTCTGATGAGCTCTTGCATTCGTTATCTGAGGAAATCCCCAAAGCAGAGACCCTAAATAGCCAGAAAAGAGGGTTTGGCTACTTAGGAGAGAAGATAGGCTAGCAACACCTGAAGGAGCCTATCAGAAGGAGTCTCTGACGTCACCTGCTGGCCCTGGCCACTCAGAGCAGTCCAGTGTGCCAGCAGCACCTCTGTTTCCAAGATGGCAGAGGTCTGGAGCACACTGGAGGAGCTCTGGGCACCTCCCAGGGGAGGTGCAGGTCAGAGGAGTGGTCACTCCCCTTTCCTTTGTCCAGTTTCGCGCCAGAGCAGGGCTGAGGGGTCCCTGAACCGGTGTAGACTGGCTTATGCAGAAATGGGCACCATCTGTGCCCATGAAAGCATTTCCAGAGGCTGGGGGAGGCTACTCCTCCCCAGCCCTGACACCTTTTTCCAAAGGGAGAGGGTGTAACACCCTCTCTCTGAGGAAGTCCTTTGTTCTGCCATCCTGGGCCAAGCATGGCTGGACCCCAGGAGGGCAGAAACCTGTCTGAGGGGTTGGCAGCAGCTGCAGTGAATCCCCGGGAAAGGTAGTTTGGCAGTGCCAGGGTCTGAGCTACAGACCCATGGGATCATGGGATTGTGCCAACTATGCCAGGATGGCATAGAGGGGGCAATTCCATGATCATAGACATGTTACATGGCTATATTCGGAGTTACCATTGTGAAGCTACACATAGGTAGTGACCTATGTGTAGTGCACGTGTGTAATGGTGTCCCCGCACTCAAAAAGTCCGGGGAATTTGCCCTGAACAATGTGGGGGCACCTTGGCTAGTGCCAGGGTGCCCACACACTAAGTAACTTTGCACCTAACCTTTACCAGGTAGAGGTTAGACATATAGGTGACTTATAAGTTACTTAAGTGCAGTGGTGAATGGCTGTGAAATAATGTATGCATTATTTCACTCAGGCTGCAGTGGCAGGCCTGTGTAATAATTGTCAGAGCTCCCTATGGGTGGCAAAAGAAATGCTGCAGCCCATAGGGATCTCCTGGAACCCCAATACCCTGGGTACCTTAGTACCATATACTAGGGAATTATAAGGGTGTTCCAGTATGCCAATCTGAATTGGTGAAATGGTCACTAGCCTGTTATTGACAATTTGTAAAGAGAGAGCATAACCACTGAGGTTCTGGTTAGCAGAGCCTCAGTGAGACAGTTAGGCATCACACAGGGAACACATACATATAGGTCACAAACTTATGAGCACTGGGGTCCTGGCTAGCAGGGTCCCAGTGACACATAACAAACATACTGAAAACATAGGGTTTTCACTATGAGCACTGGGCCCTGGCTGGCAGGATCCCAGTGAGACAGTAAAAACACCGTGACATACACTCACAAACAGGCCAAAAGTGGGGGTAATAAGGCTAGAAAGAGGCTACTTTCTCACACAACCCCCCCCCCCCCAAACGAAGGACAATAAGGCTAACCTTGGCCAGTTGAGACTTTATTGTCTAAGTGGTGATAAGTAGAGAGTAGCTCTGCAATAGACGGGTTACTCCCTTTATCATCCACTATATGGTTACTTCCCTGTGGGGATGTAAACCACCCTGTTTGAAGTTTTTTAGCTAAGCAACAATGTGAAGATGTATTTTCAGAGTTTCTATCAGTAAGTTTTAGTTTAGAGCAGTGGGAATTGTCCACTGAACCTATTTGTAATGATGGAAATGCCAGACAGGGATGCTGTCTCAGTAAAGCCATAGCTGGGCAAAAACGTTGTCCATATGGCTGGAAGAGAGAACAGGGATGCTGTTTCTCTTGAGTTGGAGCAGGGCAGGGATGCTGTCCTATGAGCTCCACACTAGGGCAGGGATGCTGTCCTAAGTGTTGTGAGGTAGTACAGAGTTTCTGCACTAAATTTTCTCTGGGAGGGTTGGAGGGATGCTCCATGTTAACTAAAATGGTGCTCTTTTTCTCACCAATGTTAGTTATCCCACAGAGAGGTACTTCTACCTCAGGGAGTACAGCTTTGCCAGCTGATGATTCCCTTGGAACAGGTGCCACCCCAGGAGAGGTTTCTCCCACTATAGGAATGATATCCTGATTGGCAGGGTGGTTAGGGGATACTGTGATACCCTTTTTACCTGTTGTTGGAGAGTGATCCTGAGTTTTCAGGCCTTCTCTCCTTTGCTTTTTCATTTCAGTAGAAATGAGAGGGAACAATTCCTCTGGGATGCCCAGCATGGCTGCATGGGCATAAAACTCTACATCAGCCCAACCTGAGGTCTCTAGGTCATTCCCTAAGAGACAATCTACAGGTAAGCTAGGTGATACTACCAACTGCTTAGGGCCAGTAACTCCACCCCAACTAAACTGAATTATAGCTAAGGGAAGAAACTTAGTGGAGTTATGGACATCAATAATCTTATACTGTTGTCCAATGATGTGTTGTTCAGGATGCACTAGGTTTTCAGTCACCAAAGTGATACTGGCACCTGTGTCCCTGTAGGCCAAGGCCTCAACACCATTTATTGAAACTGTCTGCCTGTACTTATCCATTGTAAGGGGACAAGCAGCCAGTGTGGTAAGGCCAATGCCACCAGGTGTGACAGAAACTGTCTTGGGACTGACTACCCCAGTTTCTATGATGGACCCATAAGGGAACCCAACTACACCCTTAACTTGACTGTTGCCAGCAGTCCCACCACTAGTACCACTACTGCTAGGGGCACTAGAGCTTGATGTATTAGTGGTGGTAGGCTCAGGGGGTTTACCTGGACAGGACTTATCCCCTGGCCTATGGCCTCAGTTTTTACACACAAAGCACCAAGGCTTTTTAAATTGTGTAGGTTGAGAAGAAGAGGAAGAATTTGTTTTATCCCCACCCCCTGAAGAGTGTTTAAGATTTGAAGTGGGATCTTTGGTTTTACCCTTATCCCCATGCTTATCTTGAGATTTTTCACCATCTTTCTTCTTATTGCCATCTTTGTCACCCCCTGTATGAACTTTTCTGTTCACCCTTGTTCTGACCCATTTGTCTGCCTTCTTTCCCAATTCTTGGGGAGAGGTCAGATCAGAGTCCACCAATTACTGGTGCAACAAATCAGACACACAATTATTAAGAATATGCTCTCTCAGGATCAAGTTAAACAGGCTTTCATAGTCAGTAACTTTACTGCCATGTAACCACCCTCCAAGGCCTTCACTGAATGGTCAACAAAATCAACCCAGTCTTGTGAAGACTCCTTTTTGGTCTCTCTGAACTTCATCCTGTACTGTTCAGTGGTTAAGCCATAACCATCCAGGAGTGCATTCTTAAGAATTGTAAAATTATTGGCATCACTTTCTTTCACAGTAAGGAGCCTATCCCTATCCTTTCCACTAAATGATAGCCATAGGATAGCAGCCCACTGCCTTTGAGGGACATCCTGTACAACACAGGCCTTCTCAAGTTCAGCAAACCACTTTGTTAATGTCATCCCCCTCCTTATAAGGGGGAACTATCTTGTGCAGATTCCTAGAATCATGCTCTTTTGCAGGATGACTATTGGGAATACTGCTGCTGCCACCATGGGTTTCTAAACCCAATTTCTGTCTTTCTTTCTCCACTTCTAAGGACTGTCTATCCAAATCCAGCTGTTGCTTCTTGAGCTTCAGTCTGGTTTGTTCCACTCTCAATCTATTGAGCTCCCTTTCTAACAATCTGTCATCAGGGTGGGTGGGAGGGACATGCCTTGAAACAGAAGTATGGTGAGAATGAACAGAAGGAGACCTGTCCCTTACAGAAGGCATCCTAACAGCTTGGTTAACAGATACATCACTTCTACTATGGTGAGAAGGAATACTCGTGCTATGATGTGAGACAACACTATCAGTATGGTGTGACTCTACATCAGTACCAACTATGCTAGGCTGTCTGGTAATGGGCAGGCTAGGAAGTTTCTTTCCTGAATCTTTTTCTAGGGGAGTCCCTGGGTCAGATTGGGAACCATTAGCTACTTTTTCAATAGAAGGGGCCCCTTTGGCCTTATCCTGTTCTATAAGCATGTTAATCAGTAGTTCTCTGGAAGGATTCTTCCTTACACTTAAACCTCTATCTATGCAGAGACTCCTTGCTTCTTTCCAGCTAAGGTTATCATAAGCAAGTTTGGACAGATCAACAGTTTGGCCTGTGCCAGACATTTTAGACAGTGTTTAAGTGACAGAAAAAGTGAGAAAAAGTTTTTCAGAACTTTTGGAAAGACAGAAAAAAAAAACTTTTAAAACTTTTTAAGAACTTTTAGAAAGTTTAGAGGTACTTTTCAGCACTTAGAAAAGAGTGAAAAGAGGAAATGCAAAACTTTTTGGTTAGGTGTACATACACTGAACTTATTTTGTATATTTTTCTCTTATGAAAAGTACAATGACAAAAAGTGGTAAGTAGTTTCAAAGCACTTATCCCACCGCTGCACAACCAATGTAGGAGGCTGGACTGGCTTGTAGTGAGTACGAAGGGGTACTTACACCTTGCACCAGGCCCAGGTATCCCTTATTAGTGTATAGGGTGTCTAGCAGCTTAGGCTGATAGATAATGGTAGCTTAGCAGAGCAGCTTAGGCTGAACTAGGAGACGAGTGAAGCTCCTACAGTACCACAAGTGTCATATGCACAATGTCATAAGAAAACACAATACACAGATATACTAAAAATAATGGTACTTTATTTTTATGACAATATGCCAAAAGTATCTCAGTGAGTACCCTCAGTATGAGGATTGCAAATATACACAAGATATATGTACACAATACCAAAAATATGCAGTATAGTCTTAGAAAACAGTGCAAACAAGGTATAGTTACAATAGGATGCAATGGGGACAAATAGGGATAGGGGCAACACAAACCATATACTCCAAAAGTGGAATGCGAACCACGAATGGACCCCAAACCTATGTGACCTTGTAGAGGGTCACTGGGACTGTAAGAAAACAATGAGGGTTAGAAAAATAGCCCACCCCAAGACCCTGAAAAGTGAGTGCAAAGTGCACTAAAGTTCCCCAAAGGACATAGAAGTCGTGATAGGAGAATTCTGCAGGAAAGACACAAACCAGCAATGCAACAACGATGGATTTCCAAACGAGGGTACCTGTGGAACAAGGGGACCAAGTCCAAAAGTCACAAGCGAGTCGGAGATGGGCAGATGCCCAGAAAATGCCAGCTGTGGGTGCAAAGAAGCTGCTACTAGGCAGTAGAAGCTGAGGATTCTGCAGGAATGACAAGGGCTAGAAACTTCCCCTTTGGAGGATGGATGTCCCATGTCGTGAAGAGTCATGCAGAAGTGCTTTCCCGCCGAAAGACCGCCAACAAGCCTTGCTAGCTGCAAATCATGCTGTTAGGGTTTTTGGATGCTGCTGTGGCCCAGGAGGGACCAGGATGTAGCCAATTGCGTCTGGGGACAGAGGAGGCGTCGAGCAAGAAAAGGAGCCCTCTCAGAAGCAGACAGCTCCCGCAGAAGTGCCAAAACAGGCACTACAAAGAGGAGTGAAACAGTGCTCACCCGAAGTTGCACAAAGGAGTCCCACGCCGCCAGAGGACAGCTTAGAAAGTCGTGCAAAGCAGGTTAGAGTGCCGTGGACCCAGGCTTGGCTGTGCACAAAGGATTTCTGCCGGAAGTGCACAGAGGCCGGAGTAGTTGCAAAAGTCGCAGTTCCCAGCAATGCAGTCTGGCGTGTGGAGGCAAGGACTTACCTCCACCAAACTTGGACTGAAGAGTCACTGGACTGTGGGAGTCACTTGGACAGAGTTGCTGGATTCAAGGGACCTACGCTCGTCGTGCTGAGAGGAGACCCAGGGGACCGGTGATGCAGTTCTTTGGTGCCTGCGGTAGCAGGGGGAAGATTCCGTCGACCCACGGGAGATTTCTTCGGAGCTTCTAGTGCAGAGAGGAGGCAGACTACCCCCACAGCATGCACCACCAGGAAAACAGTCGAGAAGGCGGCAGGATCAGCGTTACAGAGTTGCAGTAGTCGTCTTTGCTACTTTGTTGCAGTTTTGCAGGCTTCCAGCGCGGTCAGCAGTCGATTCCTTGGCAGAAGGTGAAGAGAGAGATGCAGAGGAACTCTGATGAGCTATTGCATTCGTTATCTGAGGAAATCCCCAAAGCAGAGACCCTAAATAGCCAGAAAAGAGGGTTTGGCTACTTAGGAGAGAAGATAGGCTAGCAACACCTGAAGGAGCCTATCAGAAGGAGTCTCTGACGTCACCTGCTGGCCCTGGCCACTCAGAGCAGTCCAGTGTGCCAGCAGCACCTCTGTTTCCAAGATGGCAGAGGTCTGGAGCACACTGGAGGAACTCTGGGCACCTCCCAGGGGAGGTGCAGGTCAGAGGAGTGGTCACTCCCCTTTCCTTTGTCCAGTTTCGCGCCAGAGCAGGGCTGAGGGGTCCCTGAACCGGTGTAGGCTGGCTTATGCAGAAATGGGCACCATCTGCGCCCATGAAAGCATTTCCAGAGGCTGGGGGAGGCTACTCCTCCCCAGCCCTGACACCTTTTTCCAAAGGGAGAGGGTGTAACACCCTCTCTCTGAGGAAGTCCTTTGTTCTGCCATCCTGGGCAAGCCTGGCTGGACCCCAGGAGGGCAGAAACCTGTCTGAGGGGTTGGCAGCAGCTGCAGTGAATCCCCGGGAAAGGTAGTTTGGCAGTGCCAGGGTCTGAGCTACAGACCCGTGGGATCATGGGATTGTGCCAACTATGCCAGGATGGCATAGAGGGGGCAATTCCATGATCATAGACATGTTACATGGCTATATTCGGAGTTACCATTGTGAAGCTACACATAGGTAGTGACCTATGTGTAGTGCACGTGTGTAATGGTGTCCCCGCACTCACAAAGTCCGGGGAATTTGCCCTGAACAATGTGGGGGCACCTTGGCTAGTGCCAGGGTGCCCACACACTAAGTAACTTTGCACCTAACCTTTACCAGGTAGAGGTTAGACATATAGGTGACTTATAAGTTACTTAAGTGCAGTGGTGAATGGCTGTGAAATAATGTGTGCATTATTTCACTCAGGCTGCAGTGGCAGGCCTGTGTAATAATTGTCAGAGCTCCCTATGGGTGGCAAAAGAAATGCTGCAGTCCATAGGGATCTCCTGGAACCCCAATACCCTGGGTACCTTAGTACCATATACTAGGGAATTATAAGGGTGTTCCAGTATGCCAATCTGAATTGGTGAAATGGTCACTAGCCTGTTATTGACAATTTGTAAAGAGAGAGCATAACCACTGAGGTTCTGGTTAGCAGAGCCTCAGTGAGACAGTTAGGCATCACACAGGGAACACATACATATAGGTCACAAACTTATGAGCACTGGGGTCCTGGCTAGCAGGGTCCCAGTGACACATAACAAACATACTGAAAACATAGGGTTTTCACTATGAGCACTGGGCCCTGGCTGGCAGGATCCCAGTGAGACAGTAAAAACACCGTGACATACACTCACAAACAGGCCAAAAGTGGGGGTAATAAGGCTAGAAAGAGGCTACTTTCTCACACAACCCCCCCCCCCAAACGAAGGACAATAAGGCTAACCTTGGCCAGTTGAGACTTTATTGTCTAAGTGGTGATATGTAGAGAGTAGCTCTGCAATAGACGGGTTACTCCCTTTATCATCCACTATATGGTTACTTCCCTGTGGGGATGTAAACCACCCTGTTTGAAGTTTTTTAGCTAAGCAACAATGTGACGATGTATTTTCAGAGTTTCTATCAGTAAGTTTTAGTTTAGAGCAGTGGGAATTGTCCACTGAACCTATTTGTAATGATGGAAATGCCAGACAGGGATGCTGTCTCAGTAAAGCCATAGCTGGGCAAAAACGTTGTCCATATGGCTGGAAGAGAGAACAGGGATGCTGTTTCTCTTGAGTTGGAGCAGGGCAGGGATGCTGTCCTATGAGCTCCACACTAGGGCAGGGATGCTGTCCTAAGTGTTGTGAGGTAGTACAGAGTTTCTGCACTAAAGTTTCTCTGGGAGGGTTGGAGGGATGCTCCATGTTAACTAAAATGGTGCTCTTTTTCTCACCAATGTTAGTTATCCCACAGAGAGGTACTTCTACCTCAGGGAGTACAGCTTTGCCAGCTGATGATTCCCTTGGAACAGGTGCCACCCCAGGAGAGGTTTCTCCCACTATAGGAATGATATCCTGATTGGCAGGGTGGTTAGGGGATACTGTGATACCCTTTTTACCTGTTGTTGGAGAGTGATCCTGAGTTTTCAGGCCTTCTCTCCTTTGCTTTTTCATTTCAGTAGAAATGAGAGGGAACAATTCCTCTGGGATGCCCAGCATGGCTGCATGGGCATAAAACTCTACATCAGCCCAACCTGAGGTCTCTAGGTCATTCCCTAAGAGACAATCTACAGGTAAGCTAGGTGATACTACCAACTGCTTAGGGCCAGTAACTCCACCCCAACTAAACTGAATTATAGCTAAGGGAAGAAACTTAGTGGAGTTATGGACATCAATAATCATACTGTTGTCCAATGATGTGTTGTTCAGGATGCACTAGGTTTTCAGTCACCAAAGTGATACTGGCACCTGTGTCCCTGTAGGCCAAGGCCTCAACACCATTTATTGAAACTGTCTGCCTGTACTTATCCATTGTAAGGGGACAAGCAGCCAGTGTGGTAAGGCCAATGCCACCAGGTGTGACAGAAACTGTCTTGGGACTGACCACCCCAGTTTCTATGATGGACCCATAAGGGAACCCAACTACACCCTTAACTTGACTGTTGCCAGCAGTCCCACCACTAGTACCACTACTGCTAGGGGCACTAGAGCTTGATGTATTAGTGGTGGTAGGCTCAGGGGGTTTACCTGGACAGGACTTATCCCCTGGCCTATGGCCTCTGTTTTTACACACAAAGCACCAAGGCTTTTTAAATTGTGTAGGTTGAGAAGAAGAGGAAGACTTTGTTTTATCCCCACCCCCTGAAGAGTGTTTAAGATTTGAAGTGGGATCTTTGGTTTTACCCTTATCCCCATGCTTATCTTGAGATTTTTCACCATCTTTCTTCTTATTGCCATCTTTGTCACCCCCTGTATGAACTTTTCTGTTCACCCTTGTTCTGACCCATTTGTCTGCCTTCTTTCCCAATTCTTGGGGAGAGGTCAGATCAGAGTCCACCAATTACTGGTGCAACACATCAGACACACAATTATTAAGAATATGCTCTCTCAGGATCAAGTTATACAGGCTTTCATAGTCAGTAATTTTACTGCCATGTAACCACCCTCCAAGGCCTTCACTGAATGGTCAACAAAATCAACCCAGTCTTGTGAAGACTCCTTTTTGGTCTCTCTGAACTTCATCCTGTACTGTTCAGTGGTTAAGCCATAACCATCCAGGAGTGCATTCTTAAGAATTGTAAAATTATTGGCATCACTTTCTTTCACAGTAAGGAGCCTATCCCTACCCTTTCCACTAAATGATAGCCATAGGATAGCAGCCCACTGCCTTTGAGGGACATCCTGTACAACACAGGCCCTCTCAAGTTCAGCAAACCACTTGTTAATGTCATCCCCCTCCTTATAAGGGGGAACTATCTTGTGCAGATTCCTAGAATCATGCTCTTTTGCAGGATGACTATTGGGAATACTGCTGCTGCCACCATGGGTTTCTAAACCCAATTTCTGTCTTTCTTTCTCCACTTCTAAGGACTGTCTATCCAAATCCAGCTGTTGCTTCTTGAGCTTCAGTCTGGTTTGTTCCACTCTCAATCTATTGAGCTCCCTTTCTAACAAGCTGTCATCAGGGTGGGAGGGACATGCCTTGAAACAGAAGTATGGTGAGAATGAACAGAAGGAGACCTGTCCCTTACAGAAGGCATCCTAACAGCTTGGTTAACAGATACATCACTTCTACTATGGTGAGAAGGAATACTCGTGCTATGATGTGAGACAACACTATCAGTATGGTGTGACTCTACATCAGTACCAACTATGCTAGGCTGTCTGGTAATGGGCAGGCTAGGAAGTTTCTTTCCTGAATCTTTTTCTAGGGGAGTCCCTGGGTCAGATTGGGAACCATTAGCTACTTTTTCAATAGAAGGGGCCCCTTTGGCCTTATCCTGTTCTATAAGCATGTTAATCAATAGTTCTCTGGAAGGATTCTTCCTTACACTTAAACCTCTATCTATGCAGAGACTCCTTGCTTCTTTCCAGCTAAGGTTATCATAAGCAAGTTTGGACAGATCAACAGTTTGGCCTGTGCCAGACATTTTAGACAGTGTTTAAGTGACAGAAAAAGTGAGAAAAAGTTTTTCAGAACTTTTGGAAAGACAGAAAAAAAAACTTTTTAAACTTTTTAAGAACTTTTAGAAAGTTTAGAGGTACTTTTCAGCACTTAGAAAAGAGTGAAAAGAGGAAATGCAAAACTTTTTGGTTAGGTGTACATACACTGAACTTATTTTGTATATTTTTCTCTTATGAAAAGTACAATGACAAAAAGTGGTAAGTAGTTTCAAAGCACTTATCCCACCGCTGCACAACCAATGTAGGAGGCTGGACTGGCTTGTAGTGAGTACCAAGGGGTACTTACACCTTGCACCAGGCATCCCTTATTAGTGTATAGGGTGTCTAGCAGCTTAGGCTGATAGATAATGGTAGCTTAGCAGAGCAGCTTAGGCTGAACTAGGAGACGAGTGAAGCTCCTACAGTACCACAAGTGTCATATGCACAATGTCATAAGAAAACACAATACACAGATATACTAAAAATAAAGGTACTTTATTTTTATGACAATATGCCAAAAGTATCTCAGTGAGTACCCTCAGTATGAGGATAGCAAATATACACAAGATATATGTACACAATACCAAAAATATGCAGTATAGTCTTAGAAAACAGTGCAAACAAGGTATAGTTACAATAGGATGCAATGGGGACACATAGGGATAGGGGCAACACAAACCATATACTCCAAAAGTGGAATGCGAACCACGAATGGACCCCAAACCTATGTGACCTTGTAGAGGGTCACTGGGACTGTAAGAAAACAGTGAGGGTTAGAAAAATAGCCCACCCCAAGACCCTGAAAAGTGAGTGCAAAGTGCACTAAAGTTCCCCAAAGGACATAGAAGTTGTGATAGGAGAATTCTGCAGGAAAGACACAAACCAGCAATGCAACAACGATGGATTTCCAAATGAGGGTACCTGTGGAACAAGGGGACCAAGTCCAAAAGTCACAAGCGAGTCGGAGATGGGCAGATGCCCAGGAAATGCCAGCTGTGGGTGCAAAGAAGCTGCTACTAGGCAGTAGAAGCTGAGGATTCTGCAGGAACGACAAGGGCTAGAAACTTCCCCTTTGGAGGATGGATGTCCCACGTCGTGAAGAGTTGTGCAGACGTGCTTTCCTGCCGAAAGACCGCCAACAAGCCTTGCTAGCTGCAAATCGTGCAGTTAGGGTTTTTGGATGCTGCTGTGGACCAGGATGTCGCCAATTGCGTCTGGGGACAGAGGGGGCGTCGAGCAAGACAAGGAGCCCTCTCAGAAGCAGGCAACACCCGCAGAATTGCCGGAACAGGCACTACAAAGAGGAATGAAACGGTGCTCACCCGAAGTTGCACAAAGGAGTCCCACGCCGCCGGAGGACAACTTAGAAAGTCGTGCAATGCAGGTTAGAGTGCCGTGGACCCAGGCTTGGCTGTGCACAAAGGATTTCCGCCGGAAGTGCACAGAGGCTGGAGTAGCTGCAAAAGTCGTGGTTCCCAGCAATGCAGTCTGGCGTGGGGAGGCAAGGACTTACCTCCATCAAACTTGGACTGAAGAGTCACTGGACTGTGGGAGTCACTTGGACAGAGTTGCTGGATTCAAGGGACCTCGCTCGTCGTGCTGAGAGGAGACCCAGGGCACCGGTGATGCAGTTCTTTGGTGCCTGCGGTAGCAGGGGGAAGATTCCGTCGACCCACAGGAGATTTTTTCGGAGCTTCTAGTGCAGAGAGGAGGCAGACTACCCCCACAGCATGCACCACCAGGAAAACAGTCGAGAAGGCGGCAGGATCAGCGTTACAGAGTTGCAGTAGTCGTCTTCGCTACTTTGTTTTGCAGGCTTCCAGCGCGGTCAGCAGTCGATTCCTTGGCAGAAGGTGAAGAGAGAGATGCAGAGGAACTCTGATGAGCTCTTGCATTCGTTATCTGAGGAAATCCCCAAAGCATAGACCCTAAATAGCCAGAAAAGAGGGTTTGGCTACTTTAGGAGAGAAGATAGGCTAGCAACACCTGAAGGAGCCTATCAGAAGGAGTCTCTGACGTCACCTGCTGGCCCTGGCCACTCAGAGCAGTCCAGTGTGCCAGCAGCACCTCTGTTTCCAAGATGGCAGAGGTCTGGAGCACACTGGAGGAGCTCTGGGCACCTCCCAGGGGAGGTGCAGGTCAGGGGAGTGGTCACTCCCCTTTCCTTTGTCCAGTTTCGCGCCAGAGCAGGGCTGAGGGGTCCCTGAACCGGTGTAGACTGGCTTATGCAGAAATGGGCACCATCTGTGCCCATGAAAGGTTTCTGCCCTCCCGGGGTCCAGCCAGGCCTGGCCCAGGAAGGCAGAACAAAGGACTTCCTCAGAGAGAGGGTGTTACACCCTCTCCCTTTGGAAAAAGGTGTCAGGGCTGGTTAGGAGTAGCCTCCCCCAGCCTCTGGAAATGCTTTGAATGCTTTGTTGGGCACAGATGGTGCCCATCTCTGCATAAGCCAGTCTAAACCGGCTCAGGGATCCCCCAGCCCTGCTCTGGCGTGTAACTGGACAAAGGAAAGGAGAGTGACCACTCCCCTGACCTGCACCTCCCAGGGGAGGTGCCCAGAGCTCCTCCAGCGTGCCCCAGACCTCTGCCATCTTGGATTCAGAGGTGTGCTGGCACACTGGACTGCTCTGAGTAGCCAGGGCCAGCAGGTGACGTCAGCGACTCCTTCTGATAGGCTCTTACCTGTGTTACTAGCCTATCCTCCTTCCTAGGTAGCCAAACCACCTTTTCTGGCTATTTAGCATCTCTGCTTTGGGGAATTCTTCAGATACCGAATGCAAGAGCTCATCAGAGTTCCTCTGCATCTCCCTCTTCACCTTCTGCCAAAGGATCGACTGCTGACTGCTCAGGACGCCTGCAAAACCGCAACAAAGTAGCAAAGATGACTACTGCAACCTTGTATCGCTTCATCCTGCTGGCTTTCTCGCCTGTTTCCTGGTGGTGCATGCTCTGGGGGTAGCCTGCCTCTTTCTTGCACCAGGAGCTCTGAAGAAATCTCCCGTGGGTCAACGAAATCTTCCCCCTGCAACCGCAGGCAACAAAAGACTGCATCACCGGTCCTCTGGGTCCCCTCTCAGCATGACAAGCGTGGTCCCTGGAACTCAGCAACTCTGTCCAAGTGACTCCCACAGTCCAGTGACTCTTCAGTCCAAGTTTGATGGAGATAAGTCCTTGCCTCCCCACGCTAGACTGCATTGCTGGGTACCACGTGATTTGCAGCTGCTCCGGCTCCTGTGCACTCTTCCAGGATTTCCTTCGTGCACAGCCAAGCCTGGGTCCCAGACACTCTAACCTGCAGTGCACAACCTTCTGAGTTGTCCTCCGGCGTCGTGGGACTCCCTTTTCTGACTTCGGGTGGACTCCGGTTCACTCCTCTTCTAAGTGCCTGATCTGGTACTTCTGCGGCTGCTGCCTGCTTCTGTGAGGGCTCCCTGACTTGCTGGGTGCCCCCTCTGTCTCCTCATCCAAGTGGCGACATCCTGGTCCCTCCTGGGTCACAGCAGCATCCAAAAACCCTAACCGCGACCCTTGCAGCTAGCAAGGCTTATTTGCGGTCTTTCTGTGTGGGAACACCTCTGCAAGCTTCTTGACGACGTAGGACATCTATCCTCCAAAGGGGAAGTTAGTAGTCCTCTTCGTTCTTGCAGAAACCAAAGCTTCTTCCATCCGGTGGCAGCTTCTTTGCACCCTCAGCTGGCATTTCCTGGGCATCTGCCCACTCCCGACATTGTCGTGACTCTTGGACTTGGTCCCCTTGTTTCACAGGTACTCAGGTCCAGAAATCCACTGTTGTTGCTTTGCTGGTGTTGGTCTTCCTTGCAGAAACCCCCTATCACGACTTTTGTGCTCTCTGGGGGTTATAGGTGCACTTTACACCTACTTTTCAGGGTCTTGGGTGGGCTATTTTTCTAACCCTCACTGTTTTCTTACAGTCCCAGCAACCCTCTACAAGCTCACATAGGTTTGGGGTCCATTCGTGGTTCGCATTCCACTTTTGGAGTATATGGTTTGTGTTGCCCCTATACCTATGTGCTCCTATTGCAATCTACTGTAACTTTACATTGCTTGCATTACTTCCTTTTGCTATTACTGCATATTTTTGGTATTGTGTACATATATCTTGTGTATATTTGGCATCCTCATACTGAGGGTACTCACTGAGATACTTTTGGCATATTGTCATAAAAATAAAGTAGCTTTATTTTTAGTATATCTGTGTATTGTGTTTTCTTATGATATTGTGCATATGACACCAGTGGTATAGTAGGAGCTTTGCATGTCTCCTAGTTCAGCCTAAGCTGCTCTGCTATAGCTACCTTACATCAGCCTAAGCTGCTAGAAACACCTCTTCTACACTAATAAGGGATAACTGGACCTGGTACAGAATGTAAGTACCCCTTGGTACCCAATACAAGCCAGGCCAGCCTCCTACAGCCTGTCAAATACCTTTTCAAATTCTTCTACAAAACAACACCAATTATACAAAAGGGGACTGTCTGATCAGACTAAAGGCACTGCACAGGTGGCTGCATCACCATTCAGATAGGATATAAGGAATGCAATTCTAGATTGTGCGTCCGGAAAGGCACTGGGACGACACATAAAATGTACTTCCACCTGTGTGAGAAAAACCTGAACCTTATTAGGGTCCCCAGAAAACCTTTCTGGTGCAGCTAGAGGAATCTGTGTCGGCACGTTCGCAGCTATGTTAGTAGGTGTGGAAAGCGTAGGACGATACTCAGATTCAGAACCATCCACCTTACTCTGTAACTGGGTTACTTTGTTAACTAAATCGGCTGTAACACTTTTTGAGTCTGTCAAATCTCTGTGCATTTGAGTGACTATTTGCATACAGGTGTCTAAGGTGGCCATTTTCCGCAGCTCGCGTACAGACCAAGAGGAAAGTATAAACTTGTGGGTTCACTATTCTGTCACAGTGCCCTTTCCTCAGGATCTGCACGCTGCTGAACAAAAGGCCCACCTCTCAGCGTCACCAACTCAGAAAGCTTTCAGAGTTATGATGAAGCCAGGCGGGGGGAAGGGAATTAGGGTAGGGAACTGCAGGGAGAGAGATCTGAAAAGAAACGGTTAGAACAAATATGCATATACTCATTCATAACAGTATAACTCACCAATAGACTTGAATAAAGGCGTCTCCGTGGTATCAGATTGAGACCCTTTGTAAATTGGGCGTAGCCCCTTCTTTAAATCATGGAACAAGAACAAACTGCAACCTCTGAACCTAGAGATGGCAAGAGCTTTGGACTATGGTCATACTCTGAATATCAATCATGTAACAATTATGCATTTATAACATAAATGTTTGATCTCAGCCTAGAAATTCTCAAAGACTTAAATATGTATCTCACATATTATGCTTCCCAAAAAACAATGAAACTATAATTTGCTTATCGCCAAAACGTTTTCACATTTACTACTAAGGCCTGAAAGTTTTACATCGTGAACTTGGAGCGCTTTGTTCGTTGAGCAGAAGCGCCTTGCTTGTTGTTCATGAAGCGCTTTGATCATCATACATGAAGCGCTTTGTTCATTATGCCAGAGACCACTTTTACTTGCTTTGTCTGAAGCGCTACGCTCATTGTGCTAAGGGGCGCTTTACTCATGTGGCCTGAAACGCTGTGATTGTCGTGCCAAGGGCGCTTTACTCTTGTGACCTGAAGCGCTTTGCTTGTTGTGCTAAGGGGGCGCTTTACTCATGTGGCATGAAGCGCTTTGACCGTCGTGCCAAGGTCGCTTTACTCATGTGGCCTGAAATGCTTTTGATTGTCATGCCAAGGGTGCTTTACTCATGTGGCCTAAAACGCCTTTGAATGTCTTGCCAAGGGTGCTTTACTCGTGTGGACTGAAGCGTTTTGATTATCGTGCCAAGGGGGCTTTACACGTGTGGCCTGAGGCGTTTTGCTCGTTGTGCTAAGGGGCTCTTTACTCATGTGGTCTGAAGCGCTTTGATCGTTGCGCCAAGGCTGCTTTGGTCGTTTGGCCTGAAGCGCTTTTATCATCGTGCCAGGAGCGCTTTACTCTTTGGACTGAAAGCGCTTTGATCGTTGTGCTAAGGGGCGCTTTACTTTTGGAAGTAACAACTTCCTTCAAGATTCGGCTCATAAAGACCTTACCGCTACGAGTAACACCTACTCATATCTGAATTCACCATGGAAACAAGGATACTCTGATTTGCTGTCAATCTGCCATGCAGGAACTTTGCTCTTCTTCAGAGGAACCCCCACAAGGTCTGACTGCATCGAAGTCTTCAAAATAGTGAGCAATGTGCTTGGGTGTGGCTGGGCTTTATAGGCCTGCCACACCCCAAGATGGCCGCTGCCTCTAGAAACCTGGGAATCATAGTCCATTCATAGAATAGCACTGATAAGTGCATCTTGTCCACCAATGTTGTGACCCTGCAGCTACATGAGCTTTACCACAGGGCAGGCAACATTGATAACCACTTCTAGAACAAGAGGGGATGACAAGTGGTGCGCATGAAGTGCCATAAATACGCGCAGCGGAGCTTTGGGTGGGACCTGGACCGTGCACAGCCTTATTCCTGACATGGTCTCTTGTTGGCGTTTCTCAGGTTGAGCTTCCTGGGGTTGGGGTATGTTGTGAAGTTGAGTGCTTTCGGTACTTCGGTATCTGGGTCACTAACTCTGTAGATGCGTACAATAAACTCAATGTTGAGCAAGTAGTAACGGGCCTGGAGCGCTCGGTTTCTTTCTGGAATAAGTTGCCTCTTTCCGTTATGGGTCGGGCTGCAGTAGCAAAGATGGAGTTTTTGCCCCGCTTCCTTTATCTGGTACAGAACTCCTTGTATCCACTGGCTGCATGGCTTTTCGTCATTTGGATAGCCTGTTGATTTCCCTAGTATGGGCGGACCGGCAAAGTCGGGTGGCGCTGTCCGTCCTGCAGAATGACCTAGACGGCAGAGGACTGGCGATCCCCAACATCAGATATTAATATTATGCAGCACATCTGCAGTGTGCAGCCAAATGGATGTCAGAGGTTGAGAGTTGGGAAAAAAGGTTGTGTGCTAGTGTGTGTGGTGGGCGGTCACTGGTGCATATTCTCATGTCAGGGGGCAGATCTGATCCCACCGAGTCATACCTGGTAAGGACTACTGCTGGGATCTGGAAACGGGTAGTGAAACAGGTGCTTCGAGGGGCTCCCTTTGACAAGGAATTAAGGATATGGGATCTGTCTCTGTTTCAGGACATGGAGGGGACAATGTCGGTAGAGGCCTGGAGGTCGGGTGGTTGCAAGGTGGCTGGTGACCTGTGCCATAATGGTGAATTTCTTTAATTTACTGATGCTCAGGATCTGTTTGACTTGGGTTCTGGACAGTTTCTGCTATATGCTAAAATTGAAAGTGTGGCCAGCAGAATCTGGGATAGTTTCCTGATTGCCCCTAAGGCCTCCTCGGTATTGAATGGACTGCTTAATTGGGGCAAGCATGTGCACTCTGTTCTACAAGGCACTGCGGGAGGATCAACCGGGTGTGATAAGCGCAGGACGTAAGGTGTGGGAGACTGACTTGGGGCTGCCCATAGAGGATGCTGATTGGGATGCGGTCTTATTGTTGGTCAGAACGGTGTCATGCAATCACAGGTTTAAACTATTGCATTTCAACGCTGGGCACAGAGCATATATGATTCCCAGTAAACTAAGTAAGATGGACCCAGGTCGAGGAGCGTTCTGTCCTCGTTGTGGTGAGCTTGGTGCTTCATTCCTGCACCTGGCCTGGTCCTGCAGTGTGGTTTATGCTTTCTGGCAGGAAGTGACAGCGGTGATTGCGGAGGCTACGGACCTCGAATTGGAGGCAACCCCAATGACTTGTCTTTTGGGAGTGGTGCGTAAGCCGTGGTGTAGAGGGGTTGTGTACAAGATGGTGCAGCTAGAGTTGGTACTGGCCAAGCATAGAGTAGCAGTTGGCTGGATGAGTACGTGGATCCCTGTGACTCCTGGCTGGCTGTGAGATTTACTGGAGTGAGGGGCAGCAGGGGAGCAACATATGTGCATGACACGCAGCAATGAGAGGGTACTTGCTGATGTGGCAGCTTGGGGTGCACTGTTGGAGCGGTTCACTGGTGAGGAGGAAGTAAGTTCTGTAAGTAGCGATGAGGCAATGGGGGACGGGGATACATTCCCCCCTCATTGAACAAGTGGCGATCAAATATGGTGTTGATATATGTCTACATGCTTATGTTACTTAATGTCTGGTCTCATTAGGATGTGGGGCGGGTTCGTGGGATTAAGGATAAGATCAGTGTTGAAGTTATGACTTCACTGACGGTACTATGGTGTGTGCACCCTCGGGCATTACTATACATCGAAAACATCTTGCTTTGCTGTAACCTGCACTTTGTAGTATGTTTACGTTGGTTTGCAGTTTCTCAACCTAAACTATAAACAGCTTTTTAAAAAAAATCTATGGGGAGGCGAATTAACAACTACCTCCACTGAACGCAAATTGAAGATTTAGCCAATGTGAAGGAACAACAGTATGCTATGGCTTGACATACACTTGCTTTGAGCAAACTAAGCAGCACATATCACCTTGATGGCACCATCACACTGAAAACAGGTCTGATACAGTCACTTGAACTTCCAATCTATCAGAATGCAAATTGTCTCTGTACAAAATCTGTCCATCCCAAGTGGTTGTCTGTCCTAGGATCAACACATGTTCACTTTGTACTTTGCAACAGCAACATATCACAGTAAATGTCACAACTATGACAAATACCAAATAAAGATGACATTGTGAAGGACCCTGAAACAGAATAACAAGGGATCATTAATGATTTCACATATTAAATTTGACTAAAATGACAAGTTTGTAGGACACACATACTTAGCACAAGCAAAGTTAATCTATGTCAATAATCACGGTAGTCAATGTAGGGAAACTCTGATCAACAAACATCTTTGCCTTGGACTTTTCTGAACTGACCATTCCTACCAAATTAATATTGCAGACTGATATGTTCTAAATATCACAAGTTGTTGTGATTATGGAGGTTACAATATGTAAAGGTAAACTTACACTGAGGTGAACAAGTGGTCACTCACTTCTTGACATAGGTCAACTCCTTCTTCACCATTGTCATCTTCATTGGGCATTTCAACATCCTCACCCAGTGTCTATCCACAGTCTCCCTCCTCTGTGATTATAGGGATGTTCTGTACCATGGCAATGTTGTGGAGTATGCAGCAGGCAACCGTGATTTGACCCACCTTATTAGGTGAGTAGAGGAAGGCAAACTGATCTTGTCCAAACACCTAAACCTGGCCTTCAGGAGCCAAAAAGCCCACTCCCTTGGCCTCCGTGTTCTTCCATGGGCCTCATTGAAGCAGACTACCCCTGGCGTTTAGGATTCCTTACCAGAGCTAACAACTATGGCCTATTAGCATAAGCTGAGTCTCCTACATGGAAGCAACATATCAATAGATTAATAGCATATCAAGATATTGTACCTTCCTGAACCTGGATTCATGCAAATTATCCTCAAGTCATATTGTACTTACCAACAAGCAAGGCCCGCTCCACTCCAAGTTGTGGCATCTGCAGGGGTGTGGTGCTGTTCATTAGTACAAACAAATCATGTGTTGACTCCTGAAAGTGGGCACACACACTCAATCCCATATCCCTCCACCCGGCCCTATCCCAAGTACACTCAAACATTTCCATGCACCCACTACAAGGACCAAAATCAGCAAATCATCACACAAACATAGCAAAAAACACAGACACACACATGCAGACACCGGACACAACCACCACAACCACACCCATAGTCAGCACACCCACAACACAAACACACACACCCACCACCAGCACACCTGTAGATACCACACCCTCCATAACGCAGACATCCACTTTCACCACCAGCACACCCACAGTGAGCACACCCACAACAGACACATCCACACAGACAACACAAATGCCAGACTCACCCACCCAACAGACACCAACTATGAAACACAAATAAAAACATACAGCACATACCCAAACCCTCAGGCACCCACATCTTCAATAGACACATGCACAACAGATACAGTTGCTTCCTCTACCTCCCAATCCAAACTCCCTGCCAACCTCTCTACAAATTTTCCGTTGTAGGACCTACTTTTTGCCCTGGCCCTTACCCCTTCCACATCCCAAACCACCCCTCCCAAATTACTTTCCACCCCTTCCACATTCCAAACCATCCCTTCCAAATCCCACACCTCACGAATGTAAAGCTACCTCTTCCAAATCCCGAACATCTTTTCACCCTTCCAAATCCCAAACCACCCCTTCCAAGTCCCAAACCACACCTTCAAAATCCCAACTCACCCCTATCAAACCCACCCCTCCAAAACATGCTCCTCCCAAACCCAAGCCACCCCTCCCTGTGACATCATTGAGGTACCTGCTCTCTGCCCCATAGGTGCCCCTTGCAGAGGAGGTTTATTTTGGCAGTGACATTTGGAGGCAAGTTGTGGACATGCACCCACACTGTGGACTACAGGCCTAGTGCCTTTTTTTCTTATGTAAAGTTTATTTCGTTTGTTTATGAGAGAATTAGCTCAGTTTCATAAAACATTTCTATTTTGAGGAATACCTTTGTCCTGGCCTTATGTAACCCCTTCCTCGCCAAGGACATAATGGTTACGTCCGGTGGCGTGGCGCTGAGGCGCCTCGGACGTAACCATTACGTCCTGGTAGAGGACCTCGGGGGAAGCGTTGGCGCTCCCCCGAGGACCTTGCCCCCACCCCCTCAAGGCAGAACTGGAAGGGGAATCGCTTCCCTTTCCACCCCGATCTCTGCCACCCCCTCAGTGATGTCTGATGACGTCAGTGCCCAAACGCGCACTGACCTCATCAGAGGTCAACTCCTGTTGCACTGGAAGCAATGCTTCCAGCACGACTGAGGAGAAACTGATTAGTTTCTCCTCAATACGGGGGGCAGGGGAGGCAGAAAGGCATGAAAAGGGAAGGAAAGTCTTTCCTTCCCTTTTCATGTCTCTCTGTGCATTCCTGCAGCACGATTGCATAGAGATCATGCTGCAGAAAACCACTAGACACTAGGGAATTTTTATATTTTGGAGGAAATTGTCATAAGGGGAGCAGCCCCTTGGGCAAGGGCTGCTCCCTGAGGGGGGCATTTTATTTAAGGTCATTTCTGCCTCTATGTCTATGTTAATTAGGCCTGTCTGCCCCTGGGGGGAGGGGAACAGAAGCTATTAGGCACCAAGGATTTTCTTTATTTTTTATACTGATAAGGGGAGCAACCCCTTAGGCAAGAGTCATTCCCAGGGAGGCAATTTTTTTATTAGTCCTTTTCTGCCCCCAGGGTATATAGGCCGATCTGCCCCCGGGTGAGGAGTGGCGGGGGCAGAAGCCACTAGACACCAGGGATTTAAAAAATATATATATATATTGCTAAGGAGACCGACCCGTTAGGCAAGGGTTGCTCCCCGGGGGGCAATTTTTCTATTAGGCCTTTTCTGCCCCCCCCCGGGGGCAGATTGGCCTATATTCATTAGGCCGATCTTCCCATGGAGGGGCAGAAGCCACCAGAAACCAGAGATTAAAAAAGAAATTTGATAATGGGAGCCACCCCTTAGGCAAGGGTCGCTCCCCGGGGGGCACTTTTTTGTATTAGGGGGCAATTTTATTAGAAATGTGGGAAAAAGGTGATTTTGACCTAAATTTGAGGTTTGCTGAGGATTCTGAGTAAGAAAACACTGGGGGATCCACGCGAGTCACACCTCCCTGGATTACCTCGGGTGTCTAGTTTTCAGAATTGTCTGGGTTTGGTAGGTTTCCCTGTATGGCTGCTAAGCCCGGGATCAAGAACACAGGTGCCCCCCGCAAAAACAGGTAGATTTGTATGTGATAATTTTGATGTGTCCAGATAGTATTTTGGGGCATTTCTATTCGGGGGCACTAAGCCTACCCACACAAGTGAGGTATCATTTTTATCGGGAGACTTAGGGAAATGCTGGGTGGAAGGAAGTTTGTGGCTCCTCTCAGATTCCAGAACTTTCTTTCACCGAAATGTGAGGAAAACTTGTTTTTTGGGCCAAATTTTGAGGTTTGCAAAGGATTCTGGGTAACAGAATCTGGTGAGAGCCCCACAAGTCACCCTATCCTGGATTCCCCTAGGTGTCTAGGTTTTCAAAATGCACAGGTTTCCCTATGTGCCGGCTGAGCTAGAGGCCAAAATCTATAGCTAGACACTTTGCAAAAAACACGTCAGATTTCAATGGACAAATGGGATGTGTCCATGTTGCATTTCCTGTCGCGAGCATTAGGCCTACCCACGCAAGTGAGGTACCATTTTTATCAGAAGACTTGGGGGAACACAGAATAGCAAAACAAGTGTGATTGCCCCTTGTCTTTCTCTACATTGTTTCCTTCCGAATGTAAGACAGTGTCTAAAAAAGACGTCTATTTGAGAAATGCCCTGTAATTCACATGCTAGTATGGGCACCCCGGAATTCAGAGATGTGCAAATAACCACTGCTTCTCAACACCTTATCTTGTGCCCATTTTGGAATCACAAAGGTTTGCTTGATACCTATTTTTCACTCTTTATATTTCAGCAAATGAATTGCTGTATACCCGATATAGAATGAAAACCCATTGCAAGGTGCAGCTCATTTATTGGCTCTGGGTACCTAGGGTTC
Source organism: Pleurodeles waltl (assembly GCF_031143425.1). Classification (NCBI taxonomy): domain Eukaryota; kingdom Metazoa; phylum Chordata; class Amphibia; order Caudata; family Salamandridae; genus Pleurodeles; species Pleurodeles waltl. The sequence continues at coordinate 1,399,346,900 of NC_090440.1, read as the reverse complement.
TTGATAAACCTACAAACCCTATAAATCATGGCAACCAGAAGAATCCAGCAGATGTAATGGTGTATTGCTTTCAAAAATCTGACATCGCAGGAAAACGTTACAGAGTAAAACGTGGAGAAAAATGGCTGTTTTTTCACCTCAATTTCAATATTTTTTTATTTCAGCTGTTATATTCTGTAGGATCCACACAAATTACCCCTTGCTGAATTCAGAATTTTGTTTACTTTACAGAAATGTTTAGCTTTCTTGGATCCAGCATTGGTTTTACATCCTGTCACTAACTGGAAGGAGGCTGAAAGCACCAAAAATAGTAAAATTGGGGTATGTCCCAATAAAATGCCAAAATTGTGTTGACAAATTGGGTTTTCTGATTCAAGTCTGCCTGTTCCTTAAAGCTGGGAAGATGCTGATTTTAGCACTGCAACCCCTTTGTTGATACCATTTTCAGGGAAAAACCACAAGCCTTCTTCTGGAGCCCTTTTTTATTTTTTGAAAAAAAAATGAAATGTTTGCTGTATTTTGGCTAATTTCCTGATCTCCTTCGGGGGAACCCACAAAGACGGGGTACCTCTAAAATCTCTAGGATGTTGGAATAAAAGGACGCAAATTAGCTTACGTGGACAAAAAGTTATGAGGGCTTAAACGCCCCAAATAGCCAAAAAAAGGCTTGCCACCTGATGGACAGGGTTATTTTGGTGCAAGCATTCATGCTGTGACTGGGCATTTACACCAAAAATGAAATGTGTTTCTGTTATTGTGCCTGGAGAATGCATGTGTGTTTATTTTGACATGATGTTCCAATGAAACGTATCTTTGCATTACACAGGGAACCTAGGGAACCTGGCACTTTACTGTTCAGTGACATCTAGGCCATCATTACAAGTTTGGTGGTCTTTTCTGAAGACCAACGTGACGGAGGGCGCCAAGAGACTGCCAGTGTTGGCGGTATCACGACCACCATATTACAAGTCAGAAATTGAAGACTGCCCAAAAACAACCACAAATCCAACACCGCCAGGCTGAACGATGATGGAAAAGAGGGGGTCCTACCACCCACACCGCCATGCTGACAACATCTTGCCCTTCAAATTATGTCCCACAAATCAGAACAGCGGTCTTTGCACTGCCGTAAGCCATTGGTGGTCCAAAGCACTGCTGTCAGAAACTCAACTCCACCAGAACACTACACCACATTGGACAGTATGAATACCTCACACCTGACACACATACACACATACCTGATCACTGCACTATAAAACACCTCCCCCTCATAGTCACAACCTCTTCCTCCATCGTGAATTTTACACAAAGAAAGGGAATAACGCACAAATAGAAGACACTGCACCTGGATACCATAGGCATCACCACACCGAACACGCAGCACACACTACACAACTGCACCTCTGCAAACAACAAACACATTGTCACTGTACAAAACCACCACATACCACAAGCACACTGAACTACACTCCCCCACCTCACCAAACAGTACACCATACACCCCTGCACATTACACCCCACCACCCACAACACATCCATGTCATGACAGAAACACCCACAATTCACAGACGAGGAGTTGAGGGTCATGGTAGATGAACTCGTCAGAGTGGAGCTACAACTGTTTGGAGCACAGGTCCAGCATTCATCCATAGCCAGGAAAACAGAGTTATGGCAGAGGATCGTCGACAGGGTGAACTCAGTGGAAACCATTCACGCACAAAGGAGGACATCAGGAAGAGGTGGAATGACCTACGGGGGATGGTCCGGTCCATGGCGGCAAGACACCAGCTAGCCATCAACAAGACTGGTGGCGGATCCCCATCTCCTCCCCCAGAGTTATCATCATGGAGGAGAAAGCCTTGGCCATCCTGCACCCAGAGGGCCTGAAGGGAGTACCAGGAGGACTGGACTCTGGTAAGCCAACAACACTCTCCGGGCACCATGTACTCCTGATCAGCATGTACCTCTACGACCTTACACCCCCTCACAGCACCCTTACGTGCACCAATCCACCCTGAACCCAATACCCTCCCTGGCATGCCACGCCCTGCTATTAATCCCAGACAGGCCCACCAAGTACACAGATATCTCCCACTGTAGCAAGTATTACAACTACCACAAGGCAACACTCTCTACCCTTGAATAACTGCTAATTCCACTCCACATTAGGTCACCTGCATGGCTAACCATGTCACCCCCTTCACTTACAGGATACTTGGACTGCTCACTAGTACATGGCAATGACACATTTATGACCACAACCTTCTATACTACAAACATACAACAGCACTACCCATCAGCCCTTAAACATTGACAGTGGATCAAAGCAGCTGTCTTTGCCATCACTGGAAAACATGCCAAGGCTATGATTAAAAACAACCATGTAAAGAAGTATATTTCTACAATATAACACACTTCCTCTCCATCAACATGTATCCCTACTACTGCCACCCAGCAGAGGATGCCAGAGACAGGCAGTTAGCCCCTGAAAGTAGGCCCAATTGAGGACTACAACGCTGGATGTCTGGAAAGGGACCCCTCACCTGGCCCATCCGGGATGAGTGGTCAGTCCACCAGCCTCACCCTGCCCACATCTGAGTCCCCCACCTCTGTGGCTACTACAGCACAGGAAGCCCCTCTTCCCCAAACCTGTGTCCAAAGGACAGATCAATTTATAGTGTACCACACACTACAGAGACCCGAGTCAACCCCTAACATCCAAGACAATGAAGGTCCTGGTGTCAGTTGGAGTGGGCACTGTGGGACAAGAGTGTGAGGCACCAATGCTGACACGACTGGCCAGGAGGCCATCTCCAGAGTCCTAGGAGCATACCAGCAATCCCAGGACAGAATGGGTCAAATACTGACACCCTTGCAGGAGAACCAGGGGCTCCAAAGGGAATAACCCCAGGAGGCCCTGCAGCAGTGGCAGACATACAATGCCACCATGGCTTCCATTTGTGGGGTGCTCACTGGATGCATCCTTCACCCACCAGCAGGCCCCTCTCAGTAGCCAATCAACACCTATGCCATCTACATCTGCCACAGCTACTGCAATGGAGGCCAAGCCATAGGACCCACAGGCAAGTAGCAACCTTGCCCCTGCAGCTGAGGATCCCCCACACAAATGAGGTCGTCCATCAAAGCATCCTGCAGGAACTGAGGCCAAGACTAAAAACACCATCAGGAAGTGATCTCTCTCCTGAACATTCTCCCTTGTATGGCACTGAGACACCCAGTTGATTGTCCACTGCCAAATCTCCATTTCCCTTTGGCCCTTGGGGACTGGACCTGTGAAACCAACAGCTGGGCCACCTAGTCTGATGCTTTCAAACCCCATGGCCCCACTCCTCAGGAAATGCACTTTGAATCACAATAAACATATTTCAGCACTGTAATGGATTACATGTCATCATTGCCACCAGTACCATTTAATGTGAAAGATATACATTTAAATGCACATATAGGTGTCAATAAGTCTGACAGATGGACAGATGTGGCAGGGATGTCCAGCAGGTGTGTCATTACATCCTTCCTGTACTGTAATCCTATGCCAAGGGTGCCAACAGTTATGTCAGAAAGCAGAGTGGAACCACACATTGGACCAGAAGATAGATCAATATAGACTAAAGCTTTAATTATGTCTCCCATGTTGCCCATATAATACACATACAAGATATAATGCAATACACAGGAATCATGATGTAATGGGAAGGCCACCACATATCTACAAGGTAGGTCTGTAGGTCACACACATGCAGAGTAAAAGAACCATTCCTCATAGCTAACATCCCCAACAGAAAACCTATCTTGCAATGTCTAAAACAGGTAAGTACCAGACATCAGCTTTGGGAACAGTGTGGATGGGTAGCTGGAGTGTTATACGATAAGATTAGGCCAGACCATTAACATCCAAACTGCAGCTCTGAAACCATGCAACATGGGGAACCCTATGCTGAAGTCATGCCAACAGCAAGTACCACATGGCTTTGGCATTAAAGCAGTTACACCTCTCCTGATGGCAAGTCAGCATCCCATCAACATGCATAACACAGACGGATGGATGTAGTGCACTCATATCCCCTGATGCAAAACACAAGGAGGGACAATGTCACTAGGCAGACTTGGATTCCATTAACTTCAGACCACACACACCTGACATTCATTGGAAGAATTGCCAAATCAACTCAGTCCTAGAGTCAGCTGCATCCTCCTCATCTGCCTCCTCGTCAATTCTGAAGTCATCAGCCTGAGCCACTGGTCCAGCTGCCACCTCCCCCTCATCCAACAGTGGAATGTGTCTTCTCAGGGCAAGATTGTGCAGCATGCAACATGCTACAATGATTTGACGTTCTGTGGTCTGTACTGTAGGGCACCACCGGACACATGTAGGCATCTGAATCTTACTTTCAATAGCCCAAATGTCCTCTCGATTACATGCCTCATTCGCATGTGAGCCTCATTGTAACTATCCTACCCATCTGTAGTAGGGTACCTCAATGGTGTCAGGAGCCAGGGCAGGTTGGAGTAGCCGGAGTCACCTGAGTGCACAAAGGTACAAATCATTAGAGAACTATGAGAGGCATAGAGCTGACTGTGAAGTGACGTAGCATAGACGTTAGAAATAGACATTGGTATACTTACCAATGGGCCAGGCCCCCTCTCTCTGTAGTCGCAACATCATTTGTGGGATACTGCTGTTCTTCAAGATGTAAGAATCATGTACGGATCCTGGAAACTTTTCTGTCACATGGGATATGTATTTGTGGCAAGACTCACCACCTGCACATTGATCAAATAGTGATTCTTCCTGTTGCTGTAGACTTGCTCATTGGACCTAGGAGGAACCAAAGCGATGTGGGTGCCATCAATGCCCCCTATTACATGTGGAACATGTGCAATGTCATAAAAGGCAGACTTCACAGTGTACAGATCAGCACGTTGTGGGAACCTGATATAGCTGTTCAAGTGCTTGAGTAAGGCACCCAGTACATCCTGTAACATTAAACTGAACATTGGCTGTGACATTCCTGCAGCATCGCTGTCACCTGAAAAGATCCTGAGGCAAGATAATGCAGGGCAGATAAAACCTGTACTGTTAGTGGGATGGCATAGGAATTGCGCACAGCTGGCAGGAGATCCGGCTCCAAATGGGTTCACAGTTCCCTGATGATCTGATGGTTCAGATGATAGGTCTGAATAACTTATTTGTCTTCCATGGTAGCAAGGTCGACTAGGGGCTGGTAGACCAGTGCATTTCTCAATCTCCCCATTGGACGGTATCTAGACATAGGACAGAACAAATTTCAGGACATCTGTTACACTGTCGTTACTAAAATACACCATAGAAGTGAAAAACAGGACAAGTCATGAAAGGCACTGGAAACCTGACACAGGGAAACAGTTATTCACAAACTACACAACTGTGACATCCTGGCTGTCAATTCCATGGCTATACTTGTCAGAAGGGGTCTGCACAGAGATGGAAGTCAGACATTGTAAACTCGTCCCTAAGTCAGATACAGTTATCAAACGTCCACACAATGAAAAGATAATACATCAGACATATTGGCAGGTGACACCCATTTCTCTAGTGAGTTCACATGAGTTGCCATTGTATATCAAGCAACTAGTGCCTAACACCAAGCTATGATGCACTAGGATGACATAGATATCCTAAAAATATGTAAAATAGCAGTCGCCTGACCTGCATGCAGAGAACAGATGGAAGTGACCTCATTCCGTGGGCATTGGTCGCCATGGCAGGAGGCGGTCGTGACCGCCGTGCAACTTCTCATTGGTTAACATTGATGTCTATGGTAAACTGGGGCCAATGATGGTCATAGCCGGCAGTGACGGTCATGACCGTGGCGGCTATGACCCTCATTTTCTATAGCCCAGCTCACTTGAGTCTGACACTTGAGCAAGCAAGACCTCCATTGCATGAGCTAATGTGTTCTGTATCTGGAAGCCACAATGGCACGTCCTGCAGGAGATAGAGCAGGTATATCTGGGTAGTTCGTAGTTTTTGCAATTGTTGAATGAATGATGACAGACTGTACAAACTAGTAATTTTGTTGGAGCTAGGAGGTAACAGCTTGAATATTAGGTTATGTCTAAATGACCAATATTTGGGGACAATGTATCATAGCCATTCCTTGCCATGACAGAGGAGGTGTAGATTACTTGTTGGTATGTGAACTAGATGGGTAGATATTGACCCTTTCCTCCCTTTCGTTCTCTGCCACCCTCTCTCCCTGTCATCTTCTCTCCTTTTGTGCATCAGCATCATCAGGGGAAGAAGAAGGGGCACCGGCAAGTGGGGAAGCTGGGGTCGACAGGGCCCAGGAAGCAGAGCCCACCAACAATGAAGGGACCAGTGGGACGGAGGGCAAGGGGAGCAATACAGGGGAGACCAGTACAGCTACATCATCTTTGGATTCCTTCTCCGATGGAAGCTCCCTGGCAGTGGAGGACCCATCTGGGTCCATCCCAACACCATCCTTGTCTGCCACCCCACATACCAGCACCGCCCTCCTTGTAGTTCCCCAGTAGTTGCCCATTCCCACTAACCCAGGATGGTGGGCATCTCCTTTGCCGCAGGTACCTATGCCCTTGCCCCAGTCAGCCCCACTGCCTTCAATGAGGAGGCTATTGACCTCCTGAGGTCCATCTCTGTGGGGCAGTCAAACATCTTGAATGCCATCCAGAGACTCGCATCCCAGATGCAACAAAGTAATGCCTACTCTGGCCAGCAGAGATCGTTTCAGGCTCTGGCCTCCTCTTTGACAGCAGCCAGTGTCCCTTCATCTTCTGTTCCCCTGCAGCTACCTCTGCCCAATCCAACACCCCGCTCCCCTCACCAATCCAGAGCACACATATAGACCTGCATTCACCCATTACAACAGACAAGGTGTACAAAGACAAACAGAGGCACCACAGGACACACCACAAGCATGCAGACAGCCAACACACAACTGCAGACACAACAACAGCCACTCCCCACACTGTCTCCACTACTACCTCCTCCATCACAGTCACATCACCACTCAAACCTGCTATCACTACATGAACACTTCCTGATCCTGCCACCAGTTCTGTCATACCCACAGACACCACAAGAGCATACCCGCAGACATCCATCCCACACACCACATCCGCACTCACCACGACAACCTTCACGACCACATGCAGCACATCCACCTTACTTGCAGGCACCACCTCAATATACACTCACATATGTTGCATACCATCTCCTTGCATCTCTTTCCCCCTCCTCCCAAAAACATTAACGCCCTCACTCACCCACCCAACATACACCCACCACACAGAACCATACATTGCACACACCTGCATCCACGTCAAGCACACTAACACCTCCTACAACCACTCCTTCTACCTCCACTCTGAAACCTTTTACCCATGACCACCTCTGTGTACCTAAAAATGTTTTCCTTGCCAGTATTGACCTGCGCCTGTCCCACCCAGTGACAGCCATGTCTCCCTGCCTGAACCCAGACTACCCACCTCCCAGCCTTCCCATGGCCCCCCTAGTAGTGCCCATGCCCCTCACCCTGCAAGAAACCACCCCTCCAAAGCATAAGGTCCCTACTCCTACACAAAAATCCAAACCTCCTCCCTCACAATCAAAACCTAAACCCCCCCTCCCAAACCTAAACCCAAGAACTCCCCCCTTCCAAGCCCAAGCCCCCACCCAATCCCCCCCCACCCCTGAGGGGCCTGCCTGCCCCATTGATCCCCCTGCCATGTGGAGGTCAATTTGCTGTCAGGAGTCAAGTTGGGGCATGTGACTGTGCTCAATGTGCCTGGGACACTTAAGAATTTTGCTGGACTGGTTAATAGACCTTACTGATACATAGTTATTACTTGTTCATTATTTATTCAATACATCTGCCCACATAGATGTGGGTGTCAAGGTTAAGAAATTGTCCTGGATTTCCTTCAACATGGTTGTGTTATATCTGTATACTTTGATGTTTGTTTTGTATGTGTATGGGATGTATCTGTGTTGCTGCATGTGATGGGCTGATGAATTGTGCAATGTGCTTGTTATGATCTGTTGTTATGATTGTGTGGTATGTGCGCCTGTGTGTATATTGAAGCATCTGTGTTGTTCTTTATATGCTGGTTGGACGTGGCGTGTCACCTGAGGCCTTGTTTGGATGTCTGTACTATTTAAATGATTGTGTGTTGTTGCTATGTATTGCTGCCAGTATGTGTTGTCAGGTGGAGTTGTTCGATGTGCCTTTCTGACTTTGCGTTTGTGTGTTTTTGTTGTTGTCATGTGATTGTGGGGTGTATGGATGTGATTGACAGTGGTGGTGGTGTGCGTGTGCAGTGTGCTGTGTGAATGGCCCATGTCTGTTGGCCATGGTGTGTGCATTTAGTTTATACGTTTGTGTAGTTAGTGTGTGCATGTGTGTCTGTTTCGGGCATTTGTTTGTGTGTGTGTGTGTGTGGCGGTCGCTGCCTGGGTGTTTGTGTTGTGTGTGGGTGTGTTATACGGTACTTCCCTCCAGTGTATGCTAGGTGGGGGAACTTACGGTTGCTGTCCTTGTTGTTGTCAGTGGCCCTGGAGGTGTATGGCAAGGTACAGCAGTGGGAAGACTTCCAGTTTGGGTTCCATGGCAGCCGCGGACGCGTCTGTGTACCTGGAGATGAGTGTCTCCTTTTATAAAGGCAGTTTCCGCAAGGCCTTTCGTGCCGGAAATCCTGGCGGTCTGTTAATTTGTAATATGGTGGGCAGTGAATTGGTCCCTGCTGGCCTGGAGATGGCTACCACCATCAGCAGCGGTCCAACTGCACTGGCGGTACTGGTGGAACCTTGGCTGTGTTGCAGTGGGATCGCCCCCATAATCATAATATGGTGGTCTATTCCGCTGGGCCCTCTGTGGTGTGACTGCCTCCTCCACCGCGGCAGTCCGGTGACCACCAAACTTGTAATCATGACCCTAATGTTTGTGTGATATTGCACACACTAAGGGGACATGTGACCTTCATACATCTCTGCCATGTTTGCAGTTTAGAGGTAAGATTGGTAGTACATTCTGTGTACACCCTCTTGTAGCATGTTGTAGTGGAATTGCTAAATTATCATGGGATTGTTTAGTTCCTATTGGGTATATTGCTTCAGGTAATGGTTTTGCTGTGAATCTTTGTGTAGATGTCCATTGCCATGAAGGCAGTTCGTACTAGATTGGTGGGTGCTACTTATATCTTGAGGTCTGTTCTGATACATTTTCTAAGTACAAGATTACACACATGAGCAGTGCGCACCGTGGTGGTGTTGTTTGCCCAAAATATTTACACATGCATGAGTCCAGTGCTACTGTGAAGCAACATTTCTGAGGATCACAGGTAGGACCGTGACATACACATACCTTCTATTCCGGCAACAACAGCGTTGATTTCCATTTTAGCCCTGGCCCAGGAGCAACGGCAGGACTGGTATGACTGGGTTCATGACAGCAGGAAATGTGGAAAGATTAAAAAGGTGATTTTTGTACTTTTATCCTTTCCAATCCTCCAACTCAGGTTTATAGGTTTAGTAGCCACAGTTGCGTCAGCAGGCATGCACATTGTGATTGACTCAGTGGGAAAAGGGGCTGGCGTCCTGCCCCCTGCCACTTTAGCCTATTGCACCATTGACACAGGTGGAGATTCTTGGTGGTGACGGCGGACCAACTGTGGTCTTTTGCCTATGCTCTTGCTAACATCTAAATAGAGCAGGGGGACCGTTATGGTGGGGTATGGGTTTTTATACAGAAAAGTGTTGGCAGGATCATTACCCTAAATGTGAAAACAGTGCTTAGAAGTCACTATCGATCAAAAAGTTACTTGAGGTTGCGAGGATCCATTGCAAATCTAAAATCCAGGCTGACCATGATGGAGGTAGGCCGGCTAAAGAAACCAAGCACGTCCTCTGAAATAGTACCTTTGATGGAGCACTGCATCGATGGCAAGGACATTTCAACCACACTCAGAGCACTGTGTCATCGTCAGGCTCCATGGACGTGAATGCAATGAGTCATTGTCGGGCCGCGCAGAGCATCGCCGTCGGGCTGCGCAGTCTGTGATTCAGCGGTCATCAGGCAACCACTGGATCACAGTCGATGAGCCACTTTTTGTGCGGTACTCAGGGCGATGCATTGCTTTTTACAGGTTTCAGCTGCAGAACCCACTTCTTAAGGGCGGCACCTCAGGCAAGGGTAGGCCTCACAGATGGCAGAGTCTAGGAGCACCAGGAGAGTTGAAGACATTCTTTGATGTCCCTGAGACTGCAGGAGAAGAGGGGGCAAGCCACTAAACCCTTGGAGACTCTTTGGTTCAAGGATGGAGAGAGCAAGTCCAGTCCTTCTCTCTGCACGACTGAAGCAGCAGGCAGCAAGCCAACACACAACATAAAGCAAACAGCAAAGGGACAACTAAGGACTCCTTAGCGTCTTCCCCACATGTCAAACATCTTCAATTTTTTTAAAAAAAATGCAACCCGCCCTTGGGACTAACTCGTGCTTACCATAGGGGTGACTTGTACGCCACAAAAAGAAAGGTTTGGGCAATTGTACCCACTTGTCATGGCAAAATGGCAGTTTAAAACTGCATACACAGGCTCTGCAATGGCAGACCTGAATCTTGTAGTGTGTGGCACAATCAGGACTGCAGTGCTGCAATTCAAGCTAGTTTGGCTGATGAGGGGTGATACCCCTTAATCAGTCCCAGGATGCTTGTTTTTAGTCCAGGGATGACCTGGCCTTGGAGTTCAGGTTGGACTGTTTGTGAGAAAGTAGCGTCTTTCTAGCCTGGTTACCCCCACTTTTGGCCTGTTTGTGTGTGTGTCAGTGAGTTTATACTGTGTCACTGGGATCCTGCTAGCCAGGACCCCAGTGCTCATAGATAAAAACCTGTATGTCACTATATTTTTGCCTGTCTCACTGGGATCCTGCTGGTCAGGACCCCAGTGCTCATAGTTTATGGTCTAATGTGTGTATCTGTATAGTGCTTAACTGTGTCACTGAGGCTCTGCTAACCAGAACCTCAGTTCTTATGTTCTCTCTGCTTTTAAACTTGTCACTGTAGGCTAGTGACTTCATTAACCAATTTCAATTGGCACACTGGACCTCCCTTATAAGTCGCTAGTATATGGAACCTAGGTACCCAGGGCATTGGGGTTCCAGGAGATCCACACGGGCTGCAGCATTTCTTTTGCCACCCATAAGGAGCTCAGACAAACCCTTTTACAGGCTGGCCATTGCAGCCTGAGTGAAATAAAGCACATTATTTCACAGCCATTTTCACTGCACTTAAGTAACTTATAAGTACTAAGTGTGAGGGCACCCTTGCAAAGGTTCTCCCACATAGTTCATGGCCATTTTCCTGGACTTTGTGAGTGCGGGGACGCCATTACACGAGTGCACTACATATAGGTCAATACCTATATGTAGCTTCACAATGGTAACTCCGAATATGGCCAGGTAACATGTCCACAACCATGGAATTGTCCCCCCATTTCAAATCCGGTATTGGGAAGCCTATTCAATGCATCCTGGGGGCTCCACCATGGACCCCAGTACTGCCAAACCAGCTCTCTGAGGCTTGCACTGCAGCTACAGCTGCTGCCACCTCACAGACAGGGTTCTGCCCTCCTGGGATCTGGGCAGCCCAGTCCCAGGAAGGCAGAACAAAGCATTTCCCCTGAGAGCAGGGTGTTACGCCCTCTCCCTTTGGAAATAGGTGTTATAGACACCTTGTCCCCTGCTCTGGCGTGAAACTGGACAAAGGAAAGGGTAGTGACCACTCCCCTGTCCATCACCACCCTAGGGGTGGTGCCCAGAGCTCCTCCAGTGTGTCCCAGACTTCAGCCATCTTGCATTGCAAGGTGTGGGGGCACTCTGGAGGCCTCTAAGTGACAAGTGCCAGCAGGAGTCAGAGACTGCTCCTGATAGGTCCATACCTGATAAGGTAGCCAATCCCCCTCTCAGGGCTATTGAGGGTATCTCCTGTGGGCTCTCTTCAGATTCTGCTTGCAAGTTTCCTTCAAGACCCCTCTGCAACAACTTCAGCATCCTCTGACCTCGGATCAACCGCAGCCTGCTCCAAGAAACAGTGTAACTGCAACAAAGTATCCACAAGAGATACTTTTTTCCTGCAACCTCAGCTCCCCATCAGCAACTGTAACAGTTTCCACAGTGTGCACACTCCGGGGACTCCCTGTCTTCATCCTGCACCAGAAGGGCCGAAGCTATCTCCTTGGAGTGACGGAGTCACTCCCTTGCTCCAAGAAGGCACCTTCCAAGATGACGACCTGTACCCTTGGACTACTGTCACTGTGATGAGCGTGCTCCTAAGGACACAGAGGGTGGACATCATCGACATAGACTGTCCTGAGTTCCTGCTGACGCAATTTGGAGGAGGTACGACTTTGCCTTCCCTGAGGGTGACGGTACCCCTGTGTACTGCATCTTCTTCATCTCCTGAAGCCTCTATGCACCACATGCAAAATTCCCTCATGCAAAGCCTGGCCCAGGTCCCCAGCTCTCCATCCTGTGACGCTCAACTCACTGAGTTGTTCTCCGGCGGCGTGGGACCTTTCTTTGTTGTGCTGCATCAACCGCATTTTGCAACTCCTTTGTCCCCATGTCCTCGGACCTCTGGGGGTGCTGGCTGGCATCCTGTGGGCTCTCTAAAGTGCTGAGAGCTCCCTCTTCCTCCTCACCCAGAGTTGAGGACCCCAGGTCCCTCCTGGGTCCATCCAGCGACAATTTGACGTAAAACATATTTTTGTCACTTCCAACACAAAATCAAATCTGCAACAATCTTCACATCGAGGGACATCTTTTGCATCATACAGGAACCTGCTGGTACCTTCTTAGGGTGCATTCCTGCAGTCTTCGACTAACCGGGGACTCCTCATTTGCACCCTCTTCTGGGTTGGCTGGGGCTCCTGTCCTTCCTGGAACTCCTTTGACTTCTGGACTTGGTCCCCTTCCTTTGCAGGTCTTCAGGTCCAGGAATCCAGCTGTTGTTCTTTGCAGACTTGGTTGGCTGCTGCTAAATCCCAATCACGAGGTGTAGTGTGTCCTAAGGAAACTTGCAGTACTTTACTCCTGCTTTTCTGGGCTCTGGGGTGGGGTAAGTTACTTACCTTTACTGTATTCTTGCTTTCCCAGTGATTCTGCACACACTACACTTGTCTAGGGGGGAATTTGTGATTCGCATTCCACTTTCGTAGTATATGGTTTGTGTTGCCCATAGACGCATTTACTTCCATTGGATTCTATAGCAGTTCCTATTGTTTGCATTGTTCTATGACTATTTACTTGTCTAATATTGGTGTTTAGTATATATATTGTGTATAATCCTTACCTTCAGAAGGAGTATTGTCTCTAAGATATTTTTGGTACTGTGTCACCCAAATAAATACCTTTATATTTGGTAATACTGAGTATTGTCTTTACTTGTGTATAAGTACTGTGTAACTATAAGTGGTATTGGATGAGATTTGCATGTCTCCTAGTTCAGCCTAAGCTGCTCTGCTATAGCTACCTCTATCAGCCTAAGCTGCTAGAACACTACTTCTTCACTAATAAGGGATACCTGGGACTGGTATAAGGTGTATGTACCCAAGGTACCCACTACAAAACAGGCCAGCCTCCTACACTGTTCCCATGGGGAGCAGGGTCAAGAATGATTTGCAAATGGCTGAGTCCAAACTGGGGTGGATTGGTGAGCAAAAAAATGATGGATTAAACCCAGATCTGTGACTGGGAGTGAATACTTGATTTGTTCCGCATTTGTCCATCATCTGTTCTTTTTGCCACCGTCCCACTAGTAGTATTTATTTTATAGGCCCTGGGCACATATAGTGCACTTTACTAGGGACTTACATGTAAATTAAAAATGGCAGTTGTGGATAAGACAATAATACCTAATTGTAAGGAGAGGCCACATGCACTTTAGCACTGGTTAGCAATGGTAAAGTGCACAGAGTCCTTTAAAGCCGACAAAAGCAAGGTCAAAAAACGAGGAGAAGGAAGGCAAACACTCTGGGTATGACCCTGCAGAAAGGGCCATTTCCAAAAGGGCACATTTAGGAAGGCCAGCTGTCCTGTTTTCTAAAGATGTGTTCAATGTAAGGCTGGCCTATATGGCAATCAGGCTGTGCTAGAAGGGCTGGTCTGCTAAGTCAGAGTGTGGGCCGTTTTTTTGTCTTGTTGTGGCCCTGTCTTTTGATGATCTAGTGGGGTTATTTTTACTGTTGATTTCCTTTATATTACCATACATTTTGCCTGAAGGAAGCCCAAATGCATAGTCTCCCATCCTTGCAAATCACCTATTCATCAAGTCTTTGCAGGTTGAAAACTACCTGTTTGCAAATGTAGGTTGTTTTTCTAGCTCTACGATTCACAGCGAGGACCACTTCCGTTTTAGTGCTTGACTTATATTCTTTCCTAGTCCAACCCTGGATTTGTCCTACATTTGGGCATTTTGTGCCATTGCCTGCACTGAGCTGGTGTGAGATGCAAAATATTCAGCATTTTACCATACAGAGGACAAACACAAAAACTCATCAGGAGGATTCAAGCTACCCGACTGGACACCTCGAGTGGATTGTCAGTGTGTCCTACTCCCAGTGTTTCATAAGTGAGCTATGAATAAGGGAGGGACGGCTCTTTCACAATGGTGAATAAGCATCGCTACCCTGGCTAAGCTAGAGGCTGAAAGATAAACCAATGGCCCTCATTACAACCCTGTCAGTCGGTGATAAAGTGGCGGTAATACCGCCAACAGGCTGGCGCTAATTACCGACAAGTCATGACCATGGCGGAAAGATCTCAGATAGACAGCCACTTTACCACACCGACCGCCAGGGCGGATTCAACAGCCACCATGGCGGTAGCCGCCTACAGCCAGACGGAAGACAATGTTCTGCCCACCGTAATATGACAGTCCAATCCACCACCTTTTCTGGGGCGGTACCAACGATCTTCTACGTCCTGCTCCACCACAAACACCAGCGACGACGAAGACGACCACGGTGAGTACAGCCGCCTAGCACACAGGGGAGGAAAAAGAGAGTGACACACACACGCACAACACACACTCCCACCCCCAACACCTTACACACATACAGCAGCAGTAAGACAACATATGGACCCTGTACCTTGCAAGAATAATGCAAGGACTACAAGAATTGATGAAAGTGAGTGCAATAATATAAATACAGTAAAAATACGTACATCCAATCTAAAAATATATACATATGTACAATTCAAGGGACACTGCCCAGTCCTCAATGTGCGTGTGTCCCAGGGCCACATGACAAAGTCCAAGGCCCCACTTGTCTCCTGCCACAACACAGAGAGAACACTGCAGGGGCATCATTTGGAAAATAAGCAGGCACCTCAGGGTGATGGGAGATGGGGAGGGCACCTCAGCCGACAGAAGGAACAACACCACTGGTCCTGGAGGGGGAAAAGGACCATTGTTCTGTCCTGGGGAGTGCAAGGCCACAGTCTCTCAAGTGGGTGTCATTCCCACAGGATTTGCAGGGGGCAGGCCGCACAACAGACCATGGAGGTGGGTCTATAGAACGTCTGCCGGTGGTGATGGTTGTTCAGTGGTGGCAGTGTTGGTGCTGCTGCTGGTGGTTATGGGGGGAAGCTCCTGCCCATCCCCTGCAGGTTTGGACAGCTGCCTGCTGCTGGTGGTGGTGCTGCTGCTGCTGCTGGCGGTGGCTGTCGGGGGAAGCTCCTTGCCCTTCCTGGCAGCAGCTGGGGCTGGCTCCTTGCCCATCCTGGCAGCAGCTGGGGTTGGCTCCTTGCCCTTCCTAGCAGCACCTGGGGCAGGCACCCTTTCTGTGAGGCAGCCTGGTGCCCTGGATCCTTTCCCACCACGAGTGGGCGTGGAAACTACTGGGCCTGTGGACTGGGTGGCTGAAGTGCTTGCCTGGGTTTTAACCACCCTGGCCAGATGTGAAGGACGGGGGAGGGGTATGGAAGAGGTCATTGGTGTAGAGGAAAAGCTGCTTAGGGACATTGGGGCGGGGAGAGGGAGAAGGCATGGGAGTGGAGGAAGAGGGAGTGGTTGTGGGAGGTGACTTTCTGCTGTGTTTGGGTGCAGTTGCATGGGCTGGATGCTGTTGTGAGGTGGATGGCTGTTGGGTGTCTGAGTGCTTGAGTTTGTGTACCTTTGGAGGGGGGACAGACAAACTGGGAGAGGACACAGGGGACGTGTGCATGGCTGTTTTGGAGATGTCTGCCAGTGAGGTGTGTGTTCTGATAGGTGTGCTGGTGATGGCGGTACTGGATGTGGATGTAGTGCATGCAGGTGTGAGTGTAGACCCAACTGGGAGGGAGGTAGAGGAAGAGGAGGACAGGGACACAGTGGAGGCAGTGGATGTTGGTATGTCTGCATCTGGATGGTGTTTTGGTCTGGAGGCCCATACAGCAGTCTTTACTGGGGTAGGAGCTCATCCACCAGTCTCTCCAACTCTGCCGAGGTGAAGGCAGGGGCTGTTTCCCCAGTCAAACGGGCCATGGTAGGTTCCAGACACAGGTCACAGCAGCACATGCAGTGTAGGTCCTCTCCTATTGAAGATCAGGTAGCAAGTGAGTGAACAAATAGAAAATGGCAGTCATGTCCACGGCGGTGCATATCGTCACCGCCGGCGTACATCACCATTGCCCACTCTACCCATATTATCCATTGAGGCGTTGCACGGCGGTTCCTGGCCGCCTCCCACAACATCGCACAACCTCTGCAGAATTACCCCACTTCCACTTGTCCCTCCACACAGGACAGGCGGACGCCATTTCAGGGGGGGGCAGGCCCTTTATTATAACTGTGTCACAGTTCACAATTGTACATACAGGACAGATGCCACTTATACATTTCAAAGTAACTTCATGCATTGTACTATTGTGGCTACAATGTACAGTTTGTGACTGTCTCCTCACTCTTTTGCCCCATAGATTGCTACCACTGCGGATGAATAGGAGATGGAGACATAACCACGTTTACAGACCACTGGTGGACTTGGCAACAATGGAGAACAGGCACATTATCCTCTTCTATAGACTTGGCAGGGCCACAATCATTGAGCTGTGTGCCCAATTGGAACCTGACCTGATATCTGCTATCTGTCACCCTACTGGGATCCCCCCTCTTGTGCAAGTCCTATCTGTGCTCCATTTCTTGGCAACTGGTTCTGGTGACAGTGGGTTTGGCAGCAGGAATGTCACAGCCAATGTTCTCAATAGTGCTGATCAGAGTGTTGGCTGTCCTGATTAAACACATGTGCAGCTCCATTGTTTTCCCCCAGGTGAAGGATTTGTCCACAGTGAAGGCTGGCTTCTATGAAATGGGACATATCCCCAACATCATTGGGGCAATTGATGGCACAACTTTTGCATTTGTTCCCCCACAGCAAAACGAACATGTGTTCAGAAATTGAAAGAGTTTTCACTCAATGAATGTCCAGATGGTGTGCTTGGGGACCAATACATCTCCCATGTCAATGCTAAGTATCCTGGGTCTGTGCATGATGCCTTTATCCTGAGGAATAGCAGTACCCCAAATGTGATGGCCCAACTGCAGAGGCACAGGGTGTGGCTAAAAGGTGAGCCCTGGTTCCCACCCAGTAGGTGTTGGTGTATGGGTATGGTGTGGGCCATATGGGGTAGTGTGTGGTAAATATTGTCCCTCAATATTTGCAGGTGACTCAGGTTCAGGTTGCAATTTTTTGGTTTATACAGACTCAGGTTACCCCCTCCTATCATGGCTACTGCCCCTGTGAAGAATCCTAGGACAAGGGCAGAGGAATGTTACAATGAGGCACATGGGCGAAGAAGAAGGATCATTGAACGTACCTTTGGCCTCCTTAAGGCCAGGTTTCGGTACCTCAGGTGGATCCCTGTGCTACTCACCCAAGAAGGTCTTCCTGATAATTGTGGCATGCTGCATGTTGCATAACCTTGCCTTGAGACGCCATGTGCTTTTTCTGCTAGAGTAGGAGGCTGGAGATGGCCATGTGGCAGCAGTGGACCCTGCGGACAGTGAGGATGAGGAGGCAGAGGATGAGGACAACAGAACTGCAGTGATTCGACAATACTTCCAATGACACACAGGTAAGACAGTGTAATTTCACATTTCATTGTCATTTGTTTGTTTCACATTGTCACTGGCATGCTGTGATTTCCCACTTCTATGTCCACTCACAGTACCCTTTGGACACCCTTTTTGCAGATGTTGTTGCCCCACTATCTCTCCTGGTGTGTTCACTGCAGTCAACTACAGGTCTACCTTATGTGCACATTACTGTACAGTTTATTTGCAATGTTTAAACCTTGTTCAACAAATGCATACTTAAATCATTTGACATAATCCATACTTTTATTTTTTCAAAGTGTGTTTCTTGAAGTGCTATGAACAAAAGGGGGTAGTGCAATGGGTTGGGGTGATGATGGAGGAAAGTCCAGGATATAGTTCCAGTCTATTTGTAGCACAGGTGCATTGTCCTGGCGGGGGTCTTGGCAATAGTCTCTGGCTTCTGCCTGGATCGCAGGGAACGTTTGCGCGGGTGGTTCTCCTTCTGCAGGGGAGGGGTGCTGGTGGCCTGCTGGTCCTGTGGCGGGGCCTTCTGGCCACTAGCGGTAGCGGAGGTGGAGGGCGGTTCAGTAGTCTGGCTAGTGGCAGGGGCCAGCTGTTGTAAGACTGCCTCCCTCATAATGTTGGCCATGTCTGCCAGCACCCCTGCTATGAAGGCCAGGGTGGTGTTGATGGCCTGCAAGTCCTCCGTGATCCCCTGGTACTGTCCCTCCTGCAGCTGCCTGTTCTCCTGCACGTTGTGCAGGATCTGGCCCAGCATATCCTGGGACCGTTGGTATGCTCCCAAGATCTCGGTGAGTGCCTCCTGGAGAGTTGGTTCCCTGGGCCTGTCCTCCACCCTGCGCACACCACTTCTAACAGTTTCCCTGTTGTCCTGTGCCCACTGACCCCAGGTCCCTGATTGTCTTAGGTATGAGGCGTGCCCTGGGGTCCCTGTAGTGGTGGACACACTGCTGATTGACATGTCCTGGGGACAGAGGTATGGGTAGGTTGGGTGGGTGCTGTGCTGGTGTTTCCTGAGGGGGGAGGCTCTGCGGTGGTGTGTGACTGTGGCTGGGTAACCAACTGTCCAGAGGTCGCTGATGGGCTAGGTTGGTCATCCAGATCCAGGCGACCAGAGTTGCTGTCATCACTGTGGGCCTCTTCTGTGGGGGGAGTGGAAGTTGCTGGCTCTTCTTCTCTGCTGACATTGGCTGGGATACCTGTGGGGATGTAAATGCAGCGTTATTGTTTCTGTGTGTGCATGGGTGGGTTGCCCTCTTTGGTTGTATTTGTCCTGGCAGCTTTCACTTGACAGAGTCGGTATGTGGTGGGCTAGCTGATTCTCTCTAGTGTGCATGCTTTAGTGATAGGTGTCCATGCAGGTCTGTGAGTGGTGTCCATGCATTGGTATAGCATGCAGGGCTTGGCATTGGGATGAGTGAGATGTGATGGTGGGGGTGTGGGAAGTGGTGATGTGATGGGAGTGAGGATGAGGGTGAGGGCATGTGATGGCATGCATGTAGGGGGTGATAGAAATAGAGAGTTGACTTTCCAGAGTCCAGTCCTCCTGCTTCTCCTGCATGGCCCTCAGGATCGATGATTGCCAAGACTTGCTCCTCCCATGTTGTTAGTTGTGGGGGAGGCGGTGGGGGTCAACCGCCAGTCCTCTGTACAGCTAGTTGGTGTCTTGCTGCTATGGAATGTATCTTCCCCCATAGGTCATTCTACCTCTTCCTGATGTCGTCCCTTGTTCTGGGGTGCTGTCCCACGGCATTGACCCTGTCCACGATCCTCCGCCATAGCTCCATCTTCCTAGCAATCGATATCTGCTGCACCTGTGCTCCAGATAGCTGAGGCTCTTCGCGGATTATTTCCTCCACCATGACCCTTAGATTCTCCTCAGAGAACCTGGGGTGTCGTTGAAGTGCCATGGGTGTAGTGTGAGTGGTATGGGTGAGGGTGTGTAGGGTGATGTGTTGGGGTGTGTCATGTAAGGTGCATGGGTGGTGTATAGGTGATGGTGGTGTGTGGGTCTGGTCTTGTCTGTAGTTGTGATGCCAGTCTGTTGGCAATGGTTTGTAGTTGTACAGGGTTGTGTGTAATGTGGGTGGGTGTTTTATAGTGGTGTGGGTGTGTGGGTGTGGTGTGTGTATGGATGTCAGGTGTGTGTTGTTTGAATTGTCCAATGTGGTGGTGTTTTGAGCGCGGCGGTATGTACTGCCAATGATTTACCGCCATTGAATGTCCGCTGTGGTGATTCATGGGTCATAATGTGGTGGGCGTTGTTCTGTTGGCGTAACGGTGTGGGTTTTGAAACCACCAGTTTATCACTGACCTTTGGTGTGGCGGACTTGTGTCTGTGGCTGAATAGTGACAGATTGGTGTGTGTGTGTCATAATATGGTGAACAGATATCCGTGGCGGCGGTATGTTGGCGGCAGTCAGCGTGGCGGTAAGTGGGATTTACTGCCAATGTCATCATGAGGGCCAATATTTCTTTATCATTTTATCTTTCAGCTGCTGGCTCAGCTATTAGAATGTGAAGGGAGGGGTGGGCTGGGCCAAGGGAGGTGAGAAGGGGAGGAGGATAGAGTGCACCTAAGTGCACATGTGTGTTTGGCCTGCCGTCTCAGTCCAGCCAAACACACATTTGCACTTAGGTTTCTCCAACACGGCTGTGTTGAATAGCCAGGCGGGAGAAACTGCACAGACCCCATGGTAATGTTTGAGTGGTGATCCAAGCTGCTCAGACCAATCCTGACGTTGCTTTCATGCAAGGTTTAGCACGAAAGCAGTATCAGGATTGCTGGGGAGCCTGTACCTGTGTCTAAGTGAATGCTGTGACACCAGAAGTGGATTGAGGTGGCAGGTGGCGGTGGCGACAGGAAGAGGTACGTTTCTTCTTTATAATTATTTTTTATTCCCCACAAACCCCATCCGTTGTGCTGGAAGAGGGCCTATCAGCAGCTTACATGTGTTTAATGCATGGCTAGAGGGAGAAGCTGCAGCCCATGAAGGGCCATGCGATGTGCAGCATCATTGAATTATTTGTCTTTAGAAATATGAATAGGAAACTGTGGATCACCGAAGAGAATCAGCCCTAAAATATAAATGAAACGTGGGACTGGCTATAGGAAGATATCCTTGGTGTCTATTTTCTTTGTTAGTCCATTCTCAAATTGATCATAGTTCTCAGACTATAGGACAGAAGCACTGGCAGAACATAATTTACCTAAGATCAAAGTGTTTGGTGCCATTGAATACTCGAATATGCAAAGCAGTACAGATTGTTCCCAAGTTTAAAATGTTACCACCACATTAGATTTTGGTGAATAAATTGTGAGACTAGGCTTTGTCTTCATGGAGCTCTCGCCCCAAGTAATGCCATTCAGACCTGTTTTTTTCTTCGCGTACCAGAAGCTTTTCTATTCTCCATCTTGGCAAGATATTGGAGCAGTGGAATAAGTTATTACCAAGAAGCACAAATTTGGCCAAAAGGGAAAGGCCTGATTGAAAACCATGTCTCCTGGTTTCAGATTTAAACTGGCCTGTTAGACCACAACTGGTTGGGCAGTAAATCTGACGACAGGTAGAAAGGACTACCCTTCCAAGGAAGTGCTTCTCAGTTGCGGACCCTGTCCAGATTTTTAATAGAGTGTTTATTTCCAGCACATCCAAGCAAAGTGATAATGCCACCCTGGCATTGTGAACTAAATGTCAAACCTCCCTGTTCCTTGGCTCAAATGAACCTGCAGGACCATGTCTAGTGGTGGTTTCTGCGTAACACACTGAATCATTAATGGGTACTGACAAAGCGTTTTTATAGCTCTAGCTACTAGTCCAACCAATGTGACAAAATAGTTGAAAAATAACATAAGTAGGCTGCGAAATGGTTTCTTGGGTCCTGTTGCATTAGGTATTTACTAGGCAGTATCCATAGTAAATACTGTTTTTAGTATTGGTACTTCACAGACTAAGGGCCTCATTTACAAGCGTCTTGCACCTCCGGTGTGTCACTTTTTTTATGTACCAGCGGTGCAGGCTGCAAGCCCATATCTCCAAAGCCATGCAAACTCACTATGCATGGCTTTTCATGGCCTTGTAGATTTGGCGTAAGGCAATGCAGCACAGGTTGCTGAGTTGCCTACTTAGCCTCAAATAGCCATTCCATGGGTGCTGCGGTGGGTGTTCCCGCACAACACCCATGGATTTTGACACATTCCCAGATTTACAAGGTTTTGTAAATCTGGGAAGGTGTCAAAAGCCTATGCCTCCGCGGGGAGGAGTAAGAGAGGTGCAACGAGGAGAAATACTTTTATTTCTCCTTGTTTTTCCTTCTCTAAGTGTGCTGTATTCTGCAGCACACATAGAAAAAGGAAAATGCCTCTTGTGATTGTTTTTGTGCAGGAAGGGACACCTTCCTGCACAAAAACAATCATCCCTGCAACGCAGAGCCCCCCGTGGTGCAAGAATGCCTGTGCTGGCGCATAGCAGCCCATTGTGAGCCAGCGCAGGGGAAAAGGACAGGAGTCTGCCATCTTATAGATACAGAGCATTCCTGCCTGTTTCTTTTGACACAAGGCAGCGCAGCAAGAAGGCTTTGCTGTACTGTCCTACGCCAAAAGATTGTAAATTGGGCCCTAAGACTTCCATTTAGATGACAATGTTACTCATCTTGTAAAGTTACTTCTCCAAAGATAGTACTAGCAAGGAGTCAAGGCTAACTCCATGTGGCAGTAAAGGAGCTGAAACTCAAATACAGTATGGCATAGTTATCACACTTGATAAACGACATCAGGCAAAGTTATTTATTGTTAAATGGTTTGTTTTAGGGAAGAATGTAAGGAATGAAATCCCAAACATGTGCTTCCTGAATAATAGTCTCCCGCAATCCCCAACAAACATCTTTGGAACTATTTGTGCACTAAGGGCCAGATGTCTCAAACTATTTTGCATTCACAAACGGTGCGAATGCCCGTTTGCGAATGTAAAAAGCTATTTCAGAATGTATCAAAGGCATTCTGAATGCTATTTTAAGGAATCGCAAAGATAGCAATTCCTTAAAATTGCGACCCTGTTTAGAGAGTCGCAAATTGTGACTCTCTAAATAAGAAATCGCAAATAAGGAATCCTTATTTGCGATTTCTGAAGCACATGTATGAAGCAATTCCTTAATGCGAATTGGGCATTAAGGAATCGCTATTACCACCAAGTTGAACTTGGTGGTAACCATGTGCAAATTTCAAAAATGCATTTAAAATGCATTTTTAAAATGTACATGTAAAGCACACATGCCCTATTGGCATGTGTGCACCTTACATGTTGTTAAAAATGATTTGGGGTGCACCAGAGGGGGCCTTAGGCCCCCAGCACCCTGGACTTTGCATTTCCCAAAATTGCGAATTCCAGTTAGGAATTCGCAATTTGGGACATGCAAAATATTCGCAAATATGGGCCGACATACCAATAGATGCGAATGGGGGCTGTATCGCAATATGCGATTCGGTAATGGCATTTGCGATTTTTTAGAAAATCGTTATTACCGAATCGCAAATATGATACATTGCATTTTGCAAATCAGAAATAGGGATTTCTGAAAAATCGCTGTTTCTGATTCGCAAAAGGCCTTTTTCATACATCTGGCCCTAAATGTGTTTCCACATGTGCAAACCTGTGAAGTAATAATGGAAAGCTGGCTACCTTAAGAAATATATGACATGCAGAAATTGCACAGCGAGCTAAAGAGAGACTACATGGAAGGTGTAGTGGGAGAGAATTATCAAGAAGTATCCTGAATGTAGGTGGGGTGAACCATGAGACTCCTCTGTTGTTTAGAAGGATAGAGAAGTTTAAGTGGAACCTGGCATTCATGTTCCTTTGAACAACGGAGATCACTATTATATTGTATTGTACTGCTGCACTTATATAGCACTTACTACCCCTATATGATGTGCTAAATCTTGTGCTACATGGGTAGCATGCTGCACTGTGTAGGCTGTGTGGTTGGAAGGATGTTGTCTTTGTATTGATCTTATGTGGGAAGTGTTTCCATATCATGTGTGATGACCAAAGAGGTGTGGTTATTGCATTATGAGATGCAGCGCTTAGCAGTGTGGTGGATGATGAAGTGTGAGAGGCAGGAGTGGAGTTTTATGTATTTCAGTATTCTGGTATAATTAAACAGCTTTCCTGGTCCCTATGCAGTACTTCTTATAATATAGTCTGCTTAGCTGGTTACTACACTGGATTGTTCAATCTAATATTTTGTGTGCAGTTGTGGCCCTGAGCTCATATTGTTGGAGGGAAAGAGAAGCGGAGAGATCTGCTGGGAAGGGCATTTTTATTGTCATCTCATAGCTGAGTCTCTGTGTCAGATGTAAAAAAAGCAGTCAGATTGTATATATATTTGAACCCCGGTAGTGGTTAATGGTGGTAAAGTCCTCTGAATTGTCCAGGAGTATGTGACTGATCTCTTCAATTATTCTGTGCTTATACATTTGGTGAGCTTGGTTATTTTGGATGTGCAGTTCAGGTGCAGGACAACCATAGCAGCAGATATGTCTTTTGTGAATTTAAGAGGTATAAGTTACAATTTACTTCTGTGCATTATAGTATTACTTTTATTATGGACCATAACTGCTACACATGCTAGTACATAATCATATAATGCCACAGCCAACCATATGTCAGCCCTTCTTAGCTAACCTGTATATTGAAAGCAATTTTCTGGATGAGTTTTTTTAACAATTTGTGGGTTGTAAACTGAGGATTGCGTTTGAGGGTACTCTTATTTTCTGGGCTTTTTTGTGCAGATGAAGTTATCCAGGAAATAGTTATGTTTTAATTGTCTTCTGAAGTGTATATGCTCCTGGTTGCTTCTACTCATGTCAGTGAGTTCCAGAGCTCTGGGGCTTGTCTGGAAAAAGCAGTTTTGACTACAGATTTCTTATGGTAAGGTGGTTTGAGAAGTGGTGCAAGCCTGGAGATCAGAGTTCTGCTTTGTTTGTGTGCCCTCCTAGCTACCAGTAGTCAATGGAACAACAGCAGGATTGGAGCCATAATTTGTCTTGGGTGATGGCGGAGAAGATGCATTGTTGCAGCTTTTTGGGTGAGTCATATTTTGCTAATTATGAATGCAGTTTGCTAAGGTGTAGGCTGTTGGCACAGTCAAGCTTTCGAGTTTGAGGATGGCTTGCAGTTTATGTTGGTTTGAAAATCAATTTCCAGTGTGAAAATTAAACTTTAAATGTATTACAGAGATGTATGAAGATCCCATTAAAGTTTGATTGTGGGTTGGATTCTTTTTCAACAGACATTACAAGCCAACTGCCAGGACATTTGAATAGCTTGGTGGATTTAAAGCCAAGATGTTGTGCTGAGGTGATCGTTCTGTTTGCCAGTGACACCCATTTCCTTAAGTTGATTTGAGCAATTATGGGTAGTTATTGTTCTTTGTGGGGAAGAGAAGAGGAAATTCAATCTTCAGAAGGCTCAGTTTCAGATTTGTATTCATCATACAGGTCTGAATTCCTCAAAAAAGAAGATGATAGAGAGATAAGTGCAGGGGTGCAAGAATGGAGCACCAAGGGACTCTGAAAGGATTAGAGAAATAATTTTCTATTTTGAAATGATGTGTTCTGTCAAAAACTCAGGATAAGCCATTCATCCACACCCAATATATTTCATAGTATTTTGAGGATGGTGTCATGATCGAAGGTATCAAAGGCCAATCATCAGTCAAGGAAGATCAGGGGGCAGACAAAGTGAGTTATCTATGGATTCCAAAGATCAAGGTTTCAATGCTGTGACCAAAGCAGAAGGCATACTTTAAAATTCCTATGAGAGATTGGTTATTGGATTCAAAGGATTTGTAACATTTGCCGTGGTGTTGTATGTGTGGAGTGAGTTGTTGGAGTATGGCAGGACATTGCAGGTATCATGTGTGGATTGGGAGAGGCATTCTTTCATTATCTAATACGTTGCTTGGTGGATTTTGATATGGGGTAGTATAGCAAAGAATTACTAATGGGTGAGGTGCAGTGATGCCAGTGGAAGTACCTACTCTTGTTGTGAAAGTGCAGTCGGTGATCTATTGCTACAATACAACTGGAACCAGCAAATCCCTAACCCGCCCCAGGTGGGCAACTCAGTCCTCCCGGGCCTCTTGGTTACCTTTCCTCCATCATCCATTATTGCCAGACCCTGGGTCGTGTAAAAGTGGCCGCAGTAAGTCATAATCCACAGATTGATCATAAATCATCACAAGAGTAATCAATCATTAAAATGTAAACAATCATGCAATGGTGTCAGCCATAAATCATTTTTGCCCTGTCGTAAGTCATTGATCCCCAGTCTTAAGCTGATGGGTCATCACCATAAATCACCTTTGACAGCACCCTCCGACTCAGTTCCAGTCCGTGCTGTGGAAGCCAAGGCCCCTTAGGGTTACACGCTGTGGCTTGTAATTCTCCCTTGCTACAGATATAGACATTTGCGGCCCTCTCTAGCCATGCCTGGGCTGCAAGTGTCATATCTGCTCCTCAGCTATCCCCTTTTTTGGCTCTTCCTTTGCCCCTCAGTGTCCCTGACATGAGGTATCCCAAGAACACTGTTCTAGCACTTTTTTCCATCTGTCAGCCTACCGGCTGTCCTACCATGTTATTGATGCTGGTTACTGCTGCTGCCTCCGCCAAGCTGTCGGTGGTTTCAGGACTGCCGACAGATCCCCCTTTCTTCGAGAAGCACATATTTATACAAGAACCCTTTGAGGTCAAAAGCCGGACAATGGTCAGGCGCAACATGCCCATACTAATCTGAGAGAATTGGTCCTTTCTCCCCGTGGTCCTTAGCACACATTGTTTCACCCCCCAAGCCATGCTATTCTGCCTTAAGGTGGTTACCTAGTTACAAGCTCTATTTGCTGCCGCCAGGTCTGGCTCCATGTGACTGACTTATGAGCCGAAATGTTCAGGCCACTGAGGTTTCCCCAGGAGGAGAGGCGTGGAGGAGGGGGAAACTCAATGTTGTACCCATGTGTCTCCTCAGTCTGCGGACTTCTGGGTTAATCATCCCTCCTGCTATCTTCTATCCACTTGCTAATTTGCCTGATTATTGTACACTACACACCTGTTCATAGCCCAAGTCTGTCTGTCCCTGTGTGCAGCTATAAAGGAAACAACTGGTTGGAGTTCACTGAATTCGGTGATCTCAAAGCAGCACAGTATCCTCCCATGATGGTGAGTTTCATATTTGGCTACTGGAAAAGGCCCCTATCAGGAGCCTTGGATTTCGAAAGAAGTGACTTGTAATTGGGAGATTCCAGCCCTTGCATGCACCAGGACCACCTCTTGAAAGGGTGAGAGAACGCAGCAGTAGTGTGATCCGGACATCACCATGGGAATAATTTAGCAAGAAATAGTGATTATGCTATGAAATGTTACATGTTTTGTGGATGTATTACTCAATAAAGGATGACCTTTTGACACTGCTACCACTGATGGAATTTGAACCCTTGCCTTAGAGGGACCTGTGACCCCAATTACACAGGATTTTGACTCTGAGCTATTGCTCCTTGCTCACAGTCAGCAATGACAGTTGCCCTACCGGCTTCTCCTTTTTGGCCTTGCGGGGGGACACACCTTCTCCTTAGTACTGGTCACTTCAAACCACTTTGACCAATGCCATCAGCAGCTTTACTGGGCTGCAGCTGCACACCTGCCTGTGTGTTCCCGGTTCCCTTTGGTGCGAGTTAGCCACAGTCCCTTTGTGGTGTGGCTTCACCTACCCAGCCCGCTTTTCGTTTTTGCAGCTACTTTTTTTGCCAGAACCATGATACAATGTGACTGTTCACAACTGGGTCCCAGTGCTATGTGCAAATCATTCGGATAAATTCAGGCAGTTCAGTCAGATTCATGCACTCTGCAGGGTTGTGAGGGCTCCTGTTTTCCTTCCAGTGGTGGTCAGCAGTAAATGGTTCACTTGCAGACAGTCACTAATTCCCTCTGTGTGCCTTTCTTGAAGTGGTTTGAGATCAAAAGGAGCAACGTATGGAATCTTGCCTCCAACTACTGCAACAAAGTATCTTGGGTGTCCAAGAGATATTGAGATTTCAAAGCTTTTTGATTTAAATTATGTGTATTTGTAAAGTGTGCTATGTAGGAGTGTCAGGAATGCCTGTGTGTGTATTTACATTACTGTTTATGTAGAATACACCCTCTTAGCTTGATTACTTTGTAGTAAGAGCTTGTAAAAACTAAATAATAGATGTGACACCTGCCACTGAACTGCCAGTCATGACTCTGTCCCATTTCTATCTTCACTTTTGTAGTCCGAATTTGTACATTTGTGTAGTGCTTTATAGGTCGCAACCTACCAGACAGCACAGCTCTCCAGTTTCCTAAAGACAATGTTGGACTTTCAGAAAGTTAACCTAGGAATGCATTCCGCTTGTTGATTACCATTGGCTTTGTGGTTTGTAACTAACATTTTCTGACTATCCATACGTTGCCTAAACTGCGTTTCTGTATGTTAGACTTTTCATCCTTGGGTTGGTTTCCCTTAACTTTCTGCCTCTGTTCCCCAGGTTGTTGATGTGTGCTGGACTGTAATTTTGCTGTTTTTGTTACTCTGGGAACTTTACGACTGCTAACCAGTGCTAAAGTGCAAGTGCTCCTTTACAAAATGTATATGTAATTGGCTTATCCATGATTGACATATTTGATTTACTAGTAAGTCCCTAGTAAAGTGCACTGGAGGTGCTGGGGCCTGTAAATCAAATGCTACTAGTGGGCCTGCAGCACTGGTTGTGCCACCCACATAAGTAGCTCTGTAATCATGTCTCAGACCTGCCACTGCAGTGCCTGTGTGTGCAGTTTTAACTGCAAATTCGACTTGGCCAGTGTACCCACTTGCCAGGCCTAAACCTTTCCTTCCCTTACATGTCAGACACCCCTAAGGTAGGCCCTAGGTAGCCCCAGGGTGCAGTGTACGGTTAAGGTAGGACGTATAGTAATGTGTTTTCTATGTCCTGACAGTGAAATATTGCTAAATTCGTTTTTCACAGTTTCAAGGCCTGTCCCTCTCATAGGTTAACATGGGGGCTACCTTTAAATCTGAACAAAGTGTAGATTCCGCTTGGGAGCGGATGGACATGTGGAGTTTGGGGTCTCTGAGCTCACAATTTAAAAATACATATGTTAGTAAAGTTGATTTTAAGATTGTGTGTTTGAAAATGCCACTTTTAGAAAGTGAGCATTTTCTTGCTTATACCATTTCTGTGACTCTGCCTGTTTGTGGATTCCCTGTCTGGGTCAGTTTGACAGTTGGGCTGGTTGCACCTCACACTAGACAGTGACACAAAGGGAGCTGGGGTGTAGCCTGCATATCCTGATGAGCCATCTGTGCTAGGAGGGAGGGGAGGAGTGGTCACTCATACCTGAAAGGGCTGTGCCTGCCCTCACACAATGCAGTCTCCAACCCCCTGGTGAGTGTCTGGGGCCTGGCCTGGGCAAGGCAGGATTTCACATTCAAAAGAGACTTCACTTTGAAGTAGGCCTACTTCAAAGGAGAAATTGGATATAAGAAGGGCACCCAAAACCACAGACTTTAGAAACCCTTCTGGAAACAAGAGGAACCTCTGCCTGTAGAAGATCTGAAGAGCTGAGGAAGAAGAGCTGCCCTGCCTGTGACTGTGCTTTGTGGAACTATCCTGCAGTTGCTTCGTCTGCCAGAGTAAGAGGGCAAAGACTGGACTTTCTGAGCCTTCTATCTTGAGAAGAATTCTCCGAGGGCTTGATTTAGAGCTTGCCTCCAGTTGTTTGAAGTTTCAGGGACAGCAAAGACTTCTCTCTGCCAGCACCTGGAGTCTCTGGAGAGATTCCAACTCTGCCCTGTGGTGCCCATCCAGTTCCTGGGACCCTGAAAGGAGAAGCTGGAGGCCTAAAGAAAAGGAAATCCACGCACAGAGCGCCATGCGGTGAAAAGATTGACGTGACTCCGATCGGCAGCTGAAGAAACGATGCGCCGCCGGCTCTGTGGCTGAAAATTGACACTCGCTGGTAATGCGACCAAAGAATTGACGCACGGAGCAGGAGAAATGACGCACAGCATTGCTGACGGAGGCTGGGAGATCGCAACCCATGCTGCTTCATTTGCAGATCATAGTGCGGCTGGATTTCTGACACAAGTACTGCTTGGTGTGTAAAAACAACGCAAGGCCTGCCCGGACCAGACAGTGCTTACCAGACCGACGCATCGTTCTCCTGCGGGGAGAAGAAACGACGCGCCCAGACCCGACGAAAGGAGAAACAACGCAAGGTCCCGCTCATGAGTGGAATCGACGTATCGCAAGCCCTTTCTGATGCACCCTCATCCGTACGGGGTTACTTTTGACGCACCCAAGGTACTTTTTCACACTAACAGCACTAGTGTGGGTTTAAAACTTCTTAAAGACTCTTTTTGCATTTTTATTAATAACTTGACTTGAGTATTGTGGATTTTTGTCATTTTGGTCTTGTTTTGTTTAGATAAATATCTCCTATTTTTCTAAACCTGTGTTGTGTCGTTTTGTGGTGTTTTCATTAAGTTACTGTGTGTGTTGGTACAAATACTTTACACCTAGCACTCTGAAGTTAAGCCTACTGCTCTGCCAAGCTACCAAGGGGGTAAGCAGCGGTTAGCTGAGGGTGATTCTCTTTTACCCTGACTAGAGTAAGGGTAATTCCTTGAACAGGGGGTAACCTGACTGTCAATCAAAGACCCCATTTCTAACACTGTATTCTTCCACAAACTCGCGTTCTGTTAATAGGTCTTTAAATCTTGCTGTGCATTCAAAGACCATGGTCAACTGCCTTCTGAGGGTGGTTGTTTGGTTTTCTTTCTCTTCAAAGTGAGAGAGGATTTATGTGACATTCTTGCTGTATACAGAAGGTTGGAAAGAGGTTTTTTTTAGCTCACGAAAACTTTACATAAACTGTGTAAGTATTTCAGAATGTGTCAGGATTATGAACACACACATCAAAGACATTTTTTGTTATTTATGAAATGTGTTGGAAACAAATACTTTATATGATCAAAATGAATCATTAAACTATGAGATGCAATTTCCACACATTTTCATCTGTGCACTGTATAGTTTTATTAGTATAGCTGTATGTCTGTGCAAATGTATTGGCCATTTCAATTGAAAATGTGTTGTCTGTCATGGCAGTGTGCTACCACACCGTGAATTCTCCACTCTACTCCACTCTACTCTGCACAACTCCACACCACTGCACTCTAGTCTGCACCACTCCACTTTACACCACTCCATGCCACTACACTCTGCACCACTGCACTCTATACCACTTCATGCTCCCCCTCTCTACTCTACCTTGTACCAGTCTACTCTATGCCAATGAACTCTTTGCTGCTCTGCTCTATACCACTGCACTCTTCACCATTGTAGTCTTCACTGATCCAGTGTAGGTCACACCAATATACTTTACACAATTTCACTCTACGCTACTGTACTCTACACCACTCTGCATCAATGCACTCTAAGCCACTGAAAGTTATGCCAATACACTGTACCCTAATACACTTTACTATGTAACACTGAACTCTGTGCCCCTGCATTCTACGCCAATCCACTGTACTCTACTCTAATCTACTTTGCATCACTGCACTCTATGCCACTGCACTCTCCATCACTTTACTCTACGCCATTACACTCTGTGCCACTCTGCGCATCTGCACTCTACCCTGCACTACTCAACTCTATACCACTTCACTCCACTCTGAAACAATCTACTCTGCGTTACTGCACTCCAAGCCACTTTATGCCACACCACTCTATTGTCACTCTACTCTTAACCACTGCACTCTACACCAATGCACTCTATACAACTGCACTCTGTCACTGCACTGTACGCCACTGCATTCTAGTCTGCATCACTGTACTCAATGCTACTGTTCTCTATGCCACTCTACTCTACATCACTGCACTCTGACGCTCTACTCTGAAACACAGCACTCTCCACCACTGAGCTCTATGCCACTCTACTCTGCACTACGCCACTGTACGCCATTGCACTCTATGCCACTACACTCTTTGCCACTATATTTTTCTCTGCACCACTCCATGCTACTCTACTCTGAAACACTCTAT
This sequence comes from Pleurodeles waltl, assembly GCF_031143425.1. Lineage (NCBI taxonomy): Eukaryota > Metazoa > Chordata > Amphibia > Caudata > Salamandridae > Pleurodeles > Pleurodeles waltl. The sequence goes on along the minus strand of NC_090440.1, from coordinate 1,399,314,647 downwards.
TACACTGCACACTATGCCATTCAACTCTGCGCTGCACTCTATGCCACTTAACTCTACATCACTGCCCTCTGCATCACTCATCTCTATGCCACTCTACTCTGCACCTCTCTATGCCATTGCAATCTATGTCAATGCACTCTACACCACGGCACTCTGCGCCAGTCAACTCGGTGCCACTGTACTCTGTGCCACTCTATTCTGTGCCACTCCACTCTGCACCCCTGGAGTCTACTATGCACCACTCTAATCTATGCCACTGCATTCTACAATGCTGCATTGTAAATCACTGAATTCAATGCCACTGCACTCAATGCCACTGGACTCTATGCCACTATACTTAACAATACTCTATGCCAATGCCCTCTACACCAGTCCACTCTACTCTATGCCACTCCAATGTATGCCATGCTAAGCGATCTACACTATGCCAGTCCAATACACAACACTCTCTGTCACTCCACTTTACAACGCTCTATTTCACTCTTTGCCATTCCACTCAACACTCCATGCCACTCTCCTCTATGCCACTTTTAGCCATTCTGAACAGCAGCCGCACTGGTGACAAACATGGCTAAAACACATTGGCAATGATTGTTCTATTTCCAAGACTGCAACATAACAAGAGAATCTGAAAAATCCGATTTGCAAGAGTATGGGCGTGATCTGCAGTGCCTAATACACTCAACCCTGGTTTACAATTTCTCAGAGCACTTTTGGGGGCGTCAGGGTGCTCTTCCTGCGGCAACTTGACTGGCGTGCTCTTAACAAACCTTCACTGCTACTGTGGGTTGTTTCTTAGTGTGGGAGCTGCCTAGACCTCTTGGATGAAGCACCATAACCACATCTCAGCCAAGGCTCTGAAGCGCATGCTGTCTTTAGAAACTGGAAAGACAGGGTGTGATTTGGGTGACCACCCGTCTGTAATTTTCACGGACTGTCCATAATTTAGCCCTACCATTTGTTGTCTGTGATTAAGGGCTTAATGGGCAGCATCTGTCCATAATTTTAACCTTTCTGCTAAAGGACAAAATTTAATTATGACAGATCAGTTGTCCCAGCTGGACTGAAAGGCAGGGAGTTCCACGTGCTCTGAGGGAGGGAGGGGCAGACAGATAAGAATCAGGCCTTGTTGCCAGGGTGTTTCCTTCTCTAAAGAAATGCAAATGTGCCACCTGGTAAATCTGAAAAATGCAAAGGGGCTTGGAAACTCGTATTGACTTTAATCAAAGGAGTCACTTGATGCTTTCTGATAGTAAAGATATTTTCTTTTAGAGATAGTACTGTAAGGGTGTTCCAAGCTGAGCTGTGGAGTGTGTGGTTTTAATGGAAAGTTATAAAAAATGTTTGCACTAGGTATAATCTGTATATTATGGAAATCTGTATTTTAGAAGGACTTTTGTATTTAACCTATATGTATTTGTGCATTTTGTAGCAGCCTATATTATGATGTGTGTAATGCATGTTTAAAATAAGGACTTGCACATTCACAGTGCTTTTGGGGACCTCGGTACCTCATAGTACCAACAAACATTGGCAAAGCAAGTGGGTCTCATCCACACAAGAGTTATTGGATTTGCCAATGTGTTTTAGCCATGTTATGCACCAGAGTGTCTGCTGTCCAGCATGGCTAAAAGTTAGTCGCATAGAGGAGAGTGTCGCGAAGTGCTGCAGAGTGGAATGGTAAAGAGAGGAGTAGAGTGTTGTAAAGTGGAGTGGCAGAGAGTCTCGTGTTTAGGAGTGGCATACTACGGAGTCACAGAGAGTGGCATATAGTGGGGTGGTATGCAGTGGAGTTGACTTATGTAGAGTGCATTGGTGTAGAGTGTTGCATAATATAGTGGTGTAGAGTGAAGTGGCTTTGAATGCAGCGACATAGAGTTCAGCGGCATACAATGTAGTGTCCTAGAATGCAGAGGCATAGATTAGAGTGGTGCATAGTAGAGTTCAGTGGTGTAGAGTGGAGTGGTACAGAGTAGAGTGGCACAGAGTGCAGTGGCTTATGATAGCGTAACAGAGTGTGCAGTAGTGTAAAGTGGTGTTTAGTTCAATAGCATAGAGTGCAGTATAGACTTGAGTGGTATTGAGTGCAGTGGTGTGGAGGGTGCAGAGAAGAGTAGGATAGATTGGTGCAGAGTAGAGTAGCGTAGAGTGGTGCAGTGCAGAGTAGAGTATAGTGCTGAAGAGTACAGTGGTATAGAGTGAAGTGATGCAGAGTGGCATAGAGTGCAGTGCCATAGAGTGCAGTGGTGTAGAGTGTATTGGCAAAGAATGCAATAGTACAGAGTAGATTTCTGTGGTGTAGAGTGCAATGTTGCAGAGTAGAGTGTCAGTGCATTGATGTAGAGTGGAGTAGAGTGGCATAGGAGCAGTGGCATAGAATACAGTGGTGCAGAGTAGAGTGCTGATATTGAATGGTATTGAAATTGGGTCCGATGGTGAGAATTACTCTGAGCGCAGTCAAAAGGTCCATCAAACCTCTAATGCGTCCCCTTATAAGTTAAAGATAAGAAACCAAATAAGGTCAGACACGCTAACAGAGATGGTAGCAGAGTATGATGGTTAGTCTCCTTAAGAGCCCATTATAAAGGCCTGGTACATGGATTGTCTCCTTAAGAGCCCATCATAAAGTTTAGAGATAGGTCGAAGAGTAAACATGGTTACATCTCCTTAAGAGACCACTATGAAAGTTTCCCCCTTTGAGAAATAGCTGGTACCCAGAGATTGTAGTAGGGAAATGGTTAGTCCCCTAATGAGAAAATAACTAGTAGATTGGGTAAGAGAAGTTGGTGAAAGTTCAGATTTTCGGATTCAATGCTACAAAGTGGAGAGAAAATGAGTCCATAAGAACTTAGGATGACTTTCCCAGAAACTTGGAGTTTGCCAATGATTGTTTGAAGATGTTCTTGCCATTCTAGTGACAATGTGAATAGAATATGTTGCACCGCTTATACAAATCGCAGATGAATTGTGAAGTTTTTGAGGGTTAAAGGAGTCTGCGTACTCCAAATTAAGTTGTTGAAGGGGTTTGCGTACTCCGAAGTGTGAGTGTAGGGAAGTCGTCAAACTTCATATGTGTGTAGTGCTTTGTACTCAAAATAATTGTCCACGTGGTTGTTGGTATACAGGCCCTGAGAGGTTTAAGACTCTGGACTATATTGAAAAGTGTATGAGACACTTGGTTTATTGTTGTAATTTGTCTGGTTTAGTAGGTCAATTGAGTGTGGTTGACAAACTCGAGAGTGCGTGTTAAAGTGAGTGAAAGTTTTTTTGACTGAGATCTTTCGAGTCCTATGGGCACCAGGACAGACCCACTGATCAGTTGAGAGGAAAATTTGCAGGTCGAATTTTATTTGCGAATCAGGGAAACTGAGAAAGAAAGAGTAGCTGCTAAAGCGAAAGGCCGTCAGTGAAAAATCCGTAAGGTTTCTGAAGCGATTGTGTTACCCTACCTGTAGTAAACTGACAAATTGGGTTTTGGTTTTGTTTAGTGCTCGCAATAATTTTGCATCAGTTTGGTGTGACCGAGTTTAGGAGGAAAAGCCGCAAGACTTTGTCATCCACTGTACATGTGAGTGTAACGTCATTAGAGCTGTGCTGCAATAGGTCGCTTAGTGAGAAGGGTTGCGCAGATTGGCGGACAACCGTGAGGCGTCATTGGTTGAGAAGGTCAGCAAAAGGGATTTTGAGATTGAAAGTCACTTCCTGATTTGATTGATAGTAGCATAACAGTCACAGAGATTACATTTTTCAAAGCTCTAAAGAGCGCCCAAAGGGGAGATATGTATATTTCAACGAGTATGGGGGAGATTATACCGCCAGAAGGTACACCCACCTATATTGTATTTGAAGAGAAAGGTGCTGCGCCATGTCTTTGGCTGAAACAATGGTGCAAAGTGACAGAGAAAGATGGGAGTTTAGCATTTCCTGCCCATGGAACCTTCAATTTGAGGAGCTTAGAGAATTTGAGGAGGGTGCTGTATGATTTGAAACATCTTCCGAGCCCAGCACAGTTCAAGGCATTAGCAATTTGGGAACTAGTACCCAGACAGCAACAAAAATTTGAGAGGAGAATGAGAAAAACTGAGAAAACACTAGCAGAGGATAGATGGGATAGTGATCACAAATTTTGAAGAACCAAGACTTTACAGGGAATTAAGTTGTTTCCTGCAATTACAGAGGAAAATGAGAACCAAGCTAGAAAGAGCACTAGAAAGAGGGATTTGTATCCTTCAAATGATAGAGAGCGGAAAACTACATGATCTAGGAAGTATTTGACACATGATGAAGAATCAGATGATGATGAATTTATTTTACAGTTACAGAGAAATTGTCCCCAGCCGTATGCAGCACATGAGAGAAGCTCAAACACCAGTGTAGATCCTACAGGCCTGGTATCAGTTGAATCAACCCAAAGCCAGATACAGGTTAGCCATAATTCTCCAGTTACTTCAGCAGTAAAGAGGCCTATGCCGTAAATGGATATTCCAAGAATTTACCCAGATGTACCCATTGTAGCTACTGCAACAAACTTGACAGTGCCAACAGGACAGGTTTACTAGAAGCCAACACTAGTCCAGATAGAGTCCACCCCAAACTTGATGTTCCTGATACAGTCACAGACAATTCCACAATACACCCCTATAACAGGATCACAGACAGAAATGTTCACCATGACAAATCAAAATACAGGAGTAGTGCATCCGCGAGAACCCAATGTTAGACCAAGCCCAGAAGCAGTGTCAGTACCAGTTACCATAGGTCCGGTCATATCGTTGTTTTTCCAGGGAACTAATGATAGCAGGGAGCTGAAATCTCTGAGACAGAGTGTAGAAAGTGAGAGATACAATGCAAATACGAGAATGACAACTCCCATGAGACCAACGTTTGATGGAACAGGTCCGTTAATTGATCTAAGTCCTTGTTGTGGGTTATAAGGTAATAAGGCAGGTACACTAGGCATTTTGGCAGATGATTTATCTTTATTTAACTTGTTTGAGTTGGGCAACAGGAAGTTCATAAGCTGTTTTCCTCTCTTCTGTCCATTTAGGTCGTATCCTGATCCTTCACCCTTCCTGATTGGCTCTTGTGACAAGCGATATCGCTCTCCTAGTCAAGATCTTTCTTGGTCCCCCTTGGAACAAAGGAACATGGACTTGTCTCAGGTAAGTTGTTTTACATTTTTTAGTATGGGGATTTGGGTCACCGTGGACGTGCTCGTGGAGGTAAGTGGGGTATGTACTTCAATAGTGTTTATAGTTCAGGGGGTGATTTGTCATGCAAAACAAAAGTGCTCTCTATTGTTTTTCTGCCACCACCAATCTGGATAACTCTAGGTTTCTTTCCCCCTGACTGACTCCTTGTCCTCCCTCTCCCTCCGCTTACTACTCATAAGTAATGGCTTCTTTCTCTTCAAATACAGCCGTAACTGGTTTAGCCACGTTTCTTCAGGAACGTGGCATGGCCTTCGCGTGGTGTCTCTCTCTCTCCTTTTTGGTCCGCGCTGCTGTCTGGCTTCAGCTCTCGTCTTCGCTCTGTTCTCGGCTGTTGCTGTGGTTCTGGTTTCTCTTTGGTTGGTTCTGCATTTCCTCCTCCGGCATCATCTTCTTTTGCTTCTCGATCTCCCTTACGTTGCGCTTGCATCTCCACACACTCCTCCGCGTTAATCTCACCTTTACTACTTTCTTCCAGGGTAATGTTCCGGAACCACTCCTCTTCTTTGAGGGAGTTTCTCTGTGTCATATCCCCGGGGTACCTCACAGAGGGCTCCTCTTATGCCACGTCCTGGCTCGTTTCTGTTTGTAATGGGGTTTCCTTTACAGTCCTTTCAGGACTTCACCAAATAATGAGGTGAGATCATACACATGTCCAAATCCAAGCATGGTGACACCAGAAACCCCGAATCTGACAGTACAGCAAGTGCCCGGTGTGAGTCACAATAATGTCATGTTACAGGGATTGACAGCTCAGCAGTTAACCGAATGGTTAGAGAGATTGAGTACTACTCAAGGAGATTCTAGCGTAGGAATTGCCCTGAATTTGACCATACCTAGAATAGAGGAAGAAGATCTAATTGAGGGAACCATGGGTTTAGACAGAATTGACATGTTCAAGGAAAATGAGTTGCAATACCTATTCAAGCTGATTACTAACAAAGCAGGGATAGTACATCAGAAATTAGAAGACTTAGGAGAGACATAGAGATTGAGAAAACAAAGCACTTGAAGAGGAGTTACAGATTAGATTTTGATTCAAAAGATTTTGAGAACATGGGAATACCTAGAATGAAAATTCACCTTAGAGAATTAATACAGAGCATTCAAACATGGAGAGCATCACACAAATGAGAAGGCAGATGGGTGAAGAAGAGACACAAGAAGAAAAGGGATTCTGCGAATCTTACTGCAAATGTGCAGCAGGTTGAGGACCCAGTGAAAATTCTACCAATGAGAGAGATTCCAGAAGGGAATTTTGTTCATGACCCTTGGAGCAGAAGTGATATTCTGTCCTTTACAAATGATTATCCCAGGTTGAGAGAGAAGCCAGTAGAATGGTACCAACAGACAGACAGATTTGTGAAACTCGCAAAATGCCTTTGGGAGGATTTAAACACCCTGTTAGAGGTAGTAGTTCCAGCAGACTTATGGGTTGAATGCAAGAGAAGTGTTGGTTGGCCGACAAGAGAACCTCAGAGAGATCCAGCAACAGGTGCACCATACCCTGATGTAATGAAATATTATTATAAGGTGATTGAATTTTTTAAAACAAGAATCTCACCTAAGAAAATTGACTGGCAGATAATAGACAAGACAGCCCAGGACGTGAAGGAGTCAATACATGCATATTATGAGAGATTGTTGCAGGCATTTAAACATTACAGCAGTACAGAAACGATTGAGCCAAAAGACATGATTCATTTTGTGTTCAGATTTGTTGAAGGATTAAGACCTAAAATTAGCCAGATGATTAAGAGTCATTTGATTTGCTGGCAAGCAAACCCGATTGATGAGGTATTGCAGTGTGCAAAGTACTGTAGCAATGAGATTGAGTTGAAGCAGAGAAAGTTGAAAGAAAAGGCACTGGAGATGCAGATTAAAGTGGCACAAACAGGAAAGCAGAGAAATGTTCTGCAGCAACAGCAGCAGGGAAATGTGGTGTTTCAGAATCAAGCAAGAGATAGAGGTTGTGGAGTAATAGGAAATGGAAATCTTGGTCCTGATTTGAATACTGTAGTGGTTCAGAATGATGTGCAGGGAATGAAGAGATTGTTGCCATGTCACTCTTGAGGAGGGCTCGGCATTGGAAGTGGGAGTTTCTGATTTTAGTACAGGAAGGTGTTGTTCAGCAAACAAATGACATCAATTCTTTCCAAAACATGAGAGGACCGAGAATGAGAGGTAATAGTCCAACGTTTCAAAACAATGTGAATCCGATGGAAGGTTTTCAGCCCATGCAACAGGTGGAAATGCCACATTTGCAGATGCTCCTATCACAGTCAATGAAATCACAAGTTCAAATGGTACCTAGACAGCAAATTCAAATACCTCAAGCCCCAATGGAGCAGCAGTATGTGATGTTTCCTCAACAGGTCACAGGCCAAAGGTTTATTCAGAGTAATAACACAGTACACCAATTCCCGTTACACAGTGAGAATGGAATAAACAATGATTGGGTGAGTGAAAGTTCAGATGAAGAAGAATTTGTGCTTGCAGCTTCCTTAGAAGTAGATGAGAAAGGTCCATATGTAAACGGAAAAGTAATGGGTCACAAAGTTTCATTCTTGGTTGACACAGGAGCTACATGCTCTACAGTAAGAACTGCAGAAGTTCCAAACTTGCCCTTTTCAGAGAAAACAGTCCAGATAGTAGGAGTGGCGAATAAGTATATGACCAACCCGATTACAGAACCAGTTCAGGTTAAAATTGGCAATTTTAAAGGATCACACAAATCCATAGTTTGTGACTCAAGTCCGGTATCCTTACTAGGAAGGGACTTGTTGTGCAAAACAAGATGTTCACTTACTTGCTCAAATGATGGAATCGAGATTCAAAAAAACAGGGATGATGAAGATGACCCGACCCCAGAAACAGATTGTGTCACAATAAACGAGGAGTACCCCTGGATTAGCTTCTTTCCGGTTTTCACAGTAAGAGATCTCCCTTCTGACTTACAAGGAACAGTTAAAATGAAAGTGTGAGATTTGATAGGAAAAGACATTGGTCTAATACATGGATATTCAAAGTATGGCCCGCGGGCCCATGCGGCCCCTCTGACCCTTACATGCAGCCCCTTCGGCAACAGGAGAACTGGCAGCTGTTTGCTCAACTCTGCACAAACAATAAAAATATTAAATACACACACAATCATTTATTTCAAACTTAATTGGTATTAAAGAAAGGAAGTAACTAGGAACTCCTGTACTTAACTTTAGAAACGCCTTCATTTTTAAAGACATCTTGCAGCACAAGTGTAAAACTAAGACAGTCTCTTTAAAATTAAAAACGTGTATTTAGTTAACATGCGGAACCTTTTTGCCTTAGTACAATTTATTTTATCAGTGCACTGAGATGTATTCCTTTAAAAATGATAGTTTTCAAACATACATTTGGAAACGTAAATTTTGAAACATTAATTATTTCCCTTATCATGAGAACACAACCAATAGTAAATTGAAGAGGCCAGTCACTTGGTATGTGCACTTTATTGGTGGCCTGGGTTCCTATCGTACAATAACAACATTATATTTTATTAAATCAAACACAGAGGCAGGTTTTGTGCAGCACACACCTTGAATCATGTATTTTGAGGTCATCTTAAATGTGATAATGCAGAAAAAGGAGTGAAGTGAGACTAAACAATCTAGCCTAGGATCACACAATTTGGAAAAGTGGGTAAGCCGGGATTCCTTCCAGGTTTTCTGGTTTTCCATTGTTTATTTCAGCCACTAAATGTATATCATTTGCTTCTCCTACACCTACCATGCCAACAATCCCCCGAGCCACCCCACTTGACCGCCACAACCCTGGCATCAATGCGGCCCCCAGGCGTGTGACAGACCAAAGTTTTGGCCCCTGGGAAATTATTTGCGAGTACCCATGGTCTAATAAAAGGAGTTGAGCCAGTTAAGGTTCCAGTCAAGCCAAATTAGTTTTTTCCCGCGATTCCTCAGTACCTCGACACAGGACACAATTGAAGGGATTGCATCCCTAATTGCAGAATTTGTGAACCAAGGAGTTTTGAAAGAACTGTTGAGCAGTCCATGTAATTCACCGATAATGGGATTGCGAAAGCACTGTGGGAAATTTCAAATTATTCAGGATTTGAGGACGGTAAATGACACTGTGATTAAATGTTGCCCCGAAGGGCCAAATCCAGCAGTGATTTTGTTTCTGATCCTATGCGATGCTGAATGGTTCACCGTAATAGACCTGTCACAAGCCTTCTTTTCTGTACATCTTCATGAGGATAGTCAATTTCTTTTCTGTTTCAAATTTTTGGATCGAGTTTACTGTTGGTGTAGAATTCCTCAAGGGTTTTCAGAATCATCTATTTTCAACCAGATCTTGAAAAACAACCTGGAGTCATTGAAAATGACTTTCCAATCGACATTGGTACAGTACATTGATGATTTGTTGATTGCATCCAAAACAAAAGAAGAATGCAAGTATGATGCAGTTGCCTTGCTGAACCATTTAGGCAAGCATGGTCATAAAGTATCCCCTACGAAATTACAGTATTGCCAGAAAGAAGTGAAATATTTGGGTCACCTAATTGAGAAAGGAATTAGGAAACTATCCAGAGAAAGGGTTAAAGCCATACTGCAGATGAATCCCCCAGCAACACAGAGAGATGTCAGGATATTTTTGGGAATGGAAAGCTATTGTTGCCAGTGGATTCCCAACTTTTCAGTCATTTCAAAGCCCTTGCAGAAGCTGACTCACAAAGAAGTTACTGATCCCTTAGTGTTAGACCAAGCCTGCATGAAAGCATTTTCGGAGTTGAGAGAAAGTTTGTGCAAAGCCCTGGCTTTGGGAATGCCAAACTACACAAAACCTTTTACGTTGTTCTGTCATGAGCGTGACACGTGTTCTTTGTCTGTCTTGACTCAAGTCCATGGTGTTATAAACCGCCCAGTAGCATATGTTTCAGCTGCTTTGGACCCAGTTGCAGCAGCTTTACCAGGCTGTTTGCGTTCAGTCGCTGCGGTTGGACTGAGCCTCAGTCAGAGTGAGAGTATTGTGATGGGACACCCACTGACAATTATGGTCCCTCACTCCATTTAAGTTTTACTTACACAAACCAAAGTGAAGTACCTTACCGGTGAAAGGGTGACTTGCTATGAAACAAGCATCCTGGGGTCCCCAAATATGTAATTGAAAAGGTCCACTTTGCTCAACTCAGCAACCTTACTCCTGAAAAAGAATGTTGAAATTGACAAATTGGAAGATGTTGAACATGATTGTCTCAAGATAACTGATTTGTGCACAAAACTGAGACCTGATATTAGAGATACCAGATTATAGGAAAATGACCAAATAGTTTTTGTTGATGGTTCCTGCTTAAGAGAGAGTACAGGAACACTGAGAGCGGGATATGCTGTGTGAACGATTTGTGGTATACTTGAAGCGACCTGGCTTCGAGGAGTATATTCTGCACATGTGGCAGAACTGGTAGCCCTTACCAGAGCGTGCCATGTTTCTGCACAGTTTAAAGTTACCATCCATAAGGACAGCCAGTATGGATTTGGAATAGTGCATGATTTTGGACAGTTGTGGTCACAGAGAGGTTTCCTGACCTCTTCTGGTTCACCAGTCAGAAATGGTGAAATAATTCATGAATTGTTACAAGCTATTTGAATGCCTGAGAAGATTGCTGTGGTGAAATACAGTGCACACCTGAAATCACATGATTTTGTGTCAATGGTAAAATGGATATGAGGATCAAGTTGCAAGGTGTTACGCATTCAACTGTATATCGTTCAAAGATAAATGGGAATTGATACCTGAGGAACACGAGATGTGCCAAAGTTATGCATTACATGTTATAGATACCTTAGAAGAACTGAAAGCATTGCAGGATAAAGTTGAGAGGGAAGAGAAAAAGTAATGGGTCAAATTTAAATGTGTCCAGCGTGAAGATGATATATGGGTTTCAGAAGAGAGTCAGTTGGTCTTGCCAAATAGTTTGTTGACTCAAATGGCTAGATATATCATGGGGAGGGATGTTGGGAGGGATGCTATGATTCGAGTGTTTAAACAAAATTGGTTCAATCCAAATTTCAGACAGGTTGCCAAAGCAGTTTGCCATTGTTGCGTCATTTGTCAACAAATGAACGTGGGCAAAGGGACAGTGGTCAATTTGAGCCACATTGGAAGAGCAGGTGGTCCATTCAGCAGAATGCAGATGGATTTTATTGAGATGCCTGTGTGTGGAGGATTGAGATATGTGTTGGTTATTGTTTGCATCTGTAGCCATTGGAAAGAAGCTTACTCTACACAAAGAAATGACATCCTTACAGTAGCGAAATTACTACTTGGGGAACTGATACCACAGTTTGGGTTTCCGGCCTCTTTAGAATCGGATAGAGGAAGTCACTTAAATAATGAAGTAATTAAGTTACTATGTTCAGCTTACAACATTGAGCAGAATTTGCATTGTAGCTACCTCCCTGAAACATCAGGCCTTGTGGAACAGATGAAAGGTACTTTGAAATCAAGAATGGCGAAAATGTGTGAGTCCAGAAATCTGAAATGGCTTGACGCACTACTGTTAGTTCTGATAACAATGAGGAAAACACCTGACAGAAAGACAGGACTGTCACCACATGAGATCCTCATGGGCAGAGCAATGAGATTGCCAGTGGTTCCTGCAAATGCTCTTGTGAACATAACATATGATATGGTGTTGGACTACTGCAAAGGTCTGGCTGAAGTGGTCCGCTCTTTCTCTCATCAGGTGGAAGCCACCAGACTGCAACTGTCTCAAGATCAAGGACACAACTTGAGAGCAGGTTGTTGGGTTGTGATCAGAAAGCACATGAGGAAGGCGTGTTTGGAGCCTCGGCGGAAAGGCCCTTACCAGGTAGTGCTGATCACTATAGCTGTGAAACGTGCTGGATTTCCTAACTGGATCCACGCAAGCCATACGAGGAAAGTGGCAAGTCCGTTAGACAATGAAGAGGAGTTGTTGAGAGTACCAAAAACGTCTAGTCCAACTCCAGAATTGGAGAGGGGAGAAGGAGAAACTGAGACTGAATCTGAGCAAACTGAAAGCGGTTCAGCCACTCCTGTGAGAGGGGAAGAAGACCCACAGGAAAGTGAACCAACCTCAACTGAGGCAGCAGGAGAGTCTAGTCAGAGGAGGGCTCTTCCAGAAGCAGACAGTCTTGAGAGACAAACAGAGCAAACAACAGACACCGAGGGGGAAGGAGTTGAGGTGGATCAAAGCAAATGTGGTCTGACTTCTCCTGTACCAGTTACAAGTACGTCAAGAGAAAATCCTGCAGAACAGAGAGAAATTACAATTCAGACACTGAAAAGCGCATTGGTGGAAGGTCCACTGGAAGGAGATAAGTGGTCAAAGTCACAAACAAAGAGAAAAGAAGCAATGACAGTGACGACAATTGAGGAGGAAGTAGACACAACAAGGAGAGAGGATTTGAGCGATGGAGAGTTAAATGGAGATCGCAAATTGAAAAGATAATGGATTGCGAATTGAAGGTACGCTGGTCCTGAATGGACGTATGCAATAATAAGTGAATGGCAAAGATAATTTTTTCCTTTTTGTTTTGATCAAGACATTCCAGGTCAATATTTTGGCACTTGAAATAAATCTATGAACTGGACTGTTGAAAACTGTATGCTGAGAAAAGTGTGAGAAAGCGACCATTGAAATTAACTGGAAAAGACTTTTGATAACCTGATTTGACAAGCTGCTGATGGGATTTTGACAACTTGCAGATTTTTGACAAAAGGATCCTGGAAGAAAGACTGAAAGCTGTAAATAATCGCTTGAGAAGATTGAAGATTTTGTTTTTGATTTTTGCTGCATAGTTATAACTATTTTCTTCTACTTTCTGATTCTTTACAGATCATGAGTAACCTTAGCCAGCAGGGTAGAAAGAATAGGTGCTGTAAATACATGAATATTGGTTTGGCAAATGCATATCTGATATTGTGCCTAGTATTGATTGTGGGAATGACTGTTCTTGGCAACAGTAAAGCCAACCATACCTTAGCTTTAGCGACAACTAATACATTCACAGAAATAGAGAAGTTTAGGTGAGATGAGAAATATCTGCATGTAGATAATGCCCAAGGAGAACTTTCTTCTAATGTTTTCTATCGCTTATTGAGTATGTAGAGACGATGAATGTGAGAGATTGTTATGTTTGCACGCAGATTCCTTTATCAGGGATAAGTTGAAATCTGTTACTAACAAGATTCTATAACCAGGAGTACATTCAGTATTTATGTTCCGAATATGATGTCATGTTTTTGTTTGTCCCTATAATAAAGTACCTGGGTAGAGCAGCTAAGAAGAACACTAGAATTAGTGAGACGATTCTTTTAGCCTACGTTATCATTTGGTACCACATCCGCGCACTGCAACAATTTGACATGCTGGCTTACACCTCTAGAAAAAAGCTTCTTAGATCAAACAGATGACAGGAAAAAAGGCATTGAATGAGAAATTAAAAAAGGGCTTAGAGAAAAGGATATTTAGAAATGATTATGCATTTAGTGAGATTAAGACACAAGTAAGGTTAGCTTTAGATGCGCAACACATAGGAAAGCTTTGTGTATATAGTCCTAAAACTAGAACCCATACATTGTTTGTGGGAATGAGTGAATCCAGACATGTGTTTTTGTTTCAGAGTAAATGGACGTTCATGTTGAATGGACAGGATCTGGCATTTCCTTGGGTTTATTACATCTGTGGACCAAATGCATATTACCGTCTTCCAAGAGGATGGTAGGGCACATGTTACCTGGGGATAGTTTTCCCAAAGATATTTCAGATATAGGACTTGAGTAAATTACCTAAATTGACCGAATTACATCATACTAGACAAAAGCGAGAATCATATTCTGGCATAGTTGGAGACATCTTTGGAGCAATCATTCCTTCAGTAGGAGTTGTTCTGAATTCATTGAAAAATCAAAAGTTGTCTACTATTGTGGATAACATGCTGACAAATTTTTCAGGAGCCATGGTCCTAATGGGTACAGAAATGGCTGCAGTAAGGTCTATGACTCTTCAGAACCACCTTGCGTTAGACATTCTTTTAGTAAAGGATGGCGGAGTTTGCAAAATGTTGAATTTGAAGCATTGTTGTTCGTATATTCCTGATAACAATAAAGAAATTAGGAGCTTAATTGGTAATCTGACTAATGATAGCACTGATTTGGAACAGCTGAAAGAACCAGGAGTTTGGAAAAGGTTGGCAAAGGATTTGCTTCCGTGGGAAATTGGCTTGGCAACTTAGGAAAATGGATAATATTGAAAATAAGACAAGGGATATTGATAATTATGATTTGCGTAATTGGAGCATGGGGAGTATGTAAATTGTACCATGTGGTTAAGGAAAAGAGAATAGAAAATTATCAGAGGAGGGAAATATTGTGTGGGAAGATGTAAGTGTGATGACATATATAGTCATCAGAGGAGGGATTGTTAACACTGAATTTTTTACTAATACATTTTCATGTATTCTGAATGTTGAATCTGCATAGAAAATGAATTAATATAGAAACAATAATACACGACTTTGAAAATGTGCCTACTTGAGTGGCCGCTAGTATACACGAAGTGTCCTTAATAATTGCTTATTAATATGAAATGTTGTGCTCATGTTTAGCAAAATGTAGTAGTATGTTATATTAATGATTACTATTTATGTACTTGCTTTATTGATTGTAGGCCTTCGGTTAGCGAGGTCTTGGGCCTAGTTGAACAGCCTCATGTTAGGTTGCACTGTTTAAATGATTCACATAAAATAGCTCTGTAGAGAAATGGATATTTGTATTTTTCCTCTTTGTTGACCAAATGCTAGTAAATTATTTTCTTTCCCATGAGAACTGCTTGCTAGAATATGCTGTATTAGCTATCAATACATTGTAGAGTTTAGTGTGTGTGAAAGCGATGTTCCCAGGAGCTAACAATGGATGTACTGACTGGAGGACAGAGAGATACAAAATTGTTACCTGACGAGCCCGATGATGGGAACAGGAGAAGAGGAGCCAATCATCCACATGTGAAAGACCGTTGAGTTATATCTTAGATTTGAATTTATAATTTCATTGGACAAAATGTAAACGTATGATTCTTGGACCAATACCAAAGTGGGAAGAGTCCTAGAGAGCTTTAACTTAGCCCGACTCCACGGAGAGGAGAAAGCTCATTTTTCTTTGTTAGGGGGTAATTACGACCTCAGCGGTCTTGTAAAAAGACCATCGAGGCCGCGGGAGACAGAATACCGCCATTGCCGGTGGTATTCCTGGCTCCCTACTATGACATTTCCACTGGGCCAGCGGACGGTAACAGTGTTACCGTCCGCTGGCCCAGCGGAAATTTCACATCAACATTGCTGCCGGCTCGTAATAGAGCCGGCGGCAATGCTGATGTGCAGCGGGTGCAGTAGCACCCGTCGCGCATTTCACTGCCTGAAATTCGGGCAGTGAAATGCGCGACTGGGCTATGCCTGGGGGCCCCTGCACTGCCCATGCCAAGTGCATGGGCAGTGCAGGGGCCCCCAGGGGCACCCCAAGTCCCCTTACTGCCAGCCTTTCAATGGCGGTGTGTACCGCCACAGACAGGCTGGCGGTCGGGGACTCATAATCCCCAGGGCAGCGGTGCTTGCGGTGATTATGACTGCCAGACGGAAACCCGGCGGGAAAGTGGAGGGGCCGGCGGTATGGCCATGGCTTTTCCGCCACGGTCATAATTGCTGGCGGAACACCGCCAGCCTGTTGGCGGTGTTACCACCAACTTACTGCCGGCCGCCAGGGTCGTATTGACCCCCTTAATCTTCTACTGAAAAGGGTCATTCAGATTATTTCTATTCCTGAGACATTTTTTCTCTCTTGAACTTTATTGCTATATTCCGATGCTGATGACCGAACAGATGCCCAATTGACGAAGACCATCGCAGTTAGCGGATCCATATCACAGAGAGGTATATCAGAATGTTATTGTTCTTGATGTATTTTGTCTTTTGTCCCAAGGTACCAACCACTAATTTTGATAGAGCCATAGCTGGATGTTTTTCCAAATTTGTGTTGACTATATTGTTTTGCATGAAGCCCAAACATGCTCTTCTAATCGGAAGGTTAGCTAGGAGACTCAAAGAGAATGTTAACTAAATATTAACAACAGTTGATGTAATTTATTTGCTGAATCTAACTGTATGCTATTTCTATTGCGTAGTTATTCTTGCTATTGATTTGTACTGTAATTCTAGAGTGCGTAACAATAGACAATTTGATTAAATTGAGATTCTTTAGGCGATTTGGTCAACCAGTGTTGTTTCTGTATGTTTAGCATTTGATTTTGAGATTAAGTTACATGATATTAGCATTATTAATATAGGGAAATAAACATTGTAACATTTACATAAAGTTGTGGTTATGCATGGCTCGAGGGGTCACGGTATATGGAAATTACTGACTCCCAAGATCATTGATGTTATTGATCGATACCGATATCGTTTGGTACTGAAATTGGGTCCAATGGTGGGAATTACTCTAAGCGTAGTCAAAAGGACCATCTAACCTCTAACGCATCCCCTTATAAATTAAAGATAAAAAAACAAATAAGGTCAGACACCCTATCAAGACTGTCACCCATGCCATCTGCTCTGCTTCATTACATTTGTTTTAGGTTGAAAGTCCATTGGAAGTAGAGGTGAGCCAGATGTTTTCATTCAATCTGTTTAAACTAGCACAAGATTACTTATCTTAATGTTTCCAAGACTGTTTGCCATGGATTTTAAAATGTTTAGAAACATAAGCAAAATTTTGATGTTGCTTTATCTTCAAGAAAGATTGGATCGAGATAACGGCCTTGACACAGTGCTGAAGGGCATTAATTTACTACTGAACAAGGACGTAATGTGACATCTGAATAGAGCATACCAGGAGGCAATCACAAAAATACTACAGTGAATAAATAGTGTTGTGTAAACAAAAAAAAGGAGTAAATAAATGCACTGATAACGTAATGGGGTATGGCCTCTCTTTGGTGTCTCTCTAAAACTGGCGTTTGTTCTTGAATTTTTGTCCTGATTTTCGAACCTTCGTCCTAAATATTTTTACTGAATTTTGAGCCTTTGTCCTGAATTTTTTACAGTCCTGCCCAGAATTTGCCTCCTTGCCAGGTGGTCACCCTAAGCGTGGTTCGAGGTTACTGTCCACGAATTCCTCATGTCTCCAAGACACAATCTTTCATCCAGTCATCCAGTTACAGGCAAGGCACAAATACTGGGGTGACTAATTGCCAGATTTAATTCACAGTGACGTCATAGTGAGTAATAGTCAACCCTCATACTATTTCCCAATATAAACAGAACCAGCCTATTTTACAAAAAGACCATTTAGCATGTACATACACAGAAAAGTGAAGGGATTTTTTTTACATTTTATAAATAGCGAACGCTTTCCGCGTATCAGTGTGCAATTGAGTTCGGAAACGCTTGAAAGAGACGCTATTTTTAACTGGTTTAAGGAATTTAGTATTACATATGTAAACGGCGTTTAGAGAATAAACAGGATGTGCTGAGGATTTTTAACAGTCAAACTTGCTATTACTGCATGTTTGTTTTCTGCTGCTGTTTGTGCAATCTCTAAAAATAGTGGTTGTGGGTGCACTCTTACAGCTACACCCACCTTCGACTTCTATCCTGCTTACCGATCATGAGTCCAGTGTAACCTAACAAGACTGCATTTCCCAGAATGTACTATAATGTTGAATGCATAGGACCTGGGTATCCGATGTCCTGGTGAAATAAAACTCTCAAAATGAACTGAAACTACCAGCAAGCTCTGAGGGCAGAAGCGGGTGATGTTGCCCCTGGCGAGAGACTGTCCAATGAGGGAAAGGGTGTCCTGATTTTTTTACAGTCCTGTTCACAATTTGCCTCGATGTCAGGTGGTCACCCTAAGTGTGGTTCGATGTTACCGTCCCCGCAATGCCTCATGTCTCCAAGACACAATCTTTCATCCAATTACAGGCAAGGCACAAATACTGGGGTGACTAATTGGCATATTTAATTCACAGTGACGTCATAGTGAGCAATAGTCAACCCTCATAAAACAGTACCAGCCTATTTTTCAAAAAGCCCATTTAGCATGTGCACACACAGAAAAGTGAAAGGATTTTTAAAAAAAACATTTTACAAATAACGAACGCTTTCCGCATGTCAGTATCCATGGGTGAATGGGGAGGTGGGGGGGGGGGGGGAGTAGGGGCAGGGTATCATCCAAACCGAACTCGAAAAACCACAACTTGAAAACAGAATTACAGCTTTTTGGCCAAATTCTTCTGCTAGGTCACGTGACTTGCCACCGGCTTTTCCAAACACCAGAGGGAGGTAGAAGGACATCGACAGGATCGAAGCATTCTGCACGGACACTGCTCTAGTGAGCTGGGCACTGTTTTACTAAGCACTGCTTGACACTGAGCCTGCTGAGCTAGGCACTGCTATACTGGGGAACTACGGGCAATTATTTGCCAGGCACAGTTGGGTTAACAGCTCAGCTATACTGGGTAGTGTTGGTCTAGGACACAGTACTTGGAAGGGAAGTTATTGAACATTTCTGGATGGTATCTGACGCGTACTGCCTGACTTTCCTCCTTTGTGCACGGCACAGGACACTCGAGCACCACTGCCGTGTAGGAGGGACACCTGCAGCTCTGGGACCCGCAGCCACAGGATACACAGAGGTAATGTAGACATTGCCCAGTAGATGTTCCCTCGACCAGCTGTCATCTCCTGTGCGCTGGAAGCGTTCCCTTTACCTGCGTTCGGGTGACATGTAAAGCAGGGCTTGGCTTTTTGGCGCTGCTCTTATCAGCGCAAAAACGTTCCTTTTAAAAACTGAACTGTCTTGACAGATCTCGTGGTTTCTCTCTTATGCTTATGCTCTCTCAAGTGGGCCGGGTATTTTTTATTTTTTATTTTATTTGCCGTTTATTTTTCTCTCGCCCTCTCTGCTGATGTTTCCCTCTCAACTAATCTCCCAGTACACCATGAACGGTTCGATAGCTCGTTGTGTTTGATTAAACGTCTTTGGGGCTATTCAGTTACTGCAAGATGAATGTCTGTTTTCTTTCTACGTGTTTGCTTTATTACAAAAGAGTGTATGGCATGAAAATATTGGATAAACTTCTAAAATGAGATTTATCCAAGTAGCGCGCCCCCCCCCCCCAACCAGCAGCAACCAGCTGCAAAACCTTTAACAAACAAATTATATTAAACCAGGTTGTTAGACTTTTCATCCTTGGCATGGTTTCCCTTAACTTTTTGCCTCTGTTCCCCAGGTTATTGATGTGTGCTGGACTCTGATTTTGCTGTTTTTATTACTCTGGACACTTTACCATTGCTAACCAGTGCTAAAGTGCAAGTGCTCCTGTTTAAGATGTGTATGTAATTGGTTCTCCATGATTGGCATATTTGTTTTACTGTTAAGTCCCTAGTAAAGTGCACTAGAGGTGCCCAGGGCCTGTAAATCAAATGTTACTAGTGGGCCTGCAGCACTGGTTGTGCCACCCACACAAATAACCCTGTAATCGTGTCTCAGACCTGCCACTGCAGTGTCTGTGTGTGTAAATATGCACTGTAAATTCGACTTGGCAAGTGTACCCACTTGCCAGGCTTAAACCTTCCCTTTTCTTACATGTAAGGCACCCCTAAGGTAGGCCCTAGGTAGCCCCATGGGCAGGGTGCAGTGTATGGTTAAGGTAGGACATATAGTAATGTGTTTTATATGTCCTGACAGTGAAATATTGCTAAATTCGTTTTTCACTGTTGCAAGGCCTGTCCCTCTCATAGGTTAACATGGGGGCTACCTTTAAATCTGATTAAAGTGTAGATTCCCTTTGGGAGCGGATGGACATGTGGAGTTTGGGGTCTCTGAGCTCACAATTTAAAAATACAGCTTTTAGTAAAGTTGATTTTAAAATTGTGCATTTGAAAATACCACTTTTAGAAAGTGAGCATTTTCTTGCTTATACCATTTCTGTGACTCTGCCTGTTTGTGGATTCCCTGTCTGGGTCAGTTTGACAGTTGGGCTGGTTGCACCTCACACTAGACAGTGACACAAAAGGAGCTGGGGTTTAGTCTGCATTTCCTGATGAGCCATCTGTGCTAGGAGGGAGTGGAGGAGTGGTCACTTACACCTGAAAGGGCTGTGCCTGTCCTCACACAATGCTGTCTCTGACCCCCTGGTGAGTGTCTGGGGACTGGCCTGGGAAGGGCAGGATTTCACATTCAAAAGAGACTTTACTTTGAAGTAGGCCTACTTCAAAGGAGACATTGGGTATAAAAAGGGCACCCAAAACTACAGACTTTAGAAACTCTTCTGGAACCAAGAGGAACCTCTGCCTGGAGAAGAGCTGAATAGCTGAGGAAGAAGTGCTGCCCTGCCTGTGATTGTGCTTTGTGGAGCTTTTCTGCAGTGCTGCTTCTGCCAGAGTAAGAGGGCAAAGACTGGACTTTGTGTGCCTTCCATCTTGTGAAGAAATCTCCAAGGGCTTGATTTGGAGATTGCCTCCTTTTGTTTGAAGTCTCAGGGACAGCAAAGACTTCTCTCTGCCAGCACCTGGAGTCTCTGGAGAGACTCCTGCTCTGACAAGTGGTGCCCTGTCCAGTGCATGGGCCCTTGAAAGGAAAGCTGGTGGAAATCCAAGGAAATCGACTTTGGACGACTCCGGACCGACGCTGCTGCTAAATCCGGGGACGCCGTCTGCACCGGACGCCGTGACCTTCGCTGGAACGTGACACTCTTCGCAACCCCTGACGCCGCTGCAGCCCGCTGAAGTCCGCGACTCCGTGGAAGTCGCCGCACCACATCATGACCGACGCCGCTCGAAGTGCGCAGATTCAACGCTTTGCACAGACACCGCGATCCCCGACTTGTTTTCACTCTTCACCAAAGGTACTGTACATGGGGGTCTATGCGACTCTGTGTCCGGCGCCGCTGGTGTCAGCTTGTAGGGAACGACTCTGTAACGATGCCGTGTTAACACCTCATCAAAGCATTTTTGTTTCTAAGCGCTGTTTTTTAGTTTAATCTTTAAAAATTTATAACTTGACTTGTGTATGTTGGATTTTTGTCGTTTTGGTCTTGTTTTGTTTAGATAAATATTCCCTATTTTTCTAAACTGGTGTTGTCATTTTGTAGTGTTTTCATTAAGTTACTGTGTGTGTTGGTACAAATACTTTACACCTAGCACTCTGAAGCTAAGCCTACTGCTCTGCCAAGCTACCAAGGGGGTAAGCAGGGGTTAGCTGAGGGTGATTCTCTTTTACCCTGACTAGAGTGAGGGTCCTTGCTTGAACAGGGGGTAACCTGACTGTCAACCAAAGACCCCATTTCTAACACAGGTTTATTATTGTTTTGTTTGTTAAAGGGGCGGGTATTGGGGATGATGAGGATTAGGGGAGTGCAATGTGCACTTTCATCAGTGCGCATGTATGTTTGGCCAGCCGTCTTGGGCTGGCCAAACACACATGCGCAGTAGGCACTGTGTTGCCGGCTTGAGTAAGCAGGCACAGGCTCCCAGTCTTCCTGGGACCACTCTGGCTAGGCACTCCCAGCCTATACTGACACTGAGCAGCATCAGGATTGGCTGCAGGACGGGCTGGTAGCCTGCAGTGGCGACGCCTCCGCTATGGCGAGGAGTGTCATCCCCGCCAGCAGGAAGCGCTGCAAATCCTTTTACAATGAAAGGATAATAAACTCAGCATCTTCTTCACTGTGATTTAACCCCACAGCACAAACGTAACCCCTATCCTCTTCTTTCTTGTCATTTTTATTAGAACAAATCAATATGTGAACATCATGTATTAGTTTCAGAAACTATGACAGAATCTTGTGCTAGAGAAAATTACACACACACTTTTTGGCATAGGCAAATAGGTAATAGTTGGAAATGGCCTTTTCTGCAGGCTTATCCCCAAACGTTTTGCCTTTATTTTCCTATCGTGCTCACCCTATTTTTGTTGGCTTTCGGACTCTAGGCACTTTACCACTGCTAATCAGTGTTAAGGTGCATGTGTTCTCTCCCCTAAAACTACCTGGTATGATTGGCTTACACCTGTTTTGCATATTTAATTTACCTGTTTTTCCCTTGTAAAGCAGTATAGTATATATCCAAGGCCTGTAAATTAAATGCTGCTAGTGGACCTACAGCACCGATTGCAACACCCACAGAAGTAGCATTGTCAATTCATTGTGCGCAGTTTACTGCCACATTGACTTGACAATGCAAACTACTTGCCAAAGCCTAAACTCCCTTTTCACTACACCTGAGTCACTCCTAAGTAGGCCCTAGATAGCCCTATGGGACATGTACTTTTTTGTTTTTGCATGTCCTAGTAGTGACAAACAGTGTTCCACTACTGTGGAATAGGTTAGCATTGTGAATTCCTTTATATATTAGTGGTCATTTCTGATCTGAGAGTAGTAGAGTGGGCATGGTTGGAATCATAGTGAGAAATCCTGCTTACTGGTGTAGATGGATTTTACATTACGATTTTAGAAATGCCAATTTTAGAAAGTGGGCATTTCTCTGTGCTTATAACTATGTGCTTTGCAGCCTGACTCCAACCCATGTCTCAGACAGAGGGGGTCATTCTGACCCTGGCGGTCTAGTACCGCCAGGGTCGCGGATGACGGAAGCACCGCCAACAGGCTGGCGGTGCTTCCAATCCCATTCTGACCGCGGCGGTAAAGCCGCGGTCAGAAAACCGGGGCCGGCGGTTTCCCGCCGTTTTTGCCCCGGCTGGGCGAATCCGCCATGGCAGCGCTGCAAGCAGCGCTGCCATGGGGATTCTGACCCCCTTACCGCCAGCCTGTTTCTGGCGGTTTTCACCACCAGGAAGAGGCTGGCGGTAACGGGTGTCCTGGGGCCCCTGGGGGCCCCTGCACTGCCCATGCCACTGGCATGGGCAGTGCAGGGGCCCCCTAACAGGGCCCCATGAAGCTTTTCACTGTCTGCCTCGCAGACAGTGAAAAGCGCGACGGGTGCAACTGCACCCGTCGCACGCTCGCAACACCGCCGGCTCCATTCGGAGCCGGCTTCTGTGTTGCAGGCCTCCTTCCCGCTTGGCCGGCGGGCGCTAACATGGTTAGTGCCCGCCGGCCCAGCGGGAAGGTTGGAATGCCGGCAGCGGTCTTTTGGCCGCATGGCGGCCGATTGGCGGTTCCCGCCTGGTTGGAATGACCGCCAGAGTGACAACTACACTTTGTGCATACTTTCCAGACAGCCACAAGACAGGAGGGGCTAGGTGTGACAGGAGAGGCATCTGCATCTATCTGCGTACTGATAGTCATCCTGGCTGGGAGAGGGGGTTCGTTGACACCTTACATGTCAATAGGCTGTGTCCTGCCCTCACACTCTGGGATGATTGCCTCTTACTGGTGTCTGGAGCCAGGGCTGGGTTGGAAGTGGGTTGTGTTTCACTTGAAAGGGTTCCTTTGAAGTCATCCCTTTCTCCAAATACATTTTTGAGTATAATACGGGGCTGCCCGTGATTGTTAGAGCACTTTTGGAACTGGGACTGAACCTCTGTAAGAAGGATTGCTGCACTGCCCAAGAAGACTCCTCTGGGCTGCTCTTCTGTTTTGTCCTGCTCCTGCTGGGTGGCATAAAGGACTCACTGGATTGCTTTTCTATTTGTTGCCCGGCTGCCAGCTGCTGCCTGACTCTGGTCTGCCAGAGTATTGCCATTTTGCCAGTAGGAAAACCACCATCGAAATTACTAGTTTTGTTCTGCTGACTGGCTGAGCTGTGCAAAGGACTGCCATTTTGCTACTAGGACCCTAATGTGCTGGCCTGTTGCCTGTCCTTTGCTTTTGTGCTCTCCAGGGACATGTGAATTACTCCCCTCCCTTCACTTGTGGGGGGTTTCAGGGACTGACAAGGATCCCCTGAAATACCTCTGCATTGGCTGTGTGACTCCCAAGTTCAGCCACCTAAGTCTTTGGGTGTTATCTTTTCAAACAGCATATGTTGTGCACTCCTGGGCCAGCTAGTGTTGAGCTGAGCATCTTTCTCTGCCTAGTGTGCTGTCTGCCTTTCACTGCTTTGCCTTTCACTGAATCGATGCCAGGACGATGTGCGGGTCCCATTGCTGCACCTGCCGAGGGAGAGTACCATTAGGTGCACGGACATCCTCCTGCGAGTGCCCGTCTCTCCCCCCACATTTCAGGGACAACCGGAGCTTCCCGGGAGACACCACTGCAGAGAGGGACCATCACAACGTCGAGCAAACCCGTTCCCCGGAAGAGATCTTCCAAAGCCCCCTGCTGCACCATCTGGACCTTAAGAGGGTCCCCATGTCTTTGGACCACTGGACAACTGAGATATTGTTAAAAATTTGGAGGAGGCACCGCTGCCCCACGTTTCTTCCAGGCCAGGCAGCCAGGCCTGTCAGAACGGGCCATGTTTCGGAAGCAACACTTGCAATCCAGCACGAAGAGGGGAGTGAGGGGGTGGAGGGGTTAGCTGAGGTCTCCCTGCTGGTATCTACAGTGGATGTCCCCCAGTGGGTGGCACTGTGGGGCATTGGTTCACTGGATGGTTTCCTGCCTTGAGGGGTGAATCCGTAATTGAGACCCCATTTGCCACTATGACGTGGCTTTGCCTCATGTAAGAACCGGTCTAATTACTGTATCATCCCTAGTAGGTCACAGGTGATTCTGTGCCCTCCTCCTGTGTCTGAATTCCCTTTTTTTTACCATATGTTCTACAAGTACCGTAACCCTGCTCTTCGGAGATCAGGGGTCCCGAAGGTTGCAAGGGCTTCTTAATACTGATGCACTGTGGGTGATAGGTGGTGATTTCTGTACTCACCGTGGTGCCTGGTAATTTATGCGCTTGTTCCTACTCACACTATTGCAGTTCATGCCATGATAGTTTGTTGTATACCGTTTCTGACAATTGCATTACCAGGATAACGAGTAGTGTGTCAGTGATTACATGATATGCACCGTATTTATTATTTATGTAATTTTGTGTCTTATGTGGTATACGCAATGTAGAAACATATTTTTATACAAACCTGTGTGGAGTTTCTTTTGTGGTGTATTTATTGTGTCGCTGGTATAAGCGTGTTGCGCATTGGATTTACACATTGCCTCTTGATTTAAGCCTGACTGCTCTGTGCCAAGTTACCAGGGTGTGAGCACGGGTTATCTTGGTGTGTGCCTTACTTGCCCTTACTAGAGTGGTGGGTTCTGCCTGGCTTAGGTGCATACCCTAGGCAACCAGAAACCATATCTCTAACCGTAATTTTGTGGGATTTGGAATCCTTTGGTTCAGTACCTATCTGGGATGGAACATGGCAGGAGATTACCCATTAAATCAAACTTCCACAGGAGCAGATGCCTTTTACCCAACTCCCTCCAACAGATGCGTGCTCAGACTTTACTGATTATCTGAACCCTGCATCCGCTAGGGGGAAAGGGGAATGGGAAAAGAAAAAGAGAGACCGCCTCCAGATCCACTTCCAGCCTGTTTCCCACTTGAGGATAGGATATTCAGTGTGTGCTTCTGTAACCTGCACCTTTCTTCTTATTGGGATTTCTTTAAAGGAAGGACCTGCAGTCGGGTGATAAGAGCATAAATAAGTACATTCCTACTGCGCATTCAACTGTTCAGCCATTCACATTCACCCAATTCTATTGTTCTCCTAACCTGGATCTTTGGAGATACTAGCCTCTTTCTAAGAGATCAATGTTAACTTAATATCTTCTTTTCTCCAGAAGTCAGAGGTATCCAAGGTTCTTGGAGAACAGTTCAAAGGTTCACAAATATTCAATCTACTAATGTCTTTTACAGGAAACGAACACTCCTTCTCAAGGTTCAGTTTTCTCAATCACAGTCTCTAGGAATTAGTCTGAGCACTGAGGGTTGTCTCTAAGGCTGACAAGTCTGCAAGGTGAAGAGTTTTTGAATATATGTGTACATAAATATATATATTGGCAAGTCTGGAAATCATACAAAAGGATTCCTTAATGCAGTTGCTTGAAGTTCTGTTAAGCCAAAACAAATTCTCCTCAGAAAGCCGACAGCCAGTTGTTGGAAGAAGGAAGAGATTCAGCTTCTCCAGAAGGGAAAAGGTAGCTGGTGTGCTCATCGTAACAAGGAAAATAATTAATTACTCAAGACTGGAGCTCTCTATGAAATGAAGCAGCTCAGGAACACTGCTCATTCTCCTCAGGATGACAGTTGAAGTGCACAGCTGTAGGAGGCTGGCCTGGTTTGCAGTGGGTACCCTAGGTATTTACACCTCATACCAGGTCCAGTTATCCCTTATTAGTGAAATGTAATCAGTGATGTGGCAGCTTAGGCTGTCTAGAGGTAGCTGTAGCAGAGCAGCTTAGGCTGAACTAGAAGACATGCAAAGCTCCTGCAATATCACTATAGTTACACAGTACTTATACACAATCAGAGACAATACTCAGTGTTACCAAAAATAATGTACTTTATTTTAGTGAAATAAAGACCAAAAATGTCTTAGAGGCAATACTCCTTCTGGAAGTAAGTATTATACACAATATATACATCAGATACCAAAATCAGGTAAGTGAATAGTCACAGAATTGTGCAAACAGTAGAAAATACAATAGAATGTAATAGGATGCAATAGGCCTATGGGCACCACAAACCATATACTAAGAAAGTGGAATGCGAATCATGAATTCCCCCCTAGGCAAGTGTAGTGTGTAGAGGGGCGCTGGAAGTGTAGGAAAACCACAAAGGTGAGTAAAATACCCCACCCCAGAGCCCAGGAAAGTAGGAGTAAAGTACTGCAAGTTTCCTCAGGACAAACTACAAGTCATGATAAGAGTTATTGCAAAAACCAAGCAAGACTGCAAGCAACAAATGATGTATTCCTGGACCTGAAGACCTGTGAAGAGCAGTGACCAAGTCCAGAAGTTGCAGAAGATTCCAGGAAGGACAGGAGCCCCTGCCAACCTAGAAGAGGGTGCAAAAGAGGATTCGCTGGTTAGAAGTCTGCAGAAGGGCACCAAAGAAGATGGCTGCTGGTTCCTGCATGATGCAAGAGATGTCCCACTTCGAGATGTTGGATGCAGACAAGTTGCAGCGCAGGATTCATCCAACAAGTCTTAGTTAAAGCAATGTTGCGGTTTGTGTCAAAATGGCACTGCCTGGACCCAGGAGGGACCTGAGGGCCTCAACTTGGACTGAGGAGGCAGAGGAGGGTACCAACTCTGGAGGGAACCCACAGATGACCAGGCAGTACCCACGGGAGTCCCAGTAGACAGGGACAAAGAAGGTGCAAATTGCGGTTGCTGCAGCACTACAAAAGAAGGTCACATGCCGCCGGAGAACAACTCAGCGAGTTGTGCGTCACAGGATGGAGTGCTGAGGACCTGGCCCATGCTGTGCACAAAGGATTCTTGTAAATAGTGCACAGAGGCCTCATGAGCTAGAGATGATGCAGTGCACAGGGGTACTGTCGCAAACCGGGAAGGCAAGCTCTTACCTCTGCTAAATTTGGACAGCTGGACCTTTGGACAGTCTGTGTTCCAGGAAGCATGCTCATCTCCAGGAGAGGAGTCCCAGAGAACTGGTCTTCATCTTGGAAGGTGCCTGCTGGAGAAGGGAAGTGACTCTGTCACTACATGGGAGGTTCCTTCAGTTCTTCTGTTGCAGGGTGAAGGCAGGGAGTCCTCAGAGCATGCACGCCTAGGAAACTGTTGCAGTTTCTGGCTGGAGCTGAAGTTGCAGGGTCACAGTAGCCTTTCTGGATACTATGTTGCAGTTACAGCAGTTCCTGGAGCAGTCTGCGGTTGATCCGACAGTCAGAAGCTGAAGCAGAAGTTGCAGAGGATTCCTGGTGGAAACTTGCAAGCTGAATCTGATGAGGAACCCAGAGGAGAGACCCTAAATAGCCCTGAGAGGGGGATTGGCTACCTAACCAGGTATGCACCTATCAGGAGGGGTATCTTACATCACCTGCTGGCACTGGCCACTCAGAGATCTCCAGAGTGTCCCCACACCTTGGAAAACAAGATGGCTAATGCCAGAGACACACTTGAGGAGCTCAGGGCACCACCCCTGGGGTGGTGATGGACAGGGGAGTGGTCACTCCCCTTTTCTTTGTCCAGTTTCACACCAAATCAGGGACTGGGGGTCCCTGAACCGGTGTAGACTGGCTTCTGCAAGAAAGGCACCATCTGTGCCCTTCAAAGCATTTCCAGAGGCTCTGGGAGGCTACCACTCCCAAGCCTGTAACACTTATTTCCAAACGGAGAGCGTTGAAAACCCTCCTCCCAAAGGAAATGCTTTGTTCTGCCTTCCTGGGACTGAGCTGCTCAGACCCGAGGAGGGCAGAACCCTGTCTGTGAGGTGGTAGCAGCTGTAGCTGCAGTGCAAGCCTCAGATAGCTGGTTTGGCAGTACTGGGGATCCATGGTGGAGCCCCCAGGATGCATGAGATTGGCCCCTCAATACCAGATTCTGAATGGGGTGGACAATTCCATGATCTTAGACACCTTACATGGCCATATTCCGAGTTGGCATTGTGAAGCTACATATAGATATTGACCTATATGTAATGCACGTGTGTAATGGTATCCTCGCACTCATGAATTCTGGATATTTGGCCCTGGACAGTGTGGGGGCACCTTTGCTAGTGCAAGGGTGCCCTCACACTTAATAACCTTGCACCTAGCCTTCAGTAAATGAAGGTTAGACATTGTGAATTGGCTGTGAAATATTGTGTGCACTATTTCATAAAGGCTGCAGTGGCAGTGCTGTGAAAGGGTTTATCTGAGCTCCTTACGGGTGGCAAAAGAAATGCTGCAGCCCATAAGGATCTCCTGGAACCCCAATGTCCTGGGTACCTAGGTACCATATACTAGGGACTTATAAGGGGGGTCCAGTGTGCCAATTGGAATTGGTAAATGAAGTTACTAAACTATAGTGACTAATTTGGAAGTGACACAGTTAAGCACTACTGACAACACACATAGGCCACAAACTATGAGCACTGGGGTCCTGGCTAGCAGGATCCCAGTGAGACAGGCAAAGCTCACACTCACAAACAGGCCAAAAGTGGGGGTAACCATGCTAGAAAGAGGCTACTTTCTCACAACAGCTCTCAGAGGGAAACAGCTGGAGGGAAGCTTCAGCACGAGACGTAGGTAGAAACACTAGAGCACTGACCTCACAAAGATTTGTGGCCACCATCATGAGTGGCAGTTAAACCTGAAGAAGCTAGTTCCAAGAACAGCCTCCGCAAGAGCCACCCAGAGTGAGGATGCCACTGCAACCAACTTTCGGTACAAGAAAAAGGGGAATCGTTTTTACTGAGGGAAAAACTTACCAACAATGGCAAAATGACAATAGCTTTCCTGACAGAACACCTGGGTCTTATGGCTACCATCACAGAGCACTGCGTTTAATTGTATGAAGAAAGGGCATAGGCTATTTCTGCATTGAACATTGTGAGTTGGAGAGGAATCGCCTATTACTTCATGTATGATATAAATGGACCAAACTGTGATTGTGCTGTGGGTTGGTGAAAATTGACAAAGAGATGTCTATCTAGACCTCTATTCGATTAAACACTGCATTGCAACTTTGTGCAAACATATCACTTCACAAAAAATGAGGTTGGGGCATTTTAGCACATCAGTTGATGTAATTGCCATATTCAAACTCTATGAAATGTTGATTTAGAAAAAGGTGACAGGTATGTTCTAGGTCCCTCACAAGAGGACAAGCCAGTGGAGGTGATTAATTTGCTTACACCTCCTAATTGTGGCAATATTTGGCATTTATTGATCTTCATTGGTTTTCTGGTGCCCATTGGCACCTGCTGTATGCAGTACAGATGGAAAGAGAGTGCTCTTGTTGTCCAGTTTGATGGTGATCATGGCATGTGTAATGGTCATTTGGGTGTTGCTTGGGAGCCATTTGAAGATTTTCCTCAGTATGTGGAGGGCGTGAAAGAAAGATGCACTGATGGTGTTACTTGAGCAGTCATGTCCAGTTTGATGTCAATGATGATCCTGAGGCCCCCGGCGTGGGTGTGAGTCTAATGCTGGTCCACCACCATGTGAAGTCCCTTGGTAAGGTGTGCTTGCTGAAAATCACTACTACTGTCTTGTCGGTGTTTGGCTCTAGATAGATGACTTCATCAAGTTGGCAACTTCGGTCATGCAGGCTGTGAACTTTTTCCATGCATTGTGGGTCTTGTCTAAGAGGGAGATTTTGAGTTGCGTGTCATCAGTGTAGGAGAGGATGTCATGTCGATGTTGTGGTCATAGATAACCCTGGCCAGAGGGAACATGTAAGCATTGAAGGAGGTAGGGCTGAGGGGCAAGCCTTGTGGCATTCTACAGGCATGTTTGTGAGATTCCGATGAGTATGGGGCCAGGTTGACAGCCTATATTCTGCCTGTCAGGAAGAAACTGATTTAGTGGACACTGGGTCCTGGGAAGCCATTCTCCTGCAGGTATCAGAAAAGGATGGGATGGCAAACCATGTCAGATGCTGCAGAGAGATCCAGGAGGATGTGGTACTCCATGTCTCCCCTGTCCAGGATCATACGTATGTTGTCTGAGGCAGTGATGAGCACTCTTTCTCTGTTGTGGTCCTTTGTGGTGCTACAAGGCATGCATAGGTTTCATTGAGTTTAGTGGTTCCCTACAGGTGCTAAATATAGGGCTGGTGGCAACTTTGGAATAAATCCAGCAGTAATAGTGTTTTTTTTGGCGCTTGTCTTTTGGAGAAGAAGCATTGTCCTGGGAGGGGTTAGCTGCCAATTGCAGCATTACTTTGAGCATTATAGGTTACAAATACAAAAGCATTACACATGGAAAACACACTTCTTTGTGTGCAACAAGTTCCATTGTTTCAATGTGTACCTCACACTTTTCCCTGTAATTACCAAAAGCCATTTAAGAACCATCTTTACAGAGACTGTAGTCATTCTCCCAGAAGGAGTGCTGAATGACTTAATAACATATAACGTATTTTAAGAAGCACATTGTCCATTCAAGCTTTACCACTAATATTTTATAGTGGTTTTGCTACTGTATGTCCTGTGAGTCTAAGAAGAGAAGTGAAAGTTGTTTGTAATAATGAATGTTCTTCCGAGACACTATTTCTGTTTTTTCAAGAGTGATGTAGTCACAGGACAAAGCGCCAACTTGATGGCTTACTGCATGGATGAAGCTTGGTCTTGCATTGCATATGAGAACTGCTCAATGGGGGTGATGCTAACAACAACTATGTTATGCTTAATATAGAGCAGATTCATGACCGGATAATTACCATGTTATAATATTGCCAATTGAATGGTATTCAGTCTTTTTCAGAAAGAATGAGCAATGAATTAGGACTCAAACCAGTCACTCATACACCCCACCCAGGTGTGTTAGCCCACTAAACTCGAACCTGTGCATGAGTGCAGCCTCTAACAAGCGTATGTTGCAACATTCTGATGAAGAGATTGTAAACAAACTTTAACCAACAATGAGAGAAGAGCACCTTTCTAGACTGCAGTAAACAAAACTTAATTGGCACATTATCCTGCCATGAAGTAATTGTTTGAGAATTGTCAGAAAGGGTCAACATTTTGAAATATCTTTATGAGCACTTGTTTAATGTGATTTGTACTGAAATCTGTTCAACCTGCTTGTTACTTTATTTCTTTCAACCCCTCCTTTAACATCCTATGTAAGCAGTCTATAAACATCAAATACACACACTCATGTTTGTGCTAGTACTTTTGGGTTTGTCCAATATGTTTACAATACACAGTTTGTAATTATTTTGTTGTATTGGCTCTGAGGATACGTCCGCTCCCAGTTGTTTGAAGTATTAGCTCCGCCTCCATTGCTTTGTGTGTCTGCCCCCCCCAAAAAAATTCCAGTCTAGTTGCGTCCCTGAGCCTCACTATACGAAACAATTCACCTATGTAACTCACCCCCTTCCCTTCCCTCCCTCCCGTTTCATCTTTGCAATATGGTATTTCCTTAAGTTGTTTAGACTGCTTGCTATCATTAAACTGCCTTCCAGTTTAGCATAACAATGAACTTGTAACTAATATAATTTCCTAACAAACATTTAACTTGCTGGCTCATCCAAGCATGCTGTTATCTACCCTCTCCTTGGACTGCGAGGTTCACCAATCATAAATTTCTGTAGACCATGGCAATTTGCCATGCCCCGCATCTGCTCCAAAGTGACAACCCTAAACATGCTCCACGCCCCTGTGTACCTCTTGCCAACAAGCTATCCTTTGCGACTAAAACTAGCTCTCATAATGCCCTACAACCAGCTCTGCCTAAAGGATTGAGTGGGTGGGGGGAAAAACCTCTACAGCACTACCACCAGCCACTGTATCACCCACTACAAAATGGTGGCAGGTGGCATAAAATGGACAGTTAAATATCCTAGGCTACTGTGTAGTCCAAATATAGACCACAATAGCCCGGAGCAGTCGCAGACTGCTTTATTTCCCCTGTCCTCCTGTGGGGAGACCTCCTGCTGGTCGGCAGTACCCCCTCTCCCCCCCGAAAAACCCCATTGGGGAAGAAGGGAGCATTACCAACCACAGACACTAGGGTTATGTGTGAAAAAGGCTGCTTTATTGGAAACAGGTGCACTTACAATCCAGAAACATCAGCCTTTGCCTTACAAAACTACCAGCCTCACTATACTAAACAATTCACCTATGTAACTCACCACCCTCCCCTACTCTGCACCCCCACTTCATCTTTGCCCTTGCAATACTGTATTTCCTTAGACTGTTTAGACTGCTTGCTATCATTAAGCTGCCTTCCAGTTTAGCATAACAATGAACTTTTAACTAACATAATTTCTTAACAAACGTTTAACTTCCCAGCTCCTCCAGTCATGCTGTTATCTACCCTTTCCTTCTCAACCTAGGCTGCTAGTTTCTCCAACCATACATTTCTGTATACCAAGGCAACTTGCCATGCCCCCACCACCCAGAAAAAGGCCCCCAGTCTTTTCCTGCCCCCCACCCCCAGTGATGATCTAATGAACTATTAGTAAAAGACATAACTTTTCCCTTTTCTGAAAAAAATATAGCTTCATGCCCATGAAGGACATATGTCCTGCTTCTCCCCCTAAAAAAAACTCTGCATCTTCGAAATGCAGATCAGTATGTGCATGTTCTACGACTGTAATGCCCCTACTGTCACAGAAAAAATGTATCTCTTTATTGATTTTCCGCCGAGCCCTCTCAATTGCTCCCGGCCTCTGAGCTCCCCGCCAGAACCTCCGCGGAACAAAAGCTGTTTACTTTATTTGACTGCCAACCCACAGCCTCTAAATTTACTACAGACCCTTTTTCATACCTTTAAGGACTTCTAGGCCCTTTTCAATCACTAAATCATTCTCAACTAAATGTATTAACAATATGTCTGGTCACAGACCTCTTACCATACATGTTTTCAGGCATGGCAACAACTCTTTCGAGTGCATCCCCCTTTCCCCTCCTAACATACCTGGTACAATTCTGGATCCAAGCCCAGGTTACTCCCATGACTGCTTCCTTCCACTTACCTCTGTGCCCATTTTATAAAGGAATCTCCCACCAACCAAACTGACTGATTGCTGAGATCTGGATAAGGCACCGAACCTGTAAGACCCAAATGACAAAATCAGATACTCCATCCACATCCTTGCACCTCCCACGTGCTCACTTTTTGCTGGTAGCAATCTGACCTCCACAGCTCTAGCCGCATAATATTGTCTCTGCTCCGACCCTTCCTCCCTGCTTCCGTGGCCATACCTGTTCTGAAGGAGTGGGTACCACAGTGTGAGGCCTCCATGCCTAGGCTCCTGAGGTATTTGTGCAAAATTGTCAACAGGTGGAAAGCCATAGCTGGTTTCCTATCCCCGTGTTGAAAATCCCAGCCCGATGTCACCTCACACTGCGCAGGTAACAGCTGTCCCCATTGCCAAGGGCAGACTACTGCCAATGGGTACGCTCATAACAATACAGACTTCCCTTTGCTCGTCTTCCCAGTTAGAAACTATGTACCCATATCTGTACTCCTCCCTGGCTCATGGGCACCTCATCCCATACTATGCCTCCCCTGCCTCTACTGCCCAGTAGTTCAGAAACTCTTGATGCCCCAAAAACATCCAGGACGTCAGTGTACTAAAAAGAATAGTCTCCTCCCTGCAGCTGCAAATTGCTGGAAGGGAAGCGATAAGCTGTTTCAGCAGGTCTAAGGGTATCAAGCTCCTTGTTGGCTCTGCCCTGATTGATTCCATTGCCCAACCTTCTAATATTCTTCTGCCCAATTCTCAGTCCGAAGGTGGGTTACCCATAAATGCAATCCCTGCTAATTTCCCTGAAATCGTGACTCTTGATTTTCCCCTCTCTACCAGTCTCCAAATTATACTGTACCATGTCCTCCACCCTCTCCCACTCTTCCTGTCGCTTCTGGGCCTAGTATTGCAAAAATTCCTGCCAGGCCTGCTTGTAAGCTTCCTGCGTGTAGACTGCCAAAGAGTTCACCACCAGCGGAAGCATCCTCTGCCTCCTATTGCCCATAACCCCGGATGCATCTGAGTCTTGACAGGTTCCGCATCAGTGGCCAGCTTATGGAACCCCTCCCGCTGTGAACAAGAGAAAACATCTGCAGTGTCATTGTCCACTCCCGGCATGTGTCTTGCCCTGAATGCAATGTCATGGCGAAGGCAACCCACAACAAACACCCGCAACAACTGCAGTACCTGAGGGTCCCTGGCAGACTGCCTGTTTACCACTTGAACCACCACCAGGTTGTCAGCCATGAAAACCACCTTCTTGTGTGCCAACTGCGTACCAGACACAGACACTGCTACCACTAGGGGGAATAATTACAAGAGGGCAATGCTCCACCCACTCCACTTCCAGTCTTGGGTCCACACCTCAACGCACCATTTTCCCTGCCAGTAAATACCAAAACCCTTGCCACCCGATGCATCAGAAAATATTTGAGCATCCCAATCCAGCTCCTGCCAAGCCCTCAGAGGCATTCCATTAAAGAATTGCAAAAAAGGGGCCACATGTGGAAGTCCTCCTTCACTACTGTCAGTAGGGGTACATGGTGATGAGGTAGACTTTCCCTGTCAAGGACAAACCTAGACATCTACAAAAGGTCCAGCTGCCCGTACCAACTGGCACGCGAAGTTCAAGTGACCCAACAGCACTTGTATCTCTTTTATTGTGGCTTTGTGTCTACCTAGTACGTAATTCAACAACAGTCATAACGGCTTTCTTGTCCTCTGGTAGCCAAGCCATCATTGTCCCTGAGTCAGTCTCAATGCCCTAAAACATCAATCCTGTGCTAGGATCCACCGTCTTCTCCAGTGCTAGAGGTACATCTAAGTCCTCCATAATGACCCAGAATCTGTCCAACAAACTTTTGCACTGTCCGGAGCCCACCATGCCCACCAAGAAGAAGTCATCCAGGTAGTGTGTGTAATTGTATCCTGTTTGTCTAGTGTAAGGAAATGCCTCCTTGGCATGGTTACCCCCTGACTTTTTGCCTTTGCTGATGCTATGTTTTGAATTGAAAGTGTGCTGAGGCCTGCTAACCAGGCCCCAGCACCAGTGTTCTTTCCCTAACCTGTACTTTTGATTCCACAATTGGCACACCCTGGCATCCAGATAAGTCCCTTGTAAGTGGTACCCCTGGTACCAAGGGCCCTGATGCCAAGGAAGGTCTCTAAGGGCTGCAGCATGTCTTATGCCACCTTGGAGACCCCTCACTCAGCATAGACACACTGCTTGCCAGCTTGTGTGTGCTGGTGAGAACAAAACGAGTAAGTCGACATGGCACTCCCCTCAGGGTGCCATGCCAGCCTCTCACTACCTATGCAGGTATAGATAAGTCACCCCTCTAGTAGGCCTTACAGCCCTAAAGCAGGGTGCACTATACCATAGGTGAGGGCACCAGTGCATGAGCACTGTACCCCTACAGTGTCTAAGCAATACCTTAGACATTGTAAGTGCAGGGTAGCCATAAGAGTATATGGTCTGGGAGTCTGTTTTACACGAACTCCACAGCACCATAATGGCTACACTGAAAACTGGGAAGTTTGGTATCAAACTTCTCAGCACAATAAATGCACACTGATGCCAGTGTACATTTTATTGTAAACTACACCCCAGAGGGCACCTTAGAGGTGCCCCCTGAAATCTTAACCGACTATCTGTGTAGGCTGACTGGTTCCAGCAGCCTGCCACACTAGACACATGTTGCTGGCCCCATGGGGAGAGTGCCTTTGTCACTCTGAGGCCAGTAACAAAGCCTGCACTGGGCGGAGATGCTAACACCTCCCCCAGGCAGGAGCTGTAACACCTGGCGGTGAGCCTCAAAGGCTCACCCCTTTGTCACAGCACTGCAGGACACTTCAGCTTAGTGGAGTTGCCCGCCCCCTCCGGCCACAGCCCCCACTTTTGGCGGCAAGGCTGGAGGAAACAAAGAAAACAACAAGGAGGAGTCACTGGCCAGTCAGGACAGCCCCTAAGGTGTCCTGAGCTGAGGTAACTCTAACTTTTAGAAATCCTCCATCTTGCAGATGGAGGATTCCCCCAATAGGATTAGGGATGTGACCCCCTCCCCTTGGGAGGAGGCACAAAGAGGGTGTACCCACCCTCAGGGCTAGTAGCCATTGGCTACTAACCCCCCAGACCTAAACACGCCCTTAAATTTAGTATTTAAGGGCTCCCCTGAACCTAAAACTTTAGATTCCTGAAACTACAAGAAGAAGAGGACTGCTGAGCTGAAAAACCCCTGCAGAGGAAGAACAGAAGACACCAACTGCTTTGGCTCCAGACTTACCGGCCTGTCTCCTGCCTTCCAAAGAAACCTGCTCCAGCGACGCTTTCCAAGGGACCAGCGACCTCTGAATCCTCTGAGGACTGCCCTGCTTCGAGAAAGACAAGAAACTCCCGAGGACAGCGGCCCTGCTCCAAAAGAACTGCAACTTTGTTTCAAGTAGCAGATTTAAAGACCCCTGCAACTCCCCGCAAGAAGCGTGAGACTGGCAACACTGCACCCGGCGACCCCGACTCAACTGGTGGAGAAACAACGCTTCAGGGAGGACCCTCCGGCGACTCTACGACTGTGAGTAACCAAAGTTGTCCCCCCTGAGCCCCCACAGCGATGCCTGCAGAGGGAATCCCGAGGCTCCCCCTGACCGCGACTGCCTGAACTCCATTTCCCGACGCCTGGAAAAGACTCTGCACCCGCAGCCCCCAGCACCTAAAGAAATGGAACTCCTGTGCAGGAGTGACCCCCAGGAGGCCCTCTCCCTTGCCCAGGTGGTGGCTACCCCGAGGAGCCCCCCCCTTGCCTGCCTGCAACGCTGAAGAGATCCCTTGATCTCTCATTGAAAACCATTACAAACCCGACGCGTGTTTGCACACTGCACCCAGCCGCCCCCGCGCTGCTGAGGGTGTACTCTTTGTGCTGACCTGTGTCCCCCCCGGTGCCCTACAAAACCCCCCTGGTCTGCCCTCCGAAGACGCGGGTACTTACCTGCTGGCAGACTGGAACCGGGGCACCCCCTTCTCTCCATTGAAGCCTATGCGTTTTGGGCACCTCTTTGACCTCTGCACCTGACCGGCCCTGAGCTGCTGGTGTGGTAACTTTGGGGTTGCTCTGAACCCCCAACAGTGGGCTACCTTGGACCAAAAACTGAAACCTGTAAGTGACTTACTTACCTGTTAAAACTAACATTACTTTACCTCCCCCAGGAACTGTGAAAATTGCACTGTGTCCACTTTTAAAACAGCTTATTGTGTTTTATGTGAAAAGTATACATGCTAATGAAATGATTCAAAGTTCCTAAAGTACTTACCTGCAATACCTTTCAAATGAGATATTACATGTAAAATTTGAACCTGTGGTTCTTAAAATAAACTAAGATAAGATATTTTTCTATAACAAAACCTATTGGCTGGATTTGTCTCTGAGTGTGTGTTCCTCATTTATTGCCTGTGTGTATGTACAACAAATGCTTAACACTACTCCTTTGATAAGCCTACTGCTCGACCACACTACCACAAAATAGAGCATTAGTATTATCTCTTTTTGCCACTATCTTACCTCTAAGGGGAACCCTTGGACTCTGTGCATACTATTCCTTACTTTGAAATAGTGCATACAGAGCCAACTTCCTACATCTAGTAAATACCTGCTGGAGGAATGTGCTAAAGCATTTAATGGCAGCAGAGGATTTGGACCATCCCATCGGGAGCACCTTGTCCATGCACCGAAAACTATCAAATTGCATTCCCAGGAGCTCAAAGTCCTGGTGTATTGGCAGCAAACGGAAAGCTGACTCAGTGTCGCTTCTCACCATCATCGCTCCCTGTCTGACTTCTTTTGTCAGTGCAACATCCACTGATGTGTATGATTCAGTCAGATGCTCCTCAGGGATAAAATCATTCACAGAATTGCCCTCTGGCCAAGAGAAGTGTTGAATTAGCTAAAACTGTCCTTTTTCCTTCTTCGGCACAACCCTAGTGGGGGAAACTATAAGGTTTTGCATCAGCCAATCCACAAAAGGCCTGCCATGCAACCTTTTTGCACCTCTTTCTCCAACTTGCTTCATACCACTTCTTTGTTGGCACTCACAGATTTTAGGTTCTCAGCCCAACAAAGCTCCCTCGGTTCCCTGTATCCTAAGTGAAACCCCCATATGAACCCATTCAGTAAGAGCTCTCCCTCTTCCCTATGGTCATACTGGGCCAACCCACAGTGCAATTTCTCCAGTTTAACTGAAGTAGGAGCCTTTTCCCCAGTACAATTTACCTCCACCCCTGAAAAGTTGGCTACCAGTTGCTTTGCTGACTCCCCAGCTGTCTTGATGTGGCTGTTCGTGCCCACCATACTTTAACTGCGCTTTTCTGATTACATCCATGTACTTGAAGACTGCAACAGACTTCTCTGGGTACTTTTTACAATAGACACTGGCAAATATATAAAGAATCCCACCGTCGAATTTTCAATTGTAACCGGCACCTTGGGCTGTTTTACCAGCTAATACTCCTCCTCCGTCGACCCTTCTTTGGACCTTAATTCTCTATGTAGTAACTTCAATATCTCTCCATAGTCTCCCTTCCAAGTGTTCTCTTTTATCACTAGCGTAATGTGTGCTCTCAATGTTTTAGCTGTACCCGTGTATGGGAGCTTCTTGACTTTCAACTCCTTACTCTCCAGTGGCTCCACCTGAGACTCTGCTACTGCCTCTTTGATGCCACTGTTCTTCTCAGACCCTGTGGAGGCCCCCGATCCTGGCCTAACCCTTTAGTGTCCCCTTTCTCCCTTTTGTGGAATCATCTCCACTTGTCGCTTGTGGTCTTGTGTCCTCTCCTACCCCGCTGTCCAAGTGAACCTTGATGTCTGTCCCCACCCCTGCATCCAGTACATACACTCCCTGTCATAACCTAGCCTCCCCGTCAGGCTCTTTCGCATGCACTGCCACTAATACCATCTTGTCCATGTTAAGCAAAGCCAACATACCTGGCTCCAAGGTTGGTGGCTATTCTGGAGCCCTGTGCCTCGCCAGCTGTGCCTGCTGCAGTGCACTCCAGTGTCTGTCAGGCCTCCCTGCAGCTCTTGCAGCCTGCAAAGAACATTTCACCTTGCCCCCAACCCGATCCCCCTCCAAACTGTGCCACTATTCCTTCTACATCCCCCAGTAATCCTCCTCCTCCCTCCTCTCTCCTTCGTCTATGCTCTCCTCCTCATAATCTAGCATCATCTGCAGTGACTCTTCCTCTCCATACCTATGTGAGGTCCCCTTCCAGGGCTCAACTGGAGGTCTTTCTGCCCATAGGTCCTGATGCCTTCGATTGGCTGTCGACGAGGGGCCATACCGAGCCCTCCTCACCACTCCATGGAGTCAGGATGATGCCTCTCTGGTGCCGTGACTCTGGAGGTCACTCTGCCCGTCCGTCTTGCGACACTGAAGAGTGTCCTTGATGAGCCCTGCCATAGCATGTGCCTTTCTTCCTGACGTAATACGGCTAGCTGCCCAGGGGCCAACCTTTGCTTCTCCTCAGGCCTGCCAAGCAGCACAAGGCTCAACCGAGTCGGGCACGCTGCCTGCTGGAAAAAAAGGTCCTGTGTGCTTGTGACCACTGCATTTCTAATGTTGCCTTCACCTCCTTCCCAGAATCATCGTTGTCCAGGTCAATGACCCGCCAGCCCTCCACAGCTTGGGACTGACCCACATCTCCATACCAAACTGAGCCTGACCCAGGCCCCATGGCCCCTCTGCAAGTTGGGCCACCCAGAGCCTGCCTGCCATCCACTCTATCAGGGGGCTTTACTGAGACAACCTGTCCTTCTACTCCCTCCTGGGGGATCTCCCCTCTCCCTCAGGTCACCCGGCTCTTCCCCTCATCATCACTCCACTCCAGTAATATGATCAACCATGATGAAGCTGGGCTGTATCTGTCCCCCACCTCCACCACTGGCCCCCCGCAAACCACACCCGTCGCAAACTGCAGGTCCCCTGGAAACTGGACACCAGTTACTGCCTGCCACGTGTCCTTTGCCCCAGCTGATCCCCCACCCAGCCAGCGAGTGGAGTACTCTAATCGGTTATGCCTTACCTGAGGGCTGAGCTCACTCACACTGCCCACCAAGGAGATGTTCTCCACTCCCTCCTCCTCCCAACTGTGCTCCTCTGCCTGAAAATGCCCTCTCTCCTCACTCCCTGTGCATTCCCCACATAGTAGCACAGGGAATGCTACCCTGCCGGCCCCAACCCTCCCATGCATTTTTTGATGCCCTCATGGTACTGCTGGCCTCACCCCCTCCTTGCATCTGTGTGGCAATCGGAGGCTGTTGGAACCCCCCCCCCGCTTTGCGCCCCCACCATGCACACAGTGCACCTTCATTGCAGGGAAAATACTCGGAGGGGAGCTCCCCATGCTCTGCCCCGCTCTCTGCAATCAGGAGCGGCCCCCACACTCACCTCAACTCCAGCATTCCCACTCCGGTGTGGGGGCGGGCAGGCAAAAACCACCACCACTACACCTCCTGACGCGCTGGTCGCGTACCAGTCAGCACCGTCTCCTGCAGCAAGTCTAGGCAGCCTACCTTCCTTAAGAGCCGTACTACCTGCTCAACTTTGTCCGCTGCCTTCATGTTGCCTGCCATGATGACGCTGAATGTAAATAGGTGAGTTGATGATCACTCTCCGCACTGACCAAATCTCACACATACAAAAACTGTGGAAAAAAGCTCTACAGAGCTTACTCAACCACTGTGTCACTCACTACAATATAGTGGCAGGTGGTGTAAAATTTACAGTTAAATACCCTAGGCTACTGAGTAGCCCTAATATAGCCCACAATAGTCCAGAGTAGTCGCAGATTGCTCCACTTCCTCAATCCTTCCCGTAGGAGTCATACCGCTGGTCGGCAGCCCCCCAAACCTCCAATCTGGCATATGTAATGTTTATGCAGATAAAAGGGAAGTTCATGAATTTCTGACCCTGTGACATTAAGTCATCTGTGCTGATTGTATATAGTTTGGGTGCTTTGTAAAGAACTGTGTGTTATTGTGCCACACTTCACAGCACTCAATTTCTTTTTTAGGGATGAGCGTAAAGTGCTCTATCCCTGGTATAATCTCTCTCTGGGCTTTTTACCACGCCCATGTCAAGCCCATCCATTTGGTTGGTTCGGCGGCTTGCCTTTTAAAATTAGCTTGATTTCATTAGTGGAAGGCAAGCATATGTCATGCCTCTTCTGGTGTTTAGCCTGCCTGGAGCCCTCTGGCCAACTACTGAAAACATACGAGGCTCCATGTTTTCCGTATGGTTTCTGCACTATTTTTTTCTCTTTATTTCGTAGGCAGTGTGATCTCGCTGGGCAGAAGTCGATCGCTTTGCATGACATCAACCCTAACCGCAGACATCCACGACAGCTTCAGCACTCAGACCCCTCCCGGCAACCACTGACACCACCAACCTACCACCCACTAGCCTTCTGCTCTCCTGGACCACCATCAACAACAACAACACCATCAAAATCATGAACACCATCCACTCCGGCTCACCATCCGACCCCTGCCCTTACAACATCCTCAACAAAGCAAACTCTGTCATCGCACCCCAACTCCGGAAGATCATCAACAGCTCCTTCGAGTCCGCCACCTTCCCGTAGAGCTGAAAACACGCCGAGATCAAGAAACCCAAGGCGGACCCAAAATACCTCAAGAACTTCCGGCCCATCTCCCAGCTCCCCTTCCCAGCAAAAGTCATCGAGAAGGCTGTCAACAGACAACTGACCCGCTTCCTTGAGGAGAACAGCACTCTGGACCCTTCCCAATCCAGATTCCGCAGCAACCACAGCACCGAAACTGCCCTCATCGCCGCCACCTGTGAGATCAGAACCATACTGGACAACGGCAAAACCACAGCCCTCATCCTCCTGGACGTCTCAGCTGCGTTCTACACCGTCTCCCACCACACCCTACGCACACGCCTCAGCAATGCAGGAATCCGCAACAGAGCCCTCAACTGGATCACCTCCTTTCTCACCGGCAGAACTCAGAGAGTCCACCTCCCTCCATTCCACTCCAAAGCCACCAAAATCATCTGCGGTGTACCCCAGGGTTTGTCCCTCAGCCCGACCCTCTTCAACATCTACATGGCTCCGCTCACTAACATTGCCCGATCTCACAACCTCAACATCATCTCATACGCCAACGACACCCAGCTGATCCTCTCCCTCACCAAGGACACCGCCAAGACCAACCTCCACGAAGGAATGAAGGCCATCGCCGAATGAAGAACACCTGCCTCAAACTGAATTCCGACAAGACTGAGGGCCTTATCTTCGGCTCCAACCCCTCCGTATGGGATAACTCCTGGTGGCCTGCCACATTCAGATCTGCCCCAACTCCCACTGACCATGCACGCAACCTAGGAATCATTCTGGACTCCTCACTATCCATGACCCAGCAAATCAACACCATCTCCTCC
This sequence comes from Pleurodeles waltl, assembly GCF_031143425.1. Classification (NCBI taxonomy): domain Eukaryota; kingdom Metazoa; phylum Chordata; class Amphibia; order Caudata; family Salamandridae; genus Pleurodeles; species Pleurodeles waltl. The sequence goes on along the minus strand of NC_090440.1, from coordinate 1,399,271,408 downwards.
TCCTGCTTCAACACTGTCTGCATGCTCCGAAAGATCTACAAATGGATTCCCATGGAAATCAGAAGAACAGTCGCCCAAGCCCTCGTAAGAAGCAAGCTGGACTACGGCAATGCCCTCTTCGCAGGAACCACGGCCAAACTCTAGAAAAGGCTGCAACGCATCCAGAACGCCGCAGCACGCCAAATCCTAGACATCCCCGCCACTGCCACATCACAGGCCACCTGAGAGACCAGCACTAGCTCCCTGTCAACAAGAGAATCACCTACAAACTCCTCACCCGCGCTCACAAGGCACTGCACAACACCAGACAAGAATACCTCAACAGACGGCTCTCCTTCTACACCCCGACCCGACAGCTCGACTCTGCCGACCTCGCCCTTGGGACCATCCCACACATCTGCAGAACTACAACCAGTGGCAGATCTTTCACGCACCTCGCCGCCAAAAACGTGGAACACTCTTCCCACCCACCTGCGTCAGACCAAGGACCTCCTTACCTTCAGCACACTTCTCAAGACTTGGCTGTTCGAGCAGTAGCAGCGCCTCTAACCCCTCAGCACCTTGCGACCCTCACAGGTGAGTAGTGCGCTCTTCAAATTCCTTGATTGATTGATTATTACATGGATATTTGCACTTTTGCCGGTTACATGGATAATTGTACTTTTTCCGGTTACATGGATAATTGCTCTTTTGCCAATAAGTTTCACTGCAAGTGGATTTCTGTTTCCTTTTGTGTGTTTGCTTTGGCCTCATTGTGTCCATCAGCTCGTTTATGTGAAACTGTTTTACTTTTAAGTTTATGTGGCAAGAAAGGTCTGGTTAGGAGTTTACAACACTAATAGCTTTAACTCGCGTAAACGTGAGACCCATTGCATTGCAAATGCTTGTGAAATAGATTCTGTCTGAGTCCCATTGTTTTATAGACTGCTGAGTAAAAATTAAATAAATGAAGATGTTTACCTTTAGATGAGGATGGTACCCCTCGGGAAGGCGCTGTGATGTACTCAGTTAAGAGGTCCTTTTTCTCACTGAGGAAGAAGCGGTTTAAAATATTTTCTTCAGGGATGCGCGTTATAAACAGAAAATGTCTGAGCGTTATTCACACTCAAATGCAATGAACATATCAGACCGAGGACACAGCATGAAGGGTTGTATGTCACCACCTAAAATACAACAGCGTCCACATACCGCTACATAGAATCTACTATATTGAAATGAGCCCCTCTGAGATTACCACTGCAGGGATTAACACTCCTGAGGTTACCAATACTGGGATTACTACCTCTGAGATTACCAGTGCAAAAATGACCTCTGCTGAGATTACCACCTTTGAAATTACCACTGCAGTGGTTACTACCTCTGCGAGTACTTCTGTAGGGTTTACCACTGCTAAAGTTACCACTGCTGTGATTACTACCTCTGAGATTACCCCTGCAGGGATTACCACTGTTGAGATTACCTCTACTGTGATTACTACTGCTGATATTACCACTGCAGGGATTACCACTGCTGAGATTACCACTACTGTGACTGCTAACTCTGAGATTACCACTGCTGATATTACCACTCCTGTGATTACTAACTCTGAAATTACCCCTGCAGGTGTTACCACTGCTGAGGTTACCACTACTGGGATTGCTACCTCTGAGATTACCACTGCATGGATTACCACTGCAGGGATTACCACTGCTGAGATTACCACTGATGTGATTACTACCACTGAAATTACCTCTACTGATATTACCACTACTGTGATTACTACCTCTGAGATAACCACTACTGTGAGTACCACTACTGTAATTACTAATGCTGATATTACCACTGCAGGGATTATCACTGTTGAGATTACCACTTCTGATATTACCATTACATTGAGTAAGATAGATTCAAGAGTAAGTGTACTGACCCTCTGCTAACCTACACCTTAAAATGAAACCTTACTTTATAACTACCCACCACCCTATCTTTATGGCCATACAGTGACCTCTTCATAACCCACTGGTTACATTGCACCGGGGGGGGCACCAGTGGGCCCACCAATGCATATTTTGGAGGACCAGGACTCTTCCACTCTGTCCCATGGTGGTCCTATTGGTCTTTATAATGCATGGACCTGCCCTGTCTATTAGTCCCACCCAGGCCCAGGCATAGACATGACTGTAGCATTCTCAAGTGGCAGGGACACCAAGCGCTTCATTTTCCTGCATCCATTCTGATTTGAAACCATTCTGTGCACAGGCAAAGACACACTTTCATTTTCATCAAATAATATTCTGTACCCTGTAACAAGTCCAGTATTTCAGGATTTTTATTGAGTATTTCCCTGGTCTTTGTCCATGTACACAGGTATGCTATCAGTTTTAGGTGGACCAGCCCCTTTGATATTTTAGTAGATGCTGCTTTGTTTCACTCTTTGCCTTTTTTCGGTAGAACCCTAACTCACATTCTCTCAGTTACTCATCCTCACTCTCACTCAGGGGCGTAGTTTCAGGGGGACATTTGGGGGTGTTACACCCAAACTAATTAATGTATATTCTGATGAATTGTTGGATACAGGTGCTTTCAGTTGGGTATGGTGAGTTGTCTGTCGGGTTTCACCTGGGATTTATGCACGCACACACTGACAAAGCACACACATTCTCTCTCATCTCTGTTTTGAAAGCCTACATTTTTTAAATTATTTTACAAAATATTATGTTCCTCTCACTTATTAATCATACCAGTCTGCACTGCTCTCTCTTTCTACTGCCGCTTAAGCCACTCATGCAACCTGCTTGACATATGATGTATTTTAACAGTATGGCCCTGATTCTAACCCCGGCGGTCTTCGACCGCCGGGGCGAGGGTCGGCGGGAGCACCGCCGACAGGCCGGCGGTGCCCCGCAGGGCATTCTGACCGTGGCGCTTTGGCCGCGGTCAGAAAGGGTAAACCGGCGGTCTCCCGCCGGTTTACCGCTGCCCTCACAATCCCGCCATGGGGGATTCTGACCCCCCCTACCGCCATCCTGTTCATGGCGGGAAAGCCGCCATGAACAGGATGGCGGTAGGGGGGGTCGCGGGGCATGGGCACGGCAGGGGCCCCCGTAAGAGGGCCCCGCAAGGTATTTCAGTGTCTGCCTTGCAGACACTGAAATACGCGACGGGTGCTACTGCACCCGTCGCACCTTCCCACTCCGCCGGCTCGATTACGAGCCGGCATCCTCGTGGGAAGGGAGTTTTTCCCTGGGCTGGCGGGCGGTCTTTTGGAGACCGCCCGCCAGCCCAGGGAAAAACTCATAATACCCTCCGCGGTCTTCTGACCGCGGATCGGTATTATGGGGGCGGAATTCTGGCGGGCGGCCTCCGCCGCCCGCCAGGATTAGAATCACCCCCTATATGCCAGCCAGGGGGGATCCTGTTGGGGCAAAGCTGCAGGGCGGGCACAACAACATAAAGGATTTTTTTTTTTAAGAAACTCTCTTACGCCACGCCACAGCCTTGCCGCTCTCTGCCTCCCGCTCCATGTGCTGCAGGCACAGGCTCCCAGCCTGCCCAGTGAGCCAAACATGATGCTGCTCTCCGAGGCAGAGTGGGAGCCTCTGCCTGCTCTCGCCAACCTGGCAACACAGTGCTGAGTTGGACAGAGCCCAGTGTGCATGGGTGTTTGGCTGACCTGAGACGGCCAGCTAACTATACATGCGCACTGAGGGGGAGTGCTGTGCACTCCCACCTGTCCCTGTCATTGCCTATGTCTCCGCACCCTGAAAAATAAAAACAGTTATAAACACTGTTTATTATTATTTTAATTTTTCATTTTGCAGCTCCTTCTGCTGGCAGGGGGGGCGACGCTCCTCCACCATAGTGAGCGGACTTCTGTTTCCTTTTGTGTTTGCTTTGCACTCATGGTGACTGGCGGCTTGCTTGACCCTGCTTCAGGAGGCAGGTCGCTCCCTACTCCGCCGTCCAGCACCACCTCCTCAACGTCCATTTCCTTGTTTTTATGTGAAATGCCCAGCCGCTGCGTCCCCCGCCTGCCCCTCCCACCTCCTCCCGCCTCCTCCCTCCTCCTCACCGTCCATTTCCTTGTTTTTGTGTGTATTCCCCAGCCGCTGCAACCCCTGCGGCTCCTCCCGCCTCCCCCCTCCTCCTCACCGTCCGTTTCCTTGTTTTTGTGTGAATTCCCCAGCCGCTGCTTCCCCTGCAGCCCCTCCCGCCTCCCCCATAATCCTCACCGTCCGTTTCCTTGTTTTTGTGTGAATTCCCCAGCCGCTGCATCCCCTGCATCCCCTGCGGCCCCACACCCCCAGCCTTCCCATTCGTCCAGCCCTCCCTCCTCCCAGCTGCCATTCCCTCCCTCCCCCCCCATTTATGGCAGCCGCGGTGTGGTAGCGAGGAGCAACCCCTGACCCTGCTTCAGCAGGCAGGTCGCTCCCCGCTCCGCCGCCCAGTGACACCTCCTCACTGTCCGTTTCCTTGTTTTTGTGTGAATTCCCCAGCCGCTGCATCCCCTGCGGCCCCTCCCGCCTCCCCCCTCCTCCTCACCGTCCGTTTCCTTGTTTTTGTGTGAATTCCCCAGCCGCTGCATCCCCTGCATCCCCTGCGGCCCCACACCCCCCAGCCTTCCCATTCGTCCAGCCCTCCCTCCTCCCAGCTGCCATTCCCTCCCCCCCCATTTATGGCAGCCGCGGTGTGGTAGCGAGGAGCAACCCTTGACCCTGCTTCAGCAGGCAGGTCGCTCCCCGCTCCGCCGCCCAGTGACACCTCCTCACTGTCCGTTTCCTTGTTTTTGTGTGAATTCCCCAGCCGCTGCGTCCCCTGCGGCCCTCCCGCCTCCCCCTCCTCCTCACTGTCCGTTTCCTTGTTTTTGTGTGAATTTCCCAGCCACTGCATCCCCTGCGGCTCCTCCCACCTCCCCCCTCCTCCTCACTGTCCGTTTCCTTGTTTTTGTGTGAATTCCCCAGCCGCTGCGTCCCCTGCGGTCCCAGCCTTCACATTCGTCCAGCCCTCCCTCCTCCCAGCTGCCACTCCCTCCCTCACATTTATGGCAGCCGCATCGCGGGCGTGCCAAAGGCAAGCCCGTCTGCGCCTGTCCACGCCAAGACCGCGCCCAGTGCCAGTCCCTCTGGCCTTCTCAGTCAAACCTACTCCCCCTCACCCTCCACTCACTCAACCCAGGCCCTCGCCCCACCAGCACCCTTTCCAGCCGCATACACACTCATGGCCCCTTCACCTGCCTCACCTGTCAGTTCTCCTGCTCCTCACCCCTCACACCACACACCAACCATAGCGACCCCCGACAACAAACACAACACCCCCAATGCAATACACACCTACTCTGCCCCCAACCCCACCAACCAACCCCGCCACACACCACCCCACAACCAGAACACACCCCGCAACAACACCCTCATGCACCACACCAACACCACCCACCTCAAGTGCCTGCTCCTCAACAATCGCTCCCTTCACAAACATGCCATAGAACTCTGGGACCTCATCACATCACACTCACCTGACATCGTCTTCCTCACGGAAACCTGGACCAACCACTCCTCGAAACCCGACATAGCCATCGCCACCCCCAAGGGATACAAACTCCAACACAAAGACCGCCTCAACAGGCCAGGTGGTGGCATCACCATCCTACACAGGGACACCATCAAAGTCACCACCAGCTCCCAAGACACTATCTACAACACAGAACACATGCACTTCCTAATCCACATTAACAACAACTCCACCCTCAGAGGTACACTAATCTACAGACCACCAGGACCACACCCCGCTGTCTGCGACACCATCACCAACACCATCAGCTCGCACGCCCTCACCTCCACAGACTACATCTTCCTCAGTGATTTCAACTTTCACTTAGTGAGCCTACAAGACCACAACTCTACCTCCCTCATACACAACCTCACCAACTTCGGACTCAAACAACTGGTCACTGCACCCACCCACTCAGCAGGACACACGCTCAACGCAATTTTCACATCAAGCCAACACATAGCCTACACCCACACCACCGAACTCCTCTGGACTGACCACCACTGCGTCCACTTCTCCTTCGCCAAACCCCCCACACACCTCCATCAATGCACCACACCCTACCACATGTGGGACAAGATCCCCACAGAATGCCTGAACTCCCAACTGGCTCACAACCCCCCCACACCAACAACCATAACACAGGAGCACACAACCTCTCGAAATGGATCACTACCTGCGCAGACACACTAGCCCCCTCAGAAAACACATCGCCACCCACAACATCAAAAACGCCCCATTGGTTCACCCCCGAACTCCAAGACTCCAAGCGCAAATGCCGTCAAGCGGAGAAAATATGGCGACAAGAACCCTCTACAACCAACTTCTCCACCCTCAAAGCCACCATTCGCACCCATCACCAACTCATATGCACCGCCAAAAGAGATCACTACAAGACACGCCTTGACAACAACTCCCAAAACAGCAAAGAACTCTTCACCATCATTAATGAACTAGCCAAACCCAAAGCCAGCAACATAGACCCCTCACACACACAGCCCCTATGTGACGCCCTCTCCAACCACTTCCACCACAAAATCCTGGACATCCACAACAGCTTCATACCACACACACCCCTCACTCACCCAACTCAACCCCCACACATGATCCCCCGACCACACTCACCACCTGGGCCCCCACCACACACGAAGAAACTGAAAAAACAATGAACTCCATCCACTCCGGATCCCCCTCCGACCCCTGTCCACATCGCATCTACAACAAAGCCAGCCCAGCCATCGCCCCCATACACCGCAACATAATCAACTCCTCCTTCGACTCCGCCACCTACCCAGCCCCTGGAAGCACACGGAAATCACTGCTCTCCTAAAAAAAAACGAAGCCGACTCAGAGATCCTCCCCAACTATCGCCCCATCTTCCTCCTCCCTTTCCCCGCCAAGGTTGCCGAGAAACTAGTCAACACCGCCTATCCCACTTCCTTGAAGAAAACAACACTCTTGACCCCTCACAATCCGGGTTCCGCAAGAACCACAGCACGGAACCCGCCCTCATCGCATGCACTGACGACATGAGGACCAAAGTCGACAAAGGCGAGACCGTCGCACTCATCCTCCTAGACCTCTCCGCAGCCTTTGACACTGTCTGCAACCACACACTCCGTACACGCCTCCACAACATAGGAATTCGCCACGAAGCCTTAGACTGGCTCACCTCCTTCCTCACTGACCAGACCCAGAGAGTCCGCCTCCCACCTTTCCACTCCACCACTACCAAGATCATCTGCGGAGTCCCCCAAGGATCCTCCCTCTGCCCCACTCTCTTCAACATTTACATGATCCCCCCTAGCCAACATCCTCCGATCACACGGAATCACTATCTTCTCCTACGCAGATGATACCCAACTCATCCTCACCCGCAACCCCACCACCGCAAAACCAACCTACACGCAGCTCTCCTCGACACCGCCAACTGGATGACAACTAACCACCTCAAGCTTAACTCCAACAAAACCGAGATCATCATCTTCGGCCCCAACAAAATCATTTGGGATGACTCCACTCACGCAACCTCGGCATCATCCTGGACTCCTCCCTCTCCATGACACAGCAAATCAATGCTCTAACCTCCTCCTGCTTCCACACACTCCGCACTCTAAAAAAAATCCTTCAAATGGATTTCCCCCAGAGACCAGGAAGACAGTCACCCATGCACTCATCAGCAGCAGACTAGACTACGGTAACTCCCTCTACGCCGGCACCACACTCAAACTCAAACGCAAACTCCAGAGATTCAAGAACACAGCCGCACACCTCGTCCTTGGCCTCCCCCGCCACGAACGAATCTCACCACACCTCAAAACCCTTCACTGGCTCACCATAAACAAGAGAATTACATTCAAGATACTCATCCACGCACACAAATCCCACCACAACACCGGCCCGACCTACCTCAACGAAAGAGTGAACTTCCACACTCCCACCCGCAACTTCCGATCAGCCAACCTCGCCCTAGCCACAGTCCCCTGCATCCAATGCACCACCACTGGAGGCAGTTCCTTCTCCTACCTCGCCCCCAAAACCTGGAACTCCCTCCCCACCAACCTTCGCAAAATCAAAGACCGCCTGCTCTTCAGAAAGAACCTCAAAACATGGTTGTTCGAACAGTGATCCTCCTCCCCCCTCCAACTCCTCCCCCCAAGCGCCTTGAGACCCTCACTGGTGAGTAGCACGCTTTATAAATTTTTTTGATTGATTAATTGATTGATTGATATGTGAAACTGTTTTACTTTTCAGTTTATGTGGCAAGAAAAGTCCGATTAGGAGTTTACAACGCTACTAGCTTTAACTCGAGTAAACACGAGACCTATTGCATTGCAAATGCTTGTTTAGCAGTTTGCCCTAGAAGGAAGGTTGGGTTAAAAGTCTGCCACTCTGGATTGCCTGAGACTTTGAACATATCGATTAAAGGGAAATCTGCCCGAGAATCAGATATGAGGAAAAATACAAACACTGGAAAAACGAAAAAAAGGAGGGTCCGAATCAGGGCGTTTTCTGGAGAAAGGGTTTAGGGAAGTGATAAAGGAAAGAGTTTTCGACATCAGAGGCCAACGTCTGCCATCGATTGTAGATTATTACACAGGGATCGAACCATTCACCATCCTTGTTAGATAACTGCATGTTTCATAAATGACGTAAAGGGTTCAAATGTAGAATTCGTTCGCCTATCTTTATCTGAATTAATCCGAAGGAAAAATCAATCGCAGCATTTAGATTTGTGGCGCCTCAAACACCTTTCTGGAGTTCACAGAATCCTCCGGGTAGGCTGAGCCGTAACGCAGGCCTCTCCCCCTTCCAATCAGGTGGTCCCCTTTCAAGCCAAGACGAAAGAATTTCCTAGAGAATGGGGTACTCAGGAGCCCCTCATCACATTTTGCAGCGGACCCCACGACACTTTCCGTTACACCACCGAGTAGCCTCTAGACAAGGACACTGGAATTATGTGAATCCGAAGCCGCAGCATTAAAAACATAATTATCGATCTGTCGAATTCCTCACATAATCCTTAATTTGCTGCGTAATCTGCAGATTTTTACGAAAAAATGTTTCCTGTTGATGTGGATCAAAAGTTATTAAAAAACATGGCAACGTGTTCCAGTACAGTGGAAGGCTGTTTGCAAAGGTTGACATGGCAACGTTCAGCAACTCATTTTTGTGTTTGTACTCAGGTGGTTTAGTCTTTGCCAGTGTTACCATGTGAGGAAAAATGACAAAATACAGAAGTAATACTACCACAAATTGTGCCGCACGAGTTAATGAATAATTTGGTCCTCCCCTGCTGCATAATTCCGGCGGCTCTGCTTTTAGGACAACCTGACAGTACGGGAAGATCAGGCTTGATGTATGTGTGCCGTTTTTTCCGGTGCCTGTTTTATTGTCTGGTCGGTCTATTGTTCCTGTGCATTTCCTACATATTATCACAAACGTTGTTAGTACCAAACAAAAACGCAAGCAGTCTCCCATGCCTTGCAAATCACATATACCCAGTGCAACTTCGAAACTGTCGTGATTTGCTGGTGCGGCCCACTTATTTTTAACAAGCGCATTTGCTTATGAGGGCCACATTTACTTTGGTGCCTGGGCCTTTTTTCTGTCTCAGCCTGACCCTGCTTGAACAAACCACTAACAGGTGTGTCAGCAAACGAAACCAAAACAAGACTACAACTCCCAGAATGCACTAGTTTGCACATGAGACCACGCACAAGAAACAAGGGGCCAGATGTACGAAAGGGTTTTCCCAATACTATGTCTATGGGAAAATGTGTTCGTACATATGGCCCAAGGTGTCCTTTTGATGAGGGGGCCGTCACCTGTGTTGCCCTTGAGGCTGTGTTTAATATCCGACTTGACGGTTAATGCAGAGCTCTCACGTTTTTTGAATTACTGTTAGACAAACATCCAGTGTAAATTTTTTGTGAGATTCTGTAATTTTGCAAAAATTGAGGATATGATTAACATTTGACCTGGGCATAGTTCTATCCTTCTGAGGGTGAGCAGACTTTAAAAAACAAAAACCAAGACATTTCTCAAAAATAGAAGGACTTCAATTTTACATCAGGCGAAGGGGCACAGAATGATTTAGACCACAGCGCTCATCTGCACAGGAACACATTGAACGACTCATTAAGTTAATACATTAAATACATCTTTTAAAACAGTAGTATACGTTAATTAAATTGCTTACTGATAAGAGCTATTTCCTAGTACTGCTCTGGAGCACATAAAACATTCCTTGCTAAATTTGCTGTAATCAGCCAGGACAGGTCGTGAATAACCGGGAAGCCTGGTCACCTCTTACCATCAAGGACGCTTCTTTGTTACCCTTCACCACTGCAAACTCTTACCAAGTGTACGAGGTACCCACCTCCACCACTTTTGTCTGTGGAGGATTTCCGTTATAGTGAACAACTTCGTATAAGAGAGGATCTGGCTTTTTTGTGTCTGAAAATCAGATCAGTCTGCGTTGGGAGCAAGGCAGATGGGGCATTAGCTGACATCCCATCTAAAGCTAAGGGATGCCTTTAACCACAGGAGCTGGACTTAGAGGTGATGGGTGTGCTGCAATGCCCCCACATCAACCATGCTTCAGTTCTGAAGGTTGATGGGCAGTGAAGATGGCTTTAATTTTGTTTTTATCTTGTCATATTTGCTGTACTTTTGTTAACGCGCCCCTTTATGACTAATTTATACACTCTGGGACTCGTTTTAGGCCAATGAATCTTTTGACCCTGATTGAAGACACCTTAGGACGAGGTACCTAATCAACATGTCAATCAATACATTAATAATGTCATCAATATTTATTACAACAATGCATTTCACCTTAGTCAATGACATTTGACAAGACTCAGAAACCACCAGGACCTTTCAGTCATGAAAAACCACACCAGTTTAGTATGAGTTTGTATTATTTATTCCCTATTGATTACAATTCTACTAGTAAGTTTATTAGTCTCAAAACCAAGAAACACATTAGCATAGTCACAATATGGCAACTCTGATAAGATTTCATCAAAGCAAGAATCACTAACATTAGAATATAGCAAGGCGTGAACATAGATTATCCTTAGCAGAGTAATATTAGTGCATTATTCAACAAAGCATAGATTTAGTCATTTGTCTATTTGAGTCAATTTAGTGAACCCCTTAACTAACCTCGAATTAGCATTGGCATGTTGGGCTTCATGAAAAACAATTTAGCAACACCAATTTAGAAAACATCTGGCTAAGGTCTCTATCAAAAGAAAAGCAGTTGGTACCTATAAAGGAAAAGCAAACAGACAATTACAATCTCCTTGTCATATAGTTACCCTCCAAGTTTAGGTCAGCACTCAGGTTCGGTCTTCGTCCTCAGGACATCAGTTGGTTCGCTATCAGTCAGGAACTCAGCTCAGGTAAAGGGGCACTTGCCTCATAAGGAGGTAAAGTGTAAATGGGCAATCTAAGGGCAAGGATGGTTCTAACTTAAATTAGCAAGTCACTAAGCAGAGTGACAAAGTATCTGGATCATAGCAAATTGCATCAGCATCTCCCTAACTATTCTCTCCTGTTCTTCAGTCTCGCCGTTCTCTGGTCTCTCTAGTTCTGCTTTACTTCCTGGTGTCAAGGGTTTTTACCATATTTTCGTTGTACATTCCCCTAAAATTTGGTTGGACAAGGGGTTGCACCCCACTATCTTTAACCAATTATCTTCACATTAGCTCATCGAATTTGTCACCCCATAACAGTTCTCATGTATTTTATTGGTCCTTATAATTGACGTCTTTAGAGGTAGAATGTCTGGTATGATTTCATTCTCTTGTGATTCTTTGCGCATCTTTGGTCAGTGGCTCCATTGTCTGTACTGGTTAAGGCGACTTTGTAGCAGGTACAAATCTACACTGTTGCATTCAGCTAAAATGTTTCTACAAGCAAGGTGAACTTCATGAGAACGGATCTACTACAGTTACATTCAGCTTTTAACTTTTGAAAAAAAACAAGAGTTCATGTCCTTTAGCAAGTCAGCACACTGCACGTTAGAAAAACACATTTAATATGAGAGTCAGCTAGGCCTCGACTCATGCTAACTAAGGTCTAATGATTTATTAGCAAAACTTTAGCAATGTAACCATTAATAATTAGTGTAAAACCATCTTTTAATATAATAACTCATCATTATTAGTCATTTTCATTAGTCCCCATATTAATTGAGGGCCACTCCCCGTGGGCACATTTCAAGTGCGCGTTTTAGCTAAACATATTAATACATTTTCTTATGCAGCATTATTATACATTAGTACATAAACATTTCATGATAATATTGATTATATAAGCTACGCTCTCTCACTTTCAAAGATAGAGGGCAAATGTCAGGCTATGCCTTCTGACAAATTGTCACTTGTTCTTTTAATATGCTGATTGGTGTTTAGTTTTCTTTCTCTTACTGCAAAGTTAGAAGATTTTGTAAGGTGAACTATCAGAAACTCTAGCTGCGTAAATGCAGTGTGAAAGGAAAGGCTGTAGGTTGTCCGTTTTTTTCCTAACACACAAATTAAACTATATGGAAAGAACTTTACAAATATTTCAAATAATATCAGTAGTTAAAAAAGCATGAACAAAGCACATTTTTGTAATTCTGAAGTGCGGGAGACAGAAAGATTTTAAAAGGATCAAAACAAATCAAGGCACTGTACTTGGTGATGCAGAAATTATAAAAATTTACAGAAAATCAATTTCCACACATAATCGTTTTTGCGCTACATAGTTGTATCAGTAAAACTGCATGTCTGTGTGAAGTTTGTCACCATTGTGATGGCAAACATGCTGTCTGTAAATAAACAGTGTACAACCAAACCATGTTTAGTCATTTTTTTTAAACAGTGCACTTAAAAATGCACCACTGGCTAAATACCACACTTTTACCACTCTCCTGCTGAATGGTTGTGGCTCATTTACTATACTTGTTCTTTGTTAAACACTTGGGTTTTTCACATTTCCTTTGACTTCAATGATATAATGTTTTTGGCAGCACCCCACCTCTGGAAATTGTTCCAGCACCCCTGCCTTTAAAATGTTAGGAGGAAGGGGGAGTCGAAAAGAGAGGCATAGACTATTTGACTGTGGAGTGATTTCAAAGCCTTATCAGGGTTGGTCTGACACAGGCCACACATGAAGACATCTTAATCCAGAAAGTCACTCTCCCGGTGTAGAAAACAAGAACATAACTACGTGGAGAAAATGAAGCAGATCCATTGCAACAGCTCACAGGTGGGAGTGTGGCGACAACCACCACCTCTCTTTAGCTGAAGAGTGAGCGGGGTGTAGGGATCAGATGGCAGAAGCACTGTTTGGGCCGCATTCTCAGTTTCCTTGCTCGGAACACAACAGTTGAGTGATGCATGTGCGCTGTTTGTCAGTACATTTAAGTATAGCGCATTCCAACCGGATTGACTGGGGCATCCGTCTCCGCCTGGAGAGTTTGGGTGTGGGAAGAGAAAGCAGGGGTAAGTGGCCTGTGACGTAGCGGTGTCATACATGCCTACATTGTAGAAGAGGAAAGTGGGAGATTTTGGAACAACTCATGAGAATGTATTTCTCCCATTGACTTCTGTTGAAGGTGTGGCAATTTCAGGCAGGAGTCAGCCAAAATAAAGCAATTTTTGGCTTCAACAATCGGGAGTCTTCTGGCTGAATCTGGTCTTTTGGCATGTATGCGATGTACAGCCATTGTACTAACATTGTTGGAAGACCAGCTAAGAGGCACACGCAGAGAGAATTTCATACCCTCACACTCTGGGAACAGCTTACCACCTGCCTTGTCACGTGGCTTTGGAGCGAGCTGTTTGTGGAGGCAGTATTGAGTAAACGAAGCATGATGTTTCTGTTGTATCATCGCTAAAGGGAGAGCGGAAAAAAGTTGATTAAAAATAAAGGAGGCATGATTTAGGTTTGATGTTAAAAAGTGCTAATGAAGAGAAGGAGTGAGGGGAAGTGGTTGGAGGAAGGAGAGGGTTTTTTTTTTTATCCCAGAAAGAAGTGTGACATTTTATTTATTCATGCATTTCTATATACTGTAGAGCAGACATGATACAAAGTTGATAGAGCCCTTTACAATAAAACAAGTTTCATCACAAGAGATATATTTTTTACAAACAGTTGCTAGTTATGATCATTACGAAAGGAATAAAGTGTAATTTGAACTCCAAGCTCATGTCTTCATGTGCCACAACATTTAGTTATGAGCTTCAGGGTCGGATTGGTAACATGGACACTCAGGCAATGGATGATAGGCTGGTATCTGAGTTCTAGCTGTGGACCGCTTTTCTGGGTAGGTGGGCCGATCTGGGCCGTCTGTGTTGTTCAAATGCCTCCAGCCGCGCAGCGGGGACCTAAGCGGCCTTACCAGAGGCAGATGGGCCTCTATTACCTCCCTTTACCAAGGGGGCGAAGGTGTAATTCCCAGTTTCTAGCTTGGCCTGCCCATTAATTTATGCAGAATGAGTAGGCAGAGACACAGTGCCTGAGCAGAAGTGGCCTCACTTATATTCAGGTGGGGTTCAATAGTGTGAACTAATCCCTGCGCAGTCCTGGCAGCATTTCCCTTTTTTTTTTTTATCTCAGTGAAGTTAAAAAACATGACTCTTTTAGACAACCCTCCCCCTTCTTTTTATAATACTTAAAAAAAAAAAAAATGAAGCAGTCTTTTTCAAAAAGGAGCTACCCGGCAATGTGGGTCACTTGTTTGTTTCGGTGCCCAGCCCTCTTTTACATCCCAATCCAACCCCGATGAGTTTATCATTTAACAGCTCTGTATTTCCATTTTGGGGGTTCTGCAGGAGCCTCACCCATATGATGGGGAGCCTGCTTTCACTTTTTCCAAGCAGCCCGGGCACTTGCAGATCATCTCTGTGCTGCCCGGGACTAGTACCAATCAATGCTGCCTCATACCTGACCCTAACACTTTCCTATGCCAGCACAGGGTTGAGTGAAATTTGAAAGCATCACTGACCCCACACCATCATTTGGTGACTAGGGAAAAGGCAGGGTTTACACAGGTAAAGCGGGAGTGGAAACACGACGTCATGATGTTGGGCCGCAAGTGTTTTTTATATAAACTGTATCTGTTTATGACCTGAAGATTTGGAGCCTGCCCTCACCTCGTGCCTCCAAGTAATAGGTAATCCCTCTAACTGCCTATGCACAAGCCAAGATGTGAAAAAATGTAATATGAGAACCTCCTCCCTCACCCCATCACCCTCCTAGGAAATGTCCAGCTTGCTGGCTGGAGTGTGCATGACTTTCAGCTATCACTCCAAAGTTGCTTTTTATTGTGTCTGCGATGCAAAAGCACCTATTTTGCAGACTTTTGTTTTGCTTGACAATTGATAGTTCACTTGTTAATTTCACAGAATAAACGTCTCAAAGTACATATAGGGAGATTCTAAAGAAATCTTTCACAGCAGGGTTGTTGTATCATGTCTCAGATTTTTTTTTTTTTAATGATGCCTAATCTAAATCTGTTTCACTGTTTGCATTTATCAGCCATTTTGGAGAAGCACCAGTCTTTCTTCTCCTGTTAAATTTCAGAAGCCTCATTCTGAGTACGTGCATCGTTCAGAGACCTTGTTCTCGTGGAAGCCACACTGGCAGGCAGTCCCCATGCAACATTTTTCTCAGTTCGAAGATAAACATAATTTATTTATTTTGCAGTTTTATGCAGCACAAAGCTGATCAGAAGGTATTACTGTGCTTTGCATGAGCACCAGACTATGGCGGTCATTACAACATTGGCGGTAAAAGCTGCTTACCACCGTGCAGAAGACCGCCAACACACCACCGCGGCTGCGGAAAACCGCCACAGCTATTATGACCCACAGCACTGAATCCACCAAAATTCAGACACCCTCACAAGTCCGCCACACCAAAGGTCAGTGATAAATTGGCGAAAACAAAACCTCCACCGTCACGCCAACAGAAATACACCCACACTATCACGACACAGGAATCCACGCGGTGGTCTTTCAACAGCGGTATTCCATTGGCGGGGACACACCACCGCGCTCAAAATACACATCTACAAAACACAGCCACATTGGACAATTCCAAATACACACCTGATACACATACACACACCACTCCCACACATCCAATACAATATAAAACACACCCCCACATCACCCACAAACCCCTACGACCAAATTTCACGAACGAAGGCCTGAGAGAGACACCACTATCAACAATACTAGCATCCACAGGCACACAACACCATCACCCACAACACTTCCAAGCACCTCACACTACACACCACTACATATCAGCACACGTATCACCCCACATACCACCCAACACATCACCTACACCACCCCATGGCACGGCAAAGACACCCCAGGTTCTCTGAGGAGGAGCTCAGGGTCATGGTGGATGAAATCGTCCGGGTAGAACCACAGCTATTCGGATCACAGGTGCAGCACACCTCAATTGCAAGGAAGATGGAGCTATGGCGAAGAATATTGGACAGGGTCAACGCCGTGGGACAGCACCCAAGAAATCGGGAGGACATCAGGAAGAGGTGGAACGGCCTACGGGGGAAGGTGCGTTCTGTGGTCTCAAGACACCACCTTGCGGTTCAGCGGACTGGCGGCGGACCCCCACCTCCTCCCCCACAACTAACAACATGGGAGGAGCAAGTCTTGGCTATTCTACATCCTGAGGGCCTCGCAGGAGTAGGTGGAGGAATGGACTCTGGTAAGTCAAATCTTAACTATTACATTCCCCACCCTACCTGCATGCCATCACATACCCCCACCCTCACCCCCATCACTCTAACTCCTCACAAATGTTCGAATATCACAACCCACCCATCCCAACACGAAGCCCTGCATGCAACAACAACGCATGGACACACATCACTAAAGCATGGCCACTGCACATACCCATACACCCCCCTAAACCATCATCACACAAGGTCCCACACAGGAATGCAAGCAAGGTCACCCACCCATTGCACACCATGCCACACACAGATGTAATAAACATCCTTTTATACCCCTGCAGGACCCCTACCCAACGTCACCGGATGTCCACACCACCAACAGAAGAGGCCCACAGTGATGACAGCACCTCTGTCCAACTGGATTTAGATGACCAGCCCAGCCCATCAGGGACCTCTGGACAGTCGGTTCCCCACACCCAGTCACAGGCCACCACAGAGCTACCCCCCTCTGGAAACACCAGCACAGCACCCACCCAGCGGGCCCATACCTCCGTCCCCAGGACACGTCAATCAGCAGTGTGTCCACCACTACAGGGAACCCAGGCTAACCCACCACCCCAACAACAACAGGGACCTGGGGGCAGTGGTAGTGGGCACATGGTCCAGGGGACGGAGGCCCAGGAACACAGGGGAACTGGGAGGGCTGCTGTGCGACAGGGGGAGGACAGGCCCAGGGAACCCACTCTCCACGAGGCCCTCTCCTCCATCATGGGAGCCTACCACCACTCCCAGGAGACGATGTCAACAGTACTGGGCAAGTTTCAGGAGACCCAGCGCCTGCAGGAGGAACAGTATATGGGCTTCAGGGAGGAACTCAGAACCATCAATTCCACCCTGGGCACCATCGTAGGGGTGCTGAAGGAAGTACTCAACACCAGGAGGGACACTGTGGCACAACAAGGGGCCCCTTACACTTGCATGGACGATGAACTGCCCACCACCTCCGCTGGTGCTAGTGGACAGGAGGCACTGCCACAGGACCAACACACCAGCACCCCAGCCCCTGCAGAGGGAGAACCACCTCGCAAACGGTCCCTGGGATCCAGGATCAAGACAGAGAACAATGCCAAGACCCCTGCCAAGAAATGAGACCACCCTGATTGTCATCCTACTGTCCCACTTTGTCACCCTGTCCATCCTTAAACTGCCCCAGCTCCACTTCCTATGCCCATTTGGGCAATGCACCTGTGAGACAAATAGACTGGATTTGCCATGGACATTCCTCCGCCATCACCCCTCACCATTTTACAACCCCCTCCAATATTGAGCACTTAAATAAACACCCTTAAAGCACAAAACAATCTGGAGTCAGTCTGTGATTTCTGAATAATGTATTAGCAATAACTGTTGCAAAAAGCTCTTTCATTTGTAATGTCAACATACCTATGTCACACAGCTCTAGTCCATGAGGAATCAAAGCAGATGACACACTGTGGGACCCAGATCTGTGAAATCGTAAGGGAAAGTGACAACTCAGTGACCATACACTGGGTGAAAACGACAGACAGTAGAGAGGCAGTAGTGTTTAAATACATGTAGTAGGCAGCTCTCTATTCTTACCTGTGTTTCACTGGAAATATTGCTGGATCACTGAGGCCCTATTGTCCATGTCTTCTTCCTCTGCTTCCCCGTCTTCACTGTCCACAGGCTCCACAGCTGCAACAACACCGCCATCTGGACCATCCTCCTGCAGAAAAGGCACCTGTCGTCGCAAAGCCAAGTTGTGAAGCATACAGCAGGCCACGATGATCTGGCACACCTTCTTTGGTGAGTAGAATAGGGATCCACCTGTCATATGGAAGCACATGAACCTGACCTTCAGGAGGCCAAAGGTCTGCTCGATCACCCTCCTAGTTCGTCCGTGGGCCGCATTGCAGCGTTCCTCTGCCCTTGTCCTGGGATTCCTCACTGGGGTCAGTAGCCATGACAGGTTGGGGTAACCAGAGTCACCTGCAAATGGCGAGGGACAACTGTTAGACACACACTAACCTGTAGGGATATCCCCAGACCCAGACAACCATTCCCACTGTCTTGCTTCCAGGTGCTCACCTAATAGCCACACACGGTGCCTCTGGAGTTGACCCATCACATAAGGGATGCTGCTATTCCGCAGGATGTAAGCATCATGCACTGAGCCTGGGAACATGGCATTCACATGGGAGATGTACTGGTCTGCCAAACATACCATCTGTACATTCATGGAATGATAACTCTTCCGGTTTCTGTACACCTGTTCACTCCTGTGGGGGGGGGTACCAAAGCCACATGTGTCCCATCAATGGCACCTATGATGTTGGGGATATGTCCCAGGGCAAATAAATCACCTTTCACTGTAGGCAAATCCTCCACCTGAGGGAAAACGATGTAGCTCCGCATGTGTTTCAACAGGGCAGACAACACTCTGGACAACACGTTGGAAAACATAGGCTGGGACATCCCTGATGCTATGGCCACTGTTGTTTGAAATGACCCACTTGCAAGGAAATGGAGCACTGACAGCACTAGCACTTGAGGGGGGATTCCTGTGGGATGACGGATAGCTGACATCAGGTCCATTCCAACTGGGTACAGTTCCTGGATTGTGGCACGTTCAAGCCTGTATGTGATTATCAAAAGTCTTTCCTCCATTGTCGACAGGTCCACCAACGGTCGGTACACCAGAGGATGCTGCCATCTCCTCACATGTCCCAGCAGACGTGGCTATGAAGGACAACAGCGAGCACAGAGTCAAACAACTCAGAGGTACGTACCCACAGCGTACACAGAACACCAATCATAATCTAAAAAGTGGCCTGTATGTGTGTTGAGTCTAGGCCTAGGTATGTGTGACGCAGTTGAAAATGTAGCCATGTGGGCCCCTGAAATGGCGGCTGCCTGACCTGTAAAGTGGGACAATGGGATGTGATGTAACTGCGCTGGCGTTGTACACCGTCGCGGTAGGCGGTCGAAGACCGCTGCGCAATGCTGCATTGGTTAACATTGGACCCTATGGACCCAGGAGCCAATGACAAGGTACGCCGGCGGTGACGGTACACACCGCCGCGGACGTGACCGCCATTTTCTATCTGTTTAATCACTCGATACCTGATCTTCGCCAGGAGAGGACCTACACTGCAAGTGCTGCTGTGACCTCGGTCTGGAAGAGACAATGGCTCGAGTGTCTGGGGAAAGGGCTCCTACCTTCACATCGGAAGAGTTGGAGAAACTCGTGGATGGGGTCCTCCCCCAGTACACGCTACTCTACCGTCCTCCAGACAAACAGGCAAGTACACTGGGAGCATGCTGTATGGTCTATGCCTGTGTGGAGAGGGGTGGATGTAAGAAGGAAGGGGGGAGAGTGAGGCGTGCATGAAACAACGGTGAGTGCATGTGCCACATGGCAAGGGTAGGGATGGGGGCCAATCACTTGACGGTGCAGTTGGTAATAACTTTCTCTTCCCCCTGTACAAATGATGTAGGTCAGCGCCCACCAGAAAAAAAAATATTTGGCGTGCCATCGCCAAGGACGTCCAGACCCTGGGGGTCTACCACAGACTGAGCACCCACTGCCGGAAAAGATGGGAGGACGTTCGCCACTGGAGCAAGAAGACGGCGGAGGCTCAGCTGGGGATGGCCTCCCAACGTGGGAGGGGTGCCCGTCGCACCATGACCCCCCTGATGTTCAGGATCCTGGCGGTGGCGCACCCGGAGTTGGATGGGCGCTTGGGGGCATCACAGCAGGCACAAGGGGGTGAGTACACTCGCATTCTGCTGATTTTGCCCGCAGTGGAGGTGTCTGGGTGGGGGAGGTGGGCTGTGGGTTTCCCTAGGCCAGGGCGAGTTCTGTAGGCAAGGTCTGTCCGTAAGGCAGGCCATGTGGCACCCCACCGCACCTCTGTAGAGTGCCAAGTACACCTAGTCATGCCCCTGTGTCATCCATGTGTGCAGATATCGTCCATAGCCTAGTAGGCCATTTCCTAGGAATTGAACAGTGGAGCCCAAGAGCGCGGCCTAGTGCAGGGGGCTTGTGTGTCTGTCGTGTCCGCCTATGTTAGCGGTAATGCATGCACTCAACATGTCTTTCTTCTGTCGTCACCCCCTTTTTGTGGTCTCCCTGTTCTTGTGTGCATTAGCATCATCAGGCGGAGGAACAGTGGCACGGGAGCACGAGGGGGCTGCATCCCACATGGCCATGGAGGGCCACATTACGGAATGGGACTTCACCAGTGGGACAGACGGCGAAGGGAGCTCCACGGCAGGGACAGGAGCTGAGACCAGTGACACGGACTCGTCCTCTGATGGGAGCTCCCTTGTGGTGGCAGCAACATCTGTGCGCCGCCCATCTACAGGTACAGCCGCCGCCCCCCTTTCCAGCACTGCCCTCCCAGCAGCCCCTCAGCCTTTGCCCCGTGCCCGCTCACCTGGGAGAGTGGGCATTACCTTCGCCCCAGGCACCTCAGACCCTGCCCCAGTCACCCCTGCTGCCCTCAGCGAGGAGGCCATTGATCTCCTCAGGTCCCTCACTGTTGGGCAGTCTACCATTTTGAATGCCATCCAGGGTATAGAAAGGCAGTTGCAACAAACAAATGCATTCCTGGAGGGCATTCATTCTGGTCAGGCAGCCCTTCAGCGAGCTTTTCAGACTCTGGCCTCAGCACTGATGGCAGTCATTGTCCCTGTGTCTAGTCTCCCCCATCCACCTACCTCCACCAAGACCCAATCCCCTGTACCCCAGCCTATCCCAAGCACACCTACAGACCAGCATGCACACACGTCAACACACAAGGGAAGCTCAGGCAAACATAAGCACCACACATCCCACCGGAACTCAAGCAAGCATCACACACATGCAGACACACCAACATCCACCGCCTCCACTGTGTCTCCCTCCTCCTCGTCTCCCTCCTCCCTCCCAGACTCGTCTACACTCACACCTGCATGCACTACCTCTACAGCCACTACTACCATCACCAGCACACCCACCACCACACCCCGCTCACGTGCAGTCACCACCCCCACTACCATTCACACGTCCCCTGTGTCCTCTCCCAGTGTGTCTGTGACACCCCCTCCCAAGATACACAAACGGAGGCACACACCCACCCAACAGCCATCCACCTCACGACAGCCTCCAGCGCATGCACCTTCACCCAAAGTCAGCAAATGGACACCTCCTACAACCACAACCTCTTCCTCCACTCCCAAACCCCCTCCAGCTACCCGTCCCAGTGTCTCCCAAAAACTTTTCCTGTCCAACCTTGACCTCTTTCCCACACCTCCCCCACCCCGTCCGTCTCCTAGGGCCCAAACTAGCACCTCAGACACAACATCTCCGGGACCAGTGGTGCCTGTAGTCAACGGAATCTGGAGTGCACCGGCCACCAGGGCAGCCAGTGTGGCACGGAGCCACAGCACAGACAGACCCCCACCTGTGAAGCATCAGAAGTTGGCCAGTGCCCGGCGGGAGAGGGGGAAGACTCCAGCCACCAAAGCCGCTCCCAGTGGTACAGGTGGGAGTGTGGAGTCAGCTGCAACACCTTCCAAGGTGGGGAAGGGGCACAAGAAAGTCAGCAAGTCTGGGAAGAGCAGTACGGCGGA
Source organism: Pleurodeles waltl (assembly GCF_031143425.1). NCBI lineage: Eukaryota > Metazoa > Chordata > Amphibia > Caudata > Salamandridae > Pleurodeles > Pleurodeles waltl. The sequence goes on along the minus strand of NC_090440.1, from coordinate 1,399,249,036 downwards.
GAAGACTGCCATCATCCCCGCTGCCCAGGAGGCCACCGCCAGCACCAGCCCAGCTGCCCAGGAGGCCACTGCCAGCACCAGCCCAGCTGCCCAGGAGGCCACTGCCAGCACCAGCCCAGCTGCCCAGGAGGCCACTGCCAGCACCAGTCCAGCTGCCCAGGAGGCTGCCGCCAGCACCAGCCCAGCTGCCCAGGAGGCCACTGCCAGCACCAGCCCAGCTGGGACAGAGAGGACCGCCAGCACAAGCCCAGCTGTCCAGGAGGCCACCGCCAGCACCAGCCCAGCTGGGACAGAGAGGACCGCCAGCACAAGCCCTGCTGGGACAGAGAGGACCGCCAGCACAAGCCCCACTGGGACAGAGAGGACCGCCAGCACAAGCCCCGCTGGGCCATGAAGGACCGCCAGCAAAAGGCCCGCTGGCACAGAGAGGACCGCCAGCACAAGCCCCGCTGGGCCATGAAGGACCGCCAGTACAAGCCCCGCTGGGCCATGAAGGACCGCCAGCAGCTGAGTCACTGCAAAGGAGACCGCCGCCTCAAGCACCGCTGAACAGGGCACTGCTGTCTCAAGCACCGCTGATTAGGGCACTGCCGCCTCAAGCACCGCTGAACAGGGCACCACCGTCTCAAGCACTGCTGGCCCATGAGTGCCAAGGGCACTGACGCTACTGAGTCCGTCACGGGCAGAATGAAGCACTCTGGGCACCATGCCCCCTCCAGAACCAGTGGAGAGGTCCATCCACTACCTCTGTCCTTGGCAGGATGAAGCACTCTGGGCACCATGCCCCCTCCAGAACCAGTGGAGAGATCCATCCACTACCTCTGTCCTTGGCAGGATGAAGCACTCTGGGCACCATGCCCCCTCCAGAACCAGTGGAAAGATCCATCCACTACCTCTGTCCTTGGCAGGATGAAGCACTCTGGGCACAAAGCCCCCTCCAGAACCAGTGGAGACTGTTATCCACTTGAGAGACTGTGGCTTTGCACTCCCCAGGATTGAACAGTGGGCAACCCACCCACTGTAGAGACTTGAGAGACTGTGGCTTTGCCCTCCCCAGGATGGAACAGTGAGCAAACCACCCACTGTATAGACTTGAGAGACTGTGGCTTTGCACTCCCCAGGATTGAATGGTGGGCATGTGGCCCTCTCATGGATTTGGCGTTGTGCACTCAACCGGCTGAGGTGCCTGTTTTCTTGCTCTCTGATGCCCCTGCAGTGTTCTCACCATCATGGTCGGGGATCTTGTGCGGGTCTCGCCCATACCGTGTGGGCCCAGTGTTCCACTGACTTAATTGGAGCACTACCTGGACTACTATGCTTGGTATATATTTTGTTTATGGTGTATATATATATATATATTTTTGCCTACTTGATTTTTATATATTACAATGGTTACACTCATTTTCTATTGTCTTTGCATTCTTCTGGGGGGATTGGGGGGTGTAACTGTGATGTATCATGCTGTATCAGTGTGTGTGTTGTAGTGGGTAGGGGTGGGGGTGTTGCATGTGTGTGTCCCTGTTGTTTCCCTCCCCCCTCCCCTGTGTCGTAGGTGCAGTACTCACCATGGTCTTCGCCGCCGGTGTTCGTGCTCCTGGTAGAGGAGCAGGAAGACAATTGCAGGGAGAAATTGGAGTTCCGGGTCCATGGTGTCCTCGTTCCTCATGGGGTGTGTAGAGGTGAGCATTTTCCCTTCGAAATCCTGTTTGCGCCGTGTTTTTAGCCATGGTGAATCCGCCCCGGAAAAGGTGGCAGATTGGTAGGCTGTGATACTGTGGGCGTTACTTTGTCCTCCGCCTGTCTGTTGGTGGTGACCGCCGCGCTGTTTGTTTGTACCGCTGTAGCGGTCGGAGTGTTAAAGTGGCTGTCTTTATTGGTGGTTTCCGCCACGGTCGTAATTGCAAAATCTTTACCGCCGCTTTAACACCGACCGCCAGGGTTGTAATGACCACCTAAGTATTTTAGTCACAGGGTGATTTGCTTAGAATCACAGGATGTTGATCCGAGCAGCAGGGATTCAATACTGGACCGTCCTTCCTAGATCAGTAGGTTACTACTGATGATTCCTTCATGGGACAATCATCCTGACTCCAGTATTTAGCACAAAAATCCATTTATTAGGACAGGATTGCAATAAACATTATAGCATGTCACAACACAACATATTAAATCCTTTAAATAACAACTGTGCTTTGTTCTTTGCCCCCCAACCGCAATCTCTCACCATAATGTCTCACACGTTCCTTCCGCCTTTCACCCCGTCACTCTCTCCCATCACCATCGCCCTCCTCGCTTCCTTTCCAAAACATCCTCCAACCACCACTGCCTTCACCTATTCCAGCCAGCCTCGATCTTACTTCACCTGAAAACCTTATTCCTCCTCCCAAGGGGTGGATTTGCCTGAATCTGACTCTCCACCCCCCATGTACCAAACCCTTGCACCTGCAACCCCTTCCTAATCTGGCATCACACCTCCCACCCCTCTCCCTAACTGCAGGGCAGATGGGTGGCTATAAACACTGTTTACCCGTACCGCTGCAATCCGGGAGAGGACCTCACTTCTTCTCCTGGTTCCCTAAATAACCCCCTCTCCCTCCCACATGGTCCCCTACTCCCCAGCCCCTACCAATCCTGTCCCTCCTCTCCCTTCATCCCACAAAACTTCCCAGGAGAAGACTAGTCTGCGACTAGCTTCCCCCAGGACTCTCCATCGTGGGACAATCATCCTGACTCTTGTATTTAGTGCAAAAGGACATTTATTAGGACAGGATTGCAATAAACATTACCGCACGTCATAACACAACATATTAAACCCTTAACATAACTGTGTTTTGTCCTTTGCCCCCTGTCCCCAATCTCTCACCATAATGTCTCACAGATTCCTTCCGCCTTTCACCCGCGTCACTCTCTCCCATCACTGTTGTCCTTCTCACTTCCTTTGCGAAACATCCTACTACCACCACTTCATTCACCTGTTCCAGCTGACCTACCTCCAGATCTTCCTTCACCTGAAAACCTTAATCCTCCTCCCAAGGGGTGGATCCTCCTGCATCTGACTCTCTGCCCCCCCTCATGTACCGCCACCCAGAAAATCCCTTGAGGGTGTATTTTTGCCCCACCCCAGCGCCCATTCACTACTGCAACACCGTCATCTCTCAAAACTTTACCCGTACCACACTGTCTCATTCCACAAGCGCCCCAAAATATCCCTTAGTTTCACCATGTAATAGGCATAACCCAGCGCAGAAAGGTGCACACCATCCACCCAGAAAAAAACCCTTCCTCTTCCTTGACACCCCCAATCGACCCACCTTAATGCCTTTCACTGCACAAAATACTCTCATCGCCCTGTTCACTTTCGTCCATGCCTTATCAATAGCTGCATGTTTAAGTGATCCCCTACATATTCTACATGATCCAAATTCTGTCCATACTAAACATATCCCAGATAGTCTGTGCTTTAGAATCTCTAGATCCCTCTGCATGTGTTGCAGTAGTGTCAGTCCTGATAACTATACCAAACCGTTTTCCTCAAGATGCAAGACCAATATGTCCGGACAACCCTTTCTAGGCACCATAGATGCTAGCCAAGGCAGTAAACTGCCTCATCTCAAGCCACCCTTTCCTCACCAGAGCACTTTGTGCCATCTGCCAGGCAGTCCCAGATTGCATCCCTGTATCTGCCGTTCAGCATACTTCACTGCCCAATGGATGAACGAGTGCCCCACCATCCACGTTACTGCCATGTTACTTGTTGGGCTGCTTACACACCTTAGGGGAAAAGAAACATATTAGCCTCTATCATCAGAATCCGCAAACCCCATCGAAACCCCTCCATCGCCTCCTCACTTACGCACATATAGTTCACTACATTCAGACCTTCATCTCCCAATCGTCCAAACCTTCATCATACCACACCCCAGTCAAGCCACCAATGTCGCTGCCCCTATCCAAAATGAGTGGGTCCCAAATGAAACAGGATCTCGGTCCAATGCCACCACAGCTCCACGCAACACCCTCAAAAGCTGAAAAGCTGTGACCCTGCTGCCATCCTGATGACAAAACACCACCTCTTGCCTGCCCCCTACCCACATCAGAAATGACTGCCACTCATTCACAGTGCAAACCGTCTCACACTCCCCTTCATTCAACCAGATCCACTTCCCTTTCCCTGCTTGATCCATCTTGGACTTGCGCAGCCATATCCCCAGGCTCCATCCTCACCTCTTCATATCACACCCCACCTTCACACCTGTAGGAGGTTGGACTGGCTTGTAGTGAGTACCAAGGGGTACTTGCACCTTGCACCAGGCCCAGTTATCCCTTATTAGTGTATAGGGTGTCTAGCAGCTTAGGCTGATAGATAATGGTAGCTTAGCAGAGCAGCTTAGGCTGAACTAGGAGACGTGTGAAGCTACTACAGTACCACTTAGTGTCATATGCACAATATCATAAGAAAACACAATACACAGTTATACTAAAAATAAAGGTACTTTATTTTTATGACAATATGCCAAAGTATCTTAGAGTGTACTCTCAGTGAGAGGATAGGAAATATACACAAGATATATATACACAATAGCAAAAATATGCAGTATAGTCTTAGAAAACAGTGCAAACAATGTATAGTTACAATAGGATGCAATGGGGAAACATAGGGATAGGGGCAACACAAACCATATACTCCAAAAGTGGAATGCGAACCACGAATGGACCCCAAACCGATGTGACCTTGTAGAGGGTCGCTGGGACTATTAGAAAATAGTGAGAGTTAGAAAAATAACCCTCCCCAAGACCCTGAAAAGTGAGTGCAAAGTGCACTAAAGTTCCCCTAAGGACAAAGAAGTCGTGTTAGAGGAATAATGCAGGAACTACACAAACCAACAATGCAACAACGCTGGAGTTCCAATCTGGGGTACCTGTGGAACAAGGGGACCAAGTCCAAAAGTCACAAGCAAGTCGGAGATGGGCAGATGCCCAGGAAATGCCAGCTGTGGGTGCAAAGAAGCTTCTACTGGACAGAAGAAGCTGCGGTTTCTGCAGAACGCAAAGGGCTAGAGACTTCCCCTTTGGAGGACGGATCCCTCTCGCCTTGTAGAGTCGTGCAGAAGTGTTTTCCCGCTGAAAGAACGCCAACAAGCCATGCTAGCTGCAAATCATGCGGTTAGCGTTTTTGGATGCTGCTGTGGCCCAGGAGGGACCAGGAGGTCGAAAATTGGACCAGGAGGTAGAGGGGACGTCGAGCAAGACAAGGAGCCCTCTTAGCAGCAGGTAGCACCCGGAGAAGTGCCAGAAACAGGCACTACGAGGATGCGTGAAACGGTGCTCACCCGAAGTCGCACAAAGAAGTCCCACGTCGCCGGAGAACAACTTAGGAGGTCGTGCAATGCAGGTTAGAGTGCCGTGGACCCAGGCTGGACTGTGCACAAAGGATTTCCGCCGGAAGTGCACGGAGGCCGGAGTAGCTGCAAAAGTCGCGGTTCCCAGCAATGCAGTCTAGCGAGGTGAGGCAAGGACTTACCTCCACCAAACTTGGACTGAAGAGTCACTGGACTGTGGGGGCCACTTGGACAGAGTTGCTGGATTCGAGGGACCTCGCTCGTCGTGCTGAGAGGAGACCCAAGGGACCGGTAATGCAGCTTTTTGGTGCCTGCGGTTGCAGGGGGAAGATTCCGTCGACCCACGGGAGATTTCTTCGGAGCTTCTAGTGCAGAGAGGAGGCAGACTACCCCCACAGCATGCACCACCAGGAAAACAGTCGAGAAGGCGGCAGGATCAGCGTTACAGAGTTGCAGTAGTCGTCTTTGCTACTTTGTTGCAGTGTTGCAGGCTTCCAGCGCGGTCAGCAGTCGATTCCTTGGCAGAAGGTGAAGAGAGAGATGCAGAGGAACTCGGCTGAGCTCTTGCAGTCGTTATCTAAAGTTTCCCCAGAGACAGAGACCCTAAATAGCCAGAAAAGAGGGTTTGGCTACCTAGGAGAGAGGATAGGCTAGCAACACCTGAAGGAGCCTATCACAAGGAGTCTCTGACGTCACCTGATGGCACTGGCCACTCAGAGCAGTCCAGTGTGCCAGCAGCACCTCTGTTTCCAAGATGGCAGAGGTCTGGAGCACACTGGAGGAGCTCTGGACACCTCCCAGGGGAGGTGCAGGTCAGGGGAGTGGTCACTCCCCTTTCCTTTGTCCAGTTTCGCGCCAGAGCAGGACTAAGGGGTCCCCTGAACCGGTGTAGACTGGCTTATGCAGAATTGGGCACATCTGTGCCCAACAAAGCATTTCCAGAGGCTGGGGGAGGCTACTCCTCCCCTGCCTTCACACCATTTTCCAAAGGGAGAGGGTGTCACACCCTCTCTCAGAGGAAGTTCTTTGTTCTGCCATCCTGGGCCAGGCCTGGCTGGACCCCAGGAGGGCAGATGCCTGTCTGAGGGGTTGGCAGCAGCAGCAGCTGCAGTGAAACCCCAGGAAGGGCAGTTTGGCAGTACCAGGGTCTGTGCTACAGACCACTGGGATCATGGGATTGTGCCAACTATGCCAGGATGGCATAGAGGGGGCAATTCCATGATCATAGACATGTTACATGGCCATATTCGGAGTTACCATTGTGAAGCTACATATAGGTAGTGACCTATATGTAGTGCACGCGTGTAATGGTGTCCCCGCACTCACAAAGTTCAGGGAATTGGCTCTGAACAATGTGGGGGCACCTTGGCTAGTGCCAGGGTGCCCTCACACTAAGTAACTTTGCACCTAACCTTTACCAGGTAAAGGTTAGACATATAGGTGACTTATAAGTTACTTAAGTGCAGTGTAAAATGGCTGTGAAATAACGTGGACGTTATTTCACTCAGGCTGCAGTGGCAGGCCTGTGTAAGAATTGTCAGAGCTCCCTATGGGTGGCAAAAGAAATGCTGCAGCCCATAGGGATCTCCTGGAACCCCAATACCCTGGGTACCTCAGTACCATATACTAGGGAATTATAAGGGTGTTCCAGCTTCCACTCCGCCGGCTCGATTCCGAGCCGGCTTCATCGTGGAAGCCTCTTTCCCGCTGGGCTGGCTGGCGGTCTGAAGGCGACCGCCCGCCAGCCCAGCGGGAAAGTCAGAATTACCGCCGCGGTCTTTCGACCGCGGGACGGTAACCTGACGGCGGGACTTTGGCGGGCGGCCTCCGCCGCCCGCCAAGGTCAGAATGAGGGCCTATGTGTGGTTGCGGCGTTTACAGTTTCTGTCAGCGGGTGTTGAGCATCGTTTCTCCAGCCTCGTAGCATCGATCTTCCAGCCGTGATGCAGGTGGAGCATAGATTTCAGCCGCGAAGCCGACAGTGCGTCGTTTCTCAGTGGCATCTTGGAAGGTGCATAAAAAATGTCCCTGCACGGCAGTCTGTGTGTGGATTTTCAGTCTTTGGCTGCCAGATTCACCTTTCAAGGACCCAGGAACTGGATAGGGCACCACTTGGCAAGGCCGGAGTCTCAGCAGAGAGTCCAGGTGCTGGCAGGGGAAGTCTTTGATGGCCCTGAGATTTCAACAACAGGAGGCAAGCTCAGGTCAAGCCCTTGGAGATTTCTTCACAAGCAACAAAGTCCAGTCTTTGTCTCCTTTCACAGGCAGAAGCAGCAACTGCAGGATAGCACCACAAAGCACAGTCACAGGCAGGGCAGCACTTCTCCTCAGCTCTTCAGCTCTTCTCCTTGACAGAGGTTCCTCTTGATGTCCAGAAGTGATCTAATTTTTCAGGGGGTTGGGTGCTCTTCTTATACCCATTTTGGCCTTTGAAGTAGGCCTACTTCAAAGGAAAGTCTCTCGTTTGTGAGATCCTGCCTTGCCCTGGACAGGCCCCAGACACACACCAGGGGGTGGAGACTCCATTGTGTGAGGGCAGGCACAGCCCTTTCAGGTGTAAGTGATCACTCCTCCCCTCCCTCCTAGCACAGATGGCTCATCGGGATATGCAGGCTACACCCCAGCTCCCTTTGTGTCACTGACTAGAGAGAGTTGCAAACAGCCCAACTGTCAAACTAACCCAGACAGGGAATCCACAAACAGGCAGAGTCACAGAATGGTTTAAGCAAGAAAATGCCTACTTTCTAAAAGTGGCATTTTCAAACACACAAACTTCACTAAAATATTTATTTTTAAATTGTGAGTTCAGAGACCCCAAACTCCACATGTCCACCTGCTCCAAAAGGGAATCTACACTTTAATGATATTTAAAGGTAGCCCCATGTTAACCTATGAGAGAGACAGGCCTAGCAACAGTGAAAAATGAATGTGGCAGTATTTTAATGTCAGGACATATACAACACATAAGTACATGTCCCACCTTTAACATACACTGCACCCTGCCCATGGGGCTACCTAGGGCCTACCTTAGAGGTGTCTTACATGTAAGAAAAGGGAAGGTTTAGGCCTGGCAAGTGGGTACACTTGCCAAGTTGAATTGGCAGTTGAAAACTGCACACAGACATTGCAATGGCAGGTCTGAGCTGTGTTACAGGGCTACTAATGTGGGTGGCGCACTCAGTGCTGCAGGCCCACTAGTAGCATTTGATTTACAGGCCCTGGGGCCCTCTACTGCACTGTATTAGGGACTTACCAGTAAATCAAATATGCCAATCATGGAAATCCAATTACACATATATTTTACATAGGAGCACTTGCACTTTAGCACTGGGTAGCAGTCGTAGAGTGCCCAGAGTAACAAAAACAGCATAAATAGAGTCCAGCACACACCAACAACCTGGGAAACAGAGGCAAAAAGTTAGGGGAGACCACACCAAGGATGCCAAGTCTAACAACAACCCGAACCTGTGCATCTATTGTTGACAGCACGTTCAATTATGCACTATTGTTTCACTAAATGCTTTATTGCTCCAAAAACAGTAATTATTTTTGAGGGCCGGCACTTATTCCTCAAGCATTTACTGTGAGCAAAAGACAAAATATGGGAAAGACAGAGGAAGAGAAAAACGAAAAAGCGTTACAAAGGGAGAAAGCTGCAAGATTGAGCTCAGGGGGCAGAGAGTGGCTGTAAATGGATGAAAGAGACATGAGACAACGTCAAAATTAAGCTGCCTCGGTATTCCGTGCTCGCACATTTAATTGCAGAAGTTGCGTGTTTCAGAAGAGAGCTTTGGGCACCGGCATGTTTTTATTTACAAATTAAGCACTGTCCAAAAATGGATGTCATGCACTTTGTGAGCTTTACTTGCAAATGCAAGGGTTTTACCCACAGGCCTGGTGCTATTTCTTGTGTGACCACTCCAACGGGCTAGTGTCTACTATCAGCTCTGTGATCAAATTAGGCCATTGTGGTGATAGTAGTGCTTGATTGTTACTTTCACTTAATGCATCCTCCTTAAGGCCCCATGCAGTCTTTTAAATGGGGAAAAAGAAATTCATGTACTCACTGAATTGATTCTGGGGATGAAGTGGGGCAAGAGGCATGGCATTTTAGCATTGAACTTGTACTGCTATCAGTTAATTCTGAAGATACATAGTTCAATAACATAAGTATTTTTTTTACAACAGAAACGTTGGCATGTTTATTTTCAACGAGTTTTCATAATTAGAATGACAAGTTTGTTTTTTTGTCAATGATTGTTTAAAAAAAAAAAAAAATTTATAAAGCATATACGAGCAGGTGCAACATTAAGGCATCAAAGTGCGCTTCTCTTACATAGTAGTAATAATCTCGGAATTTGTGAAGATGTGTTAATTCATTGTACATTTGAATTTGGATTCAATTCTAGATCACACTGAAGATGAAGAAGTCTTTTCCCATACAGAATGATACTTCAGTGTGGCCCGATTCTTTGTGCCTACAGAGGTTCTTTAGCTTGGACTGATCTCATTTTCTTCTCCCTGAGATCATATGATGGAGGTTGGGAGGGTCTTCCATTGTTGTAGGATCAGGGATTTCAAAATCAATGTTGCAATAAAGAAGTATTGCTTTGCGCATTTGGACAGCCCAGATGATTAGATATGCCAAAAAGTGCAACCCAACAGTTCTGGTGTTAGTGCTACCTGAAGTTTGGAACTAGTCAAATGGATGATTTGGACCCAAAAATTGACGACAGCAGGGCAAAGATAACAGACATGAAGCCAATCCCCAACCTCACAATGGCATCGGAAGCAATTGCTTGAAATTGAAGGAACCATCTTATTAAGTTGCCCAGGGTATAGTAGAGCACCCACTTTTTACAATATGAGATTCTTTTAACTTTTTCTCCTCTTAAAGCTTTGGAGGAATAGTTATTATAGTGCTTCCATGTCTGAGGACCAATCATGCAAGCTGTAACTGCTGCTATTCTGCTTAGTGCAGGAGGGAAAGCTTTACCTGGCAATTCTTCTAGAAGGATACTGTACCAGTTACCGACCCCTGTCTGTTTCTGAACCCACATGGCTTGTGTAATTCTGAAAGATAATAAATCGTCTGAATACTGGCCTACGGAATCCATTGATTGGATGAAGTGGAGTATCTGGAAATAAGAAAAGCTTGCCCGTGCTGGAATAGCTGGATTGCTAATTTTGAGTTGTGCCCATGTTATGACACTATCCCCTGGTAGGAAATCCACAAGCTTTCCCAACACCAGACTTTCCCAGTCATTTAGAGCTTTGGTAGCGAGAAGAAGCCCAAATGCAACAGCTTCTCTTAGGGAAATAGTTGCATAGACCCAAGTAAACTTATAGCTTTGTTGGAGTTCTGCACCTCTGGACCAGAGAAGGTTTGGGATCTTGTATCTGGTACGTTTCAGGAGCCATGGAATTTTAAGAAAAGGATAGATGAATGTTGTTTTCAAGAAGCATCTGTTTCAAATAGAAGTTCGTGTCGACATGGCATGTAGAAGCAGCACTTACATAGATTGGATTGAAAATCGCCTCATAAAATGTTTTAAAATGGGCTAAAGATAGGCCGCCGTCCTCTATAGTGAGCTGAACTGTCTCCAGCTGAGTGTGAGTTTTTTTTTCTTTGACCAAATAAATTCACATAACATTACATTTAGGGCCATTTGTACGAACACATTTTCCCATAGACACAGAATGGGAAAAACTGCTTGCTACATCTGGCCCTAAGATCCTTGAAAAAGGCTTTGGGGAGCCTTGATCATAATGCTAGAAAATATAAATAAGAATAAAGGAAGTATCATTTTGATCAAGGCAATACGGCCAATTATTGTTAACAGTGAATTCTGCCATTTAAGCATAATAGCCTGTGCTTTCTTAAGAATGGGGAGATAATTCACAGAGAAAAGGTCAGACATGTTTTGAATGACATAAATACCAAGATATCTGATAGGGTGAGGAGTCTGATGAGTAATTTGCATTTCGGCTGGCAAAATTGAACCTTGAGCATTAAAAAGCAATGTCTCAGATTTGGATTTATTAATCCGATAGCCTTCCAGGTTGGAAAATGCTTGGATTTTGCAAAAGGCCTTCTCAATATTCTGCGAATCAGCCGCAAAGTACAAAATTGCATCATCCGCAAGAGGTTTTTAGCTTGGGCGCACCTGGCATTGGGAGTTGTATAGAGTTATCCTGCCTCAAAGCAGAATCCAATGGCTCAATAAAAAGAGCGAAAAGGATTGGGGACAAAGGGCACTTGTGATCATTGAATGACTGATGCAGGCGCATGGCATGATGAAATTCCTGATGGAAGCTGTTTACTTTTTCCTTCTTGGCTTTTCTAAGAAAAGCATTAAAAGCTATGGCTTCCCCTCTAATATGTGCCTTACATGGCTCCTAGATAGCGAAGATACAGGCAGTTGCTTCATTTCTAGTTAAAAACTCAGCAACTGATGCTTTGAGAGTAGAGATCCAGCCTTCATTGGTTAATAAAGATTTGTCTAGAGACCACCTTGGTATTTCTCTGTGCTGTTCAGAGGAAGATAGTTGAATCAATGGAACAGAATGATCCGAAAAGGAGTTGGATATTATGTTAGAGCCGGCTCTATCCCAAGAATGAGATACTAAAAAGAAATTGATCCTTGATTCCAAGTTAAACATTCTTGAAAAACAGGTATAACATTGATCTTGTGGATGGTCCAGCCGCCACGGATCCTGCAGAGCTAGATTTTGGATACATTTTGTCAAAAAACTGTGTGCTTGTCGCTTGTTTTGTGAACGATTTTTACAGGAGCCATACAATGATTGTTATGAACCTCTATATTATTACTGGTAATTGAGAAAGGACTACTAGCCACTCAGTTTACATTATGCCACTTCAAGTGTTATCTTAGTGAAGCCTTGGTACAAAGTCATTTTTCACTGTATGTCAATCGAACAGAACAAGTTTTAGGACTCTTACAGCAGTTTGCCTAACAAACTAAAACATGACACAATGTACCAATGCCCAATTAAAACAGAAAACTAAAATGCTTTGTAAATACCAAGGACACTGGATTTATGCGATTCAGAGAGGCTGTCACGTTTTCAGCATAGTCATGGGTTTACCACATTTGCAATATAACACCTCTCTTGCCACATCATTTTAGATTTTAATGAAAACAAATGTTTTTAAATCAAACAGATCAAACATTTTTAAAAACACTACTACATGTGTTGCAGTTCAGTGGATGGGGCTTGCAAAGCTTAATTGGTCACCTTTAATTTGGTGTTGTGCCGTGCTTATCCTGCCTCGTCACACCCATGCTTAAAATCTAGACTGAGGTGAGGCAGGGAGAAATTGAGCGTATTATTGTAATCCTAGCATCCTCTCACATCTGAATCTAAAATCCAGTTTCTGGTAACCACTGCATCCCCAATAAACCCAGAGATTGAAGTCTGGTAGGAGAAAAAACAGGGTTTTCTGAAAACCAGAGAGTGGAACTCAATAATTGATTTGGCAACCTGTTTCACCCTTTGAAGTGTAGTATGTAGAACCCATGCACAGAATCTCATAAGTGAATCTGATTTCCTCATATTTTTGGATTTTTAATAATTATTAATAATAGTTGTTTAGTTATTTTTGTAGCTAGTCCCATTCCTCAGATACAGTATTGGGATTTTAATCTGTACTCTGATTTTCTTCATAGAACAGCTAGGCTTGCCACAGTGAAAAAAAACTGTTGGGTGTTACTCACTGTATAGTAGGACATGTTAGCATAAAATTGCTACATGTCCTACTTTTAAATCCCTTGCACCTTGCCTTGGGAGCAACAATGCCTACTTAGTTGTGACTTATTACTAGTTAAAATGGTGATTTAGAAGGATCTATTGACTCTTGTTGTTATGTTTTGAGGATCCAGTCATGATTCCATCAATTGGTAGTTCTGTGTGGAGGGGTGTACAATTGCATGCTCAGCAAAGAGGCAACCTGATGGCATTTTACTTGACAGGGTGGCAGGATAGATTCCCATTTTCATACTCAATGTTGCTACACTGAAGAACAAGATCTCCTCTATTACATGTAATGTAACAGAGCTGGGTTCAGAAGATAAAAGACATTGGATGATTGCATACGTTAAGGGAAGGGGTGCACATATCACATTCCTCCAAAGACCCATTTTACTAATACTGAGGTTTGTGAGTTACAATGGAGATGGAGGGGTCAGATATTCACAACAGGGTACTCATTGTTTACAAGTGGGGGACCTCATCTGGATCAGGGCTGGGGTTATATTCTCTGCTTCACATACCGTAGTAAAGAGGGAAGATATGTGCTGGTAGGTAAGTTAAATGGGCTGGAATTAATGTTGGTCAGTATTTATGTGCCTAATCAGAAGCAGGTACCATTCCTTGCATTACTAATTTGGTTCTCTATGCTCACTGGAGGGGATTTTAACTGTCAGCGATGTACACAGAGATCACTCTATACCACCTCTGGCAGGTGCTCTGTATGGTAAAGTGGCCAAGGGCTTTACTAGTTGTGTAGTGAAATGGGAATTGGTGAAGGACCACTCGTTTGACTCCAATATGTATGATGCTCACATGTGATTGGATGCAGTATTGTGCTCCAGTAGCTTAAGGCAACGCGTGGCGAGTTCAGAGTTTTTGGTCGGAACATTTTAAGACCATAATCCACTTTTAATGGGAGTACAAGTGGGGAAATCCCCCAAACAATACACACTTTAAGATTGCAGCCTAGTGCCCTGACGTGCAGATTTTCAGACCTTGTTGGAAGAGGTGATTATGAAATATTTAAACACTAACCAAGGTACGGCATCCAACTTGATGGTTGAATGGGAAGGGCCAATGGTGGTGGCATGAGGTAGCTGCTACTGTAGGGTAATGGGAGTCTGACAGGCACTAGAAGATGAATCACAACAAAACCATCCTTGAGTTGGAGTTAGATGCAGTAGGACCCCGGGCTACTAAGAATAAATTAGCTGGCATTAGAGGCAGGTATACTCAGATCACATAGAAGGTGCATTGTAATAATTACAAAGCGGGGAAGGTGGCCAGGAAGGATGCTGGCCTGGTTCGTACCCCAGAGAGTAGAGGGTCTCCGATCACACAAATACAGGATCCCTGTAGTCACATGGTATGCTCCCACACTCTGATTAATGACACTCTCCTAGAATATTATAGGGCTCTGTAAGCCCAAACTGATGGATTACTAATGGAAGAGGTGAAAACATTTGAGAACAGGGCACCTCTGAGTGTGTTGGACTCAGAAAGCAGAGAGATTCTGGGGGCCGAGTCACAGAAAATGAAATCAGCTAAGCCATTACAGACATAGCTAGGGGTAAAACCACAGGGAATGACGGGCTGCCAGCAAAGTTTACTTATTTCACTAGCTTGGTACCACGTTTGGTCAAGGAATGTGCAGTAGCTTGGGAGAAGGGCTTCAACTAGGTAGGCCTTATTGGTACCACTTTTTAATCTTAGAAAGAATCAGTACACTGTTTTATCATATAGACCCTTTTCAACGCTGAACCTAGATTTTAAAATCATTAGTAAAGTTTTGGCACCTAGACTTTGCCAGCACTGGCTGGGTTTGGCTTCTAGATGAGAGAAATGTAGCATTATTCTCTGATGCAACAGTTGCCTCTGTTAACCTTGTCTTCCACACTGTAAGATGGAATATCTTGAGGCAGTAATGGACAGAATGAAGTTGGGGGCAGTTTGAATTAAATGTATTACAGAACTGTACTCTAATTTAGTGGCCCAGGTAAAAACTGGACAGTATGTGTAGGAAAGTACCATCTTGCCTGGCATGTTACCCCCATATTTCACTGTATATATCTTGTTTTAGTCTATGTGTCACTGGGACCCTGCCAGGCAGGGCACCAGTGCTCATAAGTATGTGCCCTGTATGTGTTCCCTGTGTGATGACTAACTGTCTCACTGAGGCTCTGCTAACCAGAACCTCAGTGGTTATGCTCTCTCTGCTTTCCAAATTGTCACTAACAGGCTAGTGACCAATTTCACCAATTCACATTGGCATACTGGAACACCCATATAATTCCCTAGTATATGGTACTGAGGTACCCAGGGTATTGGGGTTCCAGGAGATCCCTATGGGCTGCAGCATTTCTTTTGCCACCCATAGGGAGCTCAGACAATTCTTACACAGGCCTGCCAGTGCAGCCTGAGTGAAATAACGTCCACGTTATTTCACAGCCATTTACCACTGCACTTAAGTAACTTATAAGTCACCTATATGTCTAACCTTCACCTGGTGAAGGTTGGGTGCAAAGTTACTTAGTGTGTGGGCACCCTGGCACTAGCCAATGTGCCCCCACATTGTTCAGGGCAAATTCCCCGGACTTTGTGAGTGCGGGGACACCATTTCACGCGTGCATTATACATAGGTCACTACCTATGTATAGCATCACAATGGTAACTCCAAACATGGCCATGTAACATGTCTAAGATCATGGAATTGTCACCCCATTGCCATTCTGGCATTGGGGAGACAATTCCATGACCCCCCGGGTCTCTAGCACAGAACCCGGTGTGAGAAAGTAGCCTCTTTCTAGCCTTGTTACCCCCACTTTTGGCCTGTTTGTGAGTGTATGTCAGGGTGTTTTCACTGTCTCACTGGGATCCTGCTAGCCAGGGCCCAGTGCTCATAGTGAAGACCCTATGTTTTCAGTATGTTTGTTATGTGTCACTGGGACCCTGCTAGTCAGGACCCCAGTGCTCATAAGTTTGTGACCTATAGGTATGTGTTCCCTGTGTGATGCCTAACTGTCTCACTGAGGCTCTGCTAACCAGAACCTCAGTGGTTATGCTCTCTCTTTACAAATTGTCACTAACAGGCTAGTGACCAATTTTACCAATTTACATTGGCTTACTGGAACACCCTTATAATTCCCTAGTATATGGTACTGAGGTACCCAGGGTATTGGGGTTCCAGGGGATCCCTATGGGCTGCAGCATTTCTTTTGCCACCCATAGGGAGCTCTGACAAGTCTTACACAGGCCTGCCACTGAAGCCTGAGTGAAATAACGTCCACGTTATTTCACAGCCATTTTACACTGCACTTAAGTAACTTATAAGTCACCTATATGTCTAACCTTTACCTGGTAAAGGTTAGGTGCAAAGTTACTTAGTGTGTGGGCACCCTGGCACTAGCCAAGGTGCCCCCACATTGTTCAGGGCCAATTCCCCGGACTTTGTGAGTGCGGGGACACCATTACACGCGTGCACTACATATAGGTCACTACCTATATGTAGCTTCACAATGGTAACTCCGAATATGGCCATGTAACATGTCTATGATCATGGATTTGCCCCCTCTATGCCATCCTGGCATAGTTGGCACAATCCCATGATCCCAGTGGTCTGTAGCACAGACCCTGGTACTGCCAAACTGCCTTTCCTGGGGTTTCACTGCAGCTGCTGCAAACCCCTCAGACAGGTTTCTGCCCTCCTGGGGTCCAGCCAGGCTTGGCCCAGGATGGCAGAACAAAGGACTTCCTCTGAGAGAGGGTGTTACACCCTCTCCCTTTGGAAAATGGTGTGAAGGCAGGGGAGGAGTAGCCTCCCCCAGCCTCTGGAAATGCTTTCATGGGCACACATGGTGCCCATTTCTGCATAAGCCAGTCTACACCGGTTCAGGGACCCCTCAGCCCTGCTCTGGCGTGAAACTGGACAAAGGAAAGGGGAGTGACCACTCCCCTGACCTGTACCTCCCCTGGGAGGTGCCCAGAGCTCCTCCAGTGTGCTCCAGACCTCTGCCATCTTGGAAACAGAGGTGCTGCTGGCACACTGGACTGCTCTGAGTGGCCAGTGCCATCAGGTGACGTCAGAGACTCCTTCTGATAGGCTCCTTCAGGTGTTGCTAGCCTATCCTCTCTCCTAGGTAGCCAACCCCTCTTTTCTGGCTATTTAGGGTCTCTGTCTCTTGGGATTCCTTAGATAACGAATGCAAGAGCTCATCCGAGTTCCTCTGCATCTCTCTCTTCACCTTCTGCTAAGGAATCGACTGCTGACCGTGCTGGAAGCCTGCAAAACTGCAACATAGTAGCAAAGACGACTACTGCAACTCTGTAACGCTGATCCTGCCGCCTTCTCGACTGTTTTCCTGGTGGTGCATGCTGTGGGGGTAGTCTGCCTCCTCTCTGCACTAGAAGCTCCGAAGAAATCTCCAGTGGGTCGACGGAATCGTCCCCCTGCAACCGCAGGCACCAAAGAACTGCATCACCGGTCCCCTGGGTCTCCTCTCAGCACGACGAGCGAGGTCCCTTGAATCCAGCAACTCTGTCCAAGTGACTCCCACAGTCCAGTGACTCTTCAGTCCAAGTTTGGTGGAGGTAAGTCCTTGCCTCCCCACGCAAGACTGCATTGCTGGGAACCACGACTTTTGCAGCTACTCCGGCCTCCGTGCACTTCCGGCGGAAATCCTTTGTGCACAGTCCAGCCTGGGTCCACGGCACTCTAACCTGCATTGCACGACCTCCTAAGTTGTTCTCCGGCGACTCCTTTGTGCGACTTCGGGTGAGCACCGTTTCATGCATCCTCGTAGTGCCTGTTTCTGGCACTTCTGCGGGTGCTGCCTGCTGCTGAGAGAGCTCCTTGTCTTGCTCGACGACCCCTCTGTCCCCTGACGCAATTGGCGACATCCTGGTCCCTCCTGGGCCACAGCAGCATCCAAAAACCCTTACCGCACGATTTGCAGCTAGCAAGGCTTGTTGGCAGTCTTTTGGCGGGAAAACACTTCTGCACGACTCTCCACGGCGTGAGGGATCCATCCTCCAAAGGGGAAGTCTCTAGCCCTTGTTGTTCCTGCAGAAACCTAAGCTTCTACTGTCCAGTAGCAGCTTCTTTGCACCCACAGCTGGCATTTCCTGGGCATCTGCCCATCTCCGACTTGCTTGTGACTTTTGGACTTGGTCCCCTTGTTCCACAGGTACCCTCGACTGGAAATCCATCGTTGTTGCATTGCTGGTTTGTGTCTTTCCTGCAGAATTCCCCTATCACGACTTCTATGTCCTTTGGGGAACTTTAGTGCACTTTGCACTCACTTTTCAAGGTCTTGGGGTGGGCTATTTTTCTAACCCTTACTATTTTCTAATAGTCCCAGCGACCCTCTACAAGGTCACATAGGTTTGGGGTCCATTCGTGGTTCGCATTCCACTTTTGGAGTATATGGTTTGTGTTGCCCCTATCCCTATGTGTCCCCTTTGCATCCTATTGTAACTATACATTGTTTGCACTGTTTTCTAATACTATTACTGCATATTTTGGTATTGTGTATATATATCTTGTGTATATTTGCTATCCTCATACTGAGGGTACACTCTGAGATACTTTGGCATATTGTCATAAAAATAAAGTACCTTTATTTTTAGTATAACTGTGTATTGTGTTTTCTTATGATATTGTGCATATGACACTAAGTGGTACTGTAGGAGCTTCACTCGTCTCGTAGTTCAGCCTAAGCTGCTCTGCTAAGCTACCATTATCTATCAGCCTATGCTGCTAGACACCCTATACACTAATAAGGGATAACTGGGCCTGGTGCAAGGTGCAAGTACCCCTTGGTACTCACTACAAGCCAGTCCAGCCTCCTACATTGGTTGTGCAGCGGTGGGATAAGTGCTTTGAGACTACTTACCACTCTTGTCATTGTACTTTTCATAAGAGAAAAATATACAAAACAAGTTCAGTGTATGTACACCTAACCAAAAAGTTTTGCATTTCTTTTCTCACCTCTTTTCTAAAGTGCTGAAAAGTACTTCTAAACTTTCAAAAAGTTCTTAAAAAGTTTTAAAAGTTTTTTTTCTGTCTTTCTAAAAGTTCTGAAAACTTTTTTCTCTTTTTCTATCACTTAAACTCTTTCTAAAAATGTCTGGCACAGGCCAAAATGTTGATCTGTCCAAACTTGCATATGACCACCTTAGCTGGAAAGGAGCAAGGAGTCTCTGTATAGAAAGAGGTTTGAGTGTAGGGAAGAATCCTTCCTTGGAATTATTGCTTAACATGCTTAAAGAACAAGATGAGGCCAAAAGGGCCCCATCAGTTGAAAAAGTAGCTAATGGTTCCCAATCTGATCCAGGGACACCCCTAGGAAAAGATTCAGGAAAGAAACTTCATAGCCTGCCCATTACTAGACAGTCTAGCATAGTTGGTACTGAGGTTGAGTCACACCATACAGATAGTGTTGTCTCACATCATAGCAAGAGCATTCATTCTCACCACAGTAGAAGTGATGTTTCTGTTAACCAAGCTGTTAGGGTGCCTTCTGTAAGGGACAGGTCTCCTTCTGTCCATTCTCATCATACTTCTGTTTCTAGGCATGTCCCACCCACCCACCCTGATGACAGATTGTTAGAAAGGGAGCTCAATAGATTGAGAGTGGAACAAACCAGACTGAAGCTCAAGAAGCAACAGCTGGATTTGGATAGACAGACCTTAGAAGTAGAGAAGGAGAGACAGAAATTGGGTTTAGAAACCCATGGTGGCAGCAGCAGTATTCCCCATAGTCATCCTGCAAAAGAGCATGATTCCAGGAATCTGCACAAGATAGTTCCCCCTTATAAGGAGGGGGATGACATTAACAAGTGGTTTGCTGCACTTGAGAGGGCCTGTGCTGTACAGGATGTCCCTCAAAGGCAGTGGGCTGCTATCCTATGGCTATCATTTAGTGGAAAAGGTAGGGATAGGCTCCTTACTGTGAAAGAAAGTGAAGCCAATGATTACAAAGTTCTTAAGAATGCACTCCTAGATGGTTATGGCTTAACCACTGAACAATACAGGATAAAGTTCAGAGAGACCAAAAAGGAGTCTTCACAAGACTGGGTTGATTTCATTGACCATTCAGTGAAGGCCTTGGAGGGGTGGTTACATGGCAGTAAAGTTACTGATTATGACAGCCTGTATAACTTGATCCTGAGAGAGCATATTCTTAATAATTGTGTGTCTGATTTGTTGCACCAGTACTTGGTGGACTCTGAGCTGACCTCTCCCCAAGAATTGGGAAAGAAGGCAGACAAATGGGTCAGAACAAGGGTGAACAGAAAAGTTCATACAGGGGGTGACAAAGAGAACAATAAGTAGAAAGATGGTGAAAAATCTCAAGATAAGCATGGGGATAAGGGTAAAACCAAAGATCCCACTTCAAATCTTAAACACTCTTCAGGGGGTGGGGATAAAACAAATTCTTCCTCTTCTTCTCAACCTACACAATTTAAAAAGCCTTGGTGCTTTGTGTGTAAAAACAGAGGCCATAGGCCAGGGGATAAGTCCTGTCCAGGTAAACCCCCTGAGCCTACCACCACTAATACATCAAGCTCTAGTGCCCCTAGCAGTAGTGGTACTAGTGGTGGGACTGCTGGCAACAGTCAAGTTAAGGGTGTAGTTGGGTTCACTTATGGGTCCATAGTAGAAACTGGGGTAGTCAGTCCCAAGACAGTTTCTGTCACACCTAGTGGCATTGGCCTTGCCACACTGGCTGCTTGTCCCCTTACAATGGATAAGTACAGGCAGACAGTTCCAATAAATGGTGTTGAGGCCTTGGCCTACAGGGACACAGGTGCCAGTATCACTTTGGTGACTGAAAACCTAGTGCACCCTGATCAACACATCATTGGACAACAGTATAAGATTATTGATGTCCATAACTCCACTAAGTTTCTTCCCTTAGCTATAATTCAGTTTAGTTGGGGTGGAGTTACTGGCCCTAAGCAGGTGGTGGTATCACCTAGCTTACCTGTAGACTGTCTCTTAGGTAATGACCTAGAGGCCTCAGGTTGGGCTGATGTAGAGTTTTATGCCCATGCAGCCATGCTGGGCATCCCTGAGGAATTGTTCCCTCTCATTTCTACTGAAATGAAAAAGCAAAGGAGAGAAGGAGTGAAAACTCAGGATCCCTCTCCATCAACAGGTAAAAAGGGTATCACAGAATCCCCTAACCACCCTACCATTCAGGATACCATTCCTGTGGTGGGAGAAACCTCTCCTGGGGTGGCACCTGTTCCAAGGGAATCATCAGCTGGCAAAGCTGGACTCCCTGAGGTAGAAGTACCTCTCTGTGGGATAACTAACATTGGTGAGAAAAAGAGCACCATTTTAGTTAACATGGAGCAACCCTCCAACCCTCCCAGAGAAACTTTAGTGCAGAAACCCTGCACTGCCTCACAACACTTAGGACAGCATCCCTGCCCTAGTGTGGAGCTCATAGGACAGCATCCCTGCCCTGCTCCAACTCAAGAGAAACAGCATCCCTGTTCTCTCTTCCAGCCATATGGACAAAGTTTTTGCCCAGCTATGGCTTTTCTGAGACAGCATCCCTGTCTGGCATTTCCATCACTACAAATAGGTTCAGTGGACAATTCCCACTGCTCTAAACTAAAACTTACTGATAGAAACTCTGAAAATACATCTTCACATTGTTGCTTAGCTAAAAAACTTCAAACAGGGTGGTTTACATCCCCACAGGGAAGTAACCATATAGTGGATGATAAAGGGAGTAAACAGTCTATTGCAGAGCTACTCTCTACTTATCACCACTTAGACAATAAAGTCTCAACTGGCCAAGGTTAGCCTTATTGTCCTTCGTTTGGGGGAAGGGGTTGTGTGAGAAAGTAGCCTCTTTCTAGCCTTGTTACCCCCACTTTTGGCCTGTTTGTGAGTGTATGTCAGGGTGTTTTCACTGTCTCACTGGGATCCTGCTAGCCAGGGCCCAGTGCTCATAGTGAAGACCCTATGTTTTCAGTATGTTTGTTATGTGTCACTGGGACCCTGCTAGTCAGGACCCCAGTGCTCATAAGTTTGTGACCTATAGGTATGTGTTCCCTGTGTGATGCCTAACTGTCTCACTGAGGCTCTGCTAACCAGAACCTCAGTGGTTATGCTCTCTCTTTACAAATTGTCACTAACAGGCTAGTGACCAATTTTACCAATTTACATTGGCTTACTGGAATACCCTTCTAATTCCCTAGTATATGGTACTGAGGTACCCAGGGTATTGGGGTTCCAGGGGATCCCTATGGGCTGCAGCATTTCTTTTGCCACCCATAGGGAGCTCTGACAAGACTTACACAGGCCTGCCACTGAAGCCTGAGTGAAATAACGTCCACGTTATTTCACAGCCATTTTACACTGCACTTAAGTAACTTATAAGTCACCTATATGTCTAACCTTTACCTGGTAAAGGTTAGGTGCAAAGTTACTTAGTGTGTGGGCACCCTGGCACTAGCCAAGGTGCCCCCACATTGTTCAGGGCCAATTCCCCGGACTTTGTGAGTGCGGGGACACCATTACACGCGTGCACTACATATAGGTCACTACCTATATGTAGCTTCACAATGGTAACTCCGAATATGGCCATGTAACATGTCTATGATCATGGAATTACCCCCTCTATGCCATCCTGGCATAGTTGGCAAAATCCCATGATCCCAGTGGTCTGTAGCACAGACCCTGGTACTGCCAAACTGCCTTTCCTGGGGTTTCACTGCAGCTGCTGCAAACCCCTCAGACAGGTTTCTGCCCTCCTGGGGTCCAGCCAGGCTTGGCCCAGGATGGCAGAACAAAGGACTTCCTCTGAGAGAGGGTGTTACACCCTCTCCCTTTGAAAAATGGTGTGAAGGCAGGGGAGGAGTAGCCTCCACCAGCCTCTGGAAATGCTTTCATGGGCACACATGGTGCCCATTTCTGCATAAGCCAGTCTACACCGGTTCAGGGACCCCTCAGCCCTGCTCTGGCGCGAAACTGGACAAAGAAAAGGGGAGTGACCACTCCCCTGACCTGTACCTCCCCTGGGAGGTGCCCAGAGCTCCTCCAGTGTGCTCCAGACCTCAGCCATCTTGGAAACAGAGGTGCTGCTGGCACACTGGACTGCTCTGAGTGGCCAGTGCCATCAGGTGACGTCAGAGACTCCTTCTGATAGTCTCCTTCAGGTGTTGCTAGCCTATCCTCTCTCCTAGGTAGCCAACCCCTCCTTTCTGGCTATTTAGGGTCTCTGTCTCTTGGGATTCCTTAGATAACGAATGCAAGAGCTCATCCGAGTTCCTCTGCATCTCTCTCTTCACCTTCTGCTAAGGAATCGACTGCTGACCGTGCTGGAAGCCTGCAAAACTGCAACATAGTAGCAAAGACGACTACTGCAACTCTGTAACGCTGATCCTGCCGCCTTCTCGACTGTTTTCCTGGTGGTGCATGCTGTGGGGGTAGTCTGCCTCCTCTCTGCACTAGAAGCTCCGAAGAAATCTCCCGTGGGTCGACGGAATCGTCCCCCTGCAACCGCAGGCACCAAAGAACTGCATCACCGGTCCCTTGGGTCTCCTCTCAGCACGACGAGCGAGGTCCCTTGAATCCAGCAACTCTGTCCAAGTGACTCCCACAGTCCAGTGACTCTTCAGTCCAAGTTTGGTGGAGGTAAGTCCTTGCCTCCCCATGCCAGACTGCATTGCTGGGAACCGCGACTTTTGCAGCTACTCCGGCCTCCGTGCACTTCCGGCGGAAATCCTTTGTGCACAGTCCAGCCTGGGTCCACGGCACTCTAACCTGCATTGCACGACATCCTAAGTTGTTCTCCGGCGACGTGGGACTCCTTTGTGCGACTTCGGGTGAGCACCATTTCACGCATCCTCGTAGTGCCTGTTTCTGGCACTTCTGCGGGTGCTGCCTGCTGCTGAGAGAGCTCCTTGTCTTGCTCGACGACCCTTCTGTCCCCTGACGCAATTGGCGACATCCTGGTCCCTCCTGGGCCACAGCAGCATCCAAAAACCCTTACCGCACGATTTGCAGCTAGCAAGGCTTGTTGGCGGTCTTTTGGCGGGAAAACACTTCTGCACGACTCTCCACGGCGTGAGGGATCCATCCTCCAAAGGGGAAGTCTCTAGCCCTTGTCGTTCCTGCAGAAACCTAAGCTTCTACTGTCCAGTAGCAGCTTCTTTGCACCCACAGCTGGCATTTCCTGGGCATCTGCCCATCTCCGACTTGCTTGTGACTTTTGGACTTGGTCCCCTTGTTCCACAGGTACCCTCGACTGGAAATCCATCGTTGTTGCATTGCTGGTTTGTGTCTTTCCTGCAGAATTCCCCTATCACGACTTCTATGTCCTTTGGGGAACTTTAGTGCACTTTGCACTCACTTTTCAGGGTCTTGGGGTGGGCTATTTTTCTAACCCTTACTATTTTCTAATAGTCCCAGCGACCCTCTACAAGGTCACATAGGTTTGGGGTCCATTCGTGGTTCGCATTCCACTTTTGGAGTATATGGTTTGTGTTGCCCCTATCCCTATGTGTCCCCATTGCATCCTATTGTAACTATACATTGTTTGCACTGTTTTCTAATACTATTACTGCATATTTTGGTATTGTGTATATATATCTTGTGTATATTTGCTATCCTCATACTGAGGGTACACTCTGAGATACTTTGGCATATTGTCATAAAAATAAAGTACCTTTATTTTTAGTATAACTGTGTATTGTGTTTTCTTATGATATTGTGCATATGACACTAAGTGGTACTGTAGGAGCTTCACTCGTCTCGTAGTTCAGCCTAAGCTGCTCTGCTAAGCTACCATTATCTATCAGCCTATGCTGCTAGACACCCTATACACTAATAAGGGATAACTGGGCCTGGTGCAAGGTGCAAGTACCCCTTGGTACTCACTACAAGCCAGTCCAGCCTCCTACACCCGGGTACTGCCAAACTGCCTTTCCAGGGTCTCCACTGTAGCTGCTGCTGCTGCCAACCCCTCAGACAGGTTTCTGCCCTCCTGGGGTCCAGGCAGCCTGTCCCAGGAAGGCAGAACAAAGGATTTTCTCTGAGAGAGGTTGTGACACCCTCTCCCTTTGGAAGTAGGTGTGATGGCTGGGGAAGAGTAGCCTCCCACAGCCTCTGGAAATGCTTTGATGGGCACAGATGCTGCCCATCTCTGCATAAGCCACTCTACACTGGTTTCGGGATCCTCCAGCCCTGCTTTGGTGCGAAACTGGGCAAAGGAAAGGGGAGTGACCACTCCCCTGACCTGCACCTCCCAGGGGAGGTGCCCAGAGCACCTCCAGTGTGCCCCAGACCTCTGCCA
Organism: Pleurodeles waltl; assembly: GCF_031143425.1. Lineage (NCBI taxonomy): Eukaryota > Metazoa > Chordata > Amphibia > Caudata > Salamandridae > Pleurodeles > Pleurodeles waltl. The sequence continues at coordinate 1,399,223,610 of NC_090440.1, read as the reverse complement.
TCTTGGATTCAGAGGTGTTGCTGGCACACTGGACTGCTCTGAGTGGCCAGTGCCAGCAGGTGACGTCAGAGACTCCTGCTGATAGGCTCTTACCTCTCTTAGAAGCCAATCCTCCTTCCTAGGTAGCCAAACCTCCTTTTCTGGCTATTTAGGGTCTCTGCTTTGGGGAATTCTTCAGATACCGAATGCAAGAGCTCACCAGAGTTCCTCTGCATCTCCCTCTTCACCTTCTGCCAAAGGATCGACCGCTGATTGCTCAGGACACCTTCAAAACCGCAACAAAGTAGCAAAGACGACTACTAGCAACTTTGTATCACTCATCCTGCCGGCTTTTCTTGACTGTTTCCAGGTGGTGCATGTTCTGGGGGTAGCCTGCCTCCTTTCTGCACCAGGAGCTCTGAAGAAATCTCCCGTGGGTCGATGGAATCTTCCCCCTGCAACCGCAGGCAACAAAAGACTGCATCACCGGTCCTCTCGGTCCCCTCTCAGCACGACGAGCATGGTCCCTGGAACTCAGCAACTCTGTCCAAGTGACTCCCACAGTCCAGTGACTCTTCATTCCAAGTTTGGTGGAGGTAAGTCCTTGCCTCCCCACGCTAGACTGCATTGCTGGGTACCACGTGATTTGCAGCTGCTCCGGCTCCTGTGCACTCTTCAAGGATTTGAACAGCCAAGCCCGGGTCCCCGACACTCTAACCTGCAGTGCACAACCTTCTGAGTTGTCCTCCAGCGTCGTGGGACTCCCTTTTGTGACTTCGAGTGGACTCCAGTTCACTCCTCTTCTAAGTGCCTGTTCCGGTACTTCTGCAGGTGCTGCCTGCTTCTGTGAGGGCTCCCTGACTTGCTGAGTGCCCCCTCTGTCTCCTCATCCAAGTGGCGACATCCTGGTCTCTCCTGGGCTACAGCAGCATCCAAAAACCCTAACCACGACCCTTGCAGCTAGCAAGGCTTGTTTGCGGTCTTTCTGTGTGGGAACACCTCTGCAAGCTTTTTCACTACGTGGGACATCCATCCTCCAAAGGGGAAGTTCCTAGTCCTCTTCGTTCTTGCAAAACACCAAGCTTCTTCCATCCGGTGGCAGCTTCCTTGCACCCTCAGCTGGCATTTCCTGTGCTCCTGCCCACTCTCGACACTGTCGCGACTCTTGGACTTGGTCCCCTTGTCTTACAGGTACTCAGGTCCAGAAATCCACTGGTGTTGCATTGCTGGTGTTGGTTTTCCTTGCAGAATCCCCCTATCACGACTTCTGTGCTCTCTGGGGGTTGTAGGTGCACTTTACACCTACCTTACAGGGTCTTGGGGTGGGCTATTTGACTAACCCTCACTGTTTTCCTACAGTCCCAGCGACCCTCTACAAGCTCACATAGGTTTGGGGTCCATTCGTGGTTCGCCTTCCACTTTTGGAGTATATGGTTTGTGTTGCCCCTATACGTATGTGCTCCTATTGCAATCTACTGTAACTTTACACTGCTTGCATTACTTCCTTTTGCTATTACTTGCATAATTTTGGTTTGTGTACATATATCTTGTGTATATTTCTCATCCTCATACTGAGGGTACTCACTGAGATACTTTTGGCCTATTGTCATAAAAATAAAGTACCTTTATTTTTAGTATATCTGTGTATTGTGTTTTCTTATGATATTGTGCATGACACCAGTGGTATAGTAGGAACTTTACATGTCTCCTAGTTCAGCCTAAGCTGCTTTGCCATAGCTACCTTCTATCAGCCTAAGCTGCTACAAACACCTCTTCTACACTAATAAGGGATAACTGGACCTGGCACAAGGTGTAAGTACCTCTGGTACCCACTACAATCCAGGCCAGCCTCCTACAGTATGTATCGCAACAGTATTCTGTATATCATGTGATGTGACAGGCTTGCCTCCTTTTCCCCCTTCTTTGTGCCATTGAACTTCTGGTGGAGGTAAGCCTAAGGGTGGTGGGGGGGACCAGTGGAATTCCATTATAGGACGGGGTGCAGATTATATCACTTTACGGGGATGATTTATTATGATATGTCTGCAGCGAGAAATCAGATTTAGGGCCAACCATGCACCTTCTAGATGAGTTTGGAAGGATTGCTGAGCTGAAGACAAATACTACTAAGTCTTATTTCTTCTCGGTTAGCTGGAATGGTCAGGAACTGGCCATATCTGCAATCAGAATGCAGTGGCCCCCTCTTACCTTTAAATATTTGATGTAAATATATATCATTGACCAATGGACCTGAGAGATGGTAATTCAGGAGTTGCACTAAAGGCAATGAATGGCTCAGTGGCTTTTTGGCACTCCCTGATCCTGGCGATTATGGCAAGGATCACTCTTGCCACAATGGGAGCCTTACCCTGGCTGCTATACTTTTACTAACTTCCAGGTCTGCGGCTCTATCATGTGGTTTTAATAGACACTATCCTTCAACCACTAGTATGGAACACAGGAAGACAGAGGGTTGCATTGGAGTCTATTAAACATACAATTTTGGACGGGGTATTGGTGTTCCTGAGTTAAAGTTATATAACCTGGCAGCTCATCTACAATCCGTAGCAAGGTGTATTGATGATGTGAATGTTGATGAACTGGGGGAATTGGGGTGAAAATGATACCAGGATGATCTGATTGCAGTTCTAATGCAGAAGTCCCCCTAAACCACTAGACCTAGTTCATTACTTTCGGTACCATTTAAATTTTGGAAACCAATCATTGCAAGGACCTCTGGACAACCACTGTATGCTTCAGCTTTGTCCTTGATTGGCCTCCCATGCATGGAACCCCCTATTTGGACTTGGACCCTGGTCAATTTTTTAACTATGGTGTGCTGAAACCAACATTTGAGGGACTACGTGGCACAGAACTAGACATGCATTACTTCAGCATTCATGACGATCAGGGATAGTAGGCACATGGTTACTTGTCTCTATACAGCACTTAACTGAATGTTTAGGAGGGGTCTAGACTAACCCAGAGAAAGATGGTAGAAGAGTATAGGCTACGAGATAAAGGACACGGACTTGGAGGCAATACTAGCATATACTCAAAAAGTGCTGAGAAACACTAGGCTGCAGTGCATACAGTTTAACTTTCTACACCAGTCATACCTCTTCTCCATGAAAATTGAAGGGGACCCTAGGCCTTGTGCCTGATTTTTTTTTTAAGATCTCTTTTATTGCTTTATAATTGCATGAAACGCATACAAAAACAAAATAACTTCCCATCTTTTTGTAACTCCCCCTCCCCCTCCCTCTCCCCTTTCGCACTTCCCATCAATTATACAGAGGTATTTGTTCGGTTTACAAATGAATCACTTATTTGGTCTCTTGTACGATCTTCAACAGGAATGTCTTGATCAACTATACATGATCTGACTCTGATAAATTTGCCTCTGCATCAGAGTTAGAAGTGTCAGATGTTCTAAAATTGTCCAGTATCATGTTCCAATGCTGAGCATTGTCTCTAGTTCCTAGGCCCCTGAGTGTTTCCCTTAGTAATACTGTCCCTTCAGTTTCCGCCCACTTGATTAATGCATTTCTCCAACGATTTATCTGTGGTCCCTTCGGATCTTTCCAGTGTGAAGTTATTTCTCTCCTTGCAAGTATCAAAGCCAGGTCTATGAATCTGTTTGTGATTTTATGCTTGCTGGGGCGAGGGAAATCTCCCAAAACCGCCACCATGGCTGATCGGGATAGTGTTCTGCTCGTGCAAGTGGAGAGTGCTTCAAATATCCCCATCCAGTAGTCCCCGATTAGTGGGCAACTCCAGACCATGTGCAGCAACCCTGCTGCTAGTTCTGCACATCGGGGGCAGCTGGCATTTTCTACACCATAAATGTTTGATATCATATAGGGGGTTAAGTAAGCTCTGTGATAAACATATATGTTTATTAATTTAAACCTGGCATTTCTGGAAACTGTATATATGTGTGTGGTTATTCTGGTCCACTGTGTGTCATCTATTGTAACATCCAGTTCCCCCTGCCATTTGGTTTTAAGTTTATTTAAGGGAAGACATATGCTGGTTAGTAGAGATATATATATCCCTGATATCAACTTCCCTTGGTCTCCTATAGTGCATATTTGGTCACAGGTGTTATGCCTGGGGGGCTCTTCTAGTCCTGTACCCCATTGTCTACGAAGAGTCCTAGCAATTGCGTTAAAGGTTAGGAACAGCCCTGGTGGTATCTGGAACCTTTCCTGGAGTTCTGCATAAGTGCACAGTTTCCTGTTATTATATAGAGCCCCTATGGTGTTGATCTGAAGTGCCATGAATTGGGTGATACCCCTTATTACATGATTTCCTGTGACGGTTCCTATACAGATCAGGGGGGCCTCTGGTGAGTACGGTGTTCTGGTGTGTGTTCGTTTTAGGTATTGTTCCCAGCAGTGACGTGCTGCTTCCCATTCTATCGGAAGTGTTTTATTCTGTTTCTTGGGGTTTAGTAGAATGCCCAGAATTCTATCACGGGGGCAGTGGAGAGGGGTTCTCAGTGCTTCCCCCACTGGGGGTGCTCTGATGAATCGCGCCACCCATTGGTGTTGGCTCGCCCAATAATATAATTCAAAGTCAGGAACAGCCAAACCACCCTCTGCTGTTGTTCTCTGGAGGGTGCGCAATGCTATCCTTTGTCTGTTGGTTCCCCATATAAATCCTGTAAACAAGGACGAAATTGTTTTAAATACCACCCTCGGTATAATGAGTGGGATGGTTGCAAAATAATATAACATTCTAGGTAATACTATCATCTTAATCAATGCAACTCTCCCAGTAACCGCTAGCGGGAGTGTCTGCCAGAATATCATGCTGTTTTTGATACTCCTAATCGTGCTCTGAATGTTCCCTTCTAGTAAATCCTCAGCTGAGTGATAGATATTGACCCCTAAATGTTTGAATGTGGACGGGGACCACGGAAGACCCCGATTGTCCATTGGTTCTTCGATACCCCTAGCAGCTGGAAAAATGGACGACTTCCCCCAGTTTATCCGGAGTCCAGATGCAGCTCCAAAGTTGTCTAACATTGTCATTGCTCCTGGTAGATCGGTCTCTGCGTTCCGGAGGAAGAGTAACATGTCATCCGCATAGAGAGCAATATGATGCGTCCAAGCATTGATTGTAATGCCTTCGTAGAACCTCTGGGGCCTAGCTCATTGGGCGAGAGGTTCAACTGCCAATGCAAAAAGCAAAGGTGAAAGCGGGCATCCCTGTCTTGTACCCCTACCTATGGCAAAGGAAGGGGATATTGTACGGCCAGTGCGTACTCTCGCTGTGGGGTTTGTGTAGAGAAGCCTCGTCCATTTGACAAACCCTTCTCCTAGTCCTAGCTGCAGCATCACTCGTTCTAGGTAGTCCCATCGTAGGCTATCAAAAGCCTTCTCGACATCTATTGAGATGATTACTGCTCTATTTGCATCAGAGGGCAGGGCAAGGAGTGAGATCAATCGACGGATATTTTGGGCAGTGCTTCTCTTTGGGATGAATCCCGATTGGTCCTGATGGATCAATGAGGACATATATGGTAGAAGTCTATTAGCTAGTACCCTGCTCAGTATTTTATAATCTAAGTTCAACATTGATAGTGGGCGGTATGATCTAACTTCTGTGGGGGGTTTGGTAGGTTTCAGAAAGGGAATCATTATTGCCTCTGTAGTGGAATGAGGCAAGCTGTTGTTATTCCATGCCTCTGCATATAAGATGCTGAGCTGGGAGGTTAATGAGTCCTGATATGTAAGGTAGAACTCAAAAGGGAGACCATCTGCTCCCGGTACCTTGCCCCTTGCCATACTCTGGATTGCAGTCTTTATTTCTGTAAGTGATATGGGAGTCGCCAGGGCTATTCTATCTTCCTCTTTCAATGCCGGGAGGTTGAGGTTCCCCAGATCTTTTAATTGAGCGTTGCTGAGTACTTCGGAGGGAGGCGCATACAGCTCTGAGTAATATTTAAGAAAGGTGGTATTGATCTCCTTCTGTCCATATATTTTTATACCCGGGGTGGTCTCTAACTCCACCACTATGGTTTGAAGTTGGGGCAGTTTGGCCAGCCAGGCCAGTAGGGCACCTGCTCTGTCACCCTCTGTATGTTGCTTCTGCAAGAATTGTTTGTAATCGAAACAAGACAATCTAGTGTTAGTTTCTATTATTCTAGCCCTTGTCTCTTCTAGTTGTGTTGAGAGGTCGGGTTGTGATGGATGCTTACGTTCGAGTTCCCTAAGGGAGTTCTCGAGATCGGTTAGTTCTGTCTGTAGCACTTTCCGTACTCCCACAGTAGTGCTAATACAATATCCCCTGATCACTGTTTTAAAGGATTCCCATTCGACAAATCTGGACGAGGCAGTTCCAGCATTGTTCTCGAAGAATTCCGTAATCTGCGTGCCCAGTTGGGTTCTAAAAGCTTCGTCTTCAAGTGACTCTACTCTCAGGCGCCAAGTGGGAATCAAAGGTCTTTCGCCGCACCAGGCCAAAGAGATCAATAAGGGATTATGATCTGAGATGGTGCGGCCAAGATATTCGGCCTTCGCCACCACAGATTGCACCTCTGGAGATGCCAAAACGGTGTCCAGTCGTACATGCAGGTCGTGAACTGCTGAATAGAAAGAGTATTCTCTACTGGAGGGATTAAGTTTGCGCCAACAATCCGTTAATTGCCAGTGATTTTGCCACTGCTGGAAGTGCAGTGCTGTTTTATGACTTACGGATTGTGACAATGGTGGGTGTGATCTATCCATTGCGGTATCCACTACACAATTAAAGTCTCCTCCGATTAATGTAGTGCTAGTGAAAAGTGTGCTCATGATCAGTGATAATCTGTCTAGGAATTTTCCCTGTTCGTGACTTGGGGCGTATAGTCCCGTAAGAGTTACCTCGCTCCTGTCCAATCTACCAGATATCACTACGTATCTCCCCTCAGTGTCGATCAAGGTATGAAGAACCTGTAATGGAACACCTGGTCTGATCCATATCAACACTCCCCTCACAAATGCTGAGTGGTTAGTGGCAAATATTTGTCCGCTCCAGCGCTTTTTCAAGGCCTTGATCTCCTGCTCCAACAAGTGAGTTTCTTGTAAGATAGCTATGTGCACTCCCCTTTGTTTAAGAAAGCTGTGAACCTTGTACCTCTTGTACATGTTATTTAGGCCCCTGACATTCCATGTAATTATCTTATATTCTGTGGTCATAGTTTAAGGAGGGGTGTGGAGGCGGTCCGCTAACACCGCTCTATTACTACTACTAGACAAACCTATTGAGTTTCGTAATCTAAAGTGTTAACCGTTTGGGCTGCGAGATAGATGTGCCTGATAAACCCTGAAAACAACACAACCAAAATCAAACCCCCTTTGTAACTCCCTCTCCCCAGGACCGGTACCTACAACTCTCCCCGTCCAAACCATTACAACTATTGTAATCCTAATTATCAACCTATTAGAGGGAGGCGTGCCAGAGACCAAAAGGCAGGGTCCCGGACCCTCCCCCAGGCCCGATCATGTGTAATGTGCCGGTTAAGAAATGACATCTAGATTCCTATTGCTCTATATTTACGGTTGGGTCCTATCAATGTCCCTAAACAGATTGCGGTTCCCCCACAATTGTCCGCTCACTTGCTAACTTGTTCTTTTAGCGAGGTCAGATAATCTCGTCCGCCGTTCCTGGGGTGATCAAAGGCAAGCCGACGAGAGTGTCCTGGGAGGATATTGAGGACTGTTCGCAGTTTGAGTCAACGTCTGATGTAGCATCTGAGGTCCGGCGTGTGTGGAAGTCTCCCCCGCTTAGTGCTGCTGCTGTTTCCACTGCATCACGCATCTCCTGTTGTGATTGATGTTTCGATGGAGCCGCATCACGCATCTCCTGTTGTGATTGATGTTTCGATGGAGCCGCTTCTGTGGTCTTTTTCCGGGATCTGCTACGTTTCTTCCCGAGGTTTCGGAATGTCCGGTCGCGGGTTGCTCTGCAGTGGATGTTCAGCGATTCAAGCCATTCCATCGCCAGCTGAGGTGTGAGAAAAAAATGGGTCTGTTATCGTATTCCACTCGGAGTTTTGCCGGAAAGAGCATGGCATATTTTATACCATGCTCACGCATGGCTCGTTTTACTGCGATGTAGGATGCCCTTTGCGCCTGTGTTTCTCTTGTAAAGTCTGGGAATATCATAACCTTTTGGCCATCCGTTTGTATCTCTCCTAGCTGGCGGGATTGTGACAGTACGTAGTCTCTATCTTTGTGGTGGAGTAATCTAGCGATTATTGGCCGTGGCCTGACTCCTGGTGGGGGTGGACCGCCAGGGATCCTGTGGGCACGTTCCACCGCAAAGAATGGAGAGAAGCCCTCTGATGCTATTGTGTCTCTGAGCCACTGTTCTAGGTATACTTCTATATTAGCTGCAGATGCCTCCGCCCCCTCCGGAACACCCACTAATCTGATGTTGTTCCGTCGGGCTCTGTTTTCTGCATCCTCCGCCCTTGCCTCCAATGTTTTCAGCCGGGTGGTCAGGTCTTTAATTTCTGAGGATGAGCCTTTGTGCGCCGCTAACACTCCTGTCAGCGTAGTCTTGTGCAAACCCACCGCTTCCTTTAATTTACTGTGGTCGTCTCGCAAAAGGGAAAGATCTGTGGTGAGGTTATCGCTTTTACGCTCAAGCGCTTCTCGGGAATCTTTAATGGCCAGTAGTACAGTGTCCAGAGTTGTTTCTTGTTGTTCGTGCCCCGTTTGCGATTCTCTGGCGGGCGTTGGGGGTGGATTCTCAGTGTGCGAGGAGTCCCCCGCTGGTGATTTGTCTTGTTTTTTTGGTTTTACCATTGTTACAGGTCTCAGACGCTTCTCTTCACTTTTTGAGATCTTAGGTTGCTATTATGGCAGTATCTAAGCTTTGGGCCTGGATTGCGGCCCGAGGACGCTGCACTACACTGTATTCGCTGATGTTCCGTACTGTTGCTCTCGTCGTTAGTGGCAAAAGTGTCTGAGTTCTTTGCGCTCTTCAATGGATAGTGTGGGAGATCTCACCTCCATGGGACCCTCATGTCCTCTCAGCTGAGGGCCGCGGCTGTAGCTGGTTTCCTGCTCCGTCGCGGCTGCTATTTTATGTCGCGGCAGCCGCGAACTTGTTGGGGGGAGTTTTTTCGGGCGATCTCTGCCCCAGTGTGGAGCGCCGCACTATACTTGTGCTGTATATTCTCCGATCGCTTCTCTACAATTTTTAAGGCCTCCGGTCATTATTATGGCAGGATTTAAGCTTCGGGCCTGGATTGTGGCCTGGGGGCGCCGCCTTACCCGCATTCGCTGATGTTCCGCTTCGTAATGTTGTTCTCGCCGTTGGTGGTAAAGGTGTCTGAGCCCCTTGTGTTCCTTGATGGAAGGCGCAAGGGTCTCCACCTCCACGAGACCCCCGTGTCCTCATAACCGAGGGCCGCAGCCGCAGCGAGCTCTCTGTTCTGTCGCAGCTGCCATTTTGGGTTGCGGCAGTCGCAAAATTTTTTGGGGGAGCTTTCCGGGTGATCTCTGCTCCAGGGTGGGGTGCCGCGGTTCCTACTTGTGCTGTATATTCTACGATCGCTTCTCTTCAATTCCCAAGACCTCCGGTCGTCATTATGGTAGGATTTAAACTTCGGCTTGGATTGTGGCCCAAAGGCCCCACGCTATGCCGCATTCGCTGATGTTCCGCTTCATACTGTTGCTCTCGCCATTTGTGGGCGGGGCCTTCGTATCTTCTCAGCCGCGGGCTGCGGCTGCAGTGGGTTCACTGCTCTGTCGCGGCCGCCATTTTAGGTCACGGCAGCCGCGGAGTTGTCGGGGGGAGTTTTCTTGGTAAACTCTGCCCCAAAATGTATCACCTCGGTCTCTACTCGTGCTGTATATTCTCCGATCACTTCTTTTCAACTTTTAAGACCTCCGGTCGTTATTATGGCAGGATTTAAGCTTCGGGCCTGGATTATGGTCCGAGAGCGCCGCACTACGCGTGCAGCTCCATTGGTCCCAGGCCACACACCCCAGGCCTTGTACCTGATGCCAGCCTGTATATGCAAATTACTTCAACACGGTGTGGGACTATATCCGAATTAGGGAATATAGAGCTCAACTAACACAACATTTAAGTGGGCATCAAGATAGAGTGATTAAATGTAAGCCAGACTTTTGTTCATTCAGTGGATTCCCTCATTTCAAACCTAGAAAAGTGTGTCATAGACTAATGGACTTGGCACTCGCATTGGCCAAACAACTGGTGGCGGTCACATGTAAATCTACCATTTTCAAGATGGAAAGGGGATCTTCAACTTTGGGCCAGGGCAGAGGAAGAGACATTAAGGAGAAGGCATGTGGGATTTGTAGGCACCCATTGTCAGATTTGTGATTGAAGAGTTTCAGAGTTTTTATAAATATAAGCAATACAAGGACCATTACAGGAGGACACACAAGTAGATTGGTTGCATGCTCTACTGTATTATATTTGTTTGCATTGACAAAGTGGTGCCCCAAGTTGCAGAACAGACTTGAAGGGATGATGGTTTGCTAGCAGCCACACAGCAAAGTTAATCCATGATTGTTAGATCCAGTGAAAAATATTTATTGACTCACTCAATGTAAGTTATTTTTTGTGTTTATACGTTATACTGTAGCCTTCTGAAGACATGTACCTCATACCTACAAAAACACATGCATACATAAGTGTACCACATTGTTCACAAGTGGTATATAAAGCGATATGTAAACTTAAAACAATAATAAAGAGGTATAAAAAAGCGAAAATATATTGGTTCCTTGAATCGAGATATGCTGCTCGATTGCAAATATCACAATACATTGTGTATGTTCATTAAAAATGCATGCTTCACTGGATCTACAGGCGTAAACCTAGACATACAGGTAATTTAATTGTAACTTGTGACAAGCAGTTTTTCAGTGCCTAAAAGCATTTTATCTTTCACCATGCACTTTCATCCTCCTCTTTGTCAGCGTGAAGCTCGACTTCGAGGCTGCAGTCGGGGTATGGCTGAGGAAGCCCTGGGGGGGTGACTTTTTTTTATCCCCCTAACCTTGTCCCCTGTGTCCCCCCACCCTAAAATATGGGGGTTATAAATCCCCTGCATCCCTCAAACTTCCTACACCCATTGTTGAGCACCAGACCATTTAAAGTACTAGTTCCATGCCCATTGGAAGTCTTATCTCTTTGGGGCTCCAAGTGGCTCCAATAGTGTTGCTAAGTTTGGCAACTAATGTCCACAAAATATGACCATGCCCAAGAACCAGCAAACTACAGTGATGTTCCTTGGAGTTAGAGCCTGCTCGATAGTTTCAGAATTTCTGGGTCTACTTTTAAACTGTCTTTTGTGAAGAAGTATCAGAATAATTTAATTTGGGATTCAAAGGGCATTTATGATGATGCAGGGTCAAGCTCATGTCACTGAGATGATGTTCAGTGACCTACGGGCTGCAGTAGTGCTCTTCCAGGGTTGATATTTATACAAGTATGTATCACTGAACTGATATTCATTACTCCTTTTAAACCTGAGAGGGTTTGACGGATAGTGTTCTGGAAGACCTCTGCAGCTGACACGATCCGAATGTTGACCTGTTTGTGCTTCCTTATGCCTAGATGTGTTGAATGGGTAGTAATCTACTGGCTTTCTATGTTCAACATCAGTTGGTGTTACCCTGCATTGAAGTCCAACTCAGAGAAATACTGGGCTCCCTTGAGGTCGCTAGGATGTCCTCCATCATCAGAGTGATGTGCCTCTCTCTTTTAATCACCCTATTTGGAAGGTGCTTATATATGCATAGCCTGATTGCCTTAGGTTGTTTAGATTTCTCTGGTATGACAATTTGGGAGACCCATGGGGTGGCACCTGATACTCATTTGGTGATTTTGAGGCCACGCTACTTCCATTTCTAAGACGCAGAAAGCCAACAAATTGTGAGAGCAGGCCAGTACAAGTTCAAAAAAATGTCCATCTCATAAACAACACCTTGTGATCTAGGAGCGGTTATATACAGTGCTGTTGTTCATGAGATGGACATTCGTTGGATTTGTTGTACATTTTTTTTAACTTCCTGAATCGTATTGAGTAATATATTGGATTTTAACAGTACGGAGTTGTCTTATTCATTAAGTGAAGACTGGATCATATGTACACAAACTTTATCTAAACAATTCCTCTAGGAGCCTTCCTGTCTTAGTCATTTTGTGCTGGGGTAGGTCCAGTTCCCTGTCGTGAGCAGTCCTGTGGTCTCTGAGACCTCCAGCACTTCTGCCGGGTCGACTTTATGATTTTAGTGGTGGTATCTGTGAATGCTTTGTATGTCTCGAGCCAGGGTTACGCCTCCTCCGGTGTTTGGTAGATGTTCGTGTGGCCTTCCATTATTACCCGCAGTCTGGCTGGGAACAAGAGCGAATACTGAATGCCCTCCTACCTGAGCGCTCATTTCACCTATGTGTAGGAGGCCCGTCTGGCCTGTACCTCAGCTGAAAAGTCTGGGAATAGGGTCACCATTCCATTATCCACCCTGAAAAGTCAAGCCTCTCTGGCACGTTGCAGCAGTACGTCTCTGTCTCTGTAATGCAGTAGTTTGGCCACCACTGTGTGGGGGCAGCCAGGGGCCAGCAGCCTCATCGGCACTCAGTGCAAAAAAGGGAGTGAGCTGCTCTGGGGCCACCTCTGTCCTCATCCACCGCTCCAGGTAGGACACCATGTCAGTCCCTTCGGTGCCCTCCGGAAGACCAATAATGCATACATTGTTTCTTCAATTTCAGCCTTCCACATCTTCCGCTCTGCGCTCCAACCGGTGGACTCACTCGTCAATTGTACCAGTTGGGTTTTCATCTCTTGGTGAGATGGGTTTAAATCTGTGAGTGTGGTTTTGGTGTTCCAGACCCTATTGGCTAGCTTCAGCTGATCAGCTCTCAACAGGCCCAATTCTACGGAGACCTGGCCTATTTCACACCAAAGTATTGTTTTGGTGTCTTCAGTGGCCCCCAGGATCTTGTCTAGTGTAGAACATCTCCAAGTTCATCTTCTGTTATGTTGATGACTAGAATTTATCAAGTTGAATAGGTCTAGGTGTCAATTTTTTTATGCAGGCAACTTCAATTGTTTCACTTGTAGACATTCGTCTGATTCTCTCACATTCTTAGACAGATGGTTCAACATAAATGTCAAAGACAATGTGCGGTTCTTGCAAGGTGCACATTGACTTTAATATCTATTGAATAGTCTGAATGACCTCTCCGAAGTTTTGCATGGATTAAATCTTGACCATTCGCAATTGTGACATATAATCCACAACAACAGCAGTTTTCAATGAGGACACCTTTTTGAATTAAAATTCTTCAGGTGAAAATTTGTTTTCGAGCTCTTGTACGAGTTTGTCCTTTACTGGTTTGGTTGCAGCATCTCCATCAAATAATGCGTTTGTTGGAAGAAGATCATGCAACAGAATGTCCTTGATAAATTCACCCCTTTCTTTTGCTGCATCCATCTCTCTAATGTGCTTGCAAAAGTTGTTTTTTGAAACCTGTTTTGTAGTGGCTGGTTGGACAAAACTATTACCATTGCAATTAAAGCGTGGAAGTTTAGCTTTAGTGAATATGTCAACCAGCTTTTTCTCTCCTGCTTCAGTTCTGCATATAGTTTTGATCCATGTTACAGGACGTCTAGCAGATGTGTCTTTATATTGTTATCCACATATTGCTTGGTCCCGAAGTTCTGTAGTGTCACAGGCTCAGTCAATTCAAAGGGGTTTCCTTGCTGCTACATGAAATGAAGAAGGCTGTCAAAATTTTTATTAAAACGTTCCCCTCTCTTTCCCACAAGTTCATTTTGAGGAAGAGTTTTATGATGGTCTGTCAATTTTTCATTTGCCATCTCTCTGAAAACATTGCAAATAGAAAGGACTTCATGATAAACTAGCTGCCATTAAGCAATATATTTATTTTTACGTGTCCGACCAACATTTCCCTGGGAGCTTTTCTGTGATCTCTGAGTCACTGTTCAAGTTTCGTATCTGGAGCCAAAGCATTGAGCCTTCCCGCTCTTTCTTTCGCCACAAAATGTGTTTGGATTAATTTTCTGTAGAGGTGTTTTTTTCTCACCTCTAGCTTCTTCACTCTTTCCAAATACCAGGATCTATATCTCAGGTAGTTTGTGCAATCGAATTTGTGAAACACAGTAATCAATGACTCAACAGTCTTCATGTGAAGCTCCCAATCACCTTCTGATCAGCATGTACCATGTTTTCACTACAGCTATCATGTGTAAAACATTTCCCCAGTACTTGTAAAGTTCTTTTCACATTCTTTGACAAACTCTACAAACTTGGTTTTCAGGTTTTCTGATTTTGAACTGAGTGTATTGAACATTGCCTATCTTTGCACTACATCTTTTGAATGAAGTGCACCCTGTGCCTTGTTCATTTCTGAGCTAAGATATGCAAAACCTAATTTGTATTGTTCCAGAAAGCATTCCAATGCAATGTTTCCATGACAGGGTTCTCCTATCTTTTCTGTAGTGGGAGCTACTTCTGATTAGTGAAAATCATTGTGAGCTACTAAAGGCAAACCAACTCATTCATTGTTACCAGATGCTCCCACACCTAGCTTAATTGACCTTAAGCCTAATGTCTACAGAGCCAGATACTATGCTTTGACCAAAATACTTTGACTAAGGGCACTATGACAGGGCTGCCATGTGTGTTAGTTGAGAACATAGCCTTTTTGTATGTATGAACATGTGTGTGTGTGTGTGTACGAATGGGATATATGTGAATGGGAGACTGTCATAAGTACCTGTGGCACAGAACATACCTTTCACCATATGTAGCACCATTACCTGTGAGAAATTTAAAGTGCAGAAAAATGTTCAGGATATAGAACATTTTTCTGCACTAAATTTCTCCCACTTGAAATAATGGCTGTATTCTTCGCTTTCAAATATGGCACTGTTGAGAAAATTAAACTGAAGAGTTAACTTTGTTTATATGGATTCCATAAAATTCATCATTTAAGTTTTCTCCCATTTCCAACAGGCACATTTACAAACACCAGGCGTCTTGCTCCCAGTTGCCTGTAGACCTGGTGCCATATTTATGGATGAAAAATAAATTTGTTTAAATGGGAATAATTTTAAGTGACGAAACACACTTCTTAAAACATTAAGATATAATTGACTTAATTAAAGGTTTAGAAAGACATTTAAACAACATTTCACTGAAAATGTTTTCTTCACTCTAAACTTCTCTCATTTAAAAAAGGACTAGTTTTCACGTATAAATATGGCACAGTATCTACTGGCAACTGGGGGCAAAAGACCTGCTGCTTGTAAATGTGACACTTTGAAATGGGAAAAACTTAAAATGAAGAGTTAATCATTAAGATAATGATTTAAGATAATTTTTCATTTTAATGGTTTTCCATTTAAAAGCATTTAGAAACATAATTTGTTTCTCACCTCCAATATTGAGATACAGGGACTTTTATTTAAGAGTTAATTACTTCAGCGCTTCAGTTCTTCACCTATGTGCCCCAGCCTGGCCCATAAACCTGACTGAGCACTGCTCATTATGAGAATCTGCTATCTGCTTCCTGATGACAATAAAGTAAAATAAACACAGCCTTCCCTTAACCTTAAGGGGAAAAAAATGTGACTCTGAGCTTATTTAAAAATTAACTCAAGGCTGGGAGCTACTTTTAAGGTGTCTAGAAGCTACTGGTAGCTTGTGATCGACTGGTTGGGGAGACCTGTTCCATAGCCTCAGATATGATGAGCATACCTTATAATGATTTAACATAATGGGTTCTGCTCAATGCTGACTGGACAGTTTTGCTTCCAACGATTTTATCCTCAATAAGTGCATTGTCTATGCCACATCCACTGAGATTTCTTCCTGCACACCACAGCGCAACTTTTGTCATGTGAAAAAACTCATCATTGGATAAAGATCATCAAATTCTACTGGATTGCCTATAAAAATGTCAGCTAAAATCCAGAAAAAACTGTCATCGCAGAAAATTGGTAGGATAGGCTGGTCTTCAAGCTGAGCATGCACATTTTGGATTTTTTTTAGAGCTGTTTATACTGTCCTGCAGTTTGTGACTGGAAATGGTATCACTGATAAAAACCCAACCTTCTTCAGTGGGACGGTATTCTGGGAATCAGAGCATGAATTCTAGCCCATGGAGGAATTGGCTTTTCTTCATCCTTCAGTCCGCACAGAATAACCGATATGATAAGTTCAGTGAAATCAGCATTGCAGACCGCAGCATCAGGTAGAAGAAAATCCATGACCTCAGCCACTTTGAAACTTTCTGGTAGACTGGAGAGTGTTGATGGCTTGTAGTGATTTTGCACACATTGGCAAGGCAGTTGAGTTATAAGTTTGCAGCTTCATTTGTTTATGTCTGCAGCTGACACTGCTTGTTTTCCAGCAGCTACTTCATGGGTACAGTCTTGAAAAAGCATCATGCCAGTATCATGTGTGCTGGATGTTCCAGGCAAAGAAGGGCTGTCTCCAAAAGCAAAATTATCAAGAGCAGCAATTGTAAATCTTTTCCTGGTTAAGTGATTTGGAAGTGGTGTGCTTTTGGATTCAAAAGGTTTTACATCATGAGCTGCTAGCAAGTTCCTGCTCCATACTATGTCATCATGACTTGTTGATACACCAATCCTATTCATTGAAGTGATTAGCGGCCATATGTACAAAGCTTTTTCTTGGTCGCAAACGGCCCGATTTGCAGAATCGTGCCATTTGCGACCAAGAAAATGCATTTTTCATTGTACAAGCCCAAAATTGCTATGTAGTAATCTATTTACCGAATAGAAAAATTGGTTTGCAACTCGCCATTAGGAAGGGGCATGCCAAGGGCATCCCTTCTGAATAGTGACTCGCAGTGGTATGTATGATTGTTTTGTCACCGGAAATGTGGTCGGAAAATAATTGCAGTTACCACCAATTTCAAATTGGTGGTAACCCATTCACAACCGGGAAGGTGACCCCATGGGACCTCTTCCCCTTTGTGAATGCATGCGAAAATGTTTTTTTAGGTCCCACAGACCTACCCTTAGAAAATGAAACTGAAGCGTTTCATTTTTTGCTTTTTCAACACATCCTGTTTCCCTTTGAGGAAAACGGGCTGTATAAAAAGAAAAAAAGATTGCTTTATTTAAAAGCAATCACAGATTTTTGAGATTCCCGGTGGGTCGCATATTGCAATTTACCTCATTAATATTATGAGATAGGTCTAATTGCTACCCACTGGGAAACACAAAAGAAACTCAATGGAGTTTAGCACATTTGGAATTGTGATTTCCTAATTGTGATTCACATGGAATCACAATTAGGAAATCGCAATTCCAAATGTTCGTACATGTGGCCCTATCTCTCTACTTTTGCAATTGTCATAGATTGCGTGGTCAGTCATCATGTGTAGCAGAGTTTTCTTTTTGCTGTAATGTAATTCATACAACATGATTTGGAAAATACAGTACATTTGTACAGCATAAGTATGTCAGTTCATGGGATTGTCTTCCACTTCTTTGCTTATATCTTCAAAGCCATCATCAATGCTGTTGGCTTCTGTTCAGAACTCATGAACTTTAATTTGTAACAGTTCTGCTTTGCTGACATTAAACAATGATGTAAAAAATGTTAAGGCGAAATCAGGCATTCTTTGTGACTCCCATGATTTGTGGAGCTCTGGGGCATCACAAAATTAAATTTGCCCTTAAGTCCAAAATCTAAATCTTTCAGGACGTTTCTTAAAATGGTTCCTGCTAATTTTACTGCATCATGTGAACCTACTTTGGCAGCCAGAACTTAAGGAGTCAAATCAGCCGTGGCTCATTATTTTTGTTAGACTGACAAAATAAATTCTGTCATTGTACGTTCTCACCAGGATGCCACGGTTCATGCTTCTTTCAATTATTCCTTAGCATCCTGAGTCTCTATGCGCCCATTATTTGCTCTTAAACCTACAGTGTTGTCTTTCTATTTAGAAGGGCTGCTTTCCCAAGGCTTCCAAAATTGATCTGATTTCAGTTTAGAAAAAAGTAAGGAAGCAGTTATCCATACCATGCTATGACAAATAGGGAAACTAGATGTCACTGCAGGGCCTTCAGGTAGGTGAAATAAACCAGCATTGGCAAAGAACATAAAAAGATATTGGCTTTGCCAATGTCTTTTAGCCATGTTGTAAAGCAGAGTGGCTGCTACTCAGCTTGGCTGAGGTGGTAAGGAGTAGAGTGGAGTGGTGAAGAATGAATTGGTGTAGAGTGGAGTGGAGTGATTCAGTGTAGAGTGGTGCAGATCAAAATGCATAAAGTGGAGTAGAGTGACATGGTGTAGGGTAGAGTGGTACAGACTAGATTGGCATACAGTGGTGTGGTATACAGTGGGGTGGTGTGGAGTGGCATACAGTGGAGTGGCATAGAGTAAACTGTGCATTGTGGTGATTGTAGGAGTGGAGTGGTGAAGGATATAGTGGAATGGTATGGAGTACAGTGATGTGGAGTGGGATGGCTTAAAGTGGCATAGAATGGAGTAGAGTAGAATGGAATGGAGTGGCATAGGTTAGAGTGGCATGGAAACAATAGACATGTGGCACCAGTCTTGCTTTTATGCCTGCAACACTCTGTGAGAGGGTCTGCTCTCCCCGGACCTTTTGTGTTGGTGTGGATATAGTGCTCTGGAAATAACAAGAATAGCTTGCCAACAGTTCTCCGTCGACAAAGATTACATAGTTATTCACAATATTATACACTTGCAGGCTTCATCAGAAGTACTGCATGAGAGCAGGTACAAATCAAGATTTAGGCTGAAGTTTCTGATACTCCCAAGAATCATTTTACATTCACTTCTCTGTACAAGTGTGTATACATTTGTAGTGATCACTAATAAGTCCTCTCTCGTTCTTATTACGGCAAATTTTCAAGAATTACTGGTGGGCGAATTTCAGTTCTGATTTAATTCCAGAGCACACACTCTGTAAACAAATTCAGAGCGAAAGCTATTGAAACAAAGGTAGCATCCAATTTCCAGAAAGCGAGTTTTGACTATTCAGAACTTATTTTTATAGATTGTCTTAGGCTTAATCCAAGGATTAGCATGCACTCACATGTGATCAAGTACTTACACCTTGTTCCTCCTACTTAAAACTGGAATCCGAAGGAAGTCTTTGTAGCTATAGCACAGGGAGCTGAAGAGGACTTGCCACCCTAGCAGTGAAGACCACAGAAAAGTCAATGGTGTCAAGATCACAGGAGCTGCATGGAGGCTTGGGCTGAGCTACACAGGAGCCACAGGGAGGCTTTGCCTGAAGAAGACTAGAGCGCTGGAGGAATCCGTTCGACTCGGGAGGTGAGTGCAGGGCTGATTCTTGCTCACGACAGGTAAGAGGCCATACCCGGATTTGAGTTTTGGGTGCAGTTTAAATACTCTATGGGTGTGGCTGACTCCTGAAAGGCAGATGGCTCACGTGGGAGACAGGAAGGTTCCAGTGGGCACTGGGAGAAAACACTTGTCAGCCTAATGGTTTTGACCTTTAATGCAAGCAGGTGCAATCAATTAACATTAGCCGATTGATTCAGTAGGTCATGGCAGTTGGAACCAATGAACAGAAGCAGGTACAATCAATTAACCCTTTTAGTGCGCATGCCGGAATTGTTCCATCATGCGCACTGGCGCTCATGTGCTGAGGAAATAACCATTCTGTCCTCATCACACAAGTGCCAAATCCCTCTGCTGTAGCTCTGCTGGAGCTCAGAAAGAACTTTCCCAGCCTACGGGGCTGTTTTTGGTTATCAATGAAATGACAAACTGTGTGCACCGCGTACTGATATCATTTCATTGAAAACAAAAGTGAAATGAGCCAATCAGCTTATTTCACTTTTACTGCCTAGGTGCTCGGGGGCTATCTCAGCCTAAGCACTTGGGCAGATGCGAGAGGTATCATTGGAAGGGGGAGAATCTCCCCTTTCCAATGGTACACTTTCCTAGTGGATCCCTGCTTGGGGATTACCACAGGAGGGTTATCCCCAAGCAGGGGTCCACCACTAGGCACCCGTGAGAGGGGAGTGGCTCCTTGGACAAGGACTTTTGCCCCCACCCCACTCCCCTTCCCCCACTTTTTTCTTGACCCATTCAGTCTTTATGCCCCCAGGGGGACAGAATGGCCACTAGGCACCAGGGATTATGTTTTTTATTACGTAGGGTTTGGTCTGTGCAAAATGAGCATGCCAATGACTCAACCCCCCCCCCCGAAACACTATTAACCGTATTTTAACACCCCTGGGAGGTAAATAGGGTTATTGCCCCTTATCTGCCCCCTTGTGTGGGAACTAGTAACCAGGGTTTTCTTTTTCAATAAAAAAGGGGTGGGGCTGCTCACTATGGGCATGCCAGTGCCCCCACCACTCCTGACACAAATGGGCACTGCCTTCATGCCCCCCAGGGGGCAGATGGGGGTTATTACTCCCAATCTGTCCCCTAGGGAGGGCAGAAAACCCACTAGACAACAGGGATTTTTTTATTATAAAAGAGGAGTGGGGACATGCCAATGCCATCCACCCTTGGGAACAGTCTTTCTGCCACCCTGTGGGCAGATAGGCGTTATTACCCCCATCCTCCCCCTGGGGGGGAGAAAGCCTGCTAGGCACCAGGTATTTCTTTATTTTATAATAGAGTAGAGGGCTGCCCCCAGTGGGTATGCCAATGACTCTGCCCCCCCCCAGACACAAATGGGAGCAGCCTTTCTGTCCCCTAGGAGGCAGATGGGGCAGTTACCACCATCTGCACCCTGCAGGGGGATAGCAAGCCTACTAGACACCAGAGATTAGTTTTTCTTATTTGCATCAGTGAGGGCTGCCCAGTATGAGCATGGCCATCCCCCCCCCCCCCCACACACAAAATAGGGAAACAGTTGTTGTGCCCCTGGGGGGCAGATGGAGGCAATTTCCCCCTTATGCCTTCCAGCGGGGTAGAAATTCCACTGAACACAAGGGATTACGTTTTTTATTTGTATCAGTGGGGGCTGCCCCAACATGGGAAACAATCTTTCTGCCCCCTCCCCAACCTCTCCATCCCCCTCACCCCCCAGAGATGGGGAAATTACCCCACCTGCTCCCACCAGTGTGGAGGAAAGCCCACTAGACATCAAGGATTACTTATTTGTAGGGGTGGGGGCTGCCCAGCATGGGCATAGCCATGACCCTACTCCCTCAAAAATGGAGAAACAGTCTTTCTGCTCCCCTACAGACTAAAGCATTTCAACACAAGGGCAAGCAAGAGGATATCTGATTTTGTTTGGGTGCTGTTTTTACAAATTAGGCCAGGAGAGTTTGGCTAACTCTCAGTATCATCCCACTTGCAATGGTGAACAACTGCACTTTGTGAGCTTGGGTAGGCTGCTACCTGAAAAACCCTACCAGACCCAGACAGTTTTGAAAACTAGACAATTGGGGGATTCCAGGGTGTTCTGCTTCGCATCCATTCCACACCATTTTCTTACCCACAATGCCCTGCAAACCTCAAATGTTGACTAAAAACATACATTTATCCTCAGGTTTCTGTGATGGAAACTTTCGGAATCTGCAGGAATCCACAAAATTTCTACCACCCAGCTTTGTCCCACTTCTGCTGATAAAAAATACTGTGCCACTTGTGTGCTTGGGGCTATGCCACTGATAGGAACTGATCCAACCAATATCAATACGAGTCCCCAAGCAAGGGCTCTCATTGTCCTTGGTTTGATAACTTCCTGTCACTGGCACTGGGCTCAGCCTCACAACTGGTGCAGAATTGTTATCGGCACAGGTAGGTCAATGCTGGGTGGTAGGAATGTTGTGGATTCCAGGAGTTTTGGTCAAAGAAATGTAAGAAAAATGCATGATTTCAGGCAAAGTTTCAGGTTTGCAAGGCATTGTGAGGGGAAAAAACTTCATGGGATCCATGCAAGCCTTCCCTCCCTGGGTTCCCCTAGTTGTCTAGTTTTAAAAATGTACAGCTTTGCTAGGTTTCCATAGGTGCCAGCTGAAGTAGGGCCCAAAAGCCATAACTACCCACTGCAAAAAACAAACAGGTCAGCTCTCCATGTTGTGTTTTGGGCCATGTCCTGTTGCAGGCACTAGGCCTACCCTCGCAAGTAGGCACAATTTTCATCAGAAGATGTAGGAGAATGCAGAGTGGAAGGACGTGGGTGGCTCTGTGCAGATCCAGACCTGTCCATCACAAAAATGTGAGGAAAATGTTGTTGTTGTTTTTTTTTTTTTTTTTTGCAAAAGCTTGAGGTTTGCAAGGGATTTGGAGTAAAACAACCTTGTGAGAGCCACACGTCACCCCACCCTGAATTTCCCTAGGTGTCTGTTTTTCAAAAATGCATTGGCGTGCTAGGTTTCTTTAAGGTGCCTGCTGAGATTGGGTCCAAAAAACACATCTACCCACTTTGTAAAAAACAGGAAAAATGTGATTATCTATGTTGCATTCTGGGCCATTTCCTGTTGTGGGAACCAGGCCTACCCACTCAAGTGTGGTACCATTTTATTGGGGGAACACAGAATAGTAGAACAAGTGTTATTACCAATTGTATTTCTCTGCATATGCACCTTCCAAATGTAAGACAATGTGTAAGAAAAAAGTCATTTAGAGAAATACCCTTTAATTCACATGCTGGTATGCGTACCCACAAATTTAAAGATGTACAAATAACCTCTGCATCTTGTGCCCAGTTCAGAAATACATTGGTTTCCTTGACACCTACTTTTCAATATTTATATTTTACCCTGTGAATTGCTGTAAACCCGGTACACAATAAAAAAACGTTTTAAGGTGCAGCTCAGTTATTGGTTCTGGGTACCTTGGGTTCTTGGTGAACATACAAACCCTAAATATCCCTGCAACTAGAAGGATAATGTTTTTGAAAATCTGTGGTGCTTAGAAAAATTTACAGATGGAAATGTAGACACAAATGGCTGTTTTTTCCAACTCAATTTCAATATTCTTTTTATTTCAACTGTTCATTTCTATAAGGAAACCTTGATGGATCCACACAAAGGACCCCTTTTGAATTCAGAATTTTTGTCTAATCTTCAGAAATGTGTAGCTTTCTGGGATACACCATGAGGTTCACTCCCATTTCAGCCACTAACTGGAAGGAGGTTAAAAGCACAAAAAATAGGAAAAAAGAACTATGTCCCAGTAAAATGCCAAAACTGTGTTGAAAAATGTGTGTTTCTCATTCAAGTCTGCCTGTTCCTGAAAGCTGAGAAGATGGTGATTTTAGCAGCATAAACCCTTTGTTGATGCTATTTGCAGGAAAAATAACAGATGCTTTCTTCTGCAGTACTTTTTTCCCATTTTTATCAAAAAAACTCTAAATCTAGTTATATTGTACCTATTTTCTCAGTCTCCTCTAGGAGAATCTACAAACCCTAGGTACCTTTGGAATCCCCAGGATGTTGGAAAAAAGGACACAAATTTTATGTGGAAAGCTTATGTGGGCAAAATGTTATGGGGGTCTAAATGTGAACTACTCCAAATAGCCATAAAGAAGCTTAGCACGGCCTAACAGTGAAGGGGTTAACATCAGCAGGGAAAGTCAGTTGGTCATGGTAGTTGGAACCAATAAACAGAAACAGATGGAATCAGTTAACATTAGCAGGTGGAACAGGTGCTGCAGGTCGTGGCAGTTGGAACCAATAAACAGAAACATGTGGAACAGGTGCAATAGGTCATGACAGTTGGAACCAATGGACAGAAGCAGATGGAGTCAGTAGGTCATGGCAGTTGGAACCAATAAACAGGAAATACTTGCCTATTCCTTGCAAGTGTGCAAACCGATAAAAAAGTTTAACAACGGTACCCGAAAGTTCTAATGGTCTGGGAAGGGGTCTGCCAAGGGGTTAAGTGTAGTAGGACCATGGGGCCTGAGAGGTATGTATCCTGGTTTTGGAGAGGCCATGAAGTGCCATGGGGGCAAATACAACATGCTCCCTGTGCGCCAGACTCATTGTATAGAGGGCCCAAGAGGGGGGTCGTGGCAGGTGTGATGTTGAGAGGAATGGAGTGGCATTGTGTGGAATGGAAAGTTTTCTGAGTTGCCACTGAATTGCTGTATAGCTCTTGAGAGCCTCGTCATGGCAAGTAAGTGATATAGATAAATGCAATCCTAATACAATAAATAAGTTATCAATTATCTCAACCTTCAGTCACAGGTAACAGATGAGTTATTTCAGATAAGGGATGTGACCAGTAAGGCAAAAAACACACTGAGGCCAAGTTACACATACATAATGCTTGCAAATGCAAGCAGATTCAATGCCAGGTTACAAGGTGACACCTCTCAGCATCTTTCAGTCTTGAGTAATGGGAACAGAGTTCTCTCTATAAAGATATTGAAGGACTCAGTACTCCCATGTCCTCATCAACTTGTGCCCTAGCTATCACACTATTATACACTGGCGCACCAAAGTGTACCTACTGACTCTCCGCTATCATCCATCACACTAAGGCTATTACAGGGACTCCAAGGTGTGCCCAGAATGACTCATCTTCCAGATGTAGCTGCCCCTGGCATGTTGTAATGTAGACAAAGCTGTAACACCTGTTTCTTTGCTCTCTTATGAATGAATCATTCGGCTCTTTATGCTGCTGTCAGAGGGTTCTCTGATGACACCACATATGTTAGCCCTATATCACATTACTAGCAATTACGTTATATAACAATACCCAGGCTAACTGGTGATGTGGCAGGCCACGGATATGAGAATCTTATTCCTCAAGCTTCATGGCACTAGGGTACAAGTTTGCTTTGGTTATCTGTCTGTGCCTTTCACTGAATAATCCTTTCTTAGGTCGAAGTCTACCTGACAGGTTTGTTAACAACATCTTGGGGAATGCATTCCACCCATTGCTTACCATTGGCTTTGTGATTTGTAAGTCACATTTTCTTGCTTTCTATTTACTGGCTTTATTTGTTTTAGGCTGTCCAGCTTGAGTTTGTCCCTTTGGGGGTGGGAGGGGCATACCGTATTTACTGTATCCTTCAGAGTACTCCTTTTCTATAAAGAGGCCTTCAAATCTTGCTCTTATCTTGTCACATTTGATGTGCATTCAAAGACAGAGGTCAAATAGCAGGCTCTGCCTTGGAGGAAGCTTTGTTTTTCATTTTCTTTCTCTGACTTCAAAATGAAAGGATTTATGTGACAATTAGGCTGGCTACAAGGGGTAAATATTTTAATAAGATCAAAACAAATCAAATCAATGCACTAGATGATGACATTTCCACACAAACCAAAAGGCCGTTCTGCACTTGCCCAAATACACCCGTGTGTCATCTCTCAAATGATGTACCCTCCCCTGGGGGTTTAGCATCTGTGTAGTATTAGAAGCCAGCAATTGACATGCCTACAACTACCAGGAAGCCCTGTTTTTGTAACTTGAACCAAAAGGCCATTCTGCACTTCCTTAAATACACATGTGCCATCTCTCAAATGATGTACCCTTCCCTGGGAGTTTAGCATTTGTGTAGCGTGGGGTGTTAGCAGGTGACATGAATACAACTCCCAGAAGACCCTGTTTCTGTAACTCAAACCTACAAGCCATTCAGTACTTGCCCAAATATACCTGTGTGCCATCTTTCAAATGCTGTACCCTCTCCTGGGAGCTTAACATTTGCATGGTGTCAGCAGGTGACATGACCACAACTACCAGGAGGCCTTGTTTCTGTGACTCAAACCAACATGCCTTTTTGCACTTGCCCAAATACACTTGTTTGTCATCTCTCAAATTATTTTCACTCACATGGCAGTGAGCAATCTACATAGCATACTCAACTCAGAGACTTGTCTGTCTTCCTAGCTTGCTCTTGTCCTGGTATCCCAAAATTAAACTATTGAGGACAGGAATGACACCTTACCAAGAGTGTTCATAAAGTATTCCTAAGGTATTAAGCTGCTTCATCAGATTCGTAGTGGCAGCTAATACATTGAATCAGCACTGCCCATATGATGGCTACAGCTACATATACAACAAAGTTGTGTGTTTGCCTGTATATCACACAACTAGGCTTTTGACTGGTCAAATACACGTTTCCTCTCCACTGTGTTGACTTATCTGTTTGTAAGATGACCTGTTCATTCCCTCATCAGTGCTCGAAAAATCCACTCGACCACTCACACTTGCGAGTCTTTTTTGATCAGGTCGAGGTATTTTTAATACTTACTCCTTCTGGCGAGTTGACACTGAACAGGTGTTCTGTTCAGTTGAAAAGTGGAGGGGCAATAAAAGATGCCTTTAAATCTTCTTATGTCACATTTGCTCTGTCTTCACAGACAGAGGTCAAAAGTCAGTTTTTCTTACAATTAATTTTCCTTCTGACTGCAGAGTTCCAGAACTTTGTAAGGTGAACTGTGTGACCTGCTGCTTAGAATGTATATAAGGATATAGGGTGTCAGGTGTTTCCTAACACACAACATCTAAATGACTAAGTCAGCTGTGCAAACATTTCAAAATATATTTCAGTAGTTGGGAAAGCCCTTTTTAAAATATTTCTGTGTGATTAAAAAATATTTTAATAGGATGAAAACAAATCAGAATACTTTACCTGTTGATATGCAAAGGATATGTTTTCTGAAACCCAATTTTCACAGATTGTTCTTACACTATATAGTTTTATCAGTAACAAGATAGCCCCTCCCTGGTTGCAGTTGTGACATCAGCTGGGGTATGGTGCTGCTCCGCATTACAAAGGAATCATGGGCTGAACCTGGGAACCGGGCAAAGGCGTTTGAAATGTATAGGTCTGACCAGCACACAACTTGCACGTTGATAGAATGGAAGGGTTTCATTTTCTATCAACTTGTTAACTGGCATGTGGTGGCACAAATGCAATAAGGGAGTTCCCAATGGCTCCCACCATATGTGGGAGGTGACCAAATGCATAGAAGTCAACCTTCACATTGGCTAAATCTTCCTGTCTGGGAAACCTGATAGCAATGGTGAAACACATTGACAGCTATGAGGGTGGTCTTTTAAAACACCACTGAACATAGGTTGTAACATACTACCAGAGATAGCCAATGTATATTGAAAGTGCCCTGTGTCGAGGAAGTGTGACACTGCCATGAGTCTCACAATGGGTGGAATACATGTTGGATTAGTGTTTTGAGGCATGAGATCAGGTTCAAACAGACAACAAAAATCTTGGATTGTTTGCCTATTCAGACCAAACTGCTTTATTAAGTCACGTTCTTCTATGGTCTGAAGGTCTGGAAATGGATGGTAAACTGGAGGTTGTCACCTCCTCCTTCTTCAAGGGTACCTATTTGTGGAATGAAATGAGTTGGAGCATTAATCACTGTGTCCAGGCTAACATATCTGATAAGTAAGACCAAAATCATGTGAAAAAACATTACAGACTGGAAATACATTACACGTCAAAATTGTCTACTACTCAAGGTCCAGCTATGATCCCCATGGTTGTCTAGACATGTGTCTACACATATATGTGACCATAGCACATCTATCTGCTCCTCCTGTGCCCCTTGATATTGTAAATTATGTTCGAACTGCCATAAATACAGTCACCGCGGTTATATGGCATCTGTGGTAAGTGGCTCGTTGGCATATTTGAACCTGTTCAACACCATCCTTTCCTTCCCCAGGCTAAAATGTGCGTCTGAGTCCCAGTGAGTTCTTTGGGTGCCTGTTGTCACAATCTGTGGCCCATACATAGGATGTACAAGTTGTGAATTGTGGAGCCCTGTACACTCTGTATTTCAAATGACCATTGTGTTGCGTGATGAGCCCTAGGTCCTCCTTCTGTTGCATTCATATATAAACATTGCAGCCAAACAATTATATATATGATGATGATAAATGTATTTGCATTGCAGCATGAGTTGTGCATGTATACTGTTTGAGTCGGTTGAGGATGTTGTTAACAATGTGTAAAGTCCCATAGAGCACTCAGTCCAGATTAGGCCATGGCAAACTGTCATAGGTGAACATTGTAAAACTCACTGAGCCCTTCAAAGTGCCACACAACCTTCACATATAGGATGGCCACAGGATGTACTGTTATGTATGGAAGTGAAGGAAATGTGATGTTTGTTTAGGTTCTGTATGCTCAGCCTATAGTGAGCAAGGCCTGTTAAAGCCTTAGCACTTTATGAGACATAGACCAGGCTGGAGCACAATGTCTGTGGCTATGCAACTGAGGCACCGGACCCAGTTTCTGTAGACCTGCAGATCCTCGGGTGTGGCCAAAATGAGTCTTCAGAAGCAAGATTTGGCCGGAATGCTTTTGCATCGACTTCGTTGGGAATGGGGACTGAGTTAACCTCCTGACCTGGTACTTATTTCCATTGACCGTCATTATCAATGTGTTTCTTTGACTTATGACAGGCCCCTTAATCCCACAGGTCTGTTGTCACCTTTCTATAAGTCATGTTTGTATAGTACAGGCCTATTGCACAAGTGACAAACCCACAGTGCAGGTAGTTGTTAATTCAGGGTAGATCATGACATGTGAATCACTAGCTTTGTTACATCCAACCAATCAGATCAAACATACCTTGGTATGTTAAATGTCATCTCTGTAGGAGTGCTACATATGGTAAAAGGTGTCTCCTGTGATACCAGTACATACCACACAGACCCACTCAGATGTGGAATGAGAATCCATTAGGTATACCATATGTCCACATGCTCACAGAGAAGAAGCTTTCAGTGACACCCATGCCAGCTCTTTCATTGTCACCTAAATCTTAGGGTGTAGTCTGTACCATGGTAGTTGCCTGTATGGAAAGTATGCAGCGAGTCAATGGATGTAAAGGTGTCTGTACAGTCATGCACAGATAGTTTAACCTTCAGACGGTCACAACAGTGTGTTGTGTATCATAGTGGCTTACATCACAGTACATGTTGCTTGGTCCTGGGCTACATGATGTCAGCAGACTTGCGTTAGTCACCATAGGCCATGACCAGGATTGTGGACAGTAAGCAAATGGCTCAAAAGTGTGCAGTTATGTTGCAGTACTTATCAGCATGTGTGCTTTATACATGTAGTGTGTTGACAGTTACAAAATGCTTGTGCTAGGTGTTTCCAAAATGTGTTAAATTACCAGTTCCCCATAAAAAAGTGCAATTGTGGCCTCTTCATTTGTCTGTTGCATCCATACAGTTCAAAGGCTATCAGAAGCAAGGGATTTGGAGAGCCATCACCCAGACGGTGCAGACCCTGGGGGGGTCTATCGCTGGTGGAGTGCCCACTGTTGCAAAAGGTGGGAAGACCTGAGACGCTGGGCCTGGAAAATTGTGGAGGTCCAACTGGGGCTGTCCTCCCAACCTGGGTGGGGTGCACACCAGACCCCCCTGATGTCCCACATACTGGTGGTGGCCTACCCCGATCTTGAAGGGCATCTGAGGGAAGCACAGCAGCTACAAAGGGGTGAGTCCTAGGCAGATTTCTACATGTTACATTGCCAGCTTGATGTGTCAGAGGCAGCCATCTCTCCATGAATATTGGAGATGGCCTATGTGCAAAACTCAAAATGTTATTGTTTGTGTAGGTATGGTAGTTTGTGCACACTGATGTGCCTTACCTATTGTTCTAGTGACCAAGGACACAAAAGAGTACAGTCCACTACCAATATACTCTCTCGGACAGACACATGGATGAGTGCAGTGATCAATGATCTCATGTTGTTTCATGTTGTGGTTGTCATTTGTACCCAACAGCCCACTTGTTTTCAGTGTGTCAAGAGCACTGATGTGTCACTACTCTCTCTCATGTGATGGTCACCATCATACATGTGACATAGCATACATTGTCCTTTGTGTGCAATCAATGAGCAATACTTTCCCTTGGTAAGTAAGGAATGTACAGTTACATGATTTGGGAAACATCACTGTTGGCATCAGTATTAGCATGTGTACCTTGCACTTCTGTAGTATCATTTCCACTACTGTTTCACACATGATCTGCCAGTCATCATGGGGTGATGGTTGATTTCCTTCACATATGTAAGCATGCCAAAATCTCTTGGAAAATAGTTTTATATAATGGGTATCCAGTTCATGTAGAGGGACAGACAGAAGTGTGTCAACATCGTTTGTTGGGTCACAAATACGCTAACCTGTTACTCCGTGTCATTATCATGAACAGTTGCAGAAGCAATGAAGGACGTGACAGGTGGACCTACAGTAATTACTCACAATGTGCAATTCCATGCCATTGATGTTGAGTCATTTGGCTAAGTGCGTTGCACATGTTAATTGGTGAAAGTTTCTACCTGACTGTTGACATGCATCAGGGAGTGACATGACATGCAGAAAGGCTGGGATCATATGTGAGTGTGTATACTCAGTAATCCAATGGAATCTGTGTTTGCATGACAAAAATGTACAGTGATGTGTCTTCTCATTGAGAAACATGTTAAAGGCCCTTTTCATTTAATGGAGATTACTTGAGCCACAGCAACATTCAATGGACTATTGGCTTTCAGTTATGCAGTGTTAGAGGGGTGTTCTCAGCAGTCGAGACAGGTTCTTCCCCTAGGCCTAGCTGATTGATTGTGCTGTGGATATTTGTAGACAAATCTCCCAGACGTTTTGACCAGATTGTCTCCAGTGTACTTTTCTGCGCAAGATGTGTTATTTAGCAAATCAACGTTAATACAACTTAAATGAGACTAATTAGACAATGGATATATTGTGAAGTTACCATTGGTGATTTTTTTACAGTGTGACATGGGTGTTTCCATGTCACCTTCTTCCAGCTACTGTACTTCCTTCTGCAACAGGGCTGGATTATTTGCCCATCATTTCATCACAATGTGGTATTGTGTATATGAACATTTGCTGATTGCAGGACCTTATGTGGAATCTGTGAGATTGAACTAGGTATTGCCATAAGATTTTATGCCAACAGGTTACTGAGGGGTGCTACAAGAGCCAAACCATTCAAGGTGACAAGGTCTACTTGATCCTTGATTAGTGTGATTGGACAACTTCACTCATGCAATTGAAGTTGTCCGTTACTCTGATTTTCCTGCAGGCAATTGTTTACAGTTCATGTAGCATGCATGCATGCATGTGGTATTGCGAATGTTGAAGCCACTTTGGAGGGCCCTGTGGCTGGGGGCTACTGTACATTATGGTAATGTCTTGTAATCAAAGCTGTTGTTCAAGTATGTTCAGGTCCATGAAATGGCCTTATTTGTAAATTTGTCATTTCAACATCATCACAGGGAAACTGAGGAGAATGGGCCAACATCAGTGGGGAAGCAGGTGGCCACGGAAGCTACAGTCACGATACATCAGACACTAAGGGACCCAAGATGAGTTCCACGGACGACACTGGTTCAACATTTTCTTTTTCCAAGTCGACCTCCATTGGACACTCCCTAGTGGTGGTGGAACACTCATGACCTACCCTGTTCCATCCTTTTCTGCCACCCCAGATCCACCTCCACTCTTTCTGTTGCTCCTCACCCAGTTGGCCCGGCCCGCTCCCACAAGAAGATAACTGTCTCCTTTGCGTCAGGCACCTAACTGTCAGGGAGACCGGATCCTCGGGGTTTGCGCCTGTTCCCAATATGTCCACCTCTTGGCAGCTCCAAACTCTACTAGCTATTATAGCACAGAGTTAAAGAATGGCCAAGCGGGGGATGGGGTCTTAGGTTGGGAACAGTGGGGAAGGAGACCTGTGGGAGTAAGAGTTAACAGCACAGTAACAAGATTATGCACATTGACTTTCATGAACTTTGTTCTAAATATTTATATACTGATATCATGAAGGATCAAGAGCATCTCTATAACATTTATGGAAAATAAAGAAGGATTAGGCAAACTTTCATATGAGCGTTTTTAGAATAACTTCTTATGCTCTTAACATTGAATAACACTTTGTAGAATCTGGGTTTCAAGAATACTATGAACATTGAATAAAACTCTGTTGAATCTGGGCTTCAAGAATACTTTGAACATTTAATAAGACTGTGTTGAATCTGGATTTCAAGAATACTATAAACAATGAATAACACTCGGTTGAATCTAGATCGCTCACTCTGTTGCTGATTCATACATCAAGATTCTAATGTCATGAAATGATCGCGCATTCTGTCGATGTGTACTGCAAGAGTTAAATGCCATGAAATGATCACGCACTCTGCAGATCTGTATTGCAAGAGTTAAATGCCAAGAATAAATCGCACACACTGTTGTCGATTCAACCATCAAAGTTTAAATGCCAGGAAATGATCGCACACACTGCCGACCTGAACTGCAAGAGTTAGCTGCCAGGAATGAATCGCGCACACTGTTTTCGATTCGAACATCATGGTTTTAATGCCATGAAATGATCGCGCACATTGCCGACCTGAGAATGAATCGCACACACTGTTGCCGATTCCAACATCAAGGTTTTAATACCATGAAATGATCACACACATTGCCAACCTGAACTGTAAACGTTAAATGCCAGGAATGAATCGCGCACACTGTTGCCGATTCGAACATCAAGGTTTGAATACCATGAAATGATCGCGCACAATGCCGACCTGAACTACAAGAGTTAAATGCCAGGACTGAATCGCGCGCACTGTTGCCGATTCGAACATCAAGGTTTAAATGCCAAGATAATGATCGCGCACGCGATCAACCAAAAGGCCCAAAACTCGAATATTTCTAATAACGGAGTCGGGGGCCTAACCCAACCTCCGCCTTACCGCCCTGTTGGAGGATCACCAAGATAACGAGGGCAGGGCCTGGAAAAGCATAGTTAGGCCTTCGGAACAGGAGCTCAGGAAAATGCTGCTGCTCTGCACCGGGACCTCTGAATAGTGAGCACATGGAGCTGGGCTGGGTCCCTTAAATAGACCCAAGCCCCACCCACGTGCCACACCCAGCCATACTGCAGGAAGGGATTCTAGAAGGATTCAGAATAGGGACCACACCCTGTAATCCTGCAACAAAGCCTTGGAAATGAGCAATACATTGAAAACAGTATTAATGACGTTTCAAGTTAAATCTCTGCAATGCAAAAGGTTAACATACTGCATCAACACACAATGCATGAATTGTTACATTACATAAGGATTGGCTTTTTGCATTACATCGCCCATAGAGCGCGCACTGTCCTGATGTTGACACTCACCCCCTGCTGCCCTGAGTGAGGAGGATGTTGACTTCCTGAAAAGCATCTCTGGGGGTCAGACTGACATTCTGAATGCCATCCAGGTGAAGGGCAGCCAGCTCCAACAGATGGTTGCGTACCTGAAAGCATTCACAGTGCTATGTCTGGCCTACAAAGGTCTTTTCAGGCTATGGCCTCCTCCCACACAGCAGCCTTCCACCCCCCACAGCCCTCCCCCCACCTTCTTCACCATCCAATTTCCCTATCCCCATGCCTGTCCCAAGCACACTTACACATGCGCATGCACACACCTCAACAGCCACAAGCAGCACAGATAAACACAAAAAAGACAAGACACACATGAATGCAAGCAGTCAACAGACACTCGCATTAACACTCACAGTCATACACACCATACAGCCAGCCAACACCCACAGACCTACACACCACCCATGCTATACCCTGACACAACCCCATTGCCCAGACACAGCCGCCACTCACCCCATATCCCCAGACACTACCCAACACTCATAGCCACCAATCACATCATACCCTCAGACACTACCTCAACATCCCCAGACATGGCCACTACTCACACCATACTCCCAGGCACCACCCCAAAACCCACAGCCACCTCTCACACCTTACCCATTACATCCATGCCACAGCCCACTAAGAGGTGCAAACGCCCACACTCGCACATTCAACAGACACCAACAAAACACAAACATACTTCAGACACACACACTCTAGCACCAACAACAGCCACACCTTACACAAGTGCTTCCTCAACCTCCCAACCCCTAATCCCTCATAAACACCTTACCCATTTTCCCGAAGAAAATTTCATATTTGCCTTTGCCCTTACCGCTGTGAAACAGCCCGCTCCCAAAGCAAAAATACCCTGGCCACACCCCAACCCATCTCTTCCACAACCAATTCCTCCCCTGTTACACTGCCCACCCCCCAGGACCAGCCATACCCTTACCAAACACAAAAGAGGTGCACCCCTCCCAGAGTGAACCCACCCATCCGAAACCCAACCCCATCCAAGGGTGATCATTGAGGTGCAAAGACTGGCCATTGGCCTTTTCTCTATTTTTGGAGTGTTGAAAATGAAAATCAGTTGGTTGTTCTGTTACACATTGGTCCTGCCATTACTTTTCTACCTTTTTGATCATGAATAAATTGTGATGGATGATTACAGTTGTTTTTGTTTCTCCCTGATTGATGATCCATTTGATGTGGTTGTAGGTGAGATCTGACTTTGGAACCAGTGCTAGAGTCACATAGGGCAAGAGGAAATGTTTGATGGATGGATGTTTGGGATGTAATCTAATTGGGATGGCATTGCATTGGGTGGTGTTTCATATGTAATTATTTCATCTTGGCTTGGTCAGTGTCAACCTATATTGGGTTACATTTGTCATCTTGATGTAGATTGTGTTTGGGTTCAATTACACAATTTTATGCCATGGCATGTGAGCAATCTGAGAGTGTCACTTCAACTTTTAGGTGTGATATTGATGAGGATTTGCTGTTGTGTGAGACAGTGTTACGGGTACATTACTACGCCTGAAAACTGGGATGTGCAAACACATCAAGTTTTGTAGAGTTTGGCGGTGGAGGGTCAGTGACCTAGCCAAAGGGGGAATCATGGGGCTGTGATTGGGTCATATGTTGTGTGCAATTCCGAACCAGGGCACACAAAATATATTTGTGCCAATGACAACAGCCCACTTACCAGGTCAATGGCAGCCCGTCGATTTGCTGTGGAATTGGAGGAAATGGGTAAGTGTTTGGCTTACTGTTGGTTGCTTCCACAACATCATCGTTTTTTTGTGCCATTGAGCAGCCCAAGCAGAGGCAGGATGTGTAGGATCGGCTCCATGGTGGCACAGGATGTGTGGCGCTGCCTGCAGGTGAGTGTCAGCCTTATATTCCTCTGTTTCTGCCTGCTCAGATGTGGTGGTTGGACACGTCAGCGGAAAGCAACATCATAATTGGGCCATCGGAAATGCTGGTGGTCCACCCTCTGATGGGGACGTTGGTTTATTTTGCCTCCGCCATGGTCTAGTGTTGCTGGCGATGTCGGCTTGTCTGAAGCAGTCTTTCATCTACGCAACTGCATGTATCATAACACGGAGTTCGCACCACCAACACAGCAGTGGTCAGACTGCCACCACCGCCATGGCAGTCCCCAGATCTCCAAACTCATAATCAGGCTCTAAGTCATAGGCATGCTCTGCAGTAGGTAACCTGTTCAGTGTGTTAAAAAAATTCTAAGTAAATATGTCCACCTGCCTCATCACTTTCCTACCTCAATTTGTGCTTAAGTAGACATGGAATGCCTCTGTTCGTCCCACTAAAAATGCATTGGATCCATGCTAGGAGAAAGCAAGTGCCATGCCCTTTTCACCACATGTTGTGGATATGTGGCATGGCTGACAGTTAATCGGGAAACTTTTAACATTTCTCTCTGCCATGTTTTTATTTAAGAGTGCTACAGTAATGCCCCTGTTGCTTCTATGGGTGCCCCACAGAATACAACCGATCTATTGAAGCAGCAGGTCATTTTAGGCTGATCTGCCAAACATCCAAAGAGAACCTGTCCAGGCCAGATTTTTATGATTCCCAAATGAGTTAAATTGCCAGTACGAAGAATCCAAATGTGTACCATTTACATCAGGGTGTCAAATGCAGGCCTAGGAGGGCAAGGGCTATGCTGTATTTATAGGATCTCCACTGGCTATGGAAAGCGTATAGTTAACTTCATTTTATTGTTATTGGTTTTATATATATATATATATATATCTTTTCTCCTGTTAAACCTGAACATTATGTGCTATCCATGTAAAACACAAAAGGTTAAGGGCATTGCCTTTTGGGGCCTACA
The DNA here is from genome assembly GCF_031143425.1 of Pleurodeles waltl. NCBI lineage: Eukaryota > Metazoa > Chordata > Amphibia > Caudata > Salamandridae > Pleurodeles > Pleurodeles waltl. The sequence continues at coordinate 1,399,187,618 of NC_090440.1, read as the reverse complement.
GGCTGCTTCTATTTCCACCAACTCAGGTAATGTATATGACAAGATAATATGGTCCATTGAACTACCTAGTCGTGATATACACTCCAAGTCAAATTGCCTGACTCTAAGAGTTGGGACAAGCCACAATAGGATGTACAAATCATTAAAAAACATGTTCTACTGTAACAGGACTGGCAAAGCCAAATGTCCCTGAAACCCCACACAAGGCAAGGTTCACAGCAACAACAAGAGAACATCCTCAAAAACGGCCTGCTGGTACACCCATGAACTCAGAACAGGGAAATGAGACAGCAAACAGCTGGAGAGGAGATGGCATACCAGCAAGGATGCCTCCGACAGAGCAGCCTTCAAGACCTTCCTCAACCTCTACCAACGCCTGCTGAGGGCAACAAAGAAGACAACCCTTGCTGCATGCATTGAAACCAATTCAACATTGTTAAGGCATTCTCCAACGAGGCTTCCAGCGAAAACAGCACATTCTCACATGAGCTGTGTGACAACCTTGCAAAACTTTTTTCACAACAAGATTGCAACCATATACAGAAACTTCGAACCCCCAACCCACACCTACGGACTTCCTTGACAGATATGCCACCACTGTATCTGACATGAATCGCACACTGACCACCTAGAACATCCTCTCCACCCAGGACATCACCCCACTCTGGAGCTCTCACAGACCCATGTCCGCACCACATCTTCAAGCTTGGAAGCCAAAGGATCGGCCAGGAACTCACCATCCTGCTCAACTCCTCTATCACCACCGCAACATTTCCTGATTTCTTGAAACATGCCAAAGTCAGACCACTACTCAAAAAACCCTCCACCAACCCCAGTGAACCCCATAACTACTGGCCAATCTCCCTGCTCCCATTCCCAGTGAAGGTACTGGAAAAGGTCATCAACAAGCAACTCATGGCATACCTTGAGTAGAACCAATTAGTTGACGCCTCCCTATCCGGCTTTTGGCAGCAATCACAGCACTTAAACTGCCTTGCTTGCAGCCACCAATGACATCTGAACCCTCCTCGACTGAGGAGAAAAAGCAGCTTTGATCCTTCTCGATGTCTCCATTGCTTTCGACACTGCATCTCACCACATGCTGATCGAAAGACTCCACCGTATCTGCATCCAAGAGAACGTGCTCAGATGGATCGCCTCCTTCCTTACTGGAAGAACTCAGAGGATCCACCTTTCACCTCTGAACTCACAGAGATCACCTGCGGTGTTCCCTAATGCTCAATCCTCAGCCCCCGCTCTTCAATGCATATATGATCCCGCTGGCCAACATCATCAGATCCCGCAGTCTCAACATAATTTCTTACACTGACGAGACCCATCTCATCCTCTCATTCACCGATGACCCCTCCACTACCAGAACCAACTTCCACAGATGCATGACGAGCAATGCTCACTGGATGAAGAACAACTGCCTGCAGCTGAACACAGACAAAATGGAAGTACTGATTTGGCAATAGCAGCAACTCACGGAATGACTTTGGGTGGCCATCAGACCCAGGACCCACACCCACTCTCTCCAAACATGCCAGAAACCCTGGAATCATTATTGACAACAAGCTCACAATGAAATCACAGATCAACGCTGTCTCCTCCACCTGCTTCCTCACTTTGCGCATGCTACGTAAGGTCTTCAAGTGGCTACCCATACTCATGAGATACATTGTGACACAGGCTCTCATTACCAGCTGACTGGACTATGGCAACGCCTTCTAGGCTGGAATTTCCACATGCCTCCTACAGAGACTTCAGACCATACAGAACACCACACCCAAGCTCATCGTTGGCCTTGCCCAACAAATCCATATCACACCCGACCTCAGGCAACTCCACTGGCTCCCCATACAGAAGAGATGCCAATTCAAGCTGCTGACTCACGCACACAAGGGTCTACACAACCAAGGACCCATATACATTAATCACTGCCTTAACTTCCACCAACCGTCAAGAAGACTTACGCTCTCTCTCCCTTTCACTTGCCTATACTCCTGTATCTGCCAAAGTAAAAGTGGAGTACTCTCCTTCTCTCACATCGCAGCAAAAACCTGGAACACCATCCCCAGCACCTCTGGACCATCACCTCACTTCCGGAATTCCGAATAGCCCTCAAGACCTGGCTATTCAAATTAGCTTCCAGCACCTGAAAGTGCCTGGATACCAAATCAGGTGATTAGCCGCGCTTTATAAATCCTGATTAATTGATTAGAACTTCACAATGTCAATTGTACAATAAAGTCAACTCCTCAATCTCAAAGCTTTTGCAACCAAATAGACAATTGTTTCATTTCTAAAGGCAAAACATTTGATGAATAGATATCAAAGAAAGGCAGGTGGTTTTTACGGTTCACTGACAAAATATCGAAATCCTAAATATTGTGCTACGAAAATATAATGTCAAAAACATTGAGCACAAAAAATATAGTTTTCATATACTTAAAATGAAAAGTACAAAAATATCAGAAAAAATATCGTTTTGCACTAATACTGAAAAATATATACAAAAATATAATTTTGTAAGATGTATATATAATTAAAAATAGTAAACAAATATATTAACTTGTAACAGTAATATAATGTAAATTAAATATATTTAAATAATATAAAAAATATATAAATATATACTTATTTAAAGACACACATATATATATATATGTATGCATGTTTAATTACACACATATAATGTAAAACTATTATTAAAATATGAATTAATATAATTAAAAACCATACACATAAACTGGGACAAATTTAAAAAAAGTATTCCAATTTAATTACACATAAAAAAGTAAACAATATAAAAATACATTTTACTAAAAATGTATTGTATATTGCAAACATTACAAATTAAAAAATATAATATAAAATACCCTGAAACAGAATAATAATAATAATTTCAAACAATATAACTCCGGAAGGGTGAAATTTACTATTCCCACTCTAGTCGATGCAACATTAGGGAAAGCGTTGGGCTCAGGAGAAGTAAAATGCACTATTCCCACTCCATTCGGTGCAACAGTAGAGAAAGCGTTGGACTCAGGAGGGGTAAAATTAACTAGTCCGGCTCCAATCAGTGCAACAGTACGTTAAGTGTTTGACTCAGTATGGGTAAAAATTAATATTTCCACTCCAGTCTGTGCAACAGTAGGGAAAGCGTTAGACTCAGGAGGGGTAAAATATACTATTCCCACTCCAGTTGGTGCAACAGTAGGGAATGTGTTGGAAACAAGAGGGGCAAAATTTAAACTCCTACTTGAGGAGTGGTAAAATTGCCAGCGGTCTGACCGCTATCAGCAAGTCTAGTGACTGCCAGACTCGTAATGGGAGTGTGAATCTTGAAGTACCAATTAGTCATGATCTCACTATCAACAGGAAGTGTGGAATCAAAATACTATAAGGATCATATACTCCTGACCATGAACTTAAAAATAGGGTCCCAGAGCAACATAAAATATTATCGAAGAAGATGAAATTCAAGATTAATCTGAAAAGAAGGATGAAGTCCTGCTGTTGTCACACACATCTGCAAATATTTGAAATTAAAATCAGGCAGCCTTTAGCACTTACATAAACTGAGCCATACTACGCTGTAATTATAAATAATCAAGCATCAATAAAAAATGCCTTCTTATACTTCTTGGCATTGCATGCATGTGAGCCGTGAACAGAATGTGCATGACTTATATAATATGGTTATTCCCTTCCCCTACTAACTGAATCAATGTTGTCTGTCTCATCCTGTCCTACAGAGCTGACCTTCCAAATTGAGTCCTTCTGAGCTCTTCCCACCAGCCTCACTGACTCAGCCCCTCCCAAGAACTTTGCGACGCCCTAGCAACCGCCTTCCACCAAAATTCACAGACATCCATGACAGCTTCAACTCCCCTCACACTCCAGACGCTTCTACCCCACCCACCACCAACTCCACTCGCTCCAACCGACTGACCTCCTGGACCAACATCATCGACGACGAAACCTGCAAGACCATGAACTCCATCCACTCCGGATCACCATCAGACCTCTGCCCACACCACATCTTCAACAAAGCAGACACGGCCATCGCACACCTACGGAAAGCCATCAACATCTCCTTCGAAACTGCAAGATTCCCGGACAGCTGGAAACACGGCGAAATCAATACCCTTCTCAAGAAACCAAAGGCGGACCCCAAGGACCTGAAAAACTTCTGGCCCATCTCTCTGCTCCCGTTCCCGGCGAAGGTCATCGAGAAAATCATCAACACTCAGCTCACTCGATACCTCGAAGACAACAACATCCTCGACCCCTCCCAGTCCGGCTGCAGACGCAACCACAGCACCGAAACCGCCCTCCTTGCCGCCACAGACGACATCAGAAGCCACCTCGACAATGGAGAAACATCAGCCCTCATCCTCCTAGACCTATAAGCCGCCTTTGACACCGTATGTCACCACACCCTAAAATCCCACCTCCATGCAGCAGGAATCCAGGACCAGGCCCTCGAGTGGACCGCATCCTTCCTCACCGGCCGAACCCAAACAGTCCGCCTCCCCCTGTACCAATCTAAAGCCTTTAACATCATCTGCGGCTTACCCCAGGGCTCATCCCTCAGCCCGATGCTGTTCAACATCTACATGGCCCCCCTCGCACAAGTGGCCCCGCAGCACAACCTCAACATCATCTCCTATGCCGACGACACCCAACTCATCCTCTCCCTCACCAAGGACCCGCACACTGCCAAAACCAAGCTCCACGAAGGACTAAAAGCCATCGCCGACTAGATGAGAGACAGCCGGGTAAAACTGAACTTGGACAAAACAGAGGTCCTCATCCTTGGGCACACCCCCTCCGTCTGGGACAACTCATGGTGGCCGTCCATGCTGGTTCCCCCACCAACGCCCACCGACAGCGCACGAAACCTCGGCTTCACCCTCGACTCTTCACTCTCCATGTCAAAGCAGGTCAGCGCTATCTCCTCCTCCTGCTACAATACCCTCCGCATGCATCGCAGAATTTACAAATGGATCCCAACAGAAACAAGAAAAACAGTAACCCAGGCCCTCGTCAGCAACAGACTCGACTACGGCAATGCCCTCTACACCGGTATCTCATCCAAAATCCTCCAACGCATCCAAAACGCCTCCGCCTGACTCATTCTCAACATCCCTCGCCACTGCCACATCACCCCCCACCTAAGAGACCTTCACTGGCTCCCCGTCAACAAGAGGATCACCTTCAAGCTCCTCACCCACACACATAAGGCACTCCACAACACCGGACCATCATACCTGAACAACAGACTCAGCTTCTACACCCCCACCCGACACCTCCGCTCCACTAACCTAGCCCTCGCCTCCGTCCCCCGCATCCGACGCAAATCTTCCGACAGTAGATCATTCTCGTACCTCGCCGCCAAGACCTGGAACACCCTCCCGCCGGATCTACAACAGACCCAGGACCTTCTTTCATTCAGAAAACTACTCAAGCTTGGCTCTTCGAGAAGTAGCAGGACCTCCCCCCCAGCGCCTTGAAACCCTCACGGGTATATAGTGCGCTTTACAAATTAACTGATTGATTGATTGACTCAGTCTGTACAAGCATAAACCAAAATATGTTTGATAAGTGTTCCAATACAAACATAAAATAGTAAAAAACATGTTCTTTAGTGCATGTTCTCCATTCCCTTTAACCACAGAGCTCAAATAGGAATGCAAAACGATACAAGATTTACAAATATGCATAAATAACAACAATTAATAAGTAACTTTCCTCTGTATCAGTGATTCCTAACCTGTGGTCCAGGGACCACAGGTGGGGCCTATGAGGCCCACTCAGGGGTCTGCGACAACTTGGAAAATTAAATAATATTAACAGATTACTGAAGTGTAAATAAACAGGCTGAAAGGTTTAAAACATTTGGTATATGTCAAGGAATGTGAAATTGAAGGCTAAAAATTAATTTAGTATCCTGAGATTGATTTGTGGGAGCAATGCAAGTGCATCAAACAGAATATAGTATGGGTGATGAGTGGCAGCCAATGAATTTAGAAAAGATCAAGGGGGTCATTTTGACCTCAGCGGTCTTTTTTGAAGACTGCCGAGGGACCGCCGTGCGGAAGACCGCCATTGGTGGCGGTTTGCCGCTCGGCCTATTATGACCGTTGAGCCGCCTACAGCCGTATGACCGTATGAACTATTAGAGCCGCCAACAGCCATACTGGCGGGAGGCGGGGAAGTGGAGGTTGCTCCACCTCCACGCCAACAGAACACCGCCCAGCGAATCACGTCCTGTGATTCGCCGTGGCGGTGTTCTGTTGGCGGTGTGGTGTCGGCGGAGCTGCCCCCATGGCTCCTGTCCCCTCCCAGAGGATCGTCGGACCAGGTAAGTCGATCGTCCGTGAGGGGAGGGAGTGGGGGGGTGTTGGGTGTTGTGTGGGTGCATGGGGGTGTGCGTGTGTGTATGTAGAGGGGGTGTGTGAGTGCGTGTATGCCTGTGGGGGTGTCTGTATGGATGTGTGCGTGTATGACTGTGTGTGTGGATGTAGGCATGTATGTCGGCGTGTGTGCGTGTAACTATGTAGGTGGTGCCTGCGTGCGTGTTGTGTGGGTATGGGTGAAGTGATGTTGGGGGTCAGGGTGGGGAGGGGGGCCCTGCCACCTTTGGGGGGTGGCAGGGGTGGTGGGGGGCTAGGGGAGGGAGTTGGGGTGGGGGTTGGGGGGTGGGGGAGACCACTATCCGTGCCAGGGAATGAATTCCCTGGCACTGATAGTGCTTACCGCCATGGATTTCATGGCGGTTCAAACCGCTGGAAATCCAAGGCGGTAAGCCGGATCCAAATACCGCCAGCGATATGGTGATGGCCGCCAGGCTGGAGACCCAGGTCTCCAGCCCGGCGGTCGTCTCCGCCCTGGTGGGCGGAATGGAGAACCGGAGGATGACCATGGCAGTAACCGCCATGGTCATAATTCCACAGAGTAAGACCGCCAGCCTGTTGGCGGTCTTACCGCCGGTTTTCTGCCTTCCGCCAGGGTTGTAATGACCCTCCCAAGTCTTCCCATTAAAATTATTAATTTCATTTCATTGTGAATTAAATAAAATATATAATTATTTGTGTATTTTTTGAAAAATGCTTGTTTCTGCATTTTGTGCATTTATTACATTCTAGCTCATTGAAAAAACTTAGGCTGTAGTCTTCTATCTACAGTAATGGTTCATTGTGTGTCTCAGATACCAAAAGAAAATGTTTCTACCTGTGCAGTAGATGCCTGCACAGGTGCTTTTGCACAGCAGCCTTTTCTTGATTGCTGAGCTGCATGAGAGGAATATAACACCTGACCATAAATCAGGAATTTAGTGAAACGTATTCCACCATGTGTACCTTATTCATTTATGTACATGCAGTAGGCAAGACTACATGCTGTCATGACCCATCAACTGCGAAAGACATGGCATAAGAGTGGTTGTCAGAGCCCTAGGTAAAGTCATGATGCAGATGGAGCAAAGGACCAATCTATAGGGTTGTGTCAGACTCCTCACACTGCCTTCTCAAAAGGAGAGAGGTTATCTAGTAATCGGTTAGTAGTGGGTTGGGAATCCTCCTCCTCATGTTCTTACCCTTAAGGTTCATCCTCCTCTTGCTCGTTCACCACCTTTCTTGATCCACTAGTGCTGCCAATCATCCTCTTCTTTCTTCTTCCTCTTTTTTTTTTTTTTAACAAGGTCTTTTTATTTTTAACATGTAACAAACACAGGGTTAGTGCTTCATTGTACGTCTGCGCTGTGAATTCTTAATGTCGAGCTGTTACTAATTCCACATGTGTGCTTTTTAGGTCACAGCTTACAAAACAGTGCAGCTGTCTGCTTTGCTAATGACATCTTGGGGACTTTTAGAAAGTTGACCTGGGAATGCACTCTACTTGTTGATTATCATTGGCCTTGTGGTTTGTAACTCACACTTTCTGGCTTTGCTTTGACTCGATTTATTTGCTTTAGGCTCTCGAGGTTCAGTGTGTCCCTCCCGTTGTCTAAACCATGTTTTCTGTATCCTTCCACATACTTGCTTTCTTCTTACAAGCCTTTAAATCTTGTTCTTATCTTGTCACATTTGCTGTGCCTTCAAAGGCTGAGGTCAAATGTCATGTGCTGTCTTCCTAATAGGGCCTATTTACCTTTCTTTCTCTGACTAATTTCACAGTGAGAGGATTTATGTGACAATCTTGCTGGATACCAGGAGTAGGAAAGAGTTTTTTTCTAGCACACAACAATGTTTAAATGACATGTGTAAGTATTTCAGAATATATCAGAATTATGAACTCACAAATGAAGCACATGTTTTGTTATTTCTGAAGTGTGTTGGAAACAAATACTGCAATATGATCAAAACAAATCATTAAACTAGGTAATGCAATTATTCACACATTTTCATTGGTGCACTGTTGTTTTTATTAGTAAAACTATATGTCTGTGCAAATGTAATGTCATTAAACTTGAAAATGTCTTGTCTGTAATGCAGTGTGCTACCACACCATGAATACTCCACTTTTTGCCACTCCACTCTACAGTACTCCACGCCACTGCACTCTGCACTACCTCACTCTACACCACTGCACTCTACGCCTCTCTACTCTAGCATGTACCACTTTACTCTATGCCAATGCACTCTTAAACGCTCTACTCTACACCACTGCAGTCTTCGCCACTGCACTCTAGTTTAAGCCACACCAGTCTTCTCTGCTCAACTCCAGTATACACCCCTGTACGCTATGCCACTCTGCAACACTGCACTCTACGCCACTGCACTGTATGCCAATACACTCTACGCCAATGCTCTTTACTCTGCAACACGCAACTCTATGCCCCTGCACTCCACGCAATCCACTGTTCACCACTCTAATCTACTCTGCACCACTGCACCCTATATCTATGCCACTGCACGCTACAACATTTTGCTTTACACCATTACACTCTATGCTACACTCTACGGAACTGCACTTTACACTGCACCATGTTACTTTGCTCTTAAACAATCTATTCACTCCTCTGAACTCTACAACACTGTAATCTACTCTGAATCACTGTACTCTGTCACTGCTTTTTATGCCTCTCTACTTCACTCTACACCACTGCACTCTACTCTGCAACCCTGCACTCTCTGCCACTGAACTCTATGCCACTGCACTCTATGGCACTATACTGTACTCAGCACTACTCTATGCTACTCTATTCTGCACCATTTTATGTCCTTGTACTCTGAGCCTCTCAACTCTACTCTGCACTTATGCCACTGCACTCTGTCACTCAACTCAACTCTGTGCCACTGCCTTCTGCATCACTCAACTCTGTGCCACTCCACTCTCCACCACTCTACACCAGTCTACTTTATGCCACTCTACTCTACACCACTGCACTCTAGTCCTCGTCACTGCACTCTTCTCTGTGCCACTCTGCTCTGCACCACTCTACACCAGTGCACTCTGTGCCATTGCTCTGTGTGCCAGTGCACTCTGCACCATCTACATGGTACTATTGTTTAAGAGGTTAGGCTTGATTGTTCTTGTCTAATCTCTTCAGTCAGTTAAAATCATTTTACTGATGAAAGCATGGAGGATGTTTGTCTTCGTTCTAGCTGGCTTTCTAGATTTCCACTATGTTTGTTCATATATCAGCTCCAGTGCATCATTTGCACTCAGCAGTCATCTATGTTACTCTCATTCGTTATTTTCCCAATTCCAGTCTGTCATCTGTAAGGTTATTTTTTAGGCCTGGGCAAATTTCCGTTACCCTTGTGTAATGTCACATAATTTTGCACTGTTTATGCCATGGTGTGTAATTATTCAGTATTGGTAACAGGAGGACATGAAATACTATGGATGACCAAAATACAAGCAACTTTTGTTTGCAGTACTTATGTTTATATGCACTATTTTTTGTGTGATATGCACCCTCGCATCCAAAATGGACAGGCCAATGCAATTTCTTGCTAAATTAAATCTCCAAATGCCAGTATTGCATTTTGTGTAATTTTCCTGAAAGTTTGCAAACTACGTAAATGCCAATTGCATGAATTTTGCACAATTTCGACTGAACTGCACTACCACTGAAATGCACAGTACTTAAATGTACTACTTTCTTTGTCTAACTACTTTCACAAAGCTTATCTTGCACTTGTCTTTCAATTCTAGCTCTTGTATCCCATTTTTAGGTTTCACCTGCACAGCTTGAGAAATCTCTTCTAATTAAACAACAAAAATCTTAAAAGGGACTTACAGCCCGCCCTCCACTTACCATTCATAGGCTTCTAGGTCACTCATTTTCTGACTTCTCATTGGTCAGCAGCATCAGGGTCACAACATCTAGGTTCACTTCCTCTTTTCTGGCACTTCCTTAGAGCCTAGACCAACTACAGCTTCTGGCTGACGCCAGTGGCTGCTGGCCAGTATCCTTACACTGGCCACTTGCTTCTCTAGGTATTTATTTTTTATTTTAGGTTTTCACACTATTTTCCTTAGAAGGACGCCTTCAGCTTCTGTGCTGATGAAAAGGGTCTCCCAAGAAGGGGCAGAGGTTCCCAGTGATTCTAACGGACCTCATGGTGAGAGTTCGCGCTGTGCAAGACCATACGCTTTAGCAATCCTCATTGTTTTGAGAGCGGGACAATGATTGTCCATTAACACTGTGATGACCGAGGCAACATCTGCAATTGAAGGCAATATATGCCCTGTTCCCAACCAATTGCTAGCCGAGGTATAGCCAAACAAAAAGGGCACAAACTATATTCTATGTAATTGCTTTTTTATAGCTCATACTATGCAGGACAAGGGGCAGCAAGTGCTATATGAATGCAAAAAGAGGGAGAAAGATTTTTTTCTTTTTTTAAATGTCATTGCATTGAAGGGGGGTTGAGGTTAAACTGTTGCGTAGGCTAAAATGGCTACACAACAGAACTAAGGTGCAGATTACTACTTTCATGCAATGCAGCAAGATAATTTGTTGCTTTGCATGAAAGGAAGAGAACATAAATGTGCCACATTTTCAAAGCAATGGTGTCAGGGTACCTGTGTTACGGGCAGGGTTGTGTTTGTGCAGGAAAGGATACCTTCCTTACAAAAACCATACAACCCTTAAAGAAATGTTTTCTCTTTGTATGTGTACTGCAGACGGCAAAACACATACAAAGAAGAAGTAACAAGAAAAAATAATGATATTTCTCCTTGTTAAACCTAGGTCAGCAAGGCGCACCATTTTGGCCCAACGCAGGTTTACAGACCTTTGTAAATCTGGGATTGTGTCATAATCCATTGATAAATACATGGGAATGCCCATATTCGATCCGTGGAACACGTTACTTTGGATTTACTAAACCACACAGAGCCACGCAAGGTGGCTTTGTTTCGCTTGATAAATACCACTAAAGGACTCACGTTGCCTTGTGACGACTTGTGTCACGCAAGAGCTGTGCAAGTTCTTAGTAAATCTGGTCCTAAGAGTGTACAAAGTGATATTGGCAAAGAGGTGTCTGGGCAGCAGTTACTTTGTTTCGGTGATTGATGGTAGGTGGCACCAACACTTTTCAGTGGGGGCAGGGACTTTTAAAAGATGGTTCCTCAGGCAGTCTCTTAGTAAAATGCTCATGGCTCCCTGTTCTAAACCAGACGAAAGGCCAGCTATGGCCTATTAGGCAGTGTTTACGTCAGAGTGATGGCTTGACAATAATGTAATGTCACACAGTTACTTTAACTGTCATGCGTTTTACTCTAACAGTCCATACAGAGGCAGCAGAGGAGAGCCGTCTGTCATTGCACTACTCTACCTCATAATTGCTATGTAGCTCAGATTGGTAGGGCGGCACATGGGCACCTCACTAGGGACACACATGTGGTGCAATATTCCACTGGGCCTAGTCGCAGGCAGCTGACCTCTCACACTCCACCTCACAAAACGCTGTGTTTGTCTCTTGCCCTGGGTATTTGATGGCTGAACATGTGATAGGCCGACAGAGAGGATCAGCATTTCACTGTGCACGGACAACACATGGCACTGCACCCACCAAAGCTTTCTGTTGCAGCAGCATGGTGTGCCCCAAACCACACTGCCCTTGTGTGGCTTAACTATTGGGGCTCCTTACCATCTCTGCAAGTGGTAGCTGATGTTTGGAAAACAGGGTGAAAGGGATGCCCAAATCCAACACACAGACACATACCAAAGGTTTAATTGAAACGCACCATGGGTGTGCAGCCTCTGGGTCTTCCTGTCTCTCAAGCTGACCCACTGGTGCAGGCAACTGGTGCTACCCTGCCTTCTACTATCCTATGTCAGCTTCAAACCGACAACTGTGTTCTTGTGCGCTAATGCATGTTCTTCTGAGAAACACTCCAAACTTCTTCCCTCTTTTGAATGTCTGGCTGAAGAGGGGGGTTTTTAAAGTTCAAGCTTAGTGCCAGGGACAAGAGTTCACATTTTACATAGGCAAGGGAATCAGAGAGGTTGAGGAGGGATGGTATCTGAGAGAATATACTAAAACAAACCCACTCCACATTACAGCATCAAAGCAATGAAGTAGCCTGAAACCGTCAAACTTAATTTTGAGAATTAAACATTCTCGGGCACTATGTATTTTCCAAAAGCACATGAACAAAACGTTCTGTCTGAAATTTCTCCAAATCATGGTTACCCACTGGCCTGGTTCAGTCCGTCAAGCACTATCCCCATGAGAATGTGATTTGGTCCACCAGATTAAAATTAGGGCCCTTACTTAGAACTTGACAAGGTGAACTCAGCTAAAGCATGATTTATTGAGAGTGTTGCTGCATAATGTAACAACCAAAGGGTCAATAGTGACTGGGATCGAGGACCACATTTTAGTGCTTGTATGATTAAGTAGCAGAACCTAAAACTGAAGTCAGTTGCACATCTAGATATGTGGCTGAATACCAAGAAGACATAACTGAGTTCCTGCACAGTGTAATGAGGCCCTGCACATGCAGAGAGTGGGACTCTGTCATGAACAGATCCTATTTTCTTGTACATCACAGCATATTCACAGATTGAGTTGATCTTTTTTTATGCAGTGTTGTATAGCACAAACGTGACCTGAAGGTAATGGGGTGCTTTACATAAGCACCAGTTACATTACATAAGGTCGCATATGTTTGTGGGCAGAGGGAGATTAAGTGATTTGCTCATGATCACAGGAGGTTGAACTGATACTGAGACTCAAACCTTATTCCGTAGTTCCAAAGTCAGCATCTCTGGTTGTAACGCCACAGCTGAGTCCCTGCATACATAGTGCTAAACCCTTGCATTGATAGACCAGAGTTTATGCACAGATGGAGCTGAGCTCCTACAGATATTATGTTGCGTTTCTTTACAAACAGTTCATTTGTTGTACTGACCAAGAGCAGAGTGCCTATATACACAGAGCTCAGCCCCTGCACAGCATGATTCTTGTTGATGCATAGATTGTGTTGAGCCAGTTCACAGCCAGAGTTCATCTCTTTCGGTATTCATTAATACAATGTAAAATCTGAGCTTCTGTAGGGAATGAGATACCAGTGTCCAGCTTCTAATCTGTGGGACTACCACAGAATTCGCATCGTGGTTAGTCTCTGACATAGCCTGTCTTTGATAGGGGGTCCAGAGGAAAAGGTTGGTGTGAGGATAAGAGAGAGAAGGGATTGAGAAAAGATATTGTGGAAAAAAGAGACAGAGTGATGAGATGGAGAATAGTGACAGAAGAGAGAGAAAGTGTGAGAGACGATGAAGGGAAGAGAGTAGAAAGAAATGAAAGGAGAAAGTGACTAAGATGGGAAAGAGGAGAGAAAGTGTGTGAAATGGTTGATGGCAGAGTGACGTGTGAACAAGCAGCTAGCATTGATACTTAGGCAAACTTTACTGCATATTTTGCCTATTACATTTGCCCTGTTTTTCACAAGGTATCTGACTGTCACTATGTGTGTGGGCGATGCCACTTCTTGTTGTGGATGTTGTAGGTACCAAGAATCGTGTTGGATAACAGCACTTATGTTTTTTTGTTACAAACGAAGCAATGGGCAGGCGTGAAGGTGTTGCACACATAAATTGGGCCTCATTTACAAGAAGCTGGTGCATGCAGCTCCGATGTGTCAGTTTTCTTGTGCTGCCCTGTGCCCCCCCCCCCAACGACACCATGGTAGCGCAGTATTTACTGTACAGAGCTCCATGACACACATTTTCCACAGATGCTTTAGAAATTCTGAGGCATCTTTGGTGCTAAAGTCATGCATTGCTGGACTAGAGTAAAAAAAAATGATGCTACTCCAGCAACGCATGGAAAGCTCCCATTTTAAAACGCCTTATGTCACTTTAATGCCTGTTGTGAGCAGGCATTACATTTTTGACACAGTGAAGGCGCAGAACAACACAATAAAATCTTGTAGATTTCACTGTGCCAGTTCTGCGTGGCTTTTAATGGGGGAATGCCTACCTTGCATACATTATACCTGGCGCAGGTATAACGTGGCGCAAGGCTTTACAAACTGGCGGAATGGTCCCATTGCAACACCTTGTGAATGTAGCACACTGCAGGGGACTGCTTAGCGCCACCGCTGCCTCAAAAAACATGACGCAGCGGTGGCGCTGGGGGCTTGTAAATAAGCACCATAGTCACTTAGCAGCATTGTTTTGGAATTGTAGAAGGTGGTATAATCACTTTTGAAACTCTGTTTCACATTGGACTTGAATTGTTAACATTTTGTATATTTTGGTGAGTTTGGTCTTTTATTGAGATCACATATAAAAAATAAACACTGACAAACCAATTTGTTTGGCTTCTGTAAAGGTAAACTATTTATTAGAAAGATTGCTAATACATTCCACAGGCACATCATGACATTGGCAGCATCCCTAGGAAAAAGAAGAGATACTGTGCATGTGGCAGCAGAAGGTGCTGTCAGAGGAGGTACAAGAAGCACAGCTATTCTGAAAGCTTCCCTGCAGAACAGGCAGAAGACAAGCATCAGCACAAACATATCCCTCTCTCAAAGAACAACAACAGATGGGACAGCAGCAGTGCAAGCTTGGCTTGCTTGTGGAACAGGTGCAACTTAGGTGTCAGCAGTGCAGGCCTTCCTTTCTTACACAGCATGTATGTCCTGGGCAGCAGCAATGTAAGCTTCACTACATATCTGCCCCTAGGGTGCAAGCTTTCTTTCCTCACAGAACAGGTACACCTTGACAGCGCCATTATGCTTCCCTTGTTCACAGTAAGTAGCAACAGTGCAATCTCAACATCCATTTAAAACAGACACAACATGACGGCTGTAGTGGAAACTTTTATCACTGGCAGAACCTGTAAGGTTGGGTATATTGGTGAATGTTTGAGTGCTACTGCCCCTCTCACTGCGGTGGCATTCTGACAATAGTTGTCTAGATACACTCATTTACTTAAGAAGCTGTTAGAAATATCCTGAAACGTCTAAAGGAGTCACATTGAGTCCTGCTCTTAACACACCTCCTACTTTCTCATATCTTGGACACTTGCTCCTGTCACTTATTCTTACTTTCAGTGCCTGCGTGTCTTAATACCGCCATGCCCTGCAACTCATGCTCTTGTCGCTGCTAGTGCTGCTGCTGTCACATACCGCTCCTGCTGCCGTCACTCTGAATACTCTTGTCAATGGATATAACTCATACCAGTGCCCTGCTTCTTCAGGTCGTCATGAACAATGCTGTCATCCACTAGTAATTCAGCTGTCAGTCCTTCGGCTGTCGACTCTCCAGGCTTGATTGCAGCAAGCAAACCCTAAATTGAGTGGATGGATGTGGGAAGAATAAAGCCTGTGAAAGCAGGTCAACTTCAAGGGCACAGTGGGAGGGATTTCCTTCAGCATCCTCAGCGTTCCATCAAGCAGACAAAAGATATAAGCACTCCACTAGAATGCTAGCTATATCTTTGATCTTCCTGTGAGAGATTATTGGGCACCTGGTCAGGTGTTGAAACATGAGTTCATCACTGGCTGGTGGTGCAGGTGCTGCCCATCAGCTTGAGTGAAGAGGATCTCAGTATGAGGGGGCAGCAGATTCATGGGTATTATCACATCTTCCCACATTCAAGCTGTGTGATCAGGTCTCCCTTTGGTTATCCTCAGATCTCTCAATTTAAACCTGCACCAGTGTCTTGTGCTGTGGATGCTCACCATAACAAGATATAATGTAATGTTTACACAGATTCAACTCCTTTATAAATATGACTTACAACATTTTTTACAGTAATTCATTTCTGGTTCAGCATGCACACATTTACATTTTGGCCAGCCCTCTTTCATTCGGACAAAAAGATAATGTGACTGAGTGCAAGTTTTCCCTAGGCATGTGTCTGTATTTTATTAAAATATAGTTAACCTGCAGCTCACTAACAGAAACTGGCTTTAATAGTTGTAATTTCGCAACATTTCACACTTTCACCTCACAGCAAAGCATAGCCATGTCAAGTAAGCCCTAAAGGGCCAAAGATTGAAAATAAGATTAATCAACCCTTTGTATACTATTTTATGATACCACAGTAAAAAAGAGATGTACTCATTATCTGAACCACAATCTCTGTTACACCCTGATGGGCACAGTAGAGATATATCATTATTAATATATAATTTCATGGTTGGGAAATATGTAAATATTTATGTTAAATACAATGTTAAACTTCAACCCATAGTGTATATGCGCATAGACAAACCTGAACCTTAAATGACAGACAATGTAATCAAAGTTTGACTCCTGTATAATACCTACATTCCACAATAATTTGCATTCAGTCTACTCACTAGACAGCATGGGACCTCAGCATACTGCCTATGGAAAAATATTGAAAGAATATAGGCATTCAGAAGGTTTTGTGAATATGAACGCATGTAGGGTTTTCAACTCAACCTTTTTTGAATGTTTTATTACACCAACTGAGGAACCTTTTTTTGAATGTTTTATTACACCAACTGAGGAAGAAAATGTGGTGTATTGGCTATTTCAACTTGGGAACCTGGCTTCCACTCCAGCTTAGATCTTGGCTGAAAATTGTGCAGGTCTGAGCAAATCATTTAATGTGTGATGATGGTGTAATTGTAGGTTATTCAAAGATTTAGGCCCCTGCTTGATGTATACTGTCTTGTTTCGTCTCCATCACTATCCATAATGTGCGACACTGTTGCTCTCCAGCTACGTTTGTGCTATAACAATACAAACAGAGACATGGTTTTACATTGTGAAGTTATTCTGCTTATTCCACTCTGTGATTGTCCATTCCTTTTGGACTCTTTGTGAACAGCCCTCATTTTGTGACATTCACATAGAAGCCCTTTATGGTTTTCTTTATCCTAGTACATGCGCCACAACTTTAATAGGGTTCATATAAGTCACCTTCTCAATGTCTGAGGGAGCACTTTGTTGTGTTTATCAGAGAACCCCCTGATGGACATCTTTTTGTTCCCTGAAGCATTTGTTTATTATGTGCCTTATGGTGCTTTCAGCAAGAAAAGACACCTTTAATAGAAGGCTTCCTTTTCTGTGTGTCAGACATGCACATAGACACAAGGGGCCAGATGTAGCAAAAAAGCAATTTGCGACTTGCAAATTGCGAGTCCCTGCGACTCGCAATTTGCAAGTCGCAAATTGCTATGCAGTACGGTGTCTCAGACACCGACTGCAACTCGCAATGGGGTCGCAATGACCCACCTCATGAATATTCATGAGGTGGGTCGCAAATTGCGGCCCCATTGCGAGTATAGGCACTCGCTAACATGGAGGCCTGCTGACGTCAGCAGACCTCCATGTTAGCGACCTGCTTTTAAATAAAGCAGTTTTTTTTTTTTAAATGTAGCCCGTTTTCCCTAAGGGAAAACGAGCTGCATTTCAAAAAAATCCGAAACCTTTTGTTTCGGTTTTTTCAGGGCAGGGAGTGGTCCCTTGGACCACTCCCTGCCCTGAAAAAATGTTTTGGGGTCCAGTCTCAAACTGGAAGGGGTCCCATGGGGACCCCTTCCAATTTGCGAGTGGGTTACCATCCACTTGAAGTGGATGGTAACTGCGACTCCATTTGCGACCGCGTACGCGGTCGCAAATGGAGTTGCATACCACTGCGACTCGCAAATAGGAAGGGAACACCCCTTCCTATTTGCGATTCGGAAATGCATTTTGCGAGTCGGTAACGACTCGCAAAATGCATTTCTGCATAGGAAACACGCATTTGCGAGTCGCAAACGGCAGATTTTGCCGTTTGCGACTCGCGAAGTGTTTCCTACATCTGGCCCAAGATTCTTTGGTACGGAACACCTTGCAGACATCTGATACTCGCAGATCTGGTGGATACTCTAGAAGCTTCAGCAGTGCTTTGTGTCTGAGTGGAAATTATTGACAAAGCCAATAGATGGCTTTAATGTGTTGATGAGTGAAAATATGGGCATGCATGAATGCTGTTAACATGTGTTAGTACACTGAAGCCATACATTTTGGCAATGTGTGCTTTTATACTGGCTCTGCGGATGTCTCTTCCTGCATTATGTGAAATGGTAGCCCCACCACTGCCGCTTGACGTACTAGCCCCCACCAAAGTTTGGGTCTAGTTGTGCTCCTGCCCCCCACTATGATGGTGTTGCGTTTGAGATAGGAAGGGGGAAAGGCTGAATTGGCCATACGTACCTTGAGTAGTGACCTTATTGTCGCTCACAGCATGTGTCAGCACTGGGTGATTTAAGTCATTTGAATTATTGTGTCATTCAAATAGTATATACTACATGCTGAGGGTCCCTTAGACACTAAACAAAAGTTGCTCACAGCAGCTAAAGGCGGTATCTTTTCACTTTCCAGATTGTTCTGGGCTGGACACCTTCTGGCAGTGGTGATATGACCTAGAGGGGTGCTCTGTTTTCCGACTCCTTATTCCGAGGCGGCTGGAGCTCAGTTTCCACTTGTGCCTGAGGCTGGTTTTTAAATTTTGCTCACTGGGAAGTTTTGTGAAGGTTACATGTAGCAAACTCTGTCTGTTGAAGAGTCCCGTAGGGGTGTTCCTATCTGTTAAGTCAAGAATATTGTTTTCCCTCTTCTTGCATATTATCTGCTGCAAAATCAACCTTTCTTTAATGTAATCTTGTCTTGTCGGCACACATTTATTTCCACCGTGTTTTGGTTGTTACTTTTCAGCATGCACTCTTAGAAGAGTGCATGCCTCCACAGTCCCTCTCTTTCTCCACCGCCCCATCCACTCTCCCTTTCCTTCTCCCTTAGTATTCTCATCCCTTCTTTTCCTTTCTCTACTCTTCCCTTTCATTTTTATGCACCTTCTTTTCTCTTTCTGTGTATTCCTTATTTTCTGGTTGCCTTTGGTACCCCTGCTGATACCCCGCTCACCCCGCCTCCATCGGCTTTTAGTTCTATTTGATTTTCTTGAGTATGACCTCTCTGTGTCTTCTCTGCCCCCTCCCGCCCTCCATCATCATGCTGCCTCCTCCGGAGCACCACCATCCAGACGTGCAACGCCCATTGGGCCAAAGGGGCTTTAGCACCCCTCCCCCCCCTCCCCCCAAACCCCCTTCACCTTTATGTGTCTTAGCCCAGGCTGCAGCTTTATGGATAACTGTAACCAGGAAAGCCTTCTTCAAGAATGCTTGGAAAGTGACTGAGAGAACTACCGTTTTATTTTCTCCAAGCGAGACACGTTCAGTTCTGGCTGTTGCAAAGTGTTTTCCAAGGAGGGAGAGGGGGTCTTTGGAGACTAACAGCGTAAACCACAAACACCTTGGTGAGAGCTCTCCTTGTGCAGGGCAATATCACTGTAGTGAGAGATAATCTTCATTTGAAAGATGATCTGTGCCCTGTTGCCAACTTGATTTAAGATTTGAGCACTTCGAAGCAAAGCAGCTGAAAAAATAACAAAGTGTCTTGAATTATAATTGCATTCATATAGTGCACTGGTACTCAAAGTATGACCCTCCAGACCTTTACATGCAGACCTCTGGTCAACAGCAGTTCTGGGCTGCAGTTTACTTGTGGCAGCACTAAGAATAAAAAGATGTAAATAAACATGCATGCATTTATTTAAATGTTAGTTTACCTTAAAGAAAGGGAATAACTAGTAAGTCCTGCATTGCCAAACTTTAGGAACATCTTCATTTTTAAAGAGATCTTTCAGCCATAGTGTAAAAATATGATGGTCTCTTCAGAATTCAAAAAGTATATTTAAATAACATGAAGAACGTTTGCACTTCAGATTATTTCAGTACATTAAGAAGTATTATTTTAAAAGTTATAGTTTTCAAACATGAATTTAGAATCATTACTTCTTCCTCCCACCCTGGCAATAATGCTTGTGGTGAACTAAAGAGGCAAGCCAGTTTCTATGGGTGACCTGTGTTCCTATTATAAATTAACAAAGTTATTCTTTATTGAATCAAACAAAGGAGAACGTTTTCTACAGTGGACATCCTTAAGTAATTTATTTCAAGATACTCTTATTTGTTACAATGAAGAAAAATGAGGCAAAGTGATCACACAATTTGGTAGCAGCCAGGAACAATCCCATGTTTTTTGGTTTCACACTGCAGTTCAGCCACTAGAAGTATATGCTTCACTTTCTCTACATCCACTGTTAAAAATGGGGTCTCTAGATGGCAGTGGTTTGCACTGTGTTCAAGTAGGGACCCTCACTCTAGTCAGGGTAAGGGAGTCGCACAGCTAAGATAACCCCTGCTGACCCCCTTGGTATCTTAGCACAAGCAGTGAGGCTTATCTCAGAGGCAATGTGTAAAGTGTATGTACACACACAGTAACACAGTGAAAGCACCACAAAAGTACTCCACGCCAGTTTAGAAAAATAGCCAATGATTATCTGCGTAAGACAAGGCCAAAACAACAACATTCCCAACATACACAAGCAATGATATGAATTTTTAAAGATTAAATCTTAGTATAGGCCTTAGAAACACAATAGCTCTATATGGAGCTTCATGACGTTCCACGGACCCCAAGTACAGTACCTCAGAAAAACAATAAGAAAACAAAGAAGTTGCTCGGAGTCGGGGAGATGAGCCATCGCTGGAGCTGGTGCAACGTTGGGTCCTTACAGCCACCAGGGAGGTGAGGTGTTGGTTCCTTACTACTAGGTAGGAGAGGTGAGGCATTGGTTCCCTAGAGTTGCAGGGGAAGTGATGCAGTGCTGGCAGCAAGGCATTGGTTCCTTATGCAAGACGGGGTCGAAGAATTCAGCAGGTCAAGATGCAAGGCGTCGACTTCCCGGTCTCGCAATCACACAATGGGTCCACAGGTACTGTGACAGAATCAGTCAGGTGCCATGGACGTCGGTGGCATGACACTTTGGGTTCACCCTGTGGTGTGACTTTGAGGCCCTGTGGCAGCGGCTGGCCTGCAGCATCGGTCACGGTCATTGAGCTCAACAGGGACCATGGCTCTGGTGCAGCCAGTGGCGTGAAGTCAGACAGCAGCACCGGTTCCAAAGTCGCTCTGGAGTCAATGTTCGTGTTTCTTCTTGGTTGCACAAGGATTCCAATACTAGGGCCCAGGAACTGGATTTGGCACCACTTGGCAAGTCATGACTCTCAGCAAGAGATCCTAGGTGCTGGCCGATGAAGTTTTTGATGTTGCTGAGAATTCCTAACAGGAGGCAAGCTCAATCTAAGCCCTTGGAGAACCTTTGGAAGCAGGTTGTAGAAAGCAAAGTCCATTACTTTCACTCCCAGGACAGAAGCAGCAAGCAGCAGGCCAACACAGCAGATCAACAGACAGAGTGGCAGTTCCTCCTACAGCATCCAGCTTTTCCTTCTGGCAGAATGTCCTCAGTCCAGAAGGACTCTATCTATGCGGTGTCAGAGGTCCAGTACTTATAACCATTTCTGTCTTCGAAGTATGCAAACTTCAAAGAGAAGTCTTTGTAGTGCACAAGACCCTTCCCTTCCCTGGCCCCATACACACACTAGGAGGTTGGAGACTGCTTTATGTGAGGACAAGCACACCACTATTCAGATGTGAGTGTCAGCTTCTCCCACCACTCTAGATCAGGAAGACGCATCAGTATAAGCAGGGCACACCTCAGCTTCCTTTGTGTGACTGTATAGAATGAATACACAAATAGCCAAACTCTCATCCTGACCCAGATGTGTAATCAGCAGACAAGCAGACGCACAGAATGGTTAAGCAAGAAAATGCCCACTTTCTAAAAGTGGCATTTTCAAACCCACAGTTTAAAAACCTACTTTACCCAAAGATGTATTTTTAGGTCCACTGAGAAGCATTTTTAATCACTGGTTCACATTACCTTTCCATTTTATGTACCAACATGATTCAGCTCACATAGGAGTAACCCCTGTTATAAGGTGCATACTGTCTCCTCTTCTGTTGGGTTAGAAGAGTTGTAGCACCTCCCCTGCCATCTGTGCCAGATGTAACAGGAGGAACCCAATGATGAAGCATGCCACCTAAGGGGGAGTAAGGGTTTTGGTCCTTGAAGTATTTTACTCCAAGATACTGTTACTTGGAAATACCATTTTGGTGTTTTTTGTTCTAGATAGATCCTTTAAGGCTCTTTTTTGTGTGTTATGTATAATTTGGGAGCAACATTGGTTGGGTCTTTAAATGCTCCATCTTGGCCCTCACTTGCCCTCACTGGCTATCCACATGTGTCTCATAGTAATCCTGCAGATGTGTATTGTGCTGCAGATGCTCACCAAAACAAGAACAAACATACTTTTGTACAACTTCAGCTCCTTTACAAACATAGGCCCTCATTCTGACCCTGGCGGTCGGCGGAGAGACGGCGGTCGGACCGCGAACAGACCGGCGGTATTAAAAATGGCATTCTGACCGCGGCGGTCCCCGCCGCGACCGACCGCTACTTCTCCACTCCGACCGCCGCGGCGGTCATGACCGCGGGGCTGGAGTTTGCGCACTCCGGCCCCGCGGTCGTCCCAAGACCGCCAAGGGTATTATGACCCTGCCTACCGCCGCGGTTTCTTGCGGGCGGGAACCGCCGTGCGAACCATGGCGGTAAGCACTATCGGGGCCAGGGAATTCCTTCCCTGGCACTGATAGGGGTCTCCCCCACCCCCCACTACCCACCCGAGTCCTCCCCCCACACCCTCCACCCCCCTGCCACCCCCCAGAGGTGGTACGAACCCCCTCCCCACCCCCACCCCGACATGCACATACATGTACCCCGACATGCACACACCCCCAACATGCACATATACACACCCCCTACACACACATACACAACGGGGACACATACCCGCACACATACATGCCGACATGCGCACCTGCCGAACAGCACACATTACCCATAGACACAGCAGCACCCCTCTACACACTCACACGCACACCCCCATGCACGCCCACATCACACAACACCCCCCCACCCCCTCCCCTCACGGACGATCAACTTACCTTGTGCGTTGGTCCTCCGGGAGGCGACGGGAGCCATAGGGACGTGACCGCCAACAGAAGACCGCCAACAGAAGACCGCCACACAGAAATGTGGGTCGTAATTCTGTGGGCGGTGTTCTGCTGGCGTGGCGGTGGAGGTTGACCAGTCTCCACTTTCCCGCCGACCGCCAGTGTGGCTGCTGGCGGTTTTCCGGCGGAACGCTCCCAGCGGTCAGAATGCGCACAGCGGCACACCGCCGCGGTCGGCGGTCTTCACCGCGGCGGTAACTCAGCGGTCTTGCGAAAAGACCGCCAAGGTCAGAATGAGGGCCATAGTTGTAAACACTACTTCCAATGATGCAGCATGTGCACATTCAAATCTCAGAATCTTCGTCCATCCCTCTTTCATTCAGAGAGAAAGAAACTGTGACTGACAGCAAGTGCATATTTTGGTGCTTTCACTGCAGAAAAAGCAGTGGTATAGAAACGTAACACAAGGAGCCACGAAACATGGAAAATGTTTAATGGTAGACTGTAAAATAGGGATTTTGTCCTTCTTGATAGTCCCAAAACCACTGTGCTTAGATTTAACATTGTCCTGTCTAGCAGGATTATGCAGCATTGAAGACCAAATTATGCTCAGCGTTATTTAAATTATGCAACAAAAAGTGAAAATTATGTATCACTATCTCTGGTAGTATTACTTTCATCAGTTTGATCTAGAAACAACATTTCTGGGAAAATATACACATTTTGCAAACTAAATGGCAAACTCAGTAAATCCATAATTATGTGGCAAACTCTGTAGTCCACAGAATGGCATACATTTGCTGACCTCACCATAGCCCATTGTTTTTTAAGAAATTATTTTTGTTGGGTAAACAAAACATAAATATTCTCATCATTGCTAATTGTTAGCTGCACTTTTAAGCTATCTACATCCAAATAACCGTGTAATATACAAAATGCATACCCTTTGTAAAACGGTCTTATATTGCCATCTTAAGGTGCTGGTGATATTCACCATCCACTTAGCCTTTGGTCTTGTGGTTTGTGATGATATCATACCCTTTGGTTGATTACATTGGACGATATTGCACAGTTAGCCATTTTGTATCCCCCTCACTCTCTATGACTTTAAACATTGTACTCTGCAAACAGACAATCCTTAACCTCGAGCAAGGGACAGTGTAATCAAGGCGCTGTCCATTTATATGGCTACATACCAGAATACTTTGTATTCAATTTTCTCACTGGATAGCATGAGGAACACGGCCTAAGGTAAAATATCAATAGAATATGAGTGTTCACAGGACACATGAAGGCCGACATATTTAGCATTCTCAACTACATTCTGAGCTTGTAACCTTTTTTGAATACTTTATTGCATTTACTAAGAACGGAGGTGCGGTCCTGTGGCTAAGCTGTCGATCTGGGGAATGTTGGTTTGTACCCAGCATGGCACTTGACTGAAAATTGTGTACTTCTGGGCAAATCACTTCATCTCACTGTGGCTAAAATGTGGTGTGTAAGATACTAATGTAGGTGCATGTGAATAATAGATTTAAGCCTACACCTGATGTATACGATCTTGAATTGTCTTACATTGCCTCCAATAATGTGCAATGTTCTGTTGCTCCACATCTAGGTCTGTGCTGTATAAATAGCAATAGATGAAACTGTGACCAGATAACCCACTTATTATGCTCTGTGAATACACTTTCCTTTTGAATTCCTGGTGAACCCCCATCATTTTCTGACATCCAGATAGAGGCCTACCACGATTTTCTTTATCACAGTACATGCTCAACACCATTAATGGAGCTCATATTAGTCTACTTCTCAATATCTGTGGGAGCACTTTGTTGTGATATGTGGGATAACCCCCACACCCATTGTCTTGTATTCTAAAAAGCCTTTATTATACACGTTAGGGGTTTTCCAGTAAACCCTCTGTGCTTTCTTTACTGTGTGTGTCAGATATGCACAGCAGGCCCAGGACTCACTTGGTACCAACGACCATGCGGACTCCTGATGCTCACAGGTCTGGTAGGCGCTGTCCGAGCTCATACAGTGCTCATTGTCTCTTAAGCATTAAGATACAGGAATGTACACATGCTGTTTGCATGAATTAGAACATTTAGATCAGACTTATTAGGTTTGTCAAAGTGTGGTCAAATACTGGCTTTGAGCATGTCTCAACACCCACCTCTTAAAATGCGCGTCCCCCACTGAAGTTCGGGTCTAGTTGCGCCCCTGCCACCATCCCACATCGTACGCTGCATCTACACTTCCTCATAGTTTGTTGCCCTGTCCACTTGTCTGTTTTATTGCTTGTTAAAAAAAATGATCGGGTTATAAACAGGAGGATACTGGATTCACATGTTTGAAATACACACAAAATGTCAGAGCAGTAATTGCCTGAATTAATAGCACAAGAAGCTGGAGTCTCACCTGACCCCTTGGTGAATGCTGGCTGATTTGCGATGGTAGCCTGGAAACTCTGTGATGAGTGTAATCTACAGTAAACATGGAAATGTTCATATGCAAATAAATTGACTCGCATTAAAGTGGCTAGTAACAGGGGAGAGGTTGTGGTTTAACAGCGAGAGCTGTTGACTTTGGAGTTGGGGAACATGTGTGAGCCACTGCATCGGCTCCTTTTTCTTTCGACTCTCATAAAACAAAAACTGCTGTGGCATTATGGTGACAAGCAGCCTCAACTGCAGCAGGATTGCCTCCAGCACTGGTGCACTTCTACAGCAGGGCAGACCATTTACTTGGCACCGTTTGGGTCGATTTCCTTGGTCCCTTTCTCAGCAGATCTTTTTCAAAGCCCCAGTCGATAGCATTTGGGATTCATCTGTCCTTTGCTAAATATTTCACTGGGAGCTGGGCATTCCTATAGTTGCCGTGCAACATGCAATGCAAACAAGCATTTGCAATGCAACGGGTCTCGCGTTTGCTCATGTTAGAGCTGATAGCGTTGTAAATTCCTAACCCGACTTTTCACCTATCGGCAAAAGTGCATTTATGTACGTAACCCGAAAAAGTGCAATTAACTATGTAAAGCACTCGACTTCTGCCAAGCGAAATCGCGCTAGTAAATTAGAGAAAAAGTAGTCCACGAGCCGGACAGAAAACAGCGAGCCTCGCATGTTTTCTGTACTTGGTCGATGCGCTCGAGGAGGGCTAGCCATCGGAAAAGGCATGACGTATGCATGCCTTCGACTAATGAAAACAAGCAGATTTTATTAGGCAGGCCCACGAACCAATGAAAAACACCTACATGACGTCCACAGGGCTCCGAGCCCTTTTCTAAACACTAAAGCGCCTCTCTGCGATACGCATGCGCAAGCGCATGCAACGCAGGCTTGACCCTAAAAAAGACTGTGGAGCAAATTTAAGAAAAGTGGCGCTGCACACAGTGCAGCGCCACTTTTCTTGCACCCTTTAGCACCCCCTAATGCCACCATGTGTGCGCCGTATTTAAAATACAGTGCACCATGGCAGTAGTTAGGGGACTAGCATCTGAATTTTTGATGCTAGTCCGGCGCTTTGCAGGATTAGCGTCAAAATTTCTGCCGCTAATCCTCCAAGCACCCAGAGGCCCATTGTAAGCAATGGAAGCTTCCTTTTAACTCCTGCTCTGAGCAGGCATTAAAAGTGCCAAAAAAATAGCACAAGGAAAACTAAGATTTCCTTGCACATTTTCTTGGCCCTCCTAGCGGTGGAACACCCTCTTTGCATACATTATGCCTTGCGCAGGTATAATGTAACGCAAAGGGTTAGAAAGTGGCGCAATGCATGCATTGCACCACTTTGTAAATATGGTGCAGCGTTTTTGGCCTTCCAACACCATATTGTTGTAAAAGACACTAATGTGGCAGTAGAATGGCGCTAGGAGCTCCTAAATATGCCCATGTGTTTTGACATTTCTCTTCTCAAGGCTTGCAGAGAAAAAATACTGTCTTTTTGACATGTCTCTTCTTAGGGCGACCATAAATCTTTCCAACCCTCATTCCTCACGTTAAAATGTAACCTGTTAAACAAAACCTCCATCTGAGGCCTTTTGCCTAAAACTATGTATACTATTGCTTTTATTGTGCTCAAACTATTCAGAGTTTAGATCGCCTAATTTAACAAGATTCTGGCGGTCAATGCTTCTTGTTTTGAATGTTTGAATGATCAAACTAATATTTTCTTTATACACCTCCGAAAGTATTGTTTATGTCAATGTTTTTTAAAGACGTTACACAGCTACCTTCCATACAACTTGGCTCAAAGCTTAAAAAAGAAGTGCTATAACGCGACCAGCATTGACTGCATCATAGCGCTTTTTTTCTTTTAACTTTAAGCCTTGCTGCATTGCAGTTGGCTGTGCTATGTAACATGTCTATAAAAAAACATTGACAAAATCAGATTTCTCAGAGGCTAAACATATTGGCTTTGCCAATGATTGTTTGAACTATTGACGCTGGCTACCGCCACTTACCTCTCCTTCTGTCTTTCTAGTGTCTTCCTGAATTCCTACCTCTGCTTTCTTTCACTTCCTAACTTTGGACCGATCCTCAAAGGATCTGTTTGGAACTCCTTTTGGATCTCCAATTATACATTTCCACCTATCTCGAGTGCTTGTTTGATTTTGATTTGAGTGACATGCAAATCTTTGTCTCTTTGTAGCCATTTCTTGTCTTTTTTTTCTTTTTGGATGATTGCTTTTCAAGATGTTTCACAGTAGAATCCTGGAATGAGGTTCACTTCGTGCGTTATTCTCTCAACTACTGTTATTATGTCATTGGCTGCCATTGGCTGCCTTTTAGTCCTTTCCGGTCCCTTTAAATTTCAACATCTGTAAATATATTTACAATACTACATCTTAAAGGGTGTTTACCTTCTTCCTGTTTTGGTGTCTTTCTTTTCCATCCTCAAACTCCAAAGTAAAGTTTTTAACAACTAAATATACGGTTGAGAATAATACCAGGGTGCCCGGGCCATTCTTTCGGCCTTAGGGTCACCTAGTACAGTCCAAATTGTAACATTTTAGGACTGTAATTGCAAGTAGCTGTCATTGGTACTGGTATTTTGCGACGCTGGCATGGGACATAAAGTGGCTCTAGCAGCAGTAGCCTCCTGAGAAATATCTTGGGCCCTGGCCCCTTTTATTTTACAAACTAAGCTCTGAAAGCAGGGTACATAAAGAATGGAAGAGGGTATGGAAAACAGTGCCCACAAATTGGGGGCTGAAAAGGAGGATCATTGGAAAGAAGGAAAATAAACATTTAAAAAATAGGTGGATGAGCAGGTTTTGGGTTTGGATCCCCCGCAATAGAAAGATGGCACTAGAGAGGAGCAGAAGGAGAGTAGGAGAAGGAATGTGAGGATAAAACAAAATAGAGGATTGTGGGGTTTAGGGATCACCCAAGCAGTAGCAATTCTTAACAAGCATTTGTAATACAATAGGTCTCGCATTTGTAAGAGTTTGAGCTATTGGTAGTGTATTGGTTAAGTTGACTTTTTTTTACATATAAATTGGTCTCCTTTGTGTTTAATTTTGTCCTTTCCTGCTATATAATTCGAGTGGCTTTACATATAATTTAAGCATTTATTCTATCTTCAGAAAAATATGTTAATGTTGCTATTTTGCATTCTAATTTAAACTGTTATGCTACTGAAAATAGAATTCCACTTTAACCACTCTATTATTAGAGTTGATGGCTGGCTAAAATATATGTATTTTTTTTAAAGGACAGAATACAGCTATGGAGGAGTGAGGAGAGAAAAACTAAAAGGTTCCCTAAAATATTAAGAGTGTTTTAAAGTTATAGCATTACAAGGATGTTATGTTATCTTGAATTATGCTTATAATTGTAATAAGGGTAAATTATTAAAATATATTCACTTATTATGTAAGTTGTTTAAAAATCTTTAGTAGAAATAAAAAGAGAGAGGGAGAAATAGAGGAAGATATAGAAAGAAAGAGATAAAGAGAGAAGGAATAAGAGAGAAATAGTAATAGAAAGAAGGGCAATAGAGACAGCATGTCCTGCACAGAGAGACAAAATAAATAATATGACTACCTGGTATTCATACAGAGCGCTCCAATACCACTGTTGAAGTTTGACTGTATTGAACATATATGCACCATGTCCTCCATAAGCATCAGCGCGAATGAGAGAGACAAAATAAAGAAAGAAAGAAGTTCGCTCGCAGTCAAACATATCAGCAATCATGTAATTATCCATGTAGCAGGGTCGGTCCCAAAGGTGGTAACTAGACCGTCCAAGGCAGGATAAACATAAAACATTTACCAACAACATACAGGTATTTTGAAAAGGCAAGCCCACGAATGAATCAAAGTGAGGGGCGTGATGTGGGTGTAGTTAAACCCCAGAGATACATAACAACACCTCGGAAAGCAGCGCTTGCGCACTGCTACGCTCGACCTAAAAAGGAGTTCCCTTTAGGTTGCTATTCTGAGTAGAGCAAGCAACGAGAGGAGGGGAGGGGTGGGTAGGACAGTCCCAGCTGCAACAAAATACAATGTGCAAGCAGTAAGAAACACATGGGAAAGCTACAGCAAGAGTGGGGGAAACAGCAACCATGACAGTGGCAAGCAGCAACAAAGAAGGAGGTAACGGCCCAAAAAACACTGGTGCAAGGGATAATTGCAACAAACATGAAGGCTAGTGGTAAGGGCAACAAGAATATGTTTGCTGCAATATAAACATTAAGCAACGAAAATAAACACACTAACAGCGAGCAGAAAACAAATGCTGTCTCTCACCAGCAATCTTTCAGACAAAAAACACATGCTTTTGCAATAGCACATTGTATTCATGGCCAACGGGGGTATAGGATAAACCAAACCAGTCAGGGGAGACTATGTTTTTGCAAGGTACTGTGTGTTGGCGTCGGTTGCCGTCTGCTCTGGGTGGCTCTGTGCTGGGATGTAGAGGGTTAAAGTATGCTTTGGTACCAAAGTCTGGCCAGAGCACCGTAGGCAAACAGTAAGACACGCAGCAGCCGATTAAAACAAGCAAAATGAGCTGTCCAAGACATTTAGTGCAAAAATACACAATAAGCCAGATTGCCGAATTTACACAGGTGCTGGGCTATTTTTGCATTAACGTTTCCCCAAAACACCAATGGAAAAAGTACATTTGTAAGGAACAATGAGTGTAAAAGTTGGATTAATATTGTTTTAAAGAAATTAGAAAACACGAAGGCCACTCGTCACATACAGGAAGTTTTGTTTTAAGACGTTTTGTAATGGAATAGCTCGTGCAATTCGCCCACTTCCTCCTCATGGGCAGGAATTCAAGCGAGGTTTGCCCGAGCACTTCACAGGTGCGCCAATCTTGATAGAGCACTACAAGGGGAGCCAGAATTCTCAGTGGACAGCCCGGTATAGAGAAAGGGGTGGAGGAGGCAGCCACAGCCCGAGGAGGGGAGGAAAAAGTGAGCGCCAGGGAAAGAGCGCACCGTTTGTGAAGCAGGCACCACACTGAGACAGGAAAACACTTGTTCAAATCAAAAATAAGTTTATGAACATACAGCAAACTAGCACATGCAATGCAGCAAGAGCCAAAACAACAAAAGGAAGAGAGCGAGGGCGAGTTGGCCCTGGAAAAGCCCCCCTCTGCTGTTGATTTATGTTTACAGAGGGCGCTGGGAGGAGGAGGGGCTAAACAAGCACCCACACTGTTGAGGTGAAAGAGGCAAATGCCAAAAAAAAGTCCCTTACAGAAGCAGGACATAGCGTAATTACACAGTACTTTGTGCTGCTACCAAAGTGAAAAAAGGCAGGAAAAAGAGGCAAACTGACCACTAGCAAGCAATGGTTTTTGAAGGACACTGCAACTGACAAATCAGAACCCTGAAACTCACTCTATTGTATACTTTACTTTAGTATACAGCAGGCCGAATGCTAACGCTCGACCTAAAAAGTGAAAACCAGGGCCAGTCACTGTAATGTGGGAGAGGTATGAAGGAAATCCTTGTAGGCAAAACACACCAGTGAGAATTCACTTTCAAAATTATTTGGATTTACACCTTACAAAGAACATCAATAAACTAATCAAAACAAGCATTGGCAATGTTATAGGTTTTGCATTTGCTTGAGTTAGAGCTATGGGCATTGAAAATTCATAACTGGACTTTCCTTTCCACATAAATTGGCCTCATAATTATGTCTTTCCTGCAATATAATTCCAGGGCCCTGCATATAACTAAGGGCCAGATGTAGGAAGATTCCAAATTGCAAGTTGTAGCCATAAGAAAGCTTAAAAGACAGTGAATGGTGGAAGGGGTTATTATTTTTGGGTACCCGCCGACCTAGTATGGGGAACCCAGAGATGATGTAGACTGAAAGAGCGTTTTGAAGGTGGTCCCATTGTCCTAGGACTACCACAGGTTGAGTTATGAGCAAAAATGGTGTGTAAAAGTAATGCCCTGCAAAGCATTATGGGGTGAGTTTTTGTGCCACAAATATTTTAGTATGTTGACTGTAATGCTCAGAACAGCCCCTAGAGGACACCACAATAAAAATAGCATTTGGAAGAAACATGGTCATGTAACCATGCATGCAGCCCTTAGTAAGCATAAACACATGAATAAAGAATGGGAGAAAATGATGCAGTCTAACTGTCTATTTAGTCCCTAGAGGACATACTGCATTACATGTTTTTAAAGCTAGCAGAACTATTACAAACAAGGTCCATAAAACATCACTTCTCCCAGCTCTAAAACAGACGTTCCAGCCATGAAAAAGCTTAAAAAGATAATGAATGGTGGTAGGGGTTATTATGTTGTGGTCCCCACTAACATAGTATGGGGAACATTTTGGTGGTGGTCCGATTGTCCTAGGACCACCACAGGCTGAGTTATGAGCAAAAATGTTTTGAAAAAGAATGCTTGCAAAGCATCATGGGATGAGTTTCCCAAGTACAGTGAATATTGTACTATAGACTCTCCCGCTGTGCCGGGGGAGCCGCTTTTGCTTTGAGGATTTCTGTTTTAGTAAAGCATTCACCAATTTAAAGTGTTTTAAGGGGAGAGCCACAAGAAATTACTCTGATTAGGTAACTTTGAACAATATGACCAGTGCTCTAATACCGCTGATCGAGTTCACTTTGTTGTGCCTGTTCGCGCTGTGAGCACCATGGCTGCCAAGCAGCAGGAATGGGAGAGACAAAAGAAATAGTTCTCCCGTGCTGAAGGATATCTGCAATCATGCAATAATCCATGTAAGAGAGGTGTGACAAAAACAGCCTCAGGGTGGGGCAACCTTAAAGCAATTACCAACAACGTCAAGTGACTTTTGAAAGGCAAACCCAGCAACGAATTAAAGTGATGGGCATGAGGTTGGCGTGGCTAATAGCCCAACATACTTAAAACAGGTCAAAGCGCTTGCGCACTCTCCCTACAATAACAAATTGCTATGAGTTGGTTTCTACCAAATGGTTAAGAGCCAGCCTTTCTAAATAATTTGACAAATCAGTTTGTGTCAAATGTATTCGAACTTAGCCTTTTGTTTTAATTGTATTGATATTTTGTGTGAATTTATGTATAATATGTGTGCTGAACGGTTTGTGTTTTCCTTGTCGTCCACTCTGGTTTACCATGGGTATCTTGTTTATAAACTCTTAATCCTGTGGTGATCCCAGGGCTTATTCCCAGTATCTGTAGATCGACCGTCATGTTGCTTCCATCTGCTT
Organism: Pleurodeles waltl; assembly: GCF_031143425.1. Lineage (NCBI taxonomy): Eukaryota > Metazoa > Chordata > Amphibia > Caudata > Salamandridae > Pleurodeles > Pleurodeles waltl. The sequence continues at coordinate 1,399,154,513 of NC_090440.1, read as the reverse complement.
TATTCTGCTACTATTGCTTGCTTGCTGTACATCTAGCGGGGCACTTTTCCTAGGTTAGTAGCATTATAGGTGTGGATACAAACCGTTGCCTCACATCACAGCTCCTTCGACTGCTACTACTGCAGAGGTGATAGAACAACTTCCAAAATTGATGTTTAGTTCAGTACAGAAATGTGAAATGCTTAACGGCCTATATTCAAGAAACAGGCTATTTGGAAGCTTGTTCAAGAGAGTGGAGGGGAAACTCATAGACAAAATTATGTTTTACTCAAGGGAATGGTATGTGGTGTGTCTTCCACCGAGTAGAAATCATGAATGAACTCATTTGAATTCAGGCACTGGATAAGGAAGGGTGCCTTTGAACGTTATCATATAAATCATTGGTTTTACGGTGATGAACGTTTGTAGCCCTACTTGAATTATTTATTTTTATTTGTTGTTGAAGTATTAAGAGAAAAATGAGAAGTTGGTGGTAAGACAGCACCAACCATAAACGTGTTAGGTACCGCGTTCACCAAGTTCTTGCTACCCTTGGCTCATTTAGAGGTTAATGGACAGCAGTTATCCTAACTCTAGGCTCTGACATCAAAGGACCTTCATGGTGGGGCATTCAGGACCAGACATGTTGTCAGACACCCTGCAGAAATAAGGACACCCCTGCTGAATCAACACCTGCTTTGTGTTTGATGGTTGGGACCAGGTTTTCAGGCAAATATGGACATTGTTGGAAACATCCCAGCACCTCAGGAACATTGATTTTACTTTTTCAAAAAACAAATGTCTTAGGAAAATGAGAAAAATGCTGACCGGTCCACCAGGCCACCATGGCATGGCGGGTGGCTTGCATTGGTTGCTTTCTCTGAACATGCTTCCACTTTTCTGGCGGATGGTCTTTCAGCACACAAGCAGCAACCCCTTCAATGTTTCTGCTGGGCTGGTGAAATTTGTACCTTCACTCCCCTTGCACATAGTAGCATGCCCTCCTGCTATTAAATTAAGCTCTGGGAGGGTTCATTTAGAGTTAGTCCAAAATGGGCAAATCACTATAAATTGTTAACTTACCCCTCGCCAGACCTTTGCCAATAGCAGGGCACGAGTTTCCTTTAAATTAGAAACTTGTTTGAGGTGACTCACCTGCCAGAGGACTGCTTCGGTCAAAGTGTTGCATGGTTGACCCTGGTTAGGGTGTTTTGTCATGCTACTGATGGTGGCCCAGGACAGGCAGAAAACTCATCAATGATCCCCTCTCTGAAGTTGTTTTCTGAAATATAAAAAAAATGCTGGCCTCCTTTCATGACATGGCAGACAGCCGGTATTTTTGTTTTGCCGACAGTGCTCCTGATGGATTGGTTGAAGCAAAGCACTTTCTCCAAAAGAATCCCTCCCTCCCAAGCCACCAGGGACCTTTTAATTTGGAAATATGAAGTAGGAATGTGGTTTACAAAAAGATGACGTCCTACTAGAATACATATGTACACATCATTTCGTATTTGGGAGAATAATCTTCGTTTTGAAAATATGTAATGGGATTTCTGCTTTGAACGTATTAGAATTGGCAATTATGTGAATATTCATGTTAATGAGGTGGTGTAACAGAGTATGCAGAATTACTTCTGATTCAAAGTAAAATGTGAGCATACGAATAGTAACAGGACTGTTTACAAGTTGGCCCCTACTAGTACGTACATCTCGGTATCACTTGTGTGTAATTCATTATGCACAATGGGCACCAGGTAATGACGACCCTTATAGTGGTTTACGATATAAACAGATCAAAATAGTGCCCCATCGGGACACAGAATCCATGAATACGCCAACTACCACGATAAGAATAGTGGGCATTCACTTCTGTTGCCTAAGATCAAGGATCAAGAAGCCCAGGGCTTGTGCGGCCATTGGGTTTGAAAAGTGCAGCTTGTAAGAATAATTTAAAGAATTGGAAACCAAGGAGATTGTTTTGCTTTTTTGCTTTTTCTCAAAACGTGGTTACTTAGGCATCGTTGAAAGATCAGCATTTTCAAAATGTGATTTCATGACTTACTTTGTCTAATATAATGAATGATTACTTATAGCATTCACTTTTAATTATTTAGCTAGGGACAAATTAAGACCGCAGGTTTCATAATACATCAAAAGGCATGAGGATCTTAGCACCATAATGACAGATCTCTCATAAGGTTATGGCATTTTACAAAGGATATTTAGGGCCAGATGTAGGAAAGGATTTGAGCCTCGCAAACGGCGAAAAACGCCGCTTGCGAGGCGCAAAAGCCTCTCCGCGATGCAGAAATGCATTTTGCGAGTCGGATCCGACTCGCAAAATGCATTTCCGACTCGCAAATAGGAAGGGGTGTTCCCTTCCTATTTGCGACTCGCAACGCTATGCAATTTCATTTTGCGACCGCGAAAGCGGACGCAAATGAAATCGCAGTTGCCATCCACTTGAAGTGGATGGTAACCCAGTCGCAAACGGGAAGGGGTCCCCATGGTACCCTTCCCCTTTGTGAGTGGAAACAAAAATATTTTTTCAGAGCAGGCAGTGGTCCAAAGGACCACTGCCTGCTCTGAAAAAAAACGAAACAAAAGGTTTCGGTATTTTTTTCCAAGTGTAGCTCTTTTTCCTTTAAGGAAAACGGGCTGCAGATGGAAAAAAAAACTGCTTTATTGAAAAGCAGTCACGGACATGGTGGTCTGCTGTCTCCAGCAGGCCACCATCCCCGTTAGTGCCCATACTCGCAATGGGGTCGCAAACTGCGACCAACCTCATTAATATTAATGAGGTGGGTCTTTGCTACCCCATTTCGAGTTGCAGAAGTTGTCTGAGACACCTTTCTGCATAGCAAATTACGACTTGCAGTTTGCGAGTCGCAAGGACCCGCAAATTGCAAGTCGCAATTTTAAACCTACCTACATCTGGCCCTTAGTGTTCTCTTAGAGCTCAGGTACTAATGCATTCTAAAAAGATTAATATTTTGAAATTTTGATTTTCTAACTAATTATAACTCTTTAAGACATTGACTATGGGGTTCACTGGTAAGTTTAGTAGGGCGCCTCGAAACACCTGAATTTGGACGCTGATACCACAACGCCTCGGTAATATAGGCAACTATGTGAACAGAAGCAATTTAAGGTGGGTGTGTTTTCATGTCAATATAGTATTATTCTAGGAGTACTATTCGTTTTGAAACTATTTAATATAATGAAAACTTACTTGGTGCAATTTTGTTGAATTCACGACCAGCTGGGTTTTAGGACCAGGTAGGGTTTTTAGTTGATTGCAATTCCAGATTGGAGCTGTAAGCAAATAAATCTCTTCAGATTTTTTATTATTTGTTTTGGGCTTATCGGGGCCAACTTGGGCCACTTTACATTAAAAATACCTCTGTTTGAACACAGTAAATAATAAACAAGTAAGAAGTGTGACAAGAGTATGTATTTGAGAATTTACATATTTATAAATCAGGACTATACCATATAAGGTCCGATGGGTTGTTAAAGTTTTACAGGTGTTTGAAAAGAAACATATTTGATGAAGGATACACTCGGATCTTGTCAATTGTATCAATGAGCTATGAAAATAATGTAACAACGCTACTATTTGCATAATGCATGTACAGATTTGGTATCTTACGAACCTTGCATGGGTTATAATAGTAGTAGACGAAACTGAGAAAATGATACGGCTAGCTTATTAACTTAAATAAATTAAAACAAATATGTGTAGATTCTATCATTATGCACGTCTTTGTATTGAAGCAAATGTTTATTACTGCTCCTCCGCTTTTTGTGCGAATGAGTACATAGGTATATTTAGTTTAAAATGGGGTCTATGTCGACCAAGGTTGTGTATTATTTTACAGTGTAGAGTAGCATGTGATTCAAATGTGTATTATATGTGAAGTTGTTATTATGTCCGTTTTCAGCCCTGAAGATATTCTAAATTGAATCGGGGCAAAATGCATTAGCTAAATGGAATTGATTTTAATGTTCTGAAAATATGTACATGATGAAGACAATATTAAGTGAACGAATATTGCAAACATTTTGCATGGTTTGGGGCTTTGTGAATTGAGTATCCCCCTCTCCAATGTGAATAGTATCACTCTTTTGGCTCGCCTAGTGACCATTGCCTGAGATGATATGTGCATCTAGAACACCTAGGTTTAACAGCCCCTATTGGGACATTGGAAACTGTAGTGATGTGAAGGGGATTTATGTCAAGAGCTGGAGTTATAATTGGGCATGTTTTATGTATTAAGAGATGTAGAGATTGTCACCAAACCTGCAGGGCAAAGGTGGAAAGGCCCGCCACTGCACAAGTGCTGCTTGGCGGCAGAACAATTGTAGTTTCTGCGATGCAGGAGCTACACCTAGTGTAGCTGTGTACTGGCTCTCTGAGTAAAGTAAGTCTATAAACTTGGAACACATGAGGGGCACCTCGTATTGATTACGTTTGTGTTTGGGATGTTCGCGAGCATTATGAAGTATAACACACACAATAACGATCATCAGAATGTGCACGCACAGTAAAAGCTTCCAAACATTACCATTGCTCCGGTTGTTAGGGTCAACCATAGCTGTTTGTAGATATTTGGGGCCAGATGTAGGTACAGCAAATTTTGCGAGTTGCAAATTGCGAGTCATACCGACTCGCAATTTGCAACTCGCAAAATGTTATGCAGAAAGGTATCTCAGACACCTTCTGCGACTCGCTATGGGGTCGCAAAGACCCACCTCATGAATATTAATGAGGTGGGTCGCATTTTGCTACCCCATAGCGAGTCCATGCACTCACCGGGATAGTGGCCTGCTGGAGACAGTAGACCTCCATGTCTGTGACTGCTTTTTTAATAAAGCAGTTTTTTTTTCTTTTTGCAGCCCGTTTTCCTTAAAGGAAAACGAGTTGCAAAAAGAAAAACTTCCGAAACCATTTGGTTTCGTTTTTTTCAGAGTAGGCACTGCCTGCTCAGAAAAAACATTTCTTTCAGCATTCACAAAGGGGAAGGGGTCCCATGGGGACCCCTTCCCTTTTGCGAATGAGTTACCACCCACTTTAAGTGGGTGGTAACTGCGAGTTGGTTTGCGACAGCATTCGCGGTCACAAAGCAACTCAGCATGGCGATGCGGTCGCAAATAGGAAGGGAACACCCCTTCCTATTTGCGAGTCGCATCCTCAAACTGCGAGTCGGTACCGACTCGCAATTTGAGGTTGTGCATCACGTTTGGCCTTTTGCATGCCGCAAACTGCGTTTTTCGCAGTTTGCGACATGCAAAAGGCTTCCTACATCTGGCCCTTAATTTTGATCGTTTTATGATTGAGGGGAGACAAACTGAGTGCATAACGCTGGTTAGAGAGTGACAAACATGGAAGCACAGGGCAGGTGAAATTAGAAATGGAAGCATGTGGCTGACAGGATGAGGATTTGGGAGCACCAAACTGATGGGGTGATGGACTGGCAACAAGCGGTTGATGGGCAGTGAAAGTAGGGAGCAAGGCAGCGTTGAGGAGACAGATTGTGGACACAGGGTTTGAGCAGAGGGAAGTGAGTGTCTGAGCTAACTGGCTGATGGAGCCAGGAACTGTCAGAACAGCACTGATAAAGCCAACAAATGGGAACATGGATGTGTTGAGCTCAGTCAATCGAGGCCCTCGTAACCCCTGAGAGGTGGGGGAATATTAACTGAAATTTCCCTTAAAGAGATGGATAATTTTTCATCTTTGCAACAGAGAAACACTGAATGCTTTGTACACAATACATGTATTTGTTAGTTCAAAAACATTGCCGTGAAATACACATAACTGCAAGACATTGGAGTTCATATTCTTGATCGGATGAATTATTAATAAATAGTTAATGTATTCTTCTTTAAAAACTATTCACCACATCAGGGTTTCACTCACCCCTTATTTCAAATACAATTCCATAAGTCCCTGAGTGTACACATTCATGTTTACTCCACTTCAGAGCTCATTTAGCAGTGGAGGCCAAAAAAGCCTTTCCAAGTGTGGTCAGTATTGGTCCAATACTATTTAGTTTCCATAAAGCTGTCTTTCTTGCTTTTTGGTTTTGTTGTGTAGCCTTCAACAAATGTTGATGTGTTGCACATTACCAGGACGATTCTAAGACCTCAACCCAAGGGCAGTCCCTAGAACCTGAAAAGTAAATGAAATTAGGTTGTAATTCCATTATGTGCGTTATCCATTGGGTGTACGAATGATCAACATGTTTTAGGAATCACCAAAGTGCCACCCTTTATGTCATTCTTACATTTAGTTTATGCAGCAGCAAAATAGAGCTTAGCTACAATACCCTCCTTGGTATGTCTAACCATTTATAACATGAACAGTGTGTCCAATATAGATATTTAATATATATCTTTCATATACCCATAAGCAACATATTGTGAAAGGCATGTATTCAGTTGCAACGAAAAATTCCTGTCTCTCAAACCTACTGTGGGGAGTGATAATGCCCAAATTTGTAATGTGTTTCCAATTGGCTAAAAAGTGGATTGCACATGGAGCCAACCACAATCTCATTATGTTGCATTCCTAAAAAGTGCACTCAACGTATTGTCTCCAACAGAGGGCGGCCCTTACAGAAGCTTCACCTGCTGTCAATCATGTAATGCTCCCACACTAGATTAGGGACAAATCACTTCTTCAGGAAATACTCAACCTTCATGTTCAACAAGACCAAGCGATAAAACAAGTCAAACTCAATCGCATGTTTTTCTTTCTACACATAGCAGTTGTAAAAACCAGCTTGCTGGATTGTAGCAGCCATAAATAAAAATGTAAACATTATCCACGGATCACCCTCTGTGGGGGCACATGTACTTCAAAATGCGAGCTGTCTATATTCTGCAAAGTCGTTTCTGGATGTTGAAAGAGACCTCTGTTAAAACTAACATTTCATCACTCCATTGATAACAAGTGAAAAGGCGTGTTTTAGAACAAATCGAATGAAATAGAAAAAGCTTTTCAACTTCATGTGGTATAGATGGGTATAGTCTTACAACAGTTGTTTATTATTTCAGGGGTGCTGCATACATTGTTCACACAGGGGCTAGTTGTACCATACTTCAAAAGCCCACATGTTGTCGCTGCCAAAACTACTGAACTGTCTCTGATTCTTCTTTGTTGCTTCATGAAGGACTTGCAAACCTTAGTGAAGGCGCCCCAGTGTGGTCAGCACTTGTGATTACTTCCTTCCATCCAGTTTATGTTCTCTTGGCTTGCACAGTATCTTCTAGCCCATTTAGCTGTCCAGAGCACAGGCACCTCTGGTGATAATTGGGGGCAGTGCCACTCAAAGTGATGTGAATCGCACAATTCGTAGAGCACAGAGGGCAGATGACTTGTGCATGAGCACCATCTATGGTGTTGGCACGGTGGCTCTGGTAAGCATCGGCACCCGCTGAGGTAGAGCCCGGGTGATCATGGATCCTGGAGCTCGGGTTCTTCAGGCACAATTAAAAAAAACAGCACCCAACAAAGGAGGTGCTCACCTCTTATCATAGTAATTAGTACCCTGATACTTCCTACAAGGTTGCAGTCTGTCTTCTAGTGTCTTGGTGCTTGGCTTCACAACAGAATTTGGGCAGAGTGGGACAGAAGAGTGCAGTGTGAGCAACCTCTTCTTCAGTAAAAAAAAATACTGAAGATCCAACAGCAATTGATGACATCAAGCTGGCTTTAATTCTTATAAATATTCCTTCTCATAGAATCCTAGATTGAAAGCCCTATCTCTCCCAGATCTTGCTACATACCACACTCCCTCACATCCACTTACCATCCTCCTCCATCTAAGCTCCCTCTGGGGCCACTCTCCCTCCCCTACTTAGTATCGTCAATGCCTCCCTCACTCATGGCTTTTTCCTAGATGCTCTCAAGACAGGCCATCTCCTCCTACTTTGAAAGAAAACTACACTAGACCTGGATGATCTCGCCAACTACCAACCCATTCCAGCCATTTGTCTACAAGCTCATTGAAAAAGCAATCTTTTTTAACTCCAAAATCCCCTCATTGTTAAGCATCTTCTGCACAACTTCCATGCTTCCGATCATACTGCAGTATGAAGACTACTACATTGTAGATTATGCCTTTTGACTGTAGATGAAGATGACACCTGCTTAATAACGCACTATAGAGTTTGAAATGGGTTTCACAGGCAATATCCTTCACCTAAAATCACAAAAGATCCCTATCGCCTGTGGAGTCCCTGCAGGCTCCATATAGTCTCCTGTCATCTTAACCTTTAATTGAAGCTGCACCGTGCTCTCTTCACAGATAAAAGCTTCAAGATTTGCCAATATGATGATTATACACAACTCTGCTCGAAAGTGTCCTCTGCTTCAGACATCAAACACTGGTGGCACATCATCCAAACCTGGATGTCCACTAAACCCATCAAAGACAGAATTCCTGTTGTTTGGCATAAACAAAGAAAATGCAGAACAAACCTAGCTGAATGACATCAACCTTGATGGCTTCAAACTCTAACATTCTCCGAATGCCAAGACCCTTGGATTCACTCTGGACACCAATATTGTCCTCCAGGAGCACATAGCCAAAAAAAGGTAGGCTGGTTCCAGCTCTGTTTTCTAAAGAAAGTAAAACTATTTCTTTTAGAAAGCAACTTCAGAACAGCTGTTCAAGTCCTCATACTCTTGCACCTGGATAGTAGTAATGTCCTACTGCATGGCCTCTCTGACTCCACAATGGCATACATTGGGGGCATCGTACATACCACATCATGTCTCACCCAGTACCTGAAGAAATGTGATGAAATCACCCCAATCACTTTGCCAGCCTGCACCATCTTCAAAACCAGATGCATTATTTACAAAGCTATTATAACCAGCAATGCGGCCTATCTTGCTGACAAGCTCACCATCTCCAGTGGTTCTCTACTGTTACTTTCAAATTGTGAGAGTGCACAGTTCAGTTTAAGCTACGTGGACACTTCATGATCTTCGGTTCCACCCTCGAGGAGCAGTGCAGGTCTTTCTCAGGTAATAAAGAGGACCTCTTCAACTTGTCCTACCTAAGCTCCTTTAAGGCCCATAACATTCTAAGAAGCATCTTCTTTGTAGAAGGGCACCTCCAGTGCCTCCCATGAGCAATGGGTCAGCTCTGTCCTTCCAAGCAGAGTGCAGACAGACCCTCCTCAGAGTTTTTGTCAAAGTTCCCCCAGTTACCCTTGACCAAAGATAGTTTCTCGGTTGCCACTGTTATGGAGACCAAGGCCCTCATTACGAGTTAGGCGGGCGGCAGAGGCCGCCCACTAAAGTCATACCCCCATCTGACAGCCAGTGCGCCCAGAACACCGCCGGCCATATTACAAGTTTCCCGCTCGGGTGGCGGGCTGGCCGCCACCCCAGCGGGGAACAGGGCCTTAGCATTGACGCTGGGTCGCAGGTTGGGAAGTCATAATCCCCAGGGCGGCACTGCATGCAACACCACTCTGGCGGACTACAACCGCTGAGACTGTCAGGCTGTCGACTGGTGGCAACAGGGCGGTTTCTGCAGTTGTACTGTAATGTGGCGGTCGGACAACCGTGTCGGTCCGACCGCCACTGCGAGTCTGGTGGTCTCAAGACCACCAGACTCGTAATGAGGGCCTAAGTCACTGTTAGATAAATTTTGGAACATTGTCTAGAAGTTCCTTTCGATTTTTACACAAAAGTTGCTGACAGGAGTTGTGTAGCCCAACAATAAATACTTGGGGGTCTGATTTAGAGTTTGGTGGATGGGTTACTCTGTCACAAATGTGACAGATATCCAATCCGCCGTAACATGATCTCCATAAGCTATTATGGGATCGTAATACAGCGGACAGGATATCCATCATGTTTGTGACAGATCAACCCCTTCTGCCAAACTCTAAATCAGGCCCTAAGACTGGTTAGGGACAATTCTTTCCTATTGCTTAATCCACTCAGAGTGGTGCAGCCCAGGTCTTGGTTGCAAGGTAATTGTCACTGGAAGTGTCAGAAGAAGGCATACACAGCTGCTGAAATATTGACAGTGCAGAAGGAAAAGATATACATGTGGAGCGAGAAAGCATTTATGTGTGAGAGAGGGCATAGTGAAGTGGAAGTGATGCAAGGAAGCACATGCAGAAGAGTAGAGAGAAAAGCCAGTGATGAAGAGAAGGGAGAGGACTAGTAATATGGGTAGATAGAGAATTTCTTGAAGATATGCAGAGAAAAGGGGTATAAGTGACTAACTTTTTCTTCCAGTGACCTTAGTAATGTTTAATGTATACTATCATTTTCAGAACATCAATATTGTTGGCTCTAATTATTCACAACAAAGCCATTGTTAATCATTTAACTGATACTTCTAACAAACACTGGGAAACCCAATATGTTGGGCTTATTTTCATTGTTTGATTGGGTACGATATTAGAAAAAACACAGGAAGGAACTCAGATACTGGTCAGGAGGCAGGCTGGGTTATGCACAGGATTTTAGTTGATATGTAGTAAGTCATGCCCTTAATTACAAAGGACACACCACTTGGAAAGTATTCCAAGCTACGCCTTTTAGTGACCCTGTTAGAAATGGGGTCTCTAGTTGGCATTGGTTTTCACCCTATCCAAGTAGGGACCCTCACTCTGGTCAGGGTAAGTGAGCTACACAGCTAAGATAACCCCTGCTCATCCCCTTGGTAAATTGGCACGAGCAGTGGTTTATCTCAAAAGCAATGTATAAAGTGTTTCCACACACACACACACACACACACACTGTAACACAGTGAAAACACCACAAAAGTACTCCACACCAGTTTAGAAAAATAGCCAATACTTATCTGAGTAACACAAGACCAAAGCGTCAAACATCCGACATGCGCAAGTGAAGGTACGAATTTTCAAAGATTAAGTCTTAGTAAAGCACTTAGAAACACAATAGCTCCAACTGGGGCTATAGTGGCATTTTGACAGAGTTGTTCCCAACATGCCGACGCCACTCACGATGGAGTGCGAGCCAGTTACGGAGCTGCACAGACCCCAGATACAGTACCTTGGAAAACAATGAAGAAACAAAGGCGTTGCACGGAGTCAGCGACTTGAGGCTTCGCTAGAGTCAGTGCAGCATTGGTTTCTTACTGCTACCGAGGAGGTGAGATGTTGGTTCCTCATGGTTGCAGGGAAGGTGATGCGGCGTCAGTGGCGAGGTGTCGGTTCCTTGCGACACAGCGGGGTTGATGATTCCAGGAGGTCAAGATGCATGAGGTGTTGACTTTGCAGTGTCAGAATCACACCACGGGGCCATAGGTGCTGCGGCAGAGTTTGGTGTCAAGGACGTCATTGACAAGGGAGTCTGGACTCACGTTGTGGAGGGAGTTTGGACGCACTGCGGCGGTGTCAGGCCTGTGTTACAAGTCATGGTTGTTGCACTCAGTGGGGACCACGGCTCCCATGCAGGTGGCAGCACGGAGTCAGAGAGCAGTACCTGTTCCGAAGTCACTCTGGAGTTGATGTGCTTACTTTTTTCTTAGTTGCACCAAGTAGCAGCTCATCCCACCACTCTAGGTCATGAAGACTCATCAACCTGCTGATGGGCCATCAGGATATGCAGGGCACACCTCAGCTCCCTTTTTGTGACTGCCTAGAGTGAATGTACAAACAGCCCAACTGTCATCCTGACCCAGACGCATATTCAGCATCAGCAGACTGGCATAGGCACAGATTGGTTAAGCAAGAAAATGCCCACTTTCTGAAAGTGGCATTTTTAATTTTAGAATTCAAAAACCAACTTCACCAAAAGATGTATTTTTAAATTGCGAGTTCAGAGACCCCAAACTCCTATTCTCTGTCTGCTCCGAATAGGAAATGCACTTAAAAGATATTTCAAGGTAATTCCCATGTTACACAATAGGAGAAATAAGCCTTCCAATAGTGAAAACTGAAATTAGCAATATTTCAGCACCAGGACATGTAAAACATATCCTTGCATGTCATACGTTTTAAATACCCTGTATCCTGCCCTTGGGGCTAACTTGGGCCTATCTTGAGGGTAATTTACAAGTAATAAAATGGAAGGTTTGGGTCTGGTAATTGGGTGCACTTGCCAGGTTGACATGGCAGTTAAAACCTGCACACAGAGGCACTGCAATAGCAGACTTGAGACATGTTTATAGGGCTAATCATGTGAGTGGCACAATCAGTGCTGTAGGCCCACTAGTAGCATTTGATTTACAGGCCTTGGGGGCACACAGTGCACTATACTAGGGACTTACTAGTAAATCAAATATGCCAATCATGGATAAACCAATCACCAATACAATTTAGACAGAAATCACTAGTACTTTAGCACTGGTCAGCAGTGGTAAAGGGCCCAGAGCCCTAAGACCAGCAAAAACGAAACTCAGCATAGGATTGTATACTGGAGGTCAGGAGCAAAGAGACAGGGGAAACCACGCCAAGAGCTGACAGGTCTAAAAGACACCCACACTTTTTCCATCTCACTTAAAACATTGCACACTTCTCTCCTTGAATGAGGACATTTATTGTACATACAGTAACAGTATTGTACTGATGACATCTCCATGAGATATATGTTGTAGGCTTATTCAGAACCATATATGCAGCTCTTTTACTCCTCGCAACATCTATAAACTATCCTTCACCTAATGTCTTAGGATTCTCATCCCCAACATTCCATCAGCTGTGAAGAACTAAGCTTGATGAAATGAGGGTGGTGGGGGAATGGCTCAAAATAGAATAAGATTGAACAGCTTCTAAAATGTTTAATAGAACACATAGAAATATTGAAAAAATAATAAGTATATTAAACCATTATCAAAGGGCTCTGAGCCGGCTATTTAATGCTCCACTGACTAGTTTCCTCAGGATAAGAATCCATTTTATGGGGCAAATTTCCAACTCTATCAGGACACAGACTTCTGAACTATGTGGCCTCTTCTGTAGCACAAGATAGCTCTGAAGAAAGGCTGTTCTAATTTGAGTGCATTGCAAGGGCTGGGAATGGTGTTTCTATGTAGGCAGATGGAGGAACTGTGCTCGATCCTCAAAATGGCCGTGGATAGTAAGCCTTATCTGCCCCCCTGACAAACCATCAGCCTGTCTCAAACGGTCATGTAAATGAAATAAAAAAATGACTCCCATAAATTTGGTGTCAAGGTGTGGCATCAGAAAGGGGGTGGAGTCACCAGAGTTGCAGTCATGAAAAGCAGAGTATGGCAGTCAATTTATACATCTATGTTTTTGTAAACTCTGTAGCAAAGAAATTAGCAACAAGGATACGTGAGTTCCAAGTTGCCCTAGTTTACTTAACTGCCACACACATGGTCTGTTTTAAAATATCTTATGGAATTAAGACACATGGTTCAGAGATGTTTGGGTACCTAGCCATTTTAAGTTAAGGGTGGTGGGCAATGCACTTACTGGAGGATTTGTGTTTTGTCTATTCGCAATTTTGAACCATCATAAAGTAGACTGGTGGGAAATAGCTCGGTGGGTTACTACTTTTATTATATAGCTCCTTTGTTACTGGCAGTTCATAAGTTGTGGTCGTTCTAATATAGCACAGAGAGCTATGAACACACATTATCGAGCAGCATGCAAACTGCAACACATAGCTATGAAACCTTATTGGTGTTTTTTCCATTCTTTTGCAATTCTGAGTTTGCTAAAAAGGAGTTACTTCAGGTAGTAATAAGGTCTTATTGGTACAGACATCCCCAACCTCTTGTTATTTTTTTAACTCCGGATTTTGCATTGCTCCAGACCAAGTACTCGGCATATAATGCCTCCCAGTACGGATAATATGTGAATCCTACACTTAATAACCCTCATTGTCTTTTTCAGTGTTCTCTGTCCGTTGATTGTCTCTTTATAATGTATGTGATGTAAAGCACCCTGACACCATGCACTGGAATGAGTAGCACTATAAAAGAAGATAAATAAAAAATAATAGGTGGTATTTAAATAGTTGTGAGTGTAATTACTCATGCAGACAGATACATTTGACATTCTTACAGTGCATTGATATCTTCTTCATATAATGATTGAACAAAGAGAAACTGTCTGTCTTTGTTTCTCTCCTTTACCATGGCACCTGGGTGTTAGGCTTCATATAGCTTCCCAGGCAGGATGAGACTCCAACAAAATAATGACTGACGACCCTAAAGTGAGGCTTTTTTATTGGGCAAACCTGGAAGTGAAAATGGGAAAAAACTCTGGTCCTTGAAGGTCGTGACACACAATGGAAAGCAGACAACTTGCGCCAACACCGCTGAGTCCTGGTGTCAACAGATCACACTAGAACAAATGCTGCATATTTTACTGGGACCAGCAGACGCCTGAAGGTGCGTTACTCCATCTTCAAGGAATACCGGTCGGGCGTGCAGCGAGGATCGAGCGCGAACCTTGAGGGCATAACAACAAACCTTTAACAGAGAATCAGCACTTTTGGTGAAAAGCGTCCATCACAACCCATTATTATCACCAACCCACGCCCTCGACTACAACTCAGAAATGAGTGGGGACGTTTGTCTAAGTATGCCTAAGGCAATGAGGGAATGAATGATGGACTGAAATGTCTCAGCCAAAGCTTTTCAACCGCTGACCATTCCTGTTTGCATTATTTGATGCATTTTCTTCCATTATGTCTGGAGATTGCCTATGGCATTATAGAAGGCGCCCAACCCTCAGCCCCAGAGGACGAGTAGTGATAAAACTTCAAGGCCAAACAGTAATCCCGTGCATGGTGCAGGAAACCCCTGCACACACTTGTGTACAAGGACCTCTTAGATCATGGTGTCTAATCGACTGGGGTGGTGCAGGAACCTTCTGATGAGCTTTGCACAATAACCCAGTGGATTTCCATACTTATCTCCCTTCTGTGGTGCAGGAATCATATTTTTGTGCTGGTGACTCGCCTACCTCACTATCTTCATAATAAGTGCACTCCTTTCTTTATCCAGGTTTTGTTTTTGATCCTGTTCCATCTGTTAGCTTCTCAGGACAGTTCTGCTGAAGCTGATTTTGTCCCATACCAGAGGGATCGCAGAGTGGCATGGAAGTGGACTTTTTGATGTAATTCCCCTAAAAGATATTTGGAACTTTATGAATTGCAGGCTGCACAGTAAATTCGGTTACTCACAGTCAAATGTCTTATTTATCTTCAAAACACATATAGCATTTTCATTTACTTCATTTTCCCTCGAAGCCCCTTTCAAGTAGATCCCCCACTAAAATGCTATGGCAGAACTCTAAATAGAAAGGGCACAAATAATAAGT
This sequence comes from Pleurodeles waltl, assembly GCF_031143425.1. Taxonomy (NCBI): domain Eukaryota; kingdom Metazoa; phylum Chordata; class Amphibia; order Caudata; family Salamandridae; genus Pleurodeles; species Pleurodeles waltl. The sequence continues at coordinate 1,399,139,237 of NC_090440.1, read as the reverse complement.
TACAAAAATCTGAATCACAGGATTTGAACAGCAGAGCTCGATAAAATATTACAGTTTTACACAGCTGCACTATTGCTCAGTTAGAAACAGATCACAAGATCAGAAAGCAATTATGTTTGGCTACCGAACAATGCCTTGTCATTTTCAACATGCGCTCACATACACTAGTTAAGATTCTGCCTTTCATGTCCATTCATCATCAAATACCAGATCAATTGTATGATAACTATTTTCACCCTCTTTATGCAAGTGATAGCAAGAATTTGATCAAAAAAAGAATCAGTAATTCAAGGATGGGCCATGTCTAAGCCTGGAACGACCTGAATTTTGTTTGGATTAGCTTCAGTTTGGTAGAGGTAGGCCTACTGGGTCATTATGTCTGGGCTATCCATTGAGTCCCAAAGATTTGCACAAAGGCGCCCCTGAAGGGAGGGAGGGGCTGCCAAATTTTTGAGCAGGTCAAGGGTGATGCCTGCAACTAGTAGGGAGTGCCGAATTCCTTTGTTCCTGGATGTGTGAAAATTCGTTTTTGCTGGTAGTGACCAGGAAATGGGGGTTGTTCTAGCCAAAGGCACCTATTGGCTTCCCAGATAACCTTTATAAGATGGAAGCCAAAGGTTAAGTGTCCTCTTTAACTGCTGGTCCACAGCCACATTCTACCTGCTGATCGTCTGCTGCTTTGGTGCTCCCCCCTCCTCCCCCCACAACCCCTGCCAATGCTGCCAGGCTACACTAATGGGTGATTATTATGTTAAGGTTAGCCAGCATGGCTCAATCGATACCCACACTGTGTCACTAATGGCTTTCAAATATGTCAGGGGAAAAATACTCACAATATGCCACTTATCAGCCATTTTTTCCAAGCTTCCCAGCATGTCCCAAAGCGTTCCCGGAATATGTCATAAATGGTACATTGCTGTGCAGGACTAGCTAGCATGCACCCATCATTAGCCACAATGTGTCATGTACCCAAGGGGGTCCAAGTCACCACAGATCAAAATCATGTTTAAAAATGCACATAGTCAAACCAATACATCCACATGCAAATGTTAACCCTCAGTTGGGACTGAGTAGCACAATGTAAATCATTTAGGTAAAATTACAAATTAACTAATTTAGGAACTATTACAGTTCCTGCTTTTGCTCCTCTTGATGGTAGGCTGTTGTCTCGGAAAGATTCCAATTTTGGCATTTTAACCTTTGCTCTGCAAGTATTTTTCATGGACAAATACACTAACATATTGAGCTATCTTATTGTTGCCCAGACCAAAGATGTACTCGATTGCTTGCTACGTTACCCTCTCAAATTGTCATATGTTAAATTATCACTCTCATGATATTGTTTATTAAACAGGTCTGCAAGAGTTAACTTCTAGTGCAAAAGAGCGCACAATCCCTACGTTAGAAACACAAATCTTAGGCCTGTAATGAATATCTTAAAACAGGTGAATTTAAACGTAAGAAAATCTGGAAGCAAACGTTATGCACACTGATAGAAACTTTTGCCTTTAGAAGCACACATCATGAAGTGATGTGCAGGCAGTACTATGGACATGATTCTAAAAGGCCTACGTTGATGTAAACGTTTAATTTCTCAGCCTCATGAACATGGTAAGATCAGAGGCAACACAAACAGCGCAGGTCATCAAGCGCTTAGTAGCAGACAGACCTACAGTGTGGTTAAAAATGCATCACCGCCCCTGTTTGTACTGTGCCCCCGGGTCACAGCAGCCATTAAGTTGGAATGGTTGAAGAGGAAGCAGGGAGAGAGTTGCAAGCCCTTCAGGTGGCTCGTCACAAGGCATACACATGGGGGCCGCAGCAACTCGAGTTCTCAGACAAAACTGTTACAACAAAACACAAGTGAATAAGCTACATCGAGGGTACGAAGACCACTGACAACTCCAGCCAGGCTCCAGCCCTCTGTGCCCCCAGATAGCCAGCTGGTTACGTGCCCTGGACTCTGTTAGAATCAGCCTCATGTCTTATGCCTTCGGAATATCCGTACAAAGTCGCATTCTCAAACGACACTTCTATGACTGTAACCTTTCCTTTGGTGTTTGCTGTTCATGGAAATCGGGAGCGCGGCAAAAACAGTCATAGTGGCAGCTCGGAAATTCTGTTCTCCAGCATACATTGAAGAAAGACTGTTGTGCAGCTCGAAGGGACGACCTTTTGTTTTGGCAAGCATGGAAAGGGGAAGTGCCTGTCCTCTCATGACGGGGGGAAGAACACACAAGGCTTCAACATAGAGCGCCCAACAACGCTTCATGCGTTCACCTCCATTCACCACTGCGGCGCCACCTGAAAAGCGGCAAGCCCTGTGTAATGACGCTACCCTCTCAACAGGTTTGGCCAGTTAGTTTCTAGCTGTCTGCTCCTTCAATTAGAGGGTGGGTCAGGCAACCAGACACTGAAGTATTGGTAGTGAATATCAAAAAAGACAAAAACAAAACGTTAAAAGAGGCCTGCAGAAGAGAGGGGCGCAGCCCCCACTCTCTAACACAGGAGCCGCTGCTGGCTCAGTGTATGGTGCATTCAGGTGCCAGGAGCTGTAGTGGGTCGACATACAAAGAAGGCCAGAAGAAACAGATAGTCCACCTTTTGCACTGGTGCCTGGAATATGCTATACATATGAGAGAGCGTAGTTTATATAACCTATATTAACAAGAAATGTTTATGAATTAATGTGTGATAATGCTGCACAGAAACTGTTATAGTAAATTTTGCTTAAATGTGCACTTGAAATGTGACCACAGGGAGTGGCCGCCAAAATATACGTGGACTAATAATTATAACTAAAATGTTTATGAATTATTATACTGAATAAGTTTATACTAATTATTAATAATTTTATTATTGAATTTGTGCTGAAATCCTTGTAGGCCTTAAGTTAGCATGAGCGGAAGCTTAGCTGCTTGGCTCTCATATTAAATGTATTTTTCCTATCTTGCAGTGTGCTGACTCGCAAAAGGACATGACCCCTTGTTTTCTTCAAACTAGAAGCTGAAATGTAACCATACTAGATCCTTTCCCATGAATTCTTCATTGCTTGTAAGAATTATTAAGACAAAATGCAACAGTGTAGGTTAATGTAATGTACAAGGTAATTCAAACCGGTGAAGACAATAGGGCAACTGACTAAAAGATGTGCAAATAATTACAGAAAGATGAAATCATACCGGACGTGCTACCTCTGAAGACGTCGAACATGAGGACCAATGAGAAACTTATAAAATAATATGGGGTGAAAGAATAATGACATAATCTGTTTTCCAATAGGGTAAAGATAGTGGGGTATAGCAAAGGCCAATAGAATTTTGGGGGAATGTACAGCGAGAAAGGGATAAAAACCCATGACACGGGGAGCCATTTAGGTGGGTTAGGGAATGCTATTGATTTTATCCAGAAACTTTGTCACTCTGTTTGGTGACTTACTATTGTTTACTAAGACCATCCTTTCCTCAGATTGCCCATATTACACTTTACCTCCTTATGAGGGAAGTGCCCCTTTTGTCCCAGAGCTGAGTTCTGAATGACGGTGATTTGACTGATGTCCTGAAGACGAAGACTGAACTTGTGCGCTGACCTAAACTTTGGAGGGTAATTATGACAATGCATTTGTGATTTGTTTGTTTGCTTTTCCTTTCTAGGTACCAACTGCTTACTTTTGACAGAGACCATAGTTAGATGTTTTCCAAATTGGTGTTCTAAATTGTTTTGCATGAACCGCAACATGCCAGTGCTAATCAGTGGTTAGGACAGGTGTTCACTAAACTGACGCAAATAGACAAACGACTGAATCTATGCTTTGTTGAACTGATGCGTTAATGACATTCTGCTAAAGTTGATCTATGGTCACGCCGTGTTATGTTCTGATGTTTGTGATTCTTGCCTTAATGAAATCTTATCAGAATTCACATTCAGAAAAACACATAAAAATTATACTAAACTGGTGTGGTTATTCATGACTGCAAGGTCATGGTAGTGTTTTGAATTGATTAATGACTTTGACTAAAGTGAAATGTATTGTTGTGATAAATATTGATGACATTATTGACGTATTGATTAACATATTGATTAGCTATCTCATCCTAAGGTATCTCTCAACTGGGTCAAAAGATTCATTGGCCTAAAACGAGTCCTGATGTGTAATAAATTATCATAAAGGGATGTGTTAGCACATAGTTTGTAGGTAGAGGCTGGACGTTTCAGTCACGGAGGATGCTTTTCCTCTGTCTTTCCATAAAGAAGAGGTTCTTCCTCACAATCTTTGCCCGAAGAATTAGACTGGAGCTCTGAGGTTGGAGCTGAGCAGCTGACAATCGGTCTGTGTTGCTTTTTCAGTTGCCTCTCTCCTTTCCCATTGTTTATCAGCCCATGGTTTGAGCTGTTTGTCAAATCCTGCTTTGTTATACTTTAGAATCTGTTATTGATGTCCAAAACATCTGCTGTCAGTTGTTTTGTCTACACACCTATGTACCCATACAAGGAGAATGGCGATTGACCTAAGGGGCTTCCTTTCATTGTTTTTAGGTTTGGGTATTGGTACGTGTGTTTATCAAACTGATGTGGCCGCCTTCAATGGAAGAGTTGCTGTCCCTTGGTGGTAAAGGGGATTCCACATTGTTCTGCATCCGATCCCTCAGTACCTTGATAGGTGTTGCTACCCAGGGGTGTTGTTATAAATACGGCGCACTTTCCCTAGTTGCACCATGGCACATCTTTTCAAAAGGTCTGCCTGCGGCTAACAGGGACAGTGCACCTTATTTGAAAGAATACACTATTTCAAGGGCAGCGATGAATTCACGCTGTCCACCACATTCAAGTAAAATACAGAGCAGCTATTTAAAAGATGCTCTGTGTTTCACAGCAAAGGTGGCTGCTCGTCTCCTTTGCAAGAGGGGAGAGAGATCCCTATGTAGGTGGGTCTAGTGAGTGATTGTAGCCGTCTCCAGGTGTATGTCTAGGGTGGGGCCATGGGATTCTCTTTGTCCCCTCCTGGGGGCCTTTAGGAGGCACACTGCAAGTGTGCCACCTTTTTGTGGCACACTTTAAATGCACCTCCTAAACGCTTCTTTGGCTCTGCGCCTGCATCCACAATATGGCACGGGTGCAGAGGCAAACTGATTCCCTTATTTGCATGGGGCCACACCTCCACGCAAATGAGGCAACACCCTCTTATGAAAGCACTGGTGCAACATGTGCACCAGCACTATCTGTATTATACAAGGGAGCACAAAAATGTCTGCTGCCTCCTCTGTAAAACCATTGTGCTCCTGGGAAGCACAATACAGCAGCAGATACCTGTTGGCACAATGTATAATGCTTCCCTGGATGGTACATTTCCACACTATTGTTCATGCAGATGCATTGGTGGTGCAGAGAAGTGCATGATGTGCAATGCTTCTTCAGTAGCAGAATTACTTTTAGCCCAATAACTTATTTTGAAGACACCAAGAAGGAATTCGTACCTCTCCCACAAAATTTCCAGAGGTTTGTGTCAGACCTGAAGTGGCCTTTCACCTAGCTGAAAACAAGTACCAACTCTGCAAGTGGCACTCAAAAATTAATCTGATCTGTTATTTCAGTAGTCTCTCTCCTGGTCGACTTAGTTTTTTTCTTTCTGCTTTATAGCAATGAGCCTGTCATTTTAGATTTCAATGCTCACCACTCCTACCCTTCCTTTCACTGCCTTACTCCCTTATTTGAGTTGACACAGGCCTTGGTCGCATTTTCTTCCTATCTTGAGCTTTGGGCTTCAAGATATGCAGTACTGGAATTGGAATATAATTGCTCTGGGAGCCCATAAATTGGAGGACAAGATGTGGCAGATTAAAGAGGGTGGAGTCACGAGGGATGGGACTTTAAAAGAGATTCCGATAGTCAATTTATACATTGATTTAAAAAAATCTGCTGCAAAGAATTTGACAACAATTACAAATATGACAGAGTTCTAGATTACTTAATTGATCAAAAAGAAGCAGCAGTTTAAAATATCAATATCTTAGAGGGTTAAAACACCTGCTGAATAGATATCATTTTGTGCCCAGCAATTGTGATGGGCTTATAATAGCAGTAAGATGACTCTAGTGGTTAACACAGTTCTTGGAGAGTTCTGTGTTTTGTGCAGTTTCAGTTTTGACTCATAAAGTAATATTGAGGGTTAATGTGCCTGCTGCTTAGCATTTTGTGTAACATGCAGATTACAGATTGTTATTTTATTTAGAAAGGTAAATTGGACTACTGCTTTTGAGGTTGAGCTAATTTTGTTACTTTGAGTTGATAAGCTGCAAGCTTCTTACATAGTACAATGCTCTATTTAGCAGCATCAAAGGCAAATTGTGAGCCATGGATTTAGATCTTTATTGTTTTTTAGGTTTTGCCTGCATGAACGCGCTTGAGTACAGTGCTTGCGAAATCTCTTCTAAATGAAAAAACACAAAAAGGGCTTTGATCCCACCCATTACTTACCGATATTTACCACTGGGTAAATACAACCACTTTAACCCAATACACTCCAGTTTACTGCACTAAACCCCAGCTCAATACAATCCACCCCACAACACTCTATCCTACTCCAATACACCGTAATCCACTCCAATGTACCACTCTCCAGTCTAACTTAATCCAACACACTATACCTCACTCTATCCCACTCAACTATTCACCAGTATACCTCACTCTACCCCAACCTACCCATTCCACTCTATCACAATACACCCCATTCCAATTCACACCTACCCAATCCAAAGGACTCCATGCCACTAACATTTAGCTATACTCAACACCAGCCACACTGGTCTACAACCTAACTAAAACACATAACCAAAAAAAGTAGATCTCGCAAAGGCACAATCTCTTGGCTTTGCCAATGCTTTTTTCAATCTGTTGTTATTACAAGGTTAAAAAGAAGTGTTCCTTTTGGAAGTAATAACGTCCTATTAGTACAGACAGCCACAATCACTCTTAGGTTTTATATCCTGACTTTGTGTTTCTCCTGACTGTTCACTCTTAACATATAATATCTAATGACATGGATGATATCTTATTCCTGCACTTTATCAGTTATTACCTCACATTAATATTTGTGTAATTATTCATCCACATTGATCATTCTTACAGTGCAATCAGAACTCCTACGTAGGCACTGAAGATATGATGACTTAATGTCTGTAAGTCTCTTCATTGTTTCGTGTTTGCCTCCTTTACTTTCCTGTGAGACATACTCCCTGAGCTATGCCCAGGATCTTTCCTTTCCCTTCCCGAACTAGCAATGCAATCCTTCTCCTGCAGATATTTGAGCTCTAACTTGTACAAAATGGCCTTGTCCTGGTGAATCATCCTTACCATAGATTTCTAGGCCTATATCGGTCTCGTTCTTTCTTCTCCATGTCCTTGTCTTTCTTCTACCACCCTGAGCTGACTCCAGCTATTGAGGCTCTCTTCATGGTCTCTTCATATAGTCGAAATTCAACTCTTCGATCTCAGGCAGGGTAATCACTGGAAGAAAAGGCATCTGGAGTCAAGTTTAGCACCTATCACTAAACAAAAATGGGACTGTGGATAAAAAATCTAGTGAAAGTTTCAGAGAGAAAGAGATTATAGTGGCTTATGTTTAACTGTGTCAAAGCTTCTTGTATTGTTTACTCTTAGAATTCATTTTAACCCTCGCCCCTCATCTGGAACAAAATATATACATTTTTTGAAAGCCACAGTTATTGAAAGTCCTGGAGTTTTACAGCTCTGTTGTCCTCTTGTGCGTACCAGGCTTCTGTCAAGGGAGGTCTCCATTTGTCAGTCATGCTTGTGGAAGGATGACTGTGCTTAGATCAGTAGAGTGGACAGGGTCGTTCACTTTGGAAAGCCTTGTTCAGTTGGGTGCAGGTTCTTGCCAGTACCGTCCCATTTTTCTATTCTTAGAATACTGCATGCACACCTCATCTTATTCCTTCTCCCATTCAAACTATCTGGTATGATCGTATCTTTACTTCTTTTCTTTTCCCATCTTCACACCCGGGCTACGAGATAGACATGTCAAACGGACCACAGTCGGAAAAGTGGCTGCATCCTTTGAGATACAGTGCTCTGAATACTCAAACCCCATATTGGAGTGGCGTGTTTACTTCAAGAAAGGGGAGTACCGTAGTGTTAAAACAGTTTGTGCAAATAAGATTACTATCAAAGTAAAAAGAAAGCTTTAATATTTCACTGATCAAAGTAAGATACAACTTTCTCTTTTTTGTGTATTACAATTATGAATAAAAACGCTGCGTTTTTCACAACTGAAACAAAGGAATTACATAGACAAGGTTGAAGCCTGTTACAGTGACATTGATTCCCCAATTAACTGTGTGTTCTTTTTAGTATGCAGATTTGATTTTAAGAAGATGTTTCACGTTTGCCCTGAATTTTAACTAACGTTGCATTGTGTTTTTAATATGAACAACGTTCAGTTATTTACCTCTGTAATTTTATTGTTCACTTTTATTTATTGGATGATTGCTTTGTAGTATGTACATCAATATGATAGTAGTTCTTTACTGTTCGGTGAACTTATGTCACAATGTTCTAAATGTGTTACCATGTTCTATGGAACTTCTAGGAGGCAGTTGGGTTCTAGTTTCAAACTACTGGTTGCCGAGCTGTCTGCTGGATGTTTCATTGGTCATGGGTTCGTTGCTTCATGAATTAAAAGATAGAAACATATTCTGATTTCTTGGCTGTCTACTTGTGGACTGTACCTTGCCATCTCTACATTTTTGGTATCAGGAGTGGGGTACATTAATCGCAGTTTGGATATAGATTTCGAACCCACCAATAGTACATTTTTTGTTTGAGCTGCGGTGAGAACGGCGTTGAGATCGTTTCAATTTTTGTTTGGCCATGAGTCTCAAATTCAAGCTTTCCAGGATGCTATTCTAGTATTTACAGAGACTATTGAAGAACATGTTTTAATGCTACAAAAAGTATTTAGAATCTTGTTGGATTGTGGTATGATGGTAAAGTTGAATAAATGCAAGTTTATGCTACAGGAAGGTCAGTATCTAGGCCACACTATTACTAGCAAGGAGATCAAACCAAAGGCCTGCAATTTAGCAGTTATAAAATTGGCACCTCTGCCTAAAGACAAAGACTCACTTAAATATTTTTTGGGGCTTTGTGAGTACTATGCACGTTTTGTTCTGGGGTAGTGCAATCATTAAGGTCCTTACTTAAAAAAGGTGCTAAATTTGAATGGTCCACAAAAATAGATAAGGCATTTGAAGAAGTGAAGGAACTGGTCATTAATGCACCCATGTTACAACTTTAGTGTAGGAAGTTGGCTCTGTATGCACTATTTCAAAGTAAGAAATAGCATGCACAGAGTCCAAGGGTTCCCCTTAGTGGTAAGATAGTGGCAAAAAGAGATAATTCTAATGCTCTATTTTGTGGTAGTGTGGTCGAGCAGTAGGCTTATCAGAGGGTAGTGTTAAGCATTTGTTGTACACACACAGGCAATAAATGAGGAACACACACTCAAAGACAATTCCAGGCCAATAGGTTTTTATATAGAAAAATATATTTTCTTAGTTTATTTTAAGAACCACAGGTTCAAGATTTACAAACAATACTTTAAATGAAAGGTATTTCACTTAGGAACTTTAGGAACTTTGAATTAGCAAAATAGCATATACAGTTTTCACACAAATGGCAATAAGCTATTTTAAAACTGGACACTGCAATTTTCAACAGTTCCTGGGGGAGGTAAGTGTTTGTTAGTTTTGCAGGTAAGTAAACCACCTACAGGGTTCAAAGTTGGGCCCAAGGTAGCCCACCGTTGGGGGTTCAGGGCAACCCCAAAGTTTCCACACCAGCAGCTCAGGGCCGGTCAGGTGCAGAGGTCAAAGTAGTGCCCAAAACGCATAGGCTTCAATGGAGGAGGGGGTGCCCCGGTTCCAGTCTGCCAGCAGGTAAGTACCCGCGTCTTAGGAGGGCAGACCAGGGGGGTTTTGTAGGGCACCGGGGGGGACACAAGTCAGCACAAAAAGTACACCCTCAGCGGCACAGGGGCGGCCGGGTGCAGTGTGCAAACAGGCGTCGGGTTTGCAATGTAATTCAATGGGAGACCTAGGGGTCTCTTCAGCGATGCAGGCAGGCAAGGGGGGGTGGCTCCTCGGGGTAGCCACCACCTGGGCAAGGGAGAGGGTCACCTGGGGGTCGCTCCTGCACTGGAGGTCGGATCCTTCAGGTCCTTGGGGCTGCGGGTGCAGTGTCCTTACAAGGCGTCAGGTCTTTGAAGCAGGCAGTCGCGGTCAGGGCGAGCCTCTGGATTCCCTCTGCAGGCGTCGCTGTGGGGGCTCAGGGGTGTCAACTCTGGCTACTCACGGGCTCGCAGTTGCTGGGGAGTCCTCGCGGTAGTGTTGTTTTTCCACAAGTCGAGCCGGGGGCCTCGGGTGCAGAGTGCAAAGTCTCACGCTTCCGGCGGGAAACGTGTGTTCTTTCAAAGTTGCTTCTTTGTTGCAAAGATGCTTCTTTCTTGGAGCAGAGCCGCTGTCCTCGGGAATTCTTGGTCCTTTTAGATGCAGGGTAGTCCTCTGAGGCTTCAGAGGTCGCTGGACCCTGTGGAACGCGTCGCTGGAGCAGTTCTTTTGAAGGGGGGAGACAGGCCGGTAGAGCTGGGGCCAAAGCAGTTGGTGTCTCCGTCTTCTGTGCAGGGTTTTCAGCTCAGCAGTCGTTCTTCGTCTTAGGTTGCAGGAATCTGTTTTCCTAGGTTTTGTGTTTAGGTCTGGGAGGGCAGTAGCCAATGGCTACTGTCCTTGAGGGTGGCTACACCCTCTTTGTGCCTCCTCCCTGAGAGGAGGGGGGCACATCCCTATTCCTATTGGGGGAATCCTCCAAAATCAAGATGGAGGATTTCTAAAGGCAGGGGTCACCTCAGCTCAGGACACCTTAGGGGCTGTCCTGACTGGTGGGTGACTACTCCTTGTTTTTCTCATTATCTCCCCTGGACTTGCCGCCAAAAGTGGGGGCTGTGTCCAGGGGGCGGGCATCTCCACTAGCTGGAGTGCCCTGGGGCATTGTAACACGAAGCCTGAGCCTTTGAGGCTCACTGCTAGGTGTTACAGTTCCTGCAGGGGGGAGGTGTGAAGCACCTCCAACCAGCGCAGACGTTTGTTTCTGTCCTCAGAGAGCACAAAGACCCTCACCACATAGGGTCAGAAACTCGTCTTTCAGCAGCAGGCTGGCACAGACCAGTCAGTCCTGCACTGAACAATTGGGTAAAATACAGGGGGCATCTCTAAGGTTTTGCTTAGACACTGTAGGGGCATAGTGCTCATGCACCTATGCCCTCACCTGTGGTATAGTGCACCCTGCCTTAGGGCTGTAAGGCCTGCTAGAGGGGTGACTTACCTATGCCACAGGCAGTGTGAGGTTGGCATGGCACCCTGAGGGGAGTGCCATGTCGACGTAGTCATTTTCTCCCCACCAGCACACACAAGCTGTCAAGCAGTGTGTCTGTGATGAGTGAGGGGTCCCTAGGGTGGCATAAGACATGCTACACCCTTTAGAGACCTCCCCTGGCATCGGGCCCTTGGTACCAGGGGTACCAGTTACAAGGGACTTACCTGGGTGCCAGGGTTGTGCCAATTGTGGAGACAATGGTACATTTTAGGTGAGTGAACACTGGTGCTGGGGCCTGGTTAGCAGGGTCCCAGCACACTTCTCAGTCAAGTCAGCATCAGTATCAGGCAAAAAGTGGGGGGTAATTGCAACAGGGAGCCATTTCCTTACACAAGCCCCCCCCCCCCAGCCCACAGGCCAGGAGACTCAGCCAAAGCTGGGAGAGTCTTCCTAGTCTGTCAGGCGAGGAAAAGTAGAGGAAATAGGCTGGTTTGTTGCAGGGCCTACTCTGCCTTACATCCTCCTGTTCAGGTCATTCCCTCTGGGGAACTGACCCACTTCCACAGTGATAGGACCTAGTCTGAATTGCCTCTTGTCTGTGCTTTTAATGTCATCACCCATTCTCTCTATTTTGGGGTTAGAGGTATTCACCTCTGCTAATCTTATCTTAGCCAGGGTCACCCCTAGCTTACCCAAAGAGGTTACCTAGAGCTGGAGTAACCTCACCATGACCAACAGGGTCAGGGGGCCTAACTTGCTATTTGGCATGGGGTCAGACCACCATGCCAAGGATAGTGCAGCCATAAAGGCTAACACCCAGCAGAGGCCACTGACAGCTGTCAGTGCCCATAACCACACAGTTAGCTCTTCACTGCAAGGGAAGGAACTAAGTTACAGGCTTCTTTGGGTTCAGGGTGCCTGTCTGCTGTGTAAGAGTGGGGGGTTACTATATCTTGTAGTAAACACCCTTCTTCCACTCTTTCTTCTGTTAACTGAGGAGCCACCCACTCAGGTTTAACAGTTGCCTGACTAGCCAGGACTTCTTGTGGGTCAGGTTGGACTTTACCAATGCCACTTTTGGAGTTCTCCACTACTGGAGCAGAATCTCCTTGGCTTACTGGAACCTTGGCTAAAGGTTGTCCACCTTTCCTACACTGTTTTGTTTTCTTCTCCTTCTGGGGCCTACTTGCAGTTACTGCAGGGGTAGCACCTCGAGAATCCTTGGGAGAGGACTGGCACAGGACCAGTTCCTCTCTTGGGCTCTGACTAACCTCTGAGTAATCATTTCCAAGGAGACAATCAAGGGGGAGGTCTGTACTGACTACCACCCTTCTCCAGCTAAAAGTCCCACCCACTTCTATGGGCACAAAAGCCACAGGCCTATCAGTGACCCTGTCTGGGCTAACTCTTACTCTGGCAGTCTCACCTGGGATGTACTGGTTGGAGAACACCAGCCTGTCATGTACAATAGTGTGACTGGCACAAGTGTCTCTCAGGGCAGTGGCTTGGATTCCATTCACCAGTAGGTGGTGGAAGTGTCAACTTCCCTCTGGAACTCCAACTCACCTGTTGGGCCCTTTTTCCAGTTGAAGGCTATGAAGACCTCCTCCTCTGAGAACTCATCCCAAATGGCTACACTGGTCACCCCTGGGATTTTGCTAGGGGGTTTCTTTTTGGGACAAGAAGTGTCCTTGGTGTCGTGCCCTGTCTGTCTACAGTTTTGGCACCATACCTTAGTGGCATCCCAGTTCTTACCCTGGTACCCACCTTTGTTTTGGGTTGTGTCTCGGGCCCACCCACCTGGTCTGGTTTTTGGGGGCCTACAGAGGACTCTTTTTGTTTTTATTTCTAGTGTCACCCAATTTCTCCTGGGGAGGCTTTGTAACCCCTTTCTTTTGGTTACCCCCAGTGGAAGTTTTGGTTACCCTAGTCTTGACCCACTGGTCTGCCTTCTTTACAATTCTTGGGGAGAAATTGGACCTAGGTCTACCAGATACGGATGCAAATTTTCATTGAAGCACTCACTTAAAATGTGTTCTTTCATAAACAAATTATAAAGCCCAACATAGTCATGCGCTTCATTTCCAGTTACCCAACCATCCAGTGTTCTCACTGAGTAGTCAACAAAATCAACCCAGGTCTGGCTCGAAGATTTTTGAGCCCCCTGAACCTAATCCTGTACTCCTCAGTGGAGAATCCAAAGCCCTCAATCAGGGTGGCCTTCATGAGGTCATAAGATTCTGCATCTTTTCCAGAGAGTGTGAGGAGTCTATCCCTACACTTTCCAGTGAACATTTCCCAAAGGAGAGCTCCCCAGTGAGATCTGTTTACTTTTCTGGTTGCACAAGCCCTCTCAAAAGCTGTGAACCATTTGGTGATATCATCACCATCTTCATATTTTGTTACAATCCCCTTGGGGATTTTTAGCATGTCAGTAGTTTCTCTGACCCTATTTAAGTTGCTGCCACCATTGATGGGAGCTAAGCACATCTCTTGTCTTTCCCTTTCTATGGCTAGGAGCTGTTTCTCCAAAGCCAATCTTTTGGCCATCCTGGATAACAGGAGGTCCTCTTCATTGAGGCTGCCCTCAATGCTTTCAGAGGTAATGGTCTCCCCTGTGGAAGAACTAGTCTCTCTGACTATGATTTGAAGAGTCAGGATTTGAGGGACCCTGTTCTTCCTATTTAGGACAGGAGGGGGGAAGTCATCCTCCTGTTCACTAATTTCCCCATCTGAAGGATTATCCTCAGAGGGGTGGTCCCTTGTGAGCTCTGCCAAAAGCTCCTGGAGCTGTACTTTGGTAGAGTTGGACCCAGTTTTTATATTTTTGATTTTGCAGAGAGTCCTTAACTCTGACATCCTGAGATGCAGGTAAGGGGTGAGGTTGAGCTCCACCACCGTCTCTTCTGCAGTAGACATTATTTCTCTAAAAGTTGGAATACTTTTTTAAGAATCTAAAACTATCTCTAGAACTTAATTCAAACTTTTACAAAACTTTTAAACTCTAAAAGAAATGCTAACAGGGACTAACACAAGGCCCTAGCAGGACTTTTAAAAATTGAGAAAAATAGCTCAAATTTCAAAAATCAGTTTCTAATGAAATTTTTTGGAATTTAGTTGTGTGATCAGGTATTGGCTGAGTAGTCCAGCAAATGCAAAGTCTTATACCCCACCGCTGATCCACCCATGTAGGAAGTTGGCTCTGTATGCACTATTTCAAAGTAAGAAATAGCATGCACAGAGTCCAAGGGTTCCCCTTAGAGGTAAGATAGTTGGCAAAAAAGATCATTCTAATGCTCTATTTTGTGGTAGTGTGGTCAAGCAGTAGGCTTATCAGAGGGTAGTGTTAAGCATTTGTTGTACACACACAGGCAATAAATGAGGAACACACACACTCAAAGACAATTCCAGGCCAATAGGTTTTTATATAGAAAAATATATTTTCTTAGTTTATTTTAAGAACCACAGGTTCCAGATTTACAAACAATACTTTAAATGAAAGGTATTTCACTTAGGAACTTTAGGAACTTTGAATTCGCAAAATAGCATATACAGTTTTCACACAAATAGCAATAAGCTATTTTAAAACTGGACACTGCAATTTTCAACAGTTCCTGGGGGAGGTAAATGTTTGTTAGTTTTGCAGGTAAGTAAACCACCTACAGGGTTCAAAGGTGGGTCCAAGGTAGCCCACCGTTGGGGGTTCAGGGCAACCTCAAAGTTACCACACCAGCAGCTCAGGGCCGGTCAGGTGCAGAGGTCAAAGTGGTGCCCAAAACGCATAAGCTTCAATGGAGGAGTGGGTGCCCCGATTCCAGTCTGCCAGCAGGTAAGTACCTGTGTCTTCAGAGGTCAGGCCAGGGGGGTTTTGTAGGGCACCGGGGGGGGACACAAGTCAGCACAAAAAGTACACCCTCATCAGCACGGTGGCGGCCGGGTGCAGTGTGCAAACAGGCGTTGGGTTTGCAATGTAGTTCAATGGGAGACCTAGGGGTCTCTTCAGTGATGCAGGCAGGCAAGGAGGGGGGGGGGCTCCTCGGGGTAGCAACCACCTGGGCAAGGGAGAGGGCTACCTGGGGTTCGTTCCTGCACTGGAGGTCAGATCCTTCAGGTCCTGGGGGATGCGGGTGCAGTATACTTACCAGGCGTTGGGTCTTTGAAGCAGGCAGTCGCGGTCAGGGCGAGCCTCTGGATTCCCTCTGCAGGCGTCGCTGTGGGGGCTCAGGGAGGGCAACTCTGGCTACTCACGGACTCGCAGCCGCCGGGGAGTCCTCCCTGTAGTGTTGTTTCTCCACAAGTCGAGCCAGGGGCGTCGGATGCAGAGTGCAAAGTCTCACGCTTCCGGCGAGAAACATGTGTTCTTTCAAAGTTGCTTCTTTGTTGCAAAGATGCTTCTTCCTTGGAGCAGAGCTGCTGTCCTCAGGAGTTCTTGGTCCTTTTGGATGCAGGGTAGTCCTCTGAGGCTTCAGAGGTCGCTGGACCCTGTGGAACGTGTCGCTGGAGCAGTTCTTTTGAAGGGGGGAGACATGCCGGTAGAGCTGGGGCCAAAGCAGTTGGTGTCTCCGTCTTCTCTGCAGGTTTTTCAGCTCAGCAGTCCTTCTTCGTCTTAGGTTGCAGGAATCTGTTTTCCTAGGTTCTGGGGAGCCCCTAAATACTGAATTTAGGGGTGTGTTTATGTCTGGGAGGGAAGTAGCCAATGGCTACTGCCCTTGAGGGTGGCTACACCCTCTTTGTGCCTCCTCCCTGAGGGGAGGGGGGCACATCCCTATTCCTATTGGGGGAATCCTCCAAAATCAAGATGGAGGATTTCTAAAGGCAGGGGTCACCTCAGCTCAGGACACCTTAGGGGCTGTCCTGACTGGTGGGTGACTCCTCCTTGTTTTTCTCATTATCTCCTCTGGACTTGCCGCCAAACGTGGGGGCTGTGTCCAGGGGGCGGGCATCTCCACGAGCTGGAGTGCTCTGGGGAATTGTAACACGAAGCCTGAGCCTTTGAGGCTCACTGCTAGGTGTTACAGTTCCTGGTGGGGGAGGTGTGAAGCACCTCCACCCAGAGCAGGCTTTTGTTTCTGTCCTCAGAGAGCACAAAGGCCCTCACCACATGGGGTCTGAAACTCGTCACTCCGCAGCAGGCTGGCACAGAACAGTCAGTCCTGCACTGAACAATTGGGTAAAATACAGGGGTCATCTCTAAGATGCCCTCTGTGTGCATTTTATAATAAATCCAACACTGGCATCAGTGTGGGTTTATTATTCTGAGAAGTTTGATACCAAACTTCCCAGTATTCTGTGTAGCCCTTATGGAGCTGTGGAGTTCGTTTTTGACAGACTCCCAGACCATATACTCTTATGGCTACCCTGCACTTACAAGGTCTAAGGTTTTGCTTAGACACTGTAGGGGCATAGTGCTCATGAACCTATGCCCTCACCTGTGGTATAGTGCACCCTGCCTTAGGGCTGTAAGGCCTGCTAGAGGGGTGACTTACCTATGCCACAGGCAGTGTGAGGTTGGCATGGCACCCTGAGGGGAGTGCCATGTCGACTTAGTCATTTTCTCCCCACCAGCACACACAAGCTGGCAAGCAGTGTGTCTGTGCTGAGTGAGGGGTCCCTAGGGTGGCATAAGACATGCTGCACCCCTTAGAGACCTTCCCTGGCATCAGGGCCCTTGGTACCAGGGGTACCAGTTACAAGGGACTTACCTGGGTGCCAGGGTTGTGCCAATTGTGGAGACAATGGTACATTTTAGGTGAGAGAACACTGATGCTGGGGCCTGGTTAGCAGGGTCCCAGCACACTTCTCAGTCAAGTCAGCCATCAGTATCAGGCAAAAAGTAGGGGGTAATTGCAACAGGGAGCCATTTCCTTACATTTAGCAACCCCAGTATAAATTGTTCATATCCGTGGATGCCAGTTTGAAGAGTCTGGGAGCTGGGTTTGGACAGTGGGCTGGTAGTAAAGAGAATACTGTAGCATTTGCTTCCAGATCTCTTAGTGAGGCAGAGATGAAATACAGTAACATTGAACGAGAGGCTCTTGCATGTGCATGGGCGGTAGAGAAATTTAAAACTGATATTTGGGGCACATCGTGTGAGTTATTTACAGATCATAAACATCTTGTTTTTCTTCTAGACGGTAGTGGATCGGGTAAAGCTTTGGGAAGATTAATTAGACGTCTGTCCAAATTACATGAGTACAATTTTAAAATTAAGTATATACAAGAAGGAAGAACCTTCAGAGCAGACTGTTTGTCTTGGTTACCTCTAAGAGATGGTTTCAGTGAGAATCCCAATGAAAATGTATGTGTCGTAGCAGTTATTGATGCCATTTCAAACTGCAAAGGAATAATTTCTGAACAAGAGTGGATGGAGGTTATGGAGAAGGATGAAGTATTTAAAAAAGTACTTTATTTCATTAATGTTGGTTGGCCTCAAAATAAATCGCTTTCAGGGGAGCTCAAATGTTTTGCGCAGGTTGCATCTGAATTGTCTTGTGAAAATCAACTGTGTGTACGCAAAGATTTAATTGTTTCTCCTACTGCAGGAAGAAAACGCTTGTATACAATGCTATATGAAGGACATTTAGAGATTTCAGCAACTGTTAAGAAACTTAAGCAAATCTTTGGTGGCTAGGTATGGACAGAACAGTTTCCCAATTTATTGAACATTGTCCTCACTGCATTGTTTTGAACAAACATTAGAAAACTACACATAAACCTTTATTTCCTGTAGAAATGCCTGAGTCTCCGTGGGTAAAAGTGGATTTAGATTACTCTGGTCCCTTTCTTATTTTACCCAGACAACAACGTTACCTGATTGTTCTAGTAGATTACTTTTCCAAGTGGATCTACTATGATTTTGATGAATCACCCAATACGAAGTCAGCCATAGACTTTTTTTTTTTCAAAATATTCCTGATTGAAAGTTGAAGATTGTTACAGACAATGCAATGCATTTTGTGTCAAAAGAAATTACCCCATTATTGACAGACTTAGATGTTTCACATCTGCAAGTTGCTCTCTATAGACTATCTTCTAATGGCTTAGTGGAGCTAGTCAATCGTTTTCTTAAGGAAGGTGTTCAAACAGCAATATCATTAAATATTGATGTAGAGAATTTTGTAAAAGAAAAAATTTGGGTGTATGTAACAACACCTCATTCTACTACAAATGTATCTCCTTTCAGAATTCTTTGAGGTAGAGAACCTCGAATCAAACTTGATCCTCAGTGGTTGGGATTAGCCCCTGGCAACTGTGATAATGCAATAGATCATGAAGTCATTAAGAGAAACGTTCTGGTCAACCAAGTTAAACAAAAAAACTATTATGATAGGAAAAATAATGTATGTGAAACTAAGATAGAAGTGAATGATTGGATTTTAATTAAAAAACCCAACTGATTATTAAAAAGGGAAACAACATTAACTTCTCCTGTGAGAGTACAAAAAGTCACAAAATCATCACTTTTGTTACAGAGAAAGGGTTGCTGGAACGGAGATAGTGTGGTTCCTATTTCTGATGTGCAAGCTCATATTTATCAGAAGTTTTGTAAAGTAACGCAACCAGAAGATTCTATGCTTTCTACAGATGTCTGTCAGACTGTCAAGTGTAACAACAATACTAGTTTGTCACATTTCAATAATCGTAATTTAGTTAGTGTAGGTATTACAGGTAATCAAACAAGGAATGTTGTGCAAAGCACTTTGGGGGTCATTTTGACCCTGCGCTAAAAGGACGGAAGCACCGCCAACAGGCTGACGGTGCTTCTAGCCCTATTACGACCGCAGCGCTTCGCCGGGGCCAGCGGTTTCCCGCCGTTTTAGCCCCGGCGGTGATAATCCGCCAGGGCAGCGCTGCCCTGGGGATTATGACACCCCTACCGCCAGCCTGTTTCTGGCGGTTTGCACCGCCAGGAAGAGGCTGGCGGTAAGGGGTGTCCTGGGGCCCCCTAACAGGGGGCCCTGCACTGCCCATGCCACTGGCATGGGCAGTGCATGGGCCCCCTAACAGGGCCCCGGCCAGCTTTTCACTGTCTGTATGGCAGACAGTGAAAAGCGCGACAGGTGCAACTGCACCTGTCGCACGGCCGCAACACCGCCGGCTCCATTAGGAGCCGGCTCCTATGTTGCGGCCTCATCCCCGCTGGGCCGGCGGGCGCAAACTTGGTTTGTGCGCGCTGGCCCAGCGGGAATGTCATAATGAGGGCCGCATGAGTGCGGCCGCATTGGCGGCCGCATGGCGGTTACCACCTGGTGGGCGGCGGTAGCCGCCCGCCAATGTCGTAATGACCCCCTTTGTGTCCAAGTTCGAGACCCATGAGTGTACGATAAGTGAAGGTTCCCAGCAAATTCAAAGATTTTGAATTTGTATTAGCAAATTCAAAGATTTCAAATTGTATTATCACATTCAACAATTTAGAATTGTATTATTCTTCTTATTTTTCCTTATGTATTGGTATAGTTTCTATTTTAATTTGATAAGGTTTTAAGAGGGGAAGTTGATGTAGTATGTACATCAATATGATAGTCGTTCTTTACTGTTCGGTGAACTTATGTCACCATGTTCTAAATGTGTCACTATGTTCTATGAACTTCTAGGAGGCAGTTGGGTTCCAGTTTCAAACTACTGGTTGCCGAGCTGTCTGCTGGATGTTTCATTGGTCGTGGGTTCGTTGCTTCATTAATTAGAAGATATAAACATATTCTGCTTTCTAGGATGTCTACTTGTGGACTGCACCTTGCCATCTGTACATGCTTATTTCATTTTTATGATAGCATGGTTTTAATTGTGCAATAAACGTTTTGTAATTTGTAATTATGATACACTGGATACTTTTATGGAGGGAACCGTGTAAGGTCTGTGTAAAAATGTTTTATGTTAAGTAAACAATGCTGTTTAAGGTTCTGATTGTCCTTAATAGTGGCAATCTACCAATCATAAATTAAAAGGAAACGCATGACTGCAGCAACATTACTTTTCCCTTCGTATATGATGACATATTTCACCTTAATAGCCGTGTTAGTTTGTGTGTGTAAGTATCTGATTTTATTCAGATTTGTATAGCGCACTAACACCTGGCAGGGTATCCTGGTGCTGTTCCTACGTTTCTGTGTGCCGTTGTCTACGTATCTACATGCATGTGTGCTTTTTCTTAGCTCTCTATGCAATGCGCTTGTTTGTTTAGCGCTATGTATTTATTTCTGTGTGTCCATCTCTGTTTTCTTATCCTGATATGGAATCTCTTAGTTCACCATCAGCCAGCATCATATTCATGAGCATATTTTATTTTTGAACTCATTATCACACCCAGTTCACCCACCCCCAGAGTGGATTAACAACTTCTTCTTGGTGCCTTTTATGCATGCACGTTCTTCAAGCTCCTGTTGTCTTTATAAAACATGTTACTTAGCAGCACCTTTCCAAACATAAATGTATACATAAAGGGAGAAATATTAAGCTGAGACAGCTGACCGCAGCTATAGATTGAAGGCGCACAGCATTGGGGATCTAGGAGTAGCGATGGGGGAGGTAACTAGGGACCTGGGGAGGCAGCTGGGACAGAGAATGCCATGATTGTGAGAGAAGTGGGTGCATAGATCACGGGCTCGTTAAGTGTCTCTGTGAAATGTAAGTGGTGCTGAGGTGAAGCACTGGAATACCTTTGTTCGTGTTTGCACCAATAAAGGTGCAGAAAGACGACAAAAACATGCACTCGCACGGAGTGGTGATTCAGAATTGTAAATAAAAGTAGCTAGCGAGTGAGTAGCCAGTCGAAGGACACTTGCCAGTAACCAATGGCAGTGACTGGAAGGTATCCAAGCTCCAAAAGATGGCAAAAACAGAGCTGGAACATCAGGAAGTGAAAGCAGACGATGTGCTGGTGAATGAGAAGCAAGAAAATTCGAACAACATTGGAAAGAACACATGGTAAGTTCAAGTAAGTATTGGGGGTCTTAGCCCAATCATTTTTTTAAATACAAAAGACTTCACAAGCACACTGTAAGACGCTGTGCAAGACAAACCTAAAAGAGAAATCCAGATCTATTGGCTTTGATCACGCTTGTTTCCTTATGTCCTGATTATTTACCCCAGAGCTACCTTTATGTATTTAAACTTTTGTAAGACTTACTTTGCTTTTCCCCATTCCATATGCTGCTTTCATGTTCCACATATCTTCCTTGTGTTATTCTGTTTTTAATCTGTTTACACGTTCATATGCACTCTGTGTGCAAAAAGTGTGAACACTACTGAAAGTAATAAACATGCATGAATGTATTCATTCGTTCTGAATGTGTCATGAATGTGTCAGACACAATGATGAGAGGCAGATAGTAGTTTACTTTAAACACTTTTTAAAATCTAATTGCCCAGTCCAAACAAAGGCAGCATTTTTAAAACTGCCATTAGATTTAAAAGAGAACCGGTTTCAGAATTCAAATAATCTTTGGAAAATATAAGCTACATGTTTCAAGGAGCGAGCACTACAAGTAAACTTGACCAAATCGAGATTTTCTTCTCAAAAAGAATTAAAAAAAGAGGTCCAAACAATGCATAGGACCAACATTAGCCAAAAATAATGGCTTATGAGCCAGCTGTTCAAGTATCTCTGAAAGATAACCTTCGAAATATTCCAGTACTCATGGTTCTATGCCAGTGCTCAGGTATTTTATTTTGCATGTATATTTTTGAAATGTTGATTCAATTTATGGATGCAGCGGCTTGGGTCGTCAAGATAGCAGATGTACTGAGAGTGTTCCGGACCCCTGCATCATCCACCACCATCGCCTGCGGTGTCCTGCTGCATCCCTGTAGCAGAGTGTCACTCAGCCCCCGTGGGGCCTCTGGCATTAATGTGAGGCCTTGAAGAAACCGGGAGCGCCTCGGAGACCCCTATGGCCGAAGCTCACAGAGGCCTCAAAATGGCAGACCCAGTCTCTATCTAGACCGCTGGTCAGGCCGCCAAATCCAATCTAGCAGCAGCAGTTCCTCCCCAGCATCGGAGAACAGGAATGCCGAGACTAGGACAAGCACTGTTGCTGCATGGCCCCACCGGGGTCTGAGGTGAGCGGTCTCGCTCTGGCCAAAGGACAATGCATGCCCGTGGCTGTGCATGGGACGGCCGTGTGAGGTGTGGATGCGGTGCTGTCTGACAGTGGCCACACCGGGGTGAGTGACTCTACTGTTGGTCAGAGACCTCTCTTCTCTCCCCCACTATGGGACCTGGACAAGATCCTTTAAGCGATATGAACCTTGCAGTCTCATCCCTGACCACATAGCTGATCAGCAGATGTGGCAGAAGCCCTGACATCTGTGCCTCCCCGGCACCTAGAAGAGAGCTGCAGTGCCAAAATGTACCCCATCGGGCGCTTAGATCTGTTGCTCATCTCGGCAGTTCAGACCTCAGGGCCTCAGCCGATGTGCCTTACGAGCACTAGAGCTTTGCACTGCAGCGCACACAATGCTTGACCAACAGCGAACAGCAGTGCACATCTCCCCAAGATAAACTGGTAGCTGTAAGTATGTGCTTCCAACAATGGTGCGGGCCTGTCTTTTGTGGTGCTTCCTTTTCACCCAATACTGTGACCAAGCTATTACCCACTTGTGGTGGTCGCCGGCCTGATGTAAAGCTCCTTCCCTACAGATAACCCACCGTTGCACAACATCTCTCCTCCTCTCCTGCGAGCATCCCCATGGGCCATGGGCTTATCTTTGAGATTGCATTTACTTGCCTGGTTGGCACAGAAAGGTGCCTTGCAGCGGGCCGCTGGCAGCGCGCAGTCCGATTGATTGTGCTTCTCATCCTCCACTATAACTGGGTCAGCCAAGCTGCACCCAAACCGACCTGATGTTCCGGCTTGCCCTTTCTCTTTTCATGTGCCTTGCTCCTTCTACACTCCTCCAACATCCTAGCTACAGTTCAGCATCCAGTTTGTTACCTGGCTGCTTGTGCTGACATGGATTGCGGCAGGCAGGGCCCCTGCACCTTGGGACAATGCTCCACCCATCAGCATGGGGAAGGAGAAGGCCAGAAAGCTGCCAACCCCCTCAATGATTAATTCACCACTTCAACTAGTCCAGCCCGGGGTGAACCCCTTGACAGAGGAGGGACTGCCGGGGGTGACCTGGACAAGATCCTTCAAGCGATACACACCTTGCAGACCACGGTTGAGGTGAAGATTGGGGAAGTGTGCAAAGATGTGGCACTTCTCCGCCAGGACCTATGCAATGCCTCAGACCGTATTACCGAAACAGAAGGGCGCCTTTCCACGGTTGAAAATGAGGTCACCAACTTCAAGACAAAAGTGGCTCGCCATCTGACCCGCACAAACGAACTTCCTCAGTGCACCGAGGACGCAGAAAACTGCTCCATGCACAACAACTTGCACTTTGTGGGGAAGTAGAACACTCTCAACCCCCTGAGTTTCTGGAGCAATGGCTAAAAACCTGGATGCCTGCTGACAAATTGTTCCTGTGGTTTGCGATCAAGAGGGCTCACAGGGCATTTACTCCCAAGCCTCCCCTGGGTACGCAAAGACGAGCCATGAACGCAAGATTCCTCAACTCTAAAGACAGGGACAGCATCCTGAGAGAGGCTTGGGCTCTTCCAGACCTATATCACCAAAACTCACTCCAGAATACTTATCTTTTTGGACTATTCACAGGAGGTCCAGGCCAAACGCCGATCCTATGAATCAATCAAACAGAAACTCCTGTTGTGTAGCCATTTTAGTTATAGCTCCATGCACGTTAGTTTAACACACTAGGTTGCTCTGCACTTTGACCTAGATATATTTTATTTGTCTTTGCATTGTTATTTTTACAATAACCAGTTTTACGGTCTTGTTTTATTTTCATCTATCTAACTGTTTTTGTTTAGCCCAGCACTGTGTTCTCAAACAAGACATTCTTGATCACTTTGTGCTTCAGTCAAGGCTACAGTTTGGTACATTGCCGGTGAACGTGGTAGAAGTTGAGTCTCCAACATTCCTAGAAAATACACATCCTTACTTAGGGACATTTTCTTAGAACATCAGCTGTGTTATTATAAAAACACTTCTTAGTCCCATTAAAGGTTAAGAGGGAGATTCCAGCCAGGGAACCAAGACTGTATGCTGATTGCTGAATGCTTCGCTGTAGATGCTAACGCAGACTACAGGCCTTTGCTCAGGTATGAGGGTTGATGTCCTCCTGAGGGAACCTGAAAGGCAGAATTAGAGCTTAACATGCTGGGCTCAGAATATGACGTAGATAGGAAATAGTCCATAACTCCTAGTGACAATATTATAGCGTTAATCTTATGCTTCACTCTCCTGGTCACCATTTTAATATTGTCATGTTGTGTCGTCCTGGTTATTGCAGCTCACGCTCTGCTATCTAAAATGCAGTCGTTTTATTAAACCAGTCATTAAAACTTATACTGCTTCTTATTGTCATTTATATATGAGACCGAAGTGTGAATAAGAGAACCGGATGCAACCTGAGTGACCACGACTTCCCTGAGAAGCCTAATATGTCATGCGCTCGGCTGCCCAATCATCCCTATCCTCTGGTAGAGATGAGGCACTGCTAGTTAGCCAGAGCAAAACCCGGATTTGGGGCAGCAGGTGTCATCTGCAGTGGGTCAGACTCAGTTTCCCACACCGTGGACGATCTTGCTGCTCAAAATCCAGTAGTCTCATTAGAATGATGAGAGCCTACGCGACACTCCGAGCCAAAAAGTTATCTTACATGCTCCTGTTACCAGCACAACTCAGTTATTCATGATGGTAAATCCTTTTTCTTCTATACCTCGGAGTTGGCCAGGGAAAGGCTCACTGAGGAGAAAGAGCTCCAATCACACATCTCATCCCTCTCCCCAAACGACTCAGCAATCGCTGAAGGTGGAGCAGCTGTTGAACCAGTGCTGGAAGAAGGGCTGCACCCACTCTCTGCCCCACCGGCGGTGAACCCACAATGCATCATCCTCCCCGAGCACTGGCTCCTTGACGCCACTGCCACACCAGAGATCCAATCAGTCCTTAAACACTGAGGGTGATTTACGCTTATCGACTCAAATCAAGGACCAGCTGAGGCAGTCCCCCTGTTCCATCTAACATGGCCTGGACTTGCTTACACGATGTCCTCGGCAGGGACCCAATCCCAACAATGGTCACCATGGGACGTCTCTCGATTCCTGTGTTGCTGCAGGCACTGTATTGCATTGATCTTTTTTTCTGGAGGAGTCCACCACTCCACATCTATGAAACATTTATTGTTACGTTAGGTTTTATGTTACAGGGCAACAGATGTTTCTGGGGTGGGTAAGTTGGGGAATTGGGGTTTTTGGACAGGAAATGTTTACGGTTTAGTCCTGTTGTTTGTTTCTTGTGTTTCCGTTTTAGGTGGTCACTTTGGTCTGATGCTACTATGTCATGGGTGTACCCTGTGTTATGCACTGGGTGCATCCCACCTTATTCCTCTAATGCAGACTCATGACCTTACACACTTGCACCCATTGACACCTCCTGCCCGCCATGATTTCGTACAATGTCTTGACCTGGATCGTCAACAGTCTCTTAAACAAGATTAAACGTTCTGCTGTGCTTCGCTATGCTCGATGCTTCACACTCTCTATCCTGCTGCTACAGGAGACCCAACTGTGGGCTCCAAATGTCCCATGCTTGCTCATCAGGGCTCCGATAGAATCTCTCATGCAGGGTACGCTAGGACTTCACGAGGAATAGCGATTCTGTTGCACCACAGTTTGCCTATGGTTGTGGCCCAGAACTGGTCTGAATCTCCGGGCCGTTACATCACCCTGGCAGGCACTGTGGACCCTCCTGAACGGGATATCTGATCATGCCCCGTTTCTCCTGTGCAAGGTCAAAATGAGTCCCCATGTGGAGACTCAACACCTGGTATCTTCAGGACGAATCATTCGCTCGGGACGTAATACGCAAGATCACATAATACTTTCAGGCGAATACCGGGACAGTACAATCGGCTGGTACTCTTTGGGCAACATGTAAGGCTACTATTAGGGGTTACGCCAGGAGCACCCTCAGAAAGGTAGAAAGAGAAAGATACTTACGCATCACACAACTTGAGGTGGCTGGGCACTCTGCCTGGAAAGGCAGCTTTCCACCACCACCCACAATGTCATCACAGTCACTACCCTCAGACTCATACCTGAGATAATTGACAATGCGGGTCAGTCCCATTGCGCCTCTCCTGCTATTGCCCAAGCCTTTTTGGACTACTACTCCTGCGGTATGTGGCTTACCCATGCCCACCAGCTGAGTTCACATCACCCCTTATTGAGGAGGTGCCACTTCCTCAACTGTCTATTACTGACCGATGGGAGCTGGAGGAACCCATCACAGCGAGGAAAATGAGCGAGGCATCTCACCGATGGCCACAGGTAAAACTCCTGGCCCAGATGGCTACCCCCATGGAATTTTACAGTAAATACAGAGACATTTGTATCCCTCACCTTTCGAACCTCTACAAGGAGGTAGCACAAGCTGGTTTCCACCCCCCCCCAGTTCTTGGCCAAGCAACAATCGTAGTTATACCAAGGCGCTCTCTCCCCCATGTCCTGTGTGGTATATTGTCGTTATCCGTTATCATTGCTGAAATAAAAATGTTTTCTACTATCCTAGCCACCCATCTGCTGCTCTAAGGTTCTTGGGGCATAACTCATGCCCCCCGCTAGCATTCATGCCATGTCAGTGAGCCCATTATGACGGTGGCCTTGGCATGTCCAACTAATACTTGTACTATTTGGATTTACAACTTCTGGTAATTAATGACTGGCTTAGTGGTGGTTGGGATGACCCAGTCTTTCAATTGGAACTCCTCGCCCTGGGTTTTCCCCGCATTATAGCATTGTTATACAGTGACCATGTCGCCAATACCCTCCCTGAAGTGACCCGGATGTTATGTAACTGGTGGAGGGTGGCACTTTGTTCGACACATAGAATGATGGGCTAAACTTACTAAACAGTCTCCTCCCCCGTGGCACGGCGCTTGTTTGGGCGAGGTGGCTGCGCTGCAGTGTTTCGGCCCGGTGGGAAGCCATAGGTATCACAATCCTAGGTGACGTCTGGAAGGGCACATCTATGGCTTCTGTCCATGAGCACCAATGGGAGCATTTCCTATAGAGAATGCAGTTTCATAAATACCTGCAATTACAACATGCTCTACATCTACACGTTCCATCGGAAACATTGGTTCTAGATTTCAGCCCTGTGTAGGCCAAAGTCATGATGAGCTGGGCAAAGGAGGCGGGTCTCAAGTGTACTGCACCCTGATCACAAATGCTGCAGACACACTGGCAGCCCTTAGGTCTCACTGGGAGGGATGGCTAGGACCACTGGATAATAACTGGCGCAATCAAATCAAATCAAATCATTAACATTTATAAAGCGCGCTACTCACCCGTGCGGGTCTCAAGGCGCTAGGGGAAAAGGGGGGGTTATCGCTGCTCGAAAAGCCAGGTCTTTAGGAGTCTCCGGAAAGTGGAGTGGTCCTGGGTGGTCCTGAGGCTGGTGGGGAGGGAGTTCCAGGTCTTGGCCGCCAGGAAGGAGAAAGATCTCCCACCCGCCGTGGAGCGGCGGATGCGAGGGACAGCAGCGAGTGCGAGGCCAGAGGAGCGGAGGGGGTGGGTGGGGACGTAGAAGTTGAGGCGTCTGTTGAGGTATTCCGGTCCCTTGTCGTGGAGGGCTTTGTGTGCGTGGGTGAGAAGTCGGAAGGTGATCCTTTTGCTGACTGGGAGCCAATGCAGGTGTCTCAGGTGTGCGGAGATGTGGCTGCTGCGGGGTACGTCGAGGATGAGGCGGGCCGATTTGGAGTTTGGCTGTGGTCCCGGCGTAGAGGGTGTTGCCGTAGTCCAGGCAGCTCGTGACGAGGGCGTGGGTCACGGTTTTTCTGGTGTCGGCGGGGATCCAGCGGAAGATCTTGCGGAGCATGCGGAGGGTGAGGAAGCAGGCGGAGGACACGGCGTTGACTTGCTTGGTCAAGGTGAGAAGAGGGTCCAAGATGAAGCCGAGGTTGCGGGCGTGGTCTGTGGGGGTCGGTGCGGTGCTGAGGGCCGTGGGCCACCAGGAGTCGTCCCAGGTGGACGGGGTGTTGCTGAGGATGAGGACTTCCGTTTTTTCAGAGTTCAGCTTTAGGCGGCTGAGCCTCATCCAATCTGCGACGTCCTTCATGCCCTCTTGTAGGTTGGTCTTGGCGCTGGCGGGGTCCTTGGTGAGGGAGAGTATAAGTTGGGTGTTGTCGGCGTAGGAGGTGATGATGATGTCGTGCTTACGTACGATGTTGGCGAGGGGGCTCATGTAGACATTGAAGAGTGTCGGGCTGAGTGATGAGCTTTGAGGTACGCCGCAGATGATCTCGGTGGGTTCTGAGCGAAACGGAGGGAGGTAAACTCTTTGGGAGCGGTTTGCGAGGAAGGAGGCGATCCAGTCCAGGGCCTGGCCTTGGATCCCGGTGGAGCGGAGGTGGGTGATTAGGGTGCGGTGACAGACGGCAATGCCCTAATGGCCCCCAGAGTTTTGAAATGTCATCACGGCTCTACCTCGTGCAGACATATTACTTACATCGTGCATAGATCACCCCTGACAGGTTATTCAAGTCTGGTCTTCTGGCAAGCCGACGTGTTTTGTTCGCAGATCCCTGCAGACTTCTTTCATATGACATGGTCCTGCCCCATCATCACCCGCTATTGGCAACTGTGGTTGCGGAAGCCTCCAGTGTTCTAAATATTTAGATTGAGATGTCCCCACTACCAATCCTGCTGGGTGTTCTTGAGGGGGGCACAAGAGGTGATTGGGCCTCCCTGGGAACAGCCCTGCTCGTTGCTAAATGTGACACTGCGATGCACTGGAAACTCTCTAAACCCCAATGATGTTGCAGTGGAGATGTGGAGTGGACTGGTGTGCTCAGCAAGAAAAAACAGTCAATGAGGCCTGGGGGTTTCCAGCCAAACATGGTAAAATTTGGGACAAATGGTGCGAGACGGTTGGTGTTGATATGTTGACATGGTACCCTTCTACCCATGGTATTGTTTTACCTCTAAAAAAAAAAGAAAAATTAAAATTTGTTTATCCAAAGAAAAAAACAAACATGGGCTCTCCCATCTACCAGCACAAAAATATTGAAAACAATTACATAGTGTACACTTTTGTAAATTGCATTGCCATTAAACAATTATGTTGTCTTATGTGGATGTCCATGTGATTTAACAGCGATGTAATTTGTGTTTGGGGAGGTCTATGTGTGAAAGCATGTTTGATATTAAAAAGAGTATATTGTGGAGGATATAAGATGGGGTCAGTATGATGGGGTGTGAGAAAAGTTTAAGGCAGTACCGTGTGAACTTCATATCTTTTGAGGTTTTGTGATGTAAACCACTCCTACATCCCACCAAACTAAGGTGCACTATAACTTTAGTTTCTGAAGCAAATTTTAACCATTTTGATAGACAAATAACTCAGACCAGCCTTTTTGAGAAAGAAGGTGACTTTTTAAATATGGCCACATGAGCAGAGCCCTACTTGCATTTGCTGCAGCATGCCGGCACAGTAGTTAGGTGTACCTCCCTTCCTTGGGCTTCAGAATGGTGCCAGACAGAAAGTACAGGACCATGTGATACTGCCCACAGCACCCTGTTTGCTGTGTGTTAATGTGTGGGTAGTGTGTAACATTCCATCTGAGTGAGTATCTGTGTGTGCCCTAATTGTATTTGAGTGTATGAGGGTGTACCTTTGTGTTTGGAAGTTTAGCTAGGTGTTGGAAATGGCCATTTTGCCATCCTCCTCCTATTTTTGATGGATTTTCGTTCTTGCTGGCCTTAGGACTCAGTGCTAACCAATGCTTAAGTGCTTGTGCTCTCTCATTAAAACATGGTACACATGACATGTACCCAATTGGCATATTTCATTTTTGTTGTAAGTCCCTTGTAGAGTTCTATAATATATATGCAGGGCCTATAGATTATGTGCTACAGATGGGCCTGCAGCAATTATTGGGCAACCCACTTAAATAGCCCTGTAAAAATACATCCCAGGCCTTCTATTGCAGTCTGAATGCAGTGCCATACTGCCATGTCGACTTGGCATTTAAACCCCTTGCCAATCTTTAAACTCCCCTTTTATTACATATAAGTCACCACTCAGGTAGGCCCTAGGGAGCCTATAAGGCTGGGTGCTATGTAATTAAAAGGTAGGACAGGTACTTTTAAGAAATACATGTTCTGGTAGTGGAAAGCTCCCAAATTTGTTTTTCACTACTGTGGGGCCCCCTCTCCCATAGGATTACATTTGGGTATTCCTTACTACATTTACAGGGAGTGCAGAATTATTAGGCAAGTTGTATTTTTGAGGATTAATTTTATTATTGAACAACAACCATGTTCTCAATGAACCCAAAAAACTCATTAATATCAAAGCTGAATATTTTTGGAAGTAGTTTTTAGTTTGTTTTTAGTATTAGCTATGTTAGGGGGATATCTGTGTGTGCAGGTGACTATTACTGTGCATAATTATTAGGCAACTTAACAAAAAAAAATATATACCCATTTCAATTATTTATTATTACCAGTGAAACCAATATAACATCTCAACATTCACAAATATACATTTCTGACATTCAAAAACAAAACAAAAACAAATCAGTGACCAATATAGCCACCTTTCTTTGCAAGGACACTCAAAAGCCTGCCATCCATGGATTCTGTCAGTGTTTTGATCTGTTCACCATCAACATTGCGTGCAGCAGCAACCACAGCCTCCCAGACACTGTTCAGAGAGGTGTACTGTTTTCCCTCCTTGTAAATCTCACATTTGATGATGGACCACAGGTTCTCAATGGGGTTCAGATCAGGTGAACAAGGAGGCAATGTCATTAGATTTCCTTCTTTTATACCCTTTCTTGCCAGCCACGCTGTGGAGTACTTGGACGCGTGTGATGGAGCATTGTCCTGCATGAAAATCATGTTTTTCTTGAAGGATGCAGACTTCTTCCTGTACCACTGCTTGAAGAAGGTGTCTTCCAGGAACTGGCAGTAGGACTGGGAGTTGAGCTTGACTCCATCCT
This sequence comes from Pleurodeles waltl, assembly GCF_031143425.1. Classification (NCBI taxonomy): domain Eukaryota; kingdom Metazoa; phylum Chordata; class Amphibia; order Caudata; family Salamandridae; genus Pleurodeles; species Pleurodeles waltl. The sequence continues at coordinate 1,399,107,779 of NC_090440.1, read as the reverse complement.
CAACCCGAAAAGGCCCCACAAGCTCATCTTTGATGATACCAGCCCAAACCAGTACTCCACCTCCACCTTGCTGGCGTCTGAGTCGGACTGGAGCTCTCTGCCCTTTACCAATCCAGCCACGGGCCCATCCATCTGGCCCATCTAGACTCACTCTCATTTCATCAGTCCATAAAACCTTAGAAAAATCAGTCTTGAGATATTTCTTGGCCCAGTCTTGACGTTTCAGCTTGTGTGTCTTGTTCAGTGGTGGTCGTCTTTCAGCCTTTCTTACCTTGGCCATGTCTCTGAGTATTGCACACCTTGTGCTTTTGGGCACTCCAGTGATGTTGCAGCTCTGAAATATGGCCAAACTGGTGGCAAGTGGCATCGTGACAGCTGCACGCTTGACTTTTCTCAGTTCATGGGCAGTTATTTTGCGCCTTGGTTTTTCCACACGCTTCTTGCGACCCTGTTGACTATTTTGAATGAAACGCTTGATTGTTCGATGATCACGCTTCAGAAGCTTTGCAATTTTAAGAGTGCTGCATCCCTCTGCAAGATATCTCACTATTTTTGACTTTTCTGAGCCTGTCAAGTCCTTCTTTTGACCCATTTTGCCAAAGGAAAGGAAGTTGCCTAATAATTATGCAAACCTGATATAGGGTGTTGATGTCATTAGACCACACCCCTTCTCATTACAGAGATGCACATCACCTAATATGCTTAATTGGTAGTAGGCTTTCGAGCCTATACAGCTTGGAGTAAGACAACATGCATAAAGAGGATGATGTGGTCAAAATACTAATTTGCCTAATAATTCTGCACTCCCTGTAATACGCTGTAATTCCTAAATGAGAGGAGGTAGAATATCATGATTGGTACCTATTGACTTGTAATGGTAAACCCTATTTTATGGTAAAGTCGAATTTATCATTACAACTCTGAAAATGTCAATTTTAGCAAGTTTGGATTTTCCTGCACTTAGCCCTCTGTGTCTGCAGCCTCTCTTAGGTCACATGACTGGGCGTAGCTGACAGTTGGGAGTTTGTGAATTCCTCACAGACAATCACACAATAGTGGGATGAGCACATCCCCACTTGCACCTGAATAGTCCTGTCTCCTCACAGTAGGCTTAACGATCCTGTATTGTCAGTGCATCCAGCTTACAGCCAGGGCAGATGAGGCAGAAAACTCCCAGAACCTCAAAGAACCTTTCCAGAAACTTATCCCAACCTCTAAGAGTAGGACACCAGTGTATAAAAATAGGGGCCTCAACCACCGTCACTCCAGTTTACTACTGGCACTGCGGAAGGCCTCTCAGAGGACTGCCTGCTGCTGTGACCTGCTGTGCACTCTGCCAGACTGCTGCTGCTCCTGGAAGGAATGCTTTGCTGCCTAGAGCCTGTCTTGAACCCTGAGAGGCCAGCCCTGATGTTGAGCCCTGCATCTTCAGCTACACCCACGAATTTCAGAAGTGACCCCATTGGCTGGTTTTGCTGGCCACCTCCCGTTCAGGTCCACAGGGACATAACAGGCTCAAACCATCTTGAACCCGCACTTGGACCCAGACTGAGTGAGTCCTGAACCCCCAAGAGGTCTCCATACACTCCTGGACCCTTAGTTGTGGTGCTAAAGGTGACCAAATGTCCCCGGGTTGTGTTTTTATCTTTTAGGTGTTATGTTTGAAGCTTTAACTTTAAAAATGCCTAACTCACGTTCTACTTATTGGATTTGTGTTGTTTTGGTGTCAGATAGTTTTATTTGCTCCATTTGTCTAAATTGATTTGGAATTTTTGTGTTGTCATTTCACTATTACTCTGTGTGCTGCATAAGTACTTTACACGTTGCCTCCAAGTTAAGCCTGCCTGCTTTTTGTGCCAAGCTACACAGGGTTAACCACAGGTTAATTTAGTGACTTTTTATGGTTTGCCCTATAGGAGACTGTGGCTCTTGCCTGACTAGGGCTCACAGCCCTTTCAACCAACAACACAATTTCTCACATCGATAGAAGTGGTAGGATAGAACTTGTGTTTGTGCAATGCCTTACAGTGAGTTGGTGTACAATACTGTACCATACCTAAGACCAGTGTGAGCTTTTTACATTTCTCCTTTTTCTCTCAATTGGTAGTTTTGCTAAATTTGACTCCTGCTCCACCTTCATCGGCTTGGGACTTTTTTTGTTGCTGGACCTGTGATACCTTGCCAGAATGGATATCAACTGCCTAGTATACCGCACTCTGTGGGAACTGAAGGAGTTCTGTAAGGAGAGAAGGCTGAATGTGGGCAGGAAAGCCTCCAAGGTGAACATATAGATAGCCCCCTGAGACTATGAGGAAGATAAAAAGCTGCAAGCAACAATAGATGAGCAGAACCCTGAGCTGCAGGAAAGACCCCCTGCTTCCATAAAGAGAATCAGGATGCCCAGGATGGACCAGGGAGCAGTGTGTCTTTCAGTGGCCTGTCATAAATGGAGTGGGATATCCAGCTCATTGAGAGCTACAGCATGGCTCAGCTGAGGAAGTCGTGCAGGGAAACGGGATTGAACATCCCTAAGGATTACCCAAAGTTTGAGCATCAGACAGCCCTTAAAGCCTGTGAAGAGGTCAGCAGAATGCAAACAGCACCACAGGAAGAGTCAGAGGATGACTACTTTGCAGCTAGGGTTAGAGAACGCAGAGCCCTGGTTACCCCTGGACTCAAAACCAGAGGTCCAAGAGGAGGATAGCACTGAGAAGGACGAGCAGGAGAAAGAAAATGACTTGGCAAAGGCTCCAGAGGAAAAGGGAAGCTCACAGAGAGGAAGTCTACTGCTGGATCCAACGCAGAAAGCAGTGTCTCTTCCCAAACCCGGTCTCAGACAGACTGGCTGAGAGACCTGAGGCTGAATTTAGCCCAATTGGCTGCAGAGGAGAGAAGAGCTGAGACTGACAAAGCCTTGGTAGAGGAGAGGAGGACTGAGGCAGAGAGAGCCTTAGCCAGGGAGAAACATGTGTTGAGTTTTCACTTTATTACTGTTTGTGTGCTGCATCAATGCTTTACAAATTGCTTCTGAGTTAAGCCTGACTGCTTTTTCTGCCAATGTACCCAGGGTTAAGCACATGTTAATTTAGTGACTTTTTGTGGTTCACCCTGCAAGGGGTTGTGGCTATTGTTTGACCACGGCTCACACCCAGTTAACCAACAACCCAATTTCTCACACCAGGGTTATGAAGGAATGTGTATGTTGGGGTTTGGGATGTGAAGATATTTCATGATATCTTACATGGAAATAGACCTGATTCAGACAGGAGACTCACAAATTTTAGGCCACAAATTGCTATAGTTTGGCAGACTTCCACCTGAAATTTCATCTGCTTCAATAGAACTCAGTGGGGGAAATTCATTCTTCTGAATATTTATTAATTTTTTTAAATCTCCCACTTTCCTCTTCTTAAATGCTGGCATGTATGCGAGATTTCAACATTGGAGGGCAGGCCGGGGGAGTAGAATGTAAGGATGTTACCCGACCCAGACTTCTACAATGCAGGCAGGGAGAGTGTGGGGGAGGGAGAGTGGCACATGCTTCTTTTCTATTTTGATGAGTTTGTATCTTTGGGCCTCAAGCAATTGCTCGTGAGCTGTCCACCAAGGGTGATTGTATTTTAATTTTCACCCTAGTTTGCAAAGACCCATGTGACCTTCCTGGTCAATACCAGTCCAGAAGAATAGATGAAGGACCTTTTTAAGTCTCATCTATAGACACATTTTAGTTGTCTGTTGTCAAAGACCTATTGTGGACAACAACAATATTTACAGTGGCCTTTGGGTCAGCACGTTGCTTGCCACTGGTTATTTTTGTTGTCAGTATCATTTACTTGCATCTTATTCAATGACTTCAGTTCCTATTTATGCATTTGTCCTTCTACTGCTACATAACTTCTTTACTATCCTTTTGATTGGATGGCTTGTATCCTTCTACAGCTCTGCATCAAAAAACTACTTCTAGGTTTGTCTTGCTTACAGTAAGCAAATTGTAACCATTACTAACCAATACAACTATACAGAGTGTATCTACACAGAAAAGGGCCAATAGGACAATAGGCCAACCGGCCTGTAGCCATTTGGTACTTTTGTCATTTTGGATCAGTCCACAAGTGATGCATATATAAAGTGGACAATGAATCAACCTTCTTCAGCATTTGGATCTTTTGCCAGCATAATACATTATTTTTGGGATTGGCATCCAAGAAAGGCATTGGGTGTTTTGCATGCCAAGCACAGTGAGCGACGGTATTTAACCTAATTACATATGATGCAAAGCGAAAGGAGATCCACTTTATGGAGCTCTGCTGCTTGGGCTTTTTATTGCTACCTTGGCTTGGCTGCCACATTGGCTTCTGTAGAGTAAGTCCACACATTATAAAAGTGTTCTGATAGGATTTGTGGACTTTCAATGTTTCTCTTGAATGCGAGCTGCAACTTTCAATAAACTTCCTGCATGTGTTATTGGGCTCTATCTCGTTTTTCATGTTTCAGTAAAGCTGTTTCCTTAAGCATGCTCTTTTCAGCAGTATCCTCTCAAGGTTCAGGACAAGGCTGCCAGGACTCCACATTACAATGATTGCAGGGGTCTATAAATGTGCATATTTCGAATAAATATACTTCCATAGGTTTAGACCAAGCATGCCATTAGCAGAGGTAGCCGCCATAAGTGTCAAGAGGGGCGGAAGGGATGACTGGGACAGGGAAAACAAGCAAGCAAAAAAAAAAAAACCTTTTTTGTGGCTTAATGCCACCCTGTAAATACAGCCCCGTCCCACGCAGCACTGTGCGTGGAAGGGGCGTGCAATGGGTGTTGCTGTGGGCGTGCCACAGCAACACCCATTGCATTTTGACACTGCCTCAGATTTATGAAATCACGTAAACCTGAGGCAGCGCCAAAATCCAACGCCACCCCCATTCTGCTGCACGCATAGAAAAAGCAAAATGCCAGAAATGATTGTTTATGTGCGGGAAAGGACTCCTTCCCGCACATAAACAATCACACCCCTCAACGCAGACATCCTTGCACAACGGTGGAAGGATGCCTGCATTGACGCTGACAGCTAAATTTAGCGCCAGCGAAGGGGGAATGCAGAGGTGCACCGTATTCACTTATATACAGCGTATTCACTTATATACAGCGCATTCCTGAGTTTCTAAAGTGATGCAGTGCTGCCACTTTTGGCGCAGCACCGCGCTGCGCCACTTTTCAATAAATCTGGCCCTCACTGTTCCTTCTGCCGCATCCTGCCACCTTGCTCCTCTTCTGATGTCCCAGCATTCACTGGGACACCAGCACAGGGTTCCCAGCAATCCTGGTACTGCTCTCATGCAAAACCAAGCATGAAAGCAACAGCAGGATTGGTCTGAGCGGCTTGGACTGCAGATCAGACACTGGGGTCTGTGCAGTTTCTCCAGAGAAACCTAAGTGTGCATGTGTGTTTGGCTGACCTGCAACGGCCGGCCAAATACACATGCGCACTTAGATGCACTCTCTCCTCCTCACCCTCCCCTCTCCCGTGGCCCAGCCCCACCCAGTCAGCAGATGAAAAAGAAAACAATAGTAAGCTATTATTTTATTTTTCATATGCTGGCACTTAGCTAGGGGGCGACGCTCCTCCACCATTGTGGAGGAGCTGCCCCTGGCCATTAGGGTTTTCAAAATGAAAGTTACAGGGTGTTTACTATTATCTTGGCGTGGTTTTGCCTTGTTGAATGTGTGTTTCTTCTATGATTGTGTCACCATGCATGTCAACAGCACACAAGGCTGGCATTTGCTCAAAGAGCTTCCTAGGTGAAACCAAATTTAGGATGCCCCCCACTTGTCCTCTTTAATTGTATATGTATTCAAAGTTTGGTATGAGAAGAAGGAAGGTGAGATGAACAAGATTAAGGAGCTCCATGAAAAGAAAAACAAACAAAGTAGACAAGGGCACCAGCAAGCTTCAGAAAATGTGTTTAAACCAGCTTCCTTTGGATGTATGTCACAGGGAAACAGCTGCAGGGAACTCCAGTGGACCTCTGGAGGGCGGGGTCTTTGGTGTGGGCCCTGCCCACACATGCTAAAGGCTGCCCCTGACAGAGCATCATGACCATGGCCTTTACCATTCCCTGATGCTCTTTCCCTTCTCAACTTACCGTAGTGTCCCCTCACTGCCCAGTGAACTGTGGCCAGTTTCTCACTACCACCTGTTTATTTGCTCCCCAACATGAGATACTTCCTCACCGTGTAATGCAGTGTGCTCCTCTCAGTCATGCAGTGCTTTCTTCCAGGTGTCTTGAGCTGTTTTGGTTCTGTATGTTCAGCTGGCAGAAATACAATTCTTGCAAACTACAGAGAAAGGAGCTTTAACAAATCGGCATTAGATGAAAGACTAGTTTTGTCCTTGGTTACCACCCCTTCACTTTTTAAAGTTCACTTCACAATGTATGTCGCATAAATCATTGTTACTAAGTACTCCACTATTATGTTCCCTTCATTCCCCCTTAGTTCCCATTTCTTTTGTTTTCATCCTTTCTCAACTCCTGACTCTATTTTTCAGGAAGGGCTTTGAAGCTGCTTCAAGCTGGCTTAACCACAAGCTTGTATTTGTGTTTACGGTAAGAAAAAAATGGAGTAGGCTTCGGTTTCTTTGAGTGTGTGTTTATTAGAGTTTAACTGAATTTTCAATTTAAGAAAAAGAATCCTGCCATTTGGGAAGTTACATAACATTTTTGTTATTGATGCCAGTAGCAGTTGCCCCAGGGGGTGCCAGGGCATCGACCCTCTGCCACTACTGCTTGGCATAATACAGCTTTATTTAGTACATCACACAATCCCATGCATTATTTCTTTGCATGTAAACGCTGTAATATTACCTGGCCAGCAGAAGAGGGCTCCACTACTTGTTTTGCACGTGTCAGACGGGAGCTGTTTCAGTCCGGCCTCACACATATATAAAACATATCTGAGATGTTGCACTGGCGTCAAACAGTGAAGGATGTCAGATAATGGAGCTTCAGGGCTTATCAGTCACACACATTCTGTCAAAAGCTGGGCTAGAGAATAAGAGCTATTGGCTTTGCCCATGTTTTTTAGCCATGTTGTTCACCAGCGTGGCAACCGTTCTGAGTGGTTAAATGTTAGTGGCATAGAGGAGAGTGGTGTAGAGTGTTGTAGAGTTGAGTGGCTTAGAGTGGAGTAGACTGTTGTAGAATGTAGCAGCAGAGAGTATTGTGTCCTGGAGTGGAATAGCATGGAGTCATGCAGAGTGTCATACAGTGGAGTGGCATAGAGTAGAGTGGACTGGTGTAGAGTTCATTGGTGTAGAGAGTTGCAGAGTACAGTGGTGTAGAGTGCAGTGGCATTGAGTGGAGTGCCACTAAATTCAGCAGCATACACTGCAGCATCATAGAATGAAGTGGCGTAGATTAGAGCGATAAGTAGTAGAGTGGAGTGGTGCAGAGTGGAGTGGTGCAGAGTGGAGAGACGCAGAGTAGAGTGGCACAGAGTGTCAGATGGCACTTGTGTAGAGTGGAGTAGTGTGGCATAGTTAGCAGTGGCATAGAGTACAGTGATGCAGAAAAGAGAGCAGTGGCAAGAGGGCAAAGAGTGCAGTGATACAGAGTGCAGGTATGTATAATGCATTGCGTGGGGTGCAGTGGGTAAGAGAAAAGCGGGGTAGAGTGCAGTGGCATAGAATGGAGTGGTACAGAGTGGAGTAGAGTGGCATAGAGTTCAGTGACATAGAGTAGATTGTTTCACAGTGGAGTGAAGTTGAGTGGTGCATGGTAGAGTGCAGTTGCGTACAGTGGCTTTGGGTGCTGCAATGGCGGAGAGTAAAGTGGTGTAGAGTGAAGTGGCATAGAGTGCAGGGTGGATTAGCGTGGGGTACAGTGGGTTGGCGTAGAGTGCAGGGGCATAGAGTTGAATGTTACAGAGTAAAGTGCATTGGCGTACAGTGTATTGGAATAGAGTGCAGTGGTGCACAGTTGTGTTGAATACAGTGGCGTAGATTGGAGTTATGCAGAGTAGATTGGTATGGCCTAGACTGGAGTGGTGTACAGTGTAGAGGCTAAGAGTGCAGTGGTGTAGAGTAGTGTAGAGTAGAGGCATAGCGTGAAATGGCAATGAGTACAGTAGCTTAGAGTGGAGTGTGCAGAGTGCAGTGGAGTGGTGTAAAGCAGAGTGGTGCAGAGTATAGTGCAGTGGTGTGGAGTGGTGCAGGGTAGAGTAGAGTCGAGTGATGTGGAATTTGGTATTCATCATGTGTTAGCACACTGCCATTACAGACAACACATTTTTTATTAAAATGACCATTACATTTGCACAGACATACAGTTTTACTAGTAAAACTATAAATGTGTGGAAATTGCATCACCTATTTTAATTATTCGTTTCAATCATATTAAAGCATTTGTTTCCAACACACTTGAGAAATAACAAAAAATGTGCTTCATTAGTGCATTCATAATTCTGATATGTTCTGAAATACTTACAAAGTTCATCTAATCATTGTTGTCTGCTAGGAAAAACCTCTTTCAACCACCCCCCCTTATCCAGCAAGATTGTCATATAAATCCTCTCACTTTGAGTCAGAGAAAGAAAAGTAAACAGGCGCCCTTGAAGGACAGACCCTGACATTTGACCTCAGTCTTTGACTGCACAGCAAATGTGATGAGATAAGAACAAGATTTAAAGGCCTATTAACAAAAACCGAGTTCGTGGAAGGACACAGAAACATGGTTTAGGCAACAGAAGGGATGAACTGAACCTGGAAAGCCTAAAGCAAATAAAGGCAGCAAATGGAAAGCCAGAAAGTGTGAATTACAAACCACAAAGCCACGGGTAATCAACGAGCGGAGTGAATATGTAGGTCAACTTTCTGAAAGCCCCCAAGAAAAAGGTCTATCTCACTACCTTCAACCCTATTTCCGCTTCGGATTGGATGGAAGCTGGTGGGTCTGCCTCTGGCTGCTGTAGAGAGATGAGGTAGTTGGAATTTATGGGTCTGTCTTCAGGTAGGTTTTTTGTAAATATAAGTGTGTGTTTATATGTGTGCTGGGATTGCACGTATATCTATGTGTGAATGTCTTGTGTGCCTGCGTGCCTGCAACTGTGCATGAATGCATGTCTGCTTCTGTGCATTGTGAAAGTCTGTCTCGGAATTTGGCAAGGACTGAGGAAGAGTGCTGGATAGTGCTTTTGGGCCACACCACTTCCATAATGCCTTGGCTACCACTGACTGATGTGCAGCCATAGAGCTAATGAGGTTCTGTCTTACACTGTCGTATTTTGCTCCTTCCCCTCTCAACACCCGAACACACGCACTGGATTCAAGCTAGCCTGGCTGATGAAGGGTGAAACTCTGAAACGGGTCTAAACCCAGATCTGTGACTGGGGGTGAGAGTTTACATTGTTCAGCACTCCGTCCATCATCCTTTTGTGTTGCTAAAGTTGCCCTAAGTGGGAAGGATATGCCCAGACGTGGGTCCCTTGCTCACTGTGCCACTGGATTCAAGCTAGCCTGCTGGATGAAGGGTGAAACCCTGAAACTGTTCCCAGGATGCCTGTTTCCAGTCCAGGGAGGACCTGGCTTGGAAGTTCGGGCTGGACTGCTCCTATGAGGAACAGAGTCAAGACTGATTTGCATATGGCTGGGACCAAACTGGGGTGGCATGGTGAGCAAAAGAACGATGGATTAAACCCAGATCTGTGACTGGGGGTGAGTGCTTGCATTGTTCAGCACTCCGTCCATCATTCTTTTGTGTTGCTAAAGTTGCTCACACAGCAGACCAACCATCCCTATAAAATCTAGGCTATAGAAAAAGGTGTTTCAATCAATCTGTAAAAGAAGTAGGACTTTTTTGTTAAAAACAAGTTAAATTATCAAGTGTCCTTTTTTAGTACTAAGTTGCCATTGTTTTAAGAACCATCTGAACAGGCTGGAATATTTTGCACATTTAAGTTCAGCTCTACACATGGTCCATCAAATTTTGAGTTGTTTAACTGTGGCCAAACTTCTTTCTCCATAGTGCATTATCAACACTGATTTATGTGTTTTTGTTTAGCTTTTTGCTTGGAATGCACATGGTACTACACAATAATTTGGAAAAGCCTTTTCTGCTATTGTGTTATTAGCATCACCCTTCATGTTATCTATAATACCTACATTAACATTTCCTTTGAGATGTAAACTGTGGTAATTACTGGTAACTTATGATCTCAAACTTCAGGGGTGGTGGATCTTACAAAACAGCCGCTGATAAACCTTCTGTCACTATAAGTAAAGACAGACTATGTTGTCAGCGTTTGACACTGAGTTGTTAGCAGTGGCGGCTGGCTTATGTTTATAGCTGGGGGGGCGGGACACAATAATAATCAAAAAGAAAAAAAATACACTTACCTTCAGATGCCTTCCTCATGGCATCCTTCCGCTCCTGGAAGCTTCAATGCAACAGGAAACACCACTAACCAATCATGACGCTACTTTCATGCTGGTAATCAGCATGAAAGTAGTGCGCTCACCAGAGCGCTGGAGGCCTGTGCCTTCCCTAACCCAGCTGTCTTAAGACAGCTGGGTTAGAGATGTTTAAACTGCGCAAGTCTGGCTGGCCGTAGTAAGATGGCCGGCCAAAGGAACATGCACACTTTAAACAAGTGCACAGCTCCCTGCTGCCACTCGGCAGCAATTGCCCCGCCCTGTCCTGACCCTCGGTTCAGGAGAGGGCGCAGAAAAATAAAATGGTAATAATTTATTGGGGGGGAATTTTTGGGCAGGTGACACTCCTCCACTCAAATAGAGGGGCCGTCCCTGGTTGTTAGTATTTTGAATAAAATCAGAGGAAGCTTATCTTACAACTGTTTTACTGTAACTCTTTTTGCTGCCTTTTGGCACTCCTGCTGGGAACCATGAGAAAGGCCATTGCAATCAGAGGCGTTTTAAGGAATGGGAAAAGTGGACTCTGGCCCAGGTGCCCCCTATACAGCCAGCTCTGTATATCAGAGAGCCTTTTCCTGATGACCTTTATAAATTGTTGGATTGTTTTAAATACCGTTTTCATGCAACATCCATAACAAAAAGTTTATTTTAGATAAAAACAGGACTTCACATATGAGAAATGGGAGGGTGTCACTGTCTCAGAGATTATTGGCAGTAATATTAGTGAGCTGCTGATGTGTTACAATATTGAAAACACACGTCACTCTCCGTAAATATTATATGTATACACATTTGGAATGTGGCTGAGTGTGCCTGTGCATTGTCAGTGAGATGGCCAAAGATGGATGAAAGGGCTGATATAGGATATTAAATTCAAATCTGTTCACAGTTGGGGCCTCCACAATACGATTGGCCCAGGGCCCCAAAATCCTTAAGATGACCGTGATTGCAACACGTAAAACCCATGTCCTGTGAGTAGCGGAGTGTATTTTTTAAGAAGCATACCTAATTTTATGTTTTAATGGCTACCAGCAGCATTTTATAAGCATGCACAAGGATATTTTTTATCAGGCTCCACACTCCTCATTTCTGTGTAGGTAAATAGCTTGTTCCACTACATGGCGATGTTCTTCTGCATTGTTTAAATAGACCTGCTGCTTCTACATACTTACAAATTCAAACTCTGAAATACACTGCCTTCCGCTGTGGCTCATTACTGCCTTGTTCCTTTGAGGCTCTTAGGCAGTCTGGACACAAAAACGAAGTATTCTGGAAATGTCAGCCTTTTTTATGGCACTTAGGGGGTCATTCCTACCCTGGCGGTCATGGACCGCCAGGGTAGGGGACGGAGGAAGCACCGCCAACAGGCTGGCGGTGCTTCAGGGGCCATTCTGACCGCGGCGGTAAAGCCGCGGTCAGAAAAGGAAAACCAGCGGTTTTCCGCCGGTTTTCCCCTGCCCCAGGGAATCCTCCACGGCGGCGCTGCAAGCAGCGCCGCCATGGGGATTCCGACCCCCTTCCCGCCATCCTGTTTCTGGCGGTTTTCACCGCCAGGAACAGGATGGCGGGAAAGGGTGTTGTGGGGCCCCTGGGGGCCCCTGCAGTGCCCATGCCACTGGCATGGGCACTGCAGGGGCCCCCTAACAGGCCCCATTGAGATTTTCAGTGTCTGCAAAGCAGACACTGAAAATCGCGACGGGTGCAACTGCACCCATCGCACACCAGCAACTCCGCCGGCTCCATTCGGAGCCGGCTTCATCGTTGCTGGGGCTTTCCCGCTGGGCGGGCGGCCTTTTGGCGGTCGCCCGCCAGCCCAGCGGGAAAGTCAAAATGACCGCCGCGGTCTTTTGACCACGGTACGGTCTTTTGGCGGTCACCGCCTGGCGGGCGGCGCCCGCCGCCCACCGGGGTAGGAATGACCCCCTTAGTAGGGTCCGGTGTGTCTTGCATTTTCAACAGTCCTGTTTTCTTCCTACTGCGGAGGTGGGATCCATCTCAAAATTAATGACTGGGGACAAGGTAGGTAGAGGTAGGTTGAGAGCTGTGTCAATGTGTGTCTAGATATTGCAAGTCGGAGTGCATTTATGCATGCACCGTACTGACATAAAACATATTGGCTTTGCCAATACGTGTTTCTTTTATTTCCGGCACTCCATACAAATGCATATAGTTCCTTTGTCTCTATCCCATGGGTTGGTTACCCCATATATCGCCACCGTTATGTTGTGTGTTTCTAACTCCCAATTCGACCTTTGCTTCCCTGCCGCACTTTGTGTAAAAAATCCTCGCCCCACAGCCAGCTTCACCATTGCTACCACTTTCCACATCAGATAATATTTATTTTTTTTGGAGGGCGCACCAGTTATAACTGGCTATTAAGATGGTCCTTTCTAAAATGATTTTCTTGGCATCCTGGTGAAATAGTTAATAAGTTCATGTTGACAGAAATGAAAATAGGTAGAAAAAATGCTGCCACCTGAATGTGACAATCACATGCTTGGCATGAAAAGATTTTTTTTTAAATCACTGATGTTTCGCTTTCAGTTTATTTAACATTGTTTGTTTAATTAAAACCATTACACAAACCATAAACACAAGTAATGAAATCATAAAATGCTAAAAAGGCCAATTTAAGAGTATGCAAACTTAATTATGGATTATTACAGGTTTGCTTGCTAACTAATTATGCACACGTCTTAAGTTCTCAGTCTCTGGGATCTGGTTCCCTAGTTTGTCCAAATATTTTACCAGTCTGCAACTGAGCTGTGCATCATCCCCTTTAAATCCAGCCAAAACCGCTGACCTGCACCTGCGTAGCCACCTTTGAAGCCATGTTGGTCGTAGAAGCCTTTTACGGTCCACCAGGTACAGGAGAATATCTGATGGATCTGTGTTTCTGGGTTCAGGCCGCAGAGTCGACAGATGCCCATCATGTTGCTTTGCGTCCACCTGGGGAGATGGGCGTACGGTGGAAGACAGTTCATTCGGTTTTTCATAAGGGCTGTTTTAATCCGTGGATTGCACGCTACTCACAGGTAAGACTGCTGGACTAGGCTGTTATATGATGACAAGACGAGCCAAGTGTGGCTTCGTTTTGATAGGGCTTCTTTGTCCATTAACTGTGAAAAAGATTTGGCACTTTCTTTCGTAACATGCTTGACGAGCTGATACAAGCTGAAATAGTTGGTCTGCCAAGCCCAGTGCCACCAGAGAGGACTCAAAGACAGAAAGGGGAAATGGATTGCGCAGAGATTTCAACCCAGAGGAGGGAGCAGAGAGAAACTTGTCTTTCTGTCTTGAGTTTGTAGCATAAGTTAATAAATGCCCTCTTCCTCTCAGGAGACTGTCTTACCAGGCCGAATTCAAGATAGACCTGGGCTGGTGAAGCACGATTTGGCAGACTAAACAGCTCCTTGAAGAGCTTGACGATCATTTTGTCCAAATGTTCCCCTCCTCTACCTCTCAATAGTTCACTACTGTATGTTACTGTGGGGATTAGTTTGGCTTGAATGACCTTCAGTAGGAAGAGGTATATTGAACAACCAGTGGTGTTTTTAACGTACGTAATGCAAAAGTAAGAGAGATGGATTTCCGGCTGAGACTTTCTAGGTGGGGCTTAAAAGAGCCATTGCAATCAGGGAGGACACTTAGGTATTTATTTTCGCGCACAGATTCAATTTTGCTGTTACCCAGGTACCACTCGTGCTTCGGCCGCGCTGTCGACCCAAAGTACATGATTTTTGATTTCCCCAAATTGATGAGAAGAGTGTTTTCTTCTGAGAATTCAGCATTTGCATTAAGTAGCATCTGGAGTCCAATTTTGGTATGGCTATAAAAGAGTGAGATTGTCAGCATACATCAAACATGCTATAGCAGCTCTCCCTAATCTTGGTGGGTGAGCGTTCACCTTATCCAGTTTAGCTGGTAAGTCAGCCACAAAGAGGTTGGAAAGAAGAGGTGCGAGCACGCATCCCTGCCGCAGGCTCTGGGAGGATGGAATTTCTCTTGAGAGGTGAGCGCCATCTCCTAAATTGACCCTCACCTAGGTATTTGTATGGGGGAAGGGTTATTGCTTTTAACAGGTGGGCCAGGATGCCCCATTTTGCAAGCTTAGACCATAATTTACTTCTGTCTACATGACTGAATGCTGCTTTATAGTCTTTGAAAGAGAGGAAGGTGGGCTTTTTGGCACGTCAACATTAGTCAAATAATAACGATACAGCCATAAGGTTAGCCATTGTGCCTACCCCTTTGGAGATGCCAGTTTGATTGAAGGGGATCAAGTTGTTGTCAGCAGCCCAGGTTTCAAGTTCCTCCAAGAGGATCCCCGCAAAATTTTGGACTCTACGTCTAGGAGTGCAATCAGTCGGTAGTTTGTTGAATTGAAAGTCTAGCCCCCTTTGAAAATTGGAGCGATGATTGAGCCTCTCCATGATTGCAGAATGATGTTGGTGGCAACTGTGCTGTTAAAGAGTGCTGAGAGATGTTTTGCCCAAAAGTCCAAGTCCTCTTTGTATAACGCGGCAGGGATACCATTAGGTCCTGGGGCTCCCTCCCTCCAGCGCTTAATGATTCTCTTTCTCATTGTTTCTGAGAGAATCTGAGGGCAGCTGCATGGTTGTGAAGAAAAGAAAGGAATACTTTGGGCCTGATCTTGAGTTTTTTGCAGAGTCTGAAGACCCTTACCTTGGATCCCCTGAGTCGATGGACCAAAGTGGCAGGAGAGATATAGATACCAGGTGGACTCTGAGATGTTAATTGTGGAGCGAGGATGCATTATGGAACTTAAGCTGTTTATGTTTCCAAAACTGTGCCTGCCTATTAGACTTTAGTGCATGCAGGAGCTTGGCAGCTATCCCAGCTGCCATGTTTCTTTGATGTGCCCACAGGTGGGCCGTGTAGGCAGATCTGGAAGTGGACACCAGTGCTCTTAAAGCCTCGCCTCTGGGCTCTTTCTGAAGGAGGCTAAGGGCGCTGTTTGGATTGTGTTTAATTATTTTTGTTTGCCGTCCAAATGGAGGTCCATGAGGACTGTGATGTTTTGTGCCTTGAGATTGTGTTGACAAGATGCCAGAAATTTGTGTGCAAACTCATCCCAGGCTACTAGTGCTACTAGTACTGTTTGCTCAAGGTCAGTGTGGCTCAGTTTAAAAGACCACATTCGCTTGGCTTTTCCTTCCAGGTCTGGTATGGTATCTGGTGACCATTTGAGTTTCCTCCTGTTTTTATACCTTGCACGCTGTAGCGTGCCTGTAGGATCATGATGGTCAATTGGATGAGCAAAGTACAGCTCTTGTGGTAGATGATTGCGTTTGCCTGTGTTTGCTACTTGTAATTTAGAGATTCGGCAGAACAAAGAGGATGATAGAATTGTGAAGTCTATTAGTGTTCTCGCTTTCTGATTAAAAAAACGTGAATGCGGGAGGTTGATCCATGCTGTAGCGGCCGTTAGTGGGTCGAAGACCCATTGCTTCGAGGTCTTGTATTAGCAATTTCCCTAACCTGTCCCTTTTGTAAGTTCCAGACGAGATTTGATAAGGGATCTGTCAAAAAAGGTTCTGTGCCACGATTGCCTCTTCGGAAAGCTCCGTGCCCAGTGGATTCATTTTAAAGTCACTAGATAGAAACAGCTCAGGGCAAGGAGCATCATTTAGCAGGTCTTCTATCTTCTCTTTCAGTTGCTGTGCAGCCTCCAGTTTACAAGCTTTCTCTAAGGGAAAATAGATATTCATTAGACCTAGATGAAGGATGGAAGGGCCTTGTCACATGGAGAGAAAGACTGTCATTAGATTTTTATACGTGGTTGGGAACATATAGTAGTGTCCCTTCAAGCTGAGCTGAGATATATGAAGAGCCCCCCACTCAAATGCCCAAAGCGGGCTGTCCTTGTTGCTGGAACATAACTCACGAATCCCAAGATTGCAGGCGGAGTTTCCGGCCAGGTCTCCTGCAGCATTATTATTTGGAAGGATGTTAGGTAGTTCAATAGGTTCCTATCCTCTAGTTTGTCCAGCAGCCCAATGATATTCCAGGAGCATATTGCAAGGTTGGTTTTGTCTTCCGAGCTGCTGTGAGTTGGGCTGCTCCTTCATAATTGTCTTGGTACTATGCTCAGGGTACCAGGTAGCCAGCTCCAATCATCAAACGACGAGGGAGCCTTGGAGCAGGGCAGGGGTGCTAGGATTGCCCGTGCGGTTTGAGGTGATAACAGATTGCTTTGAGATGTCCCTAGAGACCCAGAGCAGTGGCTGAGTTCCCCTGCCATCCTGTCACGACAATAGAAGATGTAGATAGACAAGATCAATTACGGGGGGACGTGAAAGACCCTCCAACTCCTAGTACTTGCTCTGCTACTTCAGCAGAGATCCAGGTCACTTTAGTGGCTTCATTAATCTGGGATGCAGAGGGTGGAATGAATTCCACTGATACCATACCAGCCGAGGTGAGACTCACGGTCTCAGGGAGCTGCCTCAGAAGCCATAGAACGTTCCTCCGGTTCAGCAGGTCGAATGTGCCCCTCAATTTATGTTCCAGGTACATCAAAGTTGCAGTAGAGCATATACCACAGTTATAGAAAGTTGTTGCTGGAACTGCGTGCGGCCTGAGGGGAATGCATCTTGCTGCAAGTCTTTGTTTGAAGTCTGGTAGCCTCCTGAGTTGCTTGCAGTGCCAATGTATGGTTGCTTCTGTGCACACTTCACCTGGATGGACTCAAGGATGTTTTAACCAGGCAAGACTTTTTCTCGAAATTTGTTGTAACAATGAGTGATGCACTGGATGAGACACAACTACCGGCATTAGGAGGAGCAATCCAGGAAGTACTGAGCTGCCCAGATGGTTGATTTTCTCCAAACAAGGGTCACGGAGTGGTGTTCTCTGTGAAAGCTTGTTCACCAGCTCATGAGAACTGGCTGTGGGGTTGCTCCTGGGTCTGCTTTTAGAGATGCTTACTTGAGGTTGATTTAGTAGAGAAATGGAGCTAGACTGGTATGCCATTTTGGCAGGACTGGGCGATGTTCTCCAAGAGGGCTTTGTCATCAACACTTGAGTACTGGCTAAGATGTTGTCCTTGATTTCTGCATAAGGAGTGCATGCTTTAGTAAGAGATGCTTTTAACCAGGCAGTCCTGCTTTGGCCATCCAGATGACCTATCTGTGACACTTTCTGTGACACGGGGGGAGCTGAATGGCATTTTAGTCCCCCGCTTTGTTGTTAAAGAAGGAGATGATTGTCTTCTTCTTAAGTGCTTTCAACCTGTACTTTTGCCCTTTCCGTCGGTATTTCTTCCAGGGCGTAGATGGTGAGCAATTTATGGTTGCAGTGCCATTGTGATAGGGAGGGAGGCCCCAGTGCTGATAATTGGACTTGAATTCTGTTTGCCAGAAGGACTACTCAATGAATTAGAGACTTGTGAAGGTGTTTGGGGGATTCTCCTGTTTGGTTGATTGCTGGGGCTCGATAACCATGTATAGGTTCCTGTTCATGTGACTTAGGGGACCCCTGACACACTTCCCGCAGAGGGGATTTAATGGGAGGGTATGTAGTTTTAGGCTGCCGTGAATTGCCACTCTTGGTTTCAGTGGCAAACTTAGAGTTGGCTACCCCATTTTGGGTCAGAGCTCTTTTCATCTCCTCAAAGCTGCTACTTCCAGCGTATCCAGGATTGGAGAACAAGTGCTAGAACATACTAGTAGCCCGGAGTCAGCAGCTTTCTGGCTCTGACTATCAGGTTATTAAGAGCTGCAATTTTTTGATTTGCATGTCCATTTTTGTAGACTGGGAGTTAAGGGTTTCAGCGGTGAGCTGGAGGGTGCTCTGTATAGTAGTCAGAACCGCTGGTATATCTGCGGTAGTATCAAGGTGTGTGCTGATGCCAAGTCGGTTCCTGGTGTCGGAGCAAGATACTGCAAGTGAGCGTGGGGTGGAACAGGTACGGTTCTGCCCTAAGACTCCATCACCATAAATAGCCTCTATTGCCTCCCATTCCAGGGAAGTGAGCGAAGAAGGATTCTGCTGTGTGTGGCTAACTAGTTTGTCCTGGGGTGTGGAGCTGTCAAGAGGGGGTTCGCTGAGACGAGATCTGATTGTTAAATGCTTTAGCAAATGTTGATCAGGCACTAGGTCTACTTGACCTGTGCCTGGAGTGATATCACTGAGGCAGACTCTCGATGAGTAGTCTTGATTCAGGCCTGGTGATAGAGAGCGATTTGAACTAGCCAACTGTGCCGGCTGCCTAGGTTCCAAGGAGACCAGGGAGGATGGAGAAAAATTAGTAGATTTTGCTACGATGAACTTATCCGCACAACTGCCAACTTAGGCTGCACACAGAAAGTCTATTCCAATGCCATTTGGATGCACCTGTGCCCACTGTAGAAGACTTAGTTGCCACTTGAGAAGCTGATGGCTCCGGTAGTGAGAGAGATAGTGGGCTTGGTGAACTTCTGAATGGTCTTAATACTACATGATGTGTTTGCAGCTAAACCAAAGGCGGCTACTTGACTAATAATAGTTGGCTCCAGAGGAGATGGTAGGCCTGTAATACTTGAGTTTGCTGCATAGATAGTTGAAGCTGGATCCTTGAGCAAAAGAAATTTGGCATCAATTTTAGACTGCCACTTAGAAGCTGTGAGGATTTCTTCCACAGACCTGGAGCCTATTTGATTAGTCTTAGTGTGTTGCTCCACCTGGGTTGCCATGATTGAGCTACTGCCCTGCGAAGGTCAAGCTGGATCAATGAGGTTTGGTAGGGCTTCAGGTTATGAGCCCCCCTACCCCGACTTGGCTTCTTTCTCAGATGAGAGGTAGGAGGGTCTCTAGTTTTCCCGAACGCATTTTAGCCGATTCGGCCGGATGCCTTCCTTTCTGCTATCCTTGATCTTACTGTTCCTTTTTACCTTGTTGCACTCTTGCCGTGTAGCTGATGGGTCGGTGATTTAGCTGGATAGTGGGGTTAGGTAACCCGTTAGGACTCTGCAGTCTGCAATCTTTAGAGCTGTATCCTGGAGAGGACCTGGAATAGTGCAGACAGGCAGTTGGACAGGCAGTTGGAAGAAAAATGGGTCACAAGTGGGTCTCAGTGGGGCCCCACAAGCCGCACCCAGACCTAGCTGGGCCTGTTCCGTGAGAACCCTGGGACGCACTCTCGGCAGCAGCCCACTACGACTCACGCACTCGTGAATCATCCTTCGCAGACACAGAACGCGAGCAGGTTTCTCAAGCCGCAAAGGGTTGTGCTGGGCTACACTTCTGCTAGGAGGTGCAGGAGGATGCTGGGTCCGCTCTAGGCCGTTAACTGCTAACCAGCCTGCCTGCCTGCCCACCTACCTGCCCAGACCACAGCCAAGGCGGCCTGAGCAACAGCGGTGGCTGGCAACAAGGGCAAAGGCAACGGCGAGTGCTGGTGGTAATGGTAGTAGATAGCGCTAGCTGGAAGGTAGATGAGGTGAAGCAAGGAAAGCAAGGAGTAAAGCAAATGGCGGGGCAGGTGTACGGTGGATGAGAACGAGAGGGATCAGAGGGCCGGGGGGCAGGAAGGCAGGAGGGCATGAGAGCAGGCTGTAGCCTCGGCCCTATTAAGCCTCCACCCGGGCCCAAACTCAGCCTCAGCCTCAACTCTCCCCTCACAGCTCTCCTGGTCAGCCGACCTCACCCTCAGCTCTACACCCGCTCTGCACCGTTCCCCCGCCCCTCCGCCCCTCCGCACCGCCACTCACCTTGGGCACAGCGTGCTAAGCAGACCATGCAGAGCAGCCTCGCGGAGAAGCTTCGGTCTCCTGGATCGCATCTCCTCGCATCTCGGCTCCTCACTCACTCTTCCATCCAGAATGCGAAATGCAAATCCCGACGAGTAGCGTATCTAGAAGAAGTGCAACTTGGGTCTCGTATACCAAGGCAATTCACAAAACAACTTTGTATTAAGGACCCGTTTAACACTGAAAATGGTTAAGGTGAGGGGTGCAGGTCATCGTGGCTTCCTGCAATATTGTCACTTGTTCATTGCATCAGCACTGCAACGTTTCCACCCAAAAGTTCCACTGATGTAGATATTTAACAAGTGATGTTTTTAAAAATACAACCCCTTCAGTTGTGCCAAACATTGTATTATTATATTTAGTGCAGGTGGCATGAAGAAATCACCCCCAGCCAAGCACTTAGATTGCAGGCAGCTAAAATGTTACGTAAACACTCTGTAACAGCAATTCAGTAACCATTGGCAATTCCAGATCGTGCTTTTAAGTGAAAGTGCCTCTTCTATCAAAGAGTGAACTTAGGTATTCAGTAAGTCATCATACATGTACTCAGTCATTCATTTTAGCCCTTGTATCCATTCACCAACCTATCGTCGTATTCTTGCGTCCATCTACTTAAACAACCACAATAAATGCACACACAAATTCAATAACATATGAAAGACAAATTAAAAGAACACAAGTAACAAAACAAAAAATGGTGCTGCCTAAACATGGCCGGCATATTCTAGCAGTATCAAATGATTTAAACATATCAGCAGGTGTCCATCTTGCAATGGTATTACACATAGGGACATATTCACAAGTCCCTTGCCCCACCTTATTGCCGCCATAGTGTCAATTGTTTGATGCTAAGGTGGCTTTTCTGCCACGCCATATATACAAAGTGGCACAATGCTTGCAAAGTGGTGTTTTGTTTTTTTGAAGTCCCAGCATAGCCACCAGATTTAGAACCAATGTGTTGTTCATCTTAAAAGGGTAAAACAGTGAAATATGGGATAATGCCATCGAATGTCGGTGGCATGGTCTAGAGCAACGGTACTCAAAGTACGGCCCGCGGGCCGCCAGCGGCCCCACGGACCTAGCTTGGCGGCCCGCGAGACGCACACCAAACGCCACATCATAATGGCAGCAGTATGTAAACATAGAAGAGGGCCGCGGGAGCATGCTCCCGCGGCCCTCCTCTATGTTTACATACGGCGGCCATTGTTTATGGCGTTGCCCTGACGATCCTGGAAGCCAAAGCCCCATAAAAGTCAGCGCTTGCAGCTAACTTTTATGGGGCTTTGGTCGTCTGCTTCCTGTCACCGGCGTCTGCTGCCCGCCTGCCTGCCTGCTGTTCCACATTTGTGGCATCTTTACAGTGCTTTGAGTCAGGTAAGGCTCTTTGGTTATTTATTTATTTGTTTTTAATGTAGTGTGTGTTACTGGGGTAGGCGTGAGAGCAGATTGCGCTGTGTGTGTGCGCTGTTTGTGTGTGTTACTGGGGTAGGGGTGAGAGCAGATGGCGCTGTGTGTGTGCGCGCTGTGTGTGTTACTGGGGTAGGGGTGAGAGCAGATGGCGCTGTGTGTGTGCGCGCTGTGTGTGTTACTGGGGTAGGGGTGAGAGCAGATGGCGCTGTGTGTGTGCGCTGTGTGTGTGTGTGTTACTGGGGTGGGGTGAGAGCAGATGGCGCTGTGTGCAGATGGCGCAGTGTGTGTTACTGGGGTAGGGGTGAGAGCAGATGGCACTGTGTGTGTTACTGGGGTAGGGGTGAGAGCAGATGGCGCTGTGTGTGTTACTGGGGTAGGGGTGGGAGCAGATGGCGCTGTGTGCAGATGGCGCAGTGTGTGTTACTGGGGTAGGGGTGAGAGCAGATGGCGCTGTGTGCAGATGGCGCAGTGTGTGTTACTGGGGTAGGGGTGAGAGCAGATGGCGCTGTGTGCAGATGGTGCAGTGTGTGTTACTGGGGTAGGGGTGAGAGCAGATGGCGCTGTGTGTGTTACTGGGGTAGGGGGGAGAGCAGATGGCGCTGTGTGCAGATGGCGCAGTGTGTGTTACTGGGGTAGGGGTGAGAGCAGATGGCGCTGTGTGTGTTACTGGGGTAGGGGTGGGAGCAGATGGCGCTGTGTGCAGATGGCGCAGTGTGTGTTACTGGGGTAGGGGTGAGAGCAGATGCCGCTGTGTGCAGATGGCGCTGTGTGTGTTACTGGGGTAGGGGTGGGAGCAGATGGCGCTGTGTGCAGATGGCGCAGTGTGTGTTACTGGGGTAGGGGTGAGAGCAGATGGCGCTGTGTGTGTTACTGGGGTAGGGGTGGGAGCAGATGGCGCTGTGTGCAGATGGCGCAGTGTGTGTTACTGGGGTAGGGGTGAGAGCAGATGGCGCTGTGTGCAGATGGCGCAGTGTGTGTTACTGGGGTAGGGGTGAGAGCAGATGGCGCTGTGTGCAGATGGTGCAGTGTGTGTTACTGGGGTAGGGGTGAGAGCAGATGGCGCTGTGTGTGTTACTGGGGTAGGGGTGAGAGCAGATGGCGCTGTGTGCAGATGGCGCTGTGTGTGTTACTGGGGTAGGGGTGGGAGGGTAGGGGTGAGAGCAGATGGTGCTGTGTGCAGATGGCGCTGTGTGTGTTACTGGGGTAGGGGTGGGAGCAGATGGCGCTGTGTGCAGATGGCGCAGTGTGTGTTACTGGGGTAGGGGTGAGAGCAGATGGCGCTGTGTGCAGATGGCGCTGTGTGTGTTACTGGGGTAGGGGTGAGAGCAGATGGCGCTGTGTGCAGATGGCGCTGTGTGTGTTACTGGGGTAGGGGTGAGAGCAGATGGCGCTGTGTGCAAATGGCGCTGTGTGTGTTACTGGGGTAGGGGTGAGAGCAGATGGCGCTGTGTGTGTTACTGGGGTAGGGGTGAGAGCAGATGGCGCTGTGTGTGTGCGCGCTGTGTGTGTTACTGGGGTAGGGGTGAGAGCAGATGGCGCCGTATGTGTGCGCGCTGTGTGTGTTACTGGGGTAGGGGTGAGAGCAGATGGCGCTGTATGTGTGCGCGCTGTGTGTGTTACTGGGGTAGGGGCATTGTTTTGAAAAAGGGGGTGGGGTGGTTGTTCCCCCTCTAAGCCCCGCCCCCTCTAAGCCCCGCCCCCCGCTGTCACTTTAGTGCGGCCCTCGGCCGCAAACCATACTGCAATTTTGGCCCCCGAGAAAAAGTTTGTGAGTACCCATGGTCTAGAGGCTGTGGCCTCAAGGTGTGTGTGCACTGCAGAGGAAATGAACAGCAAGTGAGAAGCTTACTAGAAGTTTCTGGGAACCTGTAGTATGGTCTAAAAATAACTGAAATAAAAAGATGAGAAGGAAACAAATGAGGAAAAATTGGGAACTGACGGACTGGCCTGGTGGTCTTGACACTGAAGCACACTCAGTTTCAGGTGGGTGTACACATGATTTTAATATTGCTGCCACTCATGGGCCGACAGAGCCAGTGCCTAAAGTGGCTGATTGACTGCCGCATGCTGAATGTTATCATGGGTGCAAGCAGAGTACGTCAGCCACTGACTCTATTGCCATGTGAGTTACTGCATTTTCTGATCTGATTTCTTACCTTCTCTTTAATATTTTATTGTTTTTTATTACAGAAGTCTGGCGTGTTAGACCTCTTGAAGAGATTCTAGCAAGAATCGTTACTGTGCAAATCTTCTACCCATGTGCTTTGTCAGTGGAGTAATTAGCACCAAAAGCCTTGCCTACAAAGGTAATCCAGTAAGATTTCATGTAACCAAATTCATGTTTCCGGTCTTAACACAGTGAAATAACAATCCTCCCTTAAAGGCGTATTGGTTTAGCATTTGTGTTTCATAATAAGTTAGGCTATTGCTTTTGTTGTAATAACATTTCCTGATAAACCAGTCAGGCCTATAGCTTTTATCTCTGGCTTGTCATCATAACCCACTTTGACCTATGGTACTGAATGTTAGATTTCCCACAAGGCTACCACCAAGTATATAGTAATAACATTTGAAATATGTACTAACTTACAGTTGGCAAAACCATATAAAATCCCTCCTGAGAGGCCCTACTAAAAATTATCACATTGGAAGTCTACTATCATCCAGTTTGTTTGACTAGGTCACCAACACCAAACCCTTCGCTACTATGTTAATCTGTAAGAATCCATTTCACAAAATACCTGCTTACTGGCTTTGACTACAGTGTAATAACAATTCACTGCTAAAAGCCAATCACTTTTAACACTTGCTTTTCACAATAAGTAAATCAGACCCACTGTCTTTCTCATAACTTGTAATATTAATAAACAGAGCAAACTTGTGAAATCTAAAATAACTTTTCCAAGTGAACTGGTAAGGTCAATAACCTTTACCATTGACTTGACACCATAAACAAAGCAGACACGCTGAAGTGTGCATATGCTAGCAATCATCATGCATACAGTTATAAAATTACAAATATGTACAAAATTATAAGTAATAAGACAATATACAACCACTCTCAAAAGGTCCTGACAAGGATTATCACAATGAAAATCATCTATCACCAGTGTTTGTCACACATGATGACAGATGCCAAAATCCTTGCCTACTATGGTAGTTTGTGAGATTTCATGTAACAAAATACCTGTCTACAGCCTGTAACAGAGCATGATCACAATCCACCATTAAAGGCATGTTGGCTTTTCATGTTATGTATGTATTTTTTGGAAAGCAATAGCTTGGCAGGGCAGCTGCAGATGTTACAAAGGCAGTGCCTAAAATGCACTTTGGTGTACTTTTTTTGTTTTTTTGTAATATACTGTTCCAAGATGGCTGTCCGCTGTGTTGGAATGGTAAACACAAAAACAAAATGGACGTGCTTCAGGGTAGGTCGCTCCCCCTGCCGCTGCAGCTCCTCCAAGTTCCCGAGTTCCTGTGTTCCTGAGACCCACCTAACTGTAAGTACCCCCCTCCTCCCAGCCCCTCGCCCTGCCCCGCGCCACTCACCTTCTCTCCTGCTCCTGCTTCTTTTCCTCCTCTCTGTCTCTTCCTCCTCGCTCCCCCTCTGCAATCTTCTTCTGTGTTCTTCTGTTCTTCCCTTCTGTTCTTCTGTTCTCCCCTTCTGTTCTTCTGTGTTCTTCCGGTCTTCTGTGTTCTTCTTCTCTGTTCTTCTCTGTGCTTCTGTGTTCTTCTTCTCGGTTCTTCTGTGTTCTTCTGTGTTCTTCTGTGTTCTTCTGTGTTCTTCTCTGTTCTTCTGCTCTTCCGATCTTCTGTTCTTCTGTCTTCTGCTCTTCCGGTCTTCTGTTCTTCTGTCTTCTGTTCTTCTGTCTTCTGTTCTTCTGTCTTCTGTTCTCCTGTCTTCGGCTCTTCTACCTCCTCCGTCTTCTTCCCCCGAGCCTGCCCTCCTGCTCCTTCCTCATCCCCCTCCCTCACTCGCCTCCCCCTCTCTCACCCCTAGCTAACCCGTTCGCTATCTACCTCCCTCACTCCTCCTATCTTCCTATCTCTCTAGCTCCCTATCTCACTATCTAACTCCCCCACTCTCCACCTCCTCCTACCTACCTATCTGTCTATCTATCTATTTCCCTATCTATCGACTTCTCTATCTATTTTCTCTATCTGTTTCTCTATCTCTCCCCCCCTCCCGCCACCCCCTCTACTACCTATCTCCCTATCCTCTCACTCTACCTCTCTCCCTCACCCACCTCTACAACCCCCCCTCCCCTATCTTCACAACCCTACTCCTATCTCTCTCCCTAATCTCCAAACCTCCTAACACTCACCCTCCTCCACCCTAAACCCCCTCCCCCAGCTCCTCTCACTCTACCTGTCCCCCCCCCTCCCTCGCGCTTTCCCGCCGCGACCTCCTGCACGCCCCCGCCCCCCAGCTCCCATTCGCCCCCAGCTGACCCCTCCCCCCCCCTCCTACCTCTTATGGCGGCCGCTGCGCGACAGTGGTAGCGACCCTTGACCCAAGGGTAGGTCGCTCCCCCTGCCGCTGCAGCTCCTCCAAGTTCCCGAGTTCCTGTGTTCCTGAGACCCACCTAACTGTAAGTACCCCCCTCCTCCCAGCCCCTCGCCCTGCCCCGCGCCACTCACCTTCTCTCCTGCTCCTGCTTCTTTTCCTCCTCTCTGTCTCTTCCTCCTCGCTCCCCCTCTGCAATCTTCTTCTGTGTTCTTCTGTTCTTCCCTTCTGTTCTTCTGTTCTTCCCTTCTGTTCTTCTGTGTTCTTCCGGTCTTCTGTGTTCTTCTTCTCTGTTCTTCTCTGTGCTTCTGTGTTCTTCTTCTCGGTTCTTCTGTGTTCTTCTGTGTTCTTCTGTGTTCTTCTCTGTTCTTCTCTGTTCTTCTGCTCTTCCGATCTTCTGTTCTTCTGTCTTCTGCTCTTCCGGTCTTCTGTTCTTCTGTCTTCTGTTCTTCTGTCTTCTGTTCTTCTGTCTTCTGTTCTCCTGTCTTCGGCTCTTCTACCTCCTCCGTCTTCTTCCCCCGAGCCTGCCCTCCTGCTCCTTCCTCATCCCCCTCCCTCACTCGCCTCCCCCTCTCTCACCCCTAGCTAACCCGTTCGCTATCTACCTCCCTCACTCCTCCTATCTTCCTATCTCTCTAGCTCCCTATCTCACTATCTAACTCCCCCACTCTCCACCTCCTCCTACCTACCTATCTGTCTATCTATCTATTTCCCTATCTATCGACTTCTCTATCTATTTTCTCTATCTATTTCTCTATCTCTCCCCCCCTCCCGCCACCCCCTCTACTACCTATCTCCCTATCCTCTCACTCTACCTCTCTCCCTCACCCACCTCTACAACCCCCCCTCCCCTATCTTCACAACCCTACTCCTATCTCTCTCCCTAATCTCCAAACCTCCTAACACTCACCCTCCTCCACCCTAAACCCCCTCCCCCAGCTCCTCTCACTCTACCTGTCCCCCCCCTCCCTCGCGCTTTCCCGCCGCGACCTCCTGCACGCCCCCGCCCCCCAGCTCCCATTCGCCCCCAGCTGACCCCTCCCCCCCCTCCTACCTCTTATGGCGGCCGCTGCGCGACAGTGGTAGCGACCCTTGACCCAAGGGTAGGTCGCTCCCCCTGCCGCTGCAGCTCCTCCAAGTTCCCGAGTTCCTGTGTTCCTGAGACCCACCTAACTGTAAGTACCCCCCTCCTCCCAGCCCCTCGCCCTGCCCCGCGCCACTCACCTTCTCTCCTGCTCCTGCTTCTTTTCCTCCTCTCTGTCTCTTCCTCCTCGCTCCCCCTCTGCAATCTTCTTCTGTGTTCTTCTGTTCTTCCCTTCTGTTCTTCTGTTCTCCCCTTCTGTTCTTCTGTGTTCTTCCGGTCTTCTGTGTTCTTCTTCTCTGTTCTTCTCTGTGCTTCTGTGTTCTTCTTCTGTGTTCTTCTGTGTTCTTCTGTGTTCTTCTGTGTTCTTCTGTGTTCTTCTGTGTTCTTCTCTGTTCTTCTCTGCTCTTCCGATCTTCTGTTCTTCTGTCTTCTGCTCTTCCGGTCTTCTGTTCTTCTGTCTTCTGTTCTTCTGTCTTCTGTTCTTCTGTCTTCTGTTCTCCTGTCTTCGGCTCTTCTACCTCCTCCGTCTTCTTCCCCCGAGCCTGCCCTCCTGCTCCTTCCTCATCCCCCTCCCTCACTCGCCTCCCCCTCTCTCACCCCTAGCTAACCCGTTCGCTATCTACCTCCCTCACTCCTCCTATCTTCCTATCTCTCTAGCTCCCTATCTGACTATCTAACTCCCCCACTCTCCACCTCCTCCTACCTACCTATCTGTCTATCTATCTATTTCCCTATCTATCGACTTCTCTATCTATTTTCTCTATCTATTTCTCTATCTCTCCCCCCCTCCCGCCACCCCCTCTACTACCTATCTCCCTATCCTCTCACTCTACCTCTCTCCCTCACCCACCTCTACAACCCCCCCTCCCCTATCTTCACAACCCTACTCCTATCTCTCTCCCTAATCTCCAAACCTCCTAACACTCACCCTCCTCCACCCTAAACCCCCTCCCCCAGCTCCTCTCACTCTACCTGTCCCCCCCTCCCTCGCGCTTTCCCGCCGCGACCTCCTGCACGCCCCCGCCCCCCAGCTCCCATTCGCCCCCAGCTGACCCCTCCCCCCCCCTCCTACCTCTTATGGCGGCCGCTGCGCGACAGTGGTAGCGACCCTTGACCCAAGGGTAGGTCGCTCCCCCTGCCGCTGCAGCTCCTCCAAGTTCCCGAGTTCCTGTGTTCCTGAGACCCACCTAACTGTAAGTACCCCCCTCCTCCCAGCCCCTCGCCCTGCCCCGCGCCACTCACCTTCTCTCCTGCTCCTGCTTCTTTTCCTCCTCTCTGTCTCTTCCTCCTCGCTCCCCCTCTGCAATCTTCTTCTGTGTTCTTCTGTTCTTCCCTTCTGTTCTTCTGTTCTTCCCTTCTGTTCTTCTGTGTTCTTCCGGTCTTCTGTGTTCTTCTTCTCTGTTCTTCTCTGTGCTTCTGTGTTCTTCTGTGTTCTTCTGTGTTCTTCTCTGTTCTTCTCTGTTCTTCTCTGTTCTTCTGCTCTTCCGGTCTTCTGTTCTTCTGTCTTCTGTTCTTCTGTCTTCTGTTCTTCTGTCTTCTGTTCTTCTGTCTTCTGTTCTCCTGTCTTCGGCTCTTCTACCTCCTCCGTCTTCTTCCCCCGAGCCTGCCCTCCTGCTCCTTCCTCATCCCCCTCCCTCACTCGCCTCCCCCTCTCTCACCCCTAGCTAACCCGTTCGCTATCTACCTCCCTCACTCCTCCTATCTTCCTATCTCTCTAGCTCCCTATCTCACTATCTAACTCCCCCACTCTCCACCTCCTCCTACCTACCTATCTGTCTATCTATCTATTTCCCTATCTATCGACTTCTCTATCTATTTTCTCTATCTATTTCTCTATCTCTCCCCCCCTCCCGCCACCCCCTCTACTACTTATCTCCCTATCCTCTCACTCTACCTCTCTCCCTCACCCACCTCTATAACCCCCCCTCCCCTATCTTCACAACCCTACTCCTATCTCTCTCCCTAATCTCCAAACCTCCTAACACTCACCCTCCTCCACCCTAAACCCCCTCCCCCAGCTCCTCTCACTCTACCTGTCCCCCCCCTCCCTCGCGCTTTCCCGCCGCGACCTCCTGCACGCCCCCACCCCCCAGCTCCCATTCGCCCCCAGCTGACCCCTCCCCCCCCCTCCTACCTCTTATGGCGGCCGCTGCGCGACAGTGGTAGCGACCCTTGACCCAAGGGTAGGTCGCTCCCCCTGCCGCTGCAGCTCCTCCAAGTTCCCGAGTTCCTGTGTTCCTGAGACCCACCTAACTGTAAGTACCCCCCTCCTCCCAGCCCCTCGCCCTGCCCCGCGCCACTCACCTTCTCTCCTGCTCCTGCTTCTTTTCCTCCTCTCTGTCTCTTCCTCCTCGCTCCCCCTCTGCAATCTTCTTCTGTGTTCTTCTGTTCTTCCCTTCTGTTCTTCTGTTCTCCCCTTCTGTTCTTCTGTGTTCTTCCGGTCTTCTGTGTTCTTCTTCTCTGTTCTTCTCTGTGCTTCTGTGTTCTTCTTCTCGGTTCTTCTGTGTTCTTCAGTGTTCTTCTGTGTTCTTCTGTGTTCTTCTCTGTTCTTCTCTGTTCTTCTGCTCTTCCGATCTTCTGTTCTTCTGTCTTCTGCTCTTCCGGTCTTCTGTTCTTCTGTCTTCTGTTCTTCTGTCTTCTGTTCTCCTGTCTTCGGCTCTTCTACCTCCTCCGTCTTCTTCCCCCGAGCCTGCCCTCCTGCTCCTTCCTCATCCCCCTCCCTCACTCGCCTCCCCCTCTCTCACCCCTAGCTAACCCGTTCGCTATCTACCTCCCTCACTCCTCCTATCTTCCTATCTCTCTAGCTCCCTATCTCACTATCTAACTCCCCCACTCTCCACCTCCTCCTACCTACCTATCTGTCTATCTATCTATTTCCCTATCTATCGACTTCTCTATCTATTTTCTCTATCTATTTCTCT
Organism: Pleurodeles waltl; assembly: GCF_031143425.1. Classification (NCBI taxonomy): domain Eukaryota; kingdom Metazoa; phylum Chordata; class Amphibia; order Caudata; family Salamandridae; genus Pleurodeles; species Pleurodeles waltl. The sequence goes on along the minus strand of NC_090440.1, from coordinate 1,399,077,684 downwards.
ATCTCTCCCCCCCTCCCGCCACCCCCTCTACTACCTATCTCCCTATCCTCTCACTCTACCTCTCTCCCTCACCCACCTCTACAACCCCCCCTCCCCTATCTTTACAACCCTACTCCTATCTCTCTCCCTAATCTCCAAACCTCCTAACACTCACCCTCCTCCACCCTAAACCCCCTCCCCCAGCTCCTCTCACTATACCTGTCCCCCCCCCCTCCCTCGCGCTTTCCCGCCGCGACCTCCTGCACGCCCCGCCCCCCAGCTCCCATTCGCCCCCAGCTGACCCCTCCCCCCCCCCTCCTACCTCTTATGGCGGCCGCTGCGCGACAGTGGTAGCGACCCTTGACCCAAGGGTAGGTCGCTCCCCCTTCCGCTGCAGCTCCTCCAAGTTCCCGAGTTCCTGTGTTCCTGAGACCCACCTAACTGTAAGTACCCCCCTCCTCCCAGCCCCTCGCCCTGCCCCGCGCCACTCACCTTCTCTCCTGCTCCTGCTTCTTTTCCTCCTCTCTGTCTCTTCCTCCTCGCTCCCCCTCTGCAATCTTCTTCTGTGTTCTTCTGTTCTTCCCTTCTGTTCTTCTGTTCTTCCCTTCTGTTCTTCTGTGTTCTTCCGGTCTTCTGTGTTCTTCTTCTCTGTTCTTCTCTGTGCTTCTGTGTTCTTCTTCTCGGTTCTTCTGTGTTCTTCTGTGTTCTTCTGTGTTCTTCTCTGTTCTTCTCTGTTCTTCTGCTCTTCCGATCTTCTGTTCTTCCGGTCTTCTGTTCTTCTGTTCTTCTGTCTTCTGTTCTTCTGTCTTCTGTTCTTCTGTTCTCCTGTCTTCGGCTCTTCTACCTCCTCTGTCTTCTTCCCCCGAGCCTGCCCTCCTGCTCCTTCCTCATCCCCCTCCCTCACTCGCCTCCCCCTCTCTCACCCCTAGCTAACCCGTTCGCTATCTACCTCCCTCACTCCTCCTATCTTCCTATCTCTCTAGCTCCCTATCTCACTATCTAACTCCCCCACTCTCCACCTCCTCCTACCTACCTATCTGTCTATCTATCTATTTCCCTATCTATCGACTTCTCTATCTATTTTCTCTATCTATTTCTCTATCTCTCCCCCCCTCCCGCCACCCCCTCTACTACCTATCTCCCTATCCTCTCACTCTACCTCTCTCCCTCACCCACCTCTACAACCCCCCCTCCCCTATCTTCACAACCCTACTCCTATCTCTCTCCCTAATCTCCAAACCTCCTAACACTCACCCTCCTCCACCCTAAACCCCCTCCCCCAGCTCCTCTCACTCTACCTGTCCCCCCCCCTCCCTCGCGCTTTCCCGCCGCGACCTCCTGCACGCCCCCGCCCCCCAGCTCCCATTCGCCCCCAGCTGACCCCTCCCCCCCTCCTACCTCTTATGGCGGCCGCTGCGCGACTGCGCAGCGGGCGCGCGCAGCGGGCACGCCGCTGGCGCGCCGGAGGCGCACCAGAGGCAAGCCCGTCTGCGCCCGTCCGCGCCTGGCCCGCGCCCAGCGCCACGACCCCTGGTCCCCAGCTCCCCCAAGCCCCGCTGATCCGCTACGACCCCACCACCCTCCACGCCCTCAACCCAGGGCGCTCCAAAACCTGCTTCCTAGCTCACCCCAAACGCACCCATGGACCCTTCGCCTGCAACTCCTGCAAACGCATCTTCCACCACGCAACTACCACGACCACAAGCCCACGCGCCATCAACCACCTCAAGTGCATCCTGGTCAACGCTCGTTCCGTCCACAAGCACGCCGTTGAACTTTGGGACCTCCTGGACTCCACAGCCCCGGACGTCGCCTTCATCACGGAGACATGGATGAACGCCTCCTCTGCTCCAGACATCGCTACCGCCATCCCCGAAGGCTACAAGATCTCCAGAAAAGACCGCACCAACCAAGTAGGAGGAGGTGTCGCCATCATCTTCAAAGACTCCATCAGCGTCACCACCTCCACCGAAGACCCCCCCCTCGCCGCTGAACACCTGCATTTTCAGATTCGCACCGACCCAAGGACCACCCTCAGAGGATCCCTCGTCTACCGTCCTCCCGGACCTCGCGCCTCTTTCAGCGACGCCATCGCCGACTTCATCTCCCCGCACGCCCTCGCCTCACCGGACTACATCCTCCTAGGCGACCTCAACTTCCATCTGGAACAAAACAACGACCCCAACACCACCACCCTGCTCGACAACCTCGCCAACCTCGGCCTCAAACAACTGGTGAACACCGCCACCCACATCGCCGGACACACGCTCGACCCTATCTTCTCCGCCAGCAAACACGTCTTCTTCAGCCACACCTCTGCCCTACACTGGACCGACCACAGCTGCGTCCACTTCACATTCCGACGCGAGACCTCCCACCTCCGCACTCAACCCATCCCTCGTCGACAGTGGAACAAGATCCCTGAAGAGCAACTCTTCTCCGCTCTCGCCGCCAACCAACCCACCCTCACCACCGACCCCAACGACGCAGCTCTCAACCTCACAAACTGGATCTCCAACTGCGCTGACAACCTTGCTCCCCTCAAACGCACGCATCGACAGACCAACACCAAAAAACCTCTCTGGTTCTCTGACACCCTCAAAGAATCAAAGAAAACTTGTCGTGCCCTTGAGAAGGCCTGGCGCAAGGACCACACCGCTGACAACATGACCGCCCTCAAGAACGCTACACGCGAACACCACCACCTGATCCGCACTGCCAAAAGGAACTTTTTCACCGACAGACTAGACAAAAACAGCCACAACAGCAGAGAACTCTTCAGCATCGTCAAAGAGTTCTCCAACCCCAGCGCCAGCGCCAACGCCGTCACGCCCTCACAGGATTTGTGCGAATCCCTCGCCACTTTCTTCCATCGCAAGATCAGCGACCTCCACGACAGCTTCGGACACCAGACCCAACCATACACCACTGAACCCGCTTCCCCGGACATCACCCTCAACAACTGGACCCACATCAACACGGAAGAAACCAAATCCATCATGAACTCTATCCACTCCGGCGCCCCTTCGGACCACTGCCCGCACTTCATCTTTAACAAAGCCGACGACATCATCGCCCCGCACCTCCAGACCGTCATCAACTCTTCTTTTTCTTCTGCTACCTTCCCCGAATGCTGGAAGCACGCTGAAGTCAACGCCCTACTAAAGAAACCTACGGCTGACCCAAGCGACCTGAAAAACTTCCGCCCCATCTCTCTTCTACCTTTCCCAGCCAAGGTAATAGAAAAGACCGTCAACAAACAGCTGACCACCTTCCTGGAAGACAACAACCTGCTCGACCCTTCACAAACCGGATTCCGAACCAACCACAGCACGGAAACCGCCCTCATCTCAGTCACAGACGACATCAGAACCCTGATGGACAACGGTGAAACAGTCGCCCTCATTCTCCTCGACCTCTCGGCTGCCTTTGACACCGTCTGTCACCGCACCCTAATCACCCGCCTACGCTCCACCGGGATCCAAGGCCAGGCCCTGGACTGGATCGCCTCCTTCCTCGCTAACCGCTCCCAAAGAGTTTACCTCCCTCCGTTTCGCTCAGAACCCACCAAGATCATCTGCGGCGTACCTCAAGGCTCATCGCTCAGCCCGACACTCTTCAATGTCTACATGAGCCCCCTCGCCGACATCGTACGCAAGCACAACATCATCATCACCTCCTACGCCGACGACACCCAACTTGTACTCTCCCTCACCAAGGACCCCGCCAGCGCCAAGACCAACCTACAAGAGGGTATGAAGGACGTCGCAGATTGGATGAGGCTCAGCCGCCTAAAGCTGAACTCTGAAAAAACGGAAGTCCTCATCCTCGGCAACACCCCGTCCGCCTGGGACGACTCCTGGTGGCCCACGGCCCTCGGCACCGCACCGACCCCCGCAGACCACGCCCGCAACCTCGGCTTCATCTTGGACCCTCTTCTCACCATGACCAAGCAAGTCAACGCCGTGTCCTCCGCCTGCTTCCTCACTCTCCGCATGCTCCGCAAGATCTTCCGCTGGATCCCCGCCGACACCAGAAAAACCGTGACCCACGCCCTTGTCACGAGTCGCCTGGACTACGGCAATACCCTCTACGCCGGGACCACCGCCAAACTCCAAAACCGCCTGCAACGCATCCAAAACGCCTCGGCCCGCCTCATCCTCGACGTACCCCGCAACAGCCACATCTCCGCACACCTGAGACACCTGCATTGGCTCCCAGTCAGCAAAAGGATCACCTTCCGTCTTCTCACCCACGCACACAAAGCCCTCCACAACAAGGGACCGGAATACCTCAACAGACGCCTCAGCTTCTACGTCCCCACCCGCCCCCTCCGCTCCGCTGGCCTCGCACTTGCTGCCGTCCCTCGCACCCGCCGCTCCACGGCGGGTGGGAGATCTTTCTCCTTCCTGGCGGCCAAGACCTGGAACTCCCTCCCCACCAGCCTCAGGACCACCCAGGACCACTCCGCTTTCCGGAGACTCCTAAAGACTTGGCTGTTCGAGCAGCGATAACCCCCCCTTTTCCCCCCTAGCGCCTTGAGACCCGCACGGGTGAGTAGCGCGCTTTATAAATGTTAATGATTTGATTTGATTTGATAAAGTATGTGCGTGCACGCACAGTGACGCATGCACGCATACAAATCAGCATACTGGGGCTGCTGTAGCATGAAGACGTGTGCATGCTTAATACATATTCATCATGGCTTTTTTCATTTTTGCTACATCAATGATAAACATTACATTTTTTTCTTTTTTCAATGCAGAAAAGCACCAGCAAAATCAACAGCAATGCCAAAAGGTCAGATAGCGCCACTGAAATGCCAGATCTGTTGTTTGTTGTTTTAATATCACAGTGGCCTGCATGACAGGTTGGCGGGAGAACTGCATAGGTGGACAGGTTCAAAATATAATGCCTAATGCAGTATCTACCCTCCCACACTTGTTTTTTTGCCTTTTTTTCAAATGTTTACAAACTTTAGGAAGGTGAGAGATCATGATTATCCACTCCACATGTGTGGTCAAACATTTATAGATGCAGACATAGTTGGAGTATATGTGTTGGGAAGTGACACTTTGGATTCCACTTGCCAAAACAGCTTGATGAAAATTCACCAAACTAAAAGGGTGATTAATATCTTGGTGGTAAGGATAATCCATCACAATTTCGTTGAAGTATCCTTATCGCCAAGATGATGGTCCAACCACCTGGTTTATATGAAGGAGGGCCATTAGTGTAACTATGGCAGAGACAATCCCGTCTCCACAGTGGTTAGTCCCCTCCAACGGACCGACGTAGTAAGGGCCATCATAGAATTAGTTATATGCCTGTCCACCCAATTAGGATAGGCAGACACAAAGCTGTTTTTTTACTGTCTGTCACCACCAGACTAACGGTGGTGGTTAGGGTCAGAAATAATCAATCATTCACACCGCGTCATGTGAGTCTATCTTATCTTTTTATTTTAAAAAAATAAATCACGTTTCAGGATTTTATTTTTTTAAATAAAAAATGGAAACTGTTTGGTGCAAGGTTCAGTCATGTTGATGGAGCTCTGCACCAAACAGCAAAATGGATTGATAGGGCCAATGCTTCATTAATGACTTCCAGTCTGGCATTAATTTATTAATCTAGTGGTTGGGACCTTCATCATGGCACCGAAGAAATTTGTTCAGTCACCCTGGTGGAAAAAACAGCCTGATCGCCAATAACTGAATAGGGCCCTTAGAGAGCAAGAAAAAGAAGAGTGATGAAAAGGCTGCTTTCCATTCAAATGTAGAGGATTTTTGTACAAATGTTTTGACATTATGCTTGGAACATGCTTGAGTAAACTACCTTATTTGTGCAACCCATAAGCTTTAGAACCTTAGTGAAAGCTTGGAAACATTTTCAGCACTCCACACCGAACCAGCATGCTCAAAGATTACCTATCCAGCACTGTCTCTCCTCCCTCTCCACAGGTTTAGTGCACATTGTTCAAAAGGTGGGGGGGTCCAAAGATAGTATAGTCGCCAAAATTAGATTTCATATGAATTGAACGATCACCCTTAACTACCGAAGCACAACTGCAATTTATGTAAATATATATTCCCCAAATATTTTAGATTGCTGACACTAATTTTCAGGTATCGCTCAAATGTTCCAGAGGACTTGCGGTCAACACAATGGGTGGCGAACAAAAATATCGAGCTCTTCTCAGTGCTTCGTCCTCTGAAGAGTAACCCTCAAGTGCTAACAAGAGTCAGACATCATAGACATTACGTTTTGGGCAGTGACCTCATCTATAGGATGACTATTGCTCAACACACGTGGCAAACCAGTTGTAAAACACTAGCAGGCACTACCACGTGTACCACATTTTAACAAAACGAAATGTGAGTGACGCTTACCTAGAAAATGGCTCTATTTCTATCCTATAGAACTACAATACTACGTCATGTGAAAAATCTTTAGAACAAAGTTCCAGTTTGCTGACAAGGTAGACATCAGGACAACGATTGGCAGATTTATGGATTGACATGGACAAATCATAGTTCCTGAAGTTGATTGCTAACATTGCTCACTTTACTTTGCAGATAATCAGTCATGTCTCCAGCAACGAGGAATAAATTGAAGTGGTTGCTGGCGATCACTATTGTCTTTCTACTGGCAGTTTTCTGGCACTGGAATGTTTTACAGGTATGGACCCTTTATGGGATTAGGAAAGTACCATGTTCGTGGGTACTCAAATAATGCTCAATTGGCCTCTATGTTTCAAGGGATACTGGTGAACCAGAAGGGGCCTCAAATTATCTCTTAGACTGATGAATTGCTATACTTCTGAGAAGCATGGTTTGCATAACAACATAAACACTACATGCCACTATCCCATGATGCACACCCTTGAACCAATGTTATTGCCTTTCTTTTAGTCCTGAGCAGGCGTAAACAGTGTACAAAACACAACAGTACACCATAATAAGGGGCAAAAGGCCACTTTAATAGAACAAGTCTGGTAACCACAAAAACAACCTTGGCATTAAGCCTAACAAAATGAATCATGTCCTCACTAATGCAAAAAACTCCACCTAACCCAACCCCCACCCTCTAATAAAATCCAGCCTTTTCCCAGATCAACCGTGCCCAAAATCCAGTACCCCTGTGCCCTAGGGTCCCCTTCCTGTTGTTCCCCTTGCCCCTCCATTCCTTTGGTCCTTCTCTATATACTTGCCCTCTCCTTATGGTGGTTCCATACCTCTTCCCAACCGATGAAATGTCTTTCAGGTCTGCCTATACCAGACCCTTCTACCAGCAGCAATGAAACAACATTACATAACCAACCTGCCCTATAAAAACTCAAATAAAAATGATGCAAAACCTAAACTTACAAAGGGGAAGTCAACCCTGGCACTGAAAATACCCCTAATAAACAGGATACTAGAAAATAAATAAATAAACAAATAACGAACAATTAAGGGTGAGGGTGGGTGGGGCTGAAGAAAAAATCCCGCCCTGGCTACTTGAGTGTTACAGCAGAGAACAAAGAGGCCACCCGCGCCCACCCACACTATATAAACCCTAACACTGGACTATCTCCTAAAGAAGAGCCAACCAATCACTAAACCCTGTGTTGTGGATTGTACCACCAATGCATGATAAGCCCGGGGGGAGACCGGGCAAGCCCTCGCTCCCCCCAAGCCCTCATCGGGGGTAAACGGCATACAAAACACCACACTACACCATAATAAGGGGTAAAAGGCTGCTTTCATAGAAAAGGTCTAGTAACCACAAAAACAACCTTGGCATTAAGCCTAACAAAACTAGGCATGTCCTCACTAATACATAACCTCCACCTATCCCCACCCTCTGATGAAATCCAGTGACCTTTCCCAGACAAACCTTGCCCAAAACCCAGTACCCCTGTGCCGAGTGCCCCCTTCCTGTTGTTCCCCTTGCCCCTCCATCCCTTTGGTATTTCTCAATATCCTTGCCCACTCCTTCTCATGGTTCTGTACCCCTTCCCAACCAATGAAATGTCTTTCAGATCCACCACCCAGGGGAACCTGCAGGTGTTTTCCTGCCCCACACATCAAAAGTGTATCAACCCATAACGATGATTAAAAATCCCCTAAACACTCACCCAACAATTCAGCAATCCTTAGTCTCAGCTCCAAAATATAAAACTAATTTCCTAATAAGGATAGGTGTACACCATCCTGTCTTTACAGGGACGTCATTGGCCACTATCTCAGTGTGCTGCAAAGTAGAAATACCTCGCTGCCTGCAAAATCCTCTTATTTCTCTATTCACTTTTTTGCGTTGTTTCTCTATGCCTGAAAAACTTTGTGCACCTCTCCAAACTCTCCTAGGTATCAAGTCAGTCCATAAAAATGTGTGTACCAGACCAACTAGTCTTCAACCTGAGCAAATCTAATTTCATAACTTTCAACAAACCTATACCAGATAACTGAACCCAATCATTCTGTCCTTAGTGTAAAAGTACCAAATCACGACAAAAACTACTTGCCAATTTTTTAGAAAGCACTCCCAAAAGCTCACCACATCTCATCACACTCCTCCCTTCCGAAAAAAGACCTTAACTCTAGCTCCATCAAGGCCCAACTGATGACCGAAAAGCCTTAATTCAGCTTGCTTGGCTATCCAACACACGAATGAGTGACCAACGATCCATACCGATGATCTTTCAATCTGAGGACCCACAATACAACCTGCAAAGAAAACCAATATTAACCGAAGAAAGTGCTATTACATGAAGTAATAATAAAAAACATACTAAATATTCGAATGACTAGGAATAATACATCTCCTAAAGCATTGTGCCCTCCAGCGACCAAGATCCATAATCAACTTATCACTTTTCCTTTCTCTTCTAGCATCAGTGGCGGCTCCAAAACTAAAGGAATGTGCACCATAAACTTTTGGTGATATACCCATCTTACATAATGCAGTCCTTGTAGGAGGCTGGACTGGCTTGTAGTGAGTACCAAGGGGTACTTGCACCTTGCACCAGGCCCAGTTATCCCTTATTAGTGTATAGGGTGTCTAGCAGCTTAGGCTGATAGATAATGGTAGCTTAGCAGAGCAGCTTAGGCTGAACTAGGAGACGTGTGAAGCTACTACAGTACCACTTAGTGTCATATGCACAATATCATAAGAAAACACAATACACAGTTATACTAAAAATAAAGGTACTTTATTTTTATGACAATATGCCAAAGTATCTTAGAGTGTACCCTCAGTGAGAGGATAGGAAATATACATAAGATATATATACACAATAGCAAAAATATGCAGTATAGTCTTAGAAAACAGTGCAAACAATGTATAGTTACAATAGGATGCAATGGGGAAACATAGGGATAGGGGCAACACAAACCATATACTCCAAAAGTGGAATCCGAACCACGAATGGACCCCAAACCTATGTGACCTTGTAGAGGGTCGCTGGGACTATTAGAAAATAGTGAGAGTTAGAAAAATAACCCTCCCCAAGACCCTGAAAAGTGAGTGCAAAGTGCACCAAAGTTCCCCTAAGGACAAAATAGTCGTGTTAGAGGGAAAATGCAAGGAAAACACAAATCAGCAATGCAACAACGATGGATTCCTGACTGAGGGTACCTGTGGAACAAGGGGACCAAGTCCAAAAGTCACAAGCAACTCGGAGATGGGCAGATACCCAAGAAATGCCAGCGGTTGGTGCAAAGAAGCTCTTACTAGGCTGAAGAACTGTGAATACTGCAGGAACGACAAGGGCTAGAGACTTCCCCTTTGGAGGATGGATCCCCCACGCCTTGGAGAGTCGTGCAGAAGTGTTTTCCCGCCGGATGGACGCCAACAAGCCTTGCTACACGCAAATCGTGCGTTTGGCGTTTTTGGACGCTGCTGGGGCCCAGGAGGGACCAGGAGGTCGCAAATTGGACCTGCAGAGAGAGGGGACGTCGAGCAAGACAAAGAGCCCTCACTGAAGCAGGTAGCACCCGGAGAAGTGCCAGAAACAGGCACTACGAGGATGCGTGAAACGGTGCTCGCCGAAGTTGCACAAAGGAGTCCCACGTCGCCGGAGACCAACTTAGAAAGTCGTGCAATGCAGGTTAGAGTGCCGTGGACCCAGGCTTGGCTGTGCACGAAGGATTTCCGCCGGAAGTGCACAGGGGCCGGAGTAGCTTGCAAAGTCGTGGTTCCCAGCAATGCAGCCCAGCGAGGTGAGGCAAGGACTTACCTCCACCAAACTTGGGCTGAAGAGTCACTGGACTGTGGGGGTCACTTGGACGGTGTCGCTGGATTCGAGGGACCTCGCTCGTCGTGCTGAGAGGAGACCCAAGGGACCGGTAATGCAGCTTTTTGGTGCCTGCGGTTGCAGGGGGAAGATTCCGTCGACCCACGGGAGATTTCTTCGGAGCTTCTGGTGCAGAGAGGAGGCAGACTACCCCCACAGCATGCACAAGCAGGAAAACAGTCGAGAAGGCGGCAGGATCAGCGTTACAGAGTTGCAGTAGTCGTCTTTGCTACTATGTTGCAGGTTTGCAGGCTTCCAGCGCGGTCAGCGGTCGATTCCTTATCAGAAGGTGAAGAGGGAGATGCAGAGGAACTCGGCTGAGCTCATGCATTCGTTATCTAAAGTTTCCCCAGAGACAGAGACCCTAAATAGCCAGAAAAGAGGGTTTGGCTACCTAGGAGAGAGGAAAGGCTACTAACACCTGAAGGAGCCTATCAGCAGGAGTCTCTGACGTCACCTGGTGGCACTGGCCACTCAGAGCAGTCCAGTGTGCCAGCAGCACCTCTGTTTCCAAGACGGCAGAGGTCTGGAGCACACTGGAGGAGCTCTGGACACCTCCCAGGGGAGGTGCAGGTCAGGGGAGTGGTCACTCCCCTTTCCTTTGTCCAGTTTCGCGCCAGAGCAGGGGCTAAGGGGTCCCTGAACCGGTGTAGACTGGCTTATGCAGAATTGGGCACATCTGTGCCCAACAAAGCATTTCCAGAGGCTGGGGGAGGCTACTCCTCCCCTGCCTTCACACCATTTTCCAAAGGGAGAGGGTGTCACACCCTCTCTCAGAGGAAGTTCTTTGTTCTGCCATCCTGGGCCAGGCCTGGCTGGACCCCAGGAGGGCAGCTGCCTGTCTGAGGGGTTGGCAGCAGCAGCAGCTGCAGTGAAACCCCAGGAAGGGCAGTCTGGCAGTACCAGGGTCTGTGCTACAGACCACTGGGATCATGGAATTGTACCAACAATGCCAGGATGGCATAGAGGGGGCAATTCCATGATCATAGACATGTTACATGGCCATATTCGGAGTTACCATGGTGAAGCTACATATAGGTAGTGACCTATATGTAGTGCACGCGTGTAATGGTGTCCCCGCACTCACAACGTTCAGTGAATTGGCTCTGAACAATGTGGGGGCACCTTGGCTAGTGCCAGGGTGCCCTCACACTAAGTAACTTTGCACCTAACCTTTACCAGGTAAAGGTTAGACATATAGGTGACTTATAAGTTACTTAAGTGCAGTGTAAAATGGCTGTGAAATAACGTGGACGTTATTTCACTCAGGCTGCAGTGGCAGGCCTGTGTAAGAATTGTCAGAGCTCCCTATGGGTGGCAAAAGAAATGCTGCAGCCCATAGGGATCTCCTGGAACCCCAATACCCTGGGTACCTCAGTACCATATACTAGGGAATTATAAGGGTGTTCCAGTAAGCCAATGTAAATTGGTAAAAATGGTCACTAGCCTGTCAGTGACAATTTGAAAGTAATGAGAGAGCATAACCACTGAGGTTCTGGTTAGCAGAGCCTCAGTGAGACAGTTAGGCACCACACAGGGAACATACACATGCACACCTATGAGCACTGGGGCCCTGTGTGACAGGGTCCCAGTGACACATACATATAGGCCACAAACCTATGAGCACTGGGGTCCTGACCAGCAGGATCCCAGTGACACATAACAACCATACTGAAAACATGGTGTTTTCACTATGAGCACTGAGGCCTGGCTATCAGGATCCCAGTGAGACAGTGAAAACAGTGACAAACACCCTGACATACACTCACAAACAGGCCAAAAGTGGGGGTACCAAGGCTAGAAAGAGGCTACCTTCTCACACAACCCCCCCCCAAACGAAGGACAATAAGGCTAACCTTGGCCAGTTGAGACTTTATTGTCTAAGTGGTGATAAGTAGAGAGTAGCTCTGCAATAGACTGGTTACTCCCTTTATCATCCACTATATGGTTACTTCCCTGTGGGGATGTAAACCACCCTGTTTGAAGTTTTTTAGCTAAGCAACAATGTGAAGATGTATTTTCAGAGTTTCTATCAGTAAGTTTTAGGTTAGAGCAGTGGGAATTGTCCACTGAACCTATTTGTAGTGATGGAAATGCCAGACAGGGATGCTGTCTCAGAAAAGCCATAGCTGGGCAAAAACTTTGTCCATCTGGCTGGAAGAGAGAACAGGGATGCTGTTTCTCTTGAGTTGGAGCAGGGCAGGGATGCTGTCCTATGAGCTCCACACTAGGGCAGGGATGCTGTCCTAAGTGTTGTGAGGTAGTGCAGGGTTTCTGCACTAAAGTTTCTCTGGGAGGGTTGGAGGGATGCTCCATGTTAACTAAAATGGTGCTGTTTTTCTCACCAATGTTAGTTATCCCACAGAGAGGTACTTCCACCTCAGGGAGTCCAGCTTTGCCAGCTGATGATTCCCTTGGAACAGGTGCCACCCCAGGAGAGGTTTCTCCCACCACAGGAATAGTATCCTGAATGGTAGGGTGGTTAGGGGATACTGTGATACCCTTTTTACCTGTTGATGGAGAGGGATCCTGAGTTTTCAGGCCTTCTCTCCTTTGCTTTTTCATTTCACTTGAAATGAGAGGGAACAATTCCTCAGGGATGCCCAGCATGGCTGCATGGGCATAAAACTCTACATCAGCCCAACCTGAGGCCTCTAGGTCATTACCTAAGAGACAGTCTACAGGTAAGCTAGGTGATACCACCACCTGCTTAGGGCCAGTAACTCCACCCCAACTAAACTGAATTATAGCTAAGGGAAGAAACTTAGTGGAGTTATGGACATCAATAATCTTATACTGTTGTCCAATGATGTGTTGTTCAGGAGGCACTAGGTTTTCAGTCACCAAAGTGAAACTGGCACCTGTGTCCCTGTAGGCCAAGGCCTCAACACCATTTATTGAAACTGTCTGCCTGTACTTATCCATTATAAGGGGACAAGCAGCCAGTGTGGCAAGGCCAATGCCACTAGGTGTGACAGAAACTGTCTTGGGACTGATTACATCAGTTTCCACTATGGACCCATAAGTGAACCCAACTACACCCTTTGCTTGACTGTTGCCAGCAGTCCCACCACTAGTACCACTACTGCTAGGGGCACTAGAGCTTGATGTATTAGTGGTGGTAGGCTCAGGGGGTTTACCTGGACAGGACTTATCCCCTGGCCTATGGCCTCTGTTTTTACACACAAAGCACCAAGGCTTTTTAATGTGTGCAGGTTGGGAAGAAGAGGAAGAATTTGTTTTATCCCCACCCTCTGAAGAGTGTTTAAGATTTGAAGTGGGATCTTTGGTTTTAACCTTATCCCCATGCTTATCTTGAGATTTTTCACCATCTTTCTTCTTATTGCCATCTTTGTCACCCCCTGTATGAACTTTTCTGTTCACCCTTGTTCTGACCCATTTGTCTGCCTTCTTTCCCAATTCTTGGGGAGAGGTCAGATCAGAGTCTACCAGGTACTGGTGCAACAAATCAGACACACAATTATTAAGTATATGCTCTCTCAGGATTGTGTTATACAGGCTTTCATAATCAGTAACTTTACTGCCATGTAACCACCCCTCCAAGGCCTTCACTGAATGGTCAATGAAATCAACCCAGTCTTGTGAAGACTCCTTTTTGGTCTCTCTGAACTTTATCCTGTACTGTTCAGTGGTTAAGCCATAACCATCCAGGAGTGCATTCTTAAGAACTTGGAAATTATTAGCATCATTTTCTTTTACAGTAAGGAGCCTATCCCTACCTTTTCCAGTAAATGATAGCCATAGGATAGCAGCCCACTGCTTTTGAGGGACATCCTGTACAGCACAGGCCCTCTCAAGTGCAGCAAACCACTTGTTAATGTCATCCCCCTCCTTATAAGGGGGAACTATCTTGTGCAGATTCCTGGAATCATGCTCTTTTGCAGGATGACTATGGGGAATACTGCTGCTGCCACCATGGGTTTCTAAACCCAACTTCTGTCTTTCCCTCTCTACTTCTAAAGACTGTCTATCCAAATCCAGCTGTTGCTTCTTGAGCTTCAGTCTGGTTTGTTCCACTCTCAATCTATTGAGCTCCCTTTCTAACAATCTGTCATCAGGGTGGGTGGGAGGGACATTTCTAGATACAGAGGTATGATGGGAATGAACAGAAGGGGACCTGTCCCTTACAGAGGGCACCCTAACAGCTTGGCTACCAGTATAATGTGAGAGCACACCATTAGTATGGTGTGATTCAACCTCTGTACCAACTATGCTAGACTGTCTAGTAATGGGCAGGCTGAGAAGTTTCTTTCCTGAACCTTTTCCTGGGGGAGTCCCTGGATCAGATTGAGAACCATTGGCTACTTTTTCTACAAATTGGGCACTTATGGCCTTATCCTGTACTCTAAGCATATTAATTAACAGTTCTAAGGAAGGATTCTTCCCTACACTCAAACCTCTCTCTATGCAGAGACTCCTTGCTCCTTTCCAGCTAAGGTGATCATATGCAAGTTTGGACAGTTCAACATTTTGGCCTGTGCCAGACATTTTTTTGAGAGAGTTAAAGTGATAGAAAAAGAAAAAAAAGTTTTCAGAACTTTTTGGAAAGACAGAAAAAACTTTTTAAACTTTTAAGAATTTTTTGAAAGTTTAGAAGTACTTTTCAGCACTTAGAAAAGAGTGAAAAGAGGAAATGCAAAACTTTTTGGCTATGTGTATATACACTGACCTTGTTTTGTATATTTTTCTCTTATGAAAAGTACAATGACAAGAGTGGTAAGTAGTCTCAAGCACTTATCCCACCGCTGCACAACCAATGTAGGAGGCTGGACTGGCTTGTAGTGAGTACCAAGGGGTACTTGCACCTTGCACCAGGCCCAGTTATCCCTTATTAGTGTATAGGGTGTCTAGCAGCTTAGGCTGATAGATAATGGTAGCTTAGCAGAGCAGCTTAGGCTGAACTAGGAGACGTGTGAAGCTACTACAGTACCACTTAGTGTCATATGCACAATATCATAAGAAAACACAATACACAGTTATACTAAAAATAAAGGTACTTTATTTTTATGACAATATGCCAAATTATCTTAGAGTGTACCCTCAGTGAGAGGATAGGAAATATACATAAGATATATATACACAATAGCAAAAATATGCAGTATAGTCTTAGAAAACAGTGCAAACAATGTATAGTTACAATAGGATGCAATGGGGAAACATAGGGATAGGGGCAACACAAACCATATACTCCAAAAGTGGAATGCGAACCACGAATGGACCCCAAACCTATGTGACCTTGTAGAGGGTCGCTGGGACTATTAGAAAATAGTGAGAGTTAGAAAAATAACCCTCCCCAAGACCCTGAAAAGTGAGTGCAATGTGCACCAAAGTTCCCCTAAGGACAAAATAGTCGTGTTAGAGGGAAAATGCAAGGAAAACACAAATCAGCAATGCAACAACGATGGATTCCTGACTGAGGGTACCTGTGGAACAAGGGGACCAAGTCCAAAAGTCACAAGCAACTCGGAGATGGGCAGATGCCCAAGAAATGCCAGCGGTTGGTGCAAAGAAGCTCTTACTAGGCTGAAGAACTGTGAATACTGCAGGAACGACAAGGGCTAGAGACTTCCCCTTTGGAGGATGGATCCCCCACGCCTTGGAGAGTCGTGCAGAAGTGTTTTCCCGCCGGATGGACGCCAACAAGCCTTGCTACACGCAAATCGTGCGTTTGGCGTTTTTGGACGCTGCTGGGGCCCAGGAGGGACCAGGAGGTCGCAAATTGGACCTGCAGAGAGAGGGGACGTCGAGCAAGACAAAGAGCCCTCACTGAAGCAGGTAGCACCCGGAGAAGTGCCAGAAACAGGCACTACGAGGATGCGTGAAACGGTGCTCGCCGAAGTTGCACAAAGGAGTCCCACGTCGCCGGAGACCAACTTAGAAAGTCGTGCAATGCAGGTTAGAGTGCCGTGGACCCAGGCTTGGCTGTGCACGAAGGATTTCCGCTGGAAGTGCACAGGGGCCGGAGTAGCTTGCAAAGTCGCGGTTCCCAGCAATGCAGCCCAGCGAGGTGAGGCAAGGACTTACCTCCACCAAACTTGGGCTGAAGAGTCACTGGACTGTGGGGGTCACTTGGACGGTGTCGCTGGATTCGAGGGACCTCGCTCGTCGTGCTGAGAGGAGACCCAAGGGACCGGTAATGCAGCTTTTTGGTGCCTGCGGTTGCAGGGGGAAGATTCCGTCGACCCACGGGAGATTTCTTCGGAGCTTCTGGTGCAGAGAGGAGGCAGACTACCCCCACAGCATGCACAAGCAGGAAAACAGTCGAGAAGGCGGCAGGATCAGTGTTACAGAGTTGCAGTAGTCGTCTTTGCTACTATGTTGCAGGTTTGCAGGCTTCCAGCGCGGTCAGCGGTCGATTCCTTATCAGAAGGTGAAGAGGGAGATGCAGAGGAACTCGGCTGAGCTCATGCATTCGTTATCTAAAGTTTCCCCAGAGACAGAGACCCTAAATAGCCAGAAAAGAGGGTTTGGCTACCTAGGAGAGAGGAAAGGCTACTAACACCTGAAGGAGCCTATCAGCAGGAGTCTCTGACGTCACCTGGTGGCACTGGCCACTCAGAGCAGTCCAGTGTGCCAGCAGCACCTCTGTTTCCAAGATGGCAGAGGTCTGGAGCACACTGGAGGAGCTCTGGACACCTCCCAGGGGAGGTGCAGGTCAGGGAGTGGTCACTCCCCTTTCCTTTGTCCAGTTTCGCGCCAGAGCAGGGGCTAAGGGGTCCCTGAACCGGTGTAGACTGGCTTATGCAGAATTGGGCACATCTGTGCCCAACAAAGCATTTCCAGAGGCTGGGGGAGGCTACTCCTCCCCTGCCTTCACACCATTTTCCAAAGGGAGAGGGTGTCACACCCTCTCTCAGAGGAAGTTCTTTGTTCTGCCATCCTGGGCCAGGCCTGGCTGGACCCCAGGAGGGCAGCTGCCTGTCTGAGGGGTTGGCAGCAGCAGCAGCTGCAGTGAAACCCCAGGAAGGGCAGTCTGGCAGTACCAGGGTCTGTGCTACAGACCACTGGGATCATGGAATTGTACCAACAATGCCAGGATGGCATAGAGGGGGCAATTCCATGATCATAGACATGTTACATGGCCATATTCGGAGTTACCATGGTGAAGCTACATATAGGTAGTGACCTATATGTAGTGCACGCGTGTAATGGTGTCCCCGCACTCACAAAGTTCAGTGAATTGGCTCTGAACAATGTGGGGGCACCTTGGCTAGTGCCAGGGTGCCCTCACACTAAGTAACTTTGCACCTAACCTTTACCAGGTAAAGGTTAGACATATAGGTGACTTATAAGTTACTTAAGTGCAGTGTAAAATGGCTGTGAAATAACGTGGACGTTATTTCACTCAGGCTGCAGTGGCAGGCCTGTGTAAGAATTGTCAGAGCTCCCTATGGGTGGCAAAAGAAATGCTGCAGCCCATAGGGATCTCCTGGAACCCCAATACCCTGGGTACCTCAGTACCATATACTAGGGAATTATAAGGGTGTTCCAGTAAGCCAATGTAAATTGGTAAAAATGGTCACTAGCCTGTCAGTGACAATTTGAAAGTAATGAGAGAGCATAACCACTGAGGTTCTGGTTAGCAGAGCCTCAGTGAGACAGTTAGGCACCACACAGGGAACATACACATGCACACCTATGAGCACTGGGGCCCTGTGTGACAGGGTCCCAGTGACACATACATATAGGCCACAAACCTATGAGCACTGGGGTCCTGACCAGCAGGATCCCAGTGACACATAACAACCATACTGAAAACATGGTGTTTTCACTATGAGCACTGAGGCCTGGCTATCAGGATCCCAGTGAGACAGTGAAAACAGTGACAAACACCCTGACATACACTCACAAACAGGCCAAAAGTGGGGGTAACAAGGCTAGAAAGAGGCTACCTTCTCACAGTCCTTAAAAGTGCAATCGGCTGAAATGAAGTTAAAAATGAACCATTTTCATGTATAAATACATATTCACTCAAAGATGGTAAAAAGTGGAAGAAAACATCAACCAACAATTTAGGAGGCAATCTGGGAAAAAGGTTGCTTTTAAAAGCACTTCTTGACCTCTAAATAATGTTTCTGTTTTGGATGATCCCAACCACAACTTAACTCCACCTTCAATCATACTTACATGACAGAGCTGTAGACCACTAATCCTTCTCGTTCCCAATGACTTGGAAACTCTGAAAGCACCATGGTACAGCCAAGACATACATAACGAAAACAGGGCCATCTCCCTAAAGGAAAAACAAACGAAATTCAAAAGACGCAATATATCCCTCAACAATTGAATAGAATTAGGACGCCTTCCGTCCAACCTTACCCCACCCTCCTAGCCCAACCAGCAACAGTTCTCCTACAAATTTAGCCTTCCATGGGATCATAACCCCATTATTACTTACCAAAAAATGAAATACCTGACATCTTCCCTGAGTAAACGCAGCCAACCCCAGGTCTATTTGGCCCATGATAAAGCGAACCGCATCATCCCTTCTATACTCACTGCACCAGACTAAATAAATTCAGCCCAAGCCTTGTCCTCCGAGTAGACGGAGAAATGGATTGACAAATCAATTGCTACATCCTCATATTCCCAGCACCCAAAGGTCCTGTGACAAAGCCGTCTTTAAACAAAATGTTGAATCTCAGACAATGAAGCAAGAATAAACACAACAACTTCAAAATCTTTTCCTCTAAAGCCTTTTGTGAATTAACCAAATTAACAACTGTTTGATTATCCACATTAAATACAACATGCC
This sequence comes from Pleurodeles waltl, assembly GCF_031143425.1. NCBI lineage: Eukaryota > Metazoa > Chordata > Amphibia > Caudata > Salamandridae > Pleurodeles > Pleurodeles waltl. The sequence goes on along the minus strand of NC_090440.1, from coordinate 1,399,058,653 downwards.
TGTTTGCAAAAGGGCCACCCCACAAACCTAAAGCAACCAGCAATGGAAAAAACTCAAGAAACGCAATGCTATGGTGTGTCTTTCTCTAGCAATCCGGCCAATTTTTGGCAGCCCAATGACCGTCCCAAAAAACTCCAAAACCAAACACTCCAGAAGCATCAGAAAAGATTTGTACTTGCCATAACCATTCATTGTCAGCTGTAAACATTGTGATGCCATAGAAACTCTGAAGAAAGGAAATCCACATTCGCAAGCCAGCTTTGATGCCAGCTTTAAGCCGAATTCTGTGGCGAGGTAAAACAGCACCCTTGACTGAAAAGCCAAGATGCCTACAAAAGGCTCTACCAACTCTCACCACACGAAATGCGTAATTCAAATGGCCCAATAAGGTTTGCGCCTCCTCTAAGTCCAACTTGCTCTTACAAACTGCCTCCTCCAGCAAAGAAATCAACTTTTGAACCTTATCACCTGGCAGGCTTACCTCCATTTTTTTCCAAGTCCAATTTAATACCCAAAAAGGTAATACATGTAGAAGGGCCGTCAGTCTTATCCAGAGCCAGGAGTACTACCATACCTTTCATACACATCTGAAAATCCTATAAACCTTTTTGACATTCATTAGATCCCGTGGCAACCACCAGAAAATAGTTATCCAGGTAGTGCATGACATGTTTGAACCCAGTCGTTTGTTGGAAAAACCACTGCAAAAAGCAACTACAAGTTTCAAAAAGAGAACAAGAAACCTAACAGTCCATTGGCAACATCCTATCAACAAATATTCAATCATCAAATTGAAGCCCTCGTGAGGAAAAATCATCAGGATGCACTGGCAATAATCTAAAACCTGCTTGAATGTCTAACTTTGCCATTTGCGTCTTTCTTCCACAAGCCCTTACAAACCTAATCGCCTCATCAACTGATGTGTAATGCACCACAGACTCTCCCATAGGCCACGATAAATTAAGGATAAGTCTAAACTCACCTTGTTGTTTCTTAGGTACAACACCCAGGGGTGAAATTGTTGAGTTAGGAAACAGTCAAAAATCAAATGGGCCCACTATTCTGCCACCTTCCAATTCTTTCTTCAATTTCCTTCTTACCACTTCCAGGTTTTCAACTGCAGATTTTTTTTTTTTTGCCCATCTGCGCACTCTAGGACCTTGATGACATAGGCCCTCATTACAACCTCAGTGGTCTTTCAAAAAGACTGCCGTGGCTGCGGAAGACAGAATACCTCCAGTGCTGGTGATATTTCTGGCTCCCTATTATGACTTTTCCGCTGGACCAGCGGACGGTAACTGGCCCAGCGGAAAAGTCACATCAACATTGCTGCCGGCTCATAATAGAGCCAGCGTCAATGCTGATCTGCAGCGGGTGCAGTAGCACCCATCGCGCATTTCACTGCCCGAAATGCGGGCAGTGAAATGCGTGACGGGGCTGTGCCTGGGGGTCCCTGCACTGCCCATGCCAAGTGCACGGGCAGTGCAGGGGCCCCCAGGGGCACCCCAAGTCCCCCTTACCGACAGCCTTTCAATGGCGGTGTTCAACGCCGTGGCCAAGCTGGCGGTCGGGGACTCATAATACCCAGGGCAGCTGTGCCTGCACCGCTGCCCTGGGGATAATGACCACCAGGCAAAAGCCTGGCGGGATATTGGAGGGGCCAGCGGTATGGCCGTGGCTATTGCACCACAGTCATAATAGCTGGAGTAAAACCGCCAGCCGATTGGCGGTGTTACCGCCAGCTTACCGCCGGCCGTCAGGGTCGTAATGAGGCCCATAGTCTAAAACCATCAAGAAAACCCCAGTACAGCAGTTTTGCCTCTTGCAGCGCATAAAAATGTAACCAGTAAAACAATATATCTAAATTAATAGGTGTAAGGCCCCTTCCCCACCCCGGCTGCATCTGCCCCATACCCATGTCTCCACCTCTACTGGAAGTGGCCTGCGATCCTCATTGCAATCCTTCCTCAAAAACATTACATCAAGGCTTGTTTGCCCCTGCAATTGGAGCAATTGTGCCGAAACATGCACTGGAGTCCAGTGCATGACCATCTGTTAAAGGACCAACAAGATCCTTTCTGTGAGAACTGACCTCTGGCAAAACTACCCACCCGCGGATCGGGAGGGACACCCTTGAAAGGGCTTGTAAGGACAGGAAAACCAGTAGCTGTGTGTAACGCTAGGGCATTCCTAGAATTACAAATCTATTGCATCCAGAGTTTATTATCAATATCTCCCCGTTCTTTGATTGGAAATAAAGCCATTCGAGCTCTAAATTCCTTATTGTATCGAAACCATCCAAAGCCACCATAATACATTTGAGCCCTCTGAACAACATCCATATATTTGAATAAAGAAACGCATTTCTCAGGATGCCGCTCACAATATATGCTAGCAAAAATGAGGAAGGCAGACATCCAATTCTCAATGGTAGTGGGAACTTTGGCCTCCTAGCTAATTCCCATTCTTCCTCTTTCGACCCTTCTTTAGCTTGGGCTTCTCTATGTGCCAATTAAAAAACGTCAACAAACTCACGTTTACAAATTGTGTCCTTCATGGCTTGGGTGAGATGCACCCCTAAAGGCATCAACACCCCCATATATGGTAACTGTTTACTCTTGATACTACCACTCCATGAGGCCCCCTCATCCTTACCTGAATCTGTCTTAGAAGTTTCCACACCGCCTGAACCTGACTTACCATCATTGACTCCAGATTTTTTGTTCACCAAAACCAAACTGTCATCCTCTACTTCTTTAACCTCTTAGCAATATTCCGTTACGTCTGCTGAATTCTTCTGGTTACGGGGATTTATAGGGCTTGTAGGTTAATCAAGACCCCTAGGTACCCAGAGCCAATAAATGAGCTGCACCTTGCAATGGTTTTTCATTCTATACCAGGTATACAGCAATTCATTTACTGAAATATAAAGAGATAACCATTGTATTTCCAAAATGGGAATAAGATAAGGTGTTTAGAAGCATTGGTTATTTGCACATCTCTGAATTCCGGGGTGCCCATACTATCATGTGAATTACAGGCCATTTCTCAAATAGACGTCTTTTTTACACATTGTCTTACATTTGGAAGGAAAAAATGTAGAGAAATACAAGGGGCAATAACACTTGTTTTGCTATTCTGTGTTCCCCCAAGACTCCCGATAAAAATGGAACCTCACTTGCGTGGGTAGGTCCTAAGACCCCGCGACAGGAAATGCCCCAAAACACAATGTGGACACATCACATTTTCCCAAAGAAAACAGACCTGTTTTTTGCAAAGTGCCTAGCTGTGGATTTTGGCCTCTAGCTCAGCCGGCACCTAGGGAAACCTACCAAACCTGCGCATTTTTTAAAACTAAGCACCTAGGGGAATCCAGGATGGGGTGACTTGTGGGGCTCTTACCAGGTTCTGTAACCCAGAATTCTTTGCAAACCTCAATATTTAGAAAAAAAACACTTTTTACTCACATTTCGGTGATATAAAGTTCTGGAATCTGAGAGGAGTCACAAATTTCCTTCCACCCAGCGTTCCCCCAAGTCTCCCGATAAAAATTGTACCTCACTAGTGTGGGTAGGCCTTGTGCCCGTGACAGGAATAGATCACACAACGGTCATTGTTGGTCCTTACATGAGGCAACTGTTGAACCTGGGGTGATCCATTCCTTACGCAGGCACTAGGTACAGGCACTCAAGTGGGGTAGTGTTTTTATCAGGACAGGTGAGGAATCACTGGGTGGTAGGGACTTTGTGGATCTCAGCATATTCCTTTGGTTTGTGTGACAGAAATGCAAGAAAAAATAGAGTTTTCATTCAACATTTCAGCTTTGCAGGGTATTCTGGGTGAGAAAACTTTGGGGAATCCACACAAGTCAACCCTCTGTGGACTCCCCCGGATGTCTAGTTTCCAGAAATGTCTGAATTTAGTATGTTTCCCTATAAGGCCGCCGAACCCAGGACCAAAAACACAGGTGCCTGCCTTGCAAAACCAGTTTGTTTTGTGATATATTAATTTGATGTCTCCGCAATACAATTTGGGCAGTGGAATTTGGGGCTTAACTAAATTGGGGAGCTTCCAAGAGAGCACTCTCTCTCTGTGCTTGCTGCTGCATTCACCTGCTCTCTAGGTTGGGCTAACCCGCTATTGTCCTGTTGCACAGACTGTGCTTGCGGAGGGACAGCAGGACTGTCCTCATCATCTCCCTCATAATTAATGGAAGAGGAGTTATCGAATGGAAGAGGAGTTATCGAATGGGACTCCTCCGACTGAAAAATCACTCCCAGAGTCTGCGCCATTGTCCTATCCCTCAGATGCTGTCTCAGTATCTGCTGTCTCAGTCTCTGATCCTATGTCAGAGCTGTCCTCTATAACCTGAGTGAGGGCGTGAGAAGCAGTCATCCAACGAGATGCCATCTCTGCTACTGGCTAAACTGTTACTCTAAAACGCTAGCCTATGCAGACAGTCACAAAATTGCTGGTGTGTGTGTGATACGTGCAACAGTAGAGGTCACTATACCTTCACTTCTTCCCTCAATCAGCACATTCTTTCAAGACACTCAAAAAACACCTTGGGCCAGATGTAGCAAGGCTTTTGCGCCTTGCAAACGGCGAAAAACGCAGTTTGCGAGGCGCAAAAACACTCACGCTATGCAGAAATGCATTTTGCGAGTCGGAACCAACTCGCAAAATGCGTTTCCGACTCGCAAATAGGAAGGGGTGTTTCCCTTCCTATTTGCGACTCGCAACGCGTTGTAAGTTGATTCATGGTCGCAAATCAACTCGCAGTTACCATCCACTTGAAGTGGATGGTAACTCATTCGCAAACGGGAAGGGGTCCCCATGGGACCCCTTCCCCTTTGTGAATGATCACAAAAATATTTTTTCAGAGCAGGTAGTGGTCCTATGTTCCTATGGACCACTGCCTGCCCTGAAAAAAACCGAAACAAAAGGTTTTGGTATTTTTTTCCAAGTGCAGCTCGTTTTCCTGTCTCCAGCAGGCCACCATCCCGTGAGTGCCCAGACTCGCAATTGGGTCGCAAACTGCGACCCACCTCATTAATGGCCATAATGGCCCCCAGGGAAAGCATACAACTACTAAAAAAAAATATTTCCCCCACAGGGGGTCGCCCTGCCCATGGGCGACCCCCTGACAATTTCTTTTTAAACAATTTAGCCCCAGGGAGGGCACGATTGGGACACCTTCCTTTATTTTAAAGAAATATGCCACGTGGGGGTCAGCCCCTTTGCTGAGGGGGCTGACCCCCCCAAGTGAAATCCCTGGTGTCTAGTGGGGTTTCCTGGCCCTCGATCGCAGCTGTGCTGTGATCGAGGGCCAGGAAACCTGTTCAGGAGGCCTTGTTTGAAAGGGGAGAGTCTCCCCTTTCAAACGAGACCTTCCCGAACATCGGGAAGGCCGTTTGGGGCTGTTTTCTCCATTGGAGCAGGAAGCGGCCGCTTGGGGAAAGCAAAACAGTGATGTCACAAAGGGGCAGTTGGGGAGGTGGGGGGATACACAGAAGACCTTCTGTGTCTCCCAGGGCTGTTTTGATAAAAAAAATCACACCCAAGGATTTTTTAACCCCCTCCCTTGTGTCGCCCACTGGTCGTGACCCGCACCAAAGGGGTTGACACATTAATTATTTGTTTGAATTGAATTATCCTTACCACCCAAACTCCCTAAGATTCCTGATTATGGCGCACCAGGGCTATTACCCACAGCTACAGAGACCAAACAACTTACCTTCTTACTTGACCCTTCATGATCTGCACCCAGTACAGCCTGTTTCTCACCTTTTTGAAGGAAACCGCTTGAAGGAGCCCGACTGCCCTTTTCGCCTTTTCGATCGCACTGGACCGCCTTAGGAGGGGTAAATCCTGAAAAAACACCAAAACTCTTTCCTTTGCCAGAAAACATCCCCACCTTTTTTTGAGGTATCCCTTTCCCCTTACTCTCACCCCAGGTCTCACAAATTTCCCTCTCCTTAATATCTTATTCTTCGTTATAATCCATTAAATCATCATACAAAATGAGCCCCGTATCACGAAGAAAAAAACAGCACCCCCGTTGGTAGATGGTAGATCAAGGCTCTGCCTGTGTCCTGAATCAAATAATTCACCTGGCGACTGCCTCGCAGTCGGGTTTATTGCTCCATATACAACCTTCTCTTCTAACCGGCGTTTTGAGGGTGCCAAGACCCTTGCTGGTATCTCCGCTGTTGCCTAGTTTCTTGTGGCATCATTTGGCATGCCTTTTCCTCGTGGGGCACAAAGCCCAGAGGAGCTGTCACACACCTCAAAAAACCTTCAGCCGCCTTGGGCTCTGCTTGACTAAAAAGACTACCCACCAGAAAAACTGTGACTTTCTTCTTGTATAGAATGCTCCATATCTAAATTACTATGATTTGCATTGAAAATACGAATAACTTCTTGTTCATAACCCAATACTAACTCTGTTGCAACCATGTTGGAATTATTCACTTGCCATTTCTGAACCCTATTAATCGTAGGACTCACCAATCTATGTACAATTTGTATTTTTGGGTGAGAACCCGCATTAATATTTGTCTGATTGTGGTGCCAAACGCTGTGATTAAACATGCCCCCTTCTCTCCGCAGGCTCAATTATTCATCCGAATCAGTAATGACGATTGGGTTGATTAAATGACTGTGGGCGACCACTGTGGAAGCCGTTCCTAATGATCTTTCCTCTAATGAGCCAGGCAGCCTAACTGTGTGCCCTTACTCAAAAGTAAAAACCTGTAGTCCTTTTTCTATGTTTGTGTTGTCTGCCTAATGCACATGCGCATCTGATGTGTGAGCCCCTAACTGGCTCGCACACTTCACCACACTCTTCAAACCAACCCCTCCCTCTACCACCCACCTGCTGCTGACCATACATTCCCATGCAGTGCAGCAAACAAAGCCCCTCACGCAGAACCATGTGCTCGCCAGCCTAGGAAGCGACAGCCCCAGAGACACCATTTTCATCGGCAGACAGCTCAGGTCAGGAACGAGAACGTCAAGCTGACGTGCTTTTTTGATGATATTTCTTCCCACTTCGCGTCGGCAAAACACACGCTATTACAGCAGGATCAACACCCTCCGCTGATGCCCTTTTAGAGCGTTTGATGCCTATCCATGCCTGCTCTAAAACTCCTGCCTGTAACAAATCCTCCCTGCCCTCCTCATATAAAACATGTTGCACCTCTGCCACTTTATTATGCCGAGCCATTATCACCAGAACTGAAAACACTAGCCCTGAAAGTGAAACTAAAATTATTCTGGCATACCTCATTAAAGAACCGTCTGAAGAAAAAAAACCACCCTGGCTACTTGTGGTATGACAGCGGCCAAAAGAGGCCGCCTGCGCCCTGCAATCACTACAGTATATAAACCCTAACAAAGGACCCTCACCTAAAGAAGAACATGCCTATCACTAAACCGTGCGCCGTGGACTGCACCACTGACACCCGATAAGCCCAGGGGAAGACTAGGTAAGCCCTCGCTCCCCCCAAGCTCCCATTGGAGCCTTGCCACCATTTTTGGACAGTCAAGAGAAATTGCTCGGGTTGGATAACTGAATGGACTCTGTCTCAGTCTCTCCTTGTCTTTATCTCGCTTTCTCTTGCTTTCTCTCACTCTCTCTCTCACTCTCTCATTGATGGATAAAGATTATGTTCAAGACAAAAATGCTTTTCATTTGACAGAGAGATGTTTCCTATCGAGTCATGGCTGTGTTTTTCAGACTCAAATTTTGTCTTACATTGGAAATCTTTTCATAGAATTTGACCATTTTAATCTTTGGCAAGTGCAGCCACTGGCAGAGAAAGACAAAGATAGGCAAGGGAGGAGCAAATAAAGTTGGGTAAAGGAATGAAATGTTCATACAAATTAATGTTTTTTAGGTAGAAATGTCTAGACTCTGTCAGGGGCTCTATGTGTGTACAAGATGTTTGTTGATTCACATGTATGCCAACTAACAACGTTTAAAAAAAAAAAGTCTCAAATAGTAGGGCTGCCACCTCAGCACTTGTTGTTTATCCATTTCAGTTTTCCAACATCAGTGAAAAGCTTCACTTTTGCGAAAGCCATGTCGAAGAACTCACCCATGCTGATGGCCAAAAACAACCCTCGGAACTTCAGTTAAAAATCAATGAAATCTTCCAAAAAATTGAGCAGTCCCTACCCAACGCCACGGTCGGTAGCAACTGGAAAACTTCCACTAGTGGCAGAAACAGCAAAGGCACCATAGTTAATCGCAAGGATAAGTATTGCATCGGGGATGTTCTGATGGTGCAATATGACATGTTCGACCACTTGGGAAACAGGAAGACCTATGGAGGGGACTTCCTCAGGCCAAGAATATTTACACCCAAACTTAATGCTGGCGCTAGTGGAAGAATTGAAGACTTCAACAATGGCACCTACCATATCCATTTTACCCTGTTCTGGGAGGGCAATGTACAGGTTTCCACGCAGCTGTTTCACCCAAGTGAGGGAGTTGCAGCTCTGTGGCGGTCGAGGCATGCAAGTCTAGGGGTCCTTGGTTTCCAGGGTCGCTTTAAAAATGTAAATACGAATACGGAAGCCATTACTGAATGTGGATTTAAGCTCAAGACGGAGAGTGAGGTGTGTGAGTACATTGATGAACGAGACGAAGAGGCCTTCTACTGCATTAAGCCTCCAAACCTGCCCTGCGGCTCCTTGAATGACATGCGGGCGGTAGACTTACGCAGTTCCTACCTCACTGCTGAGGAGCGGCACATTTTTGAAAGGTAAGCATTCTGAGCTCTCAAACAATATTCCTGGCGTTAGGATAATTGCCACTCGCATGTATTTTGACTGTTTTTGTGCTCGAAGCACCACTTAAATATTAACACAGATCGTTAGACATAGTCTGGTGGAAGGACAGATTTTGCATGATTTGGCCATTTTTGTGAGCTCCACAGAAGAGAATTGGCACAGTGTATTTGCTCCAACATTCCAATGGTTGATTTTGCTATACATTAAAACAATGAAGAATCACTGCACCTCTTTAGTCCGGCTGGCCGTCAGTAACTTAGTGTGGGAAAATCACTTTAGCACAAGATCTCCTTCAGTAGCTGGGGCAAGAACATCTCCCCTGGGCCGCTTTCTCACATAGAGGATCTGGAAAACTCCTGGCCAGCCTGCAAACAGGTTCTCACCCGACAGCAGATTATTTTTAAACCTAGGAAGGGCCGATCGGTCCTTTGGAGGCTGGCCAGGAGTTTTTCAGCTTCTCTGTGTGAGAAAGCGCCCCTTTACAGTTGGCCAGCTGGATTGAATAGGTGCAAAGATTTTTCATTGTTTTATAATTAGGATCAATCTCTCTAGCTCTTGGGACATGTTACATGCAACAATGAATATCCACAGTATCTTAGTAGAGACAAAGTAATTGAGAAGATTAATAAAAGCATTGGCTTTCTATGAGCTATTAAATAAGGGTAGATGAATTCTATTGTGAATTGCGAAGGATTCACTCTGAGTGAAGACAGTTTGCTTTGGTCCGTTAACGTGATTGGAGTATGTGGTTGTTTTTCTCCATTATGAAGTATTTCATACCAGGAGCAAGACATCCAATCATCCCTGAAGAAGTCCTGTAATGGGACGAAACATGTGTCGACTGTAATCTCCAATAACCGGGTGGAAATCTTACATAACTGGCTATAAGCATGGCTGTAATCTTCAATGATTGGGCTGGAATCTTCCATAACTGTCTATAAGCATTTTAAAACCAAGAAATGGGCCTGTATGAATGAAATTGTAGGCAGAAAAGAGTCGTGCAGATGAACAATAATACAACAGTTAAGATATTGGATATTTTAATGGTATCAAAAGTACGTATTTTTTTAATAGTAGTGGTACTGTGTAGAATTATATTCTGCAATAAAAACAATATAAGCAAAAACTTTTTATGTAATTTTGTTATAGTAAAGGAAAAAGTAAATAACACCCGGATGTTCTCAAATATTTTGTGATTATTATTTTTGTGTAATTCGGCTAACATACAAATGGATTGATTTGGACCCATAAGAATTTATATGTGTGTGCTCCACTATTATTTTGTATTGATATTTACTGGTCTGTTTTTTCGGTTACGGTTTACACATCTTGGCAGCAGGTGTGATACAGTGTTTTGAGCACCATTGTTGTTGACAGTACGATCCGATAAATTTGGAGGGCTGTGCAGCTGAGTTAGTCATTGTTGCCTTTATTCTGTTGAAGTATCAGGTAAGTGTCTGTGTATGTGTATGGTGTGCCATTGGTGGCCCCTTACATGGGGCCCAGTGCCTGGAACTGGGCATGTATGGCTTGCCCAGGGGAAATTGGTCCCCTGTGGTGGGCATTGGAGTTGGGGTAATGACTCCTGTCTAAACATAGGAGTAATTTTCTGGCTGCTTGTGTGTCAAAAAATGATGCTAGGCTGACTAGTGGCAGATATTTTGCCTCTCACCAGCCTAACGTCATTTCTGAACCACTAGTGCCATTTCCCTTGACACCTACGTTTTCTGAGACTCTAACTATTTCTTAGCACCATTGTGTGTCATTTTATAAATATGGCTCACAGGTGGCATTAGGGAATGGTTTAGTCGGCGTTTAAAAACAATGACGCACAACTGCATTAGCACAGTTGTGCGCCATTTTTCATAAATATGGGCCTTAATTCACCGTCCCAAAGACCACACGCCGATGTTTATTTTTGATTCATATGTGCACGTAATCTAAAACACCATCACAATCCTGCTTGGCTATTACAAATATTCTTAGCACTGAGTTTCAAGATTTATTTATTTTTATACCAAATGTATTAATCAAACAGGCTTCTTGTCTGGAGAAATAAATCATCAAATAATAGGAGACAATTCAACGTGTACCATATATCTCTACTTAGTAAACCCAGCTTTGTTCTTGAAACATAGATTAGTCAAATGTTTTTTTTCAAGATTTGGAGAATTACTGAAAATCTATGAATGAGACAGATTTTTAGAACAAAGATTTAGTTGCAGAACTTTAGCCAAATATTGTAAAATCTGAATTTTCATCTGGTGAAGTCTAAACATTTCTTCCTTGGTTTAATTGGTAGTCATCAGTTTGTTGCAACAAAATACTGAAAATGAACCATAAGATCCAAAAACTGTTTTGGCGCACTAAAGTTGTTGATTTCATGAGGTCTTCACTGTTTTTTTTTTTTACAATATCCAAATGCCTTAAATGCTTTAAATGACAGAGTCCCAAGTTTTGCTTTTAATTCTTATAATTTGACTCAATAGATGTTTTGTTTTTCTCTAAATATGTATTCATAGGTCCAACATTGGAGTAGAGATACCTAAGAACTTCGAATTTGTAGTCGTTCAGAAATGTAATGGTAAGTTTACATGGTTTCTCATTGTGATACTTCTAGTGAATGTTTTGTGGTAATTAAAACTGAAAGGCAGAGGGTTAACGTATCCAGCTTCTGTCGAGCTTTTAAACAAGTTTACAAAGTTACTGTCATTCATGTTTTTTAAAGATGAGTTGAATATCAGTCAACTGGAAAAGTTGCATCTCTTAGCTATTCGAGCTATTTATCAATTACTGGATTTACTGTAATGAACCTATAGTAGGAGAAGACACAGAAGTCTTCAGATTTATGCTGGTTGTAATAGTAAAGGTTGTGCAAAATTAATGGTCTTATCTAGAGTTCAGTGCAATGACTGCCAAACAGCTGCGGTGGCAGGCTCAGTAGCAGCCACCAATCAGAATCTAGTACTGGGTGCCAGGCTACCTCAGATTAGACCCAGCAAAGGTTAGGTTGTATTGCAGCAACCATTTACAAATTTGGGGACACCCATGATGTTTGGAATTCAAGAATGGAAATAATAATCAAATGTCTGTTATACAGCTCAAACATAATTTTGCTCATTTGTGACCAGAACCGATCAAGCATTTTCTATTTGCATTACAGTATTTACAAAATATATTAGTAATAAACAAATGCCTTAAATTCTTAGGTATAAACGTGTATTCGACCAACCTGATCACCTAAAGATGCTCCAATCACTGGAGCATTGTTTGGACAGCAAAAGGTCCATTGGATGGCTCTTCTTAGCACATGCACTCCAGCCTCCAATTTATCACAGCAAGCCATTGATTTTTAAGGCATGTCTCAGCACACAAGATCATCAAGCATGTAGGTTCTTTTGTGATATAGATTGAGGCCCAGAGTGGGGCTCTTTGGTCTAGTGTGCTGCCTATACAAAGCTTGATTACCATCAGCTTGCCAGGCTTTAGAGGACTGGCAGTGGTGGCAGTGATAGTGTATTGTGGCAAGACAGGCCTTTTACCCTGCCTGTGCTAAGAAAAGTCTCTTTTTAAAGTTGTCTACCATTCCTCTGCAACTGAAAGCTTTACACATCCATTTGGGACATGAGTGTTGTATGTGATTATCATTTAGTGCATTTAGGATGCACATATGGAGCATGCCTTCCTGCTGACACTTCATGACAAAGACATTTGCTACATCAGTAGAGTGGAAAGATCAAAAGGGCAGTACTGTCCAGAAACAGTTGCGAGCATGGAATACATAACTCCTGTTTTTCACTTTCCTATAAAGATTGTGCAGAGGCTTCCAGCCAGGGTGCTGAGATTTCTATACCAGAATCCATCTTAGCCCCACCAGTGGCAACTAAAAAACTATTGTGCCTCATTGCTGAAGTATCCACTGCCAGCTCCCCTTGCCTGATTTGGGACCTGAACGTATGAAAATTTAAAGTCTGCCAGGAGAAGAAGCTGCCTTGTATCCTGTCTTGAAGGTAGGAACTGACTAACCACTGAGGAAGGGCATTGGATGTGTCTTTGCATGAAGAAGACGCTGCTTGAGGACAGTAAAGCAGCTGAGGAGGTGGCGAGATGTGATGGATATTGTTGCCTTTGTTGGACCTGCACCATTCACGATGATGAGTGAAGTCCAGGTGAGCTGAGTGTGCCTTTAATGAGTCCTATTCCCTAGAGGTATCTGAGAAAGATAGGTCTTCCTGAAGATTGATAAAGTGCTTAGTAAGTAAACCTACTACTGACACCTAGAATGTGAGGTGCTCATCTTGCAACCACATCAGCGGTTGCAGTGGACTGAACTGTCTTAAGGAGGAGGTCACCTGACCGTTTCTAACTTACTTTTGGTCTTTTAGCTTGTTCGCATGGGGGACTATTGTCTGGGCACAAGAAATAACCAAAGAAGGGAGACACAACTGAATAAGAGCTGCTTGGCCCCACACAGCCAACCAAACGTACACCATCTCTTCTGCCATAAACTCCATCCAACATCAACCAGGCTATGGAGAGCAGGCGTTTGACCTGGCCATCTCTGCAGGGTCACCCTAGTTTTTTAGATTTTTTCCTTCCTTTGCTGAACCCTTTTTTGTTGGCTAATAGGATTCTGTGCACTTTACCCCACTAACCAGTGGTAAAATGCTTGTGCTCTCTCCCATAAACATGCTAAAATTGGCATACACCTAATTATTACATTTGATTTACTTACGAGGCCCTGGTCTATTGTATTACATTTATCCAGGGCATGTAAATTAGATGTTAATAGCGGTCTGCAGCACCCATTGTGCACCCACTAAAGTGGCACTGTGAAACATGTCTCATGCCTCCCACTGCAGACTCTAGTGCAGTTGAAACTGTCACTTCGACTTGGCAAAATAAGTAAACATCTTCCAGGATTAAACCTTTCATTTTCATACTTGGCCCCTAAGGTAGGCCATATAGGCTCATAGGGCAGTGTGCATGGTTTGTAAAAAGTAGGAAATGTGTATTCAACTTTTACATGTCCTGGCAGGGAAAAAATGCTAAAGTAGTTTTTCACTGCAGTAAGGCATTCTTAAGGCATTCTCTCCCATTCACTAACACTGGGTTACCTTATTAAACTTAATTAGTGCTAACATCAGCTTGAAAACAAATAAAAAATGCTTCTACCACTTAATGAATTATCATTTAAAAACCTCATTGTGTTGAAGTTGGATTTTAAGTTAATATTCTGAAAATGCCACCTGTAGAAGGTTGTCATTGTCCTGCCTAACCCAAATGTGCCTTTCTGCCAGGGTATCATGATTGTGAATGGCTCTCCAGTGGTGTTTTGTGTATTCCTTGCAGATATAGGGACAAAAGGGCCCTGTCTGTGAGACAGGGTGTTGCTCTCCCGAGAAGGATATCCTGGAGGATGGTACTTTGCTCTTCCTGACCTTAAAGGGTAGCCTAAGGGCGTGCCCATCCCATTCCTGATTTATCAGAGCTACCTGCCCTGTCACTGCCATATGACACACATGCATCTAGGCCTGCCTCCCCTTTGTTCCCCTAGACAGTTTGGAGCCAAACTCAGGAAAGGTTAGACAAAGGGGGCATTCCCCACTCACAGGCTAGCACTGAGGATAAAAGAGGTACCTTCAGAAAGTCTCATCAGAACTCTTGTGGTACTGTGGAAGATTCAGCAGAACTGCCCTGCTGCTTGAAGAAGGAAGACTAGACCTGCTTGCCTTGAAACTAGAGCTCCATATAGTGACTCAAAGGGGAAGTTGCTGACCTGTCTGAGCTACAACGACACAACAAGCTTCCAGAGGCCTTCCCTGCAACTGCTCAGCTGACCAGCACCAACTGAACCTGCCTGATGCTGCTCTCTGCTGGAGTGAGTCCTGATCCGCAAGAGATGCCCCCCCACCCTGGTTCTGGACCATTGGGTGGCATCAAAGGGTAATCTTCTTGAACTCAAGGTAAAAGTAGAGAAGCTTTGGGCTCTTCCTGACTGCAAAGAGGGCTCTTCATGCCAAAAAATGACCCACACTCAATTGCTTTCTGCCTGAACTTGTGACTGCACCCCGGTCCAACATGAACAGATACCCGCAAGGGGTGCTTTGTGCTTTTTGGAGCTGTTTTCATCTAAAATTGAAAAGCTAATATCTCAGGTTCGACTGATTGGATCAGTGTTGTTTTTGTGTAATTTTAATTACCATAATGTATTCTACTTCTCTTAATTGTTTTGAGATTCTTTTTGTTTTGTGTTTTTAGTTTATTACTGTTGGAGTGCTGTGTTGTGCAGAAAGTGGCTTTGCATGTCTTTAAAAATTTGTCTTTAGGTTTGTGTTGCTCTTGCACTACGTTGTGTAGTACAAGAGCGACGCAAACTGAACAATAAATATGGCCCCCAATTTCTTACAGCTGGCAGTTTCAACTCGCTGTGCAATGTGTTTTGCACACCATCTAGAGTGGTGGGCCTCTGGCCATCAGAGAATAACATGTAGGATAGAAAGGCACAGTGACATTTAATATTCAGAAGGAAAGGAGAAACCACATCATAAAGGGTTATTGAGTTTTGAATACATTTATCTGCAGGAGCCCCGAGCCTTGATAACTCCACAGGGCTGACAGCTAGGGACCAGTGTACCCAATTACTGTGAGCACTGTTTCTCTTTAATACCCTGAAGAATGCACAGTGATTACTTTTATGTTAGTAATAAAACACTTTCATTTTCATAACCTTAAGAACTGGCTGTATAGTTATAGGAAATCCCCCTTTTCAGTGTGGCTATCCCATATTTGTTAACCGTAGCTGGATCTTGGAGTTTAGCTGTTTTAAAAACAGTGGGCACTTTAACCCGGCTAACCAGTTGTACAGTGCCTGTGCTCCCCCACTGAACATGGTTATATTGGCATATTCCTAATAAGTATATTTAACTTACCTATAAGTTCTTAGTATATTGTACAAGATGTACTCAAGGTCAAGTAGTTAAATGGCACTTGTGGGCTGCAACAACTATTGTGCCATTCACTACATTGACTGTGTAAAACATGGTTTCAGCCTTACCATGGTAGCCTGACTGTGGCAGTTTAAACACTGCAATTCAGTCTGTTAATGTACACGCTGTTGACAGGTCAAAACCTCCCTTTTAAATAATAAAGCACCACTCCGTAGGTGTTGTATCCCTCAAAGCAGGGTATGTGGTATTTAAAAATAGGACATGTAGACATTTAGGCCCTTATTACGACCCTGGTGGGCGGGGAATAAGTGGCGGTAATACCGCCAACAGGCCAGCGGGAAAAAAATGGAATTATGACCATGGCGGTTACCGCCATGGTCATCCGCCACTTCTCCACTCCGACCGCCAGGGCAGTGACGACCGCTGGGCTGGAGACTTCAGTCTCCAGCCCGGCGGCCGACACCACACCGCCGGCGGTATCAGGACCCTGCATACCGCCATGGATTTCGGGTGGTTTGGAACCGCCACGAAATCCATGGCGGTAGGCACTATCAGTGCCAGGGAATTTCTTCCCTGGCACTGATAGGGGTCTCCCAGACCCCCGAGTCCTCCCCCCACCCCCCTGACACCCCCCAAAGGTGGCAGGACCCCCCTCGCCACCCCCAACATTAACTTACACACACCCCCTCCCCACCCCCACCCCCACCCCCAACATTAACTTACACACACCCCTACATGCACACATACAAACAGACATGCAAACAGACCGACCCGCACACATTTTCGAAACACACAACAAACCCCCTGCATGCATACATGCACTCACACCCCCCCTTTACATACTTACATGCACACCCTCATTCACGCACACAACACACAACATACCCCCACCCCACTCCCCTAACGGACGATCACCTTACCTTGTCCGGTGATCCTCTGGGAGGGGACGGGATCCATGGGGGCTACTCCGCCACCAGCTCCCCGTCATCAGAACACCGCCACACCGAATCCTGGGTTGAGATTAGGTGGGCGGTTTCTGATGACGGGGCAGTGGAGGTGGAGCAGCCTCCACTTCCCCGCCGACTGCCAGTATGGCTGCTGGCGGCTCTCTGTCCGAAAAAGGACGGAGGGCTGCCAGCAGTCATGATTCGCTGAGCAGAAAACCGCCTGCACTGGTGGTCTTCAGCACAGCGGTACCTCAGCAGTCTTAGAAAAAGACCGCCAAGGTTGAAATGAGGCCCTTAATTTTGATATGCCCTTTCAGTGACTAGCCCCCAAAAGCTATTTTTTATTGGGGTAGGTCTAGCTGTCCTATGTAGAAAACCAGAGTAGAGATTGAAATCCTAATATCTCTGGAATGTGACTAGCTAGACACATAATTAAACAACTATTTTAATAGTTATTAAAAATCAATTTCAATAGTGAAGACAGATTTGTAATAAATATAATTGAAAATTAATTTTTAGAAAGTTATATTTGCCCTGCCTGAAGGCTAATTGGCATTTGCGTTCAGAATTCCCCGAGCCATGAATAAGGACATTTGAATATACGTGAAAAAAGTGTGAAATGCTTTCCAGGAGCAAACAATAGTCTGATCTGAATGGGCAGAGGTGACTCCTCTGAACCACACAGAATATGAAGAGCGGGACCTGTGAGCAGCCTTCCTGATATTACTCTGTCAAATCCTGCTTGAGTGTCAAATCATGTTTTGTAGTTATTCTGGGTTTATATATAGTACTGGGTGAGCACTTGAAAGAAAGAGAAACAGTATGCCAAAACAATTCCAGGGTATCCACTGTCTGGCTGGAAGCCCCTATTTATGTTTTACTACACTCTCTCTGGGTGTATGGGGTTACAGTGGCTGCCTCAAACTTGTTTAGTGTTAGATGTGAGCGGACACTATGATTACTCTAGTACACTCCCAACACACACACAGGCCTCAGCCTGTAAATGACTTCATCAGCCTGGTGGAGATACTTCCCGCCGAATTTAGAAATGACTGCTTAGCTGGCAGTAACTTCCAAAGCACTGGCAGGAACTCCATCACAGCAGTTCCTGTTGATGCTTTTCTCTGTTATTTTCAAAAACAAAATCCAGAAGCAAGTTTTTCTTTTTGAAAATTAAAAAGAAAATACACCCCTCGCCATTGGGGTTCATCTCCCATGGCAAGGGGAGAATTTGTTTTTTTTAATTGTCTCTTACTGCCAGGGTTTACCCGGCAGTGATAGGCAGTAAAAAAACAGCTAAATGTCTGCCCATACTAAGTGGGTGAGCAGACATATAGCCAATTCTCCGGTTGCCCTTACTGTGAACAATCCTTTAAGTTGGTAGTCACCCACCGTAAATTAAAAGCCAATTTCTTATAGTAGTGATTTATTAATGGTTGTTGGATAGTGTGTTGAGTTCTGAGTCTCTAATACCACTTTCCTAAGTAAGCTTGGACTGTTTAACATTTCTCTTCTGAGGGTCAAGGGCTAACTAGAAATACTTTGTGCTCAGTTTTGGGTCCAATAGTAATGATAAGCCCCAAAACACCAGTGGTCGATACCTCTGATTGACACACTCTGTACAGTAGACTCTTATTGTCCTGTGAGTCCTAAGAAAGTTCCCAGTTATGAAAACCTACCTTCTGCTTGCTTGAAGTTATCCATTTGCTCTATACCAGGACCAAATCCTGATAATATTCCAGCTAGATAAGTGAGTGCTGGGAGTAAATTGTATTTCCTAATGTCATGTGCAGCGCTGTTAAAAATCATGAAAATATGCTATTTTCCACCTTTGAAAAAGAAACCTAAACCAAGAAACAAGATTAAAATGTATTGAAAGAATCTGAATGTCTGCATCAATTGTGAGGGGCCTATTAACAGATTACATTTTGTAATATGTGTGATAGTACTACAATAGTATTGTTAGAGTAAACCAAAATGCTATTTACAAACCTACAAGTGCAAATCTCCACCTCTCCTAAATTTCCGATGGGGAGAGGACATATGTAGGTTTGCTACTTGGTAGCTTAAGTGAGAAGGGACTAAGGAGAGTGGGTGAAAAACACAAAATAAATGGGGGGTTAAGGAAGATGAGGGGGCTTACTCTTTTGTGGGCAAGTGCATGTTGATCCCTAAATCCCTCCTTACCCCTTCCCAAACACACTTTTTAGTAGCAAGTAACCTCACTTTTAAACCCTGAGATCTTGGATTATAGGGTAGCCCTCCAGTAGGGTTTTACTTTACAGTTGAAACAATTGCCACCTTTATATGATGTTTTAGTCTTTCGGAGGGGTACATCTGGAGAACACCTGGCCAACATATTGTTTTACAAAATAGAAACCCACTGCAAATCAACATCTTTTTCTGTAAAAAGCAAGGAATGTGTAGGCATTTGTGGTTTAGACAATGATCTTCTGTATCCTATGTATCATCTAAGAATGGTGTGTCTGCAATTTAGATTTCCAGCAACCCACATCCTGACCTTTCCTCTTTGTGATCCTTGGGAAGCAGCATTACTTCTTTGGCTCAGTGATAGGTCTTTAAGCTAATTCCAATTAGAGTATTTGCTTTTCGGTTGTGTTCCATGTTCAATCTAGGAGTTATTTTTTAAAGATTGTTTTTGATGTTTCAACATGAAGATGCCCCATGAGGGTAACAGATGCACTTTACAGATACACAAAGCATGTCTTATAACATAGCTTTAGGCTGACAAGGATGATGAAAAACAGCTTTGGAGACTGTGTATTAATAGGGAATAAATGATGGTTCACTGTCAAAGAGAACTCCTAAATACTAGCTTTTTCCTGTAGCTTCCATGAGAGACAAATTACTATGGCCAAATGAAAGGAAAGGGTTAGGGTTGACCTTTCCTAAGAGACCAGTTTCAGCTTTATTTCACTGTTAAAGCATAGTCAGTTATTCCGTATTCAGTTGTGGGTTGCTTCATCATCAAGCTAAAGGTGAAAGTGTATTATCAGCATACATGTGGAGAATTTCCTTGTAGGAGTCTAAGATGACGGCATATGGCATAAAACGTTTTAATAGCATTAGTGAGAGGGCAGAGTACAAGGGAAGACAACATTTGTTGTTCGCTGTTCTTGATAGGAATGGGCCCAGGTTAACTTGTTGAGAGTTGTTTCAAAGGAATCACTGATACCATGACAGCGCAGTTTTTCTGCTGTCGGCCAAAGTGGATCACCTTTAAATTAGCACAAGGCTGGGAGGACCAGTAGGATCAGTTCACAGGGATAACTGTTGTCACTGAAGCAGAGTAATTTTCCCTTATCTTGAGGATGGCAACTTTGGTAATACAGATTTCCAAAGTGCAACTACATTTTTGAATGTTGGAAATTCTAACAATGGGACTAGCCTGCTGGATAAGGAGATGGGCAGCATAATGCGCATATAGATGTGGAACCATTCTTTGATCAAACTTGAAGAATCCACTATATATGTTTGTAAGTAAACCTTCTCTGCTAAACAACAAACTGATTCCAATTGCTGGCGTGCACCCAACAGGCCATGCAGTCAAACAGCAGTTAGGCTTTATGACAGTGTCTCTCCAACACTCTCCTTGCCATTTCAATAGGCATGGGTTATCAGTTTCCCATTGTTATGCTTTTAGGGGACATCTTTTCCAAATAGATGCTGGGACAGAATGTTAAGAGCATTGGTTAGTGTGAATTTTAGGTGGATGTTGGACTTGGCCTGTCTGCAGGGTCATGCCCAAACTTTCTGCCTTCAACCCCCTGCTTTCTGGACCCTTTTTTGTTGGCTTTTATGAAGGTGTGTGTGCTCTCCCCCCTCAAACATGGGGCAATTGGCTTACACCTGATTGCTACAATTAATTTACTCATAAGTCCCTTGTATATGGTACCACAGGTACCCTGGGACTGTAAATCAAATGCTACTAGTAGGCAGTGGGACTCATTGTGCCACCTACTAAAAGTAGTCTTTTAAAACTTGCCCCAGGACTGAAATTGCAGCCTGTAGTGCAGTTTTAAATTGCCAATCTGGCCTGGAAAAAAAATCTTTTGACAGGCCCTGATCGCCCTTTATAATACATATAAACCATCCTTAAAATAGGCCCTAAACAGCCCATATTGCCGGGGATATTGTTTTTATAAAGGAGGAGAAGTGTTTTAAGTTTTACGGGTAATTGTAATTGAAATTTCTCTTAAATGATAAAGTCGGATTTTAGATTACAATTTTGAAAAGGCCACATTTGGAATTTTTTTTTTTCCTGTCCTAAATTTTCTGAGGCCATCTGGGAGTTTCTAGCTGCATGGGCCTGTTAATTGCTCCCCCATCAGGAATGCATATTGGGCCAGACAGTGAACAATAGGACCTGGGTGTAGCTGGGAGAGGGCTATCCTGCCTGGATAGGAGGGGGGAGCTGTTCCCTGCCCCACTTACATTTCAAAGGACTGCCTCCCACAGTACTCCCAAAGGACTTTGACATCAGCTTTGTATTGCCCTGCACCTCTTAGAGCCTGGGCAGGGGAAGGAAGGAATCAGAATCAGATGTGGAAATGGACTAGACGTTTCACCCACTTCTAATGGTGCCACCAGGTCTAAATATTAGACCTCCTGAGCCATTCATCAGTATACTCCTGTACCTGTGGACATTACAGGCAAAACACTGCCTTGTTTCCCAGAGGACTGTCCTGTTTCCCAGAGGACTGCCCAGCAGCTTGATGCCTGCCTTGCCCTGCTCTCTGAGAAGGAAGCCTGGACCTACTCCTTTCATCCCAAGCGGACAATGGTGAGCTGGCTGACCTCTTTGCCCGAGCTACAGGGACAAAATAAGCTTCAGAGGCCTCCCTGCAACTGCACAGCTGAGCTGCTGCAACTGACCCGCCTGATCCTGCAACTAGCCCTGCATTGTTCTGCCTGAACACTGCTGGCCTCTGAAGGAGAGATTTCCTGATCTCCAAGAGGTTCCTCAATTGGTCCTAGACCACTGGATGCCATCAGTTAAACTCCTCCTGTGAAACCAGGAATTTCATATCTCTTTGAGCCAGACTTTGAGAAGGTAACTTTTTTCAGTCTAGCACAACCAGTTACCCACAGTTAGTGCTTTCTGCTTCTTACAGCTATTTTTGCTTAATTTGAATATTTTCAGTTCTACTTATTATACTTGGTCAATTCGGTGACATTTTATCCATTACATTTTATTCTATTTTTTCTAAATTGGTGTGGGATATCTGTTCTGTTATGTTTTCACTTTATTACTGTTTGTGTGCTGCATAAAATACTTAACACCGTGCCTCTAAGTTGAGCCTGACTGCTTTTGCACCAAGCTACCAGAGGGTTAAACACAGATTAATAATGTGATTATTTGTGGTTCATCATGACAAGGCCTGTTTTCGTTACCTGAAAAGGGTTTTCACCCCCTGAATCAAAACCCCAATTTCTGACAGTGGACAAGGATGCTAGAGGGGGATTCCAGGTCCAGATTCCAGCAATTTGTTAAGAAAGTAGCATGTACTTGGCAGCTGATTGCATTCTTGGAAATGAAGTTTGGGAACCAGGGACAACAGCAGACCTAGACTGTGAACCATGAGCGGCGTCTAAAACCGAATGGTTGAAGTTAAAGGAATACATGTCTTTAGTAATATGTTGACTATAACTATCAGATGGACACTTTCAGGTCCACCAGAGTGAGGGCTCTGTGAAAGCTGGTAAGAACAAAGAGATCCGAAGGTGGAAGGAAGCTAGATGTTTCTTGGAAGGGTGGACAATGCCAGGAAGATAGTTCAGATCATGAACACTTTGAAAGGGAGATACCTGAATGAATTACATCATAGGTCATGAAGCTACTTGGGTAATAATAATTTCAGACAACCAGAATAACCTATCTTCTCTATCCCACGCCTATATTTTTAAACAAGATGTTGTAGCTAGGGAAACATGATTGGAAATAAAATATCTGGTACTGAAGCTTTGTTGAGCTTATACTTTAAAATGGAAAGGCCATGGAAGAAGTTTTCGAAGATCAAAGATGTTTTTGGCACTTCTGAGCACAGACCACCCACTCATGAGGAAACAGTATAGGACATTGAAACTGTAGTAGGGAGTAAGGAAACAGCCAAAAAGGATGTAGTGGTAATCAGTGGAGCAAAGCACATGGGAATTTGTGGGACAAGAACAAAAAGGGTGTGGCAAGATCAGTTGGGGCAGGCAGATACAAGGGAAAGGATTGCATATGTTTAATACTTTTAAGCTTGGTGAGGGTCCTATTGTGGGGCAGCAGCTGAACCTATTAGCCTGGATCATGATATGTCCATTATTCTAAAACTTTTTGGTGATGTAGGATTCACAAGTATTATGGGAGACAGAACTTCAGGCCACCATAAATAACTGTTTCTGAGGTGGATTAACAGCTCTCAGTGAAAGTCGGCTCTAAATCTGGAATGTTTGTGGCATAAAAAAGTGTCACTTTTGAATCTGTGTGTACTGCTTTAAAGTTGGGATTTGCCTTCAAAGTCCCTGGATAGGCGATGAGCATAGTAGTTAATTTTTTCTTGCTCTGTTTCAAGCATGTTGAAGGGGAAAAGAGTATCTTATAACTCTTTGATCCATTTATGGTGAGATAAGCACTTATGGGATTGTGCAATGCTTTGATGAAGCAGAGAATTGGGAGCATGAGGTTTTCGGTTGAAAAATCTGCTTGTCGTGGAGCAGCGAGTAAAGGTCAGTATTGATATAAGTGAGTCAATATAGAATGAAGATAATGGGGAATCTCTTAGCAGCACCACTTGTTTTTGTACATCTAGTTACTTTAGAGCTGAGGCGGGTACTCAGAAGCACAGGGACCCAGTAATCGGAGGGGACCTTAGGATCACCCTTTGCTAATTAGAGAGGTGAGAAGGAAGGTAATGGTACTTGAAATAATGACAGCCTCTGGGAGCAGCATGAGTGAGTAAAGTGAAAGGAGTTCTGTTTGAGGTATTCCGATGGCATGATATGCCACCCTGTTAATAATAGTGGGAGGGAGCTTGGGGTTAAGCTGAGGTTCGATAAGTCATATTCCACTAGTTGACAAGTACGGGGATAGCGCTGGGTGATGTCTGTCAGCAGCAAACTGGCAGGTCTCCATTCAAGATGAATGGTCTGAGTATCCAATTATTTTCTGCAAGATTATGCTTCGGAGGAACAGTGCTTAGTTTGTGAAATAATGTGTGCTGTTGGCCAAAACTCTGCTCATAAGCCTGCGGCTGGTGCAGTTAATCATCACTGCACGAAATACCAAGGCTGGTACTCTTAAAACCCCCTTATGTCTCTTTAATCCACCACCAGACACTCACTGCCCCTCTATCTCACTCCTGCAGGTGGTTCCTGCTTTCTTACTTTGCAACGGTTATGCGGTATTTCTCTTTCTCCGTCTTTCCAATCTGAGTAATTTACATCTATTGCACTCTGTAAATAAATGATGTGAGTAAATAAGTACCAGTCCCCAAAAACAAAGTCCTGATACCCCCACCGGCAACCACTGGCTCAAATTAAGCCATGCAGTGGAAATAATCTTGCAGCATTCTAGTCTGCCCACTGTCAATGGAAGATGTGCAATGATCTATGGTGTAGCAAAACACCCACCAGTTGGTTTCCCATTCCCCATTGTGTCACAGTCAACAGGGAACACGTCTAAGCTATAGTGGGAGAAATGTAGCAGAGCTTTGAGGCCTGTGTCCTGTCCCGTATGGCAGGAAAGAGTATTGCCTGGTGCTCGGTTTGGTTGTGGGTGCCAGCTATTACCCTATGACGCCCATGGAAGGAGAATCTTCTAGACACCCAGCAGGCAGATGGATGGCCTCTCTGCCATAGAAAAAAGACGTAACAGCAAGACTTACCCTTTGGTAGGCCAACTCCATGTTCACTGGTACATAGGGTCATTGTCTGAGACAAGCCATGGCCCTGTAACCACCCCCATTGGTGAAAGGAGACGCGCCAGAAATCTATCTGGAAGCAGCAGCAGAGCAGAGGCACTTTGGTTGTAGTTTGTGTGGTGTCTGAGGGGCCCAAATTTGTTGCAGAGCATGACAACTGGAGAGTGGGGGGAGGGTTATTTTCTTTGGAATGGTATTCCAAGGGAAGCTCTATGTCAGAGCTCATTACCCGTTCAACACTATCTTCCAGGATCAATAGAGATTATTAAGCTATTATTTTGTGTATTTGGAATAGATGAGACCAAGGACAAGTTTCCTGTTGACTCAGCCTGTCATTACCTCAAAGCCTTGCTTCTGGCGAGAGCCTGCCCTGGCAGTTTGGGATGGACTGTTTCCACAAGGAGCATGTTAGGTACTGATTTCCATAAGGGAGACCTCTGTCTAGAGTGGCATATAAGGCAACAAAAAAAAAAGCGATAGATTGGAATGATACCCAGAGTGATTGCCATTGGTTAGCACGGTGGGTCTTAACCTTTTAACTTCTGTAGACCCCCGCTTAATCATTACTGGAACCCAGAGACACCCACTGAGTCATTACTGGAAACCGGGGACCTCCGCCTAAGCATTTTTGATGATTTGAACCACAAAATATCCATAAAATGTACAGAAACAAACATTCATCAAAAACACAAATGATTAAAAGCCAGGGCCCGTATTTATACTTTTTTTGCGCCGCATTTGCGTCGTTTTTTGACGCAAAAACGGCGCAAACTTGCAAAATGCCATTGTATTTTGTAGGTTTGCGCCGTTTTGCGCCAAAAAGCGGCGCAAATGCGGCGCTAAAAAAAGTATAAATACGGGCCCAGATGTACAAAGATTCCTGTCTGCAATTTCCTAATTGCGAATCCTTGTGATTTGCAATTAAGAAATCGCAAACTGCAATTTACAACAGTGTTTCAGACTCTGTTGGTTATTCCCAAATGGGTCGCAAGGGACCTGCCTCATTTTTATTCATGAAGCAGGTCGCAATTTGCAACCCTTGGGAATGGCCTAGACTCTCAAGGATGGTGGCCTGTTGGGGATCAGCAGACCACCATGTCTATGATTGCTTTTTAAATAAAGCAATTTTCTTCTTTAAATGCATCCCATTTTCCTTAAAGGAAAATGGGATGCATTTCAAAATAAAAAATGAAAAGTTTCTTTTTCATTTTTTAAGAGCAGGCAGTGGTCCGTGGGACCACTGCCTGCTCTTAAAAAATGTTGGCAGCCACATTCACAAAGGGGAAGGGGTTCATTGACACCCCTTCCCGTTTGCGAATGGGTTACCGCCAACTCGAAATTTTTGGGAAACTACAAATGTTTTGCAACTGCATTCCGGGTCGCAAAACATTCATACATGGCCCTGCGAATCACTATTAGGCAGGGATGCTCTTGACACACCTCTTCCTAATACCGACTCTTAAACCTTACTGTGCAATT
Source organism: Pleurodeles waltl (assembly GCF_031143425.1). Classification (NCBI taxonomy): domain Eukaryota; kingdom Metazoa; phylum Chordata; class Amphibia; order Caudata; family Salamandridae; genus Pleurodeles; species Pleurodeles waltl. The sequence goes on along the minus strand of NC_090440.1, from coordinate 1,399,032,550 downwards.
CAGTAATTGGTTACCGAATCGCAAAATAGGATTGGTACATGGCAAAAGGACATTTAGGGCCTCATTACAACCCTGGTGGTCTTGGACCACCAGGGCAAAAGTGGCGGTAGTACCGCCAACTGGCTGGCGGTACTACAGCCCGCATTCTGACTGTGACGGTCTCGCCACAGGCATATCGTCGGGACCGCCATGTAATCCACCAGGGCAGTGGTAAATACTGGCATGGAACAGCTGGCCGAATGGGTGACTCGGGGGGTCCCTGCACTGCCCATGCACTTGTCATGGGTAGTGCCGGGGACCCCATGTACAGCCAGATCGCGCAATCCACTGCCCGAATTATGGGCAGTGGATTGCGCGACGGGTGCTGCTGCACTCGCCACACCGCCAAATTGCCGCCGTTTCCATTAGGAGTCGGCTGCAATGTAATGGCCCTACAGTATGAATTAAATAAAATATTTAGGGCTACATGTACAAAAGTATTTAGGGTTCACAAATGCAACTTTGGCCGCCCGTGAACACTAAGGCCCTCATTACAACATTGGCGGCCTGCTGGCGGTACAATATAGGCAGGCGGCCTCTGCCGCCCGCCAATGTTGTAATGAGGGCCTTAGTGTTCACGGGCGGCCAAAGTTGCATTTGTGAACCCTAAATACTTTTGTACATGTAGCCCTAAATATTTTATTTAATTCACAAGCAAATATAGGACGGTTGGAGCTTTTCTAAATTCAATTGAGGCCACTTGTGCATTCTATACTCTTTGATGCACTTGCACTTCTCCCACCAATCAGTCTGAGGATACTAAGTTACTTTTTAGGCTCCAATTTGTTTCCTTCACATTTGCAGAACTTTTCTGAAATTTTCAGTTGTATATTTTGCTTCTTCATTTATGTACACTTTATCTATTATTGTTATTTATTTTTCTAAGCAGTCAGGAAACACCCTGAGTATGCTTCACGGACTCCCATGGGTCATCAGGAACACAGGTTAGGAACCACTGGTTTTGATTATTTGAAAGCATTCTTCTGATCACCTTGAGTGTGTATGATGTAACACCTTAAGTGACCAACGGTTTGCTAAGGTGAGGTTTCCTTGTTCACAATGCCTCAGGATTTATTCTATACCTCACTAACTAGGCCATACGTGACTGAGACTGGTAGGAATTTGCTTGTGTTCTCCTCTAGATGTGAGTTCAACTGCTGTACCTACATAGCTAGCACAGCCAGTACTGATTGGCATAAGGCATGTTTCTGTCTAGAGTGGCATAGTGGGTGGAAAATTATGTGTTGCAATAATACTCAGCAGGATTACCACTGGTTTAGGCTGTTTGCAAGAATGCATCCAATCAACTTTTGTGTATGATTTCCAGTTCACTCTGTCTGCAATTAGCTTAAAGTCCAGAATGACTTCATAATCAAGTGGAATAGTGTACAACTCAGTTCTGCTGGTATTCAGGAATGTATTTCAAAATAAAGATTCTGAAAGAAAGACGCCAATGTGTGTGTTACAGATATAATATTCATCTGGGAAAGGGGGAGAAAGCTCAAGTGAAAGGTATATGGTGCAGTGTTTGGGGCAGATGATTTGGGGCGTTTGGAAAATGGGGCCTTTAGAAGGTATTTTTTGTACAGACTGTATTATTTTTTTCCTTCAATACAAACACTCTGACATTACTAACACTATTTAGACCTTTGATGGGCATAATGAATTAGGAGGATACAAGATTAATTATTCCCAAACGGAGACCCTGTTGTTTAACACATTTAAAGACATACTACCTCTGGTTTTACAGAAAATACAGATATTTTTCCATTTTTTGAAAATCGTTATTTATTACATTTTCTTGTTTTAACAGTGAGTTAGTATGGCAGCGAGTTAGAGTATACATCATTACTGTGCATGTTCGTCTCTGTTACCCATTGTGAAAACTACCCGATGTTCATCGTAAACATAACAAGAGTAACATTTATGTCAATTCTGAGTCATTCAAGCTAGAGAAGTGGTTTCCGTAGAGTAACAGGAGTGTGTCGCTGTGTTGAGTGAGGTGGCATGAGAGTATCCCTGCCTGCACCTCCGGGTTGCAGCCTGCCTACTGCCAGACCCTTCTCATGCATGAGAATGCTACCGACCCCAATGTTCCTGAGCGCCCATTTCTCCTCTCCAGCAACATTTTCGAAGTTAGTTACTACCTCCTTCCAGGGATCTGCAATTAGATTCCTACGGAACCCTCTGTAGTCCTCTAATCGGAGTGCTGCTTCCTCCGCCCTTGCCCAAATCATCATCTCCGCCTTCCATTTTTAGTGTGGTCAATGCTTTGTGGATTTTGACTACGCCAAGCACTAGGTATTTATTACCTGTAGGTATTAATTACAGGAATTAATTACCCACTTTTGCCGCTGGCCGACGGCCACAAAGGTCTAAAAGGCAGACCTCTGCAGTTCCCAGGATCTGACAATCCAGGGTGCGCTCCATGTCAGCTACCAACAGCCCCCAAAAACATGTATTCACAGGACAGTTCCCCACCATGTGGCCAAAGTCCCCATTCGGGTAGGCGCTCCTGGGGCAGCCCTATCTGTCAGTTGGTACATAACATTCACCCGATGGCGTGTAAGGTAGGTAGTGTGGCGATAGTTAAACTGTGTATACATAAAATGTGCATTTCTCTAGACTTTCTTGGAGTGTTCCAAAGCGCGCTCACATTCCTTACCTACAAATTGCTGCCCCAGTATAGCCTCCCATATGACATGTGCAATGGAGTAAGTCAAGGGTAGGCTGTATTTCCGTAAAACCAATGCAGCTTCCTAGTGCGCACCCTGTATACCAGGAATTGTATTCCATGGAGATGACCATACTCCACCTGTGCATCCAGCTTTAGGAGGATTGATAGCACTCTCCTAAGGTCATCAAATCTCCCACCACCCAGTCTGCCGTTCAGCATGCCGTGAGATGACCTCCTCTGATAGTGGGCAGACCCACCAGTGGCACCACCAGGGCGTACATCAGCGTTCCCCCAGCCACTTAATCTCACCCCCTGAGAGCAGCACAAGACCACTGCTGGCAGCAGGCTATGTTTACTTGCAGGGTGCACCGCTGTTCCTACGATCAATGCGATAAGGGCTACTTCTCTGTGAACTTCTCAAAACTCTATCTGACCTGCTGTCTAGCCCAGCAATTTATTGGGCCATCCATTGCAGCTGCACTGTATAGAAATAAAATTCAAAATCTGGTACCCCAACCCCCCCCTTTCCAGCGGCGGTGTCTGTAGTGTGGTTTCCTTGCTATCAAGTTCCGTATTAGCACATTGAGGAAGTAGAATCTCTTGTGAGGAACCCAGATCAAGCGGTTAGTGAATTAGGAGAGCAGTCAGAGCAAAATGATCACCTTCATCAATTCCACCCTAGCCATAATTGGGAGCTGCAAAGTACATCAGAATGTCACACTGCCCCTCAGCTCAGTCCCAGATTGCTTTCTCTGAGATCTACATCTGTGTGAAAAATCCCGACTTGCAGATAGCTTTCCAGTGAATCCCATTATAGAAGACCACCTCCAGTGGTTCCCTAGCTGTTGCCACCAGCAGGAAGGCACAAGTCCATCTCAATTTATGTGAGGTCCGGACACCTCTCCCAGGTCTGTCATTACTTCTATTGCCCTTGGAATCCCTGTGTGATTGCCCCCAGTTTGGCAGTACCCGGGTTTTGTGCTAGAGAACCGGGGGATCATCGAGTGGCATTGGGGTGACCATTCCATGATCTTAGACATGTTACATGGCCATGTTCGGAGTTACCATTGTGACGCTGTACATAGGTAGTGACCTATGTACAGTACACGCGTGTAATGGTGTCCCCGCACTCACAAAGTCCGGGGAATTTGCCCTGAACGATGTGGGGGCACCTTTGCTAGTGCCAGGGTGCCCACACACTAAGTAACTTTGCACCCAACCTTCACCAGGTGAAGGTTAGACATATAGGTGACTTATAAGTTACTTAAGTGCAGTGGTAAATGGCTGTGAAATAACGTGGACGTTATTTCACTCAGGCTGCACTGGCAGGCCTGTGTAAGAATTGTCAGAGCTCCCTATGGGGGGCAAAAGAAATGCTGCAGCTCATAGGGATTTCCTGGAACCCCAATACCCTGGGTACCTCAGTACCATACGCTAGTGAATTATATGGGTGTACCAGTATGCCAATGCGAATTTGTAAATTTAGTCACTAGTCTGTTAGTGACAAATTTGGAAAGCAGAGAGAGCATAACCACTGAGGTTCTGGTTAGCAGAGCCTCAGTGAGACAGTTAGGCATCACACAGGAAACACACACAGGGCATATACTTATGAGCACTGGGGCCCTGCCTAGCAGGGTCCCAGTGACACATAGACTAAAACAACATATATATACAGTGAAATATGTGGGTAACATGCCAGGCAAGATGGTACTTTCCTACACCCCCCAAACACCTGTGAGGCCCTACTCCCCCTGTAGCGCTAGTTGCCATTGAGCTGCTCTGTCCGCTGTCTCCGGCTTCTTCCTCAACATCTGCAGAAGGGAGCACTGCCTCTGCTATGTGGTGTTTAGTGCCCCCGGTAGCAATTCAGGTCCTCCCATTTGCCGTCCCACAGGATTCCAGCCCCACCGTCTGCAGTCATACCTGTTCACCAGTGCTGCAGTAGGAGGACTCGCAAGTACTCGAGGACTGCAGCAGGCCCCATCATTCCTCGAGCAACATCTTACACTCCTCAGGTGCCCGCATCCTCACCTATCTGCCAACTGCTCTGGGCCCCCTGTTTTTCAGCACTAGCAGCAGCCCTGCCATGCCTGCTCCAACTCTGCAGCCAGGTATGCTGCTGGCGTTGCCACCGCCCCCGCCCCGGAGCTTCAGGATAGTCAAGAATTGCCAGTCAACACAGCAGCAACTACAAGTGTGGCTATCTTGTTGCATGTTTGACCACATCCCCCCCTCTTTAGAAGGTATACAGCTCAACGGATTATGACAGAAGTTGTGGCAAAGTACATATGTAAACTGGTGAGTTGGCTGAAGTAAAATGTTCCAAATGCAGAATAATGCCAAGAATAATATCAAACAAGTGAAATTTAAGGTGCAGAGTGTGCTTTTGAAGTCTTGAAGACGAGTCCAGAATATTGTTTGAATATGTGCAAAACAAATTAAGCATGGACCATCACTACCTTTTTTTAATCACCTATGATGATTTAAAAAAGGCTAATTAAAAGGACATGGACATTGTGGACTTGAGCATTGCACCCAAGTGGTAAATTAACATGCATACAAGAAAATACATGAATGTATGTTCACATCAGAGGGGTGAACTTATTTTAACATCCGGGAGTTCTATGATAGCTTACCAACAGATCTTGTAAGAACAACCTGAAGATATCACAGCTTCATAGCATATGAAGGTGCCTTTAGATTGTTGAGAGTGTTATTCAGACGTGCCTTCTCATCTTCAATGTTCCAGACATTGATGTATGTTTGTAAATCTTAATGGTATCAAGGCACCATGGTTCATGCACAGACACTGGAGGGGGAGGAGGACAGATTTTTGGGAAGAGTGCTTCCAAAGTACAAGTGGGAAAATTTGTTATAAGGGATAACTTTAGGTTTCAGAACATTAAAGGGAAATTTCTCGTGATTGTGAAAAGCCAACACAGACTTTAATTACTGAAGATGTATGAGTATTATGTGAAGTCCATGAGAATATTGTTTAGAGGTTGCAGCTCTTGCAAGCAATGGTGAACAAAGAGGTGCAAATTCAACAGAAGTCAAGCTGCGATTCAGGATTAAGCTGAAAATTCTCACTGTATTTGTCAGTCAGGAGGACATCTGAGTAGAAAAGATCCCAATTGTCTATACTCCCCCGCCCCCAATGTACCTTTCCATATATTGAAAAGTGGGAAATTTGTTTTTAATATGAATAATCATGTAACAGTTTTTCTATTTTTGTTTTCTGTTCCCAAGAAAATATCAGTAAACCGATTGAAAAATGCAAGACAGGAATGGCGTCTCCTTACCCTAGCGGCTATTTCTTACAAAACATATGGCATCCAGTTTTCTGCAATATGGTGTCTTACAAAACTGGTGATGATTATCTCAACTGTTTGCGGGGAAAGCGTCTTTATCTGATCGGAGACTCCACCTTACGTCAGTACATAATGTACTTTACAGAGCATAACAAAAGTATGTTTTTCTTCAGTTGAATTATGATTTTCTCATTATGCACAATTTGTAGTGCCAGCCTATGCAAGACGCTTTGCGTCGTGGAATAAATCGCACTAAAATTGAAGCTACTGAGTATAGTGATATTTACATCTTTTTAGGCGTATTTCTTATTACATTATTTATCCTGCCTCACTTCTCAAATTGAGTAGTATCAGTAATTAAATGTGCATATTCGGCTGTATTTAAAATATTGTACACCATACTTTACAGGGCTAGTGTGTAATTTTTTGGGACTCAACAAAAACGAAGCAATTGTTTTAGAACTCGTGTAAATGATAACCTGACAATAATATGCATTTTTTTAGTCTCTCACTTTTACGTGTAAAAGATGTCAGCAAATCCACGCAACAACGTGTTGATTGTGCTTGCACTTTAAAAAGTGACTCAAACAATTGAAAATCAAAAAACTCTCATAATCCCATTGGAAACTCGAATACGGTTTTAACTATACACAAAACAGCTTCTTTTCCTATTGCTCGCTGAGTTTATGTTTGTCTTTGAATCTACACAGAGCTTAGCTGCCTTTTTGGCTAATTTTGCGCTACAGAAATACCATATACATACTGAAAATTGTATTAAAATGACTTTAAATATAGAACTTGAAAACAGAACTCTTGAAACTGCACGGACCCAGTTTAAACCAATCGTTGAACACCTTTTGTGATGGTTCTTCAGCTTTTCCAAAGCCCCTTATTTAGGAATAGCACAACCTTCGAAAAGAGACACAAACAAATTCGCCTGTCTTGGGCAGCAATGGCCACGAGCATTAATTGCTAAAATACATTTTAAGCAAATCTGACAGATTATTCCTATTGAATGTGCACGTACATTTAGTGAGCCACTCTTCATTAAAAACCACAGATAAGATAATGCACTTTTTGCTTTAGCATATGATTTAACATACCTCCTCACAACTTTCAGATTATTATACACTCCATAATCAACCCACGATTGTTTTATGCAGACACTCGATTGTGGGAGGTTCATACAACCAAGCTAGTGACAGGAAAAAAGCAATACATGGGCATCAAAATAGCTTGAAAAGCTCCTGGACAACACCATATATGGCCAAACCCCACAGAACATCCTTGGGTAAATCCACAATTCATTACAGCCACAATCGGAAGCCATGGATACTTGTCCCATCACCTAATGAAGCTCTGACCTGCTATGCTTTCTGAAAAGACGAAGAACATAACCAAATGGGAGCACTTCTTTGTGACTCTAGGCCCACACTTCTGGCGCTCTGCAGTGTGCGGTGAGAAACTAAGTACCTCCCCTTAAATACATCTGTGCTAGCTGGATTCCTCATCCTGACTTCCCAAGGTGACGCTAGATGAAATTACTCTGAGAAACAAACTGCTTCAAAGTAGGTCAATGGCAATTGTGCGCCATGACCAAATGTAACGGTCATTTGATGTGTAGGCCTGGAAAAGGGTTATATCAGGGTAGGGTGAACGTCCGGCTACGTAGACTCACACCCTCTCCCTCATTTCATTGTCAATTGCAGTCTCATATCCAAGATCCTATACATCACTCAAATAACCATATATTCTGTCTGTATAAGAATCGGCCCAGGCTTCTCTTGCTTCGGTGGAGTGCACTGCTCACCTGCACACTCATGCTGTAAGCTTATTATGAAGACTTACCAGCAACTCAGTAGTACGACTGGAAACAGACAACACACGTCACCTTCTAATGATATAGTGCAGGTCCAGCAGAAAAATAATGTCTGATATTGTATTGGGTAGGAGCAACATTCTTTGAGGTAGTGCCATTGCAATTTTTCAGGACTTACATTCTTCACCAATGCTAAAAATCCAACCCAGAAATAAGTGACAGAAAAATACAGACAATCAGGCAGAACTCCAAAGCAGTCTCTCTATCCACAATAACCCCCAAAACAGAAGTTTAGTAGAACACAGTTGAGTTTTCAGCAACCAGACATGGGATACAAGAATTGCTTTGGCCTCCAGCCTTTACCCTTTGAAGTGAACCCCCACTGTTATTTAACTCATCATTCATGTCAATGAAACTGTGACACTGTAATGTCAAAAAGGGCCCCACTGTGATTGAGGTCTGACTGGCTAGGAGAACTCAAGAAAGGCCCTGCCCTATAGTCAGCTAGCAATTGTCTGTAACGGGAAAGCTCTTTGAAGTGCAACCTAAGTGTCACATGAAAAACCCCATCATACCTGTCAAGCAGGACTTTACACTGTAATGTCAAAACGGATCATTCAATTCTCCCCACCCCACATATTCCGTGAGGTTTAGATGGGTTATCTCTGCCCATTCAGGGCAGCCTATTGTTTGCTCCTTAGCGCAAGTTCACATCTCCTTGGAGCATATCTAAATGCTGAATACTGGCTGCAAAAGCTGGAGGGCAAAATGCAAATTTTGGTTCTAGGGACTTGAGACATGCAAAGGTAACTATTTAAAGTTACTTTTCTGTAATATGTAATAAAAACAACTTCACCATTGAACTGGAATTTCATTACCCATTAAAAATAGCTGTTTAATTTTTAATTATTTTTCCAGCTAGTCCCATTTCCAAGATACAGTTTTAGTATTTAATAGTATTTAATACTTGTTTTCCGATTGAACAGCCAGCCGTGCCACAGTGAAAAGAGCTTTGTGGGGCTAGTTGTTTTAAGGACATGTTTAACATTAAATTTCTACATGCCCTACTTTTAAATACCAAGTACCCAGCTTTATGGGCAATAAAGCCTACAAAGGGTGTGACACAAATATTTAAAAGGAACGTTTAGGCTGTCAAAAAGGTTACTTTGTTAAGTCAAACTTGCAGTTAAACACTGCACAGCCAGCCAATGCAGTCATGTTCACATTGTTACTGTAATAGATGGCACAATGGGTCTTGGAGTCCACATGTTGCATTTAACTTACAGGCCCGGGGTACACTTTGGTACCCTATACCAGGGTTTTTCAGGGGTAAACTGCACAGAGTTCTAATGCCAATAAAAACAGGATTCAGCAAAAAGGCAATTAAATATCCATGGTAACGCTGCAGAAAGGGCAAATGTACAACAAAGCCCTACCTAGGGTGAACATAAAGACAAGAATTTAGTGCAAAATTGTTTCCATATGCCATCTGCTACCTGCTTTAGTGGTGTAAAAGTTGTGGCAGACAAAAAAACTCTCTTTTATTACAGGTTTCAGCTAGAATCATTGGTTCCATGTCTTTGTCCGTTGTCCCGACGAATAAGTGTGGAGTGATTGATGGTTTTTCCTTAAGCATTAGGAGTGGGGATGGGAGGCCTGGTTGTAAACTTCTTTTTTTTCCAAACCCATGTGGATGTGATAAAGTCTTGAGGGATGTATGATGGAACAACGAAGGGGTATATCACGCATGCGTTTATAACGCGGTCTCTACAACGACCGTGTCTTTACCACGCATGCATTTACAATGAAATTCATTGTAAAAGCATGTTTAGTAAGGGAACATGCGTGGTAAATTCTCCCCAGCCCCACACCCTACACCTGACACAATACGTCACCCACCCAAGCCCTTAAAACTGCTCTTTCACCCCCTGCCCTGACCCCTAACCTCCGCCCTACCCTGTCCTAAAACCTACCCTGTCCTAAAAACTAACCAACCCCTCACCCGCCCTAAACCTTAAAACCTACCCTGTCCTGTCCTGTCCTAAAAACTTCCCCAACCGGCTCCCACCCTAAACCCTAAAAGCCACCCACCCTGTCTTAAAACTTACCCTGCCTTGTCCTAAAAACTACCTTGACACCCCACTCTAAACTGTAAAACCTACCAATCCTAAAAACGACCCCTCCTTGTCTGAAAAACGAACCCCCTTTGAAACCTTAATCCTACCCTGCCCAGTCCTAAAAACTACCCGACCCCCTGCCCTAAACCCTCAAATTTACCCTGTCCTAAAAGCTAACCCACCCTGTCCTAAAACCTACCTTGACCCCCACCCTGTATCCTAAAACCTACCCCACCCTGTCCTAAAAACTACCCGACCCCCACCTTAACCTCTAAAAGCGACCCTCCCTGTCCTAAAACCTAGCCCACCCTGTCCTAAAAACTACACGACCCGCCATGAATTCTAAAAATCCACGCAGCCCTCCCTAAAAACCACCCCAACCCCCTGCCCTCAACCCTAAAACCTACCCGGTCCTAAAAACGACCCCACCCTGCAGTAAAACAGCCCGACCCCTGCCCTAAACCCTAAAATCTACCCTGTCCTAAAACCTACCCCAAACCCCCACTCTTAAACCTACCCTGCCCTGTCCTACAACCTACCCCACCCTGTCCTAAAAACCACCAGACCCTGCCACCCTACGCCCTACCCTGCCCTGTCCTAAAAACTGCCCAGCCCCACTCAAAACCTTACCCTGTCCTAAAACCTACCCTGCCCAGTCCTAAAAACTACCCTGTCCCGCCACCCTGCACTAAACCCTAAAAACGACGCCACCCTATCCTAAAAACTAAACGACCCTCCGCCCTAAAACCTAAAATCTAACCTGTCTTAAAAACTATCCCGACCCCCCTGCCCCCACCCTAAACCCTAAAACTTATCCTGACCTGTCCTAAAACCTATCCCGTCCTGTCCTTAAAACTACCCTGAACCCCACCCTAAACCATAAAACCTACCCTGTCCTAAAAACTACCCCTTCCTGTCCTAAAAACTACCCTGACCCCCGCCCTGAAACCTAAAACCTACCCATTCAGTCCTAACAACCACCCTGACCCCCCACCCCAAACTCTAAAAGTGACCCTGCCCTGTCCTGAAACCTACCCTGCCCTGTCCTAAAAACTACCCCGACCCCCGCCCTGACCCCTAAAACCCACTCTGCCCTATCCTAAAAACGACCCCAACCCCCTGTCCTCAACCCCAAAACCTACCCGGTCCTGAAAACTACCTCACCCTGTCATAAAAACAACCCCTACCCCTGCCCTAAACCCTAAAATCCACCCTGTCCTAAAAACTACCCGACTCCCCACCCTAAAACTTACCCTGTCTTAAAAACTAACCCACCTTGTCCTAAAAACTACCCTGACCCCCCACCCTGTATCCTAAAACCTACCCCACCCTGTCCTAAAAACTACCCTAACCCACCACCCTAACCTCTAAAAGCGACCCTTCCCTGTCCTAAAACCTAGCCTGCCCTGTCCTAAAAACTACACCGCCCCCGCCATGAACCCTAAAAATCCATGCCGCCCTCCCTAAAAACCACCCCAGCCCCCTGCCCTCAACCCTAAAACCTACCCTGTCCTAAAAGCTATCCCATCCTGCATTAAAACAACCGTGACCCCTGCCCTAAACCCTAAAATCTACCCTGTCCTAAAACCTACCCTGAACCCCCACCCTTAAACCTACCCTGCCCTGTCCTAAAAACTACCCTGATCCCCCGCCCTAAACCCTATAACTTACCCTGTCCTAAAAAGTAACCCAACCTGTCCTAAAAACTACCCAAACCCCCTGCCTTTGCCCTAAACCCTAAAAGCTGCCCTGTCCTAAAACCTGCCCTGCCCTAAAAACAACCCCGCCCTAAACCCTATAACCTACCCTGCCCTTAAAACTTCCCCGCCCTAAACCCTAAAAGCTACCCCGTCCGGTCCTAAAACATACCCTGTCCGGTCCTAAAAATGATCCTGACCCCTCACCCTGCCCTAAACCCTAAAAGCTACCCTGTCCTAAAAACAACCCCGACCCTGAACCCTAAAACGAGCCCCCCCCCCAAACCAGACCCCACTTATCTCTGTTACATCTGGTCCCTACTCCTTCCGGTTCCCCCTGGACTGCTCTCTCTGCCGTTACCACGCATATATGCTAAACATGCGCATATGCGTGGAAATGGCAGTGTAGTCAGCGCATCACGTTGCATTGACCGCATTGCTAGTGATATTTCCCGTCTTGGGTTGTCTCTGCAGGATGCATTTCTGAGTGGGTATGAATCCCATGTCCTAGGCTCACCAGGGTAAGATGTGTAATTCTCTTGGTGTCTTACTGGACCAAAAAAGGCATGGGCTTGTTACTGCTGCTCTTGGTGTCTGATTGCTCTGGTGATAGATTGGCATGGTAACTTGTTACTAGACCTTGAGTAGACCCTCAGCTGAGCCAGGAGCTGGCTTTTTAGCAGAGTGACCTGATCTTTATCTGGAAGTATCTGTGAGGTCTGGCTTTGATAGGATACTCAAAGTATTCCTGCATTATGAACAGTAGTCTACCTGCCCTTGTGTCCCCAGTTTCTGGTGTAACAATAAGATTGAATTGCGGGTTTTATAAAGAAACATATTTCATTATATAATAAAATAATTCAGCCAGTTTTTGCTGACCACTGCAAAGTATGCAATATGTCTGCTATCTTAAAGGAAACGTTCACAAACCCTCCGCACATACAGTAGTAGAAGCTGAAAAGTTTTAAATACTCAAAATTAGAAATGCACAACTAAATAAATTAAAAGCGTATATTAAGAAGGAATGCACATACTGTATTTTGGTAATGCAAATTTATTTAATGAATAACCTTCTGATGCTTGTTACTTTTTATTTTTCTTCTCAGTAATGACCTACTTTGACCACCATGAATCGGGTTGGTCTTCCTGGGAGAAGACCCTCTTAGCCATCCATATGGACAAGGACATTATGGTATCATACAAAAGGCATGGTTTTCCACTTGAAAGCTTTATGTTCTATTTATTTAAGGAAGACAAATACACCAGTCGGCAAATTGACGAAATAGGCGGAGGTCGCAACACCATCTTCGCAATCACCATGGGTCAACACTTCCGTCAATTCCCGCTCCAGCTGTACATCCGCCGAGCACTCAACATACGCAAGGCCATTGAACGACTGCTGACCCGGAGCCCTGACACCAAAGTCATCATAAAGACAGAGAACACCAGGGACACCAACACAGCAGTGGAAAGATTGAGCGAATTTCATGGTTATTGTCAATATCTGGTGATGAAAGAGGTTTTTAAGGACATGGATGTTGGTTTTGTGGATGTATTGGATATGAGCTATGCCCTGGCCACTGAGAGTGTCCACCCGCAGATGCATGTGCTTGAGAATATTATGAGCCTGACATTCAATTATGCCTGCTAGTGAAGTGGCTGTGCCCAGAAATATGAATTCTTTTTAATGTGGACATGACAAACAAGTGCAATGTAGAATGTTTATGTCACAAGCACAGGACCTGTCACTTTCTTTAGTAGCATTTAATCCTTTTTCCCGTCTTTCTTATTCTTTTCACCCCATCTTTGTTGGATCCAAAAACCACTCAGTAAATGCCCTCAAAGCTGGATATTGCCATTTAGTACACCACAAGACGTATCTTCTGTTAGAACAATGGAAACCTATAAACAATGCTGATTTTGGATCTGATCAGGAATTGCTATTATTAAAAAATCTTCAAAGCATATCCTAACAGAAAAATCATTGTAATAGCCTCTATAAATTGGGGTGCAGATGCAAGACGGGCACATGTACTACATTCATTGTTTTTTCAAGTTTATTACTGTGTATGAGCTGAAACAAAGAGATGCTTCTGTCCATAGAGTTAGCACATCGGACCATAATAAGTAAACTTACAAGGAGACACGAATAGGTTGATGAACCTTTTGGCTCGCTTTGAGGTTTTCCCTCCATGTATCCCGTACATACAGATCAATAATGAATAACAATCAGTAACATTAGTAATCAATATGAGTCAGTAACCGTCACACACCATGACCTTGCAGTCATAAATAACCGCACCTTTGGGTAAAAGTTAGAATATTTATTTTCTTATATTAACAATGCTAATGTTGCGTAGGTTAATCTCCAAATCAAATGATAGACATACAGAAACAACACTGGCTGACCAAAGCGGCGAAAGAATCGCGATCTAATCAAAGTTTGAGCTACTACGCATTCTAAAGTTACAGTACAAATTAATAACAAGAATAACTGCGCAAACGTAATAACATACATTTAGATTCAGCAAAGAATAGACATAAAATGTCATTCCATGTATTGAACTTCATTAGTGAGGACACTAACAACATCAGATTAGAATAGCATGTTTGGGCTTCATGTAAAACAATTTAGTCAACACAAATTTGGAAAACATATAACTATGGCTCTCTCAAAATAGATGTTGGTACCTAGAAACAAAAGCAAATAGACATGGTAAACATTATCATAGTCAATATACCTATCCTCAGTTTGTATCAGCAAGCGGTGACAGTCTTCGTCCTCAGGACATCAGTTCAGGCAGCTAGTCATCAGGATTCAGCATTGAAGTTCAGAAAAGGCAAAAGTCTTTAATGCAATAAAGTTAAACATGTCTTTTCTCAAGACGGTCAAGAAAGTAATAGCAGTATGGCAAACGGAAAATGGGCAAATGGTTTCTTCTTCTCGGTGCAGTCCGGCTAAGTTAGATTTCCTAAAACTGTTTCCCAAGTCCTATTGGTCAGGGGATCGCATGTTTACATTTTAATTGAATGAAACAAAACTTCAAATCTACAATTCTTCTTGTACATGGTGCACATGTCGCTGATTGGCTCCTCTGGTCCCGCTCCCATCATTGGGCCCGTCAGGTATCATTATTGTTGAATCTTATACTCCAGTCAGTATGGTCATTGTTCTTTCTTGAGAAAGCCAGTCTTACACACATTACATTAAACAATGTTACATTAGCTAGTACGTCATCCCCTAGCAAGTAGTTCTCATGAGAAAGACTTTTAGCTACGAGCATTTGGTCAGTACAGTGGAAAAACTCAAAATTTAATTTTCTAAGCATCCATTTTAAAAGTTGATTAAGAAATGAAGCTTGAAATGAGGCCGTGCAATTAGGCCAAGACCTCACTAAGTTAAGGCCTTAGGAATAATAAAGCTAATACATAATGCATAACCCTCAATATGACATATTACTACATTAAACATAAGTTCATCATTTCATATTAATAAACCATTAATAAGTACACTTCGTGAACACTGGTGGCCACTCTAGTGGATGCCCCTTCAAATGTGTGCATTAGTTTTTCCCTATGTTATTACATTTCCTATCCAAATCCAACACTCAAAATACATTAATATTCATTATTAAAATCAGCGTTAACAATAGCTTACCATGATATACCCTGGATGCTTCTAGAAGAAGCATGATGGTAGTGTCAACTCAATTCCCAGTTCAGGGAGCACTACAGCCCCTGCAGAGCATGGGGGCTCAGAACTCTCTAAGGCCACCAGCTTTTCATGCAGGTCCCATTCAGCCAAAGGTTACAAAATATGTGTGAGAGATGGGAGATTCAGGGCAGGGTACCCTTGTCACATTCTAAGGGGGGGTGGTTCATTTTGCCTTATGCCACCGTTCCCGGTTCCACAAGGTTGATACAGAGCACTGCTTGCAGGACGTTCATCTTCAGTTCTTCTCATGTGTCTGTGTATAGACCGGTTAAAGTGTCTTTGTTTGCTTAGTGACTATAATATTTTGAACATAATCATATATAGGAACAATAAATATACAAAGGATTGTAACTGGCAAATGGGATGGATAACGTTATGTAAGTGCATTTATGCACTGCAAATGTACCTGAGGAGCAAAATAGCGCTCCACAAGTCGGGGTGTAGGGAAGAAGAATACAAAATTGTGTGCAAGTAGGGATTTTATATGTTACACTTATGTACAATCGTATTTCACATATATCAATTACAAGGAAATGAAAATTAAGTGTTTTGCCTATAATCGGTACCACTGGTAGGATTCAAACTCCACTGGTCCGGATGTTCCAAATCCTCACAACAGGGACCAAAATAAATAAGTGATGCATGGGCAAAGATGACAGTTGTGTCATCATTTTCACAATGAAGCCAGGCAACACAATTCACTACCTAACTATAAAGTCACATTGATTTCCATATTAACAACTTTTGCAAGTTTGTGTCGTGGTCTTCGTCTTTTGTCCTCTAGCATGCAGACATGACTCCTCAGATCTGATTTATAGTCCTCAGTTGTGAGGCTGGTGCAAGCAGCTGGTGGAAGTGAATTTTAATGTAGTAGTCCTAGAAGGTAGAAGTATTTGTACCTGAATGCCATTCAGGGCTTAATAGGTGAAACTAGTAGATTTTGATTAGGCCTGGATGGAACTCGCAGAACTTCAATCCCCGGAATTCCGCAGAATTAAAAAACAATCTGCAAGATTCTGGAGAATTCTGTGAATGGGCGGAAAATTCACATTATGCTGCTTCTTAACACCAGTAGCATGTTGTGTACTGAAAAATTAGCTCGAACGGAACAAGCAGTGGGCAAGCGTGCTATCATTTTGTTTTGCCATGCTATTGCCTAGCTTTCCCTGCATTTCCCAACTTTCGAAATTCCATCCAACCTAATCCACTCCATCTGATCACCCAATTCCCAATTCCAAAGTTGTCTTTACTTTATTTTAATACTAACTTTCCTACTGTATATTTATGTTTCTGTGTGTTTTTTGTGACATTTTAGTACTTTGTTTATTTACTTTTCCTTTCCTGGCCTTTCTTCTGACCTCATGTGTCGCTTCCCATTCTAGTCCGACTCCTGTCATGTGTGCTGCAACGTGATGACAGAAGCAGGCAGCACCACCTGCACGCACAGTAGGCAATGCTGATGGCTGCAGTGTGCAGCCCCACCCTATCATTGGTGAGGCAGAGGTGGCAGCACTCATCATTTTGGTGGAGCATTGTAGGAGGCTGGCCTGGCTTATAGTGGGTACCCTGTGGTACTTACACCCTGTGCCAGGACCAGTTATCCCTTATTAGTAGAATAGAGACATTTTTAGCAGCTTAGGTTGACAGAAGGTAGCTATGGCAAAGCAGCTTAGGCTGAACTAGGAGACATGCAAAGCTCCTACTATACCACTTATATCATATGCACAATATCATAAGAAAACACAATACACAGAGTTACTAAAAATAAAGGTACTTTATTTTTATGATAATATGCCACAAGTATCTCAGTGAGTACCCTCAGTAAGAAGGTAAGTAATATACACAAGTTATATGTATACTAAGCCAAAACAGGAAAGTAAGAGTCAGAAAAGTAATGCAAACAGTGTAGAATCACAATAGATTGCAATAGGCAAACATAGGTCTTGAGGCAACACAAACCATATACTCCAAAAGTGGAATGCGAATCACAAATGGACCCCAGACCTATGGGAGCTTGTAGAGGGTCGCTGGGACTGTAAGAAAACAGTCAGGGTGTCCAAGATACCCCACCCCAAGCCCCTGAAAAGTAGGAGTAAAGTACACCTACTAACCAAAAAGAGCACAATAGTCGTGATAAGGGGATTCTGCAAGAACAACAAAAACCAGCAGTGCACTGAAAACGGATTCCTGGACATGAGGACCTGCAAAGTGAGGGGACCAAGTCCAATAGTCGCGACAGTGTCCGGGGGGGGCAGGAGCCCAGGAAACCCCAGATGAAGTTGCAAGGAAGCTGCATCCGGATGGAAGAAGCTTGGAATTCTACAAGAACAAAGAGGACTAGTAACGTCTCCTTTGGATGGAAGATGTCCCACGTCGCAATAAAGTTTGCAGAAGTGTACCCATGAAGAAATACTGCAAACAAGCCTTGCTAGCTGCAAGGGTCGCGGTAAAGGTTTTTGGGTGCTGCCGAGGACCAGGAAGGACCAGGATGTCGCCCCTTGGAGAAGAAGACAGAGGGGGCGCTCAGCAACTCAGAGAGTCCTCACAGAAGCAGGCAGCACCCGTAGAAGTACCTGAACAGGCACTTGGAAGATTTGTGAAACGGAGTCCACGCAGAGTTACAAAAGAGGGTCCCACGACGTCAGAGGCCAACTCAGCGGGTTGAGCACTGCAGGATGGAGTGCTGGGGACCCAGGCTAGGTTGTGCACAAAGGAAATCCTGGAAGAGTGCACAGGAGCCGGAGCAGCTGCAAATCACGCAATACAAAAGTTTGCAGTCTAGCATGGGGAGGCAAGGACTTACCTCCACCAAACTTGGACTGAAGGATCATTGGACTGTGGGAGTCACTTGGATAGAGTTCCTGTGTTCCAGGGACCACGCTCGTCAGGATGAGAGGGGACCCAGAGGACCGGTGATGCAGTCTATTGGTGCCTGCGTTGGCAGGGGGAAGATTCCGTCGATCCACAGGAGATTTCTTCTTGGCTTCTGGTGCAGGGTGAAGGCAGGCGACCCCCAGAGCATGCACCACCAGGAAACAGTTGAGAAAGCCGGCAGGATGAGGCGCTACAATGTTGCTGGTAGTCGTCTTGCTACTTTGTTGCGGTTTTGCAGGCGTCCTGGAGCAGTCAGCGGTTGATCCTTGGTAGAAGTCGAAGAAGGAAATGCAGAGGAACTCTGGTGAGCTCTTGCATTCGTTATCTGAAGAATTCCCCAAAGCAGAGACCCTAAATAGCCAGAAAGGAGGTTTGGCTACCAAGAAAGGAGGATTGGCTACAAAGAAAGGTAAGAGCCTATCAGAGGGGGTCTCTGACATCACCTGCTGGCACCGGCCACTCAGAGCAGTCCAGTGTGTCCCCAACACCTCTGTTTCCAAGATGGCAGAGGTCTGGGACACACTGGAGGAGCTCTGGGCACCTCCCCTGGGAGGTACTGGTCAGGGGAGTGGTCACTCCCCTTTCCTTTGTCTGTTTCGCGCCAGAGCAGGGCTGGGGGATCCCTGAACCGGTGTAGACTGGCTTATGCAGAGATGGGCACCATGTGTGCCCATCAAAGCATTTCCAGAGGCTGGGGGAGGCTACTCCTCCCCAGCCCTTCACACCTATTTCCAAAGGGGGAGGGTGTAACACCCTCTCTCAGAGGAAATCCTTTGTTCTGCCTTCCTGGGCCAGGGCTGCCTGGACCCCAGGAGGGCAGAATCCTGTCTGAGGGGTTGGCAGCAGCTGCGGTGGAAACCACGGAAAGGCAGTTTTGGCAGTACCCGGGTTCTGTGCTAGAGACCCGGGGGATCATGGAATTGTCCCCTCAATACCAGAATGGTATTGGGGTGACAATTCCATGATCTTAAACATGATACATGGCCACGTTCGGAGTTACCATTGTGACGCTATACATTGGTAGTGACCTATGTATAGTGCAGGCGTGTAATGGTGTCCCCGCACTCACAAAGTCCGGGGAATGTGCCCTGAACGATGTGGGGGCACCTTTGCTAGTGCAAGGGTGCCCACGCTAAGTAACTTGGCACCTAACCTTCACCAGGTGAAGGTTAGACCTATAGGTGACTTATGAGTTACTTATGAGCAGTGAAAAATGGCTGTGAAATAACGTGGACATTATTTCAAGCAGGCTGCAGTGGCAGGCCTGTGTAAGAATTGTCTGAGCTCCCTATGGGTGGCAAAAGAAATGCTGCAGCCCATAGGGATCTCCTGGAACCCCAATACCCTGGGTACCTAAGTACCATAGACAAGGGAAGTATATGGGTGCACCAGTGTGCCAATGAGAATTGGTAAATTTAATCGCTAGCCTGCAGTGACAAATTTAGAAAGCAGAGAGAGCATAAACACTGAGGTTTTGGTTATCAGAGCCTCAGTGATACAGTTAGGCACCACACAGGGAACACATACAGGGCACATACTATGAGCACTGGGGTCCTGCCTAGCAGGATCCCAGTGACACAAGGGTTAAAACAACATACATACAGTGAAATATGGGGTAACGTGCCAGGCAAGATGGTACTTTCTACAAGCATCATCTCCTTCACATGTCAGCAAGCTTGGGAATGGTTACTCCCTGCAGGAGCATTGGGTGACCTGGAAGTGAGTGTGGCCCTGTATGTGTCACACCACTGGTGTCGATCACATCAAGCATTAGCTGACGCATCACAGAGCAGATGTCCTGGATCGGGAACAGGACCTGTTAGGCATTGAGGTTGTGGGGCTCAGTGTGTACTATTTTTGTTTTCTAAATATTCTAATATTACTAGTTGTTTTTCAAGCAGCATGATCACAGGTAAGTTAAGTTTACAAAATGCTTATATATATATATATATATATATATATATACGCACACATATATATATATATATATATATTATTGCATAGTTATAGTTAGGACCTAGGGGGTCATTCTGACTCCCGCCGGCGGCGGTAACCGCACGCCCGGCGGGAGCCGCCAAATGACCGCACCGCGGTCAAATGACCGCTGCGGCCATTCTGGCTTTCCCGCTGGGCTGGCGGGCGACCGCCAGAAGGCCGCCTGCCAGCCCAGCGGGAAAGCGCCTTCAACGAGGAAGCCGGCTCCGAATGGAGCCGGCGGAGTTGAAGGCGTGCGACGGGTGCAGTGGCACCCGTCGCGATTTTCACTGTCTGCTTGGCAGACACTGAAAATCAATGTGGGGCCTTGTTAGGGGGCCCCTGCAGTGCCCATGCCATTGGCATGGGCACTGCGGGGGCCCCCAGGGGCCTCACGACACCCGTTACCGCCATCCTGTTCCTGGTGGTGAAAACCACCAGGAACAGGATGGCGGTAAGGGGGTCGGAATCCCCATGCCGTGGAGGATTCCCTGGGGCAGCGGGAAACCGGCGGGACACCCCCGGTTTCCCGTTTCTGACCACGGCTGTACCGCCGCAGTCAGAATGCCCATGGAAGCACCGCCAGCCTGTTGGCGGTGCTTCCGCGGTCGTTGGCCCTGGCGGTCGGTGACCGCCAGGGTCAGAATGACCCCCTTAGTTTCTATAGAAAAAGCTGTTTTTTGCTTATTTATATCTTTGATGCCGCTTGACGATTCTTCACAAAACTTTCCCCCAAAAATTGACAGTCATGTGAGCTTCTGTCTGGAAAGTTTCGGGGTGAACTGTGAAGTGGGGGCTGAGATAAAGGGAGGGTGAAATTCAGAGAATTTCAATGTTAATTCGCACAGGAAAAATTGAACAGCGATAGCGCAAAAAACACTGAACAGAGTTACACCAAATTTGGCAGAAAGGTAGCTTCTTGTCCAGAAAGACCCCTTTTTGTTATTTGGTGTAACTCTGTTCAGCAGTTGTTGAGAAATTTAGAGAAATCCAAATTTGTATATATAGGGATATGAAAGTTTTGTATCTCCTCCCGATCTCGTGCTGAGATCTGATTGGTTGATAACACTTCAACAACAGAAGTATTGTCTGTGATCTTGGGACTCAGTAGCTGAGTTGCAGAAAAAATAATAAAAAATGCATAAGGGGCCAGGGTACGAACACCCCAACCCCTTAGCTCTGGTGGTGGGGTCCTCCTCCATCCCTCACCCCACACCACACCCCCGCTCCCCCCGCCCGGGCTAAAAAGTATATATTTTTGTATTTTATGGTCAGATCCGCTGAGGTAGACTTGGAATCCTTGGCGAGGTCTCCCCTAACTTTTTACCTCTGTTTCCCAGGTTGTTGATGGGTGCTGGACTCTGTTTTTGTTACTCTGGACACTTTACCACTGCAATCCAGTGCTAAAGTGCAAGTGCTACTATGTAAAGTGTATGTGTAATTACCTTTCCATGATTGGCATATTTGATTTACTAGTAAGTCCCTTGTACAGTGCACTAGAGGTGCACAAGGCCTGTAAATCAAATGCTACTAGTGGGCCTGCAGCACTGGTTGTGCCACCCTCATGAGTAGCCCGGTAAACATGGCTCAGACCTGCTGCTGCAGTGTCTGTGTGTGCAGTTTTAAACTGCCATTTCGACTTGGCAAGTAAACCCACTTGCCAGGCATGAACCTTCCCTTTTCTTACATGTAAGGCACCCCTAAAGTTGGCCCTAGGTAGCACCATGGGCAGGGTGCAGTGCATGTTTAAGGTAGGACATATACTAATGTGTTTTATATGTCCTGACAGTGAAATACTGCCAAATTCGGTTTTCACTGTGCAAGGCCTATCTCTTTCATAGGTTAACATGGGGGCTGCCTTTAAATATTATTAAAGTGCAGATTCACTTTGAGAGCAGATAGAAATGTGGAGTTTAGGGTCTCTTACTCACAATTTAAAAATACATCTTTTAGTAAAGTTTGTTTTTGGATTGTGTGTTTGAATATGCCACTTTTAGAAAGTAGGCATTTTCTTGCTTAAACCATTCTGTGACTCTGCCTGTTTGTAGATTCCCTATCTGGGTCAGTTTGACAGTTGGGCTGTTTGCACCTCTCCTCTAGACAGTGACACAAAGGGAGTTGGGGTGTAGGCTACATATCCTGATGAGCCATCTGTGCTGGGAGGGGAGGAGTGGTCACTCACACCTGAAAAGGCTGTGCCTGCCCTCACACAATGCAGTCTTGAACCCCCTGGTGTGTGTTTGGGACCCGGCCAGGGCAATGCGGGATCTTACAAACAAGAGAGACTTTCCCTTGAAGTTTGCCTACTTCAAAGGCAGAAAGGAGTATAAGTAGAGGACTCAAAACCCCTGAAGATTAGATCACTTCTGGAATCACAAGGAACCTCTGTCAAGGAGAAAAGCTGAAGAGCTGAGGAGAAGTGTTACCCCTGCCTGTGACTGTGCTTTGTTGGGCTATCCTGCAGTTGCTGCTTCTGCCTTTCAAAGAGGACAAAGACTGGACTTTCTTGTGCATTACTGCTTGGGAAGAATCCCCAAGAGATTGGACTGAGCTTGCCTCCTGTTGTTGAAATCTCAGGACCATCAAATACTTCCCCTGCCAGCACCTGGACTCTCTGCTGAGACTCCTGCCCTGCCAGGTGGTGCCCTATCCAGTCCCTGGGCCCTTGAAAGTTTGGCAGAGAAGAACTGAAAATCCACGCACAGAATGCTGTGCGGGCACATTTTTGGCACACCTTCCGCGAAGCGGCTGATAAACGGTGCACCGCCGGCTTCATGGCTGAAATTGATGCTCCAACTGCATTGCGGCTGGGAGATCAACGCATCGCAGCTGGAGAAAACGATGTGCAATACCTGCTTACGGAGGCTGGTAACGACTCAATCTCCACACAGTTCAGTTTTCATATACTGTGCGACTGGATTTTCCACGCATCGTGGCGACCAAGTCAACCTAACTCTGCATGGATCCGAGGTATCCCGTCCAGAATTCAACTTATCGCTCTCTTGCAAGGGAGAAAAATAACGCATTGCCGACCCGACCGGAGAAGAAAACGATGCACAGCCTCATTTGCAAGTAAGGATTCAACGCATCGATACCCTTTTTCCGAGGCACACTTGCCAGTGCGGCTTTATTTTTTACGCTAACCAGGTACAGCATTCTCACTGTTTTCTAAGGATTAAGGGGGTCATTACAACATTGGCGGTAAAAGCTGCTTACCGCCGTGCAGAAGACCACAAATACACCGCAGCGGCCGCGGAATTCCACCACAGCTATTATGACACACATCTGGGAATCTGCCGAAATTCAGACACCCACACAAGTCCGCCACACAAAAGGTCAGTGTTAAACTGCCAAAAAACAAATCCTTCACCGTCACGCCAACAGAAACACGCCCATGCTATCACGACCCACGAATCCACGCAGCGGTCTTTCAACTGCGGTATTCAATTGGCGGTACACACCGCCGAGCTCAAAATACACACACATCTCCAAAACACCGCCACATTGGACAATTCCAAATACACACACCTGATACACATACACACACCACTCCCACACACCCAACACAATATAAAACACACACCAACATCACCCACAAACCCCCACGATCACAAGTCACGACCGAAGGCCAGAGAGACATAGAGCACAGCAACTGAGAACCCCACCACACAGAGGCACACAACACCATCATCCATACAACATTACACATACAATACACCACACACCACTACACATTACCACACACATCAACACTGACACCACCCCACACATCACCCAAACTACCCCATGTCACGCCAAAGATACCCCCGGTTTTCCGAGGAGGAGCTCAGGGTCATGGTGGAGGAAATCCTACGTGTAGAGCCACAGCTATTTGGCTCACAGGTGCAGCACACATCCATAGCCAGGAAGATGGAGCTATGGCGCAGAATAGTCGACAGGGTCAACGCTGTGGGACAGCATCCAAGAAATTGGGAGGACATCAGGAAGAGGTGTAACGACCTACGGGGGAAGGTGCGTTCAGTGGTCTCCAGGCACAACATCGCGGTACTGCGGACTGGCGGAGGACCCCCACCTCCTCCCCCACAACTAACAACATGGGAGGAGCAAGTCTTGACCATCATGCATCCAGAGGGCCTCGGAGGAGTCGGTGGAGAAATGGACACTGATAAGTCAAATCTCAACTATCATATCCCCCACCCTACCTGCATGCTATCAGACACCCCAACCCTCACCCCCTCCCCTATCACTCCAACTCCTCACCAATGTACTAATAACACAAATCACACATCCCAACACCAAGCCCTGCATGACACAACTAAGCATGGTCACCCCTCACCAAAGCATGCTCACTGCACATACCCATAACAACCCCCTAACCATCATCACACAAGGTCCTACACAGGAATGCTTGCACTGGGGTACACAAACACCCACCCATTGCACACCATGACACACACACATGCTATAATCATGCTCTCATATCACTGCAGGACCACTAAGGAACATCACCACACAGGAGGGTCCAGACATCTCCACTCCACCCACAGAAGAGGCCCACAGTGACGACAGCAGCTCTGCTCTACTGGATCCTGATGACCAGCCCGGACCATCGTGAGCCTTGGGACAGTCGGTTCCCCTTGTACAGGCACAGCCCAACAACGGCCTTCCCCCCTCTGGTAACACCAGCACAGCACCCACCCAGCGGGCCCATACCTCCGTACCCAGGACACGTCAATCAGCGGTGTGTCCACCACTACGGGGAACCCAGGATAACCCACCACCCCAACAACAACAGGGACCTGGGGGCAGTGGTAGTGGGCATACGGTCCAGGGGACGGAGGCACAGGAACACAGGGGAACTGGGAGGGCTGCTGTGCGACAGGGGGCTGACAGGCCAAGGGAACCCACTCTCCACGAGGCCCTCTCCTCCATCATGGGAGCATACCACCACTCCCAGGAGATGATGGCGACGGTCCTGGACAAGTTTCAGGAGACCCAGCGCCTGCAGGAGGAGCAGTATTTGGGGTTCAGGGAGGAGCTCAGGACCATCAGCTCCGCCTTGGGCACCATCGTAGGGGTGCTGAAGGACATGCAAAAAACCATGATGGACATCGTGGCACTCCAAGGGGCCCCTGACACTAGCATGGACGATGAACTGCCAACCACCTCCGCCGGCGCTAGTGGACAGGACGCCCCGCCCCCTGCAGACGGACAACCACCACACAAGCGGTCCCTGAGATCCAGGAACAGGACAGAGCAAGATTGCAAGACCCCCACCAGGAAATGAGACCACCCTGATTGTCCTCCCACTGTCCCACTTTGTTACCCTGTCCATACTTAAACTGCCCCAGCTCCACTTCCTATGCCCATATGGGCAGTGCACCTGTGTGACCAATAGACTGGACTCTGCCATGGACATTCCTCCACCGTCCCCCATCACCATTTTACAACCCCCCTCCATTTTTGAACACTTAAATAAACACCCTTGAACCACAAAACAATCTGGATTCAGTCTGTGATTTGGTAAATTTGTATTATCGATGACTGTGTCAAAATGCGTTCTCAATTGTAAAGCCAACAAACCTATGTCACACATCACAAGTCCTTGAAGGATGCAAGCAGATGACACACGTTGGTAACCACACCTGTGAAACCGTAATAGAAAGGAACAACTCAGTGACCAAATACTGCTATTAAATAACAGACAGGATAGAGGTAGAAGTGTGAAAGTGAATGTAATGTGAAAAAAAGTATTTCTCACCTGTGTGTCACTGGAAATATTGCTGTATGACTGACTCCCTGTTGTCTATGTCTTCTTCCTCAGCTTCCTCCTCATCACTGTCCACAGGCTCCACAGCTGCCACAACACCGCCATCTGGACCATCCTCCTGCAGAAAAGGCACCTGGCGTCGCAAAGCAAGATTGTGAAGCATCGAGCAGGCGATGATGATCTGGCACACCTTCTTCGGTGAGTAGAATAGGGAACCACCTGTCATATGGAGGCACCTGAACCTGGCCTTCAGGAGGCCGAAGGTGCGTTCGATCACCCTCCTAGTCCGCCCATGGGCCTCATTGTACCGTTCCTCTGCCCTGGTCCTGGGATTCCTCACTGGGGTCAATAGCCAGGAAAGGTTGGGGTAACCAGAGTCCCCTAATAGCCACACACGGTGCCTCTGGAGTTGACCCATCATATAAGGTATGCTGCTATTCCGCAGGATGTAGGCGTCATGCACTGATCCAGGGAACATAGCATTTACCTGGGAGATGTACTGGTCTGCCAAACATACCATCTGTACATTCATGGAATGATAACTCTTCCGGTTCCTGTACACCGGTTCACTCCTGTGGGGGGGGGCCAGAGCTACATGGGTCCCATCAATAGCACCTATGATGTTGGGGATATGTCCAAGGCCATAGAAGTCACCTTTCACTGTGGGCAAATCCTCCACCTCAGGGAAAACGATGTAGCTCCTTACGTGTTTCAGCAGGGCAGCCAACACTCTGGACAACACGTTGGAAAACATAGGCTGGGACATCCCTAATGCCATGGCCACTGTTGTCTGAAAAGACCCACTAGCAAGGAAATGGAGCACTGACAGCACCTGCACGTCAGGGGGGATTCCAGTGGGATGGCGGATTGGTGACATCAGGTCTGGCTTCAACTGGGTACATAGTTCCTGGATAGTGGCACGGTCAAACCTGTAGGTGACGATTAAATGTCGCTCCTCCATTGTCAACCGGTCCACCAGCGGTTGGTACACCGGAGGATTCTGCCATCTTCTCAAATGTCCCAGCTGACGGTGCCTAGGAAGGACAGCAGCGACCACAGAGTCAACAAATTCCCAGGTATGTACCCACAGATAGACAGCACACGACACCAAACACAAAACTCTTCCTGTATGTGTGTTGAGTGTAGGCCTAGCTATGTGTGACGCAGTAGTAAAAGAAATGGCGATTGCCTGACATCTAAACTGGGACAATGGGAATGTGAGGTAACTGCGCTGGCGTTGTACCCCGTCGCAGTAGGTGGTCATAGACCGCGGCGCAATGCTGCATTGGTTAACACTGGACCCTATGGGTCCCAGGAGCCAATGACGAAGTGCGGCGGCGGTGATGATACGCACCGCCGCGGACGTCACCGCCGCGGACGTCACCGCCGCGGACGTGACTGCCATTTTCTATCTGTTCAATCACTCGATACCTGATCTTCGACAGGAGAGGACCTACACTGCAAGTGCTGCTGTGACCTCGGTCTGGAAGAGACAATGGCTGCTGCGTCTGGGGAAAGGGCCCCTGCCTTCACTGCTCAGGAGTTGGAGAAGCTAGTAGACGGGGTCCTCCCCAGTACACGCTACTCTACGGTCCTCCAGACCAACAGGTAAGTACACAGGGAGCACGTTGTATGGGCTACTGCCTGGGTGTACAGGGCTGGTTGTAAGAGGGAAGGGGGCAGAGTTCAGGGAACATGAAGGACTGTGAATGCATGTGCCACATGGCAAGGGTAGGGATGGAGGCCACTCACATCGACGGTGCAGTTGGTAATGACTTCTCTTCTTCCCCTGTGCATGTCATGTAGGTCAGCGCCCACCAGAAGAAGGACATTTGGCGTGCCATCGCCAAGGACGTCCGGACCCTGGGGGTCCACCAGAGACGGGGCACCCACTGCCGGAAAAGATGGGAGGACATTCGCAGCTGGAGCAAGAAGACGGCGGAGGCTCAGCTGGGGATGGCCTCCCAACGTGGGAGGGGTGCCCGTCGAACCATGACCCCCCTGATGTTCCGGATCGTGGCGGTGGCCTACCCGGAGTTGGATGGGCGCTTGAGGGCATCACAGCAGACACAAGTGGGTGAGTACACTCTCATTCTGGGGACTTGGCGCGCAGTTGAGGGGTCTGTGTGGTGGAGGAGGGCTGTGGGTGTGCCTAGGCCAGGCAGAAATACGTAGGCTAGGCCCCTCCGTAATGCATGGCATGTGGCACTCCACCCCACCTCAGTAGTGGGCCAAGTACAGGTATACATGCCCCTGTGGCATCCATGTGTGCAGATGTCCACCATAGCCGTGTAGGCCAGATCCCAGGAATTGCATCTGTAGAGGCCAAGAGCACGGCATAGTGCAGGGGGCTGCTGTGTCTGTATTGTCCGCCAACGGTAGCGGTAAGCCATGCACTCAACCTGTCTTTCTTCTGTCGTCCCCTCCCCCTTTTTCTGCTCTCCCTGTTCTTTTGTGCATCAGATCATCAGTGACGCCCCCTCCCAAAGTACACAAATGCGGGCACCCACACATCCAACATCCATCCATCTCACGACAGCCTCCAGTACCTGCAACCGCACCCAAAACACCTAAAGTGACACCTCCTACAACCACCTCCTCTTCCTCCATTCCCAGACCCCCTCCAGCTACCCATCCCAGTGTTTGTCAGAAACTGTCCCTCTGCAACGTTGATCTCTTTCCCCCCACCCCTACCCCTCCAATTCATCAGTCCCGTAGTAGCGCCTCAGCCAAAAAGACTCCAGTACCAGTGGTGCGTGTCACAGGTGTGTGGAGTGCACCGGCCACCAGGACAGGCAGCGTGACACAGAGCCAAGGCACTGCCAGTTCAGCCCCTGTAAAGCATCTCAAGTTGGCAAGTGGCTGACGGGACCGGGTGAAGACTCCTGGAGGCAAAACTACTCACAAGGGTCCCAGGGGGATTGCAGAGTCAGCTGTGACTCCTCCAAAGGCGGTGAAGTGCCAGAAGAAGTCTGCACAGCCTCGTGAGAGCAGCACGGCGGAGAAGGGCAGCATCCTCCCCAGCGGCCGGGACGCCACCGCCAGCACCGTCGTCACTGGTCCAGAGTCCACCGCCAGAGTCAGTGCCCAGGAGGGCAGAAGTATCGTCACTGGTCCGGAGACCACCGCCGGAGTCAGTGCCCAGGAGGGAAGGAGTATTGTCACTGGTCCGGAGACCACTGCCGGAGTCAGTGCCCATGAGGGCCCAAGTATCGTCACTGGTCAGGAGACCACCACCGGAGTCAGTGCCCAGGAAGGCCCATGTATTGTCACTGGTCAGGAGACCACCGCCGGAGTCAGTGCCCAGGAGGGCCCAAGTATCGTCACTGGTCAGGGGACCACCGCCGGAGTCAGTGCCCAGGAGGGCCCCAGCTGCTACAGCCCCGCTGGGCAATGAGGGACCATCTTGCCACACACCAATGCACAGGTCAGAGACCGCCATGGCAAAGCACCGCTGAACAGGGCAAAGCACTGCTGAACAGCCCAGAGACCGCCATGGCAAAGTACAGCTGAACAGGGCAAAGCACCACTGAACAGGCCAGAGACCGCCATGGCAAAGCACCGCTGAACAGGGCAGAGCACAGCTGAACAGGCCAGAGACCGCCATGGCAAAGCATCGCTGAACAGGGCAAAGCACCGCTGAACAGCCCAGAGCCCACCATGGCACAGCACCACTGAACAGCCCAGAGACCGCCATGGCAAAGCACCGCTGAACAGGGCAAAGCACTGCTGAACAGCCCAGAGACCGCCATGGCAAAGCACCGCTGAACAGGGCAAGCACCGCTGAACAGCCCAGAGACCGCCATGGCAAAGCACCGCTGAACAGGGCAAAGCACCGTTGAACAGCCCAGAGACCGCCATGGCAAAGCACCGCTGAACAGGGCAAAGCACCACTGAACAGCCCAGAGATCGCCATGGCAAAGCACCGCTGAACAGGGCAGAGCACCGCTGAACAGGCCAGAGACCGCCATGGCAAAGCACCGACCGCTGAACAGGGCAAAGCACCGCTGAACAGCCCAGAGACCGCCATGGCACAGCACCGCTGAACAGCCCAGAGACCGCCATGGCAAAGACCCGCTGAACAGGGCAAAGCACAGCTGAACAGCCCAGTGACCGCCATGGCTAAGCACCGCTGAACAGGGCAAAGCACCGCTGAAAAGCCCAGAGACCGCCATGGCAAAGCACCGCTGAACAGGGCAAGCACTGCTGAACAGCCCAGAGACCGCCATGGCAAAGCACCGCTGAACAGGGCAAAGCACCGCTGAACAGCCCAGAGACCGCCATGGCAAAGCACCGCTGAACAGGGCAAAGCACTGCTGAACAGCCCAGAGACCGCCATGGCAAAGCACCGCTGAACAGGGCAAGCACCGCTGAACAGCCCAGAGACCGCCATGGCAAAGCACTGCTGAACAGGGCAAAGCACCGCTGCAGAAGGAAAAGACTGCCACATCAAGCATCGTTATCCCATGTACAGCTGGGACAGTGATGGGACAGGAACTGTCACGGGGAGCCTAATCCTGTCTAGGCACCATTCTCCCTCCAGAACCAGTGCAGAGATCCATCCACTACCTCTGTCCTTTATAGGATAAAGCACTCTGGGCACCAGTCCCCCTCCAGAAACCGTGGAGGCTGTTTTCCACTTGAGAGACTGTGGCTTTGCACTCCCCCAGGATATGGCAGTGAGCAACCCACCCACTGTAGAGACTTGAGAGACTGTGGCTTTGCACTCCCCAGGATATGGCAGTGGGCAACCCACCCACTGTAGAGACCTGAGAGACTGTGGCTTTGCACTCCCCAGGATATGGCAGTGGGCAACCCACCCACTGTAGAGACTTGAGAGACTGGCTTCGCACTCCCCAAGATATGGCAGTGGGCAACCCACCCACTGTAGAGACTTGAGAGACTGTGGCTTTGTACTCCCCACGATATGGCAGTGGGCAACCCACCCACTGTAGAGACTTGAGAGACTGTGGCTTTGCACTCCCCAGAATAATGCAGTGGGCAACCCACCCACTGTAGAGACTTGAGAGACTGTGGCTTTGCACTCCCCAGGATACATCAATGGGCATGGAGCCCCGTCGTGGATCTGACATGGTGCTGTAATCTGGCTGAGGTGTCCCCCCCTTCCCTTCCCCTTGAGGTGCCTGTTGTATTTCTCTCTGATGCCCCGGCAGTGTTCTCTCCGTTTGTGGACAGGTATCTTGTGTGGGCCACGACCATGCATTTTTGGTCCAGTGGTGCACGGACATTGAGATGTGCATATCTGCACTACTTCTCGTAATGTATATACTTTTGAATGAGTTTATATATATCTGTATATATTTGAAACATGTATATTGATACATTACAATGTTTGAACTGATTTCGTATTGTCTTTGCATTCTTCCGGGGTTGTGGGTTGTTACAGTGTTGTTTGGAAATGCATTGGTGTGTGTGTTGTAATGTGCGAGAGTGGGGGTGTTGCGTGTGTGTTTCCTATCGCTCCTGTTTATGCAGCTGAATTTCTTCTGTTTGTAGATTTCTTCCCTTCCCTTTTTTAGTAAGCTTTCCCTCGCCCCTCTTTTACGTGTCTTGAGTAGTACTGTTAAGAGAACAGATTTTTGGTAGCCTAAACAGGATCGTAGGCCCAAGTATTCTATTTACCAAACATTTTGGTCAAGAGGGCCTACTTGATCAAACGGTCAAATAGTACAGAGATAGAGATGTCATGGCCATGGCGCTTCAATGTTGTCTTATACTAGCAGTTCCCAGAACAGTGCAGCATGGCAAGAATGAGATGCCTTTACTAACCAATACCATATGTCCTTTGCATTCCCTTCCACCCATCCATTGTGCTCGATTATTATTCATTCATAGCCTTATCCCTCCATTAGGAGATTAAAGGTTTCGGTTGACTTCACTACCTAGTTTTTAAAATGTTGTCAACCAACAAACCTCCCAAAGTGATACTTTTGATAAGAAGATACTGACAGCTAACCTGCTGTAGTAAGGTATTGATGTTCTACCTTGTGCAAAATAATAACTTAGTGGCTAATCTGGTATCTGAAATGAGTGCATTATGTTTTTGTCTAACTGCACAGACCACTAGTGCCGCCACAAG
Organism: Pleurodeles waltl; assembly: GCF_031143425.1. Taxonomy (NCBI): domain Eukaryota; kingdom Metazoa; phylum Chordata; class Amphibia; order Caudata; family Salamandridae; genus Pleurodeles; species Pleurodeles waltl. Next base: position 1,399,000,457 of record NC_090440.1, on the reverse strand, counting down.
CAGCACCCAACAAAGTATGGTGAAGGAGGCCCAGACATTTGAAAGAGTGGCTGCTATCCCAGTGGTGGCAGGAACAACTGGTAAGTTACCTCCCTGCCCATGGCATTTCACCACCTAATATTGCGGCACAGTTTAATTTGTCGGTGCAACTTAGGTGGTGAAATGTGTATCTGATTCAGTTGACACCATGGCATGAAGCCTGTAAAGCACACCAACTGCAGGATAGGTGTGTTTCCCAGCACCCACGCTGTCACTTACTAGCACTTCACTTCATCATTATTTCTTTCTGTCCCAGCCTACCCAAAAATGTAAATTCCATCTCAGCATGTGTTACATATTTCTGCCCAAGTGACTTTTATTTCATGGCTTCCATTACACATTTATGGTTCAAATTTTTTCCGTCCGTCAAGCAATGTGACTCAGCAAAAGTGTTGTTATTGATCAGTGACACCCAGACCTCTCAAAGCCCAAGTGAAGGTATTTGTTGAAAATAATTTGTGGTGGAGGCCAGGATATAATGTTGGACTAAGTGCCAGACTTAGAGTTTGTTGGAGGGGATACTTTGTAAAAGCAAAAGTCACAAATAACAAAAACATATCCTGTTCACTGTACTACAGTGCATCATTTATATTCTACGCACCGTCTAATGTAATATGGGGGACAGGATATCTGCTATTGTTCATATGTGTGACAGAGTATCCCATCTGCCAGACTCTATCAGCCTCTAAGTTTGGACTCGGGGTAGAACTGAAGGGGGAGTATGAAACGACCAGGACATTTGGAATTAATGATAATATGTTAATAACATGTCATTACAGCTGCCCCACAAACATGCCTCCGAGTAGCAGATTCGCAAGCATGGCTTCAATAATGTTGCAGAAATAGTCAAGTAATTGTGCAGCATAGATATACCTTACTCATTAATGCCAGCTAATTTATTTACTAATACACATATGTTCAGTTTAGCTATGAAATTATTTATACAAAAATGTCTTCTTGATTACGCTGTGGTCTTGCTTCATTCCCTGCAGTCAGTGCTATTGCACTATGTTTATGTAATGCATGTGTGAGAGAAATGTTATCCCGTGAATGATCACATTAGAATTGAATTCCAGTGGTCCTAGGGGGCCAGCAATGTTCTGCTATTGTAGCTCTATAGACAGCATGAACAAGTGTTTGTGTTGAGCATCACAATTCATTTTTTTCTTGACATAGCAACTCCTGCTTCTAGAGCTGGCAAGCCACTTTTCTGGCAGGAGATACCTGGCAAAATGTAGAGGCCATGGTTGTAGAATACCACCAGCTGGTGGCTTAGAGGAGGAATAGAAGGAGGTATGGGCCTTAAGTCCTTGCGCCACCAGCCAGGCACCTCCAGCCTTGTCACACCACCGCCTGCAGGCAGCACCACCAGTCCCTTCCTCCTCGTCCTCATCATCAACCAACCGCCTCCACCACTGCCTCCTACATCAGCTGGTGCTGCCCAGGCATGGGCAGTACATGGCCCGGTATGTAACAGAAATTAAAAATGAGTGCCCCCAAAGCCGTTTTTAAATGTTATATTTGGTGGGCGGGAGGACCTAATGTCGGTGTAAAGGGTGAGAAGGGGAGTTTGTGAAAGGGTTAAAAGGACATTTGGGCTTTTTGCTGTGGAAAGGGGTGGGCCTTATCTTTAAATTATCTTTAGTATCTTGCTTCACAATGCTAGTTAGCGTAGCATGGTTTACTGATGAGAGTGAGACGAGAAGCTGTCCTCTGCAATTGTCACACATTATACTGTACATCCATTTTATCCCTAGACTTTCCCTACCTGAAGTCCCTTGACTTACCTCTTCCTGCAGTCCAGTATACCTTCTACAGGGTCAAGGCTGATTTCCATATGGCTGGATCCCAACTGGGATGGCGTGGTGGGCAAAGAAATTATGGATTAAACTCAGATCTTTGTGACTGGGGGTGAACGTTTGCCTTGTTTTGCATTCTGTCCATCATCAGTTCTTTTTGCTTCTGTCACCCTAAGTGGGAAGGGTATGTCAAGACATGGGTCCTGTGCTCACTGCACCACTGGAATCAAGCTATCCTGACTGATGAAGGGTGATACCCTGAAACTGGTCCCAGGATGTCTGTTATTAGTCCAGGGAGAACTTGGCTTGGCAGTGCGTGCTGGAGTGTTCCCATGAGGAACAGGGTCAAGACTGATTTGCATATGGCTGGGTCCTAATTGGGATGGCGTGGTCAGCAAAAAAACAATGGATTAAACCCAGATCTTTGTAATGGGTTGAATGTTTGCATTATTTAGCATTCCATCCATCATCTGTTCTTTTTGCTTATGGTGTATGGCAGGCACGGAGTGCAGGGGAAGATTGACTGATCCTTCAATAAATTAATGCTGGTGTTTGCTTAAGGCAGGCAAAATTTGAATAATTCTTAAACAAATATTGCTGATGTGTGTTTATGGTAGGCAGGGATGCAGGGAAAAATTGAATAATCCTTAGAAAAATTATTGCTGGTGTGCGCCTGTGAGACACATATTACAGGCAGGTAGGGGAAAATTAATTAATCCTTACAATTTTTGCTGGTGTGTGCCTGTGGCTTTGAGACACCTATGGCAGGCAGTGGGTGCAGGGAAAAATCAAATAACTGAAATAAAAGATTGCTGGTGTCGCCCAAGGAACTATGAAAAATTCTATGAGAGGCACGGAAGAGCAGAGGAAAATGGAAACATGCATAAAAACACTGTATATGCATACAGTCATCCTCAAGTCCATTAAACTCATAAAATTTTTTAAAAAAGCATAGACCTCTTCTGTCTCTAGGAAATTGCTTTTAAAAGTGGGGAAAAATGGGTTTATTACACTGGCTACACACAACTGCTGCCCTGGAACATGGCCACCAAGGGCAAAGACAAAATACACATGCAGGACTGTAGCAAAAGCAGATCACACTGTCTATAAAAAGGTGCTGCACCAGCAAGTGGCCACCAAGAGCGAAGGCATGGACAGCATGGAACACCTGCAGGCCTGTGGCAAAAGCAAAGCACACTGACTACACAACATGAACGCCCAGCCACCTGGCCAATGGTCACCAAGAGCAAAGGACACTTGCAGGCCTCCAACAGCAAAGGACAACAAAGGACAACTGCAGGTCACCAACAACAAAGGACACCTGCAGGCCTATGGCAAAAGCACAAATTGTCCAGCAGCCACATCTTCAAACAACAAGTAAGAAGGCATGGACAACAAAGAGAACACATGTAGGCCTATGGCAAAAACAAGCACACTGACTACACAAAATGTGTGCTGGCCACATGTTCAAACAACAAGCAAGAAGGGATGGACAACAGAGACCACATGCAGGCGGCGGCTGGCAAAAAGAACACTGGCTACACAAAATGGACATCCTGTCACATGGCAAGGAGAGCAAAGACAAAATGGTGGCCTATGGCAAACACACACACAACCACTGTGCACACAAAAAAAGGCCAACTGCCCAGCAAAGAAACAAAGCATAGTAAACAAAGAACAAAATACTACCATTAATTCAGCAAGGCCAATAATGGAAATTATGGCAACTTTAAAAAGTCATCAAAAAGTACCTTACCAAAATACACTTTAACACTTTGCAGAAAAAACGTGAAATACAAAAACACACTTTCCGCATTTAATTCAAGGCTCTCCCTAAATCGAAAGATGTTTTAAAAAACATATACAAAATAAACCATTGTTTAATATATACCCAATACCTAGTAATGGATGTCTGGCCTTAGCCCGTAGGCAGATTAGGTCCCACAGTAAAATGAGCAAAAGAGTGCAAAATTCACAAACATCCCACAAGAAAATGGAGAGAAAGTACTTTAAAAGTTTTTAAACCAGGCCCCTGCCTTCCCAGAACTGTACAAGCCTTTTCCTTTAGAAACAACTTAAAATATTAATGCAAAATAGGCCCCTGCTGCACCTCCAGACCACCCACAATCAAATTAAAAAATGTAAGTAAAAATGAAAAAGGTACAAAAATACTAGTGCGTGCCTCCCCCTCCCACCAACAAAAAAAAACCAACATATCCAAAGGTTGTTTTTTACCTTGAGTTGATATCTCATAAAAGTCCTTAAAATCCAATGGTAATAATTATACAACAGGGATTGCAGGCAAACAGAGGGATCATTTGACCTCCAAATCCAAAAGTGTCCAAGAGAAGGGCAGAAAGAGGAAAATAGAGTTTCTGTAGCACTTCCGTCTAGTTGGAAAGAAATATTGAAAGAAATGTGTTTTGCACTGAAAACAACTACCTGACCTGTCTGCTCGGGTTTAATACTTACTGAAAAACCTATTTTCACGTTGATTTTGTTGCTTATTGAGTAGGAAATCTACTCCAGAAGCAGCCCTCTGAAAGCGACCGCTCGCATTAAAAAATGGTACTGGAAGTCTTCCTAGAGACCAGAAATCATACTAGGGGACCCATAATCTCTCTTGCCAGTTTATTTTCTTGAGCCTTACATTGTTACCATTGTCATCCCGTTGCTCAGACGTAAGCAAAGTTTAGCAACGCGCCATTGACGGACGTTGGCCAGAACTCTGCCATACAAGACTAACATGGAGTGACCAAATTCTGACAATTTTGAGAGCACAATAAAAAATTACGTCCAGGCCTAATTCTGATTCACCGGTGCTACAAGTCCAGCCCTAAGGGGCTTGACTATGAAAGGGATGTGGGATATAGTTATCTTGGAAATAGTCAAGATTGTAACTCTGTTAAGGTCACAGCATCGGAATGTGCCTGTTTCCACTGACACCTGGATGCCAGGGGCATACTAGGACAAAAATAATGCGAAAGAAAGAGGGAGGAGAATACAGAAACAGCTTGTGAGGGAGGTGAGAGAAAATGGAAGAGGGAACATGGATAGGAGGTAAAGTGTGTGGACCAAGGAGGTAGAAACAATGGTGAGAAATTAGGAGAGAGGGATATATACCTGGAGGGTGAGACAGAGTGTGGGACTATTGAGAGTGTAGAAAAGAGCAAACAAAGGTAATTCAGGACAGAAAGACATTGATGACGCAAAAGAGAGGGAGATAATGCATCCTGAAAGAGAGAGGAGTTCGGGACAGAAGGAAGAAAGCTAAAAAGCTATAAAGAAAGATGATGAGACTGATAGAAGGATGAAAAGAGAAAAAAGATAGAGAGCAGACATACAAAGGATGAGGATGAGAGAACAGAAAGGAAGCGTGTAGAAGAGAGAGAGGCAGAAGGGGAGAATAAGGGTGAGAGAGAAAGGGGACCGAAATGAAGTGAAGAAACGTTTATGTGAGAGTTATTTTTGTAAATTGTGTGTCAGAGTTTTCAGTACTAATACTAGAACTTGCAAGGACGGGCGGATAAAAGGGATAATGCACATGCTGGTGATGTGAGCAGCCGTGGTGAGTGCCACTTTGGGTTAAGTACTCACAGGTGATACCTAAAGCAATTGGCAGGGCCGCCTCGGCTCACCATCCTTCTGAGGCCAGGACAGTGTGATGTTGGACCGAGAGTCCATTGGGACAGACAGGTCCCTCACATGGTAATGGATGTGTATGCCTATCCTGAGTGCCCCAGTTGCAGTGATATCTGGATCCCTGACAAAAATTTTGGTCTTGGGCAAACACAGATCATGCGTGTTTGCCATGACCTAGGTCCGTCTCATTGATTGTCACCTTGCTAAGGCAAGGACGGGCACTCAAAGTGTTATCCTTGAGTGGTGGAAGGCTACTGCCTTCACCAGGAGTTAAGTAGCACAGACACAGTGGTGGCATCATACCATATTTTAAGTTTTAGTAATTACCAGCAGAGCGAATACGCCTTTTTACCAGTGTCATGAGAGTGGTGCCTCCTTGCCCACTCTGCTAAATTTCTGCTGCTGTATGCTTACCTTATCTTGGGCCTGCATTAGGTTGTGTGCAGTGCTCGACTGTGCAAATGGGTGCATGTTGGGATATATGTATGCCTTTGAAGTGGTACAGTACATGAGAGTTAGCGTGCGTGGCTGCATGTGCATTCTGAGATGTATGTGTACATGTTCAGTGGTAGTGTACATAGGAGTTAGCATGGGTGGTTGTGAGCGCACACTGGCAACTGTGTGCCAGTGAAGGGTACAGTACATGGGTGCATGCACGCATGTATTTGCATGTTCTTTTTTGGGAGACCCAGGGCATGCTAGGAGAACAAGTGGTGGTAGAGGATTATCCCCCAGATAGATACATTCCTGAGAACTGGGTGGGGCATACACTGGAGAAAGGAACAGCCAGGCTGTTTGTGTACTTCAAAGGGGCTCTTTGACTCTGAGAGAGGTCACTGGTCATAGAGGCCTCAACACATCTGAGAACGGAGATGCGCTGATATGGGAATCATAAACAGTATGGCTGGGGGCCTTCGCTAATCTTTTGATGCACGTATCACTGAGGCTGACATCTAGATGTGAACTTCGAGTCACTTCTATAGCTGACACTCCTGCTGTCTGGATTAAGAGCACAAAGGGGGATTGCCACCCACCAGAACATGAACTTCAAACGCATAGTCACTAAAACGCATTTGTGTCTGGAAATGGATTATAAAAAGGGGAGCAGGAGGCTCCCAAATTGTCAAACTGAAGCTGTACATCAATATTGAGACGCCCAGCACAAGTTCTGCCTGTTTGGACCATAACTGAGAACTAAGGGCCAGATGTAGGAAAGGATTTGCGAGTCGCAAACGGCAAAAATTGCCGTTTGCGACTCGCAAATCGCATTTTCCTATGCATTTCAGAATCGCAAATAGGAAGGGGTGTTCCCTTCCTATTTGCGATTCAGAGTGGTACGCAATACCATTTGCGACCGCATATGCGGTCGCAAATGGTGTCGCAGTTACCATCCAGTCCCCATGGGACCCCTTCCCCTTTGTGAATGGACCACAAACTATTTTTTCAGGGCAGGTAGTGGTCCAAGGGACCACTACCTGCCCTGAAAAAATACCGAAACTAAAGGTTTCGGATTTTTTTTTAAGTGCAACTCGTTTTCCTTTAACGAAAACGGGCTACACTTAAAAAAAAAACTGCTTTATTTAAAAGCAGTCACGAACATGGAGGTCTGCTGACTACAGCAGGCCTCCATGTTTGCGAGTGCCCATAGTCGGTATGGGGCCGCAATTTGCGACCGACCTCATTAATATTAATGAGGTGGGTCTTTGCGACCCCATACCGACTCGCAGAAGGTGTCTGAGACACCGTTCTGCATTGCAAATTGCGACTTGCAATTTGCGAGTCGGAAGGACTCGCGAATTGCAAGTCGCAATTTGCAATTTTCCTACATCTGGCCCTAAGGGTCTGCCAGTCCCCCTACTGAGTGAGAGGACATCACCCAGGAGAACTAAGACCATTCACTCGGAGCCTGGAGCACCAGCGTCTGCCTTACTCAAGATCAGAGGACAATGTGAGGACCAGGAGATTGCTCGGAGGGTCGAAGTCCACTGGGGATCCTGTTGTAATATGAACCCTTGTGACCTGAAGTTGAACACTACCTCAGCTCTGTTTATTACCTGGATGTGCCAGGTGGAGGCCATGGTGAATCTTAAGGGCCATTGCCCTGGTAAAGCATTGAGGTGGAGATTGCCCTATGTAGCATTGTGACCTGAAGCAGGACACCGGCATAAGTACATGTTCACTACCCCCATATGCCAGGTGGTAGCCACGGTGAATCTTGAGGGCTGTCGCCCTGGATAGTGTTGTGACCGAAGAAGGGTGCAGTTTTAAGAGAGAGGGAAGTAATTTCCCCCACCCCATATGCTATGTAGGAGGCCACGGAGAAAGAGTGGTGCCTGACCCACAAATCAAGGGTAAACTGTGAACTCAGAGCTACATTATCATCAGAATGTCAGGAACACCTTGAGTGTGCCATCAGGACCCAAGGGTACTTACAACACCAACAGAGGTGGACTAAGAGGGTTCAGACCCCATGCCAGCCATGAAGAGACTACTGCTCTTTGTTGACACCTACCACCTTAGACCTCCAGAGGAAGCACGTAAGACCGAACCTTAAGTCGCAGAGGCATGGGTAGTGACATCTGCTCTGCCTATAGCGCAAAGGGCTCTGGGACACTTTGACTTTAACTAGCCATTGTGGGATTTCTAAGATTCGTATTCTCTAGCTGGGCCTAGCCTGGATGTTGCCTTAAGTACATAAGGGATAACCTGGTCTGTAGTTAGAAGAACAGGCTGCAGTTGCCAGCGTGGACTGTGGTAGAATATAAAGACCTTACAAAGTGTGCTATTATTTGGGTGTAGAGTATTTTGCATTGTTTGTGTTAAATATTACTCCTGTTGAACGTACAATAAGCAGTAATTTTGTGTTTGCCCTACACCTAGCTCCACCCCAAGAAGCATTGGGCTGTTCAACTTGTTCTTCCACTAAGAGCCAAGTACAGTGAGGTACTTGGCTCTGTTACTCAGAGGCATTAGTAGACCGGCCCTGGGAAATTAGGAGTAAAAGGCCTCAACCACCAAGTTTGGATCCAGTGGCTTCTGCCTGCCCTGTGGCTCTCTCAAAGGGGTTCTGACAGGGTGCTTTTTTTTCTCTAGAGGTTCGATGGAAGCTAGTAAGACTTCGCAGGTGCTTCCATGGTCAGTGGGGGAGGGTCGGGGGGGGACAGATGCAGCTCCTAATTACCCTCCTAAAACCCACTACCAATAGGAGGGGTGTTACACAGTGGGCAGGAGTGCCAAGTTATCTTCAGGGAGGAAGGCTCTAATAAGGAGCGAGGAACTGTGTTGAAGGGAGTGCCAGGAATATTCGTGCTTTTCTCTGGTGCAGCCTGGAATCATTGCCCTTTAAACAGGGGTAGGGGAAAGGGCCTTGAGAAAAGTGAAACTTCAGAAGAAGGCCAAAGAAAGGTGAAGGGCACACACAGATATAGAAGTGAGTGGGGATTTAATCTGGAAGACTTTGAGGGGTTTACTCAAATCTTAGAACTTACCAAAACCGAAACATATTTTTAATAACCCACACCAGGTTACCCCAGCATCCTTCCTATTTCTGGTAAGGATGTTAAAATGATCTAATTTAAAAAAGCATTGCAGGCAATAGTTATACTGTATTTGCCTGGAAACTGGTGTACCAATCCACATGATGAAAACAGAACATACAGTGCATCAAATCACTTCCCTTCATCTTGTGAAGCTGCACAAATGTTTAAAGGAAGAATATGCGTGCAGGGTAAGACCAACAGGGCCATTTGTCAGGGCCAAAATGGCTGGTCTGACAGGTCGGAGTGTGGGCCATTTTTGGTATTTTGGGAGACAGTTTACTTGTGGGCCGGATTTAAGGTCTCGTATACACAGTGAATGCGCTGAGCTGTGACATGTATGTTTAAAATTCAGTCAGCTTATAGTCTGCCCACAGCACACCACTGGTTGTTTTCGTTTTCATTCTCATTTGCAGTCTTTCAGTTGCTTAGCTTCAGTATGCTTCCCTTCCTTTCTTGTTGTAGCTCTTCCTTGGAGCAGAGACCCTATACATATGTGTAATAATGGTTGTTGCTCCACAAGAAAATTGTCAATAATAAGTTTATTCAATAAACGCAGCAACGGAAACACTCCCTCGCCCACCTCAATCTTTTCTGCCTCTGCCAACCGTCCCTCTTTGGAATGTAGAATTCTCGACATACGCGCGCATGTCGAGAATTCTACAACACAACATATCCACCCCCTTTACAAACAATGGATGACATGCACAAATTCCATATGACTTAAAACTATGTACAAGATAAACAACATCAATAGTATAACTAAAAGACAACTTCACGCAACATAGTCCCGTAAATATCTTGGGGGTTTACGAGGTCTTAACCCTACTCTTTTGTTTTGGACATTCCCTTTACTCATATCTGTAAGTGGTTCCATCTCTGTCTCTTGTTGACATTCATTGTGCAAACAATCTCTCTCCTGTACATCCAATCTTCCTTTATCTAATAAATCTTCATCACTCATAAGTAAAAACCCACTGTTCTCATCAGAAGCCCATCTCTCAGAGCCCAACTTTCTCTTTTCATTTCCATCTCTTCTGCAATACAGTGCTATTTTCCTCTTATTCCACCGTTCACCATTTTCCAAAACAACATGAAATTCATGTACATCTCCAACTAAGTAGGGTCCCCGAAATTTCATGCATCCATTTCCAGTATTCACCGCTCTTATTTTCACCAAATCTCCCTTCTTAATACTATTTTCCCAAATAGGTTGTGATGTATCTCCACTCTTATGTATCACGTCTCTTTCCTCTAAAACTGAAACCAACCATGGTGGGTTAACTTTTGTACATGCTTTCCTGTCTCTCATCCCCTCAAAAGGAATTTTACCCGTAACACTGTGCACTGTGGTGCGATACGCCCATACAAAGTCGTCCACCATGGTACGTATATTCTTACCACTACTTATAGCCATGTTGATAACACCCTTTACCATCCGATTGCACCTCTCTACCATACCATTGGCCTGTGGATTGTATAATGCAGTGCGGGAATGATGTATTCCTGTCTGTTTGAGAAAGTGTTCCATCTCATGGGAAACTAACTGCGTCCCATTATCTGTAATGAGTTTCGTCGGAAAACCTTCTTCATGAAATATTTCCTGCATTGTCCTATTGTTGCTCTGGTAGTAATCTCTTTCAAAAATGTGACTGTCAACCATTTTGAATGCACATCAATCATCACTAAAGCATATCTTAAGTCCCATGGAACACCATTCAAAGGTCCAATGAAATCCATGCACAATGTATGCCACACTATGCCAGGATCTGGTATGGATCCCAATAAAGCTTGTCTGCCCACTTTCAATCTCTTCTCACTCTCCACACAATCAACATACCTCTCAACCCAATTGCAAACGTCACCATCAATCCTTGGCCATCAAAAATTTTCCTTTAGTCTTTTTTTCGTTAAAGTCTGCCCTAAATGGCCTTCGTGAGCCAACCAAAACAGTTTGTATCTCACACCTACCGGAGGAACAAACCTGTCACCCCTCACCACGATACTCTTAGTGACAATAGACAATTCCTCTAGAATCTTTGCATAGGGTCGAACCTGAGGGTTTAATGTACTCTCTCTCCTTTCTCCACTAACAATTAAATGAATAACGTCTCTCATCACCTCATCTTTCTCCATTTCCTCACACCACTCCTCACACGACACCACACCCTGAGTGCATTCAAGCATGTCCTCAACACTTGCAACAGCACCTTCACTCTCATAGTCTTGTATGCATTGTTTATCTACTTCCTGCCAATTCAAAGGCAAGCGAGATAGGCAATCCGCCTGAACATTACGCCATCCAGGAATATATTCAATAGTAAACTGATACTCCTGCAACCTTGCAGCTAATCTAGCCAGGCGTGGAGACACTTTGTTGGCACCCCCATGTAACAGTACCCTCAACAATGGTTTATGATCAGTGCGTAATATTATCTTACGTCCCCAAATGTAAGTTCTGAAATACTCAATGCCCCACGATGCAGCAAATGTCTCTTTTTCAATGACCGAGTAATTCAGTTCAGATTTGGTCAATGATCGTGACGCAAATGCAACAGTCTCTTCTCCTTTGTCAGAGATTTGTGAAAGCACAGCTCCTAGACCAATTGCACTCGCATCTACTGTTACAATAGTCTTAGCTTCAAGATTGAAAGGTACCAACACTTTAGCTTCACACATTTCTTTTTTTTATGTTTTGAAAAGCTGACTCCTGATCATCCCCCCATTGGAACTTTTGCCCTTTTCATAAAAGTTTTCTTATACTCTCCGTTTTATCAGCAAAATTCTTTATAAATTTGGAGTAGTACTCAATGAGTCCCATGACTGATCTCAGATGATCTTTATCCTGGGGGGATGGAACTTTTTCAATGGCATCCAACAGTTTCCTCATTGGTTTTACTCCATGTTCAGAGAGGGTATATCCCAAATACTCAATTTCTTCAACTAAAAATTTAAATTTTTCTTTTTTTAATGTAAGACCTGCTCCCATAACTCTCTCTAATGCACACTTCAGTACTTGGTTATGTTTCTCCAACGTTTCACCAAAAATCAAGATGTCATCTTGAAAGTACAGCACATTATCAACCCCTTCAAACACATCACACATTATTCTCTGAAATACACCTGCTGCAGAGGCCAAACCAAATGGCATCCTATTAAACTGATAGACCCCTTCCATAGTAATAAATGCTGTTAACTCTTTGGATTCCTCGTGCAATCTGACTTGATGATACGCACTCCTAAGATCTAACTTGGAAAAATATTTCCCCCCTCTCAGGAGTAAAACCAATTTGTTGATATTGGGCAATGGGTAATTATCAACCACTATATTCTGGTTAAGTGACCTGAGGTCGACACAGAATCTCAAAGACCCATCAGACATACTTGTGATGACCACTGGGGATATCCAACTTGATGTTTCAATACGTTCTATGATGCCCTCTTGTACCATGTCACCAATCATTTTTTTTACCTCATTCCTTGCCTTAATAGGAACTCTCCTCAATTTGTGCTGTACAGGAACTGCATCTTTCTTTAACATTATTTTGTGTGTATACCCTTTAAGTGCTCCTACTTTATTGGTGAAGACTTCTTTGTATTCCTCCAATACATTACCAATGTTATTGTCTTGCAACGCCATGACCCTATCATCTGTCCTGGAATCCAATCTTATGTGTAAATCATACTGGTGATGCCAACCCAAAATTGGTGGACCATTAGTAGCCACATAAACCTTACCCTTAATTTGTCTCTCAGCAAAATTTATGTCAGCCAATATGTAGCCAATGATATCTATTTTCTCACCCTGATAACCACCCGGATTGATATCCTTTGGTAGAAGACGCACATTGGGCCATTCTTTAACCAAGAAGCTTTTGGGTATGATTGTGTATAGTGAACCAGAATCAATCATTAGGCGTACCTTTCTCCCACATACTATAAAATTTGCCATTGGTCTGGGAGGTCTATGTATACTTTTCACCTCCTGTCTAGTGTTCTCTATGGATAAAACTCTATCTACTTCTTTGGCCTCATCCATATCATCTTGATGTATGATACCCACACTTGATTTTCCATTATTTTTACACATGCGTTATTTGCACCCTTGAACACACGCCCACCTTTTGTACTTGCCAAGACATCATTGCCTTATTTTATAACACAAGTTGTATTTGTACCATTTGACACTCTCTCTTTCTTTTCCATCTCTCTCATACAATATTCAGATTATTCAACAACTTTTGCTATATCGATAGCATCCTTCAACAACGGATTTTTGGCTGCCCATCATCTTTCTTGCATTTTTTTGCTATGACACTGAACGATTAATTGATCTCATATTAATTCTTCGGTCATCGCACCAAATTGACATTTAGTGGATAACTCCCTCAACCTTGTGACAAATTCATCAATACTCTCCTCTGATCTTTGTGGTTGGGTATAAAATGTATGTCTTGCCATGACAATGTTGACTTCTTTCGAAAATCTTTTTTCCAGTCTTTTCCTCGCCCCTTTATACACATCCATTTCCGGTTGACCTTCTTCTACTAATGGTTGAGGTAAGTATTTAAATATGCGCTGACCTTCCTGTCCTATAGTACTCAAAAGAATAGCTTTTTTTCTTGCTGGTCTCAAATCCTGGCCGTCAAGTGCCACCAAATAATTTTCAAAAATGTCAATCCATTCACCCCAAGGAATAGGTGGATTACCTGGTTGTGCAAGGAACGGGGGAGGTGGTACTATACCTTGAGTGTTGGTAGCCATGGTAATTCACAATGTAAATATTGGACCTTTCCCTTCGTTGAATATATATATTTTTATAAAACCAGCCCAATAAGTCTTCAAAAAATAAATCTAAACAACATCAAATATTGTTGATAAACAGTCACACTTTTGTGTAGAATCTTGATGTCTTTTAAAATAGAAATCCGAATTTTACTTCCAAAATGGCCGCCTCGTATGAGAAATCCAATTTTGTACTCCCAAAATGGCTGCCACACCAATAGACGATTGAAATACGAATTTTTACTCTCAAAATGGGCGCCACATTATAAGAAATGCAATTTATACTCCCAAGATGGCTGCCACATTAATGTACAATTTGTTCCAATGTATTTCCTACCCCCAAGATGGCTGCCACGTCATTCAACGTTTTCTTTAAGGGCGGTAGGGGTTGTTTTCTAGAAAATACATTTTCAGCTTACTAGCCTCAATACTCTTCAAAATACATGCACGTCGATTCTCCTTTCCTTCGTGCCCTCCAAATTTCAATCAGGGTGGAAGTCCCTTTCATCGGTCACCGCCAGGATCGCGGGTCCACTCTCATGTTTCCGTGCCACGGTAATCTTGAGGTGGAGGTAGGCGCTCGTCGCCAATGTAATAATGGTCGTTGCTCCAGAAGAAAATTGTCAAGAATAAGTTTATTCTATAAACGCAGCAACGGAAACACTCCCTCGCCCACCTCCGTCTTTTCTGCCTCTGCCAACCGTCCCTCTTTGGAATGTAGAATTCTCGACATACTCGGGTATGTCGAGAATTCTACAACACAACAATATGTTCTTCCTTCTCTTTGTTCTTCCTCATTTTTTTGGAACACACTATTTTTTTTATAAGCTGTTAGGTGTTCTTCCTACTTTTAACACAGGCATAAGGTTTCTCATTTATGTTGCGTTCACCCTCTCAGCTGTCTCCATTGATGCTCTAGTTACTTACACCCACAACTGTACCACCTATATACCTCTCTACTCCATGATACCCATCTCTATGCCACTCTACACCACTCTACTCTGCGCTACCTTACACCACTCCACTCTACTCTTCACCACTCAATGCAACTCCACTTCATGCCACTCTGCTCCAGCCCACTCTACTTCTCACTACGCCACTTCACTCTATGCCATTCCAGGCCACACAATGCCACTCTATGCAACTCCACTCTATACCACTCAGCACCACCCTACTCTGCGCCTCTCCCCATTCCACTCTACTCCCTGCCAATCTACGTTACACCACTCTACTTCATGCCAATCTACTCCCCTCCACTCTGCCACTCTACTCCACGCCACTGTGCCGTGCCACTCCCACTCTATGCCAGTGTGAGCTACACTACCTCACTCTACACTACCTCACTCTACACTACATCACTGTACTCCACTCTACTCTACGCCACCATACTCTACCACACTCTACTCAACTCAACTTCATTGTTTCACCCTACAAATGAAAGCCATGCAATTTACATCACATCAAATTTTAAATTACATCAAAGGAGCACATAAAATAAATACATCCACAAATGCACACCCGCCAGTCCTGCTCAGTTTGGAGAGGTCAAGCTGCTTGCAGTATTCACAGCAAGACCCAGCAGCACAGGCTCTCCCTCCAGAGCCTCACAGCCAGGGGTCCCTCAGCTCCTGGAGCAGCTCCCAGCTTGCAAAGAAGTGCTAAGTTGGGTTCAATAGGGGTGGGGAATCCTTTTTTCAGCTCCTGACTTGAACCAGTGAGGATGTGATGTCAACCACGGTGTCTCGGCCTTCCTTCACGGTGAATCAGTGACAGTTCCCTCAGAGTGCGGATCCAACCCGCAAGTCGTGGCCTCAGTCTCTCCTTCGACAACATTGATGCTAGCAGCTCCTCCTCGCATATGGGGCTGCCGTCGTACATGGTGATATAGTTGTAGGCTCTTCCAGCCTCTGCATACTGCCAGGACAGTCACAAGTCTTGGCACTCCTGGAAATATTTTACCAGTGAACCTCTCTGGTATACAGGGTTACCACAGCGTGGCGGTACAGGTGTAACAACATGCGCACATCACTCAACACACGGCTCTGTCTACAGCAGCCTACTCCTGGATTACGGGGATGGCCAAAACACTCCCACACACGGTCTACACCCTGATCAGTGCACAGTCAAATCCTCACATCTCGCACAGGGTGTCCTCAATGGAGGGCTCCTCACTGGACCTTACACCTTCCAACACTCTCCTCTTCCTCAGAAAGGGGACTGGTCTTGGCAAGCAGACAGTTGTTGGTGCTCCAGTATAGGTGGTCTTGGTGCCTCTTGGTGATGTCCCCTCACCCAACAGGGAGACTAGCAGGCCTCGCCTCAGTCCTGGTCACAAGTAGAAAACTTGCAGAGCTTCGCCACCTCACACAGCCCGTCTGGTTGCTTGGCAGATGACCAATTTTCAGGGACTTAACCTCCCCTTCTTGTAGTGCTTATCAAGACCCCATAGCCCATATTTCTACTTTTTTAGCGTCGCATTTGCGTCATTTTTTTCAGCAAAAGTGGTGCAAACTTCCAAAATACAATTGTCTTTTGTGAGTTTGCGCTGCTTTTGCATCAAAAATAAGCGCAAATGCGGCGCTAAAAAATAATAAATATGGGCCCAAATGTGATTTTGGGTCTGGGTCTTTGAAGTTTTATGTTGGTGTTCTGCTTCTTTTGAAGAAGGCATTTCTACTTTTCCTCTTCCTTCATGAAAGAGGTCTGCCATAGCAGGCACAACTCCAAAGCTGATTGTTCACAACATAATTCATGGGAGTGAACAGAGTTTACACCTGGCTATCATCCACTGTGATATATGTGCCAAAGGGTTAATCCCAGTCCCCCAACACTATTCTTTATGCTTTTCTTATCAACCCCAGCTCCCTTCCTGAGATATGCCAAGGGCCCCTCCTTGTGATCTGTCACTAAATCAAAGAGCAGTCTTTGGATTGCAAAGGGAGTCAGCTCTCTCTAGTGTGTCCCCTCCCAGATATCAGGAATGCAACAATCCACAAGTCTGTCTTGGGGGTTTCCTCTCCACCTCATGTCTTCACCAGGCAGCGCTAGAAACCCAGGGCCTTCCATACAATCTACTATTGCAGGTACATTCACTCATTATACATTCATAGCACACTTTCTGTTCAGCACTAATACCTCTATGCATTATACCCTCACATGTATTCAGTACACACACTCGATCTGCTCACACTGTTCACCACTGAACCTTTTCTATCTTTAACCAGGATGTGTTAGTTCAAAACACATGCACTACCAGCACACACATTAACTATATGGGCATTACACAACACTTCACTCTTCATGTTCTGTAATGCACAAAAGCAACCATACACCCAGCATATGTGGTCCCTCTACAGGCACAGCACTATATACTTCCTGTAATTTATTCCTCTCAGGTATACATAAGTCCATCACATGTACTCACCACACATCTACTGCACAGTAATGCACCATCCTGTACTGCACCCTTCCCATGCCCACATAAACAAACGAAGATTCACTACTCCTGCGCTATCCGGCACTCCACAAACCTGATGTAGGCCAAGGGTGAGTTAAGCCCACAGCAGTGTCACTTTTGAAAAAAGGAGTGAGCGTATAGGCAATGGTTCAGTGTCACAGGGTAAAAAGGTTATTTTCACTACCACTGATTACTAGAGGGTATGCTGCCAGCACCACTCTTGTGCTGCTTAACTCCTGGTGAAGTCGGTAGCACTTTGAGCATCCCTTCTGGTCCAACAGTACTGTAATCCTTGAGACAGGCCTATGATGTGGTGCGCACGCATGATCCATGTTCCTCTATGACAAAAAGTCAGCATTAGTGATCCAGACAACTATACAGTACGGCTCACAGTGCAGGGGTACACGTCTCTTGCCATGAACAGGACTTTTACATCCCAACATAAGCAGATTAGTACTAAGATGCACATTCTTATTCTAGGAACAGTCCCACCACACAGAAACAATAAAACAAGACATAAATATACTAGCTAGCAATTTTAAGAGTGCATGCAGTGCAACATCATATACAGAAAGATGACTCTAGTCAGATGTCCATGTTCCCACTGTCAGCAGAAACTACCAGTGTAATTGCCTTTTACGCTTCATATGTATATGAAGAAACCTAGATACAATTTGCTCAAAGTTTCTATCCATGAATAGATCGAAGGCACCCTTACAGTGTCTGAATTTATGAGTAATAAAAAGGGGGTGGTGATAGCATCTTCTGGTCTTAAGGGTAAAGAAACAAACCAACATATAGGGCCATAATTATACTTTTTGACGCAAACGCAGTTTTGCATCAAAAATATTACTGCTGGTTAACGCCATTTCTGTGCGCCGTGCGGACGTCAAATTTATACTTTGATGCACGGCGGCGCAAACCACAGAAGTAAGTCATTTTTTTTACGCACACCACAGCGTCACGTCATAAAGCAAAATGACGTTAAGGCGGCAGAAATGACTGTGGGCCGATTTACTACACCGCAAACCGGATATGCCGTGTTTTTTGACGCAATAGCGGTAAAATTCCCAGCAAAGACAGCCATTTTAGCAGAGGAGAGCCAAAATGGATTCCAGATGCCTGTACAGACACCAGGAAGATGACAACAGACCAGGAACCAGCCAGGAGGACCCACACAAGAACTAGGACAGGGAGAAGAAGAAAAGAAAGTGTTGCTTTAGTGCAGAGGAGCAGGAAATCCTGGTAAAAGAGGTGACGGAACACCAGCACCAACTGTTTGTCACCTCAAAGTTGCCAATCAGTAGGAGAGAGGACATATGGCAACAAATTGTTGACAAGATTAACAGTGTGGCAGAAGTACGCAGAACAGTCATCGAGTGTAAGAAACACTGGCATGACTGCAAGCGCAGGACCAAGGAAAAAATGCCCAGGAACAGGAAGGCAGCACTGCAGACTGGAGGTGTGAGTCCAGCACACCAGGAGGTCCTGGACCACATTAAGGAGATGGTGACAGCCATCATCCCTGAGGAGATCGTCACAGGGATTCATGGACAGGACAGCGCAGACTACCAGGAGACAACGCACATGCAGGGTAAGTTGCATGGAGAATTAAAATACACTTATGTCAACTACAACCGGGGGGGATACCGACTACAAAATGCATGGAAGTCATCATATACATGGATAGGCATGGGTAAAGGGGTACGGCACGGGGGCATGGCCTGTACAGAGAAAAGCTGGGGCACACCATAACACAACACCAACAACAGTTCCATGGGGGTATGCTGCCATGCCAACGATGTAGCAAAGGTAAAGCTACGCCAGGAGGGAAGAGCACAACATCAAACTGACATCCTGTCACACGTCAGCCACTATACCCCCTACATTAACTAGGGCCCAATTAACAACCTCTAGCCATACCGACAACTGGAATGTAACAGTGACAACAGTTGCCACTATCACCTCCATTGTGTGTGCAGCTCAAGTAGCCAATGGCAGTAATGTCCCCATGGATCATACACACCTAAATTAGAGGGTTGAGGAAGACAACTTTAACAATCCCCTGAAACAAGACAAATGTTCCAGTCCTGTCAATTGTGAATGCCCATAGTTGCCGCAAACATCAGCCAATGTCATCAACATTAGGAGCCACACAGCTCTAAGGTCACACCCATGCAGCATATGCCAGGGTCCATCTTGTGCCCGGGTCACAATGCAACATCCCAAATGTCATACTGCTCAGACAACAGCATTGAAGGGGAGGACACATGTAACTGGTCACTGAAATACGCCTGCACAGTCAGAGGAGGAAATAGGACACTGTTACGACTATCAGGGCAATCCAATCTCCACATGTTCCCCAACATCAGCTGTACACATTACCAATGCTGACATCCATATCGTGCCATAACAATGCTATGCATATTATATGCTACATTTCAACTACATATAAGTGGATGTGAAAGATCAGAGACTGGGGCAGGTCCAGATTGTTAAGTGTGCTGCTACTGCCATTAGAGCACCCACAGCCAGTGAAAGGTCTCACCATGAGAATGGATGTAGATGGAGGGCTGAGTGGGACAAGAAGGTGGCAAATCACTATTTGGCCAGAACCAACACCTAGAGGAGATGATGCCGACAAGTCTAATAACTTAACACAATACATGTGGGGCATAGGCCTAGGAGAATGCCCATCTGAAAGACTGGATCAATGAACAGGAGACAAGATCACAATGTGAAATCATCACAAGGCAGGCATGTCACGTCACCAATGCCACAACACAGACACCCTAATTGTACCCTATTTCATTGCGGAGGACTATGGATCTCCTCCGGATATGCCTGTCCGGGACTACCCTGATGACATGGATGACGAGCTGACGAGCTGACAAACATCAGCCACCAGACCCTCCAAGATGTCCTTGGAATCCTCCAGACCCCACCTTCAGTCACAAGGAGGAGCACAGAACAAGCAGCCATCACAGAGGACCCACCCATCACCCCAATTGTAAGACCTGCCAGCTCCAATACAGCTGAGGACTCAGATGACACAGGCACCAGCTTCGAGAGAACTGTAGTCAGAGTACAGCGGGAGCTGGCCAAGAAGATGCAGGTGGGGATGCAAACTATGGCAGCCAGCCCAGAGGGGGTGCGTTCGTGCATGATGTCATCTGCAGATCAGGCAGCAGCCATGCAAGCACTAACATCCATCCTGCAAGGACTACAACAAACTGTAAAGGAATTCACCACTGCAGAAAGGGAGTTGCCACAACACCTCGTACCCCAAACCTTCCACTGCATGCACGAATGCAATCATGACCCCCTCAGGGCCGACCTGGCTGCCTACCATTGTGATGTGGCTGCTATTCTTAAGAACCAGCAAATCCTCCTTCCAGCAGTACTGCCCTTAAGACCCCCACAGGTAGCAGCTACCGGGATGTCTGACCACGTCTTCAAACACTGAGGTGTGTGTTGCCCCTTCACAATCACCACCACCAAGGACAGAGGAGGCAACACACACATCAGAAGAAGAAGACATGGAAAAGATCACCTTCACATGTAAAAGTACCCGGAAGCACTAGTCCCTGCCACATGGCCACCTATTACCAATATCCTGCGCTTTGTAACATGCCAGTCTTGCAACAACTGTACTCAACGACTGTTCTGCAAACCACTGTATATCTTTTCAGCCTGCCTTGTGATTGTCTCTCACTTACTCATTGGCAAATCCTGTCCCTCTGCACTGTCTGACACATCACCCCAGCATGTCAAATGCATTGTCCTTTAGCACTTGTGTAGCATCACAATGGAAGATGTCACTATAATGGACTCACAATCATGGATAATGTACATATAGTACTACAGCACTTTTCAATAAATAGCACTTACAGAACCACTTTGTCTCTGTGTAATGTGACACATCAACCGTGCAGTAGACCACTGAATTTTGCCTCCTGTCAAACTACATAGCTTGTCAATACAACTGTCCTGAAATAATGTGGGCTGATAACTATGCACAGTGGCCTGGATTCTACCATACTCTGCTCTTCCTGAGGGTAATATCTGATGAAAAGAGAAACCATACACCATAATGATGTGTTGGACAGAATGATGCTTCCTCAAGGGATATCTAAGCCATTAAATAGTGCCTGCAAATTGTTGCCTCCATGCAAAACTAACACATATATCATTGCCCACAATTCTAAGCAAACATTTACCAAACTTCATGAATGAAGTTGTCTGAGTTTACATCCAAAAAAGTAATCATGCTGAACAGTGTAACAAATGATCTATGTGAGTCATAAACACGATACTACAAGAGTGCTTGCTACCACTCAGCTTATAAGGGTTTCCTTGAACATCAGACTGCAGTCAGACATAACACAGCGTCCCCAATACCAAATCTGGAAGCACTGTATGTGACATTGAAAACATACTTATTGATATTTGGGATCCATAGTAACTGTGATTGGTGGTTGCAATGAAAGGTCTAATCTTTGCAAGGTTGCTTTGGGGTAGCTGCCAATGTTACAGCTAATTTGGGATTTGTTTGTAGCATAGGACACAAATTGTAATACAAAAGAAATCATGTACACTTATGCCAAGGCCCTGATCTACAAGTGTGTCACACATACTGTAAAGGGTTTACTACATATTTATTAAACTGTAAAAACAGAAGAACAAACTTGGGGAAAAGCTTTACCTACCCTAATCCACCCTAACTACTCATTACCCACAACTGTCCCTAACTAACCTAAGCTAAACTTACTTATCACATGTAACGAAACGTTCTAAACATCAACCTCCCACCCCCATTATGAGACGGGATACATGGAGGACAACAGATACTAACCTAAACACATACTATCCTATACTAGACAAATATATATTTTTTGGGTATTTTTAATTTTTATATTTAAAAAGAAAATAAGATTTTTTTCTCAAAACACACAAGAACCCCAACATTGATCCCCACCCACACACTCAAAAGGAAAGAGTAGAAATAATCAGGACCCCCCACCCACTAACAATAACTAAACTAACAGCCTATACTAACCTAACACTAAGCCCCCTAAACCCACAAAGTATAAGAATAAGGAAAGAGGAGGGAGGGGAGGGAATCATGTCCATCAAAATGTCTATAAGTTGGCCCTACGGAGGGTCCACTTAATGGACCGCACCCGCCGGTTTATATGTCGAACATCCTGCCGCAGGGGACTCATTTTTCTCAGGACACGGTCCAATTTATGCTGCATCTCAACAAAAGCAGCAGGGTCAATAGCTGCAGTTGGGGTGGTCTGTGTGCGAGCTGAGGAAGTGTGGAGCTGTGTAGTGTCCATGTCTGTGGGCTGCCCTGCAGGTGGTGCTGTGCTTGGCCCTGGAGCACTTGCTGATGTGGTTGTCACAACGGTCCCAGCTGTTGGTGGTGCCACCTGGGTGGTAGTGGTGCCGGTGGTGGCTGTGGTGGGCAAAGAAGGGCCGCCCTTTGGGAATGCCCTCCATGCTCCGGAGTCCCGTTCGTTCCGGTATCTGCGGGCCATTCTTCGGTACCCAGACTCTACCTGAAGTATATGCTGGTACCTCACTGCCCGCCTTTGGAATTACCGCACCTGGATGGGTGTCATATTTGCAGCTGTGAAGACAAATAAAAAAAATGACATTAGAAACTGCTTTGTGTGAAATGGCACAAGAAGTAAATCAGACAATACATCTACTGTACTTGTAACAGCTAATATCATCATATAGGTCATTGAATGTCCCTGAGGAAGTACATGGCAGGCCAGCCTATAAAGGTTCTATCACACATAGCACATCCAAACCCTACAAGATGGGTAACAACTGTCATGTTTTGGCATCAGAGTTCTGCCAGTTGTCAGCTAACAATCATGCAGCACATCCTCCGCCAATGCCAGGGCTACAAATGTCATTGTACGTGATGGAAATCTAGGGCCACATGATCTGCAAGTTGTAAACGGACTTGCTAGTATAGTACTCATGTGCGAAACATGAGTGTGTATACTAGGTTCAGACAAAAGATTCACTGATTTACATGTCTGTGTACCAAACTTGTATCATCAGTCCTAGTTACACTATTCACAAACTCATGCCTGTGTTTGAGGGTGAGGGGGGTGGAGTAACAACTAACAATTTCAAACAACATGGACACCCAGGAAGCTTAGGAAAGCTGGACATGTGTTTGGCTCAACACACACACACCACAGGTAAGGTGTATCTACAAGTAGGAGACAGCAAACCCTTGCCCAATCCCAGTGCCACACATGTCTGGAAATGCAGACCTTTGTCCACATCATATTCTTCCAGTAAGCCATGACTTACAACTAACCCAGAGATACAAGAACACCCCTGGCCATGATTTGCATGCACACCTAGGCCATTGCACTCAAGTGCCACATACTCATAGCACTACATGTGGAGCTACATGCTGCTAGGAAGTTCAACCTACAGTTTAGTAAGTACATTAGTGAATAGGGAGGCCGAAGTTTGTGGGTAAGCATTTAGCAGCCCCATTCTGGGAGAATGTGGGTCTGACAGGCTGACTAAATCACAGATTAGGTCCAGTGTGACTCTTGCTGATACAAGTTTTAGCCACATGACTCATCCCCTTTCACATTGCGGGGCCTCCAGGACTGACCTAGAATCCCTAAATAAGACAATAGGATAAGCATTGGCCAACTCTAAAATGGTGATAAAAAGAAATCCCACTTATGGAACAAGACAAATGATGGGCCACCGCATCACACCTTGCTATGTGTTCAACACACAGGAGTCAATCACACATCACCAGCAAACACAACACATAACAGACATTTCAACACTTATTGGAGTTGTCTGGGTCCTCGAATGAAGCTACCTCACCCACAGTGTAGGGTGCGGGTCCACCTGTAAGGCATGGAAGGGAGTAATGTGCTCAAATTCTGTGCACTGTCCAACAATTCCAAAGACAAATACTATGTGTAAGATTACATAAGTAAGTAAAGCCACTCAGACATGTTGATACTGCATCCGATATAGCACGGCTAACATGTACATACTATGGGTCTCCTGTGAATTTTACATACATCTTTGCACACATGCAGTGGCCCTAACTATCATGTGGTGGCAAACATGCTCCTTCATTAGTGAGCAGACATAATAATGGAGTGTATTCGTCTCAGCATGTGTATCCAAGAGAGACATCCAAAGCCTCTTTCCTTGAGGAGTGCATTACCATTCAACCAGCCATTGTGGCCATGACACATTTTTGACACACATTTACAATGTACAGAGGGACAGGGAAAGTTGTAAGCCCTCATGTTGTTACATTTTCTTCATTTGATGTGGCCCAGCTATGATGAGTTGCACCAACCATAGAGATATGAACCCATGTGCATACCTTTGGCCAGCCATCCCTAAACGAAAGGTGGAACAACAAACACCAAATACCAGTCTAAGATGTTAGCTAAGGACACCTTGAATGTTTTCCCTATATCTACAAATCCAGATCTGACATGTATCCGAAATGACGAAGGGCCACAATAATCCCTAAGATTTATAGAACTTCCGTGATCGCTTTCCTTACACACTCACCAGACACACATGAGACATATGTTTGGGCCACATTGCTATCATCAATTGACGTGAAGCCTGCACTCATTTTCAGCCTCATGTAGTGTTTCAAAAGTCAGTCTAACTGTTGCGTCAACAAATTTTGGTAATGATTTTGAAAATCTATACATCACAGGCAAATGTGACCTATATCTATACATATTTGGCTCCTGATTTGTGTTGCTGTTTGACATAAAGGCGGCACCAACTTACATTATGGAAAAGTATTCAGTAAGTTTGCAGAGCACCTGCTTCCTAACAGCTAGCAATTGTGGTCCATAACATAGTACATAAATTACCCTGTATGTTTCCAAAGCATTCCACACACTCAACAACATTGCCGGAGATATTGTACAAATCATCTGATGTCACTACAGAGCATTTAATTGTGCACATTTACATTATTTGTACTCACCAACAGGGCCACCAATCACAATTCCCAGGTGGTCCAGCAGATCTTGCTCCCTGGAGATGAGGTCAGCCCAGCGGTGCTTCAGCTGGTGGTCATTCCTTGGGGTCTGATAGACGCGTTGCAGGTGATGCAATACCTTTCCCCACCGGAGCCTCCGTGCCTCGGTGTGATACCCTTGATATCACCCGCCCACCTGCCTCAATCATAAGGGGGAGGAAATGACAAACCAGCCATATGAAACCCCCAAGCTCCTCCTCACCCATCTTGCCAAGACGAGGCCTACCCAACATCTTAGCAGAAAAAAGGGAAATAGGGGATAAAGGGGAACAAAGGAGAATAGGCGGAAAGTAGAAAATGAAAAACGTAAACTAAACAACTAAAACAGCCCAACTATCCCCAAACTATTTCTACCCACAACAGACTCCCAAAAACAACAAAGACAATACAATACTAGAAAATTGTACACAATAAACACTCAGACAGGAAACAACAACAATATTTTGTTCTCAAAATGACAAGTAATGGACCACACAGGAGAAATTGACCAGACAAAACTCTCAACACAGCCACACAGTCTAGAAGAATCACAGACTGCAAAGTGAAAGTGAAAGTACACCCACTGTACATAATCTGTAAACAGGATATCCTATTACATCACTTCCTGCCTAAAATGGCGGCCGTTTGTATCATTATGCATCAAACAATTTTGACGCATACAGTCTGGGCGTCATTTTTTTCGACACACAGGAGTAAAAATTAGCCCGCATCCATATATTTGGAAATAGTCTAACACTTAACCAATTTTCTGAGGTACAGTGTGAATGAGTCAATGGTGTTTTCAGGGCATTATGAATAGTTTTTCAGGCATAAGCGTCATTTTTTGACGCGTGTGCGTCATTTTTTGACGTGTATGCATAAAAATTTCAGGGCATTTACTGGGTTTGGGTCATTTTACCATTTCAATGTAATGTAACATTTGTAACACAACTGAGATAGGCTGATTGCACCCACTTTGGTCTTGACGGTGTATGGGCACATGTGGAACTTCATACTGCTGTGGACCATGATCGGCTACTTCCTTAACACAATTTTCACTCTTGGCTGACACACTAGATGGCTTTATGTGTGGCCTACATATATGTATTGCACAAATTGGGCATGTTTGGCGTCAGGAGAGGATAACAAGGTGACGCACATATGTACAATACCTCAATGCCTATGGCTTAATATGTGTGCACTGGCTACTAATGTAGTTGTTGACCCAGTGTGTGTGCATCACAAGATGCATTATTGAAAATATGCTTGTATGAATATGAAGTCAATGTGCCCAAACCTTAGATGCAAGTCAGTGTGGAAATGAGAGAGGACATGTGTTAGTCATACATGCAGCAACATCTGTTGTGTGCACTTCCAAGATTTTGGGTAACGTAGACACCACAAATGACAAAGCATGCACCGGATAGATGGCAGACGCTTGTTCATGTCAATGGTCCAAAAGTTGCCCATCACATGTCCTGGAAATTTGGAAACTGCTTCCTAGGCACTTGTTGGTGAACCCACCGTGAGTCAGGCACATGTACAGACTAAGGCCCTCATTCTTACCTTGGCGGGTGGCGGAGGCCGCCCGCCAAAGTCCCGCCGTCAGGTTACCGTTCCGCGGTCGAAAGACCGCGGCGGTAATTCTGACATTCCCGCTGGGCTGGCAGGCGGCCGCCTTCAGGCCGCCCACCAGCCCAGCGGGAAAGAGGCTTCCACGATGAAGCCGGCTCGGAATCGAGCCGGCGGAGTGGAAGCTGTGCGACGGGTGCAGTTGCACCCGTCGCGTATTTCACTGTCTGCGCAGCAGACAGTGAAATACATTTAGGGGCCCTCTTACGGGGGCCCCTGCAGTGCCCATGCCAGTGGCATGGGCACTGCAGGGGCCCCCAGGGGCCCCGCGACCCCCCCTACCGCCATCCGGTTCCCGGCGGGCGGACCGCCGGGAACTGGATGGCGGTAGGGGGGGTCGGAATCCCCTCGGCGGCGCAGCAAGCTGCGCCGCCTTGGAGGATTCCAACGGGCAGCGGGAAACCGGCGGGAGACCGCCGGTTTTCCTGCACTGACCGCGGCCAAAGCGCCGCGGTCAGAATGACCTGCGGGGCACCGCCGGTCTGTCGGCGGTGCTCCCGCCGACCCTGGCCCCGGCGGTCTAAGACCGCCAGGGTTAGAATCACCCCCTAAGTGGGTACCATGTTATTGACACGGAAAGCATAAGGTGACCCACAACTGTAATATCACCCCACAGTTGTGGTCATATGACAGAGCCACAACTCTCCTGTGGCAGTGGTGGACCAGCAGAAGAGGCAGCACGTGGCCACATATTTCCAGTGATCAATTGCACAAAGGTGTCTGGTTCATGTGTGTGGTCCAATGTTGATCCTGTATATTTTTAGGGGTCTATATTGTCACAGTTATGTCCAGGTCTCATCATGAGTCAGTGGCGGCTATTCCTGTATCTACTGAGTATCCTTTGGAGATCAATGGAAGTAAAGTCGATGAGGAACCTACATGGGGATGGTCCCACCCTGTCACTGCAGACGTGTTATGAGACTGTCAACAGGGCAACCTTGGTGTGCTGAGTGAGATCATATCTCAGGAGTCATGTTCCGGCAGGTGTCATTACAACATTTGTACACCGGTTGGCCTGTAAAGTTCCCACTGCATCTGGGAACATCATAGCCTCTGTGTTGATTAATGTTGCAGCTATTCAGCACGCACAGGCCATCAATATGTTGTGAGCAATGTGATTCAGCGTGTGAACTGTCAGGGTCCTAAAGTGTGGAATTTTTATGCACATTATCAGAGGTTGCTGGTTCAGCTGGCGGCACCATACCCAATCCCTGCATACGGACCTGTACACTGTCACACTTTGACGTTCATGCATACATGAGACCAAGACAAGGGATAGGCCATGATTTGGGTATTTGAAGACAATTTTACAAATATGGTACAATAAAAAAGCAGATGATGCTATACAATGTATTTGAGTATGCATTGAGGAAGCACCTGACAAAATACCCCCTGAGGAATGTCAGGTTTGGGAAAGCAGGTGTGGTACATATGTAGCCACAAGGAACCATTAGGGTAACGCACAGACAGGTGCCAGTCAGGCTGACAAGATGCAGGGTAAATCAGGATCCAGAAATTTCACAAGGTACATACTCAGTGGTCTGACTTACACTGGTCGGAGGAAGAACAAGACAATTGGCATGGAGGACTGTCTTTGTCCTGTGTTTTGGTAGGTGACAAATAAACCCAAGGGCTGTGTTACACGGCTTATTTTTCTAGCAATGCATAATAGTGTAATCGACAAAATGTCAGCTTCTATGCTGTTCCAAGCATCTGCAAGGGCAGTGCATGTTCAAATGGGTGGTCTGCATGGAGGTGCTCACAGGTGTGGGCTGCATCAGTTTATCACAAGTCCTGTAGGTGAGATTTGAGTTCAAATGGCCAACAGTACCTTTCGCATAGAAGCAATCTACAGGTTATAACAGGGCTTAGAAACTACAAGCCACTGTATTAATTGACCTGCCGCCCATGCAGTCAGATGTACTATGACAATGGCATACCATACGAAAGGGTGAAGCACACTGGATTACTATTGTTAGTCTGTGTGTGGAGAGGAGGGAATATCTGGGTAGACGTATTACCTTTCCAGGGACCTCTTCGGACAGGTGGGGTGAGACCAGGAGCATGGGAGTGTCAGGAGTTAGGACATGGGCTGACATGTACATGGAATGTCATGTACGCAATGCTTGTCATAGGTGTGGCACTTGTGCTGTCTATCTTCTGCTTATATGGAATTCTAGTCACAGATAGTCCTTGCAAAGATAGGTGCTGTACGACTTACTGCTGTCAAGGGTCTGGTCATACATTCCTGTTACCAATGCAATAGCACATCCACTTCCTCATGTATGAGGTATTTTTTCCCTCGTAGACTGATGGTATCTTAGTTGTGTGCCATATGCTGTGATGAACCATGTTGTGTGAAATAGGTGGTCCTCTGCTATTGCCCTTCAAAGGTGAAATGTACAGGATATATGTCATTTACAGTGTGTGTGTATGTGGCTGTTGTATAATACGCATCACATTTGCTTTGGAATGTTCTGTGTCCTGAACGCTATGTCAGCAATGCTCCATGAGACTACACTGTTATTCTGATAGTTAGAGATATAGGTGAGCAAAAATGATTAACCAGACCATGATATGGTGATTATTATCGGAGTTTATTTACATCTGTTGCTATAGTGGTGATGGTGAGTTGTTTCAAAAGAAATTGTTCACAATATGTTGGCGCCTACGCAATCCCGCAACTGTGTTTTGTTGTTCCCTCTCATGTTGCAGGCCAGCATCCTCCTCTTCCTCCTCTTCAGGCATTTGTGGCTTAGGTTCTAATAGGGGAATGTTCCTTCGTATACAAATGTTGTGCAGGATGGCACATGTTAAAATTATCTTACAGACCATTTCTGGTGAATATAGGAGGCTGCCACCAGTGATGTCGAGGCACCTGAATCTCGACTTGAGGATGCCGAAGGTCCTCTCGACTATGGTGCGTGTCCTCCTATGTGCCTCATTGTAGGCACGCTCTGATGCAGTGCTTGGGTTGCCAAATGGTGTCATAATCCATGGCTGGATCCCATACCCTTGATCAGCTGAAAGAGAAAATGATTGGGATCATGTTGACGTGTCTTGCCCCATTCATATCACCCTGCATGGCAGTAGTTGTCTTGTGTTGTCTGTGGCTTGACCCAAGGGTAGGTCGCTCCCCCTGCCGCTGCAGCTCCACCAGCCCAGGCTCCTGAGACCTCCTAGCAAGCCCAGCGAATCCATAGTAAGTACCCCCCCACCGCCCAGCCCCTCGCCCTGCCCCGCACTACTCACCTCCTCTCCTGCTTCTTTTCTTCATCTCTGTTCTCCCTCTGTGCTCTTCTTCTGTAGTCTTCGTCTTCATCTGTACTCTTCTTTCTTTCCTGCTCCCCGCCTTCTGTCTTCATCTGTG
The DNA here is from genome assembly GCF_031143425.1 of Pleurodeles waltl. Classification (NCBI taxonomy): domain Eukaryota; kingdom Metazoa; phylum Chordata; class Amphibia; order Caudata; family Salamandridae; genus Pleurodeles; species Pleurodeles waltl. The sequence continues at coordinate 1,398,970,141 of NC_090440.1, read as the reverse complement.
TGCTTCTCTCTCTCTCCTTTGCACCGCGACCTGCATGTGCTTTCTTCTTCTCTGTCCCTCTTCTTGGCTCTTCCCTCTGCCGCTCGTCGCTGCTCTTCTTCTTTACCTTCTTCTGTATTCTTCTCTCCTCTGCTCTCCCGCTCCTCTTCTTCTCTACCTTCTTCTGTGTTCTTCTCTCTTCTGCTCTTCCGCTCCTCTTCTTCTCTACCTTCTTCTGTGTTCTTCTATCTTCTGCTCTTCCGCTCCTCTTCCTCTCTACCTTCTTCTGTGTTCTTCTATCTTCTGATCTTCGGCTCCTCTTCTTCTTTACCTTCTTCTGTGTTCTTCTAGCTTCTGATCTTCGGCTCCTCTTCTTCTTTACCTTCTTCTGTGTTCTTCTGTCTTCTCCTCTTCCTCTTTACCTTCTTCTGTGTTCTTCTGTCTTCTGCTCTTCCCTCTTCTGCTCCTCCTCTTCTTTGACCTGCTTCGTGGTTCTTCCCACGCCTGCCCTCCTGCTCCTGTCTCGTCCCTCTGACCTCCCTCACTCGCCACCCCCTCTGTAACACCCCTATCTACCTATCCCTCTATCTTTCCCCCCTCACTCGCCACCTCCTCTGTAACCCCCCTATTTTCCTATCCTTTCACTCTATCTCTCACCCTCACTCACCTCCATCTCTGTAACCCCCTATCTTCTATCTCTCACCCTCACCCACCTCCACCTCTATAACCCCCCCTCCCCTATCTTCCTAACTTTCACTCTATCTCTCACCCTCACTCACCTCCATCTCTATAACCCCCCTCCCCTATCTTCCTAACTTTCTTCCTAACTTTCTTCCTAAACTCACCCCCACCACCCTTAACCCCCCTTCCCTATCTCTTCTCCCCTCTACCTGTCCCCCCTCCCTCCGCTTTCCCGCCGCCACCTCCTGCACGCCCCGCCCCCCCAGCTCCCATTTGTCGCCCCACTCCCGTCCCCCGCCCCCAGCTGACCCCTCCCCCCCTCCTCCCTCTTATGGCAGCCGCTGCACGACAGTGGTAGCGACCCTTGACCCAAGGGTAGGTCGCTCCCCCTGCCGCTGCAGCTCCACCAGCCCAGGCTCCTGAGACCTCCTAGCAAGCCCAGTGACTCCACAGTAAGTACCCCCCCACCGCCCAGCCCATCGCCCTGCCCCGCACTACTCACCTCCTCTCCTGCTTCTTTTCCTCATCTCTGTTCTCCCTCTGTGCTCTTCTTCTGTAGTCTTCGTCTTCATATGTACTCTTCTTTCTTTCCTGCTCCCCGCCTTCTGTCTTCATCTGTGTGCTTCTCTCTCTCTCCTTTGCACCGCAACCTGTGTGTGCTTTCTTCTTCTCTGGCCCTCTTCTTGGCTCTTCCCTCTGCCGCTCATCGCTGCTCTTCTTCTTTACCTTCTTCTGTATTCTTCTCTCCTCTGCTCTCCCGCTCCTCTTCTTCTCTACCTTCTTCTGTGTTCTTCTCTCTTCTGCTCTTCCGCTCCTCTTCTTCTCTACCTTCTTCTGTGTTCTTCTATCTTCTGCTCTTCCGCTCCTCTTCTTCTCTACCTTCTTCTGTGTTCTTCTATCTTCTGATCTTCAGCTCCTCTTCTTCTTTACCTTCTTCTGTGTTCTTATAGCTTCTGATCTTCGGCTCCTCTTCTTCTTTACCTTCTTCTGTGTTCTTCTGTCTTCTCCTCTTCCTCTTTACCTTCTTCTGTGTTCTTCTGTCTTTTGCTCCTCCTCTTCTTTGACCTGCTTCCTGGTTCTTCCCACGCCTGCCCTCCTGCTCCTGTCTCGTCCCTCTGACCTCCCTCACTCGCCACCCCCTCTGTAACACCCCTATCTACCTATCTCTCTATCTTTCCCCCCTCACTCGTCACCTCCTCTGTAACCCCCCCTATCTTCCTATCCTTTCACTCTATCTCTCACCCTCACTCACCTCCATCTCTGTAACCCCCTATCTTCTATCTCTCACCCTCACCCACCTCCACCTCTATAACCCCCTCCCCTATCTTCCTAACTTTCACTCTATCTCTCACCCTCACTCACCTCCATCTCTATAACCCCCCCTCCCCTATCTTCCTAACTTTCCTCCTAACTTTCTTCCTAAACTCACCCCCACCACCCTTAACCCGCCTCCCCCATCTCTTCTCCCCTCTACCTGTCCCCCCTCCCTCTGCTTTCCCGCCGCCACCTCATCACGCCCCCGCCCCCCCCAGCTCCCATTCGTCGCCCCACTCCTGTCCCCCGCCCCAACTGACCCCTCCCCCCTTCTCCCTCTTATGGCGGCCGCTGCGCCACCGCGCAGCTGGCCTGCGCAGCGGGCGTGCTGCTGGCGCGCTGAAGGCGCGCCAAAGGCAAGCTCGGCTGCGCCCGTCCACGCCTGGCCCACGCCCAGCACCACGACCCCTGGCCCTCGGCACTCCCAAACCCCGCTGCACCGCTACGACCCCACCACCCTCCACGCCCTCAACCCAGGGCGTGCCAGCACCTGCTTCCAAGCTAACCCGAAACGTACCCATGGACCCTTCGCATGTCACATCTGCAAACTTACCTTCCACCACGAAACTACCACGACCACCAGCCCACGCGCCATCAACCACCTCAAATGCATCCTGATCAACGCTCGATCTGTCCACAAGCACGCCGTTGAACTCTGGGACCTCCTGGACTCCACCGCACCAGACGTCGCCTTCATCACTGAGACCTGGATGAACGCCTCTTCGGCCCCCGACATCGCCATAGCCATCCCCGAAGGCTACAAGATTTCCAGGAAAGACCGCACCAACCAAGTAGGAGGAGGAATCGCCATCGTCTTCAAAGACTCCATCAGCGTCACCACCTCCACCGAAGACACCCCCCTCGCCGCTGAGCACCTGCACTTCCAGATCCGCACAGACGCCAGGACCACCCTCAGAGGATCCCTCATCTACCGTCCCCCCGGACCGCGCGCCCTCTTCAGCGACTCCATCACCAACTTCATCTCCCCGCACGCCCTCGCCTCGCCAGACTACATCCTCCTCGGCGACCTCAACTTCCATCTGGAACAGAACAACGACCCCAACACCACCGCCCTGCTCGACAACCTCGCCAACCTCGGTCTTAAGCAACTAGTGAACACCCCAACCCACGTTGCCGGGCACACGCTCGACCCCATCTTCTCCGCCAGCAAACACGTTTCCTTCAGCCACGCCTCCGCTCTACACTGGACCGACCACAGTTGTGTCCACTTCACCTTCCAACGCGAGACTCGCCACCTCCGCACTCAACCCATCCCTCGTCGACAGTGGAACAAAATCCCTGAAGAACAGCTTTTCTCCACGCTCATCGACAACCAACCCACCTTCGCCGCCGACCCCAATGACGCAGCCCTCAGCCTCACGAACTGGATCACCAACTGCGCAGACAACCTCGCTCCCCTCAGACGCCTTCCAAGACAGTCCAACACCAAAAAACCTCTCTGGTTCTCTGACACCCTTAAGGAATCAAAGAAAACCTGTCGCGCCCTCGAGAAAGCCTGGCGTAAAGACCACACCGCAGACAACTTGGCTGCCCTCAAGAACGCTACCCGCGAACACCACCACCTGATCCGCGCAGCCAAAAGGAATTTCTTCACAGACAGACTGGACAAAAACAGCCACAACAGCAGAGAACTATTCAGCATCGTAAAAGAGTTCTCCAACCCCAACGCCAACGCCAACGCCATCACGCCCTCTCAAGACCTGTGCAACTCCCTCGCTACCTTCTTCCATCGTAAGATTACCGACCTACACGACAGCTTCGGACACCAGACCCAGCCGACTGACACTGAACCCACACCCCCAGCCATCACCCTCAACGCCTGGACCCACATTAACACAGAAGAGACCAAAACCACCATGAACTCAATCCACTCCAGTGCCCCCTCGGACCCCTGCCCTCACTTCATCTTCAATAAAGCCGACGACATCATCGCCCCGCACCTCCAGACCATCATCAACTCCTCGTTTTCGTCTGCCACCTTCCCCGAAAGCTGGAAACACGCTGAAGTCAACGCCCTACTGAAGAAACCTACGGCTGACCCAAGTGACCTGAAGAACGTCCGCCCCATCTCGCTCCTCCCCTTCCCTGCCAAAGTCATAGAGAAGACCGTCAACAAGCAGCTTACCAACTTCCTTGAAGACAACAACCTTCTCGACCCCTCTCAATCCGGATTCCGAGCCAACCACAGCACTGAAACCGCCCTCATCTCAGTCACAGACGACATCAGAACCCTGATGGACAACGGTGAAACAGTCGCCCTCATCCTCCTCGACCTCTCAGCTGCCTTCGATACCGTCTGTCACCGCACCCTAATAACCCGCCTCCGCTCCACCGGGATCTAAGGCCAGGCCCTGGACTGGATCGCCTCCTTCCTCTCCAACCGCTCTCAGAGAGTCTACCTCCCACCTTTTCGCTCAGACCCCACCAAGATCATCTGCGGCGTCCCACAAGGCTCCTCGCTCAGCCCGACACTCTTCAATGTCTACATGAGCCCCCTCGCCGACATCGTACGCAAGCACAGCATCATCATCACCTCCTACGCCGACGACACTCAACTGATACTCTCCCTCACCAAGGACCCCACCAGCGCAAAGACCAACCTGCAAGATGGAATGAAGGACGTCGCAGATTGGATGAGGCTCAGCCGTCTGAAACTGAACTCAGACAAAACGGAAGTCCTCATCCTCGGTAACACCCCGACCGCCTGGGACGACTCCTGGTGGCCCACGGCCCTGGCACCGCACCGACACCCTCAGACCACGCACGCAACCTCGGCTTCATCTTGGACCCACTTCTCACCATGACCAAACAAGTCAACGCCGTGTCCTCCTCATGCTTCCTCACCCTCCGTATGCTCCGGAAGATCTTCCGCTGGATCCCCGCCGACACCAGAAAGACCGTGACCCACGCCCTCGTCACGAGCCGCCTAGACTACGGCAACACCCTTTATGCTGGGACCACCGCAAAACTCCAGAAACGTCTGCAACAAATTCAAAACGCCTCCGCCCGCCTCATCCTCGACATACCCTGCAACAGCCACATCTCCGCCCACCTGAGACACTTGCACTGGCTTCCCGTCAGCAAAAGGATCACCTTACGACTCCTCACCCACGCACACAAAGCCCTCCACAACAAGGGACCAGAATACCTCAACTGCCGCCTCAGCTTCTACGCTCCCACCCGTCTTCTCCGCTCCACCAGCCTCGCTCTCGCCGCCGTCCCTCGCATCCGCCGCTCCACGGCGGGTGGGAGGTCCTTCTCCTACCTGGCGGCCAAGACTTGGAACACCCTCCCCACCACCCTCAGGACCACCCAGGACCACTCCGCATTCCGGAGACTCCTCAAGACCTGGTTCTTCGAGCAGCAGTAACCCCTCCGCCCTAGCGCCTTGAGACCCGCACGGGTGAGTAGTGAGCTTTATAAATGTTAATGATTTGATATTTGATTTGGCTCTTTTGTGTTATTGTGTCGATTCCTAGGCTTCTAGGATGTACCATCTGCATTGGGTTGTTTTCTTGGCTAAACGAGTGTTTGCCTGCTGACTTTGTTTTGGGATTTGCAGCACAGTGTGCACTCCCTAGCATTGTGACTTGTGATACAGGTGTCCCTGTGTCTTCACTGTGGGTGAGATGATAGTTCCATACACAGATTCAGTTTGACAGTGGTGGTAACACGTTAGCATCTATGTAACCTGGACATCCCATACCTTTAGACATATGCAATGGATTAATTTAAACATCAGTGAGACACTTACATTTTGCAAGGTGACAATTAGCCAAACCTTTCCATACGTTGTGATCATTGACGTATTGACATTAGACTGTACACTAATTTCATATGTGTAACAGGTTCACTGTAACAGGTTCACTGCAGACCTATCAAACATGGCTAGCGGTGTCACAACCTCAGTGTGTTCCTGTCCACATGTGGTGTATGTGTTGTTTGTCCTAGAGGGTTGCTGCGCAGTGTGTATATAAGTAGGTTTCTATACTTACCAACAAGTAGTCCATTGCCATATTGTCCATCCTGGAAGTGTTGATTGATGGTACAGTGACGGAAGATGAATGAGTCATGGACACTCCCAGGATACTTTGCCATGATATTGGTGATCAATCCTTGGTGATCCACAATGGCCTGCACATCGATGGAGTGTGTGTGCTTCCTGTTGCAGTATAGGTGTTCAGTTGCAGCAGGTGGCACAAGGCGTACAAGTGTGCAGTCAATGGCACCAAGGACGTGTGGGAATCCATTTATGAGGTAAAACCCCTGTTTTGTCTCTTTCTGCTTCTGCTGTGTGTTTGGGAAGAAGATGTGGCGGGTGTGAGTCCAATGTTGGCATCCAGTACTTTGGGCAAGAAGGCAGAGAATGATGGCTGTGATATCCCGGCAACCAGGGCCCCAGTGCTTTGAAAGGAGCCACTTGCCAACATGTGAAGTACAGCTAGCAGCTTGGTTCCTGTTGGGATGGTGCGAGGTGTCAGCAAGGTGGGTGCCTACGGTGGCTCAATGTTGCGCAGCAGCTGCTGAATGGCTTGCCAGTTCAACCTGTACCTCTGGATGATGTCATGTTCCCTGAGGCCATGAAGGGTTGTCCTGGTGCGGAATATCCTCTCCTGCCTTCTGCTCTGCCTTTGGGGTCCCTGCTGGTGTTCTGGTAGCTGCTGTTGTTGTTGCTGGGCTCTGCATCTGCGTGCATGCTGGATGAGAAACACCGCCATGTCTCCCTTTTGCTGTTCTGCTGTTGCTTCTGTGTGTTCTGATTATATACAGGTGTTTGCCCCATTTTAACGCCTGCCCTGACCCAGGAGTTAATTTTTGACGCAAATCGGGCTGTGCGTAATTTTCCGCCTCCGCCTCCCGGCGGGACGGGATTTTTGCAAGGAAACATAAATACGACGCACGGGCGTTTACGTCATTTTTGGACGAGAACGCCTACCTTGCATATGATTAACGCAAGGCGGTTTCCTGCATCCAGAAAATGACGCACACATCGTAAAAGTTAAAATGGGTCAAGGTTTGCGCCGAATGTACGTCAAAAAGTTTGACGCACATTCGGCTCAGACGGAGTATAAATATGCCCCATAATGTGTGACATATTCAACCCCGCCCCCTAACTGGTGGAGTCCCTACATTCAACATTTTTCCAAGGCCTGATAAACAGATTACCAAGCAAAGTTACTATTGTAAATCTGATATATAGCGTTTTTTTCTGGGTAAATTTTTTCTAAATATGGTTCAAATAGAAGAAGAGGTTTGAAAACTTGAAGGCGAGCCACCAGATTCACTTTTAGGTGGTTGATGTTATCATGGAACTTCTCTTTTATCAGTTGTCCACTTGCTCTTGTCAGGCTCTCAAGATTGAGGAAAAACTCTGAGAAGCCTATAGAATTCAGTGTGATGGCAAAATGGTTGTACCAACGTACCTTGACGTACTCAGTGTAAGACCATAGTTCATGCTAGATTTTCAGATAATTGCTCAGCTCAGGCTTTGTCCATGTTCTTATCAAATATAAGAAGGGTCAGAGTGACACGTGCTGCTCAACAGAATTAAGGCCAAGCTGAAGCCTGAGAGCATCCATCGGAGTCCCTGGGCCAAGATGAAGGAGACAATGTAAAAAAAAAAAATCAGATTTTGTGAGGCTCTTGAACCTTTTGTGGCCCCAACAGCTATGGCTTGTGCTAGGTATCCCTCGAGGGAAGGACCAGTTAATCTGCGGCCACAACTACCACAAAAAACAGAACTGCAGAGGCATACTGATTAGGTGGGCAGACCAGGACAGCTTTGAGTCGATTCTTTTCACAGACTAGTCATAATGTTCAATATCCTGTAATGGAATCACATAGATGCACTTCAAAGTTTATCTCTGGCAGGGTCACTCCGTGGTCCTTCCTTGTAAGGCCGTACAATGATGGCTGTTTTCCATGGGGCCTGGATCATCTCCTGGAACCAAACTGGGTTATAATAGGATGTCATTATAGTTAAACAGTCTGAGAGATCGGATTGAAATGTATCAGGTGGTAACCAGTCGGGATCAGGGGCCTTGTTTTGCATCTGGCTGAGGATCGCTGCTTGAACCTTTCCTTCTGTAAATTCACTGTGTGGCATAACATACTCTGTTTCTGTGTTCAAGTGTAACCTTGAAATGCCAGACAAACAAAGTTAATTAGAGCTGGGCTCACTGTAGGCGATGGAGATCCACGTCTGGCTATGTTGTACAATGAGAAAAAGCAATTTACCAAGAGTGAGGCAAGATGCTGGTCTCTAAATTTCTCACACTCCCTTTGGAGACCCATCTAACCAAATCCCAAAATCATCTGTGGTTCTTGCTTCTCAATGCATCTCCAAGGGCCTGCCATGCTTTTACATGGAGGCAACTTTTTTAATTTTACAAGATGTTTAAATTCCTCTCTAAGATTTTTTAGATGAAATTCACCATCTGAAACACAGAGGGTAGTTTTTAGGGCAATAGATAACTATTGTCTTATCTTGCTGTATCGAACTAAATAGTAAGTGAAGAATTGTTATGTTCATGCTTGTGAGGTGGGATAGTTTGTGGAACACTTATCCTTTGAGACAATTTGATTAAGATTTCAAATCTTGAGAGTGCCTCTGGATTGCGGAAATTTCAGACCTACAGATATTCTTTGCATTAGAGTTGCCATTGGTGGAAAGCTATTTGGTGGCCAGGATCACAATAGTGGCACGTCGCCAAGCAATGGATTTCCTGTTTGTTGTTACATGCAATGTCCTGTTTGTTGCTCCCTGATGATGTGCATGCATATCTGATGCTCTCATTAGATTAGCCTGTGTAGCATCCAGTTTGTTGTTAAAATCCCCATACACCAAAATGATGTGGCACCTTACTGAGTCGTACCTGTGCCATGTTGTTAAAGCCAAGGGTTCTGACAGTCTAGATCACGGAGCTGTTTGAAGAATTCTGATGAAAGCCGTGATAGAAGGTAAACATTAAGTATACTTAATTTCTACTACAGGTAGTTGGAAATTCGTAGAAGCTGGATGTTATTGTTGATTTGACAATATGCCTATTTGACTATGCCAATACTGGTAGATTGCCAAATGGTTAGACCTCCTTCTAGGGTTCCCTTTTTTCTTTTTGGCTCTTTTACTCTACAATGAAAAAACATTCAGAGTGATGTTGTCCATTGTCCAGATCTCCTGGAAGCAGCAAATTTATTTTGATTTCACAAAAGTAGTCTTATGATTATCCTCAAATGTTTCAATTGAGCACTAGAATCTGGGCATCAGACACTAAGACAAAGGCTGAGTCCTATGGACGGTATATTGCTACAGTTGATTTGCCTGGGTAGGATACATTTGAGAGCCTTGCCCAATCATCTATGATGTTTCCATGAAGTATGGGATAATTGATGACGATTCTGGGAGTATTATCTAGGCTGTGGTCATTCATTCTCGTTGCTAGTGGATGAAGATTTATTTTCAGATTGAACAAGTAAAAATTACAGCTAGTGCAGGTGTTTTAATAAAAATTATTAATGAGTGTTCTTGTACTATGAGTAATGGATTTGTGTAGAAAATGCAATCACGTAGAAAAATAACACACAAATTTTAAAATGTGATCACAATGAGTGGCCGCCAATGTTCACAAAGTATACTTAATAGTTTATTAATATGAAATGTTGATTATATGTTTGACTTATGTAGTAATATGTCATTTTAAGAGTTATGCATCATGTATTATCTTTATTAATTGTAGGCCTTAACTTAGCGGAGGTCTTGGCCTAGTTGCACGGCCTCATGTAAAGCTGTATTTCTTAATGTTTAAGAAAATGGCTGTTCAGAGAGTTAAACTGTGATTTTCTACTGTATTATCTAAATGTGATCATAACTAAAAATCTTTCTCATGAGAACCGATTGCTAGAAGATGCTGATCTTGCTAAATGTAACATTATGAGTGTAATGTGTGTGGGGCTGACTTTCTCAGGAGGATAACAATGGAGACACTGACTGGAGTACAAGCTGCAACAATATTGTTAGCTGATGAGCCGGACGATGAGAACATTACAAGAGAAGCCAATCAGCGACATGTGAACGGAGTAGCAGTAGAATTCATAGATTTGAAGTTATAGTTTTATTGGACAAAGTATCAACATGTGATCCCTTGACCAATAGGGACTTGGGAATTCGTTTTGGGAAATTTAACTTAACAGGACAGCACTGAGAAAAAACAAGCATTGCGTATTTTGCCATTTTGCCAAGTGTACAAGGATGGCAGATTTATGACGCTGAAGAGCAATATTGTGGTTTCAAAGAACTGTCTTTTATTCGTTCTTGAAACAGTTTATACGGTAAGTAATATGTACAAAGTTTATGGAATAGAGGTAGGTTGTGGAGTTGTCTTCTGGTTGACTTCCTTGCTCGTCTTCCTTCTTTCTTCCAAGGCCTCGCGGGGAGCGTGAAAACAAGAAAATAAATAGATACGGTAAGTGGGGAAGATGTTAAGGCTTAACCGTTCTTATCTTTTCCTTTCCTCTCTTTCTCCTTGTCCCTGTCTCAGCTGTCTTCTTAACCCCTTTATTCTTTTCGCCTTGGTTTTCTCTCTTCTGATTCTCCTGCCAGACTTCCTTCCTGCCTTTTCCTTTGCGTCCTGAGTATCTCTTCTTTATTATGTACTGTGTTTTTTTCCGTCTTTCTTCTCTCTCTCTCTCCCTCTCTCTTTATTGTTGTTTCGAGTACTTAAGTGCACTTTTTCACTGTCTTCATTCCCTTATCTCTTTCTGCGTATGCTCTATCTTCTTGGTGTCTTATTTTCTATATTTCTCTTCTCTTTCTTTTCTGTATCTGAAGAAATGCTATCGCTTTCTTACTACATCCCTTTTTTCCCCCGTACCCCTCAGTGCTCCCCGTCCAAAAGTGCCCGTTTCCCCTTCTCTCCTCCCTTGTTTCCCTTTTCCCTGTTACTCTCAACCTCCCGCCTACCTTCCCCGCTCTTGTCTCCGTACCTGGAGAGGCCACGCTTCTCCGGAAGCGTGGCGGCTTAGGAGCAGGCTCCCCGGGGCCAGCGGTCTCCAGTTTTCCTCCGTGGCTCCTCGGCTCCCGCCGGCTCCGTCTTCCGGCCGTCCTCCTCCTCGATGCCGTGCTCCTCGTCTTCTTGCTCCTCCTTTGTCACCAGGTCTCGGATACTTGCACTCCCGCTCACCACCTCCTCTGGCATAACTGACGCTCCACTTTTAACTCGCAGTTGGTCCCGCGGTTGCTGTAAGCGACCAATCAAAGCGTCGGAGTCTGAAGTATTCACCAGGTCATTTGTGGCAGAGTCAGCACAAGTAAGGGAAATGTGTGGGTCGGAACGGAGCGACCCATCACAAACACTCCCCCTAGAGAGCGTCTGTAGACGACGCTCATACGAAGGACATCGGGAGAGAAAGTCAACATTGGCCATGAGACGTCCCGGAGAATGAAACACCTGAAACGAAAAGGGCTGTAAGGAAAGAAACAACCTCAGGACTCTAGGATTGGTATCCTTATGACGAGACAGCCAAGTGAGCGGGGCATGATCAGTCAGGAGGGTGAAAGGACGGCCACTGAGATAATACCGAAGGGATTCAATGGCCCATTTAATGGCGAGACATTCCTTCTCAATAGTGGGATATGGACGTTCTCGTGGGAGAAGTTTCCTACTGATGAACAGAACAGGGTGAACCGACCCATCAGGTTGGTTTTGAGATAATACGGCTCCCAGACCAACATCAGAAGCGTCGGTTTGTAAGAGAAAAGGACTACCAAAATCAGGGCAGCACAACACAGGGTCAGTAGCCAAGGCCTCCCTAAGTCTCAGAAAACTGTGCATACTTGCTTCTGGTAAGGAGGAAAATGTTTTAGGGGACCCATTCTTTAGCAGATTCGTAAGGGGCTCAGCTATGGTTGAAAACCCGGGAATAAACCGCCTGTAGTAGCCGACGAGCCCAAGGAACGAGCGTATTTCTTTTTTTGACGTAGGTACCGGAATCTGTTTTATGGCTTCAACTTTTTCGATTTGAGGGCGTACTTTTCCTTGTCCCAAGACATAACCCAAATATCTTATTGAGGTACAGCCTAACATACACTTTTCAGGATTGGCAGTTAAGTGGGCTTCCCTCAATGTCTGTAGTACTGTTGATAAGTGTTGGAGGTGGTCAGTCCATGAGTCACTAAATATTACAATGTCATCTAAGTATGCAGAGGCATAGGAACGATGGGGATGTAAAATCATATCCATTAACCGTTGAAAGGTAGCAGGGGCTCCGTGTAGCCCAAAAGGGAGAACTGTAAACTGATATAACCCAGAGGGTGCTGAAAATGCAGTCTTTTCTCTGTCTGTTTCTTTTAAGGGGATCTGCCAATATCCTTTTGTGAGATCTAAAGTAGACATGAACTTGGCGTGCCCTATTCTCTCAAACACTTCGTCGATGCGAGGCATAGGGTAAGCGTCAAAGTAGGTGAGCTCATTCACCTTCCGGTAATCTACACAGAAGCGTGTGGTTCCGTCTGGCTTGGGTACTAACACTATAGGGGAACACCAGGGACTACTGGATGGTTCAATAATCCCGGACTATAACATTTTAGTAACTTCCTGTTCGATTACAGCTTTCTTGGCTTCCGGAATCCTATAGGGTCTTTGTCTTACAATTGCCTCGCTCTTGGTTCTAATACTATGTTCGGTTAAATTAGTGTGGCCAGGTTGTCGGGAGAATATATCTGCTTAGGTGGTAAGTATTTGAGAGAGAGAAGTTTGATAACTGTCAGCAAGAGTGGTATTGATCCGGGGTTTATTATCTACTTCATTGGAGGAAGAGGAAAAAGTGGGATAAGGAATGTCTTCTATCTGCTCTGTCATGATATGTTGTATTTTATGGATACGATCAGTCTCTTGCCATTTTTTTAACAAGTTTATGTGATAGATTTGTTCTTTTTGGGGTCGATGGGGAAGGGCCAACCGGTATGTTGTTGGGTTGATTCGTTCTAACACTTCATATGGTCCTTGCCATCGGGCTAACAACTTGTTCTCACTACTGGGAGAAGGATTAGAGCTTTATCCCCAACATTAAGGGTACGAATCACACTTCTAGCATCATAATTCTTCTTTTGCTTGTCTTGGGCTTCCCGTAAATTCTCATGGGCTCTATCCCAAACAGACTGTAGATTTTCTTTTAAGTCTTTAGTATAGGTCAGGAGATCTTTTATGTCCTCATCTCTTTCTTCCCATTGTTCTACTAACATATCAAGGAGGGTTCTAGGAGTTCTACCAAATAACATCTCAAAAGGACTGTGTCCAAGGGAAGTCTGGATATGGGTACGTATGGCATATAACACGAGGGGTAATTTTTTTTCCCAGTCTCTTCCGTCCTCTGATACGCTTTTCCTAAGTAACGACTTAATGGTTCGATTATATCGTTCCACAAGGCCGTCAGTTTGGGGATGGTAAACCGAGGTCCGGATTTGTTTTATCCCCAAAGTGTCACTGACCTCCCTCATCAGTCGAGACATGAAAGGCGTACCCTGATCAGTCAGAATTTCTTTAGGGAACCCGACCCTTGAAAAGAACTCGATCATAGCCTGGGCCACTACCTTCGTATGCATACTGGGAAGAGGGATTGCCTCGGGATACCTTGTGGCGCAGTCCACCAGGACTAGTATATACTGTCTTCCTCTAGTAGATGGGGTGAGGGGGCCAATAAGATCCATTCCTACACGAGAAAAAGGGGTTTCTATAATCGGGAGGGGCTGTAAAGGGGCAGGGGGTTGCATTCCTGGATTTTAGAATTGGCATTTCTGACAGGTTTGACAATATCGACGTATATCCCCATATACCCCAGGCCAATAGAACCGCTGTAGGACCGCTGCTTCAGTCTTATCTCTTCCGAGATGCCCTTCCCCTGTCTCACCATGGGCTAACTGTAAGACCTGCTCTCGGTACCTCCCAGGGACTAACAATTGTCTCCGGTCCATATTTCCTGATTGGGGCAGTCTATATAACAGGTCAGTATGTATGTGAAATGTGGGTCCTACGCCTTCTTCCTCCCTATTAAGGGCTTTTTCCCAGGCATTCTTTAAGGACGGATCCTCTCTCTGGTTTTGTCTAAAATCCCCTGCCACGGTATATACCTTTCCTGTGCTTTTTGGTGGGTCCGTGTTCCCCGGGTTCTCCTCCCAATACTGTTGTCTCTGGGTTCTTTTCTGTCTTTTGCTTACGTGGGGTTTGAGAGGTCGAGTCTCAGCTATTTCAATATCATAGGGTATTTCCTCCCACCATTTCTTCATCAGATGTTCTTCTCCGGCTTTGTGCAATAATTGTGGAAAGGCTACATAGGCTGTCCCGATAATAATATCTTCTTCAAGATGTGGCAACACGCCAACCCTGAGGGTTTCTTCCTCACCCCTCCACTGAAACCTAATGCTAGCTACTGGAAAATATGACTGATCACCATGGACACATGCTATCAATACCCGGGTATGGGGTATGGTGTGCCTTGCTTCTACTAGGTTTTGTCTAATAACGCTCTGACTGCAGCCAGAGTCAATTAAGGCTACTTTTTCATGTCCATTTAGACAAATGGGAAGCGTATATGTAGGCCTAACCTCTCCAGCCCAGAAAACCCTGCCTTTGGTGATGCCAATTTCCATGAGTTCTTCTATGTCTTTTTTTTGTGGACAAAACCGGGCGATATGACCCCATTCTGAACAGTTATAACATTGAGGTATGTTAGACGTATAAGAGGCTGGAGGTGGATGGGGACTACGCATTCTCTCCTGCTCATGTGTACTTATGGGTCGTGAAGGCACTATTTTCCCTATATTGGGCCGTGCAGGAGATGGTCCAGGAGTTCGAGTAGGAGTAGCTTTGAAATCTGGGCTCCTGCGGAAGGCACAGGCTAAGTCAATTGCCGTTTCGTTAGTTAACCCGGGGTGTTGCCGAACCCAGTTTCTTGTGGATGAGGGCAGTGCATCCAGGAATTGTTCTAGTACGATAACATCGAACATTTCTTCCCGAGTCTTTTCGGTGGGCCTTAACCAACGTCCCGCAGCGTGTTGAACCCGGTAATATAAGGCACGCGGATTTTCTTGTAACCCCCATTTCATATGCCGGAATTTGCTCCGATAACTTTCGTGGTCTAGTCCTATTCTTTCTAGGATAGTCTTTTTGATCTCCTTGTAGAGGAGTGTACCCATGGGATTAATGGCTTGATATGTGGCCTGTAATTGTCCAGTCAATAATGCGGCTACATATTGGCCCCATTTGTCTTCGGGCCAGTTGGCTGAACTGGCCACCCTTTCAAAATTAAGGAAAAATGAGTCCGGATCTTCCTGATCTTGGTATTTTTGTAGTACACTGCTCGGCACATTCGGATGTACTTTGGTATGTGCGATGGTCTCTGTTAATTTACTCAAGGCAGTTTCATGGACCAGTTGATTGTTGGCCATAATTGTGGCCTGACTTTTAAGGGCCGTTTGTAACGCCTCTCTCTCCTCTTTGGCGTCCTTCATTTGCTGCTCCCACATCAACTGTAGATGTCGTTGTCCTTCTGCGAGTTGAGCAATTATATCCGCCATGGTGGGTTTTTCCTCCATCTTCTTCACTATGTATACTGGGTTCAAATCCCACTTCTGACACCACTTGTACGAGGGTGGCAGATTTATGACGCTGAAGAGCAATATTGTGGTTTCAAAGAACTGTCTTTTATTTGTTCTTGAAACAGTTTATACGGTAAGTAATATGTACAAAGTTTATGGAATAGAGGTAGGTTGTGGAGTTGTCTTCTGGTTGACTTCCTGGCTCGTCTTCCTTCTTTCTTCCAAGGCCTCGCGGGGAGCGTGAAAACAAGAAAATAAATAGATACAGTAAGTGGGGAAGATGTTAAGGCTTAACCGTTCTTATCTTTTCCTTTCCTCTCTCTCTCCTTGTCCCTGTCTCAGCTGTCTTCTTAACGCCTTTATTCTTTTCGCCTTGGTTTTCTCTCTTCTGATTCTCCTGCCAGACTTCCTTCCTGCCTTTTCCTTTGCGTCCTGAGTATCTCTTCTTTATTATGTACTGTGTTTTTTTCCGTCTTTCTTCTCTCTCTCTCTCTCTCTCTCTCTCTCTCTCTCTCTCTCTTTATTGTTGTTTCGAGTACTTAAGTGCACTTTTTCACTGTCTTCATTCCCTTATCTCTTTCTGCGTATGCTCTATCTTCTTGGTGTCTTATTTTCTATATTTCTCTTCTCTTTCTTTTCTGTATCTGAAGAAATGCTATCGCTTTCTTACTACGTCCCTTTTTTCCCCCGTACCCCTCAGTGCTCCCCGTCCAAAAGTGCCCGTTTCCCCTTCTCTCCTCCCTTTTTTCCCTTTTCCCCGTTACTCTCAACCTCCCGCCTCCCTTCCCCACTCTTGTCTCCGTACCTGGAGAGGCCACGCTTCTCCGGAAGTGTGGCGGCTTAGGAGCAGGCTCCCCGGGGCCAGCGGTCTCCAGGTTTCCTCTGTGGCTCCTCGGCTCCCGCCGGCTCCGTCTTCCGGCCGTCCTCCTCCTCGATGCCGTGCTCCTCGTCTTCTTGCTCCTCCTTTGTCACCAGGTCTCGGATACTTGCACTCCCGCTCACCACCTCCTCTGGCATAACTGATGCTCCACTTTTAACTCGCAGTTGGTCCCGCGGTTGCTGTAAGCGACCAATCAAAGCGTCGGAGTCTGAAGTATTCACCAGGTCGTTTGTGGCAGAGTCAGCACAAGTAAGGGAAGTGTGTGGGTCGGAACGGAGCGACCCATCACACCAAGCCATTCTCTCTATTCTTCTTGAGGGTTTATCTCTATTCTTTCGAGTTGCTTAGAGACTTTGGCCCTCATTATGACATTGGCGGTAAATCCAACTTATCGCCACACTGACTGCCGCCAACTTACCGCTGCCACGGTGGATATCCGTTCCCCATATTATGAAACACACACACCAATCCGTCACTATTCAGCCACATACCCAATTCTGCCACACCAAAGGTCAGTGATAAACTGGCAGTAACCAAACCCACACCGTTACGCCAACAGAACAGCGCCCATCACATTATGACCCACGAATCACCACAGTGGACATGTAATGGCATTAAACCATTGGCGGTACATACTGCCGTGCTCAAAATACACACACACACACAAACAAAACAACACCACATTGGACAATTCAAACAACACACACCTGACACCCATAACACACCACACTCACACCACTATAAAACACACACCCATATTACCCAAAACCCTTTACCATTGCAAACAATTGCCACCAGAGAGACAGCAAGACCACAGACACAACCAGAGCCACACACTACCTACACCTATACACCACCCACGCACCCCACATCACACACCCCAACACATTACCCTACACACCCTCACCTACACACCGCACACAACACCCATGGCACCACAAAGACACCCCCGATTCACAGAGGAGGAGCTAAGGGTCATGGAGCGCAGGTGCAGCAGATATCGATAGCTAGGAAGATGGAGCTATGGCAGAGAATCGTGGACAGGGTCAACGCCGTGGGACAGCACCCAAGAACTAGGGATGACATCAGGAAGAGGTGGAATAACCTACGGGGAAGGTCTGTTCCATTGCAGCAAGACACCAGCTCGCTGTACAGAGGACTGGCGTTGGACCCCCACCTCCTCCCCACAACTAACAGCATGGGAGGAGCAAGTCTTGGCAATAATGCATCCCGAGGGCCTGGCCGGAGTAGGAGGAGGACTGGATTCTGGTAAGTCAACTCTTTACTACTATCACCCCCTACCTGCATGCCATCACATACCCCCACCCTCACCCTCGCTCCCATCACTCCACCACGTCCCGCACCCCCCACCATCACATCTCACTCATCCCAATGCCAAGCCCTGCATGCCATACCAATGCATGGACACCACTCACAGCCCTGCATGGACACCTATCACTAAAGCATGCACACTAGAGAGAATCAGCTATCCCACCACATACCAACTTACACAAGTGAAAGCTGCCAGTGCAAATCAACCAAAGAGGGCAAGGCATGGATGCACAATATGTCAGACACAGAAACAATAACACTTCATTTACATCCCCACAGGTACCCCAGCAAATGTCAGCGGAGAAGAGGTGTCAGCAACATCCAGTCCCCCAACTGAAGAGGCCCACAGTGATGACAGCAACTCTGGTCTTCAGGATCTGGATGACCAACCTGTCCCATCAGGGACCTCTGGACAGTCGGTTCCCCAGGCCCAGTCACAAACCACCACAGAGCCTCCCCCATCAGGAAACACCACCACAGCACTCACCCAGCGTGCCCACACCTCTGTCCCTAGGACATGGCAATCAGCAGTGTGTCCACCTCTACAGGGACCTCAGGGCACACCTCATACCCAAGACAATCAGGGACCTGAGGTCAGTGGGCACATGGTTCAGGGGACAGAGGCACAGGCCAACAGGGAAACTGGGAGGACTGCTGTACGCCAGGGGGAGGACAGGCCCAAGTAACCGATAACGTAAGGTTTACGGGCCCAGTCGTCACCACACCCACTCGTGGTGGTAAAGGATCCAGGGCACATGTCCTGAAGGTGAAGGAGCCTGCACTAGGCAGCCTCAAGGAAAAGGAGCCAGCCGCAGCTGCCGGAAGGAGCAAGGATCCTGCCCAAGCTGCTGCCAGGAAGACAAAGGAGCCAGCCCCAGCTGCTAGCAGGATGACTAAGGAGTCTGCCCCAGCTGCTGGTAAGAGCTTAAAGGAGCCTGCCCCAGCTGTTGCCAGGAAGACTAAGGAGCCTGCCATGGCTGCTGCCAGGAAGACTAAGGAGCCTGCCCCAGCTGCCAGGAAGAGCAAGGAACCAGCACCAGCAGGCAGGAAGGGCAAGGGGCCTGAGGCAGAAACTGTGATGGAGCTCCCACCACCAACCATGGTTGTGCAGCAGTCCAAGGTTGCACGGGATGGGCAGGAGCTTTCCCCCCCCAGCAGCAACAGCACCACCACCAGTGAGCAGCTGTCCGAGGTTGCAGGGGATGGGCAGGAGCCTCCCCCCCACCAAGCAGCAGCATCACCACCACCTCCACTGGTTGCACGGGATGGGCAGGAGCCTTCCCCCCCCCCAGCAGCAGCACTGCCACCACCACTAGTGAGCAGCTGAATGAGGTTGCAGGGGATGGGCAGGAGCCTCCATCCCAGCAGCACCACCACCACCATTGAGCAGCCGTCACCGCCGGCAGACTGTATGTAATCCTGCCTCCATGGGCTTCTGTGCGGCCTGCCCTCTACAAAGCCAGTGGGTATGGCACCCACCTGAGAGACTGTGACCTTGCACTCCCCAGGACCAAGCACAGGGCATGTTGTCCCCTCTAAAACTGGTGGGTAAGACACCCACCTACCCCAGACTCCCCAGGATCAAGAGCACAGGGCACAATGCCCCCTCCAGAACCACTGGGTAAGACACCCACCTACCCCAAACTCTGCAGGATCAAGAGCACAGGGCACGATGCCCCCTCCAGAACCAGTGGGTAAGACACCTATCTACCCCAGACTCCCCAGGATCAAGAGCACAGGGCACAATGCCCCCTCCAGAACCAGTGGGTAAGTCACCCACTTGAGAGACTGTGGCCTTGCACTCCCCAGGACCAGGCACAGGGCATGTTGCCCCCTCCAGAACCAGCGGTCATGTTCCATCTTCCAGCTGAGGTGCCCCCGTCTCCCGTCCCCCTGAGATGCCTGCCTATTCCCAACTGATGCCCCTGCAGTGTTCTCTCCGTGTTGAGGCAGGTGCCATGTTTGGCCTTGGACTTTGGCCTGTGGCCATGTGGACAACGTACATTGTGGACTGGGCTGTGTCCCTTTTTATGTACATATGTGTATATCTCTTGCCTCACTTATTTATCTTGATGTGTTGCTCTCATTACATTCACTTTTTCTAAAACGTTTTGTCCTTGCATTATTCATCCGAGGTACGGGGGAAATATGTTTTAGTACTGCAGCTGATTGTGTGTATGCTGTTGGGAGGAGGTGTTGTGCGTGTGTGTGTCACTCTCTTTTTCCTCCCCCCTCCCTTGTGTGCTAGGCGGCTGTACTCACTGCTGTCTTCTTCGCTGTCATTGGTGTTCGTGGTGGAGCAGCACGTAGAAGACCATGGAGAAGACATGCAGCTCGGGCTCCATGGCGGCGTGGTTGTTCCCTGTGTCTTCAATGGTGAGTTCTTTCCCTTCTGAGGTCTGTTTCCGCCAGGCTTTTGATGTTGTTGGTACTGCCCCGGAAAAGGTGGCGGTTTCCTAGGTCATAATATGGTGGGCGGAACATTCACTTCCACATGGCTGTAGGCGGCTACCGCCGTGGTGCCTGTTGTTTCCGCCCTGGCGGTCAATGTGGTAAAGTGGCTGTCTATCGGAGATCTATCCGCCATGGTCAAATACCGCCGGCCTGTTGACGGTATTACCGACACTTTTACACAAACAGCCAGGGTTGTAATGAGGGCCTTTGTGTTTTCTGAACTTTGATGCTGAACCCTGATGCCTGGCTGACTGAATTGATGTCCTGCTGACGAAGACTATCTTAGCTTGCCGATCCAAACTGAGGAGAAGTATATGAATTTCTAAAGGTGATTTGCAATGTATATTTGCTTTTTCCTTCTAGGTACCAACTGCAGTGTTTTGGTAGAGCCATAGTTAGATGTTTTCCAAATTTGTGTTTACTAAATTGTTTTGCATGAAGCCCAACATGCTGATGCTAATCTGGTGTTAATTAAGGATTCTTACTCTGCTAATAGGGAATAACAGTTGATGCTTTTCATTGCTGAATCTAAATGCATGTGATATCATTTGCGCAATTGCTGTTGTTATTAATTTGTACCATAACCTTAGAATGTGTAATAGTTCAAGCTTTGATTAGATTGCGGTTCTTCAGTCACTTTGGACAGCCATTGTTTTTTCTGTATGTTTATCATTTGATATTGAGATTAATTTACGTGACTTTAGCATTCTTAATATAGGGAAATAAATATTCTAACTTTTACTAAAGCTGTGGTTATTCATGACAGGAAAGTCATGGTGTGTGACAATTTCTGACTCCTGTTGATTATTAATGTCATTGATTTTTGATGTTATTGGTTGATTATTTGATTATTGATCTGCATGTACCAGAGTTATGGTAGGATCATCTTAATTGCATGCCAAAAGGTTCATCGACCTATTCGCGTCCCATTGTAAATTCACTTATTAAGATCAGACGTGGCGATAGAGATGGTAGCAGAGATGGATGGTTTGTCTCCTTAAAAGCCCATCATAGATGTATGGCACAGAGTAACAGGTATTAACAGGATGATAGCAGAGACTGATGGTTTGTCTCTTTAAGAGCCCATCATAGATGTCTGGATTAGAATAACAAGTATTAACAGAGATAGTAGTAGGATTAATGGTCCCAGAGGTGGTAGCAGGAAGACATAAAGATCAACTGAGATGGTAGTACCTTGATAATTTGGTCTTTTGAGAGTTCATTATTACTGAGATTTGGATTTATTTTTATGATACAAATTGCAGGGATGATAGGCAAACATTTTTCCTAAGTCCAAATATGACTTTCCCAGAATATCAGATCTTGCTAATGGTTGCTTAAGGATGTTCTCGGAGTTCTAGTGATAGTGTAGTAAGGTTTTGCGCTTGCACAGCTTATGCAATTCGCAGGTGAATTGTGATGTTTGTGAGGCTCTAGGGAGTTTGGGTACTCCAAATAAAGTTGTAGACGGAGTGTGCGTACTTCGCAGTGTGAGAGTAGGGACGTCATCGAACTTCATATGTGTGTGGCGATTTATGCTAAATAATTGTCCAAGTGGTTGTTGAAATCGGACCCTGCGTGCTCTAAGACACTGGAATATGTTGAAATGTGTATGAGACACTTGGTTTTATGTTGTAATTTGTCTGGTTTAGTAGGTCGATCGGGCGTGGTCGACAAGTCAGAGTCTGAGTCAAAGCGAGTGAAAGAAAATTTAGACTGAGATCTGGCGAGTCCTAAGTGCACCAGGACAGACCCACTGATCAGTTGAGACTAAAATTTGCGGGATGAATTTTGCTTGCGAATCAGGGAAACTCAGAAAGAAGGAGCAGCTGCGAGAGCCGTCAGTGAAAAATCCGTAAAGTTTCTGAAGTGGTTGTGTTACATTTCCTGTAGTAAACCAGCAGATATGGTTTTGATTTTGGGTTTAGTGCTTGCAATTTTTGCATTAGTTTTGTGTGAATCGGAGTTTCGGAGGACAAGCTGCAAGACTTTGTCAGCCGCAGTATGTGAGTGTGACTTCACTGAAGCCCCGCTGGGATAGGTCAGTTAGTGAGAGGGGTCGTGCATAGATTGGCAGACGTCCGTGAGAGGTAATTAGTTGAGAAAGTGGGTGAAGAGAATTCTAGGATTCTATCACTTCCAGATTGATTTTGAATAACAAAGGGTCAAAAATATTACTATTTTCAAAGCTTTAAAGAGTGCTTTAAGGGGTGATACGTACATTACAGCCAGTATAGGTGAAGCTACACCATCAGAAAATAAACCAGCTTACATTGTAATGGAAGGGAAGGGTGTCGTGCCATGTCTTTGGCTAAAGCAATGGTGCAAAGTGACAGAGAAAGATGGTAACTTAGCATTTCCAACAAATGGGACATTCAGTTTGAGGGTTCTAGAGCATTTAAGGATGGTTCTAGATGAATCGAAGCCCCTTCCGAGCCCAGCACAGTTTGAGTCATTAGCGATTTGCTAGCTAGTAGTCAAACAGCAACAGCAACAGAAATTCAGGAAGAGAATGAGAAAGTCTGAAAAGACTTTAACAGAAGCTAGGTGGGATAGTGCGCAGATAGTTTGGAGGATGGAGACTTTGCACAGAATTATGTTGTTTCCAGCAATTACGCAGGACAATGAAAAGGAAGGAAGGAAGGATACTAGAAAGACTAACAGAAGCCTGCCCTAAAGTAGGGAGGCTAGAAAGTCTTCAACAATGGAGGAAGAATCAGATGATGACAAGTTCATTTTGCAGCTATTGAGAAATCACCCACCACCATATGAAGCACGAGAGTGATCTGAAAACCAGTGCTGATTCTTGTTGGAAAGTACCATCTTCCTTGGCATGTTACCCACATTGTTACCTGTATGTCAGTAAATGTTTGCCTGTCTAACTGGGATCCTGCTGGTCAGGACCCCAGTGCTCATAGTTTATGGCCTAATGTGTGTGTCCGTATAGTGCTTGACTGTGTCACTGAGGCTCTGCTAATCAGAACCTCAGTGCTTTTGCTCTCTCTGCTTTTAAATTCGTCACTATAGGCTATTGACTTAATTTACCAATTTCATTTGACACATTGGACCCCCCTTATAAGTCCCTAGTATATGGTACCTAGGTACCCAGGGCATTGGGGTTCCAGGAGTATGGGCTGCAGCATTTCTTTTGCCACCCATAGGGAGCTCAGACAAACCCTTACACAGGACTGCCATTGCAGCCTGCGTGAAATAGTGCAGACACTATTTCACAGCCATTTTCACTGCACTTAAGTAACTTATAAGTCACCTATATGTCTAACCTTCACTTGCTGAAGGTTAGGTGCAAAGTTACTAAGTGTGAGGGCACACTTCCACTAGCAAAGGTGCCCCCACGTAGTTCAGGGCCATTTCCCTTGACTTTGTGAGTGCGGGGACGCCATTACACATGTGCCCTACATATAGGTCAATACCTATATGTAGCTTCACAATGGTAACTCCGAATATGGCCATGTAACATGTTTAAGATCATGGAATTGTCCCCCCATTCCAAATCTGGTATTGGGGAGCCAATTCCATGCATCCTGGGGGCTCCACTATGGACCCCCAGTACTGCCAAACCAGCTCTTTGAGGCTTGCACTGCAGCTACTGCTGCTGCCACCTCACAGACAGGGTTCTGCCTCCCTGGGGTCTGGGCAGCCCAGTCCCAGGAAGGCCGAACAAAGCATTTTCTCTGAGAGGAGGGTGTTACATCCTCTCCCTTTGGAAATAGGTGTTACAGGCTGGGGACGGGTAGTCTCCCCCAGCCTCTGCAAATGCTTTGAAGGGCACAGATGGTGCCCTCTTTGCATAAGCCAGGCCACACTGGTTCAGGGACCCCTTGTCCCCTGCTCTGGCGCGAAACTGGACAAAGGAAAGGGGAGTGACCACTCCCCTGTCCATCACCACCCTAGGGGTGGTGTCCAGAGCTCCTCCAGTGTGTCCCAGACTTCAGCCATCTTCCTTTGCAAGGTGTGGGGGCACTCTGGACGGCTCTGAGTGGTCAGTGCAAGCAGGTGACGTCAGAGACCCCTCCTGATAGGTCCATACCTGATAAGGTAGCCAATACCCCTCTCAGGGCTCTTTAGGGTCTCTCCTGTGGGTTCCCTTCAGATTCTGCTTGCAAGTCTCCTTCAGGAATCCTCTGCAACCACTACTTCATCCTCTGACCTCGAATCAACAGCAGCCCGCTCCAGGAATCGCTGTGACAGCAACAAAGTATCCACAAGGGATACTTTTCCTCTGCAACTTCAGCTCCAGCCAGCAACTGCAACCGTTTCCACGGTGTGCACGCTCTGAGGACTCCCTGTCTTCATCCTGCACCAGAAGGACTGAAGGAATCTCCTGTGGGGTGACGGAGTCACTCCCCTGCTCACGCAGGCACCTTCCATGATGACAACCGGTACCCTTGGACTCCTCTCACAGCGACAAGCGTGCTCCTAAGGACACAGAGGGTGGACATCATCGACACAGACTGTCCTGAGGTCCTGCTGATGCAATTTGGAGGAGGTAAGCCCTTGCCTTCCCTGAGAGCAACTGTACCCCTGTGTACTGCGTCCTCTTCACCTCCTGAGGTCTCTGTGCACTATTTGCAAAATTCCTTCATGGACAGCCTGACCCCGGTCCCCAGCACTCCATCCTGTGACACTCAACTCGCTGAGTTGCTCTCCGGCTGGCGTTGGATCTTTCTTTGTTTTGCTGCACCAACTGCGTATTGCACCTCCTTTGTCCCCATGTCCTAGGACTCCTGTGGGTGCTGTCTGGCATCCTGAGGGCTCTCTAAAGTGCTGAGAGCCCCCTCTTCCACCTCACACAGAGTTGAGGCCCCCCAGGTCCATCCTGGGTCCATCCAGCACCATTTTGACACAAAACACACTTTTGTCGTAACCAAGGCTTGTTGGCGACTTCCAACACGAAAACATGTCTGCATCCATATTCATGTCGTGGGACATCCTTTGCATCATGCAGGAACCCGCTGGCATCTTCCTAGGGTGCACTCCTGCACTCTTCGACTAACTGGGGACTCTTTTGCACCCTCTTCTGGGTTGGGAGGGGCTCCTGCCCTTCCTGGAACTTCTTTCGACTTCTGGACTTGGTCCGTTCTTTTGCACGCTTCAGGTCCAGGAATCCAGCAGTTGTTGTTTGC
The DNA here is from genome assembly GCF_031143425.1 of Pleurodeles waltl. Taxonomy (NCBI): domain Eukaryota; kingdom Metazoa; phylum Chordata; class Amphibia; order Caudata; family Salamandridae; genus Pleurodeles; species Pleurodeles waltl. The sequence goes on along the minus strand of NC_090440.1, from coordinate 1,398,944,745 downwards.
AGACTTGGTTGGTTACTGCAAAAACCCAATCACGAGGTGTAGTGTGTCCTAAGGAAACTTGCAGTACTTTACTCCTGCTTTTCTGGGCTCTGGGGTGGGGTAATTTACCTTTACTGTATTCTTACTCTCCCAGCGATTCTGCACACACTACACTTGTCTAGGGGGGAATTTGTGATTCATATTCCACTTTCTTAGTATGTGGTTTGTGTTGCCCCAGACCTATTTTCTCCCATTGCATTCTATAGCATTTCCTATTGTTTGCATTGTTCTATGACTATTTTGCTTGTCTATTTTTGGTGTCTAGTGTATATATTGTGTATAATACTTATCTCCATAAGAAGTATTGTCTCCAAGATATTTTTGATAGTGTGTCACCCAAATAAATACCTTTATTTTTAGTAACACTGAGTATTGTCTTTACTTGTGTATAAGTCCTGTGTAACTATAAGTGGTATTGCATGAGCTTTGCATGTCTCCTAGTTCAGCCTAAGCTAATCTGCTATAGCTACCTCTATCAGCCTAAACTGCTAGAACACCACTACTTCACTAATAAGGGATAAATGGACCTGGTTTAAGGTGTAAGTACCCAAGGTACCCACTACAAACCAGGCCAGCCTCCTACAATCCTACAGCTCCGACACAAATTAATGGGATAGTGAGCCCGATGCAGGTTAATGCTAGCCTGCCACAGAATATGATGCAGGGTGGTCTTAACGGGCCTACTACTCCTGTAGTGCAAAATCAGGTGCAACCACCACAAGTTAAGAGAATTTACCCTGATGTGCCCATTATGGGATCGACTTCGAAGTTAACGGTGCCTACGGAACAGGTTTTACCCGAGACCGGTTCAGACAAAATCAACTCCATTTTTACTGCCCCAAGTGCAGCCACAAGTCATACTGAGATTCACTGAAGTAACAGGGACACAGTCAGATATGTCTTCCATGATGAATCAGAACATGGGTGTTACTCTTCCACAGAACTTAAGCAACAGAACAACCCCAGATGCTATATCTTTACCGATTACTGTTGGTTCAGCTGTACCCCTATTGGCACAAAAGAAACCTAGTGTAGGTGAACAGGGTGTCACGACACAGAATGTAAGGGGGGGGGCATAACGAAAATGCTCGAGCAGTCTCTCCTGTGGGACAGACTTTTGGCAGATCAAGATCATTGTTGGACCTTAGTCCATTTGGAGTACTTCCAGGTACTATGGTAGGGTCAAACATTAGCCAGAGTTTGAAAATGGTGACACCGCAGACCCTGAATGCAGTTGTACAGCAGGTGCCACCGGACAAAGCCAGTAACATCTTGTTGCAAGGGTTGACAGCTCAGCAGCTGACTGAATGGTTAGACAAGCTGAATACCCCGCAGAGTACTCCTAAGGGAGAGAAGTCTTTGAATTATGCTAGGCTAAGCATGGAAGCAGGTGAGCTCATTGAGAGAACTAAGGGTATGAACAGGTTAGAGTCCTACACAGAAGCAAAATTGAGATATTTGTGCCCGAAAATTACGAGGGAGGTGAGTAATGTGCATCAGAGACTAGCAGACCTGGCAGAAAATTACAGCATAGAAATAGAGAAAACAAAGCATTTGAAAAGGAGTTAAAGATTAGATTTTGAGACTAAAGATTTTGAACACATAAAATCTGCCGGAATGAAAGCACACCTTAGGGAATTGCTTCAAAGTGCCCAGACGTAGGAAGGCAGATGGGTAAAGAAAAGAGACAAGAAGAAAAGGGGAAACATCCTTTTTTACGACTTTTTTTTCTCCGAAAGTCGTGGTTAACGAAAGCGCAACAATGCTTTTTTTAACCACGACTCAGTTTTTTTGTGCCTTAACTACGTATGTTCTGAACAACGAACATGCGTGGTTAAGGTACAAATAAGGGAGTTGGCGAAGGTAAGTGGTGGGTTTAGGTTTTGGGGAGGGGGTGGGGGGTCAGGGGGTTTTAGGTTTTGGGGTGGGGTTGGGGGGGTGGGGAGTTTTTGGTTTTGGGGAGTGGGTGGGGGGTCAGGGGGTTTTAGGTTTTGGGGTGGGGCGATTTTGGTTTTGGGGAGGGGGTGGGGGTAAGGGGGTTTTAGGTTTTGGGGTAGGGTTGGGGGGTGGGGCGTTTTTGGTTTTGGGGAATGGGTGGGGGGTCAGGGGGTTTTAGGTTTTAGGGTGGGGTTGGGCGTTTTTGGTTTTGGGGAGTGGGTGGGGGGTCAGGGGGTTTTAGGTTTTGGGGTGGGGTTGGGGGGGTGGGGCGTTTTTGCTTTTGAGGAGTGGGTGGAGGTTAGGGGGTTTTAGGTTTTGGGGTGGGTTTGGGGGGGTGGGGCGTTTTTGGTTTTGGGGAGTGGGTGGGGGTCAGGGGGTTTTAGGTTTTGGGGTGGGGTTGAGGGGTGGGGCGTTTTGGGTTTTGGGGAATGGGTGGGGGTTAGGGGGTTTTAGGTTTTGGGGTGGGGTGGGGGGGTGAGGCGTTTTTGGTTTTGGTGAGTGGGTGGGGGTCATGGGGTTTTAGGTTTTGGGGTGGGGTTGGGGGGGTGTGGTGAGGGATGTAGGGTGAATGGTGCCTATTGCTAATGCTTTTATCAGGAATGCCTTTACAACGAAATATCGTTGTTAAGGCATTCGTGGTAAAATCATTAGTAGTAGCAACGAGGTCGGTGTTCCGACCTTGTTGTTAAGGCAGTAGTTGTTTTTGAAGTCGTTGTTTCGTCGTACAATCGAAGAAAAGGGATTCTGTGAAGCTGACTGCAAATGTGCAGCAAGGCTAAGATCCAGTGAAGATTTTACCAATGAGAGAGATTCCAGGAGGGAATTTTGTTCATGTCCCTTGGAGCAAAAGCAATATTATATCATTTACAAATGACTCTCCAAAATTGAGGGAGAAGCCAGTTGAGTGGTACCAGCAGGCAGATAGGTTTGTAAAATTAGCAAAATGCCTGTGGGAGGACCTGAACACCTTATTAACCCCTTCGCTGCCAGGCCTTTTCCCCCACCTGTGCCAAGCCTTTTTTTGGCTATTTGGGGCAGTTTGCGCTTAGGCCCTCATAACTTTTTGTTCACATAAGCTACCCACGCCAAATTTGCGTCCTTTTTTCCAACATTCTAGGGATTCTAGAGGTACCCAGACTTTGTGGGTTCCCCTGAAGGAGACCAAGAAATTAGCCAAAATACAGTGAAAATTTGTTTTTTTCAACGAAATGGGAAAAAAGGGCTGCAGACGGCAGCTCGTGGTTTTTCCCCTGAAAATGGCACCAACAAAGGGTTTGCGGTGGCAAGATCACCATCTTCCCAGCTTTCAGGAACAGGCAGACTTGAATTGGAAAATCCCATTTTTCAACACAATTTTGACATTTTAATCGGGACATACCCCATTTTTACTATTTATTGTGCTTTCAGCCTCCTTCCAGTTAGTGACCAAAATTGGTGAGAAACCAATGTGGATCCCAGAAAACTAAACATTTCTGAAAAGTAGACAATATTCTGAATTCAGCAAGGGGTCGTTTGTGTAGATCCTACAAGTGTTTCCTACAGAAAATAACAGCTGAAATAAAAAAATATTGAAATTGAGGTGAAAAAAACAGCCATTTCACTCCAAGTTTTACTCTGTAACTTTTTCCTGCAATGTCAGATTTTTTAAAGCAATATACCGTTACGTCAGCTGGACTCTTCTGGTTGCGGGGATATATGAGGCTTGTAGGTTCATCAAGAACTCTAGGTACTCAGAGCCAATAAATGAGCTGCACCTTGCAATGGTTTTTTTTCTATACCGGGTATACAGCAATTTATTTGCTGAAATATAAAAGTGAAAAATAGGTATCAAGAAAACCTTTGTATTTCCAAAATGGCCACAAGATAAGGTGTTGAGAAGCAGTGGGTATTTGCACATCTCTGAATTCCAGGGTGCTCATACTAGCATGTGAATTACAGGGCATTTCTCAAATAGACGTCTTTTTTACACACTGCCTTACATTTGGAAGGAAAAAATGTAGAGAAAGACAAGGGGCAATAACATTTGTTTTGCTATTCCGTGTTCCCCCAAGTCTCCCGATAAAAATGGTACCTCACTTGTGTGGGTAGGCCTAGCACCCACGAAAGGAAATGGCTCAAAACACAACGTGGACACAGCACATTTTTTCACAGAAAACAGAGGTGTTTTTTGCAAAGTGCCTACCTGTGGATTATGGTCTCTAGCTCAGTCGGCACCTGGGGAAACCTAGCAAACCAGTGCATTTTTTAAAACTAGACACCTGGGGGAATCCATGATGGGGTGACTTGTGGTGCTCTGACCAGGTTCTGTTACCCAGAAACCTTTGCAACCCTCAAAATTGGACCAAAAAAACACTTTCCTCTCATTTCGGTGACAAAAAGTCCTGGAATCTGAGAGGAGCCACAAATTTCCTTCCACCCAGCATTCCCCCAAGTCTCCCAATAAAAATGGTACCTCACTTGTGTGGGTAGGCCTAGCGCCCACGAAAGGAAATGGTCCAAAACACAACGTGGACACATCACATTTTTTCACAGAAAACAGAGGTGTTTTTTTATAAAGTGCCTACCTGTGGATTTTGGCCTGTAGCTCAGCCGGCACCTGGGGACACCTAGCAAACCAGCGCATTTTTGAAAACTAGACACCTAGGGGAATCCAAGATGGGGTGACTTGTGGGGATCTGACCAGCTTTTGTTACCCAGAATCCTTTGCAAACCTCAAAATTTGACCAAAAAAACAGTTTTACCTCTCATTTCGGTGACAGAAAGTTCCGGAATCTGAGAGGAGCCACAAATTTCCTTCCACCCAGCATTCCCCCAAGTCTCCCGATAAAAATGGTACCTCACTTGTGTGGGTAGGCCTAGCGCCCATGAAAGGAAATGGCCCAAAACCCAACGTGGACACATCAAATTTTTTCACAGAAAACAGAGGTGTTTTTTTTACAAAGTGCCTACCTGTGGGTTTTGGCCTCTAGCTCAGCCGGCACTTGGGGAAACCTAGCAAACCAGTGCATTTTTGAAAACTAGACACCTAGGGGAATCCAAGATGGGGTGACTTGTGGGGCTCTGACCAGGTTCTGTTACCCAGAATCCTTTGCAAACCTCAAAATTGGACCAACAAAACACTTTCCTCTCACTTCGGTGACAAAAAGTTCTGGAATCTGAGAGGAGCCACAACTTTCCTTCCACCCAGCGTTCCCCCAAGTCTCCCGATAAAAATGGTACCTCACTTGTGTGGATAGGCCTAGCGCCCACGAAAGGAAATGGCCCAAAACACAACGTGGACACATCACATTTTTTCACAGAAAACAGTGCCTACCTGTGGATTTTGGCCTCTAGCTCAGCCGGCACCTGGGGAAACCTAGCAAACCAGAGCATTTTTGAAAATTAGACACCTAGGGGAATCCGAGCTAGGGTGACTTGTGGGGCTCTGACCAGGTTCTGTTACCCAGAATCCTTTGCAAACCTCAAAATTTGGACAAAAAAACACTTTTTCTTCTCATTTCGGTGACAGAAAGTTCTGGAATCGGAGAGGATCCACAAATTTCCTTCCACCCAGCGCTCTCCCAAGTCTCCTGATAAAAATGGTACCTCACTTGTGTGGGTAGGCCTAGCGCCCACAAAAGGAAATGGCCCAAAACACAACGTGGACACATCAAATTTTTTCACAGAAAACAGAGGTGTTTTTTGCAAAGTGCCTACCTGTGAATTTTGGCCTCTAGCTCAGCCGGCCCCTGGGGGGGGGGGGCAGAAATGGCCTAAAATAAATTTGCCTCCCTGGGGAGCGACCCTTGCCTCCGGGGTCGCTCCCCCTGCATTGACATTGGCGCAAAAAAAAAGATCCCCGGTGCCTAGTTGTTTCTTGGGGGCAGACTGACCTAAAATCTGCCGATTTGCCCCCAAGGGGGGCAGAAATGGTCTAAGTACAATTTGCCCCCCAGGGGAGCGACCCTTGCCTAATGGGTCGCTCCCCATCTCTAAAAGAACAAACAGCCCTGGCACCTAGAGGTTTCTGTAACACCTAATAACAATAGACCGATCTGTCCCTGGGGGGGGCAGAAATGGCCTAAAATAAATTTGCAACCCCCAACCCCCCCGGGGAGCGACCCTTGCCTACGGGGTCGCTCCCCTTGCGTGACATTGGCGCAAAAAAAAAATCCCCGGCGCCTAGTTGTTTCTGCCCCCCTTGGGGGCAGATTGACCTAAAATCCGCCAATCTGACCCCAAGGGGAGCAGAAATGGTCTAAATACAATTTGCCCCTGTTAGACCTGACATGCCTTAGGGTGGTCACCCCTAACTTTTTACCTGCCTCCCTCCACTTTTTGGACTCTGTTTTTGCTGGCTTTTAGACTCTGCGCACCTTACCACTGCTAACCAGTGCTAAAGTGCATATCCTCTCTCCCTTTAAACATGGTAACTTTGATTCATACCCAATTGGACTATTTAATCTATTTATAAGTCCCTAGTAATGTGCACTGTCTGTGCCTAGCGCCTGTAGATTAAATGCTACTAGTGGGCCTGCAGCACTGGTTGTGCCACCCACTCAAGTAGCCCCCGTACCTTGTCCCAGGCCTGCCATTGCAAGGCCTGTGTGCAGTTTCACTGCCAATTCGACTTGGCATTTAAAAGTACTTGCCAAGCCTAAAACTCCCCTTTTTCTACACATAAGTCACCTCTAATGTGTGCCCTAGGTAACCCCTAGTGCAGGGTGCTGTGTGGGTAAAAGGCAGGACATGTACCTGTGTAGTTCACATGTCCTGGTAGTGTAAAACTCCTAAATTCGTTTTTACACTACTGTGAGGACTGCTCCCTTCATAGGCTAACATTGGGGTTGCCCTCATACATTATTGAAGTGGTAGCTGCTGATCTGAAAGGAGCAGGAAGGTCATATTTAGTATGGCCAGAATGGTAATACAAAATCCTGCTGACTGGTGAAGTTGGATTTAATTTTACTATTCTAGAAATGCCACTTTTAGAAAGTGAGCATTTCTTTGCACTTAAATCTTTCTGTGCCTTACAATCCATGTCTGGCTGGGTTTAGTTGACAGCTCCTTGTGCATTCACTAAGACACACCCCAAAGACAGGGTACTCAGCCTCACTTGCATACATCTGCATTTTGAATGGGTCTTCTTGGGCTGGGAGGGTGGAGGGCCTACTCTGACACAAAGGACTGCCACACCCCCTACTAGGACCCTGGCAGACAGGATTGAACTGAAAGTGGACCTGGTGCACTTCTAAGCCACTCTTTGAAGTCTCCCCCACTTCAAAGGCCCATTTGGGTATAAAACAGGGCCTCTGCCCTACCACATCAAACACTTGCTGGAGAAGAAACCTGAACCAGAACTTGCATCCTGCCAAGAAAAACTGCCTGGCTGCTCAAAGGACTCACCTGACTGCTTTCTACAAAGGACTGCTGCCTTGCTGTTGCCCTGCTGCTTTGCTGAACTCATGCCTTGCTGCAGAAGTGCTCTCCAAGGGCTTTGATAGAGCTTGCCTCCTGTTCCCTGAAGTCTCAGGACCAAAAAGACCTCTTTTTCAACTGGATGCCCCATGCGTCGAAAGATTTGATGCACAGCTTGCTCCGCGGTGAAAAAATCACCGCACACCGATCCGGAAAGACGCCGCTCGACGCGACGCCTGCGGTGTGACCGGAACTTCAACGCACAGCCCGCCTGGACAAGCCGGCCGACTTCCAGAGAGGAAATCGATGCGACGCCTGCCGTGAGGAAGAAAATTCCACGCACAGTCCACCGAAACGACGCGCAGCCGGATAACAAGCCTAGGATTCCACGCACAGACCCTGGGACATCTGGTAATCCTGCGACCCACAGAAGGCGACGATCCGCGTGCCGGAAAACAACGCACGTCTTCCCCAAGTTAAAAATAACGACGCAAGTCTGTGTGTGAAGGGGTGAAACAGACCCACACACCATTTTTCTTCCCAGAGAATGACGCATGTCTCCCCGCGTGGAAAATAACGAGGTACTTTGTGCTTGAAAGAGACTTTGTTTGCTTTTTAAAGACTTAAGACACTTTATAGCACTTTTCAGTGATATCTCTACAAATTCATATTGCATCTTTTATCGTTTTGACCTGCAAAATATCCAGATAAATATTATATATTTTTCTAAACACTGAGTGGTTTATTTTTGTGGTGCTATATTGTGTTATTGTATGATTTATTGCACAAATACTTTACACATTGCCTTCTGAGTTAAGCCTGACTGCTCAGTGCCAAGCTACCAGAGGGTGGGCACAGGATAATTTGGTTTGTGTGTGACTTACCCTGACTAGAGTGAGGGTCCTTGCTTGGACAGGGGGTAACCTGACTGCCAACCAAAGACCCCATTTCTAACAGCCCCCCACGGGAGCGACCCTTGCCTAATGGGTCGCTCCCCTTGCGTGACATTGACGCAAAAAAAAATCCCCTTGGGGGCAGATTGACCTAAAATCCGCCGATCTGCCCCCAAAATGGTCTAAATACAATTTGCCCCCCAGGGGAGCGACCATTGCCTAATGGGTCGCTCCCCATCTCTAAAAAAAAAAAAAAAAAAAAAAAAAAAACACAAAAAAGAAATTAGTCCTGGCGCCTAGAGGTTTCTGCCCCCCCGGGGGCAGAAATGGCCTAAAATAAATTTGCCCCCCAGCCCCCTGGGCAGCGACCCTTGCCTATGGGGTCGCTCCCCTTGCGTGACGGCGCAAAAAAAAAGATCCCTGGTGCCTAGTGGTTTCTGCCCCCCTTGGGGGCAGATTGACCTAAAATTGGCCGATCTGCCTCCAAAGCAGGCGGAAATGGCCTAAGTACAATTTGCCCCTCCAGGGGAGCGACCCTTGCCTAAGGGGTCGCTCCCCATCTGTAAAAAAAAAAAAAAAAAAAATCCCTGGTGCCTAGTGGTTTCTGCCCCCCTTGGGGGCAGATCAGCCTAATTAAAATAGGCTGATCTGCCCCACCCCAAGGGGGCAAAAATGGCTTAAAATAAATTTGCCCACCAGGGGAACGACCCTTGCCTAAGGGGTCGCTCCCCTTGCGTGAAATTCACAGAAAAAAAAACTCCCTGGTGTCTAGTGGTTTCTGTCCCCATTGGGGGCAGATTGGCCTCATAAAAATAGGCCAATCTGCATCCAAGCGGGGCAGAAATGGCCTAAATATAATTTGTCCCCTATGGGAGCAACCCTTGCCTAAGGGGTCGCTCCCCACCTCTAAAATCAAAAACAAAAAAATAAAAAATTAACCCTGGTGCATAGAGGTTTCTGCCCCCCCCTGGGGCCAGATCGGCCTAGTAATAGGCCGATCTGCCCCCAGGTGGGGCGGAAAAGGCCTTAAAAAATGCCCAACCTGGGAGCGACCCTTGCCCAAGGGGTCACTCCCTCATGCCAGTTTCATTTATAAAAATAAATCCCTGGTGTCTAGTGGGCATTTCAAAAGCCGGATTGCTTTACAATCCGGCTTTTGAAACCCTGAGAGAGACTTCAAAGGGAAGGAAATTCCTTTCCTTCCCTTTGAAGTCTCTCTCGGCCTCCTCCACGTGAGGAGCTTCCAGCACGATGGAGGAACCTCTGTGACAATCAGCGTGCAAAGCTTCCCCTTCCATCCCTGCCTTGGGGGGGGGGGGCGGAACCCCGCAGAGGAGCGCCGGTGCTCCCTCTGGACTCTGTGCCCAGGACGTAATGGTTACATCCTGGGCACACGAGCACTGTGCCTCAGGACGTAACCATTACGTCTTGGGCACAGAAGGGGCTAAAGATAGTGGTCCCAGCTGATCTGTGGATAGAGTGTAAGAGGAGAGTAGATTGGCCAACAACAGAACCAGAGACAGATAAAATTACAGGTGCGCCATCATCTCCTGAGGTAATGAAATATTACTATAAGGTGACTGAATTTTTGCAAACAACAATTTCACCCAAGAACACTGATTGGCAGAGAATTGACAGGACACTTCAGGAAGCAAAGGAATCGATACATGCGTATTATGAGAGATTGTTTCAGGCGTTCAAGCATTACAGTGGTACAGAGACAACTGAGGTGAAGGGCATGATTCACTTTGTGTTCAGATTTGTGGAAGGATTGAGACATGAATTTAACCAGATTATTAAGAATCATTCGATCTGCTGGCAAGCAAAGCTGATTGATGAGTTGTTGCAGTAAGCAAAAGACTGTAGTGATAAAATTTAGTTGAAGCAGAGAAAGTTGAAAGAAAAGGCGATGGTGATGCAGATAAAAGCTGCTCAGACAGGCATGCAAGGACATTTTCTATAACAGTTACAGCAGGTAAACATGATGTTTCAGCCCCAGATGAGAGGTAGAGGTCGCGGAGGTAATATGAATCGTGGTCCAGATTTGGGTATTGCAGTGGTTCAGAATGATGTGCAGGGAATGAAAATTGTTGCCTTGTCACGTTTGTGGAGCCGTCGGACATTGGAAACAGGAGTGTCCAATGTTGGTGCAGGAAAGCGTTGTTCAGCAGACTAATTATATCAATATATGCCAGAACATGAGAAGACCGAGAATGAGAGGTCCTACTCTGAATTTTCAAAATGAAATCAAATGCAGAACTTCCAACCCATGCAGCAGGTGCAAATTCCACGTGTACAAATGACACACTTGCAACCGATGCAGCAGCAGGTTCCCATGTTACCTAGACAGCAAATTCAGATACCTCAAGTCCCAATGGAACTGCAGCAAATGATGCTTTCTCAACAGGTCACAAGTCAGAGGCTTAACCAAAGTAATAACACAGTACACCAACTCCCGTTACACAGTGAGAATGGAATAAACGATGACTGGGTAAGCGAAAGTTCAGATGAGGAGCCATGTGTGCTTGCAACCTCCTTAGAAGTAGATCAGAGAGGTCCCTATGTGAAGGGAAAAGTCATGGGTCACATGGTTTCATTTTTGGTTGACACTTGAGCTACACACTCTACCGTGTGAAGTGCAGAAGTTCCAAACTTGCCTCTTTCAGGTAAAACAGTTCAGATTGTAGGGTTAGCGAATCAGCATTTGACTAACCAAATTACAGAAGCTTTTCAGGTTAAAATTGGCAACTTTCAGGGATTGCACAAATTCGTAGTCTGTGATTCGAGTCCAGTATCCCTACTGGAAAGAGACTTGCTGTGTAAAACTAAATGCTCGATTACTTGTTCAAATGATGGAATTGAGATTCAGATGAATAGCGATGATGAAGATGACACCCCACCCCAAGACCCTGAAAAGTAGGAGTAAAGTTACCCTACTACCCCAAAAAGACAGTAAAGTCGAGATAGGGGATTCTGCAAGGACAACAACTGACTGCAAAGCACTGGAGACGGATTCCTGGACCTGAGGACCTGTAAAGGAAGGGAACCAAGTCCAAGAGTCATGCAAGTGTCCAGGTGGGGCAGGAGCCCACTAAACCCCAGATGAAGGTGCAAAAGGGCTGCCTCTGGGTGGAAGAAGCTGAAGATTCTGCAACAACGGAAGGTGCCAGGAATTTCTCCTTTGGTCAGAAGATGTCCCACGGCGTGCTGGAGGATGAAGAGTTGTTTCCATGCAGAAAGACCACAAACAAGCCTTGCTAGCTGCAAGAGTGACGGTTGAAGGTTTTGGGTGCTGCCAGGGCCCAGGAAGGACCAGGAGGTCACCCCTTGGAGAGGGAGACAGAGGGGGTGCTCAGCAACACAGAGAGCCCACGCAGAAGCAGGTAGCACCCTCAGACGCACCTGAACAGGAACTTAGAAGATCTGAGGACGACGGTCGACTCAGAGCAACAAAAGGGGGTCCAACGACGTCGGAATCAAACTCAGCGAGTTGGGCAATGCACGACGGAGTGCTGGGGACCTGGGCTAGGCTGTGCACAAAGGAAGTCTTGCAAAAGTGCACAAAAGCCCGAGCAGCTGCAGTTCACGCAGTACACAGGATTACTGTCTGGCGTGGGGAGGCAAGGACTTACCTCCACCAAATTTGGACAGGAGGGCCACTGGACTGTCAAAGACACTTGGACCCAGCTCCTGTGTTCCAGGGACCACACTCGTCAGGATGAGAGGGGACCAAAAGGACCGGTGATGCAGAAGTTTGGTGCCTGCGTTGGCAGGGGGAAGATTCCGTCAACCCACAGGAGATTTTTCCATGGCTTCCAGTGCAGGGTGAAGGCAGACAGCCTTCAGAGAATACTCCACCAGGAAACAGTCGAGAAAGCCGTCAGGATGAGGCGCTACACTGTTGCTGGTAGTCTTCTTGCTACTTTGTTGCGGTTATGCAGGCGTCCTGGAGCAGTCAGCAGTCGATCCTTGGCAGAAGTCGAAGAGGGAAGTGCAGAAGAACTCTGGGGAGCTCTTTCATTCGTTATCTGGTGAGATGCCCACAGGAGAGACCCTACAGAGCCCACAGAGGAGGACTGGCTACAGAGAAAGCTAAGCACCTATCAGGAGGGGTCTCTAACGTCACCTGCTGGCACTGGCCATTCAGAGCTGTCCATTGTGCCCTCACACCTCTGCATCCAAGATGGTAGAGGTCTGGGACACACTGGAGGAGCTCTGGGCACCTCCCCTAGGAGGTGCTGGTCAGGGGAGTGGTCACTCCCCTTTCCTTTGTCCAGTTTCTCGCCAGTGCAGGGCTGGGGGGATCCCTGAACCGGTGTAGATTGGCTTATGCAAGGAGGGCACCATCTGTGCCCTTCAAAGCATTTCCAGAGGCCAGGAGAGGCTACTCCTCCCAGCCCCTTCACACCTATTTCCTAAGGGAGAGGGTGTAACACCCTCTTTCAGAGGAAATCCTTTGTTCTGCCTTCCTGGGACCAGGCTGCCCAGGCCCTAGGGGGGCAGAAACCTGTCTGAGGGTTGGCAGCAGCAGTAGCTGCAGAGAAAACCCTGGCAAGTTAGTTTGGCAGTACCCAGGCTCCATGCTGGAGACCCGGGGATGCATGGAATTGTCCCCCCAATACCAGAATGGTATTGGGGTGACAATTACATGATCGTAGACATGTTACATGGCCATGTTCGGAGATACCATTGTGACGCTACATATAGGTAGTGACCTATATGTAGTGCACGCATGTAATGGTGTCTCCACACTCACAAATTCCGGGGAATTTGCCCTGAACAATGTGGGGGCACCTTGGCTAGTGCCAAGGTGTCCACACACTAACTAACTTTGCACCTAACCTTCACTAAGTGAGGGTTAGACATATAGGTGACTTATAAGTTACTTAAGTGCAGTGTAAAATGGCTGTGAAATAACATGGACGTTATTTCACTCAGGCTGCAGTGGCAGTCCTGTGTAAGAATTGTCTGCGCTCCCTATGGGTGGCAAAAGTAATGCTGCAGTCCATAGGGATCTCCTGGAACCCCAATACCCTAGGTACCTAGGTACCATATACTAGGGAATTATAAGGGTGTTCCAGTGTGCCAATCAGAATTGGTAAAATTAGTCACTAGACAACTTTAAATGCAGAGAGGGCATAAACACTGAGGTTCTGATTAGCAGAGTCTCAGTGGTACAGTTAGGCACCACACAGGGAACACATACAGGGCATATTTTATGAGCACTGGGGTCCTGGCTAGCAGGATCCCAGTGACACAGGCATAAACAAACATACATACAGTAAAAATGGGGGTAACATGCCAGGCAAGATGGTACTTTCCTACAATCCTGATATGCAAGGAATGGTTAAGGAGAAAGTGTGGGGCCTGACAGGAAAAGAGATAGGTCTTATAACGGGAGTTGAGCCAGTTAAAGTTACTGTAAAGCTGAATTTTTTCCTCAAATTCTCCAGTACCACATGCCACAAGATGTTCTTATCAAGGTCACTCAGATAATTGCAGACTTTGTGAAACAAGGGGTTTTTAAGGAAGTATTGAGCAGCCTGTTGCGTTGTCGTAGTTTGGACTCTTGCTCTGAGCAAGACTGCGGGTCTCAGGATGACAGTACTTTCGTTTGTAGGTGACTAAGGGGGTGATTCTCACCCTGGCGGGCGGCGGAGGCCACCAGCCAGAGTTCCCCCCTCCAAAATACCGCTCCGCGGTCGCAAGACCGCTGAGGGTATTTTGGGTTTTGCACTGGGCTGGCGGGCGACCGCCAAAAGGCCGCCCGCCAGCCCAGTGCAAAACGGCCTTCCCACTAGGACGCCGGCTCAGAATTGAGCCGGCGGAGTGGGAAGGTGCGACGGGTGCAGTGGCACCCGTCGCGTATTTCAGTGTCTGCAAAGCAGACACTGAAATACAAAGTGGGGCCCTCTTACGGGGGCCCCTGCAGTGCCCATGCCATTGGCATGGGCACTGCAGGGGCCCCCAGGGGCCCCACAACACCCCATACCGCCATCCTGTTCCTGGCGTGGCGGTATGGGGTGTCAGAATCCCCATGGCGCCGCAGCGAGCTGCGCCGCCATTGAGGATTCTACAGGGCAGCGGAAAACCGGCGGGAGACCGCCGGTTTTCCCTTCCTGACCGCGGCTGAACCACTGCGGTCAGAATGCCCTGCGGGGCACCGCCAGCTTGTTGGCAGTGCTCCCGCCAACCCTGGCCCCCGGCGGTCAGAATGACCCCCTAAGTCTTTTCCTACAACTTAGTTGTAACTGTTGTCCAAACCTTATCGGCTTACGAGCAGTACCTCACCAGAAACACAATAGTAAACGGTGATTTGTTGCAGTCGCTTACGCATGGACTCAAAAGTAAGATTTCTCAGGGTTGTCGTGGTTAAACGGACATTACCCTTTTCTCACAGATTTATTATGTCTCATACAAACAAAGGCAATAACACAGATGCAGTGAAGTTATAATAGTTTTTATTCAACATAACTGCAATTTGCGATAAGTTGCATGAACTGCAGTGATTAGGATAATGAATATACCAAGCAACAGTATTGTGAAGAAGAGAGTCATTGTTATAAAGACCCCCACCATTGTGCAATATATGAAAGAAATATATATATATGTATAAGATGGAATAAGCCCTAATACCCTAAGGAGAATAGGTCTAACCTCCTACCTAAAAGGAGAGCTGAGTTCGTTAAACCTAATCTGCCAAAGCCGTGTCCATGAGAGGAGCCCCCAACCCTTGTTACCTTGAAATGAGGTCTCTATCTCAGACTCCGCAGGGACACGAAGACTGGGTCAGCGTCAAGATGACTGCAGCATCGGTATCAGCGATGGTGGCGATGCCCTCTGGTCGGAATCCCTCTGATTATCTGTCTAAAGTGTGATGTATTTATACAGATCTACAAGGTCCCCTGACGTAGGTGTAATTAAAAACAATAGATAACAGGCATGCTTGGGACGGCAATTAATATCAACAATCCCTCGAAAGTATAGAGAGGGAAAATCCCTAAGTGTGAACACCTACTGTTTGTTTGTCTTTCGTGCTAGATCTTAACGCCTTGGCGCAGTGACACTGATAATAAAACTCATAACAAGTGGCCTAACTATAAACAAGGCCGCCATCTTAAAGGAAATAAATAATTAAATGGACTAAGACAGAGCAAGCTAAGTAGGTTAAAAGTCACTAGGTGACGGGGGCACGAGTTTACAAGCCTACGGCTAAGCTAACTCCTGTTATCCCATTAAAACAAACTAGGATTCACTACAGCGTAGGCTCTCATTATTCTAAGACTACTGGATTTTGAGTGGCAGAATCGCCCGTGGCGTGGGAGACTAAGTCTGACCCACTGCGGGTGGCACCTGTCGCTCTAATCCGGGTTTTGCTCCGGCTAACTAGCAGTTCTTTATCTCTACCCAAGAGCAGAGATGACTGGGCAGCCGAATGCA
The DNA here is from genome assembly GCF_031143425.1 of Pleurodeles waltl. Classification (NCBI taxonomy): domain Eukaryota; kingdom Metazoa; phylum Chordata; class Amphibia; order Caudata; family Salamandridae; genus Pleurodeles; species Pleurodeles waltl. The sequence goes on along the minus strand of NC_090440.1, from coordinate 1,398,929,038 downwards.
TGACATAATTGGTTTCTCAGGGAAGCCGTGGTCACTTAGGTCTCATCCGTTTCTCTCAGTTACCTTAGTCTCATATATAAATGACAAACAGAGCCAGTATATGTTTCAATAATGATTTTAATAAAACAACTGCATCTTAGATAGCACAGCGAGAGCTTCAATAACCAGGACGACACAGCATAACAATATTAAAATTGTGACTAGGAGAGTTAGACATAGAAATAATGCTATCATATTGTCACTATGGTCAATAAACTAACTCCAACTTAGATTATAATAGAGCACAGCACGTTAAGCTCTAATCCTGCTCTTCAGGTTCCCCAGGGAAGACATCATCCCCCATACCTGAGCAAAGGCCTGCGGTCTGCGTTAGCATCTGTAGCGAAGCATTCAGCAATCAGCATACAGTTGTGGTTCTCTGGCTGGAATCTCCCTCTAATGTGTAAGGGTCAGGGAAGTGTTTTATAATAAAACAGATGATTTTCTGAGAAAATGTCCCTATGTAAGGATGTGTATTTTCTAAGAATGTTGGAGACTAAACTTCTACCACGTTCACCAGCAATGTACCGTGCTGTAGCCTTGGAAGAAGTACAGAGTGAGCAAGAATGTTTTGTTTGAGAACAGAGTGCTGGCCTAGGCAAAAACAGTGAGATAAATAGAAAATAAAACAAGACCGTAAAAGTGGCCATTGTAATAATAATAAAATAAAGCCGACTAAACTATATGTAGGTTAGTGTGCACAGCAGCTAGGCCTAGTGTGTTAAAATAACGTGCATGGAGCTATTGCTAAAATGGCTACACAACAAGCCCATGTAATTCACTGATAATGGATTTGCAAAAGCCCTGTGGGAAAGTTCGAATTGTCCAAGATTTGAGGAAAATAAATGAGAATGTGGTCAAATGTTGTCCTGTGGTACCAAATCCAGCTGTGATAATGTTTCAGAATCCGTGTGATGCTGAGTGGTTCACTGTCATTGATTTGTCACAAGCCTTCTTTTCTGTGCCTCTTCATGAGGACAGCCAATTTCTCTTTTGTGTCAAGTTTTTGGACTGAGTTTACTGCTGGTGCAGAATTCCACAAGGGTTTTCAGATTCACCTTCCATATTCAATCAGATCTTGAAAAATAATTTGGAGTCGTTGGAATTACCTTTCCAATCGACCTTGGTACAGTACATTGATGACTTGCTGTTTGTGTCCAAAACCAGGGACAAGTGAAAGTATGACATAATCGCCTTACTGAATCATTTGGGAAAGAATGATCATAAAGTGTCCCTGTTTAAATTGAAATATGTCAGAAAGAAGTGAAATACTTGGGTCACCAGATTGAGAGGGGATTGAGAAAGATATCCAGAGAAAGGGTTATGACCATATTGCAGATGAATCCCCCGATGTCAGGATGTTTCTAGGGATAGTAGGCTACTGTGCCCAATGGATTCCAAAATTTTCAGTCATTTCGAGACCATTGCAGAAACTGACTCATAAGGAAGACACTGATCCCATAGTGTTAGACCAGGCTGGAATGAAAGTGTTCACTGAAATCAGAGAGAGTCTGTGCAAGGCTCCGGCTTTGGGTATGCCTGACTACACGAAACCGTTCACTTTGTTTTGTCATGAGCATGATGCGTTTTCTTTGTCTGTCTTGACACAGGTCCATGGAGGTGTAAGCCGCTCAGTAGCAAATATTTCAGCTACTTTGGACCCATTTACAGCAGCCTTACCAGGTTGTTTGCGCAGAGTTGCAGTGGTCAGTCAGAACCTTCTACTTACAAGGACGAAAGGCCAATATTTGACTGGTGCAAGATTGACCAGATATGAAATGCGAATTCTAGGGTCACCAAATGTGTCATTGAAAAGATGTACAGTGCTGAACCCAGCAACCTTACTTCCAAATGAAAATGTTAAAATTGAAAAGTTGGAAGACATTGAGAATGATTGTCTTGAAGTACCTGATTTGTGCAAAAAAACGAGACCTGACATTAGAGATACTCGATTGGAAGGGAATGGGCAAATTATCTTTGCTGATGCTTCTTGTCTAAGAGACAATACAGGGACACTGAGAGCAGGATATGCCGTGTGCACAATTACTGGTATTTTGGAAGCCTCTTGGCTTCGAGGAGTGTATTCTGCCCAAGTACCGGAATTGGTAGCCCCTACTAGAGCATGCCATGTTTCTGATCAGCTGAAAGTTACCATCTATATGGATAGCCAGTATGGATTTGGAATAGTCCATGATTTTGGCCAGTTGTGGTCACAGTGAGGTTTCATGACCTCTTCTGGTTCACCAGTGAGTAATGGTGAGAGAATTAAAGAACTGTTACATTCTACTCAAATGCATGAAAAGATTGCTGTGGTGAAATGCAGTGCACATCTGTAGTCGTAGGACTTCGTGTCATTGGGAAATGGATATGCAGATCAAGTCACAAGATTTTGCTCATTGAACTGTATATCGTTCAAAGATAAGTGGGAACTGTTACCTGAAGAAGACAAAACATGTCCAAGTTTTGCATTGAAAGTAATTGACACCTTGGAGGAATTGAAAATGTTGCAGAATAATGTTGACAGGAAGGAAAAACGTTCATGGAGTAAAATGTGTCCAAAGACAAGATGAATTGCAGGTTTTAGAAGAGGGTCAACTGGTTTTGCCTAACAGTCTGTTGTCTCAAATGGCTAGGTACTATCATGGTCAATCAAATGTTGGGAGGGATGCTATAATTTGGTTGTTCAAACATGATTGGTTCAGCCCAAGGTTTAGACAGGTTGCTGAAGCAGTTTGTCATTGTTGTGTCATTTGCCAGCAACTGAACGCGGGGAAAGGAACTGTGGTTAATTTGAGACACACTGGAGGAGCAGGAGGTTCATTCCGCAGAATGCAGATGGATTTTTTTGAGATGCCTGTGTGTGGAGGTTTGAAATATGAGTTGGTGATTGTTTGCATCTTTAGTCATTGGATTGAAGTGTACCCTACATGAAGAAATGACAGTCTCACAGTAGCAAAACCACTGCTTAGGGAACTGATACCGTGCTTCGGGTTTCCAATCTCTTTAGAATCGGATAGAGGAAGTCACTTCAACAAAGAAGTAATTAAATTACTGTGTGCAGCATTGAACATTGAACAAAAGTTGATTTAGTTACCACCTTGAAGCATCTGAACTGGTGGAACAAATGAATGGTACTTTGAAGTCAAGAGATTCAAGGATGTGTGCATCCATGAATTTTAAATGGCCTGACGCATTTCCTTTAGTTCTGATGACAATGAGAAACACACATGACAGGAAGACAGGATTGTCGCTCCATGTGATCCTTATGGGCCGAGCCATGAGGTTGCCAGCGGAGCCTGCAAATACACTTGTCAACATTACAGATTATATGGTGTTGGACTACTGCAAAGGTCTGGCTGATGTGGTTCACTCTTTCTCTCAGCAGTTGGAGGCTATTACACTGCCACTGATCCATGACCCAGGGCACAATCTGAGGCCTGGTGACTGGGTTGTGGTCCAGAAACACGTGAGGAAAACGTATTTGGAGCCTCGTTGGAAAGGACCTATTCAGGTAGTGCTGACAACTACCACAGCTGTGAAGTGTGCTGGGGTTCCGAACTGGATCCATGCCCGTCACACGAAGAAAGTGGCATGTCCACTGGATCATGAAGAAGGGTTGCTGAGAGTACCAACAACAGCAGAGCAAGTCTCAGGGCCAGAAAGAGAACAAAGAGGAACTGAGACCAGATCTGAGCCTGTTGATGACGGTTCAGTCACTCCTGTGAGAGATGAAGGAGAAGGCCTCCATGAGGGTGACGGAGAGCCTATCTTAGTTGGGGCAGCAGGGGAGCCTAGTCAGAGGAGGGCTTTCCCAGAAGCAGACAATTTTGAAAGACAAACAGAGCAATTGCCAGATCCCGAGGGGAAAGTATTTGAGGCAGATCAACATCACTGTGGTCTGACTCCTCCTGAGCCAGTTGCAGGTCCGTCAAGAGAAAACCCCATAGAACAAGGAGAAGTTTTGAGTTTGACTCTGAAAAGAACACTGACAAAGGGTCCACTGAAAGGAGATAAGTGGCCAGAATCACAAGGAAAGGGAAAGGAAGTGGTTGTTGGCACAACAATTGAAGAAGAAGTGTATACAACAAGGAGAAAAGATCTTAGTGAAGGAGAACTGAATGGTGATCGAAAGTTGAAAAGAAAGAGAATAGCAAGTCGAAGATACGCTGGTCCTGGATGGGCGTGCAACTACAAGTGAATGGCAGCAAGAATGTTTGTCTTTTTGTTTTGATAGAGACATTCCAGGTCAATATTTTGGTACTTGAAGAAAGCGGATCAACTCAACAGTTAAAACAATCTGAGAACTGTTTTTTTTTTAGAAAGAGACTGTTGAAAGTAATCGGAAAAGATTTTGACGAACTGCTTACCGATGTTTGCAAGGGATCATGGAAGTGAAACTGAGAGCTGTAAATAACTGTTGAAAGAAGATTTTGTTTTTGATTTTGCTGCAATTTTTCTAAAACATTTTTTCTTCTGCTTTCTGATCCTTTACAGATCATGAGTAACATTAGTCAGCAGGGTAGGAATGATAGGTGCTGTAAATATAAGAGTCTTGCTTTGACGATTGTATGTGGGATATTGTTTGTGGTACTGATTGTGGGTATGTCTGTTCTTGATAAGGGTGTAGCCAACCATACTTCTGTTTTTGAGACGACTACTGTACTAACACCAACAGAGAAGATTAGGTTACATGAAAAGTATTTGCATGAGGGTACTAATGTGCAAGAAGAACCTTCTTCTGATGTCTTCTATCACTTGCTGAGTATGTTGAGAAGATGGAAGCGAGGAATTGTTATGTGTGTACTCAGATTCCTTCATCAGTCGAAGAAGGAGTTACTTACCTTAGTCTACCTCTAACATATGGAATAAGTTGTTGTCTGCTATTAACAAGATTCTGAGGCATTGCTCCGGGTGTCAAGAAGACGGTCGCACTCTAAGAGTGCTCCAGACCCCTCTGCCATCCGCCACATCAATTCCTGCGGCCCGTGCCCAAACTGTCTTCATTTGGTCCCGCCACCTGTTGAGGAGTTGGTCGAGGCGGTGCAGGACCTGGGCTCGCCATGCGTTGCAGTGGTGTCCAGCGAGAGCGCCCTGTCCAGTGGGCACAACGCTTGAGGCCTACCCCGCAGCCTGGACGTTCCGGGCCCCCCGTTGGTGGCAACTGAAGTGGAGCTCCGGGGCGTCGACTGATTTCGACTGATTTCGGCCGCGCACTTGTGGCGAAGACTACTGAAGGAGCCCAGCCCCCATGAGCTGCAGCCTGAGGCCTGCACTTCGGCCAGGGGCACGGGGCCGGCCCTCAGCGGCGGAGGGAGAGGTCCAATGAGGTCCAGCGCCGCATTTGTTGCCGGGCCGGCCAGGTGTTGCAGCCTGATTCCCCCATCTAATGAAGCAGGAGATATCGGAGCCCAGCGGGGCAGAAAGGGACAGTGGCTGATCCAGGCCAGCGTCAAGGAACCCAGATAGCCAGTGGCACTGAGTTGTGTGGCCCACTGGCAGCGGTGCTGGGGCCGGTCTGGCCTGGCTGGGGTCGTGGCGCGCCTTGGCTGTGAAGTGAAGGAGTGGCTTGGACTTCCACGGAGAGGCGCCGGCGGACCCCGTTGGACGGGTGGGGATGGACGACCCCCCGGCCCATGCTAAAGAAGCGAAGTGAGCATAGCGGCTTGGAAAGGGGTCTGAGGTGCTGAGACCGGACCCCTGCACTTGCAAGACCCTGAAATGCGGCGCTGCCTGCAGATGGGCAGCCCCAAGGAAGAGGGGCTGAGGACGACCGAGAAGGAGCTCACTGACGGGTGGCGAGACACGAGTTGGAGGTACAATGCGGGCGTGTGGCAGGCAGAGTGACATCGCCCGGGGGGCATGAGTTGACCCGGGTCTTGAAGGGGTTCTGCTGCCTGCTGCCCAGCTCCCCCGCTTGCCCACCGGAGTTTGGCCCTGTGGAGACCTGGTTGTTGGTGTTAAAGGTCCCCCGCTTGCCTGCTGGCGCTTGGGTCCACTGGGTCCTGAGAGATCACGCTCCGAGGTGCCCCCCCTGCGCTGAGTCCTCCCTGAGAGGTGCTTGGACAGAGCCCCAGTTAGGACCATGATGCCCCAGACTTGAGTGGCTGGTATGGGGAAGGACAGAACTAGTAAGCAGCCGCTAGCGTCACAAAACCGTATTGATCAATTTGCCAAGCATGCGCCCTCTCGAGGGACGAGCGACCTGGTGTTGGAAGCGCCTGCTACAGAGGGGATGAATACGATACTTCAGGCCATTCAGTCCTCACAGCTGGCAGTTGAGACTAAGATTGGTGAAGTGAAGGAGGATGTGGGCCTACTGAGGCAGGATCTGCGGACAGCGGTGGGTCGCATCAAGGAGGTCGAGGACCGGGTCTCCCAGGCGGAGGATGAGATTGTGGACCTTAAAGCCAAAGTTGCCCAGCTACTAACCCACATAGGTGAGCTCCACCATAGGGCAGAGGATGCCGAGAATCGCTCCAGGCGTAACAACCTGCGATCTAATTCCTGGAGCGCTGGATCAGATCATGGATCCCTGAGCAACAACTCTACCCCTTGTTTGCTATTGAACATGCCCATAGGGCCCTGGCGCCTCGGACCCCGCTAGGAGGTCCCAGGCGGACGTTGATCGCAAGATTTCTCAATTTCAAAGACCGGGATGTTATTCTTAGAGAAGCAAGAGCTCATCCGGACCTCCGCTGGTACAACCACAAGATCCTTATCTTCCCAGACTACACCCAAAAGGTACAGGCCAGGCGCCGCTCTTACAAAGGAGTCAAGCAAAAACTTCGGGCAATGCAACTGACCTACATGCTCGTGTTTCCCGTATGCATCAAGGTCCTCATGGATGGGATATCTTTCTTTTTTTACTTGTCTGAGGCGGCGTGGGACTGGCTTACTGAGGAGCACAGAGCGGCCCAGAGGGCCCCTCCCAGTCTTGGGGCAGATCTCCGAGGTCTGGCCCCTTTGGCTCCCCAGGATCGAGGGGAGGGCGCAGACGCACCGAGACACGCCAGAGAAAACGAGTGACCCGCACAGCACGTCCGCGGAGGATGTGCGACCGAGCCCGGGTCCTTTGGGAGGAAGGAGCACGCCAGACGGCCCGGTAGAAAAGAGACTCGGATCGACTGCGGAGGAGGGCCGCCTCAGTCAGACTCCCTCGCTCTCCTGAGGGCGACTTGCACCAACCCTGCGCGCTTGGGAGAGGGTGTGGAGGAGAGCATCCTCATCGCCACTGGGTGCGGGCGGCGGATGGCCGCATTGCAGAACTCCGACTATATGGAGGGGTCCACCACTCCACACCAAATACAGACAAATTGTTTTTGAAGTTTTGGGCGACAGGTGCTTCTGGGCTGGAAGTATGGGGTGGGGGCAGTTGGAGGGATGGGTAGGACCCAGTTCCATAGATATCTACAACTTAGACATGCGTTAAAAGTGCATATTCAGGCAGGTGTGGTCCTTCCCGAGTTCAACCCTGTAGAGGCCAAGACAGTGATGGGCTGCCTGGTTAGAGGGGGAGTGTCGCGCATATATTGCACCCTAGTGTGAGAAAGTGCCTCTTTCTAGCCTTGTTACCCCCACTTTTGGCCTGTTTGTGAGTGTATGTCAGGGTGTTTTCACTGTCTCACTGGGATCCTGCTAGCCAGGGCCCAGTGCTCATAGTGAAAACCCTATGTTTTCAGTATGTTTGTTATGTGTCACTGGGACCCTGCTAGCCAGGACCCTAGTGCTCATAAGTTTGTGACCTATATGTATGTGTTCCCTGTGTGATGCCTAACTGTCTCACTGAGGCTCTGCTAACCAGAACCTCAGTGGTTATGCTCTCTCTGTACAAATTGTCACTAACAGGCTAGTGACCAATTTCACCAATTTACATTGGCATACTGGAACACCCTTATAATTCCCTAGTATATGGTACTGAGGTACCCAGGGTATTGGGGTTCCAGGAGATCCCTATGGGCTGCAGCATTTCTTTTGCCACACATAGGGAGCTCTTACACAGGCCTGCCACTGCAGCCTGAGTGAAATAACGTCCACGTTATTTCACAGCCATTTACCACTGCACTTAAGTAACTTATAAGTCACCTATATGTCTAACCTTTACCTGGTAAAGGTTGGGTGCTAAGTTACTTAGTGTGTGGGCACCCTGGCACTAGCCAAGGTGCTCCCACATTGTTCAGGGCAAATTCCCCGGACTTTGTGAGTGCGGGGACACCATTACACGCGTGCACTATACATATGTCACAACATATGTATAGCGTCACAATGGTAACTCCGAACATGGCCATGTGGCATTGGGGAGACAATTCCATGATCCCCTGAGTCTCTAGCACAGACCCTGGTACTGCCAAACTACCTTTCCTGGGGTTTCACTGCAGCTGCTGCTGCTGCCAACCCCTCAGACAGGTTTCTGCCCTCCTGGGGTCCAGCCAGGCTTGGCCCAGGAAGGCAGAACAAAGGACTTCCTCAGAGAGAGGGTGTTACACCCTCTCCCTTTGGAAAAAGGTGTCAAGGCTGGGGGGGAGTAGCCTCCCCCAGCCTCTGGAAATGCTATGATGGGCACAGATGGTGCCCATCTCTGCATAAGCCAGTCTACACCGGTTCAGGGATCCCCCAGCCCTGCTCTGGCGTGAAACTGGACAAAGGAAACGGGAGTGACCACTCCCCTAACCTGCACCTCCCCTGGGAGGTGCCCAGAGCTCCTCCAGTGTGCTCCAGACCTCTGCCATCTTGGAAACAGAGGTGCTGATGGCACACTGCACTGCTCTGAGTGGCCAGTGCCAGCAGGTGACGTCAGAGACTCCTTCTGATAGGCTCCTTCAGGTGTTGCTAGCCTATCCTCTCTCCTAAGTAGCCAAACCTCCTTTTCTGGCTATTTAGGGTCTCTGCTTTGGGGAATTCGTTAGATAACGAATGCAAGAGCTCATCAGAGTTCCTCTGCATCTCTCTCTTCACCTTCTGCCAAGGAATCGACCGCTGACTGCTCTGGAAGCCTGCAAAACTGTAACAAAGTAGCAAAGACGACTACTGTGACCTTGTAACGCTGATCTGGCCGCCTTCTCGACTGTTTTCCTGGTGGTGCATGCTGTGGGAGTAGTCTGCCTCCTCTCTGCACTAGAAGCTCCGAAGAAATCTCCCGTGGGTCGTCGGAATCTTCCCCCTGCAACCGCAGGCACCAAAGAAGTGCATCACCGGTTCTCTGGGTCTTCTCTCAGCACGACGAGCGAGGTCCCTTGAACTCAGCAACTCTGTCTAAGTGACTCCCACAGTCCAGTGACTCTTCAGTCCAAGTTTGGTGGAGGTAAGTCCTTGCCTCCCCACGCTAGACTGCATTGCTGGGAACCGTGTGTTTTGCAGCTACTCCGGCTCCTGTGCACTCTTCCAGGATTTCCTTTGTGCACAGCCAAGCATGGGTCCCCGGCACTCTAACCTGCAGTGCACGACCTCCTGAGTTGTCCTCCGGCGTCGTGGGACCCGCTTTCGTGACTTCGGGTGAGCTCCGGTTCACTCCACTTCGTAGTGCCTGTTCCGGCACTTCTGCGGGTGCTGCTTGCTTCTGAGTGGGCTCTTTGTCTTGCTGGACGCCCCCTCTGTCTCTTCACGCAATTGGCGACATCCTGGTCCCTCCTGTGCCACAGCATCATCCAAAAACCCTAACCGCGACCCTTGCAGCTAGCAAGGCTTGTTTGCGGTCTTTCTGCACAGAAACACCTCTGCACGACTCTTCACAATGTGGGACATCCATCCTTCAAAGGGGAAGTTTCTAGCCCTTGTCGTTCTTGCAGAATCCACAGCTTCTACCATCCGGTGGCAGCTTCTTTGCACCCACAGCTGGCATTTCCTGGGCATCTGCCCACTCCCGACTTGATCGTGACTCTTGGACTTGGTCCCCTTGTTCCACAGGTACTCTCGTCAGGAAATCCATCATTGTTGCATTGCTGGTGTTGGTCTTCCTTGCAGAATTCCCCTATCACGACTTCTGTGCTCTTTGGGGAACTTAGGTGCACTTTGCACCCACTTTTCAGGGTCTTGGGGTGGGCTATTTTTCTAACCCTCACTGTTTTCTTACAGTCCCAGCGACCCTCTACAAGGTCACATAGGTTTGGGGTCCATTCGTGGTTCGCATTCCACTTCTAGAGTATATGGTTTGTGTTGCCCCTATCCCTATGTGCCCCCATTGCATTCTATTGTGACTATACATTGTTTGCACTGTTTTCTATTGCTATTACTGCATATTTTGGTATTGTGTACCTATATCTTGTGTATATTTACTATCCTCATACTGAGGGTACTCACTGAGATACTTTGGCATATTGTCATAAAAATAAAGTACCTTTATTTTTAGTATATCTGTGTATTGTGTTTTCTTATGATATTGTGCATATGACACTAGTGGTACTGTAGGAGCTTCACTCGTCTCCTAGTTCAGCCTAAGCTGCTCTGCTAAGCTACCTTTTCTATCAGCCTAAGCTGCTAGACACCCCTCTACACTAATAAGGGATACCTGGGCCCGGTGCAAAGTGTAAGTACCCCTTGGTACCCACTACAAGCCAGTCCAGCCTCCTACACCTAGTCACTACCACAGCACCGACATTTGACAAACTCCGAGAGCTGTGGGAGCAATGGCTGGGTCAGATGGAAGACGAAGACTGGAGAGACGCTTTGATGGCCCGAGAACATTGACTATGACTTCCCATCTTCGTGTGGTGCAGACTTATTACCCACACACGGCTTACCTTACACCTGACAGGTTGCATAAAGCGGGTCTCCTACCCCATGCTGATTGTCCTCGATGTGCGAGCCCCGATGCAGACTTCTACCGCATTGTGTGGAGCTGACCCCACATAGCAACCTATTGGCGAGCAGTGGTGACAGAGATCTCTGGAGTCCTGCAGGCGGAGGTTGAGGTTGCCCCGCTGCCAGTTTTATTGGGGGTCCTGGAGGGGGTGGGGTCCAGTAGAGCAGAGTGGGCCTTTGTGGGAGTGGCATGTTTAGTGGCTAAGAGAGACATTGCACCTGGTTGGAAAGCAGAGACGGCACCTGCAATCGCGAAATGGCGGCGAGGGGTAGACTTGTGCGCCTAACTAGAAAAACTAGTGTATGAGGCGAGAGGCTGCCCTGCTAAATATGAGAGTGTGGGGGAAATGGACGGGAACCTGAGGAGATTGTTCAGCTGACGTGCCTTAGATGTAGCAATTGTTGTATGCTCTGTCCTTGACTACTATGGCTACTCTTGGTCATATGCCTCTGTTACCTGCGTGGGACTTGTGCAATATTCAGTCAACAACGTGCGGATGTTACCTGTTGGTTTTTATGTTGTTATGCAAAACTAATAAAATTGCTTATCAAAAAACAAGATTCTATAACCAGGAGTACATTCATAATTTGTACTACAATTATGATATGGTGTTTTCGTTTGTCCCTATAATTAGATATTTGAGTAGGGTTGCTAAGGATAATGACATAGTATTAGTTAGAGGTTTCTTTGAATCTACATTGACATTTGATACAGCTTATGCTCACAGGAATAATCTAACATGCTTGCTTACACCTTTAGAGAAGAGCTTCTTAGATCACACAGATGACAGGAGAAACGCATTGAAGGAGAAGTTAGAAAAAGGCTTAGATAAAAGGACTTACAAGAATGATTATGCTAATAGTGCAATTAAAACACAAGGGAAATTAGCTCTTAATGCGCGACACAAAGGGAAACTTAGCATATATAGGCCTAAATCACACACTGATATTTTGTTTGTGGGAACGAGTGAATGTAGACATGTGTTTTTTATTTCAGAGTAAATGGACATTTATATTGAATGGACAGGACCTGGCAATTTTTGGGATATATTACATCTGTGGTCCTAATGCTTATTACCGTTTTCCAAGAGGACGTTAATTGGGAATAGTTTTCCCAAAGATTTTTCAAATGGATAACTTAAAGAAGTTTCTGAAAGTGACTGAATTACATCATATGAGAAAGAGGAGGGAGTCTCCATCTGGTATAGTGGGAAATATATTTGGAGCAATGATTCCTTCAGTGGGAGTTGTTCTGAATTCGGTAAAGATTCAAAAGTTGTCTACTATTGTGGATAACATACTGACAAAGTTTTCAGGAGCCATACTCCTGTTAGATACTGAGTTTAATGCTGAAAGAGCTATGACTCTTCAAAATCGCCTTGCTCGTTCATTCCTAATAATAGTAAAGACATTAGAGACTTACTTACTAATCTGACTAATGAAAGTGCTGATTTAAAAGAACTAAAAGAGCCAGGTGTTTGGGAGAAGGTTGGCAAAGGTTTTGCTTCAGTGGGAAATTGGCTCAGCAACCTTGGGAAAGGGATTTGTGTTGAAAATTATACAGGGGGTATTAATTATTGTGGTTTGCCTAATTGGAATATGGGGAATATGTAAATTGTGTAAAAGGATTACATTGGAGAAGTCAAAGAACGATCACAGGAGGAAAGAAAAGGGAGAATTTGTTTAGGGAAAAATTCAAAAGGGAACAAAAGTATGAAGGGATTGAAATGACAGAATTTTAGCTGATGCAAAAATTTGTCAGTGAGAGTTTAGGGTGATGACACATTTAGTCACCAGAGGAGGGCTTGCTAGCACAGGTGTTTTAATACAAATTAATAATGAGTGTTCTTTTACTATAAGTAATGGATTTGTGTAGGAAATTCAATAAAGTAGAAAAATAACGCACACACTTGAAAATGTGATCACAATGAGTGGCCACCAGTGTTCATGAATTATACTTATTAATAGTTTATTAATATGAAATGTTGATTATATGTTTGACTAATGTAGAAATATGTCATATTAAGAGTTATGCAAAATGTATTAGCTTTATTAATTGTAGGCCTTAACTTAGCGGAGGTCTTGGCCTAGTTGCATGGCCTCATGTCAAGCTGTATTTCTTAATTTTTAATAAAATGGCTGTTCAGAGAGCTAAGCTGTGATTTTCCACTGTATTATCTAAATGTGCTCGTAGCTAAAAATCTTTCTCATGAGAACCGATTGCTAGATGATGCTGTTCTTGCTAAACATAACATTATGAGTGTATTGTGTGTGAGACTGAATTTCTCAGGAGAAGAGCAATGGAGACACTGACTGGAGTATAAGCTGCAACAATATTGTTTCCTGACAAGCCGGACGATAAGAACATTACAAGAGAAGCCAATCAGAGACATGTGAACCGAGTAGTGGTAGAATTCATAGATCTGAAGTTATAGTTTTGTTGGACAAGTGTGAACATGTGATCCCTTGACCAATAGAGACTTGGGAATTAGTTTTAGGAACTGTAACTTAACAGGACTGCAGTGAGAAAAAAAACTTGCATTGAGTATTTTGCCATTTTGCCAAGCCATTCTCTCTATTCTTCTTGAGGGTTTAACTCTATTCTTTTGAGTTGCTTAAAGACTCTACATTTTCTGATCTTTGATAATGAATCCTGATGCCTTGCTGACTGAAATGATGTCCTGCTGACAAAGACTATCTTAGCTTGCCAATCCAAATTGAGAAATGTTATATGAATTTCTAAAGGTGACATGCAATGTATATTTGCCTTTTCTTTTTAGGCCTCAACCACACTCTTTTGATAGAGTCATAGTTAGATGTTTTCCAAATTTGTGTTTACTAAATTGTTTTGCATGAAGCCCTACATGCAGATGCTAATCTGGTGTTAGTTACGGAGTCTTACTCTGCTAATAGGGAATAATGGTTGATGATTTTCCTTGCTGAAAATAAATGTATGTGATATCATTTGCGCAATTGCTATTGTTATTCATTTGTACTGTAACCTTAGAATATGTAATAGTTCAATCTTTGATTAGATTGCATTTCTTCCGTTGCTTTGGACAGCCGGTGTTGTTTCTGTATGTTTATCATTTGATTTTGAGATTAACTTACATGACCTTAGCATTGTTAATGTAGGATAATAAATATTCTAACTTTTACTAAAGGTGTGGTTATTCATAACAGAAAAGTCATGGTGTGTGACAATTTCTGATTCTTGTTGATTATTAATGTCCTTGATTATTGATGTTATTGACTGATTATTTGATTATTGATCTGCATGTACTGGAGTTATGGTGGCATCTTAATTGTGAGTTAAAAGGTTCATTGACCTATACGCGTCCCCTCGTAAGTTTACTTTTTAAGGTCAGATGCACTGACACTAGTGGGACCTCAAAATGACATGAGATTGGTGGATTTTTGATGAACGAAATGCTGCTGTTTTGGGAGCAAGGCTAGTTTAAAAAATCAGCAGATCTGGTTCAGGTAGACCTTCAGAGGTCAGTAAGCCCCAGTTGACTACAGTAGTACCCTTGCTCAAAATTGTTGTTGTTGTATAAATTCTTTATAACTCCATATTCTTCCTCTGCATCAGTTCCCGTGTATATAGTAGACAGATGTTTATTCCAATCCTCTTCTCCAACCAAACACCGCATGGTTCCTGAGGTTTTCCCCTCCCTTACCAATTGCAAAAATCCCAATATTCTGTGTTCTTATCACTTCAATCATAGTATCCCAATTCCTATTTATATATGCCCATTTCCTCTGTCTTATAATTGTTTTATAAATTTGTTTGCTTGGCAGAGCTTCTCTGCTATATCAATTGAGGGTCTTTTCTTATATTCCCTTTCTAATTTTCGCACCTTCTGCTTTTTGCTCCTGCATTCCCAGTTAAACAATATATTATTATTATTGATCTTAAATGCTTCTCCCTTCATCTTTCCCTCTTGCGGTGTTTTTAACTTTGCTTTTAAACAGTTAACTATTCAAGCAATTCCCCTGTTGTACCCCTTATACATATCTTTTGGATCTTCCTCCATTCTAATGTTTGTGTAATTTACTATCAATTCATTAAGCAATTTTAACCTACCTTCTGTAAATCGGGTCGTTGTCCTGCGAGGATACTCTACCTGTACTATCAGCGCCTTTTCTCTTTCTTTTTGGACTTTATTGGCTGGCTGAATTGTTAACCGAAGAGGGTAATGATCACTGCCCTCTATATGCTCAACTCCGAAGTTCAATACTTCTCCGAAATGCCAGGTCTCTATGAAAGCTTAGTCAATAGGGCATACCTGATTGCCTATATAAAACGTACGTTTTGCCGGGCGATCCGTAGTCATACACCCATTTATATAAAACATGCCTAGAGATCCTAGACTTCTTACTAGGGACAAGTCACGGGCAGAACATTCTACATTTGGAAAGGTACTGTATGGAATTTGTGCAGCTACAAGCAGCTCCTTATACAATTAGCACTGCTATTTAAGTCAAGTCTATGGTTAATGTCTCCCAGCATTAGGGTCAAATGTCCTACTTTGCCTTTACATATTGCTTCCAAGTCTTCCTCAAACAGACCCCGCTGGATGTCATAATCCTGCTTATTCCCTGGTTGTACGTATACATTAATTGTCATAAGCTGTCTGGACCCGCCAATTATATTATAAAGATCTACCTGTCCTGCCAATAACCAGCGACATTTAGTTTTTATCTCTGTGAACTTGTTTGCTATTCTAGTTGAGCCCAAAGTTATTGGGCCCCCTGACGGACAGCCTGAACCTTGCGGTGTTGCTCCCCTAAAGAGCCTCATAAAGCCATCTACTGGTTCGGGTTCGTCGCACAGCCAGGTTTCCTGGAAACACATTATATCATATTTTCTTAGCTCTCCTTTAAATAGATCTTGCTTTAAGTGTTTTTATAGCCTCCTAAATTCCAGGAAAAAAAACAATGGCTTTGCGAAGACCTTAGTTCCTAGTCCACATCACTCATTTACCCCCACTGTAAATATCATGGGAGTTTACAAGGGGCTCAAAGCGATTCCTCCACTGTGAATCATTATACTCAGTAACTATAGTTACGCTTAATCTGCCCTTATTTCCATCCACACACATTCTTTGGTTTTTATTACGTGCCAGGTTACATTGCACTTGATTTGGGAGCAGGCCTGCATGACACCTAAGGGCTCTACCATTTCTTTCCTCAACCTCTGACTCACTTAATTGCACCAATCTTATACCCTCCTTCATTAACTCCATATCTGCTTGCAGTACCAATCGTCTAACACATTCAGAGTAGAAGACTGCCTTAGTCACCTCCGCCCCATCCGAGTTTAAAATAAATCCTATTTGCTTTATGTCCTCTGACTCAATCTCACATAGGCTTGGACACAAGGCCATAACTTCTAAAAGGTGCGTACGATTCAAGGGCTTTAACTTCCTCCGCGGTTTTCTCCCAATCAGCATCCCCCAGGGCTCCAAATATATCCACCTACACATACTTCCTCTAGGACTATCTGTCTTCCTCTCTTTCCCAGGGCCCTTTGGTGGAAACAAAACCCTGCTCTTCGCCAGGCAAACTGAGTTATCTAACTCTCCGCTTCCCCCACTTCTTACTAATCTCTTAGCGTAGTTCTCTTCCTCTAGTCTGCTATTTTCCCTGGTTCCTTCTGTTAACACTCTTTGGATGCCCTTCTTTCTTTTTATTTGCTGACTATATTTTCCATAAGGTACACTGTGTACCTTTTGTAGCATATCCCCCCAGTCCGGGGCTACTACTTCCCATCCTTGTCCTTGGATTGTTCTTAATTTCTTGTCCTGAACTAGCTGAACTACCTTGACTACCTTCCCCTCTCTCTCTACTGATGCTTTACTCCTAACGTTTCTTTGCTTACTTTGCTTACTACGTTTGAGGTTATGATAGAATCTATAGGGTCTATATCCCTTTCTCCCCCATCTTTGATTCTTTTTTATCACCAACATTGGTTGCTTAGAAACATATCCTGGCGGTTGATTTGATGTCTGTATTATATCTCCTTCCCCTCCTTCACTATTTTGTTCTGGGGTACCTTTTTCTGTTTCTTGATCCCTTTTTTCAGGTACAGGTCGTACCAGTACTGGCATGCTGCTATTGATGTATTTCAACTCCTCTGTTATCCCTTGTAATTGATTTTTATTTACTTTTCCCAAACTATTAATTGCCATCAGTGCTTCTAAAATTGCCTGCAGAGTTTTTTGCATTAGGGACATTACATCTATTAGTGATTCTGCAGGTAAGGCAGTGGTATCTAAAACAAATGCAGACTTCCTACCCAAGGGGGAAGACGGCAAGAGTGTATCCATTCTACTTTCCGCTCTGACACCTCCTCCCAATCCTCCTACGAGACCATCCCTCTTCTCCTTTTCCTCAGAACGAGAACAGGACAGGAGTCTCTCTTCTAGTCTAATGCTATCCCTTACTTGAGGTGGAAGGCATGGGGATGAAGACTGCCTGGGCTCCAAACAAAACCTTCCCCTCAATCGCCTCCTCTAACCCCTCCCTTAGGGGCAAATCCTCTATCTGCAGGGAGTCTGAGATCTGAAAGTCATTCCTTATAGATCGTTCAATTTCACTCTGGTTAGAATCAAAAATATTGTTTCCCTCTGACACCTGTGACATGTAATGAGTCTTTGTAAAATATTTCCCCACAAATTCTCTAATTGATGCCCCAAGTGGGGTTCCTGAGGATTTTTCGACGTTGTCTCCATTGTCTCTCTGGGTATCCTCTTGTTCCAACGACTGGAGTATATTTCCTCCTCCTCCCGCTCCTCCTTCTTGATTACTAAACGATACCCCTGCAGGCTGATGTACATCCATAGTCTCCTTTGCGTTAGAAAAAGTCTTTGGTCCCTTTTTTACACCACGTGATCAGGCTTTGTTCACCGGCATACTGTATACTATATATTATATATCTCCCCCCTTACTGCGGTACTCCACGACTGTCCACGGTACTCCACACTCCAAATTCCACACTGTAGCGTTTTTTAATTCTTAAGTAAACACCAGGGAGGGTAAACCCCTGAGGAGAGCAGGCCACACTGTTCTAGTACCAGCCGCCTCCGCACCACCACCAGGACCAGGAGCAACAGCTCTAAGCTCTACACAGCTGGCTCTATTTTAACTCTCCTCAGATTCCCAGGGCTCCCAGGTCTCTCAGAGCTAAAGTATCCTGTGCTTAATTTATACTTTAAGCACACTTTAAATACGATACCTGTAATGGCATTTCCAGGATCCAGATAAATCTGTCACGGCTTGAGGTCAAGTGAGGTCAAGTGAGCAACTCACCGCTCACCATAGTCAGACCTCCACCACGCTACCGCACCCTGCCCTACGTGGAGAAGTCCTATAAAGGTCACAGAGTGGTGCTAGGTACCTGGACGGTAGATGCAAGTTTTTCCTCCTTCCCTTACTTTTTTGACTTCGCGGCTACAGCTAGGCGATGTCAAGAAGCGACAATGTCTGGCAATATCAATGGCTAGTAATGCAGGCAAGTGGGTGCGGGCGTGGATGCCGTGGCTACTATGGCTGCTATAATATGCTGTAGTACGCCGTGATACACCGCAGTAACTCAATCGCGGATTCTGGCACTTTTCGCCTTTCTCCGCCACTCCAACACTACTTTGACGCTCTGGGGCTTCGATGCAATAGCCTGCGAAGCCCCCGACGGCGGGCGAGGGCAGGCTGCCCTGACTGCAGCCCTCGCAGTGCCCTTGCGTCCTCGCGACGACGTCTTCTTTTCTGGCTCTTCCAGGTCTATCCGCACTGCCCTCAGGTGCGTTCACGGAACTAGAAAAACTTAGGCTACTGAAAATTCCAATGCGGTGACCGAATAGAGTGGGGGGGTCAGATGACCTCTTCCTGGTATCTTTTGGAAGAAGAATTGCTCAAAATTAAATCCAGGTAGATTTTTTTGCCCACCATACTATGGTGGGCTCTTTTCTGTCACTGGGCTTCAGCGAAATTTACTCAACTAGCAGTAGCTCATGGGAGGTCACTCTTTCCAATCCTGGTGGAGAATTTAGGACTCTAAATGTGTACATCTATTTAAGATGTTGTTATGCCCTCTAGAGTGATATGGTGTAAATGAGATATTGGTAGGCTGCATGCTGTTACTAGACACCGGGGTAAAACCTGGCTCATTGCTTGGGATGCTACTGCAATCGTTACCACCGTAGAAATGTTATAGTCTTCTGGGCGAGTTGACAGTAGGCCTGGGACAACATTCATGTACAGTAGCAACCCCCATGCCTATAAACTGTAGCCTGTGTGGTTGCCTAAAATAGGCTGATCTAGTTATGGTCCCATGAATATTGCTGGCATCATGGAAGGCTTCTGAAGTTTTTCTTTTTTTTTTAACTTGTTTTTATTCAGTGATCGTACATTATATTACAACAAGTTTAGTGTTTACAGTGGGATTGCATCAAAGCCATATTAGTAGAGCTCAGTGAAAACACCCAGTCATGCCATGTGTACAATGCCTTATTTCGTTAAAGCGAGCCTCTGGGTCATCTAGGCCTACCCGGTGGGGGGGTTCATTGGCCTGAGTTATTGTTTTCCCACATGTGTGTTGCACCCACTGGAATGTAGCTATACCATACCATTGAACAAACGATTGTCAGGGTTTTTAAGGAAACATTCAAACATTTCAAATATTACTAAACAGATAATGATGAACAACTGTGGCAGCAGGATGACAGTGCATATTCAATCCCATGAATCATATATAAGGATGGAGGGGGGAATGTGTGGGACAGGGAGGTAAAATCTAACAACAGGCAGTCCTCTGACTTGTACCTGGGGGCTCCCTGATGGAATACTGTATGTGTAGTCAGAATTGGGGCCTCATATGCTTGGTATGTGTATCTCCTCAACAATCCCTGGCGACAGGAAAGGCTCTGATCCATTTGTGTAGGCCAAAAATACTCTCAGAGCATGGGGTGGGGGGGGGGGGGAATGGCACAATGATTATCTGAAATTTGTATATCTCTCATCCTCTCACCGACTCTCAAAGCCTGGTATGCACACATTCTCACATGTGGCCTCGCTTACCTCCCCCACCTGTACAGTTTCAGAGGGCTGGGTTAACTCTTCCAGCGAAGTCTGGGAGACATATCAGCACTCGATATCCGCAAGCGTCTAGTGGAGGTATGGAAGGCTTCTGAAGTTGATGGCACTTTGGCTGGAGAAGCAGAGGGCCATTTTACCACAGGGTCATATGTAGTGGCCCCCTCCACATTGTTTGTTAATTTCCTTGAGTGGTTAGCTTCAGACACCTTGGGACCCAATTAGCTATCTGGGACTCCCCCAACAGATGTGCTATTGCCAGGGGATCTCAGTGTAGTACTCTGTAGTTTAGAATTTTGTCTCGCATTCCTTATTGTCCATGTCATTTTCCAAGATGCTTTGGGCCACTGGGTGTACCAGGGCCATCTTCACTGGTAAGATGACGTGAGGTCCCTGAGCACACCTAGACATTACTAGGCCCCCAAGTCATAGGTGAAATATGTAAATATTAGTACAGCTGAAGATGGTGCTAATCTGGTGCTGGAAGGGAGAGACTGGAGAGCGCCGAGGGTGCAAGCCACACCAGTTACTGGGCTGGCTGTCTCTGCACGCCACTCAACACTTGACCCTCTGGAGAAGTGCACCTAACACACACCTCTTCTGGACTTAACCGCCTACAGCACCACAAAAGTGAATGGGAAGTGGGCCAGAAAGAGGCATGGGAGCAGGCACAGGGCTCGAGACAGGTGATCAGGCAGACGCGAATCAAGCAGTCAAGCAGAAACCAAAGCAGGCAAAAATGGCCTTTCACATGTGAGAGTGCACGATACGCAGTACTCACAATGCAGTCCGCCTCATCCTCCAGCTCTTTCAATGCTGCAGCTTCCCCACTCCTCTTTTGCTTTTTGAAGCTCTCACCTAATCTACCCCCCTGCTTGCTGACATGCTGCTTGTGATTTGTAGCTTGCAGTGACAGTGTTTTGTTGTGGCTTGCAGCTTATTGCAGCTGTTGCTGCTGCTGCTAGCAGTGGTTGTATCTTACTGTTTGTGCCGGTGGGGGCAGCTGCAATTTGTGGTGGCATCCCTTGCGGGCCCACTGTACTCACTCTTTCGCTCAGCTTGCAGTTCGATTGACTGAGTCTGCGATTAAGTCTACGTTTGCAACAAACCGTTGTCAGTCATTAAATCGCAAGTCAAATCACCACGCAACTCTACTCCATGCCATGCCATTCTTTATGACTCCACCCCATTCGACTGTACGTCACACCACACAGTGCCACTTTATGCCACTCCACTCTACACTACTTCACACCACTTCGCTCTACCCAACAGAACTTTATACCGCTCTACTCAGTGCCACTTTACTCTACTCTACACCACTCCATTCTACGCCACTTTACCCTCTGGCGCTTCACTCTACGTCACTCTAATCTATGCCACACCTCTCTATGCTTCTCTACTCTATGCCTGACACTCCACACTACCCTGTGCCACTCTACCCTACATCACTCTCCTCTTCGACACTCTACTCTGCACCACGTGACTAACTTTAAGCCATGCTGCTGACATGACTAAAAGACACAGGGAACGCCGATAGCTCTTATTTAGGCGAGTCATATTAGCTTTGATAATGCTTGTTATTACTGTTGATTTCCCTGAGAGTATCACAAACATTGCCTGCAGCAAGCAGAAATGCATGCTGTCTCCCATAACTTGCAAAACACCTATACAACCTGTCTGAACAAGTTTGAGCCACTTTTTATGGTTGAATGCGCAAAGCACTCTGTCCCTGTTGTTATCTCTCTACAGGCTTGTAACCACGTCCATCAGTTTAGTTGGTTCATGGGTTTGCCTTTTAAAATGCGTTTGACTTGATTAGTGAAGGCATGCACACATCATGCCTTTTTCGGTGTTTAGCCCTCCTTGAGTACACCAGCCAACTAATGGAAACCCACGAGGCTCGATGTTTTCCAGTTGGTTTCTGAACAACTTTTTCCATTTATTTCATAGGCAGCGTGATCTCACTGGGGAGTAGTCGAGTGCTTTGCATGACATTGACTCTGTTACATAGATAACTGCACTTTTGCCAGTTACATAGATAACTGCACTTTTGCCAGTTACATAGATAATTGCACTTTTTCCGATTTGTTTCACTGCAGCGAACTTTTGTTTCCTTTTCTGTTTTTGCTTCACCCTAATGGCGACCTTCGACTCGCTTATGTAAAACTGTTTTACTTTTCATTTTCAGTTTATGTGGCAAGAAAATTCCGGTTAGGAGTTTACAACGCTTATCGGTAACCATTGCATTGCAAATGCTTGTTTAACTATATGATTAGCAAATGGGGGTCACTTAATTTGGTGCCCGGACCTATTTTCTCTCTCAGTCCGTGTCT
Organism: Pleurodeles waltl; assembly: GCF_031143425.1. Lineage (NCBI taxonomy): Eukaryota > Metazoa > Chordata > Amphibia > Caudata > Salamandridae > Pleurodeles > Pleurodeles waltl. Next base: position 1,398,906,779 of record NC_090440.1, on the reverse strand, counting down.
GCCCTCTTGTGCTGTCTGAGTACTCGCTACGCAGTAAAAGGCCCAAAGACTGAGGAAGTAGGGCCCCATGCGGTAAATGTAACAGTACCCAGGGCCTCGTCACAGACTCGCGCGCCCGAAGAGTTATCATGAGAGGGGGCAGGGCCCCCACATCTGTTTCACAGACGTGCTGATGTGGCCAAGAATCAGTGAAAAAAACATTGCAGGTACTCTGGCAGCAGGAACGTAAGGTTGTGCGGATCTACAGCACTAAGCCCCCTTGAGAGCTTGTGGTCACTTACCTGCCCATGGAGTACGCAGGGCGCCCCTAGAGGACCGAAAGCCGCATTCCCTGCTTCTGGCGTGGAAAGACCGGTGAGTGTTTGGAGAGTGAGAGAAAAGAGAAAGGGAAATAAGGAGGGAAATGGCGTAGAGACATATAGAAAGGGAGAGAGAGAGCGAAAAAGAGACAACTAGAATTAACTCGTGATTGTGGAGGCCCATGGAGTGCATGTGGTGTACCCCGAGAGACCGAGGGTTGCATGAATCCCACTGCGTCTGGAGCCGCCACTGTCTTCTGCCTGTAAAAGGGCGAGTGTTAAAACACGATAGAGTATTTGAGGATCCGGTGAGTGTGTGAAGAGGGTGTGTGTTTGTGGAACTCATGAGACAGACTGCGAAAAAGTGCAGAGTCCTTCTGAGCGTGTGTGGTTCTGTGTGTGAATGTAGTTCGTGCGAGGGAGAAAATCTTGCACAGACATTTGGTGACTTCGCCTTTTCCGTCGCCTGTACCTACATTCGCCAGCACTGAGGCCCAGATTCATTATCTTTTAGGCAACAGAGCCTGAAAGATAGCAGAACTGAACTACGCAACTGGTAGACAACCAGTGCTTAATTTGTAAATAAAAAGGTGCTGGTGCTGAAAGCCCTCCTCTTAAACACGAGGCTGCTGTAATTAAATCTGCCAGCACTGAATATTGAGGCAGCTATTCCTGAAGCAATCTCGGGCCTCTTCAATCCATTTACGGCCACCCCCTGCCCCTTCAGCTCATTCTGCAGCTTTCTACTTTCTCCCTTTATGACGCTTTTTCGTTTTTCCTCCTTCCTCTGTCTTTCCCATGTGTCTTTTGCTCGCAGCAAATGCTTAAGGCATAAGAATAAGCGCCGGCCCTCAAAAATAAGTGCCGGTGCTCAGCACCGGAAACAACAAGCACAAATTAAGCACTGCTACATAGTGCCAGGTTTCTGAGTGTCATCTGCCAAAGATGTCATCAGTGTTGATTGCAGTAAAAGAGACTGTTTAACTTGATGCTTAGCATTGTCCCATGGTACAAAGACATGACAGAAATATCTAGTGTAGCACTTGTAGGCGAGGTACACTGTCCAGTATAAACTTCCTACAGAGGGACAAACGCAGCGAGCCAGCCACACATGATGCTTGCTTTCATGTATATATTTCACACGAGATTTTAGCCTGAAGTAGAGCTGACCGTGCACCAAAAGTTAGGGTGCGCTTTTTCTGCCCAGACTGCCCTCTTTGCATACATTAGCAGAATGTTGACCCTTCATGTAGCAAAACGGTGTTGGTGATAAAACAGTTTTTGTGGCAGAAATTTGATCGATGTACCATTTAGGCAATGTTGGGTCACGTGAGTGCATTTACATGACCACAGTATATTCGGGCGTCGGCCTTTCTGTCTGAGAGTTGGGTATGGCATGTCTCTATCTATTAGTTCTGTACTTAGTTTTGCCTGCACATTTTTTACATTTAACAGTCTAGAAACAGCCTCATTAATGGGATACATTTTTGCTTGTTTTCAGCGTATGTTCTTATAGTTTGGTGTTTTTTATTTGATGGCTGTTATTCATATTAGTTTATATCAGGCTTCTCCAACGACTAGCTCGCCAGCTACTGGTAGCTCTCATGCTACCTATAAATAGCTCTCCTGTGTGAAGCCCAGCCTACTAAATTAGAAGATTTTGCTTGGTTGAGTTAATGTAGGTGTACCAAAATTGACTATGTAATCGAGACAACAGTGCATGTATTTTCCTAACTCATAAGCTGATGTTTTGAGAAAAATCACTGAATTTCTAAAACATATTTAAATCTGAAATATGGGCGATAAATCATGTGGTGTAGGGGAGACTTATTCCTAATATTGTCAAATTGGTGCCATGGGCATTGCAGCTATGGCTGCAATGTATTAGCCTGTGCTCAACCCCCTGGTAGCGTGGCACAGAGCAGTCAGGCTTAACTTAAAGGCAAAATGTAAAGTGTTTCTGCAACACTGCAAACACTATATAATGTGAAAACACCACACAAAAAGGGGTCCCCACACTAAGTTAAAAAAGAGTCTTTTGTAATAAATGAAACAGGACCAAAATGACAAATATTCAATTAGTAGAACTCGCAAGATGCAATTTTGAAGATTTTTGTGAAAATAGCACTAACTGTGACTATCTGGTTGCGCAGGACAAAGTCATAAGTTCAGGCTGACCGCAATCTAGCACAGGTTGGCCACAGTGACCTAGTTATGCCTGCTGAACAAAGTATCTTAAATACTAGTTTGCAGAGTGTGGTGAGGGTCCCCTTGAAGATGCATCACGCAGCCGAGTCAATGCGCCGGTTCCGAGAGGTGAGGTTCTGTGTCATTACATTGAGAACAGCTTGCGATGTGAAGTCTGCCACTGAGGCTGCGTCACGCAGTCAAGGTGATGCGTAGGTTCTGAGGTGCTACAAGGCTGTGATGCAGATGCCAGTATCAGTGTTGAGGTCGCCTTTGATGAGGGGTGCGAACGCCTGCACAGAGGATGCGTTGCATAGGGGCAGTTCCGAGGAGGTTGAAGTCTGTGAAGAGGATGTGGGTCTTAGCAACGGGTTCCATCCATGCAGGGGGCAATTTAGGCACTGAATTTAATATCAAAAAAGCGCACTGGGGTGGCACCAATTGGCAGGGTGGACTCACAGATGGCAGATGGCAGAGTCCAAGTTATGGGTCACTGTTGTTGGAGCCTCCCATCTGAGAGGCTGAAGCCAGGAGGTCAGCAATCTAGCCCTTGGATTCATCTGGGATTCTGGGTTCAACAAATGCATGTACAGTTCTTCTCACCCAGGCAAGAGGGCAGTAGATCAGCACAGCAGGGCAGCAGTCCTTTAGAGCAGTAGTCTCGCAGAGTGACAGTCCTTTCAGCATCACAGCAGTCCTCCTTCCTAGCAGGGTATCCATAGGTCCAGAAGTGTACTGAAGAGTTTGTGCATTAGATCCAATATTTATACACAGTTCTGCCTCTGAAGTGGGGGAAGCTCCTAGAGGCTTTCCATTGAAGTGTAGAGGTGCCCTGCCTTTCTCCAGACTAACTACAAGGGGTATGTTCAGCACTTTGCGTTGAGGCAGGACACAGCCTAGTCACGGGTAGGTAGGGCTATGCCCAGCTCCTTCCTCCCGTCATGCCAGTGATGGCCCATCCAGGCACACCTAAGCTCACTATTGTGTATGGCTGTCTAGGAGAAATACACAAAGCCCAACTGTCAGCTACACCCAGTCATGTGACCGAGAGACAGGCTGTAGGCACCAAATGTCTAAGGCAGGGAAATCCCAACTTTCTATAAGTGGCATTTTCAAAACTGTAATTTAAAACCCGACATCACCATTTGGCTTTTTCATTACAATCCCAAAGACACCAAACATGAATGGGTCACCGGTTCTCATTAGGAAGTTACAGCTTTTTAAATGTAATAAAGTAACTCCAGTGTCATCCTATGGGAGAGGTAGGCCTTACAGTATTGAAAAACAAATGTAAGAGTGTTTCACTACCAGGACATGTAAAACTTAAAAGTACATATCAAACTTTTCAAATACACTGCACCCTGCCCTCTGGGTTTTCCAGGCCCTCCCCTAGCGGTGACTTCTAGAGTAAAAAAAAATCGTGGGCCTGACAAAAGGTTTATTTTACGAGATCAAAGTGGAAGTTTAAAACTCCACCAACAGGCTGCAATGGCAGACCTGAGACGTGTTTAAAGAGCTACTTATGTGGGTGGCACAATCAGTGCTTCATGTTTAATACTATCATTTAATTTACAGTCCCTAGCTACATATAGTACCACTTTACTAGAGGCTTACAAGTAAATATAATGTGCCACTGGATTATAAGCCAATTTAACATTTTTAGAGGGCAGAACACTAGAAATTTAGCACTGGCTAGCAGTGGTAAAGTGCTCAGGCCAACAAAAACAAATTCCTAAAAATATACGAGGAAGGCAAATAAATCTGGGGATAATACTGCAGAAAGGGCCAAGTCCAACAGAGGCATTTAAAACTGACAATTTGTTTTGCATATTACTGCTGGTAACCCTGCCTGATGCATTTGGACAATCACTGCTATTAAGCTTGCACATGGTTGCCATTACATTATTCTTGTCTTATGTGGTCACTTTTACAATGCTAATAATATTAGTAGCTCAGGATGATTTTCATTGCATATAAGTAGCTCTTATTACAGAAAAGTTTGAAAGTTTGGAAACACTTTGTTTATGTAGTTTAGATGCTGGATTTTCTTAGCGCCATGAAACAATTCTTCAGTGTGTGGCACAAACAGTTTACATAACATAGTAAAAAAAGGGGCAGGAGGTGTGTGGACCATTAATGAGTGTGTGGAAAGCTGCCACGCATAAGCACAGTTATGAGTGGTTGGAAGCTTTGGGAATAAGTGAGAGCCCTAAAAAGTATATGGGGAGCACAAAGAAGAATGAATGTGGGAAACCCTTCATAAAAGCACTGGTAACGTTCACAGATGATGTCAGGAACAACAATGAATGTATGGTGAGCGTTTGATAGTGTCCAAGACTCCATATATCCACATCAAAGGAGTCAAAAGTAAGTCTTAAATCGAATCTTATGGCCTTCTTTCCGGCAAAGAACAGCATGTTGCCCTTTCTGCCAAAATGAGTGTTGCGAATACCAGCACCAGAGAAAAAAAAAACATCTAGTATTTTCCGTAGAGAAACTAAAAACACAGGACTTGTCATGTTAAGAGTTTAAAATTGCACAAATACCAAATAGGTATCCTGATGCTGAGAGAGAAAACAGCTTCTATATAGCATGGTACACTATATGAGGAAATCTAAAAGCAATCCTTTTAGCCACTGGAAGCCAGTGTATTTTACACAGTGGAGAAGAAGAAGAGGCATAACAGGGCAGGCCCAGAGCTAACTTGGCAACCATATTTTGCATACACTGTAATTTTTTCAGCACAGGAATAGGTCAGGTGATAAGCCTGCTTCATCAGCATCAGGTTCTCATTCAAGTAGAAACTCAGATTTTTCATAGACTGAGTGAGAGAATGTGATAAGATCCAGTAGGGGGCCAGAATGTAGAAGGAAAAGGTCTAGTCAACCTAAATGGAGCCACCCACAAAACCTCCGTTTTGTCAGTATCTAACTTTAGATCATTGGAATGGAGCCAGGATGACTGTCAACATACACTGATTGAATGTATCTAAAGGGGCGGGACCTGTTTTTTCCAGGGCAATAATTAATTGAGTGTCTTTCACGTAATTCATACTGGTGACACCAAAAGACCTGATTAGCATAGCCAATAGGCGTATGCATATATTAAAGAGAGTAGAGCTCAGGGTGGATCCCTGAGGGACCACTTGGCCCAAAGCTCTGAAAGATGGCATGAAGGGAGAGAGATGGAGAGCTTCAGGAAAAAGAGTCAGCAGAGACTGAAGAGTACTAAGCTCCAAGGCACAATGCAGACTTCTGCAGTCCTTGCGCATCAGGGGCCAACTTTAAATCCAAGGCAATGAGTATCTGTGGGATATGCAAGCATCTGGGAGCCCTTACCAACTTCTGCAAGGGTGCCCATCAAGTTTTGTTACACCACTGCTGATTGCCTGTTGAATACTTGGCTCCTGCAGGGCTTGGATGGACTCGTCAAAAAATGAAATTCGGGGCAAGGCAGAATGCCAAGAGGGAGCTGTAAGATCTGCAACATAAGAATTCCTAGGAGTGGACAGCAGCAGCAAAAACAAACCCTTATGCAGTCGAAATACTCTGAGGATAAATACAGTCTCCTTTTATAGTGTATGATGATAACCTTGTTCAGATGTGGTAATCCAAGATCTTGCATAGTGACTAATAATATGTGTAGAAAGCAATTATCACAGCAGGTATAAGAAAGGACTATCTGCTTCCTACTTCTATTAGGTTAAACTTATCTTCCAAAGAAAATAATGTCTACTGCCAAACTTTTAATCCCCAAGCAGAGCCTGAGAAATAGCAAAGTCCTCATTTACAATACATTGCCCAATATCCACGTGGCATTCAGTCATTGGTGAGGAGCCAAGGTGGGCCCATAAGACCAACTTTGAAGACCATTTGAATCTCATCACCCTTATATATGATGGCGCAAGTCTATCAAGGTTCTATTTTCACACGATGACTTCTTTAACTCATCACATCCTCCAGGGTATTTTGCATCCATCCTTAAAGACCTTGCTGTCTTAGATGACCTTTTACTGCTCTGGTGTGGGTAAAACAATCATAACTCTAGAACCAAGTACATTATTAAAATGTAATTTACTATCGTACCTTAGAATGAAGATCCATAGAATGTATATAATTGAAACACATGCCTCAGGTGAAAGGGTTTCCAGAAGCTAATAAAATAAACAAAATGCCCCTAAGGTGGACATAAATATGGAATACAAAGCAGTGTAAAATGAAATAAACATGATTGTGTTTTGCAGGGTGTTCACACTTACATCATGCTGGGATCAGACATCTTTAGTAGTTTTCGAGATGATACTGTAGTTCACTTTTGAAGATATGCTTATGACAGAAGACTCCCTACACAAGCATGCATATTGACTTGTACTTGAGTAAACGGTGTTCTGCAAAGATTGACTGGAAATGTGACAACTTGAGAAAACCAGCTGACACAAGGATTAGGATCTGGGACACTCGAATTATGCGATTTTGCGGCAATATTTGTATAAATATAGATTTGTCGCATTTAGCACATAATCCATCACCTGTTGCATAATCTGCAGATGTTAAAAATAATTGTTTCTAGCTCAAACGGTTCAAAAGTTACTAAAAACGTGACAACACATGTTGCTGCGTAGTGGAAGGCCTTTGGCAAAGTTGGAGTGGTCACCTTTCTGTTAGTTATTGCTATATTTTCATGTTAAACTTGCACTAACAATGTGCAACCAATGCCCAGAGAGAGTTACCAAGTTAAAAAATATCTAATAATGAAGTATTACTATAAAAAAATTGTGTCGCATCATGGTGCATGATTTGCCTTTTCTTGCAGCATTATTTACTGAACCCTGTTGCATAATTTGTTCCTCTCTTGCCATATAATTCCAGTGACACTGGATACTGTGTATTATTTTGCTTCTGTTGTCCCCACTGTGGAATACGTGGTACTGAAATCTGTAGTTGATTTTAGATCTCTTTGTGTCTGACACAATTTGTGGATTATAGTTTGGTATTTTGGAGAAAAATGAGCAGCACTTAAGAGTGGCTGGGGTAGGATGGAGTGCTTTTGCACACTAGGTAAGGCAGAGTTTGTCAGAAGGGTAGAAATGTGGTTTGGGGAGTGTAAACAGTGACAGGTGATGGGGTAAGAGGATGGGGATCCGTTGGCCATCATTTACAAGGGCATTGCACCACCAGAATGTCACTTTTACCGATGTTCTGTTGACGCAATACCCTGCCCCATATTTACAAAGCGGCGTTAGGCCAATATTTGTGGCATAACAGCGCTTTGTAAATATAGCCCTTTTACATGCATCACTTTGTGTGAAAGGGGCATGCAATGGATGTTGCTGTGGCATTCCACTGCAACACCCATTGCATTTTGATGCTGCCCCAGATTTACGAGGATTCATAACCCTGAGGCAGTGTCAAAAACTAATGCTACCCCAGGGGTGGCATTAGCATGGCACAACGAGTAGAAATACTTTTATTTACCCTCATTTTTGCTTTTCCTATGTGTGCTTCATTGTGCAGCACACATAGGAAAAGCAAAATGCCATGTGATTGTTTATGTGCAGGAAGGTGTCCCTTTCTGCACATAAACAATCATTAAATAATGATGATTTGCTACTCCTATGCGTGTTGTAATGTGTAGCACACATAAGACAAGCAAATCACCATTAGTGATTGTTTATGTGCAAGAAGGGACACCTTCCTGCACATAAACAATAACTTACTGCAATGCAGGCACAACTGCACTATCATGCAAGGGTGCCTTCGTTGGCACTAGGCAGCTAATTCTAGCACCAGCACAAGGGAAAACACAGGGTGTGATGTATTGTATTAAATACGGCACCTCCCTGTGTTTCTGAAGTGACACAGCAGGGTGCTGCCAACACCCCGTAGTGTCTATAAATGGGATGTCTCTTAAATGCGCTTTTTCAATATTAAATTCAGTGCCTAAATTGCCCCCTGCACTCATTTTTGGGAATCAGCACTTATTTTTACTTATAAGACTTTGGCCTAGAGCAAGAGAGGGAAAAACATAAAAGGTGGAAAGTAGGAAGAGAAAGATGGAAAATCATTGACAAAGAAAGAAAGCAGGGATGAAAATAACCTGAATGAGTGAGATAGAGATGCAAGGAGTGTCTGGTGATTGATGAAAGAGGCATGAGGAGGAATTAAGATTTCACAACTTTGTATCAGCACCCTGGCCACAGGTGTCAGAGGAAAACTCTGTGCCCTTGCACTCTGGGCCTCATTTACAAGACCCTAGCAGCACACTGCACCAACGGAGCATTATTTTTTTCACACTGGTGGTCCAGTGTGGTTGTGCATATTTACAAGGCCATACAAAGCCACTTTGCATGGATTTTCATGGCCTTGTAAATATGTACCCCATTCTCGCATAACACTGCATGAAAGGGGCGTTCCATGGGTGTTCCCAAGCATGGAACCCGAAGGAATCTTACGCATTCCTAGATTTAAAAGTCTGAGATTGCGTCAGCTTCCTACTACACCTCTGGGGTGGCAAAAAAGTAATGCAGTGGGGAGCTATATCTTTATTTGGCCCCGTTTTTTCCTCTTTCTATGTTGCTGCGTCCTGTAGCACACATAGAAAGAGGAAAACTCTGCTTGCAATTGTTTCTATGCAGGAAGGAGTCCCTTTCTACACAAAAACAATCATCCTATGATGCAAGGGTGCCTGCATTGGCGCTGGGCAGCAGTTTATGCACCAGAGCAGAGGAAGAGGACAGAAATGCTTCGTATCTTGTAGATAAGGCACATTTCTGCCTTTTCCTGGTGGTGCAGAGCGGCGCAGCACTAGCCTGCGCCACGGGCCTTGTAAATGAGGCCCTAAATCTTTCAGAAATGAAACGCTTATTAAATTAAATATGTACTATCTTCTAATGCGTTTCACTCCATTCAGGTTTGATCAAGGGAGTGGTATATCACAAAATCAGTGGACAATTTCAACAATTTTCATTAGCCTTGGCCTTAAAGTTGGTCAATGAAATATTGAGGGACCCCTGTTAGGTTGGGCCCCCCTTGCACCATACGGAGCTGCGTTATGCCCCTGTATCGAGGGTATATCTGTGGCCTCAGAAACTTAGCACTATGTACATTTGAAACCTTGCAAGTGAAAAGAGTCCCCTCATGCACAGGCACTCTTAGCACAGATTGTTTTAAATGCATGTTTGTTCTGCCATGTTGACAGAAAGAGCAGACTGTATGAGCTGAAAACGTACATTTTGAACAACCAATGACATGAGGGGTTGCGCCTGAGGGGACTAATTTTGAAGGTTGCCCATGTACATATAGTGTCAGTAAATATTTTTGAGCTTTTCAGAAGAATATGCTTTAGCTTCTGCAGGATAAATGTGCTAAGCGTTGGATGCCAGTAAATGATACCTGGAAAATTGTCAAGAAACGCCAGAACTGCTCTCTCCTTTCCTATACATATTTCCGAGTTGCATGTCTATGCACCACAGAGTAGTGTTTGTGGCATTTGGGCCCAGATTTACTAAGGCTTTATTTACACTATTCGAAAGTGACACAATAGAATGTAATACAATGCAGTAATATTTGCTTTCCAGCCAGGGCTTTATTTGTAATAGAATGAGTGCCAGGGCCCAACGCTCTGCTCTGAAACCTGCGAGTATAATAAAATGTCAGCACACGGAATGTAAGGCTGCAATAGTCTTGAAGCCACCTCTTTAACTGACTCCAGGCCCCTTTATCTTACAGGCAGCTCCTTTCTCCCTTTGTGATAGTTTTCCGCCTTTCTCTTCCTCGTCTTTCCACTTTGTTTTCTCATAAATATCTGAGGCCGAAAAATAAGTGCCGGCGCCAACAGCTGAAATTAAGCACTGAGTCAACCACAAAAGGTATTTTGCACTGGAAAGATGATCTTTTCTCAGTGAAATAACTGTTTTGCATCGCTTTGCTTGAAGGCAGTGCTTTAAATGGGCTGTACTAACCGGCACTTCTAAATTTTCTGCCCTTGAATACCAGAACTTCCCCTACATTGAAGAGAGTACCGGTACTCATGAGGCACCAAGTCATGTTCAGTGAAATTGCTCCACAGGTGGTCCTTAAACCGCTGCTGACAAGTCTGTCAGATGAGCGTCATGTGCTGCTAAAGCAGCGCCTCACGTGTATTAATTCGGAGCTAGTAAGTAAGTGTGTGACGCAGGACTTGCTGGCTGTCACGTCTGTGGACATGTGGAAAGCATACATGTTAAAAAGAAATAGGGACCGTTATTGAAAAAAAGGAGATCATTGTGTTTCATTTTCAGTGTTTCTTTTTTGTAGTTCTCACAATATCAATTACTTCGCATCATACTAAGTTGCAAAATGTGTGATATGCCGCATGCAGAGGTAATCTACACATTTAAGCGTGACTATAATATTAAATGTACTCTTCTGCACATGTAAGGACAAACATTATTACTCTAGTGATACAAGAAATATCTTTGTGTCTTCCTGCACATTTTCATGCCAAGAAAATCTCGACACCATTACATGTGCACACGATAGCCCTTCCCCTTGACACCACCCTTTAGCCCTACCCTAGCCCCGCCCTAGTCCACCATTCAATTTATGAGTGCCTGCACTTGTTTACTCCCATTTAAACCACTCCATCAAGGAGTGTGACTGACACGCTACTTGGGCTGATCAGCACATATAGGTTTGGCCCAAAAAAAGAACTATTAAGACAGTGCCAAAAGCAGCAGATCATCGCCCCCGTCGCAAACCTTTTCCAATGAAAGGTTAATAAATTATGCTTAATATCCTTTCATTGTTAAAGGGGCGGGTCCATGTAGGATAACGGGGATGAGGGGAGTGCACTGTGCATTCCCCTCAGTGCGCATGTGTGTTTGGCCGGCCGTCTCGGGACGGCCAAACACACATGTGCACTGTGCTTTCTCCAACCTGGCACTGTGTTGCCGGGCTGAAGGCAGCAGGCACAGGCTCCCAGTCTGCCTGGGAGCGCCCTTGCTGGGTGCTCCCAGCCAATCATAACGCTGCTCTGAGCAGTGTCAGGATTGGCAGCAGGGCAGGCCGGGAGCCTAGGGCCTAGAGCCGCGCACAGGAATGTTTTTATTTTTTTGTTTTATTTATGAATTTATTGTTTTTGTCCCCAATCCACCCCACCCACTGTGGGCTGCCCTGCCCCTTAAAAGCGTAGCGAGCCGCGACTGGCCAAAAGAGGTTTTGTGTCAAAAAGAAATGCATCCTTAAAAAGGCGTTTACTAAGGACAATTTTTAATTTCTGAAACAAACCTGTGTATTGCATGTGTAATAAAATGCACAAGACCCATTCAATGCATGTGATCGTTCTGAAATGTGCGTACATATAGGAATTTGTATCAGAATTGTACGACTCTGGAACAAAGCCTATACTAGACAGCGGACAGTGTGTAGTGTGTAGGGGATGGAACCATAAGCAGGCCACTTCTAGGATATATGGCTCTGCATTGTTTCCCCCTTGTGCTACTCAGCATAGCAAATCAGCAAGTTTGGTTGCTGAGCTAACTCAGTTCCATATGTTACATCCCTGGAACTGCTTCTTAAGATGGATAACAACAATGTTTTGTCCCAAATGCGGAGACATGGGAGCCATATTTTAGCATCTGAAATGGACATGCTGCAGAGTCAGTACCAGATTTACCAACATTTTGCACTGTGTTTTAAACAGAACAATATATGTTGTTTTGTTAATTACTTTCCAGTGCAAAACTTGTTTTGTGTTGGAAAGTTGCCTAAAAGTAATGCAAAGCAGTGCAAAGTGCTTTATGTTATTTAGTTTTAAGGGGGTGTTACATGGGTGGTAAATAGGCATTCCCGTGAAACCACACATGCTTTTTGACAAAAATGCCTCTCTACCCAAAGTTTTAAACAGGGTTTTATGTGAAATGTTAACACCATTTGCAAGGAGGCATTAAAAAGAGAAATTATTTACTTTCTCCTTTCTTTTCCAACTTTGCTAATGTGCTGCACTGTACAGTACACATACAAAGTAGGCAACATTTTAAAAGATGTTTAGGCATAGTATTTTGTCCTGGGATGGTAGTCCCCCAGTACAAAACCTATGCTAGACTCACGTACACACCCTTGCACTATGGTTCAGAGGTCTGTGTGTGGTATTGACAGCAAAATTCTGCACTGGCACTAGGGAGAAGGGAGGTGAGTGCCATATCCCTGTAGATATGGCACTCTTCTTCTTATGCCAACGCAGCACAGTATTGTTAGCCGCTGTGCTGCGTTGCGTGATTTAGTAAATCTGGCCCTTAGTGTTTTTTGGTATCAAGCATTGGCCAAAATTAAAGAAGTAAAATGTATTAAGATTGAGAAAGATCGAAAAACATGTCTGTCATTGGTATCTCCAATTAAATTAAATCCAAAATATAGAACAATGGAAGGTTACTGATGTTGGTATTAGGGAGATACAGGTCAGGTATCTGATGGATGAGCGGTAACCTCCCCTAAAAGAAGCAAACAGTGGAAAGGTATTGGTGATTGGTTCAATGTAGAAGAGACCAGACAGATACCTATAGTAAGATGACAAACATAGTGATGACTCAGCAGACGGAATGGAAATCATGCAGTTATACGCCACAAGCGCCTTATTATGGGCCGTGTACAGAAATTGATAATTGTGTTCATTCAGTTTGACCCTTCCTGTATTTGTATTTTTTGTTTAAGAAAGTCATTAAAAAACAGAAACAAAAGTACTAGTGTGATGCACTTTCATACATGCCAATAGACCTTATTCAGATGGGAGAATCCTAACTTTTTAAGCCAAAAATGCCTTCATTTTAGCTGCCCCTCCAAAAAACCACACTGCCTCTGCTTCCATGTAAGTTAATGAGGAAAATAGATTCCCTCCATTCCTTTTCAAAATCTCACTCTTGGCAGCTTGAAAATGTCTGGCATGTCTGCATTTTTTAAAATCATTTGGCCACTTCCTCGATGTTTTTGAAAAACATGTAAATGGAGTATCAAACAGATAAAATATTTTTAGTTTTGGAGTTAAGGCCTTTTTTAAGACTTTGCGGAGCGGGAGGAATGCCATAATGTGGAGTTCCTACCGTCCTGCCAAATCCACAGTTTCTGCTCTCTATTTCGAGCAGGGGTCTTCAAACTGGGGGGCGGGACCACCCAAGGGGACCTCAAACGATCACAAGAGGGGGTGCCAGGCTCTGTCCAAAAGAAGCATTATGCTGATAACAGTGGTTTGTTTTAACCTCTTAGCTGCTGGGCCTTGCCCCCCCACCGTGCTGAGCCCTTTTTTTGGCTATTTGGGGTAGTTCGCGCTTAGGCCTTCATAACTTTTTGTCTACATAAGCTATCCATGCCAAATTTGCGTCCTTTTTTTCCAACATCCTAGGGATTCTAATGGTACCCAGAGTGTCTGATTTCCCCTGGAGGAGACCAAGAAATTAGCCAAAATACAGTGAAAGTTTCGTTTTTAAAAAAAAAATGGGAAAAAAGGGCTGCCGAAGAATGCTTGTGGTTTTTTCCCTGACAAAGGGTTTCTGGTGCTAAAATCACCATCTTCCCACCTTTCAGGAACGGGCAGACTTGAATCAGAATAACACATTTTTCAACACAATTTTGGCATTTTACTGGGACATACCCCATTTTTACTATTTTTGGTGCTTTCTGCCTCCTTCCAGTTAGTGACAGGAATGGGTGTGAAATCAATGCTGGATACCGGAAAGCTAAACATTTCTGAAAAGTAGACAAACTTCTGAATTCAGCAAGGGGTCATTTGTGTAGATCCTACAAGGTTTTCCTACAGAAAATAACAGCTGAAATAATAAAATATTTAAAGTGAGCTGAAAAAAACAGCAATTTTTCTCCACGTTTTAGTCTGTAACTTTTCCCTGCAATGTCAGATTTTTTAAAGCAATATACCGTTACATCTGCTGGGCTCTTCTGGTTGCGAGGATATATAGGGCTTGTAGGTTCATCAAGATCACTAGGTACCCAGAGCCAATAAATGAGGTGCACCTTGCAATGGGTTTTCATTCTATACCGGGTATACAGCAATTCATTTGCTGAAATATAAAGAGTGAAAAATAGGTATCAAGAAAACCTTTGTATTTTCAAAATGGGCATAAGATAAGGTGTTGAGAAGCAGTGGTTATTTGCACATCTCGGAATTCAGGGGTTCTCATACTAGCATGTGAATTACAGGCCATTTCTCAAATAGACGTCTTTTTTACACACTGTCTTACATTTGGAAGGAAAAAATGTAGAGAAAGAAAAGGGGGAATAACACTTGTTTTGCTATTCTCTGTTCCCCCAAGTCTCCCGATAAAAATTGTACCTCACTTGCGTGGGTAGGACTAATGGTCGCGACAGGAAACGCAATATGGACACATCACATTTTTACATTTAAATCGGACGTGTTTTTTGCAAAGTGCCTAGCTGTAGATTTTGGCCTCTAGCTCAGCCGGCACCTAGGGAAGCCTACCAAACCTGTGCATTTTTTAATACTAGACACCTAAGGGAATCCAGGATGGGGTGACTTGTGGGGCTCTCACCAGGTTCTGTTACCCAGAATCCTTTGCAAACCTCAAAATTTGGCCAAAAAAACACTTTTTCCTCACATTTCGGTGACAGAAAGTTCTGGAATCTGAGAAGAGCCACAAATTTCCTTCCACCCAGCGTTCCCCCACGTCTCCCGATAAAAATGCTATCTCACTTGTGTGGGTAGGCCTAGCGCCCACGAAAGGAAATGGCCCAAAACACAACGTGGACAAATCACATTTTTTCACAGAAAACTGAGGTGTTTTTTTACAAAGTGCCTACCTGTGGATTTTGGCCTCTAGCTCAGCCGGCACCTGGGGAAACCCAGGAAACCAGTGTATTTTTTAAAACTATACACCTAGGGGAATCCAAGATGGGGTGACTTGTGGGGCTCTGACCAGGTTCTGTTACCCAGAATCCTTTGCAAACCTCAAAATTTGACCAAAAAAACACTTTCCTCTCATTTCAGTAACAGAAAGTTCTGGAATCTGAGAGGAGCCACAAATTTCCTTCCACCCAGCGTTCCCCCAAGTCTCCCGATAAAAATGGTACCTCACTTGTGTGGGTAGGCCTGGTGCCACGGCAGGAATAGATCACACAACAGTCAATGTTGGTCCTTACATGAGGCAGCTGTTGACCCTGGGGTGATCTATTCCTGACACAGGCACTAGGTATAGGCACTCAAGAGGGGTAGTGTTTTTATCAGGACAGGTGAGGAATCACTGGGTGGTAGGAAGTTTGTGGATCCCAGCATATTCCTGTAGTTTATGTGACAGAAATGCGAGAAAAATGGTTTTTATTCAACATTTCAGCTTTGCAGGGTATTCTGGGTAAGAAAACTTTGGGGAATCCACACAAGTCACACCTCTGTGGACTCTCCCGGATGTCTAGTTTCCAGAAATGTTTGGGTTTAGTATGTTTCTCTGTACGGCCGCCCAACACAGGACCAAAAACACAGGTGCCTGCCTTACAAAACCAGTTTGTTTTGTGAATGTAGGAGGCTGGACTGGCTTGTAGTGAGTACCAAGGGGTACTTGCACCTTGCACCAGGCCCAGTTATCCCTTATTAGTGTATAGGGTGTCTAGCAGCATAGGCTGATAGATAATGGTAGCTTAGCAGAGCAGCTTAGGCTGAACTAGAAGACGAGTGAAGCTCCTACAGTACCACAAGTGTCATATGCACAATATCACAAGAAAACACAATACACAGATATACTAAAAATAAAGGTACTTTATTTTTATGACAATATGCCAAAAGTATCTCAGTGAGTACCCTCAGTATGAGGATAGCAAATATACACAAGATATATGTACACAATACCAAAATATGCAGTAATAGTATTAGAAAACAGTGCAAACAATGTATAGTTACAATAGGATGCAATGGGGACACATAGGGATAGGGGCAACACAAACCATATACTCCAAAAGTGGAAGGTGAACCACGAATGGACCCCAAACCTATGTGACCTTGTAGAGGGTCGCTGGGACTATTAGAAAATAGTAAGGGTTAGAAAAATAGCCCACCCCAAGACCCTGAAAAGTGAGTGCAAAGTGCACTAAAGTTCCCCAAAGGACATAGAAGTCGTGATAGGGGAATTCTGCAGGAAAGACACAAACCAGCAATGCAACAACGATGGATTTCCAGTCGAGGGTACCTGTGGAACAAGGGGACCAAGTCCAAAAGTCACAAGCAAGTCGGAGATGGGCAGATGCCCAGGAAATGCCAGCTGTGGGTGCAAAGATGCTACTACTGGACAGTAGAAGCGTAGGTTTCTGCAAGAACAACAAGGGCTAGAGACTTCCCCTTTGGAGGACGGATCCCTCACACCGTAGAGAGTCGTGCAGAAGTGTTTTCCCGCCGAAAGACCGCCAACGAGCCTTGCTAGCTGCAAATCGTGCGGTAAGGGTTTTTGGATGCTGCTGTGGCCCAGGAGGGACCAGGATGTCGCCAATTGCGTCAGGGGACAGAGGGGGCGTCGAGCAAGACAAGGAGCCCTCTCAGCAGCAGGCAGCACCCGCAGAAGTGCCAGAAACAGGCACTACGAGGATGCGTGAAACGGTGCTCACCCGAAGTCGCACAAAGGAGTCCCACGTCGCCGGAGAACAACTTAGGAGGTCATGCAATGCAGGTTAGAGTGCCGTGGACCCAGGCTGGACTGTGCACAAAGGATTTCCGCCGGAAGTGCACGGAGGCCGGAGTAGCTGCAAAAGTCGCGGTTCCCAGCAATGCAGTCTGGCGTGGGGAGGCAAGGACTTACCTCCACCAAACTTTGACTGAAGAGTCACTGGACTGTGGGAGTCACTTGGACAGAGTTGCTGGATTCAAGGGACCTCGCTCGTCGTGCTGAGAGGAGACCCAAGGTACCGGTGATGCAGTTCTTTGGTGCCTGTGGTTGCAGGGGGACGATTCCGTCGACCCACGGGAGATTTCTTTGGAGCTTCTAGTGCAGAGAGGAGGCAGACTACCCCCACAGCATGCACCACCAGGAAAGCAGTCGGGAAGGCGGCTGGATCAGCGTTACAGAGTTGCAGTAGTCGTCTTTGCTACTATGTTGCAGTTTTGCAGGCTTCCAGCGCGGTCAGCAGTTGATTCCTTGGCAGAAGGTGAAGAGAGAGATGCAGAGGAACTCGGATGAGCTCTTGCATTCGTTATCTAAAGTTTCCCTAGAGACAGAGACCCTAAATAGCCAGAAAAGAGGGTTTGGCTACCTAGGAGAGAGGATAGGCTAGCAACACCTGAAGGAGCCTATCAGAAGGAGTCTCTGACGTCACCTGGTGGCACTGGCCACTCAGAGCAGTCCAGTGTGCCAGCAGCACCTCTGTTTCCAAGATGGCAGAGGTCTGGAGCACACTGGAGGAGCTCTGGACACCTCCCAGGGGAGGTGCAGGTCAGGGGAGTGGTCACTCCCCTTTCCTTTGTCCAGTTTCGCGCCAGAGCAGGGCTAAGGGGTCCCTGAACCGGTGTAGACTGGCTTATGCAGAAATGGGCACCAAATGTGCCCATGAAAGCATTTCCAGAGGCTGGGGGAGGCTACTCCTCCCCTGCCTTCACACCATTTTCCAAAGGGAGAGGGTGTAACACCCTCTCTCAGAGGAAGTCCTTTGTTCTGCCATCCTGGGCCAGGCCTGGCTGGACCCCAGGAGGGCAGAAGCCTGTCTGAGGGGTTGGCAGAAGCAGCAGCTGCAGTGAAACCCCAGGAAAGGCAGTTTGGCAGTACTAGGGTCTGTGCTACAGACCACTGGGATCATGGGATTGTGCCAACTATGCCAGGATGGCATAGAGGGGGCAATTCCATGATCATAGACATGTTACATGGCCATATTCGGAGTTACCACTGTGAAGCTACATATAGGTAGTGACCTATATGTAGTGCACGCGTGTAATGGTGTCCCCGCACTCACAAAGTCCGGGGAATTGGCCCTGAACAATGTGGGGGCACCTTGGCTAGTGCCAGGGTGCCCTCACACTAAGTAACTTTGCACCTAACCGTTACCAGGTAAAGGTTAGACATATAGGTGACTTATAAGTTACTTAAGTGCAGTGTAAAATGGCTGTGAAATAACGTGGACGTTATTTCACTCAGGCTGCAGTGGCAGGCCTGTGTAAGAATTGTCAGAGCTCCCTATGGGTGGCAAAAGAAATGCTGCAGCCCATAGGGATCTCCTGGAACCCCAATACCCTGGGTACCTCAGTACCATATACTAGGGAATTATAAGGGTGTTCCAGTAAGCCAATGTAAATTGGTAAAATTGGTCACTAGCCTGTTAGTGACAATTTGAAAGAAATGAGAGAGCATAACCACTGAGGTTCTGATTAGCAGAGCATCAGTGAGACAGTTAGTCACTACACAGGTAACACATTCAGGCACACTTATGAGCACTGGGGCCCTGGATGACAGGGTTCCAGTGACACATACAACTAAAACAACATATATACAGTGAAAAATGGGGGTAACATGCCAGGCAAGATGGTACTTTCCTACACAACCCCCCCCCAAACGAAGGACAATAAGACTAGCCATGACCTGATGAGTCTTCATTGTCTAAGTGGAAATAACTGGAGAGTCCATCTGCATTGGAGTGGCTACTCCCAGGTCTATGTTCCACTGTATAGTCCATTCCCTGTAGGGATATGGACCACCTCAACAATTTAGGATTTTCACCTTTCATTTGTTTTAGCCAAAGTAGAGGTTTGTGTTCTGTCTGAACAATGAAGTGAGTGCCAAACAGGTATGGCCTCAACTTCTTCAGAGCCCAGACCACAGCAAAGGGCTCCCTCTCTATGGCAGACCAACGCTTTTCTCTAGGGGTCAACCTCCTACTAATAAAAGCAAGAGGTTGATCCTGGCCCTCAGAATTAAGTTGTGATAGGACTGCCTCTACTCCTAATTCAGATGCATCAGTTTGGACATAGAATGTTTTAGAGTAACAAGGGCTTTTCAGGACAGGTGCAGAGCACATGGCCTGCTTCAGCTCCTCAAAAGCTTTCTGACAGTTTGCTGTCCATAATACCTTTTTAGGCATTTTGTTGGATGTGAGGTCATTAAGAGGGGCTGCAATGGAGCCATAGTTCTTAATGAACCTCCTGTAATACCCAGTGAGGCCTAGGAAGGCTCTCACCTGAGTCTGAGTAGTAGGGGGAACCCAATCTATAATAGTTTGGATTTTCCCCTGGAGTGGTGCAATCTGTTCCTCACCAACAAGGTGTCCCAGATAAACCACCTTACCCTGCCCTATCTGGCACTTTGAAGCCTTGATAGTGAGGCCTGCCTTTTGCAGGGCCTCCAAAACTTTCCATAGGTGGACCAGGTGATCATCCCAGCTGGAGCTAAAGACAGCTATATCGTCCAAATATGCTGCACTGAAAGCTTCCAGCCCTTGCAGGACTGTGTTCACCAACCTCTGAAAAGTGGCAGGTGCATTTTTCAATCCAAAAGGCATTACAGTGAACTGGTAATGTCCTCCAATGGTTGAAAATGCAGTTTTAGGTTCTGATAATTTGATCTGCCAATACCCTGCAGTCAAATCAAAAGTGCTTAGATACTTGGCAGATGCCAGTGTATCTATGAGCTCATCTGCCCTGGGTATAGGGTGAGCATCAGTTTTGGTTACCTGGTTGAGACCTCTGTAGTCTACACAAAACCGCATTTCCTTCTTTCCATCTTTGGAATGGGGTTTTGGTACAAGTACCACAGGAGAAGCCCATGGACTTTCAGAGTGCTCAACCACTCCCAGTTCTAGCATTTTCTCCACCTCTTGCTTTATGCAGTCCCTGACATGGTCAGGCTGCCTATAGATCTTACTTTTGACAGGTAAACTGTCTCCAGTATCTATAGTGTGCTCACACCAAGAAGTGGTACCTGGCACAGTAGAGAAGAGTTCAGAAAACTGACCCAGGAGATTTATGCAATGGTCTTTCTGCTCAGCAGTAAGACAATCAGCCAAAACTACACCTTCCACCAGAGCATCTTGTTCTGTGGAAGAGAAGAGATCAGGTAGAGGATCACTGTCCTCTTCCTGTCCCTCATCAGTTGCCATGAGCAGGGTGAGATCAGCCCTGTCATAGTAGGGTTTCAGGCGGTTGACATGGAGCACCCTAAGGGGACTCCTGGCAGTGCCTAAGTCAACTAAATAGGTGACTTCACCCTTTTTCTCAACAATTGTGTGGGGTCCACTCCATTTATCTTGGAGTGCTCTTGGGGCCACAGGCTCCAAGACCCACACTTTCTGCCCTGGTTTGTACTGAACCAAAACAGCCTTCTGGTCATGCCATTGCTTTTGGAGCTCTTGGCTGGCCTGAAGGTTTTTACTGGCCTTTTTCATATACTCAGCCATCCTTGATCTGAGGCCAAGTACATAATCCACAATATCTTGCTTTGGAGCTTTTAAAGGTTGTTCCCAACCCTCCTTGACTAGTGTTAGTGGACCCCTAACAGGGTGACCAAAGAGGAGTTCAAAGGGGCTGAAGCCCACTCCTTTCTGGGGTACCTCCCTGTAGGCAAAAAGGAGGCATGGTAACAGGATATCCCATCTCCTGCGGAGTTTTTCAGGGAGACCCATAATCATGCCTTTGAGAGTTTTGTTAAATCTCTCCACCAGTCCATTTGTTTGTGGATGATAGGGTGTAGTGAACTTGTAAGTCACACCACACTCCTTCCACATGGCCTTTAAGTAAGCAGACATGAAATTGCTTCCCCTGTCTGATACTACTTCCTTTGGGAAGCCCACCCTGGAAAATATTCCCAGGAGGGCCTTTGCCACTGCAGGTGCTGTAGTGGTCCTTAAAGGAATTGCTTCAGGATATCTTGTGGCATGGTCCACTACCACCAAGATAAACCTATTGCCTGAAGCAGTAGGAGGGTCAAGGGGGCCAACTATGTCAACCCCTACCCTTTCAAAGGGAACCCCAACCACAGGCAGTGGGATAAGGGGTGCCTTTGGAGTGCCACCTGTCTTGCCACTGGCTTGACAGGTTTCACAGGACTTACAAAATTCCTTTGTGTCCTCAGACATCCTAGGCCAATGAAACAGGGGAACAAGCCTGTCCCAAGTTTTCATTTGCCCCAGATGTCCAGCTAGGGGAATGTCGTGGGATAGAGTTAGGAGGAACTTTCTGTACTCCTGAGGAATCACTAACCTCCTGGCAGTTCCAGGTTTAGGATCCCTTGCTTCAGTGTACAAGAGGTTGTCCTCCCAGTAAACTCTGTGAGAGTCACTGGCATCCCCATTAGCCTGTTTGACAGCTTGCTGTCTTAGACCCTCTAGTGTGGGACAGGTTTGCTGTGCCACACTCAGCTCCTCCCTGGCAGGCCCCCCTTCACCCAAAAGCTCAGCAGTGTCTGCTTCCAGCTCCTCTGGTGTAGGTTCTGCACAGGGTGGACATTCTTCTTCCTCAGAAGTAGAATCCACTGTAGAGGGAGGGATAGTAGGAAGTGTTTTACTTCTACTAGCCCTAGCTTTAGGGAGCACTTGGTCCATTGTTCCAGGATCCAAGCTTCCCTGTCCTTTTTGCTTTTTGGCCTGAGCCCTGGTTAAAGCAAAAATATGCCCTGGGATGCCCAGCATTGCTGCATGGGCCTCCAACTCCACATCTGACCAAGCTGATGTCTCCAAATCATTTCCTAGTAGACAGTCTACAGGTAAATCTGTGGCTACCACAACTTTCTTTGGACCAGTAACCCCCCCCCCAGTTGAGATTTACAACAGCCATGGGGTGGCTAAGTGTGTTGTTGTGAGCATCGGTTACTTGGTACTGGTGACCAAGTAGGTGTTGTTCAGGGTGGACCAGTTTCTCTATGACCATAGTCACACTGGCTCCAGTGTCCCTGTAGGCCTGAACCTCAACACCATTTATTAGGGGTAGCTGCTTGTACTTATCCATATTAAGGGGACAAGCAACTAAGGTGGCTAAATCAATAGCCCCCTCAGAGACTAATAAAGCCTCTGTGGTCTCCCTAACAAGACCAACCCCAACTAAGTTACCAATAGTGAGCCCAGCTACTCCCTTGGATTGGCTATTAGTAGGTTTGCTCCCACCACCACTGCTATTAGTAGGGACACTAGGTGTAGCAGTAGGGGTTGTAGTGGTAGGAGGCTTGGTGCTTTTCTTTGGACAACTGGGATCTGTTGTCCAATGGCCGTTTATTTTACATAAATAGCACCATGGTTTCTTTTCCTTGTTTTGATTAGAAGAGGATTTGGGCCCACCACCCCCACCAGTGTGTTTTTGTGGGCCTGATGAAGACTCATTTTTAGATTTGTCCCCACCCTTGTCAGAAGACTTACCATCCTTCTTCTTGCCATCTTTGTCACCCCCTGTATGAACTTTTCTGTTCACCCTTGTTCTGACCCATTTGTCTGCCTTCTTTCCCAATTCTTGGGGAGAGGTCAGCTCAGAGTCCACCAAGTACTGGTGCAACAAATTAGACACACAATTTTATTAAGAATATTCTCTCTCAGGATCAAGTTATACAGGCTGTCATAATCAGTAACTTTACTGCCACGTAACCACCCCTCCAAGGCCTTCACTGAATGGTCAATTAAATCAACCCAGTCTTGTGAAGACTCCTTTTTGGTCTCTCTGAACTTTATCCTGTATTGTTCAATGGTTAAGCCATAACCATCCAGAGTGCATTCTTAAGAACTTTGTAATCATTAGCTTCATTTTCTTTCACAGTAAGGAGCCTATCCCTACCTTTTCCACTAAATGATAGCCATAGGATAGCAGCCCACTGCCTTTGAGGGACATCCTGTACAACACAGGCCCTCTCAAGTGCAGCAAACCACTTGTTAATGTCATCCCCCTCCTTATAAGGGGGAACTATCTTATGCAGATTCCTGGAATCATGCTCTTTTGCAGGATGACTATGGGGAATACTGCTGCTGCCACCATGGGTTTCAAAACCCAACTTCTGTCTTTCCTTCTCTAGTTCTAAAGACTGTCTATCCAAATCCAGCTGTTGCTTTTTAAGCTTCAGTCTGGTTTGTTCCACCCTCAACGTATTGAGTTCCCTTTCTAACATTCTGTCATCAGGGTTGGTGGGAGGGACATTTCTAGATACAGAAGTATGATGAGAATGGACAGAAGGAGACCTGTCCCTTACAGAGGGCACCCTAACAGCTTGGCTGACAGTGTAATGTGAGAGCACACCATCTGTATGATGTGACTCCACCTCAGTACCAACTATGCTAGACTGTCTAGTAATGGGCAGGCTAGGAAGTTTCTTTCCTGAATCTTTTCCTGGGGGAGTCCCTGGATCAGATTGGGAACCATTAGCTACTTTTTCAACAGATGGGGCACTTTTAGCCTTATCCTGTTCTCTAAGCATGTTAAGTA
Organism: Pleurodeles waltl; assembly: GCF_031143425.1. Classification (NCBI taxonomy): domain Eukaryota; kingdom Metazoa; phylum Chordata; class Amphibia; order Caudata; family Salamandridae; genus Pleurodeles; species Pleurodeles waltl. The sequence goes on along the minus strand of NC_090440.1, from coordinate 1,398,882,933 downwards.
ACAATTCCAAGGAAGGATTCTTCCCTACACTCAAACCTCTTTCTACACAGAGACTCCTTGCTCCTTTCCAGCTAAGGTGGTCATATGCAAGTTTGGACAGATCAACATTTTGGCCTGTGCCAGACATTTTTAGAAAGAGTTAAAGTGATAGAAAAAGGATAAAAAGTTTGTCAGAGCTTTTAGAAAGACAGAGAAAAAAACTTTTTAAACTTTTTGGAACTTTTTAGAAAGTTAGAAGTACTTTTCAGCACTTAGAAAAGAGTGAAAAGAGGAAATGCAAAACTTTTTAGTTATGTGTATATACACTGTACTTGTTTTGTATATTTTTCTCTTATGAAAAGTACAATGACAAGAGTGGTAAGTAGTCTCAAAGCACTTATCCCACCGCTGCACAACCAATGTAGGAGGCTGGACTGGCTTGTAGTGAGTACCAAGGGGTACTTGCACCTTGCACCAGGCCCAGTTATCCCTTATTGGTGTATAGGGTGTCTAGCAGCATAGGCTGATAGATAATGGTAGCTTAGCAGAGCAGCTTAGGCTGAACTAGGAGACGAGTGAAGCTCCTACAGTACCACAAGTGTCATATGCATAATATCATAAGAAAACACAATACACAGATATACTAAAAATAAAGGTACTTTATTTTTATGACAATATGCCAAAAGTATCTCAGTGAGTACCCTCAGTATGAGGATAGCAAATATACACAAGATATATGTACACAATACCAAAATATGCAGTAATAGTATTAGAAAACAGTGCAAACAATGTATAGTTACAATAGGATGCAATGGGGACACATAGGGATAGGGGCAACACAAACCATATACTCCAAAAGTGGAAGGTGAACCACGAATGGACCCCAAACCTATGTGACCTTGTAGAGGGTCGCTGGGACTATTAGAAAATAGTAAGGGTTAGAAAAATAGCCCACCCCAAGACCCTGAAAAGTGAGTGCAAAGTGCACTAAAGTTCCCCAAAGGACATAGAAGTCGTGATAGGGGAATTCTGCAGGAAAGACACAAACCAGCAATGCAACAACGATGGATTTCCAGTCGAGGGTACCTGTGGAACAAGGGGACCAAGTCCAAAAGTCACAAGCAAGTCAGAGATGGGCAGATGCCCAGGAAATGCCAGCTGTGGGTGCAAAGATGCTACTACTGGACAGTAGAAGCGTAGGTTTCTGCAAGAACGACAAGGGCTAGAGGCTTCCCCTTTGGAGGACGGATCCCTCACGCCGTGGAGAGTCGTGCAGAAGTGTTTTCCCGCCGAAAGACCGCCAACAAGCCTTGCTAGCTGCAAATCGTGCGGTAAGGGTTTTTGGATGCTGCTGTGGCCCAGGAGGGACCAGGATGTCGCCAATTGCGTCAGGGGACAGAGGGGGCGTCGAGCAAGACAAGGAGCCCTCTCAGCAGGAGACAGCACCCGCAGAAGTGCCAGAAACAGGCACTACGAGGATGCGTGAAACGGTGCTCACCCGAAGTCGCACAAAGGAGTCCCACGTCGCCGGAGAACAACTTAGGAGGTCGTGCAATGCAGGTTAGAGTGCCGTGGACCCAGGCTGGACTGTGCACAAAGGATTTCCGCCGGAAGTGCACGGAGGCCGGAGTAGCTGCAAAAGTCGCGGTTCCCAGCAATGCAGTCTGGCGTGGGGAGGCAAGGACTTACCTCCACCAAACTTTGACTGAAGAGTCACTGGACTGTGGGAGTCACTTGGACAGAGTTGCTGGATTCAAGGGACCTCGCTCGTCGTGCTGAGAGGAGACCCAAGGTACCGGTGATGCAGTTTTTTGGTGCCTGCGGTTGCAGGGGGACGATTCCGTCGACCCACGGGAGATTTCTTCGGAGCTTCTAGTGCAGAGAGGAGGCAGACTACGCCCACAGCATGCACCACCAGGAAAGCAGTTGAGAAGGCGGCTGGATCAGCGTTACAGAGTTGCAGTAGTCGTCTTTGCTACTATGTTGCAGTTTTGCAGGCTTCCAGCGAGGTCAGCAGTCGATTCCTTGGCAGAAGGTGAAGAGAGAGATGCAGAGGAACTCGGATGAGCTCTTGCATTCGTTATCTAAAGTTTCCCCAGAGACAGAGACCCTAAATAGCCAGAAAAGAGGGTTTGGCTACCTAGGAGAGAGGATAGGCTAGCAACACCTGAAGGAGCCTATCAGAAGGAGTCTCTGATGTCACCTTGTGGCACTGGCCACTCAGAGCAGTCCAGTGTGCCAGCAGCACCTCTGTTTCCAAGATGGCAGAGGTCTGGAGCACACTGGAGGAGCTCTGGACACCTCCCAGGGGAGGTGCAGGTCAGGGGAGTGGTCACTCCCCTTTCCTTTGTCCAGTTTCGCGCCAGAGCAGGGCTAAGGGGTCCCTGAACCGGTGTAGACTGGCTTATGCAGAAATGGGCACCAAATGTGCCCAGGAAAGCATTTCCAGAGGCTGGGGGAGGCTACTCCTCCCCTGCCTTCACACCATTTTCCAAAGGGAGAGGGTGTAACACCCTCTCTCAAAGGAAGTCCTTTGTTCTGCCATCCTGGGCCAGGCCTGGCTGGACCCCAGGAGGGCAGAAGCCTGTCTGAGGGGTTGGCAGCAGCAGCAGCTACAGTGAAACCCCAGGAAAGGCAGTTTGGCAGTACTAGGGTCTGTGCTACAGACCACTGGGATCATGGGATTGTGCCAACTATGCCAGGATGGCATAGAAGGGGCAATTCCATGATCATAGACATGTTACATGGCCATATTCGGAGTTACCACTGTGAAGCTACATATAGGTAGTGACCTATATGTAGTGCACGCGTGTAATGGTGTCCCCGCACTCACAAAGTCCGGGGAATTGGTCCTGAACAATGTGGGGGCACCTTGGCTAGTGCCAGGGTGCCCTCACACTAAGTAACTTTGCACCTAACCGTTACCAGGTAAAGGTTAGACATATAGGTGACTTATAAGTTACTTAAGTGCAGTGTAAAATGGCTGTGAAATAACGTGGACGTTATTTCACTCAGGCTGCAGTGGCAGGCCTGTGTAAGAATTGTCAGAGCTCCCTATGGGTGGCAAAAGAAATGCTGCAGCCCATAGGGATCTCCTGGAACCCCAATACCCTGGGTACCTCAGTACCATATACTAGGGAATTATAAGGGTGTTCCAGTAAGCCAATGTAAATTAGTAAAATTGGTCACTAGCCTGTTAGTGACAATTTGAAAGAAATGAGAGAGCATAACCACTGAGGTTCTGATTAGCAGAGCCTCAGTGAGACAGTTAGTCACTACACAGGTAACACATTCAGGCACACTTATGAGCACTGGGGCCCTGGATGACAGGGTCCCAGTGACACATACAACTAAAACAACATATATACAGTGAAAAATGGGGGTAACATGCCAGGCAAGATGGTACTTTCCTACAGTGATAGATAATTTTTATGTCTCCACAATACGATTTGGGCGGTGGAATATGGGGCTGAACTAAATTGGGGAGCTCCCAAGAGAGCATTCTCTCTCTCTGCTTGCCGCCGCATTCACCTGCTCTCTGGGTTGGGCTAACCCACTATTACCCCATTGCACAGACTGTGCTAACGAAGGGACAGCAGGACTGTCCTCATCACCTCCCTCATAATTTACTGGAAGAGGAGTTATCGAATGGGACTCCTCCGACTGAAAAATCACTCCAAGAGTCTGCGCCATTGTCCTATCCCTCAGATGCTGTCTCAGTATCTGATGTCTCAGTCTCTGACCCTATGTCAGAGCTGTCCTCTATAACCCGAGTGACGGCAGCAGTCATCCATCAAGATGCCATCTCTGCTATTGGCTAAACTGTTGCTCTAAAACTCTAGCCTACGTAGACAGTCACAAAATCGATGGTGTATGTGTGAGATACGTGCAACAGTAGAGGCCACCTTACCTGCGCTTCTTCCCTCAATCAGCAGGTTCTTTCAAGACACTCAAAAAACACCTTGTCACATACCATTCATCACAGTCTTTAGCACCTCCTGCGCCCAGTCCAACAATCATTATTGGTGCTCCCACTCCCTTCTCCTCAGATTCCCTCATTACCACACAGCAAAAGTGCCCTTCATCTCTCCATAGCCGCCCCCCACCCCGCACATACATTTCATTTGTATTATAGCGCAGGTAATGGCTGACTTTACTAATGTACTCAGCTATTGACATAAAATACAGATTTGCTCTTTGCAGTAGGCATATAAACCTTCTGCAATTCTTTATGGCACTAAAACTGCCACTAGACAAAAGTCTGATCCTTTTGTAGCAGAAACATAATCACAATACTTACTTGACTTTTTTATTGCTGCCTAAAAGCCACAGTTGAAATGCGTCAGTTGAAGTATGTGTATTGCTTTGAAGACGCAAGCTGCAACTGCAAGACAACTGGTGGCAAATATATACTGTATATATATATATATATATATATATATATATATATATATATATATATATATATATATATATATATATACACATATATATGTATGTATATATATATATATATATAATAATGAAATGATGTCCTGCAACAGCTGTCTTCGACCACCAAGGGGGCCGGTGCACGGCTCCGGATGCAGGCTCCGTAATTATTCAAAGATTTCCTTCCAGTCCACAATCATGAAAGAGAACGCCGGCACTCTGTACTGCTGCACAATAATTGATTTATTTCATGCCGATAACACAAAACTGCAACAACACCCTAAGGCTCTGGGCTATATATATATATAGATCACTTTTATATGTGGGTCTGGTTTTCCTGGGGGCCGATCGCAGCCCCCAGGGAAACCACACAAGTATTGACAAAAGTGATCTCTCTCTCTCTCTCTCTCTCTCTATATATATATATATATATATTTATATATATGATTACATATAGGGGCTAAATTATAGGTTGACATTAAAGATGTAGACTATACAGAAGATAAAATTCCAATATGGTTTAGCTATATATTGTAATTAGTTGTATATATTTATTGCACTTGACACTTTACAATTGGTTTTAGATCATGAATTCAACAATGATTAAGATCTCATTTATTGTAAAATTGTAACAACAACGGATGTCATTTCCATACTGAATTGTAGAATTGTAGCTATTTTACTGATAGGATTGCGTGTCCTAATAATTTATAATATTGTATAATATTTTATACTATTTACAATATTTATAATATTTAAAATATTTATACTCAAATTGTTTGAAATATTTAAAATATTTATATATAAAAACCAATATTGGAGAATATATTTTATAAATATTTGATAAATCAGATTGAAAATTGTTGATCAGGAGGAACTGATGACACCGGTTAAAAAAGTGTAATAACTTAAGCTCCTTAAAATTCAAATTTTGGCATGACATTAAGATAATGATGATAGATTTACGTGCAAGGACATTGTTACACATTAGGCAAATATATTAATGAGACATATAATTGATTATTAATTATTAATTTTTAATTTTTAATTCTTAATTGTTTGTTAAGCCTCTATTAAATTATTGGTATGTATCATGTATTTATGAAATATGTGTGGAATACACAATGATTTAATGTCTAGACTATTGAAAGTAGTTTATGTTAAGATTGTTGAGTTAGAACTGGGCATTGATATGTTGATTGTCTTTAGTTTTTGCATGTTTAAAGATGGCCGCTGCAGTAGATCACACTAGAATGTAATGAAAACAAATGATGGATTTTATCCTGTATATATATGGTGCCGGTTTTATGGTCGGATTTGTCCAGTAGAAGGCGCTTCGCTGAAACGCGTTGACATTTCACTGCAGGACTCTGTGTAACCATTACAAGGAATAAACTCAATACAATTTAATTTAGCATTGTTGAATCTGACTTCGTCCTAATGGTCGGGATTTAACCAAGGGATTGGTGCAGCCGTCGGATGGTTACTGTTCCATCTGTTGAGGATTATATATATATATATATATATATATATATATATACATACATATCCATCAAACGTTCTCCGCACAGGGCCCCATCTCAAACAGGGTGGCCTTGGCGAGCAGGGACAGAGAACCCTCGCTAAAATTCAATCCAAACCTCCCCACAAGAGAAGTGTGCCGTACGCCTGGTTTAGTAGCCCATGAAAGACACTTTATTCTTAAATCTCAGATTCCAAAAGCATATTTTCCTGAGGCGTTTCGGCTGTAGACATCAGCCTTAATCATAGGTTCAATTTGAAAAAGCCACGTGATAAAACCAGCCACTCTTATATCCTGAGGCCTTAAGGTCACAGAGTCTCTCTGCTGTCTTCTATTAGCAACGTAATTCACATTAGTGCAATTAATTAAATGTTGACATAGTGTTGTTTTCATATATATTTCTCCAAATCACACCGAAGATATAATTCTATTCACATTGCTGATTTAATCCATTTTTAAACGCACACTGCTCTGTTTCCTTTGCAGTAAAAAATCATGCTTTAGATAATCGGTAATAAATCACTTAATAGCTTTGAGTCAGTGTCTTTGTTTCTCCTTTTAAATTCATTACACATTCTCACCCAAACATATATGCTCTTATATCCGGAAGCCTTAAGGTCACACAGTCTCTCTGCTGTCTTCTATTGGCAACTTCATTCACCTAAGTGCAATTAATAAAATGTTGACATAGTGTTGTTTTTCTTATACATTTCCAAAGCACACTGAAGATATAATTCTTTTCACATTATCGCTGATTTAATCCATTTATAAACGCACACTGCTCTGTTTCCTTTGCAGTAAAAAATCATGCTTTAAATAATCGGCAATAAATCACTTAGTAGTTTTGTGTCAGTGTCTTTGTTTCTCATTTAGATTGTGAAAAATATGAGGGGCCGATCCCCCCAAGTGAAATCCCTGGTGTCTAGTGGTGTTTCCTGGCCCAAACACTTTAAGGAAGGCCTCGTAAGAAAGAGGAGACTCTCCCCTTTCTTACGAGGCCTTCCTGAACGTGGGGATGGCCGTTTGGGTCCATTTTCCCCATCGGAGCAGGAAGTGGCCGTAAGGCCCAAGGTGGGTGGGGGGCGGGGGGAAGACATGGAAAAGCTTCTGTGTCTCCCGGGGAGAAAAAAATAATAATCCTCGGGTGCGAAGTACCTGAGGTTTATTAACCCACTCCCTGGTGTCGGCCACTGGTCGTGACCCGCACCAGGGAGGTAGTGTGGGCGTCGGCCAGTGGCCAACGCCCGCACCCAAGGGGTTAAGCAGAAAAAAATAAGCAGCAGTAAATTGCTCTGTATTGGGCTATCACTAACATGTTTTGTCAATTATATACTGGCTGGAAGACAGGGGAAGAGGCTCCAAATATTCTTTAGAACCTCCATCTCCATTTCTCATAATCACACTGTGGATAATGTACACATTAGTAATGCCTGCCTGACTAGAATAGTATGTTTGGCAATCAAGTATTTGATTGCATTTTTAAAACGGTAACATAACTGAACTGCAAAGTTTAAATAAGTGTAGACAAATTTAAACATTGCCAATTTAATAGGATAATTGTGAAAAATTCTGAGTTGGGACTCAATGATTTCTTTTTAGTTTGGGGGGTGGGGCAGTAAAAACTTTGAAGACCACTGATTTAGAGTCAGAGAAACAGATGGGTAGTCACGGGCAGTGCCTCAACTGACAATCACCATTCACCCAGAGACACATCTACTACAGGACTGGAATTTCACAGTGACAGTATTCCCATCCTTTCTAGAACGGGACAGTCATCATCATCTCCCTGTCCATTTCCACACTGTGAAGCTTGTCAAACAGCTGCATATTCCAAGTGCCCACTACTGCGGGTCAGCTAGCTGCTGGGATTTCTATGATATGTAGCCACTAGGTCCGGTTACTAAACTCACATTGGGACTGCATTTGCACCTGAGCAATAGCATCACCATGATATTCACTCTAAGCTTCTCACATCCCAATACATCTATAATAGTACCATTAATTTCACATATATATGGAATACCAAGAGTATTTTTACTGTACCAAATATTTTATAATGTCCTTGTTGAAGGTGATGTCAAGTATGGGCATTCCTCCTCTCCCCTATCTCATACTCTCCTTATGCTGGTAGTGCAAACATTATTAATAAAAATGAGTCACTAAATCATAATGTTTAATAATGTGTATTCAAAGGCTCAACTGAAAAACGTGTGTTACAAAAATAAACATGCAGCTTCGAAAGTGATTGACATGGTATCTGCTACCACAAAGTTCTATGTAAAATGTTAAATGTCTATAAAATTGTATTTTGATTAATCAAAATTATATGTACTGACAAAATATGAATTATCAATGTATTACAAAACGAATGGTTTGAAATTATTATTAAAATCATTTTATTTTCTTCATGTATTAGCATTCGTGAAAAGGCCTATATTTAGGATTTTTCCAGAAGCACAATGTTTAAATGATGCTGACTTCACTGGAAAGCTTTGCAAACATTGTTTTATTAGCCATAATGTGTGACTTGCACAGGTACATTTTCTGTCCTGTTCTTTCTTCTCTTGTTTTAATTCCTTGAGATAATTATTGCAAGTTTTAATAATGGGCCTTGGTTCTGGTAGGAAGTAATGCTAGTTTAATGTCATGTTCTATGTTGCTTTCTAAATGTAATATTTTCATGGAAACTTCTTCCCGGAGAGGAGAGTGAAGTAACAATGTGAGCCTATCCTGAACAAGGAACAGAGAAAAGATACATCTGAGGGACAGACAAAGCCTGATTGGTCAATCATAGTCTGACCCTATTATCTTGTCCAATAGAAGCTTAGTTAGCAACTTTTGAGACTTTAATATAGCAAAGTTTTAGGTCATGTAAGTCAGTTTCGATTCTGTTTAGCTGTTGTTCAGTTCTATTTAGTTCTGTTATTCAGCTCTTGTCTATGATTCTAAGGCCCATATATATACTTTTTTAGTGCCGCATTTGCACCGCTTTTTGACGCAAAAGCGGCACAAACTTACAAAATACAATTGTATTTTGTAATTTTGTGCCACTTTTGCGTAAAAAAATTAAGCAAAAGCGGTGCTAAGAAAGTATAAATATGGGCCTAACAGTTCAGATACTTTAGGCCCAACATTACAGAACTGTTGTCCCCTTCATATTCCTGAAGCTGACTAATGAAGACCTGATGCTCCAGTGCTCCACTGATGAAGATACTGCTCGCTAATTTAGGAAAGGTATAACCAATGTGCATTTACCTTACTTTGCACGCTTTTCTCCTTTAGAAAATCCAACCGCTTATTTTTGGTTAGCGCCAAAGTTGCCTCAACCAGTATTTGATTTGAATGTCTATTAACTGATTGTGATTAATTCAACTGCACAAAATAAAGATGTTCCGTTTCTATTATTCCCTTAATTTTGTTGTTATTCAGTATTGTTCTTTTGGAGTGTTTAATGGTAAATGCTTTAGCTAGATTGAGATTCTTTAAATGTTTTGGACAGACTGTGTTGTTTCTGTACTTTTATCATTTGGTCTTGCACATCATTTACATTTAGCATTGTTAATTTGAGGGCAATACATGTTTAAAATGTACTAAACTGGTGTGTGGTGATTCATGGCCACATGGGTCATGGTGTGTGTATAAATTACTGACTCCACATTGTATATTTTGATTATTGACTGATATATTTGATGGCTATTGGTTCTTATTGTTTAATTGGATGATTTAATAAATCTTGTCTTGGTCAAAAGATTTGAGTTGACCTCTGAAGGTAGTATATGTCACTTCTCTCATATGACACCTTAACCTTATATAGGTGGTCTCATGCCCACAGATTCTGGTAGCAGAGGATGGTTGTGTCTCAATAGGAGAGAATCATCCTGGTTTTGAGATGCTTGTTGAAATTTCAGATTTTTGGAAATTAGGTTTTACCAAGGCTTTGGCAAATTGCAGGTGAATTGTGATGGATGAGCGAAGTAGGGAGTTTGTGTACTCCAACATAGTTGAGTAAGGAGTTTGCGTACTCCAAAGGGCGAGTGTAAGGAAGTTGTCGTACTTCGAATGAGTGTGGTGCTTTGTGCTCAAAAATTGCCCCTGTGGTTGTTGATGTACGGACCCTGCTTGGTCCAAGACTCTGAAGTAGTGTACAAATGTGTTAGACACCTGGTTGTTGTCATTTACTTGTGTGCAGTTGATGCAGTTGTATTCCTAGAGTGCATGTTAAGTTGAGTTTTAATTGGACAGATACTTGGGGATTCCTGAGCGCACAGGGAGGATCGGGTATTAGACAAGGGTGAAATTTGCAGGTCAAATTTTACTTGCGCATGAGAGAAAGCTAAAGCCGGATGAGTAGCTGTTAGCGCTAACAGCCACTGTCGAAATTTCCATGAAGCTTCCAAAGTGATTGAGCCCCTACCTGTAGTAAGCAGACAAGTAGGTTTGTTGACTTTTCTTTAGGGCTCGCAATATTTTTCAGTTATTTTTCTATGTGAATCAGGTTTGACGGACGAGCCGCAAGGGTTTGTCAGCCGTTGTGTGAGTGAGTGTGATGTCACTGGGTCCGCGCTGGGATTGGTCAGCTGGTGAAAAAGAGCTGTGAAAGGATTGATGGACAATCGTAAACAGCTATTGGTCAAGAGTAGCAAGCGAAAAGGATTTTCGGATTGAAATACTTCCTGTTTTGAATTTAATTCTTAGTTTTGAGTCCAATTAAAGGGAAAAAATATTTTTTTCAAAGCATTAAAAAGTGCTATAAGAGGATTTAATTCCACTCAGAATAGGAGAAATTGCCCCACCAGAAGGTACACCCGCATACACAGTAATTGAAGAGGAAAGTCCCTAAGGATGTATTTGGTTAAAACAGTGGTGCAAAATAACAGAAACGAAGGGAGCTTAGCGTTTCCTTCTCATGTAAGTTTTAATATGAGAATTTTAGAAAATTTGAGAAGAGTACTTTATGTATTAAAGCCCCTTCCGAGACAAGCACAATTTGAAGCCTTAGCTATATGGGAGTTAGTAGCCAGAAAAACAAGAGAGTACTAGTCCAAGTGCATCACCTCCAGTTGTGGTAACACAAGTCAAGTACAGGTTGAAACTAATGTTCCTGCTATTACAGTAACTCAGACTCATGTTATTTAAACTGTAGCTCAGCCTGTAATATATTCTAGAGTTCCTGTTGTTAGCTCTGCACCGAGTATTACAGTACCAGTGGCACCACAGATTGTTCAGTATCCAGTGATAGCCCAGTTGGAGTCTACACCTAATTCAGTGGCTTCTGTGCAAGTTATTACTGAAGCCCAGACAATGCCAAGGTATACTCCAGTAACAATATCGCAATCAAGTTCCTTAGTACTTACAGGTCAGCGTTCTGGAGTAATTTACTTGAGAAATGAGTATGCTCCATCAAGTTGAAAAGCTATAACAGTTCCTATCACTATTGGTCTGGTTGTTGTTACATTGTATGCTCATGGAAATAAAAAGAGCAATGTGCAGAATCTTTTTAAATCAAACGTAGAAATGGAGAAACTCAATGCTACCGCAGGAGTTATGTCTCCAATTAATCAGACTTTTAACAATACAGGTCCTCTTATTGACTTAACTTATTCTATTATTTCACAAAATTTGAAGACATCAAATCTAAACCCAAATTAAATTCTGATGACACCTGAGAGTGTCCTGGGTCCATCATGTAAAATTCTACAATGTTTACCAAGGTGAATAATAATGTTTCTTTACAAGGTTTGACAGCTCAGCAGTTAACAGAATGGTTGGAAAAAATGAGTGGAGCATCAGCAATCAAAGCAGTTGCTAAAAGGAAAAGAACACTGAATCTGGCAAGAATAAAAGTTAGAATTAAATGAAACGATTGAGGGTACGCGTGAATTAACTAGAATTGATTCATATTATGAAGGTGAGTTCGGCTTTATGGGTAAAGAAGTCACAAACAGAACAGGACTGGCACATCAGAAATTATCCGAACTTGCAGAAAAATATGAAGTGTATATTGTGAAGTCTGAACCATTAAAAAGAAGCTACAGATTAGAATTTGATTAAAAAGATATTGAGAACACGAGGTCACCTCAAATGAAAATTCACATCAGAGAATTAATCCAAAGTATTCAAACATGGGGAGCTTTAGATAAACGGGAAGGCAGATGGGAAAAGAAAAGGGATCAAAAGAAAAGAGTCTGCAAATTTAAACTCTACTGATGCACAGCAGACTGGCAGTTCAGTAAAGATATTACCAATGAGAGAAATTCCTGGAGGGAATTATCTTTATGTCCCTTGAAGCAGTTGTAATATTCACAAATGATTACCCGAGACTGAGAGAGAAACCAGTGAAATACTACCAGCAGACAGACAGGTTTGTGAAACTTGCAAGGTGCCTGTTGGGGGATTTAAATACTTTGTTAGAAATAGTGGTACTTATGGGTGACTTATGGGTTCAATGCAAAAGGAGCATTGACTGACCGACAAGAGAGCCTTCACAAGATCCCTTTACAGATGCACCATCTCCTGAAGTAATGAAAAGCTATTACAAAGTGACTGAATTTTTTAAAACCTTTTTGAATATTAGCAATTGGATGAACCATAATTGACTGAAAATGAACGAGGATAAATGGAGGTCATAATCTCTGGGGCGAATACCTCTATTTGGAGCCATAGCTGGTGGCCTGAGATCTGTGGGACCATTTCCCCTCCCATTTCTGAGGCCCAGAATCTTGGGGTCATCTGTGGTTCAGACCTGACTTTTAACTCACAGATAAATAAAGTTGACAATATCTGTCTTTGAATAATTAGAATCCTAAAAACAGTTCTGCCATTCATCCCACTTGACTTTAGAGCGACAGTGGTACTGGTCCGCATTATCTCTAGACTGGACTACTGTAATGCCTTGTACTTAAATATAAATCAATCACCCCTCCACAAGTTGCAGCTAATCCAAACTGCTGCCCTCCGACTAATGCTTGACCTGCCAATTGTCACCTCCATTAAAGAAGGTTTGAAGAAACTGCCTTGGCTCCCTATTAGAAAGCGCATCACCTTTAACCCCTTCTGTGCCGAGGACGTAATGGTTACGTCCTGCGGCACAGTGCTGCTGTGCCCAGGACGTAACCATTACGTCCTGGGCACCCAGCCCAGAGGGAGCGCTAGCGCTCCCTCTTTGGGGTTTCCCCCCCACCCCCCAAAGTCAGGGATGGAAGGGGAAGCCCTTCCCCTTCCACCCCCAGCCCCAATCCGGCTGTCAAAACGCCCACTAGACACCAGGGATGTCTTTTTCATTTATGAAACAGACAAAAGGGAGCGGCCCCTTGGGCAAGGGTCGCTCCCAGGGGGGGCATTTTCCAGGGATACATTTTTTTTTTGTTTTTTGTTCAGTTTTTAGTTTTTTGAGGTGGGGAGCGACCCCTTAGGCAAGGGTCGCTCCCCTAGGGGGCAAATTATATTTAGGCCATTTCTGCCCCCCTTGGGGGCAGATCGGCCTATTTTTATTAGGCGGAAACCACTAGACACCAGGGAGTTTTTTTTGTTTGTTTGTTTTTCACGTAAGGGGAGCGACCCCTTAGGCAAGGGTCGTTCCCCTGGGGGGCAAATTTATTTTAGGCCATTTCTGCCCCCCATGGGGGCAGAAACCACTAGGCACCAGGGATTTTTGTTGTTGTTGTGTTTTACAGATGGGGAGCGTCCCCTTAGGCAAGGGTCGCTCCCCTGGAGGGGCAAATTGTATTTAGGCCATTTCTGCCCGCTTTGGGGGCAGATCGGCCGATTTTAGGTCAATCTGCTCCCAAGGGGGGCAGAAACCACTAGGCACCAGGGATCTTTTTTTTTGCGCCGTCACGAAAGGGGAGCGACCTTGTTGGCAAGGGTCGCTCCGGGGGGGGGGGGGGGGCAAATTTATTTTAGGCCATTTCTGCCCCCCCTGGGGGCAGATCGGCCTATTGGTATTAGGCCGATCTGCCCCCAGGGGGGGGCAGAAACCTCTAGGCGCCAGGGCAAATAGTTTTTTTTGTGGTTTTTTATTTGTTTGTTTGTTTTTTAGAGATGGGGAGTGACCCATTAGGCCTTGGGGGCAGATTGGCCGATTGTAGGTCAATCAGCCCCCAAGGGGGGCAGAAACCTCTAGTCACCAGGGATCTTTTTTTTGCGCCGTCACGCAAGGGGAGCGACCTTGTAGGCAAGGGTCGCTCCCCAGGGGCTGGGGGGGGGAATTTATTTTAGCCCATTTCTGCCCCCCCTTGGGGGCAGATTGGCCGATTGTAGGTCAATCTGCCCCCAAGGGGGCAGAAACCACTAGGCACCGGGGATTTTTTTTTTGCCGCCAATGTCACGCAGGGGGAGTGACCCCATAGGCAAGGGTCGCTCCCGGGGGGGAAGGTGGGTTGGGGGACAAATTTATTTTAGGCCATTTCTGCCCCCCCCTGGGGCCGGCTGAGCTAGAGGCCAAAATCCACAAGTACGCACTGTTTTATATGAAAAAATTTGATGTGTCCACGTTGTGTTTTGGCCCATTTCCTGTCGCGGGCGCTAGGCCTACCCACACAAGTGAGGTATCATTTTTATCGGGTGACTTGGGGGAAAGCTAGGTGGAAGGAAATTTGTGGCTCCTCTCAGATTCCAGAACTTTCTGTCACCGAAATGTGAGGAAAACGTGTTTTTTTAGCCATATTTTGAGGTTTGCAAAGGATTCTGGGTAACAGAACCTGGTCAGAGCCCCACAGTTCACCCCATCTTGGATTCCCCTGGGTTTCTAGTTTTCAAAAATGCGCTGGTTTGCTAGGTCGCCCCAGGTGCCGGCTGAGCTAGAGGCCAAAATCCACAGGTAGGCACTGTTTTCTATGAAAAAATGTGATGTGTCCACGTTGTGTTTTGGGCCATTTCCTGTCGCGGGCGCTAGGCCTACCCACACAAGTGAGGTATCATTTTTATCGGGTGACTTGGGGGAAAGCTAGGTGGAAGGAAATTTGTGGCTCCTCTCAGATTCCAGAACTTTCTGTCACCGAAATGTGAGGAAAACGTGTTTTTTTAGCCATATTTTGAGGTTTGCAAAGGATTCTGGGTAACAGAACCTGGTCAGAGCCCCACAGTTCACCCCATCTTGGATTCCCCTGGGTTTCTAGTTTTCAAAAATGCGCTGGTTTGCTAGGTCGCCCCAGGTGCCGGCTGAGCTAGAGGCCAAAATCCACAGGTAGGCACTGTTTTCTATGAAAAAATGTGATGTGTCCACGTTGTGTTTTGGGCCATTTCCTGTCGCGGGCGCTAGGCCTACCCACACAAGTGAGGTATCATTTTTATTGGGAGACTTGGGGGAACGCTGGGTGGAAGGAAATTTGTGGCTCCTCTCAGATTCCAGAACTTTCTGTCACCGAAATGTGAGGAAAATGTGTTTTTTTATCCAAATTTTGAGGTTTGCAAAGGATTCTGGGTAACAGAACCTGGTCAGAGCCTCACAAGTCACCCCATCTTGGATTCCCCTAGGTCTCTAGTTTTCAAAAATGCACAGGTCTGGTAGGTTTCCCTAGGTGCCGGCTGAGCTAGAGGCCAAAATCTACAGGTAGGCACTTTGCAAAAAACAGCTCTGTTTTCTGTGATGTGTCCACGTTGTGTTTTGGGGCATATCCTGTTGCGGGAGCTAGGTCTACCCACACAAGTGAGGTATCATTTTTATCGGGAGACTTAGGGGAACATAGAATAGCAAAACAAGTGTTATTGCCCCTTGTCTTTCTCTACATTTGTCCCTTCCAAATGTAAGACAGTGTGTAAAAAAGACGTCTATTTGAGAAATGCCCTGTAATTCACATGCTAGTATGGGCACCCCGGAATTCAGAGATGTGCAAATAACCACTGTTTCTCAACACCTTATCTTGTGCCCATTTCGGAAATACAAAGGTTTTCTTGATAGCTATTTTTTACTCTTTATATTTCAGCAAATGAATTGCTCTATACCCGGTATAGAATGAAAACCCACTGCAGGGTGCAGGTCATTTATTGGCTCTGGGTACCTAGAGTTCTTGATGAACCTACAAGCCCTATATATCCCCGCAACCAGAGGAGTCCAGCAGACGTAACGGTATATTGCTTTCAAATATCTGACATTGCAGGAAAAAGTTACAGAGTAAAACGTAGAGAAAAATTGATGTTTTTTTCACCTCAATTTCAATATTTTTCTTTTTCAGTTGTTATTTTCTGTAGGAAACCCTTGTAGGATCTACACAAATTACCCCTTGCTGAATTCAGAATTTCGTCTACTTTTCAGAAATGTTGCGTTTTCCGGGATCCAGCGTTGGTTTCATGCCCATTTCTGTCACTGACTGGAAGGAGGCTGAAAGCACAGAAAATCGTAAAAATGGGGTATGTCCCAGTAAAATGCCAAAATTGTGTTGAAAAGTTGGGTTTTCTGATTCAAGTCTGCCTGTTCCTGAAAGCTGAGAAGCTGGTGATTTTAGCACCGCAAACCCTTTGTTGATGCCCTTTTCAGGGAAAAAACCACAAGCCTTCTTCTGCAGCCCCTTTTTTCCATTTTTTTGAAAAAAACGAAAGCAAATTTGGCTTGGCTAGCTTATGTGGACAAAAAGTTATGAGGGCCTAAGCGCGAACTGCCCCAAATAGCCAAAAAAAGGCTTGGCACAGGAGGGGGAAAAGGCCTGGCAGCGAAGGGGTTAAGGCATTGTGCTTGTTTCATCAGGCCCTCCTCTTTCACGGATCAGGATATCTTCGAACTGCCATTGATTGGTACACTCCCAACCGCCCTTTAAGATAGGCTGGGCTTAGGTTGGCCCACATGGAAGGAGCAAAAAAAGCTAAGTGGCAGCTGTCAGGTTATTGAATTCACTCTCTTACAATTAGAGAGATATCTCCCATCCTGCCATTTCAAAAGCATTTAAAGACTTGGCTGTTCTCACCACAGGTGGCTGCCCCAGATCAGCCTAATAGTTGCCTAGCGCTTCAATACCTCTGGTCTGAATGCACTCTATAAATAAACAAATACAAATAGAAAACAAAAATGTCCCCTAAAACTATTGATTGGCAGAGAATTGATAGGGCAGTACAGGATTCGATACTTGCATATTATGAAAGGTTACTATAGGCATTCAAACATTACACTGGTACAGAGACCATTGGACCCGAAGATATGATTAATTTCATGTTCAGGTTTGCTGAAGGGTTGAAACCTGAAATTGGTAGCATGCTTAAGATTCATTTGATTTGCTGGCAAGCAAAACCGGTGGATGAAGTACTCCAGCTTGCTAAATATTGCAGTGATGAAATTGAAATGAAGCAGAAGAGATTGAAAGAAGAGTCAGCGGTGCTGCAGATAAAAAAAAAAGCAAAATCAGGGATGCAGGGAATTTTTCCACAGCAACAGGGAAACATGCAAGAGGTTTAGAGTCAGGGGGAGGTGAGAGGTAGAGGACGTAGTGGCGGTGGTGGAAACTGAAACTGTGTTGGTGTTGATTTGAATACTAATGTTAATACAGGTGATATGTAGAAAATGAAGTAGATGCGACCTTGTCACGCTTGTGGACGTCTTAGGCACAGGAGGCACGAGTGTCCTATGATGGTACAAGATGGTGTTGTGCAAATGAATTAAAATAATCTTTTTCCAAGGAGAGGACCGAGAAATCGAAATCCTAATTTAAATTCCCAGAATTTGAATAATCAAATGCAGTTCTGCAGCAAATTCAGGTTCACCAACAGCAAGTGCTTCTTTTTCAGGTACCACAACAACAGCAAATACAACGACAGATGAAAATGATGTCACAGCAGCAACAAATTCAAATACCTTAAGCTCCAATGGCACAGCAGCAGGTCATTGTTCTTCAGCTGAATGTGGGTCAAAGTTTAAGTCATAACAGTCAACCATTAATAATACAGTTCCCGTGCATGTTAGCAGCTTAATTAAAGGTGGATCAGACTGGTCCTTATGTAAATGGAACAGTCATGGGTCATGAAGTCTCATTCTTGGTTGACACAGAATATACACGGTCTACTGTCAGAACTGCAGAAGTCCCCAATGTACCACTTTCTGGGAAAACAGTACAAGTTTTAGGGGCAGCATTTCAAAACCTGACAAATCCAATAACTCAACCAATTCCTGTTAAAATTGGTCCTTTTGAAGGCTTTCAGAGATTTGTAGTTTGTGACTCAAGCCCAGTATGCTTTCTGGGAAGAGATTTAGGGCCAGATGTATCAGGCCTTTTTGCATTTGCAAACGGTGCGAATGCCCGTTTGCGAATGCAAAAATGCATGTTACAATGTATGAAAGGCATTCGCAGTAGGAAAACAAGAAATCGCAAAAATAGCGATTTTTAGGGAATGAGATACAGATTTGCGTGTCGCAAACAGCGTATCGCAAATAGCGATATGATTTACTGAATCGCTTTTTGCGAAGCGCTAATCGCGATACAAAATAGCGATTCGCAGATAGCGATCTCCTTAATTGTGCCGCTGTTTGCGAGATGCAGATTGCGACACGCAAAAACAGAATCGCAATGCGATGTAGCAAAAAATCGCAATTAGCGAATATTCGCAGAAAGCCCGTTTGCACATGCAATTTACCACAAATTGAAACCAGGTTTGTAACCAGGTGTACCCTAGATAAATAGGCCCAGAGTGCCTCAGCCCCTCTTCCACAATGGCTGCACTCTACGTCATGGCGAGGAGAATGAGGATCTTGGCAGGTTTGGGGAGAGGGAGGAGGAGACAGGAGTGCATTTTCAGAGTGCGCATTAAATTTATGATAAGTGTAGGATAAGCTCAGCCATGATACTTGACCTGATAGCTGAGCTACAACCCATGCTGCAGGGCACAACATACAGGACCAATAGAATACCCACCCATGTGCAGGTATTATGCTCCCTGCACCTACTAGCCTCAGGGAGCTATCAAGGGGTCATAGCAGCAGCTGGAGGGGAATCACAAAGTGCCCTATCGAGCTTTTTCAACACATTTCTCAATGCCATGCTGAGCAGAATACAACTGTACATAAGATTCCCCAACACCCCACAGGCATTACAACAAACTAAAGTTAATTTTTACCAGTTAGCACAGTTCCCACATGTCCTAGGTGCCATTGATGGGACACATGTAGCCATCTGTCCACCATCGGCCACCGAGTATGTGTATCACAACCGTAAAAACCATCATTCTATGAATATACAGGTGATATGCAATGCTTCCTACATCATTACCGATCTCGCGGCCAGATACCCAGGGAGCACGCATGACTCCTACATCTTTTGCCACTGCAGGATACACACAAGACTGCTAGCTGGGGAGTTTGGGGAAGGATATCTACTAGGTAATTTGATAGTTCTGAATAATGCATTGATGTAAGCATGACGTCAGACAGCAAATGTACTCATTTTACTCTCTGTGCATTCAGGAGACAGTGCCTATACAGTGCGCACCTATATGCTAACGACTTACCTGAGCCCTGCAACTCCAGCAGAGAGGAGGTACAATGCTGCACATAGGGCTACCCGCAATGTGGTGGAGTGCACTTTTGGGCTGCCAAAGAGCCGTTTCAGGTGCAGCCAAAGGAGTGGAGGTGCACTACAGTACAGCCCTGAGACAACATGCAAAATTGTGGCCACATGTGCCATCTGCACAACATAGCAACCACCAGGGGCATACCAGTGGAACTCACAGAGCCAGACTCAGATGAGGATGATGATCTCTTACCACCCCTTCTACCAGCAGACAGGACCAGTGCAGCAGAAGGCAGGCAAAGACGTGCTGACATCACGCGCAACCATTTTTGATGTAAGTAATGACAAATCCACTTCAATAATATGTATTTCAGTAGTTAACATCTTTATTACCTTGACTTCAGGTAAACAATGTGTCATTAGGACATAGCTATTCACAATGGGCAGACATGAACTATTAACAGTGTCACACTATTAGCGTCATAGCATGACTTTATTTCTACATGTTGAGGTGGTCCCCTGTAGCCCTCAACATCACTTCTTACGTCCACACACTCCACTTGAGTGCTCAGTGCCCTCGCTGGCACCTCTAGTATCAGGTTCACCTGCAGTACTGTGTCTGGCACTGCGACGCCTCGGATCAGTCACAGGGACTGTGAGACTGCTGAGGCTAGAGGACTCCTCACTGTCACCAACACCCAGTTCGCTGGTTGTGGCACTGCGTGCTGTTTGCATGGCATCCACTATGTTGGTCATTTGCACCAGTCCCTGTGCAATGTCCCAACTGCAGTGTGCCATCTTCACCTGTGTGGCAACTGCATGCCTCAATATCTGGGCTGTTGAACTTGCAAGCCGATTGACATGATCTACAAAAGGTATCAAACTTTGACAAATATTGGTGATGGCGCCTGCGCTGGATGACGCGCTCCTGTCGTATCTCAGTGCATAGTTCCCCAATGGCCTGTGTCAACTCCTTGGTGTTTTCAGCAACTCTTTGCTGTCCCTCAATCAGGGTCTCCAAGTGCTTGTTTTGTAACCCCATATTGATATTGTGAGACACAAACTGTCTGCGCAGTGACTTCAAATGTTTGCATTGCAGGTGCTGCACCTTCAGCATGGAAGCTTCCAGGCTGCCAAAGATTGATGGGCCCACTCCTTCTTCTGTGCCCAGTCTGCTTGCATCAGGCGCCGCCTGAGGGGAGTTGACTGACTCTGGTGCAGGGACTGCTGTCCTCCTGTGGGGCTCGCCTCTGATGGTGGTGTGGGTTCGTGTTCTGGCATCTCATCTGAGTCCAGGTTGTACTCTGGCAGTGGTGACACCCTTGCCCTGCTTCTTGTCAGTACAATACTGTAGGACTCACTGGTATTTGAGTCTGACTGTGGCTGTGCTTCTGCTTCCCCCACTTTTTCAGATCCTGCAGCAGCAGGGACCGAGTCATCTGCAAGGACAATGTGCAGCATGTCAGTTCTAGCATTTGTCACAGATTTCCACAGTGCTGCTTTTCATGTACAATTAAATTGAATCACACTGAGTCATTCGTAGTGTTTCTCTTTTGGCTGCCCAATATCTTGCTATTTATGTTGTGTATTCACCTTAGGGTTGTGTACTACTACTCCCATAAGACACTGTTGTGTTGTATGTAAGATGTGACATGGACTACTTTTCATTGTGCATCAAGCTATGTTCTGTTTCTAAGGGGCATGTGTACATGCACATGTGGGGATACACATAATTACTGGCCTTACCTTTGCTGGTGCTGGGTGTCAATGTCAGTTACACCACTGACAGCTTCTGGCAGCAATGTGGACTCCACCAGGTCTTCCATAGGGGTGGACAGTGTGTGGGTGGATGGTCCGCCTCCAGTGCTCCTTGCCTCCCTAAGCCTGCTGGCCACCCTCTCCTTGGCACGGGTCCGCTAAGTCGTACCATCGCTTGCGTATCTCCTTCACAGCGCGATGCACAACACCCACTGCGCATATTTTTGTCTGGATGTCAGACCAGAGTTTCCGCTTCCCACTCTCAGGTACTTGGAGTGAGGTCTTGCCAAAGAGTCTATCATGGTTCCCAATAACCTTCTCAATGAGCACCTCCAATTCTTTCTCACTGAATTTCAGTTTCCTCTTCCTTTCTCCCTTCTCCTTCCCATTGTCAGCATTGGCCATGTTGCAGTTTGATCCTGGCTTCCTCACAATGCTGACTCCCTGGTGCTGGGCTGTGTCGCTCTCCCTGCTCCTATGGGTGTGGCTCCTGGAAACAGCATTGGCTGACTCACTTCCTGCTTCTTATGTCATCAGGCTGCTGTGGTTTGCCGTTTTTGTTATTTGCGATTTTCATTTACCGAATTGCAAATGTTTTTGCGGTTCGGTATTTGCATCTCGCAAATGGTGTTTGCGAATTTTAAGAAATCGCTATTAGCGATTTTCAAATTTGATACACTGCGTTTTGCATTTCTAAAATTGCGATTTCTTAAAATTCGCAATTTGGAAACTGCTACCTGGAATCTTGATACATCTGGCCCTTATTGTGCAAAAAAAGATGTTTGATTGCTTGCACAAATTATACAATTGCCATTCCAACAAATTGTGCTGATGGAGAATCATCTGTACCAATTGTCTGTAATCCAGTTAACGAAAAAATCCTATTGGTTACTCTATACCCTGCATTTACAGTACAGTATCTGCCAACTCATCTACAAGATACAGTTATTTTGAAAGTTTGGGATATTTCTGGGAAATATATTGGTCTAGTTAAAGGAGTTGAACCAGTCAAAGTCACAGTCAAACCTAATGCAGTTTTCCCGAAAACACCTCAGTATCACATGGCACCAGATGTAGCTGAAGGAGTTACTCCTGTAATTGCAGATTTTGTTAATCAAGGAGTTTTGAAAGAAGTGCTGAGCAATCCATGCAATTCACCTATTATGAGTTTGCGAAACCCAAGTGGGAAATATCGTATTGTTCAGGACTTGAGACAGATCAATGAAATTATGGTCAAATGTTGTCCAGTGGTACCTAAACAGGCAGTGATTTTGCTCCAAATTCCATGTGATGCAGAATGGTTCACAGTAGTGGACATGTCACAAGCTTTTTTCTCAGTGTCTCTACTTGAGGATAGCCAGTTTCTCTTTTGTTTCAAATTCTTTAATCATGTGTATTCCTGGTCTAGCATTCCCCAAGGCTTTTCAGAACCCCCATCAATATTTGATCAGGTGTTGAAAAAGTATTTGGAATCATTGGAAATGCCCTTCCTGCCCACACTGGTTCAATAAATTGATGATGTATTGGTTGCTTCAAAGACACAGGAAGCATGCAGGCAGGATACTGTTGCATTGGTGAATCATCTGGGTGAAAATGGACATAAAGTATTTGGGAAAATACAGAAAGGTGTCTAGAGAAAGGATTACAGCAATTTTGCAATTGAATCCTCCTGTTACTGAAAGAGATATCAGGATGTTTTTAGGAATGCTGAGTTACTGCTGCCAATGAATTCCCAATTTTTCTGTTATTTCAAAGCCATTGCAAAAATTAACCCAGAAAGACATCACTGATCATGTTCTGTTTGATGAAACTTGAATGAAAGCTTTTACTGAGATTAGAGAGAGTCTCTGCAGAGCGCCAGCTCTGCAAATGCCTGACTACATGAAACCATTTTCATTGTTTTATCATGAACGTGATTGCTGTCCTGACACAGGTACATGGTGGTGTAAATCATCCTGTAGCATATTTTTCTGCTACATTGGATCCGGTTTCTGCTTTGTTACCAGGCTGCCTTAAGCAGGTAGCAGCGGTTGGATCCAGCCTAGCCAAAAGTAAGAGCATTGTGATGGGACATCCTTTAACTGTATTGGTCCCTCACTCAGTTGAGGGCTTGCTTACCAGGACTAAGACCCAGTATTTGACAAAGGCTAGGCTGATGTGTTACAAACTTTTAATTTTGGGTTCCCCTAATGTCACCCTTAAGAGATGCGGAGTACTTAATCCTGCTACTCTGTTACCAATAGACACTGGTTAAAATGAAAATGTAAAAGAAGTGGAACATGACTGCCTAGAGGTTACTGAACTGTGCACCAAACCCAGACCTGATATTCAGGTTACTCCGTTAGAGAAAACATTTCCAATAATTTTTGTTGATGGTTCCTGCTTAAGAGACAGTGAGGGGAACATTAAGATCTGGTTATGCTGTGTGCACCGTTACTGGTGAGGAAGCTCATGATTCAAGGAGTATTTTCTGCACAAGTGGCTGAATTGGTGGAGCAAGCTGTATTTCAGCACAGCTTAAAATTACGATTTTTACAGATAACCAGTAATGATTTGGTGTTGTGCATGACTTTGGGCAGTTATGGTCCCAATGAGGTTTCATGACCTCTTCTGGCTCACTGATAAGAAAAAGTGACAGAATTAATGATGTACTACAAGCTTTACAATTTCCTGAGAAAATTGTGGTAGTGAAATATAATGCTCACCAGAAAGGAGCCAAATTTAATCTCCATGGGTAACTCCTATGCAGATCAGATCCCTAGATTTTGTACACTGAATTGTGTCACTTTCAATGAAGAATGGAAAAATGTAAATGTAACAAATACTGATGAGGCTAGTCAAAGTTTTCTGTTGACATTGATTGATACCTGGAAAATTAAAAGATTACAAGATGCAGTTCCAGAAGATGAAAAGAAAAGCTAGATAAAATTGGGTTGAATTTAAAGAGAAATTGATTACATTTGGTTTTTAAATGAAGGGCACGTAGTTTTGCCCAACTGTCTACTGACACAACTGGCTAGATGCTATCATGGTCAAACTCACATTGGCAGAGATGCAATGATTCAAACAGTTAAACATTCTTGGTTCAATCCAAAATTTAGCCAGGTTGCAGAAGCAATTTGCCACAAATGCAGTAAATGTCAGCAAATGAAAGTGAGAAAGAGAACCATTGGAACAGCAGGTGGTCAATTTAACAGAATGCAGATTTATTTTATTGAGATGCCTGTGTGTGGTGGTTTAAGATATTTGATGGTGATTGTCTGTATATTTGGTTATTGGATTGAAGCCTACCATTCACATAGAAATGATAGCCTCACAGTAGCAAAGCTGCTACTTAGAGAGTGAATCCCCAGATTTGTTTTTCCGGCCTCTTTAGAATCTGACTGAGGAAATCACTTCAATAACAAGATGATTAAATTACTATGTTCAGCCTTAAACATTGAGCAGAAGCTGTACTGTAGCTACCGCCCTGAAGCTTCTGGGTTTGCAGAACAAATGAATGGCACTCTGAAAGGTCAGCTAGCAAAAATGTGTGCCTCTACTAGTCATCATCATCATCAAAATACTTTATTCGACTCAAAAGAGCTATAAAAGACACAGTCAATTACAAACATCATAATCAGAAAATAGCCTTAATAAATAGAAATAAATAACAATATCAAATATAAAAACAGATTAAAACAGTTAATAGCAATTACGAATTCAGATAGCAGCATTTATAAAATGTAGCACCGCCTCTATTGTCTCCTCTCTACCCAGGTCCTGTAAATAAGAAAAGGCACGATAACTACGTATGATACCCGAGGAAAGAAGAGCTGGGCGTAAAAACCTTCTTCTAGGGACTCTGTATAAATTACAAAAAAGGATCATATGAAAGGTGCTTTGATGCGATCTACCATCACAGCCACATGAGGGCAGTTTCTTGAACCAGGTACCTTGAGTAGGAAATGACAATAAAAAGTGTGTGGACTTCAGTCGGAGTCTAGTGAGTAAAAACCTGTGCCGTTCAGAAGTGATCATACTAAGATATAACTTGGGAAGTAATGTCTTAGGAGACAAACACTCCCGAGCCCCAGACATATTGCCTGTTAAATCTGGGTTGTGATTAGAGTGCCTGTACAAATCCTTTGTTCTCGGTATAACCCCTTCCCCCCAGCAAGGAGTTGGGATCCTGGAAATACTTCTCTATCCCAAGACGCGAGAACACAGAATTTACGGATCTAATCCAAGGGATATCCATAAAACGTGTCAGTGCCAAACAGTCCCTGATCACAGATCTGCAGAAGTGAGCTTCAGGATTTAGCCATATTCTTAACCAGAGCAGTAAAGGTTGCACTCTTATATAGTCGGCTGCATCCCTCAACCCCACTTCATTATGGCAAAAAGCAGCCGAAGTGGATTGAGGGACTTCTAACAATCTTCTCAGAAACTTTTTTTCCACTACCTGTAGACTTGAGTAGTCCGAATAATCCTACACCCCAGCTCCAAATGAGGCAATTGAAAGACATTTCCTTTTTAAAATAGTCATCATTTCCTTAACTGGTTTATGTGCCAGTTTCTTTGAAAACCTAAAAACTGCATCAATGGCTCTTTGAAACTGCAAAATACGAACATTTATTAAAAATATCCAATTAAAATCAACATCAATTGGGACCCCCAGAAATGTAAAATTAGGAACCGTAAGTATTTCTACACCCTCAAAAACATTTTTTTTTACTTTTTGATGACTTTGGACCACACTTCATCAAAAATGGTTTTGTTCTATTAATTTTTAGGACAAGATTTCCCATAAAAATATTAAAAGCGTCTAATAGGGATTGAAGGCCATTTGCTGTCCTTGAGATAAGGACAGCATCATCAGTGTAGAGTAATACTGGTAGTGGCTGAGAATTAATAATAGGCGGGTCCTTGCCCATCTTACATAATCTTCTAAGCCATTAATATAGAGCAGAAAGAGAAAAGGGGCCAACACGCACCCCTGTCTAACCCCCTTCAAAGAGGGGAATTCTTCAGTAAGATCGCCCTCCTGGCTAAAACGAACCCGGGCGGTAGTGCAGGCAGGAAGTCTGCTCAGTAAGGGGATCAGGTCTTCGTCAACTCCCATATCTGACATGACAGACTACAATTTAAGTCTGTCAACTGTGTTGAAAGCACAGGATACTTCCATAAAGGCTATATGGAGACAGCCTTTTTTAGCCTTGATGTATATCTGTACTATCAGGATTAAGTTGAGAGTCTGTTCAATTGTACCCAACCCCGGTCGAAAGCCAAACTGGACCTTTGATAGGCTGTTGGTCTCCTTAGCCAAGTATTCTTATTTACTCAATAGCACTTGCCCTAGAATCTTGACAGAACTATCTAAAAGAGAGATTTGGCGATAACTCTGCGGATCCCCCTTCTTAAAAATGGGCACAATTATCGCCTCACTCCAGGTATCTATGAAGGGGTCCATCATAGCAGCCCTCAAAATGTTGCTGAGAAGAGGGGCCCAAAATTCAGGCAAAGCTTTATATATATCAGCTGGAATTCTATCTGGGCCAGGGGCTTTGTCAGAGGGGCAATTTTCAATAGCCTGAATACCTCGGATACTTCCAGTAAATTAAGAGGGGCTGTTATAAATGTATTCCCCCCAATAGCAAACCCAGTCGGGTTCCTCTGGGAAGTATTAACTTCTGTTTTGAAAATTTTGGAAAAATGCTCCAACCAGACTTGCGGGGGAAAGACAGCGTCTATTACCGAATTATCTTTCTCCACAAGTGGGGTGAAATTAACCACCTTCCAAAAAGCCTTCATATGTTTGCTACTACTGGCCTCAATTAATTCATTCCAGGCAAGCTCCCTCATTTCTTTCTTCCTAGCAGCGAGAGTGGCCTTATAAATCCTTCTTGCCTTTTTAATCAGATTGATTGCGTGGTACAGAATTAGTAATCTTCTTTAGATCTTTAAGGGCAGATGTGCATGTGTGATTAAACCAGTGGGGATTTCTATGAATACTTGACTGCTGTAATTTATCAGCCATATAACTTGTAAGGGCAGAAAAGGCCTCAATAATGTTTTTTGCCGGGGCATGTTCACCTAAAGCAGTCATGATCTCTTCGTTCTTGTTCTTCATCAAATCTATATAAAAACTGTGTTTATCTACCTTACCCCACTTGGTTATCACGCCTTTGTGCCTATTGAAACTCAAAGCTGGCTGCTGTGACTTGCCATCAAATCCGTATCCCCACCTTGCCTAAACTCTAAAGTTAAGGGGTTATGATCACTCATGCAGTTTGGAATCACCCTAAACTTCCCTACAAAGGGGGTAAGATCTTTAAATAAACTATCAAATCAATTAGCAATTGAGCACTGCCCCCTGTAAATATAGGAATCCCCTTTGACTTCCGGGGTTGGAAATGGCAGCATGTTGTGGCCATCAGTCGATTTAACGCATTCCCATAAGGAGAATGTTTAAAATGTTGTATGGGGCAATCATATTCATCTGTAATGCCACAATAGTCTAATAGTTCCGAATCCAATAGATGGACATTAAAATCACCCACCCAGATAATCATGATATCCTTCTTACTTCTGTTCAGGGTATTCCAAACTATCAATCACACTCGTGTCTAACCAATCAAGGATGTTACTGCAGTAATTAATCAATAAAACATCATATGGGCCAGACAATTTAAGGAGGAGTACCAGGTAGTATGGTGTTGTATCAATGACACATGTAACTACTTGTTTTACAGAGACAGATATAAATGTAGCCAAACCTCCCTTAGATTTGGTAGCAGGGGAAAAATAGGTGGTAAAGCTATTAATATAAAGGGAGTCTAAAAGCCAGGATTCCTGACAGCAGATAATTGAGTGTTCGCCCACAAACATTAACCAAACTGGGTTATCCAGCTTATCCCTCAGTCCTGCCACATTCCATGAGATAAGCCCTGAGATTGTGACAGAAGGAGTGTTAGTTAAACTGGAGGGGTAAAAGTTTATTGCGGCGAATATATCTACCTCCTGACCACCCTCTGGCACATTCCCAATGGTTGATGGTCAATCCAATTGCTCCAAGTAGTTCATAGGCTCGGAGCTATTGACTAAAGAAATTGGACGATCAGAGAGCCTAGACTGATGGGAGGAACTGGGTTTCTGCGAGTCAGGTTTGCTAGAATTAGACTGCTGTGCCTGACTCTACTAGTCTGAAATTGCCTGATGCTTTACCTTTGGTTCTAATGAGCATGCAAAGTACACCTGACAGAAAGACTGGTCTCTCTCCAGATGAGATACTGATGGGCAGAGTATCTCAATTACCAACTGTTCCTGCAAATGCACTTGTAAACATAATAGGGGGCTTGGTCCCGGATTACTGCAAAGGCCTAGCTGATGTGGTTCACTTTTTTTCTCACCAGATGGAAGCTACAGTCATGCCGCCATCCCAAGATCGGTGGCACAGTCTTTGGGCTGGTGATTGGGTGGTGATCAAGAAGCATGTGCAGAAGACTTACTTGGAGCCTAGGTGGAAGGGGCCATACCATAGTGTTCTGGTAACTACGACTGCTGTAAAGTCTGCTGGACTTCCGAATTGGATCCATGCCAGCCACACTCGTAAAGTGTCAAATCCTTTAGATGATGAAAATCCAGCGTTGCTGGGAGCACCAGCAGAAGTTGTACAGTATCGAGAAGAGCAAGTGAAAAAAGCAGAGCAAGAGACTGCAGAAGTAAAGACAGTGCAAGCTGGTAAAGACCCAGGTACTACTCTCAGAGATGAAATAGAGGACAATCCTGATATTCCCCTATCAGCAGAATCAGAAGTGGATGTAGCAGGAGAGTCAAGTTTGAGTCAAAGGGTTCTCCCAGAAGCAGACGATTGAGAAAAACAAATAATGCAGATTTGACTCCTCCTGAAGTGGCTGATGGTGCAGGTGAAACAAGTCAAAGTCAAAGATGTAACTGTCAAATCCCTGACGAACAAAAAGAATCATAAGTTCAGTTTTGCCATCACTGTCTAGAAAAACTGTGAAAGGAGATAAATGGCCTACTTTGCATGCAACTGAAAAAGTTCCTGATGTGTTGTTGACCATAAGTGAGGAAATAGAAACAACAGAAGGAGCAGATCTGAGTGAAGGAGAACCAAGTGCAAATCGAAGATCAAAGAGAAAAAGATTTGCAAGCCGAAGATACTCAGGTCCTGAATGGGTGTACCTTGCAGCAGATGAGTGGGAACACATGTTCATTTCCTTTTGTTTTGACCATGAGAATCCAGTTCAACATTTTGGAACCTGAAATCACATTTGAATTGAGTTTTGATGTCATATGGCCAATTGAGCAAGAGAGCCATTGTACACTGGAAATCATAGTTAGTGATCAACAGATTGTGATCTACTATGAGACATTAAAAACTGATTTTGTCAAATCTGTTATATAATTTTTTGACAAACTCTGGAAAGAAGTCTGTGTAGGAAAGTATCATCTTGCCTGGCATGTTACCCCCATATTTCACTGTATGTATGTTGTTTTAGCCCTTGTGTCACTGGGATCCTGCCAGGCAGGACCACAGTGCTCATAGTATGTGCCCTGTATGTGTTCCCTGTGTGGGTGCCTAACTGTATCACTGAGGCTCTGCTAACCAGAACCTCAGTGTTTATGCTCTCTCTGCTTTCTAAATTTGTCACTGCAGGCTAGTGACTAAATTTACCAATTCTCATTGGCACATTGGTACACCCATATAAT
Source organism: Pleurodeles waltl (assembly GCF_031143425.1). NCBI lineage: Eukaryota > Metazoa > Chordata > Amphibia > Caudata > Salamandridae > Pleurodeles > Pleurodeles waltl. Next base: position 1,398,853,101 of record NC_090440.1, on the reverse strand, counting down.
TCCCTTGTATATGGTACTTAGGTACCCAGGGTATTGGGGTTCCAGGAGATCCCTATGGGCTGCAGCATTTATTTTGTAACCCATAGGGAGCTCTGACAATTCTTACACAGGCCTGCCACTGCAGCCTGAGTGAAATAACGTCCATGTTATTTCACAGCCATTTTTCACTGCACATAAGTAACTTACAAGTCATCTATATGTCTAACCTTCACTTAGTGAAGGTTGGGTGCCAAGCTACTTAGTGTGTGACTAGCCAAGGTGCCCCCACATCGTTCAGGCAATTTCCCCGGCGTTTGTGAGTGCGGGGACACCATTACACGTGTGCACTATACATAGGTCACTACCTATGTATAGCGTCACAATGGTAACTCCGAACATGGCCAGGTAAAATGTCTAAGATCATGGAATTCTCACCCCAAAACCAGTCTGGTATTGGGGGGACAATTCCATGATCCCCCGGGTCTCTAGCACAGAACCTGGGTACTGCCAAACTGCCTTTCCGGGGTTTCCACTGCAGCTGCTGCCAACCCCTCAGACAGGTTTCTGCCCTCCTGGGGTCCAGGCAGCCCTGGCCCAGGAAGGCAGAACAAAGGATTTCCTCTGAGAGAGGGTGTAACACCCTCTCCCTTTGGAAATAGGTGTGAAGGGCTGGGGAGGAGTAGCCTCCCCCAGCCTCTGGAAATGCTTTGATGGGCACAGATGGTGCCCATCTCTGCATAAGCCAGTCTACACCGGTTCAGGGATCCCCCAGCCCTGCTCTGGCGCGAAACTGGACAAAGGAAAGTGGAGTGACCACTCCCCTGACCAGTACCTCCCAGGGGAGGAGCCCAGAGCTCCTCCAGTGTGTCCCAGGCCTCTGCCATCTTGGAAACAGAGTTGTTGGGGGCACACTGGACTGCTCTGAGTGGCCAGTGCCAGCAGGTGACGTCAGAGACCCCCTCTGATAGGCTCTTACCTTTCTTGGTAGCCAATCCTCCTTTCTTGGTAGCCAAACCTCCTTTTCTGGCTATTTAGGGTCTCTGCTTTGGGGAATTCTTCAGATAACAAATGCAAGAGCTCACCAGAGTTCCTCTGCATGTCCCTCTTCGACTTCTACCAAGGATCGACCGCTGACTGCTCCAGGACGCCTGCAAAACCGCAACAAAGTAGCAAGATGACTACCAGCAACATTGTAGAGCCTCATCCTGCTGGCTTTCTCAACTGTTTCCTGATGGTGCATGCTCTGGGGGTTGCCTGCCTTCACCCTGCACTGGAAGCCAAGAAGAAATCTCCTGTGGGTCGACGGAATCTTCCCCCTGCTAACGCAGGCACCAAAAGACTGCATCACTGGTCCTCTGGGTCCCCTCTCATCCTGACGAGCGTTATCCCTGGAACACAGGAACTCTATCCAAGTGACTCCCACAATCCAGTGATCCTTCAGTCCAAGTTTGGTGGAGGTAAGTCCTTGCCTCCCCACGCTAGACTGCAGACCTGTGTACTGCGTGATTTGCAGCTGCTCCGGCTTCTGTGCACACCTCCAAGGATTCCTTCGTACACAACCTAGCCTGGGTCCCCAGCACTTCATCCTGCAGTGCTCAACCCTCTGAGTTGGACTCCGGCGTCATGGGACCCTTCTTTGTGACTCTGCGTGGACTCTGGTTCACAAATCTTCCAAGTGCGTGTTCAGGTACTTCTGCGGGTGCTGCCTGCTTCTGTGAGGGCTCTCTGAGTTGCTGAGCACCCCCTCTGTCTCCTCCTCCAAGGGGCGACATCCTGATCCTTCCTGGTCCTCAGCAGCACCCAAAAACCTCTACCGGGACCCTTGCAGCTAGCAAGGCTTGTTTGCCGCATTACTGCGTGGGAACACTTCTGCAACCTTCATCGCGACGTGGGACATCTTCCTTCCAAAGGAGAAGTTCCTAGTCCTCTTCGTTCTTCCATCCTGAGGCAGCTTCCTTGCACCTTCATCTGGGGTTTCCTGGGCTCCTGCCCCCACGGACACTGTTGCGACTATTGGACTTGGTCCCCTTGCTTTGCAGGTCCTCAGGTCCAGGAATCCGTTGTCAGTGCACTGCTGGTGTTTGTTGTTCTTGCAGAATCCCCCTATGACGACTATTGTGCTCTTTTGGGTAGTAGGTGTACTTTACTCCTACTTTTCAGGGTCTTGGGGGGGGAATCTTGGAGACCCTGACTGTTTTCTTACAGTCCCAGCGACCCTCTACAAGCTCCCATAGGTCTGGGGTCCATTTGTGATTCGCATTCCACTTTAGGAGTACTTGGTTTGTGTTGCCCCTAGACCTATGTCTGCCTATTGCAACCTATTGTAATTCCACACTGTTTGCATTACTTTTCTGACTCTTACTTACCTATTTGTGGTTTGTGTACATATAACTTGTGTATATGACTTACCTTCTTACTGAGGGTACTCACTGAGATACTTGTGGCATATTGTCATAAAAATAAAGTACCTTTATTTTTAGTAACTCTGTGTATTGTGTTTTCTTATGATATTGTGCATATGATATAAGTGGTATAGTAGGAGCTTTGCATGTCTCCTAGTTCAGCCTAAGCTGCTTTGCCATAGCTACCTTCTATCAGCCTAAGCTGCTAGAAACATCTCTATTCTACTAATGAGAGATAACTGGACCTGGCACAAGGTGTAAGTACCTTTGGTACCCACTACAAGCCAGGCCAGCCTCCGACAGTCTGAAGATTTTTCATTTTTATTTGGCTGCATAGTTAAATCTATATTTTCTTTTTCTTTCCTTTTTTGAATCTTTACAGGCCATGGAAACCAGTCGCAAGGGATGTTGCAAGTGTGTGTGTGTGTGTGTGTGTGTTTGTCTGTGTCTTGGACTGGCAGTTGTATGTGTGTTGATAAGTTTGTTGTTGATTGTAAGTATGAGTGTTTCTGGTAAAGCTGAAACTGATTATACACCTTCTTCAGAGACTACTACACTTTCCAAATTAGACAAGTTCAATGACAATGAGAAATACCTGCACTTAGACAGCTTACAAGGAGGGCTTTCTTCTAAAGTTTTATATGGCTTGTTGTGTGAATATGTTGAGCCAATGTATGTGAGAGAATGTTGTGTGTACTCAAATTCCTACATTAGTGCAAGAAGGAATTACATATCATAGCTTACCACTAACACGTGGGATTAGTTGCAGTCCTCTGTTAATAAGGCTTTATAATCAGGAATACACACAATATTTCTATTTAAATTTCTACATAGTCTTTTTTTAGTTTCAGTTAACCAACACTTACGTAGTATTGCAAAAGCTACAAACATAGACATTGTATGAGGTTTCTTTGAGCCTACACTAACATTTGGGACAGCCTATGCACACCGTAACAATCTTACATGTACACTTTCACCAGCTCAGAAAACGTTCCTGGATCAAACTGATAACAGAAGAAAGACAATAAGGGAGAAAATAGAAGAGGGTTTAGTGAAACGCACTTACAGGAATGATCATGCACATAGAGTAACTAACACACAAGGGACCCTTGCTTTAGATTACCAACATGTAGGAAAGCTTTCTTTATACAGGCCTCAATCCAGAACTGATACTACATTTGTGGGAAGACGTGAATGCAGATATGTACTTCTATTCAAGAATACATGGGATTTGCTGCTGAATGGACAAGATCCTGCGATTACTGTAGTATTTTACATCTGTGAAGAAATGCCTATTATCGTCTCCCTAGGGCAGGGGTCTTCTAACTGGGAGGTGTGCCCCCCCTAAAGGGCCTCAAGTGATCCCAGGGGGGGGCACTAGGCTCTGGCCAAAAGAAGCATTATGCAGATAACAGTGATTTGTTTTAAGCAGGAAATAATTTACAGAATTTTAAAAAGGTAAGAGAACTTTACTGTAATGTTTAAATAAGCCTAGACATATTTAATAATTGACAATTTATTAGAATAATTGTGAAAAATTCTAAGGGGGGGCGATGATGTCTTTATCCACCTGAGGGGGGACACAACATTAAAACGTTTGAAAACCACTTCCCTATGGGGATGGTATGGGACTTGTTACCTGGGAGTGGTTTTCCTAAAATGTACCAGATTGACAACATAAATGAGACACGTGAGACCAAGATCAAAAAGGGCAAGTTATTCGGAAATAGTTGCAGAAATATTTGGAAGGAGTTGTTCTGAATGATATGAAAATTAGAAAGCTCTCTGCCATTGTGGATAAAATGGTAACAGATTTTTCTGGGGCAAATATATTGATAGATACTGAAATGGCAGTGGTACCTTCGATGGTTCTTTAGAACCGTCTTTTGTTAGACATCCTATTAGCAAAGGATGGCAGAGTCTGTAGGATGCTTAAACTGCAACATTGTTTCACTTTTATCCCTGACAACAGTAAAAAAATCAAGAGCTACATTAGAAATCCGACAAATTTGAATTCTGACTTAAGAAGACCTGAAGAGCTAAGTGTGTGGGAAAATATAGGCAAACGTTTTACTGAAATAAAAAATTGGTTGGGAAATTTTGGTCGAGGTGCATGTTTAAAATATTTATGCACCTCCTACAGTACCACCAAGGCTCATTCAGAGCATGGTTTCCATGTTAGCTATAGAACTAGCCCACTATCGATCCTCGTGAAGTGGCAGTGCAACAAAGAGCCTATCAAGGGCCTTACTTTACCAGAGTCCTTAAACTTCATGTGGAATAACTCCCCCAACCCCCTCGCATGCCCCCTCCCGAGCCAAAGCTGTATCTCTTCTGATCCATACACCCAGGAGAAAACGGCTCATAGGATAGACTAAAGTCTTGTCTGTACTTGTCTTAAATAGGCACATCGCCACTCGATAATCCCCAATACCCAGGGATAAGCAATCTCGCCTAAGCCACCGCCGCCTTAAGGCTCGATGCCCAGGGCAGACAATAACAATAGGACTAACCGTTTCAGGCTTGGATTCACACAGGGGACATAAGACAGATGGCCCATCTCCTCGCCACAAACTACAGAAAGCGTTTAAGGGCAAGCAGCCGTATCTAAATCGCAGATACAAACTTTTTGCCCTAGGTGGCGTAACATGGTCCAGGAAATCTTCAAATTTGGGCACAACTTTGAATTCCAGATGTGTTTCTGTGAGATGACCCAGGTTAGCCCTACGCTGTTGGCGCTTCCTAATATACTGCCCGTAAGCCATCTTAACTACCTGTTTGTCTTCACGGCGGATTGGTCCGGCTGTTCCCAAAGTGCCTCACGCTTCAACTTTTTAAACCATGTGCAGACAAAGCCCAGCCAAGGGACTTTCTGAGCTAGGTCTAGCCTTACCAAGTGTCTTAGACATGCACTATACGTGGCCAACTCGGGGGTAGACCAAACCCGTACCCAATGGAGTAGGGGTTTTAGCTGTATTTGAACAACCACCGATAATACCCATATCATATCTCAAGGTATAAGCGGGGTACTAGGTGGTACGCCCGCTAGCGCCCTAATGAAATTGTTTTCAGCTGTCTCTATCCTATGTGAGTTAGCATACTCACATATTTCTGCTCCATAGGTTGCTGCATTGAGGACCTTAGCCCAATAAGCCTCAAGAGCTGATGAGACAGAGCGAGTGCTTGTGCTTCTTAAGAATCGAAGAATGGCGTTAGATCTATGTGCTGGTGGTAGGGAACTTTTTTCTACTTGAGGATCCTATTTTAATTTTGGGGACAAGGTGATACATAAATAATAAAATTAGGACACCCTTTCAAGGTTGGAATCACCCACTTTTATGCTCCTCGTTCTGACTGTAGAACTTTCAAAGACCATAAACTTGGTCTTAGAGCAGTTTATCTCCACCCCCCTTTCTCTACAAAATGACCCAAATTTTAACACCAGATTTTGCAGTCCCGTTGGAGACTTGGAAATTAGCAGTGAGTCGTCTGCAAACAGAAGGATGGGAATTTCCCCATCACAAATGGTGGGAGAATCATTTATACAATGTCTAAGATATTCAGTGATGTCATTCAAAAATAGAGAAAAAAGCATAGGGGCCAGCACATAACCTTGTCGAACCCCCCAGCCTATGGGACTTCTAGATGTCACTTCTCCTTGCCCTCCCCAGCGGACCTGGGCGTATTTTCCACAATGTAGTCTAATCAAGATGTCCACTAGACTACTAAGGACTCCCATTTTACTTGGAACTTGCCACAGTTTATCATGTGGGATTAAGTCAAAAGCAGCTCGCAAATCAACAAAGGCTACATATAACCTCTGACATTGGAGGAGGGGCTGTTTCCAGTACAATACTGAAAACCTAAATACCTGATCGATGGTACTTGTCTTGGACCGAAATCCTGCCTGAAAGGGCAAAAATATCTCTACGCTAGACGCCCAGCTTAACAGTTTGTCAAGAACCTGCCTAGCAAATATTTTTTTGAGATTATCCAGCAGGCTAATAGGGCGATAAATCAAAGGGCAGCTCGCGTTTCCTTTTTTAAACACAGGAATAATTTCTGCCACTTTCCAGGTATCCGGCATTCTGCCCCCGCTTACTATTGCATTAGAAAGAAGATTTATATACCCTGCCCACACTCATGGTTCGGACTTGCATAGGTCTCCAGGACTTCCATCCAAGCCTGGAGCTTTAAGAGGTTTCAGACTATCGATAGCTGCCAGCGTGTCTTCCAGTGAAAAAAAAATTAGAGTACTATCTGCCTCACCCAAAGCTATACAAGGGTTCTTCACCGCTAATGCTATATTATGGTCAACTAAGGGGCTCCCTGTGTGTTGATGTGGAGTACCACCAGAGACCTCCCCCTTAACATTAACGCTTACCGAATATAAAGCACCAAAGTGTTCCTCCCACTTATCTGGTGCAATGTTACAGAGCCTCAAAGTACCCAATTCACCAGTTCCATCTGATATTATGGCCCAGAAGGCATGATTATCTCCTAACTTCAATGCCTTAAGTAGCTTTTGCCAGCTTTCATCATCTCTTTCTTTTTATACATTGCTCGTGCGTACTTAATATCTGCTCAATTACACTCCCTTATGGCAGTTACCAGCGCCTGCTTAGCCATCATACAATCCTGATTAAACCAATGTGGATGTTTTACTCCCGACCTATGGCTGCCTCGGTATTCACTAGAGAAAATCAATTTAAGTTTATCAAACAGTAGACCATGAGTTTGTGAAAAAAGATTGGGGTCTATAGGCAGATCTTCAAATTTGTCTAAAAACTGTACGAACCACTGATAGATCTCAGCATGCGCTTCCCGATCAGCTAGGATTCTAAGCCATGTTACTCGTCGCTGATTATTAGAGAAACTGGGTTCCCCAGTTGGGAGGCCTAACAAATTTCCCTCCATTGAGCTATAGTGATAGCGGGCGACGGTCACTATCAGTGGTGCTAAGTACCTCCGTATCTACCAGATCCGACTGTAATCACACATCCAACAAAATATAATCAATCACACTTCTCTGGTGCCCCCTTCTAAAAGCGGACACTTACGTTTGATCCGAGTTTGTTCTCCCATTACAGGCACGTAGCCCGTGGGCTGCCACCATTGCCACTATCTGCAGGGACATGTGGGAAAGATGACTTATTGGCCTACCTACCAGCTGTGGGACACCCCACTGCCCATTATCTTCCCTGATTACCATGTCGAGGGCAAAACACGGTTCAAATGAGGTATTGAAGTCTCCAGCCACTATTAGGCTAGACTTACTTTTATAAGTTTCCACTAGCGTTTCAAGAATTGCCAAGACCGAGGACCCTCTGTGTGCTGGCAAAGTACGTGCATACACATTTAGGCCCTCATTATGAACACAGCGGTTTTCATTGCCGTGTTCAGGCTGGCGGTCTTTCTATTGACCGCCAGCCCCCCTGGGACCCTGCCGGCCGTATTACAAACATTCTGCTGTGCCGGCGGGCGGAAGCATTGTTTCCGCCCACCGGCCCAGCAGAATGCCTGGCCGGGACATTGCCGGCAATGCCTCTGTGCGGCTGGTGCAGCTGCACCCGTCTCGCAGATCACTGCCTGTAAATCGGGCAGTGACCTGCACGACGGGGAACTGCACAAGGGCCCCTGCAATGCCCATGCCAAGTGCATGGGCAGTGCAGGGGCCCCCAGGGCGGCCCTGGAGCACCCCTTCCGCCAGTCTTTCCCTGGCAGGGAAACCCGCCAGGGAAAGGCTGGGGGAATTGGGATCATTATCCGAGGAGCAGCAGCACTGCCCTGTCGGATAATGATGCCGTCCACTGCCTAGGCTGCCTGTCGGAGGCAGCCTGGCAGCCCTCCCTGGCTTTATTATGTGGCGGTGGGCCACCATGCTGGATGGCGGGATCTCCCGCCACAGCCGGCATGGCGACCCACACCGCAAAGTTCATAATGAGGGCCTTAATATAACCAAGGTTAATCCCCTTGGGAATCGTGAGCTAATGCCCATTAGGTCGTGGGAGTCCATCCTCAGTAATTCATGCCTACAGACTATGTCATTTCTGACCAAGATCATAAGTCCTCCCATTGTCCGGCCCATTTTCCTTGGTGGCAGGGCCTCAACGCTATAAGTGGTAAATCCTCTAACAAAGACCTTGTAAACATGTTTCTTGGAACACACAGACATCATATTTCTCTATAAGGGAGTTCCATGCTTTGTCAGCTGCCTTAGGGTTCACCCCTGCCACATTCCAGGAGATTAGTGATGTGTGTGCTGTATTCAGCCACCTTTTCGGCAGGATCATCCCTTTGTCCATCGCTCATCGATATACAAGATGCGCCCCCCCACGGGCGCTTCTAGGGTTGATTCAGTGACAGCTGGTCCTTGAGGTGTAAGAGTTCCCCTGTCCTTCCGTAACCCCAAAGGACCTAGTCAGTCTAACTGGTCTAGTGTGGATAGTGGGTAGTAACGGTTCCGAATAGGTACCTTAAAGGTAGTATGTTGTATACACCCGGTTTGTAGTGATCGATGTTGGTCAGATAGTATATTCCCAAAACCCCTTGCTATTGGGGGATAAAAAAAAACAGGGGTAACACTCTATTACCCCATTCACTTGGTTTTTACCACCAATCATATTTAACAGGGATTGGACACTGCTAGGTGACTTGAAGTTCACAACTATTCAGTCCCAATGTGAAGCTTTTGGCGTAGGACCCACCCATGCCACCCTTCGGGTAGTGACAATTTCCTCACAGAGGATCTGTGGCCAGCCTGACTGTTTCCGTAACCAGTGTGCAACTTTATTTAGTAATGAGTTATGCGATTCACTTCTTCCTCTAGGTAACCGAGGAACATTCTCTAGGATAATAATATAGGGGGTACACTCCGGAGGAATGCTAGGCCGTATATCAAAGGTGTCAGTACGCAAACACACAGACCAAGCTTCCTCAGATCCACTGCCACGGTCTCCTACCCCTTCCTTATCACACACATGGTGTCCACTACTTGGGCTTTGGATAAGTCCCTTAGGGAGTTCATTAAATACAGGTGGACCTCTTCCTTTACTTGTTGGTTGGTGGATCAATGATTCCTCTCCGTTCTCTCTTGGGCATGCTATCTGGGTGCTGGGGATTCCATCTGGGTCATGAGTCCTGCCACAACCTCGCTCCCTAGGCTTGGTGAAGGAATCTCTGTTGTCGTGGCTAAACTCAAATCGTTTAATCTTAGCCTCCATCGATTTGAGACGCTCGATTAGAGGCTGCAATTTTAAGTCACGGATGCTACATAATTTTTCTTCCATCTGTGCAAACATCTCCCCCTGAGCCTGCCCTCGTACCTGCTTCTTCCCATTACCTGCCCCCTCTTTTTTAGAATGGATGGAGCTTTGGGCCGCCCCCTCTTTTTTGGACGGAATAGAGCGTTGGGCTGAAAACTGGATACTGCCACAACTTAAGCGATTATCATTCCTTTCGGGATCTGGTTGTGTCCTCTTCTCTTTTGTTACCAGCTCATAACCTGTATTATTTGTGGGAACTAAATCCAGGGCTCCAAACACAAGGGGATCATACTCCTGCCTCTGAGCCTGATCTGGCTCGTCCACGTCCCCCTGAATCCCAACTGCCACAGGACCATCACAGGGCATCACCTTACTACTACCTCCCCTCCCAACCAGCTCTTCATTATTAGAAGCTCCTATTAATGAGGCCCCTAGCACCCCCAGGGTGTGGAACGTAGGGAGGATACAGAAAGTTGACGCTCTCCCAGCTCAATTTCCTTATCGATTATCCCCACAGCCCTTACTATAGATCTGTCCATACTTGACTTGCAGGGACCTACTTGACCTATAGAATTCGTAGGCCCGGGGGCGGCCTTGCCAGTTGTCTTACGACATGATGTCTTAGCTCTAGGCATGCTGCGAGATTAAAGTAGGGGCCCTGGCAAGCACCAACCAGAGGCTCAAGCACATATCTCCTAGCAAACTTCCCAGTGCTCATAAGACTGCAAATAAGAATCGAATAAGTGAGCCCAGCCTCATCTCTGGCACCCAACGGCCAAAAGCGGAGATCATTTAGTACACCTCCGGTCACCGCAGGAGGCGGTATGCAGCTTCCCCTGCCGCCTAGACTACTGTGGGGTATAGTACGGACAATGATGGATGTTATAGGGGTGGCCCAGCCTCCTTCTGGCTCTGACGGGTGACCCGCACTGCGTTTTCCCCGTGGTGCTTTATAGTGCTGCTGGCGAGGTGATTAGGGGCAGCTGGTGCAGTGAGATGGCCTCCTCCTGGGGCCTGGAGCAGTCTGGGACTCGTAGTCCCTTTCTAATGTTCAGCACGTCCGCGCTGCGTTTTCCCCCTGGTGCTTTATAGCGCTGCTGGCGAGGTGATTAGGGGCAGATGGTGCAGTAAGATGGCCACCTACTGGGACCTGGAGCAGTCTGGGACTCGTAGTCCCCCTTACAATGTTCAGCGCATCCTGTGCCCTGTTGTCCCCCTGGTGCTTTATAATACTGCTGGCAAGGTGATTAGGGGCAGCTGGTGCAGTGAGATGGCCGCCTCCTGGTGCCTAGAGCAGTCTGGGTCTCTTAGTCCCCCTTCCAATGTTCAGCGCATCATCTTTATTCATAAGACCTGTAACCACCCCCTCCTTCAGTGACCAAGCCACACAAGTCAGGAAACAGCAGCTGCACTTCCTGTCACCTCTCCTGTTCCAAAGAGTGCCTGCCAGAAAGGTCAGCAGTCAAGGCTGAGGTTCACCTGTATTAGTCCCCTTATGTTACCATACATTTTTCCCATTGTTGCATCATCCTGGCTGAGTTTCAAGAGGCCATGGGTTGGTGGGTTCCTAGTAAGTAGTCAAGCTTGGGAGACATTGCAGTGGTCAAGGCTCACCAAGAGGTGGAGACTGACCAACATCTAGGGGTCTCCTGCCACCTGGCCGTTTGAACATCAGCAAGTTCCTTTCCTGTTAAAATCTATCCCTTCCCTCCTGCTGTCTTTGTAAGCGCCAGTGTCGCTCTCCCTGCAAAGTACCCCAATGTGAAGTGTCTTGTGCTGTCCCGCTGCTCTCAGTGACTGTACTGAATGAGGGGCTCTATGTAGTCCAGGTCTCCTATGCAGAGGATAGCCAGCTCTAAAAACCAGGATAGCTGTGAAGAGACTGTGCCTGGTGTGGGGGACTGACCTTTTGTTTATGGTGGACTCTTTGGACCTTATGTGGCATTTGGAACTTTGGAGACTTTTCAACATTTGTTGGGACTATTTTTGACATTTTTCTTCATTTTTGCAACTGGTTAGTGTATATAGATATTTACCCCAACATTCTCAGGTGTTTTTTAGGACCTCCTACAAGTTTACTGTGCTTCTATAACAATTTACTTCTTCACGCCATCCCCAGACCTCAGGCCTCATTTTCTTTTTTCATGTCAACAAAATATTATATAAATCTATATTTATTTATATCTTACTTACATTTGTTGTGATTCTGTTAAACCTGCAGATGTGCATACTGACTGCCTGAAGATGGATATAGGTGTCTTTAAGATTGACTGGCACAATAACGGCACACGATGAAGACTCTACAACACATTCCATAAAATTACGCACATGCACCCATCTTCAGGCAGGGGTACATATCAGATCACCGGAGGCCCATGAAAGACAGCACCTGAGACACTTGTTGAAAACCGAGCGCGTCACAGTGGTGTTGAAGGTACTTAAATCACACAAATTACACCAATCCCTAGGATGAGGATGGGTTTATGAAGAAGGGTCCCTACACATTGTTTCTTCCTTTCTCTGTGTCTCTTCTGGCATGTTGATTGAACTACAAGAAGAAGAAAAAGGGCGAGTCAGGAATTTAATTGTATTTTGGATTTTACTAGTCTCTGACTGACTTCATCACATAATACCTTCAGCTTTACAACCATCAATCAGCATGCTGCATTTTGGGACTCGTAATTGCTTTCACAATTTCATTATGTGTTTCAAAAGCCCAGCATGCATAGGGTTGTTGGTTAAAAGGCCAGAATTGGATTAAAGTGTTATACCTAACTTGGAGCCATTTGTTTAAAAATGTTACAAAGTTATCCTGCCCATTAAAAACGGTTTGCTTCACATATACAGCTAAAAGTAAACGATGCTTACATTTATCATGAGGGTTCACTCTTTCATTCACATCATGCATTAAAACCTGCCTCTGCAATGCAAGTAGTTTTGTCTTTTGTGTACCAGAAAGTTTTATACTGAGCTTCACAAAACAATAAAGGTACAGGTAAGGCATGAGTGAAATGTATGTAATAGACAGACCTCTGGAGAAGGTGCTTAAATCACTGAGGTATATGAGTGAATGAATATGAGAGATACTATGTTGTTGCTTAGATGTTAATCCATTAACTCTACGTCCTGCTGCTTTCATTCGGAGACCTGCTGATCGCATTTTTGGTTTTCCACATTTTGAGAAGAAGTTGTTACCTAGTAGGTAATTGTGTTTTTGGAGTTTCCCAGCCATAGGTTAAGTAACTGTGCTCTTGAGAGACGCGCAGGTACCAACCACTTCGAAAAGGTTTTAAATGTGCACACACAAGTCATGGTGGAATTCCAGCCATGGTGCTGCACCGGTTCACAATGTTGCGGTCCCCACTACATGAGATGACACAAATATGGAAAGTAAGTGTGACTGTTATTTAATCAAAGGTAACATATTATGCGTACATATTATGTGCTGGAATCGTGAACAATTAAGTAAAGCATTATTGTGTGAGGATGTAGCCTTCGTGACGGTGTTCATGCTGGTTGATGCCCATGCCCACATGGGTCATACTGGGCACACACTGGGTTGAGGATTAGGCTGTGTATTGGAAGCAGGTGGATTGATGGAGGGGCTGGTGGGGAATTGGGCCCTGCAGGTGACTGCTGACTCCCAGTTACCTGAGAGGCATGTCTAAACATGAAATAAACCCTTGAGAGAGGGTCTGAATTACCTGCATGACCGTGGAATGGTGCCTTGCAACCCCTGGACACAATATGTTTCCAGTGCAACTTCATTATGTCTTAGAAACCACCGTCTATGTTCTCCAAGACACAGTTTGCCTCTCCAACTTTCTGAGTGGGTGGAGATGATGCACATGGTCTCCCCATTTCATGAATCTCATTCTACACAGGGAACTGTTGTTGAAAACACTGACCCTATCGGAGTACAGCATGTACCCATGTCACCCCCCTTACACCTTGCATGCATGGCCATCTCATAAAGAAAGCTGGTTGTCTTGCACGTTGTATGTTGCCTCCTGGGATATTGTGTGGCAGAGGTTGCTTAATGGGAGGAAAGTCAGATTCACCTAGGAATTCTTTTTTGTACAAAGATGGAGTGAAGGTAGGTTTTGTACCTGGGGAAGATGGAATAGCATAGGCAACCAAGGTATATACAGGCTGAAGTGTGACTATAGGTAAGCCCTTTGTGGTTGGAACAGGCACCCACGGCTTTATCGTTTGTACCTTGGAACATGCAGCCCAAAAGACGGCCTTAGGAGAGAGATTGCTAGCAGGCAGTGAGGTGATGTTTGCAGTGTCCTCATCTCTCTGACCGACAATCTCTTTGTCCACTTCAGTGTTGGAGGCTGCAGAGGTGGAAGCTTGCAAGAAGAACAGAATTTTCCCAGAATCACATGCTGTCCTCTGCTCATAAATGGAACTCCATCATTATCTGGCGGACAATATTCAGGCAGTGCAAGGAAGGGGAACTGAGAGTAGTTACCTTGACATTGGCTAGGATGCATATGTAACAAGACATGCTGTACAGTACTTTTAAGAAACAGTTGAATCTTCAAGAAACACAGATAGAAAATAACATTGACACATATGGGTATCAGTTGCTTGGTATGTGCCCATGGATAAGAAACAAGAAAGAGTCTTACCTAACACTGCCAGGGTTGTTTGCTTTGTGTGATGACAGCTGTTGACCAACTCTGCCTGAAGGTGACTCTGGACGTTCATTCCATCATGTAGGAGCTGCAGAATGATAACAACTATTGTGGTTATTGCGGATGGTGCAAATGCAAATAATTGTAATTGAGGTTCTGGCATATTTCTTTCACATGCACAAAATTATAATGCAGAGACATTTGTTGTAAGTAAGAAATGGTGAGAACGGGGATAGATAGTAGTAAATGTATCATAGTCACAGGCTTACCTAACAGACGGGCGGTAGATGGCTAAATTGCTGCTTGCAGGATGTTCCCTGAGGTAGTGTGATGGGTGGGGGGGGTGTAGTGTAGAAAGAGCGGTATTTTGTGTCACTGCACTTTGGAGGGAGACATAGAGTGCTGAAATGTTGCAACACAAATGCTGTGAGTGTATGGAAACATGTTAGTGTTGGGAAGGGACTAAACGACCATAGAGTCATGTCCTGGGTCACTACTACTGAGAGAAAGGTGTCAATTAAAAACACATTGATTTGATGAGGAAGAGTGTTTTTTATGTATCATATTACTTTATGACTGGCTGTCATTGAAACGTGTGTAGATTAAGTGGCTGACTGAAAACGTATACAGATACCAATGAAGTATGGAAAATGTAGGCTTTATTTTGTGGCCTACGTTCACAGACATCAGGCCCCGTATTACACAAGTGCCCCAGGGGCAAACGGGTATTTGTGTCGGTTTTGTGCACCCCCCTGGGCACTTGGTATTACAGAAGGGGCAGCAGACGCTTCAGGAGATGCGTCAGTTCTGCACAGGGAAGCCTCGCTCAGCAGAGGTTATGTTGGCCCCACTGCGAAAGCACCTTAATCCCACTTTCAAGGGTCCAGGACTGGAGTGGCACCACTTGGCAGGGAAGACTCACAGATGGCAGTCTTTTATGTGCCTGAGACTTCAGATCAGGAGGCCAGGCAACAAGCCCTTGGATTCACTCTGGGTACTGGATTCCAGTGATGCAGGTCCAGTCCAGGCAGAGTGCAGTAGGCAGTAGGTCAGCACGGCAAAGCAGGAGTCCAGCAGAGTGCAGTTCAGCAGACTCTCAGTCCTTCAGCAGCACAACAGTCCTTCTTCCTGGCAGAGAATCCATAGGTCTAGAAGTGTACTCAAATGGTGGTGTCTGAGGTCCAGTTCATATGCCACATGATGCCTTTGAAGTTGGGGAGACTTCAAAGACAGATCTTTGAAGTGCACAGAGGCCCTGCCATTCCTGCCCTGGCTCCAGACTCACTATAGGGTATGCAGCCCTTGGTCTAGAGACATGACACAGCCTATTCAGGTAGAAGTGAGGCCGGGTCCATTTCCTCCCTCCTATCCTGCCAGGATGGCCCATGAAATCATACCTAAGCTCACCCACCAAGGAAACCAATGACTATTCTTTCCTAGGCATGTTTAGGGAGTTCTGACATGTTCTGAGTATGTTGAGTAACTTTGGCTGACAGGCACTTGCATGCGTGACAGGCCTTGAGTTCCTTTTCAACTCTTTCATCTAAGTATGGGAACTAAACTTAGTCGCAGGGAAGTTGAGTTGTAACAACACCACAATGTCCTTTGTGAGCCAATACAATCACCTTCTGTTGAAGATTCTCCGGAATTAGGATTTTCGATCCTCGCAGTATAACTCCTTTCTGAGTAATGGACAATTCATTTTTAATATTCTTGTACTTTTGATATTCTCCATCATTACTGAAGGGTCAAAGGTGCCTATTCCATGACTGATATGTAATTATGTAATGTAACTTCAGCAGGTCACTATCATGACTCTTGGCAACGACAATCTGGGCTAGCAATACAACAGGTGGTGTACTTGACTTGACAATAAAATTGATGTAGGCCTCAGCCATTTTTGATGGCGTACCATGCCCTTGAATTGGCACTCTGGAAAAATAATCAGCAGGATTAGGGTCTTTTCCTGGTCAATGCACAATTGTACAATTGTACTCTTGCAATAGTAATCTCCATCATTCAGTTTTAGGAGGCCTCTTGCCTTTTGACTTGCCAAAGATGGTCTGCAAAGCTTGATGATCATTCACCAGTGTAAAAGGCTTTCTGTACAGGGAATGTTCACAAGCCCACACCACAGCCAAGCTTTCTTTCTCAGACTGTGAGTAAGCATGTTCTGTTTGAACAAATTTCAACTAGCATAGGCCACAATCTGTTGTCTTGCATTTGAGCATCCACTACGCTGTGCAAGTATAGTGCCTAACCTGAAGAGGCTAGTGTCTCGGTATGGAGCTTGGGATTGAAGTACGTCATTTCTGTAGCATTTTCAATGTTGTGTTTGATTTTCTTGAAACTTATTTTGCATCCTCGTGACCATTTAAAAGTAACATTTTTCTTTGGTAATTCTCGTAATGGAGCACGATCAGGTGTCATACCCCCATCAAAAAGACATGGCCAAAGTTTGGTCTTATTGAACTCACACTTGTCTGCATTAAAGGTTAAACCTGCATCACTGAAGGATTGACATACTTATGTGAGGTCTCAACCATGATCCTTCTGTGTAACTCTAAAAAACTAATATGTCATCACTAGTATTGAACGCATTAAAATCCGGTCTTATGTGGTGCTGTATGATGTCTTGGAAAAGTTCTGCAGTCAAAATCACACCCAAACTAAGAGCCAAATTTACAAGAATCTGGCGCATCACTACTGATGTGCCATATTTATTGCGTCCCCCACTGCCACCTAATGACATCATGGATGCACTGTATTTACAGTACAGTGCACCAAGGCGCACGTTAGGCCAGTAGCGTAAAAATGTTTTACGCCATTGTAGCACTTTGCTGCAATAGCGTAAAAAATGTTGATGCTAGTGTGGCAAAGTGCAAGGAGGTCCAATGGTTTCAATGGGTGCATCCTTTTAACGCCTACTTTAAGCAGGCATTAAAAAGTGCAGCAAAAAGGGTGCAATGAAATCCATTTTTGCAGGCCTCATAATGCTGGAACGCCCCCTTGCATACATTATGCCTGGCGCAGGCATAATGTAGCACAAGGGGTCGCAAAGTGGTGCAACGCATGCACTGCACCACCTTGTAAATATGGCACAGTGATTTTTGCCTCATTGAGCCACATTTGTGTAAAACAAATGATGCTAATGTGGCCCAAGGAGGCACTAGGGCCTTGTAAATCTGTCCCCATGTCTCTTGTATCTAGGACAAACCAACATGGGTGGAAAAGGATGTGATACATCTGCAACTTTCCTCAAGTTTTAACTGATGATTACCTTTATTTAGGTCAAGAAAAGACTGGCACCATTCAATTGCGTGATCATGTCAGCAGTGTGCAGCCCTGGATGTCATTCTCGTTCAATCGCTTTGTTCACATGAAGCATGTCAACGCATATGTTTACAGGTCCTGCATGGTCCTTTTTAGGTAATATTACTATGTGAGAAACCCATGGCATTGAACCAGTGAATGTTCAATAATTGACTTACTAATTTGTGATGAGCATTCATATTGTAATTCACTGAAATCAGTCTCATGTCAGCAGTCGTGCTGAAACTGAGCAAGCAGGCACTTGAAGCTGTACCTTGAAGCATATTGATTTGTCCTTGTACTTTTGTTTTCTTATATTTCAATTTGCTATAAACAAACGTCTACTCTTCATGGGCGTCAATGCAGCCCATGTGTATACTTTGGTCTTTGATGGCATAAGCCGCAGTAAAGGAGAGAGTTCATTGTACTTTTCTTCAGACAGTATATTTATTGAGGTACCACTATCGATAATGAAAGGTATTGAACATCCATTTATTTCCAATATAATCTTTGGACAGTGTTTGTATGATTTTTTTGCTTTGGCATGTTGATTTTTCTTTGACTGACTTTTCTCCTCACAGGCAATCAGTTCGAAATGTGCATATTTTTCTGAGGTAAGCATTGACATGGCACAATCCCCTTCTTCACTTTCACTTATTATTGAGGCTGAAGAACTGTTTGACGATGATTTAGACAAAGATAACATAATTTAGCATCTATTTGCCTATTTCACCGCTTGGCCTCATGGGCGTGCGTCCAACTTTGGAACTTTCTAGTGACCATTTTCTGTTTGCGCTGTGACGATCTTACTTTTTCCTTTGCTCTGCACATTGTCACAAAATAGTTCTCTTTGCCACAGCCTGTGCATATTTGACTAATGGCTGGATACTTTCCTTCATCTGGAAAAGCAAATCCACATCTTTTTGTGTGTAAACATCACTTTGTGTCCTTCTGTCTGTTTTCAAATTACTTTTCACACTCATGACTGACTTGCTCTGGGCACCTCCGGCCTCCATGTTGGCAGCTTGTCTCAGTACGTTGCTCAGCTCTGGCAGCCATCAACACTTGCTCCAGACTAAGGGCCAGAATTACAAGAAAGTGGCGCATCAGTACTGATGCACCACTTTTGTTGCTTCGCCCTTGTCCCACCTAACAACACCATGTGTGCACCGTATTTACAATATGGCACACCATGGCAGTCGTTAGAACAGTAGCGTCAACATTTTTAACATTATAATGGAGCTTTGCCACGCTAGCATCCAAAATTTTGACGTTAGTGTAGCTAAGTGCAAAGAGGCCCAGGGGTTAATATGGGTGCGTCATTTTAATGCACGCTCTAAGTAGGCATTAAAAGTGATGCCTAAAATGTCACAGTGAAATCTTGTAGGCGAAAATTGCCTTTGAGCCACATTAGCGTAAAACAAATTATGCTAATGTGGTGCAAGGAGGAGCTAGGTCCTTGTACATCTGGCCCTAAGAGTTTCTCTCAGCATCTGTCATCTGAATGAATTGGACAAGCATTCAGTGATCACTCTAAGACACATGGCTTCTTCATCATTAAGTACATTAAAATTACAGTGTTTGAGTGTGTTGTGTCTTTCCACAAATTCATCAATTGTTTCGCCAACTCTTTCACTCGTTCTTGACTGAAAATATATTGTTCATAGTCAACATTTGGTACTGGATTAAACTTGAGATTCAACACTTAATCTGACGGTATGCAACTTCATCAGTTCTTAGCATTTTCTTTATGACTTCTTTAACACCATCACCAGCAAGATCTTTGAGATATTTGATAATCATCCTGTTATCAGACTCTTCAAGTGCATCTATGAAAACTTCAAATGTTTCTATCCATGCAGTCCATCTATCACCAATATGCTGACTTTTGGCGGTGTCAAATGATGGAGATGGTTTGAGGAAGGTGGCAGCACTGTAGACTAGTATGGAATGTACTGACATCTGGATCGGAGCTTTCCCCAGCCTCTCTGACTGAAAATCAGTTCCACTCATGTCTTGGCCCTGGCCCTGCGAAGGGCTGACCTGGCGGACATCCTTGATCGGCTCCATCGGCAGAATGGCCTTCTGCCAAGTCTCTGCCCATTGTAAATATGGACTGCTCCTTTAGCACAAACCTTGGCCCTTCTTTTGGGGCCACCCTCAACTGGGGTGTGATTACTCTGCTTTTCAGACCCAGTAGGGCATCTATTTTTTTCTTGTTACATTTCAATTTGTATTGTCTCACACCTCATTGATCTCTGCCTTGAAGCAATATTTAATTTACGATCATTGTCTTTAACTGTGCTTTGTAAACCTGGCTGAATCCCCTTTAAGAGTTAACACTCTGTATATTGTATAACTTTATTTTGCGTGGCAGTGCAGTACCTTTTGTATAATCTTGATTGTAATTTCTTGACCATGATGTGTACACTTTCCCGTGAAGCTCTCTTTCCATTCACATGCTTCACAGCAGCTGGAGTTGCGCTTTGACTCCACACACACCAAAAGTGGACTCAGCACTTAGAGAAAGGCACACATGGCACGCACAAGCATTTTGTTTGGACCAAGGCAAACTCTCCAGGAGACCACTTTCTTCTTTTGGTTACTTATCACCTATCTCATCGCCAGCTGTAGCGTCTTCCCTAGCCTAGTACCCGCTGAATAACTAGGGAGCACAGGGAGCTGTATATCACACATCAATTTTTCTCTCTGTGTACCTGTAAATTCCAAAATTCGAACCAAGCTCTTATTACATTCTATTCTAAAGATTACGTCACACTGATACAGAGTCTTCACAGAGCCAGAAAGATTCCTTTCTAAATCATGCAAGACACTACAGGAGGGACAAACAAATTGCCAGTAAGAGTATTTTGACAAAGTGAAATGTGTCAAGGAATTGGACTTAATTTCTGGTGATTGGGTTTTGGTTAAAAAAAAAACCTATGTGAGTAGTCAAAGGGGAGTCTAACTTTTTCAAACCTACTAAACTGGTGAAGTGTCCAAGACAGCTGTGTTGTTAAGAATACAGGATGGTGGAACCAATATTCCCATGTAAAGCTTAGTAAAAAGCAAATGCATCACAGCTGACAAACAACATGGATGCAAGTCTGAACATATTGAAATGAGTAGAAATGATTGGTACAATTACGGTACTCCACCAGATAAGCAAAACAAACAAAATGAGGATGATGCTGTACATTTGGGAGTAGAGAGTGAGGATGTTAGAGAGTTGATGGAAATGCTTGGGAGGACCAGTGGTGGCGATTGTGATGGCTTGGTCAGGAGCAGTACAACAAGAACTGTATCGATTAGGTTGAGAGATTATGTTACGTATTGAATTTCTTTGTTTTGTTTATTAAAAAAAAGATGTGGTTACATGAAGATTGTGGTTGGAAGTACTTATACCTTTTCTTTTATTTGTATTTTGAAATGCTTATGCTTTTTCTTTTACTTGCAATTAATGTACTATATTAGAATGTGTTTATGTCACACTTAAGGGTTCTGGGATTTGGGGGAATGTATGTGGTGTTTTGAAGGCAGATGAGTTGTAGAGCATTTGTGGGTCTTAAGTGTGGATTAAACTTTAACATAGAAGAATATTTCTGACTCCTGACATTTCTTGTGGTTATGGCATACTACAACCTTGCTGTGAGGAGCATCACTATACACAAAGGATGTGTCTGACAGACAGCCTGTAAATAACACAACAAAGAAGAAGCAACCTCAACCAGTATTCAAAGTACAGACATAGAATTCACATCCCCTGTCTGAGTTATGTGTTTAAAAGTGCTGACCCACTTGTTGTTCCAGTTCCAACTATTTGCCCAAGGAAAAGGTGCTTTATAGAATACCAACAGGACTGGTGTGCACCCAGAGCAGTGTCTGCCTTGCAGCCTTCCCAGAGGTTAGGGGTTATTACCTGGAGCTTGATATTGTAGAAATAACTGTCTCTCTGACCTGAGGTGTCCAGAGGCTGACCTGTCTGACAGAAGAGGGAAGGATTGTGCCAACCCTGCTGAAATGCTTCCTACCACAGTGAGCAGAACCATCTGATCATGGAGCTGAGGGTCCATCCTCTCAGAGAGACTTGAGAGAGAGTGACCAGCATCCTCCTGGATCTGAGTGTTGACTCTCTTCCCTATAGCAGCTTCATTATGCCACTGCTTCTTTCTCTCTCATCCTCCCCAGGATGGCCATCAGGACACAGATGCCCCAACAAGTCACACCTAATCTACCTTTGTGTGTGGCTGTCTAAGGAGAATACACAAAGCCCAGCTATTCGCCACCCCAGACATGTAGTCAGAGACAGGCAGCATGCATGGAATGGCTAGGGGGAGAAAAGTCCAACTTTCTTAAAGTGACTTATTCAGAATTGCAATGTAAAATCTTACCACCATAAGTTGTGATTTCAAATTGTGATTTCAGAGATACCAAACTTGAAAAACATATCTCTTTCTGATTGTGAATTACACCTATAACATGTAATAAGGTAATCCCAATGCTAACCTGTGGGAAAGATAGGCTGTGCAGTAGTGAAAAACACATATAAGCACTACCAGGACATGTAAAACTAAAAAATACATGTCCTACTTTTAAATACATTGCACCAGGGGCGCAACACCCGTTGGGCTAAAAAGGCTTTAGCCTCTTCCCTCGTGTGTGTCAGCCTGGGCTTCTACAGCTTCCAGGATACACACAGATCTTTATCTGATCTGTGCTGGACTGCACTGGAGATGAGGCCTCAAGGAAAATCCCATATTATGTCCAAATGATTCGAAGTGCATAAAAAATCAATGGGAACTTTGATCCCACCAGAATCACAACATATTCTGCAACTATTTTGTCGTAATTTAATCTTCAGGCAAATGCATACAAAATTTAAAGCACACCTTAATTTAAAAATAAATGTCAAAATACTCTGTGGTGAAATGCGTTCTTTCAGGCTGTGAAAGCTGAATTGGTAATGGGGTCACTGCAGTGGCCTATGGGTGTAGCATGACAGTCACACAACTGAATCCTGGTTTGGGCATGCTAGAATTGTGATCTATATCTATTGTGCTCTTCGGTCCCAGCCTGTAACTGAAAGCACTGTGAATATGCAGGTTTCTGTGCATATTGCACAAAGTATAAGAAAGGCAGCCTAAAAATGTGCAGAGATTAAAAGGTGGGTTTACTGTTTATACAACGCAGCGCAGCATCCAATTATGGCAAACAGTGCCATATCTACAAAGATTTGGTGCTGTTTTCTTCTCCCCTTGTGCTTCCACACTTTATGCTAAAATGAGCCAACACAATACTTAGGGTATGTGTATTCTGGCAAGCATAGGTTTTGCAAAGGAAAGGTACCCTTCCAGTGCAAAATACTATACCTAGACATAATTTAACACCTTTTCCACTTTGTACATGTGCTGTACGATGCAGCATGCATGCAAAGTGGGAAAAAACATTTCTCCAGGTGAAAGCCGGCCTCGAGATGTGTTATTTTTCTGTGCAAAGCCATGGATGGGTGCATGGGAGCACCCATGTACCACCCATGGTACGCCTCCATGACACAAAGCAGCACTGTGCTACTTGTGTTACTGTAGGTCTACTTTCCAGTGCAAATAACATTATCCACTGGAAAGTAAATCCTAAATCAACTATTTGCATCAATGTTGTGATGCCAACCCAGCGTACATTGTCAGTAAATCCGCCCTACATGTGTAAAATAAGAAACAAACTTGTTAAAAATATATATGTTTTTAGCACTACGCTATCAGACTGTACCGTGTGGAAACCTTTTATTAATAATTATTTCCAGCTTGCATCCCTGAACAGGAGACCCCCCTCTGTTCCTTTCCTTTCAGCCAGAGGCACCTGAGGATGGGGTTCATTCTGCAATGGTTGTTTGTTTCTCTTAAAAAGGTATGGAGACTCATTGTAAAAATTATATAAGATTGGGAATGTCATTCCTAATAGATCCCGCCCACTTCAGCCACTGAGTGCATCCAAATTCCATTTACTGGTAGAGGATAAGATGTCTTTTTTTTATTGCTTCTCATGCCTCATGGAGTTGCACTCTGCATAATTGGACCACCTACAAGATGTCCATAAAAGGCAATGGCCCTGATTACCAATTGTGCAGAGCAGAATTCCCATGTGGAAACCCATACCACACAATTATAAAAGGTCCAGTGTTCCCACACTCAGATTTACTGGGAGCAGGAACAACCAGTCTGAATTTACCGACAGGAAAAATGCAGTAGCCAATATCACAGTCGAAAAAGGTTGCATTATAGTCAGGACCCTTTATATGCCCCCTTCACAAACCTCAGACAAAGCACAAGATGTTCCCCTGCCAGCCAATATTCTCCAATCCTACCACCACTCTTCGTACCCCCATTGTCTACCCATGCCTTAAAACAGCCCCCTGCACACTTTTACGACAACACCCTGTATACTTTTACCACTTGCTGGAAGCAGTTGGAAAATGTGCATTAAACTCAAATGAAAAGGGCATGCAATGCGGAATACCGCCATGTAAATTTGGGTCCTAGTAGTAATTTCCCATTCTGTGGGGTTTAACTTGTAATTGGATAATATGGGTGGGTTGTTACCGTCCAGTACTGGCATTTACTGATGCGTTGTTTACACTCCACATTTCATTTATACTTGTATTGGGGCTATGGTGGGCTACTTAAAGTGCCTGGGGATTGATCAGCAGAGTTACAATGCCTAGTTATCACATTCCACCACATCTACAAATACCCAGTAGGAAAATTCATCTCATGTTAACTTCAGTACAAAGACAGAGAATGCAAGATTCCGTCATATCTTGCATGTATATTTGTTCAATATATTTTAGTGGGTGCCCTCAGGCAATAAATGCAGGGCAGGTGGCACATTTTAAAAGAAACTGAGCAAAGATTATGGGTTGTGGCTTTTTTCTTTTGGAGATGGTGCATTCTCATCTGAGGAATACCTCAGGTGGTGTGCACCTGACCTATGGGTACATTGGGAGTTAGTTCAGCTATGTGAAGTCTCAACATATAATTTATGTCTAACTAGAGGCATACCTCTCCCACCTAAAGAAAACAGAAGAACTGTGTTTTAAAGTTAATCCACGGTAAGTACCATTTTGTCAGTTTTTTAAGCCTGGTGGAGTCCTTCCTGGACGTTGCTCAGGTATTTCATATAAGAACTGCTCAAAGTGTGGTGAGACAACAACTGTTTTATTTTGTTTTTGAATACCGCACATTCTAGTCAGAGGAATTAACAGGTGGTAACAACACTAACTGATTTCCATGTATTTATTCAATTTAAGGAGGAATGGAAGAGGCATTCAGAATCAAACTAGAGATTTGCAATCACACATTAGGTTAACAACCAATCACAATATTCTCGTACCTGTACATGTGTGATGCCACAAACAATCATGGGCTGCAATGTCCTGATGAGCAGACAGAAAACGTACATGCTGCTGCGCCCATGCAAGTTTTCTTCCTGCCTCGGGTTCAGAAACTACAGGCGCGCAGTTGAGACACCATCAACACAATCTCTCACCCCCTGTACATTGACTAGATCTTTGGATTTGGTGAAGGAGGTAGTAGTCATTCAATTACAAATCAATGACATTATACCATAAACAATAATAAACAGCATGAATATTTCCACACTAAATCAAAATCCAAACTGAATGAAGTTTCAAGGCTTTATTACAGTCCCATAATCAATGTCACATAAATGATGCACAAAACAAAGTTATAAACATACATGGAAACCATAGGCTAACCCACACTTCTAAAAAGATTAAGGTCCATATTTATATTTTTTATGCGCCGCATTTGCACCACTTTGTGATGCAAAAACGGCGCAAACGTACAAAATACATTTGTATTTTGCAGGTTTGCGCCACTTTTGCGTAAAAAAATGACGCACATGCGGCGCTAAAAAAGTATAAATATGGGCCTAAATCTGCTAAAGATCAATTCTGTTACACTCTAAAAGAATTATGTAGATTAGCAACAACAGAGAATGTACATTGTTAGCGGATTTCAAAGCAGATGGTGGTGACATCAGTAAATCATCAAATTACAGTTTTAACAATCAATTTCTGAGCCGGGCCATTCCTAATACTAACCAGAATTGGGACTTGCATGTGTGGGAACGGGCTAACAATTGCCGACAAAAGCAAAAATAAAAGAAGACAAAAATAATTTGGAAAACACCTAACTAAAATAACTCACTACAAAAATATGATGGTGTAAGTTACTAACTAAAAAGGGAAACAAGAATCCACATTTAGTTATACCTCTCTTCATGGGACAGGAGACAACATTGATTCGTCGGACAGAGCGATCATCAGCTTCTGGCATCAGTTGAAGGCAGCATCAGGACGGTGCATAACACGAGCTGCACAAAGGACAGATCAGCAGTTCAGAATTAGTTGGCCTTATTAGTACTGAACCACATTACAAAATAGGGCAATTAAGATTATGATGAGAAAGCTTATCAGGAAACTCAGAGAAGAGAATGGGACAGCAGACTTAAGCAAACATAGAACTGACTCTAAAGAGATCTCAAGACGGACTGACTTCACAAAAGGTTCTGAGGGGAACTGATTTCAAATCGAAAGTTCTTCACTAATTAAAATAACCAAAATCCATTCAATTGGTCCTTGAGGTGGGCACATTCTGGCGTCAGTTTCAGCATCCAATCATTGCAGATGGCACAACGAAGTTCTGATACATACAATTATTCTCTCTACAAAAGTGTGATGTCATCTTCCTCCAGTTACAGGGTTCTGCCAAAATATTACATTTTCTGATTATATGAAACTTACAGTTCCTTTCCCATGGCACCCAATAAACTAAGCTAATATTATTACACATGAGTGCTGTAGTTTCCTGCTCCATTACACAGCTAGAACAAATATTGCTACATTAACTAAACTTGAAACATGCTCTTCTCCAGAAATACAATAGGAAATTCAACATTACTCTTGCTGCCTAGAGGAAAAATTCAGATCAGAGGGGACAAAGAAAACAAATACAATTTTCCATAACTGCTTACAAAATGAACCTTCAGGCCTAGTCAAGTTAAGAAAGCCTAATGTACGTTAATACAATTAATACATTAATAAAAACCTTTTGCGCACTTTAAATTCAAATTAAATATGCAAATCAATCTCTTTGTCTAAAACATCATTCATGTTATGTCAAAGCGATTTTTTAAAGTGCATTTATTTTTCCACACGTGTTATGATATCCATTTAATTTAAGCGTCTCTAATTCATATTCATTTAGTACTCGTAATACATTTTATTTCTACAATTTCTACTTGAAAATAATACTTTCATGTTAATATTTAATAATAATTCGCACATTTATAAATGCAAAATTTACATGTTAAAGGTGATATCAAAATACGATTAGTAGGCACAAATGTCCATCACAATTTAAACAGTGCACCTTTTTCACTTCTCTGTTATTTTCTCTATTAGGCCTTTTAAAACTGCAGGTTTATTAGCTGTCATATGCTACTTCTATCCCACTTATTAATTAATAAATGTTGCTCTCTCTCATACCTTTGATCAACATTCAGCCATGAGCGTTTTTCTTAAGATGAAATTGAAAATATTCCAGTCACAGAAGGATTTTTTGGGAGAATTGGCAAAAAATAGATGTTATCTTGAAATACCTTTGCCAAAGCTGGTTCTAAAGTGTTTTGGATTGAAATTTATAAAAACTGCTTTTAGGTTGTCTTACTTATTCCCCTTCTTACTATAGATCTCTGTCCATAGACAATAAGCATTGCCAAGGCCACTAAAACAACTTTGCTATAATTAGATCATTATATTTAAAAAGCACACTTTGGGGGTCATTCTGACCCTGGCGGTAAAATCCGCCAGGGCCAACGACCGCGGGAGCACCGCCAACAGGCTGGCGGTGCTCCCTTGGGCATTCTGACCGCGGCGGTACAGCCGCGGTCAGAAACGGAAAACCGGCGGTGTACCGCTGGTTTTCCGCTGCCCTGGGGAATCCTCCATGGTGGCGCAGCTTGCTGCGCCGCCATGGGGATTCTGACCCCCATACCGCCATCCTGTTCCTGGCGGTTTTGGCCGCCAGGCAGAGAATGGCGGTATGGGGTGTCGTGGGGCCCCTGGGGGCCCCTGCAGTGCCCATGCCAATGGCATGGGCACTGCAGGGGCCCCCGTAACAGGGCCCCACCAAGATTTTCAGTGTCTGCCATGCAGACACTGAAAATCGCGACGGGTGCAACTGCACCCGTCGCACCCCTTCCACTCCGCCGGCTCCATTCGGAGCCGGCATCCTCATGGAAGGGTGTTTCCCGCTGGGCTGGCGGGCGGCCTTCTGGCGGTCGCCCGCCAGCCCAGCGAGAATCCCAGAATACCTGCGGCGGTCTTTTGACCACGCAGCGGTATTCTGGCGGTCCCAGCCAGGCCGGCGGCTTCTGCCGCCGGCCGGGGTCAGAATGACCCCCTTTATCTCTCTGTTTTGTTGTATTGATTCCTAGGATAGCTCCGCCTCCTTGTTTCAAGTGTTAGCCCTGCCTCCATTGGTTGATGTGATAGCCCCTCTCGAAGTCCCAGTCTAGTTTCACCCCTGCACTGCACCCTGCCGTTGGGGCTGCTTAGGACCTACCTTAGCGGTGAAATAGGTATTAAAAGGAAGGTTTGGCCCTGCCAAAAGGATTATTTTGCCATAATGTGGCAGCTCAAAACTGCACATAGAGGCTCTGTAGTGGCATCCCAGAATCCTTTTTAAAGGGCTACTTAAGTGGATGGCACAATCAGTGCTGCAGGCCCACTAGTAGCATTTAATTTACAGACCATGAGCACATGTAGTGCAGTTTACTCTGAACCCATTGGGGATGAGTCCAAATGTTATGTGTTCATTCTAACGAGAATGTGGAACAATGAAGTACTTGTGCAGGAGTTGTCCTGACAACGAGTGAGCAGCGACAGTTGGGGAGATTACAGGACGTGTTGTTGGCAGCTCCTAAAGATCAATACTAATAACAGGAGTTTTCTGCACTTACCGGTTGTGCTTCCGTTTGTGATCACAACACAATATTTCCACGTTTTAGGGAAAGAGCACAAGCACTTTAGCACTGGTTACCAGTAGTAAAGTGGGCAGAATCCTGAGGCCAGCAAATACGAAGTCAGCAAAACAGGAGGTCTGAGAGGGGAGCCCACGCCAAGGATGCCAGGTCTAACACTCTCCCTGCACTTTAAAAGCAGTGCAGTGAATCAGAAACCTCTGCAGCCACGCAGGTGCTTCTCTCCTAGCAGCAGACATTCTTTAAAGCATCAGCCAGCCTGCGCGCTTCTTGCAAGCATTCAGGTTCCTGTTTGTTTTCATTAGAAAGGCTCCGAAAACTGCCACCATTGTCTGACCTCCTTTGAATTGCAAATGTTAGAATGTATGCATTCCCTAAGGCAGGCAAGGCTAGTTTTGCCAGGCTCTGATAATGGAAACGTTTACCATAGACTCTCAGAGACCAACCCTATGCTTTGTGTCTGGATTTGAGGATTAGAAAAACAATTTGCAGAAATAATATGGCAAATGGGTGGTGTGGAGAGTGTAGGAGGCAGACACAGGTGTAAGCTTGGGCAGATGAATTCAAAGAATTACGTTAAAGGTATCTGCCTCATTGGAACCCTGTAAATCTAGCCTCTGTGTCGTCACTGCAGACTCCAACTGTCACTGGTGGAACCGAGGGCGGAGGACGTATCAGGCAGGGAACTTGACACACCAAAACCACAGAGGATGACATTTCTGGTTCACGGCCCATTATCTGTTATACCCTCCGACCTCCGCCTTCATTTCTATCCGTTGCGATTTATGCAAAATAGGGGTGTCCAACGTATGTCCAGGATAATCGTATTCATCTTCTGTTTACTTTAGAGCGCATATACACTTACATATTACAGTAGGTCAGAGATGTTCGCATTAGGTTTAGGCCGCCAACTCTGCCTTTTGTTTGTGAAATGCTTGAACACCTTTAATTATTGCTATGATTCATGGACGGCCAGTGCAGGTCCACATGGGCCGAATCTACCTACACTTGCTAGGAGTTTGTGAACACACTACCTTAAGGTTATCCAACCAACAGCATCTTGTACTTGCTCGGAAGAGTTGGTATGCCAGTCCGGACTGGCTGTATCGGCTTTGTGCTGCCACTTGGTTAGAGTGACAGCGCTAGTCAGTGAATTTTCAAAAGTGGGTAAAAAAACAGGAGGCATTTAAGTGCACGATCAAAGCAAGCAGTGACATTCAATATCAGACATGCATCAACAGCCAACACAAAGGTAGTGGATATCGGGAGCCATGATATGTGTTTTTTTTACCCTCTTTTTATTTACACCCACTTCCCTGTATCACGCTTTGGAGTTCTGTTGTCTTTGATGATCCCAAACGCGGGTGTGATTTATTGTCATCTATGTCAACATCTATATTTTTCTTATTTTCTTTATTCAAACACAGCTGATGATTTAGAAGAAGAAATAGCATTCTCAACAGAGAAAGCTATTTATCTTGCTGTAAGAATTTCTCGAGTTAAGTCTTGGTAACTGGATAGATGAGACACGCCACTACAAGCCTATGATGCGGACGTCAGTCTTCTGATGACTTGACAGGTTTTGAATCATAGATAATTATACCCAGGAACAGAGGGCACTTAATTATGGCCTTATTATAACGCCTTCAATCTGAGGCGTTACAGTGAATCGAACCATACAATAAAGGTTGTAATATGTGATGGAGCGCAACAACCTAGGAAGTTTTCTTCCCAACTCAGGTTCAGAGACCTCGTATCTGCGGGTGAGACACCATCAACACCAACATTAATCTATCACCCTCTGGAGGTCGACCAGATCTTTGAACTTAATAAAGGAGGTAGTAGTCAGAAACATTCAATCACAAATCAATGGCAATTTACCACAAGCAACTTTAGACACCATAAATAATTCAACACTAAATCAAACTCCAAACCGAATGGTTTTTAGAGTATAAAATGTTACATTGTAACTAAACAGTCCCTCTAACTATAGTGTTACTTTAAACTTTTTTATATGTATGTATATATATGAATGTATGTAATAAACGTAGAAACCATACTATATTGCACTTTTTTTGTTAACGTTATTGTTCATGATTTCTCTAAATTGTTAGTTGTATTCTCCTGGCACAGCAGAATATAAAAAATATTATATAAAGGAAATCTTTCTGCTCTATCACCAAAATACTTATTTCTGCATTTTTACATAACATTATAGATAATTAAACTAAGGAATACAATACGCTTTTTAGATTTCTCAAACAAGCCATATTTTCACAAAATTGTGATTCTTAAACATATCGCTTTTTCATTTTAATATTTATAATACAATGCCAGCAGGTACTTCATAAGGGGATTTTTCGCCTATTTTATTTTTTTGTCTACTGATGAACGTCTAATGTAATAATTACTTTTGGATTCATTGCTACCCACAGAGCTCTCACACTCAAATAGTGCATGTCTTAAGCAATATTTGTTTTCATGCTTCCTATCTTTCAGATTCTCAAGTTACATCAGGGAAAAGGGGAGCATAACTGAGACTGACACTGTGCTGTGTAGAAAAGGCCGCTTTATTGAAAACTGGTGCTCCTAACAAAACAAGGACCCTGGGCCTTTTCCTCACAAACTAACAGCCTCACTATACATATGATTTATCTACAACACACCCCTCACCCCTACCCTACCCTCCCACCTCCCCACATTCAGTATTGCAATTCTGTACTCGTCCTTTTGTAGTTGAGAAATTGCTGTTTTAAAACTATTTTCCAGATCCGAGTACTCTGCAACTGTAACTACCATATCTTCCTGTTGAACATTTTAACAACCTGGCTCGTCCAGGTGAAGTCCAGTCTACCCTCTCCTTTCCCACCTGAGCTGCCGCTTTCAAGCCTAAAACAGTGCAAACCATGTCAACTTGCCCTGACCCCGTCACCCAGAAAGAGCCCCATATGGCCTTTTTTCTGCCCTTCCTCCCAACACAGGGACCAGGCTAGTTGACCCAAACGATGCTGCATGAGTGGTCCTTAATATGCAACAGGTAGAGTTCTATGCCCATAAAGAACAGGTGTACCCCATCACCCCTAAAAAATACTGTATCCACCAGCTGAAGATCAGAGTGATCCATATATGTAACACTCCGCTCCCTACAAAAATTCGGCTTGTTTATTTTCTTTCTCGCTCGCTCAATCGCCCCGGCCGTCTTGCACCCGCCAACCTATATGCAGTACAAACGCCGTCCAAATTACATGACAACTTGCTCATTGCCTCTGAATCCCCTTGAGATCTCTCTTCATCTTCATTAAGATCTGCAGCCTTTTCACATCAACCAAATCATTTTCTCTTAGGTGGACTAGCAATACATCTGGACACTGGCTCCTCACTACCAAACAGGGTAACAACCCTGGCAACCTCATCCCCCCTTTTCTGTGCCACTGTAGGGTGTACGCTACTGGTTCTAGTCCCAACTTGACACTATGAATGCCCCTCTGTGTTTGTAATCTTGCCCATTTTATAAATGAATGCCCCACCAGCCATATCAACAAAACCTAATTCGGTGGACCTGCTAACGAACGTGAAAGAAACAAACACAACATCAGTCATCAGCTACGTAATCAACATGTGTCTCTGCCAGTGTGCACATACCTCTGAAAAGCATTTGACACCCATCTCTCCACCCTCATGACACGGTCCCTACCCAAACCATGCCTACCTGCCTCTGTTGCCACACCTATTCTTAAAATGTGAGTGCCCAAATCTGCCAGAGTGAAGCCCAATGAATGGGACGCTTTTCACAGAACAGACAGCAGCTGAAATGCTGTCATTGCCCGTTTGTCTCTATGCCGAAATACTGGTTCGCTAGGAGCCCCCTGCCTTGCTTTTAGCACATGAGCCCATGTTACCTGGCATATGCGCTTGTCCAGGTAGGACCTCAATGGAACACTGCTGCCCAACTGCTTGGTCCATTTTTGACTTGCTAAGCCAAATCCATACAGAGTCCCAACCAAACTGAACATCCGGCCACAAGATCCTTTTCTGTCCCCGACTGCCCAGAAGCTCAGACACCCGAAAGGCCCCCAAAAAACATCCATACGATACCTGTTCTGAGTAACAAGGCCTCTTTTCCGTTAAAACATAGCTCCAATAATGAGGGCACCAAATCTATGAGCATCACTAATGTCACCGGTCTCCTAGCTGTCCTCCTGGTGCTGACTTCCCTAGCCCAACCTTCCAGCATACGCTTCACCAGTGCCTCTACCAATGGAGCATACCCCAAGCATAACTTTCATATAAATGAGATCCCTGCCAGCTTGCCTAATATAGTCACCCTAGATTGTCCCTTTTGTGTGAGCATCCGTATGAACTGAACTTCGTCCTCAAACCTCTCCTACTGCTCCCATCGTCTGCATGCCCCAATCTACATGAATTCTCACCAGGCCTGCAAGTACGCCTGTCGCATGGAGACTACCAGAGCATTCAAAACTAGCGGAAGCATCCTTTGTCTCTATCGTCCACAAGTCTGGAGGCTTCTGCACTTTCCTGAGATCAGCGTCAGTGGCCAGACCAAGGAACCTCTACCACTATGAACGAGACAAAGCATCCACAGTATCATTGCCCACACCAGGAACTTGCCTCGCTCTAAATGCTACATCATGCCTTTGACAAAGCAGTACAAAAACGTGCAGCAGCCTGGCCAGCAGTACATCCCTCACAGCTTGCCGGTTGACCACATTTACAATTGCCATATTGTCAACCCTGAAGAGAACCTTCTTGTGAGTCAATTCCTCTCCCCAAAGGGTCACTGCCACTACCAAAGGGAAGAACTCCAGAAAAGCAATGCTTCTCCTGCTCCATTTCCACTGCTGAGCCTACTCTTCTGCGCACCACCTACCCTGCCAGTAAATACCAAACCCTACCCCATGCTGCATCTGAAAAGAGTTGTGAGTCTCATTCCAAGTCTGGCAATTGTCTTAAGGGAACCCCGTCAAAGCAATCCAAGAGCATGCGCCACATCCATAGGTCCTCATTCACCCCTGCTGACAAGCGTACATTGTGGTGAGGTACCCATCAGCCTGCAAAAGATAACCCCATCTGCCTTCAAACGGTCCTCTCCACTCTGACTACCCTACACGCAAAGTTTAAATGACCCAGCAGTACTTGGATATCTCTAACTGTGACTTTGGCCATACCTAGCATGTCATCTAACAAATTTGTCATGGCAACTTTCTTGTCTACCAGCAGATGGGTCTCCATAGCCAGTGAATCTATTTTGATTCCGAAAAAGGTAAGTCAAGTGGAAGGTCCCAATGTCTTCTCTGGTGCCAAGGTAACCACCAACTCACCCATCTTATCCTGAAAGGCCTCAAACATTATGTGACATTGTGCTGACTCCGGTTTCCCTACTATGAAAAAGTTGTCTAGATAATGTGTTGTATGTCCTGTTCCTTTCTCAAACACCCATTGCAGAAACATACTGAAACATTAAAAAAGGGTGCACGAAATGGAGCAGCCCATCTGCGACGCTTTATCCACAAACCAACAACCCTCAAACTGGAAACCCAGAAGTTCAAAGTCGTCAGGGTGTACCAGCAGCAAACGGAAAGCCGACTTGATGTTTCTCTTCACCATGAGGGCCCCTGTCTGACCTGTTCAACCAATAAAATCGCCACATCCACCGAGGCACACAAAACAGATACCTGCTTTTCGGGAATGAAGTCATTCACTGAAGTCCTTCTGGCCATGGGAGATGTAATATAAAACAGAACTGTCCTGGTTCCTTCTTTGGAACTACGCCAATGAGTGATATTATCACATTCTGCATCAGCCAATCAGAAAAAGGGTCTGCCATGCGACCTTCCGCAATCTCCTTCTGTAGCTTCTCCTGCACAACCTGTTTGTGAGCTCCAATCAATTTCAAGTTGTCCACCCACCGTCGCCCCCTAGACCCTGTGTATGCCAGTCGGAAACCCATGTGAATCCATCTCATAGAAGAATTGCGTCGCCCTGTCTGTCATACTTCTCTAACCAAATTTCGATCCTCTGATGTGGCCTGAGTGCCCGAGGCTTGCCTCGTCCACTTGAGGCCGCTCGTCAGAGTTGCAAGTGGCTTTGAACACTCATCTGACTGCTGTCCGTGCCAACAGGGCGAAGCGGCGAACATGTAGTCACCGCTGCCACCACACCAGCTGCAGCCTCACAGGTCATGCTTGAGGAAGCGAACTCAACACCAGCAGATCTAATCTGCCAGCCTCCTCTAACAGCCGCAATGCCTTGTGCACTTTATCTTCAGCCATCACTATGGTAAGACTGTAACAGTCACCGTAGTAATATAACAGTGAACCTCATGCACTAATTATGGGCTTAACTTTTGAAGAGAATCTTCCAGCGAAAAACCTTACCACCCTGCCTACCGACCAACTACTGTGTCGCATCGACAAAATGGTGACCTTACTTACAAAATGGCTCGCTATATATCCGGTGCGCCTGCCATAGTCTAAGGAGGCCAAGGTGAGCCCTATCAGTCTTGGGCTGCTCCAGTTCCTCAATAATTCCAGGGGAAGACCTCCCCCCAAACCTCATTTTGTCCACCTTCAGTAGATGTAGACTCAATGTTCTATCTTGCTTCTTCTAATTAAAAGCTATTGTATAACTTGTTATAGATGCGTATGGAGGTAGTCCTCCGTATTTAATTCTATTAGTGTTTTGGTGTTTAATAAAAAATATATCTTGATTTTAATTTCTTCAGTGCCTTTTCCTTGTCCCCACCTCCGATAATTCATGGAATTGAATAAATGACAAAATATTAAAAGCCCTGATCTTCACTATTCTGTTTCGCCTCAAAATGACGAGCTACAGGATAAATCCTAGCCTTATTTTTCACTGCTCTGATATGCTGTAGTATTCTTTTGCAGACTTGCATGGTATTACTCATCACATATTGTAGAGTTCAAAGACACTGTAAAATATAAACAACATGATCACTTTTACAATGGTATTTTCCTTTTTATTCTTTTAGGGATTTTACTCAAATTAGAAGTATATTCTGAGGTGTTAACACCTTATATACAGACTTTACATTTGTTGCATTTCACAAAGCCTTTACTACTCTCTAGCGATCTCCCATTGATGTACACATCTGGGCTGCTTCTCACTCATCTCTCATTGACCTAGTGCTCCTATATGTGATTTCCAGTTATCAAGGGACTTGCTTCCCAGTTACAGGATTGTCTCTTATGAGGTACCAGTATTTCTGTATTATCTTACATACATTTTCATGCTCTCTATTATATGTTGTCATTAATCTCATGCTGGTGTCCTTCAAGTGTTTTGCCTTTTTCTTCTTAAATATCAAGTGTTCACCTTTTTGGAGCATTGCTTTATTGAGTGCCTCCACCACTGTCTTATCAGAGAATCCTTTATTTTTTAATCTGCTTGCTAGCTCTGTGTGTGCTGATTTTGCCCCATCTATTTCACTACATTTTCTAATAACTCATAAGCTTTCCCCATATGGAATATTCTTTTTTGATGAGTTGCGGTTGAAACTAGCTGCAAGCAACACTGCATTACCAGCTGTAGGTTTTCAGGGTATTTCAATCTCTAGCTTGTTTTTTATGTATATTTTGAAATCTAAAAATACCACTTCCTCTTTACTGGTGGAACTTGTAAACTTTAAGTTAACTTTGTTGTCACTGATTGTTTTCACAAATGTTTCTGCACTTTCTATCGACCCTCGCCAGGTAATAGAGATCTCATCAATGTGCCTTACATATATTACCTAATTTTCTGACCATTCCTATGGGTATTCATCATGGAGCACCTGCTCCCCCCATCAGTGCATATGCTAACTCACATAATATGTGTCCATTGCTGTACCATGGATTTGTCTAAACAATTCATTAATAAACAGAAAACCATTACTTTCTAAACAATACTTTGTCATTGACAAAAGCTTTTGAGTATGTTTCCATAAAGACAGTAGTCTGGCACTTAGGAAACTTTACAGCGCTCTTAATACATGTTAATCCTTTATACTAGTATACACATCAATTATTATCAATGTGCTTTCAAGGAGTGTCTCCTGTATCCTGAATATATGAGGGTCAATATTTTACATAATCACTAACAAAGTAATTCACATGTTTTGAAGCCTTTTCAAAAATACTGGCTTTGGCTGAAATAGGTCTTGCTGGTGGTTTACTTTTATTTTTGTGGATCTTGGGAATACAATAGTGTCCTTGGATGGTCTGTTCTAAAAAAGGTGTTCCTCCTGGATCAGTAAACCATTATTTCTCCACTCCAATAGATTTCCATTGAACATTTTTTTCAATCCATTTAGGGTCTCCGTTTGGATCCTCACAAAGCATGCCTCATCGTTCAGTTGGGACTACACTTCCTCTAAATATTTTTCATTGGTCATAATACTATGTTGCCTCCTTTGTCAGAATTTCTGAATATGAAATCAGTTCTCTCCTGTAGTTTGTTTATTAAGATTTAGCTTCCGCTGTTGTTCTGTTTCTATCCTTCCATTGTTAATTGTCCTTAATATGATATATATATTTGTATATATATATATATAAATATAAATATATATATATATACATATATATATATGTGTGTATGTATATATATATATATATATATATATATATATAGAGAGAGAGAGAGATATATAGGATATATATATAGGGTCTATTGACATTGCAGGTAAAAAACTTGATCTTGGTTTCTTGATTTAAAATTTGTGGGTGCATCGCCATACACATCAATCGCATTTCGGTAACAAGTAATATCCTGTTCAATTATTTCTCCTGGTACACACATTAATTAGATAATTATCTAACTCTTGTAAGGCTTTCATAAGTTGTAAATTAGCAATTATTATGTAGCGAAGTATCCTTGGCCTTTTTTGCAGAATCTTTTTCTTGCTGTTGTGCATAGTATTTCTTCAATTTATACCTAGGATAGCATTACTCCACTCACTCTCAGCCTTTTCACTCATGCTTCCTGCATTCTAGAGCCCCTAGACCCTAGATCAGTCACTTTTAGAGTGATCATTCCATCAAGGCAGTGTTGGAAGTGGGAATGGTCCTGCCCCTATATCTAACAGACAATGTGCTCCATTTACGTCATTGGAGTGGGTCTCATTTTCCAAATCATGTTGCGGTCTGATATCCAAATCCACAGCTGCATCCCTCAGTCACCTCTGTGATACAGTTTCTCCCCATCGTACTTGTGATTTCTGTGGACAGGTCAAAAAACTGAGGCTGCCTTAGGTCTTACTGAGGGATACTTCACTGGTCCTGCATTGGTCTGCCTCCCCACTGTTGAGCTGTTGAGCAATCCCCCATAATGCCACCAGTTTGCTGTTGCACTGAGCCACCAGTAGAGTGTGGCTGTCGCATGTTGGGCTGCGTGTGCGACTTGGGCTGCTTGGGCTGTCTGGGCTGTTTGGGCATCATACCGAAGACACGCCTCTGGGTTCCAACCCATATAGAAGGGGACAGCAAGGGTTTGGTTGCTAGCCAAATACAACTCAGCACTGTAGCACTGCAGTCTCCTGCCTGACAGAGGTTGGTCAAACACAGTAGAATTGCCATCCAACAAGAAAGAAAGCTATGCTATTAGGTCCCACAATAGCACCGCTGGTTGAGATCAGAAAGAGGAGCACACAGCAGAGCACACTGCCTCTCATGGATTCCCCTCCAGCATTATTACAAGAAATTGTACTTAGAGGAAAGCAGTGTCACAATACATATGATTGATTATTTTCTTCACGAGGTACATCTTGGGACATTATCTGAGAAAGAAAAAACTGTGGGTTCTGATGGGATTTCGCTAGAGGTTTATTCGCATTTTCAACCACTAATACTTCCTAAAATGTATGTGTTATTTAGAGCAGTGCAGCATGCCCGGGTGGCAGCAGAATCATGGTCCAGATCTAATAAAGATGTTTTCATTGAGGAGGGAAATCCTCCCGACAAGTACTGGATCACACAGACCCATATCTTTGATAAATATCGATGTTAAGCTCTACTCCAAAATTCTAGCTAGACATCTGGGCAGGGTCATTGCGAGACTAGTAGCCCTGTGTCAACACCGACTTTTTCAGGGAGAGGAGCAGTGAATTATATTAGCCACTCCTTCACACTTTTTGATATTTGAGAAATCCAAGGGGTCCTTCTCGCAATAATCCTCCTTGACAAAGGAAAAAAAAGCCTTAGATAGAGTATCCTGGGACTACTTATGGAGAGTTTTGGCTAAAATGGGATTTGGCTCAAGGTTTATTAAATTGATGCAGACCCTCTTTGTGAATCCCAGAGTCCAGCTGCAGTTAATGGGGCAGGAATCTAATGACAATATCTTGGGATATGTGACATGGATGTCCCTGTTCTCCACTATCATGTGTTCTTTATATTGAGACCTTCTCACAAAAGTTGCTACTAAATGAGAAAATAGAATCATCCTTATTTGCCTTACAGTTAACTAGACTTCTGGCATATGCAGACAATGTCACAGTATTAGCTATTATTCCAGGTGTAGCCATTCTTTAGACTGAGAAGGAAGCAATGCAGTCTCTGATGATATTGGGGTATAAGCTGAACTGTAGTAGAGATGGCTATCAAAGTCTGGCAGAAAATAGCTTCTCTGATGAGAATTACTAAGTATAATTGTGACTGCCCTATGGGACTCCCCTTTATTCCCATCAATGTTTTATGATACTTATGGTACGAAATATGCGAAAGCTGGTATAACACAATTTGGAAAATTGGTGATATCTTCAAAGATGGTAGTGTATGCTCAGTCAAATTTCTCCAAGATACCTTCAAGTTGGGGAAACTGGCCTTTTCAAGTATCCTCAGCTTAGACACTTTTTGTATACAATCAATCCAAATGAGATTAATGTGGCAGAAATCTTCATGATATAATGGATGATCTCAGTGAAGCAATTTACTGTCAGGAAGCTTGATCAGCAGTTTTTGGAATTCGATAGTAACAAAGGGTTAGTCTATTTTCATGAGTCGTTAGCAATAGGGCATAAAGTTTTGTTAACTGTCAGGTTAAAAAGTCAAAATTTTAAACAGTTCATGATTTGTAAAACAAGCTGGCAAAATCGTATAGATGGAAGATGCCCCAGTCCTGACTGTTCAAGATGCAGCAACACTGAGGCGGACGATTTACAAATGTTTGCGACCTGCACTTCATTTACTATATGCTATTATTATAGGGACACAAACGAAGGTGACACCACAGTTATTGTTAGGGGGGTTAGATAGTCAGACAACCTCAAGCTCGGTGATTAGCTTCCCATGGTTTGTGGGGTGTGTATATATATATATGTATGTATGTGTGTGTGTGTGTGTGTGTGTTTGTGTGTGTATGTAGGTAGACAGACAGACAGACAGACAGACAGACAGACAGACAGACAGACAGACAGACAGATAGATAGATAGATAGATAGATAGATAGATAGATAGATAGATAGATAGATAGATAGATAGATAGATAGATAGATAGATAGATAGATAGATAGATAGATAGTCACTGAAAAAACAAAGGTTACAGAGGCTTTATAGTTAGGTACAGAATTTCCTTATACAAAACCACAGAAATTCAGCAGTTACAGTTAGAGTACTTTCAAGGTACTATAACTCGCGCCATAAAATAACTATAACTCGCGCGCATGGCGAAAGTGCGAGTTAGAAGCCCCTGCAAACCCCAAACTTTGGCTATAAAAACAAACTTTCCTCTTATTTCTGTGAAGGAAAGTCCTGCAATTTATAGGGATCCACACATTTCTTCATCCAGCATCCCTACATCTCTCCTGATAAAACTTGTGTGGGTGGGCATCACATTGGTAACAGGAAATGTCTCAAAACGCAACATGAACAGAATCTTTCCATTCAAAATCATTTTTTTTTTTAAATGTCAGTAGATGAGATAATTGGGCCCAGGATTGGCCACCATATAGAAAAAACAGTCAATACCAGGCATTCATGAAAACTAGACAATGGGGGGGAGTTTATGGCGGTATGCCTTGCACGGATCCCACAACCCTTAGTGCCCTGCAAATCTCAAACTTTGGCTAAAAACTAAAAATGTCTTCACACTTATGTGATGGAAACTTTAGTATTCTGCAGGGATCTACAAAATTTCCACCACTCAGTGTTCCCCCAAATGTGCAATAGAAAGGCAACCCATTTGTGTTTCTGAGCCTGGTACGTATCGAACTGAGTACAAGTGGGGAACACTGGGTGGTAGGAATTTTGTGGATCCCTGCAGAACCTGGAAGTTAGGTCACAAAAATGTGAGGAGAATGGGTGATTTTAGGGAAAGTTTGAGGTTTGCATAGATGGGATTCCTGGCATCCAGTGGGCTTTCAGTCCGCATCGCCCCATCTGCAAGGGAAAACCCCTCTCTGCCTTCCAAATACTAGTTTGCCCCTTTTGACACTGGGGTATGGCCCAATGCTGTGGTGGGGCACTTGCACCCCTATGTCTTGCCCAAATGTAAAACCTCCAGTGTCTAGTGAGCTTTTTACACCCTTCTGCAGATTAGGCCAAACTTCCCTGTTAAAAATTGGGTTACTGGTTGATTGGGGTGTGAGCCCTGGTCAAGCAGCAACTACAACCTTGTGTTTCTGAGCCTGGTACGTATCGAACTGAGTACAAGTGGGGAACACTGGGTGGTAGGAATTTTGTGGATCCCTGCAGAACCTGGAAGTTAGGTCACAAAAATGTGAGGAGAATGGGTGATTTTAGGTAAAGTTTGAGTTTTGCAGGGCACTGTGGATAAAACAGTGTCATGGGGTCTACACAAGGCTCACCACCATGAACGTCTCCGGTGCCTAGTTTTCAAAATCGTCTGGGTTTGGTAGGGTTCCCTAGTTGACGGCCAAGCCAGGGCCTAAACACTGCAGCTACTCCTATTGCAGATGTCTCCGGGTTACGATTTGAATCCTTTTGTGCTGTGGGTGCTAGGCTGAGCTACATACGTGGGGTAGCATTTTTATCAAAAGAAGTGTGGGAGCTCTGGGTGGTAGCAATTTTGTGGACACAGGAACTTTAAGGCACGGACATTTGTGAAATATTAGTGGTTTTAGGCAATGTTTGAGGTTTGCATAGCATTGTGAGTAAAACAACATGTGTACCATGCAAGGAACACCTCCTAAATTTCCCAGTTGGGTTTTGTAGGTTCTCTAGGTGGTGGATGAGCCAAAGCCTGACTAGTGCAGACATTCTTTATGGGAAGTGGGACGATAATGGGATCTACCTTGTTCTGGTGGCCTATATGTAAAAGAAACACACCCAAAAGAATTTAAATTTCCCTTCACTTGCCATAAGGATGGGGGTGCTTTATTCCCAAGGGGAGAAGAAAGAATGTTGAGGCTTTAGGGGTGGGAGTGGGGCATGATGTCAGGATAGGCCAGACTGCACTCCATTGTTTTATAGATGGCATCCAGTGGGCTTTCAGTCCGCATCGCCCCATCTGCAAGGGGAAAACCCCTCTCTGCCTTCCAAATACTAGTTTGCCCCTTTTGGCACTGGGGTATGGCCCAATGCTGTGGTGGGGCGCTTGCACCCCTATGTCTTGCCCAAATGTAAAACCTCCAATGTCTAGTGAGCTTTTTACACCCTTGTGCAGATTAGGCCAAACTTCCCTGTTAAAAATTGGGTTACTGGTTGATTGGGGTGTGAGCCCTGGTGAAGCAGCAACTATAACCTTAGTCAGGGTAAGGCACCAGCAAACCCCAAATTAATGTATGCTTACCCCCTGGTCGCTTGGCACAGGTTTGTCAGGCTTAACTGAAGGGCAATGAGTAAAGTATTTGTGTAACACCTCAAACAGTAAAACTGTGAAAACACACACAAAAAGATCCCACACTGGTTTGGAAATATAGAGCTTAATTTAATAAATAAAACAAGACCAAAACAACAATAATCCAATCAGTAGAACCGAAGTTGTGAATTTCTTAAGAATAAACTGTGAAATAGCACCTAAAAGCAACCACACCTATCTGGGTGCGCTGGACCGGGTGACAGACAAAAGTTCAGGCTGACCATGATAGAGCGTGGGTCAGGTATAGTCCCAGATTTGTCCGGCTGAAGGTTACCTTGTGCCAAGAGTACTGTTTGCATTGCAGAGGGTCGTTAGCAGTAAGGAAGGCGTTGTGGGCAGTGGTTGGCGTGGCGCAAAGTGCAGGCCAGGCTTTGCTGACAAGAGGGCTGGAGGTTCACATTGGCAGTCCCACAGGGGTTATTGATGCTCCTGTGAGAAAAGACTTGATAGCAGGGGCTCACATTGATTTTGTGGAGCGAGGGGTGCGTTTCTGGTATGAACAAGCCTGTTCACAGTCACAAAGAGACTAAAACCTTGATTACAAGAGCTCAAGAGCCACACCAAGAGTCCTGGACCTGAGAGGGACCACTTTGGGGTCAGGAACTTGCTGGAGATGGGTCCAGGAGCTGTTGAGGAGGAGGTTCAGATCAGGAGGCTAGCAGACTAGCCCCTTGAGTCACTCTGGGGTCCTGGGTTCTGGGAAGCTGCGAGTCCAGTTCTTATTTCCCAGGCAAGAGGGCAG
Organism: Pleurodeles waltl; assembly: GCF_031143425.1. Lineage (NCBI taxonomy): Eukaryota > Metazoa > Chordata > Amphibia > Caudata > Salamandridae > Pleurodeles > Pleurodeles waltl. Next base: position 1,398,809,864 of record NC_090440.1, on the reverse strand, counting down.
AAGGTAGCAGGTAAAAACAGCAGGGCAGATGTTCCTTTACAGCAGCATTCCAAAAGAGTGGCAGTCCTTGTAGCAGCAGAGAATGTCTTCTTCCTTGCAGTGTATCCATAGATTCAGAAGTGTAATGAGGAGTTGGTGTCTGAGGTCCTTCTTTTACACAGAGTTGTGCCTTTGAAGTGGGAGAAGCTTCTAGAGGTATCCATCTGAAGTGCATAGATTCCCTACATTCCTGGTCCTGGCTCCAGACTAAATACTGGGGGTATGCAGTCCTTTGTGTGGAGGCAGGAAAACAGCCTGTTCAAGTGTAAGTGGGCTCCATCCCATCCTTCCAGTGATGGTCCATCCTGTCACAACTAAGCTTCCATTGTATATGGTTGTCTAGAAGGAATACACAAAGCCCAACTGCCAACTACATCCAGCCATGTGTCTCAGAGACAGGCTGCAGGCACCAAATGGCTAAAGCAAGAAAAGGGCAACTTTACAAGAGTGGAATTTTCAGAACCAGTGGTGCTACAAAACGTGAAGACCACCCTGCAAGATATGCTGAAGGGCCCCCACACTCACGTAAGTAGGAGCTGAGGGGGCCATCTCCTGTATGAGTAAGCCTGGGGGCCCCACACCACTGGGGCTGCAGGAGACTCTGTTACGCCTCTGTTCAGAGCTGCTCTTTACAATCCGACTTCACTATAATTTAGGATTTTAAATTGTGATCCCAGAGACATAAAACATGAAGTGATTATCTCTCTTCCCATTTTGAAATTACACTTATTAAATGTAGGGCAACTCCAATGTTATCCTGTGGGAGAGATAGGCCTTGCAGTAGTTAAAAATGAATTTAAGAGTTTTTCACTATTAGGGCATGTAAAAATTAAAGATACATGTTCTTCTTTTTCAACACATTGCACCCTGCTCTCTGTGCTCCCCAAGGCCTACCCTAGGGGTGACGTATATATATTAAAAAGGTAGGTTTGGGCCTGGTAGTATTTAACTTTCAGGCCCTGGGCACATGTAGTGCGACTTTGCTAGGGATTTCACAATAATATTAACTATGCCAATTCGGTATAAGCCAATTCCACCATGTTTAGAGGAGAGAGCACAAGCACTGTAGTACTGGTTAGCAGTGGTAATGTGTACAAAGTCTTAAGGCCAACAAAAGCAATGGAGGAGTGAAGGCAAAATGTCTGGGGATGACCCTGCACAAAGGACCAAATCCAACAATGCCCAATCGGAACAAGCCTCCTATCTGCCCTTTAAGGGGCATTAATTGCTCTTTCTGCAGTTGGGTATGGACCATTGGCTACCCCTATCCTTTGTGTGTTTTTGGCATCATTTTGAAAATCCTGGGGTCTAGTGGGCTTTCTGTCTCCACCATGGGCGAACTCCTTCTCTGCCCCCCCAGTGGGGAAGAGAAATCCTGGTTTTCCCCTTTTGGGTGGGGGCATGGCCCTGTGTCAGGATGGGCTACCCCACCCCCCTTTGTTGTTGTTCTATTGTAAATACATCCCTGGTGTCCCAGGGTTGCAGACTGTGGGCAAACCCTCCAATCTGTCCTCCCCGGGGGGGTAGGATGAACAACGGTTATGCTCCCTTTTGGAGTGGGGGCATGGCCCTATGCATGGTGGGCTGGCCCTACCACTTTGTTTTTTTTTTAACCGCTACGATGCCTTGGACAAGGTGATCTTGTCCAAGGCACCGGTTCCCGGGTGCCTTGGATGAGATCACCTCGTCCTGCACCCAGGAACTGGGGGGAGAGCTAGTGCTCCCCCATGGGCTCCCCACCCACCACCCCGGTCGTGGATGGAAGGGGAAGCCCTTCCCCTTCCACCCCCGACACCCCCACCCCTCCGTGACATCAGCGCGCATTGCGCGCTGTCAATCACAGAGGGCCTCCTCCCATCACGCTGGAAGTTCAGCTTCCAGCGCGATCGAAAGAGAAATGCAAAGCATTTCTCTTTCGATCACGTGGAGGAGGCCGGAGAGGCTTCAAAGGGAAGGAAAGGAATTTCCTTCCCTTTGAAGTCTCTCTGAGCGTTTCAAAAGCCGCATTGCAAAGCAATCCGGTTTTTGAAACGCCCACTAGACACCAGGGATTTTGTTTGTTTTTAGAAATTGGCACAAGGGAGCGAACCCTTGGGCAAGGGTCGCTCCCAGGGGGGGGGGCATTTTTTTGGAAGGCCTTTTCTGCACCCCCCCGGGGGCAGATTGGCCTATATTTATGAGGCCAATCTGCCCCCAAAGGGGACAGAAACCACTAGACACCAGGGAGTTCTTTTTTTTACGTGAATTTCACACAAGGGGAGCGACCCCTTAGGCAAGGGTCGCGCCCCTGGGGGGCACATTTATTTGAGGCTATTTCTGCCCCCCTGGGGGGCAGATCAGCCTATTTTAATTAGGCCGATCTGCCCCCAGGGGGGGCAGAATCCTCTAGGCGCCAGGGCAATTTTTTTTTTTTTTTAGAGATGGGGAGCGACCCATTAGGCAAGGGTCGCTCCCCTGGGGGGCAAATTGTATTTAGACAATTTCTGCAGATCGGCCGATTTTAGGTCAATCTGCCCCCAAGGGGGTCAGAAACCACTAGGCACGGGGGTTTTTTTTTGCACCAATGTCACGCAAGGGGAGCGACCCCGTAGGCAAGGGTCGCGCCCGGGGGTGGGGGGTTACAGTTATTTTAGGCCATTTCTGCCCCCCCTAGGGCCGGCTGAGCTAGAGGCCAAAATCCACAGGTAGGCACTTTGCAAAAAACACCTTTGTTTTCTGTTAAAAAATGTGATGTGTCCACGTTGTGTTTTGGGCCATTTCCTTTCGTGGGCGCAAGGCCTACCCACACAAGTGAGGTACCATTTTTATCGGGAGACTTGGGAGAACGCTGGGTGGAAGGAAATTTGTGGCTCGTCTCAGATTCCGGAACTTTCTGTAATCGAAATGAGTGTAAAACGTGTTTTTTTAGCCACATTTGGGGTTTGCAAAGGATTCTGGGTAACAGAACCTGGTCAGAGCCCCACAAGTCACCCCATCTTGGATTCCCCTAGGTCTCTAGTTTTAAAAAATGCACAGGTTTGGTAGGTTTCCCTAGGTGCCGGCTGAGCTAGAGGCCAAAATCTACAGGTAGGCACTTTGCAAAAAACACCTCTGTTTTCTGTCAAAAAATGTGATGTGTCCACGTTGTGTTTTGGGGCATTTCCTGTCGCGGGCGCTAGGCCTACCCCCACAATTGAGGTATAATTTTTATCGGGAGACTTGGGGGAACGCTGGGTGGAAGGAAATTTGTGGCTCCTCTCAGATTCCAGAACTTTCTGTCACCGAAATGTGAGGAAAACATGTTTTTTTAGCCAAATTTTGAGGTTTGCAAAGGATTCTGGGTAACAGAACCTGATCAGAGCCCCACAAATCACCCCATCTTGAATTCCCCTAGGTCTCTAGTTTAAAAAAATGCACAGGTTTGGTAGGTTTCCCTAGGTGCCGGCTGAACTAGAGGCCAAAATCTACAGGTAGGCACTTTGCAAAAAACACCGAAATGTGAGGAAAACTTGTTTTTTTAGCCAAATTTTGAGGTTTGCAAAGGATTCTGGGTAACAGAACCTGGTCAGAGCCCTACAGGTCACCCCATCGTGGATTCCCCTAGGTCTCTAGTTTAGAAAAATGCCCAGGTTTGGTAGGTTTGCCTAGGTGCCGGCTGAGCTAGAGGCCAAAATCTACAGGTAGGCACTTTGCAAAAAAGCACCTCTGTTTTCTGTCAAAAATTGTGATGTGTCCAGGTTGTGTTTTGGGGCATTTCCTATCACGGGTGCTAGGCCTACCCACGCAAGTGAGGTATCATTTTATCGGGAGACTTGGGGGAACGCTGGGTGGAAAGAAATTTGTGGCTCCTCTCAGATTCCAGAACTTTCTGTCACCGAAATGTGAGGAAAACGTGTTTTTGTAGCCAAATTTTGAGGTTTGCAAAGGATTCTGGGTAACAGAACCTGGTCAGAGCCCTATAAGTCACCCCATCTTGAATTCCCATAGGTCTCTAGTTTAAAAAAATGCACAGGTTTGGTAGGTTTCCCTAGGTGCCGACTGAGCTAGAGGCCAAAACCTACAGGTAGGCACTTTGCAAAAAACACCTCTGTTTTCTGTCAAAAATTGTGATGTGTCCACGTTGTGTTTTGGGGCATTTCCTTTCCTGGGCGCTAGGCCTACCCACACAAGTGAGGTATAATTTTTATCGGGAGACTTGGGGGAACATAGAATAGCAAAACAAGCGTTATTGCCCCTTGTCTTTCTCAAGTCTGCCTGTTCCTGAAAGCTGGGAAGCTGGTGATTTTAGCACCGCAAACCCTTTGTTGATGCCATTTTCAGGGAAAAAAACACAAGCCCTCATCTGCAGCCACTTTTTTGAAAAAAAAAACAAATTTTTCAGTGTATTTTGTCTAATTTCTTGGCCTCCTTCAGGGGTACCCACAAAGTCTGGGTACCTCTAGAATCCCTAGGATGTTGGAAAAAAAGGACGCAAATTTGGCTTGGATAGCTTATGTGGCCAAAACGTTATGAGGGCCTAAGTGCGAACTTCCCCAAATAGCCAAAAAAGGCCTGGCACAGGAGGGGAAAAAGGCCTGGCAGCGAAGAGGTTAAGAATTTCCCAGTTGTCTAGACTGTTTGCTGCCCCCTTACCGTGGGGAGTGGATGGCAGATTGATATCAATTTCTGCAATCTGGGTCGGAAGACTGAATTTCCCCCTTTTGAGGAGGAGGAATGGCTGGCCACCCCAACCCCTTTGTTTTCAAATAAAATTATTATCTATGTTGCCTAGAGGGTTTCCGGCGCCCTTGATTGGATAGCTTGGGGGTAAGCCCACCAATCTGCTCCATGGTTTGGCAGAAATACTGATTCCATTGTTAGGTTAGGGGCACAGCGCGTGCTTGGTGGGCCACCCTCACTCCTTTGTTTCATTAAATATTTCCTTATGTCTCCTGGGCATTCAGCCCCCATGGCCCATGGGATGGGGGCAGATTGTGGTAAACACACACATCAGCACCCGGGGACGGATAGAAAGATTGAAACTATTAGGGGTTGGAGGGAGCACAGACCCTTGCCCAAGGGGCCACTCCCCTTGCAAAAAGAAAACCCATGGAGTCTAGTGGAAGACCCAGCCAATCACATTCATTGTGATTGCCTGGTGCTTTCCAGTGTAAGAGAGTTATCGCTGGAAAGCTGAATTTCTCAGGTTTCAAACAATACCCCCATTTAGACACCATGCCCTGGGAATGTGGTGAAAGGGGCTGTTTTCAAACCCCTTTGCATCGCCAGGGAAATTAGGAAGCTGTTTTCTGGGTGCGTGTGCTGCAAATATTGTGATTTTGTCACTGACAAGATCACATTGTTTGCAGGACTATCAAACCCCCTGGGCCAAAGCAGCAGAGTCTCCTGCTCCGACCAAAAGAGGCCAGATGGTAGTGGGGCATCTTAGCAGCAAACAACAGCTGATTGGTACTTGATTGTGACCTCCACATCCATACGTTGTGAGCGCTATGGATGTGGAGTTCATGTCCGGAGCACCTCAAGGATTTAAATACAATGGCTTGTGAAGTGCAGAGACTTGTAATGAGGAGGTCCCCTCCCTACTAAAGTATCAACAAATGTGTAAATGTAGATAGTAGCAGCCTCACCAGCCTGGCATCTACCTGACATTAGGCAGGCTGTGCAACAGATTGAGCCTTAAGTGAGGCAACCCTTTGGTCAATTTTTTCCACTTCTATCTCAATATTTGCAATACTTACAATCCATGTTTACTACACCACCATACATTTTAAACATTTTCCTGTGAAGTTTTGGCATTCCAGTTCCATATCTAATATTAAAAACAAACTTAGAGCCTCATTATGTGTTTGGTGGGCGGCGGAGGTCGCCCGCCAAACTCATCACGCCACCATAACGCCATTGCGAGCTAAGCCCTGCCGGCCCTAGTTTGAGCTTTTCGCTGGGCCGTAACATTGCAGCCAGCTCGTAATGGAGCCGGCTGCAGTGCGGTGGGACGGCGGGTGCAGCAGCATCTGTCGCGCATTCCACTACCCGTAATTCGGGCAGTGGAATGGGTGATGGGGCTGTGCATGGGGGCCCCTGTACTGTCCATGCCAAGTGCATGGGCAGTACAGGTGCCCCCAGGGGCTCCCCAATGCCCCCATTCCGCCAGCCTTTCCATGGCGGTGTAAACCACCATGGACAGGCTGGCAGATGTGGACTCATAATCCACAGGGCAGCAGTGCTTGCAGCCCTCATTACAACCGCTGGGACTGCCAGGCTGCAGGCTGATGGCAGTCTGGTGGTGTCAGCAGTTGGACCGTGGCAGCGCGGCCACGGTCATAATAGGGCAGTCGGACCGCCCTGTCTACGCAGTCCGACCACCATCGCGACACTTGTAACGAGGGCCTTAGTGTTTTTATACAATCTGTTTTAAGTGCGCTTAGAACTTTAATGCTTAACTGTCAAACACAATTGTGCATACCTACCACTCTGCAAAATAAGCCACAGTCTGTGCGATTTGTCTCATCGAACCACTGTTTAGGTAGGATGATAAGTGTGAAGAGCTGCATAAATGCTTGAGGTAAGGACATAGGGGTGCTGCAGGACCACCTAAATAACCATGTTGGTGCTCAGAATGTGAATGAGCAGCAAAGATGCCTTTAAATGTTGTTTTTATCTTGTAACATTTGCTGTGCGTTTTCAAAAAATAGGTCTGTCAGGCCATGTGTTTTGACAAATTGCTGCTTATTCTTTCTACATTGAGATTGGGGTTTGCTTTTTTTCTCTGACTGTAAAAGGAGAGGATTTGGTAAAGTGAACTTTGGGAATTATGGGACCATCTTGCTACCATAAAGAGAGTATGAAAGGTATGGCTATAGGGTGTTTTTTCTAACACACAACAAAATCTAAACCCCTGTAAATTAACTCTACAAATATTTGTGACTCAGAAGTGTGACAGAAACAGATTTGATACAATACATACACTTGGTAATGTGCAAATGATATATATTAACTGAAACCCCAAAGATTATCTATTGTCTGTGCCCTATATGATTTTATAAGTAATACTGCATGTCAGTGCAAGGTCGGTGGTCATTTCTATGGAAAATGTGCTGTCTGTAAATGACTGCACTATCACACTATGCTTTAGTAATTTATTTGCAAAAGTCTGCTCCATATTGCACCACTGACTACATACCACATCCATATCCCTCACCTTCGTTGAATGGACATGGTTCATTTGCTACATTTGTCCTTTCAATGGCATTTGGAGTTTTCACAGACCCTATTATTTCAGTGATGTAGCATTGATGGTAGCACCCCCACTTTGAAAATTATGCCGGCACCACTCGGGGATGAGGATCTCTAAATAGTTGCTGTCAAAGCAGTGTACCTAGGAATCTTTTCCAAGAGGCGTGGCCAATGTAATTAAGGGCTTGGTTTAAAACATGTAAACTAAAACCCCTGCTTCAGACATAATACTATCTGATAGGTATTTGGTTGCCTCTTTGTGAGTTATCTCTTTTTGTATCCTGACATATTCTAGAACAGAAATGTGTCTTAAACAAGCCAGACACCTTTGATTTTGCCAATGCTTGTTCGCATAATATAAATGAGTATCAATGATTTTGATGTGAATAATTATAACTAGAAATATTTAATTTTGAAATGTGAGTCTGTGAATTAAATATTATTAAGGTCTTTGGAAAAGGTGGTGGTACTCAGAGGGTCTCACTGACTCCCGCTCTCCCCTTCACACTACTGTCCTATGCAGTCTCTCATTCAGTTAGAAACTTACACCCATTTCTCCCCAAATCCTTTTGAAATCATGAACCTGCACATTTCACACATCATATCTTTCCTCTTCAGACCTATCTACTCTCACTTTCTGCATGTACTTCGTTGCATCTCCCCCACTGCACAATACCCTCACACACAGCCCTCTTACTCGCCTGTGAGCACTACATCATCTTTTCCTTTGACTGTGTCAATATTTCAAAAGTTGTGTACTTGCTTCACACATTGTTACCTAGAATCACAATTACGATTGACACATTTATATCAATCGTTCTCTGCACTCTGCAGACAGGCCGAGGATTGGAGGTGCATGTAGTCGGAACAGCTTTTTGATTGACTTTTAGGCACAGTGAAAAACACACACTGACTTCAGCTCAAGAGGTCTCAGTGTTCCCAGTCATAAACTTTCTCCCTCAATTTGAACTCACTTAGCCATCTGGAAGCGGCTTAATTCACAGTAAGCACTAGATTGAGTCGAATGTTGTATGAAAATAACTATACACCCAGGACAGTTTAACAAGTAAATATTTGTAGGCAGTGCAAGATGAAGTAAAAATCAAGTACGTGGTAAGCCACTGGCAAAGTGGGCTCTCGCCCAGGGCCCCAGTCTTTTTTTGGGTGTCCCTCTGAAGGAGCCGGCTCTGTTCTGCAGAGTCTTGCCCTGATGACCTTGAATAATTATTAAATATATTGTTTTAAATACTGTTTTCCTTTAATTTATTTTTAATGTGAGTGATGTTTGAGAGTCTCTTACAAACATTGTGCGGAGAAATGTTTCATGTAACATCCATAAAAAAGTGTATTTTAGATCAAAACATGACCTCACATAAAAGAAATTGAAGTTTTTCGCAGAAATTATTTGCAGTAATATTGGTGAGCTACTGTTTTGTTACAATATTGAAAGAACGTCTCTATCCTTTAATATTTTCTGTAAACACATTTAGAATTTGGACTAGACCTGGCCAAAGAGGGCATTAAGGAGGTGAAACTGGATCATAAATTCAAAGTTGCTTCGAACAGTGGCCTCCAAAATACGTTTAGCCCAGGGCCCCACAAATCCTTAAGATGTATCTGAATAAAACATGTGAAAAAAGGGACTACATCGTTCAAATTAATTACGTTTAAGCGTTTGAGCAGCCGTTATTGGGGAATCGGTCAGTGGTTTTCCCTGTGAAGTTAAGGACTGACCATGTGTTCAATAATGCCCCATTTCAAAGTCAATTTTAGTCACTGCTGGCTCTGAGGCCCTTCAGAATCTGCTCCACTTAGGGCACAGCTTAGGATATTTTAATAATGATAAAGGGCTGCAGTCAACAATGCACAACCCTTTCCCATAGTTCCTTGCAGAGACTGCTGCATTTGAGTAGTTTGCAACATTTAGAATTTTTGAATGCGTTTCTTGCTCCTTGTAGGAGGCTGGCCTGGCTTATATGGGTACCTTGTGGTACTTACACCTTGTGCCAGGTTCAGTTATCCCTTATTAGTAGAATACAGGTGTTCTAGCAGCTTAGGCTGATAGAGATAGCTATAGCAGAGCAGCTCAGGCTGAACTAGGAGACATGCAAAGCTCCTACACTTTATCATATAGCACTATATCATAAGAAAACACAATACTCAGAGTTACTAAAAATAAAGGTACTTTATTTTAGTGACAATATGTCAAAAGTATCTCAGAGGATATACTCCCTTAGGAGGTAAGTAATATACACCAAATATATACACACAAACCAAAATCAGGTAAGTATCAATTAGAAAAGTAGTGCAAACAATGTAGAATCACAATAGAATGCAATAGAGAGAAATAGGCCTAGGGGCAACACAAACCATATACTCAACAAGTGGAATGCGAACCACGAATGGACCCCAGGCCTAGTGTAGTGTGTAGAGGGTCGCTGGGAGTGTAAGAAAATACTAAGGGTGTCCAAGATACCCCAGCCCAAGACCCTGAAAAGTAAGAGTAAAGTTACCCTACTATCCCAGAAAGACAGTAAAGTTGAGATAGGGGATTCTGCAAGGACAACAACTGACTGCAAAACACTGAAGACGGATTCCTGGACCTGAGGACCTGTAAAGGAAGGGGACCAAGTCCAAGAGTCGCGCAAGTGTCCGGGGGGGGGGGCAGGAGCCCAGTAAACCCCGGATGAAGGTGCAAAAGGGCTGCCTCCGGGTGGAAGAAGCCAAAGATTCTGCATTAACGGAAGGTGCCAGGAACTTCTCCTTTGGTCAGAAGATGTCCCACGGCCTGCTGGAGGTTGCAGAGTTGTTTCCACGCAGAAAGACCGCAAACAAGCCTTGCTAGCTGCAAGAGTCGCGGTTGAGGAATCTGGGTGCTGCTAGAGCCCAGGAAGGACCAGGAGGTCACCCCTTGGAGGAGGAGACAGAGGGGGCGCTCAGCAACACAGAGAGCCCACGCAGAAGCAGGCAGCACCCGCAGAAGCACCTGAACAGGCACTTAGAAGATCTGAGGATGACGGTCGACTCAGAGCAACAAAAGAGGGTTCCACGATGTCGGAGTCCAACTCAGCGAGTTGGGCAATGCAGGACGGAGTGCTGGGGACCTGGGCTAGGCTGTGCATGAAGGAAGTCTTGCAAAAGTGCACAGAAGCCCGAGCAGCTGCCGTTCACGCAGTACACAGGATTACTGTCTGGAGTGGGGAGGCAAGGACTTACCTCCACCAAATTTGGACAGAAGGGCCACTGGACTGTCGGAGACACTTGGACCCAGCTCCTGTGTTCCAGGGACCACGCTCGTCAGGATGAGAGGGGACCCAGAGGACCGGTGATGCAGAAGTTTGGTGCCTGCGTTAGCAGGGGGAAGATTCCGTCGACCCACAGGAGATTTCTTCTTGGCTTCCAGTGCAGGGTGAAGGCAGACAGCCCTCAGAGCATGCACCACCAGGAAACAGTCGAGAAAGCTGGCAGGATGTTGCTGGTAGTCTTCTTGCTAATTTGTTGCGGTTATGCAGGCGTCCTGGAGCAGTCAGCGGTCGATCCTTGGCAGAAGTCGAAGAGGGAAGTGCAGAGGAACTCTGGTGAGCTCTTCCATTCGTTATCTGGTGAGATACCCACAGGAGAGACCCTAAGTAGCCCACAGAGGAGGATTGGCTACAGAGAAAGGTAAGCACCTATCAGGAAGGGTCTCTGACGTCACCTGCTGGCACTGGCCACTCAGAGATGTCTATTGTGCCCTCACACCTCAGCATCCAAGATTGCAGAGGACTTGGACACACTGGAGGAGCACTGGGCACCTCCCCTGGGAGGTGCTGGTCAGGGGAGTAGTCACTCCCCTTTCCTTTGTCCAGTTTCGCACCAGATCAGGGCTGGGGGAATCCCTGAACCGGTGTAGACTGGCTTATGCAAGGAGGGCACCATCCCTGCCCTTCAAAGCATTTCCAGAGGCCAGGAGAGGCTACTCCTCCCAGGCCCTTCACACCTATTTCCAAAGGGAGAGGGTGTAACACCCTCCCTCAGAGGAAATCCTTTGTTCTGCCTTCCTGGGACTGGGCTGCCCAGGCCCCAAGGGGGCAGAAACCTGCCCCGGAAAGGCTGTTTGGCAGTTCCCGGACTCTATGCTGGAGACCCGGGGATGCATGGAATTGTCCACCCAATACCAGAATGGTATTGGGGTGACAATTCCATGATCCTAGACATGTTACATGGCCATGTTCGGCGTTACCATTGTGACGCTACATATAGGTATTGACCTATATGTAGTGCACGCGTGTAATGGTTTTCCCGCACTCACAAGGTCCGGGGAATTTGCCCGGAACAATGTGGGGGCACCTTGGCTAGTGCCAGGGTGCCCACACACTAAGTAACTTTGCACCTAAACTTCACCAAGTGAGGGTTAGACATATAGGTGACTTATAAGTTACTTAAGTGCAGTGTAAAAAGGCTGTGAAATAACTTGGACGTTATTTCACTCAGGCTACAGTGGCAGTCCTGTGTAAGAATTGTCTGAGCTCCCTATGGGTGGCAAAAGAAATGCTGCAGCCCATAGGGATCTCCTGGAACCCCAATACCCTGGGTACCTAGGTACCCTATACAAGGGAATTATAAGGGTGTTCCAGTGTGCCAATGAGAATTGGTAAAATTAGTCACTAGCCTGCAGTGACAATTTTAAAAGCAGAGATAGCATAAACACTGAAGTTCTGTTTAGCAGAGCCTCAGTGATACAGTTAGGCACCACACAGGGAACACATACAGGGCATACTTTATGAGCACTGGGGTCTTGGCTAGCAGGATCCCAGTGACACATAGGCAAAAACATTCATACATACAGTGAAAAATGGGGGTAACATGCCAGGCAAGATGGTACTTTCCTACACTCCTTTCATAAGAATGCTGTACACAGGCCGGGGATGCCACTCACAGTCACCCCGGTACAATCTGTGCCATCAGACAAGACAGTGACAACAAAGGACTGTCCTCCCTAGAGGTGGTATCTCTGGCATGACTTGTTTGTTAAATCAAGGAATTTTTTCTGGGTGTCTTGAGTTTGTTTGTTTTTTGCGGAGTGGTGGTATTAGGCACCACAAGGCCAAGCCTTTGCATTACTACCTTGCCACAAATCAGACCATAGACCAACCACGCCGCTCATTCTGGAAGACATTGCGTCGTAGTCCAAAACTTCACATTAGTCTCCCCTCTTAGACAGGGAATTTACAACAATAAAATGTACATTCAGTTATCGTGTATACCTAAGCATAACTCATTTTATAATATCTTGCAAAACATCAATCTATGAAATGAACTGCTCCTTAACAATTGAATACAAAATCATTTTAAAATTGTGTAAACTTCTTACTTGCTCCCATCCTAACAGCAAAAAGACATTTTCTATCTAGAACCTTGGATAGTTTCATAAACCATTTTGAAAAGCTATGAATATGCTGTAAATTAAAATGCTGCGTTTTTATAGATCTAGCAATTAACATGGATATAAAAATCAAGTTCATCTCTCAATTGGTTATACTTTTACAATAGCACAATCTTCGAATCTCAGAGTATTTGCACAGACAATTTGGTACTACATCTTAGTCAGAAAAGGCAGAGTACGATACGTTAACCATTGGGGTAAAACTGGAGTCTTCCGAAATCAGCTCTCCTGATTGTAGCAAAATGTAATTTATTCATTCTTTTCTACATTTTCACAGTCAAGGTAAAATGTGCCTCTTTTTCCAATTTTTGCGCAACGTTCTTATGATAATCAATGCTTCATGAACAACCTTCAATGAACTTCGTATGACCCGAACCTGCCTGTTTTCCACAAATACATGTAGCAGATTTTCTGAAATGTTGGTTATAGTGGGGTCAACAACAGCTAACAAATGTTGAATCAGGTTATACAACCACCAAAAACTATTTTTGCACTCTCTGAACCAACCTTCTAAAAGGCTTCAAGCTCTTCATCCTGTACTTGTGATTTCTGCTACTTTTATTATCCCACTGTAAGAAAATTGGTTATTAGTTGAGGGGAGAGCCCAAATCAAGCAATAAACAAAAATCATTGTCAAAGCGAACCACAAAAGTCACTAAATAAACATGCGCGTAACTCTCTGGTAGCTTGGCACAAAAGCAGTCAGGCTTAACTTTGAGGCAATGCGTAAAGTATGTATGCAGCACTCAATCACTAATAAAATGAAAACACAACACAACACAATAAAACTCAAACCCAAGTTAGGAAAAATTAATATATTTTAATAAACAAAATTACACTAAAACAATAAAAATCCAATAAATAGAACCGGACAGGCACATTTGCTTTAGGCCCGAATATGCCTAGTTTTGCTCTCTAGGTAGTAACGTACTACTAAAAAAAGGATAACAGGCGCTGTCTACCTTTGTCATCCGATTGGGCTAACGAAGCTCCAACTCCCTTGTCAGAAGCATCCGTCTGCACAATGAAAGGCTGACTGTAGTCAAGCAATTTCCTTACTGGTACAGTACATGGTGCCTTCTTCAGTTCCTTAAATGCCTTTCGGCACTCTGCAGTCCATATTACATCCCTAGGCTGCTTTCTAGAAGTGAAAGCAGTCAATGGTGCAGCTGTACTTTCATAGTTGGCCACAAGTTTTGGTAGTACCTTATGAGGCATAAAAAGGCCCTCACTGCAGGCTGGGTAGCTGGTACCTTGCATTCCATCACAGACTGAATATTGGCATGCAATGGGTGAATCTTCCTGTTCCTCACCTCATGCCCAAGGTAGACTATAGAGGACTGCTTTAATTGACACTTAGTTGGCTTGATGGTCAGTTTCGTCTCCTGTATCCTTGCCAACACCTGTCCAAGGGGCCTCAGGTGATCCTTCCATGAAATTATGAACATTGCAATATCATTCAAGCCACGCAGAACTCCCCTAATCCTGTGAGAACATAGTTCACTAGGAATTAAAAGTGCCAGGAGCATTCTTCAATCCAAAAGCATCACTTTAAATGGATACAGCCCCTCTGGTGGAAAAATGCAGTCTTTGCCTTATCATTTGATGTCAACGCGATTAGCCAACTACCACTGGTCAGATCCTTGATGCTTAAGTACTTTGCAGCCCTTAACCAAACCTAAGGGGGTCAATATTGCATTTGTGCACACGTTGAAAGGTTTGGCGTGCGAGGTGTTGTGTCAACTCCCTTACTGCTGTGCTGATGTCCTTCACACTTTGTTGCAGTTCTTGCAAGATAGATATTCGCCCTTGCATGGCTGCTGTCTGTTCTGCAGATGACATGATGCACAAATGCACCCCCTCTAGGCTGGCTGCCATATTTTGCATCCCCACCCGCACCTCCTTGGCCAGCTCCCGCTGTAATCCAAGTACAGTCCTCTCAAAGCTGATGCCAGTGTTGTCAGAGTCCTCAGCTGGGTTGGAGCTGGCAGGCCGTACTATTGGGGTGGTGGGTGGGTCCTCTGTGATGGCTGCTACTTCTGTGCTCCTCCTTGTGACTGAAGGTGGGGTCTGGAGGGTTCCAAGGACATCTTGGAGGGTCTACTGGCTGATGTTTGTCAGCTCGTCATGCATGTCATCAAGGAAGTCCAGGACAGGCATATCCCCAGGAGAGCCATCGTCCTCTGCAATGAGATATTGTACAATTAGTGTGTCTGTGTTGTGGCATTTGTAATGTGACGTGCCTGACTTCCTATTAGTTACACATTGTGATCTTGGTTCCTGTTCATTGTTCCTGTCATTAAGATTAGCATTCTCCCAGGCCTATGCCCCACCTGCATGTCACATGTAGTGTGTGCAGTTTGGGGACTTGTCTGTGTCACATCCTCTAGGTGTAGGTTCTGCCCAATTTGTATATTGCCATCTAATTGTACGACTCAACCCTCCGTCTACTTCCATTCTCGTGGTGAGGCCTTGCACTGGCTGTGGGTGTTCTGATGGCACTTGCACCACACTTAACAATCTGGAACTGCCCCAGTCTCAGATATTTCACATCCCGCTATATGTTGCTGAGACCTAGCATATACTATGTATAGCATTGGCATGGCACAATACAGGTGTCAGCATTGGTAGTGTGTAATGTTGATGTTGGGGAATGTATGCTACATTGGATTGCACTGATGGTCCTAGCAGTGTTCCATTTCCTCTTCTGACTGTGCGGGTGTGTTTTACTAGCCGGAAACATATGTCCTCCCCCTCAATGCTGTTGTCTTAGCAGTATGACAGTTGGGATGTTGCATGGTGGCATTGCAGCTATTGTTATTGCCACCATTTGACCGGGCACAGGGTGGACCCTGACATGTGCAGCATGGGTATGACATTACTGCTGTGTACCTCATAATGTTTATGGCAATGGCTGATGTTTGTAGCGACTATGGACATTAGCATTTGACAGGATTTGCACTTTGTTAGGAATTACAGGGGATTGATAACGTTGTCATCCTGAACCCTCTATTTTGGGTGTGTTTGATCCATGGGCACGTAACTGCCATTAGCTACTTGACCTGCACACACAGCAGAGGTGGTAGTGGCAACTGTTGTCAATGTTAAGTTCCAGTTGCAGATATGGCCTGAGACTGTTAATCGAGCCCTAGTTCATGTAGCAAGAATACCAGCTGTCGTGTGACAGCATGCCAGTTTTACATTGTACCCTACCCTCCTGGACTGGCTTTGCTTTTCCAACATCCTTGGCATGGCAGCATACCCCAATGCAAAGGTTGTTGGTGTAGTGTTGTGCTGTGCCCCGGGTTTGCCCTGCACAGCCCATGCCCCGTGCCGTGCCCCTTTGCCCTTTCCACTCCCTGATTATCATGACTTACATGCATTGTGTAGTAGGTATGTTCCCGCCCCCCGGTTGCAGTTAACAATTAGGCATTTTAGTTCCCCATGCCACTTACCCTGCATCTGTGTTGTCTCCTGGTAGTCTGCGGTGTCCTGTCCTTGAATCCCTGTGACGATCTCCTCAGGGATGACGGCTGCCACCATCTCCTCCATGTGGTCCAGGGCCTCCTGCGGTGCTGGACTTCCACCTCCAGTCTGCAGTGCTGCCTTCCTGTTCCTTGCCATCTTTTCCTTCATCCTGCACTTGCAGTCATGCCAGCGTTTCCTGCACTCGATGCTTGTTCTCCGTACTTTAGCCACACTGTTTATCTTGTTGAATATTTGTTGCCAAATTGCCTCTCTCCTACTAATTGGCAATTTAGAGGTGACAAAAAGTTGGTGCTGGTGTTCCGTCACCTCTTTCACCCGTATTTCCCGCTCCTCTGCACGTTAACCGACACTTTTTCTTCTTCTCCCTCTCCTGGGTATTGTGTGGGTCCTCCTGGCTGGTACCAGGTCGGTTGTCATCTTCCTGGGGTCTCTCATAGCTTCTGGGATCCATTTTGGCGCTCCTTTGCACATTTAGCTGTGTTTGCGCTACTTTTTGATGCAATTGCGGCAAAAAAAGGCACGTATACGGTTTGCAACGTTGTAAACCGGATAAGTCATTTTCGCCGTGTTAACGTAGTTTTTCTTTACGACGTGGCACATTAGTTAGAGTAAAAAACAATGACTCTGACCAGTGGTTTGCGCCGCCGAGCATCAAAATATATATTTGACGCCCCAGCGGTGCAAAGAAATGGCGTTAGCAGGCGTTGGCGCAGTTTTGCGTCAGAAAGTATAAATATGGGCCTATATTTCTATCTGCTCTCAAAAGGAATCTGCACTTAAATGCTATTTAAAGGCAGCCCCCATGTTAACCTATGAGAGAGATAGGCCTTGCAACAGTGAAAACTGCATTTAGCAGTATTTCACTGTTAGGACATGTAACACACATCAGTACATGTCCCACCTCTAACATACACCTGCACCCTGCCCATGGGACTACCTGGGGCCTACCTTAGGGGTGCCTTACTTGTATTAAAAGGGAAGGTTTAGACCTGGCAAGTGGGTACACTTGCCAATTCGAATTTGCAGTTTAAAACTGCACACACAGACACTGCAGTGGCAGGTCTGAGCTATGTTTACAGGGCTACTACAGTGGGTGCCACAATCGCTACGGCAGGCCTACTAGTAGCATTTGATTTACAGGCCCTGGGCACCTCTAGTGCACATTACTTGGGACATACTAGTGAATCAAATATGCCAATCATAGATAAGTCAATTACACATACATTTTACATAGGAGCACTTGCACTTTAGCACTGGTTAGCATGGTAAAGTGCCCAGAGAATCAAAAACAGTAAAAACAGAGTCCAGTACACATCAATAACCTGGGAAGCAGAGGCAAAAAATTAGGGGAGACTATGCCAAGGATGCCAAAGCTAACTTGTGTCCTCCTCCAGCTAAAAGTAGGGAGAAACTACCCAACCTCATGGGAGTTCTCATCACTAAGGCGGAAGAATCTGGACAGATCATCAGCATTGGTGTGTTCTGTGCCAGGGTGGTGTTCCACCGTAAAGTCCATCCGCTGTAAGGATTGGACCACCTCAACAGTTTGGATTCTCATCCCTCATCTGCATTAACCATCTGAGGGGTCTGTGGTCCGTCTGAATTCAGAAGTGAGTCCCAAACAAGTAGGATCTTAGCTTCTTCAGCACCCAGACCACAGCAAAATCTTCACACTCTATTGCACTCCACCTACATTCCCTGAGAAGTGACCTCATGCTAATGAATGCAACAGGTTGATCTAGGCCCTCTTTGTTTAACTATGATAACACTGTGTAGGAGGCTGTGCCAGGTCCAGTTATCCCTTATTAGTGTAGAAGAGGTGTTTCTAGCAGCTTAGACAGATAGAAGGTAGCTATGGCAAAGCAGCTTAGGCTGAACTAGGAGACATGTAAAGCTCCTACTATACCATTGGTGTCATATGCACAATATCATAAGAAAACACAATACACAGAATTACTAAAAATAAAGGTGCTTTATTTTTATGACAATATGCCAAAAGTATATCAGTGAGTACCCTCAGTATGAGGATAAGTTATATACACAAGATATATGTACACAAACCAAAATTAGGTAAGTAATAGCAAGAAAAGTAATGCAAGCAGTGTAGAATTACAGTAGATTGCAATAGGAGCACGTAGGTATAGGGGCAACACAAACTATAAACTCCAAAAGTGGAATGCGAACCACGAATGGACCCCAAACCTATGTGAGCTTGTAGAGGGTCGCTGGGACTGTAAGAAAACAGTGAGGGTTACAAAAATAGCCCCCCCCAAGACCCTGAAAGGTAGGTGTAAAGTGCACCTACTACCCCCAGAGAGCACAGAAGACTTGATAGGGGGATTCTGCCGGAAGAACAAACACCAGCAATGCAACAACAGTGGATTTCCGGACCTGAGTACCTGTAAGACAAGGGGACCAAGTCCAATAGTCGCGACAGTGTCGAGAGTGGGCAGGAGCCCAGGAAATGCCAGCTGAGGGTGGAAGGAAGCTACCATAGGATGGAAGAAGCTTGGAGTTCTGCAAGAAAGAAGAGAGCTAGGGACTTCTCCTTTGGAAGACGGATGTCCCACTTTGCGATGAAGCTTGCAGAGGTGTTCCCACACAGAAAGACCGCAAACAAGCCTTGCTAGCTGCAAGGGTCGCGGTAGAGGTTTTTGGGTGCTGCTGTGGCCCAGGAAGGACCAGGTTGTCGCCACTTGGAGGAGGAGACAGAGAGGGCGCCCAGCAACTTGGGGAGCCCTCACAGAAGCAGGTGGCACCCGCAGAAGTACCTGGACAGACACTTGGAAGAAGAGTGAACCGGAGTCCACGCGAAGTCACAAAAGGGAGTCCCACGATGCCGGAGGACAACTCAAAAGGTTGTGCACATGCAGGAAGGAGTGTAGGGACCCAGGCTTGGCTGTGCACGAAGGAAATCCTGGAGTGCACAGGAGCCGGAGCAGCTGCAAATCACGCGGTACCAAGCAATCCAGTCTAGCATGGGGAGTCAAGGATTTACCTCCACCAAACTTGGATTGAAGAGTCACTGGACTGTGGGAGTCACTTGGACAGAGTTGCTGAGTTCCAGGGACCACGCTCGTCAGGATGAGAGGGGACCCAGAGGACCAGTGTTGCAGTCTTTTGGTGCCTGCGTTAGCAGGGGGAAGATTCCGTCGACCCACAGGAGATTTCTTCTGAGCTTCTGGTGCAGGGTGAAGGCAGGCTACCTCCAGAGCATGCACCACCTGGAAACAGTCGAGAAAGACGGCAGGATGAGGTGATACAAGGTTGCTGGTAGTCGTCTTGCTACTTTGTTGCGGTTTTGCAGGCGTCCTGAGCAGTCAGCGGTCGATCCTTTGGTAGAAGGTGAAGAAGGAGATGCAGAGGAACTCTGATGAGCTCTTGCATTCGTTATCTAAAGAATTCCCCAAAGCAGAGACCCTAAATAGCCAGAAAAGGAGGTTTGGCTACCTAGGAAGGAGGATAGGCTAGCAACACAGGTAAGGGCCTATCAGAAGGAGTCTCTGACTTCACCTGCTAGCACTGGCCACTCAGAGCAGTCCAGTGTGCCCCCAACACCTCTGTTTCCAAGATGGCAGAGGTCTGGGACACACTGGAGGAGCTCTGGGCACCTCCCCTGGGAGGTGCAGGTCAGGGGAGTGGTCACTCCCCTTTCCTTTGTCCAGTTTCGCGCCAGAGCAGGGCTGGGGGATCCCTGAACCGGTGTAGACTGGCTTATGCAGAGATGGGCACCATCTGTGCCCGTCAAAGCATTTCCAGAGGCTGGGGGAGGCTACTCCTCCCCAGCCCTTCACACCTATTTCCTAAGGGAGAGGGTGTAACACCCTCTCTC
The DNA here is from genome assembly GCF_031143425.1 of Pleurodeles waltl. NCBI lineage: Eukaryota > Metazoa > Chordata > Amphibia > Caudata > Salamandridae > Pleurodeles > Pleurodeles waltl. Next base: position 1,398,789,867 of record NC_090440.1, on the reverse strand, counting down.
AGAGGAAATCCTTTGTTCTGCCTTCCTGGGCCGGTGCTGCCTGGACCACAGGAGGGCAGAAACCTGTCTGAGGGGTTGGCAGCAGCTGCAGTGGAGACCCCGGAAAGGCAGTTTGGCAGTACCCGGGTACTCTGCTAGAGACCCGGGGGCTCATGGAATTGTCACCCCAATACCACAATGGTATTGGGGTGACAATTCCATGATCTTAGACATGTTACATGGCCATGTTCGGAGTTACCATTGTGATGCTATACATAGGTAGTGACCTATGTATAGTGCACATGTGTAATGGTGTCCCCGCACTCACAAAGTCCGGGGAATTTGCCCTGAAAAATGTGGGGCACCTTGGCTAGTGCCAGGGTGCCCACACACTAAGTAACTTTGCACCCAACCTTCACCAGGTGAAGGTTAAACATATAGGTGACTTATAAGTTACTTAAGTGCAGTGGTAAATGGCTGTGAAATAACGTGGACGTTATTTCACTCAGGCTGCACTGGCAGGCCTGTGTAAGAATTGTCAGAGCTCCCTATGGGTGGCAAAAGAAATGCTGCAGCCCATAGGGATCTCCTGGAACCCCAATACCCTGGGTGCCTCAGTACCATATACTAGGGAATTATATGGGTGTACCAGTATGCCAATGTGAATTGGTAAATTTAGTCGCTAGCCTTTTAGTGACAAATTTTAAAGTAAGGAGAGAGCATAACCACTGAGGTTCTGGTTAGCAGAGCCTCAGTGAGACAGTTAGGCATCACACAGGGAACACATATAGGCCACAAACTTATGAGCACTGGGGTCCTGGCTAGCAGGGTCCCAGTGACACATAGCAAACATACTGACAACGTAGGGTTTTCACTATGAGCACTGGGCCCTGGCTAGCAGGATCCCAGTGAGACAGTGAAAACACCCTGACATATACTCACAAACAGGCCAAAAGTGGGGGTAACAAGGCTAGAAAGAGGCTACTTTCTCACACACTGCTTCTATACCATGTTCTGAAGCATGTTTGTACAGCAAACTCCTTGGGGAAATCAGGTGCATTCAGCACAATTGTTGTGGAACATGACTGCCTTCAGGGCATCAAAAGCTGTCTGGCAAGACTCTGTCCAGATCACCTTCCTTGGTTGCTTCTTGGAAGTCAACTCATTCAAGGGGGCAACAATGGTGCCATACCCCTTGACAAAACGTCTGTAATAGCCAGTGAGGCCCAAGTGACCCCGACAGTCCAGTGGTCCATCTGTCTAAATTTGGTGGAGGTAAGCCCTTGCCTACCCATGCCAGACAGTAATCCTGTGTACTGCGTGCACTGCAGCTGCTAGGGCTTCTGTGCACTTTTGCAAGGAATCCTTCATGCACAGCATAGCCCAGGACCCCAGCAGTCCGTCCTGCATTGCTCAACTCGCTGAGTTGACCACCGGCTTCGTGGGACCCTCCTTTGTAGTGTTGAGACGACCACCGTGCTCAGTTTTCTTGAACCCGTGTTCAAATTCTTCTGCGGGTGCTGCCTTCTTCTGCATGGACTCTTTGTGTTGCTGAGCAGACCCTCAGTCTCCTCCTCCAAGGGGCGACCTCCTGGTCCTTCCTGGGCCCGAGAAGCACCCATTTTCTTCAACTGCCACCTTTGCAGCTAGCAAGGCTTGTTTGTGGTCTTTCTGCATGGGAACAACTCTGCATCCTCCAGCATGCCGTGGGACATCTTCTGTGCAAAGGAGAAGTTACTGGTGTCTTCCGTTGTTGCAGAATCTTCAGCTTCTTCCACCCGGAGGCAGCCATTTTGCACCTTCATCCGGGGTTTAGTGGGCTCCTGCCCCCTGGACACTTTCATGACTCTTGGACTTGGTCCCATTCCTTTGCAGGTCCTCAGGTCCAGGAATTCGTCTTCAGAGCTTTGCAGTCTGTTGTGGTCTTTGCAAAATCTCCTATTACGACTTTAGTGTGTTTCTGGGGAAGTCGGGTAACTTTACTCCTACTTTTCAGGGTCTTGGGATGGGGTATATTGGACACCCTTAGTGTTTTCTTACACTCCCAGCAACCCTCTACACACTACACTAGGCCTGGGGTCCCTAAGTGGTTCGCATTCCACTTTCTTAGTAGATGGTTCGTGTTGCCGCTTCACCTATTGCATCCTATTGTATTCTACAGTGTTTGCACTACTTTTCTAACTGTTTACTTACCTGATTTTGGTGTGTGTGTATATTTTGTATATTTTACTTACCTCCTAAGGGAGTATATCCTCTGAGATATTTCTGGCACATTGTCACTAAAATAAAGTACCTTTTTTTTTTTAGTAACTCTGAGTATTGTGAGTCTTATGATATAGTGCTATGTGATATAAGTGGTATAGTAGGAGCTTTGCATGTCTCCTAGTTCAGCCTAAGCTGCTCAGCTATAGCTACCTCTCTCAGCCTAATCTGCTAGAACACTACTAATTTACTAATAAGGAATAACTGGACCTGGCACACGGTGTAAGTACTATCAGGTACCCACTATAAGCCAGGCCAGCCTTCTACAGGTTACACCATGTCCAAGCAAAGACCCTCACTCTAGTCAGGGTAAAGGAGAATCACACTTAGTTAACACCCGCTCACCCCCCCTTGGTAGCTTGGCACGAGCAGGTAGGCTTAACTTCAGAAGCAATGTGTAAAGTAATTGTACCAACACACATAGTAATACATTGAAAACACTACAAAAAGGACACCACACCAGTTTAGAAAAATCAGTAATATTTATCTAAATCAAACAAGAATAAAATAACAAAAACCCAACATACACAAGTTAAAATATGAGTTTTCAAAAGAATAAGAGTCTTACTCCATAGGCAACAATGTAAACGTTGATTTTGCACAAACTAGCTGGTTAGCGTCAAAAATAAAGCCGAACAGGTGAGCGTGCATCAGAAAAGGCAGCGATGCGTCGATTCCTTCCTCGCAAGGGAGGCTGTGCGTTGTTTCTTCTCCGGTCGGGTCAGTGATGCGCCATTTTTCTCCCTTGCAAGAGAGCGATGCGTTAATTTCTGGACGGGGCACCTCGGATCTGCAGTTCGGTTGACTTTGATGCCCAGGGACGATGCGTGGAAATGGAGTCATACTGTGTTAGAAAACCGCGTGGGTTAGTTTGCATCGTTATCAGAAGCCGCAAGCCGGTGTTGTGTGTTGTTTCTCCAGCCACGATACGTCGACCTCCCAGCCACGATGCAGGTGGAGCATCGGTTTTAGGCGCGAGGCTGGCCGCACGTCGTTTATCAGCCATGTTGCAGATGGTGCGTCAAAGATTTACCCACATAGCATTCTATGAGTAGATTTGCAGCTCTTGGTCTGCCAACTTCACCTTTCAACAGCCCAGGGACTGGATAAGGCACCACTTGGCAGGGCAGGAGTCTCAGCAGAGGAAGTCGTTGATGGCCCTGAGACATCAAAACAGAAGGCAAACTCAATTCAAGCCCTTGGAGATTCTTCTCAAGCAGGAATGCACAAAAAAGTCAAGTCTTTGTCCCCTTTCACATGCAGAAGACTGCAGTATACCCCAACAAAGCACAGTCACTAGCAGAGGCAGCACTTCTCTTCAGCTCTTCTCCTTGGCAGAGGTTCCTCTTGGTTCCAGAAGTGATCTTGAAGAAACCTGAAGTCTGGGGTTTTGAGTCTACTACTTATGCCCCTTTCTGCCTTTGAAGTTGGCAAACTTCAAAGGAAAGTCTCTGTTCTTCACAGGATCGTGCCTTGGCCAGGCCTTGCCCCAGACACACACCAGGGGGTTGGAGACTGCATTGTGAGCGGGCAGACACAGCCCGTTCAGGTGTAAGTGACCACTCCTCCCTCCACTCTAGCACAGATGGCCCATCATTATGCGGCTACACCCCAGCTCCCTTCGTCTAACTGTCTAGAGGGGATTCACAAACAGCACAACTGTCAAACTGACCCAAACAGGCAATCCATAAACAGGCAGAGTCACAGAATGGTTTAAGCAAGAAAATGCCTACTTTCTAAAAGTAGCATTTTCAAACTAAGGCTAATTCAGCGCAAACCTACCTCCATATTTATACTTTGGCGCTAGACCCGTCTAGCGCCAAAGTTACGGAGTTAAAGTCATTTTTTGCTAGCAGGAAACTAACTTGCGTCAATGAGATGCAAGGTAGGCTTTCCCAGGCAAAAAATTGCTTAAGGCCCTGACGCCTTATTTATCCTCCAGTGCAAAAATTGTGCACGGGAGGGAGGCGGGCTGAAATAATGGCGCTAAAATCACTTAGGTCAGGGCAGGCGTTCGGGGACCTATGGGCCTATTTCCATGGTGGAACACCATGGAATAAGCCCACAGGTGCCCTCCCCTGGCCCCAGCGACACCCCCCACCCACACCAGAGGGACAACGGAGGATGGGGGACCCCATCCCAGGTAAGTATAGGTAAGTATTTTGTTTATTTTTCCCTACATGGCACTGGATACAATGGCCACACCCAGGAGACCCTTGTCCCATGTGCCGGCCATTGGGGTGTGAGCATGACTTCTGTCTTTTATAAGACAGGAGTCATGTGATATGGTAGGTTTTGCGTCAAGAAATTACGCTGGGCTGGTTAGAGTCATTATTTTTTACTGTAATCAGCCTAACGTCATTTTTGGGTGCAAAACCCTTCTCCCATACTGCCATCCCCACCTGGCTAACCTCATTTCCCTTGACGTTAGCCCGCCTTTGCGCCAGATTGCACCATTCTATAAATAAGTTGCCCGGCCGGCATCTTGGAATGGCACTAGCCAGCGGTAAACTTTTTCCATGCAAAACTGCTTTAGTCTGACTTACCTAAAGAGGCATTGTGTAAAGTAATTGTGCAACAAACACACACACACACACACACACACACACAGTAACACAATGAAAACATCACAAAAAAGACTCAACACAGGTTAGACAATAATTTTATAATTAAATCAAGATCAAAATGACAAAATTCTGATGAGTAGAAGTCAAGTTATGAATTTTTAAAGAATAAAAGGGTTCTACGGCTTAGAAGCAAATAGCGCTTTAGGAGTTAATTTAGGTCATGCTGGACTGGGGTAAAGTGAAAGTTTGGGCTGGCTTCTATGGAGTGCAGGCTGGCTACAGGACCCACGCAGGCTCAGGTGAACAAAGTACCTTTTCTGGTCGTAACAGGAAGATGCATGGTGGGATGTGTCCATCGGGTCCTCACAAGGAGGGTGATGTATCCATCTGGCCCACACAGTGATGGTGATGCGTCAGTTCTGAAAACAAGCGCTGGAGCCGTGATACATTGGTCGCAAAGTATGAAGCGCCGGGTTTCTCCACGCAGTCAAGGGATGCATTGGTGGAGTTTTTCACTAACAGGACATGTAAAACTTAAAAGTACATGTCCTCCCTTTTACGTACACAGCACTCTGCCCCATGGGCTAACTTAAGGATGACTTGCGTGTAAAGAAGTGGAGTTTAAGGTGTGCCAAGGGTTTAAAATGGCAAGTCGAAGTGGCAGTCAACTGCACACATGGGCCCTGCAATGGCAGACCTGAGATAGGTTTGAAAGGCTACGTGTGTGAGTGGCACATTCAATGCTGCAGGCCCACTAGTAAATAGAACAGATGATGGACGGAACGCTGAACAATGCAAACATTCAATCCCAGTCACAAAGATCTGGGTTTAATCCACTAATTTTTTTCCTACCCCGCCAAACCAGTTTGGACACAGCCATATGCAAATCAGTCTTGACCCTGCTCCCTGTGAGAACAGTCCAGCCCGAACCACAAGGCCAGGTCTTTCCTGGACCAGAAACATGCATCCTGGGACCGGTTTGGGTGTATCACCCCTTATCAACCAGGCTAGCTTGAATCCAGTGGGGCAGAGAACACAGGACCTGTCTGGGCATACCCTTAACACTTCGGGCACAAAACCAAAAAGAACAGGTGATGGGCAGAATGCTGAACAATGCAAACATTCACCCCCAGTCACAAAGATTTGGGTTTAATCCATTGTTTTTTTGCCCACCATGCTACCCCAGGCATATGCAAATCAGTTTTGACCCTGGTTACAGTCCAGCCTGAACTGCCAAGTCAAGTCTTCCTTGGACCAGAAACATTCATCTTGGGACCGGTTTTGGGGTATCACCCCTTATCAGCCTGGCTACCTTGAATCCAGTGGTGCAATGAGCAGGGGACCCATTTATGGACATACCCTTACCCCTTTTGGTGACAAAAGCAAAAAGAACAGACGAAAGTCAGAATGCTGAACAATGCAAACATTCACCCCAGTCACAAAGATCTGGGTTTAATCCATTGCTTTTTTTGCCCACCATGCTACCCCAGTTTGGACCCAGACATATACAAATCAGTTTTGACACTGCTTCCCATGGTAACAGTCCAGCCCGAACTGCCAAGCCAAGTCCTCCTTGGAACGGAAACATTAATCTTAGGACCAGTTTTGGGGTATCACTCCTCATCAGCCAGGCTAGCTTGAATCCAGTGATGCAGTGAGCATGAGACCCACGTCTGGGCATACCCTTCCCACTGAGGGCAACTAAAACAAAAAGAACAGATAATGGATAAAATGTTGAACAATGCACACATTCACCCTCAGGCACAAAGATCTGGGTTTAATCCATTGTTTTTTACCGACGACGCCACCCTAGTTTGGACCCCACCATATGGAAGTACATCAGTTTTGACCCTGCTCCCCATGGGAACAGTCCAGCTCGAACTGCCAGGCCATGTCTTTCCTGGACCAAAAAAAAGCTTCTTGGGAATGGTTCCGGAGTATCAACCCTCATCAGCCAGGATAACTTAAATACAGTGGCGCAGTGAGCATGAGAGCCACATCTGGGCATACCCTCTTCACTTAGGGTGACAAAAACAAATAGAACAGATGATGGACGGAATGCTGAACAATGCAATAATTCCCCCCAGTCACAAAGATCTGGATTTAATTCACCCTCTTTCTGCCTTCCATGCTACCCCAGTATGGACCCAGCTGTATGCAAATCGGTCTTGACCCTGCTTCCCAGGGGAATAGCCCAACCCGAGCTGCCACACCTGGCCGTCCCTGGACTGGAAACAAACATCCTGAGAATGGTTTTAGGGTATCACCCTTCATCAGCTAGGCTAGTTTAAATCTAGTGGGGAAGTGAGCAGGGGACCCATGTCTGGGCATACTCTCCCCACTTACAGTGACAAAAGCAAAAAGATCAGATGATGGACCGAATGCTGAACAATGCAAACATTCACCCCCAGTCATAAAGATCAGCATTGAATCCATTGGTTTTCACCCTCCATGCCACCCTAATTTGGACCCCACCATTTTCAAATCAGTCTTGCTCCTGCTCCCCATGGGAACAGTCAGCCCAAACTGCCAGCTAAGGTCCTTCTTGGACTGCAAAAAGCTTCCTGGGACTGGTTTCTGAGCATCAACCCTCATCATTTATGATAGCCTGAATCCAGTGGTGCAGTGAGCATGGGACCCATATCTGGGCATAACCTTCCCACAGAGAGCAACAAAAACAAAAAGAACAGATGATATAAGGAATGATGAACAATGTAAACATTCAACCCCACTCATACAAGTCTGGGTTTAATCCATAGTTTTTTGCCCTCCATGCCACCCCAGTATGGACACAGTCATATGCAAATCAGCCTTGACCCTGCTCCCCATGGGAACAGCCCAGCCCGAACTGCCAGACCAGGCACTCCCTGGACTGGAAACAAGCATCCTGGGACCGGTTATGGGGTATCACCCGGCATCAGCCAGGCTAGTTTGAATCCAGTGGTGCAGTGAGCATAGGCCCCATATCTGGGCAAACCCTTCCCACTTAGAGCAACAAAAACAAAAAGAACAGATGATGGACAGAACACTGAACAATGCAAACATTCACCCCCAGTCACAAAGATCTGGGTTTAATCCACTGTTTTTTTGCCCACCACGCCACCCTAATTTGGACCCCCCAATATGTAAATCAGTTCTGAGTCTGCTCTCCAGAGGAACTGTTGAGCCCGAACTGCCAGGTCAGGTCCTTCCTGGACCAGAAAAAAAGCTTCCTGGGGCTCATTTCAGGGTATCACCTAGGCTAGCTTGAATCCAGTGGCACAGCGAGCATGGGACCCACATCTGGGTATACCCTTCCCACTTAGGGCCACAAAAAGAACAGATGATGGATGGAATGCTAAACAATGCAACTATTCTACCCAAGTCACAAGTTCTGGGTTTAACACATTGTTTTTTTGCCTAACTCGCCACCCCAGTTTGGACACAGCCATATACAAATCAGTTTTGACCTTGCTCCCCATTGGAACAGTCCAGCCCAAACTGCCAGCTAAGGTCCTTCTTGGACTGCAAAAAGCTTCCTGGGACTGGTTTTTGAGCATCAACCCTCATCATTTATGATAGCCTGAATCCAGTGGCGCAGTGAGCATGGGACCACATCTGGGAATACACTTTCCACTTAGGGTGACAAAGCAAAAGGAGCAGATGATGACAAAATTCTTAACAATACAAACATTCACCCCCAGTCACAAAGATCGGGGTTTAATCCATCAATTTTTTGCCCTTCACGCCACCCCAGTTTGGACCCAGGTATATGCAATTCAGTTTTGACCCTGCCCCTCATGGGAACAGTCCAGCATGATCTACCAGGTCATCCCCGTACTGGAAAAATCACTTCCTCTGACCCATTTGTGGGGTATCACCCCTCATCAACCAGGATAGCTTGAATCCAGTGGTGCAGTGAGTATGAGACCCACATCTGGGCATACCATTCCCAATTAGGGCGACAAAAACAAAAAGAACAGATGATGGACGAAATGCTGAACAATGCAAACATTCAACTCAAGTCACAAAAAATCTGGATTTTATCCATCATTTTTGTGCACACCAGTCCACCCCATCAGACAGGGTAGCTTGAATCTAGTGGTGCAGTGAGCACGGGACCCACGTCTGGGCACATCCATCTCAGTTAGGGCGACAAAAGCAAAAAGAACAGATGATGGAAGGAATGCTGAACAATGCAAACATTCACCTCCAGTCAAAAAGATCTGGGTTTATTCTATCATTTAAATTGGGGTGGTGTGGTGAGCAACAAATCAATGGATTAAACCCACATCATTGTGGCTGGGGGTTTAAATTTGCATTGTTCAGCATTCTGCCCATCATCTGTACTTTTTTGCTTTTGTTGACATAGGAGAGAAAGTGCTGACTATCTCCCCATCCTCGCAATTACCAGTGAAATCCATAATGGCTGGAGTAGTCAATGACATACCCAGCAGTTTGATAAAGGGGAATTTCTCCAAACCAAGATGACCATTGCATTTGTAAACAGTATTAGTGATTTTCACACTGTGGCCCTGATTTATACTTTTTGGTGCAAAACTGCACTAACGCAGTTTTGCACCAAAAGGTTTAGCATCAGCTTGCCCCATTTGTGTGCTCCAGCCGGGCACCATATTTATGGAATGGTGCAAGCCGGCGCAAAGAGTAGGCTGGCGTAGAAAAAAATGACATTAGTCGAGTGGGGCTGGCGGTATAGAAGAAGGGGGTTTTGCACCCAAAAAATTACGTTAGGCAGGTTAGAGTAAAAAAGATTACTCTAACCTGCCTAAAGTCATTTTCTGATGCAAAACCACCCATACTACATGACTCCTGCCTTAGAAAAGACAGGAGTTATGCCCACCACCCCAATGGCCAGCACAGGGGACAAGGGTTCCCTGGGCATGGCCATTGCACCCAATGCCATGTACAGGGGACCATTTCAGGGCCCCCAATGGCACTTTAAAAAAAAAAATACTTGCCTATACTTGGGGTCCCCCATCCTCCACTGTCCCTCTCATGTGGGTGGAGGTGTCCCTGAGGCCTGGGGAGAGTACCTGTGGGCTTTTTCAATGGTGTTCCACCATGGAAATGGGCCCACAGGTCCCCTAACGCCTGCCCTGACCCAGGCGTTAAAAAATGGTGCAAAGCAAGCTTTGCACCATTTTTCGACCCCTCCTTTCCCCGTGCGTGATTTTTCCACGGGATGATAAATAAGGCACTTGGGTCTTCGCTAGACAGGTCTAGCACCAAAGTATCAATATTGAGTTCGTTTTGCACCGAATTTGCGTTTAAAAAAATGACGCAAATTCAGTGCAAAACAGGTATAAATATGCCCCTGTGTTTGTAATCGACATCTTTGTTTTCTTTTCAAACAGCAGATCCAGTGTTCACTAACAAAATTGCACAGGAATTAAATTAATTGCCTAGTTATTGCAATTCAGGAGGCGTATGGGATGTCAGCAGTCAAAAACTAAGTAAAGCTCCGGGCATGGGTAATGTCCCTTTGGGTCTGTATCGAACTGACCAAAACTCATGGGCCCCTCCCGACCCATGCATTTGATACAGCCATTACGAAGGGAGTGATCCGCAGATCTAGGTGGTTAACAAAACTGTGCCTGTGTATAAGCAGGGCAGTTTTAATGACCTAGATAATTATAAGCCCATCTCTATTTGATGAGGATGAAAAAATCCATGAAATGTTGCTGCACCACCTGCCTACAGTGGTCAATACCAATGGCATTTTAAATGGCAACCATTCTTGCTTTAGGGATGGGGTGGGCACAAGACAACATCAGTTAAGTTTGTACTTGGTATCTACTACATACATCCCATTATACATAGCTTTTAGAGATATGAAGTCAGTCTTTGGCTTAATGAATCTTGAACAACTTTGGTCTGCTCTGATTTATCAGGGATTAACCAACCCACCAACCAACCCACCGATAAGGGCTGTTCAAGCACATGACCAAACTGCAGCTAGAGTGTGGTATGGAAATCCGGGCGGATGCGCACAAGGATTCCCAATAGCAACAGGTGTTTGACAGGCATGTGTACTTGTCCCCTTGTTCTTGCTTAGATAGCGTGTGTGCTCTCCCTTCGAGACCCTTTGTTTCACATCAGTGGAATTAGAGGCAGCCCCATTGTGGGTTTGGTGAACTTTTAGACTACCTTGAAGAGTTTTGAGGACCAAGGGTTGCGTTCTGTTCTTTTGGATTTTTTTTTATTAGGGGCAATTGCGTCAACAGTGAGAGAGACACGTACTAACTGAAGAGAGGTATTTATTTCTCGAGGGAGGATTCAGATAATTCAGGCTTAAGTTTTGTCTCGGAGCAGAGGTAGGGGGTGCATTTGTGATTGGCTGTGGGGGGACGGGGCAGGAGTTCAACAGAGAAGAAGACAGTGTGGTGGTCAGGTCAGATGCCATGGCCATGCTGAGGTTAACAGATGTAAGCCATGACTGGCCATTTTACAAGGAAGGACAGTATCCCTTGACGTGTGATGATGCAGGGGAACTGATTTTTGGGCATAGGCCATTGCATGTGTTGTAAAATTCTTTAGAGGAAGGAATAGAAGGGTCTGATTTCTCCTCTCTTTCTGTTGAAAGTGTTATCAGAACAACAAAATCTATTACGTCATGATCACCATTAGATTTCTAGTCTGCATTTCCAAAGTTCCTAAATGGAGAAATCGACATACTTTGAAATTTGAAAACTGAGGTTATGATCTTTGGAGGCCTCCCTTAAGCTGATCTTCACCCTGGAGGTCTTCTGAGTTGGAATCCCCAGCCTCGCTTGTTACTTCAGCTCGCAACCTAGGGGTAACTTCAGACACCTCCCTAATGTTCTTCAGCTGTGTTTTTTATCTCCTTCTTTTTTATCTTCATATAATTTGTAAAAGTATCTATTTCTGGCATCTGATCGTTGTACAATTGTTTATTCCGTCAATCGTCCTGGCAAATATTGTCTATTGCAAAGTGGCAAACTAAATCATCCAGTATTTCTAGGTCATATAGAATGCTGCTGCCCTCACCTGATACTGGAGCATTATCCTTGCTTACTTATCCCAAGTCATCTACTCTGATTACACTGGTTGCCAGTTGCCAAACAATCTGTTTCTTCTGCGGCACACTGTTGCTGCCATTAAGCCATTTCTTGAGTTGGCTGCTCCTACCTTCAGGCCCTTATAGATCATTATGCCTGGTAACGCATCCCTTTCTAGCTAATTTATTTAATCTGGGACTCGTTTTAGGACAATGAATCTTTTGACCCTGAATGAAGACACCATAGGACGAGATAACTGATCAACATGTCAATCAATATGTCAATAACGTCATCAATAAGACTCGGAAACCACCATGACCTTTCGGTCATGAATAACTACACCAGTTTAGTACTATTTGTGTTATTTATTCCCTATTGATTACAATTCTAATAGCAAGTTTAGTAGTCTCAAAACCAAGAAACACATCAACACTGTCGTAATTTGGCAACTTGAATAAGACTTCATCAAAGCAAAGATCACAAACATTAGAACATAGCACGACGTCAACATGGATTAACCCCAGCAGAGTATTATTAGCACGTTATTCAACAAGGCATTGATTGCGTCATTTGTCTATCTGCGTCATTCAGTGAACTCCTTAACTAACCTCAGATTAGCATCAGCATGTTGGGCTTCATGCAAAACTATTTTGGCAACATCAATTTGGAAATCCTCTAACTAAGGTCTCTGTCAAAAGTAGCAGTTGGTACCTAGAAAGGAAAGGCAACCAGACAATTACATTTCGTCATTATATAGTTACCCTCTGTAATGGGTCAGCATACAGAGTCAATCTTCGTCCTCAGGACATCAGTTGATTCGCCATCTGCCAAGAAACACAGCAAAGTTCGGTAAGGCAGGATAAAAGGGTACTTCCCTCATAAGGAGGTAAAGTATAAACGGGCAAGATAAGTAGGATAAGAATGATTCAAAGAATCATACAGCAAAATTTTTAGGCAGAGTGACAAAATGTCTAGGTAGCGGCAAGAATGGCTTCTCCCGAACCCCCATCCCCTTGTGTCAAAGGTTTTTATCCCTTTCTTGTTGTACAGTCCCCTAATTCCTAATTGGGTGAATCTGGCACACTATTATCTCCATCCAATGACTCTTCAGTGGTATCATCAAAATTGTCACCCCATAACAGTTCTCACGTAGTTTATTGGTTCTTGTAATTGACGTCTCCATCGGGTAGAAGGTCCGGTATGATTTCATACTCTCGTGGGCCTTTCGCATCCCTAGTCAGTGGTTCCATAGTCTGTACCGGTTTAGGCGATCTTGTACCTGTAACGAGTCTACACTGTTGCATTCAGCAAAAATGTTTCCTTGAGCAAGTCAAATTTCATGAGAACGGATCTATTACGGTTACATACATCCTCTAGCTTTTGGAAGAGTACGAGTAAATGTCCATCAGCAAGTCAGCACACTACATGTTAGAAAAACACATTTAATATGAAACCGGGCAGCTAGGCCTCGACTTATGCTAACTAAAGCCTAATGATTTATTAGCAAATCTTTAACAGATAACCCTTAATATTAGTATAATATCATACATTAGCTTCTCATTATTTTATTATTAGTCAGTTTCATTAATCATTGTATATATTGGCGGCCACTCCCCGTGGGGACATTTCAAGCACACGTTTAGCAAAAACATACTAATACATTTTCTATGCGGCATTATTATGCATTAGTTCATAAACATCTCATGTTCATTTTAAGTATAAGCGCTACGCTCCCTCACGCCCTCTCCAGATCCTTCTGCTGAGTTAATTGAGACCCTGGCATTTGCTACCACAAACATTCATAATATTTCAGATCATCTTAGTTCCTGGAAAGGAAAATGAACCTGGCTGTTCTGCAATGATTAACTTCAGTGCCTGTGCCAGGATTTCCTTTAAAGAGCACCAGTGTTCCTTACACATTTTGAATTCTCATTCAATAGTAGTGTAGGGAGTGGGAGGCAGGGGAAAATAAGGGCTTCGAATGGTTTGCTGACTTGGAAGGATAGCTTTTTGATGGGTAGATTGTCGGATGAATGATGGCTAGCCAACTCCTACTCAAATAGACTGTTGGAGTGCAAGAAGCCGTAGTTATGAGGGGAAGGGTGTTGAAAGATAGAATGGGAGGAGTCTGTACACCATGTTTCAGTAATGAAGAGGAAATGTAAAGCGTAACTGATGGACATGGAGGTCGCAGGCATGCTTCTGACAGATCTCATGTTTTACCCTAGAAACATTCTCGTATACATTTACAACAGCGCCTACTTTGTTGGTAGGTGCAATGCAATGTACAACACGGATATCAAAGGAAAAAGTGGGCAAGTAGTCCAAGGTTTTGCTTTTAGTTTTTTTCCCGATAGTGCTTCAGTAAATTCTGGTTGTCTTACCCTTATTAACTCCTTATTAACTCCATGAGTAAGCTTTGGTCACCTCCTAGGGATGCCTGGCCCAAAGTCCCAACCACACCTTCTTTACCCTCCTTTCTCCCCCCTCCTCACTTAATTCCCTTCTTTTGAGTCACCTGTCTTACTCCCTCTCTCTCAAATCTTAGTTGTTACACCACACTGAATTCTAAGGCTCATTTGAAGCTATAGTTTGGCACATATTAGCGCCTACCTTAGTTTAAGGGGGGAGAGAATCTGAAAAGTTAAAATCCCTATATGTACCGCATCTCCTTGGATCATGGCTATATTGCAGGCCTAAGAATTGACAATGACATTTTGATATTATTGGTAACTTTAATTTATAATGCCTGTGTTCAGGTAATGGGCTCTTGGATTGCCTAATAATTTGGTGTTGAGCTTAGATATGGTGAAATAGCAATAAAGATCGTTTTTTTTTTTTTTTTAAAGCATTGGCAAAGCCAAGAGGTTTCAGCTGTAACACCTCACTCTTGGCTTAGCCAATATTTTGTTTATCACAGGAGAACAATGCAAAATACAAGCCTAACCGCATCATTCATCTTTGAAGGAATTTGTGGAAATATGACAAAATGCATTTTAAAGAGGGCCATCTTGGATATGCACATTTATAGGGTGCATCTTTGAACTCATTTTGCAATTTGCTCACAAATCCCATTCGAAAATGGCTGCCATTAATGCATGAACCTCTGCAGCGGCCATTTTCAGGTATATTTTGATACAATTTAGAAATCCAGTTCAAAAGATGGATACTGTAGAAATATGCAGGTTTCCGGCAGTTGTCTTTAAATGGGATTTTTTAAGATGCCAACAGTGCATGCAATGTTTATTGCTGATGCACAGGCATCTATTTTGGAATGGTCAAAAAATGTTTTAAGGTGGCCACCTGTTAGTAGGACAGAAAGCAGAACAAAAACAACTGGGTCCAGAGGGGGGCAGGAGGGTGACAGGTGGATCTGTGGGATTAACGAAAGAGGGTAGAGAAGATGTAGGAGCAGGGGAAGATAATATTTCCTCACATGCACAGTGGCAGGAGTGGGACAAACAACAAAGCCATCCAGGTGTGAAGCTCACTCGAAGTAAATGTAAGGTATTGCAAACTAAAGTTCTCCAACAATCAGCTACAATTGTCTTTAGGTTAGACCTCTTGAACAAGTTCTAGGCCCTGATTCCAAGTTTTTGGTATGAAGGCACTATTTATCATGCCCGATAAACAATATTACCCTGGGTATGCAGTTTTTAGGGTAAATATCAGCTATTTCAAGTTTATAGGGATTAACACTGTAATTTTGATGCTCACCACACCAAAACACACCCTAAATACCATAAACTTTTTCTCAGTTATATTCTGGCAGGTTTAGCTTGCTGAAATATAACAAATGGTGAGATATTTGATGCATCCGGTCATAATTATCAGATGCTGCAAGTACCACCCAACTCAGAATTCGATCACTGCGCAAAATGGATTTACACATGGCTCGGAATATTAAGACCAAATGATAATCAGGGTCTAGGGACCAGATGTACAAAGCATTTTTATGGTTGCTAATGGTCTGATTTGCAAAATTGGGCTGTTTGCAACTGTAAAAATGCTTTTTCAAATGTACAAAATGCAAAATGTAATTCAGTAACTTATTACTGAATCGCAATTTGCATTTGCAATTGAGTACGTGGTAGGGGCATGTTTTGGGCGTCCCTCCCCAATACTGAATCAGTATGGTATGTATTACTGTTTTCAGACTAAGGGCCTCATTACAACCCTGGCGGTCAAAGACCGCCAGGGCTGTTTCGGCGATTGATATACCACAAGAGGCACTCGTTACAATAACACAATTTAACAAGGTTTAACATATAGTGCTATGAAGTCAGTATTCTGAAAACAAAGCAATATTCCATATATTTCTGGAAACAATAAGATGCATATAAACTACAACAAATACTTCAATGTCCTGTGATTAAATGTTGATATCCAGGTCCAATTGTTGCGCTGGGGGTCAGCGATTGTACCACCAACAGGCTGGCGGTACAATTTTGCTGATTACGACCGCGGGGACCAACGGTTTCCCGCCACGGTCGTCCCGGCGGTTTTAATCCGCCGAGCAGCGCTGCCCAGGGGATTATGAGTCCCCTTCCCGCCAGCCTTTCCATGGCGGTAGGAACCGCCATGGAAAGGCTGGCGGGAAGGGGAGTAGCTGGGCCCCTGGTGTCCCCTGGCACAGCCCCACACTGCTTTTCACTGTCTGATGAAAAGCGCGATGGGTGCAGCAGCATTAGGAGCCGGCTCCCATGTTGCGGCCGACATTCCCGCTGGGCCCAGCGGGATGTCAGAATGGGCAAGGCGGGAGTGTGGCAGCATTGGCGGTTACACCTTGGCCACCGGAGGTTGTAATGAGGCCCTGAATTCTGGTCCTAAACAGTAATACCTTACCACCAGTTTAAAAGAGGTAGAAACCAATTTGCAAAGGGATTTCTATGGAGACCCATTCTTCTTTGAGAATGTTTAAACATATATATTTTTATCAGAGCAGGCAGTGGTCCCACAGACCACTACCTACTCTTAAAAAATGAAACTCCTAAGTTTCATCATTTTATCTTTTTTAACACATTCTGTTTTTCTTTAAGGACAACAGGCTGCATTTTTTTTTTTTATGTTTTATTAAAAAGCAATCATAGAGAGGATGGTCTGTTGACTTCAGCAAGCCACCATCCCTGTGATGGTTGTGCTTTGTACTGTGTTGCAAATTACAAACTACCTCACAAATATATAATAAATAGGTCGATTTGCAACCTACTAGGAATCACTATTTGTTTATAAAAAGTACTTACTGCATTACGAATACCGTTTCTAATTGTGGTTCAGATGTATTCCTAAATAGGAAATCGATATATCTAATGTACATCTAGCCCCTTGCTATAATATTGGGAGCAAGCAGGTCGGCGCTATTCAACCCTCACTGTATGATGCACTGGCGCCCTCTACTGTTTGAGTCTGGGAATTGAACGACAATCGAGGAATTGCAGGGAATACTGCCAGAGGCTTTAGGACACCTACGACTTGCGAATGGGTGTGAGCCTTTGTGTGGGGAGAGCAGAGTACCCCTGCAAAGTACATTGCGGGACCCCACTCAGCCTTACTTATGAGCTCTTGGAAGTCGCTCCGCACTGTGGAGACCTTTGTTACGCCACTGGGTTTTACATTAAATAGATGCGATAGTCACGCTGAGAAGGAATGGAGGCGGTGTGACGTATACTGCAAGGGCGCAGACGTTCTTACCGCCTTTGACAGGGAGTTTTTCCGGAAATAACTGGAGGGTGGAGACCTCGCGTGGGCGGTTCCCCCCAAGGCCACACTGATAATATCAACTGAACTTTAGTTACAGATTACTGGTTGACTGCATCGCCCTTGGGTGAGGGTAGCTCTTACACTCCTGTAACCTGATAGTCGCAGTTTTACAATGGCATAGTGAGGGGAGGTGTGGCGTGTCAGCGGCGTAGCCAGTATGTCATGGGATCTAGCGCAAAGAAGAAAAAAAAGACGGGGGCGCTATATGAAATGTGAAATAGAGGAATAATCAGGGTTCAGTGGCTATCAGACCTACTGGCCCCGGTGGCGCTCCACCTGCTGCACCAGTTGAAGCTACGCCCATGGGACATTGTAAATTTGATTTATTTATAACACTGCCAAGACGCTGCTGCTGAGGGAGAGTATGAGCTTGCAGTGAAAGTTTTAATAGGACACAACTGGTGTTGCGATGTTATATGGGGTGTCATTTCAATTATAATAAACCTAGCTACAACCCTCTGAATACATCGTGTCTGAACGAAAGGTCACGACTGGAATATGGCTATACTATACACACACTGTCAATTTACCGCTCCGGCTATTCTCACAGCAGTGACGAGCTAGAACCTCCTGCCCTTCCCGGCCAACACAACATTTAGGGCAGTAGATTTCGCGCTGATCCCGTACCCCCAATTATACCTGAATTACCTGTCTCTGCTAGTTGCAGACAGGAATATGGGTGTATCCGCTGGCTTCCTAGTCAGGCGACAGCAGCCGGCAGTCCAGGCGAAGACCGAAGCGGAACACAGAGGTAGGTATCGCCCTTTTCACGATGACCTGTGGGGGCATGTGGGAACTGGGAGGTGGAGGCTGGCAGTGGTGGGTACCTTTACTGGATTACAGCAGAAACAAAAGAGGTGAAATTGCAAGCGCACAGTGGGGGGGGGGGGGGGGGGATACAGATTCCTGAATACTCATGGCTAAGATTAAGGGAGTACGATTGAAGCCGTTTTTATACTTTTATCGGTAATTTGTCTCTTAACAAATCTGGATCCCATTGAGGATAAGTAGCCCCTAGTAACTGGGAGTTTTGGACCAATAGGCAACACCGAGTACCTACAGCGCCGCGCGGCCTGCAATAGTTGTGTGATTGTCTGCTTGCTCTTCACTGAGGTATTTCTTAGAGCATGTACATCAAGTCACGGTATGTCTACGTTTTGTGGTACTGTTGGGTATGTCCAGTACCTTTAAGGGTCACGTTATTCTCGTAACTTGAGCTAAGGGGCGTCGGTGTATTGTGATATATTGATAGTTTTCGAGTTTGTTACAGCTAGGTTTTGTGTTTATGTTCGAGCATGTCTAATTACGGTGATGTTATTTTTCGAATATATGGCGTTATTGCACAATTAAGCGCATAGCTGTCAAGTTTCCCAGGTCATTGCGTGATGTGCTGCGTTACTTTAAGTTATAGATCGGGTACGTTGTGTCACTGATACTCTCAATATGAAAACGTTGTTCTGTTATTTTATAACAATGTAATTGGATTTTTATAGCGCTTATTACCCCTGAAGAGGCGTTGGTGGGCTTTATGGCAGGTGGCACGCTACTATCTAACCCAAATTTAGAGGTTGAGCCAGCGGTTTCTTTATTGTTAATATGTTATATACAAAGCTCTGAAGTTTTTCTGACCCTTTAGCGAGTAACTTATCCAGTATAGGTTTTATTTGCATTCTGGGAGCTGTAGTCCCGATTGATTACATCGTATAAATTGAGCAACATATCCTAGAATGCACAGGAAAAATCTGGACTGGCTGAACTACACACGTGTGGAACTGGAAAAACAAATAGTTCTATATCTAAAGATATTGTGCATCGATGTATCGCCGTACTGTTCCACAGCTGAGTGTTGCGTTATTGTTCAGTCTTATTGTTATGTCAGTGTCGTTACTGCACATACAATGCCATTTCATTGTATGTCTAAGTGTTGTTATTATTTAAGTATGTCGAATTGTGGTATGTCGATGTATTATGTTATTGTTCTTCTATGCTGAGACCGTGTACGTCTAAATATAATGTCCGGGTTCAAACTTGTACAGATATTGTATATATCGAGTTATTGTACCTGTAGTTGCGATGCGTATTTGACATGACATCTAAAGTCTCACTTTATTGTTTGAGCGTATCAAGTTAGTACACGTCAAGACACTGTCTGGGTGTGTCGATGTATTGTGCCGGTAAATGTCAGATCACTGAGTATGTCGAATTACTGTATGCCTGAGCGTCACGTGACAGTTCGAGCGCGTCAAGTATTGTAAACCCAAGTGCCCCTGAAATATTCATATATGGGCTTATGTCAAGAATTGACTTTATTTATCTGTATACTTCAATATTGTCTTGTCCTCTTCCACCAGCCAACAAAATAAAGAGCAAATAACTAAGCTGTCGAAGCTGAGAGCAGTAACAGCACAGTCCCTTTGTGAAATATTACAGGAAGTTGTACATCTTGCTGGTCGGCTAAAACAGTGTAGGAGTCAGGAAAACAAAATTAATAGCTTCAGTAAGGCAGTTTCAACTTCCCTGAACGAAGTAGCCGCTTTAAGAATGATCACTTAATTCTTAACAAAGTAATTGTCAGTTGATTACTTCTGAGCGGAAAGAAGAGTTAGATAGCACAGGAATTATGATCAGAAAGATGACATCAATTTTACTCAGGCCACGCAGAAATATAACTAGATTTTCAGGGCTGCTATGACAGCTGTTACTCTTCAAGGCCCGGATATCGAATTTATCTGGATCCAGGTGCTTTTTATCGCAGTGGAGTAAGTTATATATCTGGTGTCACATATAGCACCTATTTACTAGTTTCTGGGGAATAACATGCAGATTCAAGTTTAATTTATTAAGCTTTATTATATACACAGCAAAACAAACTGTTTTAAAAAAATAACAATAACCCTCATACAATGTACGTACATTCAGTGCTTTTAAAAGAAATAACACTTCTTCATTTACTAATCTCCCCAAAATTCACAGCACCTCACCTACAAACAATTCACATAAAGTATCCCAAATTTGTGGCTACATCAAAACAGTTTTTGTACAATCATACGTAAATCACACTGACCACAGGGAGATACATAAATTAGCCAACAAGTTACAAATGATTTAAAACATTATTATCGCAGTGATTATATTTATAGCCATCCCCCATTAATAATACACAACCACAACCTCAATTAAACTCATAATATTCCAAATAAGTAAAATATTATAAAATATTCATATATGTTATAAAGTGCATTGGTAGTCGAGCGGCGTGCTTTCACAGCTCCAAAATCCCAGTATTCCAAATGCTAAACAGATGTGCACATAAGAACTTGAGATCCTACCTATAAAGTGGATTAGTGATCCATAAACATAACATATCAGATCCAAATTTTACATTCCCAACTATAAAGTGCATTAATAATCTGTAGACTTAACACAGCAGATCCAAACTCTAAGTGCATTGACTGTACCTCGACAATTTAGAATTTCTTTGTAGTTGCATTTTTTAACATCAATACATACCACCACCTTCTAATTCCATAGTCATAATCATGGGAGTGTTATTTATCTGAAAAATTGCAACACAGCTTTAATCTCCGCATTTCATTACAATCCTAAACAACACAAATATGGTCCTAATCCCCAGGGCTTTAAAATCTCGTAGTAGTATAGCCCTACTTTCTTGTTAAAAAAACGTGTGGAAAAACACAGTAAGTGACTCAGTGACCATGTTCCAAAATGTACAGAATGGGTAGTTCCTAACAAACTCTGTTGAATAAAGTGATGCATTTTTAGATTTCACACAAACTATAGATTATAGCACCTGTTCCAATCTCAGCTTCATCATATGTCTTTTTTCCCCTCTTGCCTTTATGTCTTTTAAATATTGCTGCATTTTACATACACACACACAATCTTCATATATGCAATTTGGGGACGTTGACCGTAGTCCATGTAGTCACTTGACAAGGCTGACTCTTTGATAAAGCATTTAATTATTTTCTTCTTATCAGTTTTTCAACAAGAAACTCGATTAAAGCTCCCTTTGTGTCCACATGCTTAATGATTCTCCTCAAATATGCCACCCATGGAGTTAAGGATCCCCTCTGTAAATAGGACTTCAGAATGTACCTTACCATACCCTTAGCTGCTTCTGCATTTCTCTCTCAATAATTTAGAAGTATCTGATAGTATTTGAATTTTATATTTATGAGAACCAATTCTAAGTGCAGTTCTGAGTTGACTGACCCAATTGGAAGGTACAACCACAACTTCCAAATATATATTTTAATTGCTTCCAAACATTGCATATATTTCTTTGTCATTTGTAATTTTCAGGTTGTGTGTCTCTCTCAACACACCACGGAGTTGTGTCCCAGTTCCCTGTCCACCCTACTCAGTGCACGTGCCACTGTTTTGCTCCTCTGTTCCTGCACTCTAAAATGATGTTTAAAACTGAGATTCCTGCTAAACGTTATGCCCAAATACTTATGTGCTTGTACAAACTGGACCCTTTGCCCACTGAACCACAATTTATATTTTGGCTTTGTGGGCCATTTCAACACAAATGAGATGGCTTTAGGTTTTATCACATTAGCTATCAAGTCATTCTCAGCACAATAATCTGCAAAAGCCTGCAGTAACCTCTGCATACCTACAATTGTAAGATCCATAATAATGTTATCATCTGTGTAAAACAGATATGGCATTTCCGCTTGACTCAACTTTGGTGGGAAGGACCTCCCTTTAAATCAAATAATCTGGGATATCTGCTATAGAAAAAGAAAAAGAAAGAGTAGCCAGCATGCAACTTTCCTATAAACCATTTGGAGTTTCAGTTTTCTTAGTGAGGGTTATTCTACTCCTCAGCTCTATTTGTGTCCATGAATTTTCATGCAGCATAACTGCCAAAGCAAATAAGCCCTCTGGAATCCCCCAGTCTACCATCTTTTTTCCAGTTTTTGTCGGTTCATGGTATCAAAGGCAGATGACAAATCAATGTATGTCACATTCAATCCCTAAGGCTTAAATCAAGAATATTTCTCCACTAGCAACTTTAATGCAGGTTTTCTATCAATTGTAGAGTGAGACTTCCTAAAACCAATCTGCGTAATAAGCAGAATATTTTTTCCGTCAACCCAATCCTCTAAATGGTTCAACAGCAATTTTGCATATATCTTAATTAGTGTATCTAAGAGTGTGGTTATTGTATAATTTTCAAGACAGTCTCTTGGGCCCTTTGTAGGTCGAGCGTAAGCATACAACCACTTGTATACTTTTAAGAATATTTCGTCGGTGCGCTTCCAACTATTTCATATGCTAGTTTCTGTGTCATTAGTCTGAGCAAGGGCAGAGGATCACTTGTAATTGCTTATAGCCTAAGAACCAGGGCTCTGAAATCCTTAGAGACAGTGCCTACTTCTGCTGCATACTGGGATCCCATTCGTAGCTCCATCAGTGCACCTCAGTTCACACACTCCAAGCCCTCAGCCGTGCTAGTGCCAGGAATCCCACACATGCTGTCTGCCAGAGCACTTCAGTTCTTGCAGTCAGTACATTCTGCTGCTCCAGTACTGGGATCTAGACTGCAGCTCCATCAGTGCACCTCAGTTCACACACTCCAAGCCCTCAGCCATGCCAGCGCCACAAAGCCCACACATGCTGTCTGCCAGAGCACCTCAGTTCTTGCAGTCAGTACACCCTGCTGCTCCAGTAGTGGGACCTCGTGCGTAGCTCCATCAGTGCACTGCAGTTCACACACTTCAAGCCCTCAGCCGTGCCAGTGCCACGAACCCCACACACGCTCTCTGCCCAAGCACCTCAGTTCTTGCAGTCAGTACACTTTGCTGCTCCAGTACTGGGACCTTCGGCGCAGCTATATCAGTACACCGCAGTTGACACACTCTAAAGCCTCAGCCATGCCGGTGCCACAACCCCACACGCTGTCTGCCAGAGCACCTTAGTTCTTGCTGCTCCAGTACTGGGACCTCAGGTGAAAGCTCCATCAGTGCACCGCAGTTCACACACTCCAAGCCCTCAGCCGTGCCAGAACCCCACACACGCTGTCTGCCAAAGCACCTCAGTTATTTCTGCTCCAGTACTGGGACCTCGGATGTAGCTCCATCAGTGCACCTCAGTTCACATACTCCAAGCCCTCAGCCGTGCCAGTGCCAGGAACCCCACACATGCTGTCTGCCAGAACCCCTCAGTTCTTGCAGTCAGTACACTCTGCTGCTCCAGTACTGGGACCTCAGGCGCAGTTCTTATCAGTGCAATGCAGTTCACACACTCCAAGCCCTCAGCTGGGCCAGAACCCCACACACACTGTCTGCCAAGGCACCTCAGTTCTTGCAGTCAGTACAGTCTGCTGTTCCAGACTAGGACCTTGGGCGCAGCTCCATCAGTGCGCCTCTGTTCTACCCCCGCAAGATCACTTCCTTTCCTATACTGGGACCCTGCTCACATACAGTTCCATTTCACATACAGTTCCATTACAGCAGATCAATTCTAATAGTCAGTCCCACTCGCAGCTTCACCAGGGCACCTCCAGGCTAACACTCGGCAACACGGGCACACCAATACTAGGCTCCACACATAGCTCCATTAACATACCTCACTTCTGACCTTTTGTGCCCGCTACTATTCCAGTACCGCAGCCCACATACAACTCTGATCACTGCACTTTAACCCCAACCTGAAGCGCCCCATTATTCCAATACCAGGAATTACACGGCGCTCCGTTTCTCATTCCTCACCCTCTGCCTTTCTGTTATTCCAGCACTAGGCCGGGACACAGCTCTGTCTATACCCTGAATCCTGATCTCAAGCACCCCAATGTTGCTGTATTGGGGTTCACATACAACTCTGCTAATGCACCTCCTGCTGTTCTACAGTGCCCCCTGCTGTTCCACACTCTGACTTCTGTTTGAGGACATGGGGGAGCCAATTAAATCTATTCTTAGCTGCCATTTACTTGGGAGGGTCTGTTTCACATGTCTCACTCTGTTCCCTTTACTCTGTTTACTGTCAATGTTTTCTTTCTCCTCCAGTTTTCTCTTTCAAGCTCTTAAAATCCACACAATAACAGTTTTGCTCTTTCTTTCAACTGCCTATTTCTACTACTTTCCCTTTTTTATTTCCCTCTTATTCTTGCTACCTCCTCTTTCAACCTCCCCACAACTTGGTTATTTCTTTCCTTGTTTTGTACCTCTCTCTCTTTTTTCTTCATCAGGTGATCATTCTTTCACAATATTTTTTCTCTTCCCTTCATTCTTTCTTTGTTTTTCTTATTTTCTCTTTCCTTTGACTCGCTATGCGTCCTTTCACTTTTTTTTTTAGATCTTTCTTCCTTCCTTTCTCTGGTGTTTTTCTTATTTTTGTCTGTCAATTCACGCTTTACTATAGATCCCTCTTTTTCATGTCTGTATGTGGAAGCCACAAGTTACTTGTCTGGACCCGAAGTGTTAAAGTGTTTTTTCTATTCTGTGTCCGTAAAAAATGTGTCAATACATACATGCCCTACTTCTTTTGCTGCTCGTTTCTCTCACATCTCTCTTTTTCTCTAATGTAAATTTTTCTCTTTCTTTTCACACTTCTTTATTTATTTTTTCCTCTTTATCTTTCGTTCGCTAGCTTCCTTCCCTTTTTTCTTTTGTCTTACACGTTAGCTCTATTTCTTTTTAGTTGTGTTTTCATTTTCTCGTTCTTTCTTTTCCTTCTTTCGTTTCTTTGCAACCCCTGCTCTGTCTTCCTTTTGTCTGTTATATTCCTTTCACTTCTCTTATCAATGTAGCAACAGGTGCATTGACACCAGGGTCCAGAGACCTGTGGACCTCACTCAACTCTATTTACTGCTGTATTTTCATATCGAAATTGCAGTCAACCAGTTTCCTTTCTTACTCCATGGCCCATGACACTGTTACTTCGCCACTTGTCCTTTCCATCTTTACTCCCGACTCCCTCATTCCTTTCACTCTCCAGTCCGTCCCAAATGATATTTTTGTTATGGTGTTTTGAGCACTACACTCTAATTCCAAAAGTTTATTTCTGATAAAGGTTTATATGATAATTGTATATGTTTTAAGATAGAGGAAGAAGGTAAATGGAAGCGCTTTAGTTAAATGCTGGGCCACTGAAATTATATGGCACGAAAAGATGAAATTATGAGGTAGGGTTGACCAATTTATGTGGCAAGAAAAGTCCAGTTATGAATTTACAATGCCAGTAGCTCTAACTCAAGAAAATGCTAGACTTATTGCATTGCAAATGTTTGTTATGAATTGGTGCTCTAATACTTCCACATCAGGACTCCAGCAGCCTATTTTCTTTCATTACAGCATCACATAGGGAAGGTAATACTTTGGCTCATAATGAAGGGGTTGTCTGTAAGATCAATGCTGATAGCCCATCTGGGCCTTGAGCTCTCAATGTCTTTATGCTATTGATTAGTTTTCAACCTCCAAAAACCTCTGTCTGTCTTTTTCCCCTTTCAAGCCACTTTATTCGCCACACAGCTTTTTAATAAAACATTCTTGCTAACTTGTTTGCAGCAGCCCTTTTAATGGGTCATGTTTTCAGGCCTTCTTTATGCTCTTATTTAAAGTAGTTTTAGCTTTAGTATACCTATTTTCATTGCTAATAATATGTAATGAACTTGGAACACATCAAAACAGATTTTAATATTTGTTTTTATCAATCTGCCATGGGGGCGTGTCCAAGATGGCGACGTGAGAGGACGTTCAGCAGAGAGCTCCGCTCACAGCCCAAGAAAAGATCCTGTAAAAGCGCCTAATTCCTGCGCTCTCTGACTTGAAATATAAAGAACTGAGTGCGCCGTGATGCATAACATAACACAGGCCGGCCAGAGAAGATCTGCGTCACCATAAACGCGAACCGGACGGTGATCGCGCCGGGGGCGGAGTGGCGCCCGGGCCCTCCCAAGCTCAGACACAACCCGACCGCCGGCACTGGTGAGGTCGACAGTCGGACCCGGAAAACTCCCGGAGCGAGAGGCTGTCGGGGTCTCGGGCTCCTGCTGCGGTCTGCGACATGTACATGTGGCGAAACGCCAAGGCGGGGCACCCGACCTGAGCAGACGGCCGGAGCACCTCGGAGGGACGGACGACGCGGCCGCCTAGCTGCGGGTCGACCCGGCACCGCAACTAAAGGCAAGAACGCGGAGTAGCTCTGCTGAATTCACCGGTGTCAAAGAACTCTGTACTGATCGAGTACGACGACGAGCACTTCCAAGAGCAAATAAGGTCAGGACATGGAGAGAGGCATAAAAAGGCGGGAAAAACAAAATAAAACAAAGAAAGGGGAAAAAAAGAAAAAGAAAAACTTCTCTTAAAACCGAGCAGGGGCCCATCTGCAACGAAGACCGTCCCATGAGACCCAAGGGACGCGAAGGGTCGCTCCGGGGAGCACGCGTTGTGCCGGTACTAGGTAGCACGAACACAAACCCAGTCAGGAGGACCACAAAAAGTGACTCCTACAAAGTACACGCGATAGTAGCCCGGTTGGGGACTATAGCCCAATTCAGCCTCACATAATACAACAGCTTAAGGGCACTCTCACCCCTGCACCTGCCCGCACCACGCCGCACTGCTGATGATACGGGGCAGATTTCCCCCCGAATGAAGAGCTCTTCGAACTCACCCAGCTGAAAGCAACAACTCACGAGAACCGGTGCACCCAGGGCTAAAATAAATCGGCACTCTTGCATTGCATTGTACTGATCACTTGATGACCTGCGAAAAACCTGTAGTTTCCACAAAACACAAAGCGAAGCACACGCTGGACTTCAAATCGATGCGCAACGAACCTAAAACAGATATAAGCATGGTGAAACCGAAACCCCAAAGGGCTCAACTTGAAGCCAGACCACAGTTCCATCACTAGAAATGGACACAGAACACCACTCAAACGCTTTACACAAAGTGACAGAGACACTAGCTGCCCACTCCACACAAATGGAGAAAGTACTTCAAGCAGTCCTCGACACCAGAACATCACTAGAGGGCAAAATAGACACAGTGGTGGCCGAAGTTAATATCCTTCGTATGGAACACCGGAAGCTAGCAGATAGGGTCACTACAGTAGAAACAACCCTCAACACGACACAACCAGACATCGTAGAAATGAAACTTCGACTTCAGCACCAGGAATCTGAAATATTATGCCTGCACAAACATGCTGATGAAGCAGAAGGCCACTCACGCCGCAATAATGTGAGATTCCTTGGGTTCCCTGAGAAGATCGAACTCCCAAATGCAGTCATTCCTAGAAATTTGTCTCAAAGAAAACATATTCACAAAAGAGACCCCACCACTCTTACTAGCTTACTAGTTGAACGTGCACACTGAACCCCAGGGGGCCCTTCCCGCCCAGGCGTCCCTCCATGACCACTAATAGTGAGATTCTTAAACTACCGGGACAGAGCCCAGGTATTAAAGGACTTTAGCACATCTGGCCCAATAGACATAGAAAATACAAAAATCACGGCTTACCCAGACTACACTGCCGAAGTACAACGCAAACGCGCCACCTTCAACTCAGCAAAGCAAGTACTAAGAGACAAAAAAATTTCATACTCCCTAATGTACCCGTCCAGACTGCGAGTGGTGGATGGCGAAAGATCTCACATATTCCAAACATCAGAAGACGCATGGACTTGGATACACGCAAAAGGACTTGTAGACCCCACAGCCGAAATCCAAGTACAAAAAGAATGGTTAACTCAACAACCGCGCCGCAAAAAAAGATCAAAGCTCAGGACTGAATCAGGCCCAACTAAATCACAAGCAGCGGATGAGCAAGCTCAAGCTTTAAAAGCTTTAAAAGTAGTGAACAGATTCTCGTACATACAGCCACAATCCAACCAAGACACCAACAACTCGGACTCCGACACAACGAGTAGTCAACATGGCCTATTCACGTCGCTGCTAACCACCGGCCCAATGTTCACTCACGTTCAGCAGATGACCTCTAAAGCAACAGGCCAGGACTTCCACCGCACAAACTCAGGTACCTGCATAACTGTTACAGCACAACAAATATGGATCGCCCCTGGTGTTCCATATGCAATTCAAGACGTGCACGTAGATAATAATGTTAGATACACCTGCCTGGTCAGAGAACTAGATGGAAGACAGCTAACAACAATTGGGATATACGCGCCCAATACAGGACAAGGAGAGTTCCTTCGGACCGCTACCACACAAATCCCATATGACCCAACCACACTCACTATCTGGGGTGGGGATTTTAATAGCGTAATAGAGGTGTCAATGGACAGATCGCATCCCCCAATAAAAGACGCCCAGTGCAGGAACTTATCTCGAGCACTTAGCAACTGGATGCACGAAAGGGAATTACAAGATGTATGGAGACGCTTACACCATACAGATAAAGAATACTCCTTTTATTCACTGGTGAACCAACTCCATACGAGAATAGACCTGCTGCTATGCTCAACTAGGTTAACACACATGATACACAGCGCATCGTACATGGCTAAAACCTTATCAGGTTTAATGGGAACACTAAAATGGGTCAGACAGCCGACACAAATCCCTACATGGCGCCTACAAACCACCCTGCTACGCGATCCCCCCTTCCGAGTTAAAATAGCAGAAGAAATAGAATCCTACTTTGCAATAAACACAAAGACAACTATATCACATGCAACGGAATGGGACGGACACAAAGTAGTAATGAGGGGCATGTGTATGGCATTGGCAGGTGGGGTTCGTCGGGAACTGAATACAGAGCTACATGACATTGAAGGGAAAATACGAAATAAGGAATGCGAACTAGCTTCGGGTAAAGTCAACAGCAACGAATTAAATAACCTTAAAAAACAGTGGAACGCAACTGAGACCAGCTTGCGAAAATTCGATTACCGACACTACACAGCGCGCCTACACGCTGAAGGCGATCGCTCTAGTAGAAGGCTAGCATGGCTAGCAAATGGGACGCAAAGAGCCACTCCCATAAACGCCATTAAGCAAGATACAGGCACGATAGTAAACACACAACTAGAGATTAACGACGCCTTCAAACAATATTACAGCACACTATACAAAGCTGAACCCCCTCCACAACCGGCACAACTGGCAGAGTTCTTCCGCCACACCCCACTGACGCGACTCCACACAGAACAAATAATAGATCTAGACAAGCCCATTGAAAGGGAGGAGATACTACAGGCATTAAAACAGCTGACACACAACAAAACCCCAGGGACAGATGGGCTTCCCATTGAATATTACCAGACCTTCACGCTACAGACAATCATGCCATTCCAAACAATGTTGCAAGAGGCATACGAAAATGGACAACTCACAGAATCACAATGTGAGGCGACAATCGTAGTCCTACATAAAAAAGGCCCCGACCCCTTGAACGTTCGCTCCTACCAACCCTTAACCTTATTAAACTCAGACTACAAAATACTAGGGCAAATACTGGCAAACCGCCTCCTACCACTGAGGACAGACCAATCCGGCTTTATACCCGGACGTAATACCTTCGTCAACATCCGAGACTTACTACGCATCATGACCGAGACCTCCGAGCTGGATCACTCCCGTGTGGTGGCCTCACTAGACGTGGAAAAAGCCTTTGACATGTTGGGTTGGCTCTTTCTGATGGCAACATTACAAAAAATGGGATTCGGCGCAAGATTCATGCGCTGGATATCCATAATATACACTAACCCTAAAGCACAAGTCAAAACCGGCGCTATCATATCAGAGAAATTTGACATAGGTAGAGGCACGCGACAGGGTTGCCCATTATCATCACTACTGTTCGCATTAGCAATAGAACCCCTTGCAGCGAAACTGCGCAACGAAGCAGCAGGATGCGGCATCCTAAATGGAGTGGAATTCCGCATCATCTCTTTGTATGCAGATGATGCATTAATATACCTACGCAACTATACCGAATCCCTTCCACACATATTACACCTACTTAATACTTACAGGGCCTTGTCCGGCTTACGTGTTAATTGGACCAAATCATGCATATTCCCCATGCGACCATCCCCAGAACTACATGATAACACGACAATCAACAACGACCTAAAATGGGAACACACAACTTTTAAATATCTAGGGGTCCACATTTACCATAGCGCCTCTGACTTAAAAGAAGGTAACTTAGACAGAGTAATCAGATCAATAAAAAACTCCATACCCTTTTGGTGTTCCTTGCCCCTCTCGCCCATGGGAAGAATAGCCTTGGCCAAAATGATTGTGCTCCCCCATCTACTGTACTACTTTGCTGCGCTACCACTCATACTACCAAAAACACTTCTCGCACAACTAACTAAGTTGCTGACTGAACTGATATGAGCCAACGGACGTAGAAGAGTAGCCATGACCAAGCTCTACCTCCCAATAGAGAAAGGGGGTATGGGCGCACCACAATTTGAACTCTATTATGCAGCAGCACAACTACACTGGATCATGACCTGGCTACAGGTCCCCCTAAACCCAGAGGGATACAAAGTGAGATCACAACTGGGACGCACAGAGGTGCTAGGCTGGCTCATAGGGCGCAAACCCCTCTCGTCTCACAACAACATTCTAGTAACAGTACCCGAACGTACATGGAATCGCTATGTATCAAAGGGTGCCCACACACCATTATACTCACCTAAGATTCCACTACTAGCTATACCAGGGATAAATAAACTACTCGGCAGACCGGGTCTAGTGACATGGACTACAAAAGGCATACAACAGGTTGGTGACCTGTTTGATGATGACCAGTTTATCTCATATATGAAACTCACAGAGACTTACACTCTAGGATCGGGCGGATTCATTACACAAGGGGCACTTAAAGGGCTAATACGTAAAACATGGGGCCAAGGTAATTCAGAACCACCAACATCACCCACACTGCACAAATTGATAACAGGCGCTGGTGCGCAAACAAGCATCTCCTGGATATACCACAGACTACAGGCCTGTCCAGAAATAACACAAGCAAAGTCCAGATGGGACAAGTTCTTACATACACCCCTCACAGAACAACAATGGTCTATGGCCCTTACAACCACACGAGAAATATCACGTAATGCCCGCTTCAGATATACCTAACTCAACTATCTACCACAAACATATCTAACTCCACTCTGTATAAAACATATATTTCCACAAGCTACATCTGAATGCCCAAGGTGTGGAAACACAGAGGCAGATTTTTTTCACATGACCTGGAATTGCCCCCCATTACTCCGAATATGGCACGACGCCACACAACAGATAGCCAATTGGTCGGGCCTATCGCTGAATCCCACACCTGAATCCTGTATTCTAGGAATACGCCATAGGCGTAACAAAGACAAACAAAAACATAGATGTGCAGATCTAGCGTTCATTACACTTAAACGACTCATTGCAACACAATGGAAGTCGCCTTGTACACCAGACATACACAGATGGACTAAAGATCTGACTCACTGGACCAACGCAGAAATACAAGTACTACGTACTCTACATAACATCGGGATTGAGGTAAAAAACACAGATATATGGGATATCTTTCTAGAACAACTACAGGAAAAAGACGACACACGCCCACCCTAGACCATCAACACAACACCTACACCAAAAGATAAAGATACAAGATACCCCGACTGAGAAATCCCTCCCTCATTGTTTGATGCCCCCCTCAAAGATAAGAACATGCGACCCTCATATTGTACCCCCAGATCCATCGCAGGTCCCTCTTGCCTCCCAGACCTCCAAAAAGGTGACGCCAGGAATCCTAATAGAGCATTCCCCCAACTGCATCAAACCTTCCTGTAGGCGATGGGTGCGGTGTAGGGGTGATAGAGGACACAAACACTGAGGTTAACTACCCTTTACAGGGGTTTACGTGCTTTTTATTGTTCTTGGCGGTAGAAAAGGGGGAGAATAATTTAGAACAGTCTGTGAGTAACCGGTGGTTCTGGGTTCTCTTTTCTTTTTCTTCTCTCCCTCTCTGGTCTCTATCCGTCTCAGGTGGGTTGCTTATTCCTTTCCTTTCCTTTTTCCTTCCAGGTGGCGTGTTCCGGTATCTTGGTGGCAGGTTTCCTCGGAAGAACAAAAACAAGGTGGCAGCCGGTAAGTGGGGAGGGTAAGCACGGTTTTGGTTCTGTGTGGGGGTATGGGAGAGGAGGTGAAATAAGAAAAGGGGGGGGGGGTGTGACGGAAGGGTTTCTCTATCCTTTTTAGTGGGGAGGTGAGTGGGTTTCTTTCTTAGTGTCAGCAGTATACGTGGTTGTTAGGGTGCCCAGGGAACTTGCCCTGCCTCAGGCGCTCCCCCTTTAGAGGTAGTCACCCTGTCTCCCTTCCTCCCCTTTCTTCCCCCTTCTAATCCTCCCCTCGCCTCCTACCCTTCCCCTTCCCTGGGTTCTGCTGTGGCCCTTTACTAAGGCACGTACCTTGTCCAGCCACGACCCTCCTGGGCCGTGGCAGGCTGTCGCGTCCTCCGTCTCCTCTCGGGGTGGCTCTTCCGTCCTTTCCTCCGTCTCTCTTCCTGGGTATTCCGGGTTGACGCTTCTCTCCGTCTCCTCTCGGGCGTCTGGCTCTCCGTTTCTCTCCTTCTCGCGTTTTCCGGTCGTCTCTCCCTCGGGGTCCGTATTACGTCCTGAGGAGGAGTCCCGTCTCGTCCCGCTGTGCCCTTCTTCACTCTCGGCAACCCGGAACTCCGGGGCCGACTTCCGTCTCCTTCCCGATGCGTCTCCATGACGACGGGGTTGTCGATCCGGCGAGGCGTTCGGAGAGCGCCATGATTGGGCTTCCTCCGGCGCTCTCCTACACTTCCCTACTATCCCCTTATACAATCTCCCCCTCTCAATCTCCCCCATCTTTGCTATAATCTTCTCCTACCTTAAATGTAACAGTGTAGGATGTTAATCACAGAACAAACCAAATGTATAAGTAATTAAAGTGTAAAACAGAAGAAATGCAACTTTAAAGCGAAACTACCTGTAACACAGACTGTTAAAATATTATAACCACTGTACATTATTAAATATTTCAATAGACAGATTTAAAAAAAAAAAAAATCAATATGCCATAGTCTTTAAGAATCCCTGCATAAATATGTGTCCCATATTCTGCCAGTAAGCCAGATATCCACTTTTCAATTTCTCATATCATCTTAGGCAGCCACATGATTCTTCTGTCATTCTTAATTCGGATCTCTTTACTGTTGATCCATGTATCCCCGTTACTCACATCATAGTGGATTTATAGCGGAAGTAGTTTATGGTAATTCCCCCCCCCCCCTTATCTCCCACCGCCAAATCTATTACCATAGAAAAATATTCAGAGGATATGATCACATAATCAATCAAGGATGTTCTTCTTCTATTGTCAAATGTACTTTTACCAGGTCAATCGCTAATGGTCCTCCCATTTATGACAGATAGGTTGAGTTTGGATAAGACATGGTCTAATTTCCTACCCATAAGAGAACTCTTCACTTGTCCCTGAACGTGCCCCGGGATAACCAATGCCATCTCACTTTAAAACTGCGTCTCATTGATGCCAGCTGTTGTTGGAATATTTATATTAAAATTGCATAGTAATAGTATAAATAGTATAAAGGCAGCTAGATATCTATACCCAATTTCTGCGACTAAGCATAACAACTTAGTTAATTGTTGACATTGCTCCTTATTTGGTGGTATGTAGCCACTCACGATAATTAACATTTTCCTATAAGAACCTCACACATTTTTGATCTGATCTTACTATCAATCATTTCTATTGTAAGAAAATCTGAAAATTCCTCTAAGATTTTAAAGTTTTTTTAGGTCATTCTGAACTGGTCCAAAAAGTCCCTTACCCCTTTATTATTGTACGCTACATAATCATTAAATAACATCTCATCTGTCACCATGGACGTCATTTCACCAAAACACCAGGGGTAGTGAAAGTGACAACACATGCCTTTTGACCTCCACTTTCACTCACACACATACTTACATACACACAAATTCATGCTTACACTCTCTCACATAAACGCACTCTCACCCTCAAGAACGCACATAGCATACATTTAAAAACATTTTTTACTTACCCCAGCTGCCATGGAAGGGCATATTCCAGCTAACTGTACTCCATTTTTATTACACTAATAGCGCATTCACTATTAGTGTAATAAAGAAATTGACAAAAAACAAAGAGAGTGGAGCCCCAACTAACGTCCATAAGCACGAGCTGCTCTTGTGTTCCTTGCACTCAGTTTGCCACTTCTGAGACCAGGGGTCGTAAATGGAGTGCCAGGGGTAGCAAAAGACAAGCCAGGGATCACAGCTGTGACCCTTGGAGACCCCTACAAGACATCTATGTCCATCATTCAGGTTTCCAGAAAGGAGACTATAGTATACCTAATTTGTTTAGCTTACTTTTGACATAATATTTGTTTCTTACTAGATCTACCATATTCCTTGACAGAATACAGAAAAAATAATCATCGGGGTAATTATATTTTTGGACCTAACGGCCTGAAATAAATTGCTGTTACCACCCACCTCCAATCTTGGGAGTTGAGCCCCACATTGAGTATATCTTGAGTTTCCATGACTATCTCACACCCGGCATCTGATATAATTATTTGTAACCTTTCAAAGTCTAACTCTTGCTGTGGGCCATTACTTGTACCTCATGAGTGTTGCTGCGACAGACTATCAACCTCATCTATCGCTCCATGATTAATCAACCTTCTCTGTTTCTCTTCATATATGTCAAAACCAGCATGTCTTATATCATCAGTGGCTTTTATAATCAAAGAAAGCACCAACCTTGAGTGAAAATGAATTATGTCATGTGGACACCCACCAGTGCCTTAAGTTGTCATGTGATATTGATACCACTGATATATCCTTTGTCATAATCATAGTGAGAGGATAGAGCTAAAGATCGTCAACATTTTAGACCTATTCATAAATGGATTAGACTATTTTTAAAGACAGTGGTTATTCCTCCAATAAGATCCATGGTCCTTCTTCATGCTTAATCGTGAACAAGAGTGAAAATGCCTTATGGTACCTCCCGGATCTTCCTAGAAACCTTCGGCTACCTGTAGTAAATGAGTCTTTTCGTGATAATCTTTGGTTCACATTTGGTTGCATACCCCTATCATATTTTCCACTAATATCCCCCAATTCTGTTCTGTTGATTTACATTACATTCTTAATACCTTGTAGATTCCCTTGTGGCCCAATATTAGCTTCCCCACTAAAAAGCTTTGCTTTAGCCATGAAGTCATCTCTTTCTACATTTTCCTGGTCTGACCAAGATCCCAAATCTAGAGGACCCCCACTACTCCTTCATTTGTTTCATGTTGTTGATATCCTTGTGACATCATCCTAGGGGACCCAGTCTTATTCCTACATACCTCTCCATTTACTTGCAATTGGTCTAAGCTGACTTCTGGTTGAAGAACATCCTCAACTGCTGCTTGATACATATCAGGGAGAGCATAAGAACGCCTTTTCGACTTTTTTATATTCTCCTATTTTTCTTTTTCTTCCTTTTATCCCATGTACTTTCCTACATTTATTTATCTGGAAGATTGGAAATATGTATTTAGGAGCTACCTACCCCTTTGTTTCAAATTTTCCATCCACACACACACACATCGTTTTTTAAACAAGTCTCCAAGCCTTCCTGCCTTTATTCACACTTACGCAGCTTGTCACAATTTCCATCTATAATTAAATGAGTTTCAATAGATTCACCTGTCTTTATTTTCTGCACATCATCTGCAAATCCTGCAGTTTCTGTACCACTGGTTGCCTTTGACACCTTTCCTACCTTATTAACTCTGTTGTAAACCATGTTAGCCTTAACTTCAGTTAGGCATTTTAGTACGGCAAGGAAATGTCAACATTGGGATCCTAACCATCGACCCCTCTATTTAATAAATTTAGAATAGAATCTGGAATACATTAAATAGCTTCCATCAATGAAGACCCAATAGTGCGGTTAACACCTGCCCCATAGCTATCTTCGCATGTTCCAGGTAACCGTTTTGTTTCACCCCACACAATGCTAGTATGTAAACATATATTAATGACCATTGTATCTACATTTTAAGGGAAAGAAAATCTGCTCCTTTTTTGGTGAGGATCATAATTAGGATCATCAAACCCTGTTTGAGTTGTTTGAATTACAGGGTCCCCGATAATCAGGCTTGGTGTATTGTTTAACTCCAATAATTCAAAGTGCCCTGACAACTTTTAGCAGAGTGGTATGTCAAGTCCACTGCATCGTTAAGTTCCAATGCCACTTGTACAATTTCAAGAATGGATTTATCACTTAAACTATTAAATTGCAGTTTCTGTTACTTAAAGTGTATTATCAAGGTTTGAGTCTTTCTCCTGGGGGAGGATTAATTTATTTTGGTGCTGGCTGTGGCATACTAGGATAGCTTGTATTTTAACTGGTTCATCTAATTCAACTTCTAGATTTATTCCAGATCCTACTATATCAGCTTTATATCCCTACTCCCCTTTGTCATATACATATTTTAGATAAGTACTGCGATACAGACCAAACGTGAACCTTAATAGTCTCACTCACAAGAGGCACTATTGTCAATTGTCCTTGTATACACGTCTTATTATTGCTGGCTCCTTCATTATTTATCACGGATTCTTTCAGTACGAGAAGGATCTCTGTGTATGTTCGTAGTTCAGGCTTTTTTATGATAAAAAATGGTTAACTATTTGCACAGTATCATCAAATCCTCCACTGCCACAATTCATATCTTCATTGCGCTCCAGAGTACAAGTGCTCACTTAGATCTTTTTAGTTTGAGCACTTTCTTTACCTCAAAGGCTACTGTTGAACTGTTTTTAATAATACCAATAACGTCATTATTTTTCTTTGTGTTATTATCACATTCCCCAAAACAATCTTCACTTGGCCTCTGTGTAAGGACTAGGCCTGATCCTATCTGCTCCTTTCATTCCTGGTCAGGAAGCTCATAGAGTTTCTTCCTTGCTATCAGATAGTAACATTATTGACTGATTCCTTGGGCTTGTAAGTCTCTGTCCCCCAACCTTTGGCCATCTCCCTTGCTTAGCAGCAATAGGCTGAGCACCCTTGCATGCCTTTTTTAACTTCAGATGGACTCCTTGGTTTACGTCTGTCATTAAGGATAATTCCAAGTTAGTGATATTCCATTTCTCCGAGAGACCCAAAAGTATCTCGAAAACAACCTCCTTTCATAAAAAGCTTATCCATGAGTGCTCCGTAATTTCTCAAATTATAGTGGTACAGTTGGTTCTGCTGTATTATTAATAGCATATTTTACTTTTCGGCAGTCATTCCTTTTCTTTTTGCACTTTACTAGGCTGACTGTAGTGTATCCAAGGATCGTACTGACCGTTCCATGGGCCAATAACCATCTTTTCACCTTGGGCTTTACCAAACTGAGGGGCATATTTATACTTTTTGGTGCAAAACTGCACTAACACAGTTTTGCATCAAAAAGTTTTGTACCGGCTTGCACGGTTCTTGAGCGCCAGCCGGGCACCATGTTTATGGAATGGTGCAAGCCACCGCAAAGGGTAGACTAGCATAAAAAAAAAAAATTGTTAGCCCGTTGGTATGGGAAAAGGAGGTTTTGCAACAAAAAATGACGTTAGGCAGGTTAAAGTGAAAAAAATCTAACTCTAACCAGCTTAGCATCATTTTCTGATGCAAAACCATCCATACCATATGACTTCTGTCTTAGAAAAGACAAGAGTCATGCCCACCAACCCAATGGCCAGCACAGGGAACCAGGGTCCCCTAGGTATGGCCACTGCACCCAGTGCCATGTAGGGGGCACATTTCAGGGCCCCCAATGGCACTTAAAAAAAAAAACTTACCTATACTTACCTGGGATGGGGTCCCCCATCCTCCGCTGTCCCTCTGGTGTGGATGTCCCTGGGGCCTGGGGAGGGCACCTGTGGTCTTATTCCATGGTGTTCCACCATGGAAATAGGCCCACAGGTCCCCTAACGCCTGTCCCCTAACGCCTGCCCTGACCCGGGCGTTAAATAATGTTGCAAAGTAAGCTTTGCACCATTAGTTGACCCCTCCTCCCCTGTGCATGATTTTAGCATGGAGATAAATATAGCGCTAAGGCCATAGAGTCATTTTTTGCACTAGAACGCCTAACGTGCATCTCATTGATGCAAGGTAGGTTTCCACGTCCAAAAAATGACTTTAACTCCATAACCTAGGTGCTAGACGGATCTAGCGCAAAAGTATAAATATAGAGTTCGTTTTGCACTGAATTGGAGTCACAAAAATGACACAAATTTGGCGCAAAACAAGTCTAAATATGTCCCTGAATATCTTCCATTATCCCCTTTAAAGACTCATTTAAAGGGCATTTGACCCTTATTCTATTTGCTGGTTTCAGCATAAGGAATCTAGCCTGGTTGATATCCTACAAATTGCCAAGCAGCACACTGACTAAAGAATAAAAGTGCAAAAAAAGAAAACAAAAAGAACCAATAAACAGTGTCTTCAGTCTCTCTTCTGGTGCTGCCACGCTCCCTGTGATTTCGGTACAAGTATAATTTACAGCCTTCACAACATTCACTGCTCACCGCCCTCCCTGGCCGCCTTACCCCACTAGCCGCACGACTCCTCGTGCAGACACGGGAGATCAAGAAGAAGGTTTGTCATGGCATTCCCCACCTTTGGAGGGCCAAGTTGGACCAGTTCAACTCACACCTTGGCTGCTTAGGTATCACAGGACTGGCACGAGCTCACTGAATATAAACATAGCACCAAGACTCCACAATGAACTTCTGCAGTTCCACCACCTCACACATTTTTTGTTATATTGTGAATCAAAAGGTGTTCTAGAGTGGGTTCTGCTGTTCTGACATTCTTGTGCAGAGACCAGTCAGAGGGTAAACTGAGTGCTGGGCCAGAGAAAGTTCAACACAACTTGTATGGCGGGTCAGGTAGATGAATGAGGCAGGGGATAGAAGTGGGAGAGTAAAGTGGGAGCAAGCCGCACAGGTTACTAAACCAGCCACATCTGCACCACACAACTTTAAACCCAGCGCACCAGGTATTTATCTCACCACAATCTCTCCTAATCCCCTGTATCACATATGCCTCCTACACCCCCCTTCTGTCAACCCCATGGCCAAACCTACACCTCCTTGTGCTGTAACGTGTACTGCCAAATGGCCAGTCCTTCAGATCAAACCACACCTCTCACTGAGCCACAACCTGCGCCAGATTCACTAGTCCTGTTTGAGCCCTGCCTGAGCACCACTGTCTGAACACCGTCTTCGCACCACCATTCTCCTGCTCTCCCCCAACGGACTGTTGGGCATGACCCTCCACCTGACTGCCCCCATGGGCCAAACCAGGCAAAGCTTGACTCTTTACCTTCTCTCATTCCTTTTCTCCTTACGGCTCCCGCCTAAACAGCGTTGTGAGGTTTGAAGCTTGAACCTTCAAAGCAGTCTGGCCTTGTTGTTCAGTGTTCTCCTCCCCCTTGCATAATTGTGCGATTGGACCTCCTCATCTATGAGCAATGAGAGGCAAGGGTAGTACTGTAAATATTGTGCACACCTCCTCTGTTAAATTCCAGCAGATTTTAGCTGCTGAATTCTAACAAAGGGTGAGATATTCAACACACCTGGTAATTACCATATGCAGAAAATATCACCCAACTTCTAATTCCAAACCCTCTGTAAATGGGGGTTTATGCAGGGATAAAAAAACAGACCCACTTGTAATTCAAGGCCTTACTATTCTATGAGCCAAAATATCTCCAAGGACATCTTCAGAATCATATTCACTCTTAGTATCTTGGATGTTCCATCTGAGAGAGTTCTTCACTCACAAGAGTTGGCTGATAAAGTACCAGATTTTTTTTCTTTTTACAACAAAAGTGACTAAAACTGTGTAATGATCAGGACGTGGATCGCAGATTGAAAAGGTATTCTTTTATTGAAGAAACACAACTTAAACACCTCAGGAAGCTCCGACCATCACATCGCTTGTTGTTCACCAACTGTCCCCTCACAGCATTATCCCTCAAACCTTCCCATTCCAACAATCTGAACCTAGGTACTAGAAATACATAGAAAGTAACTTAAACATAGCCTCCCAGGTAACCCACTATACATATAATGTAACATAAGTAGATTAAACATTTTACTATGTAACATCAAAATACTACAGACTGGAACAGAGTTTTCAGATTAAGATAATCTGATTAAGCAGAATGTCCTTACGGAATTCGTCCAGATCTCAGTGTGAAGAAAGTGAAATATTTCTGAGTCATTATAAGTCCTCTGGATTTATGTACAGCACATTTATTGAAGACATTCACCAAGCTTTTGCTCCATTTACTGAAGATATTCCAGATCAGTGGTTCCCAACCTGTGGTCCGGGGACCCCTGGGGTTTGCAAAGCCTTCTCAGGGTATCCACGACTGCTTAGAAAATAAAATAATATGAACAGATTACATCCCCAGCTCTCAGTAATGACTCAGCAGGGCTCCCCGGCTTCCAATAATGATTCCGTTGGGGTCTCTGGGTTCCAGTAGTGATAAAGTGGGGATCCACAGATGTCAAAAGGTTGGAAACCACTGTTCTAGATGATTCATTAAGCACAGTAGTAGTTTAAGATAGCCTGGACCACTACTAAAAACCTGGCCCAAACGCTGAGGACCCTGCAAATGTAACACCCATATTGCTGTTACTTTAACTTGTCATGCTACTGGAGACACTAGGCATCACCCAACATCAACAACATATTGAATATAATACAATTGTAGACGAGGCTTTGGATGGCTTTTGTCTGGACTCTGCTGAGAACCAGTGGTGACTTCAGTAACTGACAACCTAAGGCTGGTGATTCATGTAGTTGATTCAAGGTAGTGATTTTATTGGATTTATCTGTAGCTTTCAATACTGTAAATCACCAAATTTTGGCATATGTATTATCAGAATAGGTGTGAATGGGTGCACCCTCGATTGTTTTCCTTTTTTCCTCACAGATCGTTCACAGATAATAGATGAGGCCTTCCACTGAGAGCTGGAAGATTTGAATTGGGTGAGTGCCATCAGATTCCTCCTTGCCTTCACTCCTTTTCCTTGCCGCATTACCATCGATCTATATTTATTAAAATATGGCAATGCTCCTTGCTTCACAATACAGTGCCAAAGCCCGGTTGTCACTCTTTGACTCTCACTAACGCAAGGGTCAGAAATTCAGGAACGTTTCAAGGAACATGCCCTAGTACACGTGTGCCACACAATACAGTTTGATAAATGGGCTTACCTTTTAACAGCAGTCTTTCCACTTTATGGGTCTGCAGGAGACTCCCTTCATATGACGTAAAGCAGCGTCACTTTTTCCAAGCAGTCCCGGGCTCTCAGGAGATCACCCTTGTATTGCTTGCCTATCAATGCTGCCTCGCACTTGAACCCCACCCTTCCGCAAATCGTCACAGGGCGGAGTGGGCTCAGACACCCACCCCATCCTGTGGCGACTTGTAAAAGGATCATGGGGGTTACACAGGTTAAGCAGACGCGTGTGACGTGTGACATGACGTCGTGGCGTCGGGTCGTAAGTATTTTGTAAATAAATACCCTCTGCTATGTGTTTATGACCTGAAGACTTCCAACCCTCCTTCTCCAGATAACAGGTAATCTATCTAAAAGACTGCACGAGCCGAGACAAGAAAAGGTTTTATATGAGAACATTCCCCTTCATCTGCTTGAGCCTCCTAGAAAATGTCCACCTTACATGCTATCATGTACAGTGCGTGTCCCTTTCAGCTATAGCTCCAGAGCTGCTTTTTTAGTGTGTTTGTGGGAAAACAATACCTGTTTGACAGACTGTTTCAGTTGACAATCGATGGCTCACGTTAAATTACACGCAATTAATAAACGTAGATCCTAAAGAAATCTTTTACAGGAGGGTTGTCGCGTCATGTCGCTGATGGTATCTTTTAATTGTGCATAATCTTTGTTTCACTATTTGCACTGATCCCGCCATTTTGGAGAAACAGCAATCTTCCCTCTTCCCGTTAAGAGATAGAAGCCTCGTACTGCCTATCTGCATCGTTCAGAGAACCTCGTTCTCGTAGAAGCCACATTGACAGGCAGTCGTCGTGCAGCTTATTTCTTAATTCGCCTATAAAAATAATTTTATTTATTTTGCAGTTTTAAGTATCATAAAGGTAGCCGGAGGGTAATTGGTGTTCTTTACATGGCCACTAGAATATGTTGTACATATTGTAGTAACGGGGTGATTTGCTTAGCACAACAGGATGTTGGTCTGGGCAGGCAGGGATTCAGTACTGGGCCGTGAGCTTCAAGACAGGCACATCTAGAGGCAAGGCCAAATCTCATTCCTAGATCAGAAGATTCTTATTGATGATTATTTTTTAAATATGCTGAACGTATTGGTGGCAACGTGGAATAAAGCAGGCACGGCTGGATAAATACATAGAGGTTGAACAATACCTTACTTTTCCTGGTTCCATTTCAGTGCTTATTGGGCCTTCAGTGTAAGTGCAGTTATCATGTTCTTTCCAGCCATGCAGTGTCTCTGACGAGACTTTTTGGTGAGCCCGTGGTATGGTGTACATTTGCTTTGATTTCTAAACTATGAAATACAACTGCAAGGGATGAGATTAATTTTTACTTAGCTCACATAGTCGACTAGGTCAGGAAGCCTTTCCTTAGTGAAGTCATGTTGATATTCCTGATATTCTGAAGCAGAACTCAATAGACCTTCCTAGGTGCTTTACCCAGGATATGGGGTGCAGAACATGACATTTGGACTGCTGTCAAACAGCATCAGTCCACACCCTGCCATATACATCTGTTAACGTATAAAGGAGCTGTTTACCTCTCAAGTTAAGGGCCACTGAAACTGCCTTTTACCTAAAATAAATCACAAATACCAAAGACACAAAGCTTCTAAAGAAATCCATGAAGATGCAATTTGTATAATTTTTAAATTTCACACACCCCTAAACACAGCATGACCTCTGAAAGACCTCGTTCAGCCACTTTATAATTTCACCAGCCGTTACTGCCTGTGGCCCTCTGATATGGGCACTTGCCCCATGCCATAGAAGTAGTTCAGATTTAGGATGCATGCAAAGTTAGGTTTTAATCAAAATATTGCATCAGTGAGTAGACCTTGCTTTTTTAACTTGCAATCTGAAACAAAATGTTCCTTTACTCTTTTTCTCAGAAGATTGTTGTAGCCAGTGGCTCTGTTCAATCACCATTAGGATTCTGCAGGTCAGTCTATCTAGCCCTTCTTAGGAAGATCGTGTTTAAACACAAGTACAAGGTGCCACTGTGAGACTTATTTTTATTCTACATAAATATGAGTGTATCCTCTCATCTGGCTTAACTCACAAAAGATACACCTTCAAGAGCATTATAATACCAAAATCTTAGTCATTTTCCAATCCAGAAAACCAGGCTGCAAAGATAGAGTAGTAGTGCCTTCAGAGTTCAAGTCGCTATTCTGTGGAACAATCTCACACTGAGTCTACCTTTCTCCATTTTAGGAAACATTGAGA
The DNA here is from genome assembly GCF_031143425.1 of Pleurodeles waltl. Taxonomy (NCBI): domain Eukaryota; kingdom Metazoa; phylum Chordata; class Amphibia; order Caudata; family Salamandridae; genus Pleurodeles; species Pleurodeles waltl. Next base: position 1,398,745,706 of record NC_090440.1, on the reverse strand, counting down.
ACCTGGCTCTACTCTCTAAATGTATGATTTAAATGTCCCCAGTAGTTTTACTTAAGAACGGCCCAGGTATCCCAAGACACCATGTGTGAGTTAATATGCGCTTTTCCAAATAAACCTAAACAAACATCATACTGCTGAGCTGCAAATTACTGTTATAATGTATATCTGCAAGGCAAATTATTGTTGAAATAGATTGTTTTATTGCACTTCTGAGTCTCTTGTTCACCTTTGAGGAGTTCCCATATGCATGTTCTCTGCTTATGATGAATTTTTAAATCTGTGCTCATTTACACTTGGTGTTAGACCCTGTTTGAGGGGGGAGCATGGGCAAATCAGGGGCTACTGGGACTCCATCGTGGGGGCTCAGGTTGTTTGCCTCTGATGTCCAGGGGTTTATGGTAGAATGGCTGTGCAACCTGGGCCACATAAACCCCTTTAGCACTTGGCTCTTGGTGGTAGCGATGGCAAGCAGCCACCGGCTTGTAAGGGAGGTAATTTGGGAGTGCTCAAGCTCAGAACTCAACAACCACACAGCAGTACAAAAAGTAATTGTACAACCTGATGCTTGGCTTTTAAAAAGAAAAGTACTTTAGGACACACAAAACTAAATATTATACATGCAATAATGGTCAGTTACAATTTAATGAAATGGGTGCTGGGGTTAGCTGTGTCTCAGTTGATTATCTATTCCTTAGTACTGGGTTCCCCTGGTTCTGGTCTAGCTGACTCCCCTCTCTGCATTACTAGTAGTGATAGTGTGAATTCAGGCTCAGATAAAGTTTACCCCCATCCCTGGTAAATTGTGAATGTGCTTATGCAGCCTTCCACTCCCCACAATAAGTCCTGAAAACATTCAGCTCTTGATCTGCAGGCAGCTGGCAGCAGTGCAAAGCCCGTCTCCTGGTACTGAGAGGGTGTGCACACCACTGTTCCAATGAAGGCACCTATGGCTGTAGTGAAGTCATGTCTTAAGAGGAGCATTAGGAGTAGATTACAGAAATCTCTTTGAGTTAGGAAAATGTAACTTGGAGCTGCGATGGCCCTACATGGGCAGATCTTGTCACAGCCACACTCCGGCCAGCTTCTGAGTGACAGTCTTCGCACATGCCCCACTTCACGGTGAAAGTAGCTCGGGTCAGGCCTTGGTCTCAAGCAGTACACAGGCAAAGACCACTCCTTGAATGAGATTTAGTGGCAAAGGATCAGCCATGTCTGCTGTTCTTTGGATCATAGCAGCACATTAATAGCCCTGCCGGCAATCCTCATTGCAGACACACCAGGCGGTCGTGATTACATGGTATCTGCCTGGAACCTCAAATAGGAAGGCCTGCTGTTTGCCATCGTCTGGGGCATCTAGATCACTCTCCTCTGTGGTCCTTCCTCTGGCATACACCACCAATACTGGGATTCTTGCTGCACTTAGGTTCTCATGGACAGTCGCTCCTCTTGCAGGGTTGGCAAGCTTCTTCCCTCTCTCAGAAGGCAGGCTGACTTCACTTCAGGTGAAGCAAACAGCTTCTTTGAGTAAGGCAAGGCCTGGGTGGTGTCCTCTCATGTCTGAGAAACTGGTTGTCAAGTAGACACCTGCTCTGGTTGCACAGCAGTCCTCTCAGTACTCTGTAGAACACTCTCTTCCTTGGACATGGAGAACGTAGATCTGGGACAACATATGTCTCAGTGGTTCACACTTTTATATAGTCAAAGAAAGGAGATGTGGATCCACAATCAGCACTTTCAGAACTGTCTTGGGGTGGTTCTCCTTTCAAGTTTCCGTTACAGACTGCTCTCTATACCCAGCCTTTGTGAACTATGATGCTTCTCTTTAGAGCTTAATCTCCAGCATGGAGTACCCACAATTTATACTATGTTGTGTGGATTTGTTGAGCATGGCTAATCACCTGTGAGGGTATCCAGGTGCTGAGTAGGACAGGACTGAGGGGGGAGGAGGATAGACAGTAGATGCACAAAGAGGTGTGAGCTTTCTCTGCCTCGCTGTAATTAGCCACACTAAAATTAATCTAGGAAAGACAAAATGCTGGCCTCAGCCAAGGGATCTTTTTCATCTTGAAGAACAATGACTGCAGTCTCACACTTCATTTCCGTCATCTACCAAATGTGAGTTCTGCAGTGTGCTTGGCTGGGTCCAAATAGAGGTGGCATGGTGTGCAAAATCATTATGGATTGGGATGTTGTCCGAGTGTTTACCATTAACTGAGATTAATTCAAGCATTCCATCCATCACTTCTTTGTAAACTACAGTGTGTCGCCATAATTGGGACGAGTATAACGCGACATGGATCCAGTGCACACTGGGCCATTGGAGTCAAGCTATTGCTAGCTGAAGTGTCCTAATCAAGGTAAAACTGGTCCTTGGTTGCTTGTGTTCAGGTTCAGAGAGAATCAAAAATGTCTTGTCTTTTCTCTCCCCACCCCACTTCAGTGTCTAGGCCTCCTCCCTCCAGTTTCAGGAATATCAGCAATACTTTTCTGCTGTCCAAGAAAACAACCTCACCTCCCTTTTGTGCACACGTCCAGGCCAGGGGCATCGAAAATGGTTCCCAGAGGTCATTACTCTGGCTGACTTATACGCGCAATGCGTGTACCAAGCTGGCCACATACACTTGGGATGTTAGTAATAGGGTCTGAGTTAACAAATAGAAGAGAAAAACTACCCAAGTAAGTAAGCATCCATGTCAGTGACACATATAAAACGGTCTGGTTTCAACTATGAATTCACAAAATATGATACGCTCTATCTGCTAAACCCTTGACAGGGACAATTATCAGCTTTAAGTGCAACAGAGGCACGTACTGTGCACCCCTCCAGGTCAAGGGACAGGTCCTGGACCTCACACATATGGAGGGCCAGGCCTTGGCCTCTGTGCACACTCTAGATTAGAGAGAGGCTATGGCCAATATCAAAAAGCTGAATACCAGATACACACAGTTAGGTATGCAGAGCAGGGAAAAACAACTGTACACCATGTGGCAGACATACTCATCCTTATACTTGAGTACATCCAGTTATTGTAGGTTTGCATGGCCAATTATTTGTTCAAACATATCGTTCTACTTCTGAATGTAGTTTAAACGAAGTATTATACATGTGAGATTTGCTTGTATTATCAAGCATGTGGAGTAATTGCTTTTCAGATACCATCAGACTTCCAATATTTTGCATTGGGCAATCAAAATTTATACTAACAAGCATTGACAAAGCCAATAGGTCTCGTTTATGTGGGGTATTATCTTTGTCAATGTCTTTTTAGCCATACAGCATGGCTGAAATTGGCGGTGCAACACAGACAACTGATGGAGGAGGTAAGACAGGTGCAGAGGCAGGGCAAAACAGACAACGGAAGAAGGGATGGGGCTGGGCAGGGGCAGGGCAAGACAGATAATGGAGGAAGAGGGGGCAGATACGGGCAGGGCAACATGGACAACAAAAGGAGGGAGTCAGGGCGGGCGAGTGGGTTAAGCCAACAGAGACAGTGAATGGAGGGAGCTAGGGAGCGAGGGCACATCAGGGCAAGCCAACACGGACAATGGAGAAAGGGATCGAGGAAGGGTAGGTGGTGAAAGTCAACCCAGAGAACAAAGGGAAGGAGAGAGAGAGCAGGTGGGGACACATCAACATCGACAACAGAAGGAGGGAGGCACTGTGGGAGAGTGGGTCTAGCAAACACAGACAGTGAACTGAGGGCAGTAGGTAGGGAGGGCAGATTCGGGCAAGCCAAGACAGACAATGGAGGGAGGGAGAGAGGAAGGGCGTGTGGATGCCAGCCAACACATACAGCAAAGGGGAAGGGGAGGGGGGGCAGATGGGGCCCACCTACATGGACAGCAGAAGGAGAGTTGGTAGATGGTTGTAAAGCCAACAGAAATAGGAAAGAGAGTGGGTGGGGGCAAGCAACAAGGGCATTGAAAGAAGGGGGGATGAATGGGGCGAGCAAGACAGCCAACAGAAAGAGGGAGGGAGGGCGGGTGAGTGCAAGCAGACAGGCAGGGAAGATACACGGAGGAGGAAGAAGTTATACAAGGGAGCAAACTGAAATGGAAGCACTCAAAAAAATGTAGCTCCTAAAAAAAAGAGAAGTGGAAGGACTCAAGTAATGGGTCCGTGCTGCAGGGGACGGACTAACATGCAAAGAGGAAGGAAACCCACAGCAGCTGACTGATAAGAAGCAAGCAAATGAGAGTGACTATGAAGCTAACCAATAGTAAGCAATGGGCCATCTCTTAGTCGACTGATAGGAAACAAAAGGTCTCGAATTGACAGCTCATGTGGTGCCTAAATTAGACCTAACAGTATAATAAAAGACTGCCATCCTTGGTAAGTCCTGTGTATTTGTACAGTCTGTGGCTAAGGAGTGGGGCACAGCTTAGAGCTGTTGTGCATTGGACTTTGTTTGTGTTGTACAAAAAGCTGATCCACAGGAAATTAACTAAATTTGTTTGTTTACATCCAGATCCCACAGTGAGGTAGTTTTTTTTTTCCTTTCACTTACCATGTTTTATTAGATAGCACATAAATTATAATTGTGAAACCATACTAAACGCACTACAATACTATAAAACAAAATCTTACACTTAATTTATATGTGTGTGCACTAGGTACATTTTGAAAAGCATTGACGGATGATTTAACAAGCATTGGTAAAGTCGACAGAGCTCGGTTTTTAAAAACCTGCTGGGGCAAAGCTAATACGTCTGACTTTGGTTTGGGAGAAATGTTTGATAGTGGCTGGTTGACTTCTTGTATGCTCCCCCCAGCTGTCCTAGAAAGAAAAAAACATAGCGGATCAATGTCTTTGGCTACATCAATATGGAAGCTCGGAGTGGAGCCCCTTTGTGAACAGATGGCAGCAGCAGAGATAACTGTAACCTCAAAGGAAACTGTTGTAAACTGGATTCAGACGATAAAGCTTGCATGTTTACTTTAAGGGCTTAAACATAAAATACTGCATTATAGATAATTTTAACATTGGGCCAGTACTTTTGGTACCAGCTAAGAACGTTTTTGTGTGTCTGTGTGTACGACTTTACATTGAACAAAAAAAGCTGAAGAATCCAACATGCTATCAAGATAGCAAAGCAAAACAACAGTGAACTTGCAAGAGTGTTTAGTGAGAAGCCTTAAATTGCCATAAAGACAAACAAGATGTACTTCCTTAGCAAACAAGAATTGGCAGAGCCAATGTGTTTTGCCTTATTGACCTATTTGATTTGCCAGTGTTTGCCGATATTCTGCAGCATTGGCAAAAAGCACATCCGCAAAAAAGAAAGGGGGGGACGTTATGTTGATACGGCTGCATCATTTCCTTAGTGGGTGAATGAGTGATGATACATACATATGCATCGCCACCATGCAAGAACGTGCCTAGGAAATGATGATGAGGCATTTGTTTTCTTTCTCGATCCAAGATGGTGTCACTTGGATTGGTAACTTTAAAAACAGATGCAATTGTAGTGGTACATACGTGTTTTTACAACTGCGAAGCAGCCAGCAGCAAATGGCACATGCCTGGCCAATAAAATATATATATTAACTATGGACTGCAAAGGAATTCAGGGAGCTCGAAAAGGAGTGGGCAGGGAAAGAAACTGGGAGTGGGCACATGGTGAGGGAGCAAAGGAGGCACTACAAAGCAGATGTACTCTCATGGAGTGCTGAAATAATGAGTAAATGTTTTCCCTCAGTGGAACAGTGGAAGGATGCAAGTCAACCAGTCATTAAGGGTTTATGCTCTTGGGGAGGGTCTAATGCAAGAAGAGGTAGGAAAGCACGTGAATATGATGCAGGTAAATAGTAAGCGATGAGTGGGCTCAAAGACCACTGTAAGTTTTTGGGATGGTCCACAAGAGGCTTTCGGGTACAGACAGCTAAAGGCAAACAAAAGGACTACTTGAACACCAAAGGGAAAACAAATAGGACTGCATAACCATTGTCAAAATGCCATGGCCTTGATAGCTCAGCCAATCAGTGGGAAACAATGAAAGTCTATGTCTGAAGTCAGTGGACGCAAAGTCCAGTCACTCTGTATTCTGCTTTGCATTAAGTTTTTTAAAGTATTGTTGACATGAGGTCTCCAGTAATGCTGAAGGGATCTTAAGTAAGAACTACAGAAAGAAGAAACCTATGCAGTTGCAGACTCTTTCATTGTACTCCTCGTTTGAAGATAGGCACATACTTGCTGTACTCAATCACTCCATTCAGTATGGGGAATGGCATGATTATATTTGCAGGGATGCTTTTGGTTCCCAGTCCTGCCCTGACTTCAGACCATAGCGTTATTACATATGACATAGTATTATATGTTTGTATTATGTCATTGTATGAGTATGTCGACTTATTGTACTTCTGTGCAGAGTTATTGAGTATGACAGACTGTTATTCGTTTGTGTTGCATTACTGTTAGAGTATCTACAGGTTGAAATTCTCTCCAGTGTCTGTGCTATAAACATGTGGTACTTGTGCACAGGGATTACAGATTCGTTTTGTTCTTTCATATTTAGGTCTGCAATTATTCTGGGCTGTCCTTGGGATATCATTCAAAGACTCTGAGGAGGCTTTGGTTGCAAAGTAAAAAATAGTAGGTGGATACTTTATATTCTAATATTGTATATATTTACTACTAAATCCTGGGGGTTCATGGGTTTTGCTTCTACCAGCTTTATGTGAGATTTTTAGATTGTACTATTGGGTGCACCAGAAAAGCAATACATTCTTAAGCACTGAATCCTGTCAGTGCTCTAGAGCTGTCTTTTGTAGGATTTGACGACTGCTAGTTTTGGTGATCATTCCGTTCGACTGCATGTATGTCATGTTGAACATTTGCAGAATTAGATTAGGTTTAGTTACAGTGGGACTTCATTCAGCTGGTGTTCCCTTCTATAGCACACATCGATGATTTAGAGATGGGTCTTCAGATTATTGCTGCGGCCTAGTTTCCACAGGCTTTCTGTTCTATTGCATTTATGTCATGTTCCCCAATTACCTGCAGACAAAGTCTACGAATAAAATAGGAATTATAAGATTGACTCACATTTAGGTCAACTAATTGTACCCAACTGATCATGGGCGAAGTGGCCACCAATCTATGTGTTCTGCTGAACAAGACTCTGGATGTAATAATCAAACACTGTGAACTGTGAACTTCAAGAGAGTGGATGATGTTCTCTTTGAGGCTTAGATTCATGGTGGATTTGGTAAGAGGGATGGAAGCCGAGGATTTTCAGTCCCTTAACCAGTTGATGGTGACAGGGTGACTCAAGGAAGTGTGCTCTACCCCCACTTACGCAATGCATGTCTGATATGACAGAAGGGGATCCAACAACACTTGCAGTGTTAGCTGAAAAGTGTTTGGATAACATGGTTCACATAGGGCTTGAACAGAATGGTTCTAAGCCAAAGAGGGTGAAAAACTGTCCACAGACTGGGTCCAAACCAGAGGGTAAGGGTCAGACTAATTCTCATGGGCTTGACGTGGTCCCAGGAAACATGCAAATGGTAATGGTGTGTCTGGGAAGGAGCATCATGAAAAGAGAAGGCAAGGAGGTCCCTTTAAGTCCAAGGTAGTGACTTGTTTTAAATGCCACAAGCTAGCACATCACAAGAGATACCGTCAAGAGAAGGAACTTGACACAGCAACACCTGTGATAACAAGCATGTTACACATGGGTGAAGGCTCCTGAAAAGGACTGGTTGCGCTCAACCTAGTAGCTATGGACATTTAGGAGAGGAACCCAGATGCTGTGAACCACATTCATCCAAATACAATGGAATATGTGCGGGAAGTAAGTATCAGTGGGAGGAAAGTGCCTGTCCTGAGGGATACTGAAGCCTTCCATACCATGGTTAAGTGGAAGTTCCTTAACCTGAAGAGAAACTCCCTGGAGCCAAGGATACAGGATTGGTAACCAGTGGAGAGAGCATGGAGTATCCGCTTGTAAGATTTAGATTGAGCTGAACGGCAAGGTGGCCATGATTAATGTTGGGGTAAGGGAAAAACAAGGAGCTGGATGACTCTTGAGCAATTATTTGATTGACCCTGGTTTGGTGGCAGAACCATAAGCCTTTGTGGCTTGGGCAACATCAGCTGTTGACCAGAGCACAGGCTGCACAGCAGTCTCGGAGAGAGGCTGGGATCATCTCCGGAACCAGGACAGGGTAGTTTGCAGGAAAGGGCGGACTCCAGGAAGGCAGTGGCCATAGGGGTCATCGCTTCTGCTCCAGAGGGAGAGGAGGATGATGCTCTTGAAGTGGGCCATTTGCTAGAGTCAGGATCACTTCCAGAGCTGCAGGGGTTGTTAGCTGTTGGTGGGCCTAACCAGGAAGAGTGACCAAGGCTTGTGGGACTTCAGAAGGAAGCCACAGATCAGATCAGCAAAGGAGTGGTCAGGAAACATGATCTTGGCTGGGAGCATGATCTACTGTATAGTGAACAGGGAAATCCTGAGCCAGGTAATAGCAAGAGACTAGTGGTTCCATTAGTTCACAGGAGCCTCCTGTTGTCACTGACCCATGAAGAGCCTTTAGCAGGACACTTAGGGATTAGTAAAACCCTGGATAGTTTGGAAAAACTGTTCTACTGGCCAGGGATGCACAGAGACACAGAGAGGTTCTGCAGAACCTGTCCAGTTTGCCAGATGAGTAGTAAGGCAGGAGGGAAGACAAAGGCACCGATAGTGCCTCTACCATTTGTAGGTGTTCCTTTTAAGCGAGTAGGAATAGACATTGTTGGTCGATTTGACACTCCTCTCCCCTACAGTCAGGCATCAAGTTCATATTGGTTGTGGTGGATCATGCCACCAGGTACTGAAGCGGTACCTTTGAGGAGCAATGGTGTAGTGAGAGCTCTCCTGATTAGTTTGTCTACATTGGAGTTCCAAGGACTGTAATTACTGACCAGGGAACCAACTTCATCTCTTCCTATGTGAGACGATTGTGGAAGCAAGCAGTTGTAACATACCACTTCTCCACAGCATACTACCCACAAACCAACAGTTTGGTGGAGCGGTTTAACAAGATACTAAAAAGCATGATGGGAGCTCTGCCAGAGAACCTCAGGAGGAACTGGAATCTTCTCCTGCCATGCATCTGGTTTGCTTACTTAGAATTTCCGCAGGAGTAGGGTTCAGTCCTTTTGAACTTCTGTAAGGACATCTGGTGTGGGGTCTACTTGTCTAAGTAAGAGACAGGTGTAAGGAACCTCAGAGCCTCACAGAAGAATGTGGTGGAGTATGTGATTGACCTCAGGGAGATGATGGTGAAATACACGAGTCTGGCAAAGTAAAACATTCAGGATAGCTAAGCATGGATGAAGGAAAGGTATGACCAGAAAGCTACACTGATTGGCTACCAGGAAGGTCAGGAAGTGTTGGCGCTGAAGCCTATTTGTCTGAGGGTTTTGGAGGACAAATGGTGTGAGCTATACAGGGTAGTTCAGAAAGTGTCTGAGGTAAACTACTTGGTGGACTCAGGTGCCACAAGGGAACCCAAAAGGGTGTTCCGTGTGAACAAGCTGAAGCCTTACCTCCATATAGACTACACAGTGAATGTCATGGCTATGGCAGAGGAAGTTCAGGAAGACCGTGACCTCTTCCTGACTTACTGAATAGGGAAATGAAGGATGGCACTACGAAAAGTGTTAAGTTAGCCCCGGAGTTAACATCTGAGAGATTGTAGAGAGGTTTTGGGACAGTTTGCCAACCTCTTCTCACTGACTCCAGGGTTGGCACTTGTCTGTCTGCATGACATAGGCACAGGTGACAGACACATTAATGCAAAAGTTTCCAAAGTGGACCTTGGAGTCACTGAGAGATCTCGTAGCCCTTGGTCTAGTCCTGTAGTTCTAGTATCAAAGCAAGGATCTACTGACTTGCGGTTTTATGTGGACTACTGAGCTCTCAATGAGATAACCAAGGCCCAGCTAGTTCCGAGAGTGGATGATCTTGTCCTTTGGTTAAGGGCTGCAAAGTACTTAAGCATCTAGGATCTGACCAGTGGTAGTTGGCTAATCGCTTTGACACCAAATGATAAGGTGAAGACTGCTTTGTTTTCCACCAGAGGGGCTGTATCCATTTAAAGTGATGCTTTTGGATTGAAGAATGCTCCTGGCACTTTTACTTCCTAGTGAACTATGTTCTCACAGGATTAAGGGAGTTCTACGTGGCTTGGATGATATTGCGATGTTCATCATTTCATGGAAGGATCACCTGAGGCCCCTTGGAAAGGTGTTGGCAAGGATACAGGAGACGAAACTGACCATCAAGCAACTGAGTGTCAATTGAAGCAGTCCTCTATAGTCTACCTTGGGCATGAGGTGAGGAACAGGAAGATTCACCCATTGCATGCCAAGATTCAGTCTGTGATGGAATGCAAGGTACCAGCTATCCAGCGTGAAGTGAGGGCCTTTTTAGGACTGATCAGGTACTACCAAAACTTGTGGCCAACTATGAAAGTACAGTTGCGCCACTGACTGCTTCACTTCTAGAAAGCAGCCCAGAAATGTAATATGGACTCCAGAGTGCCAAAAGGCATTTAAAGAACTGAAGAAGGCACCATGTACCGTACCAGTAAGGAAATTGCCTGACTACAGTCAGCCTTTCATTGTGCAGACGGATGCTTCTGACAAGGGAGTTGGAGCGTTGTTAGCCCAGCTGGATGATAAAGATAGAGAGCACCTGTTATCCTTTTTTTAGTAGTACGTTACTACCCAAAGAGCAAAACTAGGCGACTGTTAAGAAGAAGCACATTGGCAAAGGGTGGGCCTTGCGTAAATTCTGTCCATATGTGTCTGACAGTAAGGGCCTGATTTAGATTTCGCGGACAGGTTACTCTGTCACAATGGTGATTAAATATCCTGTCCGCCTAAATATAAATCCCACAAAAAATTATTGGATTTATATTTTGGTGGACGGGATATCCATCACCGCTGTGACGGAGTAACCCGTCCACCAAAATCTGACTGAAGCCCATTTTTCGTTTTTACTGATTTTTAGAGATAAATACAGACAGAAAATAATCTATGTCCTGTCTGTATTTATTTTTAAAATCGGAAAAATACAGAAAATTGTGCTTCTTCTTACTGACTCTCCTTGTTGTCCTTTATGAATTCCAGACCACCTACGAAGCAGATAGACACCATGGGGATTAAAAAACAGGATGAGATTTCCTTAAATACAGGCATATATTAACATATATTTGTATTAAGTGCTAATATTTACCTGTCAGTGTAGTGTTGTTATATTTGGCTGCTTAATTTTCTAAAACACGACAGGTATCAAAGTATGAGTGTATGTTTATCAGTTAAATAAACATGGAAATATAGCATTTTAAGACTCTATTTATTCTCAAAACATAAAATAAATATGGATAAATACCAATAAAATGGCCAAAAAATAAATATGGATAAATACAGACGGAAATGTTGAAAAAATAAATACCATAAAACCGGGTATGAAGCTATGGCTATGAAGGGAGAGAATCCCAAGTTGTTGAGATGGTCTATTCCTTTGCAAAGGTTAGACTTTGTAGTGGGGCGCACGTCAATGCTGAATGACTTTCCCGCCGGTTTTACTGATCTGACCACTCAACCTATCCAGGTTAGGAGTTAGTTGAGGGTCTGATCTGGAAGGGGTCAGTTGAGACGGAAAATTCCTCTGTATGGTAAGAGATGTGTGTCCCTGCCCTTAGTGCCCAACTGTACTATTGTTTGGATTCCTAATGCTGACTTTTTGTCACAGGCGAACACAGATTATGTGTGTGTGGCATGACATAGACCTTTTTCTGCCGATTGCTGTCTTGTTGGACTGAGAGCGGCACCCAAAGCGTTACCTTCATAGTGGTGTAAGGCTACCACCCTAACCAAGGGTTAAGCAGCACGAGTGCGATGGTGGCAGCATACTGTGTAGTGATCAGTAGGAGTGACCAGGATATTTTATCTTGTGTAGCTGGAGTGAGGCCTACAGGCTCACTCACCTTTTTAAACCTTCTGCTGTTGTGTGCTTAACTCACCCTTGGCCTACATCAGGTAGGTGTGGAGTGCTGTATAGCGCAGGTGTACTGGCTCTGTGTTAGTTGTATGTGTGTCTGGGAAGGGTACAGTACATGGACAGTGCAGTACTCTGCAGTACATTTGTGGTTAGTACATGTAATGAGTGTATGTGTGTATGAATGCTTGAGAGGAATACATTACATGACACATGTAGTCCTGTGCATTGTGTGCTCAGGGACCACATGTATGTGTGCTTGCACATCCATAGAGAATAGGCACGCTGGCAGTGTGTGTGTTTCAAACTAACACATGCTGGTTAAAGATAGAAAAGTTTTAGTGCAGAACAGTGCGTTCATATTGAGTGTATGTGTATGCATGTGTACATGTAAGGGTAAAATGCTTAGAGGCATCAGTGCTGAACAGAAAGGGTGCAATGAATGTATAAGGAATGAGTGTTCCCGCAATGGTACATTACATGGAGGGTCCTGGAATCCTTTTTAGGAAGCCGAAGACTGCCTGGTGAACACATGAGGAGGAGAGGAATGCCCCAGACAGATCTGTGGATTGCTGCATTCCTGAGATATGTGAGGGGACAAACTTGACAGAACAGACTTCCTTTGTATTTCAAAGTCTGCTTTTCGATTCACTGATAGATCACAAGGAAGGGACCCTGGACACATCTCAGAAAAGGTGATGGGCCTGATAACAGAAGCATAAAGAGTACTGCTGGGGATCTGGGATTAACCATTTGGTGCACATATCGCTGTGGCTCACTTCCAGGTTTATTATATTGTGGACAATCCGCTTCAGAGTCGTGCCTGCTGTGGCAGACAACTTTCATGAAGGAAGATGAAAAGGAAAAGTGCACACTTCCAAAGAAGCAGAACTACAATTTAAAACATCAGAGACCCAGACTCTTAATCACATTGGGTGTCTGGAAACTGACTATAAGAAAGGTCGGTTGAGTCCCTAAAAAACTGTCATCTGCCGAGCGGCCAGATGGGCTGTGTGAGAAGGGAAGCTCTGCAGGAATTCTGACTGTGACCAGGACGGGGGGGGCAAGGCCTGCAGGTCTCCCTGCTGGACTAGGAAACATCACCCAGGGAAACCATGACCACCTGCCATGGAGCCTGAAGTACCAGCACCTGCCTGCTTGCCAAGACCAGTGAGCCCTGTGAGGAAGAGGAGAGTGTTGGAGGGAGCAATGTCCAGTGGGGAGCCCTACCATGAGGGCTCGCCGTTCAAGGTGTGAGGATTCAGCTGTGCATCGATTATGCGGTAGCCTGTGTGCCAGACTGTTTCTGGTGACTCCCATATGCCAGGAGATTTGTGCCATAGACTGAGCCATGTTTTGAGACCTGTGGGGTCTTCCTACACCCGTACCGTCACCCTAAGGTGATCTCGTATGCCAGACGGGTTCAAGAACAAGGCGATGCTCTGACTTCTGGGAGATGTCCAGCAGAAGTGCTCAAGAGCGAAAAAGGGAGCCTGTGCCACCAATTGCTGTTGCGTCAGTGTATATATCATACACATACTTAGATGGGTTTTTGGCCAACGTTCTTAATCCTTTGGTCTGTGAAGTTGTCATTCACACTTTGGTTCTATCCACCACAGCATGGGGCAATGGGTTGGCCAACCCAGGCATTGGATGTTCTCATTGTTAGTGTTGGACCATGTCCAGGTATCCCTTTTAACAGTATTTTTCCTTGAAACATAGTCTATTTGTTAGTTCCTGTCTCACGAGCGTGGTGTATTCAAAATTTATTTCTTAATCATTCAACTTTCTTCAGACCATAATTGTTCTTTCATTGCTTTAGTTTTCGAATATTGTCCTTCTTTCACTCCGATTGTTACTGTAACTTACCTTTCATCCTTAGCCTTTTCCTTGTCTCATGGCAGTGACAGACTGTGTTTGCCTGGCTTGTTTATTTTTGTGTGTGTGTTTATGTGTGCGTGTATGCTTGTGGTGTAGTATTATGTCGGCATGCTGAAGCAGGTGCTCTGTCAGGCAGATTCCAGTACCCCACCCTTTTTCGGTATATGGACCTTCCAGGCCATCTGTATGCCTTACTTTTCACAAAATGAGTTAATCCCAGAAGTTCTTCATAACAATGCTTTTATTTAAGACTGCATGACAAAGTATGTGGTTATTGCATGATTGGTTCTTTTACATTTAATCCCTCTTGTTAGACTTGAAAGTGGGCATGTTTACGTTTAACCCCAATACTTCATTACATCTGTCACCAGTTTCAGGGCTTAGAAGACTGTTGTTGGATTTTAGTCCTGAATATGTTTCAGTGATAACTTAAATGATCACCTAGACAACAAAATAGAAAATCTGTGCACTTGCTTTAAAAGAAGGGCAGACCTAGTGGCTTTGCCAGTGCTTGTTCTCCATAAGAAGACCTTTCACCCAGCTGTAGTATATCCTTGGAATTCCGCTCATTTGGGAATAGTCGAGGCAACAGGTTTATGCAGATTGTTTTTCCAGATCGTTTTTCCTTAAGTAGGTTTTCTCTAGAATCACATCTAGCCTTCATGAAGTTCATACCACATTCTGGCTTCCAGAATTCAACACTATATTCGTAGCTGTGGGATCCAAAATGGCATACTACACTCTTGAAGAGCAGTATGCCATTCGTACTTGATATATCAGTTGTGGCCTCCAGAATTGGGTATGCTACACTCCAAGTGGCTTTCAAGAACCAGGGAGGACCTGGCTTGGCAGTTTGGGCTGGACTGTTCCCATGGGGAACAGGGTCAAGACTGATTTGCATATGGCTGGGTCCAAACTGGGGTGGCATGGTGAGCAAAAGAACAATGGATTAAACCCAGATCTGTGACTGGGGGTAAGAGTTTGAAAAGTTTCAACACTCCGTCCATCATCCTTTGTGTTGCTATGTTTGACCTAAGTGGGAAGGGTATGCCCAGACGTGGGTCCCTTGCTCACTGTGCCACTGGATTCAAGCTAGCCTAGCTGATGAAGGGTGATACCCTGAAACCGGTCCTAGGAAGCTTGTTTACGGTCCAGGGAGGTCCTGGCTTGGCAGTTCGGGCTGGACTGTTCCCATAGGGAACAGGGTCAAGACTGATTTGCATATGGCTGGGTCCAAACTGGGGTGGCATGGTGAGCAAAAGAACGATGGATTAAACCCAGATCTGTGACTGGGGGGTGAGAGTTTGAAAAGTTTCAACACGCCGTCCATCATCCTTTGTGTTGCTGTATGGCTTTCAAGAACTGGACACCATACTCGAGCTGCATGCTCCAGAATTGAGTAGTGGAAATGTAGCCTCCTGAGACAAAAAAAAAAAGTGGAAATGTTACACCGCCACTCACATGCAGAGGTGTAAAACCTATATCTGCAAGAAAAATACAAAACTGTTTCTTTTCCATAAACCTGCTAGGAAAAAAGTTTGGTAAGAGGCACACGAACAAAATTGTTACAGATGTTGTAAATAATACAACTAGGAAGGGAAAATATGTAGTCGCCAAAAGGGCATGTAGTAGTGTTGGGGGAGGGCTAAGTGGTTCAAATTAGGGCTGCGATTTAGAAGAGAAACAAAATAGATCTAAAGCTCCCCCTCCCGTCATCCCACGCTGAAAAACTCCCGAAATAGGGCTTTCCAGGTCTACATTAGGAGTTCAATGCTATGATATATATATATCATATCGAAGGCTTCCAGTTTTCCACTTCTACTGATTCGTTGCATGTAAACTCAGAAAAATTATTCCCGTATACTTATTTACCTTTAAAAATATAAAATTGCAGAATGTTGTTCTTCGTTTCATTGTTTGAAAATACTCTTACTCAGTGACTTCTAAGTCAGGACAATAGGTGCGTAAGCTGACATCACGGTGAATCCACATTTGCTGTACTCCAGTGCAGATATTTCAGGTGACTTCTGTGGTATCAAAATGTGACTGTACATCTGGCAGGTAAATCATTGTTGAAATACGCCAGCTCCAGCTCCAACTTCTACTTTTTTAGTCACCTACAAAATAAGTAAATAAGGATAAATGCAATTTAAGAGAATTAAAAGCGGATCCATACAGATTGGAAATGTCAGTAAATGAATAGCGCGAATCCTGTTGCCCTGATTACATGGCGTGTACACCAAGAATGCTTGGACGTTTGAACTTGCACAGTTTTTGTGCTTTGTTTGTGTGTGCCTCCGCCCCAGGCAGCCAAGTGCTTTGTTACACTTCAGGTAGATTCTTGCGCGTTCCACGCCAGTCATGAAACGCCAGTCATGAAAAGCTTCATTAAAGACACCTTATTGTTGACTTCGAGCAAGCGGAGCTGTAGATGATAGATAATGTCTAGGCGGACCCGTCGGCCCTGTTTCATGGCTGCTGCTGTGTGCAAATTGTTGTGCAGCAGTTACACGCTGTCCCGTTTCCAATTACAAGAAAAGGTTGGAATTAGGAGCTTGTCACGCGACAAACCATGCCCCTAAGGAACCCCTCCAGCCCCCCGCCCCGCCAAAAACATGAACCTCTTAGTTCAGACACCCCCTTGAAAGACACCTGTGGCTGAACATCGTGTGTCCTAACCACACTGCAAGCTGGGTCGTCCTTACGAAAAACGTTCTTTGTTTTACTGATAATCTGAGTACCATTTAACATACATACCTCAACGTAACTTATTTTAAAAAATATCTCATTCTGATAAATCCCTGAAATTTTTAAACAGATTGATCAGGTGACTGGAAAGTTAGGGTGGGTATCCTCAGGGGCATAATACGGACCCCTAACTTTCCGTGATGCAGGGGGGCCTCCCATCCTTCTTATGGTCCACTTACAGCCAAACCAAAAGTATGTGAACAGCTGTGAAATAGCGTCTCGGGACCCTTTATGTTCTAGCAGACCAGAGCACCATTTTTTGTTATGCCACTGGGTATCTTTGGAAACCTGCATGAATCTCGGTTAATTTATTGGGGGGAGCTAGAGACAATAGGGACGAATAGAAGGAACCAAATTTTGCAGACAAAGGCCGCTGTCTCGCTTGTTCTTTTCCAAGGTTCAGCAGTTCTTTTCAGGACTTTGCTATAAATGTACATACACCCATGTATCAAGAATATGGCTCATCTCTTATTTACTCTTTCTTAATTTGAGGACATTGGAAACATTGATGGACCTTGCATTGTGAAAAGACAAAAAAATTGTCGAATACAAATGTCAATGTGAAAATGGCCTTTAAATTCTTGCACGTGGTACTGCTCCTGGCTAAGTGACGTGTGCCAATCACATGGATGGGTGCGCTGGGTCCGAGTATGGAGCAAGGAGTCACAGACGTAGCTGAGTGGGGGGTGGCTATGTAAATATGGTTGAAGGGGTGCAGACCTGATGATAAGACTGAGAAATACCAGGGGGTTGTGGGGCAGAACTCTTGGCTTGATTCATGGACAATGAGGGCGCTCAATCGCACTCCTCAACAGATGAGGAAGGGACTATTGGCACTGAGCACTGACTACTATACTTGTTGAATGTTTCAGGGGCTAGTCTGAAGTTTTCTGCTATGTATATGTGCGATTTTGGGCACCTTTTACTGTGACATGGATTTGTTATTTTTGTATAAACCTACCCTGTCATTGACATAGTTGAAGATGGCTGTTGATTTTATACCTGTTGTTTTTCGTATCAGTGAAAAATAAATGGCCATATTTATACTTTTTGATGCACAACTGCGCCAACGCAGTTGTGCGTCAAAAATGTTACCGCCGGCTAACGCCATTCCAATGCACCATGCGGGCGCCTCATTTATGGAATGACGTTAGCCGGCGCTGCGGACTGGTACGCGTAAAAAAAAAAGACTCACACCAGGCAGCGCCGGCGTATGGGAAAATGGGGGTTGTGCATCAAAAAATGGTGCAAGTCAGGTCTGAGGCAAAAATCAGGCCTCACACAGGACTTGCGCCATTTTTTTGGACGCCCAACCTCCATTGACATGACTCCTGTCATAGCAAAGACAGGAGTCAAGCCCCCTTGCCCAATGGCCATGCCCAGGGGACTTATGTCCTCTGGGCATGGTCATAGGGCATAGTGGCATGTAGGGGGACCTCTGCCACTTAAAAAAAAACGGAAAAAATACTTACCAGAACTTACCTTTACTTCCCTGGGATGGGTCCTCCATCCTTGGGTGTCCTCCTGGGGTGGGCAAGGGTGGCAGGGGGTGTCCCTGGGGGCAGGAGAGGGCACCTCTGGGCTCCTTCCGAGCCCACAGGTCCCTTAACGCCTGCCCTGACCCAGGCGTTAAAAAAACGGCACCCATCAGGCTGTGCGCTGTTTTTTAAGGCCCACCCCCTCCTGTGCGTCAAAATGACGCCAGAGTATAAATAAGGCGCACAGGCCTTAAAGTCATTTTTTGGAAGGGAACGCCTACCTTGCATATAATTAACGCAAGGCAGGTTCCCCCTTCCAAAAAATGACGCAGATGGTGGGATTTTGACGTCCGCGGGGTCGGGCGTCAAAGTATAAATATGGGGCAGGGTTTGCGCCGAATGTGCGTCAAAATTTTTGATGCACATTCGGCGCAAGTAGAGTCTAAATGTGCCCCAAAATGTCTTAAAAAAATATATATATCAATGTACAAAAGTTGGATTGGCTTCAGAAATACCTGTGTTTGCTAGAAACGACTGCTTTGTGTACCACACCTCGAATACTGAAAAATGTAAAGTGAAACTCGTTTGTATCATGTCCTTGCATATCCATCCAAAGCTATCAAATCCATTGCCAACGTTTATGTTAAAGAATGTCAGGGTCAAATCTCAACAACTGACCAGCTATACCTATGATCACCCAGAACTAGAAGACACCCAAGGCCAAATACAACACATATAAGATTAAATCCCAACGGTCAGATGAAAGAGCACAACAGCCATGACCCAGATGATGTGAGCAGAGGCCGGTGTCTCGGGGACTCACAAATGTTCCCAACTGGGGACAGTGCTCACCTAGGGCAGGAGCCTGGCCCGCCAAATAATAGTAGGGCCAAACTACTGGCAAAAGTACCCTCTTTTTCTTTGTATTGCAAGCATTCAAGTTAGCTAAATTCGGTTTTGTCTCGAGTGCAGTAAATCTTTGCACGGTTTCTGCTCCTAATTTGCTAAAACTAAAAATGTGATCCAGAAAAAAGCCATGAGTCCAGAGCACCCCTGTGTGCTTGTATCCATACATGCCGCATGACCAGTGGGGTTATGTTTACTCTAGAGCAGAGGTCTTCAATCTGGGGGTCGCGACCCCCAGGGGGGCCGTGAAGTCCTGGAAAGGGGGTCGTGCATTACCCCAGCCATCCTCAAAATGCCTCAGCTGATCTTTGAGTCTCCTGTTCTGTGAAAGCCGCATAGACAGCTAAGGAGGCCTTCCCAGGGCGTCTGCTTCCTGAATGAAATGAAAATGTTCTCTACAAGCTCATCTGCAAATGTAAAGGGTGCTTGGGAGCAGCTTTAAATGACACAAATATTTATTCTTTTTGAGGGTAGTGCAAAGAGTTAACAACTGCGCTATGAAGTGCGTGCTTTTAATTGTAATTGTATTTCCACAGTGCTTACTTTACCTGGAGGTGTTGAAGTGACAGCTACTAAAAAAAAAAGGTATTGCATATGCTCTGGTATTACTTAAATCTACATTTTGGAACCACAGTTTTATCTTAAACCTTTTTGTAGTGGCCTGTCTTATACTGTGTGTAATGCAAGTATGAAATAATGCCTCACATATTCACAGTGCTTTCTATCACAGGCTGTGACCTCATGGCACTAAAAATACACAAGTCACTATTCTCAACTGCACTAACCAAGATTTAGTTTTGTCGCTCTCTGGTTACACGCAGACCTCTGCAGTGCATTAACTAATAGAGGTTTCATAATGCACTACAGTGCATTTACCAATGAGTAACAACTTTATTTTATTTATTTTTCATTTAAGCTGGCTGTTATTTTATATGTAGCTACCTGACAGTGAAAGACTTAACAAAAAAACAGAGAATATTTTGAGTTTATTTATGAGATACTTGCGCTGCTGGAGCATCACTTTTTTTTAATGCTCCAGCGGCACCAGACTCTCAGTCATACCTATGAGGTGACGGAAAGCCACCCTGAGTGGCTTTGAATGACGTTGTAGATATGGAAAAAGGCAAAGCAGCGCAAGCTGCTGCATTGCCTTACTTTGCGTCGAGGAGGCGTTCCATGGGAGTAGTGGTGGGTGTTCCCATGCAACACGCATGGATTTTGACGCTGCCCCAGATTGACAAAATCACGTAAACTGTGGCAGTGCCAAAACCTTACGCCTCCCAGAGCAGGCATAATGAGGAGAAATGTTTTAATTTCTCCTTGTTTTTTTCTCTTTCCATGTGTGTCGCTATCTGCCGCACATATAGAAAGAGGTACAGTGCCTCTATGGATAGTTTTTGTGCCGGAATGTGCCCCTTCCTGCACAAATACAATCCTGCCTACATTGGCGCTAGGCAACAATTGTGTGCCAGCGTGGGGGAAAGGACAGGAATGCACTGTATTTCATAAATACGGCCCATTCCTGCCCTTTCGTATTGGCGTGGGGCAGTGTAGCAAGAAGACTTGTGGCACTGTCCTATGCCAAAATGAGGACCTTTGTTTTTAGCCACACCCTTGACCACGCCCCCACACTCACTGACCTTTGGTTTGCTAAACACTGTTTAATATTATTTCCTCACAGTAAAAATGATTTGCTGTGTGAAATGGGGACGTTTATTATTGTTGTTGATGAGGAGTACCAGGTTCTAGAAATTTTTATCAGAAGGGGGTCCTTACACCTAAAAATGTTTAAGAGGGGGTCCCAGCATCAAAAAGTTTGAAGACCTCTGCTCTAGAGGTTTACAGAGCACTATCCTGCCATTTAGTGATTGGATTGCAATGCCCAAATGTGAGACTACCAGCTTTGGATCTTTTTCCACCTGTGGTTTCAAAGCAAGCAGAGGAGCTCCAGAGAATGTCTGCCAACTTTTATCCACACCGAACAATGTATATTATGGTTTTATGTTTGAGGAACAAAGAAAAACGTCAGCACAGAATTATATGATGTTCTAAACACTAAAGAGAATGAGTTTTGATGGGCCTCTAAAGACCCGATTTCCTCATGCTCGCTTCATAAGAGGTCCAGGTCGGAGAATGACTGTCTACTGCTATTGTTTTTGTGTGTGTTTTCAGACTGATTTACCATATTTTCTTTGATGGTGAGAACTCCTTTTAAGTTCTGTCCCGACTGCAATCGAAAGTTGGGAAAAATGATGCTCACAAGGTCTGGCAAGGCAGAGGGGCAGCAGGTTTCTGGGTCCAACTGAAGCCTGATAGAGCGGTCCGTACTAGTAAATTACCGGTACTTTGGACGCTCTTTAGGCCGATGAACCTTTTGACTAAGTGGGACCCTCGACACCCTTAATCAATCAATTTAATACAATCCAATAATCAATAACGGACATAAGCAATGCCCTGATCCACATAACATTTAACAATCAATCCAGAATACATTTCGGCGAACCCTGACCTTCCAGTCATGAATAACCACACCAGTTTATTCAAAGTTAGTGAATTTATTTCCCTATATTAACAAAGCTAGCACAATATAGATGTGTCTCAACACCAAATGATAAACATATATGAACATTAATAGCTGTCCATAACGGCGAAACAGGTGCAATCTATGTAGCATTTGAATAACAAGGCATTCGATGATAGCAATGCAAATCACTAGAACTATAATCTGTAATGAACTAATTGCATACATTTAGTCAGCATAACAAGATCTCAAATTGCATCGTGCGACAAAAGGAATCCTCGTCTAACCTCAAATTAGCATCGGCATGTGGGGCTTCATGCAAAACAATTTAGCAACATTAATTTAGAAAACTCCTAACTAGGGCTCTTATCAAAATCAGCAGTTGGTTACCTAAAAGAAACACAATGCAATTGTACAATTTCCTTTCATATTTACCAATTACGATCAGCATTCAAGGAAGTCTTCGTCTCACAGGTACCGTTTCTCGATCAGCATGGGACGGGGCAAAGGGGCAGGGGTGGACGGGGCAGTTGCCTCACGGCGGCAAGGTAAAACTACTACTTCATGCAAAGGGACAAATCAAAGTTAAAGTCTATACGGTAAGAATCATTCAAGTCTCTTTCTCTCGATTAGAGAAAGCATCAAAGTCTCTCAAAATGGCGTCGCAGCAAGGTGGGCCATAATAGCTGCAATGTCCTGCAAAATGGCGGGTATCGAGCTGGTAATGGCTGTAATGGCTGCTGGGTGCAATGGCTGTAATGGCTGGTAATGGCTACCTTCTTCTCGTGCACCTGGTTTAAATAGACAACAGTTCAAATCCAGTAGGGTCTTCCATTGGAGGGTTCATAGGTTAGCTTCAAATTGTCCAATCAAAAACAACAGTTCTCAAGCTTTTACTTAAGCATACATTATCCTTGGAGACGGGTACGCAAGTTGCAACATTTTATACCAATTAACTCACTTTCAGAGCTTCCATTGTCCGCACCTGCAGATTGACCTTGGAGTAAAGAGAAAATATGCCAGGCTGGCACGAAACCTTAAGATAAGCATGTGAACGATCTCAGTGGAAAAGTACAGCTTCAAGCAGAAATACACGTTTAATGGCACATGGAAAAATACGAGCATCTAAACCCGTGAGACCAGGCAACTAGGCCGAAGCCTCCACTAAAGTAATGCTAAGCTAAAACATTTCAAACAAGCAAATCATAGCACACGTTTACGATTATGTCGGATTAGTGCAATTCTAATACATCACGTTATATAAGCACGTTTATAAATGTTGGCAAACTACTCTGAGGGCACATTTTGTCCCCGTACAATCTTTATTAGTTCGGTTAAAGTCACACATGATTATTTCACACTACGTTTATGCGTTAATAAATGTAAAACCTTCGTTTTCTGCTTCATCAATCCCTCCTCTGATGACTACTTGTCATCACACCAAATCATGCCCACAAATTTTATTCCATTAAAATTCTGTCAGTTCTCTTTTCCTTTTAATTACCCTAGTTTTCGCTTTGTATTCTTCTGCCATTCTCTTCATTATTTTCTCTTCCTTCCTTCTTCTAATTCTTTCCATAATCATTATTATTCCCCTTTTTATTCCCCAAATTCCAAATATGCAAATTAGAACTATTAGAATTCCCTGTATTATTTTTAGCAATATTCCATTCCAAATTCCCCCAATCCAATGTCCCACTGAAGCAAGTCCTTTTCCAACCTTCTCCCACACTCCTGGTTCTTTCAATTCCTTCAAATCTGCACTCTCTTTTGTTAGATTAGCAAGCATAGTTTTAATCTTCACACTATTGTCTGGAATATACGTACAACAGTGTCGTGCACCAAGCATTTTGCAAACGCCGCCATCCTTTGCTAAAAGAATGTCTAAAGCAAGCCTATTTTGAAGAGTCATAGCTCTCTCCGCTGCAAGTTCAGCATCTATCAGGATTATAGCACCTGAAAACTTTGTCAACATGTTATCCACTATAGTAGACAACTTTCTTATCTTGATGGAATTCAACACAACTCCCAACGAAGGAATCATGGCTCCAAATATATCTCCTACCACAGCAGCTGCGGTCTCTCTTTTCTGGATACGATGGGATCCAGGTGTCTTTTGAATCATCGATAGGTCATCCAGTTGATAAACCTTTGGGAACACTATACCCAAATAACATCTCCCCCACCATCCCTTTGGAAGACGATAATAGGCATTATACCCACAAATGTAATATACACCTGGAATGACAGGGTCAAGTCCGTTCATCATGAATGTCCATTTGGCCTTAAAGATAAACGTATGTTTACACTCACTCGCTCCTACAAAGATATTGTCATAATAGGATTCACCTCGATATATACAACATTTCCCTACATGCCAAGCATCTAAAGCTATTCTCCCTTGTGTCTTTATTGCTGCAAAATCATAATTATCTACTGAAGTCCTCTTATGTAGCTCTTTTTCTAATTTCGCCTTCATTTGTGCTCTTCTATCATCTGTGCGATCTAAAAAGCTTATTTCTATTGCAGAGAGCGAGCAGGTAAGGTTTTCCCTATGAGCGTGAGCCGTTTCAAAAGGTTGCATTGGCTCGAAAAATTCCCTCATTATTTTAGCATCCCAATCTTTAGCAATCTGGCTTAGCTGCGCTATTATAGGAACATATGCAAAGGTAACATCATAATTTGAGTAAAAATACTGTATGTTAGTCTGACCATAAAACCTAGACATTACTATACTACATGTAATCCCGTATGTAAGAGGCATGTGGTGATAAGTCACCCCTTCCTTTACTGATGTCGGTATCTGTGTACACACATAACAATCTTTCGCATCCATAGTCTCAACATATTCTGTTAACAAGCGATAGAAAACATTATATGAAAGCTCTTTCTTATCATGCAAGTGTCTCTCATCTAATTCTAATCTTTTCAGTGCAGTTAGTTCAGTGACAGTAACAGGAGCAAAAGTAGAAGCATCAATTCTCTCATCCTCACCCTTTCCATGCATTGTAAGCACTATTGCCATTATTATTAGTACACATGCAATTACTAAGCCTATACACACGTATTTACAATACTTCTTTCTACTGTTTTGTGTCATGATCTGTATAGAATCAGAGAGCTGGAAGCACCTGTAAAAGAAACTATTTAGCAATTCAGTTACAAAGCTGAGCGAGCGCAATGTTCACACCGTCTTCTTCAAGAGGCCAGTCACTTATCGGTTAGCAGCATTTGTCTCAATTCGGCAATAACTCAGTCTTTTATCAGTTCAGCAAAAGTCTCATCCGGTTTAGCAATGTCTCAGCTGGTTGTTTGTATCACGTTAGATTGTAGCAAGCAATGTCATTTATCACCCTTTCAATCAACAGAGTCCATAAAACTTTTCTTTTCTATTGGTATCTCTTCTTCTTCGTTCTCGAGGCAAAGAGATACAAATTCGTCAGTCCAATCGTCATGAACTACATATGCCCATTCAGGACCGGAATACCTTCTGTTAGGTATCCTTTTCCTTTTCAATTTTGCCTCGCTTTTCAATTCTGCCTCACTGGTACTTTCCTCTTTGGCCAAGTCTTTTCCCTCACTTGAGGATGGTACCACGACAGTCACTTCCTTTCTTTTCTCTTTCACTTTTGGCCTTTCTCCGTCGTTCAAACTTTCTTTAGTCCTTTCTTTTATGGGTGATATACTTAGTCTTCTCTTTGCACCGTGTCCATTTGATGGACTTGCAATCTTTTCTGTGGAAGCTTGAACTGTTTCGTTCTGTTCTGCCTTGTCCCCTCCTCCTGGGGAATCAATCACGTTCTCTTTTTCTTTTTCTGTATCGCCTGCTTCTGGGAAAGCCCTCCTCTGATCAGGCTCCCCTGCTTTTTCACCTTTCTCGAGCCCTTCGTCACCGTTACTTTCGTCAGGCTCTTTATCACTTTCAGCTGCTTCAGGTTCCTTGTCACCTTCAGCTGCTTCAGGCTCTTTGCTACCCTCAGCTGCTTCAGGTTCTTTGTCACCTTCAGCTGCTTCGTCGCTGTCTGTTTCTGCCTGTTCGCTTTCAGTTCGGTTTTGCTCTGTCTCAGCACTCAGCACTGTTTTGTCAGGCACTGGCAGTTTTAGCGCTTCAACTTCCTCATCTGTGGGACACAACACTTTCTTTGTGTGACTGGCGTGAATCCAGTTGGGAACCCCCGCACACTTCACAGCGGTAGTTGTCGTCAGAATCACTTGGAAAGGGCCTTTCCAACGGGGTTCCAGACACGACTTCCTCACGTGCTTCTTTACCACGACCCAGTCACCTGCTTTCAGTGCGTGTCCTGGACCTTGGATCGGTGGCAAGGTGGTGGCTTCCACCTGGTGAGAGAAAGAGCGAACCACGTCAGCCAGACCCTTGCAGTAGTCTAACACCATATCATCTGTGATATTCAAGAGCGCGTTTGCGGGAACTGCAGGAAGTCTCATAGCCCTGCCCATGAGAATTTCGTGCGGAGACAATCCAGTCTTTCTATCAGGGGTGTTTCTCATTGACATTAGCACTAAGGGCAATGCGTCAGGCCATTTCAAATTTGTCGATGCACATATTTTCGCCATTCTTGATTTCAGTGTACCATTCATCTGCTCCACCAGTCCTGATGCTTCAGGGCGATAGCTACAATGCAGTTTTTGCTCAATGTTCAGCGCTTCGCAAAGTAACTTTATCACCTCGTTATTGAAGTGACTTCCCCTATCTGATTCTAAAGAGATCGGGAATCCGAAACGTGGTATTAAGGCTGTCATTTCTACGTGTTGGGTATGCCTCAATCCAGTGACTAAAAATGCACACAATCACCAACACATACTTCAGACCTCCATGCACAGGCATCTCAATGAAGTCCATCTGCATTCGACTAAATGGGCCACTGGCTCTGCCAATGTGGCTCGCGTTCACAACTGTTCCCTTTCCTGGGTTCATCTGCTGGCAAGTGACACATCGATGGCAAACTGCTTCTGCAGCTTGACGAAATCTGGGGTTAAACCAGTCAGTTTTGAACAATCGTATCATGGCATCTCTCCCTAGGTGAGCTTGCCCATGATAGAACCGCGCAAGCTGTGATAAGAGACTATTTGGCAAAACAAATTTTCCCTCATTTGAAACCCATAATTCGTCTGGTCTCTTTATACATTGTGATTTAATCCAGGAATCTCTTTCGTCCTCCCTGACGTTATTCTGTAATGCTTTTAGTTCATCTATTGTATCTACGACCTTCAAGGCAAATGCTTCAGCTGGTTCGAGTTCTGGTTCACTTATCGAATTCCATTCATCTCTGAGTAATATACAGTTCAAGGCACAAAATCTTGCAACTTGATCCGCATATGCATTTCCCAGAGAAACATAGTCCTGTCCTTTTGTATGAGCACTACACTTTACCACTGCGACTTCGGCTGGCATTTGAATGGCGTGTAACAATTCCCTTATTCTTTCTCCGTTTTTCACTGGGGATCCTGAAGAAGTCAGGAAACCTCTCTGTGACCATAGTTGTCCAAAGTCGTGCACAATCCCAAACCTGTACTGACTATCAGTGTAAATGGTGACCTTCATCAATGCAGACAGTTGACATGCTCTTGTAAGGGCTACAAGTTCTGCTACTTGTGCAGAATAGACTCCTTGAAGCCATCCCGCCTCCAAGACACCTGTTACAGTGCATACAGCATATCCTGCTTTCAAAATTCCCATCCCATCTCTTAGACATGAACCATCAACGAAAACAATTTGGTCATTTTCATCAAGCTTAGTATCCTTAATATCAGGTCGAGGTTTTGTGCAAAATTCAGTCACCTGAAGGCAGTCATGCTCGACGTCTTCAGCGTTCTCAATTTCAGCATTTTCTCCAGGAAGCAAGGTTGCTGGATTCAACGTAGTGCACCTTTTCAGCTGCACATTCGGTGAGCCCAGAATTATCGTTTCATACCTTGTGAGTCTTGCTCCAGTCATGTGTTGCGTTCGGGAGCGGGTCAAAAGTATCTCAACTGAGTGAGGGACCATGACTGTTACTGGGTGTCCCATCACTATTCCTTCACTCTGAGTGAGGCTGATACCAACTGCTGCTACGGCGTGCAAACACCCTGGAAGTGCTGCTGCGACCGGATCCAAAGTAGCTGAAAAATACGCTACTGGTCTGTTTATGCCACCATGGGCTTGAGTCAAGACAGACAAAGAACATGCATCACGTTCATGACAAAACAATGTGAAAGGCTTTGTGTAATCAGGCATACCTAAAGCTGGAGCCCTGCACATGCATTCTTTCAATTCAACAAAAGCATCCATCTCATCTCCTTTCAGCTCAATTTGATCCAAGGCATCCTTCTGGGTCAACTTCAGTAAAGGCTTTGCTAGAGTTGAGAAGTTGGGAATCCACTGACGACAGTAACCCACCATTCCCAAAAACTTCCTCACCTCCCTCCTTGTCTTTGGTGGACTCATTTGAAGTACACTCGTTATCCTTTCCTTCATTATTCTCCTTGACCCCTTCTCTATTTGGTGACCCAAGTATTTCACTTTCTTCTGACAGAACTGCAATTTGGAAGGAGACACTTTATGTCCATTCCTTCCCAAATGGTTCAACAAAGCAATGGTATCAGCTGTGCAGCCACTTTCTGTCTTTGATGCAATCAGTAAGTCATCGATGTACTGTACTAGGGTTGACTCGAATGGCAATTCTAATGCTTCCAAGTCTTTCTTTAGAGTCTGATTGAATATTGACGGTGACTCAGAAAACCCTTGAGGAATTCGACACCAACTGTACACTCTGTCTAAGAATTTGAAACAAAAGAGAAATTGGCTGTCCTCATGAAGAGGCACTGAAAAGAATGCTTGTGACAAGTCGATGACTGAGAACCACTCGGCATCGCAAGGGACCTGGAACATTATCACAGCTGAATTTGGTACGACAGGGCAGCATTTGACTATGATGTCATTTATTTTCCTCAAGTCCTGCACGAGTCGGACCTTTCCACTCGGCTTTATTAGTCCCATGATTGGTGAATTACATGGACTGCTTAACACTTCTTTCAGCACTCCCTGTTTTACAAATTCGTCAATGAGTTGGGCAACTTTCATGAGGGTGTCTTGTGCCATGTGGTATTGTGGGGTCTGAGGAAATATTGCATTGGGCTTTACAGTCACTTTCACTGGTTCCACTCCTTTCATCAATCCCACCTCTTTCCCGGTCATATCCCACACTTCCCTTCCGACTGTTTCCCGTAATTCAGCTGGGATATCTTCTTCAGTTATCATTGGGAACAGACAAATCAGAGGATAATCTTCATCGACAGTTTCCATCTCATCCCCCTCTGCACTGTCCTCTTCTTCCCCATCACTGCTCGTCTGTATTTTTATTCCCTCGTTCGAACACATAATCGAACAACCCAATTTACACAATAGGTCTCTCCCTAACAGTGCTATCGGGCTTGAGTCACATACCACAAATTGGTGTAACCCTTGATAGTTACCAATGCTGACTGGTACCGGATCTGTAATTGGGTTTGTCAGGTGCCTGTTCGCTACTCCCACCACTTGAACTGTTCTCCCTGAGAGTGGCAAATTTGGTACTTCGCTGCTCTTAACGGTTGAACGTGTGGCTCCTGTGTCAACCAAGAATGAGACACGATGACCCATTACTCTTCCCTCCACGTACGGACCCTTTTGATCAACTTCCAAGGATGCTGCAAGCACACAATCTCCTTCTTCTTCTGAACTTTCACTCTCCCATACATTGTTTATTCCACTCTCACTGTGTAATGGGAACTGTTGTACGGTGCCATTTGTACTCATTACCTGACCCGAGACCTGTGGAGGAACCATCACTTGCTGCTGACTCATTGGTGCCAAAGGTATTTGCATTTGCTGATTAGGTACCATGGGTAACTGCTGTTGCATTGGCTGCATTTGCGTCATCTGCATACGAGGCATCTGCATCTGCTGCGGCTGCATAGGTTGTAATCCCTGCAACTGATTTACGGTCTGAAAATTTGGGGTTGGACCTCTCATTTTCGGTCCCCTCATTGTCTGGAATGCATTGACATCGTTGTTTTGCTGACCAACACCTGCACCTGCACCTTCCTGCACCACCATCGGGCACTCGCGTTTCCAATGACCGACAATTCCGCACACGTGACACGGCATCACCTTCTTCATTGCCAGCACACCATTCACAACAGTGTTCAAATCCGGACCATTATTCACAAAACCTCCTCTGCCTCTGCCTCTCGCCTGTGGCTGAAACGCCATGTTTCCCTGCAACTGCGGCTGCGGTTGCGGTACCTGTTGTTGGAACCCTTGCAACCCTTGCAGACCTTGCAAACCTGTCTGAGCTGCTTTAAGCTGCATCATCATCACCTTCTCTTTCAACCTTTTCTGTTTCACCTCAATTTCGTCGCTACAGTATTTCGCATAATTCAACACTTCGTCAATCGGTTTCGACTGCCAGCAAATCAAATGCGACTTTATCATCTGACTTATCTCTGGTCTCAGCCCTTCCACAAATCTAAACACAAAATGAAGCATGTCCTTCGCCTCTATTGTTTCCGTGCCACTGTAGTTCTTGAACGCCTTCAGCAACCTCTCATAGTAACTATGAATCGACTCTTTAGCTTCTTGGGCAGTTCGATCTATCTTCTGCCAATCCACGTTTTTCGCGGCAACCTTCGTCTTCAAATGCTCAATCACCTTATAGTACAAGCTCATCACCATAGGTGATGGTGCACCCGTATCCCTGTCTCTCTCTGGTTCACTTGTCGGCCAACCTACAGCTCTTTTGCAATCCTCCCACAAATCTGCCGGAACCACAATCTCAAATAGAGTGTTCAGGTCTTCCCAGAGACATTTTGCAAGCTTCACAAACCTATCAGTCTGTTGATACCATTCAATCGGCTTCTCTCTCAGTTTGGGAAAATCGTCCGTAAAAGACTGAATGTCGCTTCTATGCCATGGTACATGTATTAATTTTCCCCCTGCTGTCTCCCTCATTGGTAACATGGTTACTGCCTCGCTACTCTGTGGTCTTTTCTCATTGTGCTCTGTAGCACTGTCCCTCCTCTTTTCCTTTCTCTTTACCCACTTGCTTTCCCACTTGTCTAAACACCTCCACACTTGTGCACTCTGCAGCAATTCTCTAAGGTGCGCCTTCATGCCTGCTGACCTCATGTGTTCAAAATCTGTGGTCCCAAAGTCCAACCTGTAGCTTCTGCTCAAGTGTTTCATCTTGTCTATGTCAACCCCGTTTTTGTCAGCTATTTCCTGCAAGCTTTTATGTACCTTGTTCACTTCCTTCGTAATCCTGGGACATAGATACCTCAGCTCTTCTTCCGAGTAGGACTCTAACCTATTCACACCCATAGTCCCTTCCACCAATTCTTGTGCTTCCATGTTCAACCTCATCCTATTCATATAATCTTCTCCCTTCCCACTGGCTGAGCTTTGTGTGGAATTCAGACTGTTGAACCACTGTGTCAGCTGTTGCGCATTCAACCCCATAAGTGTAGCATTTACATCGACTGCCATTGATGGTTGCGGCAACTTTTCAGTGTTCGATGTTAGAGGTATTATCAGTGGGGGACTCGACCTCACCAGTGTTGACTGAGCACATATGGGACTAAACTCCATCAAGGATCCAGATCCAGTTGGCTGAGCCGCTATCGGAGTTATCCCTGGAGTGTTTTCTATGCACCTTCTTTCTGTCCCATTCTGCAGCATTGATCCTTGACTGCTCATACCCAAGTTAGGCTGACTATACAAAGGTACCGGTGGACCCACAGTAATGGGTAGTGATATCGCGTCTGGGTTCTGTCCATTTCCCATGTTCTGAGACATGTTCATTCCCACACTATGGGTCATCATTGCCGGCATGCCCATCTGACTCCCCGTCATTTGAGCATGTGCTGTTCCCCCCTGCATCTGCTTTTGAGGCATCAAAAACTGGGTTGATTCAGCTTGTGCCATGGTTGGGTTGTGACCATTCTGTCCTCCCATTGCGGCTGGGTCTAAAATCATTCCCGTGCTATTGTCGCTGCTGTAATACCTTGGGACCTGTGGCTGATAATTTTCTGCAGGTTTCAACATGGGCACATCTGGATATATTCTCCTAACCTGCGGTATCTGCGGGGTGAACAGTAAACTCTGGTCCTTAGGTCCCGATGATGCTCCTGAACTCTGGGTTTCACTGTTCTGTACCGGTGCCGGAGGGGCAGAACTGGTACTTGGACCTTGTCCACTCTCTGCATAAGGGGGTGGACGGTCGTTCAGCAATTGCATTATTAACTCCTCATCCTCTAACTCCTCTTCTCTTCTCAACTTTTCCTCGTCCTCTCTATCCTTGGAACACTTCCTGTCTGTCTTACAGGTAGCTTTCTTACCTGTCTCCTCTTCTTCCTTAGTAATTGCTGGAAACAATTTTATCCCCTGCAATACATCTGACCTCCACACCTTCTGTGCATTATCCCACCTAGCGTCCGCTAGTGTCTTTTCTACCTTCCTTATCCTGGTCTCGAACTTATTTTGCTGCTGCTGTCTAGGCATTAGTTCCCAAATTGCTAGAGCCTCAAACTGTGCTGGCCTTGGAGGTACCTTCATGTCGTACATCGTGAATCTCAAATTCTCTAGGATCCTTATATTGAATGTCCCATGTATCGGGAACGCTACGCTCCCATGTTTCTCTGTCAGTTTGTGCCATTGCTTTAGCCAAAGACACGGAGCTACCCCCTTCTCTTCCATTACAATGTAAGCTGGTGTACCTTCGGGCGGCGTCTCCTCTCCTACGCTCGCTTTAATGTATGACTCCCCCTTCATCGCACTCCTAAATGCTTTAAAAAATTTCATTTTCTCGTCCTTTTATTTCACAAAGTTTGTAATCAATAGGTGACTTTAATTCCCAGAATACTCTTCGCTTGCCTTTCCCCTTCCAATCGGGCCCCACGGACTGCGTCCAATCCGTGCGCGACCCTTCTCTGCAACCAACCTATCCCAGCGCGGCTCCTAGTGACGTCACACTCACACACACTGCGGCTGACAAAGCCTCGCGGCTAGTCCTCCTTCACTCAGCTCCTCTCGTAACAACTTCTGGCATGTATCGCGAGCTACCAAAAATATAAAACAGATCTGTCGGTTTACTACAGGAAGGGTAACACAATCGCTTCAGGACCTTAGGGATTTTTCACTAGCCTCGGCAGTTATTCCATCTTTCTCGGTCCCCACGTTCGCAAGCAAATCTGACCCGCAGACCTACTCTCAACTTGTCAATGATCTATTCTAGTGCACTTAGAATCTTGTCAAAGCCCGAAGTCGAAGTTTCTTTCACTCCCTTACACACGTACCGACTCGTTGACCACGCCCGATCAACCTACTAAACCGCCCAGACCACAACATAAAACAACATACTCCGGAGTCTCTTGACCTCGCAGGGCCCGTCTCAACAACAACAACCACGTGGACCTTTTTCTGCACAAAGCGCCACACGCACATGAAGTTCGACGACTTCCCTACTCTCACACTCGGAGTCGCACCTCTGCTATTTCTATGAAGTTCGACGACTTCTCTACTTCTACACTCGGAGTCGCACCTCCGCTATCCTCTAAAAAGAAAAAATTCCTCGCAACCTTCTCACACAATCTGCGGCAATAAGCTGTGCAAGCGCAAAACCCTAACTTCACTCATACCATCACTAGTACCGCCAACGCCGATTCCACACCTCCATTCTCTCCATTCGCAAGCTCCGAGATCCCGGGAAAGTCGCGGTGGACTTAGCCCATCATCATTCTGTCAATCTGTTTTACCCAAGAAAAATCTAATTCAACCTCTCGAGTGGGGTCTCAAAGGGCGTAATCGTTAATTCAACACCATGTACTCTAAGAGTACGGGGTCCCAAAAGACGAAACCGTCCTCTGCTACCATCTACTGATAGAGCGGTCCGTACTAGTAATTTACCTGTACTTTGGACGCTCTTTAGGCCGATGAACCTTTTGACTAAGTGGGACCCTCGACGCCCTTAATCAATCAATTTAATACAATCCAATAATCAATAATGGACATAAGCAATGCCCTGATCCACATAACATTTAACAACCAATCCAGAATACATTTCGGCGAACCCTGACCTTCCAGTCAGGAATAACCACACCAGTTTATTCAAAGTTAGTGAATTTATTTCCCTATATTAACAAAGCTAGCACAATATAGATGTGTCTCAACACCAAATGATAAACATATATGAACATTAATAGCTGTCCATAACGGCGAAACAGGTGCAATCTATGTAGCATTTGAATAACAAGGCATTCGATGATAGCAATGCAAATCACTAGAACTATAATCTGTAATGAACTAATTGCATACATTTAGTCAGCATAACAAGATCTCAAATTGCATCGTGCGACAAAAGGAATCCTCGTCTAACCTCAAATTAGCATCGGCATGTGGGGCTTCATGCAAAACAATTTAGCAACATTAATTTAGAAAACTCCTAACTAGGGCTCTTATCAAAATCAGCAGTTGGTTACCTAAAAGAAACACAATGCAATTGTACAATTTCCTTTCATATTTACCAATTACGATCAGCATTCAAGGAAGTCTTCGTCTCACAGGTACCGTTTCTCGATCAGCATGGGACGGGGCAAAGGGGCAGGGGTGGACGGGGCAGTTGCCTCACGGCGGCAAGGTAAAACTACTACTTCATGCAAAGGGACAAATCAAAGTTAAAGTCTCTAGGGTAAGAATCATTCAAGTCTCTTTCTCTTGATTAGAGAAAGCATCAAAGTCTCTCAAAATGGCGTCGCAGCAAGGTGGGCCATAATAGCTGCAATGTCCTGCAAAATGGCGGGTATCGAGCTGGTAATGGCTGTAATGGCTGCTGGGTGCAATGGCTGTAATGGCTGGTAATGGCTACCTTCTTCTCGTGCACCTGGTTTAAATAGACAACAGTTCAAATCCAGTAGGGTCTTCCATTGGAGGGTTCATAGGTTAGCTTCAAATTGTCCAATCAAAACAACAGTTCTCAAGCTTTTACTTAAGCATACATTATCCTTGGAGACGGGTACGCAAGTTGCAACATTTTATACCAATTAACTCACTTTCAGAGCTTCCATTGTCCGCACCTGCAGATTGACCTTGGAGTAAAGAGAAAATATGCCAGGCTGGCACGAAACCTTAAGATAAGCATGTGAACGATCTCAGTGGAAAAGTACAGCTTCAAGCAGAAATACACGTTTAATGGCACATGGAAAAATACGAGCATCTAAACCCGTGAGACCAGGCAACTAGGCCGAAGCCTCCACTAAAGTAATGCTAAGCTAAAACATTTCAAACAAGCAAATCATAGCACACGTTTACGATTATGTCGGATTAGTGCAATTCTAATACATCACGTTATATAAGCACGTTTATAAATGTTGGCAAACTACTCTGAGGGCACATTTTGTCCCCGTACAATCTTTATTAGTTCGGTTAAAGTCACACATGATTATTTCACACTACGTTTATGCGTTAATAAATGTAAAACCTTCGTTTTCTGCTTCATCAAGTCTTAAAGCTTTCAAACAATGGAGAAACAATCCTAGGCACACCAAGCCATGCAGAGAACAGATACAGGTATAGATAGACCTTTGGCACAGAAGGTAAAGGATTTAGGTTTAAAATTCAGGAAGTCAGCCTATGGCTTTCTCAGGAAGAGGAGCTGTCACGGAGGAACAATTTCTCGAACCGGAAGCCAAAGACTGTCTGACAAAAGTAGAACGAGCTCTTGAAAAATGTGTCCGACATTTTATCTGTGCCAAAATGACTTCAGCAAACAGTAACTCAGACTGACCCAACTTCAGAGTTGAATCAATTACGTTCAGAGGAAAGCGTTCAATCTGTAATTGCACCTGCATCTAAATCTTCAATGCTCGATGAACAGAACGAAATGTTTATGCTTTTATTAAAAGTGCAATTTATTCCCCAGCTAAAAGAGGATGGTAGTAAGCTCAAAGAAACCGTCCATGCCTCTAATTTGAAGGGCAGTGAACGTCAATTGAATTTAAAGAGCAGTACAAGAGTTTTCCGCAGTAAATTGACAAATTCAGCACCACATATCGGGGTTGAAAGAGCTTCTAAAATGTCTGCACCAAAAGGCAAAAGAAAGCCTCAGCTCCGAGATTTTGTTTCTAATACAAAATGAGTCATCTTTTGATGAAGATTTAAGCTTATACAAAATACCCTTAACCGAGGCAAAAGACAAAGATAAGAAACAGAACCTGACACAGCTGAAGATAAAGATACTACTGTAATATCCCCACATAATACACGAGGATGAAGAATATTTGCCAGATATAATGTTTTTAAATATTTTTATTTCTTTTTTCTTCAACCAACTCCCCAAGACAATATGATTAGTCCCTATGTACATCCTTTTCCAATTGAAGTTTCCTGTAACACACAATGATCTTACCAGACAGTTAAATTTTTCCCTTTTGACATACAAGCTTGGCACATTGCAGCAGTGTTTTCCCTTGTGTATTGTATGCTGTGACCCGGTGCATGATGCTTGCTACTTATTATGGCGGTCTGACTCAGTGTCCCATTATATCTTCCTCTCAGGAGTCCATCCAATAATAAGTTCTCCACCATCCCCAAATCTTGTGGAACTTACGGAGGCAACCTTGACTTTTTTATGTCACTCTCTCTGCTGCCATGTAAAGATCCAGCCCCTGTTTCCACTATTGCAGAGAGGGTACTTCCGGTACTCCCCAAAATCTATCAGAGCCAAGGAGAAAAAAAATAGTTTGAAGCATGGTATGCCCACGTCATTTCGGATACCTTGCAGGACAAACCTCAGCTCATGTGGCAAAGTTTTTAAACATTCTATCACAGCAAAATCTGTCACTTCTAGAATTGAGAGAAATATATTTCTCTTCTGGATTCAGCATATAATAAAACCAATATTGAGCCTGTCTCACTCTTAGTAAGCACAACCAGGAAAGGTTAACATAGCCTATTCACAGCTATGGGCCACTACTACCCAAGGAGTAAAAGTGTCTGCATGAGGTGGGAAAGAATATAGAAGGTGGTGCTTCAGAACAAGTGGCATATAGCCAGTTCCACATCATTGCTTACCAGGTATAACACAACAAAGGGAGGTGATAAATAACATTTTAGAACAACTCCCTGAGAAGCAATATGAAAGAGCAAAATTTATTGTTGAAAAAGGAACAAAGGCATAGCAGGAGGGTAAAATCAAAGCGGTTCTGCAAACACCACCAAATGGGAAGACGATACAACCCAAATGCTAAACACGAAAGAGCGAGAGAGAATGAGAACAAGAACGTACTGGAGGATGGGAAAATTTCACCTCAAAGAGTTTTGAGATGACCACATTACAGGATGCACTTTCACTCCTCAAGCTGGAAGATTACATGGCTGTGTTGGATCTCAAGAATGAAAAAAGGTCCGCATTAACTTGCACCAAACAAATTGAAAGTATCTCAAGTTTACAGTGGAGGAAGAACATTATCAATTCAAAGAACTATCTTTTGGCAGAAAGTCAGGACAAATGGTGTTCACATGAATTCCTTACAGTGGTAGTTGCACATCTAAGAAGACAGGTGGTTCTTGTGTAGCCATACTAAGTGCATTGGCCAATAATGAGGGATTCTTTTGAACACTGCATGATCATTGTGAGAAAGTTAATTCAATTGTTATATCAACTGTGATTCACAGTATATCAAGAAAAAAAGTGATCCCTAGTCTGTCTCTAAAAAGGGATTTTCTGGGAACGGAGATAAAATATGATTAAGGCTTGGATGATATGATTGCAAAAATGAGAGTACTGGCATTTCAAGACCAAAGTCACACCTCTACAATTTGTAAGTGTAAGGCAATGCTGGCTCTTGCTCCAGAAGCGCCCTGGATGGAAAGAAACTGTTTGCCCTTGCTACTGCTGGTGAGTAAAAAAATAAATAAAAGAGAGACAGCAGCTTCTTTTCACAGGTCAGTCTCTGGCTGGCTACATCAAAGAAGGGACTTGCCTGTGAGCAGACATGCCCGCACCTTCCCCAGGTCACCTGAATCACCCACAACGCAGCTACACCAGGCTGATTCCAAGTTTCTTGCTGGGTTTGGGAGGGGTTGTTTGTGTGTGTGTTGGCAGGGGGTTAGAGATAGATTTGAGGGCAAGGAATGCGCTACGTATAGCACCTACAGCAAATTAACAAGCTTTGGCAAAGCCAGTAGGGCTCACCTATCAAAGAGCTATTGGCTTTGACAATATGTTTCAGCCATGTTGCACAGGAGCGTGGCTGCTGTTCCGCATGGATAAAAGTTAATGGGGTAAAGGGGAGTGGAGTCTTTTAAATTGAAGTAGAGTGGAGTGGTGTTGAGTGGCACAGAGTAGAGTCGAATGATGTGAAGTGGCATTGAGTGTAGTGGAGTGAGTAGAGCGTCATGGAGTGGAAGGGCGTAGAGTGGAGTTGAGTGACGTATAGTGCCAAAGAGTAGAGTGTCGTGGAGTAGCATAGAGTGTTTTGGAATGGTGTAGAGCAAAGTGGAGTGACGTAGAGGGTGCTGCATAGAGTGGAGTAGAGTGGCGTAGGGCAGAGTAGGCTGTCATAGAGTAGAGTTGTGTAAGAGTGGAATGGCATAGTGTGGAATAGAGTGCTGTAGAGTCAAGTGGGGTAGAGTGGCATATATTGCAGTGGCATAGAGTGGAGTAGTGGCATAGAATAGAGTGAAATAATGTGGCATAGAGGGGAGTAGTGTTGTAGAGAGTCAGAGTGGGATAGAGTGTCGTAGAGTGCAGTAGAGTTTAGTGGAGTAGAGTATCATAAAGTGGAGTGTGGAGTAGAGTGGCCTAGAGTGAAGTGGTGTGTAGTACAGTGGTGCATAGTAGACTGGCTTAGAGTAGAGTGGGATAGAGTGCACTGGTTTTGGGGAAAGTAGTGTAGAGTGCATTGACAAAGAGTGTAGTGGCATAGAGTAGAGTGGTGCAGAGTAGAGTAGAGTACAGTGCTGTAGAGTTGATTGCAGAGGAAAGTGGCATTGTGTTCAGTGGCCAAGAGGGATGCAGAGTATAGGGGCACAGAGTAGAGTGGTACACAGTAGAGTGATGCACAGTAGAATAGAGTTGCGTAGCGGGCAGTGGCACAGAGTGCAGTAGTGTAAAATGTTGCAGACTATGGTAGCGTAGAGAGCAGGGGTGAAGAATATTTGGCGTAGAGTGTATTGGTGTAGAGCAGTGGTGCCCAACCTTTTGACTTCTGTGGACCCCCACTTTATCATGACTGGAACCCGGGGACCCCCACTGAATCATTATTGGAATCTGGGGACCCCCCACTGAGTCATTACTGAAAGCTGGGGACCTAATCTGTTAATATTATTTAATTTTCTAAGCAGTCCCAGACCCCCTGAGGAGGTATCACGGACCCCCATGGGTCCCCGTACTACAGGTTGCGAACCAGTGGTGTAGAGTGCAGTGATTTAGAGCAGAGTGCCATAGAGTGGTGTGGCATATAGTGGTGCAGAGTAGAGTGGTATAGCGTAGAGTGCAGTGTTTTAGAGTGGCACAGAGTACTGTGGCTTAGAGTGCAGTGATGTAGAACATATTACTTTAGAGTGGAGTGGCGTAGAGTGGTGTGATGCAGGGTAGAGTCCAGTAGCATAGAGTAGTGGCGTAGACCACACTGGCATTGGCTGGTGCAGAGTAGAGTGCAGTGGTGTAAACTGGAGTGGAGTAGAGTTCAGTGGCATAGAGTAAATTGCTTCAGATTAGAGTGGAGTGGTGCAGGATAGAGTGCAGTGGCATAGACTAGTGGCATAGAGTGCATTGGCATAGACTGCAGTGTTATAGAGTAAAGCGGAGAGGTGTAAAGTAAAGTGAAGTGGTGTGTGGTGCAGTGGCAAAGATTGTAGTGGTGCATATTAGAGAGGGGTAGAGTGTACTGACATAGAGTAGAGTGGTGCAGAGTAGAGAAGAGAGGGATAGAGTGAAATGATGAGGAGTCTCACTCCAGACACCAGCAATGCAAAAGCTGGCCTTGGTGGTAGGCCGTTGTTTGTTTCAGTGGAACATGTTCACCTATTTCATTGTTGACAACACGCACATCCACCAAATAGCATAAAGACTATGGGGCATATTTATAAGCCCCTAGCGCCACCTTGCGCCACATTAGCGACATTTTCTTTTTACGCTAATGTGGCCTGAGGCCAAAATCCTAGCGCCATATGCATTCATTGCACCACTTCGTAACCCTTTGCGCTACATTATGCCTGCGTCAGGCATAATGTATGCAAAGGGTGCCTTCCCCATTATATGGGCCGAAAAAATGGTGGAAGGAAATCTAAGAGATTTCTTTGAGTCATTTCGTACACCATTTTTAACACCTGCTCAGAGCAGGTCTTAAAAAGGGGGCTTTCTTTATTTATAATGAGCCCCTATGTACTCTGCAGGAGTATCGCCACTATTTTGGCGCTACTCCTGCAGAGTACATCATTAGCGTCATGAAAAATGATTCTATTACACCCTACCCTGCGCCATGGTGTGCCGTATTTTAAATACGGTGCACACATGGTGACGGTATTGGGGTGGCGCTATGGGGTGCAGGGAAAGTGGGGCAGCACTCAGTGCAGCACCACTTTCCTTAAATCTGCCCCTATGTTTATGCTTCTGGCTCCTAGTTTCCAGGAAAGCAGTAATCTGTGTTGTCTACGCTTTTATGGCACGGTGGTACTGCATGTGTTGCACATACTGAGGCTGTTGCTCATTATGTGTAATTGTGTAGGCTACACCTTTTGGCTTGTCAATGTGTGTTATTATTCAAAGGATTTGGTACTCAGACTCTCTTGATTGTAAACAGAAAGATCACTAGACATTACCTAAGGGTCAAATTGAGCAAAAGCCAACAGGGCTTTGATAGAAGAACCTCAACCCGACGCAGAAGGCCTCCTTTAAGGGTTATGTTAGATTCTTGTAGACTGGAGCATAGGAGGGGACAAAGTGAGCTCCATGGGGAGAGTAATCTGCATTCTTCTTGAAACGCTTTCACTTTAAAGTCACAGAAAGAAGAGTAAACACCAGCCTCCCTCAGAAGAAAGTCTGACATGTGACCTGTGTGTATAAAAGCACAGCAAATGTGACACGATGATAAGATTTAAAGTCCTGTTTAAAAAACAAGTTTTGGGCAAGGGAAGGGAAAAACTCATACTGGACAGCCTAAAACAAATAGAGTCAGCAAATAAAATGCGAGGAAATGTGTTACAAACCAAAAAGTCAACGGTAAGCAACGGGCAGAATGCATTCTCTGGGAAGCTTTCTGAACGTCTTTGAGATGTCTTCAGCAACCCAGACAGCTGTGCTCTCTGGTAGGCTTTGACCTAGAAACAGAATTGACCCTATACACTACTTCTTATAATTGGGGTGCTGTGAGCCTCCTACACACCTGGGTCATAATGCACTTGCAGCTGCTGCACTAATGACAACTGCAGCCCTACAATACAGGCTATCTCCTTTCTGGTTTTTTTCACCCCTTTCACACAGTGCCTTACCATCACTTCAATCTTGAAACAGACTGTCTCTCCCTTACCAAAAAGAAATGAGTTCCCGTATTTTGCGCTCTACTTTTTACGGCAAAGCTGCCAAGTGCCAAAATGCTAGCAAAGGAAATGAGCCCCTATGACCCAGTTTTAAAGAAAAATGATTCATTATTGTGATGCAGTGGGCTTCTCAGACACCTGAGCCCCAGTGCAACTGCATCTGCTTCACTAATGATATCTACTGTCTTGCGAAGCAGGCTGTCTGTGCAATCCCAGTCACTTCCATCTCTCTGATGCCCAATCCAAGGTGTCTCCTCTGCTTCGATTTTCCTCTCCATTGGGCCATTGCTCCATGACCTAAAGCAATACTGGCACGGCAA
Organism: Pleurodeles waltl; assembly: GCF_031143425.1. NCBI lineage: Eukaryota > Metazoa > Chordata > Amphibia > Caudata > Salamandridae > Pleurodeles > Pleurodeles waltl. The sequence goes on along the minus strand of NC_090440.1, from coordinate 1,398,704,285 downwards.
GTATGCACTTTTCCCCGAATGCAAGAAATAAAAGATAGTCAAAAGCTGTAATTCTGCAGAACCAAAATACCTATAGCCCTTCAAAGCACGCTGTCTCCTCTGCCCATTCCTCAAAGCCATCATTCCTAGGCTTGATGCCCACAGCAGGCTTTCTGCTGCTCTGTGCTATTAAAAAAAAAAAAACAATATCTAGCAATCCCACCACCCCCTGTTGCTTGGACCTTGTTCCATATGCAGCAAGGGCGACCTACTTGGGCACGAAAGCTAGCAAGGAAAAGGACTCTATGCTTCTTTTCGTAGTTTTTGTATTAGAGCAGATTGAAGGGGGTCCTGTGATGAGAGGCAGAGAGATGGGTAGAGAGCTATCAAAGAAACATGCCATCTCACCAGGGTGCCTGCTACCTGAAAGAAAGGTAAATATATGCAACTGGTTAATTACCTAATATAAAGGCTGCTTTAGAGCCAGTGTTATCTTTAATTCATGGAGTCTTTTGGAGAGACAGTATTATGGGTGTATCAGCGGAGTTCTCTAGCATGTCCTTTCAGTGGACACTAGATACAATCTGATTATTTATTACTAAAGTGTATATTTTTAAAACACCTTTTTATATCTTAAACACTACATTTTGCAGCAGCCTATTTTGTACTGTGTTATACAATTAATACATTTTTAAAATAGTAACATTCACAGTGCTTTCTGTCACAGGCTCGGACCTCATAGCAGTATAAGTAAACAAGTCACTCCTCGCTGCACCAATCAGGATTTAATTGTGTGTCTCTTTGGTCACATACATAGACATCTGTAGTGCTTACATTAACCAAGTGAGCTTTCATGACAAAAGAGTATTTCCCATCCATTTGTTAAACCTGCATTCATTTGTCATTTAAGGTGTGTGCCTGTTATCTCAAAAGCAGTTAATCGAAGGTGGAAACAACGACAAAATGTAGAATATTTTGGCTTTCTTAGCCACATCTTTGGCCCTGTCTCTACACTTACTGACATTGCCCCGACAGAACTAGGGCCCATATTTATACTTTTTGATGCAAACCAGCGCTGGCTTGCGTCAAAACATTTACAGCCGGCTAACGCCATTCCTACGTGCCATGCGGGCGCCTTATTTAAGGATTGACGTTAGCCGGCGCTGCGTAAAAAAAAAAATGACTCAAACCAGGCAGCGTAGGGGAAAATGGGGGTTGTGCGTCAAAAAATGGTGCAAGTCAGATTTGAGGAAAAAATCAAGGCTCAACCGGACTTGCGCCATTTTTTGACGCATAACCCCCATTGAAATTACTCCTGTCCCCTGGGCATGGTCATTGGGCACAGTGGCATGTAGGGGGGGGGGCACATTAGGTCCCCCTATGCCACTTAAAAAAATAAGAAGAATATTTACCTCAACTTACCTGTATTTACCTGGGTATCCTCCAGGGGTGGGTGGGGTGTCCCTGGGGGCAAAGAAGGGCACCTCTGGACTGCTTCCATGGTCAGAGACCATGGAAGTGAGCCCACAGGTCCCTTAACGTCTGCCCTCACCCAGGCATTAAAAAACGTCTGGGCGCTGTTTTTTTAAGCCCATCCCCTCCTGTGCGTCAAAATGACGCAGGAGTATAAATAAGACGCACAGGCCTTAAAGTCAATTTTTGGATGGGAACGCCTACCTTGCATGTCATTAACACAAGGCGGTTTCCCGCACCCAAAAAATGACGCACGCAGAGGATTTTGACATCTGCGGGGTCGGGCGTCAAAGTATAAATATGGCGCAAACAGAGTATAAATATGGGCCTAAGTATTACAGTCCCACACTTTATTTTTTACTTTTCAATTAAATGTAAATGAAGACAGCCTGAAAACTTGCTTACAGACTAACTTCATGTACAAGTAAATGCAGAGGCATTCACACCCACCTGGGTATACAGTCACAGACCTACCTGGGCGCGCCACTCCCTATCTTGAAGACCTCTGCTTTAGTTCCTTTTCACCATGGCCAAACCCCCCTGCAGCAGATGCTTTTTGTCACATGACTATTGGTTGGAAGGAATCACAAACGTCTTAAAACGTTTGCATGAATATGAGCTTGGCAGGTAATTTTACTTACGTATTTCAGTCCTGCATACATTAAATGATTAAGACCAATAACAACAAATCAGTAATCTATTACACATACACTGCAGTTCATTGAGGATTGTCTTATAACTACTGTGTGATGCTGCACTTTATCACACTGAACTATGAAATGCTATGTATTTTCACACTGGGCTGTATTAACTATGCAAAGTGTGACCTTGGGATGCGGTCATTCTGAAATGAAACCTATGGGATTATATCTATTGTTCTGTGTGACTATGCCCTGCAAACCACAATATTTACTGTTCCTTTGCTATACTCTACCACAGCAGATGTGCTTATGTTGCATGATTACTGTGGCCCTGTAACAACGTACTCCATTGTGGTATACCTATTCCTCTAACAGTTTTATACGTATGATAAAGTATACTGCAGGAACTACCGTCTATCACAGTGTACCATCCATGCCGCACTGTGCCTGCAACAACACATGAACTGCGGTAAAACAAAGCAGATGTTCTCTTTTGTACTGTATGGCTTGCTCTACTACATACACAGACTTCAGTTCGTATAGACACAGTGGCAAAGAAAACTTCATAATTTGAGCATTACTCTTGGCTTTCAATGTAGATGCACTGTTGCATCACATAGAGAAAATTTCTGTGCACATCTGCACCACATCCTTTCCCAGAAAACCTCACTCCAAAGCGCAGCAAGAAGTATTGGAGGAAGGAGGACAGGAATGTTAGTAAGCAAACTCATTCTGGCATGTTTCTGCTCCACCTTCATGTCCCTGCTGATCACACGTAAAGCTTTCCTCCTCCTCCCGGACAACAATAAAAGACCCAAAGGAAAGACTCGACCACAGGGAGGCAAGCGGATCCTACATGCAGCAGCTAGAAGCTGAGCCGCCTTCCTCAGGCCGGAGAACAACACTGACTCCTCCATCCCAAGTCACCTTCTGCCACCGGCCTCCTTCTCTCGAGGTGCTGCAGGTCCCGCGTACACAGGTCCTCCGACTACACTATCTGCTCTCCTGACCCTGAGCTCGCAGTGGCAACCAGGGGTTAGAGTCGAGGTTGTGGCTTCTCTCTGCTTTGAGATAGCCCTGTATGCGGCTCCTGTTACTTGTTGCTCAGCAGCAGCGACACCATTTACTGCTGCACCAAGAAGAACCTGAGACTCTGAGCGCAACATCAGGCCGGGGACAGCCATGGACATGTGTTCATCCACCAAAGCCCCCCTAATTTGGTAAGCTATGGTCATGCTTTCTTGGATATAAAGCATGCTTTTACAAAAAAAAAAGATTGTGTGTTAATTGTGATACCTGGGTGCACACATACTAAATTTTCTTATTTATGGAAGGTTCGTAATATTGTTTCTGTATGTACCAGTGTTTTTAATTCTCAAGTTTTTTCTATTTCTACAATATTCCTCACTGCAAAGCAAATCATTTGAAAAATAGTTTATTTTTTCTGACGTCATAACTTTACTATGATAGTATTGTAATTTTTTTCAGTTCAAATAGTCCTGAGTTGGATGAGTCAGTGTGACCCGAAGCAGCTGCCTGGATGTGTGGAGAGAGAGAGAGGAGGGAAGTGATGCTGAGGCGACCGGAGGGAGATGTGGGTGAGGCAGCAAGTGTAGCTTTAACAGAACTCAGGAACAAGACAAAGAATAGCTCCAGCGACCTCAGAGAGCCCAGACAGGTTAGCTGCAGGAAAGCTGTTTGGCTGGATGTCAACACCAGAGCTAGCGCCATTCTCTGCCCCAGGGAAGTGTAGCGAAGAGTGGGCTGTGTCAAAGGAGATAAACAAGATTTAAAGGTCTGGTTTCAATCATTTCCGCACTCCTCATCAAAAGGCAGGGGGAGCAGCTGTGCGAATGGAAAGCCTTTCCATGCCCCCAGAGACAGCTAGCAAAAAAAGGAAAAAATATCTTCACGAAACACATGCAGAACCAAAAAATAAAAAAACAGAGTGTGCAGGAATATGCCTAAATCCACACAAGTGGAAGGCTACAAGTACTGGGGCGCTTCTCTGAGGGATTGAATAACTGACAAAAAGGAGGGACAAATAAGACAGATTAACCACTTGGAAGCAAGGATTTTTAAAAGACACTGAAACAAATAGTTGAAAAGCAATGGGCGTACTTTGAGTCCAAAAGTATAAACAGGTCTCAAAGCTCGATCTATTAACGATTAGACATGCTTTTACAGGAATGACTGGAGGCAAAGAAGAAAGGTCTTGCTGTTTGCAGGCCCTCTGAAGATTGTTGCCCTGAGCATGGACCAGGGTCACCCATGCCAAAAGCTGGCCCTGGTGTGAATAATTTAATGATTTAATCATTCATTGATTCATCGTTGGATTACGTATGTTTCAACAAATGTGACTTATGCACCAAATATTAAATAGTCGCAGATTTTGGTTTCTGGAAGGATCTGCTGGTTATCATTCTCATAGTGGAGAACTCATTACAGTGATGGACACAAGACAGTCTGATTAAGGAATGCACTTTCATATTACATACTGTGCCAAAAACAAAGGATTCCTCTTACTCAGCATGGGTTGGGTGACACGTTATTCTTATTGTTATTCTTTATTTAGCATACTTCCACGAAAACATCTTGGCGCTAGGAACCATGAGGAAAAAAAGGAGCAGATACAGAGCCACATTATAAAACTGATAAGAATTCAGGGAATATTTGTAGGAGTTATTATGTCTGCGGTCTGAAGTCTTAAGACAGGATTATTCCAAAAGCATAGGGTCAAGCACTTGAAGGGTGTTGCCCTCTAACGTACTCTATTGGAGCAGGGAACTTCAAGAACCAGCAATGAGTTGGAACGTAAGGTTCCGGTTGATCTGAGGGGTGCCTGACCTGTATTGTAAAAGGCTCTGCATCAGAAAAGGACTTTAGTTCAATGATCTGTTTAAGATTCAGTGATTTTAAAACGCCATCAAAGGTGAGACACATGGTCAAATCTTTGAGGTCCCTTGCAGGTCTGACTGCCATATTATAAAGACTGTATGCCCGAACGATTCGATATCCTGCTTTGAGAACCCTCAATACACTGTACTGGAGTAGCCTATGTGGCATAACACACAGGCCCGACCACCTGCCCTAACCAAAGGGAGAAAAGTTATGATCTTGTTAAACACCTTTGACTGTGTGAAGCCTACAAACTAGACCTTTTGGATTTGTGGTCTGAAGGATAAACCTGACTCAAAAAATGTCCAACTTATTACCTTTGGTCCCCAGTATTTGGAAATGGCTCATCTGAATGGACCACACCTCTTGTGTCCAGCACCTTGCACCAACTTCTGTTCACAAGATTTCTGTTTGGTCCCCATACAGTTTAAAAAAATTCCAGGATATCGCCTTTCTGCACGCCCAAGAAATAGTACTGCTGCTGACCTTGGAGTTGGAAGTGGCCTGGTTAAATCTTAGCAGCAACTGGGTATTATCCACTTAGGACAATATGTTTTCTGGAAATTAACAGATAATGCCACATAGCGGCTAAATGTAGAGATTTAATAATATTGGCAAGAGGTCAGTTCCCTATGACAGTCCGCACAGTATTGTCACTTCAGCTTCAGAAAGGAAGGAGTAGTGGAGGGAAAGACAATATTACCAGTTTGATAACAAGGAAGAGAACCATGACAGAGCATAGCCTCCCCTACAATTGTCACAGAGATAGTCTGAAAGAGGAAAATGATTGTGTGGAGTGCCACTGAAGTCTTGCATCTGTTTCATCTGCTAGCAGCCAAAGTCATTCCACTAGCCCTTCATTGAGCATATATGCCAATCCTCCCAATTCAGACTAGAGACTACCGATTTCAAGGCTGGTCTCCCGCCTCCTGATTCTTGCATGCAAAAACCTGATTCCTCTCTGGGCTTCTGCGAAAGGGACTTGTCTTATGTGACTCGAGTACGCACTGCCAGTAACTTGCTGCTGCAGGCGAGTGCACAACATTTTTGCCACATTCTTTCTGCCTGCCAAAGCACTTTCTCCTGACAGGTTAGAAAAAACATTCAACTATATTTGCATTTCTGATATCCGGTCCTGCAGCACCACACTCGCAAGTCCCATACATGATTATAAACCTGATTCAGGCCTCAATAGAAGTCAATGGGAGAAATGCATTCTCCCCATTCTTTTTTTTTTTTAAACCTCACACTTTCCTCTTCTAAAATGTTGGCATGTATGATTGAGCAGCTTAAGTTTCTAGATGTCAAGCCAGCCACCTTCTTAGATGCTTTTCCACTCCTTTGGGCACTGTGGGCTAGTGTGTCATAGAGCTGTAGTTTTTCAGTTCATAAGCATTGATCCTCGGTTTCTTGAGCAGTGGTGTAATTACGCATTTTTAGGCCTGGCATTAGCCAAAACATTTTGATTTTACTAAACACTATGTATAAAATTCACCTACTTATAGGGGCTTTGAGCCAGCCCTCGTCATCCATTGGTCATCTGTTGTGTCAGTAAAATTTTCTCACATTGTTCTTCAGTCACTGGCTTACTTCACTGTGAGTGACAAGGAGCACACTCTCACACAAACTAGTTACCTTCAGTCCAAGGGACTACTATAGAAATGTCTACTTTTTTGGGACGAAAAGTTTTGTTTTTTCCATTTTTTTAAGTTGGTGAGAGTCCAGCAGCTCCCACAACAATGTCCAATAAAAACCATGGCAAAACAAAACAATCCTTGACAAATCCAAAAGGCTGGCAGCTAATGCCAGATGGATTGGCTTTGCCAGTCCTTGTTTTAATTCCATTAAGGACTAGCCCTTATGGTAAAGTTATTCCAGATCCAATGAAGTGGTCAGCAAGTGTCTGAAAGAAGGTCCATAAGAGAAGACACTAAATGGGTCATCCAAGGGTACTGATTCAAGCATGAATGGGATTGCATTAGCCTCAGTCATGCTTCTTGCCGGAAAACAAGTGGACTTGAGCCTTGACATCAGCTGCAGAGCAGAGGGAAATGTATTGTCCTTCCCCCCTGCGTTTTTATACATGTTTATTAACATTGACCAAAGGGACTGGTCTGGATTGTCAAACAAGGGCTGGAACTCTGACAGGAAGGAAACAATAAGTGTTAAGTGTCTTGAAAATATCATGCAAGAGGGTTTGTCATGGTTGTGTCTGGGATGCAACGAAGTTCACTTTAGCCGCAAACAGCAAAGATTTATAATTCACTATGGTCTCTTTATAGGCTAGTTGTCAATCACAAACATTGCTTCCTCACCATTGCCTTCCTGCTTGCTTGACTTTCTGACTTTTCTCTCGCTAGTCTGGTCAGTACCACCTGTTCTGGTCATGCAGACTATCTGTAATTTAAAATAGTCTTCCAAGCTTTTAAAGCCTTCCATAACCAGGAATAGGGAATGGTGGTAATGTTTTACCTCGGCAAACCTGAAGGGATAAAATTCAATGGCTGGTAAAGTTTGAAATCAGCGAGCGTACGGCAAATTAATTAAATTTGGTGAGTGAGCATAGCAAGCAAGGTGGGCTTTTCCACTGGAGTTTTGGGAGGTTCTCTTCCTGAGAATATTTATACCTTAGTGTGCTATGATGCATTTTCCAGCACAGTTTCTTTTAAAGGTTACAAAATAACAGTTCTTACAGCATTTTAAAGGAAAATTCATAAAATATTTCATACAATTTCTGATTTGCCAATCAAGTCTGAATCCCCCAAGGGTGTGGACACCAGGGTAGAGGGCTTGGGATCACCATCTTTAGTGTCAAAGGGAAGGAGACAGGAAAAACCATCTAATGGCTACATTGCACAATGCGAAACCAGAAAACCTCAGATAAATCTCAACTTCCCTGCTTGACCAAATTGTGTGATCCTATGAAATAGCCCTGTATCACGTTGCCTCCTCTTCCTTTATCATCACAGTAGAGAGCACCTTGAAATACTGTGATTGAAGCTTTGTCGTAAACAAAATCCTTTTATGTAGATACTTCAGTAGACTACAATTTTGTCCCATCTATGATAACAACCTAGGTCACATATAAGGTGCACTAAAACTTACCTCCTCTTAGTTTTTTACTGTCATTGTCGTTATGACATCAATATTTTATGTTTAAAAAAAATCCATCTAGTAGCTGAATTGTGCTGCCTAAAACAAGAAACCTGGGATCAGTCCCATTCTCCCCACTTGACCAAATTGTCTAATCCTAGGCAATTGCTTTATTTCACTGTGCTTCTTTGTCCTTTATCATCATGCTGTGTGATCCTAGGCAGTTACCTTATTTCACCATATGTGATGATAAAGGACACAGGCACAGTGAAATAAAGGCAATTGTCTTAGATCACACAATTTGGTAAAGTGGGAAGTGGAAGCTGGGACTTATAGAGCATCTTAAAATACTTCAGGATTTGTTCTCTGCTGAAACCTCTCTTGCATTTTTTAATAGCCTATAGTATTGCTCATCTAGCATTGCAACCTACGCCACATGTATGGTGCACATGATAAATAACTTGTCTTTCCTTTTAATGGCATCGTCATCAGCTTGATGGGTTAAGGAGCAAAACTGGTTCACGTTTACAGCCTACGACTTCTAATAAACGCTATTTGTTGAAGTATACAGGGGCATATTTATACTCTGTTTGGGCCAAATGTGCGTCAAAACTTTTGACGCACATTCAGCGCAAACTTTGCCCCATATTTATATAATGATGCCTGACCCCGTGAACATCAAAATCCCTCCGTGTGCGTTATTTTCTGGATGCGGGAAACCACCTTGTGTTAATGACATGCAAGGTAGGCGTTCCCGTCGAAAAAATGACTTTAAGGCATGTGCGCCTTATTTATACGCCCCTGTCATTTTGACGCATAGGAGGGGCGGGCCTTAAAAAACGGCGCACAGCCTGATGTGCGCTGTTTTTTTAACACCTGGGTGAGGGCAGGCGTTAAGGGACATGTGGGCCCACTTCCATGTCTCTGACCATGGAAGCAGTCTGCAGGTGCCCTCCTCTGCCCCAAGGGACACCCCCTGCCACCCTCGCTCACCCCTGGAGGACACCCATGGATGGGGGGGACCCATCCCAGGTAGGTACAGGTAAGTTGCGGTAAGTATAATCTTTTTATTTTTTTAAAGTGGCATGGGGGGGGCCTAACATGGGCCCCCCTACATGCCACTGTACCCACAGTGTCCCCTGGACATGGCCATTGGGCAAGGGGGCATGACTCCTATCTTTGCTATTTAATGGGGGGGGTGCACCATTTTTTTGACGCTCAACCCCCATTTTTCCCTACGCCTGCTGTGCCTGGTTTGAGTCTTTTTTTTTTTTTATTTTTTTTACTCTGACCAGCCCGCAGTGCCGGCTAACGTCATTCCTTAAATAAGGCGCCCGCCTGGCGCATAGGAATGGCATTAGCCAGCAGTAAATTTTTTAACACAAACCAGCGCCGGCACTGGTTTGCGTCAAAAAGTATAAATTTGGGCCACAGTCTAATGCACTAAACTAACGCTTCAGCATAGTAAAGAAATGCAGTATGTCTTTAACATGCCGAAGCATTTCATTTTAGTGCATTAACTTGTTGTGCTGCTAGTGGCAGCAGTGTAATAATTTAAAGCACTAAACGTAAATGCTTTGGCATGTAAAAGAAATACATTATTTCCTTACCATACTTAGTGCATTAAATTGTTACTCTAGCAATAGCAGCAATATAATCATTTAATGAACTTAACGCTACCATATGTTAAAGAAAAAAGTGCTTACCTATTGGCAGGGTGCATGAGTGAGGGCCTGGTGCTCACATCATGTGCTGGATCATGCGCAGTGAGGCAGAGTTAACTGCACGTGACTCCGATGTCAGAGGCAGCGATGATTGGCATGCAGCACCGGGAAGGAAAGGGCTTGAGCCCAAAAGCACCCGGGGCTACCTTTTAAAATCACACTTCTGTGTGTCATTAGAGGGGTGAAGACCCACCAGAATGGCAGGTCTGGACTGCAAGCAGGTAAGCCCCTAGCCTCACAGCAGACAAGCATATGCACACTTGCACACTTGCACACATGCTTATTAAACAGTGCCTGGCTGCCTGGCTCTTGCAAATGCATGGTTCAAAGAACCACACCTAGTCACTATTGAATTGTGATATGGTATTGCCAACTTTAACACTAATTTTAAAAATGCTACTTTTAAAATTATAGTGGCAATACAGTACTTGGTGCAATAATTCATAAAATACAAAGACAGAATCCCCACGCCCAAAAGAAGCAGCAGCCAATGATAAAATTATACCTACTGTCTGTCCAGGTTAGCTCGAAAGGCTTGGAACTGGGTGATTCCAACAATGTATAATATGTGACACAATATTTGCCTGAAGAAAACATCATGACATATACATTAAGAAGAACAAAGCAAATATCTTACGATTGGGAGTTGGATCGAACAGTGATGTAGAAAATTTTTACAATGTGGGGAACACCTCCTATCTGCTTGTTTTCATTAAAAGTAACTGAAAAATTCTTAACTTTGTGTCCACGTTCCCACATCCACAAAGGGGAATGCCTAATCAAAGACTGGACACGTTTGTATACATTGACCGATGCCACGTTTACCATCTGTTAGACCTGGCATCCTTGGTATGGTCTTCCCTCTAACCTTCAGACCTCCTGTTTTGTTGACTCTGAGCACTTTACCATTGCTAACGAGTGCTAACGTGCTTGTACTCTCTCCTTAAATTATAGTAGGATTGATTTAAATGCAATTGGAATATATTTAATGTACGTGAAAGTCCCTAGTAAAGTGTCTCTACCTGTGCCCCAGGGCCTGTAAATTAAATGGTACTAGTGGGCCTGCAGCACGGATTGTGCCACCCACTTAAGTAGCACTTTACCCAATGCTCAGGCCTGCCGCTGCAGTCTGTGTGCAGTTTTAAACTGCAATTTCAGCTGGGCAAAATGAAACTTTTGTCAGGCCCAAACATTCCTTTTTAAAAATCAAGTCACCCCTCAGGTAAGCCCAGGAAAGCACAGAGGGCAGGGCACAATGTATCTAAAAAGTAGGACACGTACTTTTATGTTTTAGATGTTCTAGTAGTGAACAACTCTTAAACTCATTTTTCACTACTGCAGGGCGTACCTCTCCTATTGGAGATAGCTTATTACATTTAAGAAACCGTACTTTCCAAATGGGAAAAGGTAACCAGCCCGTGTATGGCATATTTGGAAATGTAATGAACAATCCTAACTTATAGTGAAGTCAATTGTAAATTACAATTTTGAAAATGCCCCTTTTAGAAAGTTGGCATTTTTCTGTCTGCTTTAGCAGTTTGGTGCCTGCAGCCTGTCACTGGGCCATATGATGGGGTGTGGGTGACAGTTGGGCTTTGTGTATCCTTCCTAGGCATCCAAACACATTAGGGAGCCTAGGTGTGCCTGAGTGAACCATAACTGGCAGGACAGGAGGAAGGAGCTGAGCCCACTTACACTTAAAAAGGCTGTGCCCTGCCTCTACACAAAGGGCTCCATACGCCCTGTAGTTAATCTGGAGCCATGGCCAGGAAGGCAGAGCACCTGTGCACTTCAAGGACCTGCCTCTAGAAGTTTCTCCCCACTTCAAAGGCACAACTGGGTATACATACTGAACCTCAGGCACCAACTCTTCAGTACACTTATGTACGCATGGATACTCTGCCAGGAAGAAGGACTGCTATGCTGCTGAAAGGACTTCAACTCTGCTGGGTTGCTGCTCTGATGGACTGCTGCCCTGCTGTGCTGACCTACCCTCTTGCCTGGGTAAGAAAGACTGGAACTGCATCTCTTGAACCCACAACCCCAGAGTGACTCCAAGGGCTAGTTGGCTGGCCTCCTGAACTGAAGCCTCAGGGACACAACAGGCTTCCAAAACCATTGCACCTGGACTCTGCCATCTGTCAGAATACCCTGCCAAGTGGTGCTACCACGGTCCTGGGAAGTTGATGTAAGGTGCTCTACCAGCCTCTGTGGAGCCAGCAGAGCTGACTCATGCATGATGCACCCTCTGCGCAGGCTCTCACATCTCTCTTCTATGGCAGCCTCGACAAACAACACTGGACTCTACAATGCAGCCTTGCAGCTCATCAGAACCAACGCACCCCCATTCTAGATGCTGGACTTCTCATTGCAAGCTCTTGTTGATGGGATCCTTGACAACAACACAGGGCCTTGCATTTCTGCCTCGCTGCACCTCAGAACCAACTTGTCTCCTTCACTGCTTGAAGAAACGTTGATGCAGATTCTTGCAACGCTCCAGAAACCAAGATTTAAGGTTCTTTGTTCAGTGTTCCAAACTGGGCCCCTCAGGCTGACCCGCACTCCATCCTGGTCAGCCTGAACTCAATTGTCTGGGTCTGGCAGGCCAGATGTGCACAGTTGGCGCTTTGTGCATTTTGGCCCTATTTTCCCCAAAATCTTTCAAATTGCATGTCTTACTTTTTACTGATTGGATTTGTGTTGTTTTGGCCTTGTTTTATTTAATCAAAACAGTTCTATTTTTCTAACTTGGTGTGGTATCCTTTTTTCTGTTGTTGTTCACTTTATTACTCTTTTAAGTGTTGCACAAATACTTTACCATTGCCTCTGAGTTAATCATGACTGTTCTGTGCCAAGCTACCAGAGCGATGAGCAAAGGTTAATTTTAACTTGGCGTGTGCCTCACCCTGACAAGGATTGTGGTTCCTGCTTGACCAGAGCTCACACCCCAGTCAACCAACAATCTGATTCCTTACACAATCAGTCACTCACAAGTACATAACCTCAATGATTACTTTAATCCCAGTAGTGCCACAGTAGGCATGGCAGCCATGGTATGCCCATCTCTTGAAATGTGGCAACAGACTCACTCTGAGATATCAGTATATTTATTTCCACACTACTAAATGATAATGGCAGAGTTTTGCACTCAAAACCCTTGAGTCTGAACTTGGCTGCTTGCCTTCTGGGTTCCTAGACGGTGATCACTAACACTTGCCTGCTAGTTGTATGGCTGCCTAAAAGAAAGCAAGGAGACGAACTACATGCACTTACCATATTTATATGAAGAAAACCTGCAGTAGTTGATGTTACAAACAAAAATGTCATGTAACCTAAAAATGCAAGTGTTTGTACAATACCGTTTTTGTTTACTAGATTCCAGATTATGTTATGCATTACTTAAGATTCATTTAATTGCTATTTCAGCATACACAACGGTTCAAGGGACGTAGCTTTCAGTGGTGCATCTGTTGCAGTGGAACTGGGGCTTATGGATCTGAGGGCCCCCTGAATCTCCTGTTAGAGCTGCTTTTTTACCTCCATAACTGGCGAGTGGGGTCTTGCTTGTATTAGGGCCCAGGACAATCTTGCTACAAAATTGGAATGTTCCAAGGGCAGAAGTCAATCGATCAAACGGGCTAAAGAGAGCAATGTGGAGCTGGCAGGAGAAGCATAGGAGTGAGAAACTAATGCAGAGGAGTGCAGGAGAAACACTCAGGTAAGAGAGAATCACAGGAGTGTGGCTAAATGGGGGGTGAGATGTACCATGGAGACGGTTGGAAAACACATGCATTTTCTTGGTGTACTTACACAAAAAGTAGTGCCTGAAAACTGAGTAGTGTAAGGACACAGGCAATACATCCAGCTTTCCAAGATGGCAAATGCAAAACTTAGAGCAGTATTTAAAAGTAAACTCATAATTTGAATATATACAGAAGCATATTGTAAGAAATGAGCAGCGTGGCAGCAAATTAGAGAAGCCTGACCCTCCAAAAACATTTTAAAAGAAACTTTCTTTGTTTGATTTTGCAAGAGCATGATGAGAGGGACAGAAGTGTAGGGAAGCAACAGAGGAACACTTGAAGGTAGAGTTGATGTGTGTGGGTGGCAATGGGGAGCAAGCAGGGGAGCAAAAGAGTATCTTGAATCAGGGAGGAAAATAACAAGCAAAAAAAATAAAAAAGCTAGAGAGGGTAGAAAAAGCAATTGCCGAGGCTGGGGTAAAGGGTATGGGTATGGGGGAGAAGAGGAAGGAAAACACATGCATCCAAAGAGAGAGAAAATAGTAGTCTCCTGAATGTGAGCAGTGGAAGGCATACAAGTTATTGAATCAAACGGATCTTAAATAGTCTATGCCACAGGGTCAAACACAAGAAGAAGGATATCCATTGAATAAGAAGCAAGAACATTTTAACAAGTGCTAAGCAAAGGGCTAGCCTAAAGCCCATTGGAAGTTTTGGTATCGTCCTCCACAGGACTTTTTGACAGCTGCTAACTGTAAGCAAGACCTAAAAAGGATGCCAGACAGATGTAAACATTTCTCTTTAGTATTTGTTTTGCAAAATATTTTGTCCCAGAGTTCTCTGCTCTTCTATAATTTAGAACCTTAATTTAGGGTTTGTTTTTGTTCTTAGTGCTATTTTCCCATGTAAACTGCACTTTTTTCTGTATAAATATTTGTATGAAACTACCCCACAGTACATGTTTTGCAGCTCAGAACTGGGAAAAACATGCAGTATTACCACATTCCCTCATTCCTAGGTACTGAAGTTGGAATGAGGAGGCAAAACAGCACCAGGAAAATACTGCAGCAAATGTTTTTTCCACCTAAACCAAAAGCAAAAATCATAGTAGCTTGCCGAAATTTGGAAGCCTGCTTCTGTGACTATGTGTGACTCGCCACTGGAAATTCAGACGTAAGTCAGGAGTATTCTGGAGTAAGCACAGAGTTACACTTACTCATGAAAACATATTTGTGAATTGGGCTCTAAGCTAATATCAACAAACGCAGGAGAAGAGCAAAGGACCAGGGTACAAGTCGCGGGTGCACAGAATCCCTTACGTTTTGTTTTACAGAGGTACCGCTCGACCCGCTAAGCGAAGGTTGAGTTGTACCTCGCTTTTATTGTGAACTGGGTAACAGTTTCACATTGTGGTGTACCTCCACCATGGTTGGGAGTGTTTCACATGGAAACATTATACGGGGGGTCATTCTGACCCTGGCGGCCGGTGGCCGCCAGGGCCACCGACCACGGGAGCACCGCCAACAGGCTGGCGGTGCTCCCACGAGCATTCTGACCGCGGCGGTTCAGCCGCGGTCAGAAGCGGCAAGTCGGCGGGCTCCCGCCGACTTACCGCTGCTCGGGGGAATCCTTCATGGCGGCGGAGCACCCGTCGCACCCCTGCAACTACGCCGGCTCAATTCTGAGCCGGCGTCCTCGTTGCAGGGGCATTTCCTCTGGGCCGGCGGGCGCTCTTTTGGAGAGCGCCCGCCGGCCCAGAGGAAATGTTAGAATGGCCGCCGCGGTCTTGTGACCGCGGTGCGGTCATTTGGCGGCGGAACCTTGGCGGACGGCCTCCGCCGTCCGCCAAGGTTAAAATCAGGCCCACGGTCTCTTATCCACCTACAGTGTTAACACAGTTTGTTCCTAATTCTGGAGGCAACTGCTCACCTTTGACCCTTTAACCGCTTTTATGATATAACTTATATGTCTGTTATGAGTCCAAAGAGATGGTGTAGGAGGCTGGCCTTGTTTGTAGTGGGTACCTAAGGTACTTACACCTTATACCAGGTCCAGTTATCCCTTATCAGTGAAATGTAGGCAGTGTCTAGCAGCTTAGGCTGTCTAGGGATAGCTGTAGCAGAGCGGTCAAGGCTGAACTAGGAGACATGAAAAGCTCTTGCAATACCACTATAGTCACACAGTACTTATACACAATAAAAGACAATACTCAGTGTTACCAAAAATAACAGTACTTTATTTTAGTGACACAAGGCCAAATCTTAGAGGCAATACTCATTCTGGAGGTAAGTATTATACACAATATATACACTAGTAACTAAAATCAGGTAAGTAAACAGTCATAGAATAGTGCAAATAGTAGAAAATACAATAGATTGCAATAGGCCTAGGGGCAACACAAACCATATACTAAGAAAGTGGAATGTGAATCACGAATTCCCCCCTAGGCATGTATAGTGTGTAGAGGGGTGCTGGGAATGTAAGAAAACCACAAAGGTGAGTAAAATACCCCACCCTAGAGCCCAGGAAAGTAGGAGTAAAGTACTGCAAGTTTCGTCGGGACAAACTACAAGCTGTGATAAGAGTTATTGCAAGAACCAAGCAAGACTGCAAGCAACAAATGGTGGTTTCCTGGATCTGAAGACCTGTGAAGAGAGGAGACCAAGTCCAGAAGTCGCAGAAGATTCCAGGAAGGACAGGAGCCCCTGCCCACCTAGAAGATGGTGCAAAAGCGGATTCTCCGGTTGGAAGAAGTCTGCAGAAGAGCACCAAAGAAGATGGCTGCGGGTTCCTGCGTGATGCAAAGGATGTCCCACATCGAGATGTTGAATGCAAGCGAGTTGCAGCGCTGGATTCGTCCAACAAGCCTTGGTTCAAGCAGTGTCACGGTTTTTATCAAAATGTCGCTGCCTGGACCCAGGAGGGACCTGGGGGCCTAATCTCAGACTGAGGAGGCAGAGTGGGCTCCCAACACTGGAGGGAACCCACAGATGACCAGGCAGCACCCACGGGAGTCCCGGGACACGCGGACAAAGAAGGTGCAAATTGCGGTTGCTGCAGCACTACAAAAGAAGGTCCCACGCTACCGGAGAACAACTCAGCGAGTTGAGCTTCGCAGGATGGAGTGCTAGGGACCTGGGCCACACTGTGCACAAAGGATTCTTGCAAATAGTGCACAGAGGCCTCAGGAGCTAGAGATGACGTGGTGCACACGGGTACCTAGCGCAAACCAGGAAGGCAAGCTCTTACCTCTGACAAATTTGGACAGCTGGACCTTAGGACAGTCTGGGTTGAAGGGGCCCACCACCTGTGTTCCAGGGAGCACACTCGTCATCAGGAGAGGAGTCCCAGAGAACCGGTCGTCATCTTAGAAAGTGCCTGCTGGAGCATGGAAGTGACTCTGTCACTCCACTGGAGATTTCTTTGGTCCTTCTGGCGCAGGGTGAAGACAAGGAGTCCTCAGAGTGTGCACACCATGGAAACTGTTGCAGTTGCTGGCTGGAGTTGAAGTTGCAGAGTCACAGTAGCCTTCTTGGATACTTTGTTTGCAGTTACAGTGGTTCCTGGAGCAGGTGCAGTTGATCCAACGGTCAGAGGATGAAGCAGTTCTGGTTAGCAGAACTTCAGTGACACAGTTAAGCACTACTGACAACACACACATTAGGCCACAAACTATGAGCACTGGGGTCCTGACCAGCAGGATCCAAGTGAGACAAGCAAAACAGGCAAAACATACTGACAAACAGGTAGAAATTGGGGGTAACATGCCAAGAAAGATGGTACTTTCCTACATGTTCCCTTTGTGGTGGGGATAGAGCATTACGTGTGTTCTGTGTGTTGTGCAAACGCTTTACACTTTGCCTCTGGGATAGGCCTAACTGCTTGTGCCAAGCTACCAAGGGGGTGAGCAGGGGTTATCTTGGGTGTTTAACTCCCTCTCACTGACTAGAGTGGGTTGGGTTCTGCCTGGCTTAGGTGCATACCTTAGCCAACCAGAAACCCCATTTCTAATAGACATCATTATCCGTCCCTTTCACAGTGTCTTTCGGTATATTGATGCTGGTGGCGAAGTCCCATTCTGAGGATATGACAAACATTATTGTGTTCTTAAGTCTTTAAAAAACGGTAAACCTTTGGAAGTACCTGGGTCATATCGCCCAATATCGCTTATCAACAGCATGGTTTTATACCAGGGCGGGAAACTGTGTGTCATGTTAATAGTGCGATTGCTGCATTTAATGTAGCTGGAAAGTCCAGTTGAAAGAGGGGTATGTTCCTTCTAGATGCAGAAAAGGCATTCGATTGAGGTCTATGGGATTGTCTTTGGGCTACAATGTCCATCTTTGGTATTGGTGATCGTTTTTGTAAGTGGATGCAGTCACTGTACAAGACCCAGACGGCTCAATAACTCATGTGGTTTATTGTCTATACCTTTTCAGATCCATTGTGGTACTTGTCAAGGTTGCCCTCTATTGCCTCTTTTATTTGCATTATACATTGAGCCTTATTAGCAAGCATTAGATCGAAATCAGCGGATTCAGCCTATGGTTTTTAGTGAGGGTGAACTTAAAATAATTGCATATGCTGATGATGTTGCTATCTGTTTGTCCAATCCGGCAGCTGCTCTTCATCTTACTAGTGGCTAGGCTGAGAGGTTTGGGGTATTTTCTGATTACAAGTTACATTTAGCAAACACCCAGGTACTGCTAAATTTTAAGCCTGAAAATCTGAATTAAGGTGTCAGTCCAATAGTTACGTATCTTGGGGTTCAGTTAGGTTTGGAGGTTGGTAAAATTGTGCAGTTGAACTTTGAGGCCCGTTTACCTCAGTTATTCAGAAATTACGAGTTTGGAATAAACTCCTAATTAGTATTATTGACCGATGTAATATCATCAAGATGAATGTATTGCCAAAGTTTTTGTACCCACTGGGTTCTAGATTCATTTTTTAGACGGCTGGAAGGGGGTCATCGGTAGATTTATATGGGGATACTGGCAGACTAGGTGCGCCATGCGTTTTATTACGTTTCCATATGGACGGGGTGGATTACATTTACCTTACTTTAAACTTTATTTTTGGGCAGCGTTTGTGCGCCGACTCCAAATCCTACATAGTGACGCAGATCCATCTATCTTTTACTATAGGCTTGCTTTTGGGTCTGATTGTTGTGTGTTTCTTTACCGATTTGGGGGATCCTAAATACTTCAAACGGGTCAGTTTTATGTTTATTTGTGATACTGTTTGCATTTGACGGGAGATTTCTTCAGTTTACTTGTTTCTGTTAAATCACCCAGATACTCCCTTGTGCTCTCTCCTATTTTTCATGACTAAGCTAGTACAGCCTGGTCACATTATGGGGTGGAGACTGCAGGGCAGCTCTAAGACCTTAATGGATTTAACCTTTGCAGGGTTCCAAAAGTCTTTTGATCTCCCTCACCATTTGTTTTCAAATACACAGATCAGGGATTTTTTCATAACAGGGTGCAAGCTTATAAATGCTTTGGCTCGATCTGATGTACTGTCTTGTCTACATACAGGGAGTGCAGAATTATTAGGCAAGTTGTATTTTTGAGGATTAATTTTATTATTGAACAACAACCATGTTCTCAATGAACCCAAAAAACTCATTAATATCAAAGCTGAATATTTTTGGAAGTAGTTTTTAGTTTGTTTTTAGTTTTAGCTATGTTAGGGGGATATCTGTGTGTGCAGGTGACTATTACTGTGCATAATTATTAGGCAACTCAACAAAAAAAAATATATACCCATTTCAATTATTTATTATTACCAGTGAAACCAATATAACATCTCAACATTCACAAATATACATTTCTGACATACAAAAACAAATCAGTGACCAATATAGCCACCTTTCTTTGCAAGGACACTCAAAAGCCTGCCATCGATGGATTCTGTCAGTGTTTTGATCTGTTCACCATCAACATTGCGTGCAGCAGCAACCATAGCCTCCCAGACACTGCTCAGAGAGGTGTACTGTTTTCCCTCCTTGTAAATCTCACATTTGATGATGGACCACAGGTTCTCAATGGGGTTCAGATCAGGTGAACAAGGAGGCAATGTCATTAGATTTCCTTCTTTTATACCCTTTCTTGCCAGCCACGCTGTGGAGTACTTGGACGCGTGTGATGGAGCATTGTCCTGCATGAAAATCATGTTTTTCTTGAAGGATGCAGACTTCTTCCTGTACCACTGCTTGAAGAAGGTGTCTTCCAGGAACTGGCAGTAGGACTGGGAGTTGAGCTTGACTCCATCCTCAACCCGAAAAGGCCCCACAAGCTCATCTTTGATGATACCAGCCCAAACCAGTACTCCACCTCCACCTTGCTGGCGTCTGAGTCGGACTGGAGCTCTCTGCCCTTTACCAATCCAGCCACGGGCCCATCCATCTGGCCCATCAAGACTCACTCTCATTTCATCAGTCCATAAAACCTTAGAAAAATCAGTCTTGAGATATTTCTTGGCCCAGTCTTGACGTTTCAGCTTGTGTGTCTTGTTCAGTGGTGGTCGTCTTTCAGCCTTTCTTACCTTGGCCATGTCTCTGAGTATTGCACACCTTGTGCTTTTGGGCACTCCAGTGATGTTGCAGCTCTGAAATATGGCCAAACTGGTGGCAAGTGGCATCGTGGCAGCTGCACGCTTGACTTTTCTCAGTTCATGGGCAGTTATTTTGCGCCTTGGTTTTTCCACACACTTCTTGCGACCCTGTTGACTATTTTGAATGAAACGCTTGATTGTTCGATGATCACGCTTCAGAAGCTTTGCAATTTTAAGAGTGCTGCATCCCTCTGCAAGATATCTCACTATTTGTGACTTTTCTGAGCCTGTCAAGTCCTTCTTTTGACCCATTTTGCCAAAGGAAAGGAAGTTGCCTAATAATTATGCACACCTGATATAGGGTGTTGATGTCATTAGACCACACCCCTTCTCATTACAGAGAGTCACATCACCTAATATGCTTAATTGGTAGTAGGCTTTCGAGCCTATACAGCTTGGAGTAAGACAACATGCATAAAGAGGATGATGTGGTCAAAATACTAATTTGCCTAATAATTCTGCACTCCCTGTAGAGCATCCAAGAAATCACTTGTTAGTGCATTTTATGAGCAGTTATGGCTGATGATAGTTCCGTTCTCGCTGCTAAGTGGAGTAAGGTGTTTTCGGTGAAGATCGTCCCCTCTGAATTTCTTAGCGCCTTTGAGGCCATTGATGATTCGCTTTATTCAGTAAGTCTCAAACTGCAGCAATTTAGGACTATTTGCATGCTATATTATACCCACCATAGAACTGTCTAGTGGGGCGTGCAGTATTAGGATGAGAAGACGAAATTCCCTAAATGTGGTTGTTTCGCAGCCGATATCTTGCATATGTTTGTCAGCTGCCCTGGTGTACAAGAATTTTGGGTAGGAATGACCTGCCTGCTATCTGTCTATCTGAGCTGTAATATACTATTTACTCCCAAGGAAATACTGTTGGGTTACTGTGCAGTTTCTAATAGTGATCTGACAAAGCTGCTATCTATACTGGTGGTATCAGCGAGGCTTTGTGTTGCTCGAGCCTGGGTGTCTCCAACTCACCCCAGGGTAATGGAGTGGTGGGTCACTATCTGCAATTTATATGAGTGGGAACAAGCTCTGCCTAAATCTAGGGAGCGGTGCTTTATTAGGAGATTGGAACGCATTTGGGCTGGTTTTAGTTGGGATCCATACTGCAAGGATAATTTTTATGTTGGGGGCTTATTGGGTAATTGTTTACAATCAGGCTGAGCATGTTTATCTGTGCTTGCTAATGGTTAATTGGTAACTGACACCGCTGAACCAGCAATCTGGAATCGACTTATTGTTTCATTATGATGTATCCCCTTCATTTGGATGTTTTCATTGTTCCTTATGCTATGGATGCTCTGGTGTCTGTTTTATTGTGTTTTTTTCTGACTCAATTAAAAAAGATATATATCACTTCTGTGACGACCCTGCAAATGGCTAATAAGCTCCACGCTTTTTTTCCAGGACTTGTACAATGCAAATTACATAAAGCATGTTTGCTTTCCCCTGCTCAAATATTCTTTCTAACTCTCATCTTTTGTGGTGTTTTCACGTGCACATAAAAGGCAGTATTGTCAGTGTTTCATTGTGGTTTCTTTATTCACCAGTGGAGAGGTGCAGATGCTCCACCATGAGCAGATGGTATCACCTCAGCATTTGCATTTGACGTTCACCCTCAATACTCTAGCCACACACAACACTTGCACACTGTAACAATTTAGAGAAAAGAGCTCTAAAGAAAGACACAGCAAGAGAAACACTAAGACCAAGCAATAAAACACAATTTCCTTATTCTCTTTCTTTTTACACATAGATCGTACTGACCTCTTTGCACTTTTTTTAAACACTACAATAAAATAATAATAATAATAACTAAAGAATGTTTGTATTTGCAAACACTTAGAAGGGACTGTCATTCCCTTATTAGGCATAGCTGGTGACAGTCATTTACACCAGCTGTCACTAGTCTGGCTTCATAATGTGAAAATGAATGTTGAGCTATTTATAACTCCTTTCCTGTCTTCGCAGGGAATCCGACATGGCTTTGCAGATCTCAAAGAAGTTTATTTACAAGTGTCTTCTGTTTGTTGCATTCTTTCTGCTGCTCTGTTTGCTGTTGAGGAGACCCAAGCAGGTACAAAATACACTTCGAGGTTTATCTACTGGGGCTAACATGGACGTCGATTCAGCTTTCTGACCTTTACTTTTTCCTTATGAAACTGCTAGCTCTTTTTATCTTTTCTGCAGTCTCTCCAACTATAATGTTTATTCCTTCCTGTTTCATTTTCTTAGTCCCATATGAGGTCTTTTTTGGAAACGTGTTTGATTGTGTATTACTCAAACCATAATTTACAAATAAATCATATCTAAAGAATACATCATCATATTTTGCCATACAAGACGTATGTGTATGTTGATCTCCCAGTTTTGCACCAGTCAGTTAGTTTAGTGCTCCACCCCTTGTAGCCACCACCACTGTAACTGGGTGGTACACCTTCTGCTCTACTTGTGTCTTAGTGTTTCTGTTAATTTTCTCTTCTTGCCATTTATGGAGTCACACTTGATTCTTCCCCAGTTTTAATCTTGGTTAGAACGAGAGCATTGCGAGTGCCATCCACCCAATTAGCTGTGTGACTGCTACCTTTCATGAGAGCTTGGTCATTACCACATTCTGATCCTTCAGTATCACTGATGCAGCAATATTCTTCTTCCCATCCACGAGGAGCTGAAAGACCTCCATAAGCAGTTGTCTGTGGCCTGGTGATCTTAGACAGCACACAGCAAGGTGGTGTGTTGGATGGAATGCTTGACTTATTTTCGGCCACTGGTAATTACACTGAAAACATTTCATTCCATCCCTTTTTAGTTTGCGTTCCATTACAGACAGGTACCATTCATATGCACATCACTCTTGACTTCGGTGCAAAATGGATGGTCCAGAACAAACTGCTAGACCACCTCCAAAAAACACAACCAACACAAGACCTGATAGAGCCTCCTTTGTCTTTCTGCCAATGAGTTGCAGCTTTAGAGCTAAGACAGTGAACTTGTGACCTATGGCTAGCCAAGGCATAAGAATGTCCACAGAAGTAACTGTTTTTTGCCAGTTTGTTTGGCGCATTAACTCCAGTTTGCAGCTGCCTCCACATTTGTGATCTGGGGAGGGATGTGACTGATGTGCAATTTAAGTTAGAGCTGTTGAGCTAAAGCATACAAAGTCTTTATGTACTTTTTTTTCTTTCTGCATCAGCTTCCCAGTATTAAGACTCTGCTTCAAATCTCCACTCCGAAGTCCCACACATACCTGCATTTAATGCAACCAAGTTATGAAGACGCCACCACAGATCGCAGCACTAAGGAGAAAGAATTAGAAATCAACGAAATTCTCAACGACATTGACACAACTATACCAAAGGTGAGTTTCACCAGAATTGAAACCACCACTTCCGGCGAGAAAAGCACAGCCACGTTAGTGCACCCCAAACAAAAGTACTGCGTCGGGGAGCTGCTGCACGTTCGACTTGACATGTACGATTACAGGGGCAAGAGGAAGACCTACGGAGGGGACTACTTAAGGGCACGAATACATTCCCCTGACCTTAACGCGAGTGCTTCGGGTTCCATTGTTGACTTTGGGAATGGCACATACCTCGCAAATTTCACTTTGTCCTGGGAGGGCACTGTTCGGGTTTCTGTGCTGCTAATGCACCCGAGCGAAGTGGTCTCCGCTTTGTGGAGAGCAAGAAACGAAGGCTACGAAAACGTCCTTTTCACGGGGAAATTTACCAGCGCCACCGAGGAGGTGGACAAAAAATGCGGATTTCAGCTCGACACGAAAGACGAACTCTGCAGCTACGGTGACCAGAGAGACGGGGAATTTTTTTACTGCCTCAGACCTCCTGCTCTTCCTTGTGAATCTTTAACACACTTGAATTCCCGAAACACTAACCACTCATACCTCAGTGAAGTCGAGAAACTCGCCATAAACAGGTAAAAATGTTCATAAAGTTGGTAATCTTTAACCTCCTAGAAGGAAATCCACACCTGGTGTAATGTGAAAGCACATATGGCTACCGGGGAAGTCAGACACTATAGCATTTTATGGTCTTCAGGGCTTTTACTAGCCTGGCGAGTTATTTATTGACCTTCCAAATACGTAAACAGTGTGGCAGCAAAATGTAATTGAGACTTTATCAGAGGTTTAGTGTCAGATAGGTGTGCATTATAGGCAGAGCCAATGGAATGATGTGGTAGGGGATGACCAAATTATGTGGTAAGAAAGGCACCTTATATTGGGCAGTGGACACATTTAGTGACAGTAGTACTTCATAATGTTGCTATTTTTGCATATGCTAACACTGTCTGGGCAAATATTTGACCTTATTAGTACTGATTCAACTCCCAAATACAGCAATTAACAGCTGAAAGGTGACCAGTCAACCTTCACAAATGCCTTCCACTGACTGTTCACCGAAACTAATTGCTGCATTTTTAGTACATTTTATCCAGCTGCGTTAGAAACGTCTCTTTTGTTAAAATGCAGATTAAGAGTTGGGTTCTTGACTTCTAAGTTATTAGCTATTCTGATTAGTAAAACACTTCTGGCAACTCCAAAGAACAAGGAACTGAAGGTTCTGCTCGGATGTAATTTCAGACGGTGTAAACCCTTAGGGTATTGCTGAGATATGCTCAAATGGCACCCGGTAAAAGGTTTCATTCAAGACATGATTGATGCTCATGGTTAACAAATGCGTACAAATCTTTCGTTTCTAATTTTTGCTTTGATTGACTATGATAATTTCAGAATTGTGTATGTTAATTTGCAGATCTAACATCGGTGTTGAAGTTCCAAATGCATTCAGCCTCCTCGGTGTGGTTAACTGTCGTAGTGAGTACTTGTCTACTTTTAATGTTTTATTTGCCCCTTTTGTACTCATTGAGACTATTTTCCAGCCCTCAGTGTGCCCCAGGCAACTCCTTTGTAGTTACCTTAGCGATCAGGTACTATCTGGTTCCATGCCCTATATGATATAGATTTTTATGGTCCTTTCCTGTTCCCAATCAATACAGCATTATTCCATGACTTAAAATGATGTAACCCGATGTCGGGTCGACACTAATAATAAAAAAAATACAGAGGCTCCCTGTCTGTCCAGGTTTTCCTCCTGGGTAATTTCTCTTGTAAACTAGTGGGCGGACTTTCTTCTTCGTATCCATGTTTTTAGCTATAGCGTTAGCCAATATATTTTGGTTTTCCTAAAATGAGATATATATTACTTATGAAGGATTTCAGCTAGCCTTGTTTACTCGTTGTTGTTATTGTGTCATTCCCATTTTCTTCTGACGACCAGGGTCGGCTCCTCCATAAGTGCTGAGGAGTGTTGCCCCCCCCCCCCCCCCCCCCCCCCCCCCCCCCTCCGCCAGCAGCTGCAGCTGCAAACCTTTTCCCCCAAAACGATAATAAACTGTGTTTATTATTGTTTTGGAAAAAAGGGGGTCGGGCCACATGGGTGACTAGCAATGAGAGGGAGTGCTCAGCAGTTGCTCGGCTGGAGAGAGCCTGCACAGACTCCCAGTCTGCCTGAGAGTGCCCTGGCTGGGCACTCCCAGCCAATCCTGACGCTGCTCTGAGCAGCGCCAGCATTGGCCGCAGGGCAGCCTAGGAGCTGTTGCCTGCAGCCAGACGGAGAGCAGAGGAGTGGCACGGCTGCGGGAGTGGTGGTAAGTGTTGTTTTTTTTTAAAAAAAGGACGTTTTTCTATAGTAATTTGACTTACTCCATACACCCCCCCTTACGTGTGCCGCCCGTCCCCTTGGCGAGCAGCAACTGCTGACCACTAAAGCCTGGGGCAGGGTGGTCTACTTTAGCCGTTGGCTACCTTCTCTTTGATTGACAGCATTCTGTCCTTTCTTTTACAAGGAGCACATCCTCATACAAGACCAAAAATATTTTTGCTCTAGCCAGGACTCAGAAGCCTCCCCAACTACAATTTTTTTAAAAACAACAACAAAACAAGACAAGTATTGACAAAGCCAGAAGGCTGCGGCCAGCGCTTGACCAATAAGGTTTGCCAATGTTTGTTTCTAGACTGTGAGTGAGGGAAAGTCAGCCTAATACAGACAAAAACACAAATATATTCAGAATTGCCTGTACCAAATACACCCTGCGTATGAGGTCTGGCCTAGGCAAGCTGGTGCAGTTAAGAATATTAAGACTACGCAACAACACGAACATGCTGCTATGTGAAATAACTGGAAATGTAAAAAAGATTCACTGATGAGGCCTCTTTGTTAATAATCTATTTAGCACATCTTTCAGGCGTGCCATACATTTTATCATTATTGTTGGGGACAAAGACATAAATAAAGATGTAACAAAACACTTGACATGCTGGCAGCTACAATGTTGTAGTACCACTGAAACACTTGATAACAGCAACCCTAGAAAGAGGGTAGAAAATAATCAGTCATCCTAAGTACAGGTTCAGGCAAACTCATTTGCATTTATTTAAAAGAAATAAAATTAAGAAAAAACACATGTTGAAAAAGCTTTGCCACTAAAGAGAAAGGAGCTAGTTCTAGGAAGATGTGGTTGAAATGCACAACCTTTCTGCAGTCATTGAAAGTGAAAGAAGCTATTGGGTAAAATGGGTAGACCTGTTGCCACACGTTGAATGCCATGATGGGCGGAAGTAACATGTGAATGACAATTTGAAAGAACAATCCTGTTGATGGATCCAGTTGACTAAAAACCTCTCTATGTATAATATATGATTTTGTTTTTGAAAAACAGTAGTCTAGCAAGACAACTGGAGCCGTCACAGAGACCAGACTTAAAGTCATGTACAATATACTGGAGCAGTAGTGGCTCATGGGGGAGGAGGAAGGGGCAGGGGCAGAGCATTGCGAGAAGGTGAGAGGGGGAAACAGCAAACAAAAAATAAAATAATTATAAAAAGTACGTTCCTCGCTGCCTCCGCCGCTCTGCGGTCCTCACTGCAGGCACAGGCTCCCAGCCTGCTCTGCTGCCAATCCCAACGCTGCTTCAGCATGAAAGCAGCGTTAGGACTGGATGGAGCATCCAGCCAGGGGGCTCCAAGGCAGAGTTGTGAGCATTTGCCTGCTGTCTTCGACCCGGCAAAACAGTGCTGGGTTGGAGAGAGCCCAGTGCGCATGTGTGTTTGGCCGGCCCAAGACTGCCGGTCAAACACACATGCACACTGAGGGGGAGTGATGTTCACTCCCCCTCTTACCCTGTCACGCCTCATGGCCCTGCCCCTTTTACAATAAAACAATAATAATCATAGTTTATTATCGTATTGTTGTAAAAGTTTTAATGCTGCTGCTAGGGTGGGGGTGGGAGGTGACGCTCCTCAGCCAGAGCGGAGGAGCTGCAGCTGTACTGGAGGAAGCAGTGTGGAAGTGTGCAGCCCACTTGTCCCATTACAGTCATACATCCCTGACTAACATTTAGGTCTAGTTTATATTCATCCCCACAATCCCATTCCTATACTCTCACTTAGCTGACCTTTTCCTAGCAATTTTGTATATTTATTTGCATCCGTGTTTCTAGTGTACTGTAGGCACATGTGAAATACCTTCACCATGCAATCCACTACCACGCACACTTTTACCACATTTACTGTTAAAGAAACTTCCAGTCACAGTGTAAGACTGCCACCTACTGTTCAAAACGTATACATGACTTCTTAATAACTTATTGTTAACAAACTGCGCATACTTAACCCCTTCGCTGCCAGGCCTTTTCCCCCTCAGGTGCCAAGCCTTTTTTTGGCTATTTGGGGCAGTTTGCGCTTAGGCCCTCATAACTTTTTGTCCACATAAGCTACCCACGCCAAATTTGCGTCCTTTTTTTTTTCAACATCCTAGGGATTCTAGAGGTACCCAGACTTTGTGGGTTCCCCTGAAGGAGACCAAGAAATTAGACAAAATACAGTGAAAATTTCGTTTTTTTAAAAAAAAATTGGAAAAAGGGCTGCAGAAGAAGGCTTTTGGTTTTTTTCCCTGAAAATGGCATCAACAAAGGGTTTGCGGTGCTAAAATCACCAGCTTCCCAGCTTTCATTAAAGGGCAGACTTGAATCAGAAAACCCAATTTTTCAACACAATTTTGACATTTTACTGGGACATACCCCATTTTTACGATTTTTTGTGCTTTCAGCCTCCTTCCAGTCAGTGACATAAATGGGCGTGAAACCAATGCTGGATCCCAGTAACCGAAACATTTCTGAAAAGTAGACAAAATTCTGAATTCAGCAAGGTGTAATTTGTGTAGATCCTACAAGGGTTTCCTACAGAAAATAACAACTGAAAAAAAATAAATTTGAAATTGAGGTGAAAAAATCTGCAATTTTTCTCTACGTTTTACTCTGTAGCTTTTTCCTGCAATGTCAGATATTTTAAAGCAATATACCGTTACGCCTGCAGGACTCTTCTGGTTGCGGGGATATTTAGGGCTTGTAGGTTCATCAAGAACTCTAGGTACCCAGAGCCAATAAATGACCTGCACCCTGCAGTGGGTTTTCATTCTATACCGGGTATACAGCAATTCATTCTCTGAAATATAAAGAGTAAAAAATAGCTATCAAGAAAACCTTTGTATTTCCAAAATGGGGACAAGATAAGGTGTTGAGGCGCAGTGGTTATTTGCACAACTCTGAATTCCGGGGTGCCCATACTAGTATGTGAATTACAGGGCATTTCTCAAATAGACGTCTTTTTTACACACTCTCTTATATTTGGAAGGAAAAAATGTAGAGAAAGACAAGGGGCAATAACACTTGTTTTGCTATTCTATGTTCCCCCAAGTCTCCCGATAAAAATGATACCTCACTTGTGTGGGTAGGCCTAGCGCCCGCGACAGGAAGTGCCCCAAAACACAACATGGACACATCCCATTTTTTGACAGAAAACAGAGGTGTTTTTTGCAAAGTGCCTACCTGTGGCCTTCCTAGGCCTCTAGCTCAGCCGGCACCTAGGGAAACCTACCAAACCTGTGCATTTTTGAAAACTAGAGACCTAGGGGAATCCAAGATAGGGTGACTTGTGGGGCTCTGACCAGGTTCTGTTACCCAGAATCCTTTGCAAACCTCAAAATTTGGCTAAAAAAACACATTTTCCTCACATTTCGGTGACAGAAAGTTCTGGAATCTGAGAGGAGCCACCAATTTCCTTCCACCCAGCGTTCCGCCAAGTCTCCCGATAAAAATGGTACCTCACTTGTGTGGGTAGGCCTAGCGCCTAAATGGCCTAAAATAAATTTGCCCCCCCCTCCGGGGAGCGACCCTTGCCTACAAGGTCGCTCCCCTTGCGTGACATTGGCGCAAAAAAAAGATCCCTGGTGCCTAGTGGTTTCTGCCCCCCTTGGAGGCAGATTGACCTAAAATCGTCCGATCTGCCTCCAAAGCGGGCAGAAATGGCCTAAAATAAATCCCCCCCAACCCCCCCAGGGAGCGACCCTTGCCTACAAGGTCGCTCCTCTTGCATGACGGCGCAAAAAAAAAAGATCCCTGGTGCCTAGTGGCCTCTGCCCTCCTTGGGGGCAGATTGACCTAAAATCGGCCGATCTGCCCCGAAGCGGGCAGAAATGGCCTAAATACAATTTGCCCCTCCATGGGAGCGACCCTTGCCTAAGAGGTCGCTCCCCATCTCTAAAAAAACAAACAAACAAACAAATAAAAAAAGAATTTGCCCTGGCGCCTAGAGGTTTCTGCCCCCCTGGGGGCAGATCAGCCTAATAACAATAGGCCGATCTGCCCCCGGGGGGGGCAGAAATGGCCTAAAATAAATTTGCCCCCCCAAACCCCCTCCGGGGAGCGACCCTTGCCTACAAGGTCGCACCCCTTGCGTGACATTGGCGCAAAAAAAAAGATCCCTGGTGCCCAGTGGTTTCTGCCCCCTTGGGGGCAGATTGACCTAAAATCGGCCGATCTGCCCCCAAAGCGGGCAGAAATGGCCTAAATACAATTTGCCCTTCCAGGGGAGCGACCCTTGCCTAAGGGGTCGATCCCCATCTAAAAAAAAAAAAAAAAAAACCCACACAAATAAAATTAGCCCTGGCGCCTAGAGGTTTCTGCCCCCCGGGGGCAGATCGGCCTAATAACAATAGGCCGATCTGCCCCCGGGGGGGCAGAAATGGGCTAAAATAAATTTGCCCCCCAGGGGAGCGACCCTTGCCTAAGGGGTTGCTCCCCTTACGTGAAATTCACGGGCAAATAAAAAAAAACTCCCTGGTGTCTAGTGGTTTCTGTCCCCCTTGGGGGCAGATTGGCCTCATAAAAATAGGCCAATCTGCCCCCAAGGGGAGCAGAAATGGTGGCATAAATATAATTTGCCCCCTATGGGAGCGACCCTTGCCTAAGGGGTCGCTCCCCACCTCTAAAACAAAAAACTAAACAAAAACAAAACAAACAAAAAAAAAATGTATTCCCCCCCAGGGGTGGCAGAAAAGGCATTAAAAAAAAATGCCACCCCCCCGGGAGCGACCCTTGCCCAGGGGGTCGCTCCCCACCTCTAAAACAAAAAAGTTAAAATAAAAATAGCCCTGGTGCCTAGAGGTTTCTGCCCAGGGGGGGGCAGAAAAGGCCTTAAAAAAAATGCCCCCCGTGGGAGCGACCCTTGCCCAAGGGGTCGCTCCCTTATGTCAGTTTCATAAACAAACAAAAAAAATCCCGGGTGTCTAGTGGCCATTTTGACAGCCGGATTGCTTTCAATACGGCTGCCAAAACGCAGAGAGAGACTTCAAAGGGAAGGAAATAACTTTCCTTCCCTTTGAAGCCTCTCTCGGCCTGCCCCACGTGATCGGAAGAGAAATGCAAAGCATTTCTCTTCCGATCGGGGGAGGCTCTGTGATTGTCAGCGCGCGCTGACGTCACAGGGGGGCGGGGTGGAAGGGGAAGGGATTCCCCTTTCAGCCCTGGCCTGGGGGGGTGGCCCTCGGGGCGAGCGCTAGCGCTTCCCCCGAGGGCCAGTCGCAGGACGCAATGGTTACGTCCATGGCGCCACACGGGTGCTGCCATGGACGTAACCATTACGTCCATGGCGACGAAGGGGTTAAAAATACATTTATGTCCATTACAGGTTCGCTACTATATTAATTTTTTTTTAGGGGGGTTACCCCCAAGCTCCCCCTTTTTAATTACCCTTAAAAATATATAAACTGTTTACCACATACTCACCAGTACAAACATATGTGTTGTAAAGCCTTGCGTAGTAAAGACTTGCTTGGTAAAAGTAATTGTGATGTAACAAATGTGTTTTAATTGCATTTCGTGGTATAAACTTCATGGTAAAGGCTGTTGCCCCCCTGTAAGGTCAAGATTGTTTTCAGTTTCTTGCTCAAAAACCCATAACCTAGTGAGGGGCAATACTGAACCAGCAGTAAAAGAGACGAGACCGTCTTCAGAAAAATGCCTGTGTTTTGGAAGTATACGTGTGGAGGAGATGTTCACTTGAGTTATAGAAGAAAACCAAAAGGCAAAAACAACTAGTGCCCACATAACTAGATGCACTGAGATACAAAAAAGAGGAAGATTAGTCCCATGTGTTGATTTCATATATCTTAAAGTGAGAGCGAGGGACCATCAACTTTTATCAATGTAATAGTATTCCTTTGAATATCCAGACTGATCCTGGTGCATATTATAGACTGTGCAGGAGAAGAGACTAAAAGACTGGCCAGTCTTGGTGGGTGAAGAATGAAAGTAGTTGTGGGAAGAGTGGAAATCACAAGGGGCTTAAGGGCTTGGCGGTACCATGTGCTGAAGTCTGGATGGAAAAGCCAGAATGGAATCTAAAGCAAAACAAATTCAGTTGAATGATTCATTATAACAAGCGTGATTTTAATGGGGCGATTGCAAACATGATCTGTTGAAGATAAACTTCAAATAAGGACCATGTTTGAACATCTTATTCTGTTTCAGAAAAAGGAAGAATGTAAGGAATTTCACATTCGACCGTTTAAATCAAGTAGTCTAGTCTAGACTGGATTGGATGCTTCTAAAGCACATTTCCCAATACACTATTTCTCGGTAGTGGATGGAAGACGGAGCTCCCTTCCAATTC
Organism: Pleurodeles waltl; assembly: GCF_031143425.1. NCBI lineage: Eukaryota > Metazoa > Chordata > Amphibia > Caudata > Salamandridae > Pleurodeles > Pleurodeles waltl. The sequence continues at coordinate 1,398,672,089 of NC_090440.1, read as the reverse complement.
ACAGAGAAGATGAGGCCTATGCTACTGTGTACACCAAAGTTTATTAATCATGATATGGTTACTTAAAACCTTACATGATATAGTTAAAAGAAAAAGAAAAGAAAAAAAACACAATATTAAACAAGTTTATATAAAACGTTCTAAAAAGTGCAATATCCTCGAACTTTAACATAGCCAGTGAGGACTAACAAATGGTCAGAAGGAGGCAAAATGAAAGAACACAATGTTAACAAATAACATTTGTTCAAAACATTCTGAAAAGTGCAGTGTCCTCGCGCTTTCATGTGTCTGATGCATAAGATCTAATACTTTTCAGATAGTACTGAATAAGAACTTAATTGATGGGTGTCTCGTCCGTTCCACTATATACTTATTGATTAAGCTGGTGCATATGCTTGGAGCAGTTGATCTTACTGCTACCTAGGTGCTAGTACACAGCAGGAACACCACGAGAGACACTCACAATTTACCAGAGATTAAAACAATACATCTAAAATTCATGTTGCCATCTGTACTGGCGTAACTAGAGCTACTGGGAAGTAACCCAAGTCATGCCTGTGGACATATTCTAAAGTGCTCCTGCAGAAGCAGGTCGCATCCTGCACAGATGCTCATTAAAAGCAATTACTCATCAAACAGGAGCTGCTGGTGAGACTGACACTGTTTACCACTTTCCGAACCACCTCCTCATGGATCAGTATTGCCACCTGTAGTGGCAGGAGGAAATCTGCAGTGGAGTGTCCTGAGTCATTCTGATAAACATAAACTGAAGTGCCAGTGCAAAAGCAAGTTGCACTATAATACAGTAGCTATGTAAAAGGTTGTCTCTCATCAAACTGAAGCTAGGTAGGGCCACCTTGGAACAAGGTAGTCATGCCCATTTGTGCCCAGAGAGCTACAAGCATGTGCGTGTATAGTGCTGCTACGTGTACTCCTCCAGATAGTCCTTTAGTTGTAATTACAGTCGAGGCGGCAAAAACCATAGCCAAATGAACAATAAATACTTACAGTGTTTGTGCACATTTGTGCCATTCCCTATAGGTTCATTAGTATGTCCCCTTTAATAGTGCATAATGACTATGCATTAAAAATGCAAATAAGTGGTCAAGGGATTTAAGATGTGATTCCTCCGTTTGATTGTGCAACTCCTTTGTATTGCTGTTCTGCGATAATGATACATTTTACAAGGCATGCCATTGCTTGTGGGCTCTGGCCCCGCAGGCAAAACAACAGGGATTGATGGCATGTTCTAACTCCGTTAGCATTAAACAGATTCCGTAAGAGCTTTCTTCATGCTGTTAACGAAGTTGGGCAAATGCATATTGTGTGCAAGTAGAGCTCGTTCGGCATGTGGCACAGTCTGCAAGACAGTGAGGCAGGCTCTGGGGCCCATGATGGTATTGAGTCCTTTGACGGTACCCCTGGAGGACACCCATTGATGGGAGGACCCATCCATGGCGAGTGCAGTTAAGTGTAATTTTATTTTTATTTTTAAGTGGCATAGGGGGGCCTAACTTGGGCCCCCTTACATGCCACTGTCCCCAATGGCCATGGCCATTGGGCAGGGGGGCATGACTCCTGTCTTAGTAATTTCCATGGGGGTTGTGCGTAAAAAAATGGCGCAAGTCAGGTTAGAGCCAATATTTTTGACTCTAACCTGACTTGCACCATTCTTTGGCGCACAACCCCCAGTCTTCCCTTCGCTGCCCAGTTACCGTCATTTATTTTTACGCTAACCAGGCCGCAGTGCCGGCTAATGTCATTCCATAAATAAAGCACCCGGCTGGCATGATGGAATGGCTTTAGCCTGCGGTAAACTTTTTGACGCAAATCTGCCTTAGCGCAGATTTGCGTCAAAGTATAAATGTGGGCCATAGTCTTATAATAGCTGTTGATGCCTTCAAAAAATAGCTCTGCGGCTTTGGAGATTTGTAAATGCTGATACATAACCAGGAATGTCTACGTTTGTGAAAACATTCCTTATCCTGCAACCAGGAAAGGAGCCTTACCTGTTTGTTCTTTACCAATTTGAAAGTATGATATGATAGGTGTGATTCCCACAGGTTTTGCGGGGTCAGCGCTTTTACAGCTTCGTCTCTCGCCTTGACCCCATAGTTTGATTGACTGTAGACCTGAATCTCCTTCTAAATGAGTGATTTCAAAGTATTCGATGGGCCCCTCGGGCAGATGACAGGTATTTTAGGAGTGCACACTGTTGTGCTAGACTTTGCTCGAGGAGCCCAAATTCTAATCGGATTTGCGCAGGTGACGTGTGTTGTGGGAAGTGAAATACTAGGCTTTAGACTTTGTTCTGGGTGCTATTAAGGAATTAGCTCATTTATTCCGGGAAAGCCACTGATCAAAAAAGCCACTGATCAATGCAACAGTGTTGGAATCAGTTTTGATTTGATTGCTGTTAGAGTTGATGTCCAGCTTGGCATGGGTAATTTTCTATGTAATTTTTGAAAAGCCGCTATCAGTGAAGCCAGTCGTGGTTTCACAGTGTTTAGGTGAAGGTTAAGCGAGTGCCGCTCTTGTAGCCAAACCCCTAAATATTTGTAACTGGCACTAAGCAGCAGTTCAGTGGAAAAATGCGTCATTTATCACTCTATTTGCGGCCATTCCCAAAGATGACAATATTAGTTTTACCTAAGTTAACTATCATCCAGTTTGTTACACAGTATGAGGCCAATGTATTGAGCAGATTTTGCAGGGTTTGATTCATAAGAACGATGTCATCTGCATACTGAAGTGACATCATCAGATGCAGCCCTGGCTTTGAGGGATGTGAGTGTGCCTCATCCAGGACTGGACTCAGGTCTGAAATGAACAAGTAGAATAGTGTGGGGACAAGGACGCAGCCCAGTTTTAAGCCTCATCCTGTGGGAATGGCTGTGGAGAGACACTTATTTGTGCCCAGGTTTCATGGCACATTAACTGTATTGCCCACAGGAGGTTGGGTGGAATGTTCCATGTGGCTAGTTTGCACCACAGCAAATTCCCGTCAACGTAATCAAAAGCTTTTGAGAAGTCGATAAAACATGTATAAAGGGATTGTTTTTTCTGAGTTTGTTTTGATTTGATAATGCTGAGCGCCATAAATTGTCCCTCTTACTCGAGCTAGGCCGAAAGCCAGTTTGATTACATGCAAAACGTCCCGTCTCCTCCGCCCAGTTTTCCAGTTCCTACAGGAGGATTCCAGCAAAGATTTTTGCCTCAACATCTAGTAGAGCGATTAAATGATAGCTCACTGGGGACACACAAGGACCTTTTTTTTTAATTTTTTTATTGATCAGGTGTATAGTTGACCCTGGTCAGAACTCAGATATACGGTTCTCGCAAGGACAGAAATATGTTGACCCATAACTCTGGGTCTAGCTTATATATTGAAGCAGGATCGCCATTTGGTCCAGGTGCCCTTGAGCTTCCTATTGACTTTATTTGTACCGCAGTGGAGGCTTGGGAGATGGAGAAGGCCGGTGTGCCTGCTTTCAGGTTTGAATACTGCGGCATGAGTTTGTTGCTGTGGGATAGTGACCCTTTGTGCCTCCACCACATTCGTTGGGGGCTGTTATCTCCAGAGCGAGCTGAGCCGTGCTCTAGCTGATAGATCAGGGCGGACAATGATCTGCTGTTTTTTGCCTTGCAGGCTTGTAACATTTCAATCCACTGTAGCTCGATACTTTTTTCTTTCCTGATAGATTTCATGTGTTCTTTCCTAATCTCTGAAAATGTTGGAAGAGAGGAGCTAAGTGCGTCCTGTTGTTGTGTAGACTTTGTGGCTTTTAGGGCATGCTTCTGTAGTTGGAGAGTGCTATTAAACCATTTGTTGTTAGCTGGGTGTTGTTGGAACAAGTGTTACCAATTGTTAGCACCCAGGAAGTTCTTTAGGTATGTTAAAAAAAATTCCCAGCCAGCCACCAGATTCCACAATACCCAGTTTCCTAAAGGAGTGAGACTTTTCCAGTTATCATATTTTTCTTGTGTGACTTCCATCAATATTATTCAAAGCCATGTTGTTCCCGGATCTTGCAGTCCTATGTTGCACCATTCAAGGACGTCATCATTGTCATTGATGATCTCCACCGTTAAAGGGAACTGTTCACTTTCTCTGCGGCCTTCTACTGTGAAATCTTTAACCGTGAGACAAATACATAGTTTATTATTTACTCTGTTGCTTTGGATCTGCGAGTCGCTGTCATTGGGTGGTCTGAGGCAAACCTTCCAATCAAGGCCCTGAGTCCCATTGCTTCAGGAGTTAGGAATAGGGGATGGCCAGCTCTTTCAATTGTTGCGTATTTTTACAATTGCTCTGGTATATTCCAGCTGACATCCAGAGCGCGTGACTCAGTATCGTTCCTCAGACGGTTAGCCAGGTTTAAATTGAAGTCACCAGTCACTATCCATTCTGTGCTCTGGTATCAGCTGTGAATTTCTAGCAAGGTTTGCTCTACATCTTTGGTTGACTTTTGTCTATGCACAGCCTTAGGGTTCAGATATGTGTTCGCTATCAAAACATTGATTTCCTTCATCTCTAATTTCCAGTTGTTAATTGATAGCAGTTGCATGTAAGGAGAGTTAATTTCCAAGTCTGTTGCATTTATATTTTCGCTGAGGGTCACATAAATGCTCGAGCCATCCTTTGGCCTGCCCTTCCTTCTGTGTTTTTTCAGCAGATTTGTAGGATTGCGCGTAGCCCCAAAGGGGTACTTCATCCAGGCTCCATGTCTCCTGGAGACATATTGGGCCTTATTACAACTTTGGCTGAGGGGGTTAATCCGTCCCAAATGTGACGGATATCCCACCCGCCGTATTACGAGTTCCATAGGATATAATGGACTCGTAATACGGCGGGCGGGATATCCGTCACATTTGCGACGGATTAACGCCCTCCACCAAAGTTGTAATCAGGCCCATTATGTCATGTGTACAAGAGTAAGTGTCTAGCAGTGAGTTGAGTGTAATTTTATCCCGTACACCAAAATAATCTTTTGTACAGTGCTTTGTACAAAGCTGGCTGTCTGAAAGCAAAGGAGAATCCTTTTTGCAGTCTGGGCTTTTTACTGATGTTATAGCTTTGAGGTAGAGTGCCCTAAGTATGATAATGGTGTGATCTGTTGCCAGATACACCATTCATGAACCTAGCAAACTAGCATCTGGAACTCTGTTAACAACAAATATAAAGATCAGGGGTTGATTCATCACGCACAGCTGCAGCCATGGGCATGAGTACATGGAAGGGGGTTGGCAGAATAAAATCACTCAAGAACCCAATAAACTACAAGCCCTCGAGTTGATCAAGCATCTGATTTGCTGAAGGGATGAAACAAGAACTTCTTTGAGCTTTTTGGTGAAAGCTTTGCAACTAGAACCATCAATTCAGTACCAGAATGCCTCATCAAGTAAAATAAGTTCCCTGAGAGTATTTGCATAGAAGGAGACCCTCACCAAGGAGCATCTGCTGCTTTCCCAGGGTCGTGCACACCCACTATTTTGTCCATTAAGGACATTCTCGTTGGAACACGTAAAGTCTCTTAAGAGATTGGATATTGTTCTATTTTTGGAGTAACCCGTGGCCTGAAAATTGAGTGTGTGCTGACGAGTATGAATGCTGAGAGAACTGACTCCACAAGATTCAACAAGCACCTTGAACTCCTTGCCAGAGGATTCTGTCACTTTGGGAGGGAAACATTCCAGATTATTTTCCCAGTCATTTTCATCTCCTATACACCATGGCCAACAAGGCGAGTGTCTAGGGGCCTTTATCCCAAACATCACTTAGAGTGTCTGAAAGTAATCAGTGGAAATGCATCTATGTGTATCACCCCATTTGACCTGTCATAATCAATCTGTTCCCCTGGGGTTATGTCCGTCCCAATCAGCCAATGTTACTTAATGATGCCCACAACATCTCTTGATTATTATTCATATATAGGCATCTCCTTGCTGGATTCCTCAAGACACCTATTTAATGCTTGGGTGGAGTTCAGGCTGTACTGAGCTAGAATAACCAGCTTCTATCATATAACACTTGACAGCTTTTATTCTACAAATGCAAACCAATTTTTTTGGAAATGACTGGAAGCGCCCCAGATCTTGATAGTCCAATAGAAAGAGGAAACTTGTAACTAGTTGTCTTCTTCACAGAGCACTTGAAACACCTGTTCCACACCGGACTCTTCCACAAGTGATCCTGGTCTTCTGACTTCGTAAGATCTATAGATTGTTCTCCATGTAAAGGGTCAAAAGGCAGCTTTGACTTTCGGGCTCAGAGAAAGGTAATACTTCTTGCCAAGTCCAAGTTCAGCACTGTGCAATATCTGTAGCCCCTTTATGTCCTGTGGGTGAGGTTACCAGGTATCTCCCCTCCCCTAAAAGGTCTACTGTTTTAGCCTTAACTTTGCCTATATTGAACTACTGTACTAATTGATTCCTTGTTATGTTGGGCATCTTGCACAAAGGCTTCCATGTATGTGGGGTGCAAAGTAACAGTGGGGCATTCCTACCTGCAAGTATATAAAACAAGTCAAAAGCCTAAACTACAAAATGTATCAGATTCACAAAACCGTTGAATCTTAGGGAAGGTAATCCTTTTAAATTGCCTTACCACTTCCCTCACAGCCTCAAACTGCCTCAACGTAGGCAGACCACACTCATTAATGGTGTGACCACTCTACATTCTGGCCTATCATGTAAGACTGTGAAGGTGTCATACACGACATCTGCACAGTTAGCAGTGGTCCCCAAACTTTTTTAATGCCGCGCCGAGTTGAAAAATAAAAATCATTGGGCCCCCCTCAGAATTTTTCACAATTATTTTATAAAGATGGCAATGTTTAAATATGTCTAGACCTATTTAAACATTGCAGTTAAGTACTGTTGCCTTTTTAAAAGGGCAATTACATGTTTTTGCTTAAAATAAAGGCTTTTTATCTGTATAATGCTTCTTTTGGCCAGGGTCTGGCGCCCCCTAGTTTGAAGACCTCTGAGTTATGGTGTTGTCTGCCTTCAGAATAGGGTGATAAACAGTAGAGGTAGTGTGTCATTTTGAGACTATAGCCAGACTGGGGGCATAACAGGGATTGATCCACACTTCAACAGATCACGCCTTCCTTGCCAGACTTCCTCTCAAGACCTACAGCGGCGCTCACCCTGGAGATATAGGGGGTCATTCCAACCCTGGCGGTCATCGACCGCCAGGTTGGATGACCACGGAAGCACCGCCAACAGGCTGGCGGTGCTTCATTTGGGATTCCGACCGCGGCTATAAAGCCGCGGTCGCCCAGCCGGGTCCGGCGGTTTCCCGCCGGATTACCCCCGGCTGGGAGAATCCTCCATGGCGGCGCATGGGGATTCCGACCCCCTTCCCGCCAGCCTGTTTCTGGCGGTTTTCACCGCCAGAAACAGGATGGCGGGAACAGGTGTCGTGGGGCCCCTGGGGGCCCCTGCACTGCCCATGCCACTGGCATGGGCAGTGCAGGGGCCCCCTAACAGGGCCCCAGCATGATTTTCACTGTCTGCATAGCAGACAGTGAAAATCGCGATGGGTGCAACTGCACCCGTCGCACCCCTGCAACACCGCCGGCTCCATTCAGAGCCGGCTTCAATGTTGCAGGGCCTTTCCCGCTGGGCCGGCGGGCGCTCCCTTGGCGGGCACCCACCGGCCCAGCGGGAAAGTCTGAATGGCCTCCGCGGTCTTTTGACCGCGGAGCGGCCAAGTGGCAGTTCCCGCCAGGCGGGCGGCACCCGCCGGGGTTAGAATGACCCCCATAGTGTCCTTCGCTCCTTTCAGAATGCAGCCCCCAAGCCTCAGACATGCTTTGTGCAAAGTATACCATCTGTATACTGATGGAGCACAACAGGGAGGTCTTCTTCCCACCTCGGGTTCAGAAACTGTGCGTACTCAGGTGAAACATCACAACACATCCCACCCACATAGAGGTCGACCAGATCATTGGACTCAGTGAGGAGTGTGGTAGTCAGGTTCAATCAGCATAAACCAATAACATAAATAACACAAGCAATATTATGCACCATTGCCAATTTGGCCACAGAAACAAGACTCCATACTGATAAAATGTCAAAGCTTTATTACAGACTGTTAGAAATTGGGGTCTTTGGTTGGGTGTCAGGTTACTCCCTGTCCAAGCAAGGACCCTTAACATAGGCAGGGTAAAGGAGGATCACCCTCAGTTAACCCCCTTGGTAGCTTGGCACGAGCAGGCAGGCTCAACTTCAGAAGCAATGTGTAAAGTATTTGTACAAACAAACACGGTAATACAGTGAAAACACTACAAAATGGACAGCACACCAGTTTAGAAATATAGGTAATATTTATCTAAATCAAACAAGACCAAAATGACAAAGCTCCAACATACACAAGTTAAAATATGAAATTTCAAAAGAATAAGAGTCGTACTGCATAGAAAACAATGGAAACAATGATTTTGCACAAAGTACTCGGTTAGCGTAAAAAATAAAGCCGCACAGGCGAACGTGCATCGTTTTTTCTCCGGTCGGTTCAGCGATGCGTTGCTTTTTTCCCTCGAAAGAGAGTGAAGCAGCGATTTCCGGACCTAGCACCTCGGATCGGCACAGGGTCAGGTTGACTTTGACTCCCAGGGACGATGCGTGGAAAATCCTGTCACGCGGTTATAGAAAACTGTGCTGCGTGGGGTTTGCGTCGCTATCAGCAGCTGCAAGCGGGTGTTGCACGTTGTTTCTCCAGCTGTAATGCGTAGATCTTCCAGCCGTGATGCAGGTGAAGCATCGATTTTAGCCGTGAGGCTGGCGTGGCGTCCTTTATCAGCGGTGTTGCAGATGGTGCATCGTAAATTTCCCTGCACTGCATCCTGTGCATGGATTTTCAGCTCTTATCTGCCAATTTATCCTTTCAAGTGCCCAGGGACTGGATAGGACACCACTTGGCAGGGCAGGAGTCCCAGCAGAGAGTCCAGATGTTAGCAGAGGAAGTCTTTGATGACCCTGAGACTTCAAAACAGGAGGCAAGCTCAGTTCAAGCCCTTAGAGATTCTTCAGACGCAGGAATATACCACAAAGTCCAGTTTGTGTCCCCTTTTACAGGCAAAAGCAGCAACTACAGGACAGCCCAACAAAGCACAGGCAGGGGCAGCACTCCTCCTCAACTCTTCTCCTTGGCAGAGGTTCCTCTTGGTTCCAGAAGTGATCTAATTTTCAGGGGTTTTGGGCCCTATACTTATATCCCTTTCTGCCTTTGAAGTGGGCCTACTTCAAAGGAAAGTCTCTGTTGTTCACAAGATCTTGCCTTGCCCAGGCCAGGCTCCAGACACCCACCAGGAGGTTGGAGACTGCACTGTGTGAGGGCAGGAACAGCCCTTTTGGGTGTGAGGGACCACTCCTCCCTCCCCTCCTAGCACAGATGGCTCATCAGGATATGCAGGCTACACCCCAGCTCCCTTTGTGTAACTGTCTAGAGGATATTCACAAACAGACCAACTGTCAAACTGACCCGGATAGGCAATCCACAAACATGCAGAGTCACAGAATGGTTTAAGCAAGAAAATGCCTACTTTCTAAAAGTGGCATTTTCAAACTAACAATCCAAAAACGAACTCACTAAAAGATGTATTTTTAAATTGTGAGTTCAAAGACCCTAAGCTCCATATTACTATCTGCTCTCAAAGGGAATCTGTACTTTAAAGTTATTTAAAGGCACCCCGATGTTAACCTATGAGAGAGATAGGCCTTGCAACAGTGAAGACAGAATTTAGCAGTATTTCACTGTTAGGACATGTAACACACAGCAGTCCATGTCCCACCTTTAACATACACTGCACCCTGCCCATGGTGCTACCTAGGGCCTACCTTAGGGGTGCCTAACATGTACAAAAAGAGAAGGTTTAGGCCTGGCAAGTGGGTACACTTTACAAGTCGAATTGGCAGTTTAAAACTGCACATGCAGGCACTGCAGTGGCAGGTCTGAGCCATGTTTACAGGGCTACTTGTGTGGGTGGCACAACCAGTGCTGCAGCCCCACTAGTAGCATTTGATTTACAGGCCCTGGGCACCTCTACTGCACTTTACTAGGGATTTAGTAGTAAATCAAATATGCCAATCATGGATAAGCCAACTTACACATACATTTTACATAGGAGCACTTGCACTTTAGCACTGGTTAGCAGTGGTAAAGTGCCCAGAGTATCACAAACAGAGTACTGCACACATCAACAACCTGGGAAGCAAATGCAAAAGGTTAGGGGAGACCACGCCAAGGATGCCAATTCTAACACAAACACAAAGCTAAAATAACGTGAATGGTGTGCAAAACTAAAAACTAAGTTATAATCATACATAAAAATCATATGCTGACCAAAACATCGAAAGAGATTGAGCCTCCTAAACATTAATACTATTAAACACTCCAAAAGAATAACACAAACCAACAGAACAATATGCACATCAAAATCAGTTTTCAAAGCAGATGATGGGGACATCAGTAATTATCAAAGTCAATAACAATCAGTAATTGGGGCTGGGTCACCCTTATCCCTAGTACGAATTTGGACATGCATATGTGGGGGTGAACTATCACATGCAGGCAAAAACAAAAGATGAGACAAAAATAATTTGGAAAATCATCTAAGTAGGGTAACTAAGTATATAAATTCACTGGAGTAATTACCTAAACTGAAAATTAAACAACAAAACAACATTGTGAATTATACCTCTCCTCATGGTATAACAGACAGGAAGGATTTGTTTATCAGAGCACTCAGTGTCACTGCATCAGAAGATAACAGCATCAGGGGCAGTGCAGGACTCGGAACAGGTCAGCAGTTCAGAGTAAAGTGGATATATTAACACTGAACAGCATGAGTATAGGGACAACTTGGATAGGTGACAAAGGCTTAACATAGAGGATGGTTCATGAGTAGTACCTATGAACATCGCAGGGGCAGACAAAGTTAGAGGATAGTTCAGAGAGGGAGACAAATAATAGAACTGGATCTCAGGACGGTCATCAGCAGACTTACTCCAAAATTCCCAAATAAATTCCAAAGGTGTCTTACTAACTACAAATGTACAAAGAATCCTGATTGGACCTTAGGGTGGACTCATCATGTGCAAATGGATCGATATCCAATTGGTAATGTAGACGCCCCTCAGGTTTGCAACTATCCCGGATTTTCTCAGGGATGGTGCTATGTCATCTTGATGAGTTCATATAGTTCTGCCAAAGTATAACAATTATGAACATTTTGATACAGGGGACATCTTTATCAAGCTTCTACAGAATGAATTTAACAGTTATCATGTTACTACAATAATGCTTCCTGTCTTGTTCAACAGCTAGAACAAATACTGTTACATTTGTTATTAATTAAAAACTTCTCCTGTCTTCAGTACAATAGGACATTCACTAACACATCAGCAACCTAGGACAAATATTCAGGTCAAAGAAAACAGAATGATGTGCCCTTTTACATTACTGTTGCAAAATTAATTTCAGGCCTAGTCTAGCTAAGAAAGCCTAAATACATATTAATGAAAATAAATACATATAAACCTATTGTGCACCTTACAATTTAAATCAAATATGCAAAGCAAATAATGAAATTGTAATCATTACTATGCATTTCAATTTAAACAGTTTAAACATGCATTTATTTTTCTGCACACATGTAACGCACATTAATAAATTCATTTTCAATTCAGTATAAGTACAATTAATTCTTGTTCTTGTAATAATCATAATATACTCATCTCTACTGTTTCTCTAAAAAATAACACTTTTAATATTTATTCATGTCAGTAATTCATTAAAATATAAATATAAATGCACAGCTTCTTTTATGGTAAAATGTGATGTTGAAAACAAGTGGAGATCACAATGTCCACCATAATTCAAACGTGCACATTTTTACATCTTGTGTTAAATTCTCAGTTAGGCTTTTAAATGAAACTTAGCCATATGCTAACTTCTGTGGCATTAATATAGTAGTAAAGTTTGATCTCTAACAACACCGTGGGACCGTTGGACTGCCCTACAGGGTAATATGACTGTGCCCAATGGGCCATTCTGACAGGTCGTGTGAGTTAGTTTTGTGGCTGTGTTTGGTCCAGTTTTGCTGTAGCGGCCCGGTTTTGTAGCTGTAAGTGGGCAGCTGTTGTGATCTTTATATAGTGCAGGCAGCAGTACGTTCCACTGGGCACACAATGCAGGATGTTATGGAAGGAGCCACTTCATATCCAACAGGGTTCTATTTTGAAAATATAGCAACTGCCATCTGACCTACAATAGTTGCTGCACACACCCTTTCCCAAGTTATGTCTCTCCAACTCTGTCCTGCATCTAGCTGTACAAGAGCTAAATGTATCACAATGAATGGCCATTGCCAACTTCCCCTTGAAATGCGAGCAGTGGCTACCTGTTCCTTCCTTTTATGTGGGAATCGCATACACAAGAGGCATACTGAAGAAGCAACAGGGGGGGGACTCCAAATGTGGGCCACTTTTTCTACACAATTTACACATGGGAGGCCATTTTATTTTGGTAAACCCTGGTCTAGTTTCTGTTCCAGTCCAGCCATTCATCTCTAATGTGTCATGCACTCCGGATGCATGAAAAGCACCATGGTGCCACTTTGAAATATAGATGGTATATACAAAATCACATAAAGTAGCCTACATCAATAACGGGAGTTTTTGGAAAGGTCGAGCCTATTTTAAAGCACATTGCCTTGAGAACAGCCACAATCAAAAATCATAGTGACAGTTACCCGCCATTTGCGACTTGAAAAATACTTTGTACATGTGGCCCTAGGGACCTAATTTATACTTTTTTGCGCCACATTACCCTCGTTTTTGACGCAAAAGCGGCGCAAACTTACAAAATACAGTTGTATTTTGGTAGTTTGTGCCGCTTTTGCGTCAATAAGTGACGGTAATTCGGTGCAAAAAAAGTATAAATCAAGGCCTTAGTGGGATTCAGTAATAATCAAGTGCTGTCACTCGAAGATGATTCAGTGATAGAAGTGAACTTGTGACTAGCTTAGCCACTCCCTTGCACTAATACTGTGCCAGTTTTATCCGATCCAGTTTTTTTGCAGCTTTGAGATATCAGGTGTAAAATTATGTCTAATGGGCTAGTAAGTGTCAGAAAGTGGATCTTCTTTTAGCGACTCAAATATTGATGGCTCAAGACATGTTGATAAAGACTGCTTCTATTAACAGAACAAACACAACGCTTGCCAAAGTGAATACCTTACTTTTTCAGGACCAGATCGAAAGGTGAAAGAAAAGTGCAAGATTGGTACAATACCCCCCTTCCCGGGTGGCTACTTCTTCAACAACACTTGGAACCCAGTTTCTTGTGCAATGACATCCTTTGAATCCGCAGAACAAATTAAAACCTGCCTGCATGGAAAAAAGGTGTTCCTTATCGGAGACTCCACGCTTCGCCAATTCATTAAACACTTTGTGGAAACTATAAAAAGTAAGGCATTTTCCTTTGAACAAGTTTAAATTATATATTTCACAACCTTGCTGGTAACAAAATCCGTTATTGCACACGACAAAATTCCTGGCACTAAGGAATCGAGCTTTCTACAGGATTGGTTAATTATGGGGGGGTGATTTTTATTCTAAGGTAGAATGTGATCATGGAGGGTTGGTAATGTTGATGGAGGGTTGGGGTGGATCGTGGAGGGAGAGACATGATCATGGATGGCCAGGAATTATCGTGATGTTCGGATACATTCATGTAGTTCTGGAATGATTATTTGAGGGTCAGACATGATCACAGAAAGTGGGGAGCAGGGCTTTAGGTGGGGTATGGTCTTAGACCCGACAGTATTTAAAAACGAACTTTCAAACGGGTCCCTGCGGCAAGCACCCTATATTGAGGTAATCCATGTCACCAATGCTGCGCTTTGTGTACGTTTCATGTTTCTCTTAATCTTGCATTCCCCAAGAGTATTTCCTTTTTCTACACGATGTTTCTGTATTTGTATTTTCCATGCAACATGTGACTCTTGTATGGCGCATGCTGGAAAATGAGTGCCTCTATTTGTTTGAGTGAGTTCAGGTTGTTGTTGAGTGTAGATGGCTGGACACGATCGAGAGCTCTGAACTGGAGACTGATGGCAGTGCAGAGTTCTCACATTGTTTGCCAGTGTGACATACAGATGTTCACGCTACATGCTTATGGAGTCCTTGTTGGCTCCCCAGTTCCCCTAGAGCGCTGGTTACATATGTGACAATTTTGCCACCGTTTTACATGAACGAGGTACAGAGCTGTCGAAATATTGATGGAGCCAAAGAAAAAGAAAGGCTGTGTTTACAGGTGAGGTGAGAAAAAGAGGGCGTGTGTGTGAGAGACAGAAGGAGAGCATGGGGAACGGGAGCTGATGGGAAATGCATGTGGATAGAGTGAAAAGACAGCAAGGAAGAGGCGAAAGTGACAGTTATGCAGATGAAAGTTTTTAGAAGGATGGTGGTAGAAAAAAGGTGTAAGTGATTAGCAGAGTGAGAGAGATACTGCAGGGAAGCGTGGTGTGAAGGGGAGATCAGGAGTGAGTGAGACACTCCGAAGTCCATTACCATATCCATAGACATTCATTCATATTGTTTGCTTCGTATAGTCATTTTCATATTTGAAACATTTTCAATTCTAACAACGAAATTGTTGGTAATCATATCTCTAGTACTGCTAACAAGCATTAGAAAAAGCAATTGGTCTGGCTTGTTTTCGGTGTATGTTTGTTTTTGTGTGACATGTCTGGATGCAATAACAGAAAATTCAGAGGCGCAAAAAGACTAGTCAGGTGGCACTCCGAGAAGCACTGGATTTTACACCACTTCTTTTAAGCCTGTGAAACCCTGTGAAAAATCATTTCTAGATACACTTCTTTGGTCACACCACTTTTAGAGACTGCCACCCCACCTTTTTTATCCCACTTAAAGAACTGGCGGGGAATGATCATGGTTAGTGGATTATGATCATGAGACGGTTTCGTATGAGCACTGAAAAGGAGCTAGAATTCCCTGATGTCTGTTATGAATACAGAGGGTTATTTATGATCTGCTGAGGGTTTAGTATGATCATTAAGGACCATTTAAAAATCTGGGGTGCCGGTCATCACCATATACTGTCTTCCTGCTTGTGGCTGTTGTCATTGAACGACAACAATAACAGTGATAGGTGAATCTAACCACTGCAGCAAAACATGCATCAGGATCTGTGCCACACATTGCAATCCAATCATGATGATAAAAGGTATTATGTTAAGGACCAGCGTTTATTAATCACAAAAACAACATTCAAGTGTGTGGTATTTAGTTCACTTCAGTTTGGTCAACGTAACACTGTAATTGTGGTGGCAAAGTAACGATGAAGTTTTCAAGCAATGCTTTCCTTGTTCTACAGTGAATTAGGGGTGTACCAATACTAGTGCTCTGTAGTAAACAGAACAATATTTCTTTTTGAGAGGTTCTTGACAAAGGACGCTCTTATCCTATTAAGTTGTGTAGATATTGATGAGAGAACTATCTAGTGAATTGTGTTGACTTGGGATGCAAACCTTCCGAAGAGGACCGTACTTCCTGAGTCAGTCATGGAATCGATTTACTAACATCAGACACCTGACCGGGGTCAAAGACGGTAAAAAGCTCTTACAACGTAATGATAGTTGTATTGTAAAATATTGTTATATCATTTTATGTTCAAATATATTTCGAAACTGTGAAAAATGTCAGTGACAAAATGCTTCATTTTTGTTCTTTTTTTCTTTTCCCCTTTCTCACAAGTTGTGGAGTACTTCAGCCACAATGAAACGGAAATGCAATCCTGGCAAAAGACCCTTCTTGCCATCAACATGGAGAGAAGCATCATGGTGCAGTGGAAGAAGCACACCGTCCCGTTTGTGAGCTTGACCTTCTACTCCGTCAAGGAGGACACATATGCTGCACGCCAGATCGACCAAATAGGTGGTGGCGAAAATACAATCCTCATCTTAACCATGGGCCAGCACTTCCGGCCCTTCCCCTTCCACCTTTTTATCCGGACAGCTATCAATGTACGGCAAGCGATCGAACGCCTGTTCTACAGGAGCCCACGGACCACAGTCATCATCAAAGAAGAGAACGCCAGGGACATGGAGATCAACCAGGAACGCTTCAGTGACTTTCATGGGCATGTACAGTACCTTGTTCTCAGGAACGTTTTCCGAGGTCTGAATGTTGGCTTTGTAGATGCGTTGGACATGACTATTTCTTCAGCTACCAACACTATTCACCCACCTTTGGAGGTCCTGCAGAACTTGATCAGCATGTCCCTGACATATGCCTGTTGACAAACAAACTGCACCTTCGGCTACAGTACACAGAGAGTGCATAGACACTAAACACAAGGGCAGGGACACAATACCACCTGCAAGACACAGCAGTACTGTAATGATGGGTTTGGGTAATTTAGATATGCTCATTTGAAGGAAATGTATCATCATCATCGTATGGAAACGTTACAACATTTAAGGACACCAAAGAGCAGTGACTGGTATGTCTGCATACGTGTTCCTGTCAAAATGTAGAATGGTTGTAACAGTGATTGGCTCTCAATGTAGTGAGCACCTTTGTGAAGAATCTAATAGCAACATTTGCACCAAATAACAAAGATGAGAATGTTCAACCTGTTCCCTTAAAAGACTATTTTATTGCATCTCTTTGTGCTCCCGCATATAACACATCCTGGCCATCTTCAAGGTTATTCAGTGCGCCGACTCACTGATGCAGGCTCTTGGGAAACCGGGCCTTTATATTGTGAAAAACAATGAGGCCATCAATTCTACTCCAGAAGCTGACAGGGGTGCCCATGCAGAGAGGTTAGCCTGACCGCTTTAGTTTCTCGATTGCTCCGTGCTTAGTAGAGAACTCGCAGTACACAGTGTACACGTGTAAAAAAAAAAAAAAAAATACCCACATTGTGGAGTTTGAGGTGGACTTGCATATGCCGGATGCCAGGCTAGATAGGGTTCATACTTCAGTTGTTAGACTGCGGACTCCGGAATTTCACAAGGAAGTAATGACCACACCATCTACCCATCCCTTTTCGATTCCACCCCCACATCACACAAACATCAAGGATAACGGAGATTATAGCAGCTTTCCAAAACATTCTGAAGTAAAGTTGATCAATTTGCTTGTCGGTGTGTTTTGTTTCCTAACCTCAGTCGTTGAACAAGACAGCACAACTGTGACATGAAAAACTAAACTCAAAACACAAACATCCTTTCAGAGTAATTAAAACAACTGGCAATTGCAATTGTAGCTAAGGTTCCATGGCCTAACACAAAAAAGGAAAATAGGTCGCTGAAACCTCACGGCTGGTTAGTAAAGGATAGCTTTTATTGGAGTGCAGCGGGCCCCTCATCACCCAGAGGCCCGGACACTGAACCTGCTGCACTAATGATAGGTCCCTGGAAAAGGATTAGCAATAAAAAGAAGGGGCTCGGAATGGCTTACCAATATGAATGTGGGGGCACTGGGCCCTGGCCTAGTGGCTGAGTGTGGCGCTCCGCTGCCTTTTGGCTAGATACAATAGAAGTACCATACACCAATAAACGAACACAGTTTATAGCAGTATGGAGAACAGGCACCGACCCTACACTTCCCTGGGAAATCAGCCCGGGTTCAGTAGAATGGAAAGATTAAGATGAAATCAGCATAATACCAGAAGGCCACACTAAGTACCACTGGAACTCCATTCCAACAAATAGCTCACCCACGACAAAAGCATCGTGAATAGACATTTACCAGGAAAGCATGTAACTTGGAGTATACGCATGGCGGGAAACAAATACTGATAACTATAATTATTACACTTCAGTAACACGCTTTCTATATTGATTTGTCGTCAGATTCGGAGAACTGGTATTGATTCCCAGCTCAATCTTATGAACCCGAGTGGGTGTGAGGGAGCGCGCACATCCAGGATTCCCTGAAGAAATAGACATTGTCAACACCTCAAAGAATCCTTGGGATTGTCCAAGGAGACTAACATTTACATATGATTGTTACCCGTGGGTGAACCCCCCCTACAGCAGCACAAGGTAGACCATCCCACAATAAGCAGAATGATGGTGGGGATTCTCTTACTTCCCGTAGCAGGAACATATTCAAATCTAGGGCCACAGGGGGCCAGGACAATTTAGAAACCCTGTTAATAGGGTTACAAAGCCTAGGTTTTTCAATGGCTGTGGAACCTATTTCTCACTCCTACCTTCTGTCCGAGCCCATAAACGCATAGTTCTTTCCTTGCTCCTCAATTCAGAGAAAACAGGTTCCACTTCCTCAGAGAAGGGGCCTTTCTGTCACGCAGACCTTGATGGCGCGAGCAAAACGATGGAGTGGAATGCATTTTGACCACAGCAGTTACAACCAATAGCATGACTTACAGCATTTCCATCCATCTCTTTTTTCACTTCTCGCTTATCAGACAGCTTTTAGCCTTCTAGAGGCGAAAGCCTCTCGTGGACTATACCTAAAAAGGAATGGTCTTGCCACCCACCATTGCTAACTTTTCTTTGGCTTTATTATCACACTCATTTGCTTGCTCCCTCTTCAGTGTCATGCCTTCCTCCCCTGAAGCATAGTCTCTACCATTATTTTGGCTGACTGACTTGTATCCGTATATTGCTCATTTTTAGTTAATTACGTTTTTACTTTTCATTCAGCTAGCTCTGAATGAGATTGCATGTGTTTGCATACGTTGTCCATCCTACACATCTTTTGCATGCCAAACCTCCACACCCTCGCTCTCCTTGTTGGTCCCCAATTCCTGCATTGCTTCTCCCACGCCTCCCTCTCCTGCTTCTTTTTTAAATGTATTTCTAAAAACCCATCTACCCATGTTATCAGCACTTGCTTGCCCCATCTCCCATGCCTTCGCTGCTCCCCCGATGCTCGCTGAAGGGCTGTTGATGGCCAAGAAGCACCTCAGTTACTCTGTCCAGCCCTATTCCCTTCTTCTTATCTCAGGTATTGCTTCAGGAGGCTGTGAAAGCCGAAGCCTCCTTCTCAGGAGACAGGGCGCTCTCGCAGTCTCTACATAGGTTGGCTACCTTCCCCAGAGAGAAATCCAGTCCATCTGTTTAGTTTTAAGATTCTGCAACGGCCCCGACATGATTCTTTAGTAGAACTTTATATGAAGTTGTTTGTATTTATTTTTAACATAGGTTTCTTTATTTGCTTACTTTCATTTTCAGGTAGGGTTCACTGGGGCCAGCCATATAACACATTTAAAAGTGTTTTCTTCTAACATCTACTGTTCAAAGTGTGTACTGAAAAGGGGAAGAAATACCGGCTTTAGCCGATTTTTTTCATTTTTGTACTGCAGGGGCATTAAAATACAAACCATGCTGATATAAAGCCGAACACATGGCAACCCGAACTCTACGTGAATGGCCTTTGCTGTAGTGCAAAACCAAGGGGTTTTGGGTAATAACAGCCATGCTAGACTCAACCCACTGAGTTTGTAAAACCCTGGAAAAGCAACCCTAATGTCAACATTTTATGAAAGAAGGAAAAAAGATAATAACACCTTTTAAAATAAATTACAATTAGACTTATTTCTTGAACATATCACCACAGGTCCCTGTTTAGGCACCATATTCAACACTGAGGGCCTCTTTTACAAAGTTTTGGCACAGGGCAGCGTTGCAAGCCTTTTTTCTGCGCTGCCTTGCGTCAAAACAATCAGCCAGGAATGCGCAGTATCTACAAGATTCTGTTCCTGACCTTGTCCCCTGCACTGGCTCACAAATTGCTGCCATGCACCAGTGCATGCACCCTTGCACCATGGTGTTAGGATGCCTGCATTACAGGGATGATTGTTTTTGCCAGGAACGGACACCTTCCTACAGAAAAACAATCACAACGGACGTTTGCCTCCGAAGTGTTCTAGAAAGAAAAAACAGGGAGAAATTTTATTTTTTGTCATTGTTGCGCCACCCCTCGGGGGCCAGGGGTATAGGAAACTGGCCCAGACCAGGTTTACGAAGCCTTCTAAATCTGGGAATGTGCCAGATTCCACAGGTGTTGCATGGGAACACCCACAGCAACACCCATGGAATGCCCCTTTCACTAGGAGTCATGCGTGAAAGAGGGCCAAATCTACAAGGCCATGTAAAGCCACACAAAGTGGCTTTGCGTGGCCTTGTAGATATGGCTTTGCAGCCTGTGCCGCCGGTGCGTCAGAAAAAGTGATGCACCAGTGGCGCAGGCCACTTGTAAATGAGGTCCTGAGTTTTGGAAGTGGTGTTACACATGTAAAGATACAAAGTTGCAAAATGAAAATGAAGATCTAATCAAATTAATATTGCATTGATATGCTCAAGAAATAAATGTAATTGTTTAATTTAAAAAGTGTTATTATGCTTTTCTGTTTTGGACTCTCCACCAATTTTTGCAAACTTTGCTGTGTGCATACACTTTTTTTTTACCAAGAGCTTTCCATTTTGTTGAAATGCTGAGCCTGTCCATTCTTCTCATATATGCCCGACTGAGCAGAGCACACACTCACTCCTAAATGTGATCTTTGCCAAACAAGAGTGGCATGCAGGCCTTAGCCCCTTCCTATGACCGTGTTGCTCCTGAAACAAAAATGCAGGCTATTTTGGGACTTCCAAATGGCAATGATGGAACATCTTGGAGCATGCAATTTGGCTTTTCTTTTAAATTTATTTAACAGATTTTTTAAGAAAGGTTCATATAGTGCAAACTTGATCAGAGGAGCACTGAAGTTTCATATAGTGCAAACTCGATCGGAGGAACGCTTTACAAGACTACTTAAGTTTCGTACAGCACTACCTCAATCAGAGGATTGCTTTACATGAGGAACACTTTATAAGTTTAGCAGTTGAAAAAGATACAAACTGGAGCATTTACAAAAGAAATAAACACAGAAATCCTCAGCGGAAGAGCCAATACTACATTTCTCACTGCACTCTGGAAACTTGCCCCAAAATGCTTTCCAGGGCATTTCTTTTTCAAAACATTATCTCAGCCTGAGGTGGTCCTACTACAATGGGACCACCACCAAACCATTCAGCACAACATACTAGGTTGGGGGCGACCCCAAAATAGCAACCTCTTCCACCATTGAGTGTATATTTTCTTTCATGGCTGGAACTTATGTTTTACAGCTGAGAGTAGTTTGTGTTTTAAGAGTTTTGTTTGAAATTGTATTGCAGTAGGCCTTAAAGTGTGTAAGATGCTACGCTCTCTAGGGGCTACATATATGGTTACACCGCATTACTTACTGCCATTCTATTTTCATGTCGTTATGCCTTCTAGGGACTGACTATATGGTTACATGACAATGTTTCTTACAAATGCTATTTTTATTATGGTGTCCTCTAGGGGCTGTTCTGAACATTAGAATCAAGCTACTACAATATTCGCTGCACTCAGAAAATCTCCCCTTTGTGCTTTGTGGGCGTTCTTTTTACAGAACCTGTTTCCCCATAACTCACTGTGTAGTGGTCCTAGGACAATGGGACCACCATCAAAATGTTCAGCACAATGCGCTCTTTCTATCTAGGTCATCTCTGGGTCCACACCTTAGGTTGGGGTTAGACCCCCAAAATAGTAACCTCTCCCATCATTCAGTGTCTTTTTAAGCTCTCTCACAGACTTTTGTTTTACGGCTGGGAGTAGTTTGTGTTTTAAGGGTCTTGTTTGTAATAGTATTACAGTAGGCCTGCTAGGCCTGAAAATGTGTAAGGCACTACGCTATCTAGGGGCTACGTGTATGGTTACACTGCATTACTTTCTGCCACTTTGTTTTCATGTCATTATGCCCTCTAGGGGCTGATTATTTGGTTACCTGACCATGTTTCTTACAAATGTTGTTTTTATTATGGTGTCCTCTCGGGGCTGTTCTGAGCATTACAATCAAGATACTACAATATTCGCTGTACTCAAAAAATCCCCCCATAATGCTCTGCGGGGCATTCTTTTTACAAAACATGTTTGCCCATAACTCACGTGTGGCGGGTCTAGGACAATGGTACTACCACCAAAAAGTTCAGCACAACCCAATCTTTCTGTCTAGAGCATCTCTAGGTCCCCACACTAGGATGGGGGGACCCCCAAAATAGTAACCTCTCCCACCATTCAATGTTTTCTTAAGCTCTGTCATGACTGGAACTTTTGTTTTACAGCTGGAAGTACTTTGGGGCATATTTATACTCCATTTGAGCCGAATTTGCATCATTTACTTATGCAAATTCAGCGCAAAACTCACTCCATATTTATATTTTGACGTTAGACATGTCTAACATAGAAATATTGGAGTTTGCACCATTTGTTACATGCGTGAACCTACCTTGCATCAATGAGATGCAAGGTAGGCGTTCCTATCTAAAAAAACGGTGCTAACCCCATAGCCCTATATTTATCCCCGTACTAAAATGACGCATGGGTGGGAGGAGGAGCTAAATAATGGTGCAAAGCTTGCTTTGTACCATTATTTAACGCCACGGTCACATCTGGGGTTAGGGGACCTGTGGACCCATTTCTATGGTTAAACACCATGGAATAGGTGGTCCCCAGGTGCCAACCTCAAGCACCAGGAGCACCCCCACCCCCACCAGAGGGACACCGGAGGATGAGGGACCCCATCCCAGGTAAGTAAGGTAAGTATTCTTTTTTTGTAAATTAAAGGGCCATCGGGGGGCTAACCTGGGGCCCCCTGAATGGCACAGGGTGCAGTGACCATGCCCAGGGGGCACTGGTCCCCTGTGCAGGCCATTGGAGTGCTGGGCATGACTCCTGTCTTTTCTAAGACAGGAGCCATGTGGTATGGATGGTGTGCGGCTGAAAATGATGCTAGGCTGGCTAGAAGCCTTTTTTTTTTTGCCTCTAACCAGCCTAACATCATTTTTTGGGTGCAAAACCCCTTCTACCATACCGCCACCCCCACCCGGCTTACGTCATTTTTTTTTTTTACGTTTGCCCACCCTTTGCACTGGCTGGTGCTCAGGAATGGCGCAAGCTGGTGATAAACGTTTTGATGCAAAACTGCTTTAGTGCAGTTTTGCATCAAAAAGTATAAATATGCCCCTTTGTTTTTTAAGGGTGTTGTTTGTAATAGTATTGCTGTAGGCCTGCTAGGCCTGAAAATGTTTAATGCACAATGCCCACCAGGGGCTATATATATGGTTACACTGCATTATGTTCTGACACTCTGTTTTTATTTAGTTATACCTTCTAGGGGCTGACTGTATGGTTACATGACCATGTTTCTTACAAATGTTATTTTTATAGTGGTGCCCTGTAGGGGCTGTTCTGAGCATTACAGTCAAGATACTACAATATTCACTGTTTTATGGGGCATTCCTTTTACAAAACATGTTTGCCCATAACTCACTGCATGACCCGCTCTTTCTGTCTAGGTCATCTCTGAGTCCCCACACTAGGTTGGGGGGGGACCCCAAAATAATAATATAAAAATATAATAAATAATTGCAATATTTTCATTTCTTGCTGCAGATAGAGGAAGAGGGTAAATGGAAGTGCTTTAGTTATATGCAGGGCCACTAGAATTATGTTGCAGAGAGGACCAAATTATGCAGCAGGTTTGACCAATTTATGTGGCAAGAAAAGTCCAGTTATGCATTTACAACACCAGTAGCTCTAACTCAAGCAAATATGAGACCTGTTGCATTACAAATGCTTGTTTTATTATGGTGTGTGGGGGTGGATGAATTCACAGCACTGACAATGGGGGTGGTGGGAGGGGGAATTTATGAAAGGGACAATGAGGGTGGTGGGAGGGGGGGATGTGCAAGACCGACAACACGGGTGTGGGAAGGAGGAAATGTGACACAGACAACAAGGGGATGGGGTGGTGTTGGAAAATGCCCCTCTCTGAAGGGTCACCTGAAGCTTTTTGCCTTCCTCCTCCTCTTTTTCTGACCATGCAGGAATCCAGAACAGAGCACTGGACTGGGTCACCTCCTTTCTCACCGGCAGAGCCCACAGAGTCTGCCTCCCCCCATTCCGCTCAGAGGACACCAAAATCATCTGCGACATACCCCAGGGTTCATCCCTCAGCCTGACCCTCTTCAACGTCTATATGGCACCGCTCGCTAACATCGCCCAATCCCACAACCTCAACATCATCTCATATGCCGACGACACCCAGTTGAGCCTCTCCCTCACCAAGGACTCCACCAAGACCAACCTCCATTAAGAAATGAAGGCCATCGCCGAATGGATGAAGAGCAGCTGCCTCTAACTCAATTCTGACAAGACTGAAGTCCTCAACTTCAGCTGCATCTCCTCCGCATGGGTTGACTCCTGGTGGCCTGCCACTCTTGAAGCCGCTCCGACTCCCACCAACCACACATGCAACCTAGGATTCTCTTGGACTCCTCATTATCCATGACCCAGCAAGTCAACACCATCTCCTCCTCCTGCTTCAACACCCTCTGCATGCTCCGAAAGATCTACAAATGGACACCCACCGAAACCAGAACAATCACCCAAGCCCTCGTAAGCAGCAAACTGGACTATGGCAATGCCCTCTACGCAGGAACCACGGCCAAACTCCAGAAGAGGCTGCAACGCATCCAGAACGCCTTCGCATGCCTCATCCTGGACATCCCCGCCACTACCACATCACAGACCACCTGAGAATCCTGCACTGGCTCCCAGTCAACAAGAGAATTACCTTCAAACTCCTCACCCACGCTCACAAAGCACTGCACAACACCGGACCAGAATACCTCAACAGATGGCTCTCCTTCTACACCCCCACCCGGCATCTCCGCTCCGCCGACCTTGCCCTAGCAACCGTCCCACGCATCCACAGAACTACAACCGGAGGTAGATCATTTTCGCACCTCGCTGCCAAAACGTGGAACACACTTCCCACCCACCTGCGCCAGACCAAAGACCTCCTTACCTTCAGGAAACATCTCAAGACCTGGCTGTTTGAGCAGTAGCAGCACCTCTCAACCCCCCCCCCCTCACCCCCCCTCAGCACCTTGAGACCCTCACAGGTGAGTAGTGTGCTTTACAAAATCCTGATTGATTGATTGATTTACCTTATTTTTGTTGGCTTCCGGACTCTGGGCATTTTAGCAATTCTAACCAGTGCTAAAGTGCATGTGTTCTCCCCCTAAAACATGGTAACATTGTCTCATACACAATTGGCATATTTAATTTACCTATATGTCCACAGTAAAGTGCACTAGATGAGCCCAGGGCCTGGAAATTAAATGCTACTAGTGAACCTGCAGCACTGATTGTGCCACCCACATATGTAGACACTTAACCATGTCTCAGGTCTGCCATTGCCAGACCTGTGGGTGCAGTTTTACTGGTACTTTGACTTGGCATAAAAAAGGACTTGCCAAGCCTTAAATTCCCCTTCTCTTATACATAAGTCCCCCCTAAGCTAGGCCTTAGGTAACCCATAGGGGAAGGTGCTATGTAAGTAAAAGGCAGGACATGAACTTGTACGTTTTATATATCCTGGTAGTGAAAAACTCCTGAAATCATTTTCCACTACTGTGAAGCCTGCTCCTCCCATATGCTAGCATTTGAAATTCCCTTTTATGCTTTTAAATGGTAATTTCTAATTTACGAGTACTAGCCTTGTCATATTTGTTATGGTTGGAATGGTAGTGAGAAATTCTACTTACTGGTGAAGCTGGATTCTACCTTACTATTTCAGAATTCTCCCTTTCAGAAAGTAGGCATTTCTGCTGCCCCTCACTCTGCTGGAAGGACTCTGCCTTCCTCCTCAAGTGCTCTCCAAGTGCTTGAATTGAGCTTGCGTCCTGTTGTGAGGTCTCAGGGTTATCCAAGACTTCACCAAAGAGAAAACCCAGTACATCAGAATATCAACGCAACTGCAAAACTCGATGCAACGCCTGCTGGATCGACGGAGTGCCTACTCCTCGGCTGAAAAATCACTGCATCACCTGCCGGATCATCGCAGCACCTGTTGCCTCTGCTCAACGCATTCTAGGTTTTCCATGCATCATCCCTGGACGTCAAAATAACCCTGCATTGTAGTGAGGAACCAAAGAGAAAACCCAGCACATCAGAAAATCAACGCATCCAACTGCAAAACTCGATGCAACGCCTGCTGGATCGACGTAGTGCCTACTCCTCGGCTGAAAAATCACTGCATCACCTGCCGGATCAACGCAGCACCTGTTGCCTCTGCTCAACGCATTCCAGGTTTTCAATGCATCATCCCTGGACGTCAAAATAACCCTGCATTGCAGTGAGGAACCAAGGCTGCGCTCCTGGAAACAGACACATCACCTTGCAATGTGGAAAGAAACAATCCATCGCCTTTGCCGCACCAGTAAAAATCGACGCTTCGCTTTGCTTTTTGACACGTCTCCTCCTCTGTGGCCCCTCTGTGTTGGTACTTTTGACACATCCCAGTACTGTGTGTAAAAAGGATACAACCACTGATTCTTAAGGATTGAGACTCATTTAAACTTTTTAAAAGTAATATCTTGACTTGTAGATTTTTTCTATTTGGGTCTTATTTTATTCAGATAAATATTTTCCTAAACTGGTGTAGAGTACTTTTTATGGTGTTTTCCTTGTTTTACTGTATGAGTTATTGCACAAATACTCTACACATTCCCTTCTAGGGTAAGTCTGTCTGCTCTGTGCCAAGCTACCGGAGGGTGAGCACAGGATAATTTAGGTTGCATTGTTACTTAACCTGACTAGGATTGTGGTACCTCTGCCAACTAGAGACCCCATTTCTAACAGGTGGGATTTGCAACATGGACAATGAGGTATAGGGTGGGGGAAAGCCACATTGGCAGTGGGGGCGGAAGGAGGGAAAAAGCAACAGGGGTGGAGGGGGTGATCAAAAATGTGCAACTTGCGAAAGGGGAATAAGAACAAAAGTGTACTGCAATCCCAGTGCAAGCATCAGCCAAATGACTAATCAAAGACAATCAATCTGTAGTTCATCCATGCGCTAGAACAAAGAAGAGTTAGTGAAGTTGGTAGGCACTGCCCAATTAGGAGGCAGAAAATAAGAGTGACAGTGCAGCCAACATATGGTAAGCAATGTGTGGGCTTCAAGCCCCTTGTATACAATATCCCGGCCGGGACCAGAGACCAGCCACTATGCCCAAAATTATGTTTATTCACCAGAGGAACTCAGAAGCTTCCAGCCGGTGAGTCACCAACTAGATACCCAACCCTACTTAAAGTTAAAAAAAGGAGTGACAAAAATAAGCTACCTACTGACCAACCCCTTGGAACCTATGTCACCCCCTTCACATCTGGACACTGTCTTGGAAATTAGGGAAGGGAATATTTACAGTGCCCAACTATGCCCCCACTCAGATTTGTTAGCCGTTATGTATCTGAAGACACACTCCTTAGTAAAACAAAATTGACATTTTTCATTTATTAGATTCTGACACCCCATATAGCTTGTTCATGGCAAAAATGTGGCTTATTGATGAGTCCATTCCCAACATTCTAGCTGCACTCCCTGAGGATAACTATATTCTTCATTCCAATAGGCAAGCTGCACAGAATGTTGGAGGAGTAGCAGCAATGATAAAAAAGGTAAATTTTGGTTACTTGAAACATGCAACATCTGTACTCCCCAGCGTATGTCTACATTTTAAAAATGTTTTTCCTTAGGACTCGGCTGAGTCCAGGATCCAAGCACTTCCTGGTGTCCCTTTCTGCACATAAAGTCATTTAAAAATGACGCTTTTGCACTTCTGCAGCACACAAAGATGTGCCAAATCCCTATTAGTGATTGTTTATATGCAGGAAGGCACACCTTCCTGCACATAAACAATCACCCCCCCCAATGCAGACATCTTTGCTCAATGGTGCAAGGATGCCAACATTAATGCAGGCAGCTCAATTTAGCGCTGAATTTCACTGGTTTTGTATGGGTGAAATGTGAGCCTAACTACACTGTCCCTGTAACCTTTGTTTTCAATTAATTTCGAAGGTTTTGTTTTTTTACATTTTATTTCCTAACTAAAACTTTCCTGTAACCTTAGTTGTTTTCAGTTAATTTCTAAGGGTTTTTTTATAAATGTTGTTTCCTAAGTATAACTTCCATGTAGCCTTTGTTTTTTTCAGTTTTTAACATTTTTACTTCCTAACTGTAATCACTAACCTTTGAAAATTGAGTGTGTAAGTGAGTGCATAAGTGTCTCAGTATGTCTGTGAGTGTGTGTGTGTGTGTGTGTGTGTGTGTGTGTGTGTCTGAGTGCATCTGTCAGTTGATGTGTCAGTGTCTGTGTGGGTGTGTCATTAGCTACTTGAGTGACTCAGCCATAAAGGAACCACACCTGCCCATTTTTCCAACAAGAGTCCACAGTTTTGCAAAAAATGTTTACCCAACTGAAGTATTTTATTTTATTTATGTTCATTCGGTCTAAATGTTTAGACCATTAAAATTTAAAAATAACAGTCTTACATGATGAGATTGAGCCGTTAAAATTCATAATAACAATCATACATAATATTGATAAAACCCAATAGCCAGCAATCAGATAAATATCGATGGTGCGTTCCTTAGAACTAAGGCTGTGATCATATTTAAATACAATAAAAGAGACGTACAATAAGATAGAAAGAACTTAGATAAAAAGCTTGTGTCCATCATACAGATATATACAGTTAGTGCCTTCCATGGAACTTTACTCAGTGTCTTGACCAATTTATGAACTAATGAGTTTCTTGTCATATGTAAAATGATTTATCAAGTGTTGGGGCAATTTTAGGTGGAAGTTCATCTCTGTAAACTTATAGGGTCTCAACTTCTCATATAAGAGACCGCAAGCTCCTAATGAGATTCCTAAAAAGACCACTTAAAAGTTGAATAAAATTCACATCAATATCAGATTGCATGACACATCTAAAAGCTAAAAACAGAGATAAATATATCTTATTAAAAACTCCTTCTGTAGGCAAGAGAGGTGCCTAACCGATTCGGAGACCTTTGGTTGAAATATACCTACGACGTATAGACCAGGCTTTGGATAGATATTTGGTGACTGAGCTAACTACCAGTGTAGATGTATCATATTTGCATATTCTGATGGCGTTGGCTCTGTCCTGCAGTAATACATTTTTGCAGAGGGGAATGATCCACCTCCCTCTGGGGCTCTTGTATAAGGGGCAGAAAAACAGCATGTGCTCAGTTGTTTCCTTACAATGGTGGCAAAGTATACATCTGACAGTCAAAGAGTTACTTGATGGCCAACGAGCCATGTAGCTGTTAATAGGCAGGGTGCCATATCTTAGCTGGAGAAATAAGGCACGGGCATATGCAGGCATAGGGAGTTGCATGAAGTTCTCGGGCTGGGGTTCGTGTTTGAGTTGAAGGAATTCTATTGTTAGCCTGCCCACCCTGTTATGATGCAGGAAATCTTCATTGGTTTTCTCCCAATATCTCCTTTTGACAAGTTGCCTTGCGTTGTTAGGGATCAGTTCAGGGTGTTTCCAGTAAAGGGGAAATCCTAATTTGTCCCAGGCAGATTTCATCTCCTTCAGCCGAAGGATTTTTTCCGATCCCTGGGGAGATGCTATGAGTTCTCTTATCTCCACTCTGAATGGTTCAAGTTCGACAGTTTTCCATAGACGGATCCAGTAAGAGAGTGGTCTCAGGCCCGCTGTAGTTTTAATACTGTTTAGTCCTAGGTCGAGCCTGAGAGGGGTCATTGGTGTGCCCATCACTAACCTGGAAACCTGTCTGAGGAAATGGTTTTCTTTAGTTTGTAAAATGTCCAATTTTCTGTGCGAACCTTAAAGTTCCGCTCCGTACAGGGCCGCTGCACGGATTTGGACATTATAAATCTCTGCGATTGGAATCGGGGGGGACTCGGAGCCTTTCTAGACCTGCGTACTAGGGCCCCACCTCTTTGGCTTATAATAAGTGCCCCTTTGTCAATAGCTGCCTCCCAATTACCTGTGTTCGATAGCCTGATACCTAGGTAATCAAACTCTTCCACTTTCTCCAGCGGAATTGAATTCATTACTATTCTTGCACAAGATAGTTTCCTTGAGGTACTGTATATCATGAGTTCCGTTTTCTTGACATTAACGTCCAGCCCATAATCTCTACAAGAGACACAAAATTGGTTGACCAGATTTTGAATTCCCATTGGTGATTTAGCTAGGAAGATTGTGTCGTCCGCGTATAGCAGACACTGGATTTTCTTTCCAGCCAATTTGGGCGAGTCGTTTGTACAGTTCTCTAGATAATAAATACAGTCATTTATGTAAAGCAAGAAAAGCGTGTGGGCCAAGACACAACCCTGTCTGACTCCTCTTTTAATGGCTGTAGGGTCTGTCAGTTCACCCTCCTTACCGCATCTAATTTGGGCATAGGTGTTATCATGCAGTCGGGTAATGAGTATCAAAAGGCCAGATGGAACCCCCATATTGGAAAGTGTTAACCATAGCATATTCCTGGGGATCAAGTCAAATGCAGCTCTAAGGTCTATAAAGACCACATACAGATTTCCCCCCCCCCAGGTCCACGTTCTTCCATTTAATTGCCAGGAATCTCAGGGCTTGGTCTATGGTGCTAACTGCAGGTCTGAACCCCGCTTGTAAATCAGATATGGCTTCAGACTCCGAAATCCATTCATCAAGATGAAACAAAAGTTGTTTTGCATACATTTTTTGGGAGTTGCGAAGTAGGCAAATCGGTCAATAATTGGCAGCATTATTGGGGCTACCTTTTTTGAAGATGGGAACTATCTCAGCCCCTTTCCAGGAAGATGGGGCAGGAGCTCCTGCTGCAACTGCATTGCAGATTAGGTTAAGATAAGATGCCCATATATCAGGTTTTGTCTTATATAAATCGCCCGGGATCTTATCAGGGCCAGGGGCCTTTCCCCAATTCAATGAATCTATTGCAGCTCTTGTTTCGGCTAAAGTGAATTTAATCGGGGTGGCCCCATGGATTGTGGGATCGTCGAGGGTCCCAAGAGATACTTCAGATGGACCTTCGTACAATTGACCAAAGTGCTCAGCCCATACTCAACTGAAGTACTTTTTACTGGTTAGTTAGTAAGTGCTACTTCGTTGGGTAAATATTCAGTGTGTATTCTCCACTACAGCTGCGTAATGGACGAAGAGGAAATATCTCCAGTGACACTGTAAGTGTTTGGCAATGTGATTGCTACTTTTGCATTTTATAACATGTATCCTCCCATTGAGGGGACAATGAGACTGCAAAGACATAAATCTCCACCAAACCAGGGTCCTTCTTCTTACCTATATGACGTAAGTGCCTATTTGTCTGGTGGGGATATCCTCACATTTTTCGGCATCAAGAACACAACGCCAGAATCGGTGGTAAGGCCCTTTGGTAAGCTGTCCATCATCCTGGCAAAAGGTGTGAAGACCCTTGCATACTATGAAGGTGGACAAGGCGGGGCCAAGCAGGCAGAGCTTCCAGGTGATTTGAACATTTGCATACTCTTAGCAATTTAAAGGGAGAACCATGGGCTCTGCTCTTACCTGGAGAGGACAAGAAATAACCCACTTTTCACAGTCACATACAAGATGCGCTCCAATAGATGAAGGATGCATTCACCTACAAGAAGGATTTCAGATCACTTTTAAATATGCAATCTCCAAGTAAACACACTTGCTTTGCCTTTGCCAAGCCCAGGAGTTGGGATAATTTGTCCTTTCCAGAAGTGAAGCTTCAACTAGGGCACCTGCTTCCTTCCAGCGTGCAAGAGCATTTTGACAGCTTGCCCACGGGAAGCAGACTGTTTGCTCTGACTTAGCGGGAGCTGTCAAAGCCCCGCAAAGTCAGAATAAACAGTTATGTCCTCGGGGCTAAATTCTATTTTAGATCCGGGAGATGTCGGTCCCCGGGGCTTTGGGGGAGACCCGTAGGGCCTCTTCCAATGCAAATAAAAGATTTTGCCTCAGGGAGGAGATGGTCCCCCGGGGAACGAGGATTGCGTCGCCCCCGCTTACTATTATCTCTAAGCCCCAGGAAGGTCTGCGGCAAGGGGAGTCCACAGGAACCCCCCCCCTCCCTAATTACAATTAACATTGTCTGCCCCAGGGAGGTGGTGGTCCCTGGAGCGTGGACCCCGCATAATATTTACATTAGGCCCCAGGAAGGTAGCAGTTCCTGGGGCATTAATAGGCCCTTGGAAGGGGGCCCATGCTCCACCCTCCATTTTTTTTTTCAAAGGACAGTTTGGCCCCAGGACCTGGCCCACCCGGGAGCTTATTAAAAACAAGTGCAGAAGACTGCTGTTTTTTTTTTTTCATTTTTGTTGTGAATTTTCAGCAAAAGTTTTAAAATACAATGCTTTTTTGCCCTGCGTGGGTCCCTCTGGGACCACAAGAACGATGCTTAAGGGTCCTACCCTGCCCCGTTTTCTTTTTTGTTATGTTGTTTGTGGGACTCAGCTTGAGCTGAGTCTCAAGATGGCTGCCAATCAGAGCTCTGGATTTCCCTGCACAAGCTTGATATTCTTTGCAAAGCCATTGGGGAGGATCTGTGGCCCTAGATTTATAAATTAGGATTTCTTTACATTTCTCAAGAACTACTAAACAGATTTACACCAAATAACAAAAAAGCAGAACTTGCGAACAAAATCTACCTTTCTGTAAAATTTGGTGTAATTCCACACAGCAGTTCAAGCTGTAGTCATGTCTTTTAGGAATTAACACGAGAAAGGCACCTTTTTGACCCCCCCCCCCCCCTTTTTCTCGGCCCCCGCATGACAGATCACCCCAAAACTTTCCATGCACAACAAGAAACACCGGCATACTATTTGGGGAAAATGTGAAGATTCGTCAAACTGTGCCAAAGATATAGGCAAGTCAAAAAATATTTTTCCCTAAGGAAACGTGGTCCGAACTATATATATATATATATATATATATATATATATATATATATATATATATATATATAAATATATATAAATGTCTTTGGCAACATTTCATAGATCTTTGGCATCGTTTGACTGCCAGTAGTTTATATATAGTACCTTCTGGTGGACTCCAGTAGGTAGTTATAGTTAGGACCATTTTTTGTTTTCCATAGATAGAGGTTTTTTTATTATCTCAATTACTTTGGCACCATTTGACAAATCTTCACAAAATTTTCTAAATTTATATTTCAGTTGGTTCAGCTACAGTTTTGGGGTGATCCGTCAAACGGGGCAGAGAAAAAAAGGGAGGTCCCAAAACACTTTTTCCCCATTGGTGGAAACTGCCTCTTTTACATGGTCACCCCCCACTTTTTGCCTGATTTTAGGTGTGATTTTGACTGTTAGTGCAGTGGGGCCCTGCTAACCAGGTACCTAGTGCAAGATCTCTTTCCCAAAAACTGAATAGTTGTTTTACACAATTGGCAAACTCTTTAGCTACCACTGTAAGCCCCTAGTAAATGGTACCCCCGGGGCCTGGGGTACTAAGGAAAGTCTCTGAGGGCTGCAGCACCAATTGTGCCACCCTCAGGGACCCCTCACCTAACACACAAGTGATGCCACTGCAGACTGCTTATGTTGGTGCAGGATAAATTGAAAATATGACCTGTCACACATCCTTCTGTGCCAGGTATAAGTCACTCCTAAGGCAGGGTGCATCCAGGCACATGTGAGGGCATGTCTGCATGAGCAGATATGCCCCACTATGTCTCTGTCGATTCTGGTACATAGTAAGTGCACTGGTAAGCCATTTTAAATGCATGTGCCAGACACTGGTCATTACAATTTCCCCAGGTACATGATGGCTTCTCTGAATCCTGGGATGTTTTGTATCAAACATCTCAGATAATACACCCTCACTGACCTTAGTGATGGATTTATTAAAAAATGCACACAGAGAGCACCTTAGAGGTGCCCCCTGAGAACCTACCGGCTACTAGTGTGCTAACTGATTTTTCCTGACCAGTTCAGCCACAGCATATGCTTGTCTGGCCCCTAAAGGTGATAGCCAGCACACTCGCGGGCCTGAGACAAAGGCCTGCTCTGGGCAGAAGTGCGACCTCCCATCCCAGGCAGGATGGACATTTCAGGGCTGGGAGCTTCAAAGGCCTTTGCACCTTTGTAATGCAACCCAGTTCTCCCCAGATGGTGGAGATGGCAAAGCCCCCTGTCCTGACCCCACTTTTGGCAGCAACACAGGTGGGAAAATTAGTTAAATTAGGAGGAGTACCCACTTCATGTTAGTCCCACCCCTAAGGTGGACGAGCTGAAGTTGACACTGCTTTTCAAATTGTTCCAACTTGCTTGGAAGGAATTAGGCCTCTAGGGTTGTGCCCACTCCCATCTGAAGTGGTCATAAGAAGAGTGTAGCCACCCTAAAGTTGGTCAGCCTATTGGCTACTGCCTGGCACTCCCTGTAATACCCCTAAATGGAGTATTTAGGTGGCATCCCTGAAACCTAGAACTCAGAGTTCGACAACCTAAGATGAGTTGGACAAAGAAGAGTAGCACCTGCAGAATTGGAGAAGCAGCTGGCCTGGAACCAACCCCTATGGCCTGCCTACTGACCTCTAAGGATCCTGCACAAGAAGCCAATGTGTCCAGCCTTCAATAAAGACCCAGGTTTCCCATGGGAAGCAAACTTGCCCTACAAGAAGAAACTCCAAAGAAAGGACTCTGGGGCTAATGGAACCCCAGATACCCGACACCAGAAGTGACCACTGCACCAGACTTCCACAACCTGAGGTGAAGCCAACCAAAAGTGTCAACGTGGATCGCCAGCTACCCAGAGACAGAGTCCACTGTGGTCTCACTCATCTTGGACTCTCCCAAGGCGCCTGCAGCCTCTGCACATGGGCTACCTCTCCCACAGACTTGTGAAGGCAGAAAATCCTACATCTCCAGCAACCACTGCACCCGTGACCCCTGACCCCAGCTGAGGTGGGTCATCAGTCCCAACCATGTCCCCGGCTCCTAAGAGCTTGAGTCCACCCTGGGTGCATCCCTGCCGGATTCCCTCACGACGCCTACAGTCTCAACACACAGGACCCCCTGACTGCGAGTGCCCCCGGACATGAAAACCCGATGCCTAAAGACACCCCTGCATCTGTCACCCCTGGGCACAGGAGAAGAGGCTCAAAGGTGCACTTACATCCCTAAGCACCCCAGGTCTATTACTCACCTGCTTGTTGTCTCTGACTGGCTTCCTAGTCAGAGCCTGCAGCCTGTCTTCATGAGGACCAAACTTCCACAGGATACCATTGGTCACCTAACGCCTTACTGCACTTCTCCACCCGGCTGCCCCAGTGTCACCCATTGAGACCTGTTGGTGTTGTTCTGATCAGTGCCCAGTACTTACCTTAACTCCCTGAAATTGGCTTAGTAAGTGGTTGTTAGCCCTGTGTTCACTGAACCTTGTTTTTCCTCCATAGGATAACAGTGGGAGAACTCTGTAAATTGCATGGTGTCCATTTTTTAAACTGCAAAGTATTTATGCCTAAAAGTTTACTTACCTGGTTATGATGTTTTTAGGTTTGAAACATATATAAAAAGAATTGTTATTTTTCTAAATTGGTCTCTAATTTGTTATTTGACTGTCTCATTTATCGCCTCTGTGAGTACATCAAATGCTTAGCACTACCCTTGGATGAGTCTAACTGCTCGCCCACACTACCACAAATAGGACATTAGTCCAATCTACTTTTACCTCTACGATACCAATTGGGAGTCCACTGTCTTGGCACAGTGTACTTCATTTTAGTGCAGAATATAGAGAGCCAGCTTCCCACATTAATGGAACAGCAGTGGGGTCAGTGAATTTGCATTTGCTGATACTTCTTGGTCAATCAGTAACGACATGAGTAAATACAAAAACTGGCTTTAGATAAATTGTATTTTTAATTGGGCATTTTTCCAAATTCTCAAAAGTACTGTTAGTTCCCTGGTAGCTAAACAGTAAAAACTTTAAAAACTTAGGGCCTGATTACTAGTCTTGCGTTATCAAGACCGCCAGACTCGCAGTGGCAGTCAGTCCGCTGTGGCTCTGGTGGTCTGACCGCCATATTACGATCCAGGTGGTCGGACTGCTGTCTTCACCAGGATCTCTGATCCAAATGGGCTGACAGCGGTCTTGGTTGTCATCAGCCAGGGCGGCGCGGAAGTTAGCGCCGCCTTGCTGATGACAATCATATTCTCTGCCGGCCATTTCATGTTGTTCAACTGTCATGAAAAAGCTGGCTGAGATCAAGTGCTGAGGGCCACAGGGGGGACCCTGCACTGCCCATTACAATGTCATGGGCAGAGCAGGGCCCTCCCCTCCCCAGCACCATCAGAATTCGCACTGTCTGCTCAACAGACAGTGCACATTCCAAGGGTGCTGGTCGGCCCCCCTGTGCAACAGCATTGGACTCTGCTCCATGTGGAGCCATAAACAATGCCGCTGCACTTTTTCCATTTGGCTGACCGATGGAATCCCTGGTTTCGGCCAGTCAGCCCAGTAGAAAACTCATAATAGGCTGTTGGGGAGACCGCCAGATCTGCCACGGTCTCCTCACCACAGGTTTGGTGATCGGGTTTCTCTCATAATCAGGCCCTTACTCTAGTTAGGCCTGAGAAAACTGTTAGGATTTTTTCTCTAGATCAAAAAGTTCCCAACTTTAGTCAAATAATGAGTACCTGAGAGGACAGGGTGGTGGAGCTCGATATCACCCCTTAACTTAAGCTTTCTCAGAAGCGGTTAAGGGTTCTCTGTAAAGGGTACAAAATACAAACAGGCTCAAACCTCCAGTGCAAAGCTCTAGGAGCTACTGGCAGAATATGAGCAGGCCCATCCTTCTGATAAATCCACTGATCATGTAAATCAGGATCAAGACAACTCGAGTAGGAAGAAAGGGACCCTTGACCACCTGTAAAGAGAGGAATCTGTACCCCAAGTGTCTAGGACACCTCTCTCTAGTGAGAGTGGCTTAGGGTCCTCAAAGACCAGAGAAACACTCTATAGAGGAGATTCTTTTCAAACGATCAGATAGGAGATTTGCCTTGGAAGACAGAATCCTAGCAATAGAAAAAGAATGAAGGGAAATGGGTTTAGCATCAATGGATGGTGGCAGTAATTTCATAACTAGTGACAGAGTAGAGCACTTTGACCCTAAAATCCACAAACGGATTGTTCCCCACATATGAGGAAGGTAATATCACTAAATGGTTCACAGCCTATGAGGGGGCCTGTGTAGACAAAAAACCTGATAAACAGGTATGGGACTCCCCTCTGTGGGAACTCTTCTCAGGAAAGTGCAGGGATAGGCTCCTAACCCTGAATGACATAGATGCAAGGTCCTATGACCTCATGAAGGATACCCTGATTGACGGCGTTGGGATTACTCCTGAGGAGTACAGAATTAAATTCAGGAAGAATCAAAAAACTCAGTCAGGCTTAGGTTGATTTTGTGGACTTCTCATTAAAAACACTAGGTGGCTGGTTAAAAGGTAACAATGTACATGATTATGAAGGGCTTTACAATGTAGTGATGAAAGGGCATTTGTTGAGTAATTGTGCGCAGGAAAGGTTACACCAGATCCTGGTAGACCTAGGTCCACTTTCGCCACAAGAGTTGGGGAAGAAGGCAGACCACTGGGTAAAAACAAGGGTGATCAAACCTTCCCTGGTGGGAGGGATCACAAGAAAGAGGCCAAAAAATCCCCACAAGGGAAAGAGGGTAACCAAAACAAGGACAACAGTAAAAAGACTTCAAAAGGCCCCCAAAAACCGTCAAAGGAGGGTGAGCCTGAGACTCCTCACAGTCCAAGAGTGGGTACAGAGGGAAAACCTGGGATTCCAAAAAGATTTGGTGTCATGATTGCAAGTCTCTTGGACACTGAACTGGAGACCAGACCTGTCCCCACAAAAAGAATGCCTCTAGTGCTTCTGCAGTAAATGCAGTGGTAAGTTTCCAGATGGGATTTTGGGTAAGTGAGCTTACTGAGACAACTTCAGTCTCTGAGGTTGTGGTGGGTGTAGCTGCCTTGACTATCTGGCCTAGTAATCTGGAGAGATACAGACAACAGCCTCATATTAATGGGATTCAAGCTGAAGCACTGAGAGACACTGGTGCCAGTGTCACATGGTGCCTGACAACTGGTGTCCTCAGAGCATGATCTGACTGGTGAGACATACGCAGTCCACAACACTGATATTCAGGCTTAAGTAATCCCTTGGCGATGGTATCCTTTGAATGGGGAGGTGTTACTAGCCAGAAGAAAGTGGTGGTATCTCCTGCAATGTGTGCTAGGTAATGATATTGACTCCTCATCATGGCATGGGCTGAGGTAGAAAGAAAGACCCATGCAGCTATGCTTAGTATCCCTCAATGGGTTTGTGTAAAAACAAGAGCGCAGAGCAAGGTCCAGAGGAGAAAAGTAGAGTTGGAGTCTGGAATAATGGTCCAACCTACCAAGAGAAAGGGCAAGAAGACTGGAGGACCACCTTCAAAACAGATCACAGAACAGGTTCACTCTCCTCAGGGAGAAAACCTAACAGCCCCAGGGGGATTTGAGCTTCAGGAGCTTGGGCCTTACACGGCATAGCTCTTAAGACCAGGGGGACTTTCTAGTGAAGATCTGTGCCAGGGACAAAAAACGTGTCCCACTCTTGAAGGACTTGAACAGCAAGCTGCTGATCAGGAAAAGGGAGATATTAGTGGCTTCCGCAGGACCTATTGGGAGGAGGGACTCCTTTACACTGAGGCCAGAGACCCACAACCTGGTGCTACTAGGAGAGTGTAGTGCTGCAGCAGTTTAGAGAGTTTCTCCTCACTTTGGCCCATGATATCCCCATAGCTGAGCATCTTGGCCAGGCAAAACCATGAACTAGGTTGGTAAATCACTGCTTCTTGCCAGGCATGTCTCAGAAGGTAAAGTAGTTTTGTAACTCCTGTGCCACCTGTCAAGCCAGTGGCAAGACAGATGGCCACCCAAAGGGCCCCTTAATTCCACTTCCAGTGGTTGGGGTTCCCTTTGAAAGGTTAGAAATTGACTTAATCGGTCCCCTTGACCCTCCAAGCAATTCCCCTGAGGACTACTACTGCCCCTGTAGTAGCTAGGGCCCTCGTTGGTGTATTCAGAGTGGGCTTTCCAAAGGAGGTGGTGTTAGATAGAGGGACCAACTTCATGTCTGGCTACCTGAAGTACATGTGCGTTGAATGTGCTGTGACCTACAAGTTCACTACCCCATATCATCCCCAGTGTAATGGTGTGTTGAGAGATTTAACAAGACACTCAAAGGCATGCTTGGTAGACTGCCTGAAAAAAAACGGAAGGATGTGAGAAGTCTTACTTACATGCCTGCTCCTCGCTTACAGGGAAGTGCCACAGAAGGGATTACGGTTTTCCCCCTTTGAACTTTTGTTTGTTACTCCTTGTAAAGGAGGGACGGCCGAAACCACTTAAAGAACCAAAGCAAGACATGGTGGACTATGTACTTGGCCTTCGCTCTTGAATGGCTGAGTACATGGAAAAGGCATCCAAAAAACTAGAGTCCAGTCAAGAGCTTCAGAAGCTCTAGTATAACCAGAAGGTTGCTCAGGTGGAGTTCCAATCAGGCAGAAGGTGTGGGTCTTGGAGCTTGTGGTTCTTAAGGTCCCCCATGACAAATGGTGTGGACCCTACTCCATCTTAGAAAGGAAAGGGAAAATCACCTACTTGGCGGACTTTGGCTTTTGCAGGAACCCCAAAAGGGTGATCCATGTAAACCGCCTGAAACCCTATCATGACAGAGCTGAAATGACCTGCTTATGGTCACTGATGATGAGGGTCAGGAAGCTGAGAGTGAACCTCTCTCTGATCTCTCCAGCAACCCAAAAGATGGCTCAGTTGAGGGAGTGGTCTTTTCAAACACCCTCACTGACCAACAGCAGACTGAGTGGAAGCAAGTCTTGGATCAGTATGCTGAGCTCTTCTCCTTGACCCCTTGCCAGACCACATGGTGTACCCATGATATGGACACTGGAGAAATTTTGCCTGTTAAAAACAAAATATATAGGCAGTCTGATCATGTCTAAGAGAGCATCAAAGCTGAGGTCAGCAAGATGCTGAAATTAGGAGTCATTGAGCACTCTGAGAGCCCCTAGGGCAGCTCAGTTGTTGTAGTCCTCAAACCTCATTCCCAGGGTCGAAAGAAAACAAGATGAGGTTTTGTGTGACCAAAACAGATACCAAGCCAATTCCTAGGACTGATGAATTTGTTCACAGGCTAGGGGCAGCCAAATATGTCAGTAATGTTTATCTCATATCAGGGTACTGGCAGATAGGTCTGGCCTCTGGAGCAAAAGAACAGTTGGCATTCTCCACTCCTGATGGACATTATCAGTTCACTGTTATGCCCTTTGGTATGCAGCATAGCCCTGCCACCTTCTAACGGTTGGT
The DNA here is from genome assembly GCF_031143425.1 of Pleurodeles waltl. NCBI lineage: Eukaryota > Metazoa > Chordata > Amphibia > Caudata > Salamandridae > Pleurodeles > Pleurodeles waltl. Next base: position 1,398,631,695 of record NC_090440.1, on the reverse strand, counting down.
GAAAAAAGTCCTTGCTGGGTTAGAAGACTTAAGTGCAGCATATCTTGATGATATTGCTGTCTTTAGCTCAACCTGGCAGGGTCACCTGAGTCACCTTGGTAAGGTCCTTGAGGCTCTGTGAAAGGCAGGCCTTACTACCAAGGCAAGCATGTGCCAGATAGGACAGGGCCAGGTTGTATACTTGGGCCTCCTTATAGGTGGAGGACAAGTTCAACCACTGCAAAGCAAGGTCCAGACAATGCTGGACTGGGTAGCTCCAACAACCCAGACCCAAGTCAGGGCATTCCGTGGCTTGACTGGGTACCATAGGAGGTTTGTGAAAGGATATGGCACCATTGGGGCCCCTTTCAAAGAACTAACCTATAAGAAAATTACAAGGAAAGTGAATTGGACAGTCAGCTGTCAAAAGGCCTTTGACACCCTGAAGGAGGCAATGTGCTCAGCACCTTTTCTAAAAGCTCCAGCTTACACTAAGTAGTTTATTCTGTAGCCAGATGCCTCTGAACATGGGATAGGGGCAGTCCTGGCCCAAGTCAATGATGATGGCCATGACCAATCTGTTGCTTTTATTAGCAGAAGGTTACCGTCCAGAGAGCAGCGTTGGGTGCCATTGAGAGGGAAGCCTTTGCTGTGGTTTGGTCTCTGAAGAAGTTAAGACCATATATTTTTGGTTCTCACTTCCTAATTCAAACTGACGACAGGCCCTCTCAGATGGCTAATGCAAATGAAAGGTGAAAACTCCAAAAGGTTAAGGTGGTTTATCTCCATACAGGGAATGGACTTTACAGTGGAACACAGACCTGGGACTGACCATGCCAATGCAGATGGCCTTTCCAGGTTCTTCCACTTAGAAGATGAAAACTCTCCTGAGAAGGCTTAGTTTCATCCTCTTTTATTTGGGAGGGGCCATGTAGTAAAGTGCCTCATTTGACATGGTCATTCCCCTCATTTATTGCCTGATTTATGGTGTGATTTCAACTGCTAGTGCACTGGGTTCCAGCTAACCAGGACCCCCGTGCCAGATCTCTTTCCCCAAAACTGCACAGTTGCTTTGCACAATTGGCAAACTTTTTAGCTCCCACTTTAAGTCCCTAGTAAATTGTACCCTGGTACGTAGGCCTTAGGGTACTAAGGAAAGTCTCTGAGAGCTGCAGTACCAATTGTGCCACCCTCAGGGACCCCTCACCAAACTCACACATGTGCTGCCACAGCAGACTATGTGTTGGTGCAGGCCAAATTGAAAACACGACCGTCACACACTCCTGTGTCCCAGGTCCCATAACACTGCATGTGCCAGGTGTGAGTCACCTCTAAGGGAGTGTGCATCGAGGTACTTGAGAGGGAATGTCTACTTGAGCAGATATGCCCCTGCTATGTCTTTGTTGATTCTGATACATAGTAAGTGCACAGGGAAGCCATTCTAAATGCATGTGCTGAACACAGGTCATTATGAGTTCCCAACCTACATGATGGCTTCTCTGAAGGCCTTTTTTTGGCTATTTGGGGCAGTTCGCACTTAGGCCCTCATAACTTTTTGTCCACATATGCTACCCACGCCAAATTTGCGTCCTTTTTCCCCCAACATCCTATGGAGATTCTAGAGGTACCCAGAGTTTGTTGGTTTCCTAAAGGAGTCCAAGAAATTAGCCAAAATAAAGCAAATACATTTGTGTTTTTTTTCAAAATGGGAAAAAAGGGCTGCAGAAGAAGGCTTGTGTTTTTCCCCCTGAAAATCGCATCGACAAAGGGTTTGCAGTTCTAAAGTCACCATCTTCCCAGCTTTCAGGAACAGGCAGACTTGAATCAGAAAACCCAATTTTTTAACACAATTTTGGCATTTTACTGGGACATACCCCATTTTTACTATTTTTTCAGCTTTCAGCCTCCTTCCAGTTAGTGACAGAAATGGGTGTGAAACCAATGCTGGATCCCAGAAAGCTAAACATTTCCAAAAAGTGCACAACATTCTGAATTCAGCAAGGGGTAATTTGTGTAGATCCTACAAGGTTTTCCTGCAGAAAATAACAGCTGAAATAAAAACATATTAAAATTGAGGTGAAAATAACTGACATGTTTCTCCACATTTTACTCTAACTTTTTCATGTGATGTAGGATTTTTTAAGGCAATATACCGTTACATCTGCTGGACTCTTCTGGTTGCAGGGATATATAGGAATTGTAGGTTCATCAAGAACCCTAGGTACCCAGAGCCAATACCTTGCATTAGATTTTCATGCTATACCGGGTATACAGCAATTCATTTTCTGAAATATAAAGAGTGAAAAATAGGTATCAAGAAAACCTTTGTATTTCCAAAATGGGCACAAGAAAAGGTGTTGAGAGGCAGTGGTTATTTGCACATCTCAGAATTCTGGGGTGCCCATAATAGCATGTTAATTACAGGGCATTTCTCAAATAGACTTGTTTTGTTACACACTGTCTTACATTTGGAAGAAAAAATGTAGAGAAAGACAAGGGGCAATAACACTTGTTTTGCTATTCTGTGTTCCCCCAGGTCTCCCGATAAAAACTGTACCTCACTTGCGTAGATAGGCCTAATGATTGTGACAGGAAACGCAACATAGACACATCACATTTTTACATTGGAAACCGGCGTGTTTTTTGCAAAGTGCCTAGCTGTAGATTTTGGCCTCTTGCTCAACCTGCACCTAGGGAAACCTACCAAACCAGTGCATTTTTGAAAACTAGGCACCTAAGGGAATCCAGGATGGAGTGACTTGTGGGCTTCTCACCAGGTTGTGTTACCAGAATCCTTTACAAACCTCAAAATGTGGCTAAACAAACACTTTTCCTCACATTTTGGTGACAGAAAGTTCTGGAATCTGAGAGGAGCCACAAATGACCTTCCATCCAGCATTCCCCCAAGTCTCCCAATAAAAATGGTACCTCACTTCTGTGGGTAGGCCTAGCGTCTGTGACAGGGAATGCCCCAAAACACAACGTTGACACATCACATTTTCCAAAGAAAACAGACCTGTTTTTTTGCAAAGTGCCTAGCTGTGGATTTTGGCCTCTAGCTCAGCCGCCACTTAGGGAACCCTACCAAATCTGCACATTTTTTAAAACTAGACACCTAGGGGAACCCAAGATGGGGTGACTTGTGGGGCTCTCGCCAGTTTCTGTTACCCAGAATCGTTTGCAAACCTCAAAATTTGGCCCAAACCACATTTTTTCCTCACATTTCGGTGACAGAAAGTTCTGGAATCTGAGAGGAGCAACAAAATTCCTTTCACCCAGCATTTCTCCAAGTCTCCTGATAAAAATGGTACCTCACTTGTGTGGGTAGGCCTAGTGCCCACAAAAGGAAATGCCCCAAAACACTATGTGGACACATCAAAATTATCAAATACTAAATTACCTGTTTTTGCCGGGGCTGCGTTTTTGGTCCTGTGCTCAGCAGCCATATAGGGAAAACAACCAAACCAAACATTTCTGAAAACTAGACATCCGAGGGAATCCAGGGAGGTGTGACTTGAGTGGACCTTCCAAGGTTTTCTTACCCAGAATCCTCAGCAAACCTCAAAATTTAGCTAAAAAAATCACATTTTCCCACATTTCTGTGTGGGATCACCACACTAGGACAAATATCCTACCACCGAACATTCCCCTCAGTCTCCTGGTAAAAATGATACCTCACTTGTGTAGGTGGGTCAAGTGCCTGTGACAGGGAAGAACCAAAAACATGTCGAAATTGAGGGGGAACCAAAGCGGGCCCAAAAGGGCAGTTTGGAAAAAAACATTTTTAGGCTGACAAAGTAGGGCAACATTTTTATTGGTATTGATGAGACAATGCTGGGTGGTAGGAATTTTGTGGATTCCTGCAGATTCCGGAAGGTTCGATCACAAAAATGTGGAAAAAATGTGTGATTTCCAGCAAAGTTGGTAGTTTGCAGGGCATGGTGGGTAAGAAAATGGTACAGGGTGCATGTGAAGCACACCACACTGGACTCACCCAGATGTTTAGTTTTCAGATGTGTCTAGGTCTTGTGGATTTTTCTACATGGCAACGTCACAAAGTCCAAAAAGTGCAGCCCTCACCATTCCAAGTGGGACGATTTTCAGAGTTAGCCAAGCTCTCATGGCCCAAATATAAAACCAAAACCCCAAATAATCAAATGGCCTCTTGCTTGCCGTGGGATAAGATGTTTTAGTGTGCAGGAGGAGAGTTGAAAGACTGTTACCCACTTCAGTTGAGGGAATAACCATGCCCATACTGGTTGGTAGCCACCACCACATTTTTTTTTTTTTTTAATTCCCTGGCATCTAGTAGACTTTCTGCCCCCCCCCCCCCCAGGGTGTGGATCGGGGGTAATTGCCCCATCTGCCCACTGGTGGGCAGAACAACTTTGGCCCTATTTATTTTGGGTAGAGGTATGGCCATACCCTCACCCTCTTATTTTGAGAAACAAATCTTCCCTGGTCTCTGGTGGGCATTCTGCCCCCCTTGAGGGCAGATGGGCCTTCCAAAAATAGGCTGATCTGCCCCCAAGGGCAGATATGGCAAACAGTAATGTGCCCCCATGGGGAGCAACCCTTGCCCAAGGGGCTGCCCCCCAAACAAAACATACACATGCACACACACCAATCCCTGGTGCCTAAGTGGTTTCTGCCCCCTGGGGCAGATTGGCCTAATAGAAATAGGGCGATCTGCCCCAAAGGGGAGCAGAAATGGCCTAAAATAAATGTGATCCCCTTGTGTGAAATTGGCACAAAAAAAATCCCCAGTGCCTAGTTGTTTTTGTCCCCTTAGGGGCAGAACAACCTAAAAAAAAATAGGCCGATCTGCCCCCAAGGGGGGCAGAAATGGCCTAAAGATATTATGCCCCCCCTGGGGAGCAGCTCTTGCCCAAGGGGCCGCTCCCCTTATGCGTAAGTATACAAAAAAATCCCTAGTGTCTATTGGTTTCTGCCCCCCTGGGGGCAGTTCGGCCTAATTATAATAGGCCGATCTGTCCCTAGAGGGGGGGCAGAAAAGGCCTAAAAATATTTTGCTCCCCTTATACGTAAGTATAAAAAAAAAATCCTTGGTGTCTAGTAGGCATTTCTGCTGCCCGATCGCATTGCGATTGGGCAGCAGAAATGCTTGCAGAAACATGCCTCTGCCTGCCCCCTTCTCCCGAATGGTAGAAAAATGCTGAGCACTTCTCTTCCACATCGCGCTGGATGGGAGGTGACCTCTGGTGAGGTCAACACACGATCGCTTGCTGACGTCATCAGACGTCACTGGGGGGGGGGGAAGGTCAGGGGTGGAAGGGGAAGCGATTGCACCGACGTCCACAACCCGAGGTAAAACCATCTGTGGCAAAGCGGGTCCCCAGCTGCCCAGAGACTGTTTTCAGTGTGGTCTCACCCATCTTGGACTTTCCCGAGGCGCTTGCAGCCTCCGCACACAGGCCCCCCTCTCTCACAGGCTCGCGAAGGCAGAAAATCCTACATCTCCAGCAACCATTGCATCCGTGACCCCTGACCCCAGCTGAGGTGGGTCATCAGGGCCAACAACGCTCCCCTGGCTCCTAAGAGCTTGAGTCCACGCTGGGTCCACTCATGCCGGACTCCCCTTCAACTCTTGAAGCCTCAACCCACAAGACCCTCTAACCGCGAGTGATCCCAGATGTGAAAACCCAATACCTAAAGACACCCCTGCATCCGGCCCCCCTGGACACAGGAGAAGAGGACCAAAGGTGCACCTATGTCCCTGAGCACCCCAAATCTAATACCTACCTGCTTGCTGCCCCCGATTGGCTTCCTAGCCAGAGCCTGCACTTGTCTTTATGAGGACCAAACTCCCATAGGCACTTTGGGACCCAACGCCTTACTGAACCTCTGCACACAGCCACCCCAGTGCCGCCTGGTGTGACCTGTTGGTGTGGTTCTGGTCAGTGCCCAGTACTTACCTTAACGCCTTGAGATTGGCTTCGCAAGTCATTGTTAACCCTGTTTTTGCTGAACATTTTTTTTCCTCCATAGGATAACATTGAGAGAACTCTGAAAATTGCACACTGTCCATTTTTGAAACTGCAAAGTATTTATGCTTAAAAGTTTACTTACCTGGTTATGAAGTTTTTGGGGTTGAAACATATATAAAACTAATTGTTATTTTTCTAAATTGATCTTGGATTTATTCTTTGAGAGTGTGTCTCATTTATTTTCTCTGTGATTACATCAAATGTTTAGCACTACCCTCTGATAAGCCTATTTGTTTGCCCACACTACCACAAATAAAGCATTAGTACTATCTACTTTTGCCTCTGCAATACCAATTGGGGATCTACTGGACTCTCTGCACAATGTACTTCATTTTAGTGCACTATATAGACAGCCAGCTTCCTACATCCATTCTACGTCAATGGGATTGTTCACATTTTTTAACACGACTACAGCCTGAACCCCTGAACGGAATTACACCAAATTTGGCAGAAGGCTAGCTTTTAATCCAGAAAGAGTGCCTTCCTGATTTTGTGTAAATCCATCCAGTAGTTTTGGAGTAAGTAGAGTTAAATAAAATATAGATATTGAGGCACACGGATAAGTCATGGATCCAACTTTCCCCATGCTGATATCTGATTGACTGGCAACACATCAACAAGGAAGTGTTGGCAGCCATCTTGGGACTCACCTTCAGCCGAGTCCCCCCCCAAAAAAACATTTAAAAAAAGAAAAAGGGCCAGGGTAGGGTCATCCTGAGCCCCTAGTCTTGGTCTAGAGGTCCCTAATGGACCACACAAGGGTGAAAAACCATCCAGATCTGCAGATTTTTAAAAGATCTAAAAATAAAAAGGGCCGTCTCCTGCCCTTTTATTTTATTTGGCCCCTGGGTGGGGCAGAACAGTAACAGAAATGCACAACATCTGCTCCTATCTATAACCTTAACCGAGACTAGGCTAGCAGTGGATTGAAGGAGCCAGTGGAACCCACTCCCATAACCGCCTGCGACACCCCATCTCCAAGGCACAGCCCCTGAGTGGAGTAAAGGACGGAGGTGGCTGTCCACACTAGGTCTCAGGCTAGTCACCATTTCTGGCTCCATATTTCTGACTCCTGTGTCTGCCTGGGGCACATGGCTCAAATCGCTGCTGTGTTTTATGTATGCCACAGTAAAGGCACACCCTGCGACTGCTGCAGCCTCCAAGGGGAGAAAAATAGCCTAGGGGTCTGTGCCCCCATCCATTCAGAGATACTGCCATGCTGCAGAGTGCGGGGGTACTGCACCTGGGCTCACAAGTAGCCAGCTCTTCTGTCTATCTAGGAGCACTTCTGTCCACCCAGCACAGTGGCCATTTTAACTTTTTCTACGGAAACACATCATTGTAATTGTTCATTTTGAGAGAGGTGTTTCACACCCAATAAAGTCTTAGCAGGTGCCCGTATTCGTGGCCACATCACCAATCTTCTTGTCCTGCATTCGTATTGTGTACATGTCAGAATAGCACTGGCAGACACCGATTAATGGCCCAACACATGGGATACATAGGGATGGAGCACTGGAATCAATTTGGATACTGCATGTTAGAAAAGGGGTTTCTGGTTAGCTAGGGTATGCACCTCAGCCAGGCAGAACCTACCCACTCTAGTCAGGGCAAGGGAGTTACACGTCCAAGATAACCCCTGCTCACCCCCTTGGTAGCTTGGCATGAGCAGTCAGGCTTATCACAGAGGCAATGTGTAAAGCGTTTGCACAACACACACAACACACGTGACGCAATATCCCCACCACAAAGGAAACACAACACGAGATTATATGAAAATATGCTGTATTGTACACAACACAATTATTAGACCAAACATCACATATCAGTACTATCCTGCTACCTTAGCAGTTGTCAGAACGTTACACATTAGTTACTCTTCAAACTAGCAGTAGTCACACATAACACACAGGTTACTCAGAATTCTGCAACATAAGCAGTAGTCAGGAAACACGTTATTACACCAACGCACTTGTCATAAGAATATCATGACCACCCATAGCAGGAACATTAGAAAACATATGGCAAGTCATCAAAACATATTAGTATGTTATGTCCATAATAGGAACATGTTCATACATATAGCAATACATCAAAAATAGGTAGGCAATATATAAATTCAAGTCTGTAGAAAGAACTTTTAATATATATATTATTTCTTGTGGAAATACCTGTTTGTCTGATGAGGAACCTCTAGTGCCTAGAAGATAAAAAATGGGGCCCTGGCGCTCCTCTGCGCAAAACAGGAGCCTCCCCTATCCTTTGGCCAGAGGAGGGTAGCACGCACCTCCTCTCTTTTGTGAGGTTAACCACCCTATTGTGTGAGGCCAGGGCACAGCCTTTACAAATGTAGGTGTGCCCTGCCTCTCCCTTCTCTCAGCCCAGGAAGACTATTCAGTATGCAGATGCACCTCCGTGACACCTCCCCCCTCCCTGTGTACATGCTGTCTGAAAGGTATGCACAAAGCCCCAACTGTCACTCTGCCCAGACATGGATTGGAGTCAAGCTGCAAAACACCAGTCATAAGCACAGATAAATGTGCACTTTCTAGAAGTGGCATTTCTGAAATAGTAATAAACAAAAACACCTACACCAGTAAGCAGCATTTATTTTCACCATCACAACCATACCAAACACGTCTACACTACCCCTCATAAATCAGACAATACCCCTTACACATAAGGCAGGGCATTTCGAATGCAATCCTATGAGAAGGCAGCACTCACAGCAGTGAGACACCAAGGTAGGCTGTTTGTCAAAACCAGGACAGGCCACACAACCTGGCACATGTCCTGCCATCTACATACATGGCACCCTGCCCATAGGGCTAGCTAGGGGGGTACCTTAGGGGTGACTTACATGTAGTAAAAGGGGAGTTCTGGGCCTGGCAAGTAAATTTAGATGCCAGGTCCCAGTGGCAGAAAACTGTGCACACAGCCCTGTGCTAGCAGGCCTGAGACAGGTTAGAAAGTCTAATTCAGGGGGTGGTGCAAGCAGCAGTATTTAATTTACAGGCCCTGGGTATAGAGATATCATTGTACAAGGGACTTATAGGTAAATTGGATATGGCAATTAGGTATAAGCCAATCATATCAACTTTAGATGGGAGAGCACCTGCACTTTAGCACTGGTCAGCAGTGATAAAGTGCTCAGAGTCCTAAAGCCAACAGCAGGAGGTCAGAAAAACCAGGAGGAAGGAGGCAAAAAGACTGGGGATGACCCTGCGTAAGGAAAAAAGTCCAACACTGCACATCCCATCCTCCTTTTCTTCCGTTTCTTTCCATTTTCTTCCACTTGCTATCTTCCCTCTCTTCTCTTCTCCGCTCCTGCCCTCGCCTCGCTCTATGCCTCTGTTACAGTCACCTTATTTTTTTTATATCTGTGCACATTATACATCTATTGAGAGCTTCAAACACAAACGCTGAGTACACTGTACTCGGGTGGAAAGTAATATGTCCTGTGGACCTTAGTCTGTGGGAAGAACTCCCCCCTTTCTAGCAATCCTGTAGTTCTTGGTCCCTTGGGTGAAACTGAAGCCCATCTTTTACAGGACTCAAAAGTGCTTCAACGCCTGGTCAGGGATGGTAAGCGCCATATAAATACAATTGGAATGTGCAAGGTTGGAGCATGGGGCAAGGAGGCATTTATCTGCAATCAAGCTCTCATAAGAAAAATGGGCCAGATGTACTAAGCATTTTTCAAGTCGCAAATGGCGAATTGGGCCGTTTGTGACTTGAAAAATGCTATTTGGAATGTACAGACCCATTTTTGCAATTCGGTAATCTATTTACTGAATTGCAAAAAGAGATTGCATGTCGCAATTAGGAAGGGGTGTTCCCTTCCTAATTGTGACTCGCAGTCCCATGTATGATTGTTTTGTGACCGCGAAAGCGGTCGCAAAACAATCGCAGTTAGCACCAGTTTCAAACTGGTGCTAACCCATTCACAAACAGGAAGTGGTCCCCATGGGACCCCTTCCACTTTGTGAATGGCAGCAAAAATATTTTTTCAGAGCAGGCAGTGGTCCTAAGGACCACTGCCTGTTCTGAAAAAATGAAAAGAAAACTTTTCATTTTTTGTTTTTGAAATGCATCTTGTTTTCCTTTAAGGAAAACGGGCTGCATTTTTTTTTTTTAAAAGCAGTCACAGACATGGTGGTCTGCTGTCGCCAGCAGGCTACAATCCCCGTCAGGGCGGCCATTCCCAATGGGGTCGCAAATTGCGACCTACCTCATGAATTTTCATGAGGTAGGTCATTTGCGACCCCATTGGGAATCCCAAACAGTGTCATTGACACTGTTGTACATCAGGTTTTGCGACTCGTAAATTGCGAGTTGCTATGACTCGCAATTTGCGAATCGCAAAACCTGAATTTCATACATGTGGCCAACATCCCTTGTCCCCAACACTCATGCTGTGAGACCACCCCCCATTCGCTCTTATTCGTCCAACATCTGAGCCAGAGGCTCCAAGTGGTGACCACACACAGATAGCGCTGATAAGAGTGCACGAGATGGGCTGTGGGTCTCCTCACCTAAGGGAGGAATCAGGGCTCCAGCTGGAGTGCCTAGAGGAGAGGAGAGAGTCGCAGAGCACGTTCACACAATGTGCATGTGCACATTGAAAGGGTATATACACACACTTTATATTTCTAACTGCAATAGCACGAGGCAAGCATCAAGTGTGTGTGAGGTCGCCTGTGCTTAGGCAGTGCTAGTAAAATAAATGTGCCTCGCTAATGTGATTTAGACCAGGTGTGCACGAATACACTGCAATGTAGTACACAGGTCATATTCCACATTATTACCATAATTTAAAAAAACACTGCAGACTACCTAATACATTCAGTGTTACATTCATTTTGGTGAACAAGTAAGTCCATATTTACAAGGCCTACTTAAATACCGTATCTCACTACAAGGATTCAACTCCACTCCTCTGAACTGTCTACACATAAAAACAACATTAAGCAAATATGGAAATTTGATAAAATAATTACACAGAGAAACTGTCAAAATAACACTGGCAAGCACTAATTAATGGCCCATCACACCCGCTTTCCCAAAATCTATCTGTCTATCTACCTGTCTATCTACCTGTCTATCTACCTGTCTATCTACCTGTCTATCTACCTGTCTATCTACCTGTCTATCTACCTGTCTATCTACCTGTCTATCTACCTGTCTATCTACCTGTCTATCTACCTGTCTATCTACCTGTCTATCTACCTGTCTATCTACCATACATGGGATTTTGCAATCACTGTATAAACCTCACTCTCTAATTTCTTTTAAAATCAGTGACTTGTGACACACCCAGTAGCTGATTATAAAAAAAAGACATCAGAACACGACTATTGTAAGTTATTGCAGTCAAGTTGTCAGGAAGTCTGCTGGCAGAGCCTGCAGCCAAGGTGAAAGGCAAATTAGGTCACCAAACTTAATTGAAGCAGCAGAAACAAAGAAAACAGAACATTGCTTTTCTGTCTTCTGCTCTATTTTAATAACTTAAAATGACAGGCAAAGAGAATTTGTTCATTTTTTGCATTCTTTAGATAGAGAAAAGCTAGTATCTTTCAGCACGTTTTAACACATTCCAAGCTACTACAGCTTTTTATATATAAAAAACTGACTTGTGTTGAACTGTTTCTAATATCTATTTGCAACAAATATATATCTAACAGGTTTTCGATGTGTTTAATTTTGCACTAGTTTTTTTGATTATTTATGTTCACAAACATGCTTGCTCTTTCATATGAAAGAGCTAAGCACCAACGTTTTAAGTGGTTGGTGGAGAAGATGATGGTGTGATATGTATTTTATGGGATAAAGTACCTCCTGGCATACTTGATAATTATATTGAAAGTCACCTTGCAGTTCCATACCCTCATAAAGGAACTCTGACTTCAGCCTTGTTCCTCAATATGATTACGAAACTCCTCAGTGACTTGCAGTATCCTTATAATGTATGGCAGCGGTTACTTGATACCTTATATAAATGTACAGATACTGATGTGATATAAAACCTTGGAAATTTACTGAAAATACCAAAAGTTAAAGTGATGTTATAGTTATGTGAATTTTTCAATGGCAACATTCGCGTCTTGAGCTAACAAGAACACAAAAAATCACAAGTTAGCGTCACTGACTATAACTTGTGCCCCCGTCATGCACTACTCATGACTGTAATGTCCAACCAGTGATGTAACTGGGAGGACAAATCTTGGTGATCATGTATCCTGGGGGCCTGGCAGGAGTAGCAGGAGGACTGGACTCTGGTAAGTCTAATCTTTACTACTATATCCCCCCACCCTACCTGCATGCCATCACAAACTCCTACCCCTACCCTCAACCCCATCACTCCACCAACTCACATATACCCCACTATCACAACCCACCCATCCCAAAACCAAGCCCTGCATGCAACACCAGTGCATGGACCCCCATCACAGACCTGCATGGACACCCATCACCACAGCATGCCCAGTAGAGAGACTCACCCAGCCCACAAAATCACCACTCACACAAGGGCAAGCCGACAGGGAAATCACAATCAGAGATGGAAACACACCCATTCACAATATGGCCCATGCACATACATTAACAATGCATTTGCATCCCAACAGGAACCCTACTCAACGTCACCGGAGAGGAGGTCCCAGCTACATCCAGTTCCCCGCTACATCCAGTTCCCCCCAGAAGAGGCCCACAGTGATGACAGCAGCTCTGCACGCCTGGATCACGATAACCAACCTGGCCCATCAGGGGCCTCTGGACAGTCGGTTCCCCTGCCACTGTCCCAACCCACCACAGAGCCTCACGCCTCAGGAAACACCACCACAGCACCCACCCAGCGGGCCCATGCCACTGTCCCCAGGACACATCAATCAGCAGTGTGTCCACCACTACAGGCACCCCAGGCAACCCCACAAACACAGGGCGATCAGGGACCTGGGGTCCGTGGCAGTGGGCACACGGTTCAGGGGACAGAGGCACAGGACAATAGGGAAGCTGGGAGAACTGCTGTGCGACAGGGGGAGGACAGCCCCAGGGAACCCACTCTCCACAAGGCACTCTCCAACATCCTGGGAAGATACCACCATTCCCAAGAGACCATGGGCCAGATACTGGCCAAGTTGCAGGAGACCCAGCAGCTGCAGGAGGGACAGTACCTGGGGATCAGGGATGACCTAACAAAAATATACACCATCCTGGTCACCATTGCAGGGGTGCTGGCTGACATGGGCAAGATCATGAGGGAGGCAGTGGCACAACAAAGGGCACCTGACACTAGCCAAACCGAGGAACAGCCTTCCACCTCTACCGGCGCTAGTGGACAGGAGGCCCCGCCACAGGACCAAAAGGCAACCAGCACCCCAACCCTTGCAGAAGGACAACCACCCCGCAAACGGTCCCTGCGATCCAGGCAGAAGACAGAGAACATTGCTAAGATCCCCACCAGGAAATAGGACTCTCCTGATAGTCACCCTTCTGTCCCACTCTGTTACCCTGTCCACCTTGAACTGCCAATGCTCCCCTTCCCATGCCCCCTTGGACAATGCACCTGTGATACCAAGGGACTGGACTCTACTCTGGACTTTCCTCCACCATCACCCCAGACCCTTGCACATACCCCTATACTTATTAGCACCTAAATAAACACCCTTGAAACAAATACCAATCTGGAGTCAGTCTAATGATTCACAAATGTATTAGTACAACATTATCAAAGCATTGCAACACATATGTACAGTGAAATATACTACATGATGACCTTTGGGGGGGCAGCAGTACATATAGCAGGAGCCAGAATGGGGCACAGTGATTTGAAAACAGGGAACAGTCAGTGGCCATAGACATAGGGAAACAGGCTGCCATATACAATGTCCAACAGAAAACTGCAATGTAAAGTGAACTTACAGTGTCTTACCTGTGTGTCACTGGAAGTACTGCTGATATATGTTTGTTCTGTTGTCCACATCTTCTTCCTCTGCCTCCTCTTCGTCACTGTCCACAGGCTCCACCGCTGCCACAAGACCATTTCCAGGCACATCCTCCTGCAGAAAAAGCACCTGGCGTCTCAAGGCAAGGTTGTGCAACAAACAGAATGCCACGATGATCTGGCACACCTTCTTGGGTGAGTAGTACAGGGAGCCACCAGTCAGATTGAGGCACCGGAACCTGGCCTTCAGGAGGCCGTAAGTCCTTTCTATAATCCTCCTTGTACGCCAATGTGCCTCATTGTAACGTTCCTTGTCCTGGAATTCCTCACAGGGGTCAGTAACCATGAGAGGTTGGGGTAACCAGAGTCACCTGCAGATTTCGAGGGACAACTGTTAGACACACATTAACCCTTAGGGGCAATCCCATACCCAGACATCAACATATACTCAGATGGGGACCTTTGGCTCACCTATTAGCCACACCCAGTGCCTCTGGAGTTGGCCCATCACATATGGGATGCTGCTATCCTCAAGATATAGGCATCATGCACAAGGCCAGGATATTTGGCATTTACATGGGCGATGTACTGGTCCGCCAAACACACCATCTGCACATTCATCCAGTGATAGCTTTTTCTATTCCTGTAAACCTGTTCATTTTTCCGGGGGGGACGACAAATGCAATATGTGTACCATCAATGGCACCAATGATGTTGGGGATATGTCCCAGGGCACAAAAGTCAGCTTTCACTGTGGCCAAATCCTCCACTTGGGGGAACACGATGTAGCTGCGCATGTGTTTCAGCAGGGCAGATAACACTCTGGTCAACAGGTTAGAGAACATTGGCTGAGACATCCCTCATGTCATGGCCACTGTTTTTTGGAAGGAACCACTTGCCTGGAAATGGAGCACTGACAGGACCTGCACTAGAGGGGGATTCCTGTGGGCTGAGGGATAGCTGACATCAGATCTGGCTCCAATTGGGCACATACTTCTAGGATTGTGGCACAATCAAGTTTGTATGTGATGACAATGTGTCTGTCCTCCATTGTCACAAGGTCCACCAGGGGTCTGCACACCGGAGGATGCCGCCATCTCATATGCTGCCTCAGCGGTTGAAGCCTTTGGAAGAGAACGGTGAGCAGAGGGTCATATTTTCACATCTATTGCACTAATGTTGATTTTTTTTTTACTTTACAGAAGCAGTGTGTGAACTTGAGTCAGCCGATGTGCCAATGTCTGCTGTGATACAGTTAGGTGCCATGCCCTGTGCCCCCCTGAAATGGCGGCTGCCTGACCTGTGAGGAGGAACAATTGGAAATGAGGTAATTGCGCTGGCGTTGTGCGCCATCGTGGTAGGCGGTCGATGACCGCCGTGCAACTTCGCATTGGTTATTATTGGGCCCTATGTGTTCCAGGAGCCAATGGCGATGTACGCCGGCGGTGACGGTACGCACCACCGCGGACGTGACAGCCATTTTCTAACTATTCACTCACTTGCTACCTGACCTTCAACAGGAGAGGACCTACACTGCAAGAGCTGCTGTAACCTGTGTCTGCAAGGGACAGTGGCTCATGTGTCTGGGGAAAGGGCCCCTGCCTTCTCTGCGGAGGAGTTGGAGAAACTGGTGGATGGGGTCCTAACCCAGTACACATTACTCTATGCTCCTCCACACAAACAGGTGAGTACACCGTGAGCATGATGCATGGGCCATGAATGTATGGAGTTCGGTGGATGTAAGCATCATGTTGGGGGGTGCTGAGGCATCCTGGCCAGAGTGCAGCATGGAAGGTGGTCGGTGTATGTGCATCAAGGCATGGGTGGGAACTGTCCTCATCCTCGGCCCTACTCCCACCGCCTGGGACGACTCCTGGTGGCCTCCCGCCCTAGGCAGCACTCCCCAGCCCACCAACCACGCACGCAACCTCAGCTTCATCCTGGACTCATCCCTCTCCATGACCAGACAGGTCAACTCAGTGACCTCAGCATGCTTCAACACCCTCCGCATGCTCCGCAAGATCTTCCGCTGGATCCCCATCGACACCAGGAAGACCGTCACCCACGCCCTCGTCACCAGCCGCTTGGACTTCGGGAACACTCTGTACGCCGGCATCACCATCAAGCTGCAGAAGAAACTTCAACGGATCCAGAACGCGGCCGCACGACTCATCCTTGACATACCCCGCCACCACCACATCTCCGGACACCTGAAGAAACTCCACTGGCTCCCAGTCAACAAGAGGATCACCTTCAGACTCCTCACCCACGCACACAAAGCATTGCACAACCTCGGACCCAAACTCATCAACAACCGCGTCTCCTTCTACACCCCTCCGCGCACGCTACGCTCGACCGGACAAGCCCTGGCAGCCGTCCCCCGCATCCGCAAAGCCACCGCCGGAGGAAGATCCTTCTATTTCATGGCAGCAAAGACCTGGAACTCTCTGCCCAGCCACCTTCGCGCCATACCTGATCACCTCTCCTTCAGAAGGCAGCTCAAGACCTGGCTCTTTGAGCACTGACCCCCCCCCCCCCCCCCCAGCGCCTTGAGACCCTTAATGGGTGAGTAGCGCGCTTTATAAATGCGAATGATTGATTGATTGATTGATGAGCAATGAGTATGATGGTCCAGACGGGTGAGTGATTTCCATTTCTGCTGTCTTTTCCCTCTAGGTCAGCGCCCACCAGTAAAAGGGTATTTGGCGTGCCATCGCCAAGGAGGTACAGACCCTGGCGGTCTTTCACAGGCGGAGCACCCACTGCCGCAAGAGATGGGAGGAGCTGCGCCGCTGGTCAAAGAAGATGGCAGAGGCCCAGCTGGGGCTTGCCTCCCAATGTGGACCATGACCCCCCCTAATGTTTTGCATCCTGGCTGTGGCCTATCCGAAGTTGGATGGGCGCTTGAGGGCATCCCAGCAGCCACAAGGGGGCTGAGTACAGATTCAGAATCATGACTTTGCGCGCGTTAAGGTGTTACCTGGGTGGGGGATGTGGGCTGTGGGTGCCCCTAGGCCAGGGCGAACATGGCAGCGTAGGTCCCTTGTTGGGCAGGCTCTGGAGCACTCCTATAGTGTAAGTGGCCATCTACTACTGGGCAGGGTCCTGTGGGTTTCTGTTGTGCAGATGCTGGCGTTAGGCATTGTACCCCATGGGTTGGTGACTAGCTGTGTAACTGGTAGTGCATGGCCTAGTGCATAGGGCTGCTCCCTGTGTGTAGTGTACGCCAACGGTGGTGTTGTTGCTGCCATTGACCAAGTGTATCCTCTGTCTCTCCCCCCTCTTTTTGTTTTGTCACCCTGTCCTTGTGTGCATTAGCATCATCTGGTGGAGGAGCAGAGGCACATGCGGCGGAGGGAGCTGCATCCCACATGAGCCTGGAGGCCAAACCCACCGAGGGTGAAGGCACCAGTGGGACGGAGTGCGAGGGGAGCACCACGACGAGGACAGAAGGGGAGACCACAGACAGCGATTCCTCCTCCAATGGAAGCTCCCTGGCGGTGGCGGACACCTCTGTGGCCACCCCAACAACAGGTACAGCCGCCACCCCCCCTACCAGCACCACCCTCCAAGCAGCCCCTCAGCTTGTTTCCTGTGCCCACTCCCCCAGGAGGGTGGGCATCTCCTTCACCTCAGGCCCTGCCCAAGTCAGCCCTGCTGCCCTCAGTAAGGAGGCTAGTGACCTCCTGAGATCCCTCTCTGTTGGGCAGTCAACCATTCTGAATGCCGTCCAGGGTGTCAAGAGACATTTGCAACAAATAACTGCATACCTGGAGGGCATTCACTTTGGCATGGCAGCCCAACAGAGAGCATTTCAGGCTCTGGTCTCAGGACTGATGGCAGCCATTTTCCCTGTGTCCAGCCTCACCCCTCCAACTTCCTCTACCCAGTCTCAATCCCCTCAAACTCAGCCTATCCCAAGCACACCTTCAGACCAGCATTCACCCAAATCACCACACAAAAGTGGCTCAGGCAAATATAAGCACCACACTTCACCTCACAAGCATCATGCCCATTCACACACATCAACATCCACTGCCTTCACTGTGTCCCCCTCCTCCTCATCGTCCACCTCCCTCCCAGTCTTTTCTCCATTCACACCTGCAGGCACTTCATCTTCATCAACTACCTCCATCATCAGCACGCCCAACACAACACACCCCTCACTGGCAGTCACCACCCCCACAACCATGCACACGTCCCCTGTGTCCTCTCCCAGTGTGTCTGTGACCCCTCCTCCTAAAGTACACAAACGCAAGCACCCACCCACCTAACAGCCATCCACCTCACAACAGCATCCAGCCCATGCACCTTCAACCAAACTCAGCAGACACATCCTACAACCACTCCCTCTTCCTCCACTCCCAAACCCTCTCCATCTTCCCGTCCCAGTGTGTCTAAGAAACTTTTCCTGGCTAAGGTTGACCTCTTCCCTACCCCTTCCCCCCACCCCCGTCCTTCCCCTTGGGCCAGGGTGTCCAGATCCCAGGCCATCACCTCAGCCACCAAGTCGGCGTCTGCTGTGGTCACTGCAACTCCCAGAGGATCAAAGGGGGCACCCGTCAGGCCAGGCAGTGTGCCACCGACTCCTGCAATGGACCAACCCATTCCACTACCTGCCAAGGTGAAGAAGGGACCAGCATGCAGCACGGTCAAGGAGCACGACCCACCCAGCAAGGCCTACTCCAAAACTCCAGCTGCCAGTGCCAAGGTCCCAGCAGCAGCTGCCAAGGTGAGGAAGGGGCAGAAAAGCCAAGGCAAGGCACTTCAGGCCTCAGAGGCTCCAGGTGAGGGCCTGGTGCCCACCATCAGAACCGACAGCCCTGCCACCTGTACTGCCGGGAGCACAGCTGCAAGCACCGCCACCTGCCCGCCGCTGCCTCAACTGTCAGCAGCAGCATCCGCAGTAGGCAGCCGTCCGAGGCTGCAGGAGACTGGCTAGTGCCTCCCTCCACCACTACCAGCACCTGCACGACAGACAGCACTGCCAGCATCCCCGCCGCAGGCACCGCCACTTGCGCCGCCACTTGCCCCGCCACAGCCACAACAACTGTCAGCAGCAGCATCCCCAGTGGGCAACCGTCCGAGGCTGCAGGAGACGGCCTGGAGCCTCCCACCACCACTGGAAGCACCAGCACTACCACCAGTATGCAGCGTTAGTCGCTGCAGGATGCAGTTTGGCCCTGCCTCCATGGAGTATCATGCTACCTGTTCCCTGCAAATCTCGTGCCTCAGACACCCAGGTGAGGGAATGTGAACTCCCACACCCCAAGTGCAGCATCACTGGGCACAAAGCCCCCTCCAGAATCAGTGGAGAAATGCATCCACTCCCCCTATCCTTGGTGAGATGAAGCAGACTGGGCACAAAGCCCCCCTCCAGAACCAGTGGAGAAATGCATCCACTCCCCGTATCCTTGGCAGGATGAAGAAGACTGGGTACAAAGCCCCCTCCAGAACCAGTGGAGAAATGCATCCACTCCCCCTATCCTTGGCAGGATGAAGCAGACTGGGCACAAAGCCCCCTCCAGAACCAGTGGAGAAATGCATCCACTCCCCGTATCCTTGGCAGGATGAAAAAAACTGGGCACAAAGGCCCCTTCAGAACCAGTGGAGAAATGCATCCACTCCCCCTATCCTTGGTGTGATGAAGCAGACTGGGCACAAAGGCCCCTCCAGAACCAGTGGAGAAATGCATCCACTCCCCTTATCCTAGGCAGGATGAAGCAGAAATGCATCCACTCCCCCTATACTTGGCAGGATGAACCAGACTGGGCACAAAGCCCCCTCCAGAACCAGTGGAGATGCCACCCACTTAAGAGACTGTAGCTTTGCACTCCCCAGGACCAAGCAGTGGGCAAACCACACACTTGTGAGACTGTGGCTATGCACTCCCCAGGACCAAGCAGTAGGCAAACCACCCACTTGAGAGACTGTGGCTTTGCACTCCCCAGGACCAAGCAGTGGGCAAACCACCCACTAGAGAGACCTGAGAGACTGTGGCTTTGCACTCCCAGGACCAAGCAGTGGGCAAACCACCCACTAGAGAGACTGTGGCTTTGCACTCCCCAGGACCAAGCAGTGGGCAAACCACCCACTTGAGACTGTGGCTTTGCACTCCCCAGGAGAAAACAGTGGGCAAACCACCCACTTGAGAAACTGTGGCTTTGCACTCCCAGGACCAAGCAGTGGGCAAACCACCCACTTGAGAGACTGTGGCTTTGCACTCCCCAGATCATCGCTGTGGGCATGGAGCCCCCTCGAGGAGCAGCGGCGTAGTACCATCTCCTGGCTGAAGTGCACCCCCCTTCCCAGTCACCCTGAGGTGCCTGTGTGTTTTTGACCTGATGCCCTTGCAGTGTTCTCTCCGTATTGAGGCAGAAGTCAAGTGTGGGCATTGCCCATGATTTTTGCCCCAGTGGGCCACGGACATTTACAAAGGGCAGTGTACGGCCTTCTGTACATACTGTAAATAATTGTATATACTGTTTTTCGATTTGTTAAGTATGTCTGCCTATTTCTAAAATATCACTGATTTAACTAAATTCCTTTTGTCCTTGCGCTCTTCCACTGGGTTACGGGGTGTACATGTAATGTTGATGCATGTTTTTGTATGTATGGTGTTGGGGTGAGGGTGAGGGTGGGAGTGTTGCGTGTGTGTGTGTCACTCTATTATTCCTCTCCCCCTCCCCTGTGTGCTAGGTGCAGTACTCAACGTGGCCGTCGCCAGCGCCTCCTGTGATATTCCTCGTGCATGAGGAGGTAGACCAGCACGGGGAGGATCTGCAGCTTGGGCTCTATGGCATCCTAGTTCTTCGTTGATTGTCTGAAGGTGAGTGGTTTCCCTTCCAAAGACCGTTTCTGTTGTGCTTTTGATGGTGTTGATACCGCCCCAGAAAAGCTGGCGGATTGGCGGGTTGTGATGGGGTGGGCGGTACATTGTCTTCCGCTTGTCTGTTGGCGGTGACCGCCGCAGTGTTTGTGGCTATCGCCGTGGCGGTCGTTGTGTTGAAGTGGCTGTCTGTGTTGGCGGTTTCCGCCGTGGACGTGATCCCATTTTTGTTACCACCGGCCTGTTGGCAGTATTACGGCCGCTTTAACACTGACCGCCAGGGTTGTAATGAGGGCTATAGTGTTAGTAGAATTGCCCAAGGCACAATACTTCTAGGAATTTAATAATCATCCATACTTATTTGTTTTATTCATTGAAGCGCCAAGGTATTTTGCTATTACTTCATTCTAGACATAGGGGTAGCAAATATGGCTCAACCCCCACTATTTTTGGATGAGGCTGGTGAACCAATAATACCCTGGAAAGAATGGGAGAAGTTGTTAGTTTCCTATCTCATCACAATAAAAGGGGAAAAATTCTCTTCTTTAAGAAAGCAGCAAATATTGCTGCATACTTTAGGTATTTAAGGGAGAAAAATTTACAGAAATGTGCCAGATTCTGAGAGTAAAAATTAAGGAGAGGAGGGCCAGGAAGGTGTGTATCATAAAACCTTTCATAAATTGGAGAAACATTTTCGTCTTTGTTTTTTCTAAAGCCTTCAAGGGAAGAATGAAACAGTATCCAGCTATATTGCAGTATTTAGAGGATTGTCTGGTATGTGTGATTTTGGGTTGTTATGTGATTTCCTCATTAGAGACCAGTTGGTTCGTTTTTCAAACAATCCTAAAACACAGGAAAAACTATTGGCTGGGAATACAGACTTAAGGGAAGCTGTGGAAATAACCAAAGATATGGAATATACTGCAGAGTACTTTAGAGAAATGAAGCAGAGCAGCAGTTCAGATATGTAAAAATGAATGAATTTGGGGATATGGAAAAAAAGTATGACACAATTCAAGAAAATGTTGGAAGATGAAAAAAAGAGAGAATGAAGTGTTGTCACTGTTGTAACTACAACCATCTAGTTAATGATCTCAGTTGTACTGCGCTCTCTGTTGTATGTAGAAAATGTAGGAAAAAGGGGCATTACACTTTGACTATGTAAGAAGTTAAAAGAGGGAAAAGAGAATGTGCATGTGGTTGCAGAGTTGGGAGAAAGTCCAAATAAATATGTTTTCCAAGTAGTGAGCAACATATCAAAAAATGGGAGTAATTATTGTCCATGTGATATAACACTAGATGGTGAAAGGTTTAGAGTTTACACTGATTCGTGCTCCCCATACACTTTGATTTATTATGACAGTTTCATAGAGAAATTCAAAAGAAAGAAGTATGTCATTCTTCCAGTGGATATTGAACCTGGGGGATACAACAAAGATCCTATGCCATTAGTAGGAATAGTGAACATGCAGATCATTTTTGAAGATCATTCTACTATGGGAAAATTTTACCCAACAAAAAAATTGTCTAATTTATTTGGGTCGCTCATCGGAAAGATTTGGGGATCAAGCTTCATCCTAATAGTCAGGAACCTGTATTAACGATTTAGGAGAGGAAGGTGAATATGTAACGGTGTGAGAAACTGTGCAGAGATTTCCCTGAAGTGCTTACCGATGAGTTAGGCCATCCTAAAAATATGAATCTTGAATCAAATTAAAAACCAACGCTGTACCAGTAATACACAATGAGAGAGCGTAGTTTAAATAACACATATTTAAATGAAATGCTCATATCAATGCTTAGCGATGTTGCATAGAAAACGACAATAACAGTGATTTTGCTTAAACGTGCATTTGAATTATGACTATAATGTGTGAGGCCACCAGTGTATATGCGAACTAATAACTTATAAATAGATTCATTAATGCTATGGTTAGTCAAATTATATTAACGATTACGATATTGCATTTGTATAAAAAATTTCATAGGCCTTAAGTTAGCGTGAGCTGTGGATTTTAGTTGCCTGGCTCTCATATTAAAAGCATTTTTCTGTTTTCCAGTCTGCTGACTCGCAAAGGGCCATGACCCTGCAAATGTTATTTTTCTTCAACTTGGAAGATGAATGTATCAGTACAATCCTGTTCTCATCCGCATGCTTGCTGCTTTAGTATAAGTTTTATGCACAAAATTGAAACAAATGTAGATTAATGTAATGTACAAGGACGTTTAAACCATGAACAAAGGAACTCATGACCCGAGAAGAGGTGCCAAGATGTGAAGTAACCCCCAGATGTACCACCTCCGAAGACGTCAATTATGAAGACCAATCAAAGTGTTATGAATAAATGTGGGGTGACAATTAGGATTACCTTATGTATATTTGATAGGTTAAAGATAGTGGGGTATAGCAAATGTCCAATAGAATTTTGGGGGAAGGTATTACGAAAAAGGGATAAAAACCCATGTCACAGAAGGGGAGAGAGAACTAGTTAGGGAATGCTATTGATTTTATCCAGAAACTCTGTCACTCTGTTTAGTGACTTGAGAATTATTAAAACCATTCTCATCCATAAACTGCCCATTCTTACACTTCTCCTCCTTATGAGGGAAGTGTCCCCTGTCCTTTAGACAAAGTTTAGACTGATGGCGTTTTGACTGATGTCCTGAAGACGAAGACGGATCCTGAGCGCTGACCTAATCCTTGGAGGGTAATTATGACAATGCAATTTGTAATTTGTCTGTTTGCTTTTCCTTTCTAGGTACCAACTGCACATTTTGGTAGAGACCTTAGTTAGATGTTTTCCAAATTGGTGTTCTAAATCGTTTTGCATGAAGCCCAACATGCTGATGCTAATCTGTGGTTAGGACAGGAGTTCACTTCGACTGACGCAAATAGACAAATGACTGACATTACGCTATGCTGAACTGAGATGTATATGGCATTTGCTGTATTCTAATCTATGTTCACGCTGTGCTATGTTCTTAGGTTTGTGATTCTTGCATTAATGAAATCTTATTACAGTTGCCATATCATGACTATGCTCTTATGTTTCCTGGTATTAAGATTAACTCTTTTGCTCGTAGATTGTAATCAATAGGGAATAAAATTCATAAAATTCTATCAAAGGAGTGGTTATTCATGGCTGAAAGGTCATGGTTGCGCCAACAATTTGATTATTGTCTTTATCCAAAGTAATGTGCATTGAGTTGGTAAATATTGATGACATTATTGATATATTGCTTGACATATTGATCAGTTATCTCGTCCTACGGTGTCTCTCCACTGGGTCACAAGATTCATTGGCCTAAAACAAGTCCTAATGTGTGATAAATTAACATAGAAGGACGCGTTAACAGTTCTGGTAGCAGAGCAATGGTTTTGGCCCTTGGGGGCCCTAGGACGGAGAATCATTGTTTAATTTGTTTTTCGGTGATAATGCAAATTGGAGGTATGATGGATTTCTAAGTTCACCATGACTTTCCCGGGATCTCGGAGCCTGCCTAAGTGAGTTGGGCATGTTCTCTCCCATAATATGTGTGGTTTAGGGTTTTTGCGCTTGCTTAGCTTATGCCTTTTTGAAGGTGATTGTGAAATTTGTGTGTATCTAGGCCAATTAAATGTTGTTTTAGTAGGAGTGGGCGTACTCTGCAGTATGAGAGTAGGGAAGTCGGCGTACTTCATATGAGTGTGGCGCTTGGTGTTCAAAATTATCCACGTGGTTGGTTGTTTATGTACGGACCTGTCGTGTTCTAAGACTCCGGAGTATGTTGACAAGTGTAGGAGACACTTGGATTTATGTTGTAATCTGTGTGGTTTAGTAGGTCAATCGGGCATGGTTGACAAGTCAAGTTTGAGTTGAAACGTATGTGTGAAACCTTCTATGGAGATTTGGCAAGTTCTAAAGTGCACTAGGACGAGCCATTGACAAGTCGAGAGTAGAATTTGCGGGTCGAATTCTACTTGCGTATGCAGGAGCTGATAGAGTAGCGGCCGAGGCTTCAAGTGAAATCTCTGTAAAGTTCTGAAGCAAATGTGTTACCCTTCCTTTAGTAAACCGGCAGATTTGTATTGTTGTTAAAGATGCTCGCAGTAATTTTGCATTCGTTTGTGTGAATTCAGTAAGGAACGGACGAGCCGCAAGACTTTGGCGGTCATTCTGACCGCGGTGGTCGGCGGTCGCCGCCCGCCAAGCGGTTCCTGCCGAAAGACTGCACCGCGGTCAAAAGACCGCAGCGGCCATTCCGGCTTTCCCGCTGGGCCGGCGGGCGACTGCCAGAAGACCGCCGGCCGGCCCAGCGGGACAGCCCCTTCAACAATGAAGCCGGCTCGGAATGGAGCCGGCGGAGTTGAAGGGGTGCGACGGGTGCAGTGGCACCCGTCGCAATTTTCACTGTCTGCTAAGCAGACAGTGAAAATCTTTGTGGGGCCCTGTTAGGGGGCCCCTGCAATGCCCATGCCAGTGGCATGGGCAGTGCAGGGGCCCCCAGGGGCCCCACGGCACCCGTTCCCGCCATCCTGGTTCTGGCGGTGGACACCGCCAGAAACAGGCAGGCGGGAAGGGGGTCGGAATCCCCATGGCGGTGCTGCAAGCAGCGCCGCCATGGCGGGTTCCCTGGGCCAGCGGGAAACCGTCGGGAAACCGCCGGCTCCCCTTTTCCGACCGCGGCTTTACCGCCGCGGTCAGAATCGCCCAGGAAGCACCGCCAGCCTGTTGGCGGTGCTTCCGCCGCACTCCGCCATGGCGGTCATGGACCGCCAAGGTCAGAATGACCCCCTTTGTCAGCTGCAGTGTGTATGAGTGTGACGTCAGTGGTGCCGTGCTGAGATAGGTCAGTTGTCGAGAGGGGTCGCGCACGGATTGGCTGCCATCTGTGAGAGGCAATAGGTTGAGAAAGGTGGGTGAAGAGTGTCCTGGGAACTAAGTCACTTCTGATTAAAATACAAATAAGAGAAAATTACAAAATGAATTTTGTCAAGGCATTCAAGAGCGCTCTGAAAGGAGACGCATATATTATAGCAACTGCTGGGGAGCCTACACCACCCGAGGGTACTCCAGCGTACCTAGTTATGGAAGAAAAGGGTGTCACGCCTTGTTTATGGATGAAACAGTGGCGCAAATTAACAGAGAAAGAGGGATGTCTAGCGTTCCCAGAACATGGGACATTCAATCCAAAGGTGCTAGAAAACTTAAGGTGGATGTTAAGTACACAAAAAACACCTCCGAGACCAGCTCAATATGAGGCTTTAGCGATTTGGGATCTGATGGCTCTTAAACATAGACAAGAAAGGTTTCAGAGAAGACTGAGAATGGCAGAAAAATCCTATGCTGAGGCTAGATGGGATAACAAGAGTAAAATGTGAAGAAGGGGAATCGTTGACGGACTAAAATTGTTCCCAGCAATAGCACAGGGAGAGGAAACACAGGGAAAGAAAGCCTTCTGTAAGACAGATAAAGACTCAAACAATTCTAAAGAAAATAAAAGACATTGGGAAGAGGAAGATGATTCAGATGATGAGGAATTCATGGACAGATTATTACATGATCGCCCGCCACCTTATGCGGTGAGCGACAGTGCTCCAAGCACTAGCATGGATCCTGGGAACCAGACGCAGGAAAAGGGAGTTGCTGATACGGTACAAACTAGTGATACGGCTTTGATACAGAAGGGTGTCAGTGTACCCACTGCACCAGACATACCGATACAGTTGTAGCCTCCACCGCAGATACAGAGAATCTACCCAGACGTTCCAGTACTTGAGACTACTACAAATCTGATAGTGCCGCCAGACCCGATATATACGAAATCAAAATTAGTGCAGATTGAGTCAACTCCGAAATTGCTGTCTCAGTCACAGCCACAACTGATACCAGGGTACAACCCAGTAGCTGGTCCGCCATTAGTGCCTGTCCCGGGTACTTTGGAACCGACCTACGGAGTTGCTGCTCCACGAAGCCTGGGACCAGGTCAGACACCTGCATCCATATCATTACTGTGGGTCCACCAGTGCCATTGTATGCGCAAGGCAAAACTGGCGTATGTGACCAGGGAGTAATGACTCAAGATGTGATAAGAGGAGGGTCTATGTGAACTCCCCAGATAATGGCCCCAGGAGAACAAGCAGTTGAAAAGCCGAGGTCTTTAATAGACCTTAGCCCAGTAGGAGCACTCATAGAAGCAATGCGTCAAGCAGGGCTAGGGGTTCTAACCCCGCAGACAATGAGTACAAACACCTCACAGTCACCGATGATACATGCAGGGAGCATCTCACTGCAGGGTTTCACAGTTCAACAGCTAAACGAATGGCTAGAAAAGACATATACTTTACAAAAGGCTGCAGTAACTACAGTCGAACCAGAAAAGGAAAGGCAAGATGAGTACCTAAACTTCGTAAGGTTAGGTGCAGAAGCTGCTGAATTAGTGGAAGGTACAATGGGGGTAAATAGATTAGAATCATACACAGAAGCAGAATTAAGATTCTTGTGTCCCAAGATTACCAAAGAAATGGGCAAGGTACACCAGAGATTAGCCAATCTGGCAGATAAATACAATATTGATATCGGAAACACTAGACACCTGAAAAGAAGTTACAAATTGGATTTTGACTCCAAAGACTTTGAGCACATGAGATCTGCGGGAATGAAGGCACATTTGAAAGAATTGTTGCAAAGTGCGCAAGTTTGGGGTGCGCTGGAAAAATGGGAAGGCAGGTGGGCAAAGAAAAGAGATAAGGAAAAGGGTGACAGTCCAGGGTCAAATCAAGCCAAGATCTCACCCGATTTGGAATCAGTAAAAATATTACCTATGAGAGAAACAGCTGGTGGTGTCTTAGTTCACGTACCATGGACCAGAGGAGACATCCTATCTTTTACCAATGATTATCCTAGATTGAGGGAGAAGCCGATCGAGTTGTACCAACAGACAGACAGGTTTGTGAAACTAGCAAAGTGTCTTTGGGAAGACTTGAATACCTTGTTTGAGATCATTGTTCCGCCTGATTTGTGGCTTGAGTGCAAGAGAGGAGTAGACTGGCTGACGAAGGAGCCGGCAAGGGACAAGGTGACAGGGGCACCCTCTGAAGAGGTAATGAAGTGCTATCATAAGGTGATTGAGTTTTTGAAACAAAAGGTGTCGCCGAAGGTGACTGATTGGCAGAAGATCGACCGGACCTCTCAAGAGGTCAAAGAATCAATACATGCTTACTATGAGAGATTGCTAAAGGCATTCAAACACTACAGTGGTACTGAGACTATTGAACCGAAAGACATAAACCACCTTGTGTTCAGATTTGTCGAAGGGTTAAGACCAGAAGTTAGCCAGATGATTAAGAATCATTTGATTTGTTGGCAAGCGAAGCAGATTGATGAAGTGTTGCAGTGTGCAAAATACTGTAGTGATGAGATTGTGCTGAAGCAGAAAAAGCTGAAGGAGAAAGTGATGGTGATGCAGATAAGGGCTGCACAGGCAGGAATACAGGGAAATGGAGTTCAACAGATGATACAGCAGCAACCGCAAATGAATGGTGTGTTTCAGACACAACCGAGAGGTCGAGGCCGAGGGTTTGTGAATCGCGGTCCAGACCTGAATACCGTTGTGGTTCAAAATTATGTACAAGGGGCAAAAAGGATGTCACCATGTCACGCGTGCGGGGGCATGGGGCACTGGAAACGGGAGTGCCCGAATATGGTGCAGGATGGTGTTGTTCAGCAAAGCGCTAATGTTGGTACATTGCAAAATGTAAGAGGCCCAAAAATAAGACATCAAAACCCGAATTTTCAGAACATTCTGGTACAAATGCAAGGGGTACAGCCCATGCAGCAGATGCAAATGCCGCATTTACAGCCAGCGCAAATGCAACCAGTACAATAGCAGGTTCCCATGGTACCTAGACAGCAAATGCAATTACCAATGGCTCCGATGGGACAGCGACAGGTGATGCTTCCTCAACAGGTCACAGGCCAGGTAATGAGTCAAAATAATACAGTACAACAGTTTCCATTACGAGGTGAAAATGGCATAAATGGAGAATGGTCAGATGATAGCTCAGACAGCGAAGAATGCAGGCTTGCACCATCCTTAGAGGTAGATTAGAGGGGTCCATATGTGGAAGGAAAGGTGATGGGCTACAAAGTCTCGTTTCTGGTTGATACCGGAGCTACACGCTCTACAGTCAGAAGTTCCAAAACTACCACTTTCAGGGCGTACCATAAGGGTAGTCGGAGTAGCAAACCAATATCTGACGAACCCGATTACAGATCCAGTACAGGTTGAGATCGGCAACTTCCAGGGGCTAAATAGGTTTGTAGTCTGTGATTCAAGTCCGGTATCCCTACTGGGAAGGGACTTATTGTGCAAGACAAAATTCTCAAATACCTGTTCCAATGATGGAATCGAAGTACAGACAAATAGTGACGATGAGGGAGATGAAGGTCAGTTTTCAGAGGAAGACACAGGGACAGCTAATGAGGATTACCCTTTAATTACCCTTTTCCCAATGCTTACCATGATCGATCTACCTGTTGAGTTACAGGGAACTGTGACAGAGAAGGTGTGGGATCTGACAGGAAAAGAAGTGGGACTAATAAAAGGCGTAGAACCAGTTAAAGCCCAGGTAAAGCCAAATGCAGTGTTTCCCCAGGTGCCTCAATATCATATGGCACAAGATATTCTCATTGAAGTCTCACAAATAATCGCAGATTTTTTGAGACAGGGAGTCCTGAAGGAAGTTTTGAGCAGTCCGTGCAATTCACGGATAATGGGTTTAAAGAAGCCCTGTGGAAAGGTTCGAATTGTACAGGATTTAAGAAAAATAAACAAAATTGTGATAAAATGTTGCCCCGTAGTGCCCAATCCAGCAGTGATCATGTTTCAGGTTCCCTGTGATGCTGAGTGGTTCACCGTTATAGATCTGTCACAAGCTTTCTTTTCGATACCTCTTCATGAGGTCAGCCAATATTTGTTCAGTTTCAAATTCCTGGGTAAGGTGTACAGTTGGTGCATAATTCCACAAGGGTTTTCTGAATCACCGTCCATCTTTAACCAGATACTGAAAAAGGATTTGGAATCCTTAGTACTGCCTTTTAACTCGACTCTAGTGCAGTACATTGATGATTTGCTGATTGCATCTAAAACTAGGGACAACTGTAAATATGATACCATTGCCTTGCTGAATCATTTGGGAAAGAACGGACACAAGGTGTCACCTAAGAAGCTGCAATACTGTCAGAAAGAGGTGAAATATCTAGGGCATCTAATTGAAAAAGGGCCCAGGCGAATATCAAAAGAAAGAATAACAGCTATTCTGCAAATGAACCCTCCAACGACAAAAAGAGATGTCAGGATGTTTCTAAGAATGGTGGGCTACTGTCGTCAGTGGATACCCAACTTCTCAATCATCTCAAAACCCTTAATAAGATTGACAGGAAAAGAAATCAAGGATGAGCCGTATACCATAGCTTTGTCCAAAGAGGAGCTTGAGTCATTTATGGAATTGAGAGAATGCATGTGCAGGGCACCAGCGTTAGGCATGCCTGATTATACGAAGCCTTTTCTGCTGTTTTGTCATGAACGTGATGCCTGTTCGTTGTCTGTCTTGACACAGGTCCATGGAGATGCAAATCGCCCTGTAGCATATTTTTCAGCTACCTTGGACCCTGTCGCAGCAGCCTTACCGGGCTGTTTGTGCGCAGTTGCAGCAGTTGGTCAGAGCCTTACGCAGAGTGAAGGCATAGTCATGGGATATCCCTTAACAGTAATGGTTCCACATTCAGTTGAAATTTTGTTGACTAACTAAAACTCAGCACATGACAAATGCTCGACTCACTAAGTACGAGAATCATACTGGGGTCACCAAATGTCTCGCTAAAAAGATGTACTGTATTGAACCCGGCAACTTTACTTCCTGTTGAAAACACTGAAATTAACAACGAGGAAGAGTTTGAACATGACTGTCTTGAGGTAACCGAATTATGTACCAAACCACGTCCAGATATTCAGGACACACAGTTAAAAGAAAATGACTATCATGTTTGTCGATGGGTCCTGTTTAAGAGATTCTGTTGGGACACTGAGAGCTGGATATGCCGTGTGTACCATAGCTGGCATCATTGAAGCTTCCTGGCTCAAGAGAGTGTTTTCCGCACAAGTGGCATAATTACCCTTACCAAAGCATGCCACGCAGCTGTGAATCTGAGAGTCACTATCTACACTGATAGCAGATATGGATTTGGAATTGTACATGATTTTGGCCAACTATGGTCACAGAAGGGTTTCATGACCTCTTCTGGTTCTCCTGTGAAAAATGGTGAACAAATAAAGGATTTGTTACATGCAATTCAGTTACGTCTTGAAATTGCCGTGGTGAAATGCAGTGCTCACGTTAAGTCGCAAGACTTTGTGTCCATGGGAAACGGTTATGCAGATCAAGTCGCAAGGTTTTGTGCATTGAACTGTATATCGTTCAAGGAGCAGTGGGAATTGTTACAGCAAACTGAAAATTACACATGTTTGAACCTTGCATTACGAGTGGTTGATACTCTAGATGAATTAACAACATTACAAGGACGTGCAAGCAAAGAAGAAAAACGCTCCTGCCAAAGAATGCAATGTGTACAGTCTTTTATCTCAGTTTGCCAGGCTGTATCATGGACAGGCTCACCTTGGGAGGGATGCAATGATCAGGTCATTTAAAATCGACTGGTTCAACCCAAAATTCAGACATGCTGCTGAGGTTATCTGTCACAGGTGCATCATCTGGCAACAGATGAATGCTGGAAAGGGAACTGTGGTAACTCTGAGCCACATTGGGAGAGCTGGCGGTCCATTCAGCAAAATGCAAATGGACTTCATTGAAATGCCTGTTTGTGGAGGATTGAAGTACATGTTGGTGATTGTGTGTGTTTTCAGTCACTGGATTGAGGCCTACCCCACACGTAGAAATGACTCTTACAGTTGCAAAGCTGCTGCTTAGGGAACTAATACCAAGGTTCGGGTTTCCGGTCTCTAGAGAGTCAGATAGAGGCAGACACTTCGACAATGAGGTGATTAAACTCCTGTGTGCCGCACTCGACATCTAACAGAAACTGCATTGTAGCTATCGCCCGAAGCATCAGGACTAGTAGAGCAAATGAATGGTACTCTTAAATCGAGAATGGCAAAAATGTGCGCATCTACCAATATGAAATGGCCAGATGCATTGCCCTTAGTGCTGATGTCAATGAGAAACACCCCTGATAAGAAAACAGGACTGTCCCTCCATGAGATCCTCATGGGCAGAGCTATGAGGTTGCCAGCAGTACCTGCAAATGCTCTAGTGAATATCACAGATGATATGGTGTTGGACTACTGCAAAGGTTTGGCTGATGTAATTCGCTCTTTCTCTCACCAGGTAGAGGCTAACACATTGCCACTGATCGGAGATCCAGGTCACACCCTACAGGCTGGCGACTGGGTGGTTGTCAAGAAGCACGTGAGAAAATCATGTCTGGAGCCACGCTGGAAGGGTCTGTATCAAGTAATCTTGACAACCACTACTGCCGTGAAGTGTGCAGGAGTTCCAAACTGGATACATGCCAGTCGCACAAAATAGGTAACAGGTCCTGTTGAAGAGGAACTTGAAGTTCCCGGCACAACAGCTCCAGGAAGAGAAGTCTCAGAGTTAGAAACCAATCAAGAAGAAACTGAGACTGCCGGAGGGCCCACTGAGAACAGCCTCGTCCCTCAAACAGTGAATGAGTTTGAGAGAGGTGACAGAGCGCCTATCTCAGTAGAGGCAGCAGGAGAACTAAATCAAGGAGAGGTTCTCCCAGAAATAGACAGATACAGGCTAGAACTCGAACCCGGTACAGACCCAGAAGAAGAAGGGGAAGAAGAAGAAGAAGAAGGAGAAATAATAGAAAGAAATCGGAGTGTACCAGAATCTCCTGAACCAGCTGCAGGTCCATCAAGTGAAAACACCATATCACAAGAGGAGGGTGCTGTCCAGCGTTCTGAAAAGACACATCGAAAGAAGACGCATAAGGGTGATAACTGGCCAGAGAAACCACTCTTAAGGATAAGAGACACACCAAATGAAACAATAACAGAGGAGAATGATACATCCTGAGTAGAAGACCTAAGTGAAGGAGAACAGCAAGGTGAACGAAGGCTGAAAAGAAATAGGATCGCAAACAGAAGATATACAGGTTCTGAATGGGCGTATGCTACAACATCTGAGTGGAAACAAGAATTCCTAGCATTCTGTTTTGACCGAGAAGTACCAGGCCAATACTACGGTACCTGAACTGATTTAAAGGGAAGAATTGGTTAAAATCAAAATTGAAAACTGAGAAAAGAGGCTTATAGATTACCGAATGTGACATTAAAACCGGATTTGACTTGAAAAATCTGATTACGACAAGCTGCTAACCTGATTTGACAAAAGGGATCCTGGTGCGAGTGAAAACGCTGTAAATACACGCAGAAAGAAAGAAAGAAAAATAAAGTTCTAAATCATCCTCTAGTTGATTGTTATTCTACTATCTGATTCTATATAGACATGGCTTATAATAGAAGTAGTAACAAGGGAAGTAAGGTGTGAGGTTGGTTAGGTCTTATAATAGGTATTGTGTGTGCAATAATCATTGTGGGAGAGATTGTGGGAATGCCATGGATAGAGAAAGAGACTATTAACGCTACTTCAAAACCTGAAACTACAACACTAACACCGTAGGAAAGATTTGAGCAGGATGCAAGACACTTGCATGAGGGAACGAATTCCAAAGGGGAACTTTCTACTAATGACTTCTTTCGCTTGCTGAATGAGTATGTGGAGACCATGGATGCAAAAGACTGTTATGTGTGCACTAAAATTCCTTCATCTGTGCAGGAAGGAGTTACCTACCATAGCCTTCCTCTAACCTATGGGATTAGCTGTAGTTTGCTACTAACAAGAATCTATAATCAAGGGCATGTGCAATACTTTTATTCGAATCTGGATGTTGTGTTTTCTTTTGTGCCTGTCGTTGAATTCCTGAACAAACTAGCTAAAGAACATGATATAAAAATAGTTAGAGGATTCTTTGAGCCGACGCTTACATTTGGAACTGCTTATGCACATCGCAATAATTTGACTTGCTTACTATCACCTGTAGAGAAAAGCTTTTTAGATCACACTGATGATAGACGCAAAGCATTGAAAGAAAGATTAGAAAAAGGATTAGAAAAACGCACATATGCAAATGATTATGCTTACACTGCAATCAAGACACAAGGCAAGCTAGCTATAGATTCATTACATGTAGGTAGGCTTTGTGTATATATAGGCCAAAATCTGAACAGGACAATTTGTTTGTGGGAACGAGTGAATGCAGACGTGTTTTTGTTTCAGAGTAAATGGACATTTATGTTGAATGGACAGGATCCAGCGATTCCTGGGATCTACTAAATCTGTGGGCTTCATGCTTATTACCTTCCCCCTAGGGGATGGTATGGGACATGTTATTTGGGAATAGTTTTCCCAAAGATTTACCAGATTGATGACTTAAAACAAATACCTAAAACATCTGAATTACAACATGCTGGACAAAAATGAGAATCAGTGGCTGCTGTCATTGGTGACATATTTGGAGCTATAATCCCTTCAGTGGGGGTTATCTTGAATTCTATGAAGATTCAAAAGTTGTCTACTATCGTGGATAACATGTTGACAAATTTCGCAGGGGCTATACTCCTGATGGATACTGAACTTGCTGCAGAAAGAGCTATGACTCTTCAAAATCGGCTCGCTTTAGACATTCTTTTAGCAAAGAGTGGAGGAGTCTGTAAGATGCTCAACGAGCGTCATTGTTGCTCGTTTATTCCAGACAATAGTAAAAAGATTAGAGGTATGCTTACTAACCTAACTGCAGATTTGAAGGATTTGAAGGAACCTGGAGTTTGGGAGGAATTGCCCGAGTAGGGAGCTGGTTTACCAATATTTGGAATGGGGTACTTGCAAAAATACTAATGGGCCTATTAATTGTTCTGGCCTGTCTATTAGGATTATGGGGGGCATGTAAAATCAATGACAAAATTAAGAAAAATTGGACTAAAAGATCCAGAAGAAATGAAGAAAGTGAAAGAGAGAAAATGTTCAATGAAATTTGGGAGAGTTCACTTTAGGGACAAGATGTTGAAATGCGCATTATGCGCAAGGTTAAAACTTAAAAGTGAAAGATCAAAGGGAAAGGTTTGTGTGATGACGAGCGTCATCAGAGGGACTGGGAGAGCGTAGTTTACATAACACATATTAAAATGAAATGCTCATATCAATGCTTAGCGATGTTGCATAGAAAACAACAATAACAGTGATTTTGCTTAAACGTGCATTTGAATTATGACTATAATGTGTGAGGCCACCAGTGTATACGCAAACTAATAACTTATAAATAGAATCATTAATGCTATGGTTAGTCCAATTATATTAACGATTAGGATATTGCATTTGTATTAAAAATTTCATAGGCCTTAAGTTAGCGTGAGCTGTGGATTTTAGTTGCCTGGCTCTCATATTAAAAGCATTTTTCTGTTTTCCAGTGTGCTGACTCGCAAAGGGCCATGACCCTGCAAATGTTCTTTTTCTTCAACTTGGAAGATGAATGTATCAGTACAATCCTGTTCTCATCCGCATGCTTGCTGCTTTAGTATAAGTTTTATGCACAAAATTGAAACAAATGTAGATTAGTGTAATGTACAAGGACGTTTAAACCATGAACAAAGGAACTCATGACCCGAGAAGACGTGCCAAGATGTGAAGTAACCCCCGGATGTGCCACCTTCGAAGACGTCAATTATGAAGACCAATCAAAGTGTTATGAATAAATGTGGGGTGACAATTAGGATTACCTAATGTATAATTTGATAGGTTAAAGATAGTGGGGTATAGCAAATGTCCAATAGAATTTTGGGGGAAGGTATTATGAAAAAGGGATAAAAACCCATGTCACAGAAGGGGAGAGAGAACTAGGTAGGGAATGCTATTGATTTTATCCAGAAACTCTGTCACTCTGTTTAGTGACTTGAGAATTATTAAAACCATTCTCATCCATAATCTGCCAATTCTTACACTTCTCCTCCTTATGAGGGAAGTGTCCCCTGTCCTTTAGACAAAGTTTAGACTGATGGCATTTTGACTGATGTCCTGAAGACGAAGACCGATCCTGAGCGCTGACCTAATCCTTGGAGGGTAATTATGACAATGCAATTTGTAATTTGTCTGTTTGCTTTTCCTTTCTAGGTACCAACTTCTCATTTTGGTAGAGACCTTAGTTAGATGTTTTCCAAATTGGTGTTCTAGATCGTTTTGCATGAAGCCCAACATGCTGATGCTAATCTGTGGTTACGACAGGAGTTCACTTCGACTGAAGCAAATAGACAAATTACTGACATTACGCTATGCTGAACTAAGACGTATATGACATTTGCTGTATTCTAATCTATGTTCATGCCGTGCTATGTTCTTATGTTTGTGATTCTTGCATTAATGAAATCTTATTACAGTTGCCATATCGTGACTATGCTCTTATGTTTCCTGGTATTAAGATTAACTCTTTTGCTCGTAGATTGTAATCAATAGGGAATAAAATTCATAAAATTCTATCAAAGGTGTGGTTATTCATGGCTGAAAGGTCATGGTTGCGCCGACAATTTGATTAATGTCTTTATCCAAAGTAATGTGCATTGTGGTGGTAAATATTGATGACATTATTGATATATTGCTTGACATATTGATCAGTTATCTCGTCCTACGGTGTCTCTCCACTGGGTCACAAGATTCATTGGCCTAAAACGAGTCCTACTGTGTAATAAATTAACATAGAAGGACGCGTTAACAACAACGTAAGACCAATCTCCTTCTTTTTGCAAACATTGTAGAGTAATTACTTAGAGTCCAATATATATTTATAATAATGAGTGTTTATTAGTCAGTACAAATACGATCCCTCTGCCGCATCAGCTGCTCATCACATCTCCACAGAATAAAGTCAGCTGTCACAGCAACGGTCAATGGAATGTTGATAAGTACGAACTAAGAGAACAATGCAGAATGTGGGGGAGAAAGGGTGCTTCAGATATATATATATATTATACCTATATATATATATATATATATATATATATATATATATATATATATATATATATACACAGATAAATCATATGTATAAAATACGTAAATGCGAATAGCTTGTATATTACTCATATGATACAATTAACATGAGGATAAATTACCATACACTATCTGGATTCACTCTTTTTTCAAAGTACTTATTTTTACAAGTACACTTTGATAAATAAAAATACCTGTCCCTATTTTCACATTCAAATCACTCCTTTTCATACTAATACAGCAACAAAATAACACACAAATACACATGGGCATATGTATTAAAGGTGTTGCGTCACCCCTGCCCACAAAAAGGGACACAGCTTGACAAAACCTAGAATGAGATTTACCTAGACATGCAAGACCACCTTGCATGGCTTGGTAAATCTGAAGTAATGCAAGGCAGCAGAAGTTACTGCCTTGCATTACTCTTCCCCTGGGCGGAGTTCCCACACATCCACACACGGATTTTGGTGCATTCCCAGATTTACCATGTGTAGCAGTCCTGGGAATGCGTAAAAACACCAAAAGCATCAAAAGATTATTTTTGTGCCAGAAGGTGTCACTTCCTGCACAAAAACAATCCTCCCATGGTGATGCTCCACTGAGCCGTATTTACAAGGTGGTGATAAGCCACTTTTTCTGGCTTAACGCCACCTTCTACATACAGTCCCTTCACACGCAGCCCTTTGAGTGGAAGGGGCGTGCAATGGGTGTTGCTCTGGGCATGCCACAGCAACATCCATTGCATTTTGACGCTGCCTCAGATTTACGAGTTTTCGTAAACCTGAGGCAGCGCCAAAATTTAACGCCATCCCAGGGGTGCTGTTAGCAAGGCGCAACGAGGAGGAATACTTTTATTCTGCCTTGTTTTTTGCTTTTTCTGTGTGCTACATTCTGCAGTACTGATAAAAACAGCAAAATGCCAGAAATGATTGTTTATGTGTGGGAAGGTAACCCTTCCTGCACATAAACAATCATTTCAAAATTATGTTTGGGCACTTCTGCGAGTGCCAAATCGCCATTAGTGACTGTTTATGTGCAGGAAGGGACACCTTCCCGCACATAAACAATCATTTCTGGATTGTTCCGCCGTAAGCTGGTGGTAAATTTTTTGACGTAAACCAGCGCCGGCGCTGGTTTGCATCAAACAGTATAAATATGGGCCTTAGAATTTGCTAGCTGCGAGGCTCCCCTCTCCTGTGTAAAGGATGGTGATACTAAAGGGAAGCTGAGGGTGGTCCCTTTTTGATTTCTTCTCTTCCCCTCCTATGGCCTTATTTATGACTTTCATGCAGAAACACCAAAAACAAAACAATTGCTTTTTTGGCAATTTCTTTTAACAAGAAAAAGCAGTTGTTCCTGTGGGATTTGGGGCCCTTCCAAGGCTCCTTTCTTCATCATGAGAAGGATTTTGGCTAGTAGCAGCCTGGGATGTTGATGAAATGTTCTCCGTGGTAGCATCTGATAGCATCCTGTAATATTGATTGTTTCACTCCCTTTCAGCGGGGAGCTTCTTTTTGGTAGGTTGCTGCCAGAAGGCCCAGTATTATCGGTGATAAGGTTGTTGTTGTACCTGATATGTTTGATACCTGTAGGCTTGAACTCTAGCGGAGGCACACCAAAAGGGCTGTGAAATCCTTTGCTGTAGTACTCCGAACAACGTAGCCATGTCTTTATCTAATTTTATAGTCTGAAGAGCTTCATCCATAGGTTTTTCAAAATTGATTCTCTTTCAAAGGGCGCATCTGCTTTGAACCCCTGGGCTGGAATATATAGCATAGTAAATCCTGCCTGTGCAACACTGCAACTCCAGCTAGCTGTCTAAAACCTTTCATACCAAAGTCAGTAGCAGTTTATTGTTAATGAAAAAACCTTTTTGCCTATATGCTAGACTGACCCGGCTTCTGCTCATTTGTTTTTTGGAAAGAAGCCCAGGAAAGGTACATTGTCTCACCACACGTGTCTGTCATATCTGCCCAGGAAAACAAGAAATAGTTAGTTGCTGTGATGAAAGTTGCAGCCATCCCAGTACTTGTTTTCCAACTTTATCTAGTTGTTATCCTTCCCCATCAGTGCAGGGGTGATATGGCACCACTGTGGTTTTAGTGCCACCTGCTGAGTGGCATACAAGGCATGTAGAATTGTTCTCTGAAGCCCTGTACATGTTGTCTAGATGCCATATAACTGCTGATTCTGAAGCAGATGTTTGCATGACCTTTCAAACATCATTCTAAATATGATCAATAATCAGGATTGGTGTTATTATTTTGCGTGGCATACTTCTTAAATCATAGAAAAAGCAGTATTTATCCTTAGTGGGAACTAGAAGTTCAAATCTTTTTGATGCCCTTTCTACTAGGGAACAAAAATCAGCAGTGTCCTCAGACAGCGAACTGGTAGAAGGCACTGTGGACATTCCAGGAGGCCTAGCTATGACTTTCTTTGTCGCCATGGTCACATTAGTAGAGATGAGTTGGGTTTCCTCTCCTTATTTCCTTGAATTATTATTATTATTTTGTTTGAGTACATCAGTTCTATAATGCCCTTTCTATCAGACCTGGCTGTGGAGGCGGTAGTGCTTTGTGAATGTGTGCACGAATGCCCATGTAGTAGCTTTACAAATATCCAGGACAGGCACTCTGCGTGCCTGAGCAGTAGTAGCAAGTCCTGGCACTGGTTGAGTGAGCCCTCAGTCCCTTAGGATGTTGCTTCTTGGCCAATGCATAGCAAATCTCAATGCAGATTACTATCCACCTGGACAGCATCTCCTTGCCTTTCTTTGCAATAGAGAAATTCACAAACAGCTGATCGCCCACCTGATGGTATTTAGTGAAATCGATGTAAAAGCTCAGTGCTCTTTTGGGGTCCAAGCGATGGAATCTCTCTTCCTCTTTCAATGGGTGAGAGGTAGCAAAGAATGTCAGCATTGTGATTGACTGGCCATAGTAAAGGGGTGTCACAACCTTTGGTAGAAAAGCCACTCTAGCACAAAGCACACATTTGTCCTGAAAGAAGGTGGAGTAGGTCAGCAATACTAAAAATGTTGAAGCTCACTCACACGACTAGCTGAAGTGGTTTGCGATGAGGAAAGCTCTTCAGAGTCAGGAGGTGCAGGGGATAGTTGTATAACGGTTCAAATGGGATACACATAAGAGAAGTATGGACCAGATTAAGGGCCCACTGAGGCATCACCAAAGGCTATGGGTAAAATATGTGGACCAAACTTGTAGGAAAATTCATTCCAACAGGTTATTCGAATAAGGATGGCTGCTCCACTAAACAGAAAAAAGGCGGAAAGGGATGGTAGGAAATCTTTAAAAGTGTCCACTGCAAGACCTTACTTGGCCAGTTTGACCTGCAACGGGTCTGGGCTATGAGTTTTATACCAAGCCACAAACTTGTCTCGTTGACAGAGTGAACAGGTGTTGTTGAAGGCCGCTCGCCGACCAAGATGGCATCTACTACTTAGCAAGGTGGATCAAATGCAGTCAACTACTGCCACTCATTCTCCACGCTTGAAGATGTAGATTGTGCATGCCTCACTGCAAGACCCTGCCCTCCTGTTGCAGCACAAGAAGATCCTTCTGAGTCAGCAGCCTGACTGGTGAACAGAGGCTCTTGCCCAGACGTTTTAGGTATCATACTCTCCTGGCCCAATCCACAGCCGCTAGGATGACGTAGGCCTGGTTGTTCTTGATCTTCGGAGAGGACAGGTAGTGGCTGGAAATCATGAGTTGCATGCTCCACTCTAAACAGAATATGCATCAGAGAGCCTTCTTGGGAACTCCAAAGGTATTGAAACTGCACATTCTTGGTGATGGCAAAGAGATAGAGCCAGGGTTCTCCCCATTGTGGGAAGACGTCCTATGCCACGTCCATGTGTAGTTGCTATTCATGGTGCGCGAGCTGTCACCAGATGACTTTATTGGTCTGGCTTTTAAAGATATAGCTAAGTGGCATACTATCAGAAAGATATCATGACAATCCAGCCTGTTCCAGAGGAGCAGGGCTTCCTGGCACGGGGTCTAGACCCCTATTCTGCCCTACTTGCTGCAATATCATATGGCGATTCTGTTGTCCAGGGCCCGCAGCTTAACAAATGGATGTGGAGGAGGGTCTCCACTTGAGACCAACATCTTCTGGTCTCCACATCCATCCCAGCAGCGATGCATCCGTCATCAATGTCAACTCTTATGGGGTAAGGAGAGGGGTGTGCCAGTAGTCCAATTGTGCTTGAGCAACCACCAATGCAGATCTTTTGCAATTGCCTCTCAAACCTGAATGGAATCTGACGGGTTCCCCTGGTGCTGGGCCCACTAACAATTCAGATCCCACATGTGCTATCATATGCTGAAACATTGGAATCATAGCCTGGACTCATTAATCCAGAGGGAAAGCTTTAAAGTGCACTGTATCCAGGATAGCTCAGATGAAAAAGAGCTTCTGTGAAGGATACAGATGTGAGTTTGGCAGGTAGATTGGGAACCCCAGTGATGTAAGGCGGTTTGATGTTATGGGGAGGTGTCTACAATTGACTGCAAGGGTGAGGTGGGCCTGCCTTCAACAGCCAGTCATCAATATAGAGGAAAACTGGTACTCCTGACCTATGAAGATTGGCGGCATCTACTGTCAACAATTTTGTGAACATCGAGGGGCACTGGTGGGACCGAAAAAGAGCATCTCAAACTGAAAATGCTTGTGGACCACCTTAAACTGTAGGTAGCATCTGTGGGCGAACAGGACAAGTATATGGAAATAGGCATCCTGACAGTCAAACACCACCATCCAGTCTGCTAGACCCAGGAAAGCTTGCAGCAGATTGAGCATCTTGTGTTTGTCTTTTCACAAGAAGTTGTTGAGGGGTCAGAGGTCTAAAACGGGCAGAGGTCTCTATCCTTCTTCAGCACAAATAAATGTTGGTAGAAGCACCCAGTTCTGATCTCCACGGCTCTCCATTGCTCTTTTGTCCAAAACAGCCTGTACTTCCTGCAGCAAAATGGAAAAAAGTTGTCCGAAAGCCACTCTGATGATAGTTGAATATACTAAGGGACAGATAGGAATAGCCTCAATGGACTACCTGCCTGACTCAACTGTTAGAAGTAATTGTGTGCCACCCGTG
Organism: Pleurodeles waltl; assembly: GCF_031143425.1. Taxonomy (NCBI): domain Eukaryota; kingdom Metazoa; phylum Chordata; class Amphibia; order Caudata; family Salamandridae; genus Pleurodeles; species Pleurodeles waltl. The sequence goes on along the minus strand of NC_090440.1, from coordinate 1,398,589,692 downwards.
GAGAAAATGTCTGATTCTAATTTGCATGAGGTCATCATGTCCCACCTTGGTGAACTAAAGCAGTTTGGAGGCTGCTGCCAGAGGGTCTGGGGACTGTGAAGTTTGCACTCTGTTGGCCTGGATGTTATCTGCCCAATCCACTACTTCAACATCAAAAGAACTGGCATAACTGTTGCTGTGAGGAAAAGCCTTCATGCTGTCTGTAGGCAAAATCCCAAGTGATGCCTCAAAAGGGGCAAAATTGCTATGAGTACTGCCTTGTGGATGTAGAAAGACCAACGGAGCACGTAGTAGGTCTTTCTTTAAAGCATTCAAGTGCAGGGTCGGCATTTTCGCCAAAGAGATGAGACTCATCAAAAGGCATATCCATGAGTGAAGTCTGAATGTCACCTGAGAAATCTGTAGATCTCATCCATGTGTGATGCCAGTGTACCACTCTAATACTAACCATTCTGGCTAAGCAGTCTATTGTGTCCAGGCCTGACCAGATGACATACTTGGCTGCATCCTGGTAATCTTGAATGGTCTGCACCAAAATAGTGAGGAATTCCTCTGGGACAGTTGGTAGGATTTAAGTAACTGAGTCCCATAATATATGGGACTACTGGTCTAGCAAGCAGCTGGTTTTGACAGAATGAAGGGCGAGGCTATCATCCCCCTTCCAAATGTCTCAATTCTTTTTGACTCTCTGCCACGGACGGGTAGTCAGGAAAGAACTGGCGATAAGCCCTGTTGATGGAGGCCTGTCCGGCCAGGCTCTCAGGAATAGGGTGCTGGGTCAATAAACAAGGGTCACCTGGAGTGAGTCTGAGCAAACATGCTACCTGTCTTATTTACTAGAGGGCAAGAGCAGGGTTTATTTCAAGTGCGCAGGAGAGCTTCTTTGATTCAAAGAATGCACTTTGGCAAAGAGTACACCGCACAGTTTGTAACTGCCATACGTTTTGATCTGGGACATCATCTCTACAAACTATAGTCCATTTTCTCCACGCAGTCTCAACATTCTAAATCAGTTTTGTACTATTTTGGGACATAACAATATAACTAAGACTGTGGTGAAGACGTGTTAGTCTATTCCTGTCAAATTTGGATCACCTCAATTGTTTTTAGGTACATTTGTCTGGTTGTTTGATTCTTGGCATCGTGCAATCTATGCATTCACCGCTGTCTTGTTTGGTAACTCCAGGGAATCCACCTATTCCATGGAGGAAGTGCTATGATGCTTTACAGACATACCTGAGTGCAATAGGTGATTCATGTTTTTGACCATAGAGGAAACAACTTCTGTTATTACATTCTTTAGGTTTTGAAGGTAAAGCAGTTTTCAAGCATTTACCGTATTTGGGTGAAAACAAAGAAGCAGATGAGTATATTGAAGTAGTCAAAAAACATGAAGCATGATTTGATGACCAACATAGTCTGGCTGTACTCAGACACAAATTCTTTAAAAGAGATCAAAAATTAAACAAACATGTGGACACCTACATCTATAGTTCTAGTTGCTGACTGCCAATTTGAAGCTTTTGTGGACCAGTTGGTAAGGAATTAGTTTATCTCTAAATAAATCAATAACAAAATTCAGCAAAAACTACTTTTCTTGGGTAATCTGCATATCGAAGAAACTATTAGGACTGCAAAAAGTATTGAGACTTCGAAAGTGTCAGCCAAGGAACTGAATGGCAAACACAGCGACCAGGTTATAAGAACTAAGGATGACAAGATTAAAAAGATAGCTCAAGGGGTTCATTGAACTTTTTTAACCGACCAACATTTGCTTCACGTGTAGTAACAGTAGACACCAGAGTGGGAGCAGAATGTGTCCTGTCAATAATCTTTCTAACAGGGAATAGCAACAAAGTGGGGCATTTCACCAGTTTTTCAGACTGGCAAACGCAGCAGTGTGGAGTGTGTAACTGAAGTTGAAAATGATGAGAGCTCATGAGAATTTTTGTATGTGGTGATTCTGATGAGTATGCTGATCCGAATGTTTGTGTTGGTGACTAGAGTTTGAAAATTCTACTAGACTCAGGAGCAATAATTACAATGATAACCCTAGCATTGTTTATGGACTTATGGTCTTGGAGAGAGTTGGAACCACCTGACAGATATCCATTGTAAAATGAAGGGCGCAGAACTGAACTAGCTGAGTTCTTTGAAGATATTTTGGAATTTCGCAAGAGGAACATCTTTGGCAAGGTCTATATTGCTATCGAGGGGCTGCCTATTCTTCATTGGTCCTATCAGGGTTTGCTCCAGATGGTCGTGAAACACGGCACAAGAGATCAAGGGCCTCATTTACAAGAAATTGATGCATCGGTGTGTCAGATTTCTTGTGCCTGCCGTAAATCCCCTCACAAAGCTATGGGTGCACAGTATTTGTAGTACAGAGCTCCATGGCACACGGTTTCACGGATGTGTCAGAAATTCTGATGCATCTCTGGGTGCGACACAACTCCAGCAATGCATCACAACACAAAGGAGAGTCCCAGCGTAAAAAGCACTGTGTCAATTTAATGCTGGTCTGAGAGGTGGTAAAAGTTTGATGCAGTGAAGTTGTAGAGTGACGTAGTGAAAAGTTATAAATTTCGCTGCGTCAGTTCTTCGTGGATTTTTATGTGGGAATGCCTACCCTGCATACATTATACCTGGCGCAGGTGAAATGTGACGAAGGACTTTATAAAGTGATGCAATGAGTCCATTGCATCAGTTTGTAAATATGGAGCAGTGTAGAGCACTCAATGTGTCACCGGGTAAAAAAAAAAAAAGACGCAGTGGCGGAACAAGGGGCTTGTAAATGAAGCCCCAAGTTTCCTTAGTGAGCTCCGATAATCTGAAGGAGAACATTATAAGTAGGTTTCTATCTGTTATTGCTAACAGGCTAGGTACTATCACGTGTTTCACACCTAAAATACAATTAAAGGTTGGGGCGATACCAGTCAAGCACCAGTTGAGGATTGTGCCCTTTGCAAGAGGGGTGACCATGTTAGGGGGGCTCCTAGTGGTTCTCAAAACTCAATTTGGCAGCAGCATATCACCAGTTGCTTCTGAATGCTGAGTCAAGACAACTCACGGACTTTGTATCTCCTATACTATAGGAGATACAAATAGGACCTATAGGCACATTTCAATACTGCAGCATACCATTTGGTTTGCTTTTGCAGCACCGTGTTTCAGAGAACCATGTAGCAAATGTTCAGAGTTGTTAAAGGAGTGGCACTCTTTCAGAATGATGTGTTGATATATGCCGCTACGAGAGATAAACGCGATTGCATTTTTGAAAACGTGATCATCAGTATGCACGAGGAAGAGGCAGTCTTGAGATTGAGGCATGACTGCTCAAGAAACAGAGTAACATATTTGGGACATTTAGGGTCTGAGAATGGTATTGAACCAAGACCTGGTTTAATAAACGCCAATACTGAGGTCACGCTGATGGGGTAAAAAATGTTATTGGCCTTAGTAAGTTCTACTCATGGTTCATTCCTGATCATGCTTCATATTTTTAGCCATTAACGTCATTGTTGAAGAAAAACGTTTTGTCTGTGTGGGATGCTACCTGTCGATTGTTAGATCTTGTATGTTATTATAAAACCAAATGCATACTGCATGTTACTCAAAGAAAGCATCCCATTTGAAAGACAGGTGCCCACAATGGCTTTTTTTAGGAAACTTCCCATTAGCAGACCCATAAGTAGCTGCTACTTGGTCTTCAACTCAAAAACTATTGTGTGAAGATTTAAGCCTGATAAGCATAGGTCGGACAGACTGAACTTAAAGCTTTGTCCAGGGCATCTTCCTCCTCTGCTCACAGGCCATTGCTTTACGGGTGTGGGTGTATTGCTTTTCAGCCTATGCAAATAACGTGATCTGCAGTAGCACATGCTGTAAACTGAAAATGTCAACTTTAACATTTGTTCTTCTCTATGCGGGTCACAAGGTAATCTGTTGTCCTTGAACAGCTCTTTCTACCAGTATTGGGCTAAAGGATCTTGTTAAGCAGACTTCAAAATAAGTTGTATTTCTACACATGCACTTACCCTTAGAAGAAACACTGTCTGAATTGGAGTCTGTGTCTTGGTGCATTATGGGTTCCGGAAGAGTAATTAGGACTCACATTTAAACCGAAACTGCTTTTTCAAGAAAAACAAGTTGCAATATTCTAAATACAACATAAGGTGGCAGGAGTGTGCAAACCGTGATCTATAGCACCACAAGCTGCAAACTGATTCTGACAAGCATGTAATGTTTTCCTTACTACACTTTCTGAAATTTGAAATGATGTCCATTGTGTGGGCTTTGTTTCGCAAATTATACATTTTTGTTTGAAAAATTACTAAAAGTTGAAATGTAGCCTTCAGATTCACATTTTAGCTTATTTTGCATTGGATACATGTGGCACTTCTAGGGAGCGAGGGGGAGTTTTCTGTGAACCTAAAGCTAAGGTTCTTGATCATGACGGAGTGGGGTGAGGACATGAAGGTCAAAAGAGTGGTTTAAGAATAGGATTTCATATTCCATATTCACTGTTTAGTTTGATTTAACTCACTTGCACCCGAACTAAATTGCTTTTGTGCATGAGGACTAAGCAGTTTTGATAAAATAATAAAGTGAATGGACAGCATGGCAGCTAAGAAGTCGTAGGCAGGTATTAAATAGTACGAAAGACAAATAAAAAAACAGCAATAGACTGTTAGCATAAGTTTTTCCACCCATGTGTTCGCATCTCAAGAGCATCAGCTTGGGACCCAAGTGGGGTTAGGTTATTTGGGGGCCATGTGGGGTTAAGTTACTGGCAGAAGGTACCCAAAGACAAAACTTCCAACAAAATAAAATACATGGAAGACAAGACCATCTTAGGCCAAAAAAACACAATGCACAAGAATCACGTAGTATGATTCTTTCTTTGAAAACTTGCATGATTAGCTTGTCCGCTGAAAGCGCCTGAAATTTGCTCTTTGTAAATGTAAAAGGTATCAGACAATAACAAAGTATTACAATTAAAGGATCTATCATTTGGACAGTACATTAAGTGACAGAAAGTCCAGTCTATGTTTAGTTGCATACCATGCTTGAGAAGAAGATCCTCTACCTTCTTTAGGAATCTTCACACATTCTTGAGAAAGTTACAAGTCCCCAATTCCTAGACCTCAAAAGTGACTTTGGGTCAGGGTGCAACAGTTGGCCTTGATGTTGAGTAATATGCCCCTGTGATCAATAAGTATACTTGGCTGCGGTGGCTGAGGAGCATCACTATCTTCCTGATGATGTCCATGTGTGGAAATCCAGTTTTTGTACTAGGTATGGAAACTCTTCTGGGCATGAAGGACATTTTGGATCCTCTTGGAGTCAAGACTTCTCAGGATCTAGAAGCTGTTTTTGATGACCAACAGAGTCTCCCATTGTAGAAGACTGGTATCAAGCATTCTTTCGAGATGATTTTTCAAGTAAGGCACGATGTTTCAGAGATACCATTCTTTGGTATGGAGTTGAAAGTCCCAAGTACCAGTAACAAGTCCCATGTGTGTTAGACAGTATCCTTTCATGGCCAGGTGCCTTGTGGACGGTGGGGAACATCGAGGTCCAAAATGTGAGGTGTGTCCTTTACCGTGGGTGCAGGCATAGCTGGGGACTCTGAAGAACCTTTGTCTTGTTGGGCACCTTGACTAACCCCAGATCTTCATCAGATGCAAGTCTTTAAACATCTTTCCAAAACAGTACCAGTAACAGACTCTAGTCTTGGCACTGCATGAGGGCCTGCTTTCTGTCCAATTCTTTTTGCAACAAAAGGTGTTGCACGTAGGTCAGGTAATTTCATTGTGATCACTGGGCAAGCAGATGTTACGGAACCAATGTTGGCCTGATCATGGACATTTTGTTTTTGCAAGCAGAGCAGAAGTTGAAAGCAGTCTTTTTTGCTCAAATAAATCCTTTTGATATGGCATATGCCCTAGCCAATGTTCAGAATGATCCATTCTCAGACGGTATATCAATGGTATGCGTGCTGCCACAGGGGAGTCTTAGAATCCATTGTCCTCCAGTCTCAAAACTGCTCAATGCCCAGCTGTAACAGAGCACTCAAAACATGTCAACGCCCAATAGTGGAAAAAACATTCTGAAATGAAGTCTGTGCTATTAGGTGGAGGTGGGGGAATCATAAATCAGCTTGAAACAAAACACACTTCTTCAAAGGAAAGTAACCTATAATATTCCAAAGCCAGCAGAAGATTTTGCCAACACATTTTGTAATTACTATGCCAATCAGGGCTACACCAACACTTGTGAGGAGTTATAAGCGAGGCTCACCAACAACTAGTAAAAAACTGAATGTTATTTACTCTTTCACTTTGGGTACTCAAATCATCTCTACATCTGGGAAAAGTCACAGGCAAGCTGGTACATGGAAGACCTCTGACTCCCCAAGCTCTCACTCCCATCGTTATCACCTTGTGGCAGTGGGTGTCGCGATAGTAAGGACTAAGATGCTCAGTTGGGGTGTGAAACAATGTTTTTTATTATTTTTAGTTATCTGTGACAGTACTCAGAGATATAGGGATTGTTGACTCTTAACCCTATGCTGGTTTCTTCTTTTCCAGGACTCCTCTTGACAGGCGAAGGTAGTCTCCGTGGGTTTCCCAGATGGACCGGAAACAAGAGGAACGGAAATACGGGTAAGTCTGGGTTTTTTTCTGATGTGATAAAAGTTCGTGCAGATAGGAGAGAGAGAGAGAGATATAGTGTCCACTCCCTAGAATCAAGTGATGACGTAAGGTCAGAACACAAAGGGGGGAAGTCACCTTTGTGTGCCTTTTATAAACATCAGGTTTGCTCTTTTATAGTGTTCTTACTCTTCTTTTCTAGTGCCCCTATTCAATTCCCCTCTCCCCTCTCTTCTTGTCTGCCTCCGCTCTCCTCCTCCCCTCCCCTCGCTCCCCTGTTCCCCTCTCCCGCAGCCCTCTCCCTCCCCGAGTTTAATCTGAAACTGTCCTTTATAAAGGACCGTACCTGCGGAGTTCGCGCCCTTCTGTAGACCCTCTGTGCGTTGTAGTGTCCTTGACACTAAACATCTTCGGTGTCTCCGTGGGTGTTCTTTCTTCTCCTTCCTGGTTTCCTTCTCCGTCTCTCTCCGCGTCTCCTCCGGCGTCTTCCTTTCTTGGAACGCGCGCGGCACGTAGTCCCTCGTCTTTTTTCATTCCCTTGGGAACCTGGATATCCGGGTTCCCAGTGACGCCGATCGCGTCCGCGTTGTCCTGGTGACCTTGCAGGGGCTCGGGAATCCGCCCACTAGGATTCCCGATGTCATCACTTTCGTCGCACGGGTAAGGAAATCGGGACTCCGTTCCCGATTTCGCCCGTGATGTAGCCGGTGGTTCCAACTGCTGGCTACACACCTCAACTTACAACATCCACCTTCCTCGACTTCTGGGAATGCGTCACAATCTTAACATTCCTCAAAAACCCTCTAGCAGACCCAAGGACACTCAAGAACTACAGACCCATATCCGTCCCTACCCAGCCAAAGTTTGAGAAAAGCTTATTAACAAGTGACCGGCTGACCACCTTGATGCCAACCACCTCCCCAACCCCTCCCATTGGCCAACACTGAGGAGGGCTGAAAAGGATCCAATGGGAGAAACCCTTTTTTCTAAGCTAGGGGAGACATGGGATCGCTTCTGCATCTGTCCCCGACCCCCCCCCCCCCCCCCCCCCCCCCCGCCAATCTGTGTCATCAGTGTGTTGTGAGGCACTCTGATATCACATTTTTCTAACCATAGCAGACAGGAGGAGCAGGTAAGCATCCTCTCCCACTCTTTTGGGGTCATATTGGCCAAAAAGGCCTCCCCAGCTTTCAGGGGGGCCTTGTTAGAAAGGGAAGAGTCTCCCCTTTCATACAAGGCCTCACTGAAACAGTTTCCTGGCTGTGGATCACAGGCGTCATCCACAGCCAATAAAGTCCACTAGACACCAGGGATCTTCTCTTGGGGGTGTCGATCCTCATATTAGTGGGCCGATACCCTAACCCCCTCCACCCATAGCATATATTTTTTTTAAGTGCTGTTTTCCCCTTGGGGGGGCACTATTGCACCTCCAGGGGGAATATTATACATATAAAAAAAGAAAGAAATGAAACGACGGGGGTTGGCCCTCATTGAAATGGGCAGATTCCGTCCCACCTACGGGCATATTTTTGTTTAAAAGATGCTGTTTTTCGCACCCCAAGGTGAATAACTCAGCCACTGGTAATTACTCAACACTGCATATGGAACGTAGCCACCACACATCTTTCACACATTTTGGCTGTGATCATATCACACTTGTCTCTTTCTCCTGAAGGAAATTGGGAGAGGATTTCTGTAATATGATCACAGCCAAGAATGTCTAAAAGGTGTTTGGTGGCTGCGATCCAAAGATAAAAAGAAGGTAGGGGATTGATTCTTATCACATGGGTCGAAACCCTTTGGGAGCCAGTACATATATTTTTTTAATGTGGTTTTTTTCATTGGGAAGCATATAGTACACCCAGGAGAATACACACAGTTCGAAAAAGATATATACAAATACTGCATATGGCTCATAAGTCTACCACATGTGGATTATGCAGAAGATGGTATATATATATGTGGCATATGCAGTATATATGTGTTCACACAGTGAAAGGGACTGCTCAAAGGTTGACTTGTCATCTTTCAGTTGTTTATTTCTGCGTCTGATTGCTAAACAGGTACTAATGAGGTGACATTTTTGGCTGGACAGTATTACCATGTTTACAAGTTTTTACAAGGCAAGCTTTTTTTTTTACAAAGCAATAAAATATGGAAGGAAAACTATAAAAAAAGTGCTGCATTATGTCTGATAATTTAGTGTTGTTAAACATATTTCCAGTGACCTTGGTGATAGCAACACGAGATTTCACAAGGTGCCTGCACACAAAGTTTCAGGGGCTTCTATGTAAATGTGTGCTTCTTGAGATAGGTAGAGATACATTTGCAGCTTCAGGAATTCACTTTTTACTAGCAAAGGCCCAGCAAGCTACCCAACAATAAAGTTTTGCATATTCCCAACAAAAGTATGCTGTGGTATTGGGTAGGTGGCAAAGTGAAGTAATGTGTCTGTTTTTGTCTTTTTTAGTGTCTTTGGAGAACCCACTGATTAAGGAAAGAAGATAAGGTAAGGTGATTTCGTCTTTATTTAGTGTTGCACACATCTCACACGCACACACCCACTGACTGCTTTTCAACAACAAATCTGCCTTTTATGTACGACAGTGTTTTAGATGCGCTGTTGTAGACAGTAGCAGAGATGGCTCTCTATGGATGACTGCTGCCCAGGCCCTAACTTGGATTATGAAGCACAGCTCTGAGACAGGATCAGAGACTGAGACAGCAGATACTGAGACAGCATCTGAGGGAGAGAAAAATGGAGCAGAATCTGGAAGATATTTTTCATTTGGTGGAGTCTCATCTGACAACTCATCTTCCAGCGATTCTGAGGGACACAATGATGACAGTCGTGCTATCTCTTCGCAAGCACAGTCTGTGCAGCGGGGAGACCCTAGCAGGTCGAACCAACCCATAGAGCAGGCACATATGGCAGCAAGCACAGACAGAATGCTCTCTTGGCAGGCCGCCAAATTTAGTTTAGCCCCAAATTCCGACTTACACTGGAGACACTGGATGTAAAGTCGATACAGCCAATCTCTTTTTGGATGTTGACTTCCTTAAGCAACTTGTGCAGCAAACAAATTTGCATGCCAAACAATTTCTGAGGTAGCATGGAGGCACTCTGTCCTCGTTCCAGGCACCCAAGTAGACTTCCACCTCTCTTGAGGAGTTGAAGATATTTTTGGGCCTTACACTCAAAATAGGTTTAGTGCACAAACCAATCTTGCTGTCCTACTGGTCTGCTCACACGGTTTAGATAACCCTCCCATCTTCATACCGTACATGAGCAGAGATCATTTTTTGACAGGTTCAAAACTTGGCCTGTTGTCGAACATTTGTCTGTCAGGTTTCCAGAGACTTATACTTCTGGAAATAATATAGCCATTGATGAGTCCTTGATCCTGTACAAAAGGCGACTTCTGTTCAGGCATTACACTGCGAGCAAAAGGGCTTGCTATGGCATCAAGCTGTATGTGCTGTGTGAGAGCTCTATTATCATGTGTACAGCTTGAAAGTGTACACAGGGAATGACTCCACTCTAAACCCTGTAGGGTGTCCTCTCACACTAGGAGTTACAGGAAAGATTGTACGGGAGCTTGTCCAGCCACTCCTTCAAAAAAGGTTATAACCTTTATGTGGACAATTCCTAAACGGAGCTGTTAAGTGAGCTATACAAAGCTGATACAGTGGCCTGCAGTACACTTTGTTGTAGCTGCAAAGGATTCCCACAGGCGCTCTTTTGTAAGAAGCTCCAGAAATCCTACTGAACTGCACGGCATCCTAATGAACTGCTCGCAGTCAAGTTCTTGGATAGGTGTGATGTGCGCGTGTGCACTACAATTTCCCTCGTCATGGATTGTGGTCAGATGGGGGTCAGATGGCCAAAGTTCACAAGGCCACCTGTATACTTGATAACAACAAGTGTATGGGAGGAGTGAATAAGAACAACCAGGTTCTTCAGCCATACAAGGCGAGTTGAAAAACTGGCACTTGATACAAGATACTGTCTATCCACCTTATCAACATGGAAACATACAATGCTTATATTGTATATCGTCAGACAACCACAGGAAGACTCATTTCTTTCTTTGACTTTCAGTTGTCCATAACTGAAAGTCTTACTGCTACAGAAGCAGCAGCCTCCACTTCACGTTTTACAGAAAGTAGCAGGGCTGCAGGAGAGACATGTTGCTGATCGCATTCCTGAAACTCCTATAAAGGCTCGACCATGTCGTTGTTGTAGCCTGCTCCAAACACGGAAAGAGGCAAGAGAGTTGTGTTTACTGTTTGCACTTCTCATCTCAGCCAGTCAGTGTTTTCCTACTTGCTTTATGTTGTATCACACAAAAGTGAAGTACTAGGCAACTGAATGAGGTGGAGCTGCCATTAGGAACACATTTCAATGGCTGTGCATGGATAACAACCTTCCATGGGCCACTGCTTTGCTGCGGAAGCAGCTTCAGAATTGTAGTTCCTCTACTTGAGGAAATCATGGACTTCCTTATAGCTTGCTGGACACCTTTATCTGTTGGCAGAAAGTAGTCAGTGTTATATTTGCTTATTATGCATTATAGTCCCCACAGAACATAATGATGGATGGAACATATGCCGCGTTGTCAAAGAGTACCCTGTGTGGCAAAATTTTAAAGGCTTGACTAGATTTTGAAGAGCTTTGTAGGGAACTTATGTATGCAACACAAGGACCACCCTGACTGCCCATGAGAACCAGTACTTGTAGTAAGTGAAGCAAATGTCCCATGAGACTTATTCACTTGCTTTGAAAGTGAGCAACTCAATTAGTAACTTGTACCATAACCAACAATACTGAAAAAGGGCACAGGACACAATATCTTGTGTTAATAATTGTTTTCACATCTTTAGAATAAGATGTGAATACAATCATCATACAAGATATTGGGGGTCATTCTGAGCTTGACGGGCGGCAGGAGCCGCCCGCCAAGCGGGAACCGCCAGAATACCGCTGCGCGGTCAAAAGACCGCCGCAGTTATTCTGAGTTTCCTGCTGGGCTGGCGGGCGACCGCCAGAAGGCCGCCCGCCAGCCCAGCGTGAAACCCCCTTCCATGAGGATGCCGGCTCCGAATGGAGCCAGTGGAGTGGAAGGGGTGCGACGGGTGCAGTTGCACCCGTCGCGATTTTCAGTGTCTGCTTGGCAGACACTGAAAATCTTGGTGGGGCCCTGTTAGGGGGCCCCGCGACACCCGTTACCACCAGCCAGGTTCTGGCGGTCAAGACCGCCAGAGCCAGGCTGGCGGTAAGGGGGTCGGAATCCCAGGCAGCGCCGCCATGGAGGATTCCCCAGGGCAGCGGGAAACCGGCGGGACACCGCCGGTTTTCCGTTTATGACCGCGGCTGTACCGCCGCGGTCAGAATGCCCATGGGAGCACCGCCAGCCTGTTGGCGGTGCTCCCACGGTCATTGGCCCTGGCGGTCCATGACCGCCAGGGTCAGAATGACCCCCATTGTGTCCTATACCCTTTTTCAACAACTTTGGATATGATACAGGTTAGTAATTGAGTATTCTCACTTTCAAAGCATAAGTAGAAGTGTTGGTGAATAAGTCCCACAGGACATTTGCATGGCTTAATACTTTAGAGAACTTAGGTAGCATTCCCAGCATGTTCACCTTAGTTTCAACTGTAGATGTGCTCCCTCAGTTTGAGGATTGAGGCTTCTGAAGGCATAATCGGACATAAACCGGAAGGAGTTGGATTTAGCACAGTAAGACCCAGATTTATGCTTTTTGCTGCAAAACTGCACTAACGCATTTTTGCGGAAAAAAGTTTAGCACCTGCTTGCATCATTTAACAGCGCCAGCTGGGTACCATATTTTTTGAATGGGGCAAGCTAGCTGGGTGGGAGTGCTGGTAGGGAAGAAGGAGTTGTGCGTCAGAAGATGACGCTAGACTGTTTAGAGGCAAAAAAAATGCCTCCAATCAGAATAGCGCCTCCTGGTGCACAACCACCAAAAACATGAACATGACTCCTGTCTTAGGAAAGACAGGAGCTATGCCCAACACCCCAATGGCCAGCACAGGGGACAAGTGTCCCCTCGGCATGGCCATAGCACCCTGTGCCACGCAGGGTGCCCCAAGTTTGGTCCCCAAGTTAGGGCCCCCAATGGCACATTGAAAAACAACTAAATAAATACTTACCAATACTTACCCTACTTACCTGGGATGAGGTCCCCATCCTCTGCTATCCCTCTGGTGTGGGTGGAGGTGTTCTTGGGGCTTGAGGAGGGCACCTGTGAACCCATTCCATGGTGTTTAACCATGGAAATGGGTCCATGGGTCCCCTAAAGCTTGGTCTCACCCAGGTGTTAAATAATGCTGCAAAGCAAGCTCGTTTTAGCACAGGGGAATAAAAATGGGGCTATGGGGATAGCACCATTTTCCCAATAGAAACGCCTACCTTGCACCTCATTGACACAAGGTAGGTTTGCAAATCCCAAAAATCTAATATTTAGACACTAGACGTGTCTAGCGTCACAATATAAATATGCAGTTAAGTGTGTGCTAAATTTGCGTAAAAAATGACGCTAATTCAGCGCAAAGTATGAATATACCCCTAAGTGCCTGAAGGGGCATGAAAGACACATTTTCTTGAGCTTTGAGTAGCTAGGGATGGAAGGCATTACTATAGGCTCACTTGGCAAGTATACAGGATTAGTCAGGACTCTGATGAGGGCATATGAACGATATGAACGGGTAAGAAAAACTAAGGGTAGTGGTGCTCTTACAGGGACACTACATACGGAGAAGGCAGATAGAAAAAGGGACAACAGATACACATGCCATGACTTCATTTTAACCTATGGATCCAAACCCAGTGGCACCACACTCGCCCCAATATTGAATTACTGTGATATGTATGGGTAAATCCTGACCTGTTTGCCATGTTTAGACTCCGTGAGAACTTAGTAGATGTTCAGTTTCCTGTATAAAAAAGTGCTTTACAGTCCCAGCACTACACATAATGGTGGATGGGACATATGCTACATTCTCACGGATTACCCTGTGATTCAAAAACTACAGTTCTTCATAGTTTATTTTTTAAAATCTGTTTTTATCATTTGCAACTACAACAGAATCAACAATTACAGAGCACTGTGTGTTAGTAAACATTTGAAGGTGAGAAAGACAAGGGACGAGGATGGGGAAGGGAGTCCAAAAGCCTGAGGAACATGAAGGCAGCATGTGGTAATAAACAGTATCATTAACATGAGCAGGTACATGTGATCTACAGAAATCGGCTTCTGTAGGAAAGTACCATCTTGCCTGGCATGTTACCCCCATATTTCACTGTATATATGTTGTTTTAGTTGTATGTGTCACTGGGACCCTGCCAGCCAGGGCCCCAGTGCTCATAAGTGTGCCCTGTATGTGTTACCTGTGTTATGACTAACTGTCTCACTGAGGCTCTGCTAATCAGAACCTCAGTGGTTATGCTCTCTCATTTCTTTCCAAATTGTCACTAACAGGCTACTGACCAATTTTACCAATTCACATTGGCATACTGGGACACCCTTATAATTCCCTAGTATATGGTACTGAGGTACCCAGGGTATTGGGGTTCCAGGAGATCCCTATGGGCTGCAGCATTTCTTATGCCACACATAGGGAGCTCTGACAATTATTACACAGGCCTGCCACTGCAGCCTGAGTGAAATAACGTCCACGTTATTTCACAGCCATTTTACACTGCACTAAAGTAACTTATAAGTCACCTATATGTCTAACCTTTACCTGGTAAAGGTTGGGTGCTAAGTTACTTAGTGTGTGGGCACCCTGGCACTACCCAAGGTGCCCCCACATTGTTCAGGGCCAATTCCCCGAACTTTGTGAGTGCGGGGACACCATTACACGCGTGCACTACATATAGGTGTAGCTTCACAATGGTAACTCCGAATATGGCCATGTAACATGTCTAAGATCATGGAATTGCCCCACCAATGCCATCCTGGTATTGGGGAGACAATCCCATGATTCCCCCCGGGTCTCTAGCACAGACCCGGGTACTGCTAAACTGCCTTTCCTGGGGTTTCACTGCAGCGGCTGCTGCTGCCAACCCCTCAGACAGGCTTCTGCCCTCCTGGGGTCCAGCCAGGCTTGGCACAGGAAGGCAGAACAAAGAACTTCCTCAGAGAGAGGGTGTTACATCCTCTCCCTTTGGAAAAAGGTGTTAAGGCAGGGGAGGAGTAGCCTCCCCCAGCCTCTGGAAATGCTTTGATGGGCACAGATGGTGCCCATCTCTGCATAAGCCAGTCTACACCGGTTCAGGGATCCCTCAGCCCTGCTCTGGCGCGAAACTGGACAAAGGAAAGGGGAGTGACCACTCCCCTGACCTGCACCTCCCCTGGGAGGTGCCCAGAGCTCCTCCAGTGTGCTCCAGACCTCTGCCATCTTGGAAACAGAGGTGCTGCTGGCACACTGGACTGCTCTGAGTGGCCAGGGCCAGCAGGTGACGTCAGAGACTCCTTCTGATAGGCTCCTTCAGGTGTTGCTAGCATATCCTCCCTCCTAAGTAGCCAAACCCTCTTTTCTGGCTATTTAGGGTCTCTGCTTTGGGGAATTCCTTAGATAACGAATGCAAGAGCTCATCAGAGTTCCTCTGCATCGCTCTCTTCACCTTCTGCCAAGGAATCGACTGCTGACCGCGCTGGAAGCCTGCAAAACTGCAACAAAGTAGCAACGACGACTACTGTGACACTGTAACGCTGATCCAGCCGCCTTCTCGACTGTTTTCCTGGTGGTGCATGCTGTGGGGGTAGTCTGCCTCCTCTCTGCACTAGAAGCCCCGAAGAAATCTCCAGTGGGTCGACGGAATCTTCCCCCTGCAACCGCAGGCACCAAAGAACTGCAACACCGGTCCTCTGGGTCTCCTCTCAGCACGACGAGCGAGGTCCCTTGAACTCAGCAACTCTGTCCAAGTGACTCCACAGTCCAGTGACTCTTCAGTCCAAGTTTGGTGGAGGTAAGTCCTTGCCTCCCCACGCCAGACTGCATTGCTGAGAACCGCATGTTTTGCAGCTGATCCGGCTCCTGTGCACTCCACGAAGATTTCCTTTGTGCACAGCCAAGCCTGCGTCCACGGCACTCTAACCTGCATTGCACGACCTCCTGAGTTGTCCTCCGGCGGCGTGGGACTCTCTTGTGCAACTTCGGGTGAGCACCATTTCACTCCACTTCGTAGTGCCTGTTCCGGCACTTCTGCGGGTGCTGCTTGCTTCTGATAGGGCTCCTTGTCTTGCTGGGCACCCCCTCTGTCCCCTCACATAATTGGCGACATCCTGGTCCCTCCTGGGCCACAGCAGCATCCAAAAACCCTAACTGCAAGCTTTGCAGCTAGCAAAGCTTGTTTGCGGTCTTTCTGCCGGAAAACATGTCTGCACGACTCTTCACGACGTGGGACATCCGTCCTCCAAAGGGGAAGTTTCTAGCCCTTGTCGTTCGTGCAAAATCCTCAGTTTCTACCATCCAGTGGCAGCTTCTTTGCATCCACAGCTGGCATTTCCTGGGCATCTGCCCACTCCCGACTTGATCGTGACTTTTGGACTTGGTCCCCTTGTTCCACAGGTACTCTCGTCTGGAAATCCATTGTTGTTGCATTGCTGGTGTTGGTCTTTCCTGCAGAATTCCCCTATCACGACTTCTGTGCTCTTTGGGGAACTTAGGTGCACTTTGCACCCACTTTTCAGGGTCTTGGGGTGGGCTATTTTTCTAACCCTCACTGTTTTCTTACAGTCCGAGCGACCCTCTATGAGGTCACATAGGTTTGGGGTCCATTCGTGGTTCGCATTCCACTTCTCGAGTATATGGTTTGTGTTGCCCCTATCCCTATGTGCCCCCATTGCATTCTATTGTGACTATACATTGTTTGCACTGTTTTCTATTGCTATTACTGCATATTTTGGTATTGTGTACATATATCTTGTGTATATTTGCTATCCTCATACTGAGGGTACTCACTGAGATACTTTGGCATATTGTCATAAAAATAAAGTACCTTTATTTTTAGTATATCTGTGTATTGTGTTTTCTTATGATATTGTGCATATGACACTAGTGGTACTGTAGGAGCTTCACTCGTCTCCTAGTTCAGCCTAAGCTGCTCTGCTAAGCTACCTTTTCTATCAGCCTAAGCTGCTAGACACCCCTATACACTAATAAGGGATACCTGGGCCTGGTGCAAGGTGTAAGTACCCCTTGGTACTCACTACATGCCAGTCCAGCCTCCTACATTGGTTGTGCAGCGGTGAGATAAGTACTTTGCAACTACTTACCACTTTTGTCATTGTACTTTTCATAAGAGAAAAATATGCAAAACAAGTTCAGTGTATGTACACCTAACCAAAAAGTTTTGCTTTTCTTCTCTCACTTCTTTTCTAAAGTGCTGAAAAGTACCTCTAAAACTTTCAAAAAGTTCTTTAAAAGTTTAAAAAGTTTTTTTTCCTGTTCTTTAAAAAGTTCTAAAAACTTTTTCTTTCTTTTTCTATCCCTTAAAAACTTTCTATAATGTCTGGCACAGACCAAACTGTTGATCTGTCCAAGACTGCTTATGGTCTCTGTGACAGATCGAACAGTATAAAGGCAACGGAGAGGCGTTGGTGTTGCTCAGGTAAGTGGTTTATTCAAATTAAATGAAAAAAATGTTTATAATTTAGGTAGGATTGTTTTTCCGAATTAAGGTCTTGTTCGTCTTCTTCCTTGACTGGTGGTTTCCTGTTTCTCTTGTTTTCTCTTTCAGGTGGTGGCTCTGCTGGTCTCTCGGATGGTTCCAGGGTGTGATACCGGAAACAGAAGGACAGAAAACGCTACGGTAAGGGCAGTGGTCTAATACGTCTATTCTCCCTCTGTTCTATTACCGACTGGGGAAAAAGGTAAGAAAAGGGTGGGGATTGTGCCAGTGAGGAGTTGTGGGAACGACGTGACCACTGTCTAGGGTTGGTGGCAAAAGGTGTCTCACACGTGGTTGTCCCTGTGCCCCTTAAATTCCTCCCTTTCCACCCTTCCCCTTCTCTAGGTCTCCTCCCCAGTCCCCTTTAGATTAGTGCCCCCTCTATGAGTCCACAAGGACCGTACCTTGTTCAGCCACGACCCTCCAGGGTCGTGGCTGGCGTTAGGGCGGTCCGTCTGTCGATCTCTCCCGGCAGGGTTATCCGGTTCCAGAACCTCGTTATGCACGGGATCTCCTCTACCTCCAGTCCTCGTCTGGCCTTCTCTGTATGATTCCTCCTCCTCGGGTGTCTCCTCTGTGTTCTCGACGCTCCTCTCCTCTCTTCTCTCCCCGGTCTCCTTCTTCGGCGGCGCGCCCCGGCTCTTCACTCTGCCCTCCCGGAAATCCTCGTTGGTTTCCTCGGCAACGGCCTCACGCCAGCCTCGCTCTGGTCGCGTTTCCCCGGCAACGCGGAAACGCGGAAGTGACGTATCGGAGGATTCCGATACGTCACCTGTAGGTCTTTGTGCCGGCGTGAACGGGAATACCCGGTCACACACCTCTCCCATGAACGGTCCTGTTCGAGGACCGTAGCAGAGTCCGGGAACCGGGACAAATAATCAGCCGGGGCCTGCTGGGACCCCGGAATGTGGCGGACCTGAAAGGAAAATGGTTGTAGTTCAAGGAACCATCTCAGAATCCGGGAATTTGTATCTTTATGTGCGGACAACCAAGTGAGGGGAGCATGATCCGTAAAAAGAATAAAAGGTCGACCTAACAGGTAATACTGTAAAGTGTCCACGGCCCATTTGATGGCCAAACATTCCCTTTCGATGGTGGGATAGTGACGTTCCCGGGGAAACAGTTTCCTACTAACATATACTACAGGGTGATCTCTACCCTCCCCGTCGGGTTGAGCCAGAACCCCCCCAAATCCTACGTCGGAGGCATCCGTGTATAGATGGAAGGGTTTCGAGAAATCCGGGCACTGTAATATGGGTTCTTTGGTCAGATAGGATTTCAGTTGCTCAAAACTAGCCTTCTGATGATCCGAAAGAGGTGCTAACCGGTTAGGGTGTGATTTAGACAATAGATCCGTGAGGGGAGCGGCAAGGGTGGAATATTCAGGTATGAATCTTCGATAGTAGCCCACTAATCCCAGGAACGAGCGTAAATCTTTTTTTGTTTTAGGGTTAGGTGCATTTAGAATGGCTTCTACTTTCTTAGTTTGGGGTTGTAGAGTCCCTTGACCGATTTTGTAACCTGGGTATGATATGTCGGGTTTTCCTATAACGCACTTTTTGGGGTTGGCAGTTAAACCCGCTTTTGCGAGAGTGTGGAATATCTGTTGTAAATGGATTAGATGATCATCCCATGTTTCACTAAAGATGACTACGTCGTCTAGGTAGGCTGCTGCAAACGTATGAAATGGTTTTAACAGCCTATCCATTAACCGTTGGAACGTAGCTGGTGCTCCATGAAGTCCAAATGGTAGCACAGTGAAATGATAAAGACCGGACTGAGTTGCAAAAGCCGTTTTTTCTTTGTCCTCCGGGGCTAGTGGGATCTGCCAATACCCTTTAGTCAAATCTATTGTTGACATATACTTTGCCTTTCCAAGCTTTTCTAGGACGTCATCTACTCTAGGGATTGGATACGTGTCAAACATTGAACTTTCGTTAAGCTTCCTGAAGTCGATACAGAATCTGATAGTACCGTCAGGTTTCGGCACCAGGACGACTGGGGAGCACCAGGGACTAGTCGAAGGTTCCACCACCCCTAGTTCTAGCATTTTCTGTATTTCGTCCTCCATAATCTGTTTCCTTGCCTCGGGGATACGATACGGACGTAACCTAACAATTTTACCTGGTGTTGTCCGTATTTTATGGTATATCAAGGCGGTTTTACCCGGCGTGACTGAAAAGAAATTTCGGAAGTGCTTTAGTAAGCTATATACCTGCCCCTTTTCTAGAGTCGTCAAGGCTTCATTTATTGCGGGCAGCCCTTCCCCATCGTTGTGTCCGGTGGGACAAAACTCAATATTCAAGTTTTTACTAGGACATAGGAATCGACCCAGTCCTCCGGAAACGTCGGAGTTGTCTGGTTCTTCCCATTTTTTAAAGAGATTTATATGATAAATCTGGGTTTGTTTAGGATTGACCGAGATTTCAAGCAGATAAGTGACAGGAGAAACTGCTCGAAGTACACTATATGGACCCTGCCATCTTGCAAGCAGTTTTTGTTCGGAAGTGGGACGCATTATTAGTACCTGGTCTCCTGGTTGTAAAACCCTCAACTTACTCCCTCTGTCATAATACTGTTTTTGGGTTTTTTGGGCTTGTTCCATATTTACTCTAACCTCTTCCCATAACCTTTGTAAGTGAGACCGTAGGTTGTGGACATATTCTAATAATGGCCTTCCTCCCTCTTCCGCCTCCTCTTCCCATGTTTCAATGGCCAGGTCTAGAAGGGAACGGGGCTGCCGTCCGAACACCAACTCAAAGGGGCTATGGCCTGTTAAGGTCTGTTCATGGGTTCGGATAGCGTATAACACTAGTGGTAATTTCTGGTCCCAGTCTCTCCCTGAGTCCTGCACTACTTTTCTCAGGAGGGTTTTTATCATTCGGTTGTACCGTTCTACCAATCCATCCGTCTGTGGATGGTACACCGAAGTTCTGATTTGAGAAATACCTAATGTCTTACACACCTGTTTCATGAGAGTAGACATAAAGGGGGTCCCCTGGTCGGTGAGTATTTCATGAGGAAACCCAATTCGAGAGAAGACGTTTATCATTGCTTGGGCTACTGTCTTGGTAGTCATACTGGTCAGGGGAATAGCCTCGGGGTACCGGGTGGCATAATCAACCATAACTAGGATATATGTGTGACCTTTTGTTGAGGGTACTACAGGTCCAATCAGATCCATCCCTATCCTGCTAAAGGGGATGTCTATGATGGGTAGGGGCATTAGAGGTGCTTTCTTAGGTCTACCCGGTTCCGTAAGCTGGCACCTGGAACACTGAGAACAATATTTTCTTATGTGTGCAAAAACACCTGGCCAATAAAACCGCCTGAGGAGGTACTCTTCTGTTTTTTCCCTCCCATAATGACCCCCACCTGGTTGATTATGAGCCAGAGTTAGGACGTGATATCTATAATGTTCTGGTACCAATAGTTGTTGTTTATGTTCCCCCGTACGAGTAGTGGTTATCCTGTATAAGAGGTTTTTCTTAATTAGGAAGTAAGGACCCACCTCCTCGGTCTCTTCTGATTTTGCGGACTTCCAAGCCTGAGCAAGAGAAGGATCTTCTCTCTGCTGCTGATGAAAACTGACAGGTGCCTCATGGGTTTCTGCTATAAGACCTTGGGCTTGTCTTGGCGCCTCCTGATCCCGGGAATACTCTTTTCCTGCCCGTTTTTCTCGACGTGATAATTTCCTACGAGTTACAGGGCATTCAATAGCACTGTCAGAAAAGGGAGCTTCCCTCCACCAGTCCTGTATCAGCTTGGGGTTTCTAACAAGATCCAGGAGCTCTTGAAAATGTTCATAATCAGTCCCGATGATACATTCCTCAATCAGCTCTGTCATTATGCCCATAGGCAGGACATCCCGGTACTTTCCCCACTCTACTGTTAGTCTATGCAAAGGGTATTGCTCTTTGTCTCTGTGAATACAGCAAATATTCACCCACTGCTCCACTTCCCTGTCTGCTAGGTTTATTATGTCTTTCCTTACTACAGATTGGCTGCACCCTGAATCAATGAGAGCACATACCGACCGTCCATTGATGCTCATGGTCTGTTTAAACTTCATGTTACCTCTTTCGGTACACAGTACCCTTCGCCGAGTTACTCCGATCTCCATCGGCTCACTACTATCAAGTTTCCTCGGACACATGCGGGCTATGTGTCCCCATTCCCCACAGTTATAACATTGGGGTCCTGGTACCGGTGGACTTTCGGTTAGTCTACGGGGAATTGGCTCGTCGGGAAGAACTCTGGGAGCGATCTTGGGGCTGGGTACACCCGGTTTTATGCTGGGTCAGGGGTTCACACTCCTTACATCCACCGAGCAATGATATGCACACGCTAAATCGATCGCCATGTCGGTATTCACTTTTGGATGTTGGCGGATCCAGTTTTTGGTAGAAGTAGGTAAGGCATCTAAGTATTGTTCGAGAACGATCGTTTGTATCACCTCCTCTCGGCTGTTACCGGAAGAACCCAACCATTTCAAGGCCAAATCCTTTACACGATAATAAAAAGTACGGGGGTCCTCATTCGGTCCCCATTTGATTTTCCGGAATTTGACCCTATAATATTCAGTGTCATGTCCCACCCGTTCCAAGATACTGGTCTTTATCTCTTTGTATGGTGTGGTTCCCCCCGGATTTGCTGCTTGATATGCTGCTTGTAATACCCCGGTCAGTAAGGGTGCGACATACTGACCCCATCGGTCCTCAGGCCATTGGGCTGACAAAGCCACTCTCTCAAAGTTAGTGAAAAAAGATTCTGGGTCTTCGCCTTCTTGATATTTCTGCAACACGGAACTTGGGACATTGGGGTGGACCTTACTGACGGCAATGGTCTCGGTTAATTTCTTCATGGCCGTTTCGTGGACCAGTTGATTGTTTGCGAGGATTGTCGCCTGGCTTTTCAAAGCCGACTGTAAGGCTTCCCTGTCCTCTTTTGCTTCTCGTTGATGTGCCTCCCACACCAACTGCAGATGTCGCTGACCTTCTGCCAGTTGTTTTATCATATCCTCCAACGAGGGGCTTTCACTCATTGTTTATACTGTTCGGTTGTCTGGGAGGGCTCCTATTATCCCACTTCTGACACCACTGTGACAGATCGAACAGTATAAAGGCAACGGAGAGGCGTTGGTGTTGCTCAGGTAAGTGGTTTATTCAAATTAAATGAAAAAAATGTTTATAATTTAGGTAGGTTTGGTTTTCCGAATTAAGGTCTTGTTCGTCTTCTTCCTTGACTGGTGGTTTCCTGTTTCTCTTGTTTTCTCTTTCAGGTGGTGGCTCTGCTGGTCTCTCGGATGGTTCCAGGGTGTGATACCGGAAACAGAAGGACAGAAAACGCTACGGTAAGGGCAGTGGTCTAATACGTCTATTCTCCCTCTGTTCTATTACCGACTGGGGAAAAAGGTAAGAAAAGGGTGGGGATTGTGCCAGTGAGGAGTTGTGGGAACGACGTGACCACTGTCTAGGCTTGGTGGCAAAAGGTGTCTCACACGTGGTTGTCCCTGTGCCCCTTAAATTCCTCCCTTTCCACCCTTCCCCTTCTCTAGGTCTCCTCCCCAGTCCCCTTTAGATTAGTGCCCCCTCTATGAGTCCACAAGGACCGTACCTTGTTCAGCCACGACCCTCCAGGGTCGTGGCTGGCGTTAGGGCGGTCCGTCTGTCGATCTCTCCCGGCAGGGTTATCCGGTTTCAGAACCTCGTTATGCACGGGATCTCCTCTACCTCCAGTCCTCGTCTGGCCTTCTCTGTATGATTCCTCCTCCTCGGGTGTCTCCTCTGTGTTCTCGATGCTCCTCTCCTCTCTTTTCTCCCCGGTCTCCTTCTTCGGCGGCGCGCCCCGGCTCTTCACTCTGCCCTCCCGGAAATCCTCGTTGGTTTCCTCGGCAACGGCCTCACGCCAGCCTCGCTCTGGTCGCGTTTCCCCGGCAACGCGGAAACGCGGAAGTGACGTATCGGAGGATTCCGATACGTCACCTGTAGGTCTTTGTGCCGGCGTGAACGGGAATACCCGGTCACAGTCACCTTAGCTGGAAGGCAGCAAGGAGTCTCTGTGTAGAAAGAGGTTTAGGGGTAGGGAAGAACCCCTCTAGAGAACTGTTAGTTAACATGCTAGTTGAACAAGACAAGACTTTTGTTGGTACTTCTGGTGAGAAATTAGCTGATGGTTCCCACTCTGATTCTGGGGCACCCTTAGCAAAAGAGATGGGAGGGAATCTTTCCAACCTGCCCCTTAGCAAGCCACCTAGCATGGCTGGTACTGATGTGAATTCACATCACAGTAAGAGTGTTGTCTCACATCACAGTAATAGTGTTGTTTCTCATCATAGTAGAAGTGTAACTTCTGTAGACCAGAATGTTAGTGTGACATCTGTTAGGGCCAGGTCTCCTTCTGTTCATTCTCACCATTCTTCTGTTTCAAGACATGCCCTACCCACCCACCCTGATGACAGAGTGTTAGAAAGGGAGCTCAATAGATTGAGAGTGGAACATTCCAGACTGAAGCTCAAGAAGCAACAGCTGGATTTAGATAGGCAGTCCTTAGAGATAGAAAGAGAAAGACAGAAATTGGGTTTAGAAACCCATGGTGGCAGCAGCAGTATTCCAAATAGTCATCCTGCAAAAGAGCATGATTCTAGGAATCTGCACAAGATAGTTCCCCCTTAAAAGGAGGGGGATGACATTAACAAGTGGTTTGCTGCACTTGAGAGGGCCTGTGTTGTACAGGATGTCCCTCAAAGGCAGTGGGCTGCTATCCTATGGCTATCTTTCTGTGGAAAGGGTAGGGATAGGCTCCTTACTGTAAAAGAAAGTGAGGCCAATGATTTCAAAGTTCTTAAGAATGCACTCCTAGATGGTTATGGCTTAACCACTGAACAGTACAGGATGAAGTTCAGTGAAACCAAAAAGGAGTCTTCACAAGACTGGGTAGACTTTGTTGACCATTCAGTGAAGGCCTTGGAGGGCTGGTTACATGGCAGTAAAGTTACTGATTATGAACGCCTGTATAACTTAATCCTGAGAGAGCATATTCTTAATAATTGTGTGTCTGATTTGTTACACCAGTACCTGGTGGACTCTGATCAGACCTCTCCCCAAGAATTGGGAAAGAAGGCAGACAAATGGGTCAGAACAAGGGTGAACAGAAAAGTTCATACAGGGGGTGACAAAGATGGCAAGAAGAAGGATGGTAAGTCTTCTGACAAGGGTGGGGACAAATCTGAAAATGAGTCTTCATCAGGCCCACAAAAACACTCTGGTGGGGGTGGTGGGCCCAAATCCTCTTCAAATCAAAACAAAGAAAAGAAACCATGGTGCTATTTATGTAAAATAAAAGGCCATTGGACAACAGATCCCAGTTGTCCAAAGAAAAGCACCAAGCCTCCTACCACTACAACCCCTGCTGCTACACCTAGTGCCCCTAGTAATAGCAGTGGTGGTGGGAGCAAACCTACTAATAGCCAATCCAAGGGAGTAGCTGGGCTCACTTTTGGTAACTTAGTTGGGGTTGGTCTTGTTAGGGAGACCACAGAGGCTGTGTTAGTCTCTGAGGGGGCTATTGATTTAGCCACCTTGGTTGCTTGTCCCCTTAACTTGGATAAGTACAAGCAACTACCCCTAATAAATGGTGTTGAGGTTCAGGCCTACAGGGACACAGGTGCCAGTGTTACCATGGTAATAGAGAAACTGGTCCACCCTGAACAACACCTACTTGGTCACCAGTACCAAGTAACCGATGCTTATAACAACACACTTAGCCACCCCATGGCTGTTGTAAATCTCAACTGGGGGGGGGGGGGGGGTTACTGGTCCAAAGAAAGTTGTGGTTGCCTCAGATTTACCTGTAGACTGTCTACTAGGAAATGATTTAGAGACATCAGCTTGGTCAGATGTGGAGTTGGAGGCTCATGCAGCAATGCTGGGCATTCCAGGGCATATTTGTGCTTTAACCAGGGCTCAGGCCAAAAAGCAAAAAGGACAGGGTGACTTGGATCCTGGAAGAATGGACCAAGTGCTCCCTAAAGCTAGGGTCAGTAAAAGTAAATCACTACCTACTATCCCTCCCTCTACAGTGGATTCTACTTCTGAGGAAGAAGAATTTCCACCCTGTGCAGAACCTACACCAGAGGAGCTGGAAGCAGACACTGCTGAGCTTTTGGGTGAAGGGGGGCCTGCCAGGGAGGAAATGAGTGTGGCACAGCATACCTGTCCCACACTAGAGGGTCTAAGGCAGCAATCTGTCAAACAAGCAAATGGGGATGTCAGTGACTCACACAGAGTTTACTGGGAGGACAACCTCTTGTACACTGAAGCAAGGGATCCAAAACCTGGAGCTGCCAGGAGATTGGTGATTCCTCAGGAGTACAGAAAGTTCCTCCTAACTCTAGCCCACGACATTCCCTTAGCTGGACATTTGGGGCAAATGAAAACTTGGGACAGGCTTGTTCCATTGTTTTATTGGCCTAGAATGTCAGAGGACACAAAAGAATTTTGTAAGTCCTGTGAAACCTGTCAAGCCAGTGGCAAAACAGGTGGCACTCCAAAGGCACCCCTTATTCCACTGCCTGTGGTTCCCTTTGAAAGGGTAGGGGTTGACATAGTTGGCCCCCTTGACCCTCCTACTGCTGCAGGCAATAGGTTTATCTTGGTGGTAGTGGACCATGCCACCAGATATCCTGAAGCAATTCCTCTAAGGACCACTACAGCTCCTGCAGTGGCAAAGGCCCTCCTGGGAATATTTTCCAGGGTGGGCTTCCCAAAAGAGGTGGTATCAGACAGGGGAAGCAATTTCATGTCTGCTTACTTAAAGGCCATGTGGAAGGAATGTGGTGTGACATACAAGTTCACCACACCCTATCATCCACAAACAAATGGACTGGTGGAGAGATTTAACAAAACTCTCAAAGGCATGATTATGGGACTCCCTGAAAAACTCTGCAGGAGATGGGATATCCTATTACCTTGCCTCCTTTTTGCTTACAGGGAGGTACCCCAAAAAGGAGTGGGCTTCAGCCCCTTTGAACTCCTATTTGGACACTCTGTGAGAGGTCCTCTAACACTTGTTAAGGAGGGTTGGGAACAACCTTTAAAAGCTCCAAAGCAAGACATAGTGGACTATGTACTTGGCTTAAGATCAAGGATGGCTGAGTACATGAAAAAGGCCAGTAAAAACCTTCAGGCCACCCAAGAGCTCCAAAAGCAATGGCATGACCAGAAGGCTGTTTTGGTTCAGTACCAACCAGGGCAGAAAGTGTGGGTCTTGGAGCCTGTGGCCCCAAGAGCACTCCAAGATAAATGGAGTGGACCCCACATAATTGTTGAGAAGAAGGGTGAAGTCACCTACTTAGTTGACTTAGGCACTGCCAGGAGTCCCCTTAGGGTGCTCCATGTCAATCGCCTGAAACCCTACTATGACAGGGCTGATCTCACCCTGCTCATGGCAACAGATGAGGTTCAGGAAGAAGAGAGTGACCCTCTCCCTGATCTCTTCTCTTCCACAGAACAAGATGCTCTAGTGGAAGGTGTAGTTTTGGCAGATTGTCTTACTGCTGAGCAGAAAGACCACTGCCTAAATCTCCTGGGTCAGTTTTCTGAACTCTTCTCTACTGTGCCAGGCACCACTTCTTGGTGTGAGCACACTATAGATACTGGAGGCAGCTTGCCTGTCAAAAGCAAGATCTATAGGCAGCCTGACCATGTCAGAGACTGCATAAAGCAAGAAGTGCAGAAAATTCTTGAACTGGGAGTGGTTGAGCACTCTGAAAGTCCATGGGCCTCTCCTGTGGTACTTGTACCAAAATCTCATTCCAAGGATGGAAAGAAGGAAATGCGGTTTTGTGTAGACTATAGAGGTCTCAACCAGGTAACCAAAACTGATGCTCACCCTATACCCAGGGCAGATGAGCTAATAGATACACTGGCATCTGCCAAGTATCTAAGCACTTTTGATTTGACTGCAGGGTATTGACAGATCAAGTTAACAGAAGATGCAAAAGCAAAAACTGCATTTTCAACCATTGGAGGCCATTACCAATTCACAGTAATGCCTTTTGGATTGAAAAATGCACCTGCCACTTTTCAAAGGTTGGTGAATACAGTCCTGCAAGGGCTGGAAGCTTATAGTGCAGCATATCTAGATGATATAGCTGTCTTTAGCTCCAGCTGGGATGATCACCTGGTCCACCTATGGAAAGTTTTGGAGGCCCTGCAAAAGGCAGGCCTCACTATCAAGGCTTCAAAGTGCCAGATAGGGCAGGGGAAAGTGGTTTATCTGGGACACCTGGTAGGTGGAGAACAGATTGCACCACTTCAGGGGAAAATCCAAACTATTATAGATTGGGTTCCCCCTACAACTCAGACCTAGGTGAGAGCCTTCCTAGGCCTCACTGGGTATTACAGGAGGTTCATAAAGAACTATGGCTCCATTGCAGCCCCTCTTAATGACCTCACCTCTAAGAAAATGCCTAAAAAGGTATTGTGGACAGCTAGCTGTCAGAAACTTTTGAGGAGCTGAAGCAGGCCATGTGCTCTGCACCTGTCCTGAAAAGCCCCTGTTACTCCAAAAAATTCATTGTCCAAACTGATGCATCTGAATTAGGGGTAGGGGCAGTCTTATCACAACTTAATTCTGTGGGCCAGGATCAACCTGTTGCTTTTATCAGCAGGAGGTTGACCCCTAGAGAAAAGCGTTGGTCTGCCATAGAGAGGGAGGCCTTTGCTGTGGTCTGGGCACTGAAGAAGTTGAGGCCATACCTGTTTGGCACTCACTTCATTGTTCAGACAGACCACAAACCTCTACTTTGGCTAAAACAAATGAAAGGCGAAAATCTTAAATTGTTGAGGTGGTCCATATCCCTACAGGGAATGGATTATACAGTGGAACATAGACCTGGGAGTACCCACTCCAATGCAGATGGACTCTCCAGATATTTCCACTTAGACAATGAAGACTCATCAGGTCATGGCTAGTCTTATTGTCCTTCGTTGGGGGGGGGAGTTGTGTAGGAAAGTACCATCTTGCCTGGCATGTTACCCCCATATTTCACTGTATATATGTTGTTTTAGTTGTATGTGTCACTGGGACCCTGCCAGCCAGGGCCCCAGTGCTCATAAGTGTGCCCTGTATGTGTTACCTGTGTTATGACTAACTGTCTCACTGTGGCTCTGCTAATCAGAACCTCAGTGGTTATGCTCTCTCATTTCTTTCCAAATTGTCACTAACAGGCTAGTGAACAATTTTACCAATTCACATTGGCATACTGGAACACCCTTATAATTTCCTAGTATATGGTACTGAGGTACCCAGGGTATTGGGGTTCCAGGAGATCCCTATGGGCTGCAGCATTTCTTTTGCCACCCATAGGGAGCTCTGACAATTATTACACAGGCCTGCCACTGCAGCCTGAGTGAAATAACGTCCACGTTATTTCACAGCCATTTTACACTGCACTTAAGTAACTTATAAGTCACCTATATGTCTAACCTTTACCTGGTAAAGGTTGGGTGCTAAGTTACTTAGTGTGTGGGCACCCTGGCTCTAGCCAAGGTGCCCCCACATTGTTCAGGGCCAATTCCCCGGACTTTGTGAGTGTGGGGATACCATTACACGCGTGCACTACATATAGGTCACTACCTATGTGTAGCTTCACAATGGTAACTCCGAATATGGCCATGTAACATGTCTAAGATCATGGAATTGCCTCACCAATGCCATCCTGGTATTGGGGAGACAATCCCATGATTCCCCGGGTCTCTAGCATAGACCCGGGTACTGCCAAACTGCCTTTCCCGGGGTTTCACTGCAGCTGCTGCCAACCCCTCAGACAGGCTTCTGCCCTCCTGGGGTCCAGCCAGGCCTGGCCCAGGATGGCAGAACAAAGGACTTCCTCTGAGAGAGGGTGTTACACCCTCTCCCTTTGGAAAATGGTGTGAAGGCAGGGGAGGAGTAGCCTCCCCCAGCCTCTGGAAATGCTTTCATGGGCACATTTGGTGCCCATTTCTGCATAAGCCAGTCTACACCGGTTCAGGGACCCCTCAGCCCTGCTCTGGCGCGAAACTGGACAAAGGAAAGGGGAGTGACCACTCCCCTGACCTGCACCTCCCCTGGGAGGTGTCCAGAGCTCCTCCAGTGGGCTCCAGACCTCTGCCATCTTGGAAACAGAGGTGCTGCTGGCACACTGGACTGCTCTGAGTGGCCAGGGCCAGCATGTGACGTCAGAGACTCCTTCTGATAGGCTCCTTCAGGTGTTGCTAGCCTATCCTCTCTCCTAAGTAGCCAAACCCTCTTTTCTGGCTTTTTAGGGTCTCTGCTTTGGGGAATTCCTTAGATAACGAATGCAAGAGCTCATCAGAGTTCCTCTGCATCTCTCTCTTCACCTTCTGCCAAGGAATCGACTGTTGACCGCGCTGGAAGCCTGCAAAACTGCAACAAAGTAGCAATGACAACTACTGCGACACTGTAACGCTGATCCAGCCGCCTTCTCGACTGTTTTCCTGGTGGTGCATGCTGTGGGGGTAGTCTGCCTCCTCTCTGCACTAGAAGCTCCGAAGAAATCTCCCGTGGGTCGACGGAATCTTCCCCCTGCAACCGCAGGCACCAAAGAACTGCATCACTGGTCCTCTGGGTCTCCTCTCAGCACGACGAGCGAGGTCCCTTGAACTCAGCAACTCTGTCCAAGTGACTCCCACAGTCCAGTGACTCTTCAGTCCAAGTTTGGTGGAGGTAAGTCCTTGCCTCACCCCCCGCCAGACTGCATTGCTGGGAACTGCGTGTTTTGCAGCTGCTCCGGCTCCTGTGCACTCCACGAAGATTTCCTTTGTGCACAGCCAAGCCTGGGTCCACGGCACTCTAACCTGCATTGCACGACCTCCTGAGTTGTCCTCCGGCGGCGTGGGACTCTCTTGTGCAACTTCGGGTGAGCACCATTTCACTCCACTTCGTAGTGCCTGTTCCGGCACTTCTGCGGGTGCTGCTTGCTTCTGAGAGGGTTCCTTGTCTTGCTGGGCATCCCCTCTGTCCCCTCACGCAATTGGCGACATCCTGGTCCCTCCTGGGCCACAGCAGCATCCAAAAACCCTAACCGCGAGCTTTGCAGCCAGCAAGGCTTGTTTGCGGTCTTTCTGCAGGAAAACACGTCTGCACGACTCTTCACGACGTGGGACATCCATCCTCCAAAGGGGACGTTTCTAGCCCTTGTCGTTCGTGCAGAATCCTCAGCTTCTACCATCCGCTGGCAGCTTCTTTGCATCCACAGCGTGACTTTTGGACTTGGTCCCCTTGTTCCACAGGTACTCTCGTCTGGAAATCCATTGTTGTTGCATTGCTGGTGTCGGTCTTTCCTGCAGAATTCCCCTATCACGACTTCTGTGCCCTTTGGGGAACTTAGGTGCACTTTGCACCCACTTTTCAGGGTCTTGGGGTGGGCTATTTTTCTAACCCTCACTGTTTTCTTACAGTCCCAGAGACCCTCTACGAGGTCACATAGGTTTGGGGTCCATTCGTGGTTCGCATTCCACTTCTAGAGTATATGGTTTGTGTTGCCCCTATCCCTATGTGCCCCCATTGCATTCTATTGTGACTGTACATTGTTTGCACTGTTTTCTATTGCTATTACTGCATATTTTGGTATTGTGTACATATATCTTGTGTATATTTGCTATCCTCATACTGAGGGTACTCATTGAGATACTTTGGCATATTGTCATAAAAATAAAGTACCTTTATTTTTAGTATATCTGTGTATTGTGTTTTCTTATGATATTGTGCATATGACACTAGTGGTACTGTAGGAGCTTCACTCGTCTCCTAGTTCAGCCTAAGCTGCTCTGCTAAGCTACCTTTTCTATCAGCCTAAGCTGCTAGACACCCCTATACACTAATAAGGGATACCTGGGCCTGGTGCAAGGTGCAAGGTGTAAGTACCCCTTGGTACTCACTACAAGCCAGTCCAGCCTCCTACAGCTTCATAACAGGAAGTGAAGTGTTTAGCGATACAAAAGGCCTGCAACAGCAGTAGAGGGGGATGCAGTGATGTGTTGTCGTCTGGAAATGGCCTTTGTGTCCGGGTAAAGGGGAACTAGCTATCTGGTGTTTCTAACCCGGGGATGTTTCCATGGTAAAAGGTGGCAGATCATTACACTATGTGAGGCTCCAGAGGGGGGCCAAGGGTGTGGGGCTTTACAGTGGCATGTGTGGTCTAAATTGCAGTACACACGAGGGATGCACTGCTGAAGCGAAGGACTACATGTGCTAAAGCTTATTATCGTTGTTGAGGGAGGCCGGATCTTGTTTTTAGCTTCAGCCTTGATTATAAAGGTGTCCCAGATCTTGTGACCTGCCAAAGCCAGACCCCTGTCACTCAAGGAGCACAGTGCTTGTGACTCGGCCCTAGCCTACTGCAGTAGCACATCCAGCCTCTGTTGACATCGGGAGTAGAAGGCGCCTTCCATTGCATTGCTATGAGACATTTAAATAAGACAAAGGCCAGGTCTATGAACCTGTAAAGTTGTTTGTCCCCTTTAGCCATAGCGCAGATGCCAAGTAGTCAAGACTCAGGGCTAGGGGAGAGCGCATAGTCAGACGATTCTCCTGTCAGTGTAGTGATTTTGTGCAATGTACGTTGTATGGGTAGGCAGGTCCACACTGTAGGAGGCTGGCCTGGCTTATAGTGGGTACCTTGTAGTACTTACACGCTGTGCCAGGTCCAGTTATCCCTTATTAGTAGAATAGAGTGTTTCTAGCAGCTTAGGCTGATAGAAGGTAGCTATGGCAAAGCAGCTTAGGCTGAACTAGGAGACATGCAAAGCTCCTACTATACCACTTATATCATATAACTAATATACACAAGTCATCCGTACACAAACCCAAAACAGGTAAGTAATAGTAAGAAAAGTAATGCAACCAGTTTAGAATTGCAAAAGGATGCAATAGGTGAACATAGGTCTAGGGGCAACACAAACCATATACTCCAAAAGTGGAATGCAAATCACAAATGGACCCCAGACCTATGGGAGCTTGTAGAGGGTCGCTGGGACTGTAAGAAAACAGTCAGGGTGTCCAAGATACCCCACCCCAAGACCCTGAAAAGTAGGAGTAAAGTTCCCCTACTACCCTGTAGGAAAGTACCATCTTGCCTGGCATGTTACCCCCATATTTCACTGTATATATGTTGTTTTAGTTGTATGTGTCACTGGGACCCTGCCAGCCAGTGCCCCAGTGTTCATAAGTGTGCCCTGTATGTGTTACCTGTGTGATGACTAACTGTCTCACTGAGGCTCTGCTAACCAGAACCTCAGTGGTTATGCTCTCTCATTTCTTTTCCAAATTGTCACTAACAGGCTAGTGACCAATTTCACCAATTTACATTGGCATACTGGAACACCCTTATAATTCCCTATTATATGGTACTGAGGTACCCAGGGTATTGGGGTTCCAGGAGATCCCTATGGGCTGCAGCATTTCTTTTGCCACCCATAGGGAGCTCTGACAATTCTTACACAGGCCTGCCACTGCAGCCTGAGTGAAATAACGTCCACGTTATTTCACAGCCATTTACCACTGCACTTAAGTAACTTATAAGTCACCTATATGTCTAACCTTTACCTGGTAAAGGTTGGGTGCTAAGTTACTTAGTGTGTGGGCACCCTGGCACTAGCCAAGGTGGCCCCACATTGTTCAGGGCAAATTCCCCGGACTTTGGGTCACTACCTATGTATAGCGTCACAATGGTAACTCTGAACATGGCCATGTAACATGTCTAAGATCATGGAATTGTCACCCCAATGCCATTCTGGCATCGGGGAGAGAATTCCATGATCCCCGAGTCTCTAGCACAGACCCGGGTACTGCCAAACTACCTTTCCCGGGGTTTCACTGCAGCTGCTGCTGCTGCCAACCCCTCAGACAGGTTTCTGCCCTCTTGGGGTCCAGCCAGGCCTGGCCCAGGAAGGCAGAACAAAGGACTTCCTGAGAGAGAGGGTGTTACACCCTCTCCCTTTGGAAAAAGGTGTCAGGGCTGGGGAGGAGTAGCCTCCCCCAGCCTCTGGAAATGCTTTGATGGGCACAGATGGTGCCCATCTCTGCATAAGCCAGTCTACACCGGTTCAGGGATCCCCCAGCCCTGGCGCGAAACTGGACAAAGGAAAGGGGAGTGACCACTCCCCTGACCTGTACCTCCCAGGGGAGGTGCCCAGAGCTCCTCCAGTGTGCTCCAGACCTCTGCCATCTTGGAAACAGAGGTGCTGCTGGCACACTGGACTGCTCTGAGTGGCCAGGGCCAGCAGGTGACGTCAGAGACTCCTTCTGATAGGCTCCTTCAGGTGTTGCTAGCATATCCTCCCTCCTAAGTAGCCAAACCCTCTTTTCTGGCTATTTAGGGTCTCTGCTTTGGGGAATTCCTTAGATAACGAATGCAAGAGCTCATCAGAGTTCCTCTGCATCGCTCTCTTCACCTTCTGCCAAGGAATCGACTGCTGACCGCGCTGGAAGCCTGCAAAACTGCAACAAAGTAGCAACGACGACTACTGTGACACTGTAACGCTGATCCAGCCGCCTTCTCGACTGTTTTCCTGGTGGTGCATGCTGTGGGGGTAGTCTGCCTCCTCTCTGCACTAGAAGCCCCGAAGAAATCTCCAGTGGGTCGACGGAATCTTCCCCCTGCAACCGCAGGCACCAAAGAACTGCAACACCGGTCCTCTGGGTCTCCTCTCAGCACGACGAGCGAGGTCCCTTGAACTCAGCAACTCTGTCCAAGTGACTCCACAGTCCAGTGACTCTTCAGTCCAAGTTTGGTGGAGGTAAGTCCTTGCCTCCCCACGCCAGACTGCATTGCTGAGAACCGCATGTTTTGCAGCTGATCCGGCTCCTGTGCACTCCACGAAGATTTCCTTTGTGCACAGCCAAGCCTGCGTCCACGGCACTCTAACCTGCATTGCACGACCTCCTGAGTTGTCCTCCGGCGGCGTGGGACTCTCTTGTGCAACTTCGGGTGAGCACCATTTCACTCCACCTCGTAGTGCCTGTTCCGGCACTTCTGCGGGTGCTGCTTGCTTCTGAGAGGGTTCCTTGTCTTGCTGGGCATCCCCTCTGTCCCCTCACGCAATTGGCGACATCCTGGTCCCTCCTGGGCCACAGCAGCATCCAAAAACCCTAACCGCGAGCTTTGCAGCTAGCAAGGCTTGTTTGCGGTCTTTCTGCAGGAAAACACGTCTGCACGACTCTTCACGACGTGGGACATCCATCCTCCAAAGGGGACGTTTCTAGCCCTTGTCGTTCGTGCAGAATCCTCAGCTTCTACCATCCGCTGGCAGCTTCTTTGCATCCACAGCGTGACTTTTGGACTTGGTCCCCTTGTTCCACAGGTACTCTCGTCTGGAAATCCATTGTTGTTGCATTGCTGGTGTCGGTCTTTCCTGCAGAATTCCCCTATCACGACTTCTGTGCCCTTTGGGGAACTTAGGTGCACTTTGCACCCACTTTTCAGGGTCTTGGGGTGGGCTATTTTTCTAACCCTCACTGTTTTCTTACAGTCCCAGAGACCCTCTACGAGGTCACATAGGTTTGGGGTCCATTCGTGGTTCGCATTCCACTTCTAGAGTATATGGTTTGTGTTGCCCCTATCCCTATGTGCCCCCATTGCATTCTATTGTGACTGTACATTGTTTGCACTGTTTTCTATTGCTATTACTGCATATTTTGGTATTGTGTACATATATCTTGTGTATATTTGCTATCCTCATACTGAGGGTACTCACTGAGATACTTTGGCATATTGTCATAAAAATAAAGTACCTTTATTTTTAGTATATCTGTGTATTGTGTTTTCTTATGATATTGTGCATATGACACTAGTGGTACTGTAGGAGCTTCACTCGTCTCCTAGTTCAGCCTAAGCTGCTCTGCTAAGCTACCTTTTCTATCAGCCTAAGCTGCTAGACACCCCTATACACTAATAAGGGATACCTGGGCCTGGTGCAAGGTGCAAGGTGTAAGTACCCCTTGGTACTCACTACAAGCCAGTCCAGCCTCCTACAGCTTCATAACAGGAAGTGAAGTGTTTAGCGATACAAAAGGCCTGCAACAGCAGTAGAGGGGGATGCAGTGATGTGTTGTCGTCTGGAAATGGCCTTTGTGTCCGGGTAAAGGGGAACTAGCTATCTGGTGTTTCTAACCCGGGGATGTTTCCATGGTAAAAGGTGGCAGATCATTACACTATGTGAGGCTCCAGAGGGGGGCCAAGGGTGTGGGGCTTTACAGTGGCATGTGTGGTCTAAATTGCAGTACACACGAGGGATGCACTGCTGAAGCGAAGGACTACATGTGCTAAAGCTTATTATCGTTGTTGAGGGAGGCCGGATCTTGTTTTTAGCTTCAGCCTTGATTATAAAGGTGTCCCAGATCTTGTGACCTGCCAAAGCCAGACCCCTGTCACTCAAGGAGCACAGTGCTTGTGACTCGGCCCTAGCCTACTGCAGTAGCACATCCAGCCTCTGTTGACATCGGGAGTAGAAGGCGCCTTCCATTGCATTGCTATGAGACATTTAAATAAGACAAAGGCCAGGTCTATGAACCTGTAAAGTTGTTTGTCCCCTTTAGCCATAGCGCAGATGCCAAGTAGTCAAGACTCAGGGCTAGGGGAGAGCGCATAGTCAGACGATTCTCCTGTCAGTGTAGTGATTTTGTGCAATGTACGTTGTATGGGTAGGCAGGTCCACACTGTAGGAGGCTGGCCTGGCTTATAGTGGGTACCTTGTAGTACTTACACGCTGTGCCAGGTCCAGTTATCCCTTATTAGTAGAATAGAGTGTTTCTAGCAGCTTAGGCTGATAGAAGGTAGCTATGGCAAAGCAGCTTAGGCTGAACTAGGAGACATGCAAAGCTCCTACTATACCACTTATATCATATAACTAATATACACAAGTCATCCGTACACAAACCCAAAACAGGTAAGTAATAGTAAGAAAAGTAATGCAACCAGTTTAGAATTGCAAAAGGATGCAATAGGTGAACATAGGTCTAGGGGCAACACAAACCATATACTCCAAAAGTGGAATGCAAATCACAAATGGACCCCAGACCTATGGGAGCTTGTAGAGGGTCGCTGGGACTGTAAGAAAACAGTCAGGGTGTCCAAGATACCCCACCCCAAGACCCTGAAAAGTAGGAGTAAAGTTCCCCTACTACCCTGTAGGAAAGTACCATCTTGCCTGGCATGTTACCCCCATATTTCACTGTATATATGTTGTTTTAGTTGTATGTGTCACTGGGACCCTGCCAGCCAGTGCCCCAGTGTTCATAAGTGTGCCCTGTATGTGTTACCTGTGTGATGACTAACTGTCTCACTGAGGCTCTGCTAACCAGAACCTCAGTGGTTATGCTCTCTCATTTCTTTTCCAAATTGTCACTAACAGGCTAGTGACCAATTTCACCAATTTACATTGGCATACTGGAACACCCTTATAATTCCCTATTATATGGTACTGAGGTACCCAGGGTATTGGGGTTCCAGGAGATCCCTATGGGCTGCAGCATTTCTTTTGCCACCCATAGGGAGCTCTGACAATTCTTACACAGGCCTGCCACTGCAGCCTGAGTGAAATAACGTCCACGTTATTTCACAGCCATTTACCACTGCACTTAAGTAACTTATAAGTCACCTATATGTCTAACCTTTACCTGGTAAAGGTTGGGTGCTAAGTTACTTAGTGTGTGGGCACCCTGGCACTAGCCAAGGTGGCCCCACATTGTTCAGGGCAAATTCCCCGGACTTTGGGTCACTACCTATGTATAGCGTCACAATGGTAACTCTGAACATGGCCATGTAACATGTCTAAGATCATGGAATTGTCACCCCAATGCCATTCTGGCATCGGGGAGAGAATTCCATGATCCCCGAGTCTCTAGCACAGACCCGGGTACTGCCAAACTACCTTTCCCGGGGTTTCACTGCAGCTGCTGCTGCTGCCAACCCCTCAGACAGGTTTCTGCCCTCTTGGGGTCCAGCCAGGCCTGGCCCAGGAAGGCAGAACAAAGGACTTCCTGAGAGAGAGGGTGTTACACCCTCTCCCTTTGGAAAAAGGTGTCAGGGCTGGGGAGGAGTAGCCTCCCCCAGCCTCTGGAAATGCTTTGATGGGCACAGATGGTGCCCATCTCTGCATAAGCCAGTCTACACCGGTTCAGGGATCCCCCAGCCCTGGCGCGAAACTGGACAAAGGAAAGGGGAGTGACCACTCCCCTGACCTGTACCTCCCAGGGGAGGTGCCCAGAGCTCCTCCAGTGTGCTCCAGACCTCTGCCATCTTGGAAACAGAGGTGCTGCTGGCACACTGGACTGCTCTGAGTGGCCAGTGCCAGCAGGTGACGTCAGAGACTCCTCCTGATAGGCTCTTACCTGTATTGCTAGCCTATCCTCCTTCCTAGGTAGCCAAACCTCCTTTTCTGGCTATTTAGGGTCTCTGCTTTGGGGAATTCTTTAGATAACGAATGCAAGAGCTCATCAGAGTTCCTCTGCATCTCTCTCTTCACCTTCTGCCAAAGGATCGACCGCTGACTGCTCAGGACGCCTGCAAAACCGCAACAAAGTAGCAAAGACGACTACTGCAACCTTGTATCGCTGATCCTGTCGCCTTCTCAACTGTTTTCCTGGTGGTGCATGCTCTGGGGGTAGCCTGCCTACTCTCTGCACTAGGAGCTCTGAAGAAATCTCCAGTGAGTCGACGGAATCTTCCCCCTGCAACCGCAGGCAACAAAAGACTGCATCACCGGTCCTCTGGGTCCCCTCTCAGCACGACGAGCATGGTCCCTGGAACTCAGCAACTCTGTCCAAGTGACTCCCACAGTCCAGTGACTCTTCAGTCCAAGTTTGGTGGAGGTAAGTCCTTGCCTCCCCACGCTGGACTGCATTGCTGGGTACCACGTAATTTGCAGCTGCTCCGGCTCCTGTGCACTCTTCCAGGATTTCCTTCGTGCACAGCCAAGCCTGGGTCCCTGACACTCTAACCTGCAGTGCACAACCTCCTGAGTTGTCCTCCGGCGTCGTGGGACTCCCTTTTGTGTCTTCGGGTGAGCTCCGGTTCACTCCTCTTCTAAGTGCCTGTTCCAGTACTTCTGCGGGGGCTGCCTGCTTCTGTTAGGGCTCCCTGACTTGCTGGGCGCCCCCTCTGTCTCCTCATCCAAGTGGCGACATCCTGGTCCTTCCTGGGCCACAGCAGCATCCAAAAACCCTAACCGCGACCCTTGCAGCTAGCAAGGCTGTTTTGCGGTCTTTCTGCATGGGAACACCTCTGCAAGCTTCTTCACGACGTGGGACATCCATCCTCCAAAGGGGAAGTTTCTAGCCCTCTTCGTTCTTACAGAATCCACAGCTTCTACCATCCGGTGGCAGCTTCTTTGTACCCTCAGCTGGCATTTCCTGGGCATCTGCCCACTCTCGACTTTGTTGCGACTCTTGGACTTGGTCCCCTTGTTCCACAGGTACTCTCGTCCGGAAATCCACTTTGGTTGCATTGCTGGTTTTGGTCTTCCTTGCAGAATTCCCCTATCACGACTTCTGTGCTCTCTGGGGAACATAGGTGCACTTTACACCTACTTTTCAGGGTCTTGGGGTGGGCTATTTTTCTAACCCTCACTGTTTTCTTACAATCCCAGCGACCCTCTACAAGCTCACATAGGTTTGGGGTCCATTCGTGGTTCGCATTCCACTTTTGGAGTATATGGTTTGTGTTGTCCCTATACCTATGTGCTCCTCTTGCAATCTACTGTAATTTTACACTGCTTGCATTACTTCCTTTTGCTATTACTGCATATTTTTGGTATTGTGTACATATATCTTGTGTATATTTGGCATCCTCATACTGAGGGTACTCACTGAGATACTTTTGGCATATTGTCATAAAAATAAAGTACCTTTATTTTGAGTATATCTGTGTATTGTGTTTTCTTATGATATTGTGCATATGACACCAGTGGTATAGTAGGAGCTTTGCATGTCTCCTAGTTCAGCCTAAGATGCTCTGCTATAGCTACCTTCTATCAGCCTAAGCTGCTAGAAACACCTCTTCTACACTAATAAGGTATAACTGGGGGAAACATCATGAACAACTAGGTCTAAACCACTACTTGCCTGAACCACTACTACTAAACAACTAAAAAGTCTCTACAACTAAGTACTGAACAACTACTGTCTAAACAACAATTGTGCCTGAATAACAATTGCCTGAACAACTAATTTTAAGGTAAGGTTTTCTTTTTGGTTTTCATGGTTTATTAGTTGTTTAGAATATATATCAAAATTAGTTGTTCAGGCAATTGTTATTCAGGCCCAATTGTTGTTTAGATAGTAGTTGTTCAGTACTTAGTTGCAGAGACTTTTTAGTTGTTTAGCAGTAGTGGTTTAGGCTGTAGCTGTTTAGGACCTAGTTGTTCTGTCACATATTCGATAACTGGACCTGTTACAGAGTGTTAGTACCCCTTGGTACCCACTACAAGCCAGGCCAGCCTCCTACAATGTTGGTATTTCGGCCACAGTTACACTCTTGCAGAAAAGATTCTGGTGGCCGGGTCTATACAAACAGACGCAGCAATGTGTCCTTTGTGGTGACATCTGCCAGCAAATAAAGGGCTCTAATATCAAACGCCCACCCCAGACATCCCTCGTAGTGTCCAGCAGTCAACTACAATGTGTGTACTGGAC
Source organism: Pleurodeles waltl (assembly GCF_031143425.1). Classification (NCBI taxonomy): domain Eukaryota; kingdom Metazoa; phylum Chordata; class Amphibia; order Caudata; family Salamandridae; genus Pleurodeles; species Pleurodeles waltl. The sequence continues at coordinate 1,398,549,639 of NC_090440.1, read as the reverse complement.
CATTGTAGTCCACCGCAACCGGATGGTGCATATAAATACATCCTAGTCACTGTAGATTCTATTCTAGATTCCTGTGGGTATGTCCGCAGAGGTCAGCTGACGCTCAAACTGTTTGCTGATCTGTATCGATGCATATGTGGTTGCAGCATTCCACTCAGACCAGGGCCCTGCATTTGCCTCTAAGGCATTCAGGGACACCATAGGGACGATGGGTGTTGAACTCCATTACCCGTCACAATACCATCCCGATGGAAATTCAGTCGTGGACAGGCGGAACCGTGATCTAAAGCAGTCCTTAGGTTCTGGCTGCAGCTGGCTTCATCACCTATATGGGGTCCAGAGAGCACTGAAAAATCTGCCAAGACGGTCCTTGGGGGGGGGGGGGGGGGGCGAACTCCCTATGAGGTTCTCTTTCGGATACCTATGTATGTCCCAGATCTTGATGGTTCTGGTATGGTGGCAGCAGAAACACCGTTTGACCTAAATAAACGTCTCACTGTCTAACAGGAGCTACAACAATTCTGAGATGATAAATTATCCACCAGTGCTGCCACCTTAGGAATAAGGGATATTCCAACAACTTCCACTGGCTGGATTCCTAAAGTTGGGGATCTGGTTTGTGAAAAGATTGCTGTAAAGAAGGAATTCGGTCTGTCCTACATAGCACCAGTCTCAGTCTTGGGAATACAAGGTACCAGAACTGTAATTTTGCCAACATTGCCTGGTTCCTGAGGATACAGATTTGTTTCGATTGACAATGTCAAACTACATCATGTGGCCGATCCTGCACAGTCGACCCAGAGGTCCCTTGGGTAGTTCCTGATCCCCTCTCACTACCCAACAGGACATCCCTCTTCAGCATAGAGTGACAAACACTACTGTGGACTATGCAACAATGTCCAACAGTGCTATCAATTCCTCCTTGACCATGGGGAGGGTGGAGAATGAGCTCTTGCTGGTGCCAGTCACCACTTCCACGACAACACCTGGTCAAGAATTGGCCGTCTTAAACACCAATACAACACAGACTGATGGCACTATTTACTATGAGCCTCCACATGAAGTGAACACATCTACAGGTACTGAACTTGCTCCTGTTTTTGCAGAGACTGGCTCTGGTTACTTCGACATTGATGACTTTTCTTCAGACTCATCCACTCAAGCGATTGAAAATTATTTAAAGACACGCAAGCTATATCTATGGCTTAAAACGAACTACTTGATATATCCCTGGAACTATTTATGGTTCTGCCTAACATTCTCAAAATTATTATTTTTTCTTACTTATAAATGGTCATTACATTTCAGAACGCGCCACTGTAGCGCCAGTAGATGAAGCCTTATATCCATATCATTCCTCACACAAGGTCCGCAGAGATTTGTCCCCGGTTAACATTTCAGCTGTACCCATTTCTGATTGGATTGTGTGGGACAAAGTTCCTTTTGAAATATACGGGCCTACTGAGGTCATTCAAATTCCATATGTATTAAAAAAATCCATGACAGATGTTCTTACACCCAGTGTTGTATCTGATGATTGGGATGTCCAGACAGTTGATTCTATGTTAACTGAAATGAAGGACTATTCAGTATTTGAAAGTGATGATGTATATGTAAATACAATGTATTATGGGGAAATGTTCTGCTACAATAATTGGGGACATTACTACCTGCACAGTGCAACTAGACATAGACCGGTACTTAGTTACACACAGTGGGAACAGTGTGCAACACCACCAGTGGGGAGCCCGAAAAGTTATTTAGAGAAATTCACTTATTTTTCTGGGCATAACTGTAGGAGGCTGGACTGGCTTGTAGTGAGTACCAAGGGGTACTTACACCTTGCACCAGGCCCAGTTATCCCTTATTAGTGTATACGGTGTCTAGCTGCATAGGCTGATAGATAATGGTAGCTTAGCAGAGCAGCTTAGGCTGAACTAGGAGACGAGTGAAGCTCCTACAGTACCACTTAGTGTCATATGCACAATATCATAAGAAAACACAATACACAGTTATACTAAAAATAAAGGTACTTTATTTTTTATGACAATATGCCAAAGTATCTCAGAGTGTACCCTCAGTATGAGGATAGCAAATATACACAAGATATATATACACAATACCAAAATATGCAGTAATAGTCTTAGAAAACAGTGCAAACAATGTATAGTTACAATAGGATGCAATGGAGACACATAGGGATAGGGGCAACACAAACCATATACTCCAAAAGTGGAATGCGAACCACGAATGGACCCCAAACCTATGTGACCTTGTAGAGGGTCGCTGGGACTATTAGAAAATAGTAAGGGTTAGAAAAATAGCCCACCCCAAGACCCTGAAAAGTGAGTGCAAAGTGCACTAAAGTTCCCCAAAGGACATAGAAGTCGTGATAGGGGAATTCTGCAGGAAAGACACAAACCAGCAATGCAACAACGATGGATTTCCAGTCGAGGGTACCTGTGGAACAAGGGGACCAAGTCCAAAAGTCACAAGTAAGTCGGAGATGGGCAGATGCCCAGGAAATGCCAGCTGCGGGTGCACAGAAGCTGCTACTGGACTGTAGAAGCTTAGGTTTCTGCAAGAACGACAAGGGCTAGGGACTTCCCCTTTAGAGGACGGATCCCTCACGCCATGGAGAGTCGTGCAGAAGTGTTTTCCCACCGAAAGACTGCCAACAAGCCTTGCTAGCTGCAAATCGCGCGGTAAGGGTTTTTGGACGCTGCTGTAGCCCAGGAGGGACCAGGATGTCGCAAATTGCCTCAGGAGACAGAGGGGACGTCGAGCAAGACAAAGAGCCCTCTCAGCAGCAGGTAGCACCCGGAGAAGTGCCAGAAACAGGCACTAAGAGGATGCGTGAAACGGTGCTCACCCGAAGTCCCACAAAGGAGTCCCACGTCGCCGGAGAACAACTTAGGAGGTCGTGCAATGCAGGTTAGAGTGCCGTGGACCCAGGCTGGACTGTGCACAAAGGATTTCCGCCGGAAGTGCACGGAGGCCGGAGTAGCTGCAAAAGTCGCGGTTCCCAGCAATGCAGTCTGGCGTGGGGAGGCAAGGACTTACCTCCACCAAACTTGGACTGAAGAGTCACTAGACTGTGGGAGTCACTTGGACAGAGTTGCTGGATTCAAGGGACCTCGCTTGTCGTGCTGAGAGGAGACCCAGGGTACCGGTGATGCAGTTCTTTGGTGCCTGCGGTTGCAGGGGGACGATTCCGTCGACCCATGGGAGATTTCTTCGGAGCTTCTAGTGCAGAGAGGAGGCAGACTACCCCCACAGCATGCACCACCAGGAAAGCAGTCGAGAAGGCAGCTGGATCAGCGTTACAGAGTTGCAGTAGTCGTCTTTGCTACTATGTTGCAGTTTTGCAGGCTTCCAGCGCGGTCAGCAGTCGATTCCTTGGCAGAAGGTGAAGAGAGAGATGCAGAGGAACTCGGATGAGCTCTTGCATTCGTTATCTAAAGTTTCCCCAGAGACAGAGACCCTAAATAGCCAGAAAAGAGGGTTTGGCTACCTAGGAGAGAGGATAGGCTAGCAACACCTGAAGGAGCCTATCAGAAGGAGTCTCTGACGTCACCTGGTGGCACTGGCCACTCAGAGCAGTCCAGTGTGCCAGCAGCACCTCTGTTTCCAAGATGGCAGAGGTCTGGAGCACACTGGAGGAGCTCTGGACACCTCCCAGGGGAGGTGCAGGTCAGGGGAGTGGTCACTCCCCTTTCCTTTGTCCAGTTTCGCGCCAGAGCAGGGCTGAGGGGTCCCTGAACCGGTGTAGACTGGCTTATGCAGAAATGGGCACCAAATGTGCCCATGAAAGCATTTCCAGAGGCTGGGGGAGGCTACTCCTCCCCTGCCTTCACACCATTTTCCAAAGGGAGAGGGTGTAACACCCTCTCTCAGAGGAAGTCCTTTGTTCTGCCATCCTGGGCCAGGCCTGGCTGGACCCCAGGAGGGCAGAAGCCTGTCTGAGGGGTTGGCAGCAGCAGCAGCTGCAGTGAAACCCCTGAAAAGGCAGTTTGGCAGTACCAGGGTCTGTGCTACAGACCACTGGGATCATGGGATTGTGCCAACCATGCCAGGATGGTATAGAGGGGGCAATTCCATGATCATAGACATGTTACATGGCCATATTCGGAGTTACCATTGTGAAGCTACATATAGGTAGTGACCTATATGTAGTGCACGCGTGTAATGGTGTCCCCGCACTCACAAAGTCCGGGGAATTGGCCCTGAACAATGTGGGGGCACCTTGGCTAGTGCCAGGGTGCCCTCACACTAAGTAACTTTGCACCTAACCTTTACCAGGTAAAGGTTAGACATATAGGTGACTTATAAGTTACTTAAGTGCAGTGTAAAATGGCTGTGAAATAACGTGGACGTTATTTCACTCAGGCTGCAGTGGCAGGCCTGTGTAAGAATTGTCAGAGCTCCCTATGGGTGGCAAAATAAATGCTGCAGCCCATAGGGATCTCCTGGAACCCCAATACCCTGGGTACCTCAGTACCATATACTAGGGAATTATAAGGGTGTTCCAGTATGCCAATGTGAATTGGTAAAATTGGTCACTAGCCTGTTAGTGACAATTTGGAAAGAAATGAGAGAGCATAACCACTGAGGTTCTGGATAGCAGAGCCTCAGTGAGACAGTTAGGCACCACACAGGGAACACATACATATAGGCCACAAACTTATGAGCACTGGGGTCCTGGCTAGAAGGGTCCCAGTGACACATAACAAACATACTGAAAACATAGGGTTTTCACTATGAGCACTGGGCCCTGGCTGGCAGGATCCCAGTGAGACAGTGAAAACACCCTGACATACACTCACAAACAGGCCCAAAGTGGGGGTAACAAGGCTAGAAAGAGGCTACTTTCTCACAATAACAAATTCCGAGTCATATTTTTTCAAAAATGAGGACAATTTTGCTAACAGATAAAGGCATCTTATTATAACAGTTTTCTGTTTCCCGTCTTACCATTGAAGGTTACGATCACTGGAAGAACAATATTGATTTAGAGAGTGTATGGGGAACACGAGATTGGCAAATACATTGTAGGGAAGCCTTGTTCAGAGCATGCCTGATTCCTGTACAAATGTTTTTTTTAAATGACACTGTTAACAGACGTCCTGCCTCGGGTTAGCAAAAATAAAAGAAATGAACACGCCCAGTATCTCCACACCGGCTAAGTTTAATGATGGGCAATTCTTCCTGAACAATACAGAGGAAGAACTAGGTGCAAAGATTCAGGCTGGTACCTATAATTCTTCACTTTCCAGTCCCGGCAGGTGGTTGGTTTGGCCAATAGACACCAATGGATGTCAGGCGCATTTTTTAAATTCCTCAGGGGGTTTTAAGATTAGCCGGCCAGATCCTCGCTTCATCTCAGGTCAACACACGGGGATAGTTACTATATACAGTGTGGGCAAACTGTGTCAACAATGGGTACAGTCTAACATATTAGCCGCAGTTAAAGAACACCTTAACACACTTTCTGAAGTAATAGACTTGCAGGACTTCTTGTTAGGTCCTAGGAAACAGCGCTCTAAAAGATGTATTTATGCTATGTATAATGAGATATGGAAGCTTTCTCAGATAGAAGCTGCTGTTCGTTTAAGGCGTATTGATAAGGAAAACTTAGAAAAGGCTTTGGCAGTTGTTGATAACGGCATGAACGCCCTGTCCAATAGAATTTATTCACTAACAAACTTAGGCCCTCATTACAACCGTGGCGGTAAATACCGCCTACCGCCATGCTGATGGCCGCCAACATACAGTGACCCCGGCGGTATTCCGCTATGGGTATTATGACCCACACGAAGAAATCCGCCACTATACAGACACCCACACTAGTCCTCCAGACCAAAGGTCAGTGATAAACTGGTGATAGCAAAACCCACACTATTACGCCAACAGGAATACGCCCACAGTATCACGACCCACGAATCACTGCAGCAGTCTTTCAACCGCGGTAAACCATTGGCGGTATACACCGCCGAGCTCAAAATACACACACACTTACAAAACAATACCACATTGGACAATTCAAAATACACACACACCACACCCACACACCCACACCACTATAAAACACACACTCACATTACCCAAAACCCCTTACAGTGAAAAAAAAGATAGCAAGCAGAGAGAGACAAGCCAGGAGCACCCACTCAATCAGAGGCACAATACATCATCACCCATACACCATCCACGCACCTGACAACACAACACCCCACACATCACCCCACACATCCTCACACATACCACTCACACCACATCCATGGCACCCCAAAGACACCCCAGGTTTTCAGAGGAGGAGCTAAGGGTCATGGTGGAGGAAATCATTCGGGTAGAGCCACAGCTATTCGGATCACAGGCGCAGCAGACATCCATTGCAAGGAAGATGGAGCTATGGTGGAGAATCGTGGACAGGGTCAATGCCGTGGGACAGCACCCCAGAACAAGGGATGACATCAGGAAGAGGTGGAACGACCTATGGGGGAAGGTACGTTCCGTGGTTGCAAGACACCAGGTAGCCGTAGAGAGGGCTGGCAGTGGACCCCCACCTCCTCCCCCACATCTAACAACATGGGAGGAGCAAGTCTTGGCAATAATTCATCCTGAGGGCCTCGCAGGAGTAGCAGGAGGACTGGACTCTGGTAAGTCAAATCTTTACTACGTTATCCCCCCCCACCCTACCTGCATGCCATCACAAACTCCTACCCCCACCCCCATCACTCCACCACCTCACACATACCCTACTATCACAACCCACCCATCCCAATACCCAGACCTGCATGTAACACCAATGCATGGACCCCCATTGTAACGTTCCTCTGCCCTTGTCCTGTCATTCCTCACTGGGGTCAGTAGCCATAAGAGGTTGTGGTAACCAGAGTCACCTGCAAATATCGAGGGACAACTGTTAGACACACACTAACCCTTAGGGACAACCCCATACCCATACCCAGACACCTACTTGTACTGGGTGGGGACCCTGGGCTCACCTATTAGCCACGCCTGGTGCCTCTGGAGTTGGCCCATCACATATGGAATGCTGCTATTCCTCAAGATAAAGGTGTTATGGAGAGAGCCAGGATATTTGGCATTCACATGGGAGATGTACTGGTCCGCCAAACACACCATCTGCACATTCATAGAGTGATAGCTTTTTCTATTCCTGAAAACTTGTTCATTCCTCCGGGGGGGACAAATGCCACATGTGTACCATCAATGGCACCAATGATGTTGGGGGTAAGTCCCAGGGCATAAAAGTCAGCTTTCACTGTGGCCAAATCCTCCACCTGGGGGAATACGATGTAGCTACACATGTGTTCCAGCAGGGCAGACAACACTCTGGTCAACACGTTGGAGAACATTGGCTGAGACATCCCTGATGTCATGGCCACTGTTGTTTGGAAGGAACCACTTGTAAGGAAATGGAGCACTGACAGGACCTGCACTAGAGGGGGGATACCTGTGGGCTGGCGGATAGCTGACATCAGGTCTGGCTCCAATTGGGCACAGAGTTCTTGGATTGTGGCCCGATCCAGTCTGTAGGTTATGATAATCTGTCTGTACTCCATTGTCGCAAGGTCCACCAGGGGTCTGTACACCGGAGGATGCTGCCATCTCATGTTCAGCCTGAGCGGTTGAAGCCTATGGAAGAAAACAGTGAGCAGAGGGTAATATTCACACATCTATTCCACTAATGATGCATTTTTTCCTTTACAGAACCAGTATGTGAATCCGAGAATCAGTTGCTGTGCCAGTGTCTGACATGACGCAGTTAGGTGCCATGGCTTGTGTCCCTCTGAAATGGCAGCTGCCTGACCTGTGAGGAGGGACAAGTGGAAATGAGGTAATTCCGCTGGTGTTGTGCGCTGTCGCTGTAGGCAGTCGAAGACCGCCGCGCAACTTCGCATTGGTTCTCATTCGGCCCTATGGGTTCCAGGAGCCAATAGCGATGTATGCCGGCGGTGATGGTACGCATTGCCGCGGACGTGACCACCATTTTCTATCTGTTCACTCACTTGCTACCTCTGACCTTCAACAGGAGAGGACCTACACTGCAAGTGCTGCTGTGACCTGTGTCTGGAAGTGACAATGGCTCATGTGTCTGGGGAGAGGGCCCCTGCCTTCACTGAGGTGGAGTTGGAGAAACTGGTGGATGGGGTCCTACCCCAGTATACGTTACTCTACAGTCCTCCATACAAACAGGTGAGTACACTGTGAGCATGATGCGTGGGCCATGAATGTATGGACTGCTGTGTGTGTAAGTCACATGTAGGGGGGGCTGAGGTGTCCTGGCCAGAGTGCTGCATGTAAGGTGGTCAATGTATGTGCGTCAGGGGATGGGAGGGATCTGTTGGGCCATGAGTGTGACAGTCCGGACAGTTGACTAATTCCCTTTTCTGCTATCTTTTCCATGCAGGTCAGCACCCACCAGAAAAAGGGTATTTGGCGTGCCATCGCCAAGGAGGTGTGGACCCTGGGGGTCTTTGACAGCCAGAGCACCCACTGCCGCAAAAGGTAGGAGGACCTGCGCCGCTGGGGAAAGAAGACGGCGGAGGCACAGCTGGGGTTGGCCTCCCAACCAGGAAGGGGTGCCCATCGCACCATGACCCCCCTGATGTTCTGCATCCTGGCTGTGGCCTATCCGGAGTTGGATTGGCGCTTGAAGGTATCACAGCAGCGACAAGGGGGTTAGTACAGATTATGAATCCTGTATTTGCCTGTATAAAGAGTTACCTGGGTGGGGTATGTGGGCTATGGGTGCCCTTAGGTCAGGTCGAAGATGGCAGGGTAGGTCCCTTGTTGGGCAGGCTCTGAAGTACTCCTACCCCAATAGTTTTAGTGGGTATCTACTACTGGGTAGGGTCCTGTGGGTTTCAGGTGTACAGCTAATGGCGTTAGGCATTGTACCCCATGGGCTGGTGACTAGCTGTGTAACTGGTAGTGCATGGCCTGGTGCATAGGGCTGCTCCCTGTGTGTTGTGTATGCCAACGGTAGTGTTGTTGCTGCCACTGACCAAGTGTGTCCTCTGTCTCTCCCCCCCTTTTTGTTTTGTCACCCTGTCCTTGTGTGTATTAGCATCATCTGGCGGAGGAGCAGAGGCACGGGCGACGGAGGGAGCTGCATCCAACATGGGCCTGGAGGCTGAATCCACTGCCGGGCACTAGTGGGACGGAGGGCGAGGGGAGCACCACGACGGGGACAGTAGGGGAGACTACATACAGCAACTCCTCCTCCGACGGAAGCTCCCTGGCGGTGGCGGACACCTCTGTGCCCACCCCAACAACAGGTACAGCCGCCACCCCCCCTACCAGCACCGCCCTCCTAGCAGCACCTCAGCATGTCTCCCATGCCCGCTCACCTAGGAGGGTGGGCATCTCCTTCGCCCCAGGCACCTTAGGCCCTGCCCAAGTCAGCCCTGCTGCCCTTAGTGAGGGGGCTATTGACCTCCTGAGATCCCTCACTGTTGGGCAGTCAACCATTCTGAATGCCATCCAGGGTGTCGAGAGGCATTTGCAACAAACAAATGCATACCTGGAGGGCATTCACTCTGGTGTGGCGGCCCAACGGAGAGCATTTCAGGCTCTGGCCTCCCTGATGGCAGCCCTTGTCCCTGTCTCTAGCCTCCCCCCTCCAACTTCCTCTAACCAGACCCAATCCGCTCAACCCCAGCCTATCCCAAGCACACCTTGAGACCAGCATTCCCCCAAATCAACACACAGAAGTGGCTCAGGCAAACACAAGCACCACACTTAATCTCACAGGCACTCACACAAGCACCATCCCCATGCAGACACTCCAACATCCACTGCCTCCGCTGTGTCCCCCTCCTCCTCCTCGTCCACCTCCCTCCCAGTAGCTTCTCCACTCACACCTGCATGCACTACATCCTCATCCACGACCTCCATCACCAGCACGCCCATCACTACATACCCCTCACTGGCAGTCACCCCCCCCCACATCCATGCACACGTCCCCTGTGTCCTCTCCCACTGTGTCTGTGACTCCTCCTCCCAAAGTACACAAACGCAAGCAGCCACCCACCCAACCGCCATCCACCTCACAACAGCATCCAGCCCATGTACCTGCACCCAAAGTCAGCAGACAGACACCTCCTACAACCACTCCCTCTTCCTCCACTCCCAAACCCTCTCCAGTGTCCCTAAGAAGATTTTCCTGTCAAACATTGACCTCTTCCCTACCCTTTCCCTCCCCCCCTGTCCTTCCCCTCAAGCCAGGGTGTCCAGAACCCAGCCCAGCACCTCAGCCACCAAGTCGACGTCCACTGTGGTTCCTGCAGCTCACAGAAGCCCAGCCAGTGTGCCACCAACCACTGCAAAGGACAAAACCATTCCGCCACCTGCCAAGGTGAAGAGGGGGACAGCATGCAGCAAGGGCAAGGAGCACAAACCACCCAGCAAGGCCATCTCAAAGACCCCAGCTGCCAGACCCAAGGTCACACCACCATCTGCCAGGGTGAGGAAGGGGCAGAAAACATCAGGCAAGATTGCAGGTGAAGGCCTGGTGGCTACCAGCACAACCGCCAGCCCTGCCACCTGCACCGCGGCCAGCACCGCCAGCCACAAGCACTGCCACTTGCACCGCTGCTAGCACCACTACTTTCAGCAGCAGCACCCCCAGTGGGCAGCCGTCCGAGGCTGCAGGAGAAGGGCTGGAACCTCCCTCCACCACTGGCAGCACCGGCACATGCACCACGGCCAGCACCGCCACCTGCACCACCGCAGGCCCTGCCGCAAGCACCGCCACCTGCACCGCTGACAGTAGCACCACTGGCAGTAGCAGTCCCAGTGGGCAGCTGTCCGAGGCTGCAGGAGAAGGGCTGGAGCCTCTCTCACCCACTGGCAGCACCCCCACCAGCACCAGCACTACCCCCAGTTTGCAGCCTTAGCCGCCGCAGGATGGCGTCTAGCCCTTCCTCCATGGACTATCATGCAACCTGTTCCCTGCATATCTCGTGCCTCGAACACCCAGTTGAGGGACTAGGAACTGCCACACCCCAAGTGTTGCATCACTGGGCACAAAGCACCCTCCAGAACCAGTGGAGAAAAGCATCCACTATCCCTATCCTTGGCAGGATGAAGCGGACTGGGCACAAAGCCCCCTCCAGAACCAGTGGAGAAATGCATCCACTATCCCTATCCTTGGCAAGATGAAGCGGACAGGGCACAAAGTCCCCTCCAGAACCAGTGGAGAAAGGCATCCACTATTCCTATCCTTGGCAGGATGAAACAGACTGGGCACAAAGCCCCCTCCAGAACCAGTGGAGAAAGGCATCCACTATCCCTATACTTGGCAGGATGAAGCAGACTGGGCACAAAGCCCCCTCCAGAACCAGTGGAGAAATGCATCCAGCTGAGGTGTCCCCCCTTCTCCGTCCCCCTGAGGTGCCTGTGTGTTTTCGACCTGATGCCCCTGCAGTGTTCTCTCCATATTGAGGCAGGAGTCAAGTGTGGGCTTGGCCCATGATTTTTGGCCCAGTGGCCCGTGGACATTTTGAATGGACAATGTACCGCTTTATGTACATATTATATATTTTTGTAAATACTGTTTTGCAGATTGTTACGCATATCTGCCTATTTCTAAAATATCACTGATTTAACTCAATTCCTTTTGTCCTTGCGTTTTTCCAGGGGGTTACAGGGTGTAACTGTAATGTTTCTACATGCGTTTGTGTGTATGGTGTTGTGGGTGGGGGTGGGGGTGTTGCGTGTGTGTGTGTCACTCTTTTTCCTCCCCCCTCCCCTGTGTACTAGGTGCAGTACTCTCTGTGGTCGTCGCCGACGCCTTTCGTATTCCTGGTAGATGAGGAGGTAGACCAGCATGTACAAGACCTGTAGCTCGGGCTCCATGGCATCCTGGTTCTTCGTTGAGTGTCGGGCGGTGAGTGCTTTCCCTTCCAAGTCCTGTTTCTGCTGTGATTTTGATGGCGTTGGTACTGACCTGGAAAAGCTGGCGGATAGGCGGGTTGTGATGGGGTGGACAGTACATTGACTTCCGCCTGTCTGTTGGCGGTGACCGCCACGTTGTTTGTAGCTACCGCCGTGGCGGTCGGAATGATAAAGTGGCTGTCTGTGTTGGCGGTTTCCGCCGTGGTCGTGATCCCATTTTTTGTACCGCCGGCCTGTTGGCGGTATTACAGCCGCTTTAACACCGACCGCCAGGGTTATAATGAGGGCCATAGTGTTGTCTACGATTGATATCATTCAGTCAGACATGTCCCGTTTATACCATGGACAAAGTCAGCTGCATTCTATTATGCAGCTTGGTTAGACATTACAAACCATTAAAAAGTGTCCGTATTCCATAGAGATACATTAACAGTAGTGAATTATTTGCTGCTTTTAATTTATCTGAGAAACAACAGACAATGGCTAAAAGGGAAGTGAGTTTCACAATCTTCAGATAGAAAAGTTGGAAAAATTGCCTTTTACAATAGCAGAGAGTCCGTCAGCTGTCTGGCTCCTCCATGGCATTATTTATCTGCCCATATCCACCTTTCGTTTTTCGAAATGCCTGAAACATCTTGCCGTGGGCAGGTATGAGCGTCTGGGCAATAGCTATATTAAGGAAGAGTGGGAGTTGCCTTTTGATTACAAATGTTTGAACGCCGAAACAGAGGTCTTTCTTAGCGGAAGCAAATGTGAGACTGCTGTTAGTCATTCAATGATCTGCAAGCAGATGTCCCTTCACGGCCACTGTAATGCGGGGGTTGCGAACGTGGCCTGTTTCCTGGAGGGTACTACCGTCTCTTTGATTCGACCAGCATTTCATGTACTTTCCAATGGCAGATATGTGGTGCTGAGCGACCAAAGCTGTTGCGGTATGCGACCGGGCATTGCCTACACAATTTGGGTCTCTAAGGTCGTTACGTGTTGTAGACATGTTTTATTCCCCCCCACACAAGAGATAAAGGTATCAGAAATGTGGCCTCACATCGATACTTTTAATGTAAATTATGACAAGCTGAGTAGACTAAAGGCGCTACTGTTTCAAAAACAGGTTGCGTTGACATCCGCTAGAGAGATGTATGTTCTCCAGATTGCATGATCATCAGCCGAGACACAATCCCTATTAAATACCACTTCCCCAAGCATTTTGGTGAGCTGGTATTCAGAATTTTCAATGCCTCGAGCACTACTGGTATTGTCCATTTCTTTCAGACTGCCGGGTCTGGATTTGTGTCCGTATTCCAGACTATCTTTGGAGTCATCCCGTCTGCCATCCATTCACTATTTTCAAGTGTGTTTGGTGGCTTTCCTGTAATTTTGGCATTATTTGGCAGAATACTACTGCTATTTTTCTGATTTGCTGTGGTTGTTTCTTTACAGCTACACGGAGCGATGGAGCCGCTGCCACCAGCACAACTGTGCCGTGAAAGCATGGTTCAGATCTTCGATGCCTTCTTGCTGGAAGAACTAGAGTGGAATTGGTCATTGTCATTTCAACCACTCCTCTGGTGCGTGCAGTCTGTCTTTCGTTGTGTATGGTGCTTCTTCGAACATTAGTCAACAGTGTGTCTTGCCGTTTTGCCAGTACCTCCTGTGGACCAAGAACTGCTGATGGCCCTGATGAGGGTTCATACGCGGTCGTGCCCCATGAGACTAAGGCTTGTCCGTGAAGCCACTTATGAACACTCCGTGTTGACTGAGTTGGCTCTTCCTTCTACGGACAATGGCACTGATACAGGTGGACCTGCACATGAGACTGCTTCACACTTTTGATCCATGAATCCATCCGCCCAAGTGATCGATCTTACATCAGACGATTTGGCCTCATTTTTTGATGACTTTTTAGCAGGTGACTTTGGAGCTAGTCTTCAAGATCATGACTATAGTTCCACGCCACAATAATTGGATTTTTTTTTTCTTATCAAACTAACTTCCAATGTATGATTCTTACTTTGGCCAGCTGTGCTTGTCATGGTTAACTTTAAGTCTCTTTGGTATGCTTTTAAATATTGAATTTTAAACCATGTTTTTTAACTTTTGTTTTTATGCTTCACTTTTAGTCCAGAGCAGTTTTTTAGCTTTTGGATTCCCTCACCTTTGGTGGCGTCCAGTAATGGCGTCAAACGTCAAACTTGTTACGGCAATGCGGAGGGTGTAGTGAATCCTAGTTTGTTTTAATGGGATAACAGGAGTTAGCTTAGCCTTTGGCTTGCAGACTCGGGCCCCCGTCACCTAGTGACTTTTAACCTACGTAGCTTGCTCTGTCTTGGACCATTTATTTAATTACTTCTTCTAAGATGGCTGCCTTGTTTATAGTTAGGCCATTTTGTTTAGATTTATGTTATCAGTGTCACCGCGCTAAGGCGTCAACTCATACAACAAAGACAAACAAACTGTAGGTGCTCACATTAGAAATTACCGTCCCAAGCATACTGTGTTATCTATTGTTTTGGAACAACCTACGTCAGGGGTCCAAGTAGATCTGTATAAATACATCACACTTTAGACAGATAATCAGAGGGATTTCAACCAGATACCATCGCTGCTATCGATGCTGTACGTCACCTTGACGCTGACCCGGACTTCGTGTTCTTCCGAAGTCTGAGCTCGAGACCTAATTTCAAGGTAACGAGATCTGGGGGTTCCTTACAAGGACATGGCATTGGCAGATTATGTTTAACATACCCAGCTCTCCTCTAGGTAGAAGGTTCTGCCTATTACGATAGGGTATTAGGACATATTATGCACTCTGTCTTTCCATGATATTGCAAGATGGTGGGGGTCTTCATAATCATGACTCTTGTCTTTACAAATACTGATACTGCAATACACTGTTCCTAGGTAACAGGGGAAGACAGGATGAGTACTCTGGAGTCCTATTTAATAGGAGCAAGAGTCCTCACACACCCAAATGGGTGTCATGCTTCATCATCGGACAAGCTCCTCGTCAGACCGGCGCTGCAATGTCTGACGGGCACCACACATCCGGGGGGCTCTTTGCCGGAGATCTTTTCTCGATGATGCCACTCTATCCCGCAAATGAGTAGGGGGAAAGAAAAAGGGGAGAGTTCAAAGAAAGAAAAATAAAATTGGCTCAGGACCCTTAATGAGTACTTAACTTTATTCTGTCTATGTGGGGTGAAGGCCAAGATTAAAATATTGATCAAGAATATTTTTGAGATACAATTTACGCTTTAATCTTTTCCAGGGTGACGAATAGGAATTAAATAAAGGGTCACAATAGACTCATGTAAGTGACTGACGATAACTTTTTGTTTGACTGTCAGCTCTGATATATGATAGCCAATTTAGCTTGTAGTTGGAGAAGTTTTTTACACTAGGTCCTGAAGAAGCGTCATTGGATCCATGAGGAACACAAAGACGCGAAACATGTTGACCCGATTTTGAGGTGGGTCCTATAGTTTTCTGACCCCCCGTTATTAGACACACAGTTAGAGAGTGACAGAGCATTACCTCTATCTCACTCTCCTGATCAATATTTTAATCTTGGCCTTCACCCCACATAGACAGAATAAAGTTAAGTACTCATTAAGGGTCCTGAGCCAATTTTATTTTTCTTTCTTTGAACTCTCCCCTTTTTCTTTCCCCCTACTCATTTGCGGGATAGAGTGGCATCGTCGAGAAAAGATCTCCGGCAAAGAGCCCCCCGGATGGGTGGTGCCCGTCAGACATTGCAGCGCCGGTCTGACGAGGAGCTTGTCCGATGATGAAGCATGACACCCATTTGGGTGTGTGAGGACTCTTGCTCCTATTAAATAGGACTCCAGAGTACTCGTCCTGTCTTCCCCTGTTACCTAGGAACAGTGTATTGCAGTATCAGTAACTTTCATTGGAGGGTATACACTGGACCTTTAATCCTCCATATCCCCTGTATTTTTGATGTGTTCAGTACAGCAGCTTTGCTGTGGGATTATACATTAGTCTACTCTAGACTCCCCCAAGATGGATAATTTCCAGGGGCTAAGCTTTGACGATGACATCGTATCAGCAATTTTACAGACCCCTTCCATTCTTGGAAATGAGGGTGCCGGACCTTCGGGTCCCACAAAAGCAGAATGGGATAAATTGTCCTCGCTGAAGCGAGATTTGATCAAAACAGTACTTCATGGGACTATCATGACAGAGTACTTGAGAGCCAATATAGCCCCTAATGGACTACTTGTGTCCAACATGCCGCGGATTTTCCTACAGGACTTGGCCTTTAGGAAAGACTGGGCTCAAATCGCCTGGAAATGCACCCGCGACTGGCTGGTACTTATCATCAATACCTCCAGGCGGATAGCAGAATCCATGGCTGTACAGATCACCTTTATGGAGAACACACTGAAAACCACAGTTTCTATCGCAGCATTCAAGAGTCGATTAGCGGAAATCAACCTAGAACTGAATGAGTCAAAGGAATTCCTGACACAACAAAAAATTACTAAATTGCAGAAAGACATCAGCAAATTTAGCAGAGAAAAAGTCTATCCCTATATCAAGGAAGACTATTCTGCCGACACTCAATCAGTCTCGTCAGATGAATCTTCCACGTCGCTTAGAAGACCTCGCAAATACAGTCACAGCTCTTCATCTGACGGGTGGAGTACCGATGACGAGAGACCACAACCATATTACAACTTTCCTCAATATCATCCTGGTCAGCCCCTGGGTTGGCAACAACCCTTCCCCTTCTACCAACCCCGCCACATGTTACCATATATGCCTTTTTTAGGCAACGGCAGGGGCAGGGGACGAGGCAGAAGGCGAGGAAGAGGCAGAAGAGTCCATTGGGCTCAGGAGGAACCACAAATGATCACGCGGAGCCAGGGCAGAGTCCAACAACCAAAGACTTAGTCGTCAACCTGTCTGCAAGACCCCTCTCCCCTGAAGAAACCATGGTTCTTAATAGGGGTTTGGGATTCGTACCAACCCCGAGAGAAGACTTCTTTCGCCTCCAATGTGAACTTGCACAATTTTTTAGGAAAATTCGACTACAGGCCTTTTTCAAAGACAAACCCATTGGTACTGCCCCTCCAGACTCGGGCCTCAGAAAACCGTCCAAATTTATGCCCCCTACTACCTCAATACCGTGTGAGATCTTGGCATTTGAGAAGGCGGTCAATACCGATCTTAGTAAACTTCGACCCAAACAGAATTTCATTAATATACCTAAAAATGAGAATGACGCTCTCAAGAGACTGGCAGCTGACAACAGCATTACCATCAAATCAGCAGATAAAGGAGGCGCTATAGTCATAATGAACTCTGAAGACTACAGACAGGAATGTCTCCGCCTCTTGAGTGACTCCACGTATTATGCACGAATCAATAATGACCCTACAACTAGAATCCAGGCAAAGATAAGAGGAATGATAAATGAGGCTTCCAGCAATTCTTGGATTTCACAAAAAGAAGCAGAATTCCTGGATACTGCGAACCTGAGGATCCCATATTTTTATTGCCTCCCTAAGATTCACAAAGGGAAGACTCCCCCCCCGGGTCGCCCAATAGTCTCAGGTATAGGATCTATCCTAGAACCTCTTTCTACATTTTGTGACCATTTTTTGCAACCTCTAATGCAGCAATCTTCTACATATTTACGAGACACTAAAGATGTCCTTAACCTTATAGAATCCATCAATGCCACAGACAATGTTCAAGCTATGATCACCCTAGATGTCGAGGCATTATACACCAATATTCCACAACAAGCCACCTTAACAGTAGTTAAAACAGCCCTCCTCTCTGCCACACTCGAGACGGCGACTCCTGTGCATTTTATTATGCACTGTGCTAATCTAGCCATGACAGAGAATTTTTTCCAGTTCGAAGACCTACTATTTCATCAGATTCGAGGTACTTCGATGGGCAGTACTTTTGCTCCTAGCCTAGCATGTCTCTACATGTATGATTTCGAAAAACGATTCATACTACTTGACTTGAACCCCTTCTCTGATAATATCAAAATGTGGCGTCGTTATATAGACGACATTCTGGTCATTTGGCAGGGCCCCATCGACAAGGTAACAGCCTTTACGACTTGGGTCAACAGTTTGGACCCTTTTTTACATTTCACCTCCTCGGTCTCGACCACTATGATCCCTTTTTTGGATCTGGAGATCAGCATTGATAGAGGCAAACTGAAGACTTGCACTTATCAGAAAACTACAGATCGTAATAGCTTATTACTATACGACAGCTACCACCCTAAAGCACTCAGAGACAATTTGCCTTTTGGCCAGTTCCTGCGGTTACGCCGCAATTGCAGCAATATCTGCTCGTTTGACACACAAGCTCAAGAATTGAAGCATAAATTATGTGACCGTCATTACCCCACAAAAGTGGTTACTACTGCCTATAAGCGAGCTAAGTACAGTGACAGAGATTCACTACTGCATACGGCCACCAGTGGTACAGAAAATAAACTTACGTGTGTTACCACCTTCACACCATTGTCCAATACCATCAAGAAAATCATTAACAAAAGATGGGATATCCTCTGTAGTGGTGGTGAGAATGTCTCAAAACCGTTATTTGCCTTCAAAAGGACCACTAATCTAAAAGATATTTTGATCCACACGCGACCTAAACCCCGGGCTGCGCCTAGCAAACAAGGGACCCTCTGGGAGTTACCACCAGTTAGGGGCCATTACCCTTGTGGAAATTGCAACGTATGTTCCCTTACAAAACAAATAGATACACTAGATTTAGCACCCATTGGAAACTGGCGGCTACTCAAACATACCAACTGCAACACTAGAAACTGTGTATATTTGATCACTTGCCCTTGTGGCTTACAATATGTAGGGATGACCACGAGAGCAGTTAAACTAAGAATCAATGAACACCGCAGCAACATCCGTTGCGGTCGAATTTCGACAAAGCTTAGCATGCATTACATTGAGTTACAACATAGCCCGGATGACATGTGGTGGGTTGTTCTACAGACAAGTGCCCAGCAGGGGACTGGGTCCCTCTTTGAATTAGAACAACGATGGGTTTTTAAACTTGGGACCCATCGCAAGGGACTGAATGATGACATCCCTTGGACGAGTCCTCCTGATCTAGGTATCAGGACCCAGAATAGCCATGGCGACCCACCAGATATGTGAGTTATTTATAGACAATTTGATTTTTCCTTTATACAAAATATGACCACCGATAGCATCTTATTTAATATGACAGACAACTGTCACATGATGATACTCGATGAGTCAGGCCTTAATCCCTCCCTTTATTCCCATCACAATGTATGGAGATACCTGCCATAGCTGGCTGTATGAAAGTTCCTTAACTTTAAGATGGCCGCCGTTTTGAATCTATGATTGAACCTGGATCGTCGCGAGCCCGTCATTTATGTCCATTACCAATTATCTCCGGGCACGAGACGCACTGCAGTCACTTAGCAACGGGCACGTTAGACGCTTCTATCGATTTCCGGGCTCGATGGGATTTCTACCCCCGGGTTCGCGCTTCCCCTTCACTTTCGGGAGCGCGTCCAGGGGTAGGTGTAGTCGCCCTCCGCCAGGCTCTTCACAGTAAGTGTTCCGTCGTGTTGACTTGTTGTGACACTCTCACGACACTGGTTTACGCACGCATATCGCCCGAATTGGTGACAGTTTGACTACCTAAAGCGCCGCATAGTTGCCCTGAAGATCTGACCCCCGTCCATGTTTAACTAATTAAGTGATTTCGGCTTTTCTCTATTTTAACTCTATAAGACTAAATTAAGTCAAAATGCACTCACTGTTTTTGACCTTGTTTGCTGCGTGGATCGTTTCCAATCAGAGATACCAAAAGTGGGTACATAGAAAGGGTTTTTATGTCATAGAAATCCCACATACCCTGCATAGACTGCCAATTATGTTTTCTTTTTACTACTATTAAATGACGATCAAGTATGCATTTGATAGAGGGAAGTGACTCCCTTATACTAGCACTATTAAACATCTGATAAGCATCTGTGGACTGCCTCCACTATCCATAAGAGTGGAGTCTGTTACTTTTTTGTAAGGGTGGAATTCCTGAAAATTTTTGTTAATTTACATGTGCCCCCTGACTTACTTTTTTGTGTGTGTTTATTTATTTTTTCCACACCACTAGCAGTGTGTTAAACGAACCTGGCCAATGGCCCGCGTGATCCCATGAAGCCCTGACTCAATGTGGGAGGGTAAGCATATCTCCGTTTATTTGGCATGAGTGTGTCACCACCAGCACTATCACCGTGTGCCACACAGTTTATCGTAGATTCTGCTGCAATTGAATCAAGAATATTTTTGAGATACAATTTACGCTTTAATCTTTTCCAGGGTGACGAATAGGAATTAAATAAAGGGTCACAATAGACTCATGTAAGTGACTGACGATAACTTTTTGTTTGACTGTCAGCTCTGATATATGATAGCCAATTTAGCTTGTAGTTGGAGAAGTTTTTTACACTAGGTCCTGAAGAAGCGTCATTGGATCCATGAGGACCACAAAGACGCGAAACATGTCGACCCGATTTTGAGGTGGGTCCTATAGTTTTCTGACCCCCCGTTATTAGACACACAGTTAGAGAGTGACAGAGCATTACCTCTATCTCACTCTCCTGATCAATATTTTAATCTTGGCCTTCACCCCACATAGACAGAATAAAGTTAAGTACTCATTAAGGGTCCTGAGCCAATTTTATTTTTCTTTCTTTGAACTCTCCCCTTTTTCTTTCCCCCTACTCATTTGCGGGATAGAATGGCATCATCGAGAAAAGATCTCCGGCAAAGAGCCCCCCGGATGGGTGGTGCCCGTCAGACATTGCAGCACCGGTCTGACGAGGAGCTTGTCCGATGATGAAGCATGACACCCATTTGGGTGTGTGAGGACTCTTGCTCCTATTAAATAGGACTCCAGAGTACTCGTCCTGTCTTCCCCTGTTACCTAGGAACAGTGTATTGCAGTATCAGTAACTTTCATTGGAGGGTATACACTGGACCTTTAATCCTCCATATCCCCTGTATTTTTGATGTGTTCAGTACAGCAGCTTTGCTGTGGGATTATACATTAGTCTACTCTAGACTCCCCCAAGATGGATAATTTCCAGGGGCTAAGCTTTGACGATGACATCGTATCAGCAATTTTACAGACCCCTTCCATTCTTGGAAATGAGGGTGCCGGACCTTTGGGTCCCACAAAAGCAAAATGGGATAAATTGTCCTCGCTGAAGCGAGATTTGATCAAAACAGTACTTCATGGGACTATCATGACAGAGTACTTGAGAGCCAATATAGCCCCTAATGGACTACTTGTGTCCAACATGCCGCAGATTTTCCTACAGGACTTGGCCTTTAGGAAAGACTGGGCTCAAATCGCCTGGAAATGCACCCGCGACTGGCTGGTACTTATCATCAATACCTCCAGGCGGATAGCAGAATCCATGACTGTACAGATCACCTTTATGGAGAACACACTTAAAACCACAGTTTCTATCGCAGCATTCAAGAGTCGATTAGCGGAAATCAACCTAGAACTGAATGAGTCAAAGGAATTCCTGACACAACAAAAAATTACTAAATTGCAGAAAGACATCAGCAAATTTAGCAGAGAAAAAGTCTATCCCTATATCAAGGAAGACTATTCTGCCGACACTCAATCAGTCTCGTCAGATGAATCTTCCACGTCGCTTAGAAGACCTCGCAAATACAGTCACAGCTCTTCATCTGACGGGTGGCGTACCGATGACGAGAGACCACAACCATATTACAACTTTCCTCAATATCATCCTGGTCAGCCCCTGGGTTGGCAACAACCCTTCCCCTTCTACCAACCCCGCCACATGTTACCATATATGCCTTTTTTAGGCAACGGCAGGGGACGAGGCAGAAGGCGAGGAAGAGGCAGAAGAGTCCATTGGGCTCAGGAGGAACCACAAATGATCACGCGGAGCCAGGGCAGAGTCCAACAACCAAAGACTTAGTCGTCAACCTGTCTGCAAGACCCCTCTCCCCTGAAGAAACCATGGTTCTTAATAGGGGTTTGGGATTCGTACCAACCCCGAGAGAAGACATCTTTTGCCTCCAATGTGAACTTGCACAATTTTTTAGGAAAATCCGACTACAGGCCTTTTTCAAAGACAAACCCATTGGTACTGCCCCTCCAGACTCGGGCCTCAGAAAACCGTCCAAATTTATGCCCCCTACTACCTCAATACCGTGTGAGATCTTGGCATTTGAGAAGGCGGTCAATACCGATCTTAGTAAACTTCGACCCAAACAGAATTTCATTAATATACCTAAAAATGAGAATGACGCTCTCAAGAGACTGGCAGCTGACAACAGCATTACCATCAAATCAGCAGATAAAGGAGGCGCTATAGTCATAATGAACTCTGAAGACTACAGACAGGAATGTCTCCGCCTCTTGAGTGACTCCACGTATTATGCACGAATCAATAATGACCCTACAACTAGAATCCAGGCAAAGATAAGAGGAATGATAAATGAGGCTTCCAGCAATTCTTGGATTTCACAAAAAGAAGCAGAATTCCTGGATACTGCGAACCCGAGGATCCCATATTTTTATTGCCTCCCTAAGATTCACAAAGGGAAGACTCCCCCCCCCGGGTCGCCCAATAGTCTCAGGTATAGGATCTATCCTAGAACCTCTTTCTACATTTTGTGACCATTTTTTGCAACCTCTCATGCAGCAATCTTCTACATATTTACGAGACACTAAAGATGTCCTTAACCTTATAGAATCCATCAATGCCACAGACAATGTTCAAGCTATGATCACCCTAGATGTCGAGGCATTATACACCAATATTCCACAACAAGCCACCTTAACAGTAGTTAAAACAGCCCTCCTCTCTGCCACACTCGAGACGGCGACTCCTGTGCATTTTATTATGCACTGTGCTAATCTAGCCATGACAGAGAATTTTTTCCAGTTCGAAAACCTACTATTTCATCAGATTCGAGGTACTTCGATGGGCAGTACTTTTGCTCCTAGCCTAGCATGTCTCTACATGTATGATTTCGAAAAACGATTCATACTACTTGACTTGAACCCCTTCTCTGATAATATCAAAATGTGGCGTCGTTATATAGACGACATTCTGGTCATTTGGCAGGGCCCCATCGACAAGGTAACAGCCTTTACGACTTGGGTCAACAGTTTGGACCCTTTTTTACATTTCACCTCCTCGGTCTCGACCACTATGATCCCTTTTTTGGATCTGGAGATCAGCATTGATAGAGGCAAACTGAAGACTTGCACTTATCAGAAAACTACAGATCGTAATAGCTTATTACTATACGACAGCTACCACCCTAAAGCACTCAGAGACAATTTGCCTTTTGGCCAGTTCCTGCGGTTACGCCGCAATTGCAGCAATATCTGCTCGTTTGACACACAAGCTCAAGAATTGAAGCATAAATTATGTGACCGTCATTACCCCACAAAAGTGGTTAATACTGCCTATAAGCGAGCTAAGTACAGTGACAGAGATTCACTACTGCATACGGCCACCAGTGGTACAGAAAATAAACTTACGTGTGTTACCACCTTCACACCATTGTCCAATACCATCAAGAAAATCATTAACAAAAGATGGGATATCCTCTGTAGTGGTGGTGAGAATGTCTCAAAACCGTTATTTGCCTTCAAAAGGACCACTAATCTAAAAGATATTTTGATCCACACGCGACCTAAACCCCGGGCTGCGCCTAGCAAACAAGGGACCCTCTGGGAGTTACCACCAGTTAGGGGCCATTACCCTTGTGGAAATTGCAACGTATGTTCCCTTACAAAACAAATAGATACACTAGATTTAGCACCCATTGGAAACTGGCGGCTACTCAAACATACCAACTGCAACACTAGAAACTGTGTATATTTGATCACTTGCCCTTGTGGCTTACAATATGTAGGGATGACCACGAGAGCAGTTAAACTAAGAATCAATGAACACCGCAGCAACATCCGTTGCGGTCGAATTTCGACAAAGCTTAGCATGCATTACATTGAGTTACAACATAGCCCGGATGACATGTGGTGGGTTGTTCTACAGACAAGTGCCCAGCAGGGGACTGGGTCCCTCTTTGAATTAGAACAACAATGGTTTTTTAAACTTGGGACCCATCGCAAGGGACTGAATGATGACATCCCTTGGACGAGTCCTCCTGATCTAGGTATCAGGACCCAGAATAGCCATGGCGACCCACCAGATATGTGAGTTATTTATAGACAATTTGATTTTTCCTTTATACAAAATATGACCACCGATAGCATCTTATTTAATATGACAGACAACTGTCACATGATGATACTCGATGAGTCAGGCCTTAATCCCTCCCTTTATTCCCATCACAATGTATGGAGATACCTGCCATAGCTGGCTGTATGAAAGTTCCTTAACTTTAAGATGGCCGCCGTTTTGAATCTATGATTGAACCTGGATCATCGCGAGCCCGTCATTTATGTCCATTACCAATTATCTCCGGGCGCGAGACGCACTGCAGTCACTTAGCAACGGGCACGTTAGACGCTTCTATCGATTTCCGGGCTCGATGGGATTTCTACCCCCGGGTTCGCGCTTCCCCTTCACTTTCGGGAGCGCGTCCAGGGGTAGGTGTAGTCGCCCTCCGCCAGGCTCTTCACAGTAAGTGTTCCGTCGTGTTGACTTGTTGTGACACTCTCACGACACTGGTTTACGCACGCATATCGCCCGAATTGGTGACAGTTTGACTACCTAAAGCGCCGCATAGTTGCCCTGAAGATCTGACCCCCGTCCATGTTTAACTAATTAAGTGATTTCGGCTTTTCTCTATTTTAACTCTATAAGACTAAATTAAGTCAAAATGCACTCACTGTTTTTGACCTTGTTTGCTGCGTGGATCGTTTCCAATCAGAGATACCAAAAGTGGGTACATAGAAAGGGTTTTTATGTCATAGAAATCCCACATACCCTGCATAGACTGCCAATTATGTTTTCTTTTTACTACTATTAAATGACGATCAAGTATGCATTTGATAGAGGGAAGTGACTCCCTTATACTAGCACTATTAAACATCTGATAAGCATCTGTGGACTGCCTCCACTATCCATAAGAGTGGAGTCTGTTACTTTTTTGTAAGGGTGGAATTCCTGAAATTTTTTGTTAATTTACATGTGCCCCCTGACTTACTTTTTTGTGTGTGTTTATTTATTTTTTCCACACCACTAGCAGTGTGTTAAACGAACCTGGCCAATGGCCCGCGTGATCCCATGAAGCCCTGACTCAATGTGGGAGGGTAAGCATATCTCCGTTTATTTGGTATGAGTGTGTCACCACCAGCACTATCACCGTGTGCCACACAGTTTATCGTAGATTCTGCTGCAATTGAATCAAGAATATTTTTGAGATACAATTTACGCTTTAATCTTTTCCAGGGTGACGAATAGGAATTAAATAAAGGGTCACAATAGACTCATGTAAGTGACTGACGATAACTTTTTGTTTGACTGTCAGCTCTGATATATGATAGCCAATTTAGCTTGTAGTTGGAGAAGTTTTTTACACTAGGTCCTGAAGAAGCGTCATTGGATCCATGAGGACCACAAAGACGCGAAACATGTCGACCCGATTTTGAGGTGGGTCCTATAGTTTTCTGACCCCCCGTTATTAGACACACAGTTAGAGAGTGACAGAGCATTACCTCTATCTCACTCTCCTGATCAATATTTTAATCTTGGCCTTCACCCCACATAGACAGAATAAAGTTAAGTACTCATTAAGGGTCCTGAGCCAATTTTATTTTTCTTTCTTTGAACTCTCCCCTTTTTCTTTCCCCCTACTCATTTGCGGGATAGAATGGCATCATCGAGAAAAGATCTCCGGCAAAGAGCCCCCCGGATGGGTGGTGCCCGTCAGACATTGCAGCACCGGTCTGACGAGGAGCTTGTCCGATGATGAAGCATGACACCCATTTGGGTGTGTGAGGACTCTTGCTCCTATTAAATAGGACTCCAGAGTACTCGTCCTGTCTTCCCCTGTTACCTAGGAACAGTGTATTGCAGTATCAGTAACTTTCATTGGAGGGTATACACTGGACCTTTAATCCTCCATATCCCCTGTATTTTTGATGTGTTCAGTACAGCAGCTTTGCTGTGGGATTATACATTAGTCTACTCTAGACTCCCCCAAGATGGATAATTTCCAGGGGCTAAGCTTTGACGATGACATCGTATCAGCAATTTTACAGACCCCTTCCATTCTTGGAAATGAGGGTGCCGGACCTTTGGGTCCCACAAAAGCAGAATGGGATAAATTGTCCTCGCTGAAGCGAGATTTGATCAAAACAGTACTTCATGGGACTATCATGACAGAGTACTTGAGAGCCAATATAGCCCCTAATGAACTACTTGTGTCCAACATGCCGCAGATTTTCCTACAGGACTTGGCCTTTAGGAAAGACTGGGCTCAAATCGCCTGGAAATGCACCCGCGACTGGCTGGTACTTATCATCAATACCTCCAGGCGGATAGCAGAATCCATGACTGTACAGATCACCTTTATGGAGAACACACTGAAAACCACAGTTTCTATCGCAGCATTCAAGAATCGATTAGCGGAAATCAACCTAGAACTGAATGAGTCAAAGGAATTCCTGACACAACAAAAAATTACTAAATTGCAGAAAGACATCAGCAAATTTAGCAGAGAAAAAGTCTATCCCTATATCAAGGAAGACTATTCTGCCGACACTCAATCAGTCTCGTCAGATGAATCTTCCACGTCGCTTAGAAGACCTCGCAAATACAGTCACAGCTCTTCATCTGACGGGTGGAGTACCGATGACGAGAGACCACAACCATATTACAACTTTCCTCAATATCATCCTGGTCAGCCCCTGGGTTGGCAACAACCCTTCCCCTTCTACCAACCCCGCCACATGTTACCATATATGCCTTTTTTAGGCAACGGCAGGGGACGAGGCAGAAGGCGAGGAAGAGGCAGAAGAGTCCATTGGGCTCAGGAGGAACCACAAATGATCACGCGGAGCCAGGGCAGAGTCCAACAACCAAAGACTTAGTCGTCAACCTGTCTGCAAGACCCCTCTCCCCTGAAGAAACCATGGTTCTTAATAGGGGTTTGGGATTCGTACCAACCCCGAGAGAAGACTTCTTTTGCCTCCAATGTGAACTTGCACAATTTTTTAGGAAAATCCGACTACAGGCCTTTTTCAAAGACAAACCCATTGGTACTGCCCCTCCAGACTCGGGCCTCAGAAAACCGTCCAAATTTATGCCCCCTACTACCTCAATACCGTGTGAGATCTTGGCATTTGAGAAGGCGGTCAATACCGATCTTAGTAAACTTCGACCCAAACAGAATTTCATTAATATACCTAAAAATGAGAATGACGCTCTCAAGAGACTGGCAGCTGACAACAGCATTACCATCAAATCAGCAGATAAAGGAGGCGCTATGGTCATAATGAACTCTGAAGACTACAGACAGGAATGTCTCCGCCTCTTGAGTGACTCCACGTATTATGCACGAATCAATAATGAACCTACAACTAGAATCCAGGCAGAGATAAGAGGAATGATAAATGAGGCTTCCAGCAATTCTTGGATTTCACAAAAAGAAGCAGAATTCCTGGATACTGCGAACCCGAGGATCCCATATTTTTATTGCCTCCCTAAGATTCACAAAGGGAAGACTCCCCCCCCGGGTCGCCCAATAGTCTCAGGTATAGGATCTATCCTAGAACCTCTTTCTACATTTTGTGACCATTTTTTGCAACCTCTCGTGCAGCAATCTTCTACATATTTACGAGACACTAAAGATGTCCTTAACCTTATAGAATCCTTCAATGCCACAGACAATGTTCAAGCTATGATCACCCTAGATGTCGAGGCATTATACACCAATATTCCACAACAAGCCACCTTAACAGTAGTTAAAACAGCCCTCCTCTCTGCCACACTCGAGACGGCGACTCCTGTGCATTTTATTATGCACTGTGCTAATCTAGCCATGACAGAGAATTTTTTCCAGTTCGAAGACCTACTATTTCATCAGATTCGAGGTACTTCGATGGGCAGTACTTTTGCTCCTAGCCTAGCATGTCTCTACATGTATGATTTCGAAAAACGATTCATACTACTTGACTTGAACCCCTTCTCTGATAATATCAAAATGTGGCGTCGTTATATAGACGACATTCTGGTCATTTGGCAGGGCCCCATCGACAAGGTAACAGCCTTTACGACTTGGGTCAACAGTTTGGACCCTTTTTTACATTTCACCTCCTCGGTCTCGACCACTATGATCCCTTTTTTGGATCTGGAGATCAGCATTGATAGAGGCAAACTGAAGACTTGCACTTATCAGAAAACTACAGATCGTAATAGCTTATTACTATACGACAGCTACCACCCTAAAGCACTCAGAGACAATTTGCCTTTTGGCCAGTTCCTGCGGTTACGCCGCAATTGCAGCAATATCTGCTCGTTTGACACACAAGCTCAAGAATTGAAGCATAAATTATGTGACCGTCATTACCCCACAAAAGTGGTTACTACTGCCTATAAGCGAGCTAAGTACAGTGACAGAGATTCACTACTGCATACGGCCACCAGGGGTACAGAAAATAAACTTACGTGTGTTACCACCTTCACACCATTGTCCAATACCATCAAGAAAATCATTAACAAAAGATGGGATATCCTCTGTAGTGGTGGTGAGAATGTCTCAAAACCGTTATTTGCCTTCAAAAGGACCACTAATCTTAAAGATATTTTGATCCACACGCGACCTAAACCCCGGGCTGCGTCTAGCAAACAAGGGACCCTCTGGGAGTTACCACCAGTTAGGGGCCATTACCCTTGTGGAAATTGCAACGTATGTTCACTTACAAAACAAATAGATACACTAGATTTAGCACCCATTGGAAACTGGCGGCTACTCAAACATACCAACTGCAACACTAGAAACTGTGTATATTTGATCACTTGCCCTTGTGGCTTACAATATGTAGGGATGACCACGAGAGCAGTTAAACTAAGAATCAATGAACACCGCAGCAACATCCGTTGCGGTCGAATTTCGACAAAGCTTAGCATGCATTACATTGAGTTACAACATAGCCCGGATGACATGTGGTGGGTTGTACTACAGACAAGTGCCCAGCAGGGGACTGGGTCCCTCTTTGAATTAGAACAACAATGGGTTTTTAAACTTGGGACCCATCGCAAGGGACTGAATGATGACATCCCTTGGACGAGTCTCTCCTCCTGATCTAGGTATCAGGACCCAGAATAGCCATGGCGACCCACCAGATATGTGAGTTATTTATAGACAATTTGATTTTTCCTTTATACAAAATATGACCACCGATAGCATCTTATTTAATATGACAGACAACTGTCACATGATGATACTCGATGAGTCAGGCCTTAATCCCTCCCTTTATTCCCATCACAATGTATGGAGATACCTGCCATAGCTGGCTGTATGAAAGTTCCTTAACTTTAAGATGGCCGCCGTTTTGAATCTATGATTGAACCTGGATCGTCGCGAGCCCGTCATTTATGTCCATTACCAATTATCTCCGGGCGCGAGACGCACTGCCGTCACTTAGCAACGGGCACGTTAGACGCTTCTATCGATTTCCGGGCTCGATGGGATTTCTACCCCCGGGTTCGCGCTTCCCCTTCACTTTCGGGAGCGCGTCCAGGGGTAGGTGTAGTCGCCCTCCGCCAGGCTCTTCACAGTAAGTGTTCCGTCGTGTTGACTTGTTGTGACACTCTCACAACACTGGTTGACGCACGCATATCGACCGAATTGGTGACAGTTTGACTACCTAAAGCGCTGCATAGTTGCCCTGAAGATCTGACCCCCGTCCATGTTTAACTAATTAAGTGATTTCGGCTTTTCTCTATTTTAACTCTATAAGACTAAATTAAGTCAAAATGCACTCACTGTTTTTGACCTTGTTTGCTGCGTGGATCGTTTCCAATCAGAGATACCAAAAGTGGGTACATAGAAAGGGTTTTTATGTCATAGAAATCCCACATACCCTGCATAGACTGCCAATGATGTTTTCTTTTTACTACTATTAAATGACGATCAAGTATGCATTTGATAGAGGGAAGTGACTCCCTTATACTAGCACTATTAAACATCTGATAAGCATCTGTGGACTGCCTCCACTATCCATAAGAGTGGAGTCTGTTACTTTTTTGTGAGGGTGGAATTCCTGACAATTTTTGTTAATTTACATGTGCCCCCTGACTTACTTTTTTGTGTGTGTTTATTTATTTTTTCCACACCACTAGCAGTGTGTTAAACGAACCTGGCCAATGGCCCGCGTGATCCCATGAAGCCCTGACTCAATGTGGGAGGGTAAGCATATCTCCGTTTATTTGGCATGAGTGTGTCACCACCAGCACTATCACCGTGTGCCACACAGTTTATCGTACATTCTGCTGCAATTGAATCAAGAATATTTTTGAGATACAATTTACGCTTTAATCTTTTCCAGGGTGACGAATAGGAATTAAATAAAGGGTCACAATAGACTCATGTAAGTGACTGACGATAACTTTTTGTTTGACTGTCAGCTCTGATATATGATAGCCAATTTAGCTTGTAGTTGGAGAAGTTTTTTACACTAGGTCCTGAAGAAGCGTCATTGGATCCATGAGGACCACAAAGACGCGAAACATGTCGACCCGATTTTGAGGTGGGTCCTATAGTTTTCTGACCCCCCGTTATTAGACACACAGTTAGAGAGTGACAGAGCATTACCTCTATCTCACTCTCCTGATCAATATTTTAAACTTGGCCTTCACCCCACATAGACAGAATAAAGTTAAGTACTCATTAAGGGTCCTGAGCCAATTTTATTTTTCTTTCTTTGAACTCTCCCCTTTTTCTTTCCCCCTACTCATTTGCGGGATAGAGTGGCATCATCGAGAAAAGATCTCCGGCAAAGAGCCCCGTGGATGGGTGGTGCCCGTCAGACATTGCAGCGCCGGTCTGACGAGGAGCTTGTCCGATGATGAAGCATGACACCCATTTGGGTGTGTGAGGACTCTTGCTCCTATTAAATAGGACTCCAGAGTACTCGTCCTGTCTTCCCCTGTTACCTAGGAACAGTGTATTGCAGTATCAGTAACTTTCATTGGAGGGTATACACTGGACCCTTAATCTTCCATATCCCCTGTATTTTTGATCTTGTCTTTACAATTCTATCTATTGCACCATTCATTATCCTAATCATTGCAGCCCATGCGATTTATCGCAGATTGCAGATTGTAATAAAAACCATTGAAACATTACTGCATTTTCGTTATTGCCTGTGTTTGGTTGAGACATGATATATCTGTGAGAAAGGGGTAATCTGGGTTTAACCATGACACTCCCTGAGATGTCATACTTCTGAGTCCATTCGTAAAGGCTGCCACAAATCACCTTTAACTGTTTGGGTTATTGATGAGGTACTGCTACTGAGCCAGAAGGGTTGGGACTACAGTTGCGTCTTGCTGTAGGATAGGCATAGTCGCCTACAAACATAAGTACTGTCATCCTTGAACCAGCAGTCTTGCCCAGAGCAAGAGTCCAAACTACGACAATGACAAAGATGTTTTCTTCTAGAAAGGTACTCTAAGGGTGTTCCAAGCTGATCTATGTAGTGTGTGGTTTTAATGGACAGTTACAAAAAATGTTTGCACTAGGTATAATCTGTATATTATTGAAATTTGTATTTAAGAAGGGACTTTTTTCATTTAACCTCAATGTATTTGCAGATTTGTTTGGCAGTCTATATTATGCGGTGTCTAATGCACGTTTAAAATAAGGGCTTACAAACACAGTGCTTCAGGGACCTTAGCACCTAAAGGTACTAACAAACATTGGCAAAGCCAATGGGTCACGTCTACACAAGAGTTATTGGTTTTGCTAATGTGTTATAGCCATGTTGTACACCAGAGTGGCTGCTGTTCAGCATGGCTAGAAGTTAGTGGCATAGAGGAGAATCGTGTGGAGTGTCGCAGAGTGGAATGACGAAGAGTAGAATGTTGTGGAGTGGCACAGAGTGTTGGGTTTAGGAGTGGCATACTGGGGTGTTGCGTAGATAGGCATATAATGGGGTGGTATGCAGTAGAGTGGACTGGTGTAGAGTGCATTGGCGTAGAGCATTTCAGAACATACAGGTGTGGAGTGAAGTGGCTTAGAATGCAGCAGCATAGAATTTAGCAGCATACAATGCAGTCTCATGGAACGCAGAGGCAAAGATTAGGGTGATGCATTGTAGAGAGCAGTGGTGCAGACAGGAGTTGTGCAGAGTAGAGTGCAATCGTGTGCAGTGGCATAGAATATAGTGGTAGAGTGTGCAGTAGTGTACTGTGGTGTATAGTGCAGTGACATAGAGTGCAGAGTAGACTCAAGTGGAAGAGTGCAGTAGTGTAGAGTGGTGTAAAGTAGCTTAGAGTGGAGCAGAGTATAGTGCTGTAGAGTGCAGTGGCGTGGAGTGGTGTAGAGTGCAGTGGTGTAGAATGCAGTAGTACAGAGTAGAGTGGTGGAGAGTGCAGTGTTGCAGAGAAGAGTGTCAGGGCAGTGGTGTGCTGTAGAGTGGCTGTAGAGTGGCAGAGTAGACTGCAGTGGTGTATAGTGCAGTGGCAAAGAGTGGCGTGGAGGCAGAGTAGAGTAGTACAATAGAGTGCCACAGTGTGCAGTGGAGTAGAGTGGTGTATAGTGGAGTGGCATAGAGTTCAAAGTAGACTTGAGTGGCATAGAGCGCAGTGGCATATAGTGGTGCAGAGTAGAAATGTACTTAATAGACACTTTTGTTACTTACTAACTGTGCAGAAGCTTTTAATGTTCCATGTTTGTTAGCAGCAAACAGCATTATGCTTGTTGTTTAATATGGGAGGAAGGTAATTCATTTGTTTACTGATTGGCCAATTTATTTTTGCGTGGCACCGGTTCTCAGCCACTGCGTTTTATCTTTATAACCTACTCCAGATTTGCGTTAGTGTTTTGTTAGGTGCTTTTATTGTTCCTCGTGTGGGTGAAACACTGTGGGGGTGATTCTAAGTCTGGCGGGCAGCGGAGGCCGCCCGCCAGACTTCCCCCTCCAAAATACCGCTCCGCGGTCGGAAGACCGCTGAGGGTATTCTGGGTTTTGCACTGGGCTGGCGGGCGACCGCCAAAAGGCCGCCCGCCAGCCCAGTGCAAAACTACCTTCCCACGAGGACGCCGGCTCCGAATGGAGCCGGCGGAGTGGGAAGGTGCGACGGGTGCAGTGGCACCCGTCGCGAATTTCACTGTCTGCAATGCAGACAGTGAAATTCTTTGTGGGGCCCCCAGGGGCCCCACGACAACCCATACCGCCATCCTGTTCCTGGCGGGCGAACCGCCAGGAACAGGATGGCCGTATGGGCTGTCAGAATCCCCATGGCGGCGCAGCGAGCTGCGCCGCCATGGAGGATTCAAATGGGCAGCGGAAAACCGGCGGGAGACCGCCGGTTTTCCACTTCTGACCGCGGTCAAACCGCCGCGGTCAGAATGCCCAGCAGAGCACCGCCAGCCTGTTGGCGGTGCCCCCGTCATTTTAGCCCTGGCGGTCTTGGACCGCCAGGGTTAGAATGGCCCCCTGTGTCTTTTGGCTTGATTATTTTAGTCAGATGTTAATTCCTTAGTTTCTATATTAAACATTTTTTTATTTGTGGTTTTTACAGGAAGTACTTAAAAAAAAAGTAAGGAAACACAATACTTTAATACATAGAAAATGGCCCACTTCTACAGTGATTGTGTTTAAAATGTTTTCCTTAGTTTGGCCTGGCTCACTGCCACTGTGCTGTATTTATTATTGTGGCATGATTGTGAGGTGTTTTTATGTTGGCAAAAGGATTAATATATTTTTAAATAAACCTTTTCCTGGTCTGTCGCTCCATCACAGACCAGTTGGCTGCAGCATTTGCCATCACGACGGACAGGTGGGTTCTGTAAATAGTCCAAAGGGGCTACTCCCTCTCCTTCAAGACTACCTCTCCGGCCATGCCACCACCCTACGATAGGATGAAGGAAGATGACTTGGTGCTTCTCCACGAGGAAGTTACGGCTCTCTTGACCAAGGGAGCCATAGAGAGGGTCCCTTTGCCAGACGTAGGTTGTGGTTGTTATTCCTGCTTTAGCCCAAAAGGACAAGGGCCTCTGCCATATCCTCGACTGCGATCGCTCAATCTCTTCCTCATAAAGGAGAAGTTCACAATGCTCATTCTGGCTCAGGTCCTATCTGTCTTGGACCCTGAAGACTGGATGGTAGCGTTGGAGTTGCAGGATGCCGACTTTCACACCCGGTCCTGCCTGCCCACAGAGGTTACTAGCAGTTCGTGGTAGCTCACAAGCACTTTCAGTTTACCGTGCTCCCCTTTGGCCTTACCAGCACCCCTCGGGTGTTCACTAAAGTGATGGCGGTGGTTGCAGCTCATCTGTGCAGGCTAGGGGTTTCAGTCTTCCCCCTACCTCAACCACTGGCTGTTGAAGGCGGGCTCACCTCAGGCTGTTGTCTCCCACCTCCACACGCATGACTCCCTCCCAGACGCTCCCTTTCATCTGAGCTGTTCTGCACACAGTGCAGTTTTGGGCCTATCCTCCTGAGTGTCGAGTCCAAGATATTCAGGCTATGATACCAATGTTTCAGCCTCTGTCCTGGGTTTCAGTGAGAATGACTCTGAGGCCGCTGGGCTTTATGGCCTACTGCATCCTGCTGGTCACACATGCCAGACGGCATATGCAAGCTCTGCAGTCGGACCTAAAGTTCCAGTGGGCGCAGCATCAAGGGAATCTTTCCGATATGGTGCAGATCTCAGAGGGAACTGCACCCAATCTGCAGAGGTAGCTTTCGACTCACAATTGGGTCAGTGGCAGATCCCTCTCCCTTGCTCAAACAGATCTGATAGTAGTGACAGATGCGTCACTCTTGGGATGAAGAGGAGAAGATCAAAGGTGTCAGGTCTCCGGGAGAGTCAAGGCTCCACATCATTCTTCTGGAGCTCAGGGCGATCAGGCTTGCATTAAAAGCATATTTTCCTTCTATCAAAGGGAATGTGGTGCAGGTGTTCACGGACAACACAACCACCATGAGCAGGATGGAGTGGGGTCGTGGTCCCTTTGTCAGGAGGCTCTGCTCCTCTGGGCATGGCTGGAATGTAAGGGCATATCCCTGGTGATTCAACATCTGGCGGGCTCTGTGAAAATCAAAGCAGACAAACTCAGCCGTCAATGCATGATGATCACAAATGGCATTTCCATCCGGATGTGGTGCAAGGTCTCTTTCAGCAATGGGGAAAGCCTTGGTTAGATCTGTTTGCCTCTGCAGAGAATGCACATCAGCTGTTTTGCGTGCTGGAGTTTCCAAGGCGGCACTCACTCAGTGATGCTTTTCATCTCGAGTGGAACTCGGGCCTCCTGTACACCTTTCCACCAATATCACTTCTGCCCAGCGTTCTCAAGGAGATCAAGAACGACTGAGCCTAAGTAATCCTTGTGGCTCTGGACTGGGCACAGAGATTATGGTATCATGAACTTCTAAGCATGGCGATTGATGCTCCACTCAGACTGCCTCTTCGAGAGGATCTTCTGTTGCAGCAGCGGGGGAAGGTTCTCCACCTGAACATGTCTAGTCTCTGCCTACTTGCGTGGAAGTTGAGCAGCGGAAGTTGACAGCTGTCAACCTTCTGCCCAAAGTCTGTATTGTTATCTAGGCAGCCAGGTGTCCCTCCACCAAAATGGTATACACCTGTCATTGGAGCAAATTTGTGGCATGGTGTACCAACAAGTCTGTTGATCTTCTCTTCTGAGGTTCTTTTATTTGTACTCACTCTTGCCCAGAAGGGCTCAGCTTTGGGTACCCTTAAAGGTTATCTGTCTACCATCTCTGCTTTCCTCAGACTACCAGACCATTGTTGGGAGATTCCTCAAGGGTCTTGCCCACATGTTTCCGCCTACCCCATTCATAATGCCCCAGTGGGATTTGAACATGGTACTCACTCACCTTTTGTGTGCTTCATTTAAGCCCCTTCATAATTATCCTCTTCTGCTTCTCATTTGAAAGACAGTCTTTCTTGTAGCCATCACCTCTGCTCATAGAGTGAGTGAGCTGCAAGCTCTTTCTTCGAAGCCACCCTTGATCTCTGTCCATCCTGACAAAGTGGTGCTTTGTGAACCTAAAGTGGTCACGCCCTTTCATGTAGGCCAGTCCATCACTTTTTAAGCACTCCCCACATCCTTCTTGTGAAAAGGAAAGACTTCACTGTCTGGATCCAAAAAGAGCATTGGCGTTCTACCTCATTCATACCAAAGACTTCTCAGTGGACGATCAACTTTGTTGGTTATGTGGGTCTGAAGAAAGGTCGAATGGTGCAAAAAAGGACCATCTGTAGATGGGTTGTTCTCTGCATCAAAATGTGCAATGCTTTGGCTCAAAAGCAACCCCCTGAGGGTTTGTGTGCTCACTCTATCAGAGCAACTTCCACACCCACTGCATTAGCACGTGGATTTCCAGTCCTGGACATCTGCCAGGCAGCAACCTGGGCATCCCTGCACACGTTCACTAAGCACTACTGCCTGGACAGACAGGTCCGTATGGACGGCTACTTTGGCCGTTCGGTCCTGCAGGACTTCTTTGTATGATCTTGGTTCACAGGCCCACCTCCGGGGACGGGATTGCTTGGGTATCTATTCTAAGGTGGGGAATCTGCAACTAGAAGGCTCTATCAGCTGAACAAGTTGCTTACCTTCGGTAACAAATTATGCGGTAGAGACGTATTCTAGTTGCAGATTCCTTAATGACCCACCCATCCTTCCTGCTCGCCATACTGATTTTTTGGGACAATGACTCCTTTTCAGGGCCCCCGTTCTGGCGCACCAGTCTGTGTTCTTCATGGCTCTGCACTTCTGGGTTCGAAAGTTGTGAAAAGAAACTGACGTCAGTGCGCCGGTATGGTGCTTAAATATGACTGCGACGGACATGGAGTCGACCGATGCTACCTGACGGTGCGCAGGGGTACTGCTTGAATAAAGATCTCTGGGTCCAGTCTAGCGCCTGGGGGAAATTATAAAGTAAGGAATTTGCAACTAGAATATGTCTCTACCAGATAATTTGTTGCCGAAGGTAAGTAACTTGTTCATTAGAACAGGCAGGAAGAAGTTGCCAGCATTGCATGGACAAAAAAAGAGAAGACATTTTGTATGTTAATTCTTTTTTTAATGTGGTTGTTCAGTTGTACATGATATGTTTTTGCTGATATATAAGGTAACAAAATGCTTAACACTTTTTTATTACAACTTTTCAACATGCTGTACATTAGCCACACTGCTCTACAACATAGGTTAAAGACAGTGACAAAGCCAATAGCTCTGGCTTAACACTTATAAAGTCCCAAAGGTGAGACCTATTGGCTATGCCAGTGCTTGTTTTTCCAGGGACTATTGGGACAGACTTGGTGCTCTTGCGTCACACATGAATGAGAGCTGGGGACATCCAAGGTGTCCTTAATAGACATGCCCTTTGATTACTGTCTGTTTAGTGAAAAAGCAGACTCGACCCTGGAATTATTTTTAAAAGGAGAGCCACAGCATGCTTTTTGGGCCTTTCCGCTCCAGTCAGGTTATCCCCCAAACAGCAACAGTGTCAGGCCCCGCTGCTTGGACAACAGGCCTTGCAGTCTTTTCTAGGTCAGGGAGGTGAACCCAACAGACAACAACCATGCCATCTGGCAGGATATGTCCCTATCCCTTACACCTCTGTCAACAAATTAAAACCCCTTTAGTGCAGCCTTAGTGCTACTCAGCCATCCTGTAGAAGGCATAATCAGCTATTTAATTCAGGGGTGGCAGAATATTACATCTGACAGGTGAGTTCTTCAAAGTGTCCAACAGGGCCACACCCTGCTATTCTTTTTCGATCCACTGCAACTGCCAACTATATCAGAGCAGCCACCAGAGGAATGCCTGCTTTTTTAGCACCAAGAGATGCAGGCTGTTTTGTCCAAAGGTTCAAGGGAGAGGGTACCAGCCAGAGAAGTGGCAACCGGGCGTCATTCCTCTACTTCCTTGTGTCGAAGAAGGAAGGAGGCCACTGTCCTATTTTGGAACTCTCTCTCAGCACCTTTCTGCACATGGACCAATACAAAATACTCACACTGGCCCAGGTTCTTCCTACCTTGGAGACTGGATAATCTTGTAGGATCTACAGATCTACAGAAAGCCTTCTTCTGCAGGCCCACAGGTGCTATCTGCTGTTCAGAGTGGACCAAGAACACTTTCAGTTTGCCATGCTCCTTTTTGGAATCACTAGAGCCTCTTGTGTTTACAAAGGTGATGACAGTTGTCACTGTCCATCTTTAGGAGTACTGGGCTTTCCCTACTTAGACAACTGGCTGTTAAAGGCAGGCACACTGCAGTCAATTCTTGACCACCTGCATACGACAACAAACATATTGACATCGTTGTAGTTCTCAGTCAACCTGCCGAAGTCACACCTGACTCTTTCACAGAGGTTCTCTTTCTTCAGAACCATCCAGAATACAGTGCAATTAAGGCTTTTGCTGCGGACCAACACGTCCAGGACATTCAGGCTATGATTTCCAGCCTCTGTTCTCTGTCTCACTGAGACTGGCTCTGGGAGTTATAGACCTACTAGCCTTCTGCATCCTACTCGCCAACCATGTCAGATGGCATATGAGGACTCTGCAGTAGGATCTGAAGTTACAATGGGCCCAACACCAGGGGATCCTGTCAGATTCCACCTGGCTTTTGAAGGAGACTGCTTAGGTGGCAGATCCCTCTACTTATCCTTCCCAGAGCTGATCTAATGACAGATGTGTCATTACAGGATTGGGGAGACCATCTGCTAGAGGTGGAGGTTGAGGACTCTGGGCTCCAGCAGAGACCCAACCCCAACAGAAATTTGTTGGAGCTGTGGCCAATTTGCTTGGTATTGAAGGCCTTCCTATTCACAATCAAAGGAATGTTGATGCAGGTCTCAAACAATACTGCCATCATGTAATACTGCAATAAGCAGGGTCATGTGCCAGGAGGCTCTGCGTTTCTGATACTGAATGAAACGTCTGGGCATCTCCTTGCTTGTACACCATCTGGCAGGAGCTTGAAACAATAGGGCAGACAAACTCAACCACCAAAGCCTAGTGGATCACCAATGGCAGTTACACCTGGAGGTGTCTTCTAACATTGGGGGAACCCTGGCTTAAAATGTTTGCCACTGCAGAGAACCTGCAGTGTTAATGCTTTAGTGTGCTGGAACTCCCGGGAAGTGTCTACCTCGGAGAAGCATTCTGCATCCAGTGGCGCACATGACACCTACATGCCTTCCCACTCTATCTCTCTTGTCCGACTTCTGAAAAAGATCAGGAATGCCAGTCCAGAGACATCCTAGTATCTTCAGATTGGGGAAGGAGGGTGTGGTACATGCAACTGATGAGCCTGAACATCTGTCCGTCCTCCACACAGGCTGCCTCTTTAGAAGCAACAGCATTATGCACCCTGGCCTTTGCAACCTGCAACTCCATCCATGGAGCTAAAGTAATTAACCTCCCTCCCAAAGTCGTTGATCTCATTCTGGCAACCAGGTTTTCTTCAACAAGTCTGTTTATATCAGGTGCTGAGATAAGTTTGTGGCTTGGTGCGGTACCCTGCAGACAGACCTTTTGCACATGTTGGTGTGGGCACTTATAAAGATTAGCGGTCTGCCATCTCAGTTGTTATTCATTTGTTAGACCAGCCATCCTTGTTCAAATCACCTATTGTGATGTTTCCATGAAGTCTTTAAACGTCAGCTAAAGCCCTTTGTGATGACACGCTGGTACTTAAACTTAGTTCTTTCTTTTTTGTTTTGTATTCATTTTTTTAAATCAATGCACAATTGCTCATTGGCCTCCTTAACTTAAAAACTGTCTTAGTGGTTGCAATAACATCAGCACCCTGTGTGGGTGAGCTTCAGTCCCTCTTGGTCCAGCCTCCTAATATGAACTATTTTCTGGACAAACTGGTGCTAAAGACTCACTGAATTCCTGCTGAAGGTGGTGATGCCTTTTCATGTTATACAAGCCGTCGCTCCTCCAAACGTCTTTGCTCCATTCCATCCGTTGAAAGAGGAAGAGAAACTCCATTGTTTGTTCCCCAAAGCTTTTACATTAATCACACTAAGGAACATTAGGTTGACGATCAGCTCTTTGTGGGGTTCTCTGAGGCAAAGAAGAGGAAAGTGGTGCAGAAGCAGACCCTCTCATGATGTATAGTCTTTGAAGTGGGCGCGCCAACAAATTAACAGGGAGAGCCAAGCCAACAGTTGATTATGGCTCTAGGAGCCTGTGCACAGGTTGACCCCTGAAAGTATTTGAAATGTAAATCCTGCAACAATCATTATGCTAGAGCAGTGGTTCCTAATCTGTGGTCCGCTGCCCCCCAGGGGTCTGTGACGCATTCCCAGGGGGTCGGCAGGCCAAGGTCGACAGAAAGACACTTCTCCAGCTGGGGCCTCTCTACAGAAACCCATGCATGTTTTTTATTTAATAGTTCCTTTGTGCAGCAATTTTAAAAGCACTGCAAAGTTCTTGTACATCCAGCAGCGTTCGGTCAAAAATAAAAGTGTCAAGCTAACTAGGAGAGTTTTGTCTAGTGGCAATTTTGACTCATCTAAGGTAGCGCAGATGGTTAATACGCCTGCGGCAAAGAGTGTGTATCATGTGAAGAACAGTATTTTATGTGCATAGTACATCGGGCTACTGCTTTTCTCACATATTATTTTGTTACTGTGCAGTTGATAAATTACAATTGTTATCTAGCACAGTGAACTATGAACTGCCATCAAAGAGCTGCATGCA
Organism: Pleurodeles waltl; assembly: GCF_031143425.1. NCBI lineage: Eukaryota > Metazoa > Chordata > Amphibia > Caudata > Salamandridae > Pleurodeles > Pleurodeles waltl. The sequence continues at coordinate 1,398,508,778 of NC_090440.1, read as the reverse complement.
AACTGCAATTAGAAAGTTATGTTTTTCCCCCAGGCTTTCATTATCTTTATGCTGCTAACAAAAGGTTTGCTTGCTTAGAAATAAATTATTATTAAAGTGAGCGCTAACCACTGTCATGTTTTGAATCCTGAGCTTGTGCTTCTTCACTCTAAGAACTCTTAGAAAATGCCTACCAATGTGGATGGCATGTGAATCATGCACCTTGTAGTCCACTGTAAAGTGCTCCGACACCCTACACTGGTATGAGAGGTGCTATACAACAAATGAATTACATGTGACAGAGTCTAGGGAGAGATGAGAGGCTCTTATGGTTTTACTTCCTTCCCCCCCACATATTTATGTGAAAAAGTTTTCTCAGATGTTATGTACCTACAAAATAAAAACAGAAATTGCTTGGGAAATGTACAATCTGACCTGAGTACTCAGCTTTCCTAAATAAAACCATTGAAAAGTTAATCGCCGAGCTGCAGGACCAACCTTCTCATTAAAAATGTTTCTATTTTTGCATGTTTTTTCAATATAAAATAATTATATCTTGTGTAATTGAAGTATTTCTTTAGTGTGTACTTGTTTGTGTATTTTTTGCAAATTACTGTTTTAACATTTGAAATTTAAATTGTACAAATTGCTTTTGGGAGTCCCTGGCTTCCAGTGGTGATTCAGTGGTGGTCCTTAGGAGTCAAAAGGTTGGGAACCATTGTGCTAGAGTATGATAAGTTCTCTTCAAAATTCAAGTGTTTTTCTTTAACACACAGAAGTGCTTCACCTAAGTACATCCATTTTTGAAAAGTATTTATTAAAAGTGGGAATTTTTAAACAACTGAGAAACATTCCTGCCCCCGACCTGATGACAATGCTATTAGTAAACTAAGTAGTCATGTATACAGTATATGTGGTCTTGATTCTTAGCATAGATGGAGAACTTTTTATGTTATTTAATTAAACACAACTGAGCTTTTTTTTTTTTTTTTTTTTTTTTTACAGTGCACACTCTGAGCTCAGGTATTTGAAAGTGTTCTCATATGTGACAATGAATCAAAAAAGGATGCTCGGTGAGATAAAGTATTTGCCTAGGATCACATTATTGGGTTAAGGAGAAAAACTAGGACTGACCACCAGGTTTTCTAGTTTCACACTGTGCAGTTCAGCCACCAGATTGGTATCACTTTCTGTCTTTAAAGGTGAATACTTGGTGCTTAATTCTTGAAGTATGAGATTAGAGTTTAGTTCATGGGCAGAAACCATATTTTATTTTGGGCAGTTTTAGATAGCGCAAACCTTGCCAAAGAACACAATAGATACAGACTGTGTTACCTGTTCTTTATTTCAGCACAGGGAGAGTTGCTTGAATTTACAGGATGCTGAGACGAGGGCAGGATTCAAACCTTGCTCCTAAATGATACAGGGTTAGCAGCTGTAGCCATCAGGCCACATCAACTGCTTTGCACGTTTGGCTCATTTTGGTTTCCAAGAGTATCTTGAGCTGAGCCAGAGCCAAGCATTTCGCACAAGCCTGGCTAGAACTTTTAGTGGCTCTCCAATCTCACAGTCCTTTATTAAGATCTCCTTACCCTGTCTAAGAAGCAGCCTCTACTTAGTCTGAGGGTTCATTCCACCAGAGCCAAGGTTGCTACCACTGTGTTGTCACTCGGAGATCCTAACCTGGATATCTGTTAGGCAGCTACATGGGCTGCAGTGCACATGTTCATGAAGCACTGCTCCTTTAACATTAGAGTCCATTTGGGTGGACATGTTACCTATTCAGTCTTGCAGGCCTTTTTAGTGCAAGCCATTCCACAGACTCACCATCATGGGAGGTTCTGCTTTGGGAACTGTTTACAAGGTGAGGAATCTGCGGTTAGAAGTATGCATCTGAACAACAAGTTACTTCAGTGGTACTCTTCCTAGTGCATATTCAATCTAAACCCAGATTCATCGCCTCCCTCTTCTGTTAAATAGTCTTCTATCCATCTAAAAAAGACCCAGATTATGAATCTGTACTATGGCTCTCCCAAATCGCTAATGTGCTCCGCGCAGGCAAGTTTATAAAAGAAACTGACATCCATGTGCATGGGTGTTGCCTCTTCCAGAGCGGACAGAGTCAACACACAGTTGTATGGCACAACATACCAGCTCCAGCACTGATTTTTTGAGTTTTCCGGATGAGGTCTAGCGACTGAGGGATATTTGCAAGGCCAAGGGTCTGCGGCTATATGGAGTATCCTCCATGAACAGTGATACCAAAGGTAAGCTCTGTACTTCTTGTCAATGTGATCAGTTGCTATTTCAGTGTCTGGTGTATCACCCCTTAATCCCACAAGGTGTTAACTTACTATACATAGGCATACATGGTTGAGTTTGAGAACCTTCACTCTGGCCTCTAAAGGTTCCTATCCCAAGAATGGGTGTTAAGAGGAAGCCTCTTCCTCTTGTCGAAGTAAGCCTCAGCAAGGCATACTAGTGCAAGGGGTTCGCCCTTCTCTGCACAAAGTCCTCAGACCATATAGGAAGAAGTTGGCACAGAAACTGAAATAAAAGACAAAGTTTATTAAACCTCATGAGGTGGTACTACAGTTCAAACAGCACCCTTCGGTAATGTTTGAAGTAGCACACTGAACTAAGAGAGCATGGTCCTTTTATACCCACGCAGTGGCTAAAAGAAGGTGGTACAATTATAGAAGCAAGACTTACATACATATAAGGTCATATGGAAATGCACAGTCGACAGGTAGGAGGGGCTAACAGTTTTCAAGGACTAGTTAACACATTACTGTCTGTTACTGATTACTAACAGCTGCAGATCTTACTGGGCATGTGAGAAAGTGGGAAATGCTAAATATAACTTGTCACTAGACAGATTTTCAAGAGTAGTTAACAGAAAGGTAGGACAGAGCACATGGCGAGCACATGGCAGAGAAAATGGCTGCCATGAATACAAAATGGATTCCGCAAAATGTTCACAATAGTTGCTAAATACAAGATGTCTTCTGCTAATGCTTAATCTAATCGATACCGACTTACAACAGATGACCCTTTCTGGGATAATCTAAATATTCATCTTGTATATTTATGCTCATCTAGCTCAGCTATTTCCTTATCTAACATGTGTTGTGCTTTCATTTCTGTAATATTTCTTTCGGTAGGCTTACAAGCAGTAATACAGATGGAACAGAACATTGGACAACACTGAATACAGATACAGCATGTGAAAAATATTGCAATCATTACACACAGGATAGTCAGTAGTTTCCAGCCCCAAGCGTAAACAAGAGCCCAAAACCATCCAGAAAAAGTCCAAGTACCAGTCTCTGTGTGGATTTCTGCAGCAATTTAATGCAATTTAGATATTGCATCATATACTGAAGGTGAGTGATCTGGAATGAAAATGCAGCAAGTACTACAGATGATGCGACATGCACCACCTCGATCAGCTAATATCACATCTAGTACCATACAATTTTGGAGCGTTACAATCCTCGCAATTTGGAGCTCCTCGGTAATATTCCCAAGTGCCAGAGCTGCCTGATTGGTAATAGCTTCCACAACCCTAGTCAATCGTCTCACTTTCCTACTGTTTAACGCAGCACCCACAAAGGAGAACAACCCTAAATTAAAATCAACATATTGTTGCAGGCTAGTGTCCGTTTGGTCTACCTCATTTGTACTTATTGTCCTTTTATATCTATTTTTAATGATGTCATTGAACAGTTTAAAATCTCTGTGATATGATGCAGGGGCCAAAAACACAGGGGGTAATAGAAAAGATACATAACACACACCTGACCACCCAACAGGTAGTTGGTAATAGCCATAGTTACCACAAACAAAATATGTATTATGTGAAGCTGTAAAACTACTATTATTTACACCCTCAATAGTTAAAATCAAGGTACAATCGCTTATCCCCACTGGAATTCACCCAATGCTACGTATACATAAATCTGCTTTAGTTTTTGTAACAGAAATCACAAATTCTTGTCAGAGTCTCTAATATTTGTGAAGACATATGGTATTGAAACATTGTCTGTTTGATACTTTTCCCATTCACATTTAGTTCCTTTGGCTTGGGGATACCCATCTTTGTCTTGGTAGCATACTTTATTAAGGCGAAAAAGAAGTCCGCCCTCTGTACGTTTTCCAGATGCAAACAAAAGCGTATACCAATCTTGACAAGAACCATTGTGTGAAAAAGGAAGAGGAATGAAAGGTGTTCCTCCTTTCTTTTGATGCGCAGGTATCATTCCACATACCCAACAGTTAGTAGTATTTGTAGCATTATGAGTATGATGCAACATCTAAATGAAAGTATTATTGAAGTACGATTGACGGTGCTTCTGCTCCTGATAGGGAAGCGTAAAGTAATAGTAATCCTCTGGTATTGGAGTAGTGGCAACAAAAAACTCACGAGCAGGAGACTTCTTTTCAACAAACCAGGTGATTATTGCTATAACCACCAAAACAACAACAAACCCCATAGTACTAATGATCAGTTTGTTATTCATTTTAGCAACAGTGATAATCGACCCTTTCAGAAATTAATTAAAAACAATAGTTGGAGCTCTTATCCCTGGGCAGCCGCTGATTTCTTCACCACGGGCCAAGATTGGTGTCACTACTCTAATGCATGGCTGATCCCACCCCCTTGCCACATTGGCTCTCGGTTTCACTAACCCGTAGCTCAACCAGTTTTCTCCAGCACTACGGGGTCTTTCCTCGGTCTCAAATTATATCACAACACTCCAGAAATCGTATGGTCCGGGAAGAACTCCGCAGATTCGTCAGGTGATATAGCACGGCCTTTCTCCGTAGTCAAAATCTCTTGATGATCGGTCAACACAGCAGGTTCCACCAAGGTAGGCAGCACTCTCTTGCAGTGAGTACTATGGACCCAATTCTTTTGGTTCGTCACTCGAACTGCTGTCCTTGTCGCAAGGAGCACCTGCTCTGGGCCTCGTCACCTTGGTTCCAAACTGCTTGATCTTTCAAAGGACTTAATCATCACCTGGGCACCAGGTCGGAGTTCATGGCCTTCACCTGTAGATCTGTCAGGAAGTGCTTCTCGAACCGGTTGATGAATAGAAACCAAATTGTCGGTTAACTGTGCCAAATAATCATTCATCAGGACACAAGGTACATCATATACAGAATTTGGCTTAGGAACTCCCCAAATGCTCATTGGCCTTCCAAATACTATTTCATAGGGAGTAAGGCCTATTCTAGAGTGTGGCACTGACCTAATATACAATAATGCCAACAGTAATGCATCCAGCCAAGTTAAAGATGTGGAAGCCTGTATCTTTGCTAACTTCAGCTTCAAAGTAGCATTATACCTTTCCACCAAGCCTGCTGATTGTGGGTGGAAAACCGCATGGAACTTCTGTTTGATCCCTAATCCTTTCAGGACATACTTAATAACTTCCCCAACAAAATGAGGTCCGTTATCATTCCATAAAAGTCTGCAAACACCAAACCTAGGGAAAAATTATTTCAAAAGCACCTTCGCTGTGGTAATTGCAGTATTATCCTTTGCGGGGTACGCCTCTATCCATTTACTGAAGGCACATACCACCACCAAGACATACTTTAAATTGTTGCAGCGTTCAAGCTGAATATAATCAATTTGTAGAACTTCGAAAGGTGCAGTTGGTGTTGCAAACCCTCCCGCAGGAGTTCGTGTCCCTTTTCCAGGATTGTATTGTAAACAGATCAAACAAGACTGTACTACTCTCTTAGCTGTACTGGAAATTTCTGGATGCTCCCAAACTTGCGTAAGCAACTTCGTTATTGTTGAAGCTCCAACATGTGCCAGCCCATGTACCATCTGAACCATAGGTTGTACAAAAGCTATAGGCAATTTCCATTTATCCATCTGCTTATTCCGCCAACAGCCCTCATCATCCAATTCTCCTTCTTCAGAGCATTGCTCCTGTTCTTTTACAGAAGCAGATTTCTCTATATCTAATACATCTTGTCGATCATTATGCCAACGTTCTGCTTGTGACCTCACTACATACATAGAAGTAGTACTTTGCTGCATTGCAGTCTCACATGCTACGCGGTCCGCAAGGGCATTACCTTGCCCTACCTTATCAGTCACTTTCTTGTGTGCACTACATTTCACAATAGCTAGTTTCTTTGGATATGTCAATGCAGTCAAGAGGTTATGCACTAATTCTCCGTGCATTATCTGCATCCCGTGGGATGTGAGAAAGCCTCTCTCCTTCCAAAGCAAACCAAAATCATGAGCCACTCCAAAAGCATAGCGGCTGTCTGTATAAATGTTCACACATAAGTCAGTACTAAGCTCACATGCTCGTGTCAAAGCTATTAGTTCAGCTTCTTGAGCTGACTTCTGTGGTATACGAGCTGTCTCCACTGCCGTGTATATTGTGGTGATTGCATATGCAGCTGAGGTCATACCATCTGGCAACTTCAAACAAGACCCATCAACCCACAATTCCCCATCTACATCTGGAAGGGGCGTATCTTGTAAATCAATACGACCCTTTGTCTGTTCTTCGGTAAGGAATATACAATCATGTGTTTCTTGTGACTGAGGCTGAGTCACCGGATATGGCAACAAAGTGGCTGTATTTAGTGTTGCACATCTCTTCAGTGTAATGTGAGGAGCCAGCAATGTCAATTCATATCCTGTCAGGCGAGCGCTAGTTAAATTTTGCGTCCTTGTTTGATTTAAAAGAGCATCAACCGCATGGGGTACTAACACCAACAGCTTATGTGACAAAACTATACCTTCACTCTGACGTATTGACACAGCTGTTGCGGCAACTGAACGAAAACACCCAGGCAACGCTCGAGCGACAGGATCAAGTACTGCTGAAAAATATGCACAGAGACGCTGCTTATCGCCATGTGTCTGTACTAAAACTGACAATGCACATCCATCTTTCTCATGTACGTAAAGGGCAAACGGCTTCGTGTAATCTGGAGTACCTAACACTGGTGCTGAACAAAGGGCTTGTCGTAGCTGCCGGAAAGCAGTCTCACATTCATCTGTTAATGGGAGGGGCATTGGAGTATCTTTAGTCAAAAGTGCTAGCAAAGGTTTGACAATGTGTGAAAACCCTAATATCCATTGCCTACAAAAAGAAGTAAGACCAAGGAATGCACGAACATCTTTCTGAGTAGAGGGTACTGGTGTGTCTAAAATTGCTTGAATACGATCTGATGTAAGAGCACGGCCCTCCTTAGACAAAAGGTGACCTAAATAGGTTACCTTTGGTCTACAATATTGCAATTTCTTTTGTGACACTTTATGATGGTGTGAAGCAAGAAAAGAAAGTAAGGATAAAGTGCACTTTTCACATTGCTCAGGGGTATCAGCTGCCAACAAAATATCATCAACATATTGTATGATAGCCACACCTTCAGGCAAAACAAAAGAATCAAGTTGTCGTTTTAACGCTTGACTATAAATACTAGGACTCTCAGTATAGCCTTGAGGAACTCTGCAAAATCTAGATGATGGTTTATTCAAAGTAAAACCAAACAAATATCAGCTGTCAGGATGAATAGGGATCGAAAAGAAAACATTCTTCAAGTCTATCACAGATAACGTAATTGCTGTCGGGGAACCAAAGTAAGAAGTGTTGTGATGTCAGATACCACAGGATATTGTGGTACCACAATCTTATTGAGTTGTCGTAAATCAATAATGAATCGGTAAATCCTAGTATCAGTATCCTTTTTCAGAATAGGAAGAATCGGACTGTTACAAACATTATACGGAACTTCCTCAACAACTCCAACTGCAATAAGAGCATGCACAATTTGTGTGAGTGCTTCTTCGCCCTCCTGTGAAATTTTGTATTGAGACAAACGTGGCAATACAGCTCCCTCCTTGACATTAATATGTACCAGTGGAATAATAATTTGGCCCACATCAGTATCTGAAGTAGCCCACAAAGTACTAAGGAGTGAAGGAGTGAAGGAGTGAAGCTAATGCAATATCCTCTTTAACAAGACAAACTCTTTCCATCACAGGATGATTATCATTCAAAATAACACGCACCCCTTCAGGAGAGCATCATATTGTAGCCCTGAAATACTTGAGCATATCAAGACCCACAATATTGTCTGGTGTATTTGGAGAAAGCAAAAATGGACATGTAAAAATGTAAAAATGTAAATTAGCACTTGTATAGCGCACTACTCACCCGTTAGGGTCTCAAGGCGCTGTACTCATACCGCTATGGAACCCCTCCTGGCTTTTCCCTGTGAGGCGCCCACTCCTGAGCACCCCCAGGGTGAAGCCAGGCATCCAAGCGCTGTTGGGGCCGTTGTGGAGATTAAGCAAGCTATTGCCCAGAGTTGCAGAGTGGGACCCATGAATTAGATTAGGCACCGAGGCGAGAATTATCTGGTCAAGGGGAATTGAGCCCAAGACCTGCCGAAGCAGGACTTGAACCCTGGTCTTGAGCCAGATCTCTGCCTCAGGGTCTGCCGCTCTAACCATTGAGCCACACTTGGACATGGAGCAGTAAATGTATCAACATGGAATGCAAGTGGTGTGACAATGGGCTAGGGGAAGGTGTTCCATCGAAACCTATCAATGTAATGGTTAAGCCAGACAGGGGAGCCCTTGGAATCAATTGTTTAGACAAGGTGCTACGAGTAGCTCCTGTATCAACCAGAAACTGATCAGTAGAATCCAAAACATGTGCTGTAACATAGGGACCCCTCTGATCTACTGGAACTTCAACTGATTCCTTACCCCATCCTAGGCAATCCTATGCATAAGCAGAATCTTGGAAATCAGGCTGCACATAGTTAGACATCTGGTATTGGTTCCGTCTATCAAAAGTGTTAAACCCATCCTGCCCTCGTACATTAGCATCAACCCTAGCATGATCATTCGTGCTTCTTCTAGGCCCTGAATATCCTGAGCAAATTCTCATTTGTCCCCGACCACGTGAACACTGCTGAACACGTGGTGGTGGACAATCGGCAGCCCAATGCCCAAATTTCTTAAAATACGCACACTGATAAACAGACAAATTTGAACGAGTTTAAGAAGAACCATAAGATTCACGTCCACCTCTATCACTACCTCTAAAAGGCGGACAATAAGCTTGAGCCAACATAACCTACGTCTTTAATTCTTTAATCTTTTTATCCTCGCTACCTTTTGCTTCTAATTCCTGACGTTCATAATACTGAGCCATAGTCAAAAGAGAAACCGGAGTAGAGGTAGTCCATGTACTTTCACTAGCTTTTAGACGACTAGCTATTCCTGGAAACAGATTTGAGACATATTTATCGACAAACAAATGTCTGCCCGTATCATCTGACAATAACTGGCCGCTAAAACCATGAAATGCTTCTTCAAAGCGTGTAAAGAAATCAGAGACCGATTCATCTGCCTTTTGCTTGCAAGATGCTAAAACTGTCCAATCTATCTTTTTTGGGGGAATAATCGTTTTTAACTTAACTTATATGGCTGCGGAAAGATCTAGAATCAACTGATATGGCTTTCTCGCAGGTTCCCTATCCCCATCCATCTGTTCTAATTCTTTCCATGACGCCCCAAAAACTACACAATCATCAACTTTATGAACAGTTTTCCACATATCTGGCGGTAATATCAATCCGAAAAATAAATCAATGTCAGCCAAAGTCCTAGTACAAGAACTAATTGCTCCCTCAACTTCCTCATAAAAGGCGGCTGGATTTTTCCACGGGTCAGGTAATGCTGTTTTAAGTGCCATTACATCTGCCCTATTCCAAGGAGTATACACCCAATGATAAATAAAATAACCGTTAGCATCAACAGAAGTTTTATCATCACTTGTACCCAATCCTTCAGGAGGAACATACAAAGGCGCGGCCTCCCACATTGGTTTCGCGGTAACTATCATAGTCTTATCTGTTCCGAAGATGGAAGCTTGCACCCCGCCGGTCTGAGATGTCCGTGCAACTACGTTCACGGCCCTTTTCTCCTCTTGCAACACATAATTTCACCAAACGCCTGACTGCATCAGCCACTTGGGAGAAAACAAAAAGACCATCACACATTTGCTTATGATCAGCTGCTACATCATCGGGCTCTAACTCATTAGAATATTTCCGAAATAGTTCAATAACTTCTGTGCCAAATGCCTCAGTAAAATATAGCTGCTCCTTTTCCGTCCACCCTTTCATGTTGTCTAAAATTTCAGAAGCAGAGACAACGCTACGAATTGTTTTACGAGCAATAGATCTAAGCTCAGACACACGGTCAGCAGGCAACATAGAGCGACTGTCTCGTATCTTCTTTTGCTCCGAACCGGAGACCTCAGCTAACTCATGAGGGGCAGAAGGAACGACATACCGAGGTGGAGGGAGATCTAGTAACAAAAAAGCATTGTGTGTTTTTTTAAGGATAGGATAGAGAGGTTCCCTAACAGTGTATTGGCCAGTTACCTGTAATTTACGTTCTTTCTCTTCTAGCTCCTTTAAGTCATTTATTTCTTTCTTTCTCATTTCCAATGCTTTCACATATACATTCTTCCGCTGCTCTTTCTCAAGCAAGTCTTGCTCACGCTTCACTCGTCCACGCACTTCTTTCTCCCACATTCGTACACAGTCAAACATATCTTGCCTAGACCTTCGCTTACACATACATTGTTCCACATACCCAATCTTTCGCGAATCAAATGACCCATGCATAGGCCAACGTAACTCAGGATCCGCACGAGTGTATTTATTCCATAATGTGCTGTACATTATAGAAGAAAGACCATGTTTAACATACATATCTCTATTGGGCGTCCCCTCTGGGGGTGCTGGTTGCGATTCTTCCAGTCTCAAAATGGTTCCATTACAAAAGCAACACATCCTACGAAGTGCGCTAAAAACAGGGATGCCAAAAATAGTGCAGAATATGCAATATTATAATCAAAGTAGCACTTAAGGTGCTGTTCAAATAAAAATTAAAATGGAGAAAATTCTTCTCATTACCTGCCTATATAAATTGCAATTTATATATCAATTCAAAGGACACAAATTGACTAGTCACCCAAAACACGAGAGCCACAGTAAGTGGTGCTAAACTTCATTACCAAACAAAGGCATCAAAACCCACAGCAAGTGCCGTAAAACGGCTCTTACCAATCACAGGGCGTCCAGGTTCCAACTGCCAAGTTCTAAAATCGACCAAATGGTCACTGCATGATGAATGTACAAAAAGGATCTCAGTCAAGGACCGGCGCCACCTGGATGGTCAAATCAGAAAGAAGGGAAAAACGCAGTGGTTGCCAAGTCTCGGATCTCCTCAGGCATTGATCGTCCGCAGCGAGATCCCAATCCTTTGCCACAACCAATCCCTCGGGCGTCCGAATCGCCGATGAGTCCCTGTTCGTGCATCAATTTGTTGAAGTAAGCCTCAGCAAGGCCTACTAGTGCAAGGGGTTTGCCCTTCTCTGCACGAAGTCCTCAGACCATATAGGAAGAAGTTGGCACAGAAACTGAAATAAAAGACAAAGGCCCATATTTATACTTTTTGACGCAAAAATGCGCTGGCGCAGTTTTGCGTCAAAAATATTACCGCCAGCTAACGCCATTTTGGTGCGCCGTGCGGGCATCATATTTATACTTTGACGCACGGCAGCGCAAACAACAGGTGGGTGTCATTATTTTTTACGCACACCGCGGCGTCAAGTCGTAAAGGAAAACAACGTTAACGCGGCGCAAATGACTGTGGGTCGATTTACGACACCGCAAACCGGATATGCGCCGTTTTTTTTACGCAATAGCGTAAAAAAAAACAGCGAACACAGCCATTTCACCAGAGGAGAGCCAAAATGGATCCCAGATGCCACTACAGACCCCAAGAAGATGACAGCAGACCAGGAACCAGCCAGGAGGACCCACACAAGAACCAGGACACTTTTAAGAAGAAAATAAAGAGCCGCTTTAGTGCAGAGGAGCAGGAAATTCTGGTTAAAGAGGTGACGGAACACCATCACCAACTGTTTGTCACATCAAAGTTGCCAATCAGTAGGAGAGAGGCCATATGGCAACAAATTGTCAACAAGATTAACAGTGTGGCTGAAGTACGCAGAACAGTCATCGAGTGCAAGAAACGCTGCTATGACTGCAAGTGCAGGACCAAGGAAAAGATGGCCAGGAACAGGAAGGCAGCACTGCAGACTGGAGGTGGGAGTACAGCACACCAGGAGGCCCTGCACCACATGGAGGAGATGGTCGCAGCTGTCATCACTGAGGATGACATCACAGGGATTCAAGGACAGGACAGCGCAGACTATCAGGAGACAACGCACATGCAGGGTAAATCGCATGGGGAATTAAAATGCAATAATGTCATCTACAACCTGGGGGGGATACCGACCACTAAATGCATGGAAATCATCTAATACATGGAGTGGCATGGGTAAAGGAGCACGGCAGGGGGCATGGCCCGTTCTGAGAAGACCTGTAGCACACCATTACACAACACCAACAACAGTCCCATGGGGGCATGCTGTCATGCCAACGATGGAGCAAAGGGAAAGCCACGATAGGAGGGAAGGCCACTACGTCAAACTGACATCCTGGCACACGTCAGCCAACATATCCCCTACATTAACTAGGGCCCTATTTGCAATCCTCTAGCCATACCGACAACTGGAATGTAACTGCAACAACAGTTGCCACTACCACCTCTGCTCTGTGTGCAGCTCAAGTAGCCAATGGCAGTAACCTCCCCATGGATCATGCACACCTAAATTAGGGGGTGAGGATGACAACTGCAACAATCCTCAGAAACAAGGCAAAGGCCCCAGTACTCTCAAATGTCAATGCCCATAGTTGTCGCAAACATCAGCCAATGTAAACAACAATAGGAGCTACACAGCACTAAGGACACACCCATGCTGCATATGTCAGGGTCCATCCTGTGCCTGGGTAACAAGGCAACATCCCAAATGTCATACTGCTTAGACAACAACATTGAGGAGGGGACACATGTAACAGGTCACTGAAATACACCTGCACAGTCAGAGGTGGAAATAGGACACTGATACGACTATCAGGGCAATCCAATGTAACACACATTCCCCAACATCAGCAGGACACATTAACAATGTCAACATCCATATTGGATCATAACATTGCCATGCATAGGATATGCCACATGTCAATGACATTTAAGTGGATGTGAACGATCAGAGATTGGGACAGGTCCAGATTGTTAAGTGTGCTGCCAGGGCCATCAGTACACCCACAGCCAGTGAAAGGTCTCACCATGAGAATGGATGTACATGGAGGGTCGAGTAGGAAAAGAAGGTGGCAATTCTCTATTTGGCATAAATCAACACCTAGAGGCGATGAGGCTGACAAGTCTGATAACTCAATAACATACATGTGACACACATGTTGGCCATAGGCCTGGAAGAATGCCCATCTGAAGGCCTGGAGAAATTAACACAAAACAAGATCACAAAGTGAATTCATCAAAAGGCAGGCACGTCACATCAAAATTGCCACAACACAGACACACTAATTGTACCCTGTTTCATTGCAGAGGAAGATGGTTCTCCTGATCAGATTTCCCTGATGACATGGATGACGAGCCGATAAACATTACCCAGGAGACTATCCAAAAGGTCCTTGAAACCCTCCAGATCCCACCTTCTGTCACAAGGAGGAGCACAGAACAAGCAGCCATCGCAGAGGAACCACCCACCATCCCAATTGTAAGACCTGCCAGCTCCAATACAGCTGAGGACTCTGACGACACTGGCACCAGCTTTGAGAGAACTGTAGTTGGAGTACAGCGGGAGCTGGCCAAGGAGGTGCGGGTGGGGATGCAAACTATGGCAGCCAGCCTTGAGGGGGTGCGTTCGTGCATGATGTCATCTGCAGATCAGGCAGCAGCTATGCAAGCCCTAACATCCATACTGCAAGGACTACAAGAAACTGTCAAGGAATTCACCACAGCAGTAAGGGAGTTGCCACAACACCTCGCACCCCAAACCTTCCACTGCATGCACGAATGCAATCATGACTCCCTCAGGGCCGACCTGGCTGCCTACCATTGTGATGTGGCTGCTATTCTCAAGAACCAGCAGACCCCCCTTGCTGCAGTACTGCCCTTAAGACCTTCACAGGGAGCAGCGACCGGGATGTCTGGCTCCACGTCTTCTAACACTGAGGTGTGTGTTGCCCCTTCACAACCACCACCACCAAGAACAGAGGAGGCAACACACACATCAGAAGAAGAAGACATGGAACAGATCACATTCACAAGGAAAATGACCCGGAAGCACTAGTCCCTGCCACATGGCCCACATTTACCAAGGTCCTGCGCATTGTAACTTGTCAGTCTTGCAACAACTTTACTCGAGCACTGTTCTGCAAACCACTGTATATCTTGTCACTCAGCCCAGTGATTGTCTCTCTCCTACTCATTGCCAAATCCTGTCCCTCTGGACTATCTGAAACATCAACCCCAGCATGTCAAAAGCATTTCCGTAACCCCTTGTGTTATATCCCAATTTAAAATGTCACTATAATGGACTCACAATCATAGACAATGTACAGATAGCACTACAGCACTTTTCAATAAATAGCACTTACACAACAAATCTGTCTCTGGGTAATGTGACATATCAACTGTGAAGTAGATAACTGAAATGTGCCTACTGTCAAATTACATAGCTTGTCAATACAACTGTCCTGAAAATATGTAGTCCGAGAATTCTGCACAGTGCCCATAATTGCATCATACTCTGCCCTTCCTGAGGGACAAATCGGATGAAGTGAGAAACCTAATACCACCATGCTGTGTTGGACAGAAGACTGCTTCCTCAGGGGATAACTAAGTCATCAAATAGTGGTCGCAAAATGTTGTAAACATGCAAAAATAACACAATAAACATGCCACACTAATCTAAGTAAACACTACAAAAACTGCACAAATGAAGGTGTCTGAGTTAACATACAAATAGGTAATCATGCCGAACTGTGTCACAAATTATGCATGAGGGTCATGAAGACAAGAATACAAGATTGCCAATGAGAACTCATCTTATAAGGGTGTGCATGATCATCACACTGCAGTCAGACCTAAAACTGTTTCCCCAATATCAAGTCTGGAAGCACTGTTAGTGACTTTGAAAACACACTTATCAACAGAACCACATTGGGATCCATATTAACTGTGATTGGTGGTTGCAACAAAGGGTCGACACTTTGCAATGTAGCTCTGGGCTAGCTGCCAATCGTACAGCTCAGTTGGGATTTGTTTGTAGCATAGGACACAGATGTTATAGTACCAAATTGATGTACTCTGAATCCAAACCCACAATCAAGTACCATTCAACACATACTATTAAGGGATAATCAAATATTTATTAAATGCTAACCAGAGATGAGGAAACCGAGGGAAAAATCTTACCTACCCTAATCTACCCTGACTACTCATTACCCACAACTGTCCCCAAATAACCTAAGCTACACTTACTTATCACATGTAACGAAATGTTCTAAACATCTACCTCCCACCCCCCTTATGAGACGGTACACATGGAGGACAACACATACTAACCTAAACACATACTATACTATCCTAAACAAATATATATATTTTTGGTATTTTTCTTTTTAATTTTTTTTTTAACACACAAGAACCCCAACATAGCGCCCCACCCACCCACCCACACACTTAATAAGTAAAAATATAAAGAATGAGGACCCCCACCCCCACACACCAACACTAACTAAACTAACAGCCTATACTAACCTAACACTAAGCCCCCTAAGCCCACTAACTATAAGAACAAGGAAAGAGAAGGGAGGGGAGGGAATCATGTCCATCAAAAAAAGTGTCTAGAGGTTGGCCCTCCCGAGGGTCCTCTTAATGTCCTTGACCCGCCGGTTAATGTGCCGCACGTCCTGGCTCAGGTGGCTCAACCTGCGCAGCACTTTGTCCATCTTATGTTCCATTCTGTTGAAGGCTGCAGGGTCAACAGATGGAGCAGTGGCAGTCTGGGTACCGGTGGAGGAGGTCTGTGTGGGTGTGGTGCCAGGCCTAGTGGGCTGTCCTGTACCGGTGGCAATGCTGGGGCCAGGTAGTCCAGCAGATTTTGGACCAACAGTGGCAGCTGTGGGTGGGGCCACCTGGCTCTGATTGATGGTTGTGCTGGTGGTGGCTGTGGTGGGCAAAGTAGGCCTACCCTGTGGGAAGGCTCGCCATTCCCCGGAGGCCCGTTCATGGCGATATCGCCGGGCCATCCTCCGGAACCCCGACTCCACTAGCAGGATGTGCTGATACTGCATGGCCCGGCGCTGAAATTCATGGACCTGGTCTGGAGTCATGTTAGCAGCTGTGAAGACAAATGCAGATATTCTACATTAGTAACTGCATTGTGTGAAATGGCACAGCAAGTTAATCAGACATTACATCTGCTGTACTTGTAACAGCTCATATCACAATACAGAGCATTGAATGTCCCTGAGGAAGTATATGGCAGGCCAGACTACAAAGGTCACATCACACAAAGCACATCCATAACCTACAAGATGGGTAATAACTGGCTTTGACTTGCAATCTGAGTTCTGACAGTTATCATCTAAGAATCATGCTGCATATCCTCCGCCAAGAGCTGGGCTACAAATGTCAGTGTACGGAAAGCAAAACTAAAGCCACATGGTCTGCAAGTTGTAACTGGACTTGCCAGTATAGTACCAAGTGCCAAACCTGAGTGTGTATACTAGTATGCAACCAAACCATCATTTATTCACATGTATGTGTAACATACTCGTAGCATCAGTACTAGGTACCCCATTCACAACCTCATGGCCGTGTTTGAGGGGGGGTGGTGGATACATAACTATAATTTGCCAACAACATGTACACAGAGGAGTGTATAGGAAACTCCACACATGTTTGTCTCTACAGACACACCACAGGTAAGGTCTATCTACAATTAGGAGTCTGCAAACCCTAGAGCACTCGTAAGGGCCACACATGTCAGGAAATGCAGAACTTGGTACACAACATATAATTCCAGTGAGGCCTGACTTACATCAGACACAGAGTTGCTAGAACACCCATGATCATGAATTGCATGCACACCTAGGCCATTGCACTCAGGTTCCACAGACTTGTTGCACTACATGTGGAAGTACATGCTGCTAGGAGGTTCTACCTACTGTTTCAAAATAACGTAGGTAAGTAGGGAAGCAGATGTCTATTGGAAAGCTATTAGCTCTACCAATCTTAAAGAATGTGGGTCTGACAGGCTGACTAAATTGGGGCTGACTTCCATTGCGACTCTTGGTGAGACAAGTGTCATACACATGACTATCCCCTGCACTCACAGAGGGGCCTACAGGGATGTCCTACAATCCCTACATGATACCATTGGATACGCATTGGCAAACTCAAAACATGTGAGAACTGCATTCCCACTCATGGAACAAGAGAAAAGCTTGCCCAACGCATCACACCTTGCTATGCGTCCAACTCACACGAGTCCATAACCAGCAAACACAACACATAACAAACATATCAACACTTACTGGAGTGGTCGGGGTCCTTAAATGTCGCCACCTCTCCTACAGTGTAGGGTGCCGGTCCACCTGTAAGGTATGGAAGGAAGAAATGTGCTCAAAATCTGTGCACAGTGCAACAATTTCATGAACATTTACAATGTGTAGGCTTAATAATGAAATGGCAGCCATTCAGACATGATGGTACTGGATCTGATATATCACGGCCAACTTGTACATAGCATGGGTCTCCTGTGACAGTTACACACATATCTGCACACATACATTGGCCCTAACTATCATGTGTTTGCAAACATGCCCCATAATTGGTGAGCACTAAAAAATATGGAGTGTAATAATCTCATCATGTGCATCCAAGAGAGACATCCAAAGCCTGGTTACTTGAGGACTGCATTACCAGTCAAACATGCCTTGTGGCCATGACACATTTATTCCACATAGGCCCAATGTACAGAGGGAGGGGTAGGGACTTTTGTAAGCCATCCTGTTGTTACAGTATAGTCAATTGATGTGGCCCAGCTATGGTGATTTGCACCAACCATGGAGATGTGAGACCATGTGCATAGACTTGGACTGCCATCCATATTTGGATTGTGGCTCAACTAATTCCAACAAACATCTTAAGATGTTAGCTGAGGGCACCTTACACCTTTTCATGATGTTTTCAAATCAAGAACTGACATGTATCCAAATAGATCAAGGAACATAATAATCCCACACATTCATAGTACTTCTCTGAACGCTTCCCTTCCACACTTACCAGACTCACATGAGACATATGTCTGAGCCACTTTGCTATTATCAATTGACGTGAAGGCAGCACTCATTTTCAGCATCATGTAGTGATTCTAAAGTCAGCCTAGCAATTGCGTCAACATAGTTGGCCCAAATGTTGGTACATCTGAACTTCTCTGTCAATAGTACCCTATATAGACATGATTGGCTCATATTTTGTTAGCTGTTCTGACAAAAAGGCCGCACCAATTTCCTTCATGGAAAAGTAACCTGGAAGTTTGCTGAGCATGTGCTACATGACAGCTAGCAATTGTGATCCTTGCCATAGTGCATCAATGATCCCCTTATATTTCCCCAGCATTACACACAGTCAGCAAGTTAGCTGGCACACATTGCACTAATCCCCTGATGTCACTACAGAGCATTTAACCGTGCACATTAACATAATTCGTACTCACCAATAGTGCCACCAATCATGATTCCCAGGTGGTCCAAGAGATCCTGCTCCCTGGTGATGTCAGCCCACCGGTGCTTCAGCTGGTGGTCACTCATCTGGCTGGCATACACACACTGCAGGTGATGCAGCACCTTTCCCCACCGGATTTTGCGCGCCTCTGTCGGATACCCCTGTATCACCCTGCCCCCTGCCTGGATCATGAGCGGCAAGAAATGCGTCACCAGCCAGATGAAGCCCCCCAACTCCTGTTCCCCCATCCTGCCAAGACGTGGCCTACCAGACATACTTATAAGTGATGATATGGAATAGGGGTAAAAGAAATAGAAAGGGGAAAAGGGGGAAAGTAGGGGTACAAAGACAGGAAAAAAGGAAACCTAAACACTAAAAGAGCCCAACTATCCCCAAACTAACACTACCCACAACAGACTCCCACAAACAAGAAAAACACAAGATAAATGGACAAATGTAGACAAAACACAGTACTACAGTATACACAAACAATATTTATTTCACAAATGGACTTTACAGATAGCACACAGGACAAAAACTGCACAAAATCTCAGGACAACACTCTCTACACAGCCACACAGTCTAGAAGGTTCATAGACTGCAAAGTGAAAGTGAAAGTACACCCACTGTACATGATCTGTAAACAGGATATCCTATTACATCACTTCCTGTATGAAAAAGTACCGCCTTTTTCGCGTTATGCGTCATTTTTTGTTTATCAAAACTGTATTTGCATCATTTTTTTTGACGCACAGACGTGAATATTAACATAATGGTACATAGACTGTACAAATATCTGGATGCGGGCTAAATTTCACTCCTGTGCGTAAAAACAAATGACACAAATACAGTTTTGGTTGTCAAAAAATGACGCACAACGCTATGGACGTCAAAATTACAGTGCATTAACTGGTTTGGGGCATTTTTACTTGTTTTTTGGTTATTTTACATTTGGAACTCATCAGAGATTGGCTAATTGAAGACAGTATGGTGTTGATGGTGTATGTTCACATGTGTGACATCATACTGCAGCGGAACATGATCCACTACACCCTTCACAGTATTTTTACAGTTGGCTGATGCAATAGATGGTCATAAGTGTGGCCTACATATATGTGTTGCACAAATTGTGCATGTTTGGCATAAGGAGAGGATAGCAATGTGACACACATATGTACAATACCTAAATGCCTTTGGCTCAAAATGTGTGCTTTGACAACTAATGTGCTGGTTGACCAAGTGTGTGTGTATCACATGAAGCATAATTATACATATGGTTGTATGAATGTGACGTCCATGTGTCCAATCCTTAGATGCAAGTCAAATTGAAAATGAGCGAGGGCATGTGTTAGTCATACATGTAACAACACCCGTAAAGTGTACTTCCAAGTTTTAGGGTCACGTAGACACCACATGTGACATAGCATGCACCAGATGGATGGCAGACGCTTGTTCATGTCAATGGTCCACATTTTCTACATCCTATGTCCTAGAGTATTGGTAAGAGCTTCCTAGGCACTACTTGGAGAATCCCACAGTGAGTCATACACATGCATTGAGGAAGTGGGTACCATGTTGTTTGCACAGACAGACAAGGGTGAATCTCATATGTATGATGACACCACAGTTGAGGCCATAGAAGTGAGCCCCAACTATCAAGTGTCTGTGGTGGACCAGCATACAAGACAGCACATGCCCACTTATTTCCAGTGATCAATTGCACATAGGTGTCTTGTTAATGTGTGTGGTCCAATGATGATCCTGTAGATTGTTAGGGGTGTAATTTGTCACAGTTCGGTCCAGGACTCATCATGAGTCAGTGGCAGCTATTCCTGTATCTACTGAGTATCCTTGGTTGATCAATGTGAGTAAAGTAGATGTGGACATGTGAACCAACATGTGGATGGTCCCACCCTGTCACTAAAGACGTGTAATAAGACAGTCAACAGGGCAACCTTGGTGTGCTGAGTGAGATAATGTCTCAGGTGTAATGTTCCGGCAAGTGTCATTACAACAATTGTACACAGGTTGGCCTCTGCACTTCCCACTGCATCTGGGAACATCATAGCTCTGTGCTGATTATTCTCGCAGCTATTCACCACACACGGCCCATCACTATGTTGTGCGCACTGTGATGCTGTGTGTGAACTGTCAGGGTCCTGATACTTGTGTATTATTCATGGACATTATCAGAGGTTGCTGGTTGTGCTGAAAGCCCCGTACCCAATCCCTGCCTACGGCCCTGGGACACTGTCACACTTTGTCATTCATGCATAAATGCAACCCAGACAAGGGATGGGCCATGAATTTTGCTTTTCCAAGAGGATGTAACTCAAATGGTACAGTTAAAAGGCAGATGATGCTATACAATGTATTTGGGTATGCATGGAAGAAGCCCATGCCCAATGCGCCCTGATGAATGAGAGGTTTGCTAACGCAAGTGTGGTATATATGTAGACACAGGGATACTTTAGTGTGACGCACAGACAGTTGCCAGTCAGGCTGACAGAATACAAGGTGATTCAGGATCCAGTTACTTGACAAGTTGCGTAATCAGTGGTCTGACTGAGACTGTTTGGAGGACAAACTAGACAGTTGACATGTCAAACTGTGTACGTCCTGTGTTTTGGAAGGTGACAAATGAACCCAAGGGCTGTGTTACACGGCTTAATTAGTATCAATGCTTGACAGTGTATTTGACGTAATGGCAACTCCTATGCTGTTCCAGGCATCATCAGGGGCAGTGCTTTTTGAAATGGGTGGTGTGAATGGAGGTGATCACAGGTGTGGGCTGCATCTGTTTCTCACCAGTCCTGTAGGTGAGACTTGCATTCTAAGGGCCAACAGACATTTTCACAAGGGGAAGCAATCTACATGTGCTAACATGTCTTTGAAACTAGAAGACAGTGTATAAATTGACCTGACGTCCTTGCAGTCAGATGTTCTATGGCAATGGCATACCATAGGAAAGGGTGTAGCACACTGGTTTGCTAATGTTGGTCTGTGTGTGTAGAGGAGGTAATATCAGGGTACACATCTTAGTATTCCAGGGACCTCTTCCGACAGGTGGGTTGTGACCAGGTGCATGGGTGTGTCATGAGTTAGGAAATGAGCTGACATGTACATGGAATGTCATGTGCGCAATGCATGTCATATGTGTGGCACTTGTGCTGTCTATGTTCTGCTTCTTGGGAACTCTAGTCACTGATAGTCCTTGCAAATATTGGATGCAGTTCGACTTACTGCTGTCAAAGGTTTGGTCAGGCATTCCTTTTACTGATGCCAAAGCACATTGACTGCCTCATGTATGAGGCTTGTTTTCCCCTTATTGAGTGATGGTGTCTTAGTTGTGTGCCATATGCTGCGTTGGACCTTGCTTTCAACATGTATGTGTGGAATAGTTGTGGTCCTCTGCTATTGGCCTTCAAAGGAGATATGTACATGATATATGTCATTAAGAGTGTGTGTGTATGTGACCATTGTATGTTAGGCATCACATTAGCTCTGGGATGTTCTGTGTCCTACTCAGTATCTCAGCAATGCTCCATGAGGCAACACTCTTATTCTGATAAGTAGAGATGAAGGTGTGCAAAAAGGAATAGCCAGACCATGATGAGGTGATTAAAATAGGTGTTTATTTAAATTCGTTAACTAAAGTGGTGAAGGTGATCATATTCAGAAGAAATAATTTACAATCTGTTGCCGCCTGCGTATACCAGCGGCTGTGTTTTGAAGTTCCCCCTCCTGTTGCAGGCCAGCATCCTCCTCTTCCTCCTCTTCAGGCATGTGTGGCTCTGGTTCCAGGAGGGGAATGTTTCTTTTGATACAAATGTTGTGCAATATTGCACTTGTGAGGATGATCCTACAGAACATCTCGGGGGAATATAGGAGGCTACCGCCAGTGATGTCGAGGCAGCGGAACCTTGACTTGAGGATGCCGAAGGTCCGCTCGACAATGCTGCGTGTCCTCCTATGGGCATCGTTTTATGCACGCTCTGCAGCAGTACTTGGGTTGCCAAATGGTATCATAATCCATGGCTGGATGCCATACCCCTGATCAGCTGCAAGAGAAAATGAATGGGATCATGTTGATGTAGCTGGCACTATTTAAAAGACCTTTCATGGCAGTAGTTGTCTTGTGTTGTCTGTGACTCTTTTGTGTACTAATGTGGCATCCTATGCTTGTAGGCTGTACCATCTGCATTGTGTTGTTTCCTTGGCTGAACGAGTGTTTGTCTGCTAACCGTTTGTCAGCAGTATGTTTTGGGATTTGCAGTACAGTGTGCCCTCCCTAGCATTGTGACTTAGGATACAGGTGTCCGTGTGTTTTCACTGGGGGTGAGATGATAGTTCCATGCACAGTTAAAATTGAAAGTGTTGTTAACACGTTCATATCAATGTACCCTGGACATCCCATACCTTTAGACTTAGGCAACGGATTAATGTAGACACTTACATTTTGCAAGGTGACATTTGGGCAACCCACTCCACACGTTGTGATCTTTGATGTCTTAACATTAGGCTGTATAGTAATTTCCGATGTGTGACAGGTTCAATGGTGACCTAAGAAACATGCCTAGCGATGTCACGTCCTCAGTATGTTCCTGTTCACATGTTGCTGTTGTGGTGTATGTGTTGTGTGTCCAAGAGGGTTGCTGTGCAGTGTGTATATAAATAGGTTTTTGTACTTACCAACAAGTAGTCCATTGCCATACCGTCCATCCTGGAAGTGTTCATTGATGGTGCAGTGACGGAAGATGTATGAGTCATGTACACTACCAGGATATTTAGCCACGATGTTGGTGATCATTGCCTGTTGATCGACTATGGCCTGCACGTTGATGGAATGTGTGTGCTTCCTGTTGTGGTAGAGGTGTTCAGTTGCAGCAGGTGGCACAAGGTGTACATGTGTGCAGCCGATTGCACCAAGGACGTGTGGGAAGCCACTGATGAGGTAGAACCCCTGTTTTGTTTCCTGCTGCTTCTGCAGTGTGTTAGGGAAGCAGATGTGGCGGGG
Source organism: Pleurodeles waltl (assembly GCF_031143425.1). Lineage (NCBI taxonomy): Eukaryota > Metazoa > Chordata > Amphibia > Caudata > Salamandridae > Pleurodeles > Pleurodeles waltl. The sequence goes on along the minus strand of NC_090440.1, from coordinate 1,398,485,046 downwards.
TGTCAGTCGAATGATGGCATCCAGTACTTTGGGCAAAAAGGCAGAGAATGATGGTTGTGATATTCCGCCAACCAGGGCACCAGTTGTTTGGAAAGAGCCACTTGCCAGCATATGAAGTACGGCAAGCAGCTTTGTTTCTTGTGGGATGGTGCGGGGTGTCACCAAAGTGGGGGCCAACTGCTGTTCAATGGTGCGCAGCAGCTGCTGAATGGCCTGCCAGTTCAACCGGTACCTCTGTATGATGTCGTGTTCCCTGAGGCCCTGAAGGGTGGTTCTTGGGCGGAATATCCTCTCCTGCCTTCTGCGCTGCCTTTGGGGTACCTGCTGGTGTTGTTGTAGCTGCTTTTGTTGCTGCTGGGCTCTGCGTCTGCGTGCACGCTGGATTAGTATCACCTCCATGGCTTCCTGTTGCTGCTCTGCTGTTTGTTCTGTGTATTCTGATTAAATACAGGTGTGTTTGCCCCATTTTACCACCTGCCCTGACCCAGGCGTTAATTTTTGACGCAAATCGGGCTGTGCGTCATTTTCTGGCTCCACCTCCCGGCCGTGCGTCATTTTTGCGCAAAAGCATAAATACGACGCACGGCCGTTTAAGCCATTTTTTGGACGGGAACGCCTACCTTGCATATAATTAACGCAAGGTGGGTTGCCGCATCCAAAAAATGATGCACACAGTGGAATTTTGACGTCCGCGGGCTCGGGCGTCAAAGTTTAAATACGGGGCAACGTTTGCGCTGATTGTGCGTCAAAACGTTTGACGCACAATCGGCGCAGATGGAGTATAAATATACCCCAAAGTTTATTAAACCTCATGAGGTGGTAGTACAGTTCAAACAGCACCCTTCGGTAATGTTTGAAGTAGCACACTGAACTAAGAGAGCATGGTCCTTTTATACCCACGCAGGGGCTAAAAGAAGGTGGTATAATTATAAAAGCAAGACTTACATACATATAAGGTCATATGGAAATGCACAGTCGACAGGTAGGAGGGGTGTAACAGTGGGCCAGGTGATAATAAGGACCCTGGGACTCGAGTGGGTGAGAGTGACAATTTATTTATAATATGTTAGAGTCTTTGATTTTTCAACAGTGTAGGGGTGGTGTCTTTCGTCCCAAAAAAAAAACGTCTCTCCTTTCTTTTCTTCCCAGCTTCCCTCTTGACCGGCGAAGGATGTTCTGCCGTACTCCCAGACGCACCGGAAAAGGAACGAAATTGAAAGTAAGTCAGGGTCATATAGTGTACCAGGTCTTAGCAGGGTTAGACAAGGGGGGGAAGAGAGAGAGAGAGAGAGAGAGAGAGAGAGACAGGGAGAGAGAGACAGAGAGAGAGAGAGAGAGAGAGAGAGAGAGAGAGAGAGAGAGAAAGATATATCTCCCAGGTGCGTGTGTAGTAGGGTAAGAGCAAGGGTGTACTCCGTCACCTCTTGTGTCTCCCCGTGAAGAAGAACTTTAATTTAGGTGCTCTTTTAGGGTATTTTCATAAACAACCTTAAAGTTGGATATTTTACAGTCCCTTTCTTTTCCTCTCCTCTCACTTCCCTGCTCCCTCCAAACCGCTCTCCCTTTCCTCCCCCTCCGCACCGTCCTTCCCCTCTCCCCTCCTGCCGCAGCTCTCCCGACTTATTTTAAGGTTGTCCTTTAAAAAGGACCATACCTTGGTAAGCCACGTCCCTCCTGGGGCGTGGCGGTCTGTGAGCGTGTCTCCGGTTCTTCCCTCTCCGCTTGCTTCTTTGGGTCCTTCGGTCGTCTTCTGCCTTCAGTCTGCCACTCTCTACTCTTCCTGGCTCCTTCGCATCCTTCTACTCGACGGACTTGTATAGTCCGTCCTCCCTTTTTGTGTTCCGGGGAAACCGGATATCCGGGTTCCCGGGGAAGATGCCGGCCTCGTCGTTGCCAAGGCTACAGGGCACGCCGTCTTCGGCTTCCTGGGCGCCGCGTGGGCAGCGCCAATCGGGGGCGTCCTGAGCCAGGTTGAACGACAACCGGCTACAAGGGGCTAACAGTTTTCAATGACTAGTTGACACATTACTGTCTGTTACTGATTACTAACAGCTGCAGATCTTACTGAGCATGTGCGAAAGTGGGAGATGCTAAATATAACTTGTCACTAGACAGATTTTCAAGAGTAGTTAACAGAAAGGTAGGACAGAGCACATGGCGAGCACATGGCAGAGAAAATGGCTGCCATGAATACAAAATGGATTCCGCGAAATGTTGACAATAGTTGCTAAATACAAGATGTCTTCTGCTAATGCTTAATCTAATCGCTACTGACTTACAACACTCTTATTATTTGAATGTTGACCTGTCAGCTGCAACTGCTGATGCAGTACAGCAAACTGTTAAATATAATATGGCACTAGCTCATAATTCCCTGAATAAGCGAGTAAAAGCCTTGGCACCCAGTAGGGAAGGGGATAGTAATTCTCATCATAGTACACCTTCTGCCTCCAACTGTAAGATATCTGAATATTTTGAAAAGTTAAATCACAAAATGTTCTTAGTTGGATGTCTTTGAGAGGTGAAGTCTACCTTTGTGGTGGACTGTAGATTTGCGCAAACCTACAGGCCTACATAGTCTGACAGATATTCCACTAATGGGGGAGATTACCATTTCTCTAACCAATCAGATTCCCAAATCTTAGCAGCCTTCCTAAGCAGGGAAATGAAAGAATATGATGTGGGTGGCATGGTCCTCCACTGCAGCCTCTGTATGGAGGCCTCTTGAAGCTTTTGAATTCCAGCCCTGAGGACACAGTGCAGCCCAGATCCACAGATTAGCTGCCCTCGTCTGCAGGCAAAATGCCTCAGGCCCCCATAGAACGGCTGAGTGATGGTTTCTTGGGACATAACTTCCAACATGTTACACTTTATGAAAAAAGTCTACTGTGTCCTATAGAAGAGTATAGGTAGGCTGTGGAATGCCTGTCAAGATAAGCCGCTTGACCTGTCTGGACCAGGATTTTGGTGCACGCTTACCAAGCAAAGGTGACCGATCTCCAGTCATTTTGGCAGGGTTTGTCCCAACGCATGGTTTATGTCCTTGGATATACTAATTGTGATATTTAGTCAGAGACTATGTTCCATTCTGCTAAGTTTTAAACCAAGCTAACCGAACTGGTGACTTCCGAAACAGGCCCCGTTGATGAAGGTCTACTCTTTGGGCCCCGTTGGTCAAAGGCCTAGGATGAGTTGTAAATAAAATTTGCCATGTTAGACAAAGTCCATTCTTCTTTAAGGAAGGTATTTAATGGATCCCTTTGTGGAGGGACCGTGTACTCTTGTCTGGGCATGCAACCTTTCAAGGTTCCCAGATATTACTAGGTTCATGTACAAATGAAGGTTTGCAAGCTAATGTCTCTGGAATACATTTTTCACATCCAAAGGCAGAACTAGATGGGGTGCACACCACCTGGAAGCATTGCACCGTTTGCCTCACCCTCACAGGCCACCACCTGAGGCAGGAGCAGTTGAGCAAGCATAAGAATGCTATCCCAGAGGTCCTGCCTGTGACCCCACTAACGCTCCAATTTAAACATGCAGGGCTTCTTAGCTAGTTTTAGGGCAGGCTCAAGCTCCCGCACTTGTTGATTCATTAGCCAGATATTGTCCACGCTTTCCAGTGAATTTGCCGTTGGTAACACGACTGTAAGAAACTGACTTTTTTGTATGAAACCCCCCAGATGTTTGGACTGCTGCTGCAGGTTATTCCACTCGGTAGTGCTCTGGGCTTCCACTGTCCAGGCCCCAGTGAATGTGCTCTGACCCTTAAAGTGTATGTACAATTGGCTGATCCATGATTAGCATAAATAATCTACTTCTAGGACACAGGTATATAGTACAAAGGGTACTGGGGCTGGTAAGCTAAAAGACACTAAAGACCTGCAGCGCTCATTGCACCACCACTGCAGTGACAAAGTGAAAGCATGGCTCTAGGTCTTCCATTGCAGCTTCATCAGGAAACGTTTAAACTGCCTACCTGACCTAGCAAAAACCTTTAAGCCATGTAGAAACCTTCCCTTTTTAACATTTATAAGTCACCGCAGGAAAGGTCTAAGTAGCCCACAATGTAGGATGCTAAATGTTAAAAAGAGGGGCATGTTTCAGTTTTCTGTACATGTCCCGACAGTGAAAACTTGATATTGTTGTTTTCACTGTAGCAAGGAAGATAGTCCCACTTTCTTGCCCCCAAGCATATAGTATCCGCTTCTGATTCATTGTAGCAGTTGTCATCTGAGACTTCCTGCTGCTCTCCTGCTAAGAGATGTGAAACATTCCAAGAGAGGGGAACAAAGAGTCTGCTGGGCAAGGAGGCGTGACCTCCTCCTGACAGGATGGCCCAAGGGTAGAGCCTCAGATGCTCGGGCTTTAAAGGGGCTACCACCTCTGAGAGGCAAACGTTAGTTGCACCTTAGCTTGCCTGCTCCTTTTTAGGTAGATATGTTGGAATCTCTTCCAGTGAGGGGAAAACCTAAAGCAGAACCTGGTTTCCAGGAAGGGTGGCTAATTATACTGCAACATCCCATGGGGAGCAGAGTCAAGTCTCATTTACATATGTCTGGGCCCAAACTGGAATGGCATGGCGAGCAAAATAAACTGATGGATTAAACCCAGATCTGTGGATAGGGGTGAATGTTTGATTTGTTCTGCAGTCTGTTCATCATCTGTTTTTTTTTTTGCATTTGTCGCCCTAAGTTGGAAGGGTATGCCCAAACATGGGTCCCGTGCTTACTATGCTACCAGATTCAAGCTAGCCTGACTGACGAGGGGTGATACCCTGAAACCTGTTCCAGGATGCTTGTTTCTGGTATAGGGAGGACTTGGCCTGGCAGTTTGGGCTGGACTGTTCCTGTATGGAGCAGGTTCAAGACTGATTTGCATATGGCGCGGTCCAAAGTGGAATGGCATGGCGAGCAAAAAAACTGATGGATTAAACCCAGACTTGTGATTTGGGGTGAATGTTTGACTTGTTCCGCATTATGTGCATCATCTGTTCTTTTTGCATTTGGCTAACTATACTGGACACATCTCAGAGATGTGCTCCATAGGTCTGATCCACAGAAGAAGGTTCCTGACATGTTGACTTTGAGAAGATACATGTGTGATAGGATTGTTTAGTGCCAGCCTCTAAGGAAATTATGTAAAAAAGGTTAGGGTTGTCCTGTGGGAATTGTAGCTCCATTGGCTCGAGAGTCCTCCCTTACACAAATTTGAAATTGGCATAAAAGTGGCAGCCCTGCTGAACCTGTGTACCTCAGAAATAAAGGCTGCATTAAGACGACTGCACCTGGTGAACCAAGGCAGGACTTCAGAAAGAAGGCTTCTCCTATTGTCAACTATATGGTGAGAGACCCCAAGGGCTGGACTGGCTCCCACTTGTGCCTAGGACCAGTGAGTGAACTTCAAGGACTAGTTGGCTAACCTCCAGTTAAGCTTCAGGGACAGAAAAGCTAAGAAAAAAAGCCCTGCACCTGTAGAGCCCAGCTCACTGGTTCACACTGGACTTGCCCTGGATTCCGCTGGTGTAGGTGCAGGATTGGGTCCCAGCCCCCAAAAGATGCATCCTAGGTCCTAGACCCTTAGCTACTGCTAAAGTGTACTCCTTCTGCCTCTAAAACTGCAACTTGCAAGCTTTAAGCCAAAGATAATGGTTTATGAATCCAGAGCCTGATACTCATAGACTACTGCTACTTGCTAGTTTGTTCATTGTCTTGAACATTTCTGAGAACCAAGGCTTTACTGGACCTCTGGATTATGCTCGTTCATTGACATCCAACCAGACTCAAGCACCTGGGCGCCCCGCCAGCCTAACCGTCAACGTGAAAAAGAAACATAAAGTTTCTAAGTGCAGAGGTAAAATCTTGATTGGGATCAATTCAGTGCCCGCATCAGATCCAGAATTTCCATTGCGGCCAGTCTGAAAGTTTGAGATTGCCTCATAACCTCGCATTTCAGGCTCATAGACCTCCACTAGGTGTGGAAAAGCAGTGATTTACAAAACGTTTTTTGAACTTTTAAAAAACTTTTTAAAGAGAAAAGCAGTGATTTATGAAAATCTTGCAAAAATCATAACTCTGGTTCCCATCTTCTGATTTTGGTGTCTAAAGATAATATTATATTCTATTTTTTATAAATTGGAGTTGTATGTTTATTGTGTTGTGTCTTTTACTTATTAACTGTTTTGGTACTGATAAATGCTTTACACTTGTTTCTTTTTGATTTAAGAGTAAATGCTCTGTGCTACAGATATCCAGGATTGACCCAAGGTTTGATTTGAAGAATCTTATCTGGACCTGATCCAGATTAATTACATTATTACTTGTTGAGTTCTTACAAACACCCCAAACAATAATCCAAAATTCTCAGGTGCTCCTCACTAAAAGTAGATCAAAATGCATCCCAACAGTTTCTCTTGGGACTCCAAGGCACATCAGGGGAAACTTCTCCTGTGTCATTCCGCTGGCGTACATGAATTATGGCGCATGCATACCCAGATGCCATCACATGTGTGCGCCAGCAGAATGCCAAGAGTGCCAGCAGCGATAGAGCAGTCATGCTATTTTCATGTTTTTTTATTCTGTTTTTTTTGGGGGGATGAGGCTGCACAGGTTCAAGAAAATCATTTTGCTTTTCCGCCTGATGCTGTGCAGTCTCGGCAAAAGAATTGGCAAAAGACATTGGCAACGCCAGTAGGAAGAAAAAGGCGAGGCTTATTGGGTTTTCCAATGCTTTTTAGGATCCTCCACAGGTATCGCATGTGCTGTCAGTTATAATGTTTTTTTAGTTCTAAAAATGGGGGGGAGGGCGCCTTTTAGCGCACCCACTAATTACCATTGGTAAACTTAATTGTCAGTCTTATTTTCTTCCTTTTCATTGGCGAGCATGTGTCGACTTCACTTAAGCTTCAGTAAATTTAATTGTGTTTTTTTTCTTCCCTGTGCCAAGTACTGATTGATTTCTTGATTCATTTTTTTCCGCATTTCTTGCGCTCAGATTGTGGTACTTTTATTTTTTGCTTGCAAAACAACTTGAAATCATCAAGTTGAAACTTGTGCTTCTCAATATTTCCAAGAGCTTAAAGCAAATCACTACCAGTAACTAAACATGCATTTGGGCCCGTCACTTTTATTGATGATTAATTAAGCTGTTTAAATGCTTGCTTCGTTTAAGACTATTGCCACACAGTGTGCATTTTTTGGACTTAATGTTTGGCACTAATTGCCTCTTTTATAATTTAGAGGATGTTTTATTCATTCTGAAATATGAGTTGATTTCAAAAGGTTTGTTTCACCTTTACGTCTACCCACCTCTTATCCCTAAAAACACCCTCACTTCCTTTTACCTCTACCCAACCTCGTAGCTCCCTTTACTTCTACTAGCTCCTGAACCCTAGGTCACTCTCATCTCCTATTACCCCCAACCCCCCCTGAATACTCTAGTCTCCGTCACCTCACCTCTGCCCTTCTCTGAACCCTAAAGTTACTTTTTTGAAATAACATAAAAAGTAAGTTATTTAAAATAAAAAACGTACTTATCTGCATGGGAAAGACTGTGTGGTAAAAGTTGTTTCCCCTCCGGCAGAACACATCCCTTCCCCTTCCTTAAACACTCTCTAGCTTTCACCCTAGCACCCCTAAATGTGTTGGGCACCACTGTTGGTTGTTTTGTATCCTTCAGTATGTTTGGCGAGCACCGTTGCCTCCTTGACAGCTTGCCTCCTTCCGACACCCTGTACTTGAGAACTTGCCTGAGAAGGCAGAAGTGGTGCAGCTTTGGAGACCTTTTGTTTACTTATAGGGTGCTTAGAGCTTGCCCATTTTTTATCGTCGGTTGGCTTCATTGTCACTCATTTCCTTGCTTCTCTTTGGAAAGAAAGTGCTGGCTTCACTTCTTCGTGTTTGTCCCTACCCTGGAGCATGGCCCAAGCATTGCTTCCCTTGCCCCTTTGTCCTTCCACTGCTTGCCTCTTTCAGAGGTATTTTTTCCTTTTACTTGCACCCCACTCCTCTCTTTCTACTTGCCAAATTATTGCTTGCTCTTCTGCCTCCCTTCTCCTGCTTGTCTGGTCTGCCCCTAATTCTCCCCTATTACTTGCCCTGTTCATCCTCAATCACCACCTTTTGTTGCTTGCCTGCTCTCATCCCACTAGGAAACAAGCATTGGCAAAGCCAATAGGCCTCACGTATGCAAGAGCTGTTTTCTTTGCCAATGTGTTTAAGCCGTATTGTACACCAGCGTGGCTGCTGTTCAGCATGGCTAAAGGTTAGTGGCATAGAGGAGAGCGGCATGGAGTATGATAGAGTAGAATGGCAAAGACTGGAGTGGCATAGAGTGGAGTCTCGTCTTGCATACAGTGAACTGGTGTAGAGTGCATTGGCGTAGTGTTGCAGAGTATAGTGGTGTAGTGCTATAGAATCCAGTGGTGTACAATGCAGTGTCATAGAATGCAGTGGCGTATATAATAGTGGTGCTTAGTAGAGTGCAGTGGTATAGAGTGCAGTGATGCAGAGCGCAGTGTAATTGCTCAGAGTAGTGCAGAGTAGAGTGGGATAAAGCCCAGTGGCCAAGAGTGCAGTGTTGCAGGGTAGAGTGTCGTAGAGTAATTGCATAGAGTAAAGTGGTGTAGAGTACAGTCATACAGATTAGATTAGAGCAGCATACAGTAGATTGGGGTAGAGTGGAGTTGTACAGAGTAGAGTGTAGTGGCGTAGACTGAAGTGGGATGGAGTGGAATTGTGTAGAGTGGAGTGGCCTATACTTTAAGTGGTGTAGAGTGGAATTGTGTGGAGTGGACTTCACTGGAGTGGCATGGAGTGCATTGGCATTGAGCGGAGTGGAATAGAGTAGAGAAGTGTAGAGACAAGTGGTGTAGAGTTGAGCGGTGAAGAGAATAGGGCAGTGGTGTGGAGCCATCTAAAGTGGAGTGGTGCAGAGTAGAGTGGAGTGTACTTGGTGTGGTAGCACAGTGCCATTACAGTTAACCCATTTTCAATTGAAACAATCATTACATTTACACAGAAATACAGTTTAACTAATAAAAGTATACAGCGCACAAACAATAGTGTGTGGAAATGGCATCACCTGGTGTATTGATTTGTTTTAATCATATTAAAGTACTTGTTTCCAACAGACTTCAGAATTAACAAAAAAAAGTGCTTAATTTCTACTTTCCTGATCATGATATATCCTAAAATACTTGCAAAGTTCTTTTAAATGTTGTTTTGTGCTAGAAAAAAAACATTTCCTACCCCTCATTATGCTGCAAGATTGTCACATAAATCCTCTCACTTTAAAGTCAGAGAAAGAAAAGTAAACAGCAAGCTTACTCGGAAGACAGAGCCTGACATTTCACCTCTGTCTTTGAATGCACAGCATATTACTTATTACATGATTTCAAGTAACTTTCTATATATAGAGCAAAAATAAAATTTTAGATCGGTAGAATGTTGTGGTCCTACATTTGCTGCAAAATTGTAGTCCTTTTTAGAATGAAGCTTACTAGACACTACATGTGTTGTCTATTGCAACAGTATTCATAGCTTACAATGGGCTTAGAGGCTGCCCATTGCTTACCATTGATTGGCTTGATTGTCACTCATTTGCTTGCTTCAGATTTGCTTCTGTGTATGGGCTTTCCTTTCTCTTCACTTCCTTGCAGCATGGACACATTACTGTGTCCTTGCACTGCTTGCTTTTTTCAGGTGCTGTTTTTTTGTGTGTATGCATTCTGAGAGTGCATGTGTTTTCCATCCATCTCCATGTGGGCTACTTCCCTCCTCCGTGTGCTAGTGTTGCTCTTTAGCTGCCTGTGTGCGCTTCTCCCCTACCCTTTCTGCGATGTGCCCCCTCACAAGGTTCTTCCGATTTGTTGTTTCCCCTGTGTACTTCCACCCCCAGCTACACGTTGCACTCTTGTCCATTTGCTTCCCCACATCCATTAGCTTCTATACCCATGCCATCCATTTTGCTTCCTCCACCCACCCCTCTCAGTGTTGCTTCCCTAGCTCTCTGTGATTCCACCTACCACTTTGCTTCCCCCACCCATTTGCACTGTTTTTTTCTTTTTGTTTATTGGTCCATCTCATCAACAAACAAAAAATGCGCCTAATGCAATTGTTAGGGCAGGCACATGCTTGATGCATTGGCCATTACAAAATGATGCAAATGGCGTTGTCATAGTCCTTAATTTTGTTTCTGTAGAAATGCTGCAGAGCAACGTGGATGTTGTACAGCATGGCTAAAATCATTGATAATACCATTAGATCTAAAAGGCAAGATCTGTTAGCACTGCCAATTCTTGTTCATGTTAGGGACCAGATCGAAATACATTTTATGTTACTGTCAGGCCCGATTTTCTGCTTTGGAAATCTCAAAACCCTAGTTCTGTGTGGGCCAAGTCCTTCAGGGGCCCAATGGGACAGCAGAGGTTTTGCAGGTGCTAGGGAGGGTAATTTACTATTATAAACCCAGTAGTAGAATATCAGGGTTGAACACAACAAAATGTGCAGGAGGCTGATTTACTAATCTAACTCTAATCCTGGAATATTTGTGGGGAAAGTTATTCATTCCACAAGCCTTGGTGTGTGGGAACTATGGGATAATGCTTGATTTCTTCAATCACTTGTTTTCTGTGTATCTAGTGGAGTCCTCAGTGCTACAAATAATGGCACTTAGGATGGGTGCTCCTAGCCATACATTCCTCACCTTGTGAATAACCCTAGGTGCCAGACTCAATCTAGAAAAATAAGAGCAGTGCACGGGCAAGCGGTGCTGTGTGAGTCCGAGTCTATGCCATTCCGCTCTTGGAGTGACCAGTTGAGTCGCATAGAAGTGCCACCAATGTACGGTGACACCATTTCTTTTATTACCACACCTTCAGACATGGATCCGGAGCTTTGCTTCTTTTTTTTCTTCTTCACTTTTCCTTCCAAAAATGTTTTTCTGTGAGCTGGGGATATCACCCTCCCCACACCCAGGACTACAGAGTTTAAGCCTTGTAGGACTGTCGCACAAAGATGTTTGTGATTGTTCCCCATGAGCTGTGCTGTTAGTGCTTGAGTTTGTCACACAACTCCAAGAACTTTGACAACTAGGTCTCGGCTGAATCCGGAAGCCGCCTGAGATTGTGAGGCAAAGCTCTTATGTGGTGAACCACCAGAATGATCTGTGCATGTCCCACTCCAAGTCAAAGTAAAGAGCTTGGCCCCTCTCCCAAAGTCATTCCTGAGGCCAAACTTCCTTGTGGTCAAAGTCAGAAGTCAAAGAATAAACAAAAGAAATCCCTTCCTGCCACTCTTCACCGAAGGCGCTAGGGTGTCATTGTGCTGCTCAGTCTTGATTCCAATACTACTGAGAAGCCAATTCCATCTCCCCAGTGCACCATGAGCTACTGGACCTATCCATACCCTTGCAGAAAAGTCTTTTGGCTATGCTATTTATCTTTGGCAAGCTTCCAATTCCTTCTAGAGTGCCTACAGGACCTGAGGATCTCCAGTGCCCGCCAGTCAGGTTACCTTCCACTGGTTCGCTCTCAGTGCTGTCTTGACCCCTTGGACCCACCACTGGTTCTGTCCCAGCGTCTGGCTCAGTGCTGAAACCTAAGCCAGTTCCTTGTTACTCTATGCTGGCATTGAGGCCACTGGTGCCACATGAGGACATGCAGCCCATTGTTCTGACCGACTCTAAGCTGGGATCAGCTCGAACTAGATCAAGACTGCGTCGAGATCTTGACGTACCACTGCCAATGCAGAACTTATTAGACTCAGACAACATCCTACGGCCTCACGTTCCATACATGCACTCCACCAAATATTTGGTTAGAACTCTGAGCCAGCCTTAGAGAGATGACAGTGGAGGGGATGGGGACGAACTTGGTCCTCCTTATGATGCAGGTGACTAGTGGATGGAATTACAGGAGAACAGTGGACTGGACACCTCACTACACACTAGGTTGGTTTCCCCGCCTAACCAACAACAGAGTAGAATTTCTCCTTCTCCACAGTAATCCAAAGGGCTGCTGAGGTCCTTGAACTACACCTTTTCACTAGGGAGGTTAAAAAGAAAGTCCTTACAGAGATGTACAGCTTGGACAGGCACTGACTAAACATCTTTTACACTTGAATGATGCCCTTGCCGACACATTGTTAAGCACTTGGTTTAAGCCACGTTCTGGGCCCTGGTCAGCAAACAAGTTGCATGCCTCCATAGACCTGCTCCAGGCAACCTAGATTTTGTGACCTAGGTTCTAACACTTGAGAGCTTGTAGTACTGGCATCCACCAGTAAGGTTAAATCTTAACTCTTCCAGCCACTCCACCTGACAGGGAGTCGAAATGAGTGGATACTTTTAAAAAGTATGTTTTCTTCTTAGCAATTCTTGCCCTGAGGTCAGTTAACGAGAGCTGCCTATTCACAAATTATACCCGCCCTCTTTGGGACATGGTGGGTGAGATCATACTTTTGGTCCCAGAAAACCTATGACCATCACAAGCCAAACCATTCAAGATGATCAGGATGCAGCTAAATTTGCATCCAGCTTGGTTCTGAACAACATAGATTGTCTGGGCGGGGCAATGGGATCTTGTGTGGTGCTTTAGCACAGATGAGATCCGCAGGCATCTCCAGGGAATATTATGGTATTCTTAATGGATATGCCTTTCTCTGGCTCCTGCCTATTTTGAGAAAAGGCAGATTGGGCCCTGAAAACCAAGCCATACCAGGTTATCCAGATCTCTCTGCTTCAGTTTAAGAATCCCCACAACAGGTTATGGGCTTGGTGCTGTGGGTCTGCTTCACAGTCCAGCCATAAGAGCCAGCTCCCTCCTACTTACCCCTTAAACTTATACCCCTCAGGCAAAAACTTCAAGACCTCTAAATTGCTTCTTTGGTGGCACACATCCATCCAGTGGGGAGCAGGATCAGCCACTTCCTGCAGTGGTGGTAAAACATAACATCTGACAAATGGGTCCTGAAGATTGACAACTGGGTCCCAAAGATTGTCCAATTGGTCTACGGCGTTCCTTTCCCTTTCGTACCACCATACCTATCACCTGTAGCTGAGTGCCTGTCTGAAGATCACCTGGTTGTCTTATGCCAGGAGGTGCAAGCTCTTTTGGCAAATGACTCATAAAGTGTGTCCTGGCATTGGAAGAACGGATTGACTGCTATTCCTGTTTACTCCTTGAGCCGAAAAAATGTTGAGGGAAACTTTCCTATGCTAGACCTTTGACCTCATATTGTCTTTCTACTCAAAGAGAAATAGAAGATGTTCACTTTGGCCCAGAATCTTTCTACTGTAGATCTTGTAGTCTAGGCAATGGCATTGGACCTGCAGAAAGCTTATTTTCACATCTCTGTCCTGCAGGCTCATATGCCTAACGGCAGTTCAAGGTGGGTCACAAGCACCTTCAGTTTGTCATACTCTCTTTTGGCCTCACCAGTACTCCTCTGATGTTCACAAAGGTGACAGGAGTGGTTACTACGAAGTTAAAAGGTTTTCTTGTACCCATCTTCCACCTACCTCAACAATTGGCTGTTGAAAACTCCTTGCCACGGTCTGTCATCAATCACCTCTAGACGACTGCAGACCTCTTCATAGTTTTACGCCAGGCTCCTTCACAGATGCTCTCTTTCATCTGAGCAATTCAGATACAGTAAGGCCCATATTTATACTTTTTTAGTGCCGCATTTGCGCCGCTTTTTGACGCAAAAGTGGCGTAAACTTACAAAATACAGTTGGATTTTGTAAGTTTGCGCCGCTTTTTCGTATAAATATGGGCCTAAGTGCTCAAATTTTCCTACTGGACCAGCGAGTCCAACTTGTGTCTGGGTATCTGTGAGGATGGGTTTGAGGCTTCTGGATTTATTAGCTTAATACATCCTGCTTCCTGACCTTGCAATATGGTGTGTGTGAGTGTTGCAGTGAGATCAGAAGTCACAGTGGGGCCACTACCAATGGAGGTTGAAATAGATCTGCAGTGGTGGCTGATCAACTGCAACTGGGCCAGCAACAGATCCCTCTATCTAGATCCTTCTCAGGGATAGCAGTGATGGATGCTTCACCACTGGGTTCGGGAGGACTTCTGGGAGAGGTGGAAATCAGAGGACTGCCTCGACATTAACTTGTTGGAGTTGCAGGCGATTCGCTTTGCATTGAAGACTTCCTATCCGTCATCAAAAAAAGGGGGGGGCAACAGGTGGTTTGGGGGGAAACGAGTGCAGGTTCTTGTGGGCAACACCAACACCATATTGTACTACAAGCTGGGTGGAGTGGGGTCTTCAGTCCTGTGCCAGGAGGCTCTGGGCCTCTGGAACGGCTGGATCATTAGGACGTATTACTGGTGGTACACAACCTGGCAGGATCACTGGTTGTGTGCTTTCTAAAGCGTTTGCAACATTTGTTTCCACCAACACCCCTTGTGATAGTGAGGACCTAAAATGGGTACATGTAGGTAGGAATCTTTGAGGTCCATCCATAACATCCAGTTGTTTAGTCACAACTGGTCTTGCAGAACATGGATGCTCTCAACCTTGAAGTGTGTATATCCACTGAATTCTTTTAGATTAAGTGGTCTGTAACCCTTTCCCTATTTACTTTACATCGAAGACATTTCTGAGGAAGCCCTTTAGCTGTTAGATTGATCTGTAGATCCTTCAGGAAGGTTATAGGATGTGACTTCACCACCTGCACTGAGGAACCCTTAAATTTGAGGGAAGCTCCTGCACTGGAATGGTGCATGCATGCTTGCACAACAGACTGTGGAACTGGCAAATCAAACAACATTCAATATGCAGAATAAGACAATTTTATGAATCAGTAGGATAAAAAATTTACTTATCTTGGCTCCCACGACCACCAAAGAAAGAGGGAGAGTTTCTAGGAGGGACTCGTATGGACCTGATGTTTATTGGTGTTTTTCTGTCATGGTCTTTAGCGCTTGTACATGTGTTACGAGTAATGCAAACCTACCAACTTGCATGCTACCACTGTGAATTACACTATATCAGCTCCTTTCTCACTGTAACTCGTGGAAGAGCTAATTTTACACAGTGGAAGACATTGCAAGATGGAAACTCTGCAGAGAGCAAGTTTCCTAGTTATTGTGTGAAGGATTTTTTACAGCTTAGCACGTTTCAAAGGTCCAAGTGCATTGTGCTGCTCCATTCTCGATTTTTCTTTGATTTACTAGATTTCTAGTTTTTTTTTTTGGGGTTATGAAAACAGGACAAGAAGTCCAAGATTTCAAAGAAACAACTGGACTGAGGCAGCACGTCATGCAATGACATGGGGAAATAGCCAGCTATGTCTTCTAGGTTCAGAATCATTTTTCATAGCTGGAGAGATGAGAAATTTCCTAGCAAATGCGAAGGAAAGTTTCAATTCTATTAAGGGGGAATGGAGGCGAGGATTATGTATTACTTTCTTCACTCTTTATTAAACAGCAGGTACAAAGATTAAAAGAAAAAAACACCAAACTACATATCATATGAGTCCAGGGACAGTATCCATAACAACCAATAGCCAATCTAAGTACAGTCCGAAAGTCTATATATATATATATATATATATATATATATATATATATATATATATATATATATATGGTTCCCAAAGACCTTCCTTAACTTCACTGCAGGAAGTTACTTTTAAGCAGCTTCAATCAGTCTTGGAATTGGAGCCTATGGATAAAACAGTTTGTTAAATCCATCCCTTTCCTTGTAAAACATGTCTTTCCAATTGGTAACCAGTCTGAAAGCACATAAATGTAATCCTAATAATACATATCAATAAATCCATCACATTACAATCATTGTGTTATATTCCTTAATGAATGGTTGAGAACAACAACAATGAAAGCCTTCCTTTATTCAAGAGAATGAAGACAATACCACTTATTAACCCCTTCGCTGCCAAGCCTTTTCCCCATCAGGTGCCAGACCTTTTTTTGGCTATTTGGGGACAGTTTGCGCTTAGGCCCTCATAACTTTTTGTCCACATAAGGTACCCACACCAAATGTGCGTCCTTTTTTTTCCAACACCCTAGGGATTCTAGAGGTACCCAGAGTTTGTGGGTTCCCCTGAAGGAGACCTAGAAATTAGACAAAATACAGCAAAACTTATTTTTTATAATGGGAAAAAAGGGCTGCAGAAGAAGGCTTGTGGATTTTTCCCTGAAAATGGCATCAACAAAGCGTTTGTGGTGCTAAAATCACCATCTTCCCAGCCTTCAGGAACAGGCAAACTTGAACCAGAAAACCACATTTTTCAACTTTGGCATCTTACTGGGACATACCCAATTTTTACTATATTTTGTGCTTTTAGCTTCCTTCCAGTTAGTGACAGAAATGGGTGTGAAACCAATGCTGGATCCCGGAAAGCAAAACACTTCTGAAAAGTAGACAGAATTCGGAAGTCATCAGGGATCATTTGTGTAGATTCTACAAGGTTTTCCTAGAGAAAATAACAAATGAAATTAAAAACATTGAAATTGAGGTAAAACAACAGCCATTTTGTCCATGTTTTACTCTGTAACTTTTTCCTGCAACGTCAGATTTTTTAAAGCAATATACCGTTACGCCTGCTTGACGCTTCTGGGTGCCCTGACATATATGGCTTGTAGGTTCATCAAGAACCCTAGGCCCCCAGAGCCAATAAATGAGTTGCATTTTGCAATGGGTTTTCATTGTATACCGGGTATACAGCAATTCATTTGCTGAAATATAAAGAGTGAAAAATAGGTATCAAGGAAACCTTTGTATTTCCAAAATGGGCACAAGATAGGGTGTTGTAAAGCAGTGGTTATTTGCACATCTCTGAATTCTGGGGTGCCCAATCTAGTATGTGAATTACAGGGCATTTCTCAAATACACGTCTTTTTTACACACTGTCTCACATTTGGAAGGAAAAAATGTAGAGAAAGACAAGGGGCAATAACACTTGTTTTGCTATTCTGTGTTCAAAGTCTCCCAATAAAATGGTGCCTCACTTGCGTCGGTAAGCCTAATGCCCACAACAGGAAACGCACATCACATTTTTACATTGAAAACTGACATGTTTTTTGGAAAGTGACTAGCTGTGGATTTTGATTTCTAGCTCAGCCGGCACCTAGGAAAACCTACCAAACCTGTGCATTTTTTAAATACTAGACACCTAGGGGAATCCAGGATGGGGTGACGTGTGGGGCTCTCACCAGGTTCTGTTACCCAGAATCCTTTGCAAACCTCAAAATTTGGCCCAAAAAATACTTTTTCCTCACTTTTCGGTGACAGACAGTTCTGGAATCTGCAAGAAGCCACGCTTCCACCCAGCGTTCCCCCAAGTCTCACAATAAAAATGGTACCTCACTTGTGTGGGTAGGCCTAGTGCCCACGACAGAAAATGCCCCAAAACACAACATGGAAACATGACATTTTCCCAAACAAAACAGAGCTGTTTTTTGCAATGTGCCTAGCTGTGGATTCTGGCCTCTAGCTCAGCCATCACGTAGGGAAGCCTACCAAACCTATAAATTTTTTTAAACTAGACACATAGGGGAATCCATGGTGGGGTGACTTGTGGGGCTTTCACAAGGTCTGTTACCCAGAATCCTTTGCAAACCTCAAAATCTGGCCACAAAAATGCTTTTTTTCCCATTTCAGTGATAGAAAGTTCTGGAATCTGAGAAGAGCCACGAATTTCTTTCCACCCACAGTTCCCCAAGTCTCCCAATAAAAATGGTACCTCACGTGTGTGGATAGGCCTAGTAGCGTGACAGAAAATGCCCCAAAACACTATCTGGACACATCAAAATGATCAAATACAAAACTACCTATTTTTGGGGGGGTTGGGTGGGGGGTTGTTGAATGGGACCGGAGTTTTTGGTCCTGGGCTCAACAGCCATAAAGGGAAACCTACCAAGTCCAAACATTTCTAAAAACTAGACACCCGAGGGAGTCCAGGGAGGTGTGACTTGCGTGGATCCCCCAATGTTTTCTTACCCAGAATCCTCAGCAAAGCTCAAATTTAGCAAAATATACCTCACTTGTGTAGGTGGGCCAAGTGCCTGTGACAGGGAAGAGCCAAAACATTTAGAATTTGAGGGGGATCCAAAGCGGATCTAAAAGGGCAGTTAGAAAAAAATATTTTTCGGCTGACAAGTGGGGCAGAATTTTTATCGGTATAGATGTGACAGTGCTGGGCGGCAGATTCCGGAAGGGTCCATCTAAAATAATTTGTGATTGACAGCAAAATTGGAGGTTTGCAGGGCATTGTGGGTAATAAAATGGTGCAGGGTGCATGTGAAGCACACCACCCTGGACTCACCCAGATGTTTAGTTTTCAGATGTGTCTAGGTCTTGTGGATTTTTCTACATGGAAACGTCCCAAAGTCCAAAAAGTGCAGCCCTCACCATTCTAAGAGGAACGATTTTGAGAGTTAGCCAAGCTCTCATGGTCCAAACGTAAAACCAAAAGCCAAAATAATCAAATGTTCTCTTGCTTGCCGTGGGATAACATATTTTAGTGTGCTGGGGAGAGCTGAAAGACTGTTACCCCCTTCAGTTGGGGCTGGGGGCATAACCATGCCCATACTGGTTGGTAGCCTACAGCCCTCTATATTAATTTATTTTTAATTCCCTGGCATTTAGTAGGCTTTTTGCCCCCCCCCCGGAGTGGATCGGGGGTAATTGCCCCATCTGCCTAACGGTGGGCAGAAAAACTTTGTCCTCATTTATTTGGAGTGGGGGTATGGCCATACCCCCACCCCAATATAGACGAATAGACCTAATAAAATGATTGCCCCCCTGGGGAGCGACCTTTGCCTAAGGGGTCGCTCCCCTTATTAAAAAAAAATATACATAAAAAAAAAAACTATCCCTGGTGTTTAGTGCCTTCTGCCACCACTGGGGGAAGATTGGCCTAATCAATATTGGCCGATCTGCCCCCAGGGGGGCAAAAAAGGCCTAATAATTTAATGCCCCCTCAGGGGAGCGACCGTTGCCCAAGGGATCGCTCCCCTTTATATGTGAATAAAAAAAAATTCCCTGGTGTCTAGTGGACATTTCTACTGCCCGATCGCATCGCGATTGGGCATCAGAAATGCTCAGAATAACAACGAAAGAAAGGAAAAGCCTTTCCTTTCTTTCGATGTCTGTGCCTGCCCCATCTCCAGAGCGGAAGAGAAATGCCTAGCATTTCTCTTCCGCATCACTTCCAGCACGATGGGAGGTGACCTCTGATGAGGTCAGCATGCGATCATGTGCTGATGTCATCAGACGTCACTGAACGGGGATTGGGGGTGGAAGGGAAAGCAATTCCCCTTCCATCCCTGACAGGGATGTGTGGGTGGGAGGCCCAAGGTGGGAGCACTAGGGCTCCCCACGTGGGCACGGTGTAGGACGAGCTGGTCTTGTCCCCAGCACATGGGAACCGTGGCCGAGGGCGTGACCAGCTCATCCCAGGCACCATAGGGGTTAAGATCTGTATTGTACTTACTGATACGTCCATGCCTGGGAGGGTGACATATGCTCAATGTTTAGGGTGGGATAATCCTCGCCTCTGTGTCTTTAAAAGAATTGAAACTTTCCTACACGCCAGCTAGGAAATTTCTCATTCTATGTCAGGACCAGAGGTGAGAATTATGCATGTTTAAAGCTTGCTTACCACTGATGCTGACGCATCATATATAGGTTTGAAATAAAATTGTTTGAAGGTGAATTCCGAAGACCAATTCACTGTATTCATGATGTCCTCAGATGCCGCCCACCTGCATGGCCTTAGAAGCTATAGCACCTCTTTTTGAATGAGCTCCAAAAACATGGGTAGTAATTCCTGCTTCCGCCATGATCCACCTTACCCATCTGGCAATGAAGAGAGATGAAACCGCCTTGAAGGGTTTCTTAATAGCAATCAACAATTGTCTCTCCCCGGCAGTCTGATATCCACCGTTATCACCTCATACCTGAAGGCGCCTGACCAAACCTTTTGGGTGGGGGGGGGGGAGGAAGCCTCAAAGACGAGATAAGATTCTGACATTGGTATTGGATTTGGTCCACCTGGAAATGGTGAACATGACCCATACAGGGTACACATCCTCGCTATAATATCTAAAGCCCTGACATCTGAGACTCTCTTGAGGCAGAGAGGAATGGCTAGCTTTGCCGAAATCTCTTTACTAGAAAGTTATTGGTTATCTTGCCACTCTGACAAAAAACGTAGCACCAGATTGATGTCCCACTAACCAGTGTCCTGGGTTCAGGGGTTTTAGACATCTTCATGCCTATAGGCAGTTTACCAACCAAAGGATGTTCCCCTATTGAAGAATTATTGACGGGTGGGTGACCTGATGAAATCGCTGATCTGAATAAGTTCACTGTACAGTAGGCCAATCCTGAACTCGCCAATTCTACTAGGAAGTTCAAGATATCTGTAATTTGGGCCCCACGGGATCCATGTGTCTCGCCACACACCAACAGACCCATCTGCTGCAGGCTGGTCTGTATCTCTTTCTTGTCCCTCGACCAGTCCTGTAAGAAAGCATCCACAGCCATAGCCCCCGGGTCCGGACCCCAACTGAAGTACCTTAGTAGTTCAGTGTTCAGCCTGGACGCAAACAGATCCACAGTGCATGGACCCCACCGGTCCATGAGGGCCTGAAATGTCAATTTGTCCAGTTGCTGGAATCCTTTATATATCTAGAGTTCCAATCCATTATAGTATTCTGCTACCCTGGAAGGAGGTAATCCGCTGACACAGATATCTGGTGCTGGAGGCAGTAGGCCAAGACGTCCTTTGCCAGTTCCGCTAGTGCCCTTGAGCGAGTTTTGCCCAGTCAGTTTATATATTGGACCGCTGACACATTGTCTATTCTGAGCAGGATGCAGCAGGAGACCCTGTGCCGAGTCAGCGATTTGATCGCAAATGATCCCACCAGAAGTTCCAGGCAGTTGATATGAAGAACCAGCTCCTCCTGTGTCCATCTTCCCCCCAGCCCCTATGGTGATCTCTCTATACCTGGCTCCCCAGTGACTTGCATCTGACTCTATGATTAGGTCCGGAGAGGATCCGAAGATCGCTCTGACGTTCCACGTTTCCATGTGGTCTATCCACCACTGTATCTCCTTCTGAGCCTCTGAGTTTAGAGAAATTAGTCTCGAATAAGTGAGGCATCGTCTGAGACGGGATGTCTTCAAGTGTTGTAAAGCCCTGTAGGAGGCCCTGAAAGATGGCCTAGATTTAAGAGGACAACAACTCGACTGTCCTGGCTAGTTGTCTGAGGGAAATCCTGTTCCTCTTCAGTACCTTCTTCAATTTTTTCTTGATCTTACTTACCTTTGGGTCTGGGAGACTGAGTGTGGCCACACTGGAATCTATGAGAAACCCCAGGAAGTTAATGGTCTTTGATGGGATTAGTTCAGATTTCTGTTGATTGATAAATCCCAGGTCTTGTGATAGGGTGGTAGTTGTCTTCAAGTGAGATATAAGTTGAGACCGGGACTGGTCCATCAAAAGAATGTTGTCTAGGTAAATTATCAATCTGATCCCCTTCGTTCTGAGGAGATATACGAAGCACCAAGGTGCCAACGAAAGTCTGAATGGGAGATATTGGTTCTCGAAGACCTGGCGTCTCCATATGAATTGCAGGAAGTGGCAATGAAGGGAAAAGATTGGGACTGAGAGGTATGACTCCTTGAGGTCCAGGCGTACCATTCAGAAGGTCGCTGAGGAGGTGGATGCCTTCTATTTTGAAATGTCTTTATATTACCCACTCGTTCAAGGCTTGTAGGTTTATGATGGAGCAGAACTCCTGTCCTTCTTTTCTACTAAGAATAGATTGCTCAAGAAACATAGAGGGTGTAATACCGACCTATGAATTGCCCCTTTCTTGAGAAGCTTCTGCACTTCTACATTGATCAAGGTCACCTCTGTTTCAGGGAAGAAAAGTAGAGTTAGTTTTACCACCTGAATCGGGGAGCCAAAGAATTCTATGTGGAAGCCGTTTACGGTTTGGAGGACCCAAGGATCTGACACGACTTCCACCCACTTGTGTGCAAAAAGTCTCAACCTCCCCCCCTTGCTTTTGAGGGAAAGAAAGGAAATTGTTTAATGTTATATCCTTGGGGTGTGTTTGTACTATCTTGGACGCTGCGGTTTTTCTTTCCTCTTCCACATCCCCTGTTGCAGAATAACGCCCCCTGACGCCCGTCATGCAATCTATTATTGCGCCTCTTCCGAACTCTGTTGGGACCTTGGAAATTGGAGTGACCAGATGAGAGCGACCCCTACCTCTTCCGGCCCTGGCGAAAACCTTTCCAGAGAAGATTTTTTAATGGAGGTCTGCCCCTTATCTAGCGCCGAGAAGGTGGCCACGAACTTCCCTAACTCTTTTAGGGATGGTTTGCTGAACAGGTTGCCCTCCCCTACTTAGGGTCTATCTTTATTAGCAATGAGCGTTGCCTCTCTGCGAAGAGAACACAGTTGGTGTTGCCTATGGATCTCTGCGCCCATCCAGCTACAATGTCTAGGGGTAAGGGGTTGCCTGTTTCTTTAGAGCGTTCAGCCAATTGGATGACCTGAGTTCGGGGCCTCACAATGTTCAATAACTTATCTTGACATGCCCCCCAGGAGCGGTCCATACCCTTCTTATGGTCCCTGATGTACTTAGCAAAAACAAGGGCACATTTTGGAGTCTATGTCTGGGGTCGCTGCGACCTTGCCGTCCACGGTGGACCTAGGGTATTCGGCCTGCAGGCAGGCACATACTTCCTTATTGAGAGGTTGTCAGATTTTACTTGTCACGTACTTTGCTACTTTTTTGTCCGGGCACCATTCTGAGGACCTAGGGTGGTAAATGCCCTCCGGTTTGAACATGTTCTGTGCATTAGGGTCCCCTTCATAAGGATCGTACGCAGCAGAGGTCGGGCGTCAAGGTCTTCTGGAATCACGTTTCTACTCAGAAGAAACCTCCACATCTGTCTCACGGTCCCCTTTTTCGGGCAGCCCTGCATCAGGGTCAGATTCCAGGGTGACCTATTTCCCAGTCTCTCCATGCAATCATCCTCCCGGAAGGGTGCATTTTTCAACCTGTGAGCATTCTTACGGAAGGCTTCTCTCAAATGATCGAAGCCTTCCAGGAGCTCTGCATCACGTTTGTGAGTCTTCTTAATAACCAAGGATTTCAAGCCACTAGGACCATCCCCCATGTCTCCTCCCACCCCTCCCCCAAGATCCCAGTGCCAGTAGACACCTAGGCAGTGAGTTTTGCCACGCTTCCACCACCTTGACGATAGCCTGGGGTAGCATCTTGTCCACCTCTGCTGGAAGGAGGGGTTGTAGGGGGGGTCATACCTCCTCCGAGGCGAGCGGAGGTGAATATTCATGGTCCTGAAAGGACTCCATAGACAGAGGGTGTGAGCACAAAGTTAATCATCCTGAAATGTCAAGACAGACAGCCCCCTCGCAGGGGCTCAATTTCAGTAAAATAATGTATTTATTATTGTCCTACCACCAGGTGACGTCACAAGTGTTTCACAATAAGGCCCTACACTAACGTACTGCGATTGCAACGTATTTGAAGATTAGGAGGAAAATCTCACTTGTGGAGTCCCTGGGGCAAGGGAAAAACCACTGTGCCACCCTAGCGTGTGTCACAAGTCTGTGGAGCACTGGTTATAGGTGCACTTCACACAAGATCGTGACACGCCTCACGGAGCCGCAGTCGGCCCAAATGAGCACCACCTGATGGTCCCATGTGGTGTCAAAAAGACACGCTTGGGCTGTAGCCTACTGCACGATAGCAATGCATAAGCAGTATAAACAAAGGCAATAATTATCACCACAAAGCAAATAGGACCTGAATACAGTGCCTCATTATTCCCACGATACTGAACCTGATGAGTGTTAAGTCAAGAGAAGGACTTAACTGACGCAACAGTGAAGAAAGAGGGAGGACTTTGGGAACCATTGCGATGGATATATTGTTACAGATACTGTCCCTGGACTGGGATATGTAGTTTGGTGTTTTTTGCTTAAACCTTTGAACCTGCTGTTTAATAAAGAGTGAAGAAAGTAATGCTTAATCCTCGCCTCAAGTCCCTGCCCCCTCCATGTTCACTCCCCTCTCACAGTGAGTTTTAGATGGAAGTTTTGTTGGGAGTTGGTGGGTCTGGTAATGTACTTTGTA
Source organism: Pleurodeles waltl (assembly GCF_031143425.1). Taxonomy (NCBI): domain Eukaryota; kingdom Metazoa; phylum Chordata; class Amphibia; order Caudata; family Salamandridae; genus Pleurodeles; species Pleurodeles waltl. The sequence goes on along the minus strand of NC_090440.1, from coordinate 1,398,460,889 downwards.
GTAAAATTGACTGCTGTGAGTTTCAGTGGAGGGTTTAGCATAATGTGAGCCTCTGATCCTGACAGAAATACAGACCTGCCAATTTTGACAAAAATCACACGGTGTGAGGAGTGGTTGGGGCCTAGTGCCGTGAAGCACCTAGGAGGCACTTTTGCCCCCAAGCCCCCTCCTCTTAAAAAGAAACAAAAGCTTGCTAAAGCTTTTGCAAATGTCCTTGGGTGCTTTCATACCCACAGATGAATGTTGGAGGTTGAAAGCCTCTGAAAATGACCTGTTCACAGCGGTTTTCAGCTAATTTCTCATGCCACCATGTGATATCTGCTCCCTACCGGTTGACCGTGTGATGGGAGCTAATATTGTGTGCCACACGGTTGCACTATGTGAGTTGGCATGTCTGGAAATAGGAATACCTCCTTTCTCAATCTGCGGCAGGGATTGCCACCTTTACCAGAGAAAAATACGAGCCAACTGTTCGGTTTTATGATTCTGCAAAGTATGTACTGATAAGTGGAAAAATATTGGCATTGGGTGATTTTTCAAATTTTCGCACAAGAAAATTACCATCCACTTCAAGTGGATGGTAACTGCGAGTTAATTTGCGACCGCTTTCGCGGTCACAAATCAACTCTACATAGCGGTGCGACTCGCAAATAGGAAGGGAACACCACTTCCTATTTGCGAGTCTGAAACACATTTTGCAAGTCGGTACCGATTCGCAATATGTGTTTCTGCATCGCGTGAGGGCATTAGCGCCTCGCAAAATGCGTTTTTCGCCGTTTGCGAGGCACTAATGCCTTCCTACATCTGGCCCTGAGTCTTCTGATCAGACCCTAAAACAGCAAAAACTGAAGGTACGTCTCCCAAATAATAGATAAACAATCATCAACACTTTTGTGATCAAATCTATGAAAAACAAGGGAGGGCAAACATTCATAAACATGCATAACAAAATTTCCAAAATTCTTAACATTAAGCCCTGATAAGAGTCTTAAAAAAATATACATATATGGGAGGGATAATCCTCGCCTCCGTGTCCTTAATAGAATTGAAATTTCTTGACGCGTAAGCTAGAACACTTTTTTTATTCTATGTCCGGACCGGAGGCTCCGATTATGCTCGTTTAAAGCTGTCCTATTACTACTGTAGCTACATCAACCACAGGTTGGCGGTAACATTTTTACAAGTAGACTCAGAAGATCAGTTTGCCGCTCTCATAATGTCCTCTAAATGAGAAACTAAGGCATATGTCTTGGAAGCCATGGCTCCCCTTGCCGAATGTGCCCCAGTTTTTTTGTATCCATGCCAGCTTCACTCATCAACCATTTCGCCCATCTACAGGGAGTGCAGAATTATTAGGCAAGTTGTATTTTTGAGGATTAATTTTATTATTGAACAACAACCATGTTCTCAATGAACCCAAAAAACTCATTAATATCAAAGCTGAATATTTTTGGAAGTAGTTTTTAGTTTGTTTTTAGTTTTAGCTATGTTAGGGGGATATCTGTGTGTGCAGGTGACTATTACTGTGCATAATTATTAGGCAACTTAACAAAAAACAAATATATACCCATTTCAATTATTTATTATTACCAGTGAAACCAATATAACATCTCAACATTCACAAATATACATTTCTGACATTCAAAAACAAAACAAAAACAAATCAGTGACCAATATAGCCACCTTTCTTTGCAAGGACACTCAAAAGCCTGCCATCCATGGATTCTGTCAGTGTTTTGATCTGTTCACCATCAACATTGCGTGCAGCAGCAACCACAGCCTCCCAGACACTGTTCAGAGAGGTGTACTGTTTTCCCTCCTTGTAAATCTCACATTTGATGATGGACCACAGGTTCTCAATGGGGTTCAGATCAGGTGAACAAGGAGGCCATGTCATTAGATTTCCTTCTTTTATACCCTTTCTTGCCAGCCACGCTGTGGAGTACTTGGACGCGTGTGATGGAGCATTGTCCTGCATGAGAATCATGTTTTTCTTGAAGGATGCAGACTTCTTCCTGTACCACTGCTTGAAGAAGGTGTCTTCCAGGAACTGGCAGTAGGACTGGGAGTTGAGCTTGACTCCATCCTCAACCCGAAAAGGCCCCACAAGCTCATCTTTGATGATACCAGCCCAAACCAGTACTCCACCTCCACCTTGCTGGCGTCTGAGTCGGACTGGAGCTCTCTGCCCTTTACCAATCCAGCCACGGGCCCATCCATCTGGCCCATCAAGACTCACTCTCATTTCATCAGTCCATAAACCTTAGAAAAATCAGTCTTGAGATATTTCTTGGCCCAGTCTTGACGTTTCAGCTTGTGTGTCTTGTTCAGTGGTGGTCGTCTTTCAGCCTTTCTTACCTTGGCCATGTCTCTGAGTATTGCACACCTTGTGCTTTTGGGCACTCCAGTGATGTTGCAGCTCTGAAATATGGCCAAACTGGTGGCAAGTGGCATCGTGGCAGCTGCACGCTTGACTTTTCTCAGTTCATGGGCAGTTATTTTGCGCCTTGGTTTTTCCACACGCTTCTTGCGACCCTGTTGACTATTTTGAATGAAACGCTTGATTGTTCGATGATCACGCTTCAGAAGCTTTGCAATTTTAAGAGTGCTGCATCCCTCTGCAAGATATCTCACTATTTTTGACTTTTCTGAGCCTGTCAAGTCCTTCTTTTGACCCATTTTGCCAAAGGAAAGGAAGTTGCCTAATAATTATGCACACCTGATATAGGGTGTTGATGTCATTAGACCACACCCCTTCTCATTACAGAGATGCACATCACCTAATATGCTTAATTGGTAGTAGGCTTTCGAGCCTATACAGCTTGGAGTAAGACAACATGCATAAAGAGGATGATGTGGTCAAAATACTCATTTGCCTAATAATTCTGCACTCCCTGTAGATAATGTAGCGGGCGACACCGCCTTAAAAGGTTTCTGTCACTATATCAATAATTGACCCCTAGAGTCTTGTCTGAATTCTTCAGTGGCTACTTCATATGCTTTCAAATACTGAACTACACACAATTGTGGTTTATCAGGAAACATCAGTTAAGTTACTGACCTGCAATTAGATTTTGTCCTTCTTGTGATGGTAAAAGTAACACCTTCAGGAGAATAAACTCTCCATGCTGAATCCAATGCCCTAACATCTGACACTCTTTTACAGGATATAAGGCAGAGCAACATAGTTAATTTCACTGAAATCTGTTTTCTGGAAAGATACCTATTAGAAGGCCAATTATCTAAAAATCTCAATACAATATCCACATCCCATAAGGAAGAATACCGGGCCTGAGGAGGATTCGACATGCGGATACCTTTCATAACCTTACAAACCAGAGGATGGATGTTCCCCTACCGGCTTACCGTGAATAGGTTTATGACCAGCAGAAATGGCAGAGCTGAAGTTGTTGCCCGTTCTATAGGCCAATCCTGAACCTGCGAGTTCAGCGGAGACATTTACAGTCAACTCAGCATCTGACCCCACGGGATCGAAACCCAGCACATCACACCAACTACTCCATCTGCGCCAGGCTGATGTATACCGTTTATGAATGCCTGCAGCCTAAGCCTGTTTGATGATGTCTGCAGCTTGCTGTGAAATGCCTGGGGAATTCCATCTTGACCTGAAACCATCCAAGCCATCAATATCAGTTTCTCTCACAAGACCAGTGGATGTTGAAGGCCCTCCGGACCCATCATAAAATTCTGATGAGGGGGAATGAGAAACGTAGGAGCGCAAGCTAATTGCAGAGCTACCATGAACCTAGATTGAGCTCTCCAGAATGGGGTCACCAGAACAATCTCCACTTTCTGTCGCTGTATATGAGACAGAACCCTGGAAATCAATGGAAAAGTATACCCCCGAAAGTGCGTCCAGTCCTGAAGAAAAGCATCTGTCGCCAGAGCTAGAGGGTCCAGACGCCAGCTAAAAAATGTTGTTACCTGAGAGTTGAGAAATGAGGCAAAACGATCCACGTCACAAGGGCCCACTCTCTGATTATCTGTAGAAAAATCATTGGATCCAGTTTCCATTTGCTGGAATCCCTCAGAAATCTGGAATTCCAGTCCGCTACTGTATCCTGGGAACCCAGAAGATAATCCGCTATGACAACCAGACAATGGCAGAGGCAATAATGCCAGAATTCCTTGGCAATTACCAGGGGGCTGACAACAGACCGAAGGGGAGAGCATTGAAGTCCAGGCAGTGGCACTTCCACAGAAAAATTGTAAGTATCTCCTGTGTGGAGGGAAAATTGGAATCGAGAGATAGGCGTCCTTGAGGTCCAGACAGACCATCCAGTCGCCTTCTAATAGAATATCTCTCAACATGTGTACTCCTTCCATTTTGAAGTGTTTGTACAGTATACAAAAACTGAAATCTTTGAGGTTTAACACAAGTCGATGACCCCCACCTTTCTTGTCTACTAGGAAAATGGGGCTGATAAAACCGTACATGTGGGGGAAGGAAAAACTTACTGCCCCTTTGCTGATCAGGGCTTGAACCTCTGAGTTTATAAAGGACTGATCTGCAAGGGAAAAATACATCTGAGGAGGGGGCTGGAATTGTTTTGGAGTACTGAGAAACTCCGACCTGAAGCCTACTACTGTCTGGAGAACCCAAGGATCCCCAGAAATCGGTTTCCAATTGTTCAGGAATAATCCCACTCTGCCCCCAGTAGTACCCGAGAGTGTGGACTAATGCTGACTGGAACATCCAGCGTCTTGAATTGCTCCCTGTTGTCCTCGGTGGGGCACTCTACGAAATCTGAAGCGCCCTCCTCTGGCGCGAGTGGGGTAGAAGGTGGCATCTGAAGACTGCTCTCCATACTAACCTCCTCTTTCTCTTGGGTAGTAGCTCTGAGGGCTTGAGAAAGATCCACGGTTGGACATTTGCCCTGAGAAAAAGGCCTCTTTTGAAAACCTTTTTGAGTGACATCTGTGCTTTGTCGAGGGAGGACTAAGTAGAACAGAACTTAGCCAGTTTTTTGATGAATGAGGCCCCAAAGTGCAATCCGTTGGCCGAAGGACCAGCTTCCGAGGTGGCCAAATCATTCAGTTCAGGGTCGATGTGCATAAACATGGACTTCCTGCGTTCAGATGAGATCGCGCAGTTAGTGTTGCCAAGTTGACAAATGGCTCTTTGTGCCCAACCTATTAAAACGTTGGTGTCCACCGGTATCCCTGATTCCCTGGCTGGTAATCCAATTCCAGAATTTTTGTCAAAGGACCAGACATGTCTAACAGTTTGTCCTGGCAGTTACGCCACGACATTTCCAGACCCTTTTTAGAGTCCCTGGCGAATTTCTTCATAAAGGTCACCATAGTGGGGTCAATTTCATGAGTGTCTGCATTCTTGCCATCTAGATCAGGTCTAGGGCATTCTGCTCGAAGGCGTGGCCGCACCTCTTTATCGAAACTCTTGCGAGTGTGGGACTGAACATACTTAGCTACCTCTGGAGGAGGAACCCAATTGGATGCCCCGGGGTGGATAATCTCTGTGGATCAAAAATGTAGTACCTTAGGAGGGGAAACTTGTTTTATAGGCTTCTTACTAGGACCCAGAACATCAGAATCATCAGAATCCTCCGAAGAGGCATTTTTGTCTGAAGAAGAAAGGGAAAAACCAGAGTATTTTTTGAGGCTATAGCTATGTTCACTGGCCTGTTTGCGACAAAGTTTTTCAAAAGCGTCAGCATGGACGTCCACAGACGCAGATTCTAAACCCTTTCCTATATTCTTAGATTTTGATGTAGATTTTGACCCTTCGTCCTGAATCTGGGTTCTTGCATCCAACCCTGGTTGCAATCGTAATCCAGTAATTGACCAGAAAAGGGGCCCAAAGGTCTAACAAGGGCATTGTTGACAGATTGTTGAACCTGCAATCAAGGGCTTCAACCAGGTTCATCTCCAACTGATTACCAGTATCTCCAGGGAAATACCCTGATTCATGCTCATCCCATTGAGCCATTCTCCTGATATAAATATTTATTTAGATATAAAAATGATGGGTGGGAGATGATAATATAGGGGGAGTGTGAAAACCCCTTACAGGCTTTACAGGCCAATAAACTGTGGAGGGAGCAGCCTGTGTAAAGACACTCTAGGCAAAGCTGTTTTATTTTATTATAGCCCACGAGCTCCAAGCAGAGAGCCTATTGGGAGCACACTGGATGAAAAATGGGGCCTCCACGTGTTCTCGCTACGAAGAAACAAGGTGATCTCTCAGAGGAAACACTCCAATAAAGATCGGCTTGTTAAAGCACAGCGCGCCGCAGGGAGGGGAAAAAAATAGAAATAGAACTACACGAGAGCCCCGTAGTCCGCTCCTGCTCCCTCATCACTAGCGGACCACTTTCGGCAAGAAAAGATGACAATGAAACAACAGAGCGTGAAAAGCTCTGTAGATAAAGACAATAACAGCGAGCTGAATTGCCAAAAGTAAAGTAAAACCAGATTATGTGGAAATACATTCAATACAAGTGTGTAAAGGCAGAATAGAAGCAATGAAAATTTTTTGAGCCTACGTGATAAGAATTTTCAATTCTATTAAGGACACGGAGGTGAGGATTATGCTTCTCCTTCTTTGCTGTTTATTATTATTATTACAAAATCACAGCAGCCAATCAAAACAACTTTATTAGAAAAACTACAACTCCCATGAACTTCACATTGTTCCTTACTACCAATGGGCGGCCGTACTGCTGCATAACTGTCCTAACCGCCATACTTCCTCCTCTTTCTTTGCAGTGAGAGAAAAACAAAAGTCTCAAAGTGATAAACAAGACCGTCTTAACGAAAACTTGGCATTGGATCTAACCAGGAAACTGGTCGCTTCTTCATAGTAACGGGCACCATAGCAGACAGAAGAGGATTTCCTCCTAAATCACATTACAAGGACTTCTGATCGGCTGCTGGAATAGAAGAAAAAACATGTACATAATACACTTGTATAATTGCGTGGAAACCTTGAATAAACCATGCAATATCAAAAAAAGAAAATTGTATGTTGCATCAAATATAACGACAATTACAAGATCATGATATCACAATGGCAATGAATCACACAAACCCATATAGAGCACCAGACTGATAGACTAGGACTGAGAGGGTAAGTACATCCTTTGGGTGGGATAATCCTCGCCTTCATGTCCTTAATAGAATTGAAAATTCTTATTGGGTATGCTCAAACTTTTTTCATTCTATAGCAGGACCAGAGGCTCGGATTATGCTTGTTTAAAGCTGCTGAAAAACAACTGAGGCTGCATCCAAAACTGGTTTATGATAAAATGTCTTGACTGTAGAATCAGATGACCATTCTGCGGTCTGCATTATCTCCTGTAACTGAGAACCGAGAGACAAGGATTTGGATGCCATGGCACCACTCACTGAGTGGGCTCCAAAAACAGAGGTGACTATTCCTGCCTCAGACAGAATCCACCTGACCCAGCGTGCTATGGTCGCAGAAGATACCGGGTGAAAGGGTTTCTGAAGTGCAATTAGCAATTGACCCCCAGGATGTTGACGAAACTCCCTGGTGCGGTCTTCATACTCCTTTAAACACTGTACTACACATAGCTTAGAATTAGCTGGATAATTAGGATAGGTCACTTGCCTTGAACCAGTCTTCGTTCTCCTGGAAATTGAAAAAGTTACTCCACATGGGAGGAACACACGGCCCGAAATATCCAAAGCTCTCACATCAGACACCCGTCTGCATGATACCAAACACAGCAAGATATTCAATTTGGCTGATAACTGTTTTCAAGATAAATCTGCATTGCAAGGCCAGTGTCGCAAAAAGTTGAGGATGACATATACATTCCACAGATGTGTGCACTTCGGTTGAGGAGGGTTAGTCAAACGAATACCTTTCATGACCCAAGAAACAAGAAGATGCTCCCCTACTAGCTTTCCATCAAGAAATACATGCCCCGCTGAGATAATGGATTTATAATTGTTTACCGTGCAAAAACGTAGGCCTTCCGACCCCAGTTCTGCCAACAAATTGATTACAGTAACAATTGGGGCCCCCAAGGGATCCAGATTCCGAGAGTTGCACCAACCAGCCCATTGGCGCCATGCAGAGGCATACTGCCTATGGTTGGAGTCTGGCCAAGACACTGATATGAAAGAGTTAGACTGCTCAGAAAGGCCTGGCAAGCTCCAACATTGCCTGAAATTCGCCAAGCCATAAGGTGCAATTTGTCCTGGGTCAAAAGAGGATGGGTCTGCCCCACTGGATCCAGCAATAATTCAGGGATTGGAGGAATTTGGACTGGACACTCTCTGGACATCTCTAGAAGAACTGGGAACCACGGCTGAGCTCACCAAAAGGGGGTAATCAGAATCAATTCTGCCTTCCACTTGGTTGACTGAGACGCCACCCTGGGTATCATCACGAAGGGGGGAAAAGCGTACAGGAGTGGCTCTGCCTACTGCTGGAGAAAGGCATCTGTGGCTATTGCCAGAGAATCTGGTCTCCATGAGTAGAACCGTCATAGCTGATGGGAGAGGCGAGAAGCAAAAAGGTCTACGTGACACCGACCCCATCTGGCCTGGAGGGCTCGAAACATCTAGGGATGGAGTTTCCACTTGCTGGAGTTCCTGAGGAACCTGGAGTTTTCCAGTCCAGTATCGAATTGCACCGACCTGGCAGATACTCTGCTATCACTGAGATCCAGTTCTGGAGACAGTAATGCCAAAACGCCTTTGCAATCTCTGCTAGGACCGCGATCTTGTCCTGCCTAGCTTGTTGACGTATAGTACTGCTGAGACGTTGTCCATGCGCAGTAGAACGCAACAATTGGAGCGAGGAGTCAGAGTTTTTATGGCAAACAAACCTGCCAAAAGCTCCATGCAATTTATATGTAGCCGCAACTCTTCGTGCGACCAACGCCCTCCAGTCTATATGGAATCGCATCTGGCTCCCCAGCCCCACCTGCTGGCGTCGGATTCCAGAATGATATCTGGACGAGTACCGAAAATGGCCCTGCCATTCCACGCTGCCATGTGGTCGAGCCACCACTGAAGCTCGCAGCGTGTCTCTCCAGTGAGGGAGATTAGTTCTGTATACGCAAGGCCCTTTTGGAGGTGACAAATTTTTCGCTGCTGTAGCGCCCTGTAATATAGGGGCGCTGGAATTATGGCTTTTATACAGGATGCCAAAAGCCCCACTATCCTGGCTAGAACAAGTAGGGATAGCCTGTCCTTTTGGAGCGTGGACCTTATCTCTTTCCGAATTCACTGTAATTTCTGGGCCGGAAGAGATAGGAGAGAAGAAATAGAGTCTATCTGGAAACCCAGAAACTCCATCTGGCGGGATTGTGTCAGAGTGGATTTCTTCACATTTATCAGAAATCCCAGCGCCTGAAGCAACTGCATGGTCCAATTCAAATGTTGCATGAGGAGAAGAGCATCCTGTGCCATTATTAGCATATTGTTGAGATAGATGATCATCCTGACCGCTTTGGCACGAAGACTCTCCACCACGGGACGCATAACCTTGGTGAAACACCAGGGTGCAGAAGAAAGGCTGAAGGGAGAACTTTGAAGTGGAACCACTGATTGTCCCCTGAAATTTCCGGTATTTCCTGTGAGGGGAAAATATCGGGATTGTGAGATAAGCATCCTTCAGGTCGAGGCGTACCATCCAGTTGCCTTCCCTCAGAATGTCTCTGAGCAGATGTATCCCCTCCATCTTGAAATGCCGATACAGAACCCAGGAATTGAACTCCTTCAAGTTGATCACGAGGCGTGACCCTCCATCTCTCTTGTTTACCCTAAAAATATTGCTGCAGTACCCTGTAGGATCTGGTTGGCACTGAGCAATCGCGTCTGTGAGTAGTCCCTGTTGGACTTCCTGCCGAAAAAAAATTAGATTGAGTTGGGAAAAATGGATAGGAGGTAAAGACTGTTGCTGGGGTACTCCAAAGAATTTGAGGTGGAAACTTGCAACCGTCTCTGGAACGAATTGGTCCGATGTCAATGCCGCCCAGTTGTCTAAGAAAAACATGGTCCTCCCCCCTAGTGCCACCTGAGCAGGTGAGATCAGGCTTACCTTGAGTGGTGGAGCCGGAGCCTTAGGTGGGCTTGAAACCGACTCTGTTGAAGCGGGCATGACCTGCTCGGGTTCTGGCCGGGTAGAATGTGTCCCGGGTAGCCGCAAATCCCTTGCCTGTGTGATCGTAGGAGGGTTGAGGGCTATTGGAGGCAGCGCGACCGGACAGACACCCTTGAATTCTGCCGGCCTTGGCAAAAACTCGATTATGGAAGACCTTGTTGTTTGAGCCTTATCCAGCGCAGTGAGATTGTGAACGAACTTGCCCAGGTCTTTAACAAATTTATTGCTGAATAAGAGGCCATCGGTCAAGGGTCCAGGTTCTGCACAGGCAAGATCGGCCAACTTTCGGTCGATCTGAAGTAGGGTGGATTTCCTCCGTTCGATGGAGGTAGCCCAGTTGGCGTTGCCTAAAAGGCAGAGCGCGCGCTGGGCCCATCCGGCCAGTGTCGGGATTGACCTGTGAACCGGACTCCTTCACCGCCACCGCAAAGTCCGAGATCTTACACAGTAGACCAGAGAGGTCCAGGACCTTGTCCTGGCAGGACTTCCAGGACCTATCAAGACCTTTTTTGGGGTCCTTTGCTAAGCGTTTCAGGAAAGTCGCTAAATTTGGGTCCAACTCTGGTGTCAGGGCCACCTTGCCGGGGATGTCAGGATGTGGACATTCGGACTGAAGATGGCTCCGGACGTCTTTGTCCAGGGGCTTCCTGATGCGGGCATGGGCATAATCAGTCACTGCTGGAAGGGGGGCCCAGTCCGAGGGCCTGGGATGAATGATATCGTCAGGGTCAAAATTGAGGGCAAAGGAAGGGCCAGAGGCTTCAGAAGGAGTGGGACCACATTGGCCGTCAAGGGAGTGTCTGCTTTTGCTTGTGGGATGTGACTCACTGTCGAAATCTGACTGGGACGAAGAAACGTCAGAAGCATCGTCTGGGGAGGGATAGGGGAGGTCTTGGGCGCTGGTAGATGGTTGCGCTGAATACTGGTGGTCAGAAGGGGACTAGGACTGAGAGAGCCAGGTAATGTGTGCAAAATGGGGCCATTCAGGTCCTGGGGTTGGGGGGACCGTCTCTTAATTAGTGGAGGAAAGGGTTATGGGGTTACCATATGGAGGGACAGTTAAGGCATAATGCGACAGACTGCGCCACTGAGGCGTCCAGGGCATGGACAATATCCTCAGCCAGGAGTAGGTCCTCCTGTTCGTTAAGGAGGACAGCGTCTTCCAGCGTCTGACGTTCGCTCATGGTGCTGGATTACCGAAATACTATGAAGGAGCTCTTGTGAGAGTACAATAGTGGGGGGAAATCCCCAAGCGTGACCTGGCCTTACATGAGGCAACAAATGAGTAAGAAGCAGAGGCTTCTATAACCCCTTTTGGAGGAATATATATGTAGCAATAAGTAGTGCTGAAAATATAAAGCTTCCCCCTCAGGCAAAGCCTAAGATGGCCAATTGTACAGCCCTGGCGTAGTGGGTGTGTGGGGAATGTTTCTGCTCAACCGGGAGTCACTTGGGAGCTGACCCAAGACAGCCGGGTCTCAGCGTGGGCTCCGTCAGTGTACTGAAACTGACTAAAAAGCCCATAGTGTGAGGAGTGCGTGCACGGGCGACCCAAAGAAAGGACTAACGTCCTTGCGCTATCAGCGCACGTTCTCCAGCCTCCTGGCCCCCAATGGGTGCAAACGAATGAAAAAAAATGCCCGGTCGCGAAGCGGGAGAGACTGGCAGGCAGCGTATATGCTGCACGCGGGAGACTCCGGTCACTGCAATTGCCAAATACCAGAAATACACATCAAACAATACAACGCTTTAAGAAAAACAAAGTGTGACTTATCTGAATCACGAGCAGCAAAGAAAGAGGAGGAAGTATGGTGGCTAGGACGGTTATGTAGCAGTAAGGCCACCCATTGATAGTGAGGAACAATCTGAAGTTCATTGGATTTGTAGTTTTTCTAATAAAGCTGTTTTGATTGGCTGTTGTGATTTTGTAATAATAATTATAAACAGCAAAGAAGGAGAAGCATAATCTGAGCCTCGGGTCCTGCTATAGAATCAAATACTTATCTGCTGCAGAGCAGCAAAGAAAGAGGAAGTGACTTAAGGGGTCATGATTTATATGAACAGGGGTCATGAGCTGTGATTGGTACATGTGATCTACTGTAAAGCATCATGGGTATTAATTTTGTTTGTTTTACTGTTATTTGATTGGCTGCTGTGTTGAGACAGTAAAAGAAAGAGAAAGCATAATCAAACATTTTCTAGCTTTCGCGTCAAGAATTTTCAATTCTATTAAGGACACGGAGGGGAGGATTATGCTTCTCTTTCTATGCTTTATTTTCCACAGCAGCCAATAAAAAACCCTTTATTTTAAAACTACATTACCCATGAACATTTTGATCACATTGTAGGAAAGTACCATCTTGCCTGGCATGTTACCCCCATTTTTCACTGTATATATGTTGTTTTAGTTGTATGTGTCACTGGGACCCTGGTAACCCAGGGCCCCAGTGCTCATAAGTGTGCCTGAATGTGTTACCTGTGTAGTGACTAACTGTCTCACTGAGGCTCTGCTAATCAGAACCTCAGTGGTTATGCTCTCTCATTTCTTTCCAAATTGTCACTGACAGGCTAGTGACCATTTTTACCAATTTACATTGGCTTACTGGAACACCCTTATAATTCCCTAGTATATGGTACTGAGGTACCCAGGGTATTGGGGTTCCAGGAGATCCCTATGGGCTGCAGCATTTCTTTTGCCACCCATAGGGAGCTCTGACAATTCTTACACAGGCCTGCCACTGCAGCCTGAGTGAAATAACGTCCACGTTATTTCACAGCCATTTTACACTGCACTTAAGTAACTTATAAGTCACCTATATGTCTAACCTTTACCTGGTAAAGGTTAGGTGCAAAGTTACTTAGTGTGAGGGCACCCTGGCACTAGCCAAGGTGCCCCCACATTGTTCAGAGCCAATTCCCTGAACTTTGTGAGTGCGGGGACACCATTACACGCGTGCACTACATATAGGTCACTACCTATATGTAGCTTCACAATGGTAACTCCGAATATGGCCATGTAACATGTCTATGATCATGGAATTGCCCCCTCTATGCCATCCTGGCATAGTTGGCACAATCCCATGATCCCAGTGGTCTGTAGCACAGACCCTGGTACTGCCAAACTGCCCTTCCTGGGGTTTCACTGCAGCTGCTGCTGCTGCCAACCCCTCAGACAGGCAGCTGCCCTCCTGGGGTCCAGCCAGGCCTGGCCCAGGATGGCAGAACAAAGAACTTCCTCTGAGAGAGGGTGTGACACCCTCTCCCTTTGGAAAATGGTGTGAAGGCAGGGGAGGAGTAGCCTCCCCCAGCCTCTGGAAATGCTTTGTTGGGCACAGAGGTGCCCAATTCTGCATAAGCCAGTCTACACCGGTTCAGGGGACCCCTTAGCCCTGCTCTGGCGCGAAACTGGACAAAGGAAAGGGGAGTAACCACTCCCCTGACCTGCACCTCCCCTGGGAGGTGTCCAGAGCTCCTCCAGTGTGCTCCAGACCTCTGCCATCTTGGAAACAGAGGTGCTGCTGGCACACTGGACTGCTCTGAGTGGCCAGTGCCACCAGGTGACGTCAGAGACTCCTTGTGATAGGCTCCTTCAGGTGTTGCTAGCCTATCCTCTCTCCTAGGTAGCCAAACCCTCTTTTCTGGCTATTTAGGGTCTCTGTCTCTGGGGAAACTTCAGATAACGAATGCAAGAGCTCATCCGAGTTCCTCTGCATCTCTCTCTTCACCTTCTGATAAGGAATCGACTGCTGACCGCGCTGGAAGCCTGCAAACCTGCAACATAGTAGCAAAGACGACTACTGCAACTCTGTAACGCTGATCCTGCCGCCTTCTCGACTGTTTTCCTGCTTGTGCATGCTGTGGGGGTAGTCTGCCTCCTCTCTGCACCAGAAGCTCCGAAGAAATCTCCCGTGGGTCGACGGAATCTTCCCCCTGCAACCGCAGGCACCAAAAAGCTGCATTACTGGTCCCTTGGGTCTCCTCTCAGCACGACGAGCGAGGTCCCTCGAATCCAGCGACTCTGTCCAAGTGACCCCCACAGTCCAGTGACTCTTCAGTCCAAGTTTGGTGGAGGTAAGTCCTTGCCTCACCTCGCTGGGCTGCATTGCTGGGAACCGCGACTTTGCAGCTACTCCGGCCCCTGTGCACTTCCGGCGGAAATCCTTTGTGCACAGCCAAGCCTGGGTCCACGGCACTCTAACCTGCATTGCACGACTTTCTAAGTTGATCTCCGGCGACGTGGGACTCCTTTGTGCAACTTCGGCGAGCACCGTTTCACGCATCCTCGTAGTGCCTGTTTCTGGCACTTCTCCGGGTGCTACCTGCTTCAGTGAGGGCTCTTTGTCTTGCTCGACATCCCCTCTCTCTTCAGGTCCAATTTGCGACCTCCTGGTCCCTCCTGGGCCCCAGCAGCGTCCAAAAACGCCAAACGCACGATTTGCAACTAGCAAGGCTTGTTGGCGTCCTTTCGGCGGGAAAACACTTCTGCACGACTCTCCAAGGCGAGAGGGATCCGTCCTCCAAAGGGGAAGTCTCTAGCCCTTTTCGTTCCTGCAGAAACCTCAGCTTCTTCTGTCCAGTAGAAGCTTCTTTGCACCCGCAGCTGGCATTTCCTGGGCATCTGCCCATCTCCGACTTGCTTGTGACTTTTGGACTTGGTCCCCTTGTTCCACAGGTACCCTAGATTGGAAATCCACAGTTGTTGCATTGCTGGTTTGTGTCTTTCCTGCATTATTCCTCTAACACGACTACTTTGTCCTTAGAGGAACTTTAGTGCACTTTGCACTCACTTTTCAGGGTCTTGGGGAGGGTTATTTTTCTAACTCTCACTATTTTCTAATAGTCCCAGCGACCCTCTACAAGGTCACATAGGTTTGGGGTCCATTCGTGGTTTGCATTCCACTTTTGGAGTATATGGTTTGTGTTGCCCCTATCCCTATGTTTCCCCATTGCATCCTATTGTAACTATACATTGTTTGCACTGTTTTCTAAGACTATACTGCATATTTTTGCTATTGTGTATATATATCTTGTGTATATTTCCTATCCTCTCACTGAGGGTACACTCTAAGATACTTTGGCATATTGTCATAAAAATAAAGTACCTTTATTTTTAGTATAACTGTGTATTGTGTTTTCTTATGATATTGTGCATATGACACTAAGTGGTACTGTAGTAGCTTCACACGTCTCCTAGTTCAGCCTAAGCTGCTCTGCTAAGCTACCATTATCTATCAGCCTAAGCTGCTAGACACCCTATACACTAATAAGGGATAACTGGGCCTGGTGCAAGGTGCAAGTACCCCTTGGTACTCACTACAAGCCAGTCCAGCCTCCTACACACATGACCAACCATAGAGTATCTCACTATAAAACCCCCATGACATAAACACTTGTCATCCTTCTTTGCAACAAAATTGAACAGAGTCTCAACCTGGAACTTGAAGAACAGTCCCAACATTTGGACATCCGAACAGAAGTCCAAAACAGATCATTCAACTTCTCTCTCAAATCCTGAGACCCTAACTCCAAACCGAGTATTTTGAAGGAGAAACAACTCCCAAACGATGAACCAGCGAACCTCAAGGTTGCTTCTGATCATTTCCTAAAGATAAAGAGGAAACCATGTCTGATACCCGCTTACATGAAATCAGACACAATAACATGGTTAAATTGGCCGAGAACTGTTGGTGTGACAGGTATTTATTATCAGGCCAAGATGTCAAAAATCAGAGTACTATATCAACATCCCAAAGGGACGTATATTTTGGTTGAGGAGGCGTGGCAAAATAAAGGCCTCTCAGTAACTTGCAAAGGATCCTCACCTACCGGTTTGCCATTAACTGGAATATGACCTGCTGATATAGCTAATCTGTAATTATTAACCGATCTACAGGCTAAGCCAGACTCAGTTAATGAGGAAAAAAATGTATTATGAAACAGACACCTGCCTGAGAGGGATCCAAGTCCCTTTCTCTGCACCAACCAGCCCATTTCCGCCATGCCGAAGCATATCGTTTGTGTGTATTATCAGACCAAGCCTGGTCGATGAACGCGGAAGCTGCTGGTGAAATGACTGATATTTTCCATCTACCCCTGAAACCCTCAATGCCACTAAATGCAATTGTTCGAAGAGAATCAGAGGATGTGGAAGGCCTACTGGGTCCAGCAACAGGTTCTGACAGTGAGGAACCAGGAGAGGAGAATCGAATGACATCTCCAGAATCAAAGGGAACCACGGTTGAGCCCTCCACAGAGGTGTCACCAAGACCAGGTCCACCCTCTGATGCCTGACTTGAGCGAGAACCCTGGGGATCATGCTGAAAGGTGGAAATGCATACCCCTTGAGGGATGACCAGTCCTGCAAAAACGCATCCGTCGCTAACGCTTCCGGATCCGGCCGCCAAATGAAAAATACAGGAATCTGACGATTGAGCCGGGAGGCAAACAGATCCACTAAACATGGGCGCCAAAAATGATTGATTCGGGCAAAGATCCGAGGATGCAACCTCCAATCGCTGAAATCCCGAAGATGACAGGAGTACCAGTCTGCCACTGAATTCGTGGCCCCTGGCAGATATTCTGCGATGAGCGATATCCGATGCTGAAGACAATAATGCCATAGATCCTTAGATATCTCGGCTAGCATCTGAGACCTCGTCCTTCCAAGCCTGTTGACATAACGTACTGCAGAGACATTGTGCATCTGCAACAGAATGCAACAATCGCTCTTAAGAGGAGACAGACTGCTGATCACAAAGGAGCCGGCCAGCAGCTCCAGGCAGTTGATATGGAGTAGAAGTTCTTACTCTGACCAACGACCCCCTGTGGAGTGAGGACTGCACTTGGCCCCCCAGCCCCACCTGCTGGCATCCGATTCTAGAATAACATCTGGGGCGTTGCCAAAAATCACCCTGCTATTTCAGGCTTCCATGTGATTCAACCACCAGTTCATCTCCAACCTGGCTTCCTGAGACAGCTGAATCTGGTCTGCGTAGGCTAATCCCTTCTGCAGTTGTTTAATCTTCAGGCGCTGAAGAGCCCTTTAATGAAGGGGACTGGGGAAAGCGCCTGGATAGAAGAGGCCAAAAGACCTACAATCTGCGCCACTGATCTCAATGATATTGTCTGGGCTTGTAAGGCAGACCTCAACTCCCTCCTGGTATTCTGTATCTTTTGGATGGGGAAAAAAACAACTGGGACAGAACAGAATCTGTCTGGAACCCCAAGAATTCAATCCGTTGAGACGAACTAGACTTGACTTTGGTTGACTGATTACAAATCCCAGGGATTGCAACAGATGAACTGTCCAAGACAGGTGCTGCGTAACCGTAAGAGGGTCCTGGCCCATCAGTATGAGGTTGTTAAGGTAAACAATCAACCCAACGCCTCTGGAATGAAGAGCCTCCACGATTGAACTCATCAGCTTGGTGAAGCACCATGGAGCTGACGAGAGACCGAAAAGGGAGGACCTTGTATTCGTAACATTGCCCCTGCCAAAAGAATTGAAGGAAGCACCTGTGGGGAGCGAAAACAGGAACCAACAGATAAGCGTCTTTTAGGTCCAAATGGACCATCCAATCACCTTATAGAAGCAAATCTCTGAGAAGATGGATACCCTCCATCTTGAAGTGTCGTAAACTATCCAAGAGTTGAATTCTTTGAGATTGAGCACTAAGCGGGAGCCCCCTCCCTGCTTGCTGACCAAGAAGATGGGGCTCACAAAACCCTTGGTATGAGGACTGGCTTGGCAGATAGCATCCTTGAGGAGCAGACCGGCAATCCGCTGAGTAATGAGATCTTCATTGGGAAGGGAAAAATACAGATCCTGAGGAAGAGAATCCTGAACTGGGGAAATGTAAAACTCCAGTCTGTACCCCCGGACGGATTCTAAACCCCAGGGATCCTGGGTCAGCTGCATCCAGTTGCTGACAAAATGTTGAATCCTTCCCCACAATATCACTTCTGAGTAAGGCAAAATGCTCACCTGAGAAACCTGACTCCTGGGAGTTTTGTTTCGGGCCTCTGCCATAGCCTCTGCGGAATCTCTGGTGACCTCCATTGGAGCAGGAGGGGTAGAAGGTTTGGTCATGTGACCAGATTGGCACAGTGGAAGCACTCAGGACAGACGTGTGTTATATCGAAGGGTTTTATTAGTAGGGTTTTGTAGGTTACAGGCAAGGTAGATTTGAGTCTATCTTCTCCAGACGTGGACAGGAAGGCTCGTCTCTCGTAGTCTGTCCTTCACTCTTCTCTTTTGTCTCCTCATTTCAGAGGTGTCCCCGGGAAGCATATGTGGAGAGAACAGAACAACAGAGGTAAGTGGTCAGGGTTTGGCCGTCAGTTAGGTTTATTATTCTCACTTCCTGTCTCCTTTCCTGGTGAGCTTTCTTTGCTTTCACTCTCTTATAGTCTTGTCTTCTCTGATACTCTTTCTCTGGGGTTTTCTCTTTATCTGAGCATTCTAGGCTATTCTCTTTCTCCCCTTCGTCTTTTCCTTTTCTTCTTATCTGGATCTATGTCTTGTCTATCTTCTTCAACGGCTGTAGGATCATGCGCTCGGTGCCTTGTGTGATACCTACTGGTGCTCCGATACCTCGATGTGCTTTTAGTGATAGTGCTCCCCAGGTCATTTCCTTTCCCTCTCTCTTCGCTTTTCTCTCCCCCCCCCTTTATTTAAGTGCCTGTATTTGAGAATTCTCCTCCTTTACCCCCCTGGGTAATGTAATGGACGGACTGCCCATCGGTGGGGTCTAACCATTTTTTAAGAAGATTGATGTGGTATATCTGCTCCCTTCCACTGCCTTGGGGTATGGCTAATTTGTATGTGGTGGGGTTTATTTGTGCAATAACATCAAATGGGCCCTGCCAATGAGCCAATAATTTGTTTTCAGTGCTAGGGAGTAAGACCAGTGCTTTATCCCCGACAGCTAAAGTACGAACTACACTTCTGGCGTCATACACTTGTTTCTGCTTGGTCTGTGCTTCACGTAAAGCAGTGTGGGCTTCTTCCCATACTGTATGAAGATTCTCTCTCAAGTCTCGTGTATAGGTTAAGAGGTCCTTTATTTCCTCCTCAGTATCCTCCCACTGTTCGGCTAACATATCCAGCAAGGTACGTGGCTGTCGGGCGAATAACATTTCTAAAGGGCTATGCCCTAGGGAGGCCTGTACGTGGGTACGGATAGCGTATAAAACTAGGGGTCGTTTTTTTTCCCAATCTTTACCTGCCTCCGATATATTTTTCCGTAGAAGGGACTTAATGGTCTTATTGTATCTTTCCAGTAGCCCATCGGTTTGTGGGAGATATACCGAAGTACGGATTTGCTTTACCCCTAATGATCGACATACCTCAGTCATCAGTCTAGTCGTAAAAGGGGTCCCTTGGTCCGTCAATATTTCTTTTGAGAAACCCACCCTCGAAAAGAACTCTATCATTGCCTGGGAAATGGCTTTGGTGTGCATACTGGGTATGGGAATGGCTTCCAGATACCGGGTGGCATAATCTACCAATACTAAGACGTATTGCCGACCCCGAATGGAGGGGGTGAGAGGACCAATGATATCCATCCCAACTCTAGTAAATGGAATATCTATAACCGGAAGTGGTTGGAGGGGAACGGGTTTATGTGGAGAGGGGTTATACAGTTGACATTTGGGACACTCAGAACAATGTTTGCGAATTTCTCCCAAAACCCCCGGCCAATAAAATCGTCTGAGCACTGCTTCCTCGGTTTTCTCCCTTCCCAAATGTCCTTCCCCGTTGTCCCCATGGGTAATTGTAACACCTGTTGGCAGTGACTTCTGGGTACGACTAATTGTAATTCTTTTTCCCCATTTGCAGAGGGTTTCCGGTACAATAGGTTATTACGAATCAGGAATCTGGGACCTACCCCTTGTGCTGCCATGGATGATGCCTGCTGCCATGCGTTTTTCAAAGTGGCATCCTCATTCTGATTCCATCGGAAGTCACCTGTAATTGTACAAACTGTCCCAGTAACCATGTGACCATCTTGTGGGAGAGGGTTCTGTGCATAATATCGTCTTTGTTCCAGTTTCTGTCTCTTACTGAGGATAACCCGTGCTTCTTTGGGTTCCTCCTTATCCAATCCACTGGGTGCCTCCTTCCACCAGGTTCTCAAGAGATGTTCTTGCCAGGCTTTCTCTAATAGAGAGGGAAAATCCTCATAATCAGTACCCAGGATCATGTCCTCGTCTAATCGGGACAATACCCCAACCCGTAGGGTCTCAGTTCTTTCCCTCCACTTCAATCTTATGGTGGCCAGTGGGTAGTACCGTTGATCGCCATGCACACAGGCGATTAGGACCTGTGTTCCAGAATCCTCTTGACCAGGCAATACCAGATCCCTCCTGATCACGCTCTTGCTACACCCAGAATCAATCAGGGCTATTCTTTCTACCTCATTGATGATTATGGGGAGAGTATATTTTGGTTTTTCCCCACCAGCCAGAACACTCTCCCTCTGGTCACCCCAATCTCCATAGGTTCTTCTGCGTCTTTTTTATGGGGGCAAAACCGGGCGATATTTCCCCACTCTGAGCAGTTATAACACTGAGGTCCTGTGCCCGAGTATCCAGAAGCCACCGGGGCAGCCTGTTGGGAACGGTCAGGGCCATGGATTAACACTGGCCGATGGGCAGTATTTCTAGGCACGACCGGTCGTACAGGAGGTGGAGGGGCTCGACTAACTGTAGCCCGGAAATCTGGACCCCTATGATAGGCGCAGGCAAGTTCCACTGTGGTTTCATTACTGAGCCCGGGATGTTGTCTTACCCAGTTTCGCGTGGTAGATGGTAAGGCATCCAAGTAATGTTCTAAAACCACCACATCAAACATTTCTTCTCTGGTTCTCTCCGTGGGATGTAACCACCTCCCCGCTGCGTGCTGGACTCTATAATATAAGGTGCAAGGGTTTTCCTGCTGCTGCCATTTCACTTGTCGGAACCTGGTGCGGTAACTTTCACTATCTAACCCTACTCTTTCTAAAATGGTTTTCTTGATTTCCCTGTAGGGTAGGGTACCACTGGGATTAATGGCTTGGTAAGTTGACTGCAAATGGCTGGTGAGTAGGGGGGCGATATACTGGCCCCATTTGTCCTCAGGCCAATTAGCTGTGCTGGCAACTCTCTCAAAGTTTGTGAAGAAAGAATCTGGGTCCTCCTGGTCCTGATAATGTTGCAGCACACTACTTGGTACATTGGGGTGTACTTTTGTATGGGTGATGGTGTCCGTAAGCATCCCCTGAGCTGTTTCATGCACCAGCTGGCTGTTTGCCATAATTGTTGCCTGGCTCTTAAGTGCTGTCTGCAACGCCTCATGTTCCTCTTTGGCTTCTTTCATTTGTTGCTCCCAAATCAACTGGAGGTGGCGCTGCCCTTCTGCCAACTGTGCTATTACATCAGCCATTGAAGCCTTCTCTTCCATGGCGGCGATTCTACAAAATCCCACTTCTGACACCACTTGTGACCGGATTGGCACGGTGGAAGCACTCAGGACACACGTGTGTTATATTGAAAGGTTTTATTAGTAGGTTTTTGTAGGTTACAGGCAAGGTAGATTTGAGTCTATCTTCTCCAGACGTGGACAGGGAGGCTCGTCTCTCGTAGTCTGTCCTTCACTCTTCTCTTTTGTCTCCTCATTTCACAGGTGTCCCCGGGAAGCGTATGTGGAGAGAACAGAACCTATAATATCAAAATAAGTGCACTGTTCCACGACTACAGGCGCGCAGCAGAGGGCAGGTTCCCGGACACACCAAGGACGTGATACATTCGTTTTCCTTGGTTGATGCTAGCGCAGACCTAGGGAGCCCAATCTCTAATATGGGATGGGCCACTATACTGACCGATTGACTTAGGCATATTCTGTCTTCCACTCTGTAAGTGACTGTACGTGCACTTGATAATATTACTGATATATAGGAGAAGTAGTTTTATAATCACAGGCTTTTTTTGTGGGTCCTGAAGAAGCGTCACTGGATCACTTTGTGACCAAACATAGACGCGAAACATGTTGACCATGCAGGATTAGGTGAACTACCTTCCCTGATTATAGAGTGTAACGGTACATTATTCCCAGTAACACTCTGATATTTTTGTTTTTAATATTGGCCTGAACCCAATTTCTATCGCATTAAAACAGTGGCTTAGGTTCAGAGCTAATTTTAGAGTCTTGTCTTTTGTTCTACACTCTCCATCTTTGATTCAATTCTTTTCCCAGACCACCGTTGTTAGCAATTTTATTATGGTTGAGTGCCACCCAGAATGCTGGGCGGCCCGCCAGGCATTGCAGCACCAGTCT
The DNA here is from genome assembly GCF_031143425.1 of Pleurodeles waltl. Classification (NCBI taxonomy): domain Eukaryota; kingdom Metazoa; phylum Chordata; class Amphibia; order Caudata; family Salamandridae; genus Pleurodeles; species Pleurodeles waltl. The sequence continues at coordinate 1,398,438,450 of NC_090440.1, read as the reverse complement.
GGCGAGGAGTAAGCCCGATGATGATACCTGTCACCCAAAAGGGTGCTTGAGGGCTCTCCTAAGTATACTCAGTATAGATTCGCCACCTCTGATCTCTTTCTTGTTTTCTCTCTGTCGTGGAACAGTGCACTTATTTTGATATTATAGGTTCAGGTCGGGAGACTGTGCACTGGACCAGTAATCTCCCAGTCCCCACTTTTGTTTATAGAGAGAACAGAACAACAGAGGTAAGTGGTCAGGGTTTGGCCCTCAGTTAGATTTATTATCCTCACTTCCAGTCTCCTTTCCTGGTGAGCTTTCTTTGCTTTCACTCTCTTATAGTCTTGTCTTCTCTGATACTCTTTCTCTTTCTCTGTGCATTCTAGGCTATTCTCTTACTCCCCTTTGTCTTTTCCTTTTCTTCTTATCTGGATCTATGTCTTGTCTATCTTCTTCTGCGGCTGTAGGATCATGCGCTCTGTGCCTTGTGTGATACCTACTGGTGCTACGATACTTCGATGTGCTTTTAGTGATAGTGCTCCCCAGGTCGTTTCCTTTCTCTCTCTCTTCGCTTTTCTCTCTCTCCCCCCCTTTATTTAAGTGCCCGTATTTGTGAATTCTCCTCTCCCCCCCCCCTTATTTCTCTCCCCCCCCACTCTTCCACTCTCTCTCCTTTTGGGCAATGGCCCACGCACCTGATTCTACCACGCTTCTGCAGAAGCGTGGCGGGGCGCAGCGTTCCGTCCTCCCGGTTGCCTGCTGTTAGGGATCCAGCCGGATGCCTCTGAACTCCTCTCTGCGATGGACTGGGGCTCTCAGTCTCAAAACTCAGCTCGCGGTTCCGACTTCTTTCTTCCTTGTCTGTGGGGAATTTGCAATCCTCCTCCGGCTCCTCAGACTCGTCTCTTCTTCCTCCTCCCTCTGTATGTGCGGACACCGGGGTATTTGACCTCCTGGCATCCCGCGCCCATAGTCCAGTCCACCAATCACGGGAGGCAGGGAAGGTCAGGAGCACGAGTGGCAGCGCCAGCACTAGTCCCGTCCATGTGCGGGCGATCCGAAGCCAGCCAGTCACAGGTCAGTTGACTGGTCTTGCCAGTTGCCCCATGGACGATTTAAGTTTTCTCTCGGGGAGCCCTAATAGAGACCTCGGCCTGACAAACGGGCCATGAATTGTCCAGCCCTCCCAAAAAGGGTGTTGCGAAAAACCTTCTTCAAAGACAATTGGGCTTTATCTAATGTATTGTATGTATCTGCAAACAAAGCTAAATCCTTCACAAAAGGGACCTCCAAAGAAGAGACCCTGAGCCACAGGACCAGATTCGGAGGACACCCGCAAACCACGCACGCAACCTCGGCATCACGACTCCTCCCTCTCCATGACAGAGCAAATCAATGCTCTAACCTCCTGCTGCTTCCACACACTCCGCACTCTAAAAAATCCTTCAAATGGATTCCCCCAGAAACCAGAAAGACAGTCACCCACGCACTCATCAGCAGCAGACTGGACTACAGTAACTCCCTCTACGCCGGCACCACACTCATATTCAGACGCAAACTCCAGAGAATCCAGAACACAGCCGCCCGCCTCGTCCTTGGCCTCCCCCCCACAAACAAATTTCACCACACCTCAAATCCCTTCACTGGCTCTCCTTAGACAAGAGAATCACATTCAAGATCCTCATCCACGCACACAAATCTTTCCACAACACCGGCCCAACCTACCTCAATGAAAGAGTTAACTTCCACACTCCCACACGCAACCTCCGATCAGCCAACCTGGCCCTAGCCACAGTCCCCCGCATTCCAACGCACCACCACAGGAGGCAGGTTTTTCTCCTACCTCACCCCAAAACCTGGAACTCCCTCCCCACCGCCCTCTGCAAAACCAAGGATGTACTGGTCTTCAGAAAGAAGCTCAAGGCATGGTTGTTCGATCAGTGACCCACCCTCTCATCCCCCCCCGGTTTCCCCTCCCCAGCACCTTGAGACCCTCACAGGTGAGTAGCGCACTCTACAATTTTTTTTGATTGATTGATTTATTTGCACGTCCATGACAAGAGAACCTGAACCAACTTATCCTTGAGAACTGAGTCCAACAGCAACATATTCCCAGAACAGGAACCTAGAAGGAGTTGTACAACAGTGCAGGAATACACAACCTCTTCCAATTCTTATCAGAATGATCCAACATCTATCAGGTCGGTTTCTCATCTATAAAGAAGAAAGGAAAACGGTAATATCCTGATAGTGTATAGCATTGCATATGTTTGAACCATACACTGTAAAATAATACTGAATACGTAATATATTCCATACAGGGTGGGACAAATACTTGGAATTTATATATGGTAATAGTCAAATGTTCCCGAGGCGGGATAATCCTCACCTCCGTGTCCTTAATAGAATTGAAAATTCTTGTTGCGTAACCTAGAAAATGTTTGATTCCATCTCAGGACCGGAGGCTTTGGATTATGGTAGTTCAAAGCTGAGCGATCACATTAGAAACAACATCAACAATTGGCTTATGATAGAACAATTTAAAGGTGGAATCTGATGACCAATCAACCGCTGTCATTATATCTTCCAGTCTGGAACCTGCACTGAAAGCCTTAGAAGCCATAGCACCCCGAACAGAGTGAGCTCCAAAAATGGAAACATCTATGCCTGCTTCTCGCAACAACCATCTGACCCATTTTGCGAGAGTCGTCGAGGAACCTGGGCCAAAAGGTTTCTGCAAGGAAATTAACAATTGTCCATTTACATCTCTTCTCAACTCTCTAGTAACATCTTCATATGTTTTTAAACAATTTACCACACAAAGTTTGGAGTTATCTCTGAAAGATGGATAGCTAATACATCTAGAATTTGATTTTGTACATTTAGAGATACTCTGGTAGGAGTGAAAACTCTACCTGCAATGTCCAAGGCTTTGACACACAAAACTCTCCTGCATGAGATTAAACAAAGTAGCATAGTCAGTTTTGCCAATATTTGTTTTCTTGAAAGGCCCTCATTAGCCGGCCAAGCCACCAACAATCTTAAAATGACATTCACATCCCAAAGAGATTAATATTTTAGAAGAGGAGGTCGAAGCATACGAACACCGCGCAATAGTTTACAAATAAATGGGTGTTCCCCTACCGGTTTACCCTCAACATGAGGATGCTTAGCCGAAATGACCAACCTAAAATTATTCACTGTCCTGTATGCCAGCCCCGGAGCTGCAATGTGAGACAATAAATTTGCTATCATTTGCACTGAGGTCTCCATGGGATCCACATTTCTTTGACCGCACCAATCAAACCATCTCCTCCAAACGGAGGCATATCTTTTATGCGTACTACGTGCCAAGGATTGGGAAAGGAAAAATCTAGTGTCTTCTGAAATTCCCGGACCTTCAGCAGGTCCCCCGAAATTCTCCAAGCCATGAGAAACAATTGATTCTCTAGAATCAGGGGGTGAGGATTCCCCATTTGATCTAATGATAGGTCCCATGACAGGAGGATTCGAATTGGGGCGGTACAGCACAAGGTCAGTGCCATCAGGAACCAAGCTTGTGCCTTCCAACATGGTGTTACCAGAATCAGTCCTGCTTCTTGCTGAATGGCTTGCGAGAGAACTCGATGGATCATGGAGAACGGGGGAAACGTAAAATGCACGTCCCCTTTCCAGTTCTGGAGAAAGGCATCCGAGCTGAGGGCATTCGGATCCGGTCTCTAACTGACGAAGAGAGGCGATGCATATTCAAACGGGAGGCAAAAATATCTATTTTGCAAGGATCCCAGAGATGATTCAGGAATTGAAATATTCTGGGATGGAGATGCCAATCACTGACATCACTCAGATGCCTGGAATTCCAGTCCGTCAGTATATTCACTTTCCCTGGAATATATTCCACGGACACAGAAATCTGATGAGCTAGACAAAAATGGCAGAAGTTTTTGGCAATCTCCACCAACATCTTTGATCGGGTTCCCCCCAGTTTGTTGATATATCGAACCGCCAAAATATTGTCCATCTTCAGGAGAATACAACATTTTGATTTGGAAGGGGACAAAGTCTTCACTGTGAACGATCCCGCTAGGAGTTCTAGGCAATTGATATGGAGTTGAAGCTCCTCCAGAGACCAACGACCCCCTGTCTCTATCTGGCCACACATGGCACCTCAGCCCCATCTGCTGGCATCTGATAATATGACCACTTCTGGAACCGAGGTGAAAATCGCTCTGCCATTCCAAGCGTCCATATGATTCAGCCACCACTGAAGCTCCATCCGGGCTTCGTGAGAGAGAACAATCGACTCGGAGTATGTCAAGCCCTTCTGAAGATGAAGAATCTTTAGCCTTTGTAGGGCACGGTAGTGAAGGGGTTCCGGAAAGATGGACTAAATAGATGATGCTAGGAGGCCCACCAGACGGGCAAGTACCTTCAAGGAAATCGAATGAGCCAACAAAGCTTTTCTCAACTCTTTCTTTATAGTAAGTCTCTTGGTCAATGGCAAGTTCAACAGAGCTGCACTGAAATCTGTCCTGAACCCTAAGAATTCTATGTTATGAACTGGCTGAAGTTGAGACTTTTCTACGTTTATAATGAAGCCGAGCTCTTGAAGGAGCTGCATCGTCCATGAGAGATGGAGACGAGCAAGACATTCTTCCTGAGCCATAATGAGAATATTGTCTAGACAAATAATCAGACAAACCCCTTTTTCCTGCAACCATTGCATCACCTGTCGAATTACTTTTGTGAAGCACCAAGGAGCCGAAGAAAGACCGAAAGGGAGGGCTGAAAATTCGTAACAACGGTTTCACCAAAGGAATTGAAGAAATCTGCGATGTGGAGCAAATATCGGGATGGTCAAATACACGTCTTTGAGATCCAGACGGACCACCCAGTCTCCCTCTTGTAAAAGATCTCTGAGAAGATAGATACCTTCCATCTTGAAGTGCTGATACACTATCCAGGCATTGAACTGTTTCAGGTTGAGGACTAAACGGGACCCCTCTGCCTTTTTCTGAACCAGAAAAATTGTGCTTATAAAGCCTTTTGGGTGAGGAACCGATTCCACAATCGTGCCTTTTTGTAACAGTGTCTTTAACTCTTGATCTATAAAAAGCATCTCTTGTTGGGAAAAATGGAGAGGAGGAGGGATCTCGGATTGATGTGGTTCGGAATAGAACTCTAGATGGGAGCCTGAAATTGTGTCTAACATCCAGGCGTCTTGAGTAATCAAAAGCCAATTTTGAACAAACCGACTCACTCTGCCCCCCAAAACTATCTCTGTGTAAGATATTAGACTTACCTGTTTGAGGGGTGTTTTGTCCGTAGTAACCTCCTCTGCGAGGTCCTCTGGGATTACAACCTTTGTAGCCGCGACTTCTGTTAGGGTAGAAGTTGTGGTTGGATTGATAAGTGGAGTCTCCATGGTTTCTTTGGTAAGGGCGAGAGGTCTAGTAAGACAAGCGGCCTGACGATCGACCCTTGAAACGCCCGGCCCTCTGAAAAAGGCCACTGTTAAACACTTTTTTAATAGAAGTCTGGGCCTTGTCTAATGCTGAAAAAGTAGCAACGTATTTGGCAAGATCCTTCACGATCCTATTGCAGAACAAAAGGCCTTTGCCCGCCGGTCCAGCATCTGCTGAAGCCAGTTCTGTCCGTTTTGGGTCAATGCGGAGCAGAAAGGACTTCCTGCGTTTGCTGGACATTGAACAGTTAGCATTACCCAGTAGGCAAATGGCTTTCTGGGCCCATTCCAGCAAAGTATCTGGGTCGATGGGCTCTTGCGATTCTTTGGCTTGGATTGCAAGGTCCTAGATTTTTGTTAGGGGACCTGAGATGTCCAGAAGTTTATATTGGCAACTGCGCCAAGCTCTATCAATACCCTTCTTTGGGTCTTTGGAGAAAAGTAATCATATGTGGGTCTAATTCAGGAGTCTCCTCTACCTATCCTTCGAGAGCTGGTCGAGGGCATTCCGAACGTAGAGTGCTACGAATGTCTTTTTCAAAACTCTTCCTGAGTTTGGACTGAACATAAGCAGCCACTTCTGGGCACGGAGTCCATTGAGTTGATTTGGGGGGAATGATATTGTCCAGATTGAAGAGCAGGTTCTTCGCCGGAGGGGAAGAAGGATCAGATTTGTCAAAGTGGCGCTTTTTGCATTTGCGTTTGCCTTTACGCTTATCTGAGGAAGACTTATCTTCAGGGTCAGAAGTGGAAGAGGTGTCTGAGGAGTTGTGTCCTGACTGTGGCATGGGATCAGAGCCCTGCTCGAAAAAGGTACCGTATTGGTGATCATTTAATACCGCATTAATGGTATGCTCAAAGGGGTCCAAATCAGACCGTCCAGGCTAATTTATTTTCGACCTTATTTGGGGTGGGGTTCCCCGAGCCCACACCAAATCGCCTGCGGACAAAATTAAATATAGGCTGAGTAAAAGGGCGTAAAGCCTTCACCAAAGCCTTATTTACAGAGTCTTGTACATGGGAGTCAAGAGCTTCAACCAGGCGTTCCGCCATGTGATGGCCTTCTGTATATTCCCCATAATAACCATCTTGCTGAGCCATGCTGACAGTGGATGAAATAAACACTTAGCGGTCCCAAAAGTAATGCTGCAACAATCAGCAAGGGGGGGGGGAAGCCCTGGTGCCAAGAAGGTCAAACATACCTTTGCCGGTGAAAGAAGAACTAATAATAGAATAGTCCAAAGAAATTGAACGGATTGATTATTGCAGCCCCAACCGACGTATGCGGGGAGTGAGGATTTGGCAGACTTCCAGCCTCTATGCTCACCGATCGCGCCTTTACAAACCCGAGTTGTAGGAAGTTGGCTCTGTATGTACTATTTCAAAGTAAGAAATAGCATGCACAGAGTCCAAGGGTTCCCCTTAGAGGTAAAATAGTGGCAAAAATAGATAATTCTAATGCTCTATTTTGTGGTAGTGTGGTTGAGAAGCAGGCTTATCAGAGGGTAGTGTTAAGCATTTGTTGTACACACACATGCAATAAATGAGGAACACACACTCAAAGACAATTCCAGGCCAATAGGTTTGTGTATAGAAAAATATATTTTCTTAGTTTTTTTTAAGAACCACAGGTTCAAGATTTACAAGTAATACTTCAAATGAAAGGTATTTCACTTAGGTCACTTAGGAACTTTGAATCAGCAAAAGAGCATGTACAGTTTTCACAAAAATGGCAATAAGCTATTTTAAAACTAGACACAGTGCAAATTTCAACAGTTCATGGGGAGGTAAGTGTTTGTTAGTTTTGCAGGTAAGTAAACCACCTACAGGGTTCAAAGTTGGGTCCAAGGTAGCCCACCGTTGAGGGGTTCAGAGCAACCCCAAAGTTACCACACCAGCAGCTCAGGGCCGGTCAGGTGCAGAGGTCAAAGTGGTGCCCCAAAACACATAGGCTTCAATGGAGAAGGGGGTGCCCCGGTTCCAGTCTGCCAGCAGGTAGGTACCTGCGACTTCGGAGGGCAGACCAGGGGGGTTTTGTAGGGCACCGGGGGGGACACAAGTCAGCACAAAAAGTACACCCTCAGCGGCCCAGGGTCGGCCGGGTGCAGAGTGCAAACAGGCGTCGGGTTTGCAATGGAGTTTAATGGGAGACCCAGGGGTCTCTTCAGCGAAGCAGGCAGGCAAGGGGGGGCTCCTCGGGGTAGCCACCACCTGGGCAAGGGAGAGGGCCACCTAGGGGTCACTTCTGCACTGGAGGTCGGATCCTTCAGGTCCTGGGGCCTGCGGGTGCAGTGTCTTTACCAGGCGTCGGGTTCTTAGAAGCAGGCAGTCGCGGTCAGGGGGAGCCTCTGGATTCCCTCTGCAGGCGTCGCTGGGGGGCTCAGGAGGGTCAACTCTGGATACTCACAGGGTCGCAGTCGCCGGGGAGTCCTCCCTGTAGTGTTGTTTCTCCGCAGGTCAAGCCGGGGGGTGCAGAGTGGAAAGTCTCACGCTTACGGCAGGAAACGTGCAGTCCTTTAATGTTGTTTCTTTGTTGCAAAGTTGTTTCTTCTTTGGAGCAGAGCCGCTGTCCTCTGGAGTTCTTGGTCCTTTTAGATGCAGGGTAGTTCTCTGAGGCTTCAGAGGTCGCTGGGCCCTGTGGAACGCGTCGCTGTTGCAATTTTTCTTGAAGTGGGGAGACAGGCCGGTAGGGCTGGGGCCAAAGCAGTTGGTGTCTCCGTCTTCTCTGCAGGGCTTTCAGGTCAGCAGTCCTGCTTTGTCTAGTTTCCTAGGTTCTGGGGTGCCCCTAAATACTGAATTTAGGGGGGTGTTTAGGTCTGGGAGAGCAGTAGCCAATGGCTACTGTCCTTGAGGGTGGCTACACCCTCTTTGTGCCTCCTCCCTGAGGGGAGGGGGGCACATCCCTAAACCTATTGGGGGAATCCTCCATCTGCAAGATGGAGGATTTCTAAAAGTCAGAGTCACCTCAGCTAAGGACACCTTAGGGGCTGTCCTGACTGGCCAGTGACTCCTCCTTGTTTTTCTCATTATCTCCTCCGGCCTTGCCGGCAAAAGTGGGCCTGTGGCCGGAGGGGGCGGGCAACTCCACTAGCTGGAGTGCCCTGGGGTGCTGTAACAAAGGGGGTGAGCCTTTGAGGCTCACCGCCAGGTGTTACACTTCCTGCAGGGGGAGGTGAGAAGCACCTCCACCCAGTACAGGCTTTGTTACTAGCCACAGAGTGACAAAGGCACTCTCCCCATGTGGCCAGCAACATGTCTGCTGTGTGGCAGGCTGCCAAAACTAGTCAGCCCACACTGGTAGTCGGGTATGGTTTCAGGGGGCATCTCTAAGATGCCCTCTGGGGTGTATTTCACAATAAAATGTACACTGGCATCAGTGTGCATTTATTGTGCTGAGAAGTTTGATACCAAACGTCCCAGTTTTCAGTGTAGCCATTATGGTGCTGTGTAGTTCGTGCATGACAGACTCCCAGACCATATACTCTTATGGCTACCCTGCACTTACAATGTCTAAGGTTTGGCTTAGACACTGTAGGGGCATAGTGCTCATGCACTTATGCCCTCACCTATGGTATAGTGCACCCTGCCTTAGGGCTGTAAGGCCTGCTAGAGGGGTGACTTATCTATACCTATAGGCAGTGTGAGGCTGGCATGGCACCCTGAGGGGATTGCCATGTCGACTTAGTCATTTTCTCCCCACCAGCACACACAAGCTGGCAAGCAGTGTGTCTGTGCTGAGTGAGGGGTCCCCAGGGTGGCATAAGACATGCTGCAGCCCTTAGAGACCTTCCCTGGCATCAGGGCCCTTGGTACCAGGGGTACCAGTTACAAGGGACTTACCTGGATGCCAGGGTGTGCCAATTGTGGAAACAAAGGTACAGGTTAGGGAAAGAACACTGGTGCTGGGGCCTGGTTAGCAGGCCTCAGCACACTTTCAAATCATAACTTGGCATCAGCAAAGGCAAAAAGTCAGGGGGTAACCATGCCAAGGAGGCATTTCCTTACACGAGTGTTTCAGGGTTTGCGCATGAGCGAGCGCCATCAGAGAAAGCGGACTAGTCCCCTGAGGATGCGCTTCCCCGAGGCCCCTCACCGGCAGATCAGAAAGGAAAACGATCCGAGATCGTTTCTTAGCAACGCGGCAAAGCCACTGAACAGAGTATAAGAAAACAGCGCTTGAAGGCAATTGCCACGCTCAATGAAGCCTATAACCACACATATATGAGAAAACTCTCCGTATAAACAAATTAAATACACAGTAATAAAACGAGGCACTTATCTCTGGTGCGAAGCAGCAAAGAAAGAGGACGGACTTTGCTTGCTCTGGATTATAGAGGAGATAGTGCAGCCTGATTGGAGGGTCACTACAAGGCTTATGTTTATGGGAAATTTTGTTTTTCAAGTTTTTTCTATTGTTATTGGCTGCTGTGTGTTGCAGTAAAGATAAGAGATTAGCATAACCTGAAGCCTCCGGTCCTGACATAGAATTGGTTAAGTAGAGCACTTCCCTAAGGCCTGGCGAAAGGCTCAAGTCTGTTTCGCCCCCAACCCCATAACTTTCCATGCGAGAGAAGATCCGTGTGTGGCGGTTGTCTCTCTTTTGTTTTCATGACTGAGCTGTTCGTGTGCTTGTCTGTCTTCTATTTCTGGCCGCACTTGAACGCTGTGCGTGAAGCTCGCGCCCTTTTAGGCTTATATGTGGGGCCTGCGCCCTCTCCGGGGAGCTTTGTGTATGTTTAGCGTGGCCCATCTGGCTGCGCAGCGCTCTCTTCGGCTCAAGGCGCACCACAGGAACTGCACCATGGCTGGGGACAGCGCGGGGCACAGGATGGTCTGGGTAGACCTGGAGGTGAGTTCAGAAAACGGAAAACCGTCGGAGACGTCACGGTAGTGGTGCATAAACTCTCAGAGAACTGGCAACTTTATTTCTCAGTGGCTAAACTAAGACCAGCGCCAAGTGCGAGTGTAACGCCCACAGGTGGCGCAGGACTTGGTATACTCGTGAAAGATATGACTTCCTGCGTTTCATGACGCGCTCCGAATAGAAAGCAGTCCTGGCTGGCATGCCAGTCTTACACTGCATCACCAGAACGAGAGTGGCGTAGGAATATATATATATATATATATATATATATATATATATATATATATATATATAGGGAAATAGCTCCCACTGTTCATTATGTAGGGCAGTTTATGTCCTCTGACAGTGAAAAGCCAGTGGTCACTTTGAAGAACCTAACTCTTTTGTGTTCCACACTGGCTAACGAAAGATGTGGAAGTGGTGGACGTTTTTTATTGAGAACATCGTATTGCTACATTAAAAGGTGAATATAGAAAAAACAATAAAATGCTACAGGAATATTTCCAAAACAAGATTTAACCTGTCTTCATTTTGAGATTGTATACTTTATATGAAGTTTAGGGCGGTGTCTGTAAATCAAACAATAACGAGCAGTTCTATAAACATTACAAAGTTAATTGTTACTTGGTGTTTAGTGACAACTCAGTGGAACTCCTAATTGATTTCAGAATAACGAATTTATGGGATAGACCTGCAAGATACTTTCACAAGTGTCTTAACCACGTACCAACTCATAAAGATCAAGATTTGCGACTCGCATTGTACATCTGTTGCTCTGCACATCAGTGATCTGATCTGTTTATGACGATTGAAACGTACAACCTGTATTTCTTACTAACAGCACACCTTTTTAGCATGTTCGTTACACATGGGTGCTTCCTCAATCGGAAGCTGAACTTTATAGACGCAACACAGGTCTGCGCTGAGGCTTTAATCCACTGAAATGCCTACGAGCTAATTAATGTAGCCAAAAACAACAGGGAAGTAATCACCCTTTCTTTTCTCGCTTCTAGGGTCGTTGAAATGAGCACGACAGACTTGGGTAGTAGTGTCAAATTATTGTCAGAGCTGTGTTACACAGAGCTATGACCAGATATGCCATGTGAAAAAATACATACGGTCTGCACCTACGTATGCATTTGTGTGTGAAGAGTGGGGCTACAGACAAGGCTGTCACCTTCTAAAGCGAGCAGGCCGAAAGTCTCGATTTTTTTTTTTTTTTTTTAAGCAAAAACTTTACACTGTGTCTCGCCTTTCCCGGTATGTAAACTGCAAAGTACATGCAAATATGGCTGCTCGGTAGAGAAACTGAGTAGCATACTCTTCAGGGTGTACCAGAAACGCCCCCTCCTCCAATATTAAATCACAAAAGCTTCCTCTCCTTCATTTAAATTGTGTTGTAAATCCTTGGCTGTGTGGATCCGAGGTTGGCTACTGGGCTTGTTCTCGGACCAGACCCTATGCACAATCTTGAATGGGCAACCAGCCTTTCGACATGCTCATTGGGAATTGGGCACAGGGCAGACACTGTGTTCATCTCTCCACAGGCAGCCTTCTCTCACTGTCCTTAAGCCTTATGCAGTGGAGTTTGACCAAAGGGCTTTGCCTCTGAGCAGGGCATATGCCCAAACCTCTGTGGGCAGCTACCCTTTGTGGCTCACAGCAGACCTACCCGCAGGCCTGACCCGGTGTCCAACCCTTCATTAGCGATCAATCGTGATGCGTATGATAAGGTGACCATCTCCAGGTCATTTTACAGACGCTGCCTCATCTAGTAAAACACATTGAAATCAATCCATTTTTTAATTAGTTTAGGGAAATCAAAAGATTTCCGGGCCAAATTAACCTGTTCCACAAATGAGTTGACCTGGAAACATTACCTTTGATAAGCTGTAGGCATGTGGTCACCCTACCACATGGCCTTTGGCAGTTGCAGCAGAGGTTGGCCGCTGGGCTTGGCTTCTGATTAGGCTATGCACCCAACCTTTTGTGGGCTGACAGTCCCTACTAACTAACAACCTTTGGCCATGTGCATTGGAGGTTGGCCACAGGGCCCTCTGTGGCTGGCCAACACTGATGCATGCAGCCTTCTGATGTGACCTGCCTGCCACCCGCTCCCTGGGAACATTTGAGGGATTGCTGCACAGCCTTAAGCTAGATTCTGTGTGTATGATTTTTTTTTTTTTTTCTTTCTCTACGATTGTTCTATCCTACCACAGGTTCCACATGTCTGTGAACCAATGAGTGTCCTTTTACTGTTTTTGGTTTTTGGAGTCTGCCAAAAGACCAACTTGGACCGTGAAGTGTGTGCTGGCTTTGCAACCCCCAACCTGGCTCCGTGGAACTCAAGGCACTGAATCAGTGTGTACTCACCCTTTCCTCTTATGTGCCGTTTCAAAATATTTTTCAGGCTATCTTCACCGAGTTCTAGCATCCTGTAAAGGTATGTTCTTGAGCAGCAGCATCCAGTGCCTCCGATCTATGTACAGTGTTTAAGAAGTTTGCAAACCTGTCTAAGATCTCCACTCAGTGGATCACTAATTTCATAAAAGTGTCCCGTATTGCAGAGTTGGCTTCTCAGTGGTGGTGACCTAAGCAATCTAAAATCTTCTATTCCCCAGCTTATTTCCTTGAGTGACGCCTTTTCCGTTTTCTTCAGTTATAAGATTCATTGGATGAAGAGTGAGGCGCAGTGATTGACAATCCATGATCAGGGAACTTTGACTCCTATGGCTTTAAATGTAAGACCTCAGGATTAAAATACTTTGGCATTCTCATTAACGGGGCCCCCAATGGCCTGGTCCTTGACAATCTCAAACCTCTGCTGTCCAAAAAGGATGTAGACTTCACACGCTGGTCTACCTTGCAGGTTTCCTTCTGGGGTAGAATCCAGATGATCAGAATGGTAACAGCACCTCAGATCAATTACGTTTTTGGCATGTTGCCTCTCAAAATCCCTACACACATACTCTGCACTATAATTAAACATAAAAGCTATTTTGTGTGGGCGGGCAGGAGACTCTGCCTTAAAGCAGCAAGGTTACATGCGGACACTAAAGCTGGTGATCTGCAACTTCCTGATTTGTATAAACACCACCTCTCCTACCACCTTTCACAGCTTGTTTTTTATCACTTGATGACAAACACCCCCAGTGGGTACAATGGGATCATACTTTGACACAAGCCCTGATAGGCCTACGACTTTTACAATACCAAGATAACCTGGTCTGTTTGTTTACCCCTGGTGGACGACATGGAAAGTTGAGCATCGATTACTAGACATGGAGAGCATGGTTCATAAAGAGGCACAACTCTGCTCTAAGGAAGGCATACGCATAGGCCAATCAGGTGGTTGGCATGGGAAATTGGAGGGATCATGACTGTCGGAGAGCTCCTTAACATGGACGCTTTCAGTACTTTCACAATGCTTCGGTCTGAGTTTTCTTTACCTCAATCACAACCGGAGTGGTATTGGCAACTAAAACATTGGCTACGTGGTAGACTCTAAAAGACCATAAACATCTCCCAGAATCGCACATATTGGGATATCTCAGAATCTGGGGACGCCAGCAGTATTGTATCGGATCCTTATTGATGTAGTTTACTCCTCTAGCACCCTAATATCCTCTAAAATGTAATGGCAGGAAAAGTTAGTAGTTACCGTCTCAGATGGAGGCTGGAAAGCGATCATGGTCCATGATTGCTCAGTTCGAGAAGCACTATTGAAATAGTCCTTTTGTCAGGATACCACATAACTGGTATTGGTCCCTGTATAAAATGGATAGGGTTCACATGATTCCAAACATCTGCTAGCTTGATAAAACCAGTGGTTGTGATTTTTATCACATTCCATGGTCCTGTCACACCCTGACCTCCCATTGGTGCTCAGTTGGGTGAACACTCCAAAGCACTAGCTCTACACCCTTTGTAAATTCTGCATAACTGGCCGTATTATATGATTTTACAGAAGTAGATGAGACCGCTTCTCATTGGCTTAGATGGCTATCAACACCCTCAGTGGTGGCCAAGAAATGTATTCTGCAATACTGGTGTTCCTCCCTATCACCCACACATCGAGTGGTTTGTTGAGTTATACCATTTGGCTTCTTATCAGAGGCGCATATATAAGATTCAAGATCAGTTGCGCCTATTTGAGGATACCTGGGGGGCCTTTCTTACTCCTTCAAAACCATTAAAGTATCATGATGACTTAGATCCACCAACTGTACCCCTTTACCCCCTCCCAGCCCCCAAATGGGCATTGGTTTAAGTTGATGGGATAGAACTTATATGGTATCCGGTAGACTGGTGAACAGGGAGACTAATAGGAGAGCCCCGAGTAGTACATTTGTCTGACCAAGAATAGATTGAGGTATTGCTTGCTAACCTACCGAATCCACACAATAAAGACAATAATATTCCTCTAGTATTCATTAAACTTACTTATTGACTAGCAATGTTGATTAATGGTAAACTATAGCCAATACATAGCGCATGTTATTCTAAAATATTGTGATATTCTCAGCAGATCTTTTTGACACTTGTGTATTAATTATCTGCTATTATTGTTGTATTTGTACTTCAATAATACTTTAAAACTGAGCTGATCCCAACTGGAATCACACAACGGAGATAGTGTTAGGTTATTCTACTTTCACAGTACTAGAATACTAACAAATAGTAATATTGAATAATGACCCCACTAGAGCTTATAGTGTCCTATTATGAACTATTTTTTCTAATCTTTAATATATCTGTGAGTACTAACTACGTGCTATTTATCTGCATTTCAATAACTCATTAAAATTGACTTCAATATGAAATGACAAAGATTTTTTTTTTTATAAAGCAAGCTTTTTTGTTCCCTCACATGACACACAGGAGAGGGTTTAAAATAGAAAGCAACAAAGAAACAAGAATAGTGCAGAGACTTCAGTGTCTTACTTTTTGAAGTACCTATGTACCAAGTATATTGTGAATACCTCCGCTTGAGGGCTTGCATACATTTATTAACATGAAGATTACAATTCTGAGACCTCAGAGCCAGCCGCTTGATGCCAATCACAAATGTAGTGTTAACAAAATCAAGTCTTCTCATCTTTTACACAAGTCTATCACAGGGTCCCTTCTCTAGGCCAGGGAGATCTTTCAATTGATAAAGCAGTAGCCATGGTCACACAATATGACTTCTCATTTGTAACCAACTAACAGGACGTTCGTAATCTGCAGAGTCCCTCTAGGCACACATCAGGCACGTGTCAGCAGCACAGACGAAGAGCTGAGTAGTCAGGAGAAATGTTTTGCGGTATTGCATTCCCGGCTACCCCCTTCACTTTCATCATCAACTTGAAATATACGTTAACAAGGACTCCTTAATAGAATGGTGGGTTCCCCCCTAATTTATAGCGTAAAGGTTAATGAATTTGAGAGATGTGAGTGGAGAGGCTTTTTTAAAGCTTTTTGTTTTCCCATTTGCTTTCTCCACTCTCTACACTCTATCCCAGAATCCAGTCTGTCGTTACTTCATCAACCTTTACAGCAAGAGCAATACAATCTGGTTAAGTGTATCCGAAGTATCTTTACTTCGTAGTTTTTAGGTCTTGCATAACAGTACAACCGTCTGGCAAAAATATTTTCAGTTTACAGTCCAATTTTTGGAGTCTCGCTCGTGCATGTTGTATCTACAGTATGAGGCAGACAGATGTGAGACGTGGTATAATTTTGCTCGGCAGGTCATCTCCCCTCTGATTTATGAAGTTTCGCAAGGGGATTATTAGTTTTATACTGATAAATGCATATCATCTAAGACTTGCCTCTGTAAGGATCTTGGTTGTTCCAGGAAAACGTGTATCTGTTTTGGATTCTGCCTTTCCCAGGTGTCCATTGCAGGCACCTGTGCTAAGTTTAGTCATGTCCCCTGGGCATAGAGCAAAGTAGAATGTCCATAAATGACAAAAAACACCAAATGTTAGTCAATGACTAATGTTCATTTTTTGTAATAATGGCCTATCTGTGTAAGGTAAACTGCCCTTTTTAGTTCTGGGTTTACAGCGCAGGCTTGTGCAACATCACAGTGTAATGCACTTAACTACCCCTTTAGGCCCAGAAGGACACTTAGCTTAGACACATAGTAGGGTTTGTTAGTTAAATCTTTAGCTCAGCCCTGGGTAGCTGTGGCTCTGAGCTCAGATACACAAGCTGGACTCATGCTGACAAAGGAACTAGTGTAAAGTATATAAACAACACCAAAACAATTGCAGAAAAAATACATGAGACACCCAAGAAATCCAACACCCGTTTACAAAAATAGATTTTATTTATATGTAATTTCTGACATCCAAACAAAATTCACTGGATGGTTCTTGAGACACAGATTTTACAAACTACAGTAAATAGGCACCTGTTACTTAACCGCGAACAAGCATTGGCAAATTCAACAAATGTGACACTTAAAAGCCCTTTGCTGAAAAACGGTGGTAAGTTGTATTGCGGTCACTCGGACTGTGGGCAACCAACTTCAGTAGAGAGCCAGTCATGTGTACCAGCAAGGTTCATAAGCAGTCTTCAGTCAGTTATATTCACTTTATATCCTTGCCATAGACTCCCATGGAAGTGATCCTGATCCGAGGGATACAGGATGCTGTGGATGCAATGCTGATGGCGCAGGTACTCCCTGGTCCACAGGTTTGGTGAGGTGGCGCTGCTGGGACCACTAAAATGGAAAATTATTTAATTTAGGAGGGAAAAAAGCAAATAGTGGGGTAAGCTTCAGATGTGCAAGTGGGCGGGATGGGGTCTGGATTCACTGCCGGAGGGAGTGTGTGGCTGGGAATACCAGGGAGTGGTGTTTGTGGGAGCAACAAGAATGTTTTTTTTTTTTTTTTTTGGAAGGGGGGTGGGGTTTGTGGGAATTGCACTTTAAAAATGTTTTTTTTAATTTTATTTATTAAGCCCAGGGTGCTGAGGAAACATTAGATTAAGGGAGCCACACAGAGCGTTGGGATGTAGTTTTTAGTGGAGAATTGGCACACGAAGAGAGCACAAAAATACATGCACTCTCTTAGACTACTGAAAAAAAGGAAAATATATAGTTTTAAATTTAAGTAAGCGGTGAATAATGCAACTCGGCAAATCAAAGGGATGGTAAAGTAAGTAGGCTCCAGAGGAAGCACAAGCGTAAGAAAAGCTGTTAAATAAGAACCAAGCACTCTGACAAGAAAGCCAACCAGTGGTAAGCAGTGTGCTGACACAAAGTTCACTGCATTGTTATTGTCCATATTGGGGTTTTTAAAACAGTGGGCTAATGGGTACCAAGGCTTCTGGTTTACCAGGCAGTGGATCTCCCTGGCCTCGAGACGGACCCTGTGATAGACTGATGAAAAAAAAAAAAAAAATGAGATTACGCCTTTGTTCTGAAGATCCTCAAAAGTCTTGATTTTGGTAACGCTATGTTTGAGACTGCCATCAAGCACCGACTCTGGTGTCTCACAAAGGTAGCCTTCACTTTTACAAATATGTACAAAGGCTCATGTCAATGGGTTCGTGATATCCTTTGTACATAGGCACTTCCTGTCCCATATCTCAAACTGGCTAACAAATTTACACCATAGGATGTCCTTCTTTTCACTTGTTCTCCACAAAACCTAAATGACTTTACTTTGACACCACCACCACAGCCCTTGCTTGATATTTGGTTCCATATTTGTTGTCATCTAACACCCTTACTTACTTTACTAGGAACTCTGGAGTTCCAGTAAACTCAAGTATAATTCTAGAACCTTTCGTCATGTACCTGTGATACTAGCTTTGGAGTAATTTCAACCCTCCTCCCCGCCCTGCCCCCCCCCCCCCCCCCCCAAGACTGTCAGTAGTTATATCAATGTACTAGCAATGATTGAAATAGGTTGTTGCTGCCTGTTTATTCTACCATAGTATACTCTGTCACCCCTGAACAACAATAATTTTGCCACACAAACCTTTTTTATCCTTTCTAAGCAAACGCCCACCACTTGTTTCATACGTTGCATTGAATAGCTTCCTACAGAAAATTGACATGCTGATTCTGTTCATCCATATCTTACATGGTCCAAACATAGCATGCCTCACAGCTGTTCTCCCCCGCACTTGAATGCATTGCCATGATTATTGATCTTCATGCCACCTTGGTAATTGCTCTAAGGAATCCCACGTTTTGCATGTTTCCCTCCACTTTTAACCCTTATTTGGACTTAGAAGTCCCTACTATATAGTACCAGGGCCATGTAAGGCAAACTGTCCACCCAGAGCTTCAGCACCGATTGTGCCACCCTATGTGTGACAAAATATAAAATGATTCCCAGCCTGCCACTGCAAACTGGAAGAGCAGTTGTCACACTGCAAGAGTTCGACTTCTCCATTCAAACTAAAGACCAAGCCACCACTTCTTTTAACCTTATATATGTAAGTCTCCTCTAAGGAAGGCCCATGGAGCGATATATTCTTAAGTAGGACATATATTTTGACATATAAAAGTCTTACCAACAACATCTCTAAATTGTCGCCTTGTTGTTTAATGACTAGTAACCCCATTGGCTAACACAGGATTACCGACTGACCCCTCAGCCCAGCTAAAATTAATTGTGGCATTAAACTCAACTTGATGCCCATGTCAGATTTAGTGTCCCTATTAAAGAAATGTAACCTTTAGAAAGTTTGTTAGTCTATAAGAGTTTGTCCAGTGGTCTCACATGATTACTGGCCCCAAGAAAGCATTGTTCCTGAGGTGTAGTATGAAAAATAGCAGCCTGCTGCAGGGCGAGGTGTTACCTATGCTTAGCAGAAAGCCAGTTAGTGTATTAACCCAAAAAGGGAGCTTTAAAGCTGAAGCTGCCTTTGGTGAGCAAGTGGGAATAATACCCTTGAGGGGCTGCCCTTTGTTCAGGTATGCAGCCTGGAGTCAAGGACAGAGAGGGGAGCGGAGTGCCCAAACCAGGTTTCCTGTGTGCATGTAGGCATCAAGTAACCACACCTTTAGAGTGGGCTACCGAGCTCCTCCCAGCCAAGTAAAGGTTCAGACATCTTGAAAGTGGCCAGTATAGTGCACTCTGGGATTGCCAGATGCCACACACTGCCCTAAAACCATCCCCAAGTGGGAGGGACCTGGTGTCCTATTGGCCAGTGACTGCATAATCCCCTCAGGGCACTTTCCTGGGATAAGTATGGCACCCTGAACTTCAGATCACATCGGAACTGGAACAAGGACTGAAGGAGTGCCCTGCTAATCCCTGGAATGCACAGAGAGAGGCTGTACTGTCTACTGGACTGCACCTGCTGCACGCTGGGCTAACTAAGAAAGGACCGTGGCTCCTGGCTTGGGGGGGGAAAAAGTCATGTCCCAGTCCAAAGCAGTGACTCCCAGGGTCAGTTGGCTGACTCTCTGGAACCAGCTGTATGGACAAAAGATCTGGAGGAGCCCAAAGCGGAAAGTCAGTAGCCACTTCGGAAGACTTGCTGGACGCCCCAAGAGACCGATCCTCGACGGCCAAAAGTTGCATCTGAGTTAGCCTGTTAGAAATTGGGGTCTCTGGTTGGCAGCCAATTTGCAGTCTGTCCAAGCAGGGACCCTCACTCTACTCAGGGCTATGGAGATACACACTTAAGATAACCTCTGCTCACCCCCTTGGTAGCTTGGCACAAACAGGCAGGCTTATCTCAAGGGCAATGTGTAAAGTTTTTGTACTAACACACAGTAATACAGTGAAAACACTACAAAATGGACACCTCACCAGTTTAGAAAAATACTCAATATTTATATAAATCAAACAAGCAAAACAACAAAAATCCATCATACACAAGTCACATTATGAATTTTTTAAATAATAGACTCTTACTCCATAGAAAACAATGGAAACCTTGTTGCACAAAGTACTTGGTTTGCGTCAAACATAAAGCCACATCGGCGAATGTGGGTGGGAAAAGTCAGCTATGCATAGATTGTTTACTCAAGTGTGGCCGTGCATCATTTCTTCTCCAGTCGTGTAGGGGATGCGTCATTTTTCTCTCCAGCAAGAGAATGATGTGTTGCTTTTTTGGAGGGGCACCTCTGATCTGGGCAGGTTCTTGTTGATTTTGACACCCAGCGATGTTGCGTGCAAATCCAGCCGCTGGAGGACGAGAATCCTCGCTGCTTGGGGTTTGCGTCGATTTCGTCAGCCGCAAGCGGGTGTTGCATTGTTTCTCCAGCTACGATGCAGGTTATGCTTCGATTTCCCAGCAGCTAGGCAGGTGGAGCGTCGATTTCAGCCACGATGCAAGTGGCGTGCCATTTTTTACAGCTGCGTTGCAGATGGCACTTCAACACTTTCCCAGCATGGCTCCTGGGCATGAATGTCCACCTTGCTTCTACCAACTTCACCTTTCAAGGGCCTACGGGCTTGATAGGGCACAATTTGGCAGGGTAGGAGTCTCAGCAGAGAGTCCAGGTGCTGGCAGAGAAAGTCTTTGATGGCCCTGAGGATTCAAAACAGGAGGCAAGCTTAATCCAAGCCCTTGGAGACACTTCACAAGCAGGAATATACCACCAAGTTCAGTTTTTGTCCTCTTTCAGGCATAAGCAGCAACTGCAGGCCAACCCAGTAAAGCACAGGCAAAGGGGCAGTACTCATCCACTAGCTCTTCTCCTTAGCAGAGCTTCCTCTTGGTTGCAGATGTAATCTAATAATCTGGGGTTTTGGGGCCACTACTTGTACTCCTTTCTCCCTTTTGAAGTTGGCAAACTCCAAAGAAAAGTCTGTTGTTCACAGGATCTTGCCCTGCCCAGGCCTTGCTCCAGACTCGCTCCAGGAGAATTGGAGACTGCATTGCATGAGGGCAGGCACAGCCCATTCAGGTGTAAGTGACCACACCTCCCTCCACTGTAGCCCAGATGGCCCATCAGAATATGCAGGCTACACTCCAGCTCTCATTGTGTCACTGTCTAGTGGAGATTCACAAACAGCCCAACTGTCAGTCTGACCCAAACAAGGAATCATAAGCAGGCAGAGTCACAGGATGGCTTAAGCAAGAAAATGCCCACTTTCTGTAAGGGGCATTTTTCAAAACGACAATTTAAAAACCAACTTTACCAAAAAATGTATTTTTAAATTGTGAGTTCAGAGACCCCAAGCTCTATATCTCTGTCTGCTCCCAAAGGGAAACTGCACTTAAAAGTTATTTATAAAAACAGCCCCCATGTTAACCTATGAGAGAGGCCTTGCAACAGTTAAAACTGAAGTTGACAGTATTTCACTGTTAGGACATATAAAACACACCAGTACATGCCCTTCCCTTAACAAAACGCTGCTCCATGCCCCTGGGGCTATCTAGGGCCTAACGTAGGGGGTGCCTTACATGTACAAAAAGAGAAGGTTTAGGCCTGGCAAGTTTAAAACTGCACACTCAGACACTGCTGCTCGGTTGCTTTTTGGAGGTTAACTCAGTCAAGGGATCAACAATAGTGCTATACCCTTTGACAATACTCAATACTATGGGGTGAGACCTAAAACGGCTCTCACCTCAGTCTGGGTCTTGGGAAGCTCCCAAGCCAGAATGGTGTCAATCTTTGGTTGTAGGGGTACCACCTGGCCACTCCCCACCTGCTGTCCCAAGTGCGCCACAGAGCCCTGCCCTATTTGGCACTTACTCGCCTTAATTGTGATGCCTGCCTTCTGCAGAGCCTTCAACACTTTGCAGAGGTGCTGCAGATGTTCCTTCCAGCTGGAGCTAAACATCAATGTCGTCCAGGTAGAGGTAGGCTGCACTGAAATCCTCCAGTCCAGCCAAAACCTGGTTAACCAACCTCTGAAAGGTGGCAGGGGTATTTTCCATCCCAAAAGGCATCAGCCTGACCTGGTAGTGCCCATCTGGGGTAGAAAATGCAGACCTCTCCTTGGCCCCCCAGAGTCAGAGCAATCTGCCAATACTCAGACTTTAGATAATACGTGCTGAGAAATGTGGCAGCTCCCACCTGATCAACTAGCTCATCTGCTCGGATGTGGTGCGCGTCCATCTTCGTGACGGTGTTGCGTCCACGGTAGTCCACACAGAACCAGAGTTTTGGAGTGGCGCCGGGGGCAGCAGCCTTTGGGACTAAGACTACTGGACTGGTCCAAGGGCTACTGGAGAACTCGACCCCTATTTTGGATACCTCATCCTTAATGCTAGCCCTGACCTTGTCAGTCACCCCGTAAATCTTGTTTTACAAGTGGGCTGTCCCCAGTGTCCACATCACTTGTACACTAATGACTCCTGGGAGCAAGGAAAACAATGAGGCAAACTGTCCCAACACTTGGCGACAGTCCCTCTGGTGCTCTGGGGTCAGTGAGGGGGGAGAGGTTCACACCCTCCACAGACTCATCAGAGGCTCACTCTCTTCCTCAACCCTGTCATTTGTTACTAGGAGCATTTTCCATTCAGACCTCTCAGAGTGAGGTTTGAGGTGTGCACATGCAGGACCCTTAAAGGGTTCCTTGGAGTCTGCAAGTTCGTAAGATAGGTGACCTCACTCTTGCACTCCTACCACCTCAAAGGGCCCAGTCCACTTGTCCTGGAGAGCACGACGGACTGGGACCATGACCCACACTTTCTGGCCAAGCTGAAACTCAACCAGAGTGGCATTCTGGTCATATTAGTGTTTCAAGTCCTCCTGGCTTGCTTCCAGGTTCTCTTGAGCGACCTTCCTGAAGTAGGCTTTACAATGGTAACTCCGAATATGGCCATGTAAGGTGTCTAAGATCATGAAATTGTCCCCCCCCCATTAAAAAATCTGGTATTGGTGAGCCAATTCCATGGAGGCATGCACTGCAGCCACAGCTGCTGCCACCTCACAGACAGGGTTCTGCCCTCCAGAGGTCTGAGCAGCTCTCTCCTATGGGTTCCTCTTCAGATTCCGCTTGCAAGTTTCCATCAGGAATACTCTGCAACTCTTGCTTCATCCTCTGACCTCCGATCAATCGCAGACTGCTCTAGGAACTGCTGTAACTGCAACAAAGTATCCAGAAGGGCTACTTCGACTCTGCAATTTCAGCTCCAGCCACTAACTGAAACAGTTTCCATGGTGTGCATGCTCTGGGGTCTCCCTGTCTTCACCCTGCACCAGATGGACCGAAGAAATCTCCTGTGAAGTGACGGAGTCACTTCCCTGCTCCAGCAGGCTCCTTCTAAGACGACGACCGGTTCTCTTGGACTCCTCTCCTGGTGACGAGCGTGCTCCTTGGAACACAGGTGGTGGACTCCTTCGACAGACTGTCTGAAGGTCACGTTGTCCAAATTTGGAGGAGGTAAGAGCTTGCCTTCCCCATTTGCGAAAGTACCCCTGTGCACTGCGTCGTCTTCCCCTCCTGAGTCCTCTGTGACCTATTTGCAAGAATCCTTCGTGCACAGCTTCGCCCAGGTCCCCAATACTCTATCCTGCGACGCTCAACTCGCTGAGTTGTTCTCGGACAGCATGGGACTTTTTTTAAATTTTTTTTAAGTGCTGCAACAACTGCAATTTGCACCTTCTTTTGTCCCCGTGTCCTGGGCCCTCCGTGGGTGCTGCCTGGTCATCTGTGGGCTCCCTCCAGTGTTGAGGGCCCGCTCTGCCTCGTCCTGGGTCCAGACAGCACCACTTTTACGCAATCCGCGACGATGCTTGAACCAAGGCTTGTTGGATGAATACAGCGTTGCAACGCGCCTGCATCCAACATCTCCACATGGGACATCCTTTGCATCACGCAGGAACCCGCAACCATCTTCTTTGGTGCTCTTCTGCAGACTTCTTTCAACCGGAGAATCCTCTTTTGCACCATCTTGTAGGTTGGCAGGGGCTCCTGTCCTTCCTAGAATCTTCTGCAACTTCTAGACTTGGTCTCCTCTCTTTACAGGTCTTCAGGTCCAGGAATCCACCATTTGTTGCTTGCAGTCTTGCTTGGTTCTTGCAATAACTCTAATCACGACTTGTAGTGTCCTGAGGAAACTTGCAGTACTCTACTTTCCTGGGCTCTGGGTGGGTTATTTTACTCACCTTTGTGGTTTTCCTACACTCCCAGCGACCCTCTACACACTACACTTGTCTAAGGAGGAGTTTGTGATTCGCATTCCACTTTCTTAGTATATGGTTTGTGTTGCCCCTAGACCCATTTCTTCCTATTGCATTCTATGGTATTTTCTATTGTTTGCACTATCCTATGACTATTTACTTACTGATTTTGGTGTCTAGTGTATAATACTTACCACTAGAAGGAGTATTGCCTCTAAGGTATTTTTGGCCTTGTGTCGCTAAAATGAAGTATCTTTATTTTTGGTAACACTGAGTATTGTCTTTTATTGTGTATAAGTACTACGTAACTATAGTGGTATTGCAGGAGCTTTGCATGTTTTGTTCTGCCTAAGCTGATCTGTTACAGCTACCTCTGTCAGCCTAAGCTGCTAGAACACTACTACAATTCACTAATAAGGGATAACTGGACCTGGTATAAGGTGTAAATATCCAAGGTACCCACTAAAAACCAGGCCAGTGTCCTACAGTGTCCCACTTATACCTCATGGGCTCTGAGAGGCACATAATCGTGCCCTTCAAGGTTCGGTTGAATCGTTCAACCAAACCATTTCCTCGGGGTGGTAAGGAGTGGTGAACTTATATGAAGTCCCTGTGGAAGGAGTGTGGGGTGACATACAAGTGGATATGAAGTTAGTACCCGTGTCTGATATCTCCTCCTTGGAGAACCCTGTGCAGGTAAAAACCCCCATCAATGCCTGGCCCACCACAGGGGCGATGATTGATCTAAGAGGGTTACCTTCTGGGTACCAGGTGGTGTGGTCCACCACGACCAGGATAAACCTGTTGCCCATGGCTGTCTTGGGATCCAGAGGCCCCAAAATGTTAATACCCACCTTTTCAAAGGGGCTGCTGACAACTGTAAAAAGGTTGAAGGGGAGCCTTACTTTTCCCCCCACTCTTGGCACTTGCCTTGCCTGACCAGACCCACAGTGTGCATCAGAGTGCCTGCACATTTGGGGACAGTAAAAATGGGTGGCAAGCCTTTCAAAGGTCTTGTCCTGCCCCAAATGACCAGATAAAGGCACACCTTGAGCCAAACCCAGTCGGAAGGCTCAAAAGTGCTAGGGTACCACCAGCACACAAGCTGCCCCAAGCTCAGCAACCTTAGACTCACTATATAGGTGGGCATCCTCCCAATAAATCAAGTGTGATCCAGACTTTTTGCCAGATGCCTGGTCTGCAGCCTGCCGCCGCAAACCCTCTAGAGTAGGGTGTGTTTTCTGTGTCTCACAGAAAGCTTCTCTGGTGAGACCCCAGGGATGTGGAATTCCTATTGCCCGACGCCCGGGACATCTTGTTTGGGGTCAAGGGCAACAAGTTTTTATGTTTACTTTGTCCTTGGGACAAGTAGGCCCAACCCCCTGCAGCACAAACCCTTTGGCTGCCTGTTTACAGAGAGTTGAACTCTCTGCAGTTGAGATAATGTGTTTCCAAAGGATAATGCTGTTCGAACTTGTATTTATGGTTCATTATTTGAAAGCCTTCATTATTAGGGTGCGTGCTGTAAATAAATGTTTTAAGGTCACACTTCACTACTGACGTTGGTTCCAGTACAAAAACATAAAACGTGTACACACATGTTTGAAAAGTTGAGGCTAAGTATAATGCTCCCAGAATGCTCTCTGATTATATGCAAATGAAGTGTCATTTAGTAAAATGTGTTGATGCATGCTAGTATTTCCCAAAAATATTTCTAATCGAAAATCAGTGTAACCATTTTCAACAATATTATGGGAAGCATGAAAATAAACAAACACTGACAAAGCCAACTGATCTGACATATTTTTATAAGTCTTTTAGTTTTATCAATGCGTGTCTTGTTTTGACATGGCTTTTGTAACACTTTATTGTTGTGGCAGCTACCAGGCCCTCAACATTGTAACAAACATTGGCAAACCCCCCCCCAAAAAGTTTTTGAACTCTTAAAGCACACGTTGCCACCAGCGGCATAACAAAGGCCCCGCAGCCGCCCTCCAGGGGGCCCCGTCAGCACAGCACCTGCCCTGAGTGAATCTGGAGAGGGGGCTCCTCCATGTTCTTTGCAAAGGGGCACCCTCCAGTTTCGTTACGTCACTGATTGCCACTGTAGTTCCTGACACTGAACAAAACTACTTTGTGTGGCAATATGCTCCTTGTGGAAGAGCAGAATGCGATCACTCACAGTAAAGCCAGCCAAAAGAGAGAGAAATAGAAGTTTAATAAAAACAAAATGTCTTTGTTAACACCAGACCTAATTAGGGACCAAGACCCACATGTAGGTAGCTTTTTGCATGTCGCAAACAGCGACTTTCGCTGTTTGCGACGTGCAAAAAGCACATTGCGATGCACAAACCCAGTTTTGCGATTCAGTAACCTGGTTACCGAATCACAAAACGGGTTTGCGACTCGCAATTAGTAAGAGGTGTTCCCTTCCTAATTGCAACTCGCAGTGCAATGTAGGATTGTTTTGTGACCGCGAACGCGGGCGCAAACCAATCGCAGTTTGCACCCATTTCAAATGGGTGCTAACACTTTCGCAAAAAGGAAGGGATCCCCATGGGACCCCTTTCCCATTGTGAATGTCACTGTAAAAAAAATTTCAGAGCAAGCAGTGTCCTGTGGACCACTGCCTGCTCTGAAAAAATGAAACAAACATTTCATTTTTCGTTTTTGTTATGCATCTCGTTTTCCTTTAAGGAAAACGGGCTGCATTACAAAAAAAACTGCTTTATTGAAAAGCAGTCACAGACATGGTGGTCTGCTGTCTCCAGCAGGCCACCATTCGTGAGGGGGTCGCAAATTGCGACCCACCTCATGATTATTCATGATGTGGGCATTTGCGAAGCCCTTGCAAATCACAGATGGTGTCAAGGACACCATCCTACATTCGGATTTGCGACTCACAATTTGCAGGTCACAAATCTGAACCTACCTACTTGTGGCCCAAATTCTTAAAGAAAGTCACAAAAGTGCACCCATGGTATATGTCGTACCCCTATAAAATATTTGTGAACTGTATTTTAGCGTGGGTAAATACGATGTGTAGATTTGCTCATGTGAAAATCTATTGAGCATTTGCAAGTTCATTTTCCCTCCAGCCACTTTCTTCCCAACCCTGGAAGAAGTTCTAATTCTGCCATTGTCAGGAGTAAATGTCCAACCTTTCTTATTAGGGGAAAATATTAGAGAGAAGCTGGTAAAAATCTTTAAAACATGCAGGTTAGTAGGTTTGCAGACTCAAAGGCATTCCAGCCCTGGAACTATTGCTTACTGCTTCCTCCAGCCCCAGTATGCAGATCTGCAGAAAGGTGGCAAAATAAGGAAATTTCTACAGTAGGGATTTAAACTCCAAGTATTCAAGCCCTACTATGGTAGTAGCCCTGGCATAATCAGAGAGGCTATTAATTGCTGCCATAATTTGTCGCCACACTACATGGCACCAAAGGGACAAGTAGATCTTTTTACAGGACAAGTAGATTTGAGAAGCAACCTATCCCCTGGACAAGTAGATATTTTAATAGATTCCACACCCCTGGACCCCCTTTCTGCTGCCACTGAGTCAGCTCAGGCACCTCCCCCAGTTCAGCCACCTGTTTCCCTGTGGGCTCCGGGGCATCCCCCTCAAGTTCAGCCACCTCCTGGACCATGAGAACTTCTGGGTCCGGTGTCCCGCACACTTGCCCTTCCTCTTTCTTGCAGGCACCAGCGCCACTCTTTCAGGCCTCAGGTCTTCCTGATCACCCTGACGCGCTGCCATTGACCGGGTGGACATAGACAACCACCCACCCAGGCAGACCCAACATCTGCAAGTGAGACCTGTGTTTCACCTCCTTCCAAGAGGAATCCTCCAGGTCAATCCCAAGTAGATAATCAACAGGCATGGTTGGACTCGCAGCTACCCTCAAGGAACCAGAGTTCCCCCCCCCCCCCTCACCCCCCCCACCCCACTCAAGGGGAACCTGCGGCACTTTGCAAAGGCACTCAGAGTGGTCTACCGCAACTACTTGGTGAAGTGCATGGGCAACTACCTTCAGACACCAGTTGACTTCTCACAGTAGTCTCACTGGCTCCTGTGTCTCTCAGAGCTTCTACCCTCTGTCCATTGATTGTCACCCATTGCCTTTTATATCTTAGTGCTCTCGGGCACGAGTGTCCTCTGGACCATCTCACTGTCCCCTAGTGACACAAGGGCCATCTCAGCTGGCACCCACCCATCTGGAACTAACTTCTCCCCAAGAGCTACACTGGCCGAACTCTGTGACTGAGCACCAGTGGGTGCCTGTGTCCCATTGGGACATTTGGGGTCCCCTCTCATGTGACCAAACTGATCACGTGCATAGCACTAGCAGGACCCTTCTCTGCAGGTTTCCACATAGACCCATGGTTTCTTTTCAACTGGGGCTGGGAATCTTTATCATGAGAAATAGGTTGAGGCCCTTTAGAGAACTCGCTCTATTTACCCCAAACCCCCCCCCCATCCCCCCCCACACACACACACACACACACACACACACTTCTTCTGATGGGGCCCCTGCCCACTCTTGGCAGAGTCGTGACCCCCTCCCCATACCTCTTTTGGACCCTGGTGCTTTCTCATCGGTCTGCTTCCTGAGCAAACTTCCTGCGGTCAGTCAGCTTACTGCCTATTAGGTGTTGACCCAGCTCTGGAAAATGACGACTATACAAGGGCTCCCAAGCAATCAAATTGTATAGCCCCTCATAGGTTGTCACCTTACTACCCTTCACCCAACCATCCAGTGACGTGCAAAAAGTCTACACATTCCAACCAAATTTGGTATTCCTTCTTCTTATAGGACCTAAAACTGTCCTTGTACTGCTCAGGGGGGAGACCATATCTTGTGAGTAGGGTTTCCTTCATTATAGAGTGAGTCAGTCCCTGAGGTCCCGTAAGGATGTCAGTGTCCCTCCCCTCTTCCTCGAGTGCTTCCACAGACCTGGCCCCCAATGTGCTTCAGGGACCATCTTCATGTGGAGAGCAGACTCATACCCCATGAACCACAGATAGATGTCATCCTCCTGCTTGTAATCCATCACCAGTTCTTTAGGAATGTGCACTCTCCTCAAGTTGCACTAGGGTACTGCTGCCACCATCTCTGCTAGACTGGCTCCTCTGATCCAGGTCTTTCATACTGAGCTCATGAGCCAAGAGCATCTTTTTCTCCTTTATGGCCAGCCTCCTCTCCTCCATCTCTATCTTAAGCTTCTCTAGCTCACTGGTGCACCCTCTCTGCCTGTCTGTCCTGCAACTCCTCAGGAGTCAGACCCTTGGATTTCACACTGTTGCGTGCCCTGGACACTCTCCCCACAGACAAAACTGGGACATCCAACACACCACCCAGAATGCTTTGCACCTCCTTACCCTCATTCTCCTCCTCTGTGTGCCCCCTAGCCTCCTTGGCTGCCCCCAAGCCCCTTAATGCCCTTTGCAGTTCCTCCTTACTGGTGAAGCTCCTGATGGAGCATGCAAGATCCTTGCAAAACTGTTACAGTTGAGCCACTGTAGACTCCTCCAGTTTCTCCAACTCAAAAAAAGCCTTTTAGCCCCAGCTAGTGCATCCCCAGATTGAGACTTGATGGCGAGTACTCAAAAATACAAAGTTCCAAAAGTAGCTCTTTGAGTTCCCAAGAAAAGTTAAAAAAAATCATCAAAAAATGTAAGCAGGAAAAATTGAAAACGAGAAAAAGCAAGTAGGATGTGGTCACGTAATGGTCTGCACTGAAAACAGTAGTTTACACTTAATCACTGTATGTCAAGTACAAATACAACTTTTATCCTCACCGCTCATCACCCATGTTAGAAATAGGGTCTCTGGTTGGCAGTCAGTTTGCACACTGTACAAGCAGGGACCCTCACTCTTTTCAGGGCAGTGGAGATGCACACTTAAGATAACCCCTGCTCACCCCCTTGGTAGCTTGGCACAAGCAGTCAGGCTTATCTCAAAGGCAATGTGTGAGGTGTTTTTACTGTATTACTGTGTGTGTGTTGGTACAAACACTACAGAATGAACACCACACCAGTTTAGAAAAATAGCCAATATTTGTGTAAATCAAACAAGTTAAAAATGACAGAAATCCAGCATACACAAGCCAAGTAATGAATTTTTAAAATAATAGCATCTTACTCTATAGAAAACAAGTGAAACGCTGTTGTTAAACAAAGTACCTGATTTGCGTAAAAAATAAAGCCACATAGGCTAGTGTGCGCCGTAAGTCAGGTATGCATCGATTCCATACTCCCAACTGGGGGCGTGCGTTGTTTCTTCTCTGTTCGGGTAGGCGATGCATCGTTTTTCTCTCCTGCAAGAGAGCAATGAGCATATTTCCTGACCTACACCTCTGATCCAGGCAGGTTCACATAGATTTTGACACCCTGCGATGTTGCATGCGAAATCTGGCTGCACGAGGATGAGAATTTGCGCTGCACGGGGTTGTCTTGATTTCAGCAGCCGCAAGCGGGTGTTGCGTTGTTTCTATAGCTCTGATGCAAGTGATGTGTTTATTTCCCAGCCACAAGGCAGGTGGCGCATTGATTTCAACTGTGATGGAGGTGGCTGGTCGACATTTTCCCTGCACGGCTCCGGTCTCTCGACTTCCACCTTGGTTCTACCAGCTTCACCTTTCAAGGGCCCAGGGGCTGCGTAGGGCACAATTTGACAGAGTAGGAGACTCTGCAGAGAGTCCAGGTGCTGGCAGAGGAAGACTTTGATGGCCTGAGACTTCAAAACAGGAGGCAAGCTCAGCCCAAGCCTATGGGGACATTTCACAAGCAGTAATATACCACAAAATCCAGTCAGTGTTCTCTTTCAGGCAGAAGCAGCAAATGCAGGCCACCCCAGCAAAGCAGTCACAGGCAAAGAGACGGCACTCCTCTTCCTCCAGCTCTTCACCTTGGCAGAGGTTCCTCTTGGTTACAAAAGTAATCTAAAAATCTAAGGTTTTGGGTTCACTACTTATACCCCTTTCTGCCTTTTTGAAGTTGGCAAACTCCAAAGAAAAGTCTGTTGCTCACAGGATCCCTCCTTTCCCAGGCCTGGCTCCAGACTCGCACTAGGGGGTTGGAGACTGCATTGTGTGAGGGCAGGCACAGCCCTTTCAGGTGTGTCAAAATATAGAAAGCATGGACAAAAAATACTGAGGAGACTACACCAAAGATGCCATGTCTAACATAGCCAAACTTAGAAGTGTCATCTGAGTTCAGACTGCTCTCCCCAGGTGTGCACCATCCTCTACCAAAGGGATATCCCTGAGACTACTGCGTACAGAGACTTGTAACAGTCACAGCTTGGAGACAAATGGAACTCTCTAAAGAACTAATGGACAAACTGGAGCAATTTGCGTCCTTTCTGTATGCACCTAAATCTGCGGTTCATCACTTGAATGACTTGATATATCACCTATGTGCGCAAAGAAGGGTGAAATAGGCAGTCATCAACTTGCATTGACCGTCTGGAAAAAACATGCTGAATGTGCAAATTATCAAACCGCAATAACCAAGACACCTTCTGAATGATTCACGGACACCTAGTCTGATTGGGAGAGGGTAGAAGTTGTAAAAACACAAGGGAGCAGAGCAACTGATAGTGGATTGGATTGGGGGGGGCAGCCAGCACCTCAGGCCATGTTAGATCTACTGGCTTGCAACTGCATTAAGAACTGCCAACATTTATCTGCTGTCTAAATGACCTCAAGTGCACCGACATGTGCCGCCTGTGAAAATCAGGCGCAGAGAATGATGACGCCTATTCAGAAGAGGATGATAGTGAATGACTAAATTGTTTACTCATTTTAAAAAATACATATTTTTATTGATTTTCTTGTCAACAATTGAAAAATACACAACTTGTTCCCCCTTACCCGTTCCCCTGTGTCTGCTCCAGTCCTTTGTTACTTTGTTTTTCCCCCTTTTTTTAAATGTATTTTGCTTCCCCCTGGACATTGTCCCCCACAGTCTCGTTTAGGCTTGCTTGATACAGTTGGTATATGTACGTGCCATTGTTGCCAGTCCTCTGCGGTATCTGATTCTTCTGATGATGCACTTCGTTCCTCTGAATCATTTTGTGGGTTTTTCAGGCAATCAAGCAGGTCATCCCAGCCCCAGGTCCCTTCTACACTTCCTGTCCCTTTTGCTACTTCTTGGTGTATGACCTCTCTCTCTGCTTCAGCCCATTTGACTAGTGTGTCTTTCCATCTTGGTACCTGCAGGCCTCTTGGTTCTTTCCAATGCATTGTAAGCTCCCTTTTTGCTAATATCAATGCTAGGTCTATGAACTTATTTATTTATTTTTTTTTCCCCCCGATGTGGTCTGGGGAAAACCCCTAGTAGTGTCACTGTTTGGGTGGGCGGGAGTCTTCTATTTGATATTGTTGTGATAGTGTTTAATATCTCTTCCCAGTAGTGTTTCACTGTTCTACATGTCCAAAGCATATGCACCAGGCCAGCCTCTTGTTCCGCGCATCGAGGGCACATACTGTTTGTATTTTGATACACTGAGGCTACTTTTACGGGGCTTAGATATGCTCTATAAATATGTACAGGTTAATCAGTTTGAGTCGGGCATTTCGGGAGACTTTATATATGTGTGTTGTGACTTCCCACCCATAGTGATTCGTGTCTCATCTTGCCATTGGGTTCTCGGCCTATCTAGGGGATGTAGTGTCTTTTTGCAATGATTTTATAAAGTGTTGATCACTTTCTT
Organism: Pleurodeles waltl; assembly: GCF_031143425.1. Classification (NCBI taxonomy): domain Eukaryota; kingdom Metazoa; phylum Chordata; class Amphibia; order Caudata; family Salamandridae; genus Pleurodeles; species Pleurodeles waltl. Next base: position 1,398,405,391 of record NC_090440.1, on the reverse strand, counting down.
GTCTCCTCCAATTGTGCATATACTATGGCATCCAGCATGTGTGTGGGGGGGGGGGGTTCCTTTTGTCCTTGCTTCCAGTGTTTTTGTATTAGTGTTATAAGTCAGGGGTGTGGAATTTATTAAAATATCTACTTGTCCAGGGGACAGGTTGCTTCTCAAATCTACTTGCCCTTTAAAAAGATCTACTTGTCCCTCTGGTGCCATGTAGTGTGGCGACAAATTATGGCAGCAATCTCATTATGTAAGAGCTCTGATAATAGCCTCTCTGATTATGCCAGGGCTACTACCATAGTAGGGCTTGAATACTTGCAGTTTCAATCCCTACTGTAGCAATTTCCTTATTTTTCCACCGATCTGCATACTGGGGCTGGAGGAAGCAGTAAGCAATAGTTCCAGGGCTGGAATGCCTTTGAGTCTGCAAACCTACTAACCTGAATGTTTTAAAGATTTTCACCAGCTTCTCTCTAATATTTTCCCATAATAAGAAAGGTTGGAAATTTACTCCCGACAATGGCAGAATTAGAACTTCTCCCACGGTTGGGAAGAAAGTGGCTGGAGGGAAAATGAACTTGCAAATGCTCAATAGATTTTCACATGAGCAAATCTACACATGTGCATTTACCCATGCTAAAATACAGTTCACAAATATTTTATTGGGGTACGATTTTCTGGTATACTTCTCTTGAAAGCCACTAATTCAAAGACATATACCATGGGTGCACTTTTGTGACTTTCTTTAAGAATTTGGGGCCACATGTAGGTAGGTTCAGATTTGCGACCCCCTTGCGAATGGCGGCCCTCATAGGGATGGTGGCCTGCTGGAGACAGCAGACCACCATGTCTGTGACTGCTTTTCAATAAAGCAGTTTTTTTTTTTTTTTGTAATGCAGCCCGTTTTCCTTAAAAGAAAACGAGATGCATTACAAAAACAAAAAATGAAATGTTTTTATTTCATTTTTTCAGAGCAGGCAGTGGTCCACAGGACCACTGCCTGCTCTGAAAAAATGTTTACAGTGACATTCACAATGGGGAAGGGGTCCCACGGGGACCCCTTCCCTTTTGCGAATGGGTTAGCACCCATTTGAAATGGGTGCAAACTGCGATTGGTTTGCGCCCGCGGTCACAAAACAATCCTACATTGCACTGCGAGTCGCAATTAGGAAGGGAACTCCCCTTCCTAATTGAGTCGCAAACCCGTTTTGCGATTCGGTAACTGGGTTTGTGCATCACGATGTGCTTTTTGCACGTCGCAAACAGCTAAATTTGCTGTTTGCGTCACGCAAAAAGCTACCTACATGTGTGTCTTGGTCCCTAATTAGGTCTGGTGTTAACAAAGACATTTTGTTTTTATTAAACTTCTATTTCTCTCTCTCTATCGGCTGGCTTTACTTTGACTGATCGCATTCTGCTCTTCCACAAGGAGCATATTGGCACACAAAGTAGTTTTGTTCAGTGTCAGGAACTACAGCGGCAATCAGTGACGTAACGAAACTGGAGGGTGCCCCTTTGCAAAGAACATGGAGGAGCCCCCCCTTCAGACTCACTCAGGGCAGGTGCTGTGCTGAAGGGGTCCCCTGGAGGGCGGCTGCGGGGCCTTTGGTATGCCACTGGTGTCAACTTGTGCTTTTAGAGTTCAAAAACTTTTGGGTTTTTTTTTTGCCAGTGTTTGTTACAATGTTGAGGGCCTGGTAGCTCCCACAACAATAAAGTGTTGCAAAAGCCATGTCAAAACAAGACATGCATTGATGAAACTAAAAGACTTATAAAAATATGTCGGATCAGTTGACTTTTTTCAGTGTTTGTTTATTTTCATAATCATGTTGAAAATGTTTACACTGATTTTCCATTAGAAATATTTTTGGGAAATTCTAGCATGCATCAACACATTTTACTAAATGACACTTCAAAGAAATAGCACCTAAAAGTTCATGGTAGCGAAACTTATTCCCTACTTGCATTTTTTCTGAACATTTTATTTTAAAAGCAAAGACTCTTCTCTCTTGCTTACAAGCTTCTGCAAACATTTTGCTTCTAATCAGAGAGCATTCTGGGAGCATTATACTTAGCCTCATAGCCTAAACTTTTCAAACGTGTGTATACGTTTTTTTTTTTGGTACTGTAACCAACGTCCGTAGTGAAGTGTGACCTTAAAACATTTATTTACAGCACTCACCCTAATAATGAAGGCTTTCAAATAATGAACCATAAATACAAGTTCGAACAGCATTATCTTTTGGAAACACATTACCTCAACTGCAGAGAGTTTCACTCTCTGTAAACTGGCAGCCAAAGGGTTTGTGCTGCAGAGGGTTGGGCCTACTTGTCCCAAGGACAAAGTAAACATGAAAACTTGTTGCCCTTGACCCCAAACAAGATGTCCCGGGCGTCGGGCGATAGGAATTCCACATCCCTGTAAGTGCTCTATGTGTGAGGAACATCCCTGCCGGGACTCCATGAGTCATTGGGTCTCCATATGTTAGCAGTTCTCCATCTCTAAAAAGGTTTCCCACCAAGACAATGCCAGCCCTTTCCAGTTTTGATATTCCCATAATGTTGCTGCCCCCTGATAGTGCGGTTAGGCTGGTCAAGGGGAGGTTGGGTGAGTATGGATGTGTGGTTCGCGTGAGTTGTAGGCTGCGCTTCCAGCAATGGTTCAATACTTGAAGCTCCAATGGGCCCATCCTGCGCCTCCCACCTGGTGCTAGGAGTATCCCCGCAATGACTGTGGCTGGGGTCTCACCTGTATATGTTTCCGGTTCTGTCTGGAAGGTTGAATGCCATTTCCTGGCCAACCATTGAAGCTGCCCGTCAGGTAATACAATTCCATATCTGGGGCTGCCAGCCCTCATTCTGCTGTTGGTCTTTGGAGTTTATGTAAAGCCAGTCTGTGGCTCCCCATATGAAGCTGGTAATAATAGTTGATCTCTTGTAAAGTTGAACGGGGAATTATTATAGGTAGTGTCGAGAAGCCATATAATAGTCTTGGCAGGGTCACCATCTTTACCAGTGCTACTCTGCCTGCCACTGATGAGGGTAATGTCTTCCAGAACTTAACATCTGTTATCAGCTTCTGAATCGCCCTGTTCACATTTCCCTCCAGTAGATCTCCCATGTCATGGTATATGTTAACGCCCAGGTATCGAAACGTGGTCTGGGACCAGCCCAGTCCTCGTCCGTTTAGGACCCAGGGCGTTCCCTGTTGTAATGGATAAAGGAGGGATTTCTGCCAGTTTATGCGGAGGCCTGAAATACTGCCGAATTGCTCCAGCAGAGCCATTGCTCCTGGCAATTCTGTATTTGTATCCCTGAGGAATATCAACATGTCATCTGCATAGAGCGCAATTCTGTGTGTGCTCCCCTATCGTGAGTCCCTCATAATGTGTTCCAGTTCTAGCCATTTGTGCCAGTGGCTCCATTGCAATAGCAAAGAGCAGGGGCAATAGCGAACATCCCTGTCTTGTGCCTCTTCCAATCTTGTACGATTTTGATATTATTTTGAACTTACGGACTCGTGCTGTGGGGGGCTGAGTTTAGTAACCGCCCACCTGCGGAACCCCGGTCCGAGCCCCATCTGTCTCATTACTATTTCTAAATAGTCCCATCAAAGGCTGTCAAATGCTTTGATGTCTACCACTAGTACTGCTGCTGTGTCAATATTCGGGGAGTTTGAGTGCATTATGTTTATTAGTCTCCTAATGTTTATAGCAGTGTTACGGTTCGGAATGAAGCCTGTTTGGTCTTTATGTACCAAATGTTCCATATGGGGTAGCAGTCTTGTGGCAAGGGCACTGCTCAGTATTTTGTAGTCTATGTTGAGCATGGATAGTGGGCGGTAGGAGCGGACATCCGTCAGTGGGCGTCCTTGTTTGGGCAGGGGGACTACAATGGCTTCATTCATAGATGGGGCAAACTACCACTTTCAAGCGCCTCTTTGTAGAGGTCACTTAATCTTGGTGCTAGGAGGTCAACATATGCTTTATAAAATTCTGCCGGAAATCCGTCCGTCCCGGGTACCTTTCCCATTGCCATTGCCTCTACTGCTACCGCCACTTCCCGAGGGGCTATCGGTTACCCTAGTGCTTGTTGTTCATCCCTGTTTGAGGTGGGGAGTTGGGTATTTACGAGGTTATGCAGCTGTTCGGGTCCTAGGGGTGTCGGTGGGCGGTGGTGTACAGGGTCGAATAATATTCAGTGACACGCGTGTTAATCTCGCCTTGACCACACAGTCTCATTCCCACCGGGTTTACCAGCTCCATTACCAGTGAGTGCTGTCTCAGCGGGGCGGCAAGCCATGCTAGTAATGCCCCTGCTTTGTCACCCTCTGCGTGCTGTCTGGTAGTATATTTCTTATAGTCAAAGCATCTAAGCTTTTCCAGGGCTATAGCTATTTTATTCTTGTTTCGGATATGTTCGGGGCAAGCTCGGGATTGTCAGGTCTGTTAGGCTCCAGGGTTCTCAGTTCTGATTCGTTTTTGTTGATATCTCCCTCCAGAGATTTCCTGACCCCATTACCCCTGACATGCGGAGACCCCTCACAGTCACTTTAAATGCTTCCCACTCTTGGGCTCGGGTAGATGCGGTGTCTTGGTTGTGCTCAAAATATTCTTTTACTGTCTCTAATTTTTGGGCGGAAGGCGCTGTCTTCTAGTGTTTTGGAAATGAGCCTCCAATCTGGTATTTGGGAGCACTCTCTTTTCCAATCTAGTGTGGGTAGTAATGGGTTGTGGTCAGATATGGTGCGGCAAAGATATTCTGCCCTGTGTACTGCACAATTCACATCAGGAGATGTTAGTGTCCAGGCGGACATGTAGGTCGTGCATGGATGAGTATTAAGAGTAGTCCCTCTCTTGGGGATGGAGGTGCCACCAGGAGTCTATTAGGCCCCAGTCCCTCTGGCTGCCTTAATTATAGGGGAGTGCGCTAGAGGTGGGTGGGATCTATCCATCTCGGTATTTGCAATACAATTGAAGTCCCCTCCCACAATTGCGACCTGAGTTAGATGTGATCCCCACTTATTTGAGAGTTTATTTAGGAAGGTATTTTGGTCTTGGTTGGGAGCATAAATACCCCCCAGTGTGATATCCCTTCCTCCGAAACGCCCTGTCACTAGTACATATCGTCCCTCTTTGTGTATAAGTGTGTTCGTTTTCTGAAATGGGACTCCAGGGCGGATCCATAACAGAACTCCCCGCCCATAAGCGGAGTATTATGTGGCATATACTTGTCCTTTCCATCTTTTCGTTATTACAGTGACCTCTTTATTAATGAGATGTGTTTCTTGTAGGATGGCTATATGTATGCCCCGTCGTTTAAGTTGATTATGTACTTTATAGCGCTTGTGTATGCTATTCAGTCCTCTGACGTTCCAGGTGAGGAACTTGTAGTCTAACTCTCTATCCATAGTCTATTGAGATGTGTGATATGGGGGTTCTGACATTTCCTAGTTTCTGTTGTAAGTAGGACAGCGGCCAGGGGTCTGGCCAGGGGGTTGTATAGCCCGGAGCCGGGTCACCTATATTAAACTTATTAAATACTAGCCAAACATTTCTCTTTGTATCAAAACACCCTCTCCCCAGGACCGGATTCCCAACTATCCCCGTCCAAACCTCCCCAAACTGGAGAAACTATGTTCGATGGCATGTGTAGCTGCAGATACACATGCTGTGCATATCCCGCCATCTAGTATTGGGCTCGGAGTGTTACAAGTTGTTTTTCTACGAAGAAGTCTTTTCGAGTCACGAGATCGAGGGACTCCTCCCCTTTCGGCTCCATTGCACATGGGCGTCGACTCCATCTTAGATTGTTTTCTTTCCGCCATCGGGTTCGGACGTGTTCCTTTTTCGCTCCGTGTTTCGGTTCGGAAAGCTAGTTAAATCTCAGAAAAGTCGACGGTATTGTTTGCGTTCGGTATCAGGTTAGTTATAGCAGATCGACACCGACTAAAAGAAGAGCTCTGGTAGCCCTTCGGGGCTTCCATTCCCCGGCGGGGCCTGGTCGGCCCGCGTGCGTCTTTAAGGCTCATGGAACGGACCCCATTCTGCTTCTGCCCCGAATGCCACAATAAGTATCCTTACATAGACCAGCATTTGGTCTGTAATTTGTGTTTGTCCCCCGAACACGGAGGATACCTGCGAGGCCTGTCGGGCATTTCGGTCGAAAAAGACGCTACGGGACCGGAGAGCTCTAAGCCTTCAAATGGCATCGACGCCGTCAGGACACCACGACGTCGAAGAGGAGACTTTCTCCATTTCTGACTCGGACGAGGCCGAAAGTGAGCAGCCGGCGAAGACCGTGAGTAAAACTGCCCCGGCCAAAACTCACACCAAAATAATGAAAGCCCAGGGGACGCCACCGCCGGCAGGCCATGGCTTAACCCGTAAACACGGTGACCAACCATCGGCACCGAAAAAGGGCACACACGTGTCGAAGACATCCGACTCCAGTCGAGATACCGGCACAGACTATACTCGACACAGAGATACCGGCTCCGAACAAAATCGGCACCGAGAGATCGGCACCCCGAAACCGAAAGGTGGCTTCGGAGCCGAAAAAGACTGCGCAAAAAGTTTCGGGGCCGAAACGCCCAGCATCGGAGCCGAAACAGAGCTCCTATTCCGAAGAACAAGGCCTTTGATCTCCACTACAAGGCCATAAATTTGGACAAGAATTAGAGCTGGGAGAACCAGACTATACACAAAGAAGGCTCCATAGTCAAAGAGACACAGGTAAAATATGAACTCTTCCCCCTATTAAAATGAAAAGGAAACCTGCTTTCCAAGAAACAGATAAACAGCCAAAAGCAAAAGTGGCTAAAGAAAACTTCACCACGTTTTTCGGCACAACCTTCGCCACAGCACTCACTGTAACTGTCACCAGTTGCAACACCCCCCAATGATGCAATCTCCAACGCACACAGGGATGAGCCAGGATGACCCAGATGCATGGGATCTATACGATGCACCAGTATCTGACAATAGTCCGGATTGCTACCCGGCAAGACCGTCGCCACTAGAAGACAGTACTGCTTACATGCAGGTGGTGTCCAGAGCAGCTGCTTTTCACAATGTAGCACTGCATGCTGAACCTATTGAGGATGACTTTTTATTCAATACTTTGTCATCAATACACAGCCAGTACCAGAGTCTGCCGATGTTACCAGGGATGTTCAAACACACAAAACAAGTGTTTCAAGACCCCGTCAAATGTAGAGCCATTACACCTAGGGTGGAAAAGAAGTACAAGCCTCCCCCTACGGACCCTGTGTACATCACGCAACCACTAACACCTGACTCAGTGGTAGTAGGCGCAGCCCGCAAAAGGGCAAACTCAGACTTCTGGGGATGCACCACCACCCGACAAAGTCAAAAGTTTGATGAAGCGGGGAAAAGGGTTGCAGCACAGGCAGCCAATCAATGGCGCATTGCCAATTCACAGGCTTTATTGGCAAGATATGACAGGGCTCATTGGGATGAAATGCAGCATTTTATTGAACATCTTCCCAAGGAGTTTCAAAAGCGTGCACAGCAAGTGGTGGTGGAGGAGGGCCAAAGTATATCCAACAACCAGATCCAATCAGCTATGGACGCAGCGGACACAGCCGCCAGAACTGTAAACGCAGCAGTCACTATTCGGAGACACGCATGGCTACGCACCTCCGGATTTAAGCCAGAGATCCATCAGGCTGTGCTTAATATGCCCTTTAATGGACAACAGTTGTTTGGGCCGGAGGTGGATACAGCTATAGAGAAGCTATAGAAGGACACGGACACTGCCAAAGCCATGGGCGCGCACTACTCCCCACAGAGCAGAGGCACCTTTAGGAAGCCACACTTTAGAGGGGGGTTTCGAGCCCAAAGCACAGAACCCTCAACCTCACAGGCCAGACCCACATACCAGGGCCAGTATCAAAGAGGAGGCTTTCGGGGACAATATTGAGGTGGACAGTTCCCTAAAACCAGAGGGAAATTCCAAAGCCTGAAGACCCCACAAACTAAACCGTGACTTCAATGTCACAAATCCCTAACACAACACCAGTTGGGGGGGGGGGGGGGGGGGAGACTCTCAGATTATTACAAAAATTGGGAAGAAATAACTACAGACTCGTGGGTCCAACATGGTTATTGCATAGAATTCCTACAATTACCACCACATGTGCCTCCAAGAACACACAACGTGTCCAAACAGCACTTGGATCTATTACAACTAGAAGTCCAAGCGTTGTTACAGAAAGAGGCAATAGAACTAGTAACCAACCATCAGAAAGGAACAGGTGTTTATTCCCTGTCTTTTCTAATACCAAAAAAGGACAAAACTCTAAGACCCATCTTAGATCTCAGAACACTAAATCTTTACCATGTGAAAGCGATCTGATTTGATGTAACACTTCAAGACGTGATTCCCTTGCTCAAACAACAAGACTACATGTCAACATTAGACCTCAAGGATGCTTACTTCCATATACCCATACATTCTTCGCACAGGAAATACTGAAGGTTTGTAATCCAAGGAGTACATTACCAATTCAAAGTGTTACCATTCGGGATAACAGCACCAAGGGTATTTACAAAATGCCTTGCAGTAGTAGCCGCACATATCCGAAGACAAAACATACACGTATTCCCGTATCTAGACGATTGGTTAATAAAAACCAACACTCAGAAACAGTGTCTTCAACGCACAAAATATGTAATAGAAACCCTTCGCAAACTAGGGTTCTCAAACTACCTAAAATCACACAACCGTGTCAAATACAACAATACTTAGGAGCAACAATCAACACAAAAAAAGGGATTACAAGTCCACAAAGAGTACAAGCGTTCCAAAACGTAATACAAAGCATGCACCCAAACCAACAATATCAAGTAAAATTAGTGATGAAACTTCTAGGCATGATGTCTTCATGCATAGCCATTGTCCCAAACGCAAGATTACACATGCGGACCTTACAGCAGTGCCTAGCGACACAATGGACACAAGCACAGGGTCAACTTCAAGATCTAGTGTTGATAGACCGCCAAACACACACCTCGCTTCAATGGTGGAATCCTATAAATTTAAACCAAGGGCGGCCTTTCCAAGACCCAGTGCCTCAATACGTGATCACAACAGATGCTTCCATGGTAGGGTGGGGAGCACACCTCAACCAACACAGCATCCAGGGACAATGGGACACTCGGCAAAAACAACTTCATATAAATCAACTAGAACTACTAGCAGTGTTTCTAGCATTGAAAGCATTTCAACCACTAATAGCCCACAAACACATTCTTGTCAAAACAGACATGACGACAATGTATTACCTAAACAAACAGGGAGGGACACTCATCACAGCTGTGTCTCTTAGCACAAAAGATTTGGCATTGGGCGATTCACAATCACATTCGCCTAATAGCGCAGTACATACCAGGAATTCAAAACCAGTTGGCCGACAATCTCAGTCGAGATCTCCAACAGATCCACAAATGGGAAATTCATCCCCAGATACTACAAACCAACTTCCAAAACTGGGGAACACCGCAAATAGACCTATTCGCAACAAAAGAAATCGCAAAATGCCAAACCTTCGCATCCAGGTACCCACACCCTCACTCCAAGGGCAATGTGTTATGGATGAGTTGGTCAGGGATATTTGCTTACGCTTTTCCCCCTCTCCCACTCCTTCTGTATCTAGTAAACAAATTGAGTCAAAACAAACTCAAACTAATACTAGTAGCACCAACTTGGCACGCCAACCATGGTACAAAACACTACTAGACCTGTCAGTAGTGGCTCATATGAAGCTGCCAAACAGACCAGATGTGTTAACTCAACACAAACAGATCAGACACCCGAATCCAGCATCGCTCAATCTAGCAATCTGGCTCCTGAAGTCTTAGAATTTGGACATCTAAACCTTACACAAGAATGCATGGAGGTCATCAAACAGGCTAGGAAACATACTACAAGACATTGCTACGCAAATAAATGAAAACAATTTGTTTATTACTGTCATAATAATCAAATTCAACCATTACACGCGTCCACGGAAAACATTGTAAGCTACTTTCTACACTTACAAAAGTCTAAAGTTAGCTTTTTCATCCATTAAAATACATCTCACAGCAATTTCTGCCTATCTACAAATTACACATTCAACATCACTATTTAGAATCCCAGTCATAAAAGCATTTATGGAGGGTCTAAAAAGAATCATTCCCCCAAGAACACCACCAGTTCCTTCGTGGAACCTCAATATTGTATTAACACGACTCATGGGTCCACCTTTTAACCCATGCACTCTTGTGAGATGCAATACTTAGCTATTAGGAAGGCTACTTTCCATGTTATCACACCTCTTAGAGTAAGTGAAATACAAGCATTTACCATACAGGAACCCTTTATACAGATACACAAACATAGTGGTTCTACGCACAAATCCCAAATTCTTACCAAAAGTTATATCACCGTTCCACTTAAACAGTGGAACTCCCAGTATTTTTTCCACAACCAGACTCTGTAGCTGAAAGAGCATTACATACATTAGTGCTCTTTTAATGTCTAATGTATTACATTGATAGAACCAAACAATTTCGCAAAACAATTGTTAGAAGCCTTTCAAAAACCTCATGCAGGAAATCCAATATCCAAACAAGATCTTGCCAGATGGATAGTTAAGTGTATTCAAACCTGTTATCTTAAAGCAAAGAGAGAACTGCCTATTACACCAAAAGCACACTACACTAGAAAGAAAGGCGCCACCATGGCCTTTCTAGGAAATATACCAATGACCGAAATCTGTAAGGCAGCCACATGGTCTACGCCTCATACATTCACTAAACATTACTGTGTGGATGTGTTAACACAACAAGCCACAGTAGGACAGGCAGTATTACGAACATTATTTCAAACAACTTCAACTCCTACAGGCTAAACCACCGCTTTTGGGGAGATAACTGCTTACTAGTCTATTCACAGCATGTGTATCTGCAGCTACACATGTCATCGAACGGAAAATGTCACTTACCCAGTGTACATCTGTTCGTGGCATGAGACGCTGCAGATTCACATGCGCCCTCCCACCTCCCCGGGAGCCTGTAGCCATTATAAGTTGATAGATATATAGATATATAGATAAAAATAAACTTGTACATTTGTAAATATATATATCACTTTTAGACACATTATGTACATACATACTTACTCCATTGCATGGGCACTATTACGAAATACACAACTCCTACCTCACCCTCTGCGGGGAAAACAATCTAACATGGAGTCGACGCCCATGCGCAATGGAGCCGAAAGGGGAGGAGTCCCTCGATCTCGTGACTCAAAGACTTCTTCGAAGAAAAACAACTTGTAACACTCCGAGCCCAACACTAGATGGCGGGATATGCACAGCATGTGAATCTGCAGCGTCTCGTGCCACGAACAGATGTACACTGGGTAAGTGACATTTTCCATATGTGGGGGTGTGGCAAGAACAGACTGCCTGGCCCATTGGCCCCCTTCCATCCCTGAGTTACTAGATAGTGTGCCCCTCCCCTCAGCTCCCCAGTGCTACTTGCAGTTCTGGATAGCAGCGGCGCCGTGGATCGGGTCGTCCGTGTTCTAGTGTCATTGTGTGTTGGCTTCCCCTAGTTCCATCGAGTTGCACATTCTTGCGGTTGCAGAGGTGTTTCCCAGTGATCTTGGTCCAGTGTATTCTTTTCTCGTTTGGTTTCCTGGGGGTGTACGACAACGTCATCCATTCCTCAGATAATTTCGTCAGATGTCCCAGGGGTGACTTGCGGCAGGTTCTCCGTCGTGTCTAGTGATGAGCAGGATGCCCCGTCTGATAACGACTCCCAGTCTGATTGAAAATCTGATGAGCGTGTGGGACCCTCCTTTCCCAGTGCCGCCACTGCTCTTACCGCATCTTCTCTCTCTCGCAGTGCCTGACTGCGCAGCGGGACCGCCCCGTGAGATGCCTCCCTTTCTTTCTACGTGGTTCCTTTTGGGAGTGTGTGGTTCTTCCCTGGCTGTCCTGTTCAGCTGTTCCCAGTGTGTCCAGCAATTCCTGCACTTGTTGCGGCGAGGCGAAGAAGAGGGTATTGTTGTTTGTGATAATTTTTAGTTTAGCTGGGAACAGCATAGTATAGCCTATTGATTTTGCTCTGAGTCGTCTTTTGATCTCTATAAAGGTGGCTCTTTGTTTTTGAGTGTCTCTTGTGAATGATCTTGTGGGAAGATCATAACCTTTTGATCACCTATCTTGATTGCCCCTTTTTTCCTTGCTTGGGATAGCATAAAGTCTCTGTCTTTAAAGTGTAACAATTTTGCTATGATCTGGCGCGGGTTGGCCCCTGTGGAGACCAAGATGAGCAAATTCCACTGGATGGTTCTGGAGGCACATCTTTTTTAAGATTTAGCACTTTTTAATTCAACCAGTAACAAGCACTGGTCAATTTAAAGTTTGCAAACTTCTGAAAAGTTTGGAAAAGTAAATTTGGCTACTCTGTCCCGACTTGGGCACTCAATTCAGACTGAGAGAAGGCAGGGGGGTGGGGGGGCAATGGGGTCGATTTGGACAGTTACCTGGCCACCAGTGCGTTTTCCAGTCCAGAGCCATACTTTACAGTACAACCCCTATTGACTTTAATGAAGTGCTCCTGATGCAAAGGATACAGGAGTTGAAATGCTCACGGAAGCTCCAGGTGCTGTGTGGTCGACATGGGTGCCTTTGCAGTTATTCCTCGATCCACAGGTCAGAGGGGGCACCTTTGGCAACAGAGGCTGAAGTCCCTCAAAGTTCTCTCTGAGCTAGTAGTAGACCTTGAGCCAGGACCCCAAATTTAGGCCACTGGCATCACTCGGAGGGGACGGGTTCTAACATGATATTTTTTTGCAAGGTATGGATGCCTAGTGATGGAATATATGCAATAGCAAGTCATCACTCTGTCTCTTGTCTGATATTTTGGATTTGGCAACCATAGCCGAAAAAAACATAATGGCTTTCATATTTTTGATAAATAGCATGCAAATTCATCAATGTGTGGAAAAGTAAATCGAACCCCACCAAATTAGTTGAATCCAATATAATTATGAATTGTAATAAGTCTTAAAAATAATAAAACGTAATTCATTCAATTCCTCATATATTGATATAGATTATATGCATAATTTTCACTTGCAATTTCAAATAATGGTCACATCTTACATTATCTATGTATGTCATGAATAAACAATGGGGGGCGTGGCCTGAGGCCGATGTAGCAGCACACGTAAAGCGGAGCTCTTGACAGCCTCCAACCTATAAGCACCTATCCTGATCCTCCGACCCCCGGCCTTTGCCCAAAAATCATCGTGGCAAGTGGGGGAACCCCCGAGGTGGTTGACCGTCGCGGAGCAAAGAGCAGAATTAGACCTAGACGTACGATCTACTTGAGCTGCGCGGCGGGACCGCCCGACAAAATGGCGGCCCAGGTGGCGAGCAGCAAGTGAAACCAGGCTCCGTTGGAAGGGAGCAGCACCCGCGCGCAAAGACACGTTGGGCAGAAGAGGGAAGCGACCGCTGCACCACATATGGGAAGCAGCGGGCGGAAAAACGGATCCGCGCCCCGGGCGGTGTTGGCGTGGACCACACGATGGCGCCACGGGGCAAAGTGACGGCCCCAGAGATAAGTGGCAGGAAAGATCAGGTTCAGGCCACAGGGGACGGCCCCTACACGAGAGGCACAATGGCAGATGAAGGGAATTACCTGGGCCCCACGCGTTGGGCATTGGAGCCCGAGCGAGATGCTGGAGACGGCGAGGAGGTCCTGCACCTCGTGCGGGACAGGTGGGAGCTGGACAGGCCGGGAGCGCCGGCCCTGCGGTGAGACTCCAGGTGCACTCCAGGCCCCGGGGGACATCACCTCCCTGGCCTGAATGGTGCAAAAAGAAAAGGCGCGCTGACCACATGCTGGAGGAGAGAAGTGGAGAGCTCCGGCAAAGAAACAACCTGAGACCTGGAGAGAGAGAGGAAGCTGCAGAGGCACATAGGGTCGAGACTGGAGATGTGGACCGGGCGCTGGACCACCAAGACAAACTAGCTATACCCCAATAATCAGTGAACCAGGGGGACTACCGGCCAGCAACAGCGCAGAAGGCTAGGCCAAACAGAGCCCACAAGACAACGAACTGACTAGAACCAAGTCGGGGAAAAGAATCCGGCATACCTAAACGAGGTTATAAGCATAGATAGTACAGCAAGGGAGATTGTCTCAAGGCTGAGGTCTTTTAGTCTAAAACAGCGACTGAAGATGGGCAAACCTAGAAGGAAGGATGGGGCTGCAGAGGAGAGCGGCTCCCATAGAGAAGGAGGAACTGAGGAACCAGATAAAGGGACCACTCTAGATACACTGCTACAAGCAATCCATGCGTCCAGAGAAGCACTTGAACTAAAAATAGATTCACTATCAGTGGACTTGACACTTCTCAGGGACGACCACAGGTGACTAACAGAGTGGTCGCTGACAAAAAATCACTGGAACAACTCGCTCCAGAAAATATGAAGATCTCCAAAACAGTAGCCGAACTGTTGATACGGATCAAAACACTTGAAGCATGCGCAGAAGATGCTGAAAATAGGGTGCGGAGAAGCAACCTACGCCTGGTTGGCCTACCATAGAAAGCAGAACAAGAAGCCCCAGACATGGAAACCTACCTGGAGCAATGGATACGCAAGGAGGTAGCCCCAGAGCGACTAGTCTAGAATAATCTAGTTTTTTTAATATAGTGTCATATTTCTTTCATCTTGTGTTTCATTGTTTAAATGCTTTACACTAAGTACCTTAGTGCAAGCCTTGCTTTCCAAAGCCATAGCTACCCACGATTGAGCTCAGGTTTGTTCAAACAAGCCTGACTAGACCCTGGTTTTTATGAATGTTTTCCACAGTAAGGCCACACAGCCTTAGTATAATACACCTAAATCCTCCCAACTGCCAAATACTATGCTTCTTGGCCCCCTTTACTACAACTCTGTTGTGAATGGGCTCCATGCATTTGCTTCCTTGTCTGTGAATAATTTGTGTGTTGACTAACGGAAAATGTGCACTGTCCAACAGATCTGGATAAGGAGTCAAACCCATATTTTAAATATTGTCAACAATATTTTGTTTGTGAATTGTCAGTTTTTAATACCTTCTTACTATTAAATCTTTATCACTGTATGTTTGTGGTATTTCTATGGTGAAAACCTAGCCAAAAGACAACAGAGCATTGTACAAGGTCAGAGATAAGGCAAAGAACAATGAGTGATAGGGAAGGTAGCTGGTTTTTTGATTGTTAGTGCATTGTGATTTAGTGTTCTTTATGGAGATGCATCCTCAACTCTATTAAATTAGAAAAGTGTTGGGATGGTCCTGATTTGGGCATGCTGTTCCAGAAAAAGGTCAGTTTTAATTTTTATTTTTGTATTTATTTAACACTTTTCAGACCGCAGTCTGCTGTCCAGGCTGCAGGAGTGAATTAAACTACTGGAGATAGCTTGTCTGCAAGATAAGCACGATTGCTAGTCATGATAGTTTTGTAAATGATGCAGTTGGTTTTAAAGATGCTGTGGGCTAGCAGATGGAGCCAATGGTCTCTGTCAGGTTGAAGGTGAGGTGATCTTATGTATTCAGGTGCTGGATGAGACATGGCATATAGTGGAAGATGCCCCTAAGGGATGCCATTGTGAAGTCTTGGAGGCCGTGGAACATGATCCATGTGCAAGAGTACGAGGGCTTGAACAGTAGTTATGAAGTTGCTTTCTGGAAGAAATTTTATTTAGAAGAGAGCTGATGCCAGACTGAGTTGTTAGTAACATTCTGCCAGAGCTTCTGCATATTTTTTTTTTTTTTTTTTTTTTTTTTTTTTTTTTTTTAACTGAAGAGGTTGTTGGTGTGACTTTCTGTAGAGTAAATGATAGGTGGGTCTGGCAGGGCATTGATGCAGTGCTTGGTTGTATTGAAACGGGTTGCTTTTGTTGGCTTTACCGAAGTGTTTGTGTAGTAGTTTGCTCTGGCTGATGTGATGAGCTGTCTGCGTGTTGCATGCAGGGACTTCAGGATCAAGAGGACATTAGGAGTTTTGGCTTTCTTTCTGATCTGTGAATGGATCATTTATTCTTAGCAAGGTCCTTAGAGTGCCAGCGTTCTGAAGGATTTGTCTTGCACTTGCATGTTTTAATTAATTGATTACAAGTTATATTACTTCCAGAAGGGAGTATATTGGCATTAAAAAAAGGAGCTTATCAGATTAGTTGTAAGACAAAAAGACTGTTAGCGTCCCACTTGAGAAGCCAAATCCTGTAGGTCATTAATAAGAGGTAAGTTTTTAAATTTACTTCTGAAAGAAAATGTCTTTCTGTGAATGTAAATCCAGTGGAGTTTTTTTTCTCCAAACTTTGGCTGTGACATGGGTAAGGGAGAACTTCCCATTCTCAGTTTCCTGAAGGTTGGTAACTCTAGCAAACAGGCAGTTTTTTTTTATCTCAGAACAATAGATGCATGATACTAAGAAAAAGGGAATCCACATAGAAACCATGCTTCTTGTTACAGATGGATTTGATTGTTGCATAGCATGATGACCAGATTTCTTTTTGAACCAGGAGGTGGTATAGCACCTTTAGTTCATTCGTTATTGGGGCAGATTTCCTTAGTCCTAGTCCTAGGTATCAGTCTAGCTCTCCATGTTTTACAGGACTTGCACTTTTCGTATTAAGTATTTAGGTCAACTCACCAAAACGGATTTGCAGTGATACATTCTTGAAAGAATTAAAATCTGAATGTGGTCTCTTTTTGCCTTGGTCATATGGAAGGAATAATCTTTCTGATAACTCTTAAGAGTGAAAAACTGGTCATGCGTAGTTTTGGTATGTACAATTACCCCAATGTTCCGTGATCACTGAAAAGGAATTCTCCTGGCTACCAATTATGTTGCCAATCGCTCACAGGTCCAAATAAGAGCAACTGGGTCTCGTAAAACCAAAGAGTTAGTATTCACCCTCTTGATGATGTAACTAATGCAGCCTTTTTAGTTGGATGTAATCTCCAGTAAGTGCTCATCCAGTTTAATCAGCTGTTTGAGATGAAATTACAAAGGACTCCATGAGCATGGCCATGGGATGGATGGATGGAGATATATATATATATATATATATATATATATATATATATATATATATATATATATATATATATATATAATATCAGGCTTATAACTGATCCCTGAGGGACATCAAACTAAATGGACTTAGAGAAAAATATAAATTTACCCGATTACCCCAGTTTGGGTTTGTTGCTGAAGAAATGAGGTGAACCAGGCTAGGACTGTCCCAGAGATCAGGGCAGCCTCTAGTCTGTTGAGTATGATGGTATTCAAGATGACGTTGAAGGCTGCAGAGAAATATCATAATATTTCGGCAGCCATTCCATTACCCTTCAAAATAGACCTAATGTCCTCCAGAGCCTTAGCAGCAACAATTTATTTTGAGAGTAACGGGGCTTTGTGCAATAAGCAGTATGACTCAATAAAGTTTGAAAGATTAATCTGGACTATCATTTCCGTCCTCTTGGCAGAAAAAGGGAAACATTTTAGAGCAGACCAAGTCCAAGATGGTGGTGTAGTTTGACCTCCTACTGTCAGAGGAGGGGAATCTGTGTCTGACCTCTCCCGTAGCTTACTGAATGTTTTCCTCTAGGTCTGCAATCTTTTTTATGAAGACATGGTATAGATTGTTGCATAATTTTTGAGATGCATTTGGAGTGTTACTATCTGCTGCAAAATAGGAGATAATTTTGAACAGCTGCCGAACTTCACTAATGTTTTTGTTTTTTAGATTCTAGGATCTGTTTTGAAAGAAAGAAACCTTGGATTTCTTAATTTATGATAATAGTGTGAATGAGCTGTATAGGCTAATTTATGTTGTAGTGCGTAATCTTTTAATAAAACCCTTTCGAGTCTTTTTTACCTTTGTTTTTTACCCCTTTTAATTCATCATTAAACAAGGGAGTTGAAGGTTTACCTCAACAGGGTTTGAATGATTGTACTGGGATCACTAAATCTAATGAAGCTGAAACCCTTATTTCTGTCACGTTTGCGCAGGGTTGTCTTCACTCATATGAAGGCAAGATGCAGTAAGCACTTTCTCCCATGATTAACCTACTAGTTTTTCGAAGCATAGCTTGAAGTGGAGGGTATCGAGGCATCTAGAAGCTATCATAGGAGACTCTGCCTTTTAACTATACACACACACACACTCTATAGTGGGTCTGTAACCGAGACGCAGAAACTTTGAATTCTCAGGTCTAATGTTGGTGATGAATATAGCTCATGTATGTTTTGTAAGGCTCTGAATGTTGATGCTGAAATGCCAATAAAAAATAAAATAAATAAAAAAGCCTAACAGACATTGAAAGCAAAAACAGTACTGTGAGCTTATCAAGAAAAGGGGCTTGCAACCTGCACATTGCTTAACATTTGTAGGCTTTGTCACGCATTTGCTTGCTTGCTAAATCCCTGTCCCAGATTGTCCATCTTATTTGTCTCTCCCCTGAAGCATAACCATTTCTCTGATTGGCTGGATTCTATTGATCCACTGCTCTCTTTAGGTATTTTTTTTTTTCCTTTTTGGTTATGTGCTCAGTGAGAATGCATGTGTTTTCCAACCCTCTCCTTCTCAACCTCGTTTACTCTATCTAAATGGCCTGACGCAGTGCTCTTTGTTTCTCTCTTGTGGACTTCTCCCCCATCCACTTTGTGATTTGTTTTGTTTTCGCCATTGTGAGCTTACTCCCACCCATGTCTGTGTTCTCTCTATGGTTGCTTCTCCCTCACCCCTATGTTGCTATGTGTTTACAGTGGTTCACAGCCTCCGATGACTGCCCAATACTGTAGAACAGACGGGGTCTCCAAACCTTTCAGTACATATATTTGCGGGCCAACAAAGTGACTACCCACCTCCATATCAATACCATTTGTCTCTTTCCTCTCTCACTACTTATTCCTGTGTGCCAGTACTCCTCAACTCTTCTTATGGCCTGTACCACTCTTGCCACTAGTTACTTTCACTAACACCCACCCATTCATTCGTCCATCACACCTTACGACAATCCCTATTCACTGCCCCTACTCTTTCATTAAGCTGCCGCCTTAACTCTACCTTTGCTTTTCTTCAGTTCACCCCTGGCACAGCATCCATCCACCTTTACTACTCTCTGCTTCAGTGTTCCTCCACCCTTAAACCAAAAGGCTTTCCTGTCACATTTGTACTTCTCCCCTTGCATCTACCACTATCCCTTTCCATCCATCACTCTCCGTTCCCCCTTTTCCTTGTATATTACTGATCCTCGCAGGCTTTTCGGCCACTCCACACTTATCATTGCTGTGATCACAAAATATATCCTCATTGCAGCCTGGGCAGGGCTGAGGAGCTGCGTGCGAGCTCACTCTCTCAGGGCCGGCATTAGCACTGGTGGTGCCCAGTGCTACAATGACCACCACCTCAACAGATTCCCTCACTGTCATGCTTGAACAGTGCCCCTCATCTCTCCAAGGGCTTCTCTCACATCCATTTCATTTGATTTATAGCACCACTTATACCAGTGTGGGTTGTCCGAGTACTTGACTTCACACACACATTATCCAGAGACAGTGAATCGTGTGTAAATCAGTCTAGGAAATGGTACATAAGGATTACAAGGAGAAGCACAAACATAGGATTTAATACCCAACCACAGTGCTTGGCTTTGATAATTGAAATGCATTTCTGCCCAGACAAACACCTTTTCTCAACATTAGAACAATGAGACTGGAAACCTAACATTCTAACTTAGCATGAAGTGTACATGCAGCTAAGCACTTTGACAGTTCATAATTCACTGTGTTATTAGGTGATTGCAACTAATGAACTCCAAATATCAAAAGGATTGATGTGACAAAAACAGTAACCCACTGCTCTATCCACATAAAATGCAGTTCTATCTGCATGGTAGACATTTTGCATCAGGCATTTAATGAACTTCTCCTTGCTAACTTATTGTGATTCAAAACTGCCACTGAAATTCTGATCTCTCTCTCCAGTAGGAACATTAATCACAACATTGATGTCATTCTTCCCTAGACATGTTTATTGTTGTCTGACAATTTTTGGGCACAGAATGAAACTCTGCAGAGTGCTTTTCTCAGCAGCATCCCCTCCCGCTCCCCCCTGCTCAGCACCGGGTGGAAGTGCAGCTGCATACCATCATATTTGATTGCCCTTAGTCAAATCCCTGCAAACCATTAATAGTGCTGCCTTACTCCACTGCTATAGTTTGAACTACCTCCTTTGCAGTAAAGCTAACTGACTGCAGTTAGACCTTGGTTAGAAATGGGGCCTCTAGTGGACAGAGGTATACACCCTTGTCCAAGTAGGGGCTACAGTCCTAGTCGGAGTAAGTCACACACAATCCAAATTATCCTTTGCCCACCCTCTGGTAGCTTGGCACTGAGGAGTCCGGCTTAACTTAGAAGGCATGTGTAAAGTATTTGTGCAATTCGTCATGCAATAAAACTGAAAACACCATATAAATACACCACAGAGGTTTAGAAAAATATAAGATATTTATCTGAATGAATTATGGTCAAAACGATCAAGATTTGATAAGTGCAAGTTGAAATATCACTTTCTCAACGATAAGAGCCTTAAGTCTTTAAAAAGTAACAAATGTCTCTTGCAAGAACAAAGTACCTGGTATGTGTCGAAATTACACGCACGGAGACCACAGAGGATGAGATGCAGGAAAACGAAGGGTGTGTTGGATTTCCGGATGCACACAGACAATGCGATGATTCTTTTCCATGCGGCAAGGACTTTGCGTCGAATTCTGGTGCACAGGCTTGAATCCTCTTGCGATGCAGGATCTTTTGATTCCCAGGGAGGATGCGCAGAAATCCTGGGCGTGCTGGATAAATTGAGGTGCTGCATCGATCCGATGGGCGATGCAGCGGAGCTTGTCTCACGGCAGGCACTGAATTGATTCCTCTCACAGGAAGTTGGGCTGCGTCGTTCTGGTTCAGCGATTTGTCAATCCAGTAGGCTGTGCAGCGAAGTTCCGGTCTCAATGCTGGCGCTGCGTCGATTTCCACTTGGGAAGCCGGGCTGCTTCGTTCTGGTTCGGCAATGCAGTGATTCTTGAGCTTCTAGGCAGGCTGTGAGTCGATTCCGGCAGGCTGTGCGTCGATTCTGGCAGACTGTGTTGATTTTCGCCTCACAAGGAGTTCCTTCGCAGAGGTTAATTTTCTTTTGTTCCTGAGACTTAAGGAAACGGGGGCAAGCCCAATCCAAGCCTTTGGAGAGCACTTCCCAGCAGAGCCAGAGCCCAGCAAGGCAGCAGGGAAACAGCAAGGCAGCAGTCCTTCACAGCAAAGCAGTCTAGGTGAGTCCTTTGGGCAGCCAGGCAGCTGCTTTTGACAGGTTGCAGGATCTGATTCAGAGTATCTGTCCCAGGAAGTGTCTAAGTTGGTAAGGTCAGGGACCCAGTTTATATACCAAAAAGTGCCTTTGAAGTGGGGGAGGCTTCAAAGAGTGGTTTTGAAGTGCACAAGGTCCCCTTTCAGTACAACCCTGTCTGCCAGGATCCCAGTAGGGGTAGCAGTCCATTGTGTGAGGGCAGGCCACTGTCCTTTGAAATGTAAGTGTTAGGCCCTCCACCCTTCCAGCCCAGGAAGACCCATTCAGTATACAGATGTGTGCAGGTGTGACTGAGAATCCTGTATTTGTGGTTGTCTGGGTGAAATGCACAAGGGAGCTGTCGCCCAGCCCAGCCCAGACATTGATTGAAAACAGGCTGAAAGGCACAGAAAGATTTTAAGTGCAGAGAAATGCTCACTTTCTAAAAGTGGCATTTCTAATATAGTAATACACAATCCAACCTCACCAATCAACAGGATTTTGTATTACCATTCTGACCATACTAAATATGACCTGTCTACCACTTTCTGATAGGAACCTACCACTCAAACAGTATAAGAGGGTAGCCCTAATGTTAGCCTATGAAAGTAGCAGGCCTCACAGTAATGGAAAACAAATGTAGGAGTTTTTCCCTACCAGCACATATAACACAGTCACTTGTCCTGCCGTCTACCTACCTGGGGGTTATCCAGGGTCTACCTTAGGGGTGACTTATAGGTAGAAAAAGGGGCATTTCAGGCTTGGCAATTACTTTTAAATGCCAAGTTGAAGTGGCAGTGAAACTGCACACACAGGCCTTGCAGTTGCAGGCCTGAGACATGGTTAAGGGGCTACTCACGTGGGTGTCGCAATCAGTGCTGCAGGCCCACTAAGTAGCATTTAATTTACAGGCCCTTGGCACATACAATGCATGTTACTAGGGACTTACACGTAAACTGAATATGCCAATTGGGTATGAGCCAATGTCACCATGTTTTAAGGGACCGAGCTTATGCACTTTAGCACTGGTTAGCAGTGGTAAAGTGTGCAGAGTCTTAAACCAGCAAGGACAGTGTCAAAAAGTGGAGGGAGGGAGGCAGGCAAAAGGTTGGGGAGGACTATCCGAAGGCTGTCCGGTCTAACCTGTTCAACACATTTTCTCCACCCCCGCCCTCCGAAAAGGCATAAGTATCTGGAGAGATCATCCGCATTGGAGTGGTCAGTCCCCAGGTGATGCTCCACTGTAAACCGTAAAGTCCATCCCCTGTAGGGAATGGAGCACCTCAAGAGTTTAGAATTTTCACCCTTCATCTGCATGAGCCATCGGAGGGGTCTGTGGTGGGTCTGTGGTCTGTCTGAACCCAGAAGTGAGTCTCAAACAGGTATGGTCTCAGCTTCTTCAATGCCCAGACCACAGTAAATGCTTCTTTCAATAGCACTCCACCTCTGTTTCTGTGGTAAGTCCTCTGCTAATAAAGACTACCGGTTGGTCTAAGCCCTCCTCATTCAGCTGTGCTAGGACCGCCCCTGTGCCATGCTCTGAAGTGTCGGTCTTCACAATGAATTCTTTGGAGTAGTCAGGTGCCTTGAGCACGGGTGCCGTGCACATGGCTTCCTTCAGTGAGTCAAAAGCTTTCTGACAAGCCTCTGTCCAATTCACCAACCTAGTTTGCTTTTTGGATGTGAGCTCTGTTAAGGGAGCCACTATGGTGCCATAACCCTTAACAAATCTTCGGTAGTATCCGGTGAGACCAAGGAAGGCTCTCGCCTCTGTCTGGGTTCTAGGTGGTTGCCAGGCCTAGATTGTTTCAGTCTTGGCCTGGAGGGGCTGCACACTGCCACCACCTACTAGGTGTCCCAAGTACACCACAGAACCCTGCCCAGTCTGACAGTTACTGGCCTTGATGGTCAGGCCTGCCTTCTTGAGGTGGAGCAGGTGCTCCTCCCAGCTGGAACTATAGATGGCAATGTCTATTAGGCTGCGCAGAATGCCTCCGTGCCAGCCAGGACCCCGTTAACCAACCGTTGGAAGGTAGCAGGGGCATTTTTCAGTCCAAAGGCCATTACTCTGAACTGGTAATGGTTTTCAGGAGTAGAAAAAGCAGCTCTCTTTGCCCGCCTCAGTGGTGGCAATCTGCCAGTACCCTGACGTGAGGTCAAAGGTACTGAGGAACTTGGCAGCACCTAGCCAGTCTACGAGCTCACCAGTTCGGGGATGGGGTGTGCATCTATCTTTGTGACAGAGTAGAGACCCCGGTAGTCCACGCAGGACCTCAGCTCTGGCTTGGCACCGGGAGTGGCAGCCTTGGGAACAAACACCACTGGGCTGGACCAGGAACCGTTGGACTTCTCAATTACCCCAACAGCCAGCATCTTGGCAACGTCCTACTTGATGCTGGAACTCGCCTTATCATACACTCTGTAAATTTTATTCTCGTCAGTGGGACTGTCTCCTGTGTCAATATCATGGACACACAAGTGTGAGAGTCCAGGGGTGAGATAAAACAGGGAAGAAAACTGCTCCAATAACTCATAGCAGACTTCTCTCTTATCTAGGGCAAGGGAGTCCGATATTAACACCCCCCACTGACCCATCACATTTCTTGGCTGAGAGGAGGTTGGGCAGAGGCTCACTGTCTTCTTCCATACCCTCATCTGTCAGCAGAAGTATGTTGACTTCAGACCTCTCAAAATGAGGATTCAGTCTGTTCTGATGGAGCACTCTTTGGGGGGTTTCTAGGGGACTTAAGGTCCACTAATTAAGTGGCCTCCCCCTTCCGCTCCTTGATTTTGAATGGGCCAGACCCGCAGTCCTGGAGAGCTCTAGGCTCCATTGGCTCAATTACCCATACTTTGTCTCCAGGTCACAATTCTACCATGGTGGCCTTCTGGTCATACCATTGCTTCATCACCTCTTGTCTGGCCTCCAGATTGCTCTTGGCCTGTTTCCAGAAGCGTTGCATATGGTTGTGGAGGGACAGCATGTAACTGACCACATCCTGGGGGGGGGGGGGGTTCCCTGGGAGCTTCCTCCCACCCCTTTTCCACTATGCTTAGGGGTCCCCTGACGGGCTACCGATAGAGAAGTTCAAAGGGGCCGAACCCCATCCTTTCTGGGGCACCTCTCTATAAGCAAAGAGAAGGCATGGCAAGAGGACATCCCACTTATGCCTCAGGCAGGCCTGTGATCATGCCTTTTAGGGACTTGTTGAAACTTTCTACATGCCCATTGGATAGAGGATGGTAAGTAGTGCTGAACAAGTAGGTCACCCCATACACATCCCACATGGACTTCATGTACACAGACATGAAGTTTGTACCTCTGTCAGACACAACCTCTTTTAGGAAATCCCATATGGGGAAATATCCCCTTTATAGCTCTGTTCACCACTGGTGCAGTCACTATCCTTAGAGGGGTCGCCTCTGGATAGCTGGTGGCATGGTCCATCAAAACCAAGATAAACATGTTGCATAGGGCAGTTTTAGGGTCCAAGGGACCAATGATCTCGATGCCCACCCTTTCAAAGGGGGTGCCAATGACAGGGAGTTGGATCAGGGTAACCTTAAGCCTTATCCCTATCTTCCATCTAGCCTGGCAGGTTGGGCAGGAACTACAGAAAGCATCTGAGGCCACCCGCATTCGGGGCCAATAAAAGTGGGTGACAAGCCTGGTAAAGGTCTCGTCTTGTTCCAGATGTCCCACCAGGGGGATGTCGTGAGCCAAGCCCAGAGGAGGACCCGGTAGCACAGGGGACCACCAGCACAAGTGCTGCCCTAGTTTCCGGCACCTTGGGCTCACTGTAAAGGAGATCATTCTCCTGATAGATATGGTGATCACCAGAGGCTTCACCTGCTGCCTGGGCTGTGACCTGTCTCCTCAAACCCTCAAGAGTGGGGCACTCTTTCTGCGCTTTGCAGAATTCCTCCCTGGTTGGCCCACCCTCCACTTGCTGGCCTGCAAGCTCAGGCACGTTACCAAGGGTGGCAATGGCCTCCCCAGTTGGCTCGGGGGCTTTCTCCTCTGGGACCCCGTCAACACCGCAGTGACTTTTGGGACCAGTTTCCCGCACCCCTTGCTCCTCTTCTTTGCAGCTGTCTAGGCCATTGTTCTAGGCTCCAGATGCCCTTGTCTCCCTTCCCGGGCAGCCGTGGACTGTGTGGTCATGCAGACCCGTTCAGGCAAACCTAACATCCCCGGGTGAGACCTGAGCTCTACCTTTTTCCAGGCAGTATGCTCCAGGTCGCTAGAGGCATGGCAGGACTCCTCTATTTTTAGAGAACCGGAGATCCCACTCCCCACTCAAAGGAAACGAGAGCCACTGGTAGGTGACTCTCACAGTTGTCAGCGACTATGACCTTGTTGAATGTATTAGAGATGACTTGCTCAGCTGACCCCTGACATTAGTCATGCTGGCTCCTTTGTCACATAGAGCCTCCACCTTTTGCCCATTAATGGTGACCCTCTGCCTATACTTGGAAGTATTTGCAGGCATGTGGGCTCTTGGCACCATTTCCGCATCTCCCAGTGACACTAGGGTTACCTCTATCTGTTCCCCAAAACTATTTGTGATTACCTCCTCCCAGAGTGCTACGTTAGCCAACCCTGGGGTCTGCCCTCCAGTATGGGGCTGTGCCTTCAACGGACACTTGAGTCCCCTTGAAGTGACCATACTTGGTGCATTCTAAGCATTTGGGTACAAAGTTCCTTTTCTTTTTGTCAAAGAAGCCTGACTTCTTTTCAGAATCAGGTTGGGACTGGTTATCACCACCCCACTGGGAATTGTTTTGGGCCTTTTGAGAACTCCCTTATTCTCCAGCAGGAAGTCTGGCTGCGTCGTTCCGGCTCGGCGATGCATCGATCCGGTGGGCTGTGTCGAAGTTCCAGTTACAATGCTGGTGCTGTGTCTATTTCCACTTGGGAAGCCGGGCTAAGTTGTTCCAGTTCGGTGATGCAGTGATTCTGGCAGGCTGTCGTGTGTGGGTTTTTTTTTTTTTTTTTTTTTTTTTTTTTTGCCACACAAGGAGTTCCTTTGCAGAGATGAAGTCTTTTTGGACCGAGACTTCAGGAGGCAAGCTCAATCCATGCCCTTGGAGAGCACTTCTCAGCAGAGCTAGAGGCCAGCAAGGCAGCAGTCCTTCACAGCAAAGCATTCCAGGTGAGTCCTTTGGACAGCCAGGCAGCTGCTTTTGGCAGGTTGCAGGATCTGGTTCAGAGTATCTCTCCCAGGAAGTATCTAAGTTGGTAGGGTCAGGGATGCAGTTTATATTCCCAAACGTGCCTTTTGAAGTGGGGGAGATTTGAAAGAGTAGTTTTGAAGTGCACAAGATCCCCTTTCAGTACAACCCTGTCTGCCAGGGTCCCAGTAGGGGGGTTTGGCAGTCCTTTTTGTGTGAGGGCAGGCCACTGTCCTTTGCAATGTCAGGCCCTCCACCCTTCCAGCCCAGAAAGACCCATTCAGTATGCAGATGTGTGCAGGTGTGACTCAGCATCCTGTATTTGGGGTTGTCTGGGTGAAATGCACAAGGGAGCTGTCGCCCAGCCGTCGATTGAAAACAGGCTGTAAGGTACAGAATTATTTTAAGTGCAGAGAAATGCTCACTTTCTAAAAGTGGCATTTCTAATACAGTAATATCAAATCAAACCTCACCAGTCAGCAGGATTTTGTATTACCATTCTGGCCATACTAAATATGACTGGTCTACCCCTTTCTGATCAGAACCTACCACTCAAACAGTATAAGAGGGTAGCCCTAATGTTAGCCTATGAAAGGAGCAGGTCTCCCAGCAGTGGAAAACAAATTTAGGAGTTTCCCCTACCAGGACATATAAGACACTGTTATGTCCTGCCTTTAACCTACCTGGTGGTTATCCGGGGCTTACCTTAGGGGTGACTTATATGTAGAAAAAGGAATTTTTCTAGCTTGGCAACTATTTTCAAATGCCAAGTCGAAGTGGCAGTGAAACTGCACACACATGCCTTGTATTGGCAGGCCTGAGACATGATTAAGGGGCTACTCAGGTGGGTGCCACAATCAGTGCTGCAGGTCCACTAGTAGCATTTAATGTACAGGCCCTGGACACATGCAGTGCACTTTACTAGGGACTTGCAAGTAAATTAAATAGGACAATTGGGTATGAGCCAATGTCTCCATGTTTCAAAGGAGAGAGCATATGCACTTTAGCTCTGGTTAGCATTGGTAAAGTGCGCAGAGTCCTAAAACAGTGTCAAAGTGGAGGGAGGCAGGCAAGAAGTTGGGGTGACCACCCTAAGGCTGTCAGGTCTAACTCCTTTCATTAACTCTTACCATTAAATTGTAAAATGAGAGAAGTCCTGGTGCACGCCTCCGGTCAACCCCTCCTCTAGTGCACACTGGGTACAGCAAGAAAAAGAAAACTGCTGTCACTGCCTCAGTGTCTGCCCTTGGCCAATCCTGCAGCTTGGTCATATTGAAGGAGGTGCCTTGTTGTATTAGTAAAATCTGCAGGCAAGGCACCACCCCTGGATACACTTGAGGGACCAAAGCACTGTCTCTGCCGGCCAGTGGGATTGTCTGTGTTCATTTTTTAGAACACGTGTTACTTTTTCTAGCCGGGCAGAGCGGCTCGCATCATAAAACTGTTCAGTAATTTGACTGTGTCACGCCCACAGAACACCATCTTGCAGCTGGCCAGATTTGGCCAGTTGGCCATAGTTTGGAGACCCCCTGCTGTAGAGTATTCCAAAAGGATTTGGGAAGGCAAATAAATACCAGATGCAAAACCTATTGTCTTTGGCAATGCTTGATTTAGCAGTCTGATGTTCTCTCCTCATACCATTTCTAGTATTCATGCTGAGGAGAATGACACTTTAAGCGGAAATCTTTTTGGTGGTAGAATAAAGGGTTGTATGCTGTGTTTGTCAGCATTTCTATGGACAAACAATGAAGAAGCCTTACAATACAATTTCAGTTCTACGATGTGATAGGGCTATTTGTCTTTGAAAGGAATGCTGGCCTTTAGTTATGAGTACTGTCACATTGAAGTTCCCTGTGCCATTAAATATGACTACTTGCACTGAGAGGGTAAGACCGTGAATATGGATTCACAAGTACTTAAATACAGAAAGACAAGACAACCCAGACAGTGGTAAATTCAGTAGAGGATTTTGGAAAATACATTTCTTGCCCCAAAATTTTAGTAGCAGTTTCTGGTTCGCTACAGCAGCTGCCCTCCTGCTAAGGGGTGAGAACACTCCGAAGAAGAGGAACAAAGGGTCTCCAGGAGGGAGGATGTGTGACTGCCTCCTGCCAAAAAGGCCCTACCGTTGTGACCACAAATAGCCCAGCTTCAAAGTGGCTAACACCTGTGAAACACAGGAGTGAGTCGCACCTCAGGTTGCCCACTCCTTTGTATAGGTAGAAAGGCTGAGGTCTCTTGCAGTACTGGTTTTCCAGGAGAGGTGGCTAATTACAGGATGTACCTCAGGGGGTGTGCCCTGAGTCCTGGCTCAGGGATGAAGGGTCCTGGTATATTGGCTTTGGGCAGTGAGATGCACTGTGGGCTTGTTTGGTGCTAATCCTACAGGTAATTATATAAAAGTGGGTGGCTTGTCGAGTGGGAA
Organism: Pleurodeles waltl; assembly: GCF_031143425.1. Classification (NCBI taxonomy): domain Eukaryota; kingdom Metazoa; phylum Chordata; class Amphibia; order Caudata; family Salamandridae; genus Pleurodeles; species Pleurodeles waltl. The sequence goes on along the minus strand of NC_090440.1, from coordinate 1,398,376,376 downwards.
TTGTAGTTCCATTGGCTGAGTCCTCGTCACCTACAAACTTGAAATTGGCCTAAATATGACACCCCTGGCTTTCTTCCTCAGAACACTGCTGAAGAGAAGAACTGCATCGGCTGGACCATTGGACCCCAGAGAAACAGGCTGCCTCAAGAAAGACTGCACCTATTAGGCCAAGACAAGACTTCAGAAAGAGGGGCTACTCCCACAGTTGAACCGGTGGAGAGCGACCTCAACAGCAGGACTTGCTCCCACTTATACCAAGGTCAAATGAATGACTACAAGGACTAGTTGAGTAGCCTCCTGTAATGCTTCTGGGACAGAAAAGCTTAAAAAACAAAACAAAAAACTTTGCACTTCAAGGTGCCCAGCTGACCAGTTTGTCTTGGACTGGTGTACCATAGAAATAGTCCTAGCCTCCAGGACGTCCCTCTTGGGTCCTGGACCCTTGCCTAGTGCAAGAACGTTCTTTCTCGCCACAGGACTGCAACTTGTGAGCCAACGCCACCAATACTGTTTTTTTAAACACAAAAACCGAGGTTCACAGGCTACTGCTATTTGCTGGTCTGCAGATAGCCTCGTATGCCATCGAGAACCAAGTCTTTCCCCAGACCCTTGGACCACACCAATCTGTTGATGTGGAACCAAAGGCCGAACTCGAGCAGCAGAGGACCCCCACTGGCCTCCGCATCAGTGAGAAAAAGGAACAAAAAAGTTTCTAAGTGTGAAGTTAAAATCTTGACTCGGTTCCCGCATAGGACCCTGACTGATATCTGGTCAGCTTGAAACTTTGACTTTGCCCCGTACCCTCGTGTTCAAGGCTCATGGTCTACTGCTAAGAGTGAAAAGCAATGATTTACCAACTTTGTAAAACTTTTCCAAACTTTCTGGTATGAAAAGTAGTGATTTATGAAATTCCTACAATAATTAGAACACTTTTTTTCTGATTTCGGTGTAGAGTTAAAAAGAACCATATATTCCACTTACATAGATTGGAACAGGATTTTTATGTCCCGTTTCCTACTTATTGGCTCTTTTGGTACTGATAAATGCTTTAGGCTTTTTTTCCTTTGAGTAAAGCACGACTGCTCTGTGCTGTAGCTACTCAGGAGTGAACTAAGGTTTGATTTATAGAAACCTGTTCCTTATACGGATTGGTGACATTATTACTTGGTCAGTTCTCGCAACCACCCCGACTAATAATCAACTTTTTTTACATCACCAATTGAGATTATGCTATGCCTACCTTTTTGTTTTATGCAATTACTGTTCATGCAAGTAGCAATGTGTGACAATCATGTCAAATTCTCACGTCCATGTCTGAGGTGATACCCATTTTAACCTAACACAAGCTTTTACCTGCTTGCTGGCCTACAAACTACTTTTTCTAAATGAGACTAATAAGTAGCATATTTAAAAACACCTGCCTTTTACAATGTTGGCCCACTAAAAAGGCTTTTTTTTTTTTTTTTTTAGTGCCTCTTTGTATTAATAATTACCATAGCTATACCGATTTATTGTTGTGCCAAATGTCTGACCTTAACAGTGTTGTAACAATCTGTTCGTATGCTTTTGTTAAGCTTTTTTTTTTGTCTTGTCACAGATGACTGGGTTGGATATTGAAAAAGATCAGATTATCGAGATGGCCTGTCTTATTACAGATGCAGATCTCAATATTCTGGCAGAAGTAAGTTGTGTACAGTCACTCATATACAATTCCACCTCTGTCATTTATTACGGCCTTGTTGGTGAGAGCGATTTAGCTACAGTAGATGGTTTTGCACGAGTGTGAACACAGTTTGACCTAAGCTTTTGCTTTGTTTTGCGAACTGGCAACAACAATGTGTGTTTTTGTATTTTTTTTTTTTCTCTGCACCATTGATGCAGATCCAGAGAGAGCTACCGAAGTCCCTTTTTTTTTTTTTTTTTTTTTTTTTTTTTTACCACTTTTTCGTTTTCTTGTTGAAATTCTTTTGAGCAAAGCTTCCAATGTGCTCTAGGGATGTCCCCTAAAAATCTGTGGTTTAAACCCTGTGGATCCTGTCAAAGACAGATGTCTGTGGCAGACCCCCACCTGGTTTGTTGGTGTTACCTGGAGTGGGCTATGACTCCCAGGCCCACCCAGACTGCCGCCCCTTAAAACCAAAAGCAGTCCTGGAAAGGGTCCCTAAAGCTCTTGGTCACCTGACACCAGTCAACTCTGCAATGCTCCATGTCCTGGTCGCGTAGAAGTTCCTGGACCCACTCTCAGAGCCGCTCCTGATGGTAATCAGATCATCGTACTAAGTTGTCGTTGGGTACGTCCCATAAAGTGAGAAATGTCTAAGAAGTCGGGCGCTCTTTGACTTAGCTGTGCTGGTCCGATTCTTCGAATCGGGCATGTGAACAATATCACAAATCTAGGCCCTGCTCCCACGCATCATTCATGGAGCTTCAGTCTAGCGCCTCTCCCCGCCTCTCTGAATTTCTTGGAGCCGGAGCAATGGCTACCCAGTTGAAGGAGTTTGGTAGGTGTGCCTACTGGGGGGTTCGTTCTCTACAACAGTTGGGGCCTGTGGATCCATCCCTGGGTCCAGATCAGCTCTAGTCGAGTCCACAACCTTCCCCAGAGCCCGTTCCAGTCATGCTGTTGACGCTACTAGTGGCACCGATCCCATTATCATACCAGACTCAATACAGTGCTGGATAGGCATCATGCAGTGTCTACTCCAGCACCGACCGAAACACGGCCCTCTAGTCTGAGACCGTGCCTCCCTTGACTGATAGGCCCTGTTGGGAATACGATTTGGGCAGAACTGAGGATCCTTATGTTCGTTAAGTCTCCCATGGAAGAGTCTGAAGAAAACTGATGCAAGGAACTGGCGGATACTAGTATTCTTTACACTTCCTCAGATACTGGCTAAGCCTCTCCTCCTAGTGTAGCTATGGGGGAAGGGGCTTCATTTGTAATGGTAGTGAGGAGAGTGGCAGAGGTCCCGGCCCTTACTCTGCCCTCTGTAGTAGTCAAGACTAATGTCTTGACAGAGGAACTTCATCCAGTAGTCACCCCCCCAATAACATCTCTTTACCTTCAATGAAGCTCTCATGGATGTCCTGCTAGGCACATGGGCCAAGCCCTGCACAGGGGCTCTGTGCACGGGACAATTACCTGCCACCACTGCCCCACTCCTGGGGACCCAGCTTTCCTCACCCAGCACCCCACCCTGGAGAGCCTGGTGGTCCAGCCCTCAACTTCCAAAGTCAATCCTGGTGCATTCCCTACTTCTCCACCAGATAGGAAATCCAAGAAGCTGAACACCTTTGGTAAGAGATTGTCCTCTTCTGCCAGCCTTGTACTGCGGTCAATAAACCCTGCATGTCTCTCTGGCTCAGTGCACCCACACATTCTGATGGATACAACTACCTGTGGATTCCTCACCTCATGAATACTCCCATGGCGCCAGCATTCGACGGAAATCTTCTTACTAGTCTCTGCACGTCGACGAGGACGTCACTGTCTCGCACGCGACGCCGTCTGACGTCATACAGGCAATAAGAGGTCCTCGACGACGTGCAGACGTCAGTTCCCTTTTTTCCGTGCATTCGAAACGGTTATCTTCGAGGGAGCAACTGTTACTCTTGCGGTTACAGTGTATATCTTGCTGCGTACTCTTTCTCTGTGGAAATAATGTCGCAGAGAAAGTCTGGATTTAAGCCTTGTCGTGAGTGTGGAGGCAAGATGTCGGTGACGGATCCTCATTCCGATTGCCTTTGGTGTTTGAGCTCCGACCACGACGTCTCGACTTGTGATTCGTGTCAGCACATGAATCCGAAGGCCCTTAAAGAACGCGAGGCGAAGCTGTTTATGGCCAAGTCAAAGGAGAAGCATCACAAGAAAAAGTCTTCTCCAAGACATCGGCGTCATCGAGACTCCCGGCGCCGTAGAGAATCTCGGCGTCATTCAAGGGAGGCTCGTTCCAGGTCTCCGGATCGGCGCCGGAGGACATGGGAGGTCAGCCCCACGGTGACGCCGCATCCTTCGACGCCGTTGCTCTCTCCGGCGTCTCCAACTTCGCCTGGACAGGCGTCGGTGATTGAGGTATTGGAGCCTCAAGTGTTTTCTCCGGCGCAGACGCCGAGGCCGGCGTCGGGGTCGCCTCCGAGTCAGGCACCCCAGTATCCGGCTTTTCCCACCCCTGGAGCCGATAGTTCCGCATTCTTGAATGCGATGTATGCCATCTTCCAGCAGATGGCTCCAGGGGGTGCTCCGGCTGGGCCTTTGGCCTTTTCTTTGGGTGATCCTGCGCCTCTTCGGCCGGCACCCTTTATGCCCTTTCTCCCGTTTGGGAACGTGGGCTCAGCGCCAATGTCGGCGCCGGTGGCCGCTCCGATGGCTTCGGAGGGATTGGCCCCAGGGATTTCCATCCCGTCGACGTCGAGATTTCGGCCTGTGACTCCGGTGGGTCCATCCGTTTCATCTGCTCTTCAGTCGGCGCCGAAGTTACCTGTGGCGCCGGATGCGGCGTCGGTGGCTTCGGAAGATCGGCGCCGATCTCCGACTTCGGCGGAGGTATTGTCGACTCCGCGGATTGAGCAACGACTGCATTCAAGGAGGCGTGCTCTCCGGGTACTAGAGGAGCAGGAGTACCAACGAGCTCTAGAGGAAGGAGAGCTAGAGGACTCGGGTGATGGGCTGCATGGACTGGAGTCGGCCAGTGGGCTGGACACTTCCCCTGAGTGGGACCTTTCGTCCCCGGGGGAATATACCGAGGAAGCTGCTTCCTTTCATACAGTGGTACGGAAGGCAGCTAGTTTTTTGGACCTGCCTTTGCCGGTGGTGGAGGCGAAACAAAACCTTTTGACAGAGGTGTTGCATCCGGTCTCAGCCGCGGCGGAGCCTCTATTACCTTTTAATGACGCTCTGCTGGATCCGGTTTTAGAGGTGTGGAAGAAGCCGGCATCTTCCCCAGCAGTTCACAGAGCCGTGGCCAGGAGGTATCGGACAGCTCCAACTGATCCTGGTTTCTTATCTAGGCACCCTACGCCGGAGAGCTTGGTTGTGCAGGCCTCCTGTTCGTCCAAGTCAGCGCCTGGTTCTTTTCCGACGGTGCCGGGGGACAGATTCAAAAAAGCTGGAGGCGCAGTCGAAGAAGATTTTTTCGTCCTGCAGTCTGGCTTTAAAAGCCACCAATGCAACCTGTATCCTGGGGAGGTATATTCATGCTCTGATGGATGACATCTCCTCTTCGTTTACAGAGCTTCCCCAGGGTCTTTTGGATCTTGTCTCTGATGCTCAGGCTGCTGCGACCCAAATTATCCAGACGGGACTGGATACCACCGACTCGGTAGCCAGAGCAATGGGCACAACTGTGGTGGAAAGGAGACAGGCCTGGCTCCGTAACTCGGGCTTTTCGGCAGATGTACAGTCCACATTGTTGGATCTCCCGTTTGATGGGGACAAACTGTTTGGGGCTAAGGCTGATTCGGCCTTGGAACGATTTAAGGAGAGCAGGGCCACGGCTAAGTCGCTGGGACTCCAAGCTCCTTCTTCCACGGCCTCTTCCAGATTCTTCAGGAGGTTTCGTGGATTTGGGCGTGGCTCTTCCTCCTCTTCCTTTCGGGGAAGATATCAGCAACCTGCCTCTTCCCATCCCTATAGATCTTTTAGGGGGAGGGGTAGGGTCCGCACCAGGGGAGCTTCTCAGCAGCACTCTGCCTCTTCCTCATCCTCTGGCGGGGTGCAGCAGGGGAAGCAGCCTTAGGCTTCCACCATTTCCCACTCACTCCTCTCCTGTAGGGGGAAGATTACAGCATTTTCTCACCAAATGGGAGACTGTTACGTCGGACACTTGGGTTCTCAGTGTTGTGGGAAAAGGCTACACCCTTCCCTTTCGGGAGTTTCCGCCCCTCATCCCGCCCCGCCCTTCGTATTGTTCACAAGAACACCTCCTGTTGCTAGAACAGGAGGTAGAAGTCCTCCTTTTAAAGGGCGCGGTGGAGTTGGTCCCGGAGCAGGAAAGGGGTCAAGGAGTTTACTCAAGGTATTTCCTGATTCCCAAGAAGGATGGTCGTTTGAGACCAATTCTGGACCTGAGGATCTTGAATTGGTTCCTCAAGCAGGAAAAGTTCAAGATGCTGACCCTAGCACAGGTGCTTTTGGCGTTGAACATGGAAGACTGGATGGTGTCTGTCGACTTGCAGGATGCTTACTTTCATATCCCGATACTCAAGTCACACAGGAAGTATCTCCGGTTTGTGGTGGGATCGCAACACTACCAGTTTGCGGTCCTTCCGTTTGGTCTTACTTCAGCACCTCGAGTCTTCACGAAGGTGATGTCGGTGGTTGCGGCAGAGCTCAGAAGGAAGGGGATAGCAGTATTCCCTTACTTGGCTTTGATTAACCAATCGTCCAAGTCCCCGGAGCTTGTGTTGCGTCATCTGCAGTCAACAACCCAGTTGTTGTTCGACCTGTGCTTTTCGGTGAACGAGCCCAAATCTCACCTAGAGCCCTCTCAGCGCCTCCTGTTCATAGGGGCAGTACTGGATACAACATTGGGTCGGGCCTTTCCTCCGCCTCAGCGGATTCAAGATATTCAGGATTTGGTTCCAATGTTTCGAAATGGAGCGGTAGTTCCAGTCCTCAAGTCCTTCGTCTGCTCGGTCTTTTTGCCTCCTGCATTCTGTTGGTCACGCATGCTCGCTGGCACATGAGGGCTCTTCAGTGGTGCCTCCGAAGGCAGTGGTCTCAACACAGAGGGGATCTAGAGGGTACTGTCAAGATCTCCAGAGATGCTGCTGTGGATTTGAAGTGGTGGATTGCAAGCAACAATCTTTCACAAGGAAAGCCGTTCCAGCAGTCGCCACCAGTGACAACAGTCATAACGGATGCTTCCACTCTAGGGTGGGGAGCTCATCTGGGGGATCTGGAGATCAAAGGTCTTTGGTCTCCAGAGGAACAGATTTTTCACATCAATCTGTTAGAGTTACGGGCTGTACGTCTGGCTCTCAAGGCCTTCCTCCCTTCCCTTCGTGGTCAGTCGGTACAGGTTCTAACGGACAATACTACCACGATGTGGTACATAAACAAGCAGGGAGGAGTGGGGTCGTACCTTCTCTGCAGAGAAGCTCTTCGACTATGGTCCTGGGCAAAGGACCATCGGATTTGCTTGATAGCAAACCATCTGGCCGGAGTTTTGAACGTGCGTGCGGACAGTCTCAGTCGCCACTTCTCGGCAGACCACGAGTGGCGTCTCCATCCAGATCAAGTCCGTTTAATCTTCCAGAAGTGGGGGTTTCCTCGGGTAGATCTGTTCGCCACTCGAGAGAACGCGCATTGTCCGTTGTTCTGCAGCCTTCAGTATCCGATGCAGGAAGCGTTGGGGGACGCGTTTCAAATGACCTGGTGCGGCCAGTTGCTTTACGCGTTTCCTCCCATACCCTTGATTCCTCGAGTATTGAGGAAGATTCGCCAAGACCGGGCTCTAGTAATCTTAATAGCTCCGGATTGGCCAAGGAGGGTGTGGTACTCCGACCTTCTCCAACTCTCAACGTGCCCGCCGCTCCGTCTCCCTTTCAGGGCAGACCTCCTCTCGCAGTCGCAGGGGCAGGTTCTACACCCCAACCTCCAGAGTCTGCACCTACATGCCTGGAGATTGAACGGGGCAACCTGAGTTCCTTCTCTCTCCCGCCTGAGGTAGTGGATGTTATATTAGCGGCCAGGCGACACTCCACTAAATCTATCTACGCTAATAGGTGGTCTAAATTTGTTGCGTGGTGTGGAGAGAGGCAGATTGATCCCTTACATGCTCATCTATCGGACATTTTGTCTTTTGCTCTATCTCTGGCGCAAAAAGGTTGTGCAGTGGCTACCATTAAAGGTTATTTATCGGCCTTGTCAGCCTTCATATGTCTTCCAGACCAACCATCTTTATTTAAATCCCCTATTGTTATCAGATTCTTGAAAGGTCTTCTAAATCAATATCCTCCAAAGCCATTCGTTATGCCGCAATGGGATTTGTCCTTAGTCCTGACTTTCCTTATGGGGTCCCCTTTTGAACCTATGCATTCTTGCCCCTTGAGGTATTTGGTTTTAAAAACAGTCTTCCTGATAGCAATAACATCAGCAAGGAGAGTGAGTGAGTTGCAGGCCTTATCAGTAAAACCCCCTTATACAACTTTTTATGGGGCTAAGGTGGTGTTGAGGACCAAGGCTGCTTTCCTCCCGAAGGTTGTTTCACCCTTCCATTTGGCTCAGGCAATTACTTTGTCCACGTTCTATCCTCCGCCTCATCCTTCCAAAGAGGAAGAAAGACTGCACCGTCTGGACCCAAAGAGAGCGTTGAGCTTCTTTATCGATAGAACAAGGGATTTCAGGCTGGAGGATCAGCTGTTTATTGGATACGTGGGCAAGAGGAGAGGAAAGGCAGTCCACAAGAGAACACTATCCAGGTGGGTTGTTCTTTGCATTAAAATATGTTACTCTTTGGCAAAGAAGGATCCTCCTGAGGGCATTAGAGCTCATTCCACCAGAGCTAAGTCGGCCACTTCGGCCTTAGCCAGAGGTGTTCCTGTGGTCGACATCTGCAAGGCCGCAACTTGGTCGTCCCTTCACACTTTTGCAAAACATTACTGTTTAGATTCTGAGGTTAGAAGGGACGGCCATTTTGCACGGTCAGTGCTGCAGGATTTCTTGGTTTGACCATTTAGGCACCCACCGCCGGGCGTGGTACTGCTTTGGGACTCTATTCATGAGGTGAGGAATCCACAGGTAGTTGTATCCATCAGAAGAACGAGTTACTTACCTTCGGTAACGACTTTTCTGGTGGATACATTAGCTACCTGTGGATTCCTCACGGTCCCACCCGCCTCCCCGTTGCCTTTATGGTCTTGCCAAGTAATCCTTGAGTGCGCTCCTCTTGGTCCTTGAGGGTGCAATAGATGTATATATATAATATATTTGTATATATATATATGTGTATATGTGTATATATCTTTATGTATATACTTGGTGTGTGTATATATTTTAAAAGAGAGAGTTTTTTATATATATATATATATATATATATATGTACATAAAAAGATTTACAGTTATTCATACAATGTGGTGTATTTTACAATATAATGGATGTTGTCTTGCTCTTTCATTGCATTGCCTGGTTGTTCTCATGCACGTAAAAAATGATTGGTACTGACGTCTGCACGTCGTCGAGGACCTCTTATTGCCTGTATGACGTCAGACGGCGTCGCGTGCGAGACAGTGACGTCCTCGTCGACGTGCAGAGACTAGTAAGAAGATTTCCGTCGAATGCTGGCGCTATGGGAGTATTCATGAGGTGAGGAATCCACAGGTAGCTAATGTATCCACCAGAAAAGTCGTTACCGAAGGTAAGTAACTCGTTCGTTTGGGACTCTGTTGCACAATTTCTGCTTATGGTTTCCGAGGAGGCCCGAGCCATTCTATACCTGGCTGTTGCTAGTGGCAGGGACGAAGCAAAGTTCACTAAACTCTGGTGTCTGGATACGAATGACTTGCTAGGCAGAGTGATGGCTTTGTCAGTGACTCTGTCACCACACTTCATTGATGGCAACAGGCTTTTCAGGGGATGTCCAGACATACTTTATGTACCTGCCCTTCGATGGCACAAGCTTTTTTGTAGTTAAGGCAGATTATACACTTTAACCCCTTCGCTGCCAGGCCTTTTTCGCCCTCCTGTTCCAGGCCTTTTTTTGCCTATTTGGGGCAGTTCTCGCTTAGGCCCTCATAACTTTTTGTCCACATAAGCTAACCAAGCCAAATTTGCGTCCTTTTTTCCAACATCCTAGGGATTCTAGAGGTACCCAGACTTTGTGGGTTCCCCTGAAGGAGACCAAGAAATTAGCCAAAATACATTGAAAATTTCCTTTTTTTCAAACAAATGGGAAAAAGTGGCTGCAGAATAAGGCTTGTGGTTTTTCCCCTGAAAATGGCATCAACAAAGGGTTTGCGGTGCTAAACTCAGAAGCTTCCCAGCTTTCAGGAACAGGCAGACTTGAATCAGAAAACCCAATTGTTCAACACAATTTTGGCATTTTACTGGGACATACCCCATTTTTGCATTTTTTTGTGTGCTTTCAGCCTCCTTCCAGTCAGTGACAGAAATGGGCATGAAACCAATGATGGATCCCAGAAACCTAAACACTTCTGAAAAGTAGAAAAAAATTCTGAATTCAGCAAGGGGTCATTTGTGTAGATCCTACAAGGGTTTCCTACAGAAAATAACTGAAAAAGAAAAATATTGAAATTTGAGGTGAAAAAAACATAAATTTTTCGCTACGTTTTACTCTGTAACTTTTCCCTGCAATGTCAGATTATCGAAAGCAATATACCGTTACGTCTGCTGGACTCCTCTGGTTGCGGGGATATATAGGGCTTGTAGGTTCATCAAGAACCCTAGGTACCCAGAGCCAATAAATGAGCTGCACCCTGCAGTGCGTTTTCATTCTATACCGGGTATACAGCAATTCATTTGCTGAAATATAAAGAGTAAAAAATGGCTATCAAGAAAACCTTTGTATTTCCAAAAAGGGCACAAGATAAGGTGTTGAGGAGCAGTGGTTATTAGCACATCTCTGAATTCCGGGGTGACCATACTAGCATGTGAATTACAGGGCATTTCTCAAATAGATGTCATTTTTACACACACTTCTATATTTGGAAGGAAAAAATGTAGAGAAAAACAAGGGGCAATAACACTTGTTTTGCTTATTCTATGTTCCTCAAGTCTTCCGATAAAAATGATACCTCACTTGTGTGGGTAGGCCTAGCGCCCGCGACAGGAAATGCCCCAAAGCGCAACGTGGACACATTCAATTTTTTGAAAGAAAACAGAGCTGTTTTTTGCAAAGTGCCTACCTGTAGATTTTGGCCTCTAGCTCAGCTGGCACCTAGGGAAACCTACCAAACCTGTGCATTTTTGAAAACTAGAGACCTAGGGGAATCTAAGTTGGGGTGACTTGTGGGGCTCTGACCAGGTTCTGTTACCCAGAATCCTTTGCAAATCTCAAAATTTGGCTATAAAAAACACATGTTCCTCACATTTCTGTGGCAGAAAGTTCTGGAATCTGAGAGGAGCCACAAATTTACTTCGACCCAGCGTTCCCCCAAGTCTCCCGATAAAAATGATACCTCACTTGTGTGGGTGGGCAAGGTGCCTGCAACAGAATAAGGCCCAAAACTTGTAGAGATAGAGGGGATAGCACAGCAAGTTTATAAGGGCATATTCTTTTATACATCTTTAGACTGACTCTGCTTTGGGGACCCACATAAGTGAGGTGTCATTTTGCTTGGGAGACTGAGGGGAAAACTGGGGAGTAGGAATTTTGTGCTTGAGTGGTGATCCTACTAAGAAAAGTCGGGAAAATATGCTTTTTTTTAATGCAAATTTTGAGGTTTACAAAGGGTCTGGGTAAGAATGTTGGGGGATGTAGGAGGCTGGCCTGGTTTGTAGTGAGTACCAAGGGGTACTTACACTCTGCACCAGGTCCAGGTATCCCTTATTAGTGTAGAAGAGGTGTCCAGCAGCTTAGGCTGATAGAAAAGGTAGCTTAGCAGAGCAGCTTAGGCTGAACTAGGAGACATGCAAAGCTCCCACTATACCATTGGTGTCATATGCACAATATCATAAGAAAACCCAATACACAGATATACTAAAAATAAAGGTACTTACTTTTGGCATATTGTCATAAAAATAATCTCATAATTCTCAGTATGAGGATAGCAAATATACACAATTATGCAGTAATAGCAATAGAAAGCAATGCAAGCAATGTACAGTCACAATAGATTGCAATGAGAGCACATAGGTATAGGGGCAACACAAACCATATACTCCAAGTGGAATGCGAACCACGAATGGACCCCAAACCTATGCGAGCTTGTAGAGGGTCGCTGGGACTGTAAGAAAACTGAGGGTTAGAAAAATAGCCCACCCCAAGTCCCTGAAAAGTAGGTGTTAAGTGCACCTAAGTTCCCCAGAGAGCACAGAAGTCGTGATAGGGGAATTCTGCAAGGAAGACCAACACCAGCAATGGATTTCCAGACGAGAGTACCTGTGGAACAGGGGGACCAAGTCCAAGAGTCGCAACAAAGTCGAGATTGGACAGCTGCCCAGGAAATGCCAGCTGAGGGTGCAAAGAAGCTGCCACCGGATGGTAGAAGCTGTGGATTCTGCAAGAACGAAGAGGGCTAGAAACTTCCCCTTTGGAGGATGGATGTCCCACGTCGTGAAGAAGCTTGCAGAGGTGTTCCCACGCAGAAAGACCACAAACAAGCCTTGCTAGCTGCAAGGGTCGCGGTTAGGGTTTTTGGATGCTGCTGTTGCCCAGGAGGGACCAGGATGTCGCCACTTGGATGAGGAGACAGAGGGGGCGCCCAGCAAGTCAGGGAGCCCTCACAGAAGCAGGCAGCACCCGCAGAAGTGCCGGAACAGGCACTACGAAGAGGAGTGAACCGGAGCTCACCCGAAGACACACAAGGGAGCCCCACGACACCAGAGGACAACTCAGGAGGGTTGTGCCCTGCAGGTTAGAGTGCCGGGGACCCATGCTTGGCTGTGCACGAAGGAAATCCTGGAAGAGTGCACAGGAGCCGGAGCAGCTGCAAATCACGCTGTACCCAGCAATGCAGTCTAGCGTGGGCAGGCAAGGACTTACCTCCACCAAACTTGGACTGAAGAGTCACTGGACTGTGGGAGTCACTTGGACAGAGTTGCTTAGTTCCAGGGACCACGCTCGTCGTGCTGAGAGGGAACCCAGAGGACCGGTGATGCAGTCTTTTGGTGCCTGCGGTTGCAGGGGGAGGATTCCGTCGTCCCACGGGAGATTTTTTCGGAGCTTCTAGTGCAGAGAGGAGGCAGACTACCCCACAGCATGAGAAGGCGGCCAGATCAGCGATACAAGGTTGCAGTAGTCGTCTTTGCTACTCTGTTGCGGTTTTGCAGGCGTCAAGAGCAGTCAGCGGTCGATTCCTTGGCAGAAGGTGAAGAGAGATGCAGAGGAACTCCGATGAGCTCTTGCATTCGTTATCCAAAGAATTCCCCAAAGCAGAGACCCTAAATAGCCAGAAAAGGAAGTTTGGCTACTTAGGAAGGAGGATAGGCTAGCAACACAGATAAGAGCCTATCCGGAGTCTCTGACGTCACCTGCTGGCCCTGGCCACTCAGAGCAGTCCAGTGTGCCAGCAGCACCTCTGTTTCCAAGATGGCAGAGGTCTGGAGCACACTGGAGGCGCTCTGGGCACCTCCTTTGTCCAGTTTCGTGCCAGAGCAGGGCTGGGGGATCCCTGAACCGGTGTATACTGGCTTATACAGAGATGGGCACCATCTGTGCCCATCAAAGCATTTCCAGAGGCTTGGGGAGGCTACTCCTCCCCAGCCCTGACACCTTTTTCCAAAGGGAGAGGGCGTAACACCCTCTCTCTGAGGAAGTCCTTTGTTCTGCCTTCCTGGGCCAAGCCTGGCTGGACCCCAGGAGGGCAGAAACCTGTCTGAGGGGTTGGCAGCAGCAGCTGCAGTGAAACCCCGGGAAAGGTAGTTTGGCAGTACCCGGGTCTGTGCTAGAGACTCGGGGGGGGGGGGGGGGGGGGGGATCATGGAATTGTCTCCCCAATGCCACAATGGCATTGGGGTGACAATTCCATGATCTTAGACATATTACATGGCCATGTTCGGAGTTACCATTGTGATGTTACATATAGGTAGTGACCTATATGTAGTGCACGCATGTAATGGTGTCCCGCACTCACAAAGTCTGGGGAATTGGCCCTGAACAATGTGGGGGCACCTTGGCTAGTGCCAGGGTGCCCACACACTAAGTAACTTAGCACCCAACCTTTACCAGGTAAAGGTTAGACATATAGGTGACTTATAAGTTACTTAAGTGCAGCGGTAAATGGCTGTGAAATAACGTGGACGTTATTTCACTCAGGCTGCAGTGGCAGGCCTGTGTAAGAATTGTCAGAGCTCCCTATGGGTGGCAAAAGAAATGCTGCAGCCCATAGGGATCTCCTGGAACCCCAATTCCCTGGGTACCTCAGTACCATATACTAGGGAATTATAAGGGTGTTCCAGTATGCCAATGTGAAATTGGTCACTAGCCTGTTAGTGACAATTTGGAAAGCAAAGAGAGAGCATAACCACTGAGGTTCTGATTAGCAGAGCCTCAGTGAGACAGTTAGTCATCATACAGGGAACACATACAGGGCACACTTATGAGCACTGGGGCCCTGGCTGGCAGGGTCCCAGTGACACATACAACTAAAACAACATATATACAGTGAAATATGGGGGTAACATGCCAAGCAAGATGGTACTTTCCTACAGGGGAGCCACGCAAGCCACACCTCCCTGGACTCCTTGGGGTGTCTAGTTTAAAAAAAATGTCTGGGTTTTGTAGGTTTCCCTAGATGAAGGCCGCAACCAGGACCAAAAATATAGGTGGGCCCTCCCCCCCCCCCCCCCAAACACAGGTATATTTGTAATATATCATTTTGATGTGTGCACATACGTCCGTGATGTGCCAAACACTAAAATTGTGAAAAGAAACACACTTAGGTTATGTGAAAAAGACCTCACCCACCAGCAAAGTTGGTGACATGCTTCATCATCGGGGTCCCACCCGAGGCACCTAGCGTGTCACAGGTGTGCTGCGACGCCTGATTACAGCGGAGCAGGTTTTGTCATTTTTACCACACATACTGGTTGGATTTGGCACGAGGGTGAGTGATGGTTCAGTGGATCAAATTTTATTAACAAGAGATTTCACAAAAATGAAAGGCACTGTTAATAACTGAAAGGCAAAAAACGGAACCAATGACTCTCAGCTCGTGAGCTGTAAAGCCGCGACAAGGCACCAACCGCTTTACAGTCCATTCACACACCTTTCATACATGACATGCACAAGACCATTCACACCGCCAGCCACGGGCCCAGCACAACACTCGCATTGACAGACAGTGCCACGCAAGGGCCCATCACTTACATACGCCCACATGCCTGATACAAGAATCACACCAGCTGATGGAGTGTGGACTGGTGTTTGGCTGGCACTGCCTTCCAAGCGCCACCCCAAGCACACCGCCTTCCAAGCGCCACCCCAAGCACACCGCCTTCCAAGCGCCACCCCAAGCACACTGCCTTCCAAGCGCCACCCCACGCACACCGCCATCACTTTTTTTTTGTTTATAAACAACAAAGAAACCACTAATTATAAAATAAGCACAAAACTACAAACACAAAAGCTCTAACTAAATACATGACAGAGATGCCAACCGTGAAACATATGAAAATATAAAACAGACAGCTTACGCTCACGGTATTACCCAGAAGTTTTTTTTGGTATGGTAACTTCTATAACAGCTGGGCACACACAGCCCAGGCTTTGAAGGGTATTCGGGGCAGTACATGCGGCTCTCCCTCCGGATTAATCTCCGGGCACATACTCTACATTTCTTTGTGGGCAAGTCTTTTTTTGGGAGTGGGAGGAATGTGATCTGGAAAGTTCAGATCTTTCTTTCAATCTAGCCACATCCTCCACCACTTCTACTCTAGGAACTCTTGCCGGTTCCACCACAATAAGGCTTTCTATCACCTACTCCTGAAATTTAACAAATGTCATCCTTGACTCAGGTGAACAATCCTTGTATACAATAAAGGCATTAAAAGTTGCCAAATGAAATAAATGTAGGGCCAACTTTTTATACCACATAAGACTTGCGAAGAGCAGTGGAAGGTTCCAACCTCTGATCTGCTATATCCACACCACCCATGTGCCTATTGTAGTCCAAAATGCACGCAGGTTTGCGCACTTCCGCAACCTGACCCCAAACAGCCACAGGGGAAGTACTCTCATCATGGATGGTCGATAGCATGTACACATCCCTCCTGTCTGAAAATTTCAGAGCTAGCAGCTCATTATTCCGCAAGGCACTGCACTGTCCCCTCACAGGTTTCTTACAGACAAGCTCCCTTGGATAGCCTTTCCGGTTAGAATGGATTGTGCCACAAGCAAGTGTCCACCCTAAACAACTCTTTGAACAACTGCACTCCAGTGTAGAAATTATCTACGTACAAATGGTTACCTTTGTTTAACAGCCGTCTAGCAAGTTCCCCCACAATTTTTTTGCTAACTCCAAAAGTGGCCGGACAACCAGGAGGGTCAATACTGGAATCCCTACCAGTGTAGACCCGGAAATTATACACATATCCTGTACTGCTTTCTGACAGCAGATACAATTTAATCCCATACCGTGCCCTCTTACTAGGAATGTACTGCTTAAAAACTAAACGCCCCTTGAAAAGGACCAAAGACTCGTCCACACTTATCTCTTTGCCTGGAACATAGACCTCTGAAAACCGATCCACAAAATGATCAAGGACAGGCCTAATCTTAAAAAGACGGTCACAATCCGGGTGATCTCGTGGCAAGGCTAAAGCATTGTCTACAAAATGCAGCATACGAAGAAGCAAATACCGATTACGTGTCCTAGTTGCAGGAAATATAGCGGTTGCCATCAAGGGACTAGTAGACCAATAAGAAGCCAGTGACTGCTTCCTGATCAACCCCATCAAAAAAGTAAAACCTAAAAACCTTTTCATCTCTTCCAGATATGTGGGAACCCACTGAGTAGCTCTAGACTGAGGCTTAAGTCTGGCAGCATTGTCCCGCAAATATTGCTCTGCATACACATTTGTCTGCTCCACAATCTCTTCCAAAAATACATCGTCCATAAACAAGTGAAAGAAATGGACAGGCAAAAAGTTTTCCATATTAACTCTACACCCTGGGAGACCAGTAAATGCAGGTAACTGTGGCTGCTCCATGTCTGGGGCAATCCAGGTGTCAGGTCTTCTAATGGGAAACCCTTCAGCCACAGGCTGCTGCACTCTTGGCACATCAATGTCCTCCTGTAACACAGGCCCTTCATCTGCACTGAGAGTAGCTTCCTCATCGGAAGAAAACTCTCGGGCAGAAAACTCACTTCCAGAATCTCCTGCTTCCTCCTCTGCCTCAGATGCAGAGTCAGTGTCGTAATCATGGTCTGAAGACGACTCAAAGAGCATGTGAACAACCTGCTGAGCTGTCACTCTGCGGCTAGCCATGATCCTCACTAACAACAAATGGATTGCCAACAACTAGCACTAAAATAAGTAATAAACAAAGTGTAGCTTTATCACAAAGAGTTATGTACTACAAAAAACTATACCACTCACTTGCCTGAAAAAGCTACTCACCAAGCAACTACTCTGCACGGACACAGCAATCACCAATGATATCCCACTAAAAAGAAAAAAGCAAATTGGACATATAACAACACAAACATCACTGTGCTCAAATCTAAGGACAATGTCACACACAATACTGCATTTAGTACACCACCTACAAATGTGTCATTCATGCATGTCAACAATACTCCTTTGGAGTAAATTGCTTTCACTTACCTAAAACATGCAACTATGCAAACTGCAGGACAACTACTGCCAAAACCGCAAGGATCCACAGCAAAGAAAGCAAAAGCGTTGAACTAGAAGAAAAAGAAGAAATAAATTGTTATAATCACAAATACAAATACTTCGCCAGTTGACAAACACCCCACCACCAAGAACTTAAAAGTTGTCCCTGGTACCTAGGTGGATCCTGCCCCCCTCGGGGGTAGATGGGCGTAAAAAAATTGGCCAATCTGCCCCCAAGGGGGGCAGAAATGGGCAACACCTCTGTGCCCCCTTTAGGGGGCGACTCTTCCCAAAGGGGGCACCCCAGCACAAAACAAAACACAAAAATCCCTGGCGTATTTGTTGTTTCTGCCCTCCTTGGGGTCAGATGGGCCTACAAAAATAGGCCCATCTGCCCCCAAAGGGGGCAGAGATGGCCAATACGAACTTTCCCCACTTTAGGGGGGCGACCGTTGCCCAAGGGGTGCCCCCAGACACACATCACACACACCACACAATCCCTGGCGCCTAGTGTGCTTTTCCCCCCCCCCCCAGGGGGCAGATCATCCAAACAAATGGCTGGTTTGCCATCGGGGGGGGGGCGAAATACTAAAAAAAAATAGCCCCCCAGTGGGGCGACCCCAAAAGGGCCCTGCCCGCGATCGTGGAGCAGGAATCTTGTGAAAACAGTCACAGGGGGAAAGGGAAAAACCCTTCCCCCCCCCCCCCCCCCCCCCCCAAAACCACAAAAACGGAAAGGACCCACCTGATGGGTCCTTTCCCCTCGACGCGCTGGAAGCAAATGGCTTCTAGCGCGCATGGCAACACTTGATGACGTCGGCGTGCTGTGCGCGCGCTGACGTCAACGGATTGTCGGGGGTGGAAGGGGAAGGTCTTCCCCTTCCATCCCCTGCCTTGGGGGGGGGGAGGGGGGTGCACAGGAGGGGGTGCGCTAGCGCTCCCCCAAGTTCCCGTGTGCCAATGGACAAATGGGTGCTCCTGATATATTTTTAGTTGCAGATTCGGATCTAGAAGGAGTAGCCCTGTCGTGTTTAGTATTGCAAGAATGGTAATACAAAATCCTGCTTACTAGTGAAGTTGGACTTGATATCACTAATTTAGAAATGCCACTTTTAGAAAGTTGGCAATTCTCTGCACTTGCTGCCATCTGTGCCTTACAGCCCTGTCTCCAATCCAGGTCTGGTCTTTGCTTATTGACTGCTCCCTGTGTGCATTCCACCCAGGCAGCCATAAACACCAGGCACTCAGTCATATCTGCATACTGAATGGGTCTTGTGGGCAGGAAGGGTGGAGGGGCTCTTACATTTCAAAAGGCAGTTGCCTGCCCTCAAACAAAGGACTGATAACCTCTCACAGGGATCCTGCCAGACAGGACTGAGCTGAAAGGGGAATTTGTGCTCTTCAGAATCACTCTTTGAAGTTTTCCCCCTTTTCAAAGGTATTTTGGGGTATATAAACTGGGTCTCAGACCTCACCAAATCAGACACCTCTGGATCTACACCTGAACTCTGTCAGAGGAACTGACTGGCTGCCCAAAGGACACATCTGGACTGCTTTGCTGAGGACTGCTGCCCTGCTTGTTGACCTGCTGTCCTCTGACTGTGCTGGAAGGGCTCTTCCTTCCCCCAAAAGTGCTCTCCAAGGGCTTAGATTGTGCTTGCCTCCTGTTCTGAAGTCTCTGTACAGCAAACACTTCATCTACTAGCTTTTAGCTAGTTTTCTGACTTGAGTGACACCAGGGACGACTCCAGCTACGCAAGCACCGACGTCACAATCTGCTCCCGCTCCATGGACATAGATGCACGCAATGACCATGGCCTGCAACGCAAGTCCGGCATTGCTGTGACACTGACGTCACGCAGTGCCAACACCATGCTGTGGACGCCTCGCCAACAACTCCGCACTAGCTCCCCCTGCAACCAGATGGAACCGATGCCTCCCCTTCCCTGCCTTGCAGTATGGAACCGATGCCTCATCTCCCCGGACTGACGAGGCACCAGCCCCAGCGACACCATCTCCACGACTCCGTGCGACGTCTGTTGCTTTGTTTTCAAAGGTACTGTACCTGGGAGTCCGTGCGACTCTGTGACTGCCACCTGTGGCACCGGATTATTGGGAACAACGTGATGGTAGCCCCAGTTGGAGCTATTGTGCGTCTAAGCGCTTTAGTGGGATTTAGGGCCAGATGTA
Source organism: Pleurodeles waltl (assembly GCF_031143425.1). Classification (NCBI taxonomy): domain Eukaryota; kingdom Metazoa; phylum Chordata; class Amphibia; order Caudata; family Salamandridae; genus Pleurodeles; species Pleurodeles waltl. The sequence goes on along the minus strand of NC_090440.1, from coordinate 1,398,356,727 downwards.
TGAAGTAGTTTTGCTGGGTGGAAATGGCCCATCGGGTCATTGTACCATCCCTATTTTGCGAGTCAGTAACCAAGTCGCAAAATGGAGATTGCAAGTCGCTATTAGGAATGGACGCGCTTTCTTAATAGCGAGTCGCAAGGCCATGTAAGAATGTTTTGTGACTGGGAATAGGGTCACAAAACAGTCTCAGCTACCCCCAACTTAAAGTTGGTGGTAACCCATTCACCAACAGGAATGGGTCCCCAAGGGACCCCTCCTCTTTCCTAATGGGGCTGCAGACATTTTTGAAGAGCAGTGCCTACTCTTCGAAAATGAAGAGAACTTTTTTCAGTTTTATTTTTGTAATGCATTCTATTTTCCTTTATGGAAAACAGGTTGCATTACAAAAAAGGATGCTTTATTTAAAAGCAATCACAATCCTGGTGGTCTGCTGCGCCCAGCAGGCCACCATCCCTGTGATTGTGCCACTCCCAAATGGGTCGCAAATTGTGACCTGCCTCATGAATACTAATGAGGCAGATCTCGTGCAACCCATGTAGGATTTCCAGACCGTGTTAAACACACCAAACTACATCCCAGTTTGTGATTTCCAAATAGAGAATTGCGAAGATTTGCTATTAGGCAATCACATACATCTGGCCCCTAATCTTTAGAAATTCATAACTTTGCTTGTGAACATTGGATTTTCATCGTTTTGATCTCCTTTTATTTTATTGTTTGGTGTTTTCACTGTTACTGTATGAGTAATTGCATAAATACTTTAAACATTGCCATCTAAGTTAAGCCTGACTGCTCTGTGCCAAGCTACCAGAGGGTGAGCACAGCATAATTTGGGTTGTGTTGTGCCTTACCCTGATTAGCATTGTGGTCCCTACTTGGACAAGGGTGTAGACCTCTGTCAACTAGAGACCCCATTTCTAACATATCCTAAATTAAGAAATCTTCATCTAGAAATCTGTCCAATGAACAAGTTACTTTCCTTTAGTAATACCTTGTCTGTTAGTTACTCTATTTTGCTGCCGATTCCTTACCAACCCTCCCGTTCACCCTGCTTCTGCTAATGGTTTGTTCTGCAAAGAAAGCCCTTCTAGGTCCTTAGTATCTGCACACTGGTCCATCAGCATTCTATTGTGGTGAGAAAATTTTACAAAAAGAACTGATGCCAACGGGCTGGGAATAGCGTCTACATAGGCCCCGCCCATGTCGTTTTTGGTGCGGACGCCTCCCATTCAGAACAAGTCAGCGCCACCTACTGCCTTACAGTAATGCTGCTCAAGATTTTCCAGATCCAGTCTGACGCCTGGGGAATATTCGGAGATAAGGAATCTGTGGCTAGATAGTGTTTCTACCAGATAAGGCGTTAAATGTATTTACTTAAGGTGTATCATTTATAGTAGACATTAAAGACCAGAAAATATTTTACAAATATCACAAGGTTTGTCAATAGAAATTTGTTTTCAGGCATGTGTGGCTGTAGATACATACTGTGCATGCGCCGGTCACCTAGTGTTGGGCTTGGATGTGTGCAAGTTGTTTTTCTTTGAAGAATTTTTCTTGAGTCACAAGGTAGTGTAACTCCACCTCTCGTTAAAAACGTTCATGTTCATTCGCTCCATTGTTAGACTGGTTCTTTAGCCCTCTGGTTTGGACGTGTGCTCCGGATCAACGGTGTTGTGGTGGTCTTTTCCTCTCCCTCTGGTATTGTATTCAGTTGCATTTCCATTTTCTCTTTTATTGGTCCAACTCCTGCAGTTTCATCCAGGTGGCCAGGTCTTGTCTTGCCCTAGCTGGCCTCATTCCCTTCTGTCGGTCCGCTCTTGCTTATAATGGTAGCCATTTTGATACTGCCCTCTGTGTTGTGCAAAACACTCCTCGGCCGACCTCCACCAGGTCTGTAATCTTTGTCTTTCTTACGAGCACAATGAGTCCTCTTGCAAAGCGTGCAGTCCTTCTCATCGAAAAAGACTCTGAACCAATTGATTCAACCTATGTAGCCCCCAGGACTTCGAGGAGGACAGCATCCTGAACATTTGCCCACTCACTGGGACACTTTCTCTGCTGAAGACACTTCCAGCTCTGACCTAGAGATTGAAGCCCCTTCCCCTCTCTCAATACCACTACAAGCCTACCACCCCACAGGGGTCATTCAGCTGGTCTTGACCCACAGAGACTGTTTCTGGGCCACCACTGCCTGCAAGCCATGGTCTGCACCGACCGTCAACTTTAGGCACTACGCCCAGCTTAGGCACTGAAGAAGATTCTGAAGCCATCCTAGGTGTCACGCACTCCCAGTTCAGCACCGACCCAACTGTTGAATCTGAAGCAGTCTGTGTTGAAACCCTGGTTGGTGCTGAAACATTTATGCCAACCGGAAAATCAGCCCTCAAACCCATAGAGCCTGTCTTCCAGAAGCTACAGTGTGAGCTTGATGCCCGTTCGAGGCAGTTGGTTATCAACCTTGGAATGGTCGAATCCGCACACAGCCTTCATCATCAAGCACTCCGCCTTCTAAAAGTCTGCTTAGCCTTGAAGCTCTGGATCCCCCTCCTCCACCAAAACATCAGAAAAAGCAGGATAGTCATCAGTCTTCTTCAGTCTAAACTGCCACCACCACCACCTTTTTGCTTACCCCGACCTCCGAAATCACCTTCCCCCTCCTACTTCTCTACTGCACCTGCTATCCTACACTCCAGTGGTCATTACATTTTAACGATGGGGACACATATGACATACCCCCACAGAAAAATCCCTGTGACACATAGGAAGTGGATTCACTGGGGGACATGTCCTATACTCTGCCCCGCCCTCCACGCCAGGGGACACCACCTCCTGTCATGAGGTTCTAGGTAGGGCTGCCTCTTACCATAATGTGCAGATGCATAAAAAGCCAGTGGAAGACAATTTCCCCTTTGAAACTCTTTCCTCAGCCCATCGTTCAATGTAGTTTCTGCCTATGCTGAAGGAGATGCTCATGACATCTTCAAAGAACCAGTTATGGCATGGGTTATTACCCCCTAGGTTGACAGAAATACAAAGACTCCCCTTCAGACGTTGGGGTCCAACTTTTGCCAGATTTCTTAGTGGTTCATACCGCTTGCAAGCGAGCAAATGCTCAGGGTGCCAGCAAACTACCTCTGCCGAACAAAGAGTGAAAAAGGACAGATGTGGCTGGTAAATGCGTCACAGTGCAGTCTGCCAACCACTGATGCGTCAGTTTGCTCTCTATATGTGACTAGACTCACTGGGACAAAATAGAGGAGCTCCTCCAGCATCTCCTAGAGGAGCAATGTAAGAGAGGAAAGGAGTTGGTCATGGAAGTCAAACTGGTCTCCATTATAACGGTCAGGAGTGCCCTGGATGCTGCGCATACTTCTGCTTGGGGGATTAATTACATCGTTCTCCGACGACATGCATGACTCCAGATCTTTTGCTTTGAGTTGGATATTCAACCGAATCTCTTAAACCTGCACTTTGATGGGGAACATCTATTTGGGCCTCAGGTTGACAAGATGCTGGACAAAATCAAGAAAGACACGAAGATGGCAAAAGCCATAGGCACACTGCAGATATCGATCCCTCTTGGATCCTTTTGCCACTTAGTGGTTTCGGAGCCTCCACAACACCCTTCCTTCTAAGCCTCCACATCCTTCCTTCACCTACCTGCCCAACAAACCTCCATAAGGCACTATTTTAAGGGTGCTTACTGTGGAAATGGTGCCAATGGAAGATGCAATGGTAGCACCCACGAAGGAGCTTCCCCAGCCAAACAATGACTTTCCACTGTTTTCCCTACTAATCATACAACACCAATTGGGCGACAACTTCAGATGTTCTTGCCCATTTGGCAATACATCACCTCAGACCGGTGGGTGTTGGACATCATTCAGCACAGTTATGGCCTGGAGCTGAGCTCCACAGGCCCCAAAGCAAGTTCATCCTGCAGAACATGATCACTCTTCAGAATGTCATTCTTCTGCTACAGCAAGGCAGCTTAATGGCTGCACTTGACCTCAAATACTGCTACTTCCACATTTTGATTAATCTGGCGCATCGCTGGTTTGTGGTAAGAGGTCAGCACTAACAGTTCAAGGTGCTGTCCGAGGTCAAACCCTTCTCCCCCCCCCCCCCCCCCCCCCCCCCCCCCACTGTAGTGTTCAACAACTGCCTGGCAGTAGTAGCTGCACACCTGCGAAGTCTGGGTATCCGTATATTCTCATACCTGGCGGATGAAAAGTGCAATGTAACAGCATTGCTATGCGCACACACAAACCACAATAGACTTCCTACATCAGCACTGTAAAGTCCCATCTCCAGCCCAGTAAAATTCATTCCTATCTGGGAGCCATGCCCAACAGAGGCCAGCAAAGCCTACCCAATCAGGCAATTGTTTAATCCTTACATGCATTGCTGCCAAATCAACAGGTCAGTTTGGACTGTGAGGCGCCTCCTAGGCATGATGACCTCCTGCCACGCCATGATACCCCACCCAACATTGCACATGCATCTTCTGCAGAAGTGCTTATCACCTCAGAGGATCATTAGGAAGATCTAGTTTTGATCGCTGCAATACTCTTCGCTCTCTGCAGTGGTGGAACAGCAACAGCTTGTTGCAGGGGGTGCCCTTTCTCTATCCAGTTCCACAGGCCACCATTACAGTGGATGCATCTCTTGGTTTGGGGGTGTTTGAGGTGATGCATCTGCTAAACCTAACTGTTCAGGGTGGGTGGGATTCCAGTTACTGAAAGTAGGAGGCTGGCCTGGCTTATAGTGGGTACCTTGTGGTACTTACACCTTATGCCAGGTCCAGTTATCCCTTATCAGTAGATTAGAGGTGTTCTGGCAGCTTAGGCTGATGGAGGTAGCTATAGCAGAGCAGCTTAGGCTGCACTGGGAGACATACAAAGCTCCTACTATACCACTTATATCACTTAGTACAATATCATAAGAAAACACAATACTCAGATACTAAAAACAAAGGTACTTTATTTTTATGACAATATGCCAAAAGTATCTCAGAGGATATACTCCCTTAGGAGGTAAGTAATATACACAAATTATATGCACACAAACCAACATCAGGTAAGTAACAGTTAGAAAAGTAGTGCAAACAATGTAGAATCACAATAGAATACAATAGGGAGAAATAGGCCTAAGGGCAACACAAACCATATACTCCAAATAGAATGCGAACCACGAATGGACCCCAGGCCTAGTGTAGTGTGTGTAGAGGGTTGCTGGGAGTGTAAGAAAAAGGGTGTCCAAGATACCCCACCCAAGACCCTGAAAAGTAGGAGTAAAGTTACCCTACTCCCCCCAGAAAGACAGTAAAGTCAAGATAGGAGATTCTGCAAGGACAACAACTGATTGCAAAACACTGAAGACTGATTCCTAGACCTGAGGACCTGTAATGGAAGGGGACTAAGTCCAAGAGTCACTCAAGTGTCCGGGGGGGACAGGAGCCCACTAAACCCCAGATGAAGGTACAAAAGGGCTGCCTCCGGGTGGAAGAAGCTGAGGATTCTGCAACAATGGAAGGGGCCAGGAACTTCTCCTTTGGTCAGAAGATGTCCCACTGTGTGCTGGAGAATGCAGAGTTTTTTCAGCGCAGAAAGACCACAAACAAGACTTGCTAGCTGCAAGAGTCTCGGTTGAGGATTTTGGGTGATGCTAGGGCCCAGGAAGGACCAGGACGTCGCCCCTTGGAGGAGGAGACAGAGGGGGCGCTCAGCAACACGGAGAGCCCACGCAGAAGCAGGCAGCACCAGCAGAAGCACCTGAACAGGCACTTAAAAGATCTGAGGACAGCGGTTCAACTCAGCGAGTTGGGCAATGCTGGACAGAGTGCTGGGGACCCGGGCTAGGCTGTGCACGAAGGAAGGCTTGCAAAAGTGCACAGAAGCCCGAGCAGCTTCAGTTCACGCAGTACACAGGATTACTGTCTGGCGTGGGGAGGCAAGGACTTACCTCCACCAAATTTGGACAGAAGGGCCACTGGACTGTCGAAGGCACTTGGACCCAGCTCCTGTGTTCCAGAGACCACGCTCGTCCGGATGAGAGGGGTCCCAGAGGACTGGTGATGCAGAAGTTTGGTGCCTGCGTTGGCAGGGGGAAAATTCCGTCGACCCACAGGAGATTTCTTCTTGGCTTCCAGTGCAGGGTGAAGGCAGACAGCCCTCAGTGCATGCACCACCAGGAAACAGTTGAGAAAGCTGGCAGGATGAGGCGCTACAATGTTGGTGGTAGTCGTCTTGCTACTTTGTTGCGGTTATGCCGGTGTCCTGGAGCAGTTGATCCTTGGCAGAAGTCAAACAGGGAAGTGCAGAGGAACTCTGGTGAGCTCTGGCAATCGTTATCTGGTGAGATGCCCACAGGAGAGACCCTAAATGGCCCTCAGAGGAGGATTGGCTACAGAGAGAGGTAAGCAGCTATCAGGAGGGGTCTCTGAGCTGTCCATTGTGCCCTCACACTTCTGCATCCAAGATGGCAGAGGTCTGGGACACACTGGAGGAGCTCTGGGCACCTCCCCTGGGAGGTTCTGGTCAGGGGAGTGGGCACTCCCCTTTCCTTTGTCCAGTTTCGCGCCAGAGCAGGGCTGGGGGGGGATCGCTGAAGCGGTGTAGACTGGCTTATGCAAGGAGGGCACCATCTGTGCCCTTCAAAGTATTTCCAGAGGCCAGGAGAGGCTACTCCTCCCAGGCCCTTCACACCTATTTCCAAAGGGAGAGGGTGTAACACCCTCTCTCAGAGGAAATCCTTTGTTCTGCCTTCCTGGGACCAGGATACTCAGGCCCCAGGGGGGCAGAAACCTGTCTGAGGGGTTAGCAGTAGCTGCAGTGGAGACCCTGGAAAGTTAGTTTGGCAGTACCTGGGCTCTATGCTGGAGACCCGGGGATGCATGGAGTGTCCCCCCCCCCAATCCCAGAATGGTATTGGGGTGACAATTCCATGATCCTAGGCATGTTACATGGCCATGTTTGGAGTTACCATTGTGACGCTACATATAGGTATTGACCTATATGTAGTGCATGTGTGTAATGGTGTCCCCGCACTCTCAAAGTCTGGGGAATTTGCCCTGAACAATGTGGGGGCACCTTGGCTAGTGCCAGGGTGCCCACACACACACACACACACACACTAAGTACCTCTGCACCTAACCTTCACCAGGTGAAGGTTAGACATATAGGTGACTTATAAGTTACTTATGTGCAGTGGTAAACGGCTGTGAAATAATGTGGACGTTATTTCACTCAGGCTGCAGTGGCAGTCCTGTGTAAGAATTGTCAGAGCTCCCTATGGGTTGCAAAAGAAATGCTGCAGCCCATAGGATCTCCTGGAACCACAATACCCTGGGTACCTCAGTACCATATACTAGGGTATTATATGGGTGTACCAGTATGCCAGTGTGAATTGGTAAATTTAGTCACTAGCCTGTTAGTGACACATTTGGAAAGCAGAGAGAGCATAACCATTGAGGTTCTGGTTAGCAGAGCCTCAGTGAGACAGTTAGGCATCACACAGGGAGCACATGTAGACCACAAACTTATGAGCACTGGGGCCCTGGCTAGCAGGATCCCAGTGAGACAGTGAAAACACCCTGACATATACTCACAAACAGGCCAAAAGTGGGGGTAACAAGGCTAGAAAGAGGCTACTTTCCTACAGAACTCTATTCGGGGGGAGTCCTCTGGTACTTCCCGCGTTGGGGGTTTCCGTACATGGACCTTAAGGCCTCAACAGAATACACAAGATGCCCAATCTTTGCCTCAAGGTTCTCACACCCACAGTCCATAGGCAGTGCACTGTGGGTGAATTATTCAGGGATATTTGGCTATGCTTTTCCACCTTGTCCATTATTGGATCTTTCATAGATTAACATGCTTGAATCATCCCTTTCGAAGTGGGAGTCCCACAGTGTGAGAAAGTAGCCTCTTTCTAGCCTTGTTACCCCCACTTTTGTCCTGTTTGTGAGTGTATGTCAGGGTGTTTTCACTGTCTCACTGGGATCCTGCTAGCCAGGGCCCAGTGCTCATAGTGAAAACCCTATGTTTTCAGTATGTTTATGTGTCACTGGGACCCTGCTAGCCAGGACCCCAGTGCTCATAAGTTTGTGGCCTATATGTATGTGTTCCCTGTGTGGTGCCTAACTGTCTCACTGAGGCTCTGCTAATCAGAACCTCAGTGGTTAAGCTCTCATTTCTTTCCAAATTGTCACTAACAGGCTAGTGACCAATTTCACCAATTTACATTGGCATACTGGAACACCCTTATAATTCCCTAGTATATGGTACTGAGGTACCCAGGGTATTGGGGTTCCAGGAGATCATTATGGGCTGCAGCATTTCTTTTGCCACCCATAGGGAGCTCTGACAATTCTTACACAGGCCTGCCACTGCAGCCTGAGTGAAATAACGTCCACGTTATTTCACATCCATTTTCCACTGCACTTAAGTAACTTATGTCACCTATATGTCTAACCTTTACCTGGTGAAGGTTAGGTGCAAAGTTACTTAGTGTGTGAGCACCCTGGCACTAGCCAAGGTGCCCCCACATTGTTCAGGGCAAATTCCCCGGACTTTGTGAGTGCGGGGACACCATTACACGCGTGCACTACACATAGGTCAATACCTCTGTGTAGCTTCACAATGGTAACTCCGAATATGGGCATGTAACATGTCTGTGATCATGGAATTGCCCCCTCTATGCCACCCTGGCATTGTTGGCACAATCCCATGATCCCACAGGTCTGTAGCTCAGACCTGGGTACTACCAAACTACCTTTCCCAGGGCTTCGCTGCTGCTGCTGCCAACCCCTCAGACAGGTTTCTGCCCTCCTGGGGTCCAGCCAGGCTTGGCCCAGGATGGCAGAACAAAGGACTTCCTCAGAGAGAGGGTGTTACACCCTCTCCCTTTGGAAAAAGATGTCCGGGCTGGGGAGGAGTAGCCTCCCCCAGCCTCTGGAAATGCTTTGATGGGCACAGATGGTGCCCATTTCTGCATAAGCCAGTCTACACCGGTTCAGGGACCCCTCAGCCCTGCTCTGGCGCGAAACTGAACAAAGGAAAGTGGAGTGACCACTCCCCTGACCTGCACCTCCCCTGGGAGGTGCCCAGAGCTCCTTCAGTGTGCTCCAGACCTCTGCCATCTTGGAAACAGAGGTGCTGCTGGCACACTGGACTGCTCTGAGTGGCCAGGGCCAGCAGGTGACGTCAGACTCCTTCTGATAAGCTAGCAACACCTGAAGGAGCCTATCTTCTCTCCTAAGTAGCCAAACCCTCTTTTCTGGCTATTTAGGGTCTCTGCTTTGGGGATTTCCTTAGTTAACAAATGCAAGAGCTCATCAGAGTTCCTCTGCATCTCTCTCTTCACCTTCTGCTAAAGAATCGACTGCTGACTGCGCTGGAAGCCTGCAAAACTGCAACAAAGTAACGAAGACGACTACTGCATCTCTGTAACGCTGATCCTGCCACCTTCTCGACTGTTTTCCTGGTGGTGCATGCTGTGGGGGTAGTCTGCCTCCTCTCTGCACTAGAAGCTCCGAAGAAATCTCCTGTGGGTCGACGGAATCTTCCCCCTGCTACCGCAGGCACCAAAGAACTGCATCACCGGTACCCTGGGTCTCCTCTCAGCACGACGAGCGAGGTCCCTTGAATCCAGCAACTCTGTCCAAGTGACTCCCACAGTCCAGTGACTCTTCAGTCCAAGTTTGGTGGAGGTAAGTCCTTGCCTCCCCATGCTAGACTGCATTGCTGGGAACCGCGACTTTTGCAGCCACTCCGGCCTCTATGCACTTCCGGCGGAAATACTTTGTTCACAGCCAAGCCTGGGTCCACGGCACTCTAACCTGCATTGCACGACTTTCTAAGTTGTCCTCCGGCGACGTGGGACTCCTTTGTGCGACTTCGGATGAGCACTGTTTCACTCCTCTTCGTAGTGCCTGTTCCGGCACTTCTGCGGGTGCTGCCTGCTTCTGAGAGGGCTCCTTGTCTTGCTGGGCGCCCCCTCTGTCCCCTGACGCAATTGGCGACATCCTGGTCCCTCCTGGGCCACAGCAGCATCCAAAAACGCTAACCGCACGACTTGCAGCTAGCAAGGCTTGTTGGCGGTCTTTCTTCAGGAAAACACTTCTGCACGACTCTCCACGGCGTGGGGGATCCATCCTCCAAAGGGGAAGTCTCTAGCCCTTGTCGTTCCTGCAGAATCCTCAGCTTCTACTGTCCAGTAGCAGCTTCTTTGCACCCACAGCTGGCATTTCCTGGGCATCTGCCCATCTCCGACTTGCTTGTGACTTTTGGACTTGGTCCCCTTGTTCCACAGGTACCCTCGACTAGAAATCCATCGTTGTTGCATTGCTGGTTTGTGTCTTTCCTGCAGAATTCCCCTATCACGAGTTCTATGTCCTTTGGGGAACTTTAGTGCACTTTGCACTCACTTTTCAGGGTCTTGGGGTGGGCTAATTTTTCTAACCATAACTGTTTTCTTACAGTCCCAGCGACCCTCTACAAGGTCACATAGGTTTGGGGTCCATTCGTGGTTCGCATTCCACTTTTGGAGTATATGGTTTGTGTTGCCCCTATCCCTATGTGTCCCCATTGCATCCTATTGTAACTATACATTGTTTGCACTGTTTCCTAATACTATACTGCATATTTTTGGTATTGTGTACATATATCTTGTGTATATTTGCTATTCTCATACTGAGGGTACTCACTGAGATACTTTTGGCATATTGTCATAAAAATAAAGTACCTTTATTTTTAGTATATCTGTGTATTGTGTTTTCTTATGATATTGTGCATATGACACTAGTGGTACTGTAGGAGCTTCACTCGTCTCCTAGTTCAGCCTAAGCTGCTCTGCTAAGCTACCATTATCTATCAGCCTAAGCTGCTAGACACCCTATACACTAATAAGGGATACCTGGCCTGGTGCAAGGGAGTCCCACAGCAGCTTTTGAAATAGCAGTATTAAACTTTCCATAGAAAACAATGCTCTCACTTTACAGTTTATTTGCTTCATTTGGAAAGACCCAAATTCCATCCAATCAGGCGACAGCACCCTCTCAGCACAGAAGCTCCAGTCTCTCAGATTTGCTATTGCATGTCGTGTCTGGTCATCGACAAGGCCTTGTAAGGCGCGTGCAGTCACTGCAACACTGACGCTCCCGTTAGTCAACGAAGATTTCTTTGGTGACAAAGACCCCCACCGTCGTTTAAGACGCTACCGATGTCATCGACGAGGCGACCGTCATTAAGCATACCACTGATGACGAGACCATCCAGCACACCACCATCAACAAGACTATAGACTGCACCATCATCGACCAGACCATGTACACCACAACAGCATTGGCTACACCATTGGTGCATATCAAAATCACAAAATCTTTTCTAAAGCCACAGGATACCTCGCCAAGTAAAGTAGCTCCATACCCCCAAGTACTCTACTTGATCTGCAGGTCTCTGATCAAGGAGTATTCAGCCCAGCACATAGCCCTTCTCAACTTCTTGTAAAATATCAAGATGAGGACGAGGGAGATGGCTCCCATTATGGAGGATACTATACTCCTCAGCCTGCGCAAAGGTAGCTTCCGTACCATATCTGTGAGGAATACCCAAGGTATGAGCTGCAACTTCCATTGCAGCTAGTTAGAGATCTGCAGACTATGTTGCAAGATTACCAAAAACGTTTTCTAGAACCCCCCCCCCCCCCCCCCCCCAAGTTCTGGAGACGCCAAGGCCTCTTACTGTACCATTTACATGGAGGATGACCTCATCGACAATAGCTTCACCACCGAGAGAAGACCCTTTGTCTTTTGATGATGATGGGGAGGAAAGCGAGCTGCAAGACACCCTTCCACCTCCAAATGAATGGGATGATTTTCTTCACCCAAGGGTCCCCCCAGCAACAAGATTCGATTTGCCAATAACGATAAAGCAATCCGTATGTATTTTATGAATTCAAGGAGCATTTTAGGAAGTCTGTTAGGGCGATACTAATAATAGACCATAACTGGCAGGAGGGCCTTAAGCTCATGAAGACACCTGCAACCATTGCGGCAGACCGGTCACCAAGAAGGGCAGATGCTTAGAAAGCATTGTTAAGTGTTTCTCTAGCATGTCTGTTATTACATTTCTAGCGGCGAATTCATTAGCCTTGCAAAGGAAGCCTGCATAATATTGGAAGAAGGGGAACGCACATCCTCAGAGATAATAGATTGTGCAACGGATATTGCCTCCATCGGATTTAGGCAGTTAGCTGACGCAGCAGTCTTTTGCAGACAAGGATGGCTAAAAGCAACCTCGTTTAGACCGGAGGTCGAGTCCAAAATTCTTGACATGCCATATGATGGAGTAACGCTTTTTGGAAAGCACATTGATGATGCCTTACTCTCCATCAAAACGGACACAAACATTGCCAAATATCTTGGTACCCTGCAGTTTCGCAGGTTCCCCTTTCGAGGAGCTAGAAGCATACGTTTTTTCCTTATACAGAGGCAGCTCTCAGCGCTACCAATAGTCCTTTCAACCACACCATTAATCCACTTTCCAGCAAAAGTCCTACTGTGCGCGACCATCAGTAGCCTAAAACAGAAAGAGAGGAGAAAATAGACTTCACAATCTAGAGAGGCTGTCCACCACCAATTATACCAATCGGGTACCAGCTATTTCCACTCAGGCTGTAATAACAAGGATGTCTGAGTGTCTCTCACAGTGGAGGAACAGACAAATGGGTATTAGACTGATTGAAAATGAACTCTAGTGTATGACCATGAGCTAACAGCCAAATATGCCACCAAAAGGGGCCTCCCCTCCTCACCTTCACTTATTTGAGAAAAAAAAACAAAGCAAGTTTTGATTGCCAAGGGAGCAATAGCGGAAGTACCATCCAACCAGAGAGGCATGGGATTCTCTTCTTGTTTTTTCCTAATAAGAATCAAATTGGGAGAGTGGAGACCCATTTTGGGCCTCAGAAAACTCAACCAATTCCTCAAAAAGACATTTCGCATGGTTACATTAGCAGTCATCCTGCATCTCTTAAACCATGGCAACTTTGACCACTCTTGTCTCCAAGATGCATACTTCCACGTCCCCATACACCAGAAACATTGCAAATTTCTCTGTTTCACAATATCTGGCACCCAATACCAATTCAAAGTCCTCCCATTCAGCCTCAAATCAGCACCCAGTATTTTCACAAAGTGCCTAGCCCTAGTTGTGTTGACTCTCAGATCAAGAGGTCATGAAATATTCCCATACCTGGATGACTGGTTGCTAAAAGTGCGGACTCCTACTCAAGCAGCCAAAGCTACAAGGGATTGTATAACCCTGTTCCAGAACTTGGGGCTCACTTTAAACATATAGAAATCATACACTGTCCCTCAACAAGTGAAAACCTTTCTGGGTTCAGTCCAGATACCAAGGAAGACACAACTTTTCTCACTCTAGAAAGACAACAAAGAATAATACCTGGCGTTGACTATATCTGAAAGGTCAGTTTCAGTACCTCATTTCAAGTCTCTACTGGGAATGATGTCTGCTGCAACCAACCTCGTTCCCTTAGTACGCCTGAAAGTGACCTCTACAAGAACTTCAGAAACAATGGATGCAAACAGAAGGCTCATTCGAGGCCCTCATAACAATAACGCCAAGAATGATCATGGCTTTGGCATGGTTGACTTCATCTCTCACATCTCCAGAGGCCTTTCCTTCTTACCACTGATGTCATAATTCATCATAATGACAGATGCCTCTCTGGAAGGTTGGGGTAGTCAACTTCAAGTCCTACAAGGTCAGGGCAGATGGTCCATCTCACAAAGGTCCATGCATATAAACCGTTGGGAGCTCAAAGCCATTTTTCTCACTCTCCAGGCCCTCCTTCAATGCATTCAAGGATCTGCAGTGCTGGTAAGAAGAGACAACACAACCAGCTTGCATTATATCAACAAACAAGGTCACAACCACTCTTCCAAGAAGTGCAACGCCTATGGAACTGGCTGACTGCTTGCAACATCTCGATGAAGGCCTAACTTGTATCCGGGTCTAGCAACACATTGGCAGGAAACACTCAAACCTGGGAGAGTTGCCTCGAATGGAAGTTAGATCAAGTAGAACCTGAATTAGACTTCTTTGCGACGCCCTAGAACACCAAATGCCAGTTCTACGGCAGTTGGCACCCACTCCTGGGATCATTGAGGGGGGGGGGGGGGTTCCCATTCAATAAGATGGTCAGGGATTTTTGCATACTTTTTTTTTTTCTTCTCCCCATTCCTCATGATACCAAGAGTGCTCAGAAAGAGGAAAGCAGAGAAGTGGAGTTTAATAATAACTCCCAGATGGCCCGGGCAACACTGGTTCACAGAGCTAATTCTCCTATCAAAGACTGAGCCCATTTGTCTCCCCAATAAACAAACCCTGCTGATAAGGAACCAGGGCCAAATTCTTCACCCAGATCCAGGTTCTCTTTGATTATATGCATTGCTCATGACTTCCATGAATTCCAGGATATGGACATTCCCCCAAGATTGTAGGGACAGCCTAGCAAGAGCGGAGTCGACCAACAAATCTTACAGGTTAAAATGGAAAATATTTTTTTTATGGTGTCAGAAGCAAAGCCCGCATCTGCTGAAGGCATCACCAGAGCAGATATTGCTTTATCTCCTCACCCTTGCTCATTGGGGACTCGTTTGAGACTGATGCAGACTTATGTGGGAGTGCATCTCTGTAGGACATTTTTCCTTATGCAGGGTCATCCCCAATCTTTTTGCCTCCTGCCTCCAATTTTTTCTGACCTTTTTGTTGCCTTTTGAACTGTGAGCACGTTACCACTGCTAACCAGTGCTAAAGTCCATATGCTGTCTGTGTAAATTGTATTGTTGATTGGTTTATCCATGATTGGCATATTTTATTTACTAGTAAGTCCCTAGTAAAGTTCACTAGAGGTGCCCAGGGCCTGTAAATCAAATGTTGCTAGTGGGCTTGCAGCACTGTTTTTTCCACCCACATTAGTAGCTCTGTAAACATGTCTCAGACCTGCCACTGCAGTGTCTGTGTGCAGTTTTAACTGCCAATTCGACTTGTCAAGTGTACCGACTTGCCAGGTCTAAACTTTCACTTTTCTTACATGTAAGACACCCCTAAGGTAGGCCCTAGGTAGCCCCATGGGCAGGGTGCAATGTATGTTTAAGGTAGGATATATATACACTAATGTGTTTTATGTCCTGACGGTGAAATACTGCCAAATTCGGTTTTCACTGTTGCAAGGACTATCTCTCTCATAGGTTAACATGGGGGGCTACATTTAAAAATCATTAAAGTGTGGATTCCCTTTGGGAGCAGATAGACCTGTGGAGTTTGGGGTCTCTGAGCTCCTAATTTTAAAATACATCTTTTAGTAAAGTTGGTTTTAAGATTGTGTGTTAGAAAATGCCACTTCTAGAAAGAAGGCATTTTCTTGCTTAAACAATTCTGTGACTCTGCCTGTTTGGATTCCCTGTCTGGTCAGTTTAACAATTGGGCTGTTTGCACCACTCCAGACAGTGACAAAAAGGAGCTGGGGTGTAGCCTGCATATCCTGATGAGACATCTGTGCTGGAGGGGGAGGAGTGGTCACTCACACCTGAAAGGGCTGTCCTGCCCTCACACAGTGCAGTCTCCAACCCCCTGGTGTGTCTGGAGCCTGGCCTGGGCAAGGCAGGATTTCACAAACAAGAGAGACTTTCCTTTGAAGTAAGCCTACTTCTAAGGCCAATATGGGTATAAGAAGGGCACCCAAAACCAGACTTTAGATCACTTCTGGAAATCAAGAGGAACTTCTACCTGGATAAGAGCTGAGGAGAAATGATGCACTGCCTGAGACTGTGCTTTGTGGAGCTATCCTGCAGTTGCTGTTTCTGCCTGTGCAAGAGAACAAAGACTGGACTTCATGTGCCTTCCTGCTTGTGAAGAAATCTCCAAGGGCTTGTCCTGAGCTTGCCTCCTGTTGTTGAAGTCTCAGGGCCATTAAAGACTTCTCCTGCCAGCACCTTGACTCTCTGCTAAGACTCCTGCCCTGCCAAGTGGGGCCCTATCCAGTTCCTGGGGTCTTGACAGGTGAAGCTGGCAGACCAAGACTGAAAATCCAAGCACAGATCGTCGTGCGGGGAAAATATCAACACACCTTCCGAGATGCGGCTGAAAAACGATGTGCTGCTGGCTTCGCTGCAGAAATCGACACTCCACCGGCATCGTAGCTGGAAGAGCGACATGCAACACCCGCTGACGGAGGCTGTTAATGTCGCAACCCACATTGTGTGGTTTTGTTGATATAGTGCGCCAGGATTTTCAACGCAAACCTTTCTGGGCCTGGAAAAACAACACAATGCCTGCCTGGCCCCAAGTGCTGCCTGCGTCGACTCATTGCTCCCCTGCGGGGAGGAAAAACAATGCACGCCGACCGGAGAATGAGAAGCGACGCACGGTCTTGCTTGTGGGTGAGAAATCGGCACCACTTACCTTTTTTGATGCACACTCGTCTGTGCGTGCTCTTTTGACGCTACCCAGGTACTTTTCAACGCTAACCGTTTTTACCTGTTTTCTCAAGGAACTAAGACTATTTATGTTTTTTTAATTAATAACTTGACTTGTGTATGTTGGATTTTTGTTGTTTTGATCTTGTTTTATTTAGATAAATATTTTCGATTTTCCTAAACCTGTGTTGTCGTTTTGTAGTGTTTTCAATAAGTTACTGTGTGTTACAAATACTTTACACCTAGCACTCTGAAGTTAAGCCTGCCGGCTCGCGCCAAGCTACCAAGGGGGTGAACCGGGGTTAGCTGAAGGTGATTCTGCTTTACTCTGACTACAGTGAGGGTCCTTGCTTGGACAGGGGGTAACCTGACTGCCAACCAAATACCCCATTTATAACAATCTTGCAGCTTTTTCAAGATACTTGTACTCTTCTCAGAGTACATTGCTTTGCTCAGCAAGAATAAATCAAACATTTCATGAAGGTCTTATTTCATGTCTTCTCGCCAGTTCGCTCACCACCTCCACAATGGCATCCAAACATAGTCTTGGCTCAATTAATAAAAGCACTGTTTGAGCAGATTCATAAAGTGAACTTGAAATTTCTTATGTGGAAAGTGGCCACATTTCTAGCGGATGTTAAAGCTAGTAGAGTTAGTGAGATCCAGGCATTCACTACACAAGTGAAGGAGTAATACTAAGAACAAATTCAAAATTCATTCCAAAAGTACCATCACAATTTAGTCTTAATGAACCTGTTATCTTAGTCACATTCTTCCCAAATCCAACCACACCAGCAGAACAATTTCTACATACGTTGGACTTAAGGGGATGTCTTAAGTTTTATTTACACCGTACCATAACCTTTCGGAAATCAAATCAACTGTTTGTCGCATATGAATAATCAAGGAAAGGTGCTGCAGTCACAAAAGCAACCATAGCAAGATGGATAGGGGCGACAATACAATTTTGCCTTTCTACTGCCGGCAAACCTAGAGCACACTCAATAAGAGCGATGTCTACTTCTGCTGCAATGTTAGCAGGGCTTTCAGTGGAACAAATGTGTTGTGCTGCAACTTTGAAGAGCGTGCATATGTTCACTCAACATTATTGTTTAGACTCATCCTATCATACCAACGTAGCATTTGGATAGGCTGTGTTACGACATCTATTACAGTTAGATGAGCATCTGTTGTTCCTTCTTTCCTTTCATTATGTGATAACCATTATTTGCATATCTATTATAAATCTTATTATCCTCATTATTTTTACTATGGTTGTTATTCCTAGTCATGCTCTGTTATCATTCTTACCCACCATCCACAATGTGTAAGGAACATAAATGAATGATATTTCAAACTGCTTGTTATTCCGATTCAAGCATGTGAATGTATGAAACATCCAATATTGGAGAAGAAAATAAGTTACTTACCTGTAACTACAGTCCTCCAGTATTGGTATCGATTATAAATTCACATGCAACCCACCCTCTTCCCCATAGAGATTCTCCCTAACCCTCTTTAACATTGCTTCCACTCGTGCTGGAAAATCTGAGAGACTGGAGGTTCTGTGCTGAGGGTTGATTGGCTGGACTTTGGGTCTTTTCTAATGAGCCAAATAAGCTGGAAAGTGAGAGCACTTTAGCCTTGTTTTCTATGGAAAGTTTTTTTTAATACTGCTTTTTAAGGTACAGTGTGACTCACTTCAGGGATGTTTCAAGCATGTGAATCCGTGAACGATACCTGTACTGGCAAACTGTAGTTACAGATAAGAAACTTATTCCCCATCCCCCACACCCTCCTGTACTCCAATCGTGATTAAGATGCTAAGGCAAACCTCTTTAACCGGGTGGCCCCTGCTTGGTCCAGAAAACCATTGTTCACTACTCAACAAGCTTTTGGTGGTTCCGCACGAAAAGTTATCCTACAGGCCAGACCTTCTCATGCAGAACCATGGAGAAATCGGGTACCCTATCCCAAGAGTCTCAACCTTGTGATCTGGCTCCTGAGGTCTTACAGTTTGGTCACCTCAGTCTACCTCCAGAATGCATGAACATTCTTTAAAAAGCATATAGGCCCACTACTCAAGCCATTTATGCTGGCAAATGGAAAAGATGTGTTTGGTACTGCTTTTCAATTCAAATTAACCCACCCCTAGCAGCCGCAGTACAAAACATTGTTATCTACTACACCTCAAAATATTTGGTCCAGCCTTTATCTCCATCTGGTTACACCTGGCGATTGTGGCTGTTTATCTCCAGAATTCCCTTCATTAATGTTTTTATGGAGGGTTTCAAAAGAGTTCTTCTCTCCTGGGTGCCTCCGGTGTGGGTTCTTGACATTGTCTTCATAAGACTGATGAGGTTCCCCCATTTGAGCTTCTCCAGTAAAGTCCCTCCAAGTTTCTTTCTTGGAAAGGAGCTTTCTTAGTAGCCTTCACATCGACTTGTTTGTGAGCTCCATACCCTTGGAAAAACCTTTCTTTCAGGTCCATAAAGATGGGGTGTCCTTCACAACAACCCTACATTTCTTCGTAATGTGGTCTCTCCTTTCCATCTTAACCATTCTGTAGAGCTCAGTTTTCTTTCCACAACCTGACTCCGTTGCAGCAAGGGCTCTTCATACTTTAGAAATCAAGCAAGCCTTAATTTACTATGTGGACAGAATGAGGACAGAATGAGGCCCTTTTCGAAAAATCTAAATCTGTAGCATCTCCATAGCAGGTTTTGGTAAAGCAGCTACATGGTCAACACTGCATTCACTAATCACTACTGTGTAGACTTATTAGCCCACCAATAAGCTAATGTTGGTCAGGCTCTACTACGTAAACCCTTTGCCTTCTGCAACATCTACAGGCGAGCCACTGCTTAGGGGAGGACTTCTTTACAGTCCACACGTGTCTTGACTAGATAATGTTACTTACCCAGTAAACATCTGTTAGTGGAATATAGTGCTGTAGATGCACAAGTGACACTCTTCTTCCCAGACTCTACTTTGTGACTTGGGAAGAATTCTTTGGGGGGGGGACGGGACGTGCACACGTCCCAGCCCAATATTAGACGGTACCAGTATGCACAGCATGTGAGTCTTTAGCACTACATGTCACGACCAGTAGCTTAATGCAAGTAACATTTTTCTTTTGTTTAGTCTCTTCTCTGCACTTGTCTCTGATGTGAGCAAGAACAGGACTGATCTCCTGGGCTCTCTCAGCCCTATAAGGACTTGACATATTTTAGGTAGGTTCCCTTTGGCCCATAGTGAGCTTAGTCCTTTAGTTTTGATTTAATCCATCACTAGTTCATTTTCATTAATTGTCTCTGCAAAGTGTAGACCCTGACTACTTGATTTAAAACAGTAACATTCTTTTGCTGTATAGATTATTTTTGTCTGCTCATTTGTTTACTGTGAGTCATGTGTTTGTTTTAAAGGGCCCAAACTTGATCATTAAGCAGCCTGATGAGCTGCTGGACGGTATGTCTGAGTGGTGTAAAGAGCATCATGGGAAGGTAATTTTCTTAAAATATCAGTGTACAGATTGCCTTTCAAAGGATTTCTTTGTGTTATTTTTGTTTCATTACAGGTCTGCTGTTTGAGTTCTGATACCTCTTACTGATCATGTGCTAAAATTGGTTAATTGCACCTTTGAAGTTGTCATATATGTTCTGGAAAGGCAGTGAATTAATTCAAACCTTAAATGAATGTTCAATGTCATGGAAAGCAAATTCCTCCTCTGATTTTGATGAAACCCTTACTCATCTTATGAATCTTTAGAGCAGCATTTCCCTAACTCTTATGTGGTGCATGAAGCCAATCTGTTCTTTATTTCTGAGATCTATAGCGGTTTGTAGTTTTCTTTGATTTTCCTAATCCAGTAGGAATATAGTTTTTTGTTTATTGGCTACATGCAACTTCCCTTTTGTGTTTCTTCTTGAATCTAAAAATAGGTCTTGTCTTATATTAGTATATCGATGGACTCCCACTCCAGTATCTCCTTCCTTCAGATGTCAACTATCTTTAATATCTAAAGGAAATGAGTGTCACCTTAGTTCTTTTTTAGACTATTTTTTTCCATATCTGTTTAGCTGCTATGGTGTAATAAAGAGCGAGAATCCTCCACAATGTGCATTTAAATGCCTTCTCTTATTTACAATAGAGGTTTGCTACTTAATTTTCCCTCACCTTTGAGTACACTGCTGTTCCTTATGTTTAAGTTTATGCTGTCACTGGCACTTCTCCAGCATTGGATCTTTCATAGATTCACATGCTTGAATCATCCCCGTCGTCGAGGTGGGAGCCTCACGGTAAATTTAAATATATAAAAAGCAGTAAGTCAGTAAAAATAAAACCAGTAGGCCCAAGTAGGCCTCATAAGGTATTTTACAGTCTATCCACTTTGTTTTGTGAAAAGACCCAAACTTGAGTATCAACCAATCAGGATTCAGCCCCTCCCAAACACTCCCAACAGAGGCTGAATTCCCTCAGATTTTCTACCGCACGTCGTGTGAAGGGAGTCTCCCTGAGCTCTGCTCAGTTTTTTTCCTATTTTCTGACTGAAGATTGTTTTTTCTCTCAGGAAACTAGTTACAACTTTACTATGTCTGAAAAGGCAAAGAAGGGTCTGTTCAGAGACTGTGACAACTGTGGGAAGAAGAGACTACATATTGATGACCCCCACAAGAAGTGTATTTACTGCCTTCATCCAGACCATAAGGTGAGAGACTGCAAAATCTGTCGCACCTTTAGTCAAAAAACCCTCAAAGACCGAGAGGGTAGACTTCTCTTATGGCTGCAAAAACAGAAAGCCTTAGAGCATCCTTCATCAGACAGCGAAGAGTCACCACAAACTTCTCGCCCTCAGAAAAGAACAGGTGAGAGAGATAGAGGTGCGGATGAACCACCAAGAAAAATGCACAAAAAGACTAAACAAGTCTTAACTGAAGAGGCAGTTAAACATGGACCAAAAAAGGTTCATTCAGAACCTACTACGCCGTTACACCGGAAAAGCACCTCAAAGAAACCATCCCTGTCTCTGTCACCACAAAAAGAGTCAGAAAAACTCTTTTTGGTGAAAAAACAACCGTCGACGACCGCCCCGTCGACGACAGTGTCGACGGTAACAGCGACCACGGTATCGTCGACGTTCACAACACCATCCTCACCGATGATTATGACGTCGTCGCCTTTGTCATCGACGACGATTATTACTGCAAAAATCTTCAAAAGAGCTTCGTCGGCAACCACATCGTCGACAGCGGAGGCCTCCTGGGTTCACAAATCATCCAGGGCACTCCCATCTACGCAAACTACGTCGGCGAAGCGACCGTCGTCGCTAAAATACCCGTCGACGAAGGGACCGTCGACTAAGGAAAAGACGCAGTCATGGACGGAAGCGTCGACGAGAGACCCGTCGACGACAGTACAGTTGACGACAGTACAGTTGACGACAGTACCGTCGACGAGGGAGCCGTCGACGAGGGAGCCGTCGACGAGGGAACCGTCGACGAGGGAACCGTCGACGATGGATCCTACGATCACCACAGCATTAACAGTTTACAAACCTTTGGACATTTCACCAGCTCATTCCTCATACCATCATGAGGACTCCACCAGATTCTTACCCCTTTCCCTTATTAATATAGGGGACAAGCCATCTGACATTTTGCCGATGCATACATCACCAAGTAAGGTGCTGCCATACCCACCGCAACATCTTTTAGACGATGAGGATGATGATGTTCAAGGCATGTTTGGGGCAGCTAGTAGCCCGTCCCAACTAAATGTCAAATGTCAAGAGTTTGATGAAGAAGAGGATCAACATTACCAGCATAGTTATGCTTCAACATCTTATCCACAGGCAAACCAACCATCGCCTCTAGCTATGCCTAGCACATTAGTGACAGATTTACAACATATGTTGAAGGACTACTATAAAAGGTTCCCACCGTCAACTCAGTCCACGCCACCTAGACCTCAGAGTTACCAGCAAGCTCAAACTCCTAATGTTTCCGAAACGCCACAGACTAGTAGACCTGTAACTAGCCAAGCTCCGGAAGCTTACCTCTCGTCGGACGACGAAAGGGAAGAGGGCGAGCTAGCAGATTCAGCGGCTAGTGAATGGGACGACTATCTCGTTCCCACACCATCTCCACCTCCAGCAGCTCCAGTGGATTCTCCTCCAGAAGACATAGGAGGTTTCCATAATATCATAGAGAGAGCGGCGAAACGTTTTGGTCTGGAAATTGTTTCCCATGAAACTGAGTGTTTTTTGTATGACTTTAAAGAGCCATCAAAGAGATCTGTAAGAGCCATACCTATTGTGGATTTCTTGTGGCAGGAGGGTTTGAAGGCAATGAAAAACCCGGCAACAGTGCCTTCACAAATGCCAAGGCTAGAGAAAAAATACAAGGCCCCAGATGATTCTCCGGCCTGTTTAGTCTCACAACCGAAACCTGACTCGGTTATATCACAGGCGGCTCAACGACGATCCAAAAACCCCTCTACACCTATTGCGTCTCCCCCAGACAAAGAGGGAAGGAGACTAGACAATATCGGTAAGAAATTCTCCTCGGTTGCTGCAGTAACGGTCAAGGCGGCAAATTCCCTCGCCATCCTGGGAAGGTACGATCGGCAGATGTGGGCAGACATGTCCGTTTTTGTAGATTCACTGCCAGAAGATATCAAGGTGGAAGCTAAAAAGGTCTTGCAGGAGGGAGAAAGGGTTTCCGCAGAGATAATAGACAGTGCAATAGATATTTCCCTCACTGGCTTTCGACAATTGGCTGGAGCAGCAGTCCTACGCAGACAAGGGTGGCTTAAGGCTACTTCATTCAGACCAGAAGTCCAGACTCGTGTTCTCGACATGCCCTTCGATGGAGAGAGTTTGTTTGGCAAACATGTCGATGATATGCTGCAGGCTATCAAGACGGATACCGATACGGCAAAATCCCTAGGTACCCTGCAATATAAAAAACTACCTTTTCGTGGAGCAAGGGGTAGAGGTAATTACTCCTTTCGAGGTGGATACCAACAATACAGGTCACAATATACATCTTCCTCCACAGGACCAGGACATCAGCACCATCAACAACAGCAGCATTATCGATTACCACCAGCCGCAGCTTACAAACATCCGGCTAGAGGAAGAGGAGCTGCCCGAGCAAGAGATACAGGCAGAAAGCAATGACCAGCGGATAATCTCAACACCTCCCCAATCAATATTGAAGGTCGGAGGTCGCATCAATTCTTATTTCCCCAAGTGGAAGGCTATAACATCGGACAGATGGGTACTAGATGTGGTGACCAGAGGTCATACTCTGGAATTCATCCAAACACCACCGAGTGTCCCTCCATCGGGTACACCGCCTCTGAGGTTGAGCCAACTTCTCAGGGAAATAAGGATAATGCTAACAAAAGGAGCAATAGAACCAGTCCCTTTATCTCAAAGGAACAAGGGTTTCTATTCCCGGTTTTTCCTTCTCAAGAAACCCTCAGGAGACTGGCGCCCCATCCTGGACTTGAGAGCACTAAACAAGTTTCTAAAGAAACAATCGTTCAGGATGGTAACGTTGCAGGATGTCCTGCGTCTCATAAACACGGGCGATTGGATGGCATCCCTAGACCTCCAGGATGCTTATTTTCATATCCCCATATATCGCAACCATCGCAAATTTTTAAGGTTCAGGGTAGGAAGTATGCACCTCCAATTCCGGGTTCTACCATTCGGTCTCAAATCAGCCCCCAGAATCTTCACAAAAATGCTAGCTCCAGTAGCAGCACATCTTCGCCAGGCAGGTATCCAGGTCTTCCCTTACCTGGACGACTGGCTTATAAAGGCACCCTCAAAATTACAAGTAACAAATCATATTTCCTATTGCCTTCATTTGTTACACAGCCTGGGGTTTGTAGTCAACTACCAGAAATCTCAGATATACCCCAAACAAGAATTGAGTTTCTTGGGAGCAATTTTGGACACAGTACGCAGCAAAGCGTACCCATCACACGAGAGGAAACAAAAGTTAACCTCGTTGGCAAACAACCTATCCAGAAAAAAGTTCGTTTCAGTCCGCATCTACAAATCATTGCTCGGAATGATATCATCGTGCATTCCGCTAGTCCCAGATTGCAGGCTCCATATGCGACCCCTGCAAGAGCAATTGGACATACAATGGACACAGGTCCTCGGCTCCTTCGAAGACAAGATTCGCATAACGCCTCTAATGAAGAACACTATGAGGTGGTGGGCGACTCCAACCAATTTCTCAAAAGGGCTGTCTTTTCTTCTTCAAACACCAAGTTACATAGTAACAACGGATGCCTCTCTCGAAGGATGGGGTGCACATTGCCAGGACCTGCAAATCAGCGGAATCTGGAATCAGCAAGAGAGCCAGCTCCACATCAATTATCTAGAACTCAAAGCAATACACTTAGCTCTAAAAGCTTTCTTGCCAAAGATACAATGTTCAAGCGTCTTAATCCGGACGGACAACATGACCAGCATGTTTTATCTAAACAAGCAAGGAGGCACAAGGTCCCTACAACTCTCGCAGCTAGCCCAACAAATTTGGACATGGGCCATCAAACACAATATTTCACTAAAAGCGGAGCATGTGCCAGGACAGATCAATGTTCTAGCAGACACCTTGAGCAGGACAGTAATTCCTTATCACGAGTGGGAGCTAGACCAGAAAACTCTCAATGGCCTGTTTCTATTATGGGGCAAACCAAACTTAGACCTATTTGCCACTCTCGAGAACAAGAAATGCCAGTTCTACGCAAGTTGGCTTCCCCAAAAAGATTCGTGGGGGAATGCGTTTTCGATGAGATGGTCAGGAGTTTATGCCTACGCTTTTCCTCCGATACCGCTCATTCCGAGAGTCATCAGAAAAATGAAGACGGAGGGGTGTCGACTTCTACTCATAGCTCCCAGATGGCCCAGACAAATATGGTATACGGAGCTCCTCATGCTCTCCGAACGACCACATCTACCACTCAGACAGAGTCCGACTCTTTTAACGATGCACCAGGGACAAGTCACACACCCACATCCGTCGTCTCTTCATTTGTCGGCTTGGCTCCTGAACACAATGAATACTTAAATCTCAAAATCTCCCCAGAGTGTAGAGACATCTTAGCAAAAGCTAGAGCTGACACTACCAACAAAACCTATAGACTTAAATGGAAACGGTTTTGTGTTTGGTGTGCAGCGGAAAATATACATCCTTTATCTTCTACTCCGGAACAGATACTTCCATATCTCCTGCTCCTGGCAAAATCAGGACTTGCATATTCTTCCATACGGGTACATCTGGCAGCAATCTCCAGATACCGCAGATCACCAGATAGACTCTCTTTGTGTTCCACAAGAATTGTCAAACAATTTATGAAGGGCCTTTTTCGGGTCTTCCCGCCAATTAGGAAACCCCCGCCTCTATGGTCATTGAACGTTGTGTTGATGCAACTCATGAAAGCTCCTTTTGAGCCGATCCACAAGGCTGACCTAAAATTCCTGGCATGGAAAACAGCGTTACTGTTAGCTCTTACTTCGGCAAAGAGAGTCAGTGACATTCAGGCTTTCACCATCAAACAGCCGTTCCTCCAGTTTACAAACTCAGGTGTCATCCTGCGGACAAATCCTAAATTCATTCCGAAAGTTCCCTCAACATTTCATTTAAATGAACCAGTCATCTTAAAAACCTTTTTTCCAAATCCGCAAACAGTGGCGGAAAGAACATTACATTCTCTCGATATTAAAAGATGTTTAAAGTTTTATCTACAGAAAACTCACACCATCCGCCAGTCGGATCAATTATTTGTAGCGTTCGGCGGAACAAAGAAGGGACACGCGGTGTCCAAACAAACTTTAGCAAGATGGATTGGCCTGGCGATTCAATTCTGCCATTCAAAAGCAGGAAAGCCGCTCCACACCAAGGTGAGAGCCCACTCTACAAGATCGGTAGCCACTTCAGCGGCACTCTTTGCAGGTGTACCACTACATAGCATCTGTAGAGCAGCAACATGGTCCAGCCAACACACATTTACAAGACATTACTGTTTAGAGGAGACAAACCAGGTCGATACAGCAGTGGGACAAGCAGTGCTGAGGCATCTATTTCGTTAAGGTGAGCCTCTTACACATCCCACCACCACACTCTAGGTATGGTCATTAATGGTTCATTTTCTTCTACTGTTTAACGTGTCGTATTCTCCATAATAATAGCATAGACTGTGTCAGGATTTCTTGCCACACACATTTTATTGCTTTTATATTCGTATGTTTGTGAATATAAATATAATTATATGTAAGTGCATATTTAAAACTGAACTAATGTGAATCACATCACGTATAGAATTACGATGGAATTACAGTCAATGTAATTCAGTAAGTAAGAAAACATTACTGCTCGTTACTCGGATTCAAGCATGTGAATCTATGAAAGATCCAATGCTGGAGAAGAAAATTAGTTACTTACCTGTAACTGCAGTTCTCCAGTATTGGTATCTTTCATAGATTCACATGCGACCCACCCTCCTCCCCTCAGAGGCTCCCCTATTATACAGATATTAAACTTCACACTCCTAATAGAAAATCTGAGGGAATTCAGCCTCTGTTGGGAGTGTTTGGGAGGGGCTGAATCCTGATTGGTTGATACTCAAGTTTGGGTCTTTTCACAAAACAAAGTGGATAGACTGTAAAATACCTTATGAGGCCTACTTGGGCCTACTGGTTTTATTTTTACTGACTTACTGCTTTTTATATATTTAAATTTACCGTGAGGCTCCCACCTCGACGACGGGGATGATTCAAGCATGTGAATCTATGAAAGATACCAATACTGGAGAACTGCAGTTACAGGTAAGTAACTAATTTTCTTCTTCGACTATGTGGACCTAATTTCAACACATTTCTACACATGTTTTTCTTAAACAGTAGATGTCTTGCTGTAACCAAGATGAATGTTGCTGTTCACAAACCTAGAATTTGTTGTCTTCCTTATCATTCCCTTTTTTCCTTTTCACCTTTCCTTTGGTATTCTCTAAAAACTGTGGTTAATGTTAGGGATAAAAGTATGTTTGAGGCATGTGGGGCTTAGATACAAATGCTTTGCATACTCCTGCCATCTAGTATTGGGCTCAGATGTGTGCAAGCTGTTCTTCAAAGAATACTTCTTGAGTCACGAGGTAGTGAGTCCATCTCTTGCTTGCAGTGCTCCTGGTCTTCGGCTCCATTATTAGATTGTTTTTTATGTGTGTCCCACCCCTCTTACCCCCCCCCCCAAACCATCTGGTTTGGATGTGTGCGTCTGTGCTCTGAAACAACTGTCGCCTTGATCGTTTGCAGTTCTCACATACCCTATTTCTCTGCATTATTGTTTTTGATCACGTTTCAATCATGTTAACCCCTTCCTTCTCACATCAGGCCAACTTTCCCAGTTACCATCCGGGACAGTACGCCAGTCGCTTCCGGCTCCAGTGGGGCCTCACTCGTCGGGGCCTCTTTCTTTGCAGTCAGTCTGCTCTCACCATGCCTTGCCTGTGACAGAATGGCTGCCCTTTCGATACTTCCCTCGGAGTTGTACGAGGTTCCCCTGGGCCGATCTCCAACAGGGCTGTCATCTATCTCTTCCCCAAACACGACAAGGCCACCTGCAACACATTTTGGTCGAAGAAGACCCTACAAGCCACTGAGCCCTTTAACTCCAGATTTCGCCCAGGAGCAGCAAAGATAATCCAGACTCCTTCGGCACCCAGTTCCTGGAGGGAGAACATCACCTCAAGCCCTCGGCCGCTGACAAGGAGATTTTCTCACCCAAAGGGAGTTCTAACTCTGACCTTCACATTGAATACCTCACACTGGCTGAGCAGGGAGTGAGTACAGTTCCCCCTTGACACCGCTCCAAGCTTCGATCCCACAAGAGGCATTTAGCCACTCCGGCCCCACAGATGCATGTTTCTGTGAAGCCACTGTCTTCAGGCCATTGTCCATACCGACCTTCAACTTCAAACCTCACATCAAGCTTCGGTGCTGAAGAAAAGTAGCTCAATGCCCAACAGAAACAAATTGTCATCCAAACACAAACAGGCTGTATACTAACACAACCTCCGACTCCGGATTCTCGTTGTCATGAGAGACCGCGTCATAAGAAGCTTTGGAGCCCTCTCATCCAAACCAGCAAAAGAAGCAGGATAAACCCACAAGTCCTCACCTTTACACTGGACTGTCTCCACCCTCTTCCATTCCACCCAGACCTCCACCATCACCTTCCCAACCTTTCTTTACCTGTCCCACTCTCTTACATTCCACAGGGGTCTCCACATTCTGACATAGGTGAAAACACTGGGAGATCCTATGAACTACCCCACAGGGAGACCTTTTGGGACTCTTATGTAGATCCACCTGCAAATACTGATCCCGATCTCTACCCTTCCCAACCTTCCCCGCAAAATGACACTTCTTAGCATGAGGTCCTAGGTGGTGCTGCTGCTTATCACAAAGTGGAGCTGCATAAGGGGCCCGTCGAGGAGAACATCCTCTTGGAGACTTTCTTTGGCTCATTGCTCCATGCAGTAGCTTGCCTGTGTTGAAGGGGATGCTCAAGCCTGTCCCTGATATTTTCAAGGAGCCGGTCAAAGTCTGGATTTTATTACCCCACGGGTGGACAAAAAATACAAAGCCTCTACTTCAGACCCTATCTATACTAGAGCACATCCCCCCCACCAGATTCTCTTAACGGTTCACACTGTCAATAAGAGTGTAAATGCTCCGAGCACCGGCAATGCTCCCAAGCTGGCTGAATAAAGTAAAATGCAGATGTGGCTCATTCGCATTGAGGCGCAGTCTGCCACCCTTTAGTGTATCACCAATTCCATTGCTTTGATCTCTAGATATGACCAGGTCTACTGGGACGAAATGGAGGAGCTCCCAAAACACCTGCCAGAGGAGCACCTTAAAAGGTGATGTGAGTTAGTCACAGAAAGCAAACCGATTTCAAACACAGCCATCAGGTGTGGCCTAGAGGCTGCTGACACAGCTGCTCTGGGGATTAACTCTAATATCCTTCGCAGGCATGCCTTGTTCCATGTCTCCGGCTTAAACAGCATTTCTAAAGCCTGCCCTTGAATGGGGAACATTTCTTCAAGTCTTGGGTTGATTAGATGTTGGAGAAAATAAAGACACAACACATAACAACCATGGGTGCTGTATAGACACCTTCCTCACGGGGGTGTTTTTGCCACTCTTTGTATCACGGAGACTCCATGATCACATCCCTCGAAGCCTTCATGTCTTTCCGTCACCAGTCTGCCCAACCACCTTCCACAAGAGGCTACTTCAGGGGTGCCTAATGTGGAAATAGCACCAAAGGTAGAGGCAAAAGTAGCTCCCACAAGCGAGCCACACCAGCCAATCAATGACTTGCCAGTCCTGCCCCCTAACCACACACAATCTGTAGGGGGGAGGGGGGGTTGAGGGAAGGGCTGCAGGTGTTCTTCCTCATTTGGCTACACATTATCTCAGACCAGTGGGCTTTAGACGTCATCCAACACGGTTACTGCCTGGAGCTCTCCTCCACACCACACAATCTCACTGCGCAGACGTGGCCTTTCACCAGAAGACCAACAATGGATTCTGGAAGAGGTTGATGCACACCTCCTTAAGGGGGCCATAAAGCCTGTGTCACAACATCTGTAGGGCTCTGGAGTGTACTTCCTCAATCACAAAAAGGACGAGCCCCTTGGCCTCATTCTGGACCTCACACCCCTAAACAAGTACATCCTGTCAGAACACTTTCACATGGTCACCCTTCAGGGTTTCATACATCTGTTACAGCAAGGCGACTTCATGGTAGCTCTAGATCTAAAGATGCCTACTTCCACATTCCAATTCATCCGGTGCATCAACATTACCTCTGGTTTGTGATAAGTGGTTAGCATAACCATTTGTAAGTGCTGCCCCTCAGGGTCACCACCACACCCCAGTTTGTTTACAAAAAGCCTTGCGATAGCGGCTGCACACCTGTGAAGACAGGGCATCCTTGTATTTCCCTACCTGGACGATTGGCTGATAAAGAGTGCAACGCAACTGCAGTGCTTAGCACGTACGCAAGCCACAATAAACCTACTGCTCAAACAGGGCATTACTATCAATGCTGTAAAATCCCATCTCAACCACTTCAGATTCAACCCTGTCTTGGATCCATCCTGAATGCAGAAGTCGGAAAGATATATCCCAGTTCAGCAAGACTCCAGCCGTCCCAGTCGTTGCTGCCTCTTTTTCAGCCAAATCAACAGTTCACAGTACAGACAGTCCTGCTTCTGCTAGGCAAGACTGCACAGGCGTTTGCTGCAGGAATGCCTAGCACATCAGTGGTCCTATGAGACAGGGTCATTAGGAACATTCAGTGTTGGTCAGCCCTGCACTAGGCGTTCTCTGCGGTGATGGAGCACCAGCAACTTGTTGCAAGGATGGCCTTTTCTCGACCCTGTTCTTCAGATAACCATCACAGTGGAAACATCCTTCAGTGGTTGGGTGCACATCTTAAAGACCTCACTATCAAGGACCAGTGGAGGCCCACTCATAGGGATCTCCACATCAATTTCTGGAGTTGCTAGCTGTCCATCTAGCCCTCAAGGCCTTCCTTCCCAACACAGTGGGCAAGGTAGTCTTCATATGGACAGACATGACAGCAGTGTATTGGATTCAGAAATGGGGGACACCCGCTCCCCTCAGCATTCTGTTGGCTCAGTCCATCAGACACTGGGCTCTCCACCACAAGATCCACCTGTTGGCGGAATACCTCCTCATAGTGGACCATGAATTTGCTGACCAACGAGGGGGGAACTCCACCTGGTAGTCCTCCGTCGCTACTTCAGGCGATAGGGTTTCCAGACATGGACCTATACACCACAGCAGAAAATGCAAGATGCCTAAACTTCGCCTCCAGATTCACACACCCACAGTCCATGGGCAGTGCACTATGGATGAAGCACTTTGAGGAGCTTTACACGGAATGGCCCTGTGACACAGTGCAGCCACTAATTTATAAGGGCAGAAGTATTACTTCCCACCTGCTGCACAAGGAAGAGGGGGCTCATAGAATGAGATGGCCAGACTTCACTTTAGAGGAAACTCCCAGGCTCTAAAATCATTGCAAACGGGAAAGGCATCAGGAATTGATGATATCACCTGAGATTCTGTTTTGTCACACCCTGAGGTGTGGGTACCGTATTAAAATGCCCTGAGTAATACCACTGTGAGGGTAATGGCATCCCCCCTACTTGGCAAAGAGCAATAATAGTGCTGATTTTACAAAAAGGGCAACAGACTCGCCAGGAAATTATAGACTGATACGTGTAATCAATATTAGTCAAAAGGTCTTTTGTAGACCAGTCCTAGCCAGGTTGCACTTTTGGATTACTGAACATCAGATTCTTGTAGTCTGGCGTGCTGGTTTTAAGAAAGGGATCAGTAAAGGTGATCAAGTATTTAGGTTTAAAATATTTTGTTGGAAATATAGAACTCTCAAACAGGACCATCTCTGTCACCTTCATTGATTTGAGGGTGCCATTTGACCTGGTCCCGAGGGAGCAGCTTTGGAGAGTCTTGGAATCTTATGGTTTAGATTGTGATCTACTTGGCTACTAAGATTCTTAAACAAGGATATCTATGCAAGGATGAGGTGGAATTCGGGGGTGTGATCTCCCCACATCAATTCCCATAATGAGACTGGTTAGACAGGGCTGCGTTAATGCACCTACCCTGTTTAGCCTCTACATTAAGGGTGCAGTGGACCTGATAGCTCAGTGGATGCTCCCAAGATAGCCGGAGACCCTGTACCTATTTTAATGTTTGGAGGTCCTTGAGAAAAGACGGGTGTCCTCAGCAAACAGGATTAGATACATTTGCAGCGTTTTGTGCCAGGAGGGGTCTAGAAATAAACCATGCCAAATCAAAGTTTATTGTATTAAATCCGTACAAATCATTTAGGGGAAAAATGACCATGGGTAGTTTCCGTTGAACAGGTTAGGCAGTTTGACTATCCAGGTATAAGGTTGACAGACAGCCTAACGTGAGCCTCTCAAATTGGGCAAAGTACCACTATCCTCCAGTAGCAAACTGTGGCAATTGGGAGGAAATAAAAGACTTCCATGGGGTGAGGGGGTCACAGTCACCTGCCCTTAGGGTGTGTAAGGCCGCAGCAGTGACAGTAGCAACATGTGTTGGACCTGGCCCTTTCTACAGGGTCATTCCCCAAACTTTTTGCCTTCTCCTAATTGTTCGGACCCTTTTTTTTGGCTGACGTTATGACTCTGGTCACTTTATTACTGCTGATCCGTGCTAAAGTGCACGTGGTCTACCATGTAAAAGTTGGTATGATTGGCTTATACCTAATTGGCACATTTAATTTACCTGCAAGTCCATTGTACCGTGGTATCTCTATACCCAGGGCATGTAAATTAAATGCTACTAGAGGGTATGCAGCGCTGCTAGCGCCACCCACAGAAGTAGCCTTTCAAACCTGTCTCAGACCTGCTAGCGCAAGGCCTGTGTGCGTAGTTTGCTGCCACAAGGACCTGGCATCTAAATCTACTTGCCAGTCCCAGAACTCCCCTTTTACTACATGTAAGTCACCCCTAAAACAGGACCAAGCTAACCCTATGGGCAGGCCAGCAGGGCTCTGCAAAGTCAGTCCTGGAGAGCCAGGTCCTTGCCAGATTTTTTGCATATCCACATTTAGGAATATGGAGAATTCTGAAACATCTTGTTTCTAAATGTGGATATGCTAAAAATCTGGCATGGACCTGGCTCTCCAGGACTGACTGCAGAACCCTGGGGCAGGGTGCTATGTATGTAGAAAGCAGGACATGTGCCTGGTTGTGTTGCCTGTCCTGGTAGTGACAATCAGCCTATTTGGTTTCTCACTGCTGTGAGTACTGCCTTCTCATAGGATTGCATTAGAAATGCCCTGCGCTATGTCTAGAGGGTATTGTCTAATTTATAAGGGGTAACGTAGGCATGTTTGGTATGGTTGTAATGATAGCGAGAAATGCTGCTTACTGTTGTAGGAGGATTTTCTTTTATTAGCATTATAGAACTGCAACTTCTAGAAAGTTAGCATTTCTCTGTGCTTATGACTCTGGTGTTTTGCAGCTTGACTCCAATCCTCGTCTGGGCAGAGTGAAAGTTGGGCTTTTTACCTTTCAGGCAGCTTGTACACAGGGAGGGTGGAGGTGTCCGAGGGGCATCAACATATTAAATTGTCTTCCTGGTATGAAAGGGGGGGGAGACGGGCACACTTACATCTGTAAAGGCTATGCCCTGGCCTCACACAACAGGCTTGTTTGCGCCCCCCCCCCCCCAAAACTGATGTTTGGAGCCTGTGCTAGAGGAGAGAGGGGATACTCCTAGAACCAGTTGGAACCTCCCCTCCGCCTCATTGAAAATGCCTTGCAAAACTGAGTAAGTACAGGGGATTTTTCCCCATAAGGACCCCCAAGGAACTGGACACAGAATGCTGCTGGAGGAACTCGCCAGGAACTGCCTTGGACTGCTGCTGCTGTGCTGACCTGTGGGTCACTAGGAGGAACTGCCACTGTCTGCACACTCCCTGTGCTTGGCCTGCTTTGGGCCCTACTGCCTGTGCTAGCCTTGTGTCCGCTTGGAGCTGGGTGCTGTGGCCCCTAACAACCCTCCCCCAACCCCCCCCCCCCCCCAACACTCCCCCCCCACAATCAACTTGCTTGGCTGCACCAAAGAGCTCTTTGCCATGATTTTGGAAGGCCTAGTGGGCCCTTCCCCTCTTCTGGTCACAGTGCCTTGAGAGCACCTTTGCTTCTTTGGGTTAAGCGTCTTGAGGGAGCTGCTGCTGGGGAAAAACCGCTGCTGCGACCCTTGCAGCTTGTGTTAAGTGCCTGAGAGACGAAGCCTGGAGCGAATGTGCTCCTAGCGGTGCCCCCGGGGCAAGGTGCGTGGAGGAGAGCACCCCTGGGGCACCAGCTGGCATCTACTTTCTCAAGTCACCACCGCAGCCCGGATCAAGCTATGAGAGTGTCCCTCATCGGAGGACCCGCTGTTGGAGGGCTCAATCTGGCCAGGTGAGTGGCTATGCCCCCCACGTGGAGACTCGGAGGGCTCTTACCCAGCTCCAGGAGGACCGCACCATTCACCCCAGCGGCCGCTCCCCTCAGAGGTGCCAAGCCGCGGCGAAGCTGTGCCCTGCACAGAGGAGACCCCGAGAGGTCTCCCGTTGACTCAAGCATGCTAACAATCTGTGTCGGTGGATTAAAATGGAGCAGGTATGGGCTTTCCCCCAGAAAATAACTTAAGGTGTAGCACAGCATTTGAAGCATTCATCCATAAGTGCGCTACATGCAGCAGAGGCTAAATATCTATATATACAATTCGGGCTGGGCATTCTTCCTTTGGATTTCATCACTGTTCAATGGAAAAATGGTGTGCATGTATTGCCCATTGGAAAATGAGACTATGGCACTTTTTTTTTTTTTTTTTTTCACCAAATATTTGAAGCCCTGGAGAAAGTGGATTGTTCCCTTATGCAGGCATTTTGGCACTCGGAACTACCGGGGGTCGCTCAGAAGTTTAATAAGTGACACAAGTGTTAAGGTTGTGTTCTCAGTCTCCCGGTATTTACAATGGGCTTGGACCTTGAGAATGAAGGAGATTTCCTTCTTAGGTGACTGTCATCCATCATGCCCTGGCAACTAGCTGTCAGTTTTTTTTTTTTTTTTTTTTAATTGTTCAAAACAGCCCGTTATTTACAGAGATTAATTGCCTTCTGTCTGATTCAATTGTGGAAGCTAATTTTGTTGTAGAGGGTATTTACATTGTTGCAGCGGGTATTTTTACTGATGAGGAATTTTAACTTAAAATTAACGTATTTTATTTAAGTTGTAAACCGGTTTTAGGTAATTTTGTATTTATGATTTTATTGCCGTTGTGCTTGCTTTTATGGCTCTAGCCAACATAAAGAGATACACAATGATGAACTGTTTAGGGATATTTTCCTACATTTTTCCCTCTCTCCCCCTCACTCCATTTGTGTTGCCGAAGTTATGGCAGACATCACACACCCACATCGTAGTGGCCCCACATGGGCTGGAAAGCCTTGGGTGAACCCTCTCCTCAAACTTTGTGCTTCCTACAAGAGGCTCCCCAACAAATCATACCGTTTTACAAAGCATTATGGAGAAATCAACCTTGAGATGTGGCTCCTGATTTGTGAAGACTTAGTTATCTCAATCTACCTCTGGAATGCATAAATGTTCTTAAGGAAGCACACAGGCCAACTACTCGTTCCTGCTATGCTGCTAAATAGAAACTATTAGTCTGCTACTGCCTCAAACCACATTGACGCCCTGGCAGCCACAGTTCAGAGCATTTGTTACTTTCTGCACCTCCAGAATTGTGGTCTAGCTTACACCTCCATTCAGCCACACCTGTCGGCTGTGGCTGCATACTTCCAAAACAGGCAGCTTGTGTTCCTCTTCAGGATTCCAGTCATCAAAGTTTTGAGGTATTGGCTCAAGAGTCATTCCTCCCAGATTGCCTCTGTCCCCAATATGGAATAATAACATTGTCCTCACAAGACTTATGGTTCTCCCTTTTGATCCCCTCCAGTATTGTCCCTTACAATATCTTTC
Organism: Pleurodeles waltl; assembly: GCF_031143425.1. Taxonomy (NCBI): domain Eukaryota; kingdom Metazoa; phylum Chordata; class Amphibia; order Caudata; family Salamandridae; genus Pleurodeles; species Pleurodeles waltl. The sequence goes on along the minus strand of NC_090440.1, from coordinate 1,398,320,570 downwards.
TTGGAAAGTAACTCTTCTAGTGCCTGTTACATCACTAAGATGTGTTGGTGAGCTCCAGGCCTTAAACTTGGAAGAACCTTTCTTTTAGGTTTATAGAGAAAGGGTGGTCCGCAGTACCAGCCCTAAATTTCTTCCGAAGGTGGTCTCTTCTTTCCACCTCAACCAGTCTACATAACTTTCAGTCTTCTTTCCACAACCTAACTCAGTCACAGAAAGGGTTGTTCATACCTTAGACTTCAAACAAGCCTTAATGTACTATTAGATTGGACAAAACCATTTCGAAAAAGCCAGCAACTGGTTTTTGCTTTTTCTGAACCACATAAAGGAAAGACCTTACTGAAATCAGGCATAGCCAGATGGATAGTTAAATGCATCCAGACCTTTCAAGCAAGAGCTAAGAGTTTTGCCTGTCCCTCCTAGGGCCCATTCCACCAGAAAGAAAGGGCCCTGTATGGCCTTCCTTGGGAACATCCCAATAGCTGACATTTGTAAAGCAGCTAGTTGTTCTACACCATACACTTTCACAAAGCACTATTGTGTAGAATTATTAGCCCTCCAACAAGTAAATGGCAGGCTATATTAGTTCGTCTTTTAAAAAAAAAAAAATATTAGCTTCCTGCAATATCCACAGGGAAGCTGCTGCTTAGAGCAGGACTGCTTTACAGTCTATTCACAGCTTGTGCATCTATAGGCTTCTGCCTCTAACTGAAAATGTTTCTTACTCTGTAAACATCTATTTGCAGCATATAGTGCTGTAGATTCACATGCACCCACCCTCCTCCCTCGATGCCTCTGGCTGTTGCAGTTACCATTATTTTCTACTTCCCTTTCATGGTCCTCGCTCTTTCTTTCTCTCTCTGTCTCTTTCTCTCTTTTTCTCTCTCTCTCCTGTGTTGCTCTGCTCCATTCACCCTCACCTGTTGTGTGGGAAAACAGTGGAGCCGATGACTATATGCATTGCAAGCTAGAGGTGCAGTCACACTACCTCATGTCTCAAGAAGAATTCTTCAAAGAAAAAACACTTGCCCACATCCAAGGCCCAACACTAGGTGGCTGGAGTATGTGAACCATGCGAATCTACAGCACTGTATGCCACAAACAGATGCTTACAGGGTAAGTTACATTTTCCTTTTTTATTTGTTCACGTCTGCCTTCAGTCATTTCCTCTTTTTGCACAGCTGCCATTGTATCATGAAAAGTTACTTTTCCATTCGCCCATATCCTTTAATGAAAACTAGTATTGCTAGCATTCATAATTTGTTGGTCTAAAATATGTTCAGCGTTTAGAGATCCAAATCATGTTTGGGACCGGTTCTTTAAACTTGTCACATAGCCATCTACAGATTCATCTTGGCATTAGTAGGGCTTAGTTATTACTTCGGTCTTCTCCATAGTGCAATGTGGACAAGTCCTACAGCCACTCTTTACCCCCTTAAAATACATAAATGCCCAGACAAAGATGAATTACTGCAGTTTGTGTGATGTTCTCTAAACGGTACTTCAAGTAAAAAAAAAAAAAAAAAAAAAAAAATCTTACCTTTTAGTGTAGGCCATGTCAGTGATATGTTGGGTGGAAGTGCTCTACTTCATTCTTCGTTATTAAAGACGCACTGCCCCATGTGCTTTTGAAAGAGTACCACGCTTCTGACTTCCTTCGTTTCCCGAGCACTTACCCTGCTCTTGGGTTCCAGACTTTTAATATGATCACCGTATACACCATGCTGACATCACCTTTATGTGAGGACACTAGTTACAGAAACTCTGCTCCAGCATGTGATCCTACACTATCCACATCTGAGTCTACAGTACTTCCACTGTGTTCACCTGTAAAGGCAGGAAGCAGTTATATTCTCCAGTGCACATGTTTTATGCAGTGGCTGTGGCACTGTCACCTGGCCTGCCCTTCGCTGCTTTCAGTGGAGAGAGTGATCAGGCCGACATGCTGCTTACTGAAGTACATACTCAACAGCATTTCAAAGGTTGTGTATCACCATGGTGCTGTGGCCTATGTTTCCTTTAATTGTTTTCTTTCTCACAACCTCAGGGCACCAGTGTACGTTTCGTGTGTTAATCATGTCAAACTTGTTTTCTTCAAAGCCGCTTTAAGTCCAAAAGTACATATATGGACAAGGTGACCTGTGCCTAGCTACAATAAATCTCATCATGGAATCATCCATTCATCCATATGTACATAATAATGTTTATTCTGCAGTAGTCTGTGGTGGACAGTTTCTTCGCAAGAATTAACTCAATTTAGCAGTGCATCCAATAGCAAACATTCTAATAACACTTGTAACTCACTACAAGTGTGTGGCTTGTAAGTTCTGAGCATTCTATACTTTATCAGTAAACATTACTAAGTGGCTGAATCTAGAAATAATTGGTATGAAATATAAATCCATTAAAAATTAAACACTATTAGGAAAGTGTGTAACTCAGTATGATCTTTGTGTAGAACATTTGCTGTTGCTAGGCACATTAAAAGTGGTGTACATTGACCAAAGCATGTAGTCCATAACAACCCCAAGCTAGTTGGACAAAAAAATGTCTTCAACGTTATTTTGAAAGACTGTTTTATTATCCTTTCTCCCAACTGACTTAACTGCGTTGTGCTCCACGGCACAAGGCGTTTATAATTTTAAGCATTTAGAATGAGGAGAGGACAGCTGGAAGTGGGTATATTGCTATTTTTGGAGAAGGTGTCGTAGTGACAAGGCTCATCCCAGTAACTTACCTTTATATCTTACTGAACATTGGCGACAAGCTTGGGGTTGATGGATCCAACATTGACATGAGCAGACTTCAAAGAAGTGAATGCAATAAAAGGAGCAGCAGTTTAATCTCTAGTGCGAAGACTCCATTGAAGCAGAATGTGATGGGATAAAAGGTAAGTTGCACAATTTTTAGTCGGAGTTGTTCTGGAAGGGATGAATACTGTCATGGCCTTAAGGGATAAAATCGCTGTGGAGAAGGACTGAACCAGTGGGCTTGTTGCTGAGAGGCAGGTGGATGCCGTGAAAATAGTGGCCCACCAGAGCTACAGCAAGACTCTATGCACAAGCAGTACAGAAAGAGATGTGCACCCCCCGCCAGACGTTAGATTGACAGCAGGTGCAACGGCAACTGCAGGAGCGCCATGACAGCAGGCTGAACTAAATATTAGAAGAATATTCTTCCCTACCATATCCTGTTAAGATCTTGGTCAGTGTCAGCAGAGACAGGTGCACGTGTCTCAAACAAAGACATTTCCAACTAACCTCATGGAAGTGGACCTACGTAGATTACTCTATATCATGGTATTGAAATCCTCGGTTATAATGAGGAGTCCTTCCTCAAACCTGGCACTCCTTGCAGAGGCTTTGCTTAGGAATCGGTTTTTGCCTTGACTGGGTAGTAGAAGATTACTATGGTAATCTTAATCCCCTATCAATGTGCCTTTTGTTATCACATATCTTTCGTTAGTGTCTACTAGTGTTTCAACATTACTATATTAAAGGATTTTGCTAATGAAATGGCCACTCTTCCTGTTTTTAGAAGGCATGTTCAAGTGGTATCGTCTTGTATAGATATTGGAGCGGAATCCATTTGAGTTATCCTCCTTTAAGTGTCACATGGAACAACACTATTACCGCCTTTTCGGAAGGCAGGAAGAAGTGGATTCTTCTCTTTTGGAAGGGGAATTCAGTCCCTTCACAGTTAGTGCCAAGACTTGGAATGTTCTCTTCCAGGGCAATCCTCATCAAAGTCATAAGCACTAAATAGTCCCGCTCATGTGCGGAGGACCCCAGAGCACATAGTAAACATTTTATTATATTATATTTTATATATATATATATATATATATATATGTTCGATGGCATGTGTAGCTGCAGATACACATGCTTTGCACATCCCGCCATCTAGTGTTGGGCTCCGAGTGTTACAAGTTGTTTTTCTTCGAAGAAGTCTTTTCGAGTCATGAGATCGAGGGACTCCTCCCCTTTCGGCTCCATTGCGCATGGGCTTCGACTCCATCTTAGATTGTTTTCTTTCCGCTCTCTGGTTCGGATGTGTTCCTTTTCGCTCCGCGTTTCGGTTCGGAAAGATAGCTAGAATCTCGGAAAATTTGACGGTATTGTTTGCATTCGGTATCGGGTTAGTTACAACAGATCAACACCGAATTTTGAAGAGCTCCGGTGGCCCTTCAGGGTTTTCGATCCGCCGTCGGGGCCTGGTCAGCCCGACCACGTGTCTCTTCAAGGCTAATGGAACGGACCCCATTCCGCTTCTGCCCCAAATGTCATAACAAGTATCCTTATACAGATCAGCATCTGGTCTGTAACTTGTGTTTGTCTCCAGAACACAAAGAAGATACTTGTGAAGCCTGTCGAGCGTTTCGGTCGAGGAAGACATTAAGAGACCCAAGAGCGAGAAGACTACAGATGGTGTTGGCGCCGACGGGACAAAAACACTTGGAGGAGGAAGAAGAAACCTTCTCCATCGAGGAGTCTGACTCGGACGAGGTCGATCCCGAACAGACGCCGAACACAGTGAGTAAGACGTCGACACACAACTCACGGAAAGACCGCTAAAGCCCAGGGGACGCCACCGCCAGCAGGCCATTGCTTAACCCGAAAAATAGGTGACCGATCATCGGCACCGAAAAAGGGCATGCAAGTGTCGAAGACATCCGACTCCGGCCGAGATACCGGCACAGCAGACTCGACCCCAAGACAGCAGGTCAGAGCAAGTTCGGCACTGAGAGGGCGCACCAAAGCGAGTGCACCGAGAGACGGGAACGCCGAAAATTAAAGAAGTGTCATTGGAGCCGAAAAAAAACTGCCGAAAAAGTTTCCATTCCGAAACATCCGGCCTCGGAACCGAAAACAAGTTCCTACACAGAGGAACAGGGACTGTCCTCACAAATGCAAGGACATTGGCTCCATTCACTCTAGTTCTTGACCGAACCTGATTACACACAGAGAAGGCTCCACATCCAAAAGGACACAGGGAAGATAAGTACTCTTCCCCAAATTAGGATGAAAAGAAGACTTGCGTTTCAAGAAAAAGACAAGCTGCCACAGGCAAAGGTGGCAAGACCAGTAACACCGCCACCATCTCCACCATGCTCAACGCACACATCACCGGTAGCCACTCCACCACTGATGCAGTCCCCAACTCATACTGGAATGAGTTAGGATGATCACAACGCATGGGATCTTTATGATGCGCCAGTATCAGATAACAGCCCAGACTGTTATCCAGCGAGACAGTCTCCACCTGAGGACAGTACAGCCTACACACAGGTGGTGTCAAGAGCAGCGGCGTTTCATAATGTCACCCTGCATGCAGAGCCTATGGAGTATGATTTTTTTATTTAACACACTATCCTCCACACATAGCCAATACCAAAGTCTCCCTATGCTACCTGGAATGCTAAAACACTCCAAACAGATGTTTCAGGAGCCTGTAAAGGGCAGGTCCATAACTCCAAGGGCGGAGAAGAAGGACAAGCCACCGCCAACAGACCCTGTATACATCACGCAGCAGTTAACACCAGACTCTGTGGTAGTAGGGGCAGCTCGTAAGAGCGAACTCGCACACCTTGGGAGACGCACCACCTCCAGACAAGCAGAGTCGCAAGTTCGACACTGCGGGGAAAAGGGTTGCAGCACAAGCGGCCAACCAATGGCGCATTGCCAACTCACAGGCATTGCTGGCAAGATATGATAGGGCTCATTGGGACGAAATGCAACATTTCATTAAACACTTACCAAAGAGTTCCAAAAAAGGGCACAACAGGTGGTGGAGGAAGGACAGAGTATCTCGAACAATCAGATACGCTCGGCAATGGATGCAGCAGATCCAGCTGCTAGGACAGTAAATACAGCAGTGACCATAAGGAGACACGCATGGCTGCGTACATCAGGATTCAAGCCGGAAATACAACAAGCCGTGCTGAATATGCCATTTAACGGACAGCAGTTGTTTGGGCCGGAGGTGGACACTGCTATCAAATCTTAAAAAGGACACTGATACGGCCAAAGCCATGGGCGCACTCTACTCCCCACAGAGCAGAGACACATTTTGTAAAACGGTTTCGAGGACAAAGCACAGAACCCACAACCTCACAAGCAAGGCCCACTTATCAGAGCCAATATCAGCGGGGAAGTTTTCGGGGACAATATAGAGGGGGCCAATTTCAAGAGTAGAGGGAAGCTCCAAAGTCCCGAAACTCCTCAAAACAAGCAGTGACTTTGACGTCACAAATCCCCAACACAACACCTGTTGGGGGGGGGGGGGATAGAGACTAACCAAGTTCTACAAACATTGGGAGGAAATAACAACAGACACTTGGGTCCTAGCAATTATCCAGCATGGTTATTGCATAGAATTTGTCAAATTCCCTCCAAATGTCCCACCGAAAACACACAATGTCAAAACAACACATGGATCTTCTAGAACTAGAGGTCCAAGCGTTGTTACAAAAAGATGCAATAGAACTGGTACCAATTCATCAGAGAGGAACAGGAGTTTACGCGCTATACTTTCTCATACCCAAAAAGGACAAAACTCTAAGACCTATATTAGATCTCGGAACATTAAATACCTACATCAAATGAGATCACTTTTACATGGTGACATTACAGAACGTAATCCCATTGCTCAAACAAGACTACATGACAACACTAGACCTAAAGGATGCATACTTCCATATACCGATACATCCTTCACACAGAAAGTACTTAAGGTTTGTATTCCAAGGAGTACATTACCAATTCAAAGTGTTGCCATTCGGGATAACAACTGCGCCAAGAGTTTTTACAAAATGCCTGGCAGTAGTGGCTGCACATATCAGGAGGCAGCAAATACATTTGTTCCCGTACCTAGTCGATTGGCTAATCAAAACCAACACGCAAGAACGGTGTTCACAACACACCAAGCATGTCATAGAAACCCTCCGCAAACTAGGTTTCTCACTCAACTACACAGTCACACCTTCAGCCGTGTCAAACACAGCAATACTTAGAAGCCACAATCAACACAACAAAAGGGATTGCCACTCCAAGTCCACAAAGGGTACAGGTATTTCACAATGTAATACAGGCCATGTATCCAAAACAGAAGATACAAGTCAAAATGGTGATGAAACTACTAGGCATGATGTCCTCATGCGCATAGCCATTGTCCCAAACGCAAGGTTGCACATGCAGCCCTTACAACAGTGCCTAGCATCACAATGGTCACAGACAGAGGGTCAACTTCTAGATCTAGTGTTGATAGACCGCCAAACATACACCTCGCTTCAATGGTGGAACAATATAAATTTAAACCAAGGGCGGCCTTTCCAAGACCCAGTGCCTCAATACGTAATAACGACCGATGCCTCCATGATAGGGTGGGAAGCACACCTCAATCAACACAGCATCCAAGGACAATGGGACACTCAGCAAACAGTTTCACATAAATCATTTAGAACTACTGGCAGTATTTCTAGCGTTGAAGGCATTTCAACCCATAATAAGCCACAAACACATTCTTGTCAAAACAGACATGACAATGTATTATCTGAACAAACAGGGAGGAACACACTCGACACAGTTGTGTCTCCTGGCACAGAGAATATGGCATTGGGCGATACACAACCATTCGGCTAATAGCACAGTTTATTTCAGGGATTCAGAATCAGTTAGCAGACAATCTCTCTCGGGATCACCAACAGATCCACGAATGGGAGATTCACCCCCAAATACTAAACACTTACTTCCAAAGATGGGGAACACCACAAATAGACCTATTTGCAACAAAAGAAAACGCAAAATGCCAAAAGTTCGCATCCAGGTACCCACAGATCAAACTCAGGGCAATGCGTTATGGATGAGCTGGTCAGGGATATTTGCATACTCTTTTCCCCCTCTCCCACTCCTTCTGTATCTAGTAAACAAATTGAGTCAAAACAAACTCATACTAATTTGGTACACAACACTACTAGACCTCTCAGTAGTGCCTCATATCAAGCTTCCAAACAAACCAGATCTGTTAACTCAACGCAAACAACAAATCAGGCATCCAAATCCAGCATCACTGAATCTAGCAATTTGGCTCCTGAAGTCTTAGAATTCGGGCATCTAGACCTTACACAGGAATGTATGGAGGTCATAAAACAAGCAAGGAAACCAACCACAAGACATTGCTATGCAAATAAGTGGAAAAGATTTGTTTATTATTGCCATAATGATCAAATTCAACCATTACACGCATCTGCTAAACACATCGTAAGCTACTTACTGCATTTACAAAAGTCAAAGCTAGCTTTTTCATCCATTAAAATACATCTTACCGCAATTTCAGCTTATCTGCAAATTACGCACTCAACTTCATTATTTAGGATCCCAGTCATAAAGGCATTTATGGAGGGCCTAGAGAATTATTCCACCAAGAACGCCACCAGTTCCTTCGTGGAACCTTAACATTGTCTTAACACGACTCATGGGTCCACCTTTTGAACCCATGCACTCATGTGAGATACAATATTTAACATGGAAAGTAGCGTTTCTCATTGCCATCACATCTCTAAGAAGAGTAAGTGAGATACAAGCATTTACCATACAAGAACCCTTTATTCAGATACACAAGCATAAAGTAGTTTTACAAACTAACCCAAAGTTCTTACCAAAAGTCATATCACCGTTTCACTTAAATCAAACAGTAGCACTACCAGTGTTCTTTCCAGAACCAGATTCTGTAGCGGAAAGAGCACTACATACATTAGACATCAAAAGAGCTTTAACCCCTTCGCTGCCAGGCCTTTTCCCCCTCCTGTGCCAGGCCTTTTTTTGCCTATTTGGGGCAGTTCGCGCTTAGGCCCTCCATAACTTTTTGTCCACATAAGCTAACCAAGCCAAATTTGCGTCCTTTTTTTTTTTTTCCAACATCCTAGGGATTCTAGAGGTACCCAGACTTTGTGGGTTCCCCTGAAGGAGGCCAAGAAATTGGCCAAAATACAGGGAAAATTTAATTTTTATCAAAAAAATTGGAAAAAGTGGCTGCAGAAGAAGGCTTGTGGTTTTTCCCCTGAAAATGGCATCAACAAAGGGTTTGCGGTGCTAAACTCAGCAGCTTCCCAGCTTTCAGGAACAATCAGAAAACCCAATTTTTCAACACAATTTTGTCATTTTACTGGGACATACCCCATTTTTGCAATTTTTTGTGCTTTCAGCCTCATTCCAGTCCGTGACAGAAATGGGCATGAAACCAATGCTGGATCCCAGAAACCTAAACATTTCTGAAAAGTAGACAAAATTCTGAATTCAGCAAGGGGTCATTTGTGTAGATCCTACAAGGGTTTCCTACAGAAAATAACTGAAAAAGAAAAATATTGAAATTGAGGTGAAAAAAACATCAATTTTTCTCTACGTTTTACTCTAACTTTTCCCTGCCATGTCAGATTATCGAAAGCAATATACCGTTACGTCTGCTGGACTCCTCTGGTTGCGGGGATATATAGGGCTTGTAGGTTCATCAAGAACCCGAGGAACCCAGAGCCAATAAATGAGCTGCACCCTGCAGTGCGTTTTCATTCTATACCGGGTATACAGCAATTCATTTGCTGAAATATAAAGAGTAAAAAATTGCTATCAAGAAAACCTTTGTATTTCCAAAAAGGGCACAAGATAAGGTGTTGAGGAGCATTGGTTATTTGCACATCTCTGAATTCCGGGGTGTCCATACTAGCATGTGAATTACAGGGCATTTCTCAAATAGATGTCTTTTTTTACACACTCTCCTATATTTGGAAGGAAAAAATGTAGAGAAAGACAAGGGGCAATAACACTTGTTTTACTAATCTATGTTCCCCCAAGTCTTCCGATAAAAATGATACCTCACTTGTGTGGGTAGGCCTAGCGCCCGCGACAGGAAACGCCCCAAAGCGCAACGTGGACACATCCAAATTTTTGAAAGAAAACAGAGCTGTTTTTTGCAAAGTGCCTACCTGTAGATTTTGGCCTCTAGCTCAGCCGGCACCTAGGGAAACCTACAAAACCTGTGCATTTCTGAAAACTAGAGACCTAGGGGAATCCAAGGAGGGGTGACTTGCGGGGCTCGGACCAGGTTCTGTTACCCAGAATCCTTTGCAAACCTCAAAATTTGGCTAAAAAAACACATGTTCCTCACATTTCTGTGGCAGAAAGTTCTGGAATCTGAGAGGAGCCATAAATTTCCTTCCACCCAGCGTTCCCCCAAGTCTCCCGATAAAAATGATACCTCACTTGTGTGGGTGGGCCCAGGTGCCTGCAACAGAATAAGGCCCAAAACCTGAAGGGATAGAAGGGATAGCACAGCAAGTTTATAAGGGCATATTCTTTTATACATCTTTAGACGGACTCTGCTTTGGGGACCAACATAAGTGAGGTGTCATTTTACTTGGGAGACTGAGGGGAAAACTGGGGAGTAGGAATTTTGTGCTGGAGCGGTGATCCTTCTAAGGAAAATATGCTTTTTTTTAATGCAAATTTTGAGGTTTACAGAGGATTCTGGATAAGAAAATGTTGGGGGAGCCACGCAAGCCACACCTCCCTGGACTCCTTGGGGTGTCTAGTTTTAAAAGGTTTCTGGGTTTTGTAGGTTTCCCTACATGAAGGCCGCACCCAGGACCAAAAACAGAGGTGCCCCCCCCCCCCCCCACCCCCCCCCCCCAAACACAGGTGTTGTTGGAATATATCACTTTGATGTGTGCACATACGTCCAAGATGTGTCAAACACTAAAATTGTGAGAAGAAACACACTTAGGTTATGTGAAGAAGACCCCTCACCCACCAACCAAGTTGGTGGCATGCTTCATCATCGGGGTCCCACCCGAGGCACCTAGCGTGTCACAGGTGTGCTGTGACGCCTGATTACAGCGGAGCAGGTTTTGTCATTTTTTACAACACATACTGGTTAGATTTGGCACGAGGGTGAGTGATGGTTCAGTGGATCAAATTTTATTAACAAGAGATTTCACAAAAATGAAATGCACTGCTAATAACTGAAAGGCAAAAAAGTGAACCAATGACTCACAGCTCGTGAGCTGTAAAGCCGCGACAAGGCACCAACCGCTTTACAGTCCATTCACACACCTTTCATACATGACACGCACAAGACCATTCACACCGCCAGCCACTGGCCCAGCACATTACAAAACTCACATCGACAGACCGCGCCACTCAAGGGCCCATGACTTACATACGCTCACATGCCTGATACAAGAATCCCACCAGCTGATGGGAGTGTGGACTGCCGTTTGGCTGGCACCGCCAGCCAAGCGCCGCCCCACGCACACTGCCAGCCAAGCGCCGCCCCACGCACACTGCCAGCCAAGCGCCGCCCCACGCACACTGCCAGCCAAGCGCCGCCCCACGCACACTGCCAGCCAAGCGCCGCCCCACGCACACTGCCAGCCAAGCGCCGCCCCACGCACACTGCCAGCCAAGCGCCGCCCCACGCACACTGCCAGCCAAGCGCCGCCCCACGCACACTGCCAGCCAAGCGCCGCCCCACGCACACTGCCAGCCAAGCGCCGCCCCACGCACACTGCCAGCCAAGCGCCGCCCCACGCACACTGCCAGCCAAGCGCCGCCCCACGCACACTGCCAGCCAAGCGCCGCCCCACGCACACTGCCAGCCAAGCGCCGCCCCACGCACACTGCCAGCCAAGCGCCACCCCACGCACACTGCCAGCCAAGCGCCACCCCACGCACACTGCCAGCCAAGCGCCACCCCACGCACACTGCCAGCCAAGCGCCACCCCACGCACACTGCCAGCCAAGCGCCACCCCACGCACACTGCCAGCCAAGCGCCACCCCACGCACACTGCCAGCCAAGCGCCACCCCACGCACACTGCCAGCCAAGCGCCACCCCACGCACACTGCCAGCCAAGCGCCACACCACGCACACTGCCAGCCAAGCGCCACACCACGCACACTGCCAGCCAAGCGCCACACCACGCACACCGCCAGCCAAGCGCCACACCACGCACACCGCAATCACTTTTTTAAATTTATAAACAACAAAGAAACTACTAATTATAAAATAAGCACAAAACTACAAACACAAAACCTCTAACTAAATACACGACAGATGCCAAACGTGAAACATATGAAAATATAAAACAGACAGCTTACCCTCACGGTATTTCCCAAAAGTTTTTCCTTGTGTGGTAACTTCTAAAACAGCTGGGCACACACAGCCCAGGCTTTGAAGGGCATTCGGGGCAGTACATCTGGCTCTCCCTCCGGATTGATCTCCGGGCACATACTCTACATTTCTTTGTGGGAATGTCTTTTTTGGGAGTGGGAGGAAAGTGATCTGGAAAGTGCCGATCTTTCAATCTAGCCACATCCTCCACCACTTCTACTCTAGGAACTCTTGCCGGTTCCACCACAATAAGGCTTTCTATCACCGACTCCTGAAATTTAACAAATGTCATCCTTGACTCGGGTGAGCAATCCTTGTATACAATAAAGGCATTAAAAGTTGCCAAATGAAATAAATGTAGGGCCAACTTTTTATACCACACAAGACTTACAAAGAGCAGTGTAAGGTTCTAACCTCTGATCTACTCTATCAACACCACCCATGTGCCTATTGTAGTCCAAAATGCACGCAGGTTTGCGCACTTCCGCAACCTGACCCCAAACAGCCACAGGGGAAGTACTCTCCTCATGGATGGTCGATAGCATGTACACATACCTCCTGTCTGAAAATTTCAGAGCTAGCAGCTCATTATTCCGCAAGGCCATGCAATGTCCCCTCAAGTTTTTTACAGACAAGCTCCCTTGGATAGCCTTTCCGGTTAGAACAGATTGTGCCACAAGCAACAGTGTCCACCCTAAACAACTCCTTGAACAACTGCACTCCAGTGTAGAAATTATCTACGTACAAATGGTGAGCTTTGTTAAACAGCCGTCTAGCAAGTTCCCACACAATTTTTTCGCTAACTCCAAAAGTGGCCGGACAACAGGAGGGTCAATACTGGAATCCCTACCAGTGTAGACCCGGAAATTATACACATATCCTGTACTGCTTTCTGACAGCAGATACAATTTAATCCCATACCGTGCCCTCTTACTAGGAATGTACTGCTTAAAAACTAAACGCCCCTTGAAAAGGACCAAAGACTCGTCCACACTTATCTCTTTGCCTGGAACATAGACCTCTGAAAACCGATCCACAAAATGATCAAGGACAGGCCTAATCTTAAAAAGGCAGTCACAATCAGGGTAATCTCGTGGCAAGGCTAAAGCATGGTCTACAAAATGCAGCATACGAAGAAGCAAATACCGATTACGTGTCATAGTTGCAGGAAATATAGCAGTTGCCGTCAAGGGACTAGTAGACCAATAAGAAGCCAGTGACGGCTTCCTGATCAACCCCATCAAAAAAGACAAACCTAAAAACCTTTTCATCTCTTCCAGATATGTGGGAACCCAATGAGTAGCTCTAGACTGAGGCTTAAGTCTGGCAGCGTTGTCCCGCAAATATTGCTCTGCATACACATTTGTCTGCTCCACAATCTCTTCCAAAAATACATCGTCCATAAACAAGTGAAAGAAATGGACAGGCAGAAAGTTTTCCGTATTAACTCTACACCCTGGGAGACCAGTAAATGCAGGTAACTGTGGCTGCTCCATGTTTGGGGCAATCCAGGTGTCAGGTCTTCCAATGGGAAACCCTGCAGCCCCAGGCTGCTGCACTCTTGGCACATCAATGTCCTCCTCTAACACAGGCCCTTCATCTGCACTGAGAGTAGCTTCCTCATCAGAAGAATACTCTCGGACAGAAAACTCACTTCCAGAATCTCCTGCTTCCTCCTCTGCCTCAGATGCAGAGTCCGTGTCGTAATCATGGTCTGAAGACGACTCAAAGAGCATGCAAACAACCTGCTGAGCGGTCACTCTGCGGCTAGCCATGATCCTAACAACAAATGGATTGCCAACAACAACTAGCACTAAAATAAGTAATAAACAAAGTGTAGCTTTATCACAAAGAGTTATGTACTACAAAAAACTATACCACTCAGTTGCCTGAAATAGCTACTCACCAAGCAACTACTCTGCACAGACAGCAATCACCAATGATATCCCACTAAAAAGAAAAAAGAAAAAAGCAAATTAGACATATGACAACACAAACATCACTGTGCTCAAATCTAAGGACAATGTCAAACACACAATACTGCATTTAGTACACCACCTACAAACATGTCAACAATACTCCTTTGGAGTAAATTGCTTTCACTTACCTAAAACATGCAACTATGCAAACCACAGGACAACTACTGCCAAAACCGCAAAGATCCACAGCAAAGGAAGCAAATGCGTTGAACTAGAAGAAAAAGAAGAAATAAATTGTTATAATCACAAATACTTTGCCAGTTGACAAACATTCCCCCCACAAGAACTTAGAAGTTGTCCCTGGTACCGAAGTGGATCCTGCCCCCCTTGGGGGTAGATGGGCGTAAAAAAATTGGCCAATCTGCCCCCAAGGGGGGCAGAAATGGGCAACACCTCTGTGCCCCCTTTCAGGGGGCGACCCTTCCCAAAGGGGGCACCCCCAGCACAACACAAAAAAAAAAAAAAAAAAAAAAATCCCTGCCGTATTGGTGGTTTCTGCCCTCCTTGGGGGCAGATGGGCCTACAAAATTACGGGCAGAGATGGCCAATACAAATTTTCTACACACACACACACACACACACACACACACACACACACACACACACACACACACACACACACACACACACACACACACACACACACACACACACACACACACACACACACACACACACACACACACACACACACACACACACACACACACACACACACACACACACACACACACACACACACACACACACACACACACACACACACACACACCCCCCCCCCCCCCCCCCCCCCCCCCCGAAACAGAAAAAAAAAAAACTCCCCAGGGGAGTGACCCTTGCCGAAGGAGTTACCCCCAAAATAAACAATAAAAACAAAATCCCTGGTGTCTAGTGGATTCACCCCCCCCGGTGGCAAATCAGCCCAAAAATTGGCAATCTGCCCCTGGTGGGGGGGGGGACAAATACTAAAAAAAAAAAAAAATGGCCCCCCAGTGGGGCGCCCCTTGCCCAAGGGGTCGCCCCCAAAATACACATAAATAACAATATTCCTGGTGTCTAGTGGTTTTCGCCCCCCCCCCCCCCCCCCCCCCCCTGGAGCAGATCCGCCGAAAAATCAGCGGATCTGCCCCCGGGGGGGGGGGGGGGGGGGCGAAATACAAATAAAACTTGCCCAAGGGGTCGCCCCAGGCCCGCGATCGTGAAGCAGGAATCTTGTGAAAACAGGCACAGGGGGAAAGGAAAAACCCTTTCCTTTCCCCGTGTCTGTTTTCACTACCCCCCGCCCCCCAAAAACAGAGGACTCACCTGTGATGTCCTCCTCCGAAGACGCGCTGGAAGCAAATGGCTTCCAGCGCGCCATGCAACACTAGATGACGTCAGCGTGCTGTGCGTGTGCGGACGTCATCGGATTGCCGGGGGGGGGGGGGGGGAGGCGGGTGCACGAGTTCCCCTGTGCCTAGGAAGAGATGATCTCGTCCAAGGCACAGAACCGGTTAATGTACTACATTGATAGAACAAAACAAATACGGAAGACAAAACAACTGTTCGTTGCTTTTCAAAAACCTCATACAGGGAATCCAATATCCAAAGAAGGCATTATCAGATGGATAGTTAAATGTATTCAAACCTGTTATCTCAAAGCAAAAAGAGAACTGCCTATAACACCAAAGGCACATTCAACTAGGAAGAAAGGTGCTACTATGGCCTTTCTAGGAAACCTTCCAATGACTGAAATATGTAAGGCAGCCACATGGGCTACGCCTCATACATTCACCAAACACTACTGCGTGGATGTGTTAACAACACAACAAGCCACAGTAGGACAAGCAGTACTACGAACTTGATTTCACTAAAAAAAAAAAAAGACTTCTTCGAAGAAAAACAACTTGTAACACTCCGAGCCCAACACTAGATGGCAGGATAATGCACAGCATGTGAATCTGCAGCGTCTCATGCCACGAACAGATGTACACTGGATAAGTGACATTTTCTATATATATATATTAGAGTGTGTGTGTTCGATAGCATGTGTAGCTGCAGATGCACATGCTGTGCATATCCTGCCATCTAGTGTTGGGCTCGGAGTGTTACAAGTTGTTTTTCTTCGAAGAAGTCTTTTTCTTTCGAGTCATGGGGATTGAGTGACTCCTCCTCTCTGTGAGAGTGCGCTTGGGCATAGACTACTTTGTTAGATTTTCTTCTTTCTGCTGTCTGGTTCAGACGTGTTCCCTCTCGCTCAAAGGCTTTCGATTCAGAAACTTTATATTCACTTTCTCATACTGTCAGTATTGTTTTCGAACACGTTTACATCTGCAATAGATCCGATAGTGCAGTACGGATCAAAAAATGCCCTTTTGGATCGGACTCAATTCCGATTCAGTCTTCGATGCCAGGCTAAATTCCCTTATACCGACCAGCACTTGGTCTGCAATCTTTGCCTTTCTCCTGAACATCTTTAGGAAGATTGTAAAGCTTGCCATTTGTTTTGATCGAAAAAGACTCTGCATGATCGAAGGGAAAGAAGACTCGAGATGGCGTCAAAACAGTCCACTGTCTCCTTAGAGGAGGAGCAGGCACAGACTGCAGTTTTGATCCAAGATTCCGACTCCGAACAAGGATCAGAAGAGGACAGCCAGTCAATCACAGCAGCACAGCATGCGAGTACACCTACGCCCTCCTTTATAAAAAAAAAAAAAACAAGCAACGCCTTAGGTGCATCACTGTCGTCAAGCCATGGTTCCACCCGAAAGAAAGTAATCTGCGACTGGCCCCTGGGTTTGGCCCTAAAAAGGCCAAAACACCTAATCAATAGGCCACGCCTGTTTTGGTGCAGGAGTCAAGCAAGAAAATAAGAAGCTCAACCTCAGAACTGAGCCGGCGCCTACAATCTTCTGATCCGAATTAATGCATCCGGTGCCTGAGCCGAAACGTCTGCTAATATCTTTAATACCAAAACACCTCGGAACTGCTTCAGAGCCAAAAGCATCCTTCGATACAGAAGAGATAGGACTTACTAGCTGATTGAAACATATGTCCTAAATATTCATTGAACAATCCTTTATTGGCACAGAAACAAACTCTGAACATCAAATAGACGAATCTGACATTCAACCAATTTTGGAGGTTATGGACAGTAAGGAGAGAAGAATTCAAATCCACAAAGACTGGGAAAAGTATTACTTCTCCACCTCCACAGACTAAAAGAAAGCTAGCATTCCAAGAGACTCTTGATACTGCTCCACCACCAGCAAACATTTTCAAGCCAAAAGAGAAGCCATCACCTCTCAAGCTTTCTCCACCACATTCGCCACAGCTTTCTCTCACCACCACCGAATACCCCCTCCACCACTACCTTCACCATCACACTCCCATACTTATTCATAGGGAGACTAGGTGGACCCATGGGACATGTATGATTGAGACCCTATAATGTCTAATGATCCTGATCTTTACCCTACTAGAGGATAGTACGGTTTATACCCAAGTTATATCTAGGGCAGCTGCATACCATGGGGTCCAAATGCATGCAGAGCCTTTTGGAAGAGGATTTTCTTTTTAATATACTATACTCTACCCATAAACACTCAGTGCTTACCAATGCTTCTTGGCATGCGTAGGCACGAAGACGACATATTCAAAGAATCCGTTAAAGCTAGGGTTCTAACACCAAGAATTGATAAACAATAAAAGCCTGCACCAACATACCCAGTCTACATTACACAAGAACTGCCATCAGATTCTATTGTGGTCAGTGCAGCTAGGAAACGGGCTAATAGTTGGTCTTCAGGGGATACCCCACCCCGACAAAGAAAGTAGAAAATTCGATGCTGCGGGGGAAAAGGGTGGCAACATAAGCTGCCAACCAATGGCATATTGCCAATTCCCAGGCCCTGTTGGCAAGATACAACAGGGCACATTGGGATGAAATGCAAGAATTCGTGCAATACCTACCAAAGGAACATCAAAAGAGAGCGCAGCAAATCGTAGAAGAGGGACAGGCTATTACAAATAACCAGATTAGGTCTGCTCTAGATGCAGCTGACACTGCACCTAGAAGTGTTAATACTAACATTACAATCCGAAGACATGCATGGCTAAAGTGATCTGGTTTTAAACCTGAAATACAACAGGCAGTGCCTAATATGCCATTTGATAAACATCTCTTCGGACCAGAAGTATACACTACCGTTAAGAAACTCAGGAAGGATTCAGATACTGCAAAAGCCATGGGAACCCTTTATACCACACCTTTTTGCGGTTCCTTTCGGAAACAGTTCAGGGGAGGTTTTAAATCCCAAACTGCAGAAGCTTCCACCTCCCATCCAAAACAGACACATCAGTATAATTGAAGACAGTGATTTAGAGGTTCATACAGAGGACAGAACGTCTGAGCCAGAGGAAAATTTCCAGCCTCGGAGTGCTACCACACCCACAACACAATGACTTCCCAAAGATCTCACAATCCCATATGTCTCCTGTGGGAGGAAGGCTGCAACAATTCCTGTTTCACTGGCAAAACATAAACACAGATCAGTGGTTCCTTTCAGTTATCCGTAGTGGTTATTGCCTAGAACTCTTCTCTACTCCACCAAATATTCCACCTCGTTCTCAGTCTCTCTCCAGACCACACTGTTCTACTAAAACAAGAGGTACAATCTGTTACTAAAAGGGGCTATAGAAATGGTTCCCATCTCACAGCAAGGGACAGGAGTATACTTCCTTATACCAAAACAAGATGGTACTCTCAGACCCATTCTAGATCTCAGACCTCTAAATCTATATATGCTGTCAGAACTTTTTCACATGGTTACTCTAAAGGACATCATTCCCCTACTACAAAAAAACACGATTACCGGACTTTGTTAGATCGAAAGTGTGCCTGCTTCCACATTCAAATACATCCAGCTCACCACAAGTACTTAAGGTTCGTTATATCAGGCAACCACTTCCAATTCAAAGTACTACCCTTCGGGATAACAAGAGCTCCAAGAGTTTTAAAAATGTCTAGCTGTAGTAGCAGCTCTCCTCAGAAGACACCGCATACATGTCTTCCCTTATCTAGACGATTGGTTAATAAAATCCAGCAACATTCTACAGTGTCCACAACACACTCAGTACACGATACCCTGCACATATTAGGGTTCAGAATCAATTACCAGAAATCTCATCTTCGGCCAGCACAAATTCTACCTTACTAGGTACAATTCTCAATACTCCAACAGCATTAGCCTACCCAAATCCACAAAGGATACAGGCTTTTCAATACCTCGTATCACAAATCCAGGTCAATCTGACTTGCACAGTATGATTTATCATGAAACAGTTGGGAATGATGGCATCATGTATAGCAGTAGTACCACATGCATGACTAAACATGAGACCACTGCTGCAACCGTGTCTCTCAAAACATTGGTCTCAGGCACAGGGTAGGTTACAGGATCTGGTGTTAAATTGCCAAACGTACAAATCTCTGCAATAGTGGAATCACAACAACGTAACAAAAGGGCGGTCCTTTAAAGATCCAGTGCACAGACCATAATTGCAACAGATGCGTCAATGATAGGTTGGGGAGCTCATCTCAACAAATTAACCATACAAGGGGAATGGGACTCCACACAATCAACTTACCACATAAACCACTTGGAATTATTAGCTGTGTTCTTAGCGATCAAAGCATTTCAACCTCACATCGTACCCAAAACAATCTTAAGAACAGACAACATGACAACAATGTATTATCTGAAAAAACAGGGGAGGGACAGACATTCATCCCAATTGTCCCTTCTAGCTCAAACAATATGGAAATGGGCAATTCAGATTCACTTGCTAGCAGAATACATCCCAGGGATACACAACCAGCTAGCAGACCACCTAAGCAGGATGCAGCAACAAATACACGAGTGGGAGATTCACCCACAGGTACTTCAATATTACTTTCAAATGTGGGGAACACCAGGCATAGACCTTTTCGCAACAAACGAAAACTCAAAATGCCAAAACTTCGCATCCAGACACCCACACCCTCAGTCCAAGGGCAATGCTCTATGGATCAACTGGTCAGGGTTATTTGTTAACACTTTTCCCCCTCTCCTGTTCAATTTCTGGTGAATAAAATGCATCCCACCTCTCTCACTATGATACTCATAGCTCCCACATGGGCACGCCAACACTAGTACACAACACTCATGGATCGGTCAATAGTGCCCCATCACAAACTTCCAAACAGACCAGATCTGTTAACTCAGAACAAAGGTCAAATCAGGCAACCCAATCCCAGTGTACTCAACTTAGCGATTTGGCTCCTGAAGTCATAGTTTAGATATTTACAGCTTCCATTAGAATGTATGAACATTCTAAAACAAGCACTTAAACAACCAGACAATGCTATGCAAGTAAGTGGAAACAGTTTGTATACTAATGCCAACCTAAAAATATAGATCCACTTAAAGTGTCAGTACAAGATATTGTGTGCTATTTGCTTTATTTACAAAAAGCAAACCTGGCTTTTTCCTCTATTAAAATTAATGTAACAGCAATATCGGCGTACCTCCAAACCATACAACATACTTCTCTCTTTAGAGTTCCTGTCATAAAAGCATTTATAGAAGAACTTAAACGCATTATTCCACCCTGAACTCCACCATTTCCTGCATGGAATCTTAATATTGTACTCGCAAGACTAATGGTCCCACCATTCGAACCCATGCACTCTTGTGCTATTCAGTTTCTTACATAGCAGGTTGCTTTCTTAGTAGCAATTACTTCATGAAGAAGAGTAAGTGAAATCCAACCAGTTACTCTAGAAGAACCGTTCTTCCAAGTACACAAACGCAAAGTAGTACTTAGGACAACCCCAAAATATTTACCTAAAGTGGTTTCACCTTTTCCCATTAATCAGTCAGTGGAATTGGCAGTCTTCTTTCCACAGCCAGACTTTACTGTTGAAAGAGCTCTACACACTCTTGACCTTTAAAAGAGCTCTAATGTATTACGCAGATAGAACAAAAGATATTAGGAAAACCAACTTTTTGTTGCTTTCCAACAACCACATCAAGGTAATCCCATTTCAAAACAAAGATTAGCTATATGGATTGTGAGCTATATTCAAACATGTTACCTTAAGGCAAAAAGGCAACTACTAACTCCAAAAGCACATTCCTGTAGGACAAAGGGAGCATTCTCAGTGGCATTCTTACAAAATATACCAATGGGAGATATAGGCAAAGCTGCCACATGGCCCACACCACATACATTCACAAAGCATTACTGTGTGGATGTTTTATCTCGACAACAAGCCAATGTTGGACAAGCAGTGCTAAAAACACTATTTCAAACCACTTAATCCCCTACAGGCTAACCACTGCCTAATTGGGAACTGCTTTTTAGTCTATGCACAGCATGTGTATCTGCATCTACACGTCATTAAACGGAAAATGTCACTTACCTAGTGTACATCTGTTCGTGGCATGTAATGCTGCAGATTCACATGCGCCCTCCCTCCTCCCCGGGAGCCTGTAGTCGTTGTAGTACTCATTTGTACGTACGTATGTATGTGTGTGTGTGTGTGTGTGTGTGTGTATATATATATTTGCATGGACATCTTAGTTACTTCTTATATATCTATAGCTGTACATACACAATCTTTCACTCCTTACTTCACCCTTCTGCAGGAAAAACAATCTAACAAAGCAGTTGATGCCCATGCGCACTATCACCGAGAGGAGTCACTCGATCCTGTGACATGAAAAAATACTTATTTGAAGAGAGCCCAACACTAGATGGCGGGATATGTACAGCATAACAGCATGTAAATCTACAACACTACATGCCACGAACAGATGTACACTAGGTAAGTGATTTTTTTTTTCTTTTTTTCTTCACTTAAAAACCTAAAGGTTACAGGGTCTTTAAAGTTAGGTTCTGAATTTACTTGCACAAAACTAGACAAATTTAGCCGTTGTAGTTAGAGATTTCAAGTAACTAACTCGCGCCCTAAGGTAACTATAGCTCTCTCCCCCGTCAGTCAGTTTTTTCTTCATTAATTTGACTGCTAATGCTTCATTGATAGTTTAATGATGCTATAAAAGCTGTCATGATTGCTGTAATATCTGGGGTAATCAGCAGTGCGTGGCGAGGGCACAAGTTTTGGTTATTTTAGGGCGTGAGTTGTAGTTGCTTGAAATAACTGTTGAATTTGTCTAGTTTTGTGCAGACAAACCCAGACCCTTAACAGCCAGAGGTAAGGGTAAGGCTGTCCCTACCCTTTTCTTTTTAGCTTTTTTTCTGGGACTAAGCTGAAGCCAAGTTGCAAGATGGCATTAAGATTTCCTTGTTGAAGTGTTAACAGCCAGTCAGATCGCAGCACGAGATCGAAAGGGTGTGCGGAGCCTTCGCTTCCCAGTATATACAAATCTGAATTTTCTTTAATATAAACTACTTAACGGATTCACACCAAATAACAAAAAGAGCTGTTTCTGGACCAAGAGCTAGCTTTTTGCCAATTTAGTGTAAATCCATCTAGTGGTTCCACCACTATTCCTGTTCAACATCTCTGTGGGAATTAACATAGAAAAAACACATTTCGGGAACCGCACCCCTCCCCCCCCCCCCCCCCCCCCCAACCCCCCAACCCCCTGTTACTCTTTCTTTTTCTCTGTCCCTGCTTGACGTATCATCCCACATTCTTCCAGACAGCAGCTGAAGTGAGCATCATATTTTTGTGGAAAATTCGTCAGCTGGTGCCAAAGTTATAGACAAGTGTGTGTGTGTGTGTGTGTGTGTGTGTGTGTGTTTTTTTTTTTTTTTGTTTTTTTTTTAAATAGGAACTAGGTTTTAAGTATAACTACGAAGTAGCGACAAAATATATATATATATATATATATATATATATATATATATATATATATATATATATATATAGTGTGTGTTGTGCTTTTAAGGCATATGCTGCCGAAAATAAACCTGTTTTTGAATTTTATATATATATCATCTGTGCTCCCGGGTCCCCGCATGTGGGCGAGAGTATACAGTGCTTATGACTTTGAGGATTCCCCTGGAAGAAAACTAGGATTACGGGGAAGCAATTTATCCTTATCTACTATGAGTTATTTGTCCCCTACAGATGTATGTGTTTGTGCAGGTTAATAATTTGATTCAGAAAACAGAACACATCTCAATCTACTCCATTCTCAAACTAAAAATACAAAAATTACCAACAGCCCTTAATGTATTCGACTACCATTTCTATAGTCCATAATATAGGCTTTTCTTATTTTGCCTCTTGATCTTGGGCTTGAGGTTCTATTTTAGGGGCCTTTCTCTATTCTCCATCTCCAATATTAGAGTATTACCTCCATCTGGCACTTGTGAAGCGGGCCTCAGTTCTTACTTTTTACTACCTCTGTCCAAAAATATCTGGGTATCCATTTATTAGTCATTGGTGGGGAACTCCCCCTGTCGCTTGCTTCGGTGACACCTTTGCAGACCTTTGCAATCCTTGCAGACCTTTGCATTGTGTTCTCCAATATCTTAAGTCTGTTGCTGCTAATAATTCGTGGTGGGTCATGCATTCTCTCCTCTCCCATACACCACTACCCTGGAATAGGTCTATCTCAACTGAATCTTGCTTTTATTTAATGTCTCAGTCAAGTGTTTCATTGTTTTTTGTTTGTTTCTCTAAGGTGAGATGATCAGGGCAGTAATGGTGGCAGCCATCAATAATGTTGTTGTATTGTTCCAAGATGACCCCACATTTAGAAGCAATGTGATGGACATCTTGAAACAGGACAACAATGATAAACTATAGAATATACTGTTCCATGATGGCTTAATGCAGGGTGACAAAAGCAAACACAAATGATGGACCAGATTCAAGCTGGCCTGGCTGATGAGGGGTGATACTCTAAACCTGTCCTAGGATGCTTGTTTCTGGTCCAGGGAGGACTTGGCCTGCCAGTGCGGGCTGTACTGTTTCCATGTGGCAGGGTCAAGACTGGTTTGCATATGGCTGGGTCCAAACTGGAATGGCATGGCAAGCAAAAAAACTGATGGATTAAACCCAGATCTATGCCTGGGGATGAATGTTTGATTTGTTACCCATTCCGTCGTTCCTATTTTGTTTTTGCATTTGAATCCGTGTGCCATAATTTTACAAGCTTTAGTAAACCAAGTAGTGGCAGGCAGCCATCTTGGAATGGTACTATCTATCAGGGTCATAAAATTCCAACATGGCCAGTGTATTTGGGCCAAATCTTTGTTTGCATAATGCACGCTTCCTGCTCATTATACATATCTTTAGGAAAATACTTAATTTTAGATGCTTTGACTCACTAACTTGTTCTTAAAAGCAGTCATTTTCACTTACATATCACACTTTCTAAGGATGTCTCTTAAATTAATCCTGTTTCACATTTCACTGATGCGTTTCATCCATCTGTTCAAGTTATACCCTTGCAGTTTTCTTCTGGTACATTCAGGCAAGTCAAACCTGCAGAAATGTCTTTTGGGGTTAGTTAAAAAAAGAATTTGGTTTATGTTATGCCTCATTATTTTCAGGTAAAAAAGTCAGCTAAGAGATGTTTACCACATGTGGTAAATACGTTGTTCTGGGATAAATAGTGCATACCATGTGGTAAATTCCTCACTATTTCGACTAACTTGAAATCAGGGCCATTGTGTTGTACACTGAGGCTAAGGGCTGATTTGTACATTTTAAAAAAGGAAGGCTTGGACTTGACAAACAGGTTATTTTACCGTTTTGAGTTGGAAGATGAAATTCTTCATAAGGCTGCAGTGGCAGACCTAGAGCCAAGTTTTCAATTTTTTACAGCAGTGATGGTACAATATGTGCTGCAGTTTACTGATGACATTTAACTTACTAGCCCTAGATACATTTTGTACCATAAACTAGGCACTTCTAGGTGAGTTAAATTTGCCATGCAGGGATTAGCCAATTGCACATATGCTTTGAGGGGTCAGAGCAAATGCACAAGTCCCTTTCCCTATTTGGCCTTTGCTTGCCTTAATAGTCCGGTCTGATTATTGCAGACCCTGAAGTACTTTCTTCAAGTGAGGTGATCGTGCCTGGTGGAGCTAAATACAGCAATATCTTCTAGATATGCTGCAGTGAGTTCTTACAGCCCAGACAGATGTCTGATCACCATCCTTTAGAAGGTGGGGGGAGCATTCTTCAAACCAAATTGCATTACAGTAAACTGAATGTGGCCCACTTGAGTGGAGAATGCAGGCCTTTTTTGGCTCCCTCTTTTAAGGCGATCTGCCATTTACCTGAAGTGGGATTAAATGTGCTCGGGTACTTGGGAGTCCTGAGTTTATCTATGAGCTAATCAGCTCTGGCGATCGGGTGAGCATCCATTCTGGTCACTGCATTGAGTCCCCCATAGTCTACACACAATCCTTGGTAAGCCTTCACAACTTTTCGGCTGCACTTGGGTACCAACACCACTGGGCTGGACCAAGGACTACTGGAATGCTCAATCATCCACACATCCGGCATATTTGCTACCTCAGCTTTGATGAGGGCCTTTACCGGGCCAGACTATCTGTAGATGTTACCTTTGGCAGTAAAACTGCCACCTGTGTCTGTATTATGGACAAACCATTGGGTTTGACCTGGTGTTGCTGAGAATAAATTGGCAACCTGTCCTAATAAAATTTGACATTCCCTCGATTGTTGCCCTGTACTTCCACTACTCCTTACACTGAGCCAGACGTGGCTGAGAGTCAACTACAGGCTCCTACACCCACACCATCTGACCTGGGTGGTCCACTTAAGGCAGTCTTCTGCTCATACCAGAGTTTCACAAGCTCATGGCTTGCCTCTAAGTATTTATTTGCCTTTTTTTCATGTACTGTGCCATCACCCTCTTATCGTTTTGTTGAGGTAACTGGCCGTACTACCAGTCCACATAATGGGATGTAGCTTATTCTTTGACACTTCTGTATTAAACAGGATTGTCCATTTTTGTTGTTTATGGGTGTAATCATTGGACCTCTGTCCTGCTCTTTCAGGTCCACTGTCTGGCCTTACTCTGCAGCACTGTTCCACAGAGTGCCGCAACTCTGCTTTTCTTTATAGTTGAACATTTCTGCTCCATATTGCAAACATACATCATGCAGTCTAGGTCATTCAGAATAGCTTGGGGGAGCCACGAAAGCTCTTTTTTTTTTTTTTTTTTTTGTAAGTGTGGTTATTAGATCTTATTCCTCAGGGATGCCTAAAAAACAACCAGTGGAAGTTTTACATTAACTGCCTGTTGCATTATATCATTTAATGTCTTATCCACGTCTTGCCCGAAAGCCTGTTTATTGGGGCACTGTGTGAACACATGTAAGTTGTCAGCATTCTTGGTTCCACATTCTTGACACTTTCTTACTGCGTAGTTCCCCAGCTTTGATATCCTGGGTGGGGTCCAGTAAACTCTCTGTAAAGTAAACAGACGATTGCTTATTAGGGGAGCAGATTTAACAATCTAATATAGCATACAGATTTGTATTTGCCACATATTCTTTAACTCCAGCTCTGGCAAGTCCCGCCTCCAGAGTTCTTCAGACAGTTTGAAATCTTCATCCACATCATCTATCATCGTCCAAAACCGGAATACAACCTCTTTTCTGGGCGTTGTCTTGGAGCTTTGATTTCTCTCTAGTTCCATCGTATGTGCCCAATTATTAGGCTGGTAATATTTGTGTCAAGATCATTTATTTGTCTTCTGTAATTAATGACCGGTCAGCAGTCCTCCGTCTTGTAGTAGTTGTCCCCATTTGGCTGACCAACTTATCCCCGGTCTTGAGCTATCGCAGACTCCCAGCCAAGAGAATGGCATAGGTCAAAATAGGAATAATGTCCTGTACTGTTGAGGGACCACCAGTCTCCTAGCTGCCCCAGGTTTGGGGGGTGCGGCGGGGGGGGGTCCCCCTTGCCTCACTATATTCAATACCATACTCCCAGTGGACCACTTGGGCTCATTTGGTATCCCCTTTTTCTTGGTCCTCAGTCTTCTCCCGTAGACCTTCAAAAGTAGGACAGGTCCCCTGTCTTTTGCCAGAACTCCTTCCTGGAGGGTCATTGTGCAACCTCCGGCAGATTCCTCCAGGGGGTTTGAGGGTCAATATCCCTTCAGACTCCAGGTCTTTCCTCTGGGTCAGATTTTTTCTGGGCTATTGGACACTTTGAAGCTGGCTTCCCAGACTTCCTGCCCTTCCTAATGGTTGTAGGAACCCGGGACATTATTCCATGCCCCTTTGACTTCCCTGACATGCTTTTTGGGCTTTGGTGGCCGCACACACACACACACGAAGTCCTAGCCTTTCTGCATGAGTTGTCCTCTCTACATCTGCCCAAGGAAAGGATTCTAAAACATTTCCCAGCAGACACTCCACTGGGATGGCAGAGGACACTGCTACCTTCCTCTGGCAACTACCCCCTCACCACTCAAAGATCACCCTACCCATGGGGTGAAACTTTACTTCATTGTCAACATTGACTGCTTTTGTAGTAGATCTGGGACTATCTGCTCAGGGCAACCAACTTGCCCACGACTGTGGCCATGCTGGCTCCTGTATTTCTCAGAGCCTTTATTTTTATTTGTGTTCATTCAGTCTAAAATTTAAGCCCATTAAAATTCAAAAATAACAGTCTTACATGATGAATTTGAGCCATTAAAATTCATACTAACAATCATACATAAAACTGATAAAACCCAATAGCCAGCAATCGGATAAAATGTTATGGTAAAATCCTTAGAACTAAGGCTATGATCATACTTAAAATACAATGAAAGAGACATACAATAAGATAAGTTTTTTTTATCAAAGTTCTTTTATGTCCATCATACAAATATATACAGCTATTACCTTCCATGGAACTTTTCTCAGTATCTTAGCCAATTTATAAGCTAATGAAATTCATTGTCATATATAAAAAAATGTATCAAGTGTCGTGGTAAATTTTGGGTGGAAGGTCATCTCTATAAACTTATGGGGTCTCTACTACTCGTATAAGAGACCGCGAGTTCCTAATAAGATTACTAAAGAGACCACATCAAAGTTTTAAAAAAATTCACATCAATATCAGATTGCATTACACATCTAAAAGACAAAAAGCAGAGAAAAATATGACTTGTTAAAATCTCCTTCTGTGGACAGGAGAGGTGCCTAACCGATTCAAGGACCCTTGGCTGAGATATACCTACGGCGGATAAACCAGGCTTCAGATAGATATTTGGTGACTGAACTAACTACCAGTGTGGATGTATCCTGTTTGCATATTCTGGTGGCGTTGGCTCTATCCTGCAGTAATACATTTTTACAGAGGGGAATGATCCACCTCCCTCTGGGCCTCTTGTATAAGGGGCAGAAAAACAGCATATGCTCAATTGTTTCCTTACAATGGTGGCAAAGTATACATCTATCAGTTGGAAAGTTGCTTGGCGAACCCCAAAGTTCTGCTCCGTACAGAGACGCTGCACGGATTTGGACATTATAAATCTCCGCAGTTGTATTCAGGGGGGGACTCAGCCTTTCTGGACCTGCGTACTAGGGCCCCACCTCTTTGGCTTATAATAAGTGCCCCTTTGTCAATAGCTTCCTCCCAATTACCTGTGTTCGATAGTCTGGTACCTAGGTAATCAAACTCTTCCACTTTCTCCGGCGGGATTGAGTTCATTACTGTTCTTGCATGAGATCGGTTCCTTGAGGTACTGTATATCATGAGTTTCGTTTTCTTGACATTAACGTCCAGCTCATAGTCTCTACAAAAGACACAAAATTGGTTGACCAGATTTTGAATTTCCATTGGTGATTTAGCTAGCAAGATTGTGTCGTCCGCATATAGCAGACACTGGATTTTCTTTCCAGCCGATTTGGGCGAGTCGTTTAGGCAGTTCTCTAGATAATGAATACAGTTATTTATGTAAAGCAAGAAGAGAGTGGGGGGCCAGGACACAACCCTGTCTGACTCCTCTTTTAATGGCTACAGGATCTGTCAGCTCACCCTCCTTACCGCATCTAATTTGAGCATATGTGTTATCATGCAGTCAGGTAATGAGTTTCAAGAGGCCAGATGGAACCCCCATATTGGAGAGTGTTGACCATAGCATATTCCTGGGGATCAAGTCAAATGCAGCTCTACAGTCTATAAAGACCACATACAGATTTCACTCCCCCCCCCTCCCCCGAGGTCCACGTTCTTCCATTTAATTGCCAGGAATCTCAGGGCTTGGTCTATGGTACTCACAGCAGGTCTGAACCCTGCTTGTAAATTAGATAAAGCTTCAGACTCTGAAATCCATTCATCGAGGTGAAACAAGATGTTTTGCATACATGTTTTGGGAGTTGTCAAGAAGACAAATAGGTCGGTAATTGGCAGGATTATTGGGGCTACCTTTTTTGAAGATGGGAACTATCTCAGCCCCTTTACAGGAAGATGGGGCAGGGGCTCCAGCTGCTATAACATTGCAGATTAGGTTAAGATAAGGTGCCCATATATCAGGTCTTGTCTTATATAAATCGCCCGGTATCTTATTAGGGCCAGGGGCCTTTCCCCAATTCAATGAGTCTATTGCAGCTCTTGTTTCGGCTAAAGTGAATGTAATCTGGGTGGCCCCATGGATTATGGGAACGTCGAGGGTCCTAAGAGATACTTCAGATGGACCTTCATATAATTGACCAAAGTGCTCAACACATACTGCAGAGAGAATTGAGGTGCCAGGTATAGAAGCAGAATCTCTACAGTCATCTATCATCAATTTCCAGAACCTGGAAGTATCGTTAGATTTGGCAGTCTCCAAGATAGCAGCCCCTCTGGCCTCTTCCCAGCTTCTACGCGCCTTAGAGCATTCCTGCTTGTAATCATTCATAGCTTTTCTTATGGGCTCAACGTGGCCTTCTTTTAGTGATTTCAGTAGATCTCCGAGCCTTTACTTTTATAACATTTGTGCTTGGCCATAACCTCTACTTCAGCATACTGGGAGGTAAAGCAGACAGGGTCTCACCATCCAACCCACCCATGGCTAAGCTGATTTCAATGCACCCGTTGGATCCCTAGTAAAACTTAAATCCAAAAAATACACTAACCGTCTCTGAGAACTACCCACCTGATAGAAGAATTCTTGAAACAGATAGGATCTCTCTCTTGTGCACAGACTGGTGACAGTCATAGCATAGCCCAGTCTTTGAAGGACCAAAATCTTGTCCCTGGTACCCTCTTCCCTTGAACTTCGATGGGTCATGGGACAACTCCTCTTTGGCAGACGTTTAGGACCGGTTAGAGAACTCCTTTTTATCCTTTAGTCTATCGCTGGGTAAGGAGTGTGACCCCCTTTCTTAGGATCACTCCTTGGGACTTCTTGGGCACTCAAAAGCATACCCACTTACCAGCTGTCTTACTCAGCTCTCTGAGGCTAAACGGCTTCGAGCGTACTAGTTGCTGGTGCAACTTCTCTGAAGTACAATTATTGGAAATGTACTCCCATACAGTCAAATTGTACAGCTGCTCATAGGTTTTAACTTCGTTGCCCTTCAACCAACCTTCTAGTGCCTTAACGAATACATTTACAAAGTTCACAGTTCACGTAGGGCTTGTGTGTGTGTTTGTGTTGGTCTCCATCTCCGTAAACTTCTTTTGGTATTCCTCTGGGGGTAAGACCAAATGTTTTTATAACTAGGGCATCTTTCCTGTGAGGATAACTATGCTTCGTCCTTATCTAGTTTCAAGCCCCTGTCCCTTTTACTAACTTGAAATGGCTCCCACAATAATAATCCCCAGTGTTTTCCCACTTTCCTCATCATCTCTCCCTTGAAGGAGGCAGAGCACTGGTCCATCCCCTCCACCACTAAATGACTTGTGTTCGCTGCCCCAATCACTCTTGGGCTTCAGGTCCAACTTGGGCTTCTTTTCTTCCAGCGCCAGATTCTTTTCCTGAACAGCCAGCTTTTTTTCCTACGGAGACAGTTTGGCCATTTGCTCTTCCAGCTCCTTTTTGAGCCTTCTCAAACTGGCTGGTGCTGGCTGAGCTTCCTATGCTGCCAACAGAGGAGGGTGCCCTGGCAGGATTGCTTTTAGGCTGATTGCCCTTTTCATCATCTTCACTATGGGAGGAAAGCTGTCTTTCCTCTGGCTTTTTCAGTTTCAGAAGTGGCCTTGGATAACCTGGTTTCTTCAAAGGCTCGAAGGTCTCTCTGGAAATCATCCCTGGTGTCCTTGTTGCCTATCCTGAGATTTATCACCTTGCAAACGGCTTTCAGCTGCCACGGTTTGCAGATTAGCCAGGTCTAGCTACATGGGTTCCTTGGCTTTTAAAGTGGGCAAAAATTGGAACCCAAATTAATTTGGAAAAATAAATTATCTAATTACAGGACTTGAACCCAGTTACAATCAATACAATTTTTGTAAAGTGACTGTAGGAAAGTGCTCTTTTTGTATGGTCACCCCCACCCCTTTTTCTCCAGCGCTAATAGGTATGACTCTGAACGTGCCCTGGAGCTGGCTAACCAAGTGCCAGTGTTCTCTCCCTAAGATATGAATGAAGCATGTGAATTGGTATCCCTAATTGGCAAGGACATTAAGCCCTTAGTAAAAGGTACCAGTTCTACCCAGGGCATGGGAGTTAATGGGATCTCCGGGGCCTGCAGCCCTGATTGTGCCTCCCTGAGGGACCCAAGTAAGAAGATGCCAGCAGTCCTGCAGTCTGCAATTGCAGGAGGAGTGCAAACTGCCCAAACTCAACTTTGCCCTCACCAGTAGTGGCAAGATCACAGGACTATCTTTAAAATGTATCCGTTACGCCTGAGGTAGGCCTCCTGAGCCTAGGAGACCGGGTGAACTATATTAAAGATGTGGATATAAGTGCATGTTTATGTGTCCTTAGAGTAGCTTCTTTCATTTAAAGGCTACTATAAGTATTCAGGAGCCATAGAATAACATGGGCTTGCACCTGAGCATCCCGTGGTTGCCAGCTCCATTGTGGTTTTACTGAAAGGTGTCATGTTTGGTATCAAACAACTTGTCTCATCAGACCTGAATTGTGCCCCATGTCAGATTTCATGTGACATGCACCCAGGTGGCTACCTTACATGTTTCCCACCTGGTTGCCTCAGCCTTCCTGTTACCTGGCTGACAGCCTGCTAGCTGCTGCCATCAAAACAGGAACCCACCCCCTGCCAGGAGGTGTGAACACTCCCAGGAGTCAGAAACAAAGTCCTGCCTGGGTGGGAAGTGTATGCCCCCTCCTTGCCAGGATGGCTAGTGAAGTGGCAAAACGAAGCAATGAGCTTTAAAGCCCACACCGCTTCTGATATGCAATTAGGTGACTGCCCAGAGGAGCACAAAGCCACCCCCACCCTAGACACATTTGTAACCCGGGCAGGCAGAAAAAATTAGATACTCAGGAGACGTACACTCCCAGAAGGCTAGCCACATCCCAAGGGTGGGGCCCCAAGTCTGTACAGATGAGGATGGGTTCTGCCATTTTGTAAAATGGCAAAATTGAGTCTTCTTGGTAGAAAAGGTGCCACCCTCCACCAAAAGTGGTCAACTTTTGGGCAGATTAGTGGGGTTAGGAGCCCATGAGCCTCCAGCATCCACACCCCTAACACCCATAGCACCAGAATGTAAGCGCTCCTCTGGCACTAGAACCTCCGATCTGACTAACCTGCAACAAAGAGACCCATTACTGCGACTTCAGGTCCTGCACAAAGCAAAGGCACGATATCCTGCACCTGTGGCAACCATCCTACAGCTTCACCACCACAACTGGTCCTAGACCTGAGGCAGGATCCAAAGGAAAGAGGAATCTCTTTGCAAGTTAAAGGCAGCCCCAGAGCTCCATTTGACTAGAGATACTAGCCCCCTGCAGCCATCCAGCAACTTGCACTCCCAGAACCAAAGGATCACTGGCTATTGGGCTCTCCAACGGATCGGCCAAAAGTCAATGGTCCAGTACATTTTCGGAAACCTGGTTCTGACCTCCAGCCAATTTCAGGTAGCTACTGTAATCCACCTGGACTCCAGAACATAGCAGTAACTAAAAGTTGAGTTTGCTCTTGCCATGGCTTCTTGGTGGCTAGTTGAACTCCCACTAACTTTGTTTGATGCTGCACTTCACAGAATCCTTAACCCATGGCCCCATTGTTGATATCGTGCACCTGTTTCCTCGATAGCACTGCCTAAGGAGGCAAACCAGCAACCACGTTCAGCATCAAGGACAGTCAGGACAACCCTGTACCTGGGCCTTATGCACCAGGTAAAATTGTGCTAACTGTTGGGTCTTGGTCCAGGGACCAGCAGTACCTTTTGCCCTCGGTGGATTCCACTGAACTCGACCAGCAAGTGACCGATTGTCACTACCACATTTTACCATTGACAGCAATGTTAACGTTTTGCAAGAGTGAAACACAGATTTATTTTTTCTTTAAAAAAACACAACTCCAGTTCTACTCATCCAGTTGTCTTTGTTTTGATGTCTAAAATTATTTAAAAATCTGCTTTGTTTTTATAAATTGGTGTTGAATTTGTTTCGAGTTGTCAATTGCTTATCGTCCATATTGGTACTCTGAAATGCTTATCACAATTTCCTCTGGTAAACCCTGATTGCTCTGCGCCACGCTACCAGGACTGAGGTAGAGATTTATTGGTGTGAATCCAAAGGACCCGGGTGAGGGTAATGTGAGTGTATTACATAGTGCAGCCTGACTGCATAATACCCCACTTTTCTACAATGACAATTTAGCTATTTTTAATTTCCTAGCTGGCTGGTACTGCTAAACACAAATTCTGGATCTAACCACTGAAACAGTATGAGAATAGTTGGGGAGGTTGTGAGACTTCACAGTGTAATCAAGTTACTAATGTGTAACGGGTAGTTTGATAAATCAACCTTAGCTACGCCCGGGGAAGCTATGGTACAGAGCAATCTAATAGAGACTTCTAGTTGCAGATTCAGTACTTTAGATTTTTTCCCCAGGTGTCAGATGGATGCAGAGTTTTTTTTCTACAAGCAATACCCTTGCGCATTGGTAGGTGGTGTCGGTCAACTCCGCGGGCATCGTTGACGTCGTAGTCACCGTGATGACGCCTGGACTAGTACATAGATGCCGCCCCAACGCAGTGATGTCAATTCTTTTCACGCCACAAGCTGATCTGGAGTGAGCTACCCTTGGTCAATTTTTAACCGACTTCAACTCTCTTGTCAACTTTTTGTGAGTTTTTTTGTGTGTCGAGGAATGCCCCTGACTACTGGCTTCAAACCGTGTGAGGACTGTCACTGCATGATGTCGGTGCTGTATCCGCTTCGGGTCTGTTTGTGGTGCCTGGAGTGCGACTATGACCTGAAGTCGTGCTCAGAGTGCCAGGCCATGCACCCCGAAGGCCTTAGGGGAGCGGTTCTTCAAGCTGTTGGCGGACTGGCGCTCGACTCCGCGTAGGTCCTGGTCTCACACGAGGGGAAGGTCTCGCACGGTTGCAGAACCACCAACACTTGTCTTCTTTGAAGCCTTCGGGTCAAGGTAAGAAGTAGTAAAAAAAGACCCCGTTATCCTTCCACTTCGCACCGTCGCTCAGCTGATGCGACCAGGAGGAGCGTTGACACTCAAGGACTCAGTTTTCGGAGCCTGTTTTTGGGTCTGCTCTGCGCCTCCCTGAGTTTCCGGAAGTCGGGACGACCCCTGCCCAGTTAGGAGTTTGAGACCAGGTGCCTCACTTTTGGGCCGTCCAACCCCGCTACAGTGCCTTCGGGCCAAAGGGGTTCGGTTGGGGAGCCTTCGGGTTCTGTGCTGGCTGCTCCGGCCCCCGAAGTCTCCTCTGGATCTGCTCTCTGATCCGCGCCGGTTATACCATTGAGACCTTGATGGGCGCTGGTTCGATTGTCAACACTCCTGATGTTGGTGGTGCCCACTGTCGACGTGAACCTGATCCCTGATGAGACTGAGTCAGACCAGCATCGGCTGCCGCCTCCTTCGATGGGGCCTATTCACCTCAGGTTAGAATTTGACCCTTATTCTTATAGGTTCTAATTTGGGGAAGGTTTGGAGGGTTCCCTGGACCCTTATGAATACCAAAATGACCCTGACTTGGACTGGGCACAGGAGTTGGGCAAGGCCAGTGGTCTGGATACTTCTCCAGACGCTGACATTCTGTGTCCTCCTACTGTGGTTACGGCGGAAGGAGCAACTTCTTCCATGGTGGTCAGTAGAGTGGCTGAGGTCCTTGGCCTTGTTCAGGTCAGATCTAATCTCCTGACTGAGATGCTTCAACCAGGAGCTTCCACATCTAGCCTCTTCTTCCATTCATAAAGCCCTCACCAATGTCCTTTGGGGTACTTTGGTCCGGACCCAGAAGTGCTGCTCTTTTGAACAGCACTATCGCACGCCGCTGTGGGCCCGCCCTGAACGACCCTAAATTCCTGTCCCTTCACCCCACACCTGAGAGCCTTGTTATCCATGCATCCTCGTTCTCGGGCACATTCCCTTCCGCATTTCCGGATAGGGAATCAAAAAGGCTGAATTAAGAAAACATCTTCTCAAATTGTTCCAGTCTCGCGCCGGGTCAGTGAACACCGAAATGCCTTTTGGGCCGCTATACCCACTCTGTGGAATACGGTTGCACAAGTTCTGACAGATACCGGAGAAGGCCTGTGCTATTGTCTCCCAAGCTGTCACCGATGGGAGAGATGCCGCAAAGTTCACTATATGATGTTGGCTGGACTCGACCAACTCTCTAGGTAGATCGGTTGTGATGACGGTGGCTTTGAGGCACCACTCCTGGTTACGTACATCTGGTTCCTCAGGGGGTGTCCAACAGACTATTATGAACATGCCTTTTGATGGCTCCTGTCCCTTTGGAGACAAGGCAGACTCTGCTTTGGAGAGGTTCAAGGACTCCTGGGCTACGGCTCTGTACTTCAGCCTTTCCACTGCCCCTCGTCCCCAACAGTACGCCTTTCACGGGCCACGGAAGGGGCTCCCTGTCGCGTCCCTTTCCCAGCCACCGTGCCACCCATGCTGTTCAGCTGCTTTGAGGTCGGGGACACAGAACCCTACACGGTCGTGGGACAGGGGACCAGAGGTCTACCCAATCCACCCCTGCTGCAGCCTCCAAACCCTCCTAGTACGTCCCCTTACTCTCCTCCAGTTGACAGGAGGATTTGCCATCACCTGCCCCACTGTGAATCAATCACTACGGACAGGTGGGTTTTGCAGATCGGTCGAAGGGCCTACTTACTCACCTTCGAATCAGCCCCACCAGCCATGCCTCAATCAGACAGCTGTATACCAGAGGATCATTTGTCACTTCACCACCAGGAAGTTGCGGCTCTCTTGGCCAGGGGAGCCGTAGAGAGGGTCCCTGAGCCAGAAGTATGTCGTGGTTAGTATTCCTACTACTTTCTGGTGCCCAAAAAAGACAAGAGCTTACGTCCTATCCTAGACCTTTGGGACCTCAATCTCTTCCTCAAGAAGGAGAAATTCAAAATGCTCACCCTGGCTCAGGTCCGGTCTGCCTTAGACCCAGAAGAGTGGATGATAGCATTGGACTTGCAGGATGCTTATTTCGTTATTCCAATCCTGTCTGCCCACACACATTACCTACGATTTGTGGTAGGTCACGAGCACTTTCAATTTACTGTGCTCCCCTTAGGCCTTAGCAGTGCCCCTCGGTTATTCATGAAAGTGATGGCGGTGGTTGCAGCTCATCTGCGCAGGTTGGGGGTTTTGGTCTGCCCCTGCCTCGACAACTGGCTGTTGAAGGTGGACTCGCCCGAGAAAGTCATCTCTCACCTTCAGACTTCGGCGAACCTCTTGCACACGCTGGGGTTCACTATATAAACGTGCCAAAGTCACACCTGACTCCCCTCTCAGACGCTCCCTTTCATCGGAGTTGTTCTGGACACAGTGCAGTTTTGGGTCCGAAAAGCAAGTCCAGGATATTCGGGCTACGGTTCCGATCTTTCAGCCTCTATCTTGGGTTTTGGTGAGACTGACTCTGAGGCTGCTGGGCCTCATTGCCTCCTGCATCCTGCTAGTGACACATGCCAGATGGCATATGCGGGCTCTGCAGTGGGACTTGAAGTTCCAGTGGGCGCATCATCAGGGAAATCTCTCCGACATGGTCCAGTTCTCGGAGGGGACTGTGAAAGATCTGCAGTGGTGGCTTTCGAATCCACATTGGGTCAACAGCAGATGCCTCTCCCTTCCCCAACCAGATCTATCCATAGTGACAGACGCGTCACTTTTGAGATGGGGTGGCCACTTGGTAGAGTCTTATCAGAGGCCTCTGGTCTCCGGCGGATTCTGAGCTCCATATCAATCTTCTGGAGCTCTGGGTGATCAGGCTTCCATTGAAAGCATTTCCTCCCTTTCTCAAAGGGAAAGTAGTGCAAGAGTTCAGACAACACGACCGCCATGTGGTATTTCAACAAACAGGGCGGAGTAGGGTCCTGGACCCTTTTCAGGAGGCGCTACGCCTCTGGACATGGCTGTCACATCAGGACATTACCCTGGTGGTTCAACATCTGGCGGACTCTCTGAACGCCAGAGCAGACGAACTCAGCCGTCGATGCATAGCCGATCATGGATGGCGTCACCATCCAGAGGTCGCACAAGGTCTTTCAGCAGTGGGGAGAGCCTTGGTTAGATCTGTTTGCCTCTGCAGAGAACGCGCAGTGTCAACTGTTTTGCGCGTTGCCGTTTCCAAGGCAGGATTCGTTTGGAGACGCTTTTCATCCCGAGTGGAACTCCAGCCTCCTTTACACCTTTCTGCCTATACCACTTCTGTCCAGAGTTCTTAAGATCAGGAACGAACTGGCCCAAGTCCTCTTGATGGCTCCGGACTGGGCACAGAGTATGGTATCCAGCTCTATTGAGCATGGCCACTGATCCTTCACTCAAGCTGCCCCTTCAGGAGGATCTTCTGTCGCAGCAGCTGGGGATGGTTCTCAACCCGAACCTGTCCAATCTGCGCCTTCATGCATGGAGATTGAACGGCAGCAGTTGACTGCTTTTGACCTTCCACCCGAAGTCTGTGATGTTATCTTGGCAGCCAGGTGTCCCTCTACCAAAACGGTATACACCTTTTCTTCGGCATAAATTTGTGGCATGGTGTACCACAAATCTGTTTCCCCCCCCCCCCCCCCCCCCCCCCCTCTCCGCTCCTCCCCCTGAGGTTCTTTTGTTCCTTCTCTTTAGCCCAGCAGGGCTCTGCTTTGGGAACCCTTGAAGGTTATTTATCAGCTATTTCAGCCTTTCTTAGGTTGCCTGATCAGCCTTCACTCTTTAAGTCTCGTATTGTTAGTCGACTCCTTAAGTGTCTCACCTATTATATATAATATGTACTCCCTTTGAGCCAATGCACAATTGTCTCCTTACTTTCAAAACAGTTTTTCTTGTTGCCATTACTTCTGCTTGCAGAGTGAGTGAGCCTCGGGCTCTTTCTTTTAAGCCCCCTTTTTTTGTCTATGCACCCTGCCAAAGTGGTGTCGCCCACTAAGGCTTCCTTCCTTACCAAAGTCGTAACACCTTTTTCATGTAGGCCAGTCCATCACATTGCCTAATTTTTACACACCTCTACATCCTTCTCATGAGAATGAGGCTCCACCGCCTGGATACAAAAAGAGCATTGGCGTTCTATCTCAATCGTACAAAATAATTCCGGGTGGACGATCAAGTCTTTGGATATGTGGGTGCGAAAAAAGGGAAGGCGGTGCAAAAACGTACCATCTCTCGTTTGTACTTCTTTGCATCAAGATGTGCTACGCTTTGGCAAAGAAGCAACCCCCTGAGGGCTTGCGTGCTCATTCCACCAGAGCAACTGCTGCTTCCACTGTTAGCACGCGGAGTTCCTGTCTTGGATATCTGGCAGGCAGCTATGTGAGCATTCTTGCACACGTTTGCTAAACATTACTGCCTCGACAGTCGGGTCCGTCTGGACGACTACTTTGGTCATTCGGTCCTGCAGGACTTTCTAGTATGATCTTGGTTGGCAGCCCGCCTCCACTAGCAGTCTCTATCCGATGTACAAGTTACTTACGTTCGGTAACAATGTATCTGGTAGAGATATATTCTAGTTGCAGATTCCTTATTGACCCACCCATCTCTCCTGCTTGAGAACTGATTTCCAGAGACAGGGCTTCCCCTTTCAGGGCCTTAACTCATCAATTTCAGTGTTATTCACGGCTCTGCGCTTCGGCGTGGAAAGTCGTGAAAAGAAACTGACGCCACTGCCCTGAGGCGACTTCTATGTACTACTCCCAACGTCCTCACACGACAACGATGCCTGCGGAGTTGACCACTGCCACTGACGTGCAAGGGTATCGATTGAAGAAAAAATATCCAGATCCAGTCTTTTTGCCAGGGGAAAATTATAAGGTAAGGAATCTGCAACTAGAATATGTCTCCACCAGATATATTGTTACCGAAGGTAAGTAACTTTGTATTTCTGATGGATACAACTACCTGTGGATTCCTCACCTAATGAATACTCCCATGGCGCCAGCATTCGACGGAAATCTTCTTACTAGTCTCTGCACGTCGACGAGGACGTCACTCTAGCCCACGCGACGCCGTCTGACGTCATACAGGCAATAAGAGGTCCTCGCCGACGTGCCGATGACAGTTCCCTTTTTTTCCGTGCATTCGAAACGGTTATCTTCAAGGGGAGCTACTGTTACCTTCGTAGTTACAGTGTATTGTCTGCTGCGTAGTCTTCTCTGCGGTAATAATGTCTCAGAGGAAGTCGGGTTTCAAGCCCTGTCGAGAGTGTGGGGGCAAGATGTCAGTTACAGATCCTCACTCCGACTGTCTATGGTGTTTGAGCTCCGACCACGACGTCTCGACTTGCGATTCATGTCAACACATGAATCCGAAGGCCCTCAAAGAGCGTGAGGCCAAGTTATTCATGGCAAAGTCAAAGAAGAAGGAGAAACATCATAAGAAGTCTTCTTCGCCAAGGTCTCACCGGCGTCATCGAGACTCCCGGCGCCGTAGAGACTCACGACGTCATTCCAGCAAGGAGTCTCGTTCGAGGTCACCTTCGGCTCGGCGTCGGAGGACTTGGGAGGTCAGCCCCACGGTCACGCCGCATCCATCGACGCCGTTGCCCTCTCCGGCGTCACCGACTTCGCCTGGTCAGGCGTCGGTGATTGAGGTGGTGCAGCCTCTTGTGTTTTCTCCGGCGTCGCAGACGTCGAGGCCGGCGTCGGGGTCGCCCTCGATCCAGGCACCCCAGTATCGGGTTTTTCCCACTCCTGGAGCCGATAGTACCACGTTTCTTAATGCGATGTATACCATCTTTCAGCAGATGGCTCCAGGAGCTGCTCCGGCTGGTCCTTCGGGGCCCTTGGCCTTTTCGTTGGGTGATCCTGCGCCTCTTCGGCCGGCACCCTTTATGCCCTTTCTCCCTTTTGGGAATGTGGGCTCGGTGCCGGCGTCGGTGGCCACTCCGGTGGCTTCGGAGGTTTCGGCCCCGGAGGTTGCCCTTCCGTCGAAGTCAGGATTTTGCCCTGTGACTCCGGTTGGTCCATCGGCTCCAAGACCTCGTCCTCCGGCTCCTGCCTCGGCGCCGAAGCTGCCTGTGGCGCCGGACGCGGCGTCAGATGCTTCTGGAGATCGGCGCCGTTCTTCGACGTCGGCGGAGGCCATGTCGACTCCGCGTATCGAGGAGAGACTTCATTCGAGGAGGCGTGCTCTCCGTCTTTTAGAAGAGCAGGAGTACCAGCGAGTCTTAGAGGAGGGAGAGATTGAGGACTCTGGAGACGGACTACATTGTCTGGATACAGCCAGTGGGCTGGACACTTCCCCTGAGTGGGACCTTTCATCTCCAGGGGAATATACGGAGGAGGCTGCTTCCTTTCATGCTGTGGTGAGGAAGGCAGCAAGCTTTTTGGACCTGCCTTTGCCGGTGGCAGAGGCGAAGCAGAATTTGCTGACGGAGGTATTGCATCCGGCCTCTGCTGCAGCTGAGCCTCTCTTGCCATTTAATGAGGCTTTGCTGGATCCGGTGTTGGAGGTGTGGAAGAAGCCGGTGTCTTCCCCGGCCGTTCATAGGGCTGTGGCCAGGAGGTATCGAGCTGCACCATCTGACCCTGGCTTTCTCTCTAGACACCCTACGCCGGAGAGCTTGGTGGTGCAAGCCTCCTGTTCCTCAAGGTCAGCGCCTGGTTCCTTCCCGACGGTGCCTGGAGACAGACTCCAAGAAACTGGATGCGCAGTCCAAGAAAATATTTTCGTCATGCAGTTTGGCGTTTAAGGCCACCAACGCAATGTGCATTCTGGGGAGGTACATCCATGCTCTGATGGATGATATTTCGTCTTCATTTACGGAGCTCCCCCAGGGTCTCTTGGATGTGGTCTCGGACGCCCAAGCTGCTGCGACCCAGATTATCCAGTCTGGGCTGGACACGACCGACTCGGTGGCCAGGGCGATGGGCACGGCTGTGGTGGCAAGAAGACAGGCCTGGCTCCGAAACTCAGGGTTTTCTGCGGATGTGCAGTCGACCCTGCTGGACCTCCCGTTTGATGGGGACAGACTGTTTGGAGCCAAGGCAGATTCGGCCTTGGAACGATTTAAGGAGAGCAGAGCCACAGCCAAATCGTTAGGACTGCAAGCTCCTTCTTCTTCCTCTGCCTCTTCTAGATTTTTCAGGAGGTTTCGGGGATTTGGGCGTGGCTCTTCTTCCTCTTCCTTTCGGGGGAGGTTCCAGCAACCCGTCTCTTCCCTCCCCTATAGGTCATTTAGAGGGAGGGGGAGGGGTGGGGCCCGTACCAGAGGAGCCTCTCAACAGCACTCTGCCTCTTCCTCGTCCTCTGGAGGGGTGCAGCAGGGGAAGCAGCCTTAGGCTTCCACCGTTTCCCACTCACTCCTCTCCTGTAGGGGGAAGATTACAGCATTTTCTCCACAAGTGGAAGTCTATCACAACGGACACTTGGGTTCTCTGCATTGTGGGGAAAGGCTACGCCCTTCCCTTTCGGGAGTTCCCGCCCCTCTTCCCGCCCCACCCATCTTATTGTTCAGAAGAACACCTCCTGTTGCTAGAACAGGAGGTTCAAGTCCTCCTTTCAAAGGGCGCGGTAGAGTTGGTCCCAGAGCAGGAAAAGGGTCGAGGTTGTTACTCAAGATACTTCCTGATTCCCAAAAAGGATGGTCAGTTGAGACCAATCCTGGATCTGAGGATCTTGAATTGGTTCCTCAAACAGGAAAAGTTCAAGATGCTGACCCTAGCACAGGTGCTTTTGGCGTTGAACAAGGAAGATTGGATGGTGTCTGTCGACTTGCAGGATGCTTACTTTCATATCCCGATACTCAAGTCGCACAGGAAGTATCTCCGGTTTGTGGTAGGGTCGCAGCACTATCAGTTTGCGGTCCTCCCGTTTGGTCTTACTTCAGCACCTCGAGTCTTCACAAAGGTGATGTCAGTGGTTGCGGCGGAGCTCAGAAGGAAGGGGATAGCAGTATTTCCTTACTTGGACGACTGGTTGATCAAAGCCAAGTCCCCGGAGCTTGTGTCGCATAATCTGCAGTCAACAACCCAGTTGTTGTTCGACCTGGGCTTTTCGGTGAACGTGCCCAAATCTCACCTGGAGCCCTCTCAGCGCCTCCTGTTCATAGGGGCAGTACTGGATACAACATTGAGTCGAGCCTTAACTCCGCCTCAGCGGATTCAAGATATTCAGGAATTGGTTCCAATGTTTCGAAATGGAGCGGTAGTTCCAGTCCTCAAGGTCCTTCGTCTGCTCGGTCTGTTCGCCTCCTGCATTCTGTTGGTCACGCATGCTCGCTGGCACATGAGGGCTCTTCAGTGGTGCCTCCGAAGGCAGTGGTCTCAACACAAGGGAGATTTAGAAGGTACTGTCAAGATCTCCAGAGATGCTGCTGTGGAATTGAAGTGGTGGATTGCGGGCAACAATCTTTCACAGGGAAAGCCGTTTGCGCAGTCGCCACCAGTGGCCACGGTCATAACGGATGCTCTCACCCTAGGATGGGGAGCTCATCTGGGGGATCTGGAGATCAAAGGGCTTTGGTCTCCAGAGGAACAGGTGTTTCATATCAATCTGTTGGAGTTACGGGCTGTACGTCTGGCTCTCAAGGCCTTCCTCCCATCCCTTTGTGGTCAGTCGGTACAGGTCCTGACGGACAATACTACCACGATGTGGTACATAAACAAACAGGGAGGAGTGGGGTCGTACCTTCTCTGCAGAGAAGCTCTTCGGCTATGGTCCTGAGCAAAGGACCATCAGATTTGCTTGGTGGCAAATCATCTGGCCGGGGTCTTGAATGTACGTGCGGACAGTCTCAGTCGCCAATTCTCGGCAGACCACGAGTGGCGTCTCCATCCAGATCAAGTCTGTTTAATCTTCCAGATGTGGGGGTTTCCTCGGATAGATCTGTTTGCCACTCGGGAGAACGCGCATTGCCCGTTATTCTGCAGCCTCCAGTATCCGATGCAGGGAGCGTTGGGGGACGTGTTTCAGATAACCTGGTGCGACCAGTTGCTTTACGCGTTTCCCCCATACCCTTGATTCCTCGAGTGTTGAGGAAAATTCGCCAAGACCGGGCCCAAGTCATCTTAATAGCTCCGGATTGGCCAAGGAGGGTATGGTACTCCGACCTTCTCCAACTCTCACTGTGCCCTCCGCTCCGTCTCCCTCTCAGGGCAGACCTCCTCTCGCAGTCGCAGGGGCAGGTTTTACACCCCAACCTCCAGAGTCTGCACCTACATGCTTGGAGATTGAACGGGGCAACCTGAGTTCCTTCTCTCTCCCGCCTGATGTAGTGGATGTTATATTAGCGGCCAGGCGACACTCCACTAAATCTATCTACGCTAATAGGTGGTCTAAATTTGTTATGTGGTGTGGAGAGAGACAGATTGATCCCTTACATGCTCATCTGTCACATGTTTTGTCTTTTGCACTGTCTCTAGCGCAGAAAGGTTGTGCAGTGGCTACCATTAAGGGTTATTTGTCGGCCTTGTCAGCCTTCATTTGTCTTCCAGACCAACCATCGTTATTTAAATCCCCTATTGTTCTCAGATTCTTGAAAGGTCTTCTGAATCTATATCCTCCAAAACCATTCGTTATGCCTCAATGGGATTTGTCCTTGGTCCTGACTTTCCTTATGGGGTCCCCTTTTGAGCCTATGCATTCTTGCCCCTTAAGGTATTTGGTTATTAAAACAGTATTCCTGGTAGCTATAACATCTGCAAGGAGAGTGAGTGAGTTGCAGGCCTTATCAGTTAAACTCCCTTATATAACGTTTTATGGGGATAAGGTGGTGTTGAGGACCAAGGCTGCTTTCCTTCCGAAGGTTGTTTCACCCTTCCATTTGGCTCAGACAATCACTTTGTCCACGTTTTATCCTCCGCCTCATCCTTCAAAGGAGGAAGAAAGACTACATCGCCTGGACCCAAAAAGGGCGTTGAGCTTCTATATCGACAGAATGAAGGATATCAGGCTGGAGGATCAGCTGTTTGTTCTCTTGTGGACTGCCTTTCCTCTCCTCTTGCCCACGTATCCAACACTCTCCAGGTGGGTTGTTCTTTGCATTAAAATCTGTTACTCTTTGGCAAAGAAGGATCCGCCTGAGGGCATTAGAGCTCACTCCACCAGAGCTA
This sequence comes from Pleurodeles waltl, assembly GCF_031143425.1. Classification (NCBI taxonomy): domain Eukaryota; kingdom Metazoa; phylum Chordata; class Amphibia; order Caudata; family Salamandridae; genus Pleurodeles; species Pleurodeles waltl. The sequence continues at coordinate 1,398,275,816 of NC_090440.1, read as the reverse complement.
AGTCGGCCTCTTCGGCCTTGGCCAGGGGTGTTCCTGTGGTCGACATCTGCAAGGCCGCAACTTGGTCGTCCCTTCACACTTTTGTGAAACATTACTGTTTGGACTCTGAGGTCAGAAGGGACGGTCATTTTGCACGGTCAGTGCTGCAGGATTTCTTGGTTTGACCATTTAGGCACCCACCGCCGGGCGTGGTACTGCTTTGGGACTCTATTCATTAGGTGAGGAATCCACAGGTAGTTGTATCCATCAGAAGAACGAGTTACTTACCTTCGGTAACGACTTTTCTGGTGGATACATTAGCTACCTGTGGATTCCTCACGGTCCCACCCGCCTCCCCGTTGCCTTTTTGGTCTCTCCAAGCAATCCTTGAGTGTGCTCCTTTTGGTCTTCAAAGTTGCAATACATTTTGCATATATGATATTTGTATATAGGTGTATATTTATATATAAATCTATATATATTGTGTATATACATGATTCGTATGTATAAATATATTTATTTGTTAAAAAAAAAAAAAAAGTTATATTAAATCTACAGCTATTTTATTGCAATGTTGTGTGATTTACAATATTAAGAGATGTTGCTTTGCTCTTTCATTACATTGGGTTATTATTATTCTCATGCACGTAAAAAATGTTGGTACTGTCATCGGCACGTCGGCGAGGACCTCTTATTGCCTGTATGACGTCAGACGGCGTCGCGTGGGCTAGAGTGACGTCCTCGTCGACGTGCAGAGACTAGTAAGAAGATTTCCGTCGAATGCTGGCGCCATGGGAGTATTCATTAGGTGAGGAATCCACAGTAGCTAATGTATCCACCAGAAAAGTCGTTACCGAAGGTAAGTAACTCGTTCGTCAGGCCTAACTCAATGAAAAACAAGTTTAAAGCATTTCAGTACCAAAACCGCCAATAAGTAAGCGACATGGCACAGTAAAAATCCCACTCCGTTTTATGAAAATACAATATGAAGGGAATCCACATAAAAACATGTTTGATCTGCGCTTACTGAGCTAGTCACATCATTGGTCTACCTGCCTTCAGACGGGTACCTTGAGTTAGTGGCTGGCCTCCTCCCTTCCGCCTGCACACCTTCACTCTTCAGTGTGTTCGCTGCAGTGCTTGTGCCCGCCTGTTTTCCTGCCATCTCGAACTGGTTTTGCTGAGCGGTGTTCACCATCAACTGTCTGGCTATGAATCATGGCTGGGGTTTTGGGTTTTCTGGAGTTTTGCTGGGTAGAAATCATTGGGTGGTGCCTGGTGACGGAGGATTGGCTGCCCCATAACCTTGTTTGCTCTCCCTGGGATGCCAAGGTGAGTCTGATGTGTGACCGGGTGGAGGCAGGCTAATCTGCATAAGGGACAAAGTGCCTTTGTAGAAACCCAAGCTAAACCTAAAGTAGTATCGGGTAGTAGTGGTGGCGGCAGTGGAGTAGCGGAAGAGGTGGTTACGATTGGCAGTGGAGTAGCGGAAGAGGTGGTTACAGTTGCTCTCTGATGCCAAGGGAGGAGGTGAGTCGAGTGCTCTACTCTTTGAACCTTGCAAGTCCTGCATCTCTTGGAGTTTTTGAATGGGACAGAACAACTGGTTAACTAGTGGAGGCTGTGAAGCTTGTTACCTGTGGGAGCTCATATCCAGTCCAGCCCAACATAACCCTGTTTAATGGCAAGTTAGTTGAAGGCAATCCAGCCTTGATCAGGAGCAATGACTACAAAAACAGGGTGGGCCCGGGTGCAGGTTGTCCTCCTCATGTACTGATGCAAAGTACTGTGGAAGATCAGGCAAATGTCCAGGGAAAGGAGTCGTCTTAGGTCACCCCCAACAATGAACTTGAAGAATCCTCAAGCATCCCAAAAAGCAAATCAATAAAAGACTTTGTGGATAGGCATTTTAAGAGGAACTTAAAATCCTTGATGCAAGGGAAGGTTGAAGTGGAAGCACAAATATAGGGGAGGAGAAAGATGAAGTACCTGAGCTTAAACAGGTTCAGGACTGTTTGAAGGAATCCGACTCAGTGGCGCTCCTGAGCCAGGACTGTCGTCATCACCCCGGCTCCTTCTGCTTGTGGTGAAGGGTTCTATAAGTGAAAGGATAGGGTTTTGATTTGGACTCAGAATTATTTGACTTTTTGATTATTAGGCAACAGTATCCCACATGGCATTAACCTGTTCTGTGCCCAGGACGTAATGGTTACGTCCTGAGGCACAGTTCTGCTGTGCCCAGGACGTAACCATTACGTCCTGGTCACAGAGCCCAGAGGGAGCGCTAGCGCTCCCTCTGTGGGGTTCCCCTCCCCCCCCCCCCCCCCAAAGTCAGGGATGGAAGGGGAAGCCCTTCCCCTTCCACCCCAACCCCCCCCCCCGTGACGTGAGTGCGCACTGATTAGTCACAGGGTCTCCCCCATCGAGCTGGAAGCTCTGCTTCCAGCGCGATTGAAAGAGAAATGCAAAGCATGGGGGAGGCCCGGAGGGGCTTCAAAGGGAAGGAAATGTATTTCCTTCCCTTTGAAGTCTCTCCCAGGGTTTGCTTGCAATCCGGCTTTTGAAACCCCACTAGACACCAGGGATTATTTTTTTTGTGTGAAACTGACAAAAGGGAGCAACCCCTTGGGCAAGAGTCGGTCCTGGGGGGGAGGGGAGAGGGGCATTTTTTTGGGAAGGCCTTTTCTGATCCCTCCCCCCCCCCCCCCCCCCCGGCTCCCCGCCCCCCTCCCTAGGGGGCAGAGGAAACCTCTAGGCATCAAGGATCTTTTTTTTTTCTTTTTGTTGTGTTCTTGTTTTTTTTTTTTTTTTCTTTTTTTAGGTGGGGAGCGACCCCTTAGGCAAGGGTCGCTTCCCCAGGGGGCAAATTATACTTAGGCCATTTCTGCCCCCCAATGGGGGCAGAAACCATTAGACACCAGGGAGGTTTTTTTTTTTTTTTCTTTGCATGAATTTCACGCAAGGGGAGTGACCCCTTAGGCAAGGGTCGCTCCCTGGGGTGGGGGGGATTATTTTAGGCCATTTCTGCCCCCCTGGGGGGTAGGTCAGCCTATTTTGATTAGGCTGATCTGCCCCCAAGAAACCACTAGGCACCAGGTATTTTTTCTTTTTTTTTCTTTTTTGTTTTACAGATGGGGAGCGACCCCTTGGACAAGGGTCACTCCCCTGGAGGGGCAAATTGTATTTAGGCCAGATTGGCTGATTTTAGGTCAATCTGCCCCCAAGGGGGGCAGAAACAACTAGGCACCAGGGATCTTTTTTTTTGCGCCATCACGCAAGGGGAGCGACCTTGTAGGCAAGGGTCCCTCCCCGGGGAGGGTGGGGGGGCAAATTTATTTTAGGCCATTTCTGGACCCCCCCCCCTCTCTCTCTCTGGGCAGATCGGCCTATTGGTATTAGGCCGATCTGCCCCCCGGGGGGGGGGGGGGCAGAAACCTCTAGGCGCTAGGGCAAATAGTTTTGTTTTTTTGTTTTGTTTTGTTTAGAGATGGGGAGCGACCCATTAGGCAAGGGTCGCTCCCCTGGGGGGCAAATTGGATTTAGACCATTTCTGCCCCCCTTGGGGGCAGATTGGCCGATTGTAGGTCAGTCTGCCCCCAAGGGGGGCAGAAACCACTGGGAACCAGGGATCTTTTTTTTGCACAGTCTCGCAAGGGGAGCGACCTTGAAGGCAAGGGTCTCTCCCCGGGGGGGGGGGGGGAGGCAAATTTATTTTAGGCCATTTCTGCCCCCCCTGGGGGCAGATCGGCCTATTGGTATTACCTCTAGGCGCCAGGGCAAATAGTTTTTTTGTGGGTTTTTTTTTTTGTTTGTTTTTTTAGAGATGGGGAGCAACCCATTAGGCAAGGGTCGCTCCCCTGGGGGGCAAATTTTATTTAGACCATTTCTGCCCCCCCTTGCGGGCAGATTGGCTGATTTTAGGTCAATCTGCCCCCAAGGGGGGCAGAAACCACTAGGCACCAGGGATCTTTTTTTTTGCGCCGTCACGCAAGGGGAGCGACCTTGTAGGCAAGGGTCGCTCCCCGGGGAGTGTGGGGGGGCAAATTTATTTTAGGCCATTTCTGGACCCCCACAAAATCCACAGGTAGGCACTGTTTTTTATGAAAAAATTTGATGTGTCCACGTTGTGTTTTGGGCCATTTCCTGTCGCAGGCGCTAGGCCTACCCACACAAGTGAGGTATCATTTTTATCGGGAGACTTGGGGGAACGATAGGTGGAAGGAAATTTGTGGCTCCTCTCAGATTCCAGAACTTTGTCACCGAAATGTGAGGAAAACGTGTTTTTTTTTTTTTTGTTTTTTTTTTAGCCAAATTTTGAGGTTTGCAAAGGATTCTGGGTAACAGAACCTGGTCAGAGCCCCACAAGTACCCTCATCTTGGATTCCCCTAGGTCTCTAGTTTTCAAAAATGCACAGGTTTGGTAGGTTTCCCTAGGTGCCGGCTGAGCTAGAGGCCAAAATCCACAGGTAGGCACTTTGCAAAAAACAGCTCTGTTTTCTGTGATGTGTCCATGTTGTGTTTTGAGGCATATCCTGTTGCGGGCGCTAGGTCTAACCACACAAGTGAGGTATCATTTTTATCGGGAGACTTGGGGGAACATAGAATAAGCAAAACAAGTGTTATTGCCCCTTGTCTTTCTCTAAATTTTTCCCTTCTAAATGTAAGATGGTGTGTAAAAAAGACGTCTATTTGAGAAATGCCCTGTAATTCACATACTAGTATGGGCACCCTGGAATTCAGAGATGTGCAAATAACCACTGCTTCTCAACACCTTATCTTGTGTCCATTTTGGAAATACAAAGGTTTGCTTGATAGCTATTTTTTACTCTTTATATTTCAGCAAATGAATTGCTGTATACCCGGTATAGAATGAAAACCCACTGCAGGGTGCAGGTCATTTATTGGCTCTGGGTTCCTAGAGTTCTTGATTAACTTACAAGCCCTATATATCCCTGCAACCAGAAGAGTCCAGCAGACGTAACAGTATATTGCTTTCGAAAATCTGACATTACAGGAAAAAGTTAGAGTAAAACGTATAGAAAAATTGATGTTTTTTCCACCTCAGTTTCAATAATTTTCTTTTTCAGTTATTTTCTGTAGGAAACCCTTGTATGATCTACACAAATTATCCCTTGCTGAATTCAGAATTTTGTCTACTTTTCAGAAATGGTGCGGTTTCTGGGATCCAGCGTTGGTTTCATGCCCATTTCTGTCACTGACTGGAAGGAGGCTGAAAGCACAAAAATCGTAAAAATGGGGTATGTCCCAGTAAAATGCCAAAATTGTGTTGAAAAATTGGGTTTCCTGATTCAAGTCTGCCTGTTCCTGGAAGCTGGTGATTTTAGCACCGCAAACCCTTTGTTGATGCCCTTTTCAGGGAAAAAGCCATAAGCCTTCTCCTGCAGACCCTTTTTTCCCATTTTTTTTTTTTTTTTTTTTTTTTTTTTAAACATTTTCACTGTATTTTGGCTAATTTCTTGGCCGCCTTCTGGGGAACCCACAAAGTCTGGGTACCTCTAGAATCCCTAGGATGTTGGGGGGAAAAAAGGACGCAAATCTGGCTTGGCTAGCGTATGTGGACAAAAAGTTATGAGGGCCTAAGCCTAAGCGCGAACAGCCCCAAATAGCCAAAAAAAAGGCTCGGCACAGGAGGGGGAAAAGGCCTGGCAGCGAAGGGGTTAACAATCTTGTAGACAACAGTACGTTTATTGGGAGACAAGTACCGAAAGAGGCAGCTTTCCTTACCCTAATGTCCGCATTGGGATTGGATATTATAGCTTCTCCTACATCCTAAGTGATGGACGTAATGCTGCTTATAGAGAATACCAAAAAGCCAGGAAGTGTGTTTGCAGGGTATGGCAGCTAACCTAAAACAGATAAACAACTGTATGCCTTTGTTAGTTAGACCGGCATTAGATCACAAGGATAAAGGGATGTGTAGAAACCAAAAGTGGAGAAGATGTCACCCAGGGATGTAAGGGATACCAGGCTGTTTGTGTTTCAAAATGCCCATTGCTGATCAGAAAATTAGGAAGACATGTAGGATATAAGAGCTATGCCTCCCATCGGAGGAGAATATATAAAGATAAAAGAAAAACGGGCAAGGCAAATGGAAGGGGGGGTGGGAAAATTAACAGGAAGAAGGAACTACAGTGTCAGAACAAGTAATAGTCAGGTTAGCTAGGAAGATAAACTAAGAGATAGGCTGATATGCAAAGGGGGATCAGGCTAAATATGCAGAATTGTGGGGAGCAGCAACAAAAGTTTACCGTTTATAAAAACAAAGCCAATATTGGATCAAGTGGACAGGAATCCCTCAAACTGATGGGAATATGAGACGTTGGTAGTAGGCCCAGGTTGGTGAGAATAGAGAACCACCTCTTGCAGTTAGGGACGAGTTCATGGAAGGAGACAAAAGGGTAACTTCAACAGGCATCTGTCACAGGAGAACATCAATCGAGTTTATCTGGAACCCTTGCAACCAAATAACAAGCATTTGCAATGTAATGGGTCTCGCGTTGCTCGAGTTAGAGCTATTAGCATTGTAAATTTTAAACTGGGCTTTTCTTGCCACATAAATTGAAAATGAAAAGTAAAACAGTTGACATAATCTAGCCGATTCAAAGCGTCCCAGCTGCCATGAGTGTGAGTGCGAAGTAGAGACACAAAAGGAAAAAAGTTTGCTCGCAGTTAAACGTATCGGCAAAAGTGCAATTATCCATGTAACAGGGTTGATGTCCAAGGCTGTAACAAAACTGCCCCAAAGAGGGACAAACTTAAAGCATTTAGCAATGCTAACAAAGGAATTTTGAAAGGCAAGCCCATGAATGAAAGAGTGATGGTGACTGTGATGGGTGTGCAGTGGGCGTGGTTAAAAGCCCTCAGATAGATTACAACAGCCCAGAGTGCTTGCACGCTCGACCTAAAAATTAGGGAATGGCAGACACAAATACTGGTTGCTTGAAGTTCTGGAGAGATGATTTCCACCGGTAAAGCTTCTCGGAGTTATGTAGGGGCAATACAGGGATTGGCAAATACATAAACAAATGGTGTAACAATTCAGCCAAAATCATAACCCTTATGCTGCATTTGAAAAAGCTGCGCTGGAGACAGAGGGATACCTCTGTTCTGTAGTTACCATTAGCCCGGTCTCTGGCATATGGGCCATTCAATGGTGTCGTAGACAGGGGACACCCCTTATCCTCCCCCCTCGAGGTACGAGAGTTGCGGGCACATTTCACCTACATTTCTCTGTTTTGCTTCTGTTTTTTCCAGTGGAAGATACAGATATAATACTAGAGGAACTGGAATTGTGCTGTGCAGTGAAAATATGTGGTTTAGTTTGGAATTATGTGGTGTTGAATGGTATTGTGTGGCGTTTAATTGTGGGGCGTGGAACTGTGTAGTGTTTAATGAAATTACATTGAGTTGAATTATGTGGCATGGTGTGGAGTGTTTTTCTGAGGCACGGAGTGTATTTTTGTGGTGTTCATGTGGTATTGAATAGAGTGTAATTATGTGGAGTTGAATTATGTGGTGTTCAGCGATATGTGGAGTGCACCTTTGTGACGTGGTATGGGATTGTGTTGTGCTAAATTGCGTGGTGTGGAATTGGGGCCCTGTGTGGAATTGTGTGGCATGGTGTACAGTGGAGTTATTTGGAATGAAAGTATGTGGCATGGAATTACGTGGAGTTTAATTATGTGGCATGGTGTGTTGTGGGATGTGGCGTGGAGGTATGTAGCCTTTTGCGGAGTGTAAGTATGTGTTTTGGAGTTGATATGTGGAGTGTAAATATGTGGTGTGAAGTGTAATTATGTATTGGAATTTTGTGTCTTGGAATGATCTGGAGTTGTCGTTTGGCGGTGATAATATGGTTTGGAGTGGAATTATATGAGGAAGGGTGGAACAATAGTAAACACATGAAGTGTAGTTCAAATCAGTGGATACACAAGAGGTAAATTAAACAAGCTCTTTTTATGCTACGCTCTTATGCACAATCTTAGAAACAAGTGCAACGGAAAACATCTCTGATTGAAACTGCATGTGCACCCAGAAAAATCATCCAGTGTAACATAAAACAAATAAACCAGCGCACTTTGATGCTTAATGTAAGCAGAGGGTGTAAGTGACTTTTGTCATTCACAATGTTCCTTTAGCAGCAGCTGCCGCTCTGCTGCAGTATTGTGAACCTCAGAGTAAACCACATGTATCTAATCACCTTTTGGGTCATGTCAGTATGAGTGGTCGAATCACTGAATGAATAAGGAATCAACAACCATGATATAAAATATGTGAACATATACTACATTCGCTGCCTCGGGTCCCCAGTGCTCGATTACTAGCTATTCATCCACATAATTCCCCATTTGTAAAGCTAAAGCTATGGGATAGTGCGTGGTCAGGGTGTGGTATGTGCAGCAAGGTAAAATAAAGGGAGTGTGTTGCAGCACACGCCACTATGTAGTACATATTTGTTTGAGTGACTTGTAATCAAATGAAGAGTTGCAAAAATAAAAGGCACCTAGGCATTCCTGATCGCAGCTTATAGCATAGCAAAAAATAAAACAAACAAAAATGCAGACGCACGCCACACTCCTTGAAATGCAATCCGGACGAGCCTACACGAAAGGTGATATTAATAGACTGCTGGCAGGCAGCTGCAACTTCCCTGAGGAGGGATGGATGAGAAGGGGTGAGGGAAAGGTTTACCACAATATGCAAATCACAGGAGGACAGATGGGTTTATTTTTTGTTAAAGCTCTTCCTGTTGGGATGTGTTTGTGAAAACGATTTAACCAGGGGCTTGCTCAGCCCTTTTGCTCTTGATAGTTGGGGAGGATTTTGGTTTGTGCACCATTTCTGAACAGTAGGGATGTGCCTCCTCCTGCCCCAATCTCAAATAATAAAACAAAGAAAAAGTGCAGACGCACGCCGCATTTGGCTTATAATATTAGAAAACAGTACAGTTTTTGATGCTGCATGCCATCACACTATTGTAAGTATAAATAGCAACTCCTTATACTTCCCCCTGAAGAAAAAAGAAAAGACAGTGAAATGTGTTCCTTCCGAATCACTCTCCCTCTACCACAAATAAGCAAGATCGTATTAGTTTACCTGGTTCATTATGGCCTCCACGGTATAACTTTTGAGTGATGCCCCGCTGCTTATTATTACAAACCCTCTTGCCTATGTGAACAGATCCAAAGATCCTCTTTTTTTTTTTTAAGGTAAAAAAGCGTGATGCTATCAAGGGTGCACCCTCATTGAAATGCAGTCGAGACCGAGCTGCTGGCAGGCAGCGGAAACTTCCCTGGAAGGACAGATGGGGTTTGTCCTGCTAAAGCTGTTGAAACCAAGGGCCAGCTCAGCCCATACGGTCCTGATAGCCGTGGGCGAATTTGGTTTGCACTCCATTTCTGAACACTACAGTAGTCGCCCCCCCCCCCCCCCCCCATCGTGAAAAATAAAACAAAGAAAAGTGCAGACACGTGCCACATTTGGCTTTTAATGTTACAACGTTTCTAAGCCATACCATAGGCCCAGAGTGAAAAACAAAAACTTGTGCTGCTCAGAAAGAAATATTCCGAAAACACAGGCTGATCGGACCGTGCTCTTAAAACCGAGGCTTTTGTGAGGGGAAGAAAGGGCATAAAAGAGAAATAAGTACAACACACACCAAAGACATGACAAACAACGAATAAATCCAGAGAGATCGTGCTGCACAGGTAATAAAAAGGGAAAGTAGTCCAGAAACCATGCGGAAAACCTGGTGCTGCATATGTTTTCAGTAGTTGGCCGGTGCCCTTGAAGTGGGCTAAACCCTGGAAAAGGCATGATGTATGCATGCCTTTCCCAAATAAAATCAAGCAAATTTTAAAAGGCAAGCCCACGAGCCATCGAAAGTGATGGGTGTGGTTAAAAGCCCACAGAGATTACCACAGGCAAGACCACTTTGCACGCTCGACCCTTAAAACGGAAATAGGAGGCAGTTGTCTGTTAAATCATACGCAGCTTCTGTTTTCCCTTGCTAAGTGTCCAAGCCTACGAAAAATATCCTCAAAGGACCCAAAGGGAGTAGATTTTGTCTCAAATAAGGAGGGTAAAGATGTGACAAAGGTGTTATTCTGCGGTTGTGAAAACAGTTGGAATGTTGAAAGAAAGAATCACACTTGTACAGCAGCAGAAGATGAAAGTGAAACATCCCTTGGGGGTAACCTTATGAAACACGATGCTGGACTCTTCCTAAATCAAGTAGATATACACTGCCAAGAACGCAGCAATAAAAACAGTTGATGATAAAGACAGGATTTCAAGTGACTATCCCACTAGTAATTCTTAAGAGACAGAGGTTCTCGAGAGGGATTCCCTCCCCATCTGACCTACTGAGTGTCTAGCAGACTCCTCATACATGTACCTTGATAGAGCCCGGAGTGTCTAGCAGACTCCTCATACATGTACCATGATAGAGCCCTTCAAGGCCATCGCCATGAGTACATCTCAGTGTACAATGCAGTAGTCAAACAAAGGTTAGGCACCTACAATGTTAAGCTAGAGGAGGGATAGTGAAAGAGCCAATTCTGCTGACACTTCCAAGTGTGCTGGACTTGGGAAGGGAAAGCATTCATAGAACCAGCTATGACAAATCCTATTACTCCACATGTGTAGAAAAAGTATAGACATTTCACACAAGGTCCCATCGCACACATCCGGTTCAGTGGCTGCCGACTATCATTGTGTCCACGGCTTGCAAACAGGCAAAACCAGAATAGGAGAAACCATCATCCAGGAGGGGAATACAGTTGCCTACACTTGCCTGAAGTCTGCCCTGAATGGCGCAGATCGCTCTGCAGGGGAACCACCCTGAAAATAGACGCCTGCCTAAGGGAGTCTGCGGTCAAGCAAGAGGTGCGGGCAGCAGTTGTGAACATGCCCTTCACTTGAGAGACTGTTCGGAACAGCAGTTGGCAAGTCACTTTAGAGGATAAAGAAGGACAATGACACAGAAAAGTTCATGGTGAATAACAGCACAGAGGCCAATTCCGTGGATTTGCCACTCCATGAAAAAGAATAACCTCTAGTGGAGCTTACAACTAACAACATCCCATACACACAAACAGATTGAACATCAGCAGGCCTGCGGAGCCCAGAGGATGTGGTGGAAAAACATTTCCTGGAACTCAAGACTGTTTCTGGTCCTCAACACTTCCCAATCGCAAGTCAAAGGGAAGGTGATACAAATACAGTTAAAACTACCACCATTTTCTGCCTCAACAAGGAGGGAGTGCAATACAAGATCACATAAGTTATCCAGATAGGAACCAGGAACAAACTAGTTTGCTGGCATGGGTCCTGACGGCATAGAAGTTAAGCATTTATCCCTACCAAAAAAGAAACCAAATTTCTGAAAGAGGGAAGAAGGCTGACAACATGATAACATTGCTCAAAAAGAAATTAAACAGATTTAAAAAATGGTGCTCCAGAGAAAAAGGACCACAATCCTCAATAGAGGATGCCACAGTCCTAATAATATCTGACGTACCTAGGGGACATAACTCTCCAGTGCCACACTAAAGATATGTTTAGCAGCCATTGTAGCATACACAAGAGGCATGATAGCAATGAGTCCTTTTCCCAATCACCAGTGGTCAAAATGTTTCTGGAGAAAGCAAAATGACTAACACCCAAAGGGCAGTGCCCACATGGAACCTCATCCTGGTACTTACACAACTGATGAAAAAAACAAAAACTGTTTGCCTCATGCAGAGCAGAGGGTCAACAAGCTGCAGGCACAAATAGTGCAAGAACCATACATTCAAATCCACAAGGGCAGTATAGTTCTGAGACCTGGCCCTAACTTCTTGTACAATGTGGTATCACAACTCCATATCGACCAAGCAATAAAACCATCCGGGATCTTCCATCTACCAAAGTCACATGCAGAACGCGCCCTAGACACACTAGCCAAAAATAAGCGGGCTGTGATTACATACAGTAAACAAAGACAATTAGGAAGACCAAGCAGTTCATTTCATTTGCTTCAGCTGTCAACAGATCATCAGTGACAAAGGAAACTACAGCAATACTGATAGTGCAGGCAATACAGAAAGGAGGATAGACTAATCACACTCCACATGGCAGAAAGGGGCAACTCACTTTGATAGCTAATTTCTCGATCAGTGAAGCTACATGACTGCCGTGTGGTCCTCCTTGTACACCTTTATCAACCACTACTGTGTCGACATTCAAGGAAGCACGGGTGGACATTACTTAAACACCTGTTTGCAAGCATAAACTTGATTTCTACCCAACCTCTTGCGCAACAAAAAAACACTGCTACACAATCTATGCACAGCTTGTGAATCTTGAAAGATCACTCCAGAATGAAAAGGTTAGTTACCCCTAGGAGTAGTTTTACAGCTTGAAGACTTTCTGCATTAACATGTGACCCTCCCACCTTGACCAGTAACAAGTGTGGAGATTTGCAAGAGCAAGGAGAAGAGAATTAATAAACAAACATCAAGAAAGCTACAGACCTAAGGATGCTGAATAAAATGAATTGGAAGAAGGCAACAACACAGTGAAGCTTCCTGGGTCTATATCTGACATCCTTGAGAAGTGAGTTAGCATCAGATAGTCAACTAAGACACCCACCCAGAAAGAAAAACTGAGAAAATAGAAGCAAAGACATTTCTAGACCCAACCACTTGATGGAAGAATAATGCAAAGAATGTGAATCCAGAATGTCTTGAAGTTGAAAAGCTACTCGTACAAGGTAACCATTTTGTATCAACCAGTTAGTATTTACAAAACAAAGTGTTATGAATGTTCATGCAGTCATGTTTAGGACATGTAACAAGTGCAAAAGGTGTGACCAAATTCATCCCTTGTCTCTGATTATTAAGTCACCAATTAAGGAAAACAGTCAGGAAATGACGAGGTTCCTATGATTAACTGATTTCAGAATTCATCAATGGATCTTTGGAGAACATAAAACCTATACTTAGACTATGGATGAAGGAAGCAATGAAGAATGTGAGTGAAGCATGAAAAAGATTATAGGGCAACAAGTGGCTTCTTTGCAATGATTAGGTGAGACTTCATCATACCTTCTTACGGTAGACTGTAGCCAACGGGGTTTGAGTGCTGTACCGAACCAAGTTGATGGTAACAGATCGGATCTAAGACTGTGGCCTTTGCCTCGAAGAACCTTAAAAGGGCAGAGCTAAAGAATTCTGCAGTTTAAACGGAGTGAATGTCATGTGCCGTTGCCAAATTCAGAGCATTTCTTGTGGGGAAAGACGTTCATTGTTTGGCCAGACCACAAGCCAGACGAAAATAATGTGATGAACCATGGAACATGAGTTGTCAGCAACACTGGCGAAATGGTTGTGCTTGATTTTACACATTAATTCCTTCGCTGTCAAACACTTAACTGGCTTATAAAATGTGATGACTGAATGTTTCACTTATGCACTTTGAAGAAGAGGAAGATCTAGATGTAGTTGGTGGAACGGTGATGTGTTGGAAGATTGAGTCTCCTGCAATGAAAAAGCATTGAGTGCCATCAATAGAATGGAGTGGACACAAGTTGTAAAAGAGGATGAGGACATACAAAGAACGATTGTGAAAAGGTTGCCTAGTGAGAAGACGAGGAGCAAGAAGTTTAAGATCTTCCTGAAAGCTAAATGAGAAGTTATCAATTTATGGTTTAAAAATATTGTATTAGTATTATTATCTGAAATAGGTACATATACACTCACCTACATGCAAATGCCAGTGAGGAATGCTATCGTGTGAATGGGGGTTGTGGTAAGAAATAAGGAGAAGGCTGGTCTCCATAACAAGGGATTGTGGTGGGGGAATACAAGAGGGTTTGAATAAGTAGGAGTGATCTCACAGCCAGGTGGTGTCCCCGTCTAATTCACTAGGTCTCTTAACTGGACGACAGGGGATGTCACATTCAGGCTGATCCCTCTGCCTTGTCTTGAAATCGTAATACTTTATTTCGGTCAAAGACCTTAAAACTAACAGGTGAAGAATACAGTACATAAACCAGTTACTGTGACAATTAATACAATTGGTTAAAATATCAGTAAACCCCTCTTGAAAGCAGTATGACAATTACATTAGGAACAAGTAAGGTAAATGCTATCCAATTTAAAAAAAAAAAAAAAAAAATGGTACTTGTCAACTAAACCTTAGGTTTATCTTCACTTATTCCATATGGTCCACCAGGGCATCAACTACTTGGATCTGTTAACCATTAGGGCTACCAGGAGAAAGGAAGTTTAGCACCAAATTGACCAAATATTCTTAAGGAACTTAGCAACTGAAAAGACAAAGAAAAAGGTGGTGTCAGCTCTTTATACACTGATCATCCAAATACACCAGATTAGGATCACAGGTGATGCGCTCAGATGGATGGCACCCTTTGTCATGGGATGCACCCAGAGAGTCCACCTTCACCTCACAGGCTATGCGCAGCATATGCAATATTCCCTAAGCCCAACACTCTTCACTGTCTACATGACACCACTTGCAGACATTGTAAAGATCGCACAACATCAACATAATCTCCCATGCTGACGACACAAAGCTCATGCTCTCACTTTCAACAGACCCCACCAAGACGAAGACCAACTTCCACAACTGTATGAAGAACATGTCCACCTGGATCAAGGACCGCTGCCTGAAGCTCAACACTGACAAAACGGAGGTTCTAATCTTCAGTAGACACTCAGCCCTCTGGAACGACTCCTGGTGGCAAGCTGAGCTCAGACCCAATCCCACACCAAAAAGATCATGCCTGCAACCTTGGCATCATTCTAAACAGTGAACTCTCCATGAAACGCAAGGTCAACGCAGTTTCCTCAGCCGGCATTCCACAAACTCCGCATGCTCCGCAAGATCTTTAAGTGGTTCCCCATCGGCATGAGGAAGACAGTGACTCAAGCCCTCATCACAAGCTGTCTTGACTACGGCAACGCACTCAATGCAGGCACCACCACCAAATTCATGCAAAGACTCCAGATGATCTAGAACGCAGCTGGCAGACTCCTCAACCTGTCCAAGAGAACCCACATCACCCAGCACCTTAAGGACCTCCATTAGTTTCTGATCCAGAAAAGATACCACTTTGAGCTCCTGACCCATGCTTACAAAGCCCTCCATGACCAAGGACCCACATACCTGAACCACTGCCTTCACCTCCACCAACTGACCAGAAACCTCAGCTCCGCAACAAAACAATCTCCTTTGCAAATATACCACACATATGCTGCTGCGCCGGGGGATACTTCTTCTCACATCTCGCCACCAAAGCCTGGAACCCCCCCCCTCTGCACCCTCGCTGACCCACATCAGAAAGGAACTGAAACCCCGCAAATAGTAGAGCTGGTATGTTCCTTACTCCCAAGGAGTCATTATTGCAATCCATATATAATAATCAACTCACCCATTAATAAAAAAAAAAAGAAGAAACCAGGTTTGGGCGAGGGCACAGCCTTGCCGGACTCCCCTGTCAACCATAAATCTGTATGTAGTTTCCCTGTTCGCTCCCCAGCGAATTTGAGCAAAATTATCACTGTGTAGTCGAATTATAGTATCGAGAAGAGGACTGAGGAGCCCTAGATCCCTGATGGTACACCAACGTTTTTCGCGGGGGACTATGTAAATACCGCTTCTAGGTCTACAAAAGCAATGTAGAGGCTACCTTTGTTTATATCAACCTCTTTCCACCTAATGAATTGGAACCTCCAGGCCTGGTCGACAGTACTGGTTTTAAAGCGAAATCCAGCCTGAAACTGGGACAAGATTTTGTTATCGATCCAGGTTAATAGGTGAATAAAATTATCTTACAGAATATTTCTTGCTTGAGTCAACCGGACTTATTGGCCGTTAGTTTGCTGGGTCGGATTTAAGACCTTTCTTGAAAATAGGAATGATCTCCACACCCTTCCGGGAATCGGGAGTTTAAGCACCCAGCATAAAAGCTTTGGCACCACAACAGGAGTATGGGGTCCAGATGCAAGGTTCTGTAGTAAAAATGTCAGCTGGAATTCTGTCTAGTCCAGGAGCCTTGACAGCATTCTGAAAGCAAATAGCTGATTTGAAGTCTGCCATAGTAAAAATAAAAAGACAAAAAAAAAACCACATCTTCAGGTAGGCTGTGAGTTTGGAAGCTCAATTTAGATGCAGATGACATTTCCTGGCTTAGCTAGTTCCAGGCAGTGGGGGAGGTGGGTATGCTAGTTTCCACTGTGAAGGGATTGGAAATGGTTAACCCAATCTTGCAGAGGGATATTAGATTCTGGCCTCATTCTGGTTGTTTTTGCGCTGTGGGACATAATGTGTCAAAAAATTGCCTGGTCCCGAGAGCGCACGACGATCAGGATGTTGTTCCCGATAGCTGTGTCCCAGTCTCTATTTTCACAGTCTTTTGGGTAGATGTATAAAGTGTTCTAGCAGACTTGATGCCTTGGAAGGAACCACCTTTAAGGGAATTAATTAGGTGGCTCTTCGATGCCCTGCAGTCCCTGTCAAACCACATTAGATTAACAACCAGGGGCAGACTCTTAATTGGAGAAGGTTTTGTGAAAAACAAAAAACGGAGTTTCATTTCTTTGAACCACTTGACATGCACTTCCATGATTCTGTGGGAGATAAGCTCTGCGTCTGCTAAAATAAGCAAGATGGGAACCAAGTCTGAGACCAGTTGGGCATAAGCCTTCTCGTTGTTCCCACCTAACCTTTCCCGGTTATTTCTAATCGTAAAGTCTCTACCAGGTAAACGTTGGTTACTGCTCAATTACCCCAAAGTGTAAAACTGGGAAAAATGATCACTTTTGTACCAGGGTAGAACTTTCATATCAATGCGATGTTCTCAGGAACAGAGATCTAAAAGGATGCAATCGATATGGCTCCAGCAGGAGTTCCTTCTAACAGTGGAAACCTCCCTACATCCGATTGTGTTCTGCCGTTAGTGGCTGTCAGATGGCAACACCTGCAGTGGTCTAAGAGCTGCAAGGCTACCTTCAAGAGAGTTGTTAGGCAGGAACCTGGAAGACTTGGATTACCCTAGTATTGATCTTCTCCTTCAATTTTACTCCGTAGAGCTGAGGGTTCATAACTCACATTAAAGTCCCCACCTACAACCATAACCGCCTCCCCCTAATCTTACCGATAATATCTCAAGATTTAAGACCTGTGAACTAGCAGACTTTGGCATGCTTTCGCTGTAAATGTTAGAAATATAGTTTGACTTTGTTCCATGAGGAGACTTCGACTAAATTGAGTAAATCGGGGGAATCAATAAATCAATAGATAGCTGCTTAACTTGGTAACCTGAGGACATTTTTAACCGCATTGCAAGTCCACCTGAAAATCTGGCTGTTTGGAACTTATGAGCTGGGATGTAAAAGGTCTTGAAGTCTTGCCTATGTGACAGTGAAATATCCCAAGTTTCTTGGAACATAATTCTAAGAAACCAAGGTAAGCATACTAATAGAGCTAGTCGAAGAGGAAGCTTGGGTTCCCGAAGGAAAGGGTAGAGTACTCATGGGGGGGGACGGGGGGACAAGATGTTTTCAACATTCTGACTCCACAACTATACTGGTAGAATGGAACTGTGTAATCTAGTTCAGCAAAGAGGAGGTTGGGGCAAGTCTAGGACCTGTTAACTGCCCTTGGTAGGGATGGGGTTTAGGAGCTGATCTGGTGCTTGCTAGGGAATTCCATACAGTCTCCAGTCAATCCACTCGGGAAAGCGAAGGAGAGGAATGAAGTTGCTCTGCCCTCTGCTGAAAAAGCACTCCGGTTTTGCACAGAATCAAAACGTTACAGGAGGAAAGGGTAGGTGCTTGTAGGGTCAAGCCATTTACAATAGAGGGATGAATACATTGTAATTTAATACAAACTAGGTTATCCGAAGATGACGGACAGATGGCCCTGGTAATGTTAGAATGAATAACACTGTAGCAGTTCCTAACGGCTATAATCCATTGAGCCACTTTAATTAGGGAGGCCTCATCTTCCCTAGAAAGTGGATGTTTGAGCACATCAGTCATGTGCACTGTCCTAATGTAGGAGAATGTTTCCTGGTCAGTATCGGAGGATATTCATTTGGACAAATTGGGCTCCGGTAGGTAAACAAATTTCTGGATACCAATAGGGAGGGGGAAAAGGCTGGTTACAGAGATGGGATCTACTAGTCAATTGGCCTCTCATCCTTACCTCATGTGAATTTCTTGGGTAGATTAATTGATAGTCCTCTAACCCTGGAGGGGTTTTGGTGCCTAACTACAGGTGTAAAAGATGGTGAATTGCAGGTAGTGGGCCCTAGGCCAGCTTGTGGCAACTGGGTGCTTCACGGCTGGGACAGTTATGAGTCGGAGTAGAATGACTATTGGTGTACGATCAGGCCCCCTGTTTGCTGTGGTACTCGTATCCCTCTTGTCCTACAGGTGGAGACCCACCTGGCTGTAGGTCCATTAGTGATTGCACCTTCTCTTTTAGATCCATTATTTCTGCCTGCAAGGAACAGATAACTTCCCAAAGCTCCTTATGTGCAATGGCCTCCTCTCAATACCGGCTGGGGGGATAGGGGCTGCAGTTGCACCACAGCCACCAATGGCTTGGGCACTAGGTGCAAGGGGTGAAAAACGATTACAACCTACTATTGTATGGGTGGATTGGATGGAATACTCCGTTGCTGGTTGGCTTTGGCATGACCCTCCCTTTCCTTTGGGGCAAGTATTTAGATGTGACTTGGTTTATGCTTTACCACCTATTTTGTTAAATAAAGGAGCTACTTTCGATTTGTTTGGCTTAGCGCAGTAATTACTTGGGCATCAGAATGCAAAATGAGCTCCACTTCATCAATAAGATTATCTATGTCTTGCAGAGTGCAATTGCAAGGGAGCAATCTGGGGCTTTTCATCCAAAGGTTCCCGTGGGTGTTTTTCATTACTCTTCCTTTTCCCCGTATTAGCTATGGTGTTTCACAAACCTCACTTTCAAAAGCAGTGGAAGAATTTGGGTGTGGTCCTGGGTTGGAGAACAATTACAGGGAGCACGTGCCTTTAAAAGCTCAAACTGGCATGTGCAACGTAGAGGGCATAATGAGGGTGCTTTACACAATAAGTGAACAACAAAATTAAGGAAAGTGCTCACAATAATAGCTCACACCAGAAAGGGAACAGTAGGCTAACGCCAAAAGGCCAGTCTATTAATAAAGGAGAGCAGAACCTCTAGTGTAAATACCTCTCAAGGCCCAAGGGAGGCTAGGTAAAAACCTACAGAGGGGCAGGGCAAGTCTCAACTTGCACTGACTTGCCGACCAAGAGGGTACACCAACAGTCCCACCAAGTCTCAGGTCACAGAAAACCAATTAAATTCTCGCAGCGCAGGAGCTGAAAAGTGCACGGGTGTGTGTAATTCATGCACAGGCAATTGTCCCTGGCTCTTGCTGGTAAATATTTGCGAGACTGTGAGTCAGGACTCTGTAGGCTTCAATAAACCGGCAAAAGGTTACAAGAAGTTTAATACTACAGGCGTTATGGGGGGGGGGTTCTTACCATTAAGCATAACTTGTCAAGCTGCAAGAATGGGATTGGGTTGGGAGCGGGGGGGGGGGGGGTTGTGACCCTGCTCTTCCTCACACAGGATGTGCCTGGGCTTTGCCCAGGTGTGGCCCGCGCTGGGGGATCTGATGTGGTGCTTTATAGCACTTGTGGTGCAGCAGTAGAGTGGCAGCAGCTGTGCTGGGTGTCCGGGGCTGCCTTCTGACCCCCCGCTGGATCCTACGATACAGAGTCTCTACAACAAATTTCCCTGACCTCTTGGCAAACAGGCATCTGTTCTGGTTATGTGAGTGAGTATCTGCAGGTATTTTCGGCATAAGAGAACATGAAAGTCCTGTGAGAGGAAACCAAGGCCCGGGCCCCATATTTTGACTAAGAGCAGCAGTTTATTTTTGGCTGAAGCAGTTCGTTTTTCCATCCTTATAATGTCCCATAATCTGGGAAGTCAGTATAAGTGTGCCAGTACTGAGTCTGTGCCCCACTCAAATGTGATAACTTGTTTGGCGGTGAGAGTACCTTGGTAATGGCTTTCCCCCGCTGGAATACAGCTGGTATGTTAACACATTCTGATGTAGCCAGGCAGGATGGGGACCTTTGTCAAATATCTCACTGATGTTGTTTAAAATAACTTCATAGTATATTTTAAGCTTAGGGCAGAGCCAGAGGAGGTGGGATAGGGTGCCACCATGGCTGCAGTTGCACCAATAGTCCTCTTTGCGTACAGGTTTCCAATTTTCTATTCTTGCTGTGGTATTGTACTACTAATGCATTATTTAAGCATCACCTCTTTCCCTGCTGCACTGAGAGATGAGGTCTTTGCTATGTAGAGGATCATAGTCCATTCTTTGTGTGTAAATAGGTTGTCTAACTTTACCTCCAATCTCCTCTAAACTGGGATTGAACTGTTATCTGCTTTCTTGTTCAGGAATGCATATAAGTTTGAAAGTAGGCCTTTGAGAGTGACGATAATGAGAAGCCATTATTCAAACTTAGTTACATGTCTGCTGCCCACTTTGCAGATTTAATGTTGGGTGACCCTGCACGGTCCGATCCTTTTACATTGTGCCATTTTCCAGGCATGATAAATGGTTCCCATCAGAGCGGGAGGACATTTTGGGTTGCCAATGATGGGTGTGAGCGGGGCGGTGGAGGTAGAGAGGTCTTTAAGGAGCATCACTTTATCCCAGGCTACCATTGTGGGTCTTAAGACTGGTGATATCTATACCCAAGGGAGTTGGTGTTTTTTGAGGAACCAGGCATCTTTCCATATATGGATCCCAGATATGCCTTGGTTTATGAAGCACTGGTGCTTCTCCAAGAGGGGCCTGTTCCACTCCACCATGTATGGTAGTTGAGCTGCTAGGTAGCTGTAAGTGAAATGAGGAATACCCAGTCCCCCCTTCTTTACGGATAGATAAGCCCACTGCCCAGCCATGTGGGGTATGTTGCATTCCAGGTGTAGGCTTCTGTCATGTGCTACAACTTGCTGAGTAGGTTGGGGTGTCTGCATAACGTACAGTATTTTAGGCGGTAGTGTCATTTTCACTGCAGCTATCCTGTCTAGCCACAGGAGACTTCCGATAACCCCCCTGTCTGCCGCTCACCCTCCCCTATTTGCAGCTCTACACTGGCAGTAGTAATGAGCTGATTTTGGCTGTTTTTGCTGAGATAGGACAAATCTTGAGTCCTAGGTACTCTACCCAATGTTTCGCCCATGGAAAGGAAAACTGATGTTCCAAGAGGTGTCCATCTTAGTATTGTACAGTGGGATTCAGAGCCTGCAATTTCTGTCTGTTAACCTTGTGCCCTGATACAAGGGTGAACACATCAAGCTCCTGCAGGAGTGCTGGGAGTGAGGAGGGTGGTTTGGTCAATGTGACCATAAAATCATAAGGGTATTTTGTGTTCCTGGTGGCTACTGGGTCCAAACTGAAGTGGCATGGTGAGCAAAAGAACGATGGATTAAATCCAGATCTGTGAATGGGGGTGAGTGTTTGAAACGTTTCAGCACTCGTCCATCATCCTTTTGTGTTGCTAAAGTTGTTCTAATTGGGAAGGTTATGCACAGATGTGGGTCCTGTGCTCACTGTGCCACTGGATTCAAGTTAGCCTGGCTGATGAAGGATTATACCCTGAAACTGGCCCCAGGATGCTCGTTTCTGGTCCAGGGAGGGCCTGGCAATTTGGGCTGAACTGTTCCCATGGGGAACAGGGTCAAGACTGATTGGCATATGGATGGATCCAAAGTGGGGTGGCATGGTGAGCAAAAGAATGATGGATTGAACCCAGATCTGACTTGGGGGTGAGTGTTTGAAAAGTAACAGCACTCAGCCCAGCATCCTTGTTGCTAAAGTTGCCCTAAGTGAGAATGGTATGCCCAGACGTGGGTCTCGTGCTCACTGTGCCACTGGATTCAAGTTAGCCTGGCTGATGAAGGGTGATACCCTGAAACTGATTCCAGAATGCTTGTTTCCGGTCCAGAGAGGACCTATTCTGATGGATACAACTACCTGTGGATTCCTCACCTAATGAATACTCCCATGGCGCCAGCATTCGACGGAAATCTTCTTCCTAGTCTCTGCACGTCGACGAGGACGTCACTCTAGCCCACGCGACGCCGTCTGACGTCATACAGGCAATAAGAGGTCCTCGACGACGTGCCGACGTCAGTTCCCTTTTTTCCGTGCATTCGAAACGGTTATCTTCGAGGGAGCAACAGTTACTTTCGTGGTTAGTGTATTTTTTGCTGCGTAGTCCTTCGCTGCAGTAATAATGTCGCAGAGAAAGTCGGGTTTTAAGCCTTGTCGTGAGTGTGGGGGCAAGATGTCAGTTACGGATCCTCACTCCGACTGTCTTTGGTGTTTAAGCTCCGACCACGACGTCTCGACTTGCGATTCATGCCAGCACATGAATCCAAAGGCCCTCAAGGAACGTGAGGCGAAGTTGTTTATGGCGAAGTCGAAGAAAGAAAAACATCATAAGAAGTCTTCTTCGCCAAGGCATCGGCGTCATCGAGACTCCCGGCGCCGTAGAGAATCACCGCGCCATTCGAGCAAGGAGACTCGTTCCAGGTCTTCGGATCGGCGCCGGAGGACTTGGGAGGTCAGTCCCACGGTCACGCCGCATCCATCGACTCCGTTGCCCTCTCCGGCGTCACAGACTTCACCTGGACAGGTGTTGGTGATTGAAGTGGTGCAGCCTCTGGTGTTGTCCCCGGCCTCGCAGACGTCGAGGCCGGCGTCTGGGTCGCCTTCGATACAGGCACCCCAGTATCCGGCTTTTCCCACCCCTGGAGCCGATGGTACCGCATTCCTAAATGCGATGTATACCATCTTCCAACAGATGGCTCCAGGGGGTGCTCCGGCTGGCCCTTTGGCCTTTTCATTGGGTGATCCTGCGCCTCTACGGCCGGCACCCTTTATGCCCTTTCTCCCTTTTGGGAATGTGGGCTCGGCGCCGGTGGCCGCTCCGGTGGCTTCGGAGGGATTGGCCCCGGAGATTTCCATCCCGTCGACGTCGGGATTTCGTCCTGACTCCGGTGGGTCCATCCGCTCCGAGTGCTCTTTCATCGGCGCCGAAGTTACCTGTGGCGCCGGACGCGGCGTCGGTAGCTTCTGAAGATCGGCGCCGATCTTCGGCTTCGGCGGAGGCATTGTCGACTCCGCGTATCGAGCAGAGGCTTCATTCGAGGAGACGTGCTCTCCGTTTATTAGAGGAGCAGGAGTACCAACGAGTCCTGGAAGAAGGAGAACTAGAGGACTCGGGTGATGGACTGCATGGTCTAGATACAGCCAGTGGGCTGGACACTTCCCCTGAGTGGGATCTTTCGTCTCAAGGAGAATACACGGAGGAGGCTGCTTCCTTTCACGCAGTGGTACGGAAGGCAGCTAGTTTTCTGGACCTGCCTTTGTCGGTGGCAGAGACAAAACAGAACCTTCTGACAGAGGTGCTTCATCCGGCCTCAGCTGCGGCAGAGCCTCTATTGCCCTTTAATGACACTTTGCTGGATCCGGTGCTAGAGGTGTGGAAGAGACCAGTATCTTCCCCAGCGGTTCATAGAGCCGTAGCCAGGAGGTATCGAGCTGCACCATCTGACCCTGGCTTTCTTTCTAGGCACCCTACACCGGAGAGCTTGGTGGTGCAGGCCTCCTGTTCATCCAAATCAGCGCCTGGTTCTTTCCTGACGGTGCCTGGGGACAGAGACTCGAAGAAACTGGATGCGCAGTCCAAGAAAATCTTTTCGTCCTGCAGTCTGGCGTTGAAGGCAACCAACGCAACTTGTATCCTGAGGAGATATGTTCATGCTCTTATGGATGACATTTCCTCATCATTTACAGAGCTTCCCCAGGGTCTTTTGGATGTTGTTTCAGATGCCCAGGCTGCTGCGACCCAGATTATTCAGGCTGGGCTGGATACGACCGACTCGGTGGCCAGAGCAATGGGCACGACTGTGGTGGCAAGGAGACAGGCCTGGCTCCGTAATTCGGGGTTTTCTGCAGATGTGCAGTCAACCCTTTTGGATCTCCCTTTTGATGGGGACAAGCTGTTTGGCGCCAAGGCAGATTCGGCCTTGGAACGTTTTAAGGAGAGCAGGGCCACAGCCAAATCGCTAGGACTCCAAGCTCCTTCTTCCTCTGCCTCTTCCAGGATTTTCAGGAGGTTTCGGGGATTTGGGCGTGGCTCTTCCTCCTCTTCCTTTCGGGGGAGATTCCAGCAACCTGCCTCTTCCCATCCCTATAGATCTTTTAGAGGGAGAGGGAGGGCCCGCACAGGAGGAGCCTCTCAGCAGCACTCTGCCTCTTCCTCGTCCTCTGGAGGGGTGCAGCAGGGAAAGCAGCCTTAGGCTTCCACCATTTCCCACTCACTCCTCTCCTGTAGGGGGAAGATTACAGCATTTTCTCCGCAAGTGGAAGACTATTACAACGGACACTTGGGTTCTCAGTATTGTGGGAAAAGGCTACACCCTTCCCTTTCGGGAGTTCCCGCCCCTCATCCCGCCCCGCCCATCTTATTGTTCAGAAGAACACCTCCTGTTGCTAGAACAGGAGGTACAAGTCCTCCTTTCAAAGGGCGCGGTAGAGTTGGTCCCAGAGCAGGAAAGGGGTCGAGGTTGTTACTCAAGGTATTTCCTGATTCCCAAGAAGGATGGTCGGTTGAGACCAATCCTGGACCTGAGGATCTTGAATTGGTTCCTCAAACAGGAAAAGTTCAAGATGCTGACCCTAGCTCAGGTGCTTTTGGCGTTGAACAAGGAAGATTGGATGGTGTCTGTCGACTTGCAGGATGCTTACTTTCATATCCCGATACTCAAGTCACACAGGAAGTATCTCCGGTTTATGGTGGGATCGCAGCACTATCAGTTTGCGGTCCTTCCGTTTGGTCTTACTTCAGCACCTCGAGTCTTCACGAAGGTGATGTCGGTGGTGGCGGCAGAGCTCAGAAGGAAGGGGATAGCAGTATTCCCTTACTTGGACGACTGGTTGATCAAAGCCAAGTCGCCGGAGCTTGTGTCGCATCATCTGCAGTCAACGACTCAGTTGTTGTTCGACCTGGGTTTTTCGGTGAACGAGCCCAAATCTCACCTGGAGCCCTCTCAGCGCCTCCTGTTCATAGGGGCAGTACTGGATACAACATTGAGTCGAGCCTTTCCTCCGCCTCAGCGGATTCAAGATATTCAGGAATTGGTTCCAATGTTTCTAAATGGAGCGGTAGTTCCAGTCCTCAAGGTCCTTCGTCTGCTCGGTCTGTTTGCCTCCTGCATTCTGTTGGTCACGCATGCTCGCTGGCACATGAGGGCTCTTCAGTGGTGCCTCCGAAGGCAGTGGTCTCAACACAAAGATCTAGAAGGTGCTGTCAAGATCTCCAGAGATGCTGCTGTGGACTTGAAGTGGTGGATTGCGAGCAACAATCTTTCACAAGGAAAGCCGTTCGCGCAGTCGCCACCAGTGGCCACGGTCATAACGGATGCTTCCACTCTAGGGTGGGGAGCTCATCTGGGGGATCTGGAGATCAAAGGCCTTTGGTCTCCAGAGGAGCAGATGTTTCATATGAATCTGTTAGAGTTACGGGCTGTACGTCTGGCTCTCAAGGCCTTCCTCCCTTCCCTTCGTGGTCAGTCGGTACAGGTCCTGACGGACAATACTACCACGATGTGGTACATAAACAGGGAGGAGTAGGGTCGTACCTTCTCTGCAGAGAAGCTCTTCGACTATGGTCCTGGGCAAAGGACCATCAGATTTGCTTGGTAGCAAATCATCTGGCCGGGGTCTTGAATGTACGTGCGGACGGTCTCAGTCGCCAATTCTCGGCAGACCACGAGTGGCGTCTCCATCCAGATCAAGCCCGTTTGATCTTCCAAAGGTGGGGGTTTCCTCGGGTAGATCTGTTTGCCACTCTGGAGAACGCGCATTGTCCGTTATTCTGCAGCCTCCAGTATCCGATGCAGGGAGCGTTAGGGGACGCGTTTCAAATAACCTGGTGCGGCCAGTTGCTTTACGCGTTTCCTCCCAGTATTGAGGAAGATTCGCCAAGACCGGGCGGTACTCATCTTAATGGCTCCGGATTGGCCAAGGAGGGTGTGGTACTCCGACCTTCTCCAACTCTCAATGTGCCCTCCGCTCCGTCTCCCTTTCAGGGCAGACCACCTCTCGCAGTCGCAGGGGCAGGTTTTACACCCCAACCTCCAGAGCCTGCACCTACATGCCTGGAGATTGAACGGGGCAACCTGAGTTCCTTCTCTCTCCTGCCTGATGTAGTGGATGTTATATTAGCGGCCAGGCGACACTCCACTAAATCTATCTACGCTAATAGGTGGTCTAAATTTGTTGCGTGGTGTGGAGAGAGGCAGATTGATCCCTTACATGCTCATCTATCGGACGTTTTGTCTTTTGCTCTCTCTAGCGCAGAAAGGTTGTGCAGTGGCTACCATTAAGGGTTATTTGTCGGCCTTGTCAGCCTTCATTTGTCTTCCAGACCAACCATCGTTATTTAAATCCCCTATTGTTATCAGATTCTTGAAAGGTCTTCTAAATAAATATCCTCCAAAACCATTTGTTATGCCGCAATGGGATTTGTCCTTGGTCCTGACTTTCCTTATGGGGTCCCCTTTTGAGCCTATGCATTCTTGCCCCTTAAGGTATTTGGTTATAAAAACAGTTTTCCTGGTAGCTATAACATCTGCAAGGAGAGTGAGTGAGTTGCAGGCCTTATCGGTAAAGCCCCCTTATACAACTTTTTATCGGGATAAGGTGGTGTTGAGGACCAAGGCTGCTTTCCTCCCGAAGGTTGTTTCACCCTTCCATTTGGCTCAGACAATTACTTTGTCCACGTTCTATCCTCTGCCTCATCCTTCTAAAGAGGAAGAAAGACTGCACCGTCTGGACCCAAAGAGGGCGTTGAGCTTCTTTATTGATAGAACAAAGGATTTCAGGCTGGAGGATCAGCTGTTCATCGGGTACGTGGGCAAGAGGAGAGGAAAGGCAGTCCCACAAGAGAACACTCTCCAGGTGGGTGGTTCTTTGCATTAAAATCTGTTACTCTTTGGCAAAGAAGGACCCTCCTGAGGGCATTAGAGCTCATTCCACCAGAGCTAAGTCGGCCACTTCGGCCTTGGCCAGGGGTGTTCCTGTGGTTGACATCTGCAAGGCCGCAACTTGGTCGTCCCTTCACACTTTTGCGAAACATTACTGTTTGGGCTCTAAGGTCAGAAGGGACGGCCATTTTGCACGGTCATTGCTGCAGGATTTCTTGGTTTGACCATTTAGGCACCAGCCACCGGGCGTGGTACTGCTTTGGGACTCTATTCATTAGGTGCATTTGCAGAGTGCATTTGAGCACCGTGAGGAATCCACAGGTAGTTGTATCCATCAGAAGAACGAGTTACTTACCTTCGGTAACGACTTTTCTGGTGGATACATTAGCTACCTGTGGATTCCTCACGGTGCTCAAATGCACTCTGCAAATGGTTCCATATATAGAGTGAACAGGGGGAGGGCGAGCAGGGAGGCTAGGGGCAACCCTGTTGCTTAACTCTAAATATAATGATGTCCTATTAAATCAAACTGTTAACTCTCATCCTAGCTGCCGTCTTCTTGTAGATGCATTTCACCCATTTTTTTTAAAACCAACCTTGATGCATCCTGTGTCAATGACAGTCAACACGAAAGGCCAGTGTACCTGATGAAACGTCTTTTCAGTGTTGATAGATATTAGGAGTGTCTGATTGTGAGAACGGAACGCTTTATCATGAAAAATTTGTATTAGTTCAGTGTGGTCCCTATAACCCCGCTCTGGTATAAAGCAGGCCTGGTACAAGTCCATAAGGGCTTGCATGTATGGATTAAGGAGAGCAGGCAGGATGCTCATGAACAGCTTACATTCACATTGAGCAGAGACATGGAATGGTAGGAAGAGCATTTTGAGAGATCTTTCCCGAGTTTGGGTATATTGGAGATCATTGCTTCTTTCATATTGTCCACAAGGGTGTCTGCATCTCCAAACAAGTTGAAGGTTTGTGATGATTGGGGCCAGAAGGGTGCTGTAGGTCTTAAGACGCTTGGGGTGAACCTGTCCAAACTGGGTGTTTTGTCTGTCTGTGAGCCTGGCATTGCTTGAGAGGGCCTCATTCAAGCCGAAGACCGGCTCCAGCGAGTGGGAATCTGTGTGCAGCAGGCAAGGTCCACACTAGGTCTCTGTTTTGGTTGGTAGCGTCCACTGACTGTAGAGTAGCGTAGAAGCACTCAAAGGCATGCACGATGTCTTGTCTGTGTTAACGTTATGCCAGCCGGGGTTTGAACCTCTGCTATTCCAGATTTGAGGTTGTGTGCTTGCAGCTTGTGGAAGAGCCTTCCACCTGCCTTGTTGCCTCCTGCATAGTGTATTTGTGTTGAGTCCATGGTAATTCAGGCTTGATATTTTAACCATAGGTATTAGGGGAGAAACGGAGTGTCCTGAGGGGAAGGGAATTGGCAGTCAACTTTCCGCTGTGTGGTCAATCTCTGTAAATTCATGTGGAAAATTGTAGGCCTGAATCTATCCCAGGATGGAGGGGGATGGGGACATATCTGGGGTGTGACCAAGGAACTTAACCGCCCCATCAAATGGGCACTACGGACTGTCATGGTTGGGGTCATGTTGATAGGGGTAGCAGCTGTGTGGAGCTTGGTGGTGGGGTCGCTCCAACAACCCGTTACATGGTGTAACAATGGCACTTTGCTGCCCCTGGTCTCCTGGAGTTAGCAGCTCCACCGAGAATCAGCCCAGGGTCCCGGCCCCACAGGGACTGCTGGATGAGGGGGTTTGGGGTTTTGCATTGAGACAGTCTTACTCTTGGGTGTTGGTAGCATAGTAGAGCTGGAAATGCTGGAGCAGAGCCAAGCTCTCCAGGCGGCTTTTATCCGTCTTTGGTTTGCATGAATTTCTTTTAAGGGCACAACGCTCCTGTTTGCCCCTTGTGATCAGCTGAGGTCTGTGGGCTGGGGCTCCTTGTCGATAGGGTTAACCAACCCTAAGATGTCTCTTGCTTCATCTGTGATGTGGATCAATCAAGTTCATTGCTCCACTCAAATTTCAAGTAGAGCAAGTGTCTCCATTTGAAATGGACTCTTTTGTTGTGGGGGTAGGTGGTTTGAGCACTCTGTGCTGAAGTGTAATTGATACAGCCAAGTGGTCACCCATTCAGATGCAATAGGGCTATGGATGCCTGCTGCTGCAAAAAGCACGTCCTTCTGTCTGTAGTGATAAATACAGGTGAGGATGTCTTGTGTGATGTCAGTGGTTGTAGACTGTCTCCCCGCTCCTGGAGTGTAGTAAAGAGTGATGTCCTTCCCTTCCAGATCTGGTAATGTATGCCAAACAGTTCTGTGACATAACCACTCCGTGGACACGGGCTAAAGAATCCCTTTTTAAAATCTTCAGGCCTGGCCTCATCCTGTGATACTCCATGATGAATAGGCCTGAAAAACATATGCAAAAGGTTGGGGGTCACCTTTACTAAACTAACCCCGACAGACAGCTTGTAATGCAAGGCATGCTTAAGAGAACTCACACAACATGCATTGCTTCATTCACCCATCAACAGATAGACATCTGGATGTCCACATAGGTCTGAGGAGAGGTTATGAAGAAACTGGTTTGGTGACACCTTGGAAAGTCCCAACCGTCTAAGAAATGTGAATGTCACGCTTGTGGTCATCTTGTATAATGCTGCCATCATGAAATGTTCTACTGTGATTGGAAATATGCCTGATATGTGTAATACCATGCATCTCTTGATTAACATCACATCATGTACTTGATGAAGAAGTGACCTTTCTGTTTTGATTAGATGATTTATTCTCACACTTTTGTCGTTTTCATGCATAAAAGATTGTATCGGAGTTCCACAATTCGGACTCTTGAACTTGGCTCTACAAGACATAGTCTCTGTGTCACGTTAAAAATAGATTTCTCTTTTATCTTCCCTGTTGACTTCCTGCCTATGATTTTCTGAAGCTTCTACACCTCCAGGTCCCTGGAGTCTGCAATCAGTGGGACATCTGACCCTAATGTTTGAGCAGCAGCCTGTTTTCTAGGTCTTCCAGGTGAATTTGAAGGTTTGTGTTGCAGTTTCAGAACTCCAGCAGCTCCTGACAGTAATGATCTAGTTCTTATTCCCTCGCATCGCTGGTATTCTCTAAAGTTTCCACTTGATGGCCAATGTTTGTGACATTCTTTTTAACTTCCTTGATTTTGGTAATGACATCTTCTGAGTGCTGTAACATCGTCCCTGAGATTGCCAAATAAAGATTCTGTGATGACCTGAGTAATTGGGACATCCTGTTCGGAGTGATGCAAGTATTGTATCTTCTATGCTGTGTGGTCTCTCAGTGCGGCGGCGCAGGGTGTAACTGTTTTATATATTTTTTTCACCTGCTTTAGTAAGCATGTCCTTCAGTGCAGAGCCTTTCCTGGGTCTGTTGCAATTACACGTGAGAAAGTATTGCTGCAAGGAGACCTCAGTGAGGGGGTTTTGCTAGAGCCCTCCAGCCATAGGAGCCCACGTAAAGCAGACCTCACCTGACCACCCTGCTAGGCCCACTCCTCTACCAAGTCCATGGTCCGAGAGGAAATGGACCCCTTTTGTTTGAGGGGGTGGACTGGATGGTCACGTCGATGGCAGGACCGACCTAGGCACCACTGGGGAACAGGTCCGGTGCACGTCAGGTAAAACAGATGAAGCTCAAGGAGCCGCCAGTCACTACACTCCTAGGCCTTGCGTAGGATCCTCCTGGCCAGGATGCCAGCAATTCTGTGTCCCTTACAGCCTCAGTGCTCCTCTGGTGGATCCCAGCGGTCTTATTCCATCTGGAGTGACAGGGGAGGTGGTGGGCACCTGAAGCTGTGTACACTGTTTTAGCCCGGCAGCCTTAGTACTCACTGATGGAGGGACGTGGGCCTCACGTGCTGATTGCTGCTGGACGACTTACATAGTATATAGGTCCTGGTGGGCGATGGTCCTAGGGTTTTGTAGGGGCCTGTCTGCCTTTTAAGGTGGTGGGTGGAGCAGAGCGAGAGGCATCTATGGGGTAGCACTTCTCAGAGCGGACCCCTGGACAGTGGCGGCCTCCTTGATCCCCCCCCGTGTGCTTGTGGTGGACTGCTGTGGCCCTCTGGTCTGGCCCCGGTGTCATGTGTCTACATGGTGACCATGGCCGTTGGGCGCTTCACCAGTGTCCATAGATGTGGAAGGGGCTGTGTTGTGTCCTGGTGTGGATCCTCCTCAGCCAGCTGCATTTCCTAGCTCGAGCCCCTTCTTGCAGCCTAAAGGAGATAGGTGGTGCTGCACTCTGCGGTGTAGTCGGAACGCTCAACCCTGCCAATTCTGGGTGTTCAGAAAGCAATCAGCAGTCAAGGTGCACAGGGTGGATGAAACAGGCAGCAGAGCTGCAATGGAACACTCCTACACGCTCCATCTTGGCCACGCCCCAGAAATGCTCAATTTAGAACATGATTGTGTGAGGAGATGTACTAGTGGCACCAATATCCCTTAGAGGATTTGTGCTAGTGGCACCAATATCCATAAGACATAAACTAGCGAAAATGTCTGAATGGGTACTAGGAAATAACTTTGAATTACTAGTGTCGTGCAATGGATCAGGATACAAAAATGCCTTTCAGAGGCTGTCAATTGTAGGAGTCAGCTAAAAACTCATCTACGTGAGTGTGTGCCCTTATGACATTGGATCTTCCAAAACGCCAGCGGAAAAAGTTGGCCATTAATTTAATTGGACCTTGAATAGTTTATCACTTCAGATTTTATTGCATTTGCTTGTATTTTACTGCAGTAAGTTGACGAAGATTAAGGTCATAGTTTAGCCAGCTGCTGAGGTAGTGATTACTTTTCTCAGATAGGTGTTCTCACATGAGAGTTTACTGAGCCATGAAATCATTTTTAATCAGTTGCCTAAGGCATTTGAGAACTTCACTGCATCATCCACAATACAGTGGACAGGTAGGAGTGAACAGATTGATACAAGAAACAATGCAGTTAGCACATATAGCATACCAGTTCTAGAGGCACTGCATGCTTGTTTGTGGGCGTATCGTTGTTGAGAGAGCGAGACCTGCACCTGCCCTAGTAATTATGTAAAACAAGATTAAGTAGGAATACAGCTAATGCAAGGGTGTGTTTGAACTAAATGTGATACGCTGTTAATTTGTCAAGCTATATACACAACAAAGTCAACCCAATGCACCCACTGGACAGGGGTAAATATCATCAAGAAACATACATATTGTCACCTGGGACGCATTTCAACAGAGCCATTTTGCCCAAAGGTCTAGAAGCTCTGAAATCACTCAATAATAAATTGTGTATAGATTAAACAATAATCTTACACAAACATAGGCACTACTGCCATAGTATTCATAAGTGCATTAGTCAAACTGGATTCAAAATAACATTTTTCATATTAACTTCATTTATAGCACAATCGGATATAATGAGTGTGAATGTGAATGAGTGATTCATGAAGGGCAGACGATGCAGTGATCACATATAAAAATACACCTAACACAATACAACGCTCTGTTTGTTTCAGGTAAATAAAGAGTCAATGTCAAATTGTAGCATGGGTTAATTTTCAAGCACATTTAAATGCTTTTAGATCTGGGCCCTGGGTATACAATTTAAGCATCTGCACAGTATTCAAAAAGTGTCTTGCAGTCTGATTTTTTGAGCCAAGAGAGAATTTACTAGAAATTTCCATGGTCTGCGTTTAGTCTAAGTTACTACTAGTATTAGTATTTTTGGCAAATTCTCAGTCTACTTAGCTGAACTTGAAGCTACATTGGTCTCTGACACGTCCCTTCTCAGTATGTGGGCATGCAAGGCAAACTGTTCTCACTTCATTCGCTAAACTAGGACAAAGGTTCCTCTGACATTTTGTTCTTTCCCTTTGTGGGACTCTGTTCAGTAAGGCAAATTAACCTTACTGAAGGAACACGTTGTATAGTGTCTTGTTTCTGCGATGAATTTCCCAAGCATACCACTGTAACTAGTCTCGTACATCCTTCCGCCCACCTCAGCTTTCTAAGTGATTTGACCTCTGGAGCACAAGGCAGAAAAAGGAAGATAATAAAAACTATCCATTTCCCTTTTTTCAGAAAATCAGAACATTGTTATGTCGCTAAACCTAGCATAGCGGCCTGCCTTTCATTAAACCAGTAATCCTGTGCCGATCTTATTTTTGAGAATCACAGATGCTTTAATCCAGTTGTTTGAACTTGACAAATGAACACCAAGAAATGTAACAAACTGTCGTCTGGAAGTCATTTCAACAGAGTAATTTTGCCTAAAGTTATAAGAGCTCTGCAATCACTCAAATTAATTGTTTGTAGATTAGACAATCATCTTACACCAACAAAGGCACCACTGTGTCAGTTTTCATAAATGCATTAGTCAAACTGGATTATTGTATCAAAATACCAGTCTTTATATATGTTTAATGTATAGCACAATAATATACAGAACAGTGTGAATGAGTGATTTATGAAGTGCAGACGATACAGTGCTCACATATAAAAATACACAACATTAACACAATACAACAAACTGTTTGTTTTCTAAACACGTTATAACAGGGATAGCCTGCTGCTCAGTGTTTATTTCAATAGGTATACATATTCCGTAAGCCGTGTGGGAAAACCTAGTCGATGTTTCGATCTGATAATTTACGAGGTCTCCTCAGGACAGTCGTCTGTCCCTCACACAGCCTATATAGGCTACAATAGAAATAACATGTTATCTTAATAGCCTATCTATATCCTTTTCTTTAAAAAAGAACCAGAGTTCACTTTAACCAATCAGATGAGAGCCCCCTCTGGAACCTTTCCTACAGAGGCTGAAGCCATCAGATTTGTTTTTACTGTGCATCATGTGAAGGGAGTCTCCTTGAGCTCTGCTCAAACCTCTTTTCCTCACAGTTAATCCAGAAAAACTTCTTCAAAGGAGGTGTTATTTCTTTCTTCTCCTACTCCAGATTGGTAAAGATGTCTCACACATCTAAAAAAAGGACTCTTTAGAGATTATGAATCCTGTGGAAAGAAAAGGCTCAACTCACAAGATCCTCATAAGAAGTGCATTTATTGCCTTTATCCAGACCACAAGGTAAAGGATAACATTTTCACACCTTTTTACAAAAGACTTTGAAGGACAGGAAAGGTAGGCTCTTATTGTGGTACCAGAAGTTGAAAACCAGGGAGGATCCATTGTCAGACAAGGACAGTGAAGTCTCCTCTTACACCACAACTTCTAGCAAAAGAAAGGAAACAAAGCGTTTCTCAGTGCCACCATCAAAAGTCAGTAAAAAATCAGAACATACGGACTGTGAAACTGGGCATACAGCTCATCCTTCGACCTCTAAACATGAAGGACCTATCTCTAAAATTAGGTCTCAACCTACTACTCCTTCCTAGAGAGAATCAAGGCTAAAACAGCCTGTACCGTCAACAACGAAAACATGCCAAACAAAAGTACTGTCAATGACGACACTGTTGGCGACTACATCAACAGTGACGTCGATATTCACAACAGCCAAGTCTCCGTTAATTATAACATCTTCACCGCCTTCTTCAATGACTATGGTAACCACCAAAATTATCAAGCATCAATCGACTGAGGTTCCGTCAACGACAGCTTTTTCAAATTTCCCCTTGTTGGAAACTACAACCACGCCGCCGATGAAGAAACCAACGGAAAAGACACCGTCGACGAAGACACCATCAAAGACACTTCGACTGAGACACAGTTGACAGAAGACCTCATCGATGGAGAAGAAAGAAATTGTCGACGACACCACTATTGACCGAAAAACATGTAAAGAAGATAGTTGTCATCGCAAATACAGGAAGGTATAACCCCTTTGCTGCCAGGCCTTTTCCCCCTCCTGTGCCAAGCCTTTTTTTTTGGCTATTTGGGGCAGTTCGCGCTTAGGCCCTCATAACTTTTTGTTCACATAAGCTACCCACGCCAAATTTGCGTCCTTTTTTTCCAACATCCTAGGAATTCTAGAGGTACCAAGACTTTATAGGTTCCCCAGAAGGAGGACAAGAAATTAGCCAAAATACAGTGAAAATGTATTTTTTTTTTTTTTCCAAAAAAATGGGGGAAAAAGGGCTGCAGAAGAAGGCTTGTGTTTTGTTTTTTTTTCCCCTGAAAATGGCATCAACAAAGGGTTTGCGGTGCCAAAATCACCAGCTTCCCAGCTTTCAGGAAAAGGCAGACTTGAATCAGCAAACCCAATTTTTCAACACAATTTTGGCATTTTTCTGGGACATACCCCATTTTTTACGTTTTTTTTTTTTTTTTTTTTTTTTTGTGTGTGCTTTCAGCCTCCTTCCAGTCAGTGACAGAAATGGGCGTGAAACCAATGCTGGATCCCAGAAACCTAAACATTTCTAAAATGTAGACAAAAGTCTGACTTCAGCAACGGGTAATTTGTGTAGATCCTACAAGGGTTTCCTACAGAAAATAACAACTGGAAAAAAACAAAATATTAAAATTGAGGTGCAAAAAACAGCAATTTTTCTCTACGTTTTACTCTAACTTTTTCCTGCAATGTCAGATTTTTGAAAGCAATATACCGTTAAGTCTGCTGGACTCTTCTGGTTGCGGGGATAAATAGGGCTTGTAGGTTCATCAAGAACCCTAGGTTCCCAGAGCCAATAAATGAGCTGCACCCTGCAGTGGGTTTTCATTCTATACTGGGCATACAGCAATTCATTTGCTGAAATATAGAGTGAAAAATTGCTATAAAAAAAACCTTTGTATTTCCAAAAGGGGCACAAGATAAGGTGTTGAGGAGCAGTGGTTATTTGCACATCTCGGAATTCCGGGTTGCTCATACTAGCATGTGAATTACAGGGCATTTCTCAAATAGACGTCTTTTTACACACTCTTCTATTTGGAAGAAAAAAATGTAGAGAAAGACAAGGGGCAATAACACTTGTTTTGCTATTCTATGTTCCCCCAAGTCTCCCGATAAAAATGATACCTCACTTGTGTGGGTAGGCCTAGCGCCCGCTACAGGAAATGCCCCAAAACACACCGTGGACCCATCCCATTTTTTAACAGAGGTGTTTTTTGTAAAGTGCCTACCTGTAGATTTTGGCCTGTAGCTCAGCCGGCACCTAGGGAAACCTGCCAAACCTGTGCATTTCTGAAAACTAGAGACCCAGAGGAATCCAAGATGGGGTGACTTGTGGGGCTCTGACCAGGTTCTGTTACCCAGAATCCTTTTCAAACCTCAATTTGGCTTAAAAAAAAAACACTTTTTCCTCACATTTTGGTGACAGAAAGTTCAGGAATCTGAGAGGAGCCACAAATTTCCTTCCACCCAGCGTTCCCCCAAGTCTCCCGATAAAACCATGATACCTCACTTGTGTGGGTGGGCGAGGTGCCTGCAACCGAATAAGGCCAAAAACTTGTAGAGCTAGAGGGGATAGCACAGCGAGTTGATAAGGACCTATTCTTCTTTTATACATCTTTAGGCTAACTCTGCATTGGGGACCCACACAAGTGAGGTGTCATTTTACTTGGGAGACAGAGGGGAATGCTGGGGAGTAGGAATTTTGTGCTGGAGCGGTGATCGTACAAACGAAAGTCAGGAAAATATGCTTTTTTCTAACAGATTTTGAGGTTTGCAGAGGAGTCTGGGTAAGAAAATGTTGGGGGATCCACGCAAGCCACACCTCCCTGGACTCCTTGGGGTGTCTAGTTTTAAAAAATGTCTGGGTTTGGTAGGTTTCCCTAGATGAAGGCCGTACCCAGGACCAAAAACATAGGTGTGCCCCCCCCCCCCCCCCCCAAACACAGGTAGTTGTGTAATATATCATTTTGATGTGTCCACATACGTCTGTGATGTGCCAAACACTAAAATTGTGAAAAGAACAATCACACCAGCTGATGGGAGTGTGTGGACTGGTGTTTGGCTAGCAGTGTGTTGTAGTAGCCAATAGCAAGTCAATATGTACACTATGTACAGCCTCAGCCAAGCCCCACTCCACACACAATGGCATCACTTTTATTTTTTTAAACAAAGAAACCCCTAACTAATTAGAAATAATTATAAAACTACAAACACAAAAGCTCTAAGTACATGTCAGAAATGCTAACCATGAAACTGAAAACATGAAAATACAAAACAGACATGAGTTTACACTCATGGTTGTTCCCAGTAATTCTTCTGGGTGTGGTAATTCTTAAAACAATCACCCACACACAGCCCAGGCTTTGAAGGACAATCTGGGCAGTACATTAGAGTCTCCCTCCGGATACCCCTTCGAAAACACACTCTACATTTCTTAGCTGGAAAGTCTTTTTTGGGTGTGGGAGGAATGTGCTCAGCAAAGTGGCGATCTTTCAATCTAGCCACATCCTCCACCACTGCGTCTCTAGGAACTCTGGCCTGTTCCACCACAATAAGGCTCTCTATGACTGACTCCTGAAATTTCACAAATGTCATCTTTTGACTCTGGAGACCTATCCTTAAATTCAATAAAAGTTGCTAAGTGGAAGAGGTGAATTGCTAACTTCTTATACCAAACGTGAGACTTACGAATAGCAGTAAGTATTGGACCCCCCCCCCAGGCTTCTAACGGGAAACCTTTCATCCCCAGGTTGCTGCACTAATGGCATATCCGTGTCCTCCTCTAAAACAGGCCCTTCATCTGCACTGAGTGTGCCTTACTCATCAGAAGATTCCTCTCCGACAAATTTCACTGCCAGAATTTCTCACTTCCTCCTCTGCCTCAGATGCAGAGTCCGTCTCATAATCATGATCAGACAATGACTCAAAAAGCATACCAACCACCTGCTGAGCGGTCATCCTGCGGCTAGCCATGATCTTTCCTACGAAAATTAACTGGACAAATGCACCACCAACAACCAGCACTGTGTAAGATAAGTAATAAAGTGTAGCTTTATTAGTAAGTTATAAACTCAAACTATACCGCTCACTTGCCTGAAAAAGCTTGAATCACCAGCAACTACTCTGCACAGACACAGCAATCACCAGTGATATCCCACTAAAAAGAAAGAAAAGCAAATTAGAAATAAGACAACACAAATATCATTGTGCACAAATCTAAGGACAATTTCACACAAACCTGCATTTAGTACACCACCTACAAACAGGTCATTCATGCATGGCAACAATACTCCTTTGGAGTAAATTGTTTTTACTTACCTAAAACATGCAACTATGCAAACCGCAGGTCAACCATCGCCAAAACCGCAAGGAGCCACAGCAAAGAAAGCAAAAGCTTTTGAACTAGAACAAAAAGGAGGGAAAAAAATTATCACAAATGCAAATACTTCGTCAGTTGACAAACATCCCACCATCAAGCATTTAGAAATTGGTGCGTAACTGGATTCTGCCATAGGGGCAGATGGGCCTACTACAAAATAGGCCTATCTGCCCCAAGGAGGGCAGAAAATACCTTTAGTAGTGTGTCCCCAGGGGGAGCGACCCTTGCCTAAGGGCCCACCCCCAAACAAAAAACAAACCACACACTATCCCTGGTGCCTACGTGGCTTCTGCCTCTCTTGGGGGCAGATGGGCCTAAAAAAAATAGGCCCATCTGCCCCCAAGAGGGGGCAGAAATGGCCAAAAGATCAACACCCCCCACATAAATAAACATATTTTTTTAAAATCCCTGGTTCTAGTGGTTTCTGCCCCCCTTGGGAGCAGATCAGCCTAAAAATAGGCTGATCTGTCCCCAAGGGGGCAGGAATGGCTTTGGTACACGTGCCCCCAAAGGGGGGGGGGGGGGTGCCCCTTGCCCAAGAGGATGCCCCCCACATAAATAAACATATACAAAAAAATCCCTGGCATTCTAGTGGTTTCTGCCCCCCTTGGGGGCAAATGAGCCTAAAAATAATAGGCCGATCTGTCCCCAAGGGGGGCAGAAATGGCCTTAGTACACGTGCCCCCAAAGGGGTGCGACCCTTGCCCAAGGGGTTGCCCCCCCCCCCCCTCCACTAACACACGCACTATCCCTGTTGTCTAAGTGGCTTCTGCCCCCATTGGAGGCAGATGGGCCTAAAACAAATAGGCCCATCTGCCCCCAAGGGGGGCAGAAATGGCTTTGGTACACGTGCCCCCAAAAGGGGGGGGGGGGGTGACCCTTGCCCAAGGGGCCACCTCCTCTCCACTAACACACATACACTATCCCTGGTGCTTAAGGTTCTTCTGCCCCCCTTGGGGACAGATGGGCCTAAAACAAATAGGCCCATCTGCCCCCAAGGGGGGCAGAAATGGCCAACAGTTCAATGCCCCCCCCTTGGGAGGGCACCCCTTGCCCAAGGGGGCCCCCCCAACAAAAATAAACTTGTTAAAAAAATCCCTGGCGTTCTAGTGGTTTCTGCCCCCCTTGGGGGAAGATCGGCCTAAAAATAGGACGATCTGCCCCCAAGGGGGGCAGAAATGGCCATACACACATGCCCCCCAAATAGGAGCGACCCTTGCCCAAGGGGCCGCTCCCAAACATGAAAACATTTTACAACAAATAATCCCTGGCGTCTAGTCGGCATTCATGCTGCCCGATCGCAATGCGATCGGGCAGCAGGAATGCTCAGAGAGGGGAAGGTCTTCCTGCCAGGAGCACTGTGCCGCAGGACGGAACCACTACGTCCGCGGCACAGAAGGGGATAAACATATCTAATCAGGCTGAAAAAAACATTTCCTCCAATATCATTAATACATATAAAATAAAACAATTTACCTGAACATACGTCCCCAAGTAAAATACTGCCTTCTCCTCTTGGATGAGGACGAGGAGTCAGACGATGAAGGCCCCTTTGGTGTGGCTAGTAGCCCGTCCCAATTATGGGTAAAATGTTAGGTTTATGGAGATTACTACGTAGAATATCAGTACCGTACTACAGCGGAACAAGCTGAACCATTCCATGAAGAATATCAAGAACAGCCTATTCCAATGCCTACTTCCCTAGTATCATATTGACAACTTATGTTAAAGGACTATTATCGTAGATTCCCACCGTCAACACCTGCCACACCTAGAAGTGTCCTACACAGGAGGTATCACAACCAACGAATGAAAACGTAATATCTTGGGAGGATGCAGAAGAAGGGGAAATAAGACACTGTAACTGAGAAAGATGAGTGAGACAACTACCTTATTCCCACCCCCTCTCCATCTGTGGTGACTCCGGTGGACTCCCCTCCAGAAAACATTGGGGTATTCCATAACCTTATGGACAGAGCAGCAAAAAGGTCTGACCTGTCACTATTAACAAGGAAGTCAGACTGTTTCCTGTATGACTTCAAAGAAGTCAGTAAGAGCTATTCCAATAATAGACTTTATATAGCAAGAAGGGCTCAAAACCATGAAAAATCCAGCTACGGTATCTCCAGCAACCCTACGCCTTGAAAAGAAATATAAAGCTCCAGGCAGTTCTCCAGCTTGCCTGATTGGACAAACAAAATATGATTTGGTGGTATTGTGGGCAGCGCAACAGCGCTCAAAGAACCCTTCTAAACCAATCTCATCGCCCCCTGGTAAAGGTCGCATATTAGACAGGATTGGAAAGAGATCCTCAACAATGGCAGCCACATTCCTTACGGGCAGAAAACCCGTTGGCTATTTTAGCTCGTTATGATCACCAAATGTGGTCTGACATGGCACCATACGTGGACCTTTTGCCGGAGAACGAGAAATTAGAAGCACGCAAGATCCTACAGGAAGGGGAACACGTTTCGGCAGAAATAATTGACTGTGCACTTGGCGTAGCTACCACCGGATTCAGACAGCCAGCCAGCCGGGGGCAGCAGTGCTTCACAGACGGGGATGGCCTAAATCCACTTCCTTCCACCCAGAAATACAGACAGAAATTCTAGATATGCCATTTGACGGTGAATCTGTTTGGCAAGCATGTAGAAGATGCATTGCAAACCATAAAGACTGACACAGAAACAGCAAAGTCCCTTGGAATGCTCCAATAACAAAAACAATCTTTTTGAGGGAGCTCGAGGAAGAGGAAATTATTCCTTTCGAGCAGGCTACCAACCGTATAGGCAATATCAGCCTGGACAACTGCAGTACCAACCTCAATATTCACAGCAACAACAATACAGACAACCTCCAGCAGTTGCATATAGACACGGATCCAGAGGCAAGTTGCCAGCAAGAGGCAGCACTATCTGCCTCACCAACATCTCGAGTTGGAGGGAGAATATCAAATCATTTCGAACAATGGTCCACAATATCCTCGGACAAGTGGGTCCTAGATATCATTACAAGAGGGCATTCCTTAGAATTTCTCCAAAAACCGCCATACTCCATCAGGTCCACCTCGACTAATGCAACTTATGAGGGAAATTTCCAATATGTTAAGAAAGGGAGTGATAGAAATCCTTCCAAAAACTCAAAAGAAAATGGGTTTCTACTCTCGCTTTTTTTCTCATTCAAAAAACCCTCATGAGATGGGCGCCGATACTTTATCTGCAAAAACTCAACAAATTCCTTAAAAACGCAGTCTTTTCACACAGTAACCCTTCAGGAGCTACTACAGCTCCTGAGCAACGGAGATCATATGTTGTCCATTGATTTACAGGACGCATATTTTCATATTCTAATACATCCAAATCATCGCAAGTTTCTATGGTTCCAGGTAGCCGGGATCCACTCTCAATTCAAGGTGCTACCATTTGGACTCAAATTGGCTCCCAGAATCTTTACAAAGATGTTGGCTCCAGTAGCAGCACATCCCAGACAGCATGGAATCTAGGTATTCCCATTTTTAGACGATTGGCTCAGAAAAGCTCCTACATCTCAGCAA
The DNA here is from genome assembly GCF_031143425.1 of Pleurodeles waltl. Lineage (NCBI taxonomy): Eukaryota > Metazoa > Chordata > Amphibia > Caudata > Salamandridae > Pleurodeles > Pleurodeles waltl. Next base: position 1,398,233,915 of record NC_090440.1, on the reverse strand, counting down.
ACTGTAGTGGCCACAACCACCCGCCTGTCACTATTAAAACAAAATTAGGGCTTACAACAAATTATCACAAATCCCAATTAACACCAACTACAAAAATAACGCTCTTGGGAGCAATCCGAGACACACTAAAGAACAAAGGCTATCCTTCCAAAGACAGAAAACTAAAAACAAAACAGTGGATGGCAAACAAACGGTCCAGAAAAAAGTTGGTTTAATTTCGGATCTACCAATCTTTCATGGGCATGATTTCTTCGTACATCCTTCTACTCCTGAACTGTTGGCTACATCCATGGCCACTGTGATAGCAGATAGACATTCAGTGGTATCAAACACAGGGCTCATTCGAAGATCTCATTCAAATAACACCAGTTATCAGAACAGTGATAATCTGGTGGACTCTGCCAATAAATGTGTCCAAAGGATGGGAATATCTAAAAGGGATACCCAGTTTCATAATAACAGATGCATCATTAGAAGGCTGGGGAGCTCATCTCCAGGGCTCACAAATCAGCGGGAGATGGTCAGCAGAGGAGAAAAAACTGCACATGCATCAACTGTAACTCGGAACAATCGCCTTAGTGTTAAGGCTTTCCTCCCCAAAAACACTCACTCTTCAGTCCTTAGACAGACAACACCACCAGTATGTTCTACTTGAACAAGCAGGGAGGATCCTGTTCCCAAGCACTCTCCGCTCAATAGATATGGAACTGGGCACTTCAGCACCACTTAACCATCAGAGCAGAACATTTACCAGGAAGGTCCAATCTCCTGGCAGACTCCTTGAGCAGGACCATCATTCCTTATCATGAATGGGAGATAGTCCAAAAGATCCTGAACTTTCTATTGTCGCTGGGGCAAACCTCACTTGGATCTGTTTGCGATGGAGAACAAGAAATGCCTGTTCTTCACAAGCTGGCATCCCCAGAAGGGATTGTGGGGGAATGCTTTTTCGATACTCTGATCAGGGCTATATGCCTGCGCTTTTCCACCGGTCCCAAAGGTAATCAGCAAGATAAAGAGGGAACCTTGCAGAATACTCTTCATAGCTCCCAGATGGCCCAGACAGTTCTGGTTCACCAAACTTCTACTCCTCTCAGAACAACCTCATCTTCTATTCAAAGTAACACCGACATTGTTGACAATGAACCAGGGCCAGATACATCATCCATACCCGACATCTCTACACTTGTCAGCATGGATCCTAATAAAATGAGTTGTCCTCCTGTAAACATCCCATTGGAATGTAGTCATTCTATCAATGGTGAAAGCAGACAAAACAGAACGTATAAGTTCAAATAGAAACAGTTCTGTCTTTGGTGTGTGTGTCATCTAACATCCACCTGCTTATAGCACAACCACCTCAAAATCCGGTTTATCTCCTTCATCAATTACAGTGCACCTAGCGGCAATTTCTAGATTCTGTCAAACAAGTAATGCACCATCCTTATGGTCCACTTGCATTATTAAACAATTCCTCAAAGGTCTCTTCAGGACTGTTCCACCAGTCAGTGAACCGCCACCTCTGTGGTATCTTAACATAGTCCTGGCCCAACTTCTAAAATCGCAATTTGAGCCAATTCACAAGTCTGAAATCAAGTATCTCAAATGGAAATCTGCTATTCTGCTAGCTTTCACATCAGTAAGCGACATACAAGCGTTTGCCATTAAACAGCAGTTTCTACAATTCACTACAGACAGTTATTTTGAGGACAAATCTAAAATGTATTCCAAAAGTTCCTTCGGACTTTCACTTTAAATGAACCTGTGGTTTAAAAAAAACTTTTTTCCAAATCCTCAGACGCCAGCTGAAGGGTCTATACACTCTTTAGATGTTAAATCATGTGTAAAATTCTACCTTCAAAGAACGCATCACATTGGGAAATCAAACCAATTATTTCTAGCATACAGAGGCATTAGAAAAGGACTTGAAGTTACCAAACAAACCACTGCCAGATGGATGGTTGCTACTATACAGTTCTGACAAACACAAGCTGGAAAATTGCAGGGCAGAGTGAAAGCACATTCTACTAGAGCTGTAGCCACATTGACACCTCTGTTTGCTGGGTTACCGATTCACCATATCTGCAGATATTGTTATAATGGATATATGGTTTATTTAGTGCACTTCTTATTAATCTTATTCAAGCATGTGAATCTATGAAAGATCCAATACTGGAGAAGAAAATTACTTACCTGTAACTGTAGTTCTCTAGTATTGGTATCTTTCGTATATTCACCTGCAACCCACCCTCCTCCTCTCGGAGGCTCCCCGTACTCATAAACAGATAATTTAAAGTACACTAGTGCTAAACACAAATCTGAGGGCTTTAGCCTCTGGGGGACGGTTCTAGAGGGTGGTCTCATCTGATTGGTTAAAATGAACTTTGGTTCTTTTTTAAATAGAAGAATGTGGATAGGCTAGTAAGTTAACATGTTATATAGAGACACTGCTTTATTAATGTACTGTGGGACTCCCACTTCAACAGGGAATATTCAAGCATGTAAATCTATGAAAGATACAAATACTGGAGAACTACAGTTACAGGTAAGAAACTAATTTTCTTATCAGGAGGAAGGTCACTTGTCAGTATCACTTCCATAATGCCAACTTTGCCAATCACTATGAAAAAGTGTGCTCAGCCATGTGTCAGTCCCACAGCTCCCTCAGTCTCTGTGTAACAACACCAATCTGTTTTTAGAGAGAAAATTGCTTACATCCATGCCAAATTCATCTTTAAGGCTTTGAACAAGTATTGCTCTCGCTAGTATTGTCACTGGGGAAGTCTGAGGGGCCAAAAAGCAAAAAATATCAAATCACCACCCAAGCCTAATGTTCCTAAAAACACCTGTATCAATTCAGCTGCTTAAAAATTTCACATCCACGCTATGGGGCCTCCGTGCAAATGCTGCCTAATCCATCTCACAGTACATCGCTGTCTCCATATTCACCTAACCTACGGGACACGCAGCGGATACGCATCCATAAGCAAGTAATGGAGGCTCCGTAACTAGAGTGATAACCCACTCCCGCCATTTTTGGAATGTATATATGCCAGTTATAATCGACCCTCTAACATCCTGTATCCTGTTACTAAGTAGTCACAAGAAGTCACCTGACTGGGTCCAGGTCTTAACCTCTTGCCATCCCTATTAGCTGTTCACAGTAGGCCCAATGAATCACTTCGATCTTACCCAGCCCTGAACTTACGGTGGGCACATAGTATACCTTGAAACTCCACACAGCCATCATACCATACTATGGGTGGAAAATGGATAACCATTGACTATTCCAATCAGAGTATAACAGGCATCACACCTACCCAAGAAGCTAGCTCATTGCCAGGTCTGGAGTGCAATTACCAGAACCCTAAACATTCACAGTGCAGTTCCACAATGTGGGTTTTCTACTGTATAATCTGGGTATATTTAGTGAGACAATACCAAAAGAGGTAAATCATTAATACTCATTCAAATTTGTGCAATTGATAGTCTACGCATGTCATTAACATCGTTGAGACCATTAATGGTGCTTTTCAAGATGTCCATCCATTTACATTCATTGATGTTTAGCAAGTTCATCGGGTTGCCTTCTCTCCTTGGGACGGTCACCACTTCCAGCATTTGCCAACAGATGTCCTCTTCAGTGTGGTTCTGTTCTTTAAGATGTTTAACCAGTCGTGGTCCTTCGGTTTCAGACCTTATTCTACTCCGATGCAGGGCAATGCGTTGTTTTATCATCTGGGATGTTTGCCCCAAATAGATCCTGCAGACATTGACATAAAATCAAATAGATCACATTACGTGTGTTACATGCTGCAAATATCCTTTTTCTTAGTTTCATCTGTATATACCTTTCCACATGGCCCTTGAGATTCTTATTTCTTTTAAAGGCAAATAGTGGTGGTTCTTTGCATATGTCAGACAACATGGGCCACTTAAATAACACAATTTTTTTAACCTCAATACTCACAGGTGTAAAGATGCTCACCATTACTGTCCTTGGTTGCTCTTTGTTCCTTACTCTGAATGTAAGTAACTCTTCTCTAGGGTAAAACTATACTTTCTTCCTAGGATAAACCTTCTCCTGTAGTTTCTGTTCAAGTAATTTTGCTTCTTGGAAGTAGTGCTCCTTACTTGTGCAACTCTTACCCTATGGGCAATTTCTCTGGATTCGTATGTTATCCCTCAGTGCCCTGGCATGATGGTTGTTGCATCTTAGCAATGATTTGGTATCTGGGCTTCCTGTACAATGCAGTATATAGCTTCCCATCAGCCTGTTTCACTACGATATCCAAGAAATTAATTTCACATTTGTATTGCATGGTTAAATGCATATCACTACTCTGGGTATTGAAGTCTCTCAAATCAGTGTGGACTTGCTATGGATTGGTGAGTTTTTAAGCAACTGAATTGATTCGGGTGTTTTAGCAACATTAAGCTTGGGCGTGGATATGACCGTTTTTGTTTTGTGGCCCATCAGACAGCCTCAGTGACCATACAAGCGACAGCTGTACTTGTTCAAATCCTCATAGATGACGTTGGTATGTATGTACATAATCTTCTCAATATATCAGTTTGGTGGTGTTGCACAACGACTGAGGGAGTTGTGGGATTGTGATACATGGCTGTGTTTACTTTTTCTTAGTGACTTGGCAAAGTTGGCCCTGTGGAAGTGATGCTAAGTGACCTTTTGCCTGGTGATAATGTAAGCTTTCAGTTTTATGTTCAGCTAAGCAGCATGGCTTGCTGGACATCTTGGAGTACACTTGGTATTGGTCTGGTTACTCTTCAGGGGGGATTTTTCAACTTCACTTTCAAAGTCCTTTGGGTGACTAGATAACCCTATAGCTGGAGTGGTGCAGTTTACGTAGTCACTTGATTGGGTGTTTGGTATGTACTAGTGACAATAACATACTGGATTCTGGAAGTAATTTAGGTTCTTTTGAATCTCTGTTGGTGTGAGGGGTGGACGACAGTATCATGAGGAGACCTCGTTGTTTTCCCACATGGTTTACGGAATATGTATACCTATGGAGAGAAGCACTGAGCAGCAGGCTATCCCTGTTATAACGTGTTTAGAAAACAAACAGTTTGTTGTATTGTGTTAATGTTATGTGTATTTTTATATGTGAGCACTGCATGGTCTGCACTTCATAAATCACTCATTCACACTGTTCTGTATTTTATTGTGCTATAAATTTAACATATATAAAGATTGATATTTTGATACAATAATCCAGTTTGACTAATGCATTTATGAAAACTGACAGTAGTGCCTTTGTGTAAGATTATTGTTTAATCTACAAACAGTTAATTTGAGTGATTGCAGAGCTCTTATACCTTTTAGGCAAAATTACTCTGTTGAAATGACTTCCAGGCGACAGTTTGTTACATTTCTTGGTGTTAATTTGTCAAGATCATACAACTTGATTAAAGCATCTGTGATTCTCAAAAATAAGATCGGCACAGGATTACTGGATGAATGAAAGGCAGGCCGCTCTGCTAGGTTTAACGACATAACAATGTTCTGATTTTCTGAAAAGAGGGAAATGGATAGTTTTTATTATCTTCCTTTTTCTGCCTTGTGCTCCAGAGGTCAAATAACTTAGAAAGCTGAGGTGGGCGGAAGGATGTATGAGACTAGTTACAGTGGTATGCTTTGGAAATTAATCGCAGTGACAAGACAATATACAACGTGTTCCTTCAGTAAGGTTAATTTGTCTTACCGAACAGAGTCCCACAAAGGGAAAGAACAAAATGTCAGAGGAACCTTTGACCTAGTTTAGCGAATGAAGTGAGAACAGTTTGCCTTACATGCCCACATACTGAGAAGGGACGTGTCAGTGACCAATGTAGCTTCAGATTCAACTAGGTAGACTGAGAATTTGCCCAAAATACTAATACTAGCAGTAACTTAGACATGACGCCGACCATGGAAATTTCTAGTAGATTCTCTCTTGGGTCAAAAATCAGACTGCAAGACACTTTTTGAATACTGTGCCGATGCTTGAAAAGCATGTAAATGTTCCTGAAAATTAACCCATGCTACCATTTGACATGAACTCTTTATTTACCTGACTCGATACGTATTTGTACAACTTGGTCATGTTTGCATCAGAAGTTTCCATGTGGAGTGACCTGACGTTTTCTGAGTCCCAATCTGCATTTTCAGCTACATAACTATAATTTTTAGAAAATAATTATAAGCACAGACATCCATAAAAGCTCGAATTATTTTCCCTACTGTTGGCATTCTTTTTCTTTGGTATTCCTCGGTGGCAGAAAGTGGTGCTATACAAGTGTCTTTTAACATATGGGAAAAGCAACTGAGTCAGTTTTTACTACTGTAGCGCAGACGTAGCAGATATTTACGCTCTTACACAGGTGACCTAGGTACACTGCTTAATTTGAACAGGTGGTGAGCACTGGCATTTTTAAAAAGGGAATGAGGGTACGGAACACTTTATCATCAGACTTTGACACCGAACAAGTGAGAAAAAAACACAAAAGAGAGGTTTGCGGCTTAGTACCATGAAATAAGTGGTTGCAAACGAAAATGTGTAATAACTTTATCAAATGTGTAACAGATGCACAGTTGAAACCAAAAAAGATTGTCATTTCGGACAAGCACTTTAGTTGATGTTATAGTAGCTTGGGTGCTTTGATTATGTTACCCTGAACTTATACCCGATGAATCGAAATCTGACAAGAGATTGGTGTTAAGAAATTTGACTGGTTCCCATTATGGGATTCCACCAAATTGTGGTCCATCCTTCCTTTCATCTTTATTTCTTCATTTGTATAGCTCTGCTGTCATATGTCACACCTTGTCGGATCGTAAGAGACAGTACCTTAATTTGTAAGAGTAAGGGCCAGGGTCAAATATTTTGCTCAGCCGCCTGTCGTTGGTGCTATCGAATGTTGGGGGGGTGTTGCAAAACAAGCCAGCTTATTCTTGATTCCTCCTTCTGCCTTTTTCCTCCACTATCCTATACTCACTGCCTTTTTACCTCTCTTGCAGGTTCTTTCTCTTCCTTCTCATTTCTTTTGTGTTTTTCTCTTGCTCTGGGTCAAAGCCGGATGAGGAAAAACAAGTGCCAGTCCTCAAAAGTGAATGCCAGGGGGACCCTCCGGCAGCCATCAGCTCAAATTAAGCACGGCTAAAAGCCTCCCTTTTTCATAAATGTCTTGGCTACTCAAAGCCTTTATGGCTAAAATAAATGAATCCTTGTTAACAGTAGTCTGTACTCAGCACTGTAATATGACATCAGTTTTGGTCTTCTCTTCTCCTGTGTGTCACCTCACCTTACAGATGTGACATGCTGTTTTGATACATGTGGGAAGCATCTACCTTGGTTAAGGTGCACATGTGGCGATGCTCGTATTCCTTTCCGTGGCAAGGACAAGTTTGAACACATTGCTGATGGAAGCTGCAGCTTGATGCAGAAGCACCAAGCAAAGGGTAGCCTGACTCGCAAGGATTGTTGGAAGTCTAAACCATGAAAGAGCAACATCTGATTTCTCGTCCTTACAAATTGCTCGACATGGTGATCCTAAGTAGTAGTATCCTTTCTGCCACTGCAGCAAATTAAAGTGTTCCCTCGGGCATGCGCACAAATATGAATGGCCATACCGGCAAATGAGGAAAGGGTTATTTTAATTTGTCGAGTAGTCGCACACTTAACCTCCTGGCACAGTATTCAGAGGACAAAGGAGCTAGGATAGCATACTAGAAAGAGAAGACCAAAAGGAGAGAATATTCTTACTGTTTAAAACGATAGGTTTTCAGAAGCTTCATGAAATGCAATAACTTCAGTTCGACCTGTAAAGTAAGAGTCCAAGAGTTACAGACTCCGGCATCAACAGTTGCAAACGTTTGGGACTTATAAGTCATTGATCTGGCCTTCGGCACTACAAATATAAACTGATAGGTGGAGTGCAGCACCTGCTCGGTATATTCCACTGGAACTTAGGGACAGATGTATCGAGCCTTTTTGCATTTGCAAATGGTGCGAATGCCCGTTTGCGAATGCAAAAATGTCTTTCAGTATTTATGAAAGGTGTTCGCAACACAAATTTAAGGAATCGCTTAAATAGCGATTCCTTAAATTTGCGAGCTTGTTTAGAGAATCACAAATTGCGATTCTCTAAGAAATCGCAAATAAGGAATCCTTATTTGCGATTCCTAAACCACATGTAACAAGCCATTCCTTAATGCGAATTGGGCATTAAGGAATCTCTATTACCACCAAGTTGGACTTGGTGGTAACCATGTGCAAATTTAAAAAATGCATTAAAAATGAGTTTTTAAAATTGACATGTAACGCACACAATCCCCAAATTTGCGTTTCGGTAATAGCATTTGCAACTTTTAAGAAATCGCTATTACCGAATCACAAATATGATACATTGCATTTTGTGAATCAGAAATAGCGATTTCTTAAAAATCGCTATTTCCGAATCGCAAATGCCTTTTTTTGTTACATCTGGCCCTTAGTGGCTTCGACTTATGGGTGTTTTAGGGCACAGTGCTTATGCACAATTGTTAATGGCCTTTAACTGGAATCGGAAGCCAGTCGAGTGATCTCAGCACATGCAAAGGTGTTTCCACCTTGTGAGCCAGGTAGTGCATTTTACACAACATGGAGATGGTGAATTAGCAAATTACAGCCTAAACTGGATCAATGCATTGATCACTAGTATATGTAGTTGGACTTTGAATAAAGGGAATATTTGTGTAAGGCCTCTCCATTTTCCAACGCAGGTGTTGGTGACTTTGGCCACCTGTGTACCCAACTCTAAACTATGTTCCATAAAGTTGCCACAATTGTGGATTGAATTTCCAGGAGTGGGAAAGAATATTATTATGGGCAGACAGCATCATTCCAGTTGAAGGCATCCTGGGACGTAAATATTAGGCTCACTTTCACCATATTAAACCTAACAGAATTAGTGGATAGCCTAGCAATAGCCAGATTTTCCTGATTTGCACGGGGTTTGCCTGCAAGTGGATATGGGGTAGTTGTCAAAAGCTGAAGGTGCGAGGAGATGGGGCCATAGTCCAGTAGATAATGTTAGCCCCCTATGAAAAGTCATTTACTTGTATAATTCTTTGTGTTGTTCTTCTTTAATCTTATCTCTTGACTATTCGTTACATGTAGAGCTTTATTATTGCTGTTTTGTGTGATTCATGTACAATACATTGAAAGTGATTCGCTTTATTAGCTTCCTTGCAACGAATAAATCTACTGTATTGTCTTTGGCAGGGGAAAGTGTTTCAGGCCCAGAAAGGTTTTGGGCTTACCTGGTGTCGTGCACTTAGGGTTTCACTCTCGGTGGGTGCTTGGATGCACTGAATTTCCTTGGCACCACAGGGATAGTGTTGACAACAGGCTAAGCATACCTGAACAACTAAACAAGCCAGAAGGTTCTGTGGCTAAGATGTGTCCCAGTTTTATAGCACACATGCAGTAATGCAGTACATTTTAAATAACACGACTGTAGATCTTGTCATCCTGCCTTAACAAGTGTGTGAATTCTGAGCTGACATCTTGCCTACGCTCTGATATAGTGTCCTGGTCAATGTACCTAAGATTCCAGACAGAATCGTTCAAATTTATCACGTGTTATTATAAGACTGCTATTTCTCTTAGTTTTCTTAATGAAAGCGAATGCAAGACTGGTTGATGGACGTCAGTGAGTTTGAGGTGAGACAGCTTTGAATCTGCCGGAAATGTGACAAAGTGCAAAGATTGTTGTTCACCCTATACTACCGTCACCCTATACTGAACTGGAATTGTCACAATAATTGATTTTGAGCTTAGAAGAACTGTTTAAATTTTAAAGTGTCCAGGTGTACAAGATACTGGGCTTCTTGGTTTGGGATGGGAGGAGGAGAGAGGCGGGGGTACTAGCGCCGGTTCACCAGGATACCAGTTATTGCTTCTTTCCCAAGACACCAGCAGAACTACTACTACTACTACTGCTGCAAAAAAAAAAAGCTAGCACACACAGCCCTGTTGGGCTGGGCCACAGCTTCGAGGATCACCTTTCATTAAATAATTACTGCAATCAAAATATTTTTGTAGCAAGGGCACTTTCTGAATTTTGGGAGCCATTGTACCCCTTGGAAAGTGACATTTCATGTTGGAGTCTTCAAACAATCTCAACCCCACAATTGTAAGAGATAGGTTGGCTGTGACTTCTCGGGAATTGAGTGGATCAGCATCAGACAAAGGATTACTACCAAACGATCAGCATGACAGGACATATTTGATGGCTTTTTCTGCTGTTAATTGGGTGATACGAGCTACCATAAATTTGGGGATGCAACAAGGTGCATCACAGCTTTGTAAGCTAGCCACATATACTGTCTTGCATTGGCTACTGTTGATACTTGACATTCTTGCTAAGGATATATTTGCAGTTTGATTCTGTCTAGTAATTAATTGTTACTTGGATCTTTCTTCCTCAAAACCTCCATGCAGGCGCAATCAGCTGAGCCTCACTCACTGTCCTTGATAGAAAACCGCTTGTTTGTATTCACCAAGTGGTGCTGGTTCTCATGTTCAAAGCAAGGTTTAGCAGAGCTGCAGTGATTCTTCCAGATTCCTAGTCTTATTCTCAGCGTTGTGGAAAACTGCAAGTTTCAGAGTATTTATTGCCCCTGGAGGGATCCCCTCTGACACGTGGAGGTAACTCACCAATGCACTCAACGCTAGCAAACTGGAATATGGCAATTGCACCCTATGCCGGCATCACTGAGAAACTACATTTTAGACTACAAAGAATGCAGCAGCCAGACTCATTATGGACATCCCCGGACACAGCCACATCTCCTCCCACCTCGGAAACCTACTCTGGCTCCCAGTTAACAGGCACATCACACAAACTCTTGATCCACACCTCCAAGGCACTACACAACATAGGACAGGCATACCTCAACCACCGCCTCTCCTTCTATGTACCCAACATACATCTCCATTCTTCCCAGCTCATCCTTGCAGCCATTCCAAAGATCCTTAAAAGCACAGCAGGAGGAATATCCTTCCCCCTACCTCACATCCTGGACATGGAACACGCTACCTCTCAAGCTCAGGCAAACCACATCACTGAAGCAGTTCAGGATGACCTCAAGACCTGGCTTGTCGATTGAGCAGCACACCCACAAACCGCGCTTTAAAAATAACTGATTGATTGGGGCAGGTCATCGTTCTATGCTGGTCCACCATTCTCACTCCAGAAGTCCAGATAATCCATCTGAATAAGTAGCTAAAACTAGAAACACTAGAGAAAGCCAGATCCAAAATAAGAGTTCCAATCTACTAAAATACAGAGCACCTTTGCCGGAATACTTCCCTGACTGCCACAAAGGTGGTGAGCAGGAACCAACTGATCAAGACTAAGTTATGACATATTTCCGTTGGGTCTAAGCAGTTTACAGACCGTTTTTGGCATAATACAAGGGCACCTGAAGATTGGGCAGAAGACACATGGATTGCCAGATAAATGAGTAAAAAATACAGGATGGCACAGCCATTGCACAGTTCAAGGATTTTTTTATTCCGTACAAAGTTGTGACCCTCCCATTTGTTGTTCCCTGTAGATGCCATGTTGTGCATCACATACTTGAATAAAAAGTACAGGATGGCACAGTTGTCACACAGTTCAGTGATCTCTTCATCCACAGTAGTGACCCTCAGTTGTATTTCAGTGTAAATGTTAATGGGTGATTGTTTTTAATTTTTTTTATTTATTTTTAAATAAACTTTGCACCTTTTAACCATTGTGATCATATTTTCTTTATTTAGGTGCCATAGGTTTATTGTTCTATTTGAATACAGATTTATACTTCTATTTTTGTCAGTGGAAAAACATGGTAAAATGAAATTATAGCAAGTCTTATCCGTTTATAATTGTAATAGCCAGCTTGTCACTAGCAAATTTTGTCACGCATTCGCTGCCAAAAAATGTAAAGTTCTGTTTAGATGTTGACGACGTTTGAAGGGGAGGTCTTACCATGCACATCACCAACCATCAAGTTTCTGTCTCAGTTTTAAAGAATAAGATAATTGCATGTATTCCCTAAAACAAGTATATTTTACCTTATACTTAAACTAGAGACTCTGGCGGTCATTCTGACCCTGGCGGTCAAAGACCGCCAGGGCGGAGGACCGCGGGAGCACCGCCGACAGGCCGGCGGTGCTCCAATGGGGATTCCGACCGCGGCGGTAAAGCCGCGGTCGGACCGGCAACACTGGCGGTCTCCCGCCAGTGTCCCGCCGCCCCATTGAATCCTCCAAGGCGGCGCAGCTTGCTGCGCCGCCGAGGGGATTCCGACCCCCCCTACCGCCATCCAGATCCCGGCGGTCCGACCGCCGGGAACCGGATGGCGGTAGGGGGGGTCGCGGGGCCACTGGCATGGGCACTGCAGGGGCCCCCGTAAGAGGGCCCCTACAAGTATTTCACTGTCTGCTGTGCAGACAGTGAAATACGTGACGGGTGCAACTGCACCCGTCGCACAGCTTTCACTCCGCCGGCTCGATTCCGAGCCGGCTTCATCGTGGAAGCCTCTTTCCCGCTGGGCTGGCGGGCGGCCTGAAGGCGGCCGCCCGCCAGCCCAGCGGGAATGTCAGAATTACCGCCGCGGTCTTTCGACCGCGGAACGGTAACCTGACGGCGGACGCCCGCCCGCCAAGGTCAGAATGAGGGCCTCTGTGCTACACGTTGACTTTTGTGTTCTGTTTTTTTCTCATGTACATCATATTTCCACAAAGCTTAATTGCTATTGCCCACATGCTGCAGTTATGATCATGTATCATGCTGTACAGCCTGTACAGCAGGCGTCTCCAACGAGCTCGTGCTTGTGAGCTCACCATCTACCTGCCAGTAGCTCTACTGTATGCAGCCCAGCCTTCTACATTTGAACCTTTTTCTTGGTTGAAGTAATATACGTATTACAAAGTTGTGTATTCCAAGACGAAGATGTGCGCATTTTCAAAACGCATAATACTGATGTTAGGAGAAAAATGGCTGAATTTTTAAAAATATATTTAAAGATTCTTTTTTTTTTTAGTGTTAAATCGTGCGGAGATTTAGTGCTAATATGATTAATTTCATGTAAGAGGTCGCTGTGGCTGGCATGGATTACCTACATAAAGACATTCAAAATTGTTCAAGCCATTTTTACATAACGGCTGGCATCTCTTCGGATGAACTGAGGTGATCCCTGATTGTTATCTTGACTATGATGGCCACTAATGTAATTTTGTCAGATGATGTTACTGTTGTAACACTCATAATATTAGTAGCTCGCAGTGATTGTCATTGAACATACTTAGCTCTTTTACACAAAAGGTTGGAGACACCTGCTCTGCAGCATCTGTGAAAGAAGTATGGAAATTTTGAAATTAATTTATATGGAAGTTCATTGATCACCTAGATACTCTGTTTTAATAATCCTTAAGTAGGTACAAACACTCAAGGATGCATGGCTATTTCTGTAGTTTCTAAATTAGACTGGTTACATAGGATCTATAACCCATGGCGGGCAGCAGACCTAGGGGAGGTGGAAATTTTACTTACGAACAACAGTAGCAAAAGCAGGCCTACTTCAGAGATTTTCTTAAACATTCAATGCATCACAACCTCAAATTTGCTCGTTTTTAGGTTTTGCTTCGGTAGGGATGCATTGAGGCAAAGCCCTACTTTGAGGTTCTTGAACGGGGAAGGGAAAACTTGTCTGCATTACAAGGAGTGCCCTTTATTCTTGGTGCCTTCACATGCAGCAGATGCATGTGCGCTGGTATGGGGAAGAGAATCCATCTGCCAGTGGCTGTACGAAGTCAGTCCTTCCCCTGGCCTGCAGATTCGCCCTGTCCACCACCTGCACCTCTGTTTACTTGAGAAATTCCCACTAGTCCCCAGACTTAATCCTCTGTCATGCAAATCACTCCTGCTTCCACTCAGACTTCCACCACACCCCATGAGTCACTCCTCATACCTCAGGCAGTCTCCATGAATCACTCCAACTTCTCCAGTGACCTCCTTTTCTGCCCTTTTCCCCGGCACTCCTGGTTACTCACGCTCATGCTGCAGTCTTACTTTTCCCACTCCAGGGATCAGGGAGCCAGGCTGCTCAAGCACACACATTTGACTGACTACCCCTGGTACTCCCATTTACTCCTTTCCCAGGGTGCATGATTGTTTACTGATTGCCCCCAACTCAGTCATGTTTGCTTGGCCCACATCGAGGATCCTTCTGCCCACTTGTCCCTGAGGATGCCTGGGGTTCCCCCGTCCATCCGACCGAAATAGTAGATTGTGGAGCAGCAGCCAGGAACCAAGGTAGGGTAACAGTTGCGGCCTGGAATTCCAAATTCAGGCAGGGTCATACCATAATAACACAACTCGGGCAGATCAACGTGTTTGCTAGTGTACATGCATTGCCAAACCACTCTCTAAAACTTGGGACAGATTTTTGTTTGCCATGTCCATATTTTCTGGAGACGGTTGTTCAAGGCAAACCCCCCTGCATTTGTGAATGCTTGTTTAATATTGAGGATCATAACAAAGGGTTTTTTGTAGTTCATGAAATAGCCTGCCTACGCTTTTTTGTATCAATCTTGGGAGGATCGCTTTTCCAGGATTCAAACCGGACATGCAGGTCTCTGGGCTGGTGCATTGTTGTCTCTCTTGTGCGTCAGTTACAGCTAAGGCGCTTACATAAAATACCTTCAGAAAAATACGTGAAATCAGGGAGTTATTTTCTTTAAAGTTGTTTTTTTAATGAATATCATTTCCAGAAAAAAGTACAAAAACGTGAAGTGGTTCAGTATGCTGTAATTGCAGTGTTTGAATGTGAACATAGTAAATAATGTCCTCTCCTTTTAATGCAGTCCGGTCTGACCCAGGCAGTGCGAGAGAGTAAAATTGCACTTCAGCAAGCAGAATACGAGTTTTTGTCCTTTGTGCGGCAGCATACACGGCCTGGACTCTGCCCGCTAGCAGGTAAGACCTGTACAACCGTTCAGTTTGTCGATTGTGTACATGCTGTTTATTGTTAAGAACACTCTGTACACTTTGAAGTGTTTTTTTTTGTATTTTTGATTTATTTTAAGTGAAACTTTTTTTATTGCAACAAATCCCGCTCTGACCTCTGTGTGAGTGCCATGTTCTAACAAAAGCTTCTTTGGAATAAATGTTTCTTGTTTATTAAATTTCACACTCTAAAATAGTCTAGTGATTTATTTTTGGACACTCCCTTTTCGTAAATATGCCCTAACCTGTGTTTCATTGTCCACGCTGGGTGTGGCAGTGTATCTGATGTACAATGATGTTGAAAGCATGCATGTATAAAGTCTGTGTCTTCTGGAGATAATCAGTCTTTAGACGATGAGGTGGGTGGAACATGAGACAGAGGCACGTCTGAGACCATGCACAAACTTCTTGTATGGTACAAGTTTCAAAGTTTCGGCATGAAAAACTCACCACTGAAGTCCTGGTGGCCTGGACTTCATGGCACATGCAATTTGAGTAGTCAGCTGTGGCTCTTGAAGTTGTCCATCATGATAAGGAATATGGCCGATCCTCAGATATTGATTGAAGATATTCGGAGGCAAGACCCTGGAATAAAAGAGGTCACGTGGTGGGATGCAAGGAGAGACCATGCTGTCAGTTTGTATCTACTCAAGACGTTTTTTTTTTTATGATTCAGTTATTTCCTTTACAGCAAATCCAAATTTGAATCTTGTTTTGTGAGGGTACTAACTGGAACAAACGGTTAATTATTCCCTTTTATTTGTAGGCAACTCTGTCCATGCAGATAAGAAGTTTCTTGACAAGTACATGCCTCAGTTCATGAAGCACCTTCATTATAGAATAATAGATGTGAGCACTGTGAAGGAGCTCTGCAGGTAACTGGGGCAGGGGCAGCTAGCACCAAGGCCTGTTGATGCACATGTGATTTTGTAGTCTGTTTTCTGCTGTGAGAACTGTGAATGAGCTATGAGTTGACCTGTATAAAGGCATGTTAAGTAGTAATGGTTGCAGCAGGTTCAGATATGAGAGACAGAAGGATTACCGATATTTGGGAAGTTTAGAAGTTTTAAATTTTTCATCCCAGAGTTTGTAAGTTGATTTAGTTTGCGTTCTCCAGTATTGTATCGTACATTAATCTTCCCCGCCGTCCTGGTGGGAATTCCAGGGAAACAGTCAAATAAGCAGTGTTCAAGCATTAGTATTAAAACCTCGTAGAAAACAATAGACACTGGTAGCCAATTCACATTGTTTGAAAGCAACCAAACTTCAACCAACCAGAGCAAAGACTCTGAAGCACTCTTCCCCTCCCTGGGCCACCATACCTCAAATTTCTTACCTCATGTTGTGTATTGGGGACTCTCCCTGAGCTCTGCTCAGTCAGTGTTGCTCAGCTCAACGTTTGACCTGGCAGGTATCCAGTTTTGACCAAAACGACAGACAATACCTGAGGTAAAGTTGGGGAGTGTGCTTGGCGTATTTCATCATGTCTGAGGGTTCCAAGACCAGGCTCTTCAGGCCTTGCTGATCCTGTGGAAAATCAGAAGATCCCCACAAAGAATACCTATACTGCTTATACTCTCAGCACAAACCCAAAGAGTATAAATATTGTCACACTTTTCAGCAAATATGCTAAAAGATTGTGAGGCCAGACTGCTCCTGTGGTTACGGAAGGAAAAAGCACACTCGGATTCAGATTCTGACTCTTAAGGAGAGGGTCCATTCATCCTTGAGAAAAATAAGGTGTTTCCCCCCTCAGCGGACCTGGGTGCAAAAAAGGCAAAGTCTCACTCCAGAGAGACCAGTGTGGAGAGGTCTAGAGTTAAGAAGCCGTCTGGGCCTTATCCCTCTCAGGCAGAACAATCTGCCTCTATTTCCTCTGCATCTGCAACACCTTTCAAACATTTGTCGTCGAAGGAAATTCGCCCGTCGACGGGCCCGCCAGATAAGGTTACTGCGTTGACAATTGCTTCGACGTTAATTTAATCTCACACACCTGTAATGATGGCCGTGGCAACGGCTTCCACCTCTGCATTATCAATGAAGACTGTAACAGCATCGTCGTCATTGATGACTGTTTCCGACAATGCGGGTATCACCGCCGACATCAGCAACCACATTACCTGAAGTCCTTCTGTCATCGAGGGCTGCTTCTAGGCATGCATCGACAACAACTCTTTTGATGGTGCCATCGATAACCACAATAGAAACATTGTTTGTCTCAACAAATGGCATTTCCTCATCTTTGCCTCAAGACCTAGCCCATCTATCTCCTTTGCCACCGGTGCACCTGCTGGAAATGCAGGAGTCAGGAGATGAGGGTCTATTTGGCCCCACATACATTCCCTCCCAACTCAGTGTGAAGTGCCAGGAGTCGGAGGTTGAGGGGCCAGAGCGGAAACAGGCTACCTGTCTGGAGGGTGACTTCTCTTTCAAGGACAGGGACCGTCATCCACCTCCAGAAAATGATTCTTTCTAGGAACATTATACGTATGAGTAAGAGGCTGACCATCAACAGGTTGAAAAATCTTCTGTCATGATCCCACTATCCTTATTCACTGACCGAAGCATAATGATTGAGGACTACTACAGGTGATTTCTAGACACCAATGCCTCTGATCAGCAAACGCTGATTAGAGCTCCTGAGAGTGTCTTCATTGCAACCAAGAGAAAGGCCTGTGTCGCTATTAGTAATGATCACGAATACCCTTGCCAACAGTGACCAACCACCTGAAGAAGGTGAAATTCAGTTTGATGCTAGAGATAGCCTGAATGAGATGATTATGTGACTCCGTTACCAGCCTCTCTCATTCCTCCTCAAGCTGATTCCCCACCAGCAGACATTGGGAGGTTCCACAACGTCTTGGAGAGTGTGTGTAAATGCTTTGACCTACTCCCAGTGAAGCAGACTGAATGCTTCCTTTATGATTTTGTCAGATTCTCCATGCACCACTCAAGGCATCCCGCTTGTGGACTTTTCTTGGCAGGAAGTGTTGAAGATCAAGCCTCGGTTGTCTATCCAGCAGTTGTCCCCAAGCTAGTAAAAAAATATAAGGCTCCTGATTCCACTCCTACATGCCTTATTGGTCAGCCGAGACCTGACTTGGTAATTATGCAGGCTGCGCAGCAGTGAGCAAAGACCCATCTTCATCTTGCTTTGCTCCCCGGATATGGAAGTCCGGAGGCTCGACAATATTGGCAAGAGTTTTTCTGCCATGGCAGCAACACATTCATCAGGGCCTCCAATACTCTGGCAGTCCTAGGGAGATATGACCGTCAGATGTGGTTTGATTTGTAATCACTCTTGTAATATCACCCACAGGACAAGAAGGAAGAGGCTCGGGACATTCCAATGGAATGTGAGAAGGCCTTGTTGGAGATTGATGTGGCCATGGACATTTCAAACATGGCTTTCAGACACATGGCAGTTGCGGCAGTATTGGGTTGCCAGGGATGGCTGAAAGTGACATCTTTCTGTCCAGAGGTTCAGTAGAAGATATTTGATTTGCCTTTCGACGGAGAGAACCTATTGGTCAAACATTTGGACGAGGCTTTACAGTCCAAGATAGATACAGAGACTACCCGTTCTTTGGGCACATTGCAGCAAAAAAAAAAAATTAATTTCTGGACAGAGGTAGAGGCCAGTTTGCGTTCAGGCCACCTTCGCAGCAGACTAGGTACCAGCCTTATCTGCAGCAGTGGTTTTGTGCCCCTTATCCAGCAATATGCAGCCTTACAAACCATTGGCAGCTTATGCCAGACAACCAGCGTGTAGACGTCCTTCGCTGGAGGAGTTACAGGATGGTTCCAGAAGACAATGATGCAATGCAGGCACCTGTCGCCTCAGTCCCATTCTAATACAGCTACTTTTTGTCCAAATTCTTCAATCATTGGAATCTAATCTCCGACGACAAATGGGTGTTGGACGTAATCTAACATGGTTATACATTGGAATTTGCTGAAAAGCCTCCCAGTCTCTCTCCACGGAGATCCTCTCATCGCCATCTCTCCATACTCAAGAAGGAGATTTAATCACTTCTTGCCAAGAATGCAGTAGAGGAAGTTCCACCAAGCCAATGCAGTTTGGGATTTTATTCCAACTTCTTCCTTAACAAAAAGAGGTCAGGACAATAGAGGCAGGTCATGGATCTCAGGGTATTAAACAGATTCGTCAAGAAGCAGTCTTGATGAATGTTATCTCTGCAGGAGATCCTACAGATGATGCATTCAAGGGACTAGATGGCTTTCCTAGTTCTTTTGAATACATATTTCCACATCCCTATCCATTCAAAGCACAGAATATTTCTAAGGTTCATGGTGACAGGGTGCCATTATCCGTTCAAGTTGCTTCCTTTTGCCCTAAAATCAGCTCCTAGGGTATTTACCAAATGCATGGTGCCAGTGGCGGCCTTTCTCAGACGTTCAGGTCACCAGGTATTCTAACAACTAGTTAATAAAGGGCTCCATGTTTCAGATAGCAAAGCAATCGAATCTAGCTTGCCTCTGGCCGTTCCAGTTTCTGGGTCTCAAGCTAAACAAGGAAAATTCTTCTCTCAGTCCATCCAGATAGGCACTGTTTTTAGGAGCAATTCTTGGACACAAGTGTGTCCAAGGCATTTCCTGCTCAAGAACGGATTCTAACGTCTGAAAAGAATAACTCAGCTGTTCTCACCTGGAAAGTCCACTTCTGTCAGGAAGTACAAGTCCATGTTGGGGATGATGTGATCCTGCATCCCATTAATCCCAAACTATCATGCTACCACAAGAAACCGGCTGTCCGTAGCATAATATGGACTGGCATCTGGGCAGTTCCCAGATGTCCAGCTCTGTGATGACCCGGCAGTTTCCCCACATGTTTGGTATCAAACATCTGTGTTTTTAACCCTGAGCAGGATTACCATGCTCAGAATTAACTGGCATGTGCCCAGGTGGCACCCTTAGAGGGTGCCCACCGAGTTACCAAACTCTCTGGTGGCAGAGCTCGAGAGAGCCCACCAAAACAGCAGAGACAAAAGTCTGCCCTCCTGCTGGATGTGCTAGAACTTCCACAGAAGGGAGACAAAGGACCTGGGCAAGTAGGAGGTCCCACCTCTTCCTCCCAGGCTAGCTGATGTGAAAAGGTAATCAAGGCGGTGAGCCTCAATCTTCCCCGCCCCTGAAGTGTAATTACTTGTCCCTCAGTGGAGGCTAAAGCCCCTCCTGCCCTGTCTAGCCCAACAGGTGGGAAAAGTAGCTATGCAAGAGGCGTATACCCCCAAAAAGCTAGCCACACCTTTTGGGTGGACTAGGGGGTCTGTACAGCCAAAGTGGCAAAGTTCCAACTGTTGATTCCTGGACCTGCCCCCCAAAGACCTATTCATTAAAAGGGTAGAGTGTGTATCAACCCCCAAGTACCTGTTTGCCAAGTGGTGCAAATGCACCAGTCACCGCATCCTCGTCCGAACCAAGGACAGCCAAAACACCTCTGCACCCAGGCTTCCTGGGCAAGGTGATAAGAAACTGACAGTTGATTCTTAGTCTAGGGCCCCGCAGAACCTGAAGTCTGGTGGGATCCCCAGAACTCACCCTGCAAGTGCCAGAGTGCACCCTTCGATTTTCACCTTTGACTTTAATGAGAGCCTTTTAAACCGTGAAATACCCTATTTTCTAAAGCTTCTCAAATTCATAACTCCAGTTTTGTGTGTAACTTAAAGTTTGTTCTGGTGTCTAAATTTCTATAAAAATAAGCTTTATTTTTCTAAATATGATTTGGATTTCTTTCGAGTTGTCATTTAATTGTCTTTGTCGGTATTGTGAAGTGCTATACACATGTTCCACTAAGTAGCCTGACTACTCTTTGCTGCACTACCAGGACTGTCTAAGGTTTACTAGTGTGAACCCGAGGTCCACTTCTGGGTAACATGCTACTATTATATGGTAAGACTCCCAACTCTTACCACATAATACTTCCACCTTGCTGCAGTTCACCACTCATTGCAACAAAAAGTGCAATTTGTACACCAGCAGATACCCTCAATCGGGCTCTTGGGGAAACGCATTCAATTTTGCATGGACAGGCATATTTATTTATGCATTTCCTCCATTTCCACTCATTCCCAGGATCATTCGCAAGATGAAGTGCGAACCTTGCCGTCTTGCACTCTTAGCCCCAGCATGGCCAAGACAGTATTGGTTCACAGAGCTACTTCGCCTTTCAGAGAACCCTCATATACAGTAGCAACCTATACAGAACCTATTGTCAATAGATGCGGGGAAAGTGCTACATCCACAAATTGACACTGTCAGTCTGGCTTCTCATGATATTGAGTTTGGTGCCCTAGGTCTCTCTGAGGAAAGCTCTTCCATTTTGCAAAAGGCTTGGGTTGCATCTCCCAAAAAAAAAATGCTACTCTAAGTGGAAGATATTTTTTTCATGGTGTGCTTCTTAGTCTTGTCATCTACCCCAAAGCAGATCCTCCTGTGTCTGTTGCACCTAGAAAAATCAGGACTCACTCTCTCTTTGGTTAGAGTCCATTTGGCAGCCATTTATAGATTCAGGAGTTGTTCTGGGCAATTATCACTTGTTCTGATTGGCTGGTCAAAGAGTTCATGAAGGGACTTTTTCAAGCCTATCCAGTGCAGTGGCAGCTTAATACAGTCTTATCTCAGCTTACCAGATCTCCATTTGAACCGATTCACATTGCAGAGTTGAAATTTCTCTCTTGGAAAGTAGCCTCTCTGTTGGCTATCGCGTCCGCAGGAAGAATAAGTGACATCCTTGAGAACTTTAGCTACAATTCCATTCAGATAGTCATCCTTCATACTAACCCGAAGTTTATTCGGAAGGTTCCGACTTCTTGTCACTTAAGTGAACCAGTTATTTTGCCAACTTTCTTTCCTAATCTGTCATCACCTGGGGGAAGAGCCTTGCACTTTTTGGCACTCGCCTTTGTCTTTAATTCTATCTGGACAGAACAAAAACTTTCAGGAAGTCCACAGCTTTTGACTTCTTTTGCACCACCCAGAAAAGGACAAGCTGTGTCACAGGGAAGCATTGATCACTGGTGTCTACAACCATCGCTTTTTGGCATGAAAAGGGTGGAAGACCGCTATCTATGAAGGTGAAAGCTCATTCTACCCAAAAGGTCACAGCTTCTTCAGCCTTGTTCACAGGGTTAATGCTTACTCTTCACAAAGCACTACTGTTTGGATGCATGGAGAAAAACTGATGTGGCGGTCGGACATCCATTTCTATAAGGTTGGTCAGCATTGGATTTGTTGAATCACTTGGTTGTCAAAGGGCTTTTTTTCTCTGTTCTTTCTCATTCTCTCCATTGTTACCATTTGTAATGAGGCTGTCTGGTAATGGTTTTCATATCTGTGCGAAAAGGCCTCTTTCGTCATTGTTAATCCCCCACTTTTTGCCTGGTATTTGATGTGATCTCAAACCTGTTAGTGCCTAGGGCCCCTCCCAACCAGGCTCCCTCTGCTAGATCTCTTTCCCAAAATTGTTATGATGCATTGGCACAATTGGCAACACCTTATAGCTGCTGCTATAAGTCCCTAGTAAATGGTACTTAGGTACCCAGAGCACAGGGGACTAAGATTAGGCCCCATAGGGCAGCAGCACAGATTGTGCCACCTTCTAGGGCAATACATCCAGAAGCACCAAACACTGCCATTGCAGGCTGAGTTTCTGATGCAATCTGAAATGCAAGCTTGACATGGCACACAGGCTGTGTGCCCTGTCTACCATACACTGCATGCAATATAGGTATGTTAAACCTCCGACAGGCCTTCTAGCTCTAATGCATGGTGCCCTGTCTTGTATGTGTGGACATAGATGCATGAGCAATATGCCCCTACTGTGTCCTTGCCAAACCTGGGATATAGTAAGTGCATTTTAAATGCATGTGCTGGACACTGGTCAGTACGAGTTTCCCAGCTACATGATTGATACCAAACAACCCAGGGTTCAGAGTAGCCAACAACTCGGAATGATAAATCCAAACTGGTACCAATATTGGATTTATTACAAAATGTACCCAGTGATCACATTAGAGAATGCCCCCTGCAAAAGCTATCTATTCTGGCATGGTTGCTGGCCCATCCAAAACAGCTTGCCACCAGCAGCCAAGATTCTGGAACCCTGGGGTGAGCGATCCTGCTCTCTAGGTCCCAGGACAAAGCCCTTCCTGGGTAGAGGTGGCATTACCCCTCCCCCCAGAAATGTGCACTGCCCTGCTGGCGAGCTTCAAAGGGCTTACTGCCCTTGAAATTCAATCCTCAAGCCTGCTGCTAGCAGCAGATGGTCGCCTCTGTTGCAAGCCCCTACTTTTGGTGGGAGTAACAGTAGGAAAAACCACAAAGGACAGAAGTGGTCAGCCCCTCCATTTCATTTTCTGCCATCTTGCATGGAAGGAAAATAGCCAGTAAGATGCAGGGAAGTGACCTCTGCCCACAGGAAGTGGTCACTTAGTGGGTATAGCCAACCTAAGTTAGATGACCCATTGGTCACTACTAGGTACTCCCCTAAACGCCCACTGAATATAGTATTTAGTGGGCACCCCAAGACCAGAGATACAGATTTCAAGGACAAAAGAAGAGCCAAGGCTCGAGAACTGAAGTCCTGCTGCACCAAGAAAAGGGTGCCAAACCCTGCCTGCTGCACCCAGGACCCCACAGTGGCCGCTGACTGGTTGCTTGGACATTGGACAGGCTCTACAAACCACCAGAGGACCTCCACACTTCAAAAATCACCAAAGATCTCTCGCCAGAGTGAAGGCATCACTCCTGCAGCAAAGACCCAGTGAAGACCACTTCACTGACCAGCTACTGGCCAAGGAACCAGACACCACAGCCAGACCAAACTCCACCCAACGAACCGCCAGGACAAACCCTGCAAGTGTGCCAAGCTTGGTTGCACTGCGCCCTCCCGCAGCTGAACCGCACCATTGCCCCAGGTAGTGTTCACCTAATGTTGGCCACCCAGAAGGACAGCCCACTCCAAGACTGAAAAAGGACCAGGAGGAAGCCCCAGTCTAGGGACTTCAGAAAACGCAAGGACCTCTCACCAGAGTGCCCCTGCTGACCTGCAAGCAACCCTCAAAGTGACCTACCTCCTGCTTCCAAGGGCACCTTTGCGCCCAGTTCCTGGCTTAGTGAATTCACTCTGCATCTGCCCACCCTGTGCCCTGCACCGAAGATCCAGCTGTGCCCTATGGGTCCCCCACCCCTTGCGACTTCGAAACTCCAAGAGGATCCACCGGACTTGGCTTTAAATCCACTTGTGCAGTGATTTTCCAATTGATCCCCCGCAGTAGCCTGGCACTAGCTCCAACAGCTTTCTGCAGCTTCTTCCACCGAAACCAGGAGCCGCCCAAACTTCTCCAGGTGGGCCAGAGTGCCCACCACGGACCTTGACATACCTGCAAAAGAAGACATTGGTAAACTGTGGGAAGGTAGCCTCTTTCTAGCCTCGTTACCCCCACTTTTGGCCTGTTTGTGAGTATGTGTCAGGGTGTTTTTATTGGCTCACTGGGATCCTGCTAGCCAGGGCCCAGTGCTCATAGTGAAAACCCTATGTTATCAATATGTTTGATATGTGTCACTGGGATCCTGCTAGCCAGGACCCCCAGTGCTCATAAGTTTGTGGCCTATATGTGTTCCCTGTGTGGTGCCTAACTGTCTCACTGAGGCTGTGCTAACCAGAATCTCAGTGGTTATGCTCTCTCTGCTTTTAAAATTGTCACTGCAGGCTAGTGACTAATTTTACCAATTCTAATTGGCACACTGGAACACCCTTATAATTCCCTAGTATATGGTATCTACCAGGGTATTGGGGTTCGAGGAGATCCCTATGGGCTGCAGCATTTCTTTTGCCACCCATAGGGAGCTCAGACCATTCTTACACATGCCTGCCACTGCAGCCTGAGTGAAATAACGTCCACGTTATTCCACAGCCATTTTACACTGCACTCAAGTAACCTATTAGTCACCTATATGTCTAACCCTCACTTACACTAGGTAACTTTGCACCTAACCTTCAGTGAGGGCGCCCTGGCACTAGCCAAGGTGCCCCTACATTGTTCAGGGCAATTTCCCCAGAATTTGTGAGTGCGGGGACACCATTCCAC
Organism: Pleurodeles waltl; assembly: GCF_031143425.1. Classification (NCBI taxonomy): domain Eukaryota; kingdom Metazoa; phylum Chordata; class Amphibia; order Caudata; family Salamandridae; genus Pleurodeles; species Pleurodeles waltl. The sequence goes on along the minus strand of NC_090440.1, from coordinate 1,398,208,764 downwards.
GCATGCACTACATATAGGTCAATACATATATGTAGCGTCACCATGGTAACTCCGAACGTGGCCATGTAACATGTCTAGGATCATGGAATTGTCACCCCAATACCATTCTGGTACTGGGGGGACAATTCCATGCATCCCGGGTCTCCAGCATAGAGCCCGGGTACTGCCAAACTAACTTTCCGGGGTTTTCTCTGCAGCTACCGCTGCTGCCAACCCTCAGACAGGTTTCTGCCCCCCCGGGGGCTGGGCAGCCCAGTCCCAGGAAGGTAGAACAAAGGATTTCCTCAGAGAGAGGGTGTTACACCCTCTCCCTTTGGAAATAGGTGTGAAGGGCCTGAGAGGAGTAGCCTCTCCATGCCTCTGGAAATGCTTTGAAGGGCACAGATGGTGCCCTCCTTGCATAAGCCAGTCTACACTGGTTCAGGGATCCCCCCCAGCCCTGCTCTGATGCGAAACTGGACAAAGGAAAGGGGAGTGACCAGTCCCCTAACCAGCACCGCCCAGGGGAGATGCCCAGAGCTCCTCCAGTGTCCCAGACCTCTGCCATCTTGGATGCAGAGGTGTGAGGGCACAATGGACAGCTCTGAGTGGCCAGTGCCAGCAGGTGACGTCAGAGACCCCTCCTGATAGGTGCTTACCTTTCTTTGTAGCCAATCCTCCCCTGAGGGCTACTTAGGGTCTCTCCTGTGGGTATTTCACCAGATAACGAATGCAAGAGCTCACCAGAGTTCCTCTGCTCTTCCCTCTTCGACTTCGGCCAAGGATCGACCGCTGACTGCTCCAGGACGCCTGCAAAACCGCAATAAAGTAGCAAGAAGACTACCAGCAACATTGTAGCGCCTCATCCTGCCGGCTTTCCTGACTGTTTCTTGGTGGTGCCTGCTCTGAGGGCTGTCTGTCTTCACCCTGCACTTGAAGAAATCTCCTGTGGGTCGACGGAATCTTCCCCCTGCCAACGCAGGCACCAAACTTCTGCATCACCGGTCCTCTGGGTCCCCTCTCATCTTGACTAGCCTGGTCCCTGGAACACAGGAGCTGGATCCAAGTGTCCCTGACAGTTCAGTGGCCCTTCTGTCCAAGTTAGGTGGCGGTAAGTCCTTGCCTCCCCATGCCAGACAGTAATCCTGTGTACTGCGTGAACTGCAGCTGCTAGGGTTTTTAAAACTTTTTTACAACTTTTAGGAAGCGCACTCGCTATTGTTTGATATCGGGTCACAGATATATACGACAGAAAATAATGGTGGAGAGATCAAGGATAATTAGATCGAGAGAACTATTAAACGAAATACGAGAGATACTATGTTAGTACTGGAAGAACAGGAATAATGACAAGAATGTCTTGAAGAAATCCTAGGGGTACTCCCCCGGATGAAACACGTGTTGACGACGTTCAAGCAAGTTTGGAGTTTTTTGTAATACAAATGGGACAATTGGACTAATGACATTATTGTGAATATAACAACGCAAAAACAAGCCTGGAGATGTTGGTTATGTGAATGGGATAATTGGAAGAATTATATTGTTGTGAATTGAAAAATCGAGTTGAATATTAGTTTAGTAATTGGATTTGAAGATGGACTTAATTTCATTTTCCAGGAACTCACATTGTTCTATTGTTACTTTTACTTTTGTGCTGTATAAAATATAATTATTGGTAGATAGATCTTGACTTAGAGATTTAAGTGTGTGTTGTATTTAAATTGAATTACTTCATGTGTGCCATTACTCTTTAAAACATTGTGAGATATCCCAGTTAGGTTTATCGGTAAGGTGATTGTGGAGGGTGGACACCTGAGTTTTGTGCACCGTGGTAAAGTGAGTGGTGTAAGGGCAAAATAATTCTGAAATTGGAGCGCCAGTCACTCACTATTGCACGCTCTTTCAGTTTGCAGCTGCTAGGGCTTCTGTGCACTTTTGCAAGACTTCCTTTGTGCACAGCCTAGCCCAGGTCCCCAGCACTCCGTCCTACATTGCCCAACTCGCTGAATTGGACTTCGACTTTGTGGGACCCCTCTTTTGTTGTGCTGAGTTGACCGTCGTGCTCAGATCTTCTGAACACCGGTTCAGGTGCTTCTGCGGGTGCTGCCTGCTTCTGCGTGGGCTGTCCCTGTTGCTGAGCGCCCCCTCTGTCTCCTCCTCCAAGGGACGACCTCCTGGGCCCTTGCAGCATCAAAAAACGTCAACTGCGACTCTTGCAGCTAGAAAGGCTTGTTTGCGGTCTTTCTGCGTGGAAACAGCCCTGCATCCTCCAGCACGCCATGGGACATCTTCTGACTAAAGGAGAAGTTCCTGGCACCTTCCGTTGTTGCAGAATCTTTGGCTTCTTCCACCCGGAGGCAGCTCTTTCGCACCTTCATCTGGGGTTTAGTGGGCTCCTGTCGTCCGTCCCCCCCCCCCCCCCCCCTCCCCCCTCACCAGACACTTGTGACTCCTGGACTCTGTCCCCTTCCTTTACAGGTCCTCCGGTCTAGGAATCTGTCTTCAGTGCACTGCAGTCAGTTGTTGTCCTTGCAGAATCCCCTATCTCGACTTTACTGTCTTTCTTGGGTAGTAGGATAACTTTACTCTTACTTTTCAGGGTCTTGGGGTGGGGTATCTTGGACACCGTTAGTGTTTTCTTACACACCCAGCGACCCTCTACACACTACACTAGGCCTGGGGGTCCATTCGTGGGTTCGCATTCCACTTTTGGAGTATATGGTTTGTGTTGCCCCTAGGCCTATTTTTCCCTATTGCATTCTGTTGTGTTCTACAGTGTTTGCACTACTTTTCTAACTGTTTACCTGATTTGGTGTGTGTGTGTGTGTGTGTGTTTATATTTTGTGTATTTTACTTACCTCCTAAGGGAGTATATCCTCTGATATACTTTTGGCATATTGTCACTAAAATTAAGTACCTTTATTTTTAGTAACTGAGTATTGTTTTCTTATGATATCGTGCTAAGTGATATAAGTGGTATAGTAGGAGCTTTGCATGTCTCCTAGTTCAGCCTAAGCTGCTCTACTATAGCTACCTCTATCAGCCTAAGCTGCTAGAACACCTCTAACCTACTAATAAGGGTTAACTGGACCTGGCACAACGTGTAAGTACCACAAGGGTACCCACTTTAAGCCAGGCCAGCCTCCTACATAAGCGCATTCTTATTTTATATGCATTTTAAAGTTTCTCCATTTATTCCTATGGTGCGTAATTACGCACAAAAATACTTTTTTTGCTAAACTTCAAAAATTCATAACTTAAAAACTACTTACCCGATTTTGATCTTGATCCTAAAAAATTTTTATCGAAATCTGAAGTATTTTTGTAAATTGATCTCGAATTAATATTTTGAGTTTGTGGTCTCATTTATTGATACTGTGAGTACAACAAATGCTTTGCACTTCTCCAAGATTAGCCTAACTGCTCGACCAAGCTACTGTAAAAATTAGAGCATTAGGTGGTCTTGTTTTTACCTCTAAACCAACGTGTGGTTGCCCGGACTCTGTACAAAGTGTGCCTAGCTTTGCACACTACATAGAGAGCCAGCCTCCTGCAATATCATAGAATAGTGTTAGCTTTTAAAAATCACCTATAAAAGTTGATCATGGTGGGGTGGTTTACCTTAGCCGCCTCCACTATGTGTTTATAGTTGGTACTGCTTGCTAGTCTGATTCAAGCATGTGAATCCATGAAAGATAAAATACTTGAGAAAATGCAAGTTACTTACCTTACACTGTGGTTCACCTGTATTATCTTTCATAGATTTACATGTGACCCTCCCTTCCCGTTAAAGCCCACCATTATGTATACATTTGATTTTTTTCTCAGTGTACACTTGTGTGGAGTCCGCAAGAGATGGATTCATGGTCTCTGCTCTGACTGGTTGAAGTTTGGATGCTTTAAAACAATGTCAATTGACTACCAGTGTCTATTGTTTTCTATGAGGTTTTAATGCTAATGCTAGAACACTGCGTATATTACTATTACTGTGGGACTCCCACCATTACGACGGGAAAGATTCAAGCGTGTGACTCTAAGAAAGAAAACAAAACTGGAGAACCAAATTGTACAGTTATATTGTTTTTTGTTCTTTAACGGATGTCGGACCCATTTGAGGGAAACGTGATACAGAACAGGGCTACCAGGACCAAGCTGTGGTGGATGAGGATGTTTGCCACTAATATCCTGCAACCCTTCCTACTATGGCTCTGTAAAGTGAGCGAAGTGCAAACCTTTGCACACTTGCCTCTCAAGGTAGCAGGGGTGAGCACTCCAGGGCTTCTTAGAGAGCTTAGGGCCAAGAGCTCGGATCTCAGTCATTAACCAACAGACACAGTAACTTAGGGCCTGATTTAGAGTTTAGCAGACTGGTTACTCCATCACAAACGTAACAGATATCCTGCCCGCCATATTACGATTCCCATAAGATATAATGGGATCGTAATACGGCAAACTGAATATCCGTCACATAAGGGAGTAACTCCATCCGTCAAACTCTGTCAGGCCCTTAATGTCCAGCCAGGTGCTTTTCTTTTTGTCAAAGATAGTTCTTTAATTGCGCAACAAATCTAAACAAAACACATGCAATTAGATCAGGCTCTAAAGGCTTGTATATCTGATTATCTGGTCTGTAAAGCTTTAGGAGTCATGCCTACCTGTGTAATTCTATCACACCAGTCCTCTGTATTTTGGGCATATATGCAGAATAGGTCACTCACTGTTATCCTCACTGGGTGGAATGCAGTACTAATTCAGTAGTTTTTTCCCAGGTTTAATATGGGCAGAAGGTCTGGCTTCATCATTCTCAACTTGGCATTTGAAGACATGTGGTCCTGGACAGGGATATTGCTGGTTTGATGAAGTGGCCTGCGCCATCCATTGTCACACCAGCCTCTCCTCCGCAATTTTATGATGGGTGATAGAGCCGCAGGGCATCTCAAGCTGTTGTGGCCTATTAGGCTGTCCAACTTTATTAGGCTGCGATTTGCAGTTGTGGCCTTTCAAGGTGACCAGCCTTCACTCACTGACAAAGCGTCTTCCTCCCACATCAGCAGCGCCAGCTTGTGGTTTGCAGTGGCTGTCATGGGCAAGGCCACATTACATGTTGGTAAAGTCTTGGGAGGGCTTTTCTGAACAAGAACATGCAGAGAGCACTGAGATCAGGAGATACTGAGGCTAAGGGTTGCTCCTAGCTTCACACTTTCTCTGGGCAGATGCTGAGATACTTCCAGCAAAAAGTGCAGTCTTCAGACCATGTTCCCTCACCTCTGTGTGATTGGGTGTAAGGCAGACACTGGTCCTGATTACTTAAAGGTTCTTGACATACTCCATGGAGCACTCCCTTGTATGGTCCAGAAAAACTTGGAACTGTATCAAAGGTGGATGGTTTGGATTCCACTTCTACATACATTTCTTGAATGTGGATACACTGCCTCAAACTTCAGATCCTGTTTGGGGTGGTTTTCAAGTGCCCTTGTCAGGCTGTTCTCCAGACACGACCTTTGTGTAAGTTAATGACTCATAAAAAGGTAGCACTGGGGTTGTATCCAAGCAAGCGTTCCCACAAAATCTGCACAGTAAAGTGTGCGGTTCCAACGCATGCCTGCCATTGGACTTTTGAAAATAATATGGGACAGACAAAAAGACAGGCCTATGCTAGAAACCTCCCTCAGCTTGAACAACAAACTGCTGTCCTACCTTTCAAGGTCTTCATAGAATTTGTAAAGGTAGCTCAGTCTCCATCCTCCTCAGTTCATTGCTGGCTCTTCCCCCTCAAGGCACAGTACAGGCACTACACTTCCACTTTCTGAAGAAGCTGTCTTCAACCCCCAGCTTGAGCTATGCTGAACCATGGACATCTAGAATGGATCCCATTGGCTTCAGTACTCATTCCTCTCTCTAGCTACACACACACACACACACGTGCCACAGGCTCACTAAACATGCGCTTCACATACAGGAATTCAGCTCAAGGTTCTCGGTTTCACATAACAGCAGAATATTTCACCAGATGGTTAATAGGCCACACTCCCACTAAGGAAGATAAAAAGGCCTTGTCAGCTATATAATTACTGAACACAGTACTCTGCCACCACTGCTTTGAGTGGATAGCAGTCCTCTGTCTACCACACACTCTGCCATGTCACAGAACAATTCCTTGTATTGCCAGGGACAGGCCTAGACCACTGCACACAGTAGAATAGCATGTTATCATGGCCAGAATAAGTAGGCATACCAGATGTATATGCAGTCTGGCTGTTTGGGCAGGGGAAGGCACCCAAATACCATGCAGAGGAAATTTCTGCCCCAACAATAGACATTTCTTTTTGTTGTTTTATTTCTTCTGAGATTCTTACATTCTCCATTATTGGATCTTTCATAGATTCACATGCTTGAATCATTCCACATTGTCGAAGTGTTAGCCCCACGGGACATAACATAGCATTCTGTATTGTTACAATAGTCCCTAACGGCAGTGAACTGTCTCTTTTAATAATATATCTTTGGTCATAGTTCAAGTTTTTTTTTTTTTTTTAAATGACAATCAGGTGGCACCACCCTCTAAAATACTCCAAAGAGGGGCTGCATCCCTCTACTGCACATTGTGTGAAGGGAGTCTCCCTGAGGTCTGCTCAGTTTTTTCCCTTACTTCGACCTACAATTCAGCTGGAAATGTAGTAAACTTCCAAGAAAGGACTCTTCAGATCCTGCAAGTCCTGTGTGTGTGTGTGTGTGTGTGTGTGTGTGTGTGTGTGTGTGTGTGTGTGTGTGTGGGGGGGGTGGGGGGTGGTAACATCTTCAAGTGGAGGACCCACATAAGGAATATCTTTACTGCCTCTACCCCAGCCACCAGGTAAAGGACTGTAAGATGTGTTAGACCTTGTCTGCAAAGAATCTAAAAGACAGAGGTGGAGGCTACTTCTGTGGCTACAGAAGTCTAAGAGCTAAAAGACTACCACTTCTGAAGAGGACAGTAACACTTTAGAGAGGTCGAGAAAAAGGGCACGATCCTCTGAGGGATCATCTAAGGAGTGTAGAAAGGCCTTAAAATCTTTCCATAAAGATCGTCTGAAAAAGGAGAAAGACATCATATCTCCAAAAAGAAGGCCTCCTTTCAGTCCACTTCTCCATCTCCGAAATATGGAGAATCATCTTTGTCTAAGACTGCTACAAAAACGTCATCGACTACATCACAATCAATGGCAGTTTTGTCGACAACGGTAGTCAACCCTTGTAGGAAAGTAGCCTCTTTCTAGCATGGCTACCCCCATTTTTGGCCTGCTTGTCAGTGTGTTTGACTGTGTCATCTGGGATCCTGCTAATCAGAACCCCAGTAGTTATACTCTCTTCCTTAAATTATGGTTATTGCATACTTGGAACCCATTATTTCACCCACGATTATCATACTGGTGCCCCCTTATAAGTCCCTGGTATATGGTATTTGGGTACCCAGGGCATTGGGGTTCCAGGGGATCCCTATAGGCCGCAGCGTATCTTTTGCCACCCAAAGGGAGCCCATGCAAAGGATTCTGCCATTGCAGCCAGCGTGGAAAGGTGCATGCACCCTTTCACTGCCATTTTCACTGCACCAGGTCACTTATAAGTCACCCCTATAACCTGCACTCCAGCCCTGAGGGCAGGGTGCAGAGTACCTTTTGTGTTAGGGCACCCCTGCACTAGGGGAGGCGCCCCCGCGACCCCCAGACTTCGTGAGTGTGGAGATGCCATTTTATGCGTGTACTGGACATAGATAGTTACCTATGTCAAGCTGCATAATGGTAACTCCGAACATAGGCATGTTTGGTAGCAAACATGTCGGAATCCTACCCCAAGGCTTTTGCAAGCATTGGTTGTATGATTCTGTGCACTCTGAGGACTCCTTAGAGGACCCCCAGTATTGCCATTCCAGCTTTCTGAAGTTTTCCAGGCAGCCGCAGCTGCTGCCACCTCTGAGACCGGTTTCTGCCTCCTGTTGCTTGAGCAGCTCAAGCCCAGGAAGGCAGAACAAAGGATTTCCTTTGGGAGAGGGGTGTTACACCCACTCCCTTTGAAAATAGGTGTTATAGGCCTGGGAGGGGTAGCGTCCCCAGGCCACTGGAAATGCTTTGATGGGTACATTTGGTGCCCTCCTTGCAAAATCTATTCTACACGGTTCAGGGAACCCCAGTCCCAGCTCTGTTGCGAAACTGGACAAAGGAAAGAGGAGTGACCACTCTCTTGTCCATCACCACCTCACGGATGGTGCTCAGAGCTACTCCAGAGTGTCCCTGGGTTTTGCTATCTTGGGTTCCAAGTTGCCAGGGAACTCTGGGAGCATCTGAGTGGCCAGTGCCAGTAGGTGATTTCAGAGCCCTCCCCTGATAGGTGCTTACCTGTTTAGCTCACCAATCCCATTTTCAGGGCTACTTAGGGTCTCTCTCTTGGGTGGTGCTTCAGATTCGGATTGTAAGACTCCAGCAAGAATCCTCTGCATCCTTCACTACACCTTCTGACTGAAGAAACTGCATCTGGACCCTCCAGGAACTCTACAACTGCAACAAAGAAGCAAAGACGACTTCTGCAGCATTGCATCTTCAGCTCCTGGCAGCAACTGCAACTGTTTCCCGGTCGTGCATCCTCAGAGGACAGCCAGTCTTCAGCCTGCACAACCAGAACAAAGGAATCTCCCTTGGAGTGAAGGAGTCACTCCCCTGCTTCAGCAGGCACCCCTCTGCAGCGACATCCAGTTGTGTGGGTCCCCTCTCCTGACGAAGTGCATGGATCCAGCATCACAGTGGTGGACTGAAGTGATTCTGACGGTCCTGACGTCCTACTGTCCAACTTTGGTAGAGGTAAGAGCTTGCCTCCCCATGCAAGACAGTACCCCCATGCACCTCGTGTTTTGCAGTTGCCAGCGCTTGTTGGCATCCTTCCACGAAGTTCTTCGTGCACCTTGCAGCTCTGGCCCCCAGCACTCCTTTGTGCAATGCACAGCTTCCTGTGTGGTTCTCAGCGGCGTGGGACCCTTTGTTGTACTGCTGCGCGGGCCTCCTTTTGCACCTTCTTTGTCCCCTTGCTGTGGGACTCCTGTGCATGCTGCCTGGTCTTCCGAGAGTCCTCTGAGTTGCTGAGAGCCCCCTTTGACTTCCCTTTCATGGTATAGTCCACCAGGTCCTGTCTGGTCCTGGGCAGCACCATTTTTCGCTAACCCTGAGCTTTGTGTGTGCCAAAGCTTGTTGGTGGAATCCAGCAACGCAAATCAGACTGCAGTCATCTATCTGGCATGGAACATCATCTGCACCAACTAGGAACCCGTATCAGTCTTCCTGGGTGCAGTATTGACTGTTGTTCTTCACTGGTTGCTCTACTTTTGCACCTTCATCTGGGTTAGCAGGGGCTGCTGTTCTCCCTGGACTCTTCAGTGCTTCTTGGACTTGGTCCCCTTCTTCCACAGGTCTTCAAGTCCAAGAGTCCATCGTTGGTGTCTTGCAGTTACTTCTGATTCTTGCATAATTTTCTTGCTTGTGTGCGCTAGGAAAGTTACTATGATTTACTCGTGCTTTCCTAAGCTCTGGGGTGGGGTATATTACTTACCTTTGGTGTTTTTCCTATACTCCCAGCGCCCCTCTACACACTACACTTGCCTAGGTGGGAAACCAGATTTTGCATTCCACTTTCTTAGTATATGGTTTGCGTTCCCCATAGGCCCATTTCTAACTATTGTGATTTTTCACTATTTGCACTGTTTTCTAACTGTTTTTACAGCTATTTCTGCAAACTAGTGTATATAATGTGTGTATTGCTTGCCTCCTAAGGGAGTATAGTCTATAGTATTTTTGGCATTTGTGTCACTAAAATAAAGTACCTTTATTTTTGTAACACTGAGTATTTTCTTCACACTACCCCTAGAGATCCTGGCTTCTAGACATTGTCTACATTTCACTAATAAGGGATGACTGGACCTGGTATAAGGTGTAAGTACCAAAGGTACCCACTACAAACCAGGCCAGCCTCCTACAACCCTTCCATATCGTCAGTGAGGATTCACCCACTGTCAAAGCTTCTGTCTATGACTACTCCAATGACATCATCGAACGCAACACCAAGAAAGGCACTGTCGACAGCGAAACCATCATTGCAGACAACGTCACTTCCAGACATTCTTATCGTCAACGGTACAGTCTATTATGATTATAAACCTGCCACAAGGACAATAACTCCAACACTAATGTCTAGTAAGGTCTCACCTTTTCCTCTATCACATCTGTTAGATATAGGGGAGTCCGATGAAGAGGGACCATTTGGGCCTGCGCACAGTCCATCTGATCGTTTGGTTAATTGTCAGGAAGATGATGACATTGTTGAAGATGAGCAATATTATCATCAATATTATGCTCCTCCGCCGGAGCGGCATTCCAAACAGCATGATTGTCATCATCAACAACGAAAGGAGGAAGTACAATTACCGGTCTCTGGTCCAGAATTTGCAAGCTATGTTGCAAGACTAGACAGATTTCCTGAAACAACAACTGAACAGCAGGTTCTATCACCTCAGCCAGCTGTACCTCTATGCCTCAGTATATTCCTCCACCTTTTACTCCCAGAATTACACCAGAACCAACTATAGCAGCACCACCAAGAGAGGGTCCCTCTTTATTGGATGACGAAAGGAAAGGAGAGATACAGGAGAATGGTACTCCACGGAATAAGTGGGATAACTATCTCATTCCCACACTGTTACCTCCACCACCACACCCATCAGACTCTCTCTACCCCAGTGAAAACAGATAACATTGGACAAATGGGTGTTAGACCTAGTCGCTTGGAGCCACACCCTTGAATTTATACAGTCCCCACCAAACAGCCCTCCAAGGGGGAACGCACCTCCCTCATCTTTCCTTACTGAAAAAGGAAGCCTTCACCATGCTTGCAAAGAAAGAAAGAAAGAAAACAGGGGATTTGCGGCCCATCCTGGTCTTAAGAAAACTGAACAAATTCTTATGCAAGCAATCCCGTTGGATGGTCACCCTCTCAGATATCCTGCACCTCCTCAACATTGGAGATTTCATGACGAGACTCTTATTTCCAGGATGCATACTTGCACTTCTCCATACATCCCAAACACAGAAAATATCTTCGGTTGTCTGTAGCCGGTACCCATTACCAATTCAAAGTCCTCCTATTCTGACTCAACTCAGCACCTTGCAGATTTACAAAGTGCCTGACACCAGTAGCAGTCGCTCTCAGGAACCAATGCCACCAAGTATTTTCCTACTTGGACTGGCTACTCAAGACCCCAACAGCTCACCAAGCATCCAAAACCACACAAGCTTGTCTCAAATTATTTCACAAACTGGGTCTTGCAGTCAATTTCCCAAAAATCATTTACTATTCCAAAGAAAAATGTTCGTGATCTCGCCTGGATACGATTCACTTCAAGGCTTTTTTTTATCCCAAGACAGACAACTCAAGCTAAGGGATCTGGCAGTCGAGCTTTCAAAAAGAGGGTCCGGTTCAGTTACCATGTACAACTTCTTGCAGGGCATGATGTCTTCTGCAATCAGTCTAGTACCTTTTGTGCAACTGAAAGTAAGACCACTTCAAGAAGAATTTCAGTAGCACTGGATCCAGATGGAGAGATTGTTTGACGACATTGCGACCATCGTTCCAAACATGAAGAAGGCCTTAGTGTAGTGGTACTAGGCTTCTCATTTATCACAGGGCCTGACATTTTGTCCTCATGTCCCTGAGTTTGTGATAACCACAGGTGTCTCTCTGCAGGGCTGCGATGGCCATCTGCAGGACCTACAAATTCAGGGAAAGTGGTCAACCCAAGTGAAAACCTTGCTTATCAACAGTCTGGAGTTGAAGGCCATCTTTCTCACTCAACAGGCTTTTCTTCTGAGCATAGCAGGCTCATCAGTGCTGGTTCGTACGGACAACACAACCAGCATGCATTATATAAACAAACAAGGAGACACACTATCATTAACACTCTACCAAGAGGCTCAGGATCTTTGGAATTGGCTCACTATTCACAACAAATTGCTGAGAGCTAAACATGTGTCCGGAGTCAGCAACACTTTAGCGGACACACAGCAGGACAGCACAGTTGTCACGAGTGTGAGATGGATTAAACACCGCTAAACAGGATATTTTTACGCTAGGGCACACCAGCATTGGATCTTTTTGCGACAGACAAGAACACCAAATGCTAATTCTGCGCTTGAGGAAATACCCTTTTGATAAGCTAGTCAGCGATTTATGCGTATGCTCCCCCCCCCGCACTCCCGCTCCCCCACCCTGCCCTTTCCTAATATACTGAAGGTTCTCAGGAAAATGAGAAGAGAGCACTGTCTCCTGATGGCCCAGGCAGCAATGGTTTACAGAACTCCTCCTGTTGTCAGAATACAATCCCATTCGCCTCCCACCTCTGCTAACATTGTTAACCATGAACAAGGGCCAGATTCTCCATCCAGATCCAACATCCCTCCACTTGTGTGCATGGTTCCTAAGTTCAGTGAATTTAAAGACCTAGGCATTCCTCAGTACTCTAGGGATAGCCTGTCTAAAGCAAGAGCCGAATCCACCCAAAAAAATGTACAGGTTAAAATGGAAAAGATTCTGTGTTTGGTGTCAACTGTCTAACCTGCATCCCTTGAAAACATCACTGGAACAGATTCTGCAATATCTCCTATTGCTTGCTAGATATTGAATGGTGCATGCATCTTTCAAGGCTCGCCTTGCAGCAGTATTGAGATACAGACGTTAATCTCACTCCCCTTCTCTTTGCTCTGCAAGAATAATTAAAAAATTCATGAAGGGATTCATCAGCTAGGAGAGTCAGTGAAATAAAAGCTTTCATCATGCAAAAACCATTCCTTCATTTCACCAACAACTATTTAAACTTAGGATAAATCCTAGATTCATTGCCAAGATGCCAACTAAATTTCAGCTTCATGAGCCCATCATACTACACACCTTTTTCCCCGGTTACACCTCCCCTCAGCTAAGCAATAGCTTCATGCTCTGGATGTAAAAAGGTGCCTTAAATTATGTTTGCATCTCAGCAGATACGCAAAACTGATCAACTTATTGTATCATATAGTCATCCACATCAACGGTATGCAGTCACAAAGGCTACGATTACAAGATGGATTTCCGCTGCCATCCAGTTTTGCCATTCTGAGGTGGGTAAACCACTTATAGCTAAAGCCAGAGCACACTCAACAAGGGCAGTACCCAGCTCGACTGCTCTTTTTGCAGATGTGCCATTTGAAAAGATTTGCCATGCTGCAACATGGATGAGCACCCATACGTTTACGCAGCACTCTGCCTAGAATCGGTGCACCAAGGCGGTGTAATGGCATCTGATCCAATAAGGTGAGCCTCTGTTTGAGGTTTTGTGTGTTCATGTTTAAGGGTATTTCCATGTCATACTCGGTTATAGGTTTCCCTGTCATTCCATTTCTAGAACATTAAGCTTAGACAGTGTAACTATATTGTATTGATTTCTTACCCACCATCCTCAAAGGATATTTATATTGCTTCAAAGCATACTTATAATAATAACAGCGTGCTATTCTGGTTCAAGCATGTGAATCTATGAAAGATCCAATACTGGAGAAGAAAATGAATTACTCCGGTGTAACTTGATTATTAGTACCTTTCATAGATTCACATGCGACCCATCCTCCGGCTCCCCTTATACCTCATATATAAAATCATTACACTTGTACTAGGAAAAACAAACCAGAGGGATGCATCCTCTCTTGGGAGTGTTCTCGAGGTTGCTGTCGCCCGATTGGTCATGGTTCAAGTTCGGTCCTTTTTAAAAAGAGGACATAGATATGTGAATAAAGCGACTGCTCATTGCCATCAGGGTCTATGGTAATGATACATACTGCTGTGTTATGGTACAGTGGCACTCCCACTTGACGGGTAATGATTCAAGCATGTGAATCTATGAAAGATACCAATACTGGAGAACTGAAGTTACAGATAAGTAACACTTTCTTTTTATGTAAACAGGAGTTATTTAAAACCTCATGGTCTATTACAGGCGCTGGTATCCTGACGATTATGAACATGCACCAAAGAAGAAAGCAACCCACAGGTCAGCATTGTCCTTTAACTGTAGTATTTCGCTATATCCTTCCATATTATCTATTTACTGCAGAAACAGTTTAAGGAGTACTACTGATGGAATGTTATCAGATTCTCTATGCACCACCAAGAACTGCTCAAAACAGAAGTCGTGTGTGTGTGTGTGTGTGTGTGTGTGTGTATTATAAAACAAAAATAGTGCATGAAGTAGGGAGTCCTGAATTAAAACCAGTGTTTCAGACAGTTACTCCCAGGGGGGACTCCTCCATTAGGGCGGAGGAGTGTCTCCCCCCCCCGTCAGCAGTTGCAGCTGCAAAACCTTTAAAAGGGGCGGGGCCAGGTGGGTGACTCGCAGAGCACGTCCCCCACCTCACAGCGCATGCATGTTTGGCTGGCCGTCTCTAGACGGCCAAACACACGTGCAGTAGGCTCTCTGCAGCCCAGCAACAGTGGCTGGGAATCCTGACTCTGCTCTGAGCAGCATCCGGATTGGCCGCAGGGCAGGCTGGGAGCCTGTGCATGTAGCAAGGAGACTGGAGTGCAGAGTGGAGCACGGCGTTAAGGTAAGTGTTTTTGGGAAGCCACCCTGCTGCTTGCCGTGAACTGCTCGTGGTTACTTCTTAGATGCATCTGCTCCACACACTATATTGTGATCAAGCCTCATGAGCCCCTTCTAATTGTAATATAGAAGACCACTAGGATAGCTTGCAGTACTTCCTGGAGTGATTGATATTTATGAAGGGAGGCAGTTGTGGAAGAGCTACGAGTGCACCTGAAGTTAAGTGTTTTTGTAGATAAATGTGAGTTTAAGAATAAGTTAATAAATTTCTCTTTACTTTACAACCTTAGGTGGTAACTCAGTTGTATTGGTTTTCCCAATACAGCCTACGCTCTGATGTTCTCTGGTTCATTCAAACCATTTGCCACTTTTTCACATGTGATGACTTTAGAACATACATTTTAACACCATTCTGTCCTTCGTATTGATGCAGGATACAGGAACACTGTCTTCCAAATTATCCATCCACCCACCCACCCATCCATTCATTCATTCACTCGTTTATTTTGCAGTGGTGAAGTTTTGTACCATTGACACCAGGGCCGGCTTTAGGCATAGGGGTGCCTCGTATGACCATGTTTGTTGGCTCACCCCAGTGACATTTTATCCAGGAATACCCTTCCTACTAATCTCCAGCAGTGTCCCCTCTTCTTCCTCCTCCCCTCCCCCCCCCAATGTCTCCAAAACCACTCACATGTATTTCTTGTTTATAGCGCTATCCATTACAGTGTAGGGTGTCAGAACACTTTACATCACACAAGCATTATTCAGAGACCATGAATAATACAAGTGTGTAAATTAGTATATAGGAAATGTTCAAGAGGACTACAAGGTGTACAAGTCACATGTCATCCATACTAATAGCCAGTATAATTTAAGAGTGCTTGGTGTGGAGAAGCACAAACTCCGTATTAAAAATATAACTGTGTTTGAGAGCTGGCTTTACTAATGAGAATATTTCTACCCAGTGAACACTTTCAAGCAGCATTAGAATAATGAATGTCTGGGGAAAAACAAAGTCCTACTCTAAACCTCGCAATTTACGTGCAGCTCATTGGTGCAGATTTGTAGCTGAATGTACTGTATAAGAATTGTAACTTCTAAACTAAGTAACAAAAGCATTGGTGGGGCGTGGCCAAGCAAAAGCGCTCCTAGTGAGCTCCCGTATCCCGGCTGCATCTATCCTGGGGTGCCTGAGGTGATTGGTGCTCCCTCCCAGTATTAAGGGACAGCTCCTCGAGTGTGTTGCTACGGTGCGGTCCCATTTTTTGAGGCTGTGACGTCCTGATTGGGACTGCGTCTGTGGGCCTTTGAGTCAGGCGGGGGCTGGGGCTGCCCATTCCTGGCCTTGTGCACAGCATTTGGGGTTGAGTCCTCCTTCTACGTGGCGCCCGGGTGGCATTTGGTGGGCCTGTGCTGTACGTTAGGGCGCACAAAATGGACGGCGTGAGTCGGTGCTGACAGGCATGCCCTTGGACTGGCATTTTGCCTGGGAGCCGGAGTTTGGTGGACCCTTGGTCGGGCGGCAGACTGCCTGTGTGGCAGCAAGAAGGAGGGAGCCGAGATAGGCCTGAGGAACTGCCACACGACTTGGTGAGGGCTGGCCATTGCATGGATCGCGGCGGAGGAGGATTCTGGGAAAACGGCCAGGGACTGGAGTTGGGCTTTCTGAGACCGGTGACATTGGGCTTGCCGGGAGGAGGCCCTGGGGGGTGCCAGATTCTCCCGATTCCGAGGTGGTCCGCCGGGAGACGGCGTACAGCGGCACCTTGAAGCTGGAGGAGTAGTGGATCCTGAACCTTTGGTGACTTGAATCCGGGCACTTTTGCCTCTTCCTTGAGTCAGTCGAGACAGGGACACAGTTTGGCTCCTGGGCAGCGGCGGCACTGGCGGACGGAAATCGTCACAAGTTAACTCCATGGAGCAATATAACACTCTGATTCCCTTACCACAGCGCCAGACCCGATTTTGGGGGGTGGGGGGACCGGAGATGGCCTGAGTGAGCCAGCAAATTCCGAGGAGCCATCACGAGCAGAGATTCTTGCAGCTATTCAAGGTTCTATGGTGGCCCTCGAAGGAAAAAGAGACGGTGGTAGTTGAGGTCAACCTTCTACGGGCGGACCTCAGGAAGGTGTCTGGCAAAGTCAGAGTAGCGGAGGGCTCCATCTTGGAGCGGCAAACGGAGGTGTGGGTCCTGCGCAAACAGATGGTGCAGGTCTCAGCGGAATAACATCCGATTGCTGGGATTCCCAGAGCGGTCCATAGCTGTAACTTTCGTGGAGAGCTGGATCAGAGATGTGCTGCAGCCGGTCGGGCTGTGCAGGGTGTTTGTGGTGGAATGTGCTCATAGGGCCCTTATTGCACTTCCCTGGCGCACCGCCGAGGGCTATCATTGCCCGTCTTTTGAACTACAAAGACTGTGTCCTGCGGGCAGCCCACAAATCTGACAGGGCGGTATTTGAAAACTGCAAATTCTCCATTTATCCTGATTACACGAACAAGGTACAGAGCTCCCGTAAGGGGTTCCCGGAGGTGAAAGCGCAGTTACTCCAGTATTGGAACTTTCATAGATTCACATGTTTGAATCCTTCCCCGTCATCGAGATGGGAGCCCCCAGTACATCAAAACAGCTATACATACAGGCTACTGCAATGAAAAAAGGCCTAAAGGCTTTCTCTTTAGTAGCCTATCCGTATCACTTTTATGAGTAAAAAGGACCAAAGCAAGGCCCAGCCAATCAGGCTTCCCCTCCCTCTAGAATCCTCCTGAGGAGCTCCCTTCCCTCAGATTTTCTACCGCACATCGTGCTAGGGAGTCTCAATGGAGTTCTGCTCAGTCAACATGTCTGATAAAGAGAAGAAAAGCCTTTTCAGAGCCTGTAAGACCTGTGGGAAGAAAAGGATTGATTTTGAAGAACCACATAAGGACTGTATTTATTACCTCTACCCTGACCATGTGGCCAAAGACTGCAAAGTTTGCAGGACCTTTTCTAACAAAACCCTCAGACAGGGAGGGTAGGCTACTAATTTGGCTCCAGAAGTTGAAGTCCAGATCTGATCCAGTGTCTGGTTCTGACCGTGTGGAATCTACAACTTCCTCCAGAAAACTAAACAAAAGAGGCAGATCTCATCAACCCCACTCAGAAGAGCTTCCAAAAAAGGCTCACAAAAAGACCAAACGGGTGTCCTCTAGAGCTGAAAGTCCTTCCAGTTCTCCTCACAGGAGTTCTGTTTCTTCTAAAAGACACTCTAAAGAAAGATCTCTCTCCTCAGAGTGCAGTAAAAGAGCCTTTTCTGAGCCTCCAACACCGCCTCCTGTGGTGAAACATGTCTTTAAGAGGCCATCCGAAAAATGTACGAGGAAGACAGTCGACGAGAGCACCGTCAACAGCGGTGTTTAAAGGTGTCTTTACAGCTTCGTTGTTGACTGCTACGTCTACAGTCTCTACAACGGAGTCTTCCTCATCGACGTTCGTCTCGACGACGTCCTCGTCAACGGCGTTTATGGTTACCTCACCCATCGCCTCTCCTTCGATGCTACCGCCGGTGAGACCTTCGACGTTGACTCTGCTGTCATCGGGTTCCTCGTCTGAGAATTTATCCAGCGATATCTCCGTCGGTGCTCCCGCCAAACATGCTCATACCGTCGACATTGCCGTCGACGAGGGTTAAAGCACATAAGAAGTCTGATTTCCTTTCGCCATTGGTGGCATATCCAAGTAGGGTTTCAGCCTTGGTATCTATGCATTTACTAGAACAAGAGGACTCCGATGATTGACCTTTTGGGGTTGCTCATAGCCCATCAGAACTACATGTCAAGTGGCAGGATCTAAAGGAAGACACCCATCATGATCTGCACTCTTATTACCCGCAAGCACACCAGTATCCCTATTAGGAGCAGGTGGTTTCCTTGCCAGGATTGCTCTGATCTGCAACTCATGTTGGATGACTACACAAGGCGGTTTCCACCAGCTGGCTTGGAAGTTCAGCAGCCTTCTGTTGCGCCCTCTGTGCCTTCTACTCCGGTCCATCTAGAGATCCAGCCATCACATGTACTGCCACAGACACCAATTTCCATCCTTACGCAGGATTTGTCCTCTTCTGATGATGATGACAGAGAGGAGGGAGAATTACCAGATGCAATAACAGAGTGGGATGACTATCAAATTCCTACTCCGTCCTCTCCCTCTCTGGTTCCTGTGGATTCCCCTCCTGGTGATATCGGTGGTTTCCCCAACTTGCTTGAAAGAGCTGCGAAAAGGTTTGAGTTGCCCATGCCCACGATGCAGATGGACTGCTTTTTGTATGATTTTAAGGAACCATTTCAGAAGAGTTTAAAATCTATGCCGCTTGTGGACTATATCTGGAATGAGGTCATTAAAGTTATGAAGAACCCAGCCACAGTCACTCCGGTTCTACTTCGCCTTGACAAAAAGTATAAGGTGCCTGAAGACTCTCCGGCCTGCCTCACAGGCCATCCCAGACCCGACTCAGTTATTGCCCAGGTGGCACAGCGCAGATCTAGGAACCCTTCAGCACACATCTCTGCCCCACCGGACAAGGAGGGTAGGAGATTAGATAATATAGGAAAACGCTTCTCTTTAATGGCTTCGCTTATTATAAGGGCTTCTAACTCTCTGGCTATCATAGGCAGATATGACAGACAGCTATGGGCTGACATTGCGCCCTATTTGGATCAACTGCCAGAAGACTCTAAATTAGAAGCCAAGAAAGTCTTGCAGGATGGAGAGAGGTCTTCTGCAGAAATCATAGACTGTGCTATGGACATCGCCACCACATCTTTCCGTCAGATGGCAGGTACTGCGGTTCTCAGAAGGCAGGGTTGGCTTCGAGCGACTTCATTTAGACCCGAAGTCCAGAACAAAATTCTTGACCTCCCTTTTGATGGTGAAGCCCTTTTCAGGAAGCACTTTGATGATGCGCTTCAGTCAATCAGGGGACACACTGACACAGCCAGATCCCTTGTCACCCTGCAGTTTAAAAGACCGCCTTTTCTAGGAGCTAGAGGCTGAAGCTACTCATCATACAGACCAGGTTTTCAGCAGTATAGATACCCATCTGTCTCTGCGGCGGCCCATTCCTTTCATCCTCAGTTTCAACAAAGAATGCATCCACAGGCCGCTTATTCGAGAGCTTCCCAGAGAGGAAAGGCCGGAAGACAACCAAAAGATACAGGCCGTAGACAATGACTTGCTATCTTCTCCGGCTGCGAATCTTCCCTTGGGCTCAAGACTAGGGGGAAGGATTTCCCTCTACTTTCACAATTTGGTGGAAGATGACATCAGACCAATTGGTCCAAAATCTCATCAGTTTGGCCATACCCTTGAGTTCCTGCACTACCCCTCCTACAAATCCTCCCCTTCCTCAAAAGGTGAATCTGCTCAAGCAGGAGGTCGAGTCCATGCTTCTCAAGGGAGCTATAGAAAGGTTCCACATCAGGAGAAAGGAAAGGGTTACTACTCCCAATTCTTCCTAGTTCGAAAAAAGCAGAAAAGTTGGCGTCCGATTCTAGACCTCAGGGATCTCAACACTTATCTAAAAAAAACAATCATTCCGTCTGATCACCCTATCAGACATTCTGTCCCTTCTAAATTCGGGGGATTACATGGCCACCCTCTATTTTCAGGACACATTTCCATATCCCTATTCATCCCTCCCGCAGAAGGTATCTCAGATTTGCAGTAGCCGGAGACCATTTCCAGTTTAAAGTCTTGCCCCTCGGCCTGAAGTCGGCCGCCAGGATCTTCACCAAATGCTTGGCTCCAGTGGCAGCTTTCCTCAGAAGACAGAACCATCAAATCTTCCTGTATGTAGACGATTGGCTGGTCAAAGCCAGATCCAGATCTCAGTCGCAGAAGTCCACGAGAGCTTGTATCGAGCTGTTCACGAGCCTGGGCCTAACTGTCAATCGCGAAAAGTCAGCATTCCAACCCTTAAAGAGGAGAACTTTTTAGGGGCAGTACTGTGCACTGCCACCAACAATGCAGCCCCTATAGAGAACAGACTGAGAAAGCTCGTATCCCTCGCGAGGCGTTTACAAACAAAGTACGTTTCAATTCGCCTCTTCAAGTCCCTGTTAGGGATGATGTCCTCCTGCATTCCTCTGGTGCCTTTCTGTCTAAAAATGAGGCCCCTACAGGAGCAGTTAGATCTTCAATGGACACAATCCATAGTGTCTTTCGACAATATCCTCAGGATAACAAAACCCATGATACCATCTCTAGCTTGGTGGACTCAGGAGTCTCACTTAGCGAAGGGGCTTTTTTTCTTCCCCAGCAAGCATGTTGGGTGATTAACTACAGACACTTCTCTCGAGGGATGGGGTGCTTTCCTCCAGCACCTACAAGTCAGGGGCAAATGGAAGCCACATCAGATGGTCTTTCACATCAATTATCTCGAATTGAAGGCTGTTCGACTAGCGCTTTGCGCTTTTCTTCCAAAAATCAGAGGTTCCTCAGTTCTCATCCGGACGGACAACACGACAATGCATTATATCAACAAGCATGGAATGGTCTATGAGCCACAAAGTAAACCTTCGAGCGGAACATGTCCCAGGCGTACAGAACATCATTGTGGATTCCCTGAGCAGATCACGGTTGTCCAATCACGAATGGGAATTGGACCAAGGAGTCTTGAATCAAGTCTTTTCCCAATTGGGGGAAAACAGAGTCTGGATCTCTTCACCACCCTGCAGTATGCGAAATGCGGTTTTTTCGCAAGTCTGGATCTACATCGGGGCTCTTGGGGGAATGCGTTTTCCATGGCATGGTCAGGAATTTATGCTTGCGCTTTTCCTCCCATTCCCCTGATTCCAAGAGTTCTGGTGAAGATCAAGATCGAACGCTGCAAGCTCCTTCTGATTGCTAAGGCATAGCCTTGTCAGTTTTTTTTATTTTTATATATATATATAATTCCTTCACCTCTCGCAGAGCCGCAGCATCCCTCTACCAGGTAAGCCATCCCTGCTTATGATAAACGAGGGCCAAGTTTGCCACCCGGATCCGGCTTCACTTCACTTGACAGCCTGGCTCCTGAACACCATGAGTTTGCGCATCTAGATATACCTTCGGATTGCAGAGCCATCCTTGCCAGAGCTGCAGCTGAGTACCAACAAAAGGTAATCGTCTAAAGTGGAAGCGATTTTGCTCTTGGTGTGCTCAGGTTCAAGTACATCCCTTTTCTTCATCACCGCAGCAGATACTACCTTATCTTCTACTCCTGGCCAGATCGGGTTTGGCTGTTTCTTGGATTAAGGTCCACCTAGCAATGATTTCCTGTTATAGGTGTTTGGAGAACATGCCTCCTCTGTGGTCGGCGAGAGTCATAAAACTGTTTCTTAGGGGTATATTCAGGTCCTTTCCTCCAGTACGGCCTCCACCTCCGTCATGGCACCTTTTATTTTGGTCCTCTCTCAGTTAATGAAACCACTGTTTGAGCCAATCCACAAAGCGGACATGAAATTCCTATCCTGGAAAGTCTCTCTCTCTCCTTCTCACTCATCTCAGCTAGAAGAGTAAGTGAAATACAGGCATTCACTATCCAGGATCCTTTCTTACAATTCAAAAGGGATAGAGTAATTTTGCGAACAAATCCAAAATTCATACCTAAGGTCCCGTTGGATTTTCATATAAACCAACCGGTGATACTGAAAACATACTTTCCTAATCCATAGACGCCAGCAGAGCAGGCTCTACATTCTTTGGATGTTCAGAGGTGCCTGAAGTTTTATCTGGACAGGTCCTAAACAGTTTAGGCAATCTAACCAACTTTTCGTGGCATTCAGTGCTCCACGTAAGGGACCACTAAGCAGGGAATTGCGAGGTGGATAGCCTCTGCTATTAACTATTGTCATACAGCGGCAGGTAAACCTTTGCAGAATCCAGCGTGTGCACATTCTACAAGGAAAATGGCTGCATCCATGGCACTTTTTGCAGCAGTGCCCATTCAGGACATCTGCAGGTCAGCCACGTGGAAGTTTGTGCATATTTTCGCTAAGCATTACTGTTTGGCGGAAACTCCGCAAGGTGATATGGCGGTAGGACAAGTGATGTTACGACATCTTTTCCAGTAACAGTGAGCTGTTGTAAATTCTTCATTCCTTTTTCCCGGCAGCCCAGTTTAATTTGCGCACATTGCATAGGTTTGTTTCTTCCTTTACGGCTCTCAAATTCCTTGTTTTACCTGCTTAGGGTAACGTTCTATTATCTTTATTGTTTATCTAATATGATATTCTTTCCTACGTAATCTTTCTTTAAAGATTTTGCTGATATCTGTATGTTCCAAATTGTGTGTGTGTGTGTGTGTGTGTGTGTGTGTGTGTATGTATATGTGTATATATATATATGTGTATGTGTGTGTATATATATATATATATATATATATATGTGTGTGTGTGTGTGTGTTCGATGGCATGTGTAGCTGCAGATACACATGCTGTGCACAGTCCACCGTCTGGTGTTGGGCTCGTAGTGTTACAAGTTGTTTTTCTTCGAAGAAGTCTTTTCGAGTCACGAGACCGAGGAACTTCTCCTACTTAGATTCCATTGCGCATGGGCGTCGACTCCATCTTAGATTGTTTTTTTTCCGCCATCGGGTTCGGACGTGTTCCTTTTCGCTCCGTGTTTCGGGTCGGAAAGTTAGTTAGAATCTTGGAAAAAAACTTCGGTATTGTTTGCGTTCGGTATCGGGTTAGTTAGAACAAATCGACACCGAATTTTGAAGAGCTCCTTTGGCCCTTCGGGGTTTTTTCGATCCCCCGTCGGGGCCTGGTCGGCCCGGCCACATGCGACTTCAAGGCTCATGGAACGGACCCCATTCCGTTTCTGCCCAAAATGCCATCACAAGTATCCGTATACGGATCACCATCTGGTCTGTAACTTGTGCTTGTCCCCCGAGCACAAGGAGGATACTTGTGAAGCCTGTCGAGCGTTTCGGTCGAGGAAGACGCTGAGAGACCGAAGAGCCAGGAGACTACAAATGGCGTCCACGCCGACAGGTCAAGATCGTTTCGAGGAGGAAGAAGAAGCTTTCTCCATCCGCGAGTCGGATTCGGAAGAACTCGACGCCGAAGAAACAACCAAAACCGTGAGTAAGACGTCGAAAATCAAGACTCACGAGAAGTCTACAAAAGCCCAGGGGACGCCACCGCCAACAGGCCATGGCTTAACCCGAAAAATAGGTGACCCATCCAAGGCACCGAAAAAGGGCATGTTGGTGTCGAAGTCATCCGACTCCGGTCGAGATACCGCCACACAGCAACCTCGGAGCCGAGACGGCGGCTCAGAGAAACTTCGGCACAGAGACAGTGGCACCGAAGAATTTCGGCACCGAGACACGCCGAAAACAAAGAAGGTTTCTTCGGAGCCTAAAAAGACTTCCGAAAAGGTTTCGGTTCCGAAACAGCCAGCCTCTGAGCCGAAAACTAGTTCCTATACAGAGGAACAAGGACTAACCTCCCAATTACATCGATTTGGAGAGGAGCTTCAATCTGCAGAGCCTGACTACACACAAAGAAGGCTTCATATTCATGAGGACACAGGGAAGATAACCACTCTTCCCCCAATCAAAATAAAAAGGAAACTTGCCTTTCAACAAAAGGACAAGCAACCACAGGCAAAGGTGGCAAAGAAAACAAACCCACCACCGTCTCCACCACCATCTCCACCACCATCAATACATGCATCACCAGCAACAACTCCACCACTGATGCACTCACCAGCTCATACCACAATGAGTCAGGATGATCCCGATGCATGGGACCTCTACGATGCTCCAGTGTCTGACAATAGCCCAGACTCTTATCCTACAAAACCGTCACCACCTGAGGACAGTACATCCTATACACAGGTGGTCGCAAGGGCAGCCGAGTTTCACAATGTGTCCTTACATTCGGAACCAATTGAGGATGACTTTCTCTTTAACACCCTATCCTCCACCCGTAGCCAATATCAAAGCCTTCCCATGCTCCCAGGAATGCTAAGACATTCAAAACCAATATTTCAGGATCCAGTTAAAGGCAGAGCCGTAACTCCAAGGGTGGAGAAAAAATATAAGCCACCGCCCACTGATCCAATATATATTACAACACAACTAACACCAGACTCAGTAATTGTGGGGGCAGCTCGTAAGAGAGCCAACTCTCATACCTCAGGCGACGCACCACCTCCAGACGAGGAGAGCCGCAAATTTAATGCTGCGGGAAAAAGGGTTGCAGCACAAGCAGCAAATCAGTGGCGTATTGCCAATTCACAAGCACTTTTGGCAAGATACGACAGGGCTCATTGGGATGAAATGCAACATTTCATTGAACACTTACCCAAGGAGTTCCAAAAAAGAGCGCAACAGGTGGTGGAAGAGGGACAAAGTATCTCAAATAATCAGATACGGTCTTCCATGGATGCAGCAGACACAGCTGCAAGGACAATAAACACTGCAGTCACAATTCGAAGGCACGCATGGCTGCGCACTTCTGGGTTCAAACCGGAAATCCAGCAGGCTGTGCTCAATATGCCGTTTAATGAACAGCAATTGTTTGGGCCGGAGGTAGACACTGCCATCGAAAAACTCAAGAACGACACCGATACAGCCAAAGCCATGGGCGCACTCTACTCCCCGCAGAGCAGAGGCACATTTCAGAAAACACCTTTTAGGGGAGGGTTTCGAGGTCAACCCACAGAAACCACAACCTCACAAACAAGGCCTACCTACCAGGGTCAATACCAGAGGGGAGGTTTTCGGGGGCAATTTAGAGGGGGCCAATTCCCAAAAAACCGAGGGAAATTCCAAGGCCCCAAAACCCCTCAAAATAAACAGTGACTCACAGGTCACACACCCCCATCACATAACACCTGTGGGGGGAAGACTAAGCCAATTTTACAAACTTTGGGAGGAAATAACAACAGACACTTGGGTCTTAGCAATTATCCAGCATTGTTATTGCATAGAATTTCGCCAATTCCCTCCAAACGTCCCACCGAAAACACACAATCTGTCAAAACAACATATAGATCTACTAGGACTAGAAGTACAAGCATTGCTACAAAAGGACGCAATAGAATTAGTACCAGCTCAACAAAAAAACACAGGAGTTTACTCACTGTACTTTCTAATACCCAAAAAGGACGAAACTCTGAGACCAATACTAGATCTCAGAACACTAAATACCTACATAAAATCTTTCACATGGATAACACTTTCACATGGTCACGTTACAAGACGTAATACCACTGCTCAAACAGCAAGACTACATGACAACATTAGATCTAAAAGATGTGTATTTCCATATACCAATACATCCCTCACACAGGAAATACCTAAGGTTCGTATTCCAACGAATACATTACCAATTCAAAGTGTTGCCATTCGGAATAACAACTGCGCCAAGAGTTTTTACAAAATGCCTGGCAGTAGTAGCTGCACATATCAGAAGGCAGCAAATACATGTGTTCCCGTACTTAGACGACTGGCTAATCAAAACCAACACGCTAAAACAGAGTTCACAGCACACAAAATATGTCATACAAACCCTTCACAGGCTAGGTTTCTCCATCAACTACGCGAAGTCACACCTTCAGCCGTGTCAAACGCAGCAATACTTAGGAGCGACAGTCAACACAGCAAAAGGAATTGCCACTCCAAGTCCACAACGGGTTCAAACATTTCACAAAGTGATACAGGCCATGTATCCAACACAAAAGATACAAGTCAGAATGGTAATGAAACTACTAGGCATGATGTCTTCATGCATAGCCATTGTCCCAAACGCAAGATTGCACATGCGGCCCTTACAACAGTGCCTAGCATCACAATGGTCACAAGGTCAACTTCTAGATCTGGTGTTGATAGACCGCCAAACATACATCTCGCTTCTATGGTGGAACAGTACAAATTTAAACCAAGGGTGGCCTTTCCAAGACCCAGTGCCACAATACGTTATAACAACAGATGCTTCCATGACCGGGTGGGGAGCACACCTCAATCAACACAGCATCCAAGGACAATGGGACATACATCAGAGACAATTTCACATAAATCACTTGGAAATGTTAGCAGTATTTCTAGCGCTGAAAGCATTTCAACCCATAATAACCCAAAAATACATTCTTGTCAAAACAGACAACATGACAACAATGTATTATCTAAACAAACAAGGAGGGACACACTCAACACAGTTGTGCCTCCTAACACAGAAAATATGGCATTGGGCGATTCACAACCACATTCGCCTAATAGCACAATTTATTCCAGGAATTCAGAATCAGTTAGCAGACAATCTCTCACGGGATCACCAACAGATCCACGAATGGGAAATTCACCCCCAAATACTGAACAATTACTT
Organism: Pleurodeles waltl; assembly: GCF_031143425.1. NCBI lineage: Eukaryota > Metazoa > Chordata > Amphibia > Caudata > Salamandridae > Pleurodeles > Pleurodeles waltl. Next base: position 1,398,181,784 of record NC_090440.1, on the reverse strand, counting down.
TCAAATTTGGGGAACACCTAAAATAGATCTATTTGCAACAAAGGAAAACTCAAAATGCCAAAACTTCGCATCCAGATACCCACAAGATCAATCCCAAGGCAATGCTCTATGGATGAACTGGTCCGGGATCTTTGCATACGCTTTTCCCCCTCTCCCTCTCCTTCCATATGTAGTAAACAGGTTGAGTCAAAACAAACTCAAACTCCTACTAATAGCACCAACATGGGCAAGGCAACCTTGGTACACGACACTACTAGACCTGTCAGTAGTACCTCATGTCAAACTACCCAACAAACCAGATCTGTTAACACAACACAAACAGATCAGACATCCAAATCCAGCATCTTTGAATCTAGCAATTTGGCTCCTGAAATCCTAGAATTCGGACACTTTCACCTCACACAGGAATGTATGGAGGTCATAAAACAAGCTAGGAAGCCTACGACTAGACACTGCTACGCAAACAAGTGGAAAAGATTTGTGTATTACTGCCAAAATAATCAAATTCAGCCATTAACCGCATCTCCAAAAGATATAGTTGGATATTTACTACATTTGCAAAAATCAAATCTAGCTTTCTCTTCCATAAAAATACATCTCACCGCAATATCAGCTTACCTACAAATTACTCATTCAACTTCACTATTTAGAATACCAGTCATTAAAGCGTTTATGGAAGGCTTAAAAAGAATCATACCACCAAGGACACCACCTGTTCCTTCATGGAACCTCAACATTGTCTTAACAAGACTCATGGGTCCACCTTTCGAGCCCATGCATTCTTGTGAAATGCAATACTTAACGTGGAAAGTTGCATTTTTGATTGCCATCACATCTCTAAGAAAAGTGAGCGAGATTCAAGCATTTACCATACAAGAACCATTTATTCAAATACATAAAAATAAAGTAGTTCTAAGAACAAATCCAAAATTTTTACCAAAGGTTATCTCACCGTTCCACTTAAATCAAACAGTAGAATTACCAGTGTTCTTCCCACAACCAGATTCTGTAGCTGAAAGAGCACTACATACATTAGACATCAAAAGAGCACTAATGTACTACATTGACAGAATGAAACTAATTAGAATAACAAAACAACTATTTATTGCTTTTCAAAAACCTCATACAGGAAATCCTATTTCAAAACAAGGCATTGCTAGGTGGATAGTTAAGTGTATTCAAACCTGCTATCTTAAAGCAAAAAGAGAGCTGCCTATTACACCAAAGGCACACTCAACCAGAAAGAAAGGGGCTACCATGGCCTTTCTAGGAAATATTCCAATGAAGAAATATGTAAGGCAGCAACATGGTCTACGCCTCATACATTTACCAAGCACTACTGTGTAGATGTGTTAACAACACAACAAGCCACAGTAGGTCAGGCTGTACTAAGAACATTATTTCAAACTACTTCAACTCCTACAGGCTGAACCACCGCTTTTGGGGAGATAACTGCTTACTAGTCGGTGCACAGCATGTGTATCTGCAGCTACACATGCCATCGAACGGAAAATGTCACTTACCCAGTGTACATCTGTTCGTGGCATGAGTCGCTGCAGATTCACATGCGCCCACCCGCCTCCCCGGGAGCCTGTAGCCGTTTAGAAGTAGATCTTGAACATTTGTACATTTGTAAATATATTACTTTAACCTTTATTATGTACATACGTATTCATTCCATTGCATGGGCACTATTACTAATATACACAACTCCTACCTCACCCTCTGCGGGGAAAACAATCTAAGATTGAGTCGACGCCCATGCGCAATGGAATCTAAGTAGGAGGAGTCCCTCGGTCTCGTGACTCAAATACTTCTTCGAAGAAAAACAACTTGTAACACTCCGAGCCCAACACCAGACGGCGGACTGTGCACAGCATGTGAATCTGCAGCGACTCATGCCACGAACAGATGTACACTGGGTAAGTGACATTTTCCGTATGTGTGTGTGTATATGTGTGTGTGTGTATATATATATATATATATATATATGAGTGTGTGTGTGTGTGTTCGATGGCATGTGTAGCTGCAGATACACATGCTATGCACAAACCCGCCATCTGGTGTTGGGCTCGGAGTGTTACAAGTTGTTTTTCTTCGAAGAAGTCTTTTTTCGAGTCACAAGACCGTGGGACTCCTCCCATTTCGACTCCATTGCGCATGGGCGTCGACTCCATCTTAGATTGTTTTTTTTCCGCCATCGGGTTCGGACGTGTTCCTTTTCGCTCCGTGTTTAGGGTCGGAAAGTTAGTTAGAATCTCGGAAAAATCGTCGGTATTGTTTGCGTTCGGTATCGGGTTAGTTACAACAGATCGACACCGAATTAAGAAGAGCTCCGGTGGCCCTTCGGGGTTTTTTCGATCCCCGTCGGGGCCTGGTCGGCCCGGCCACGTGTCTCTTCAAGGCTGATGGAACAGACCCCATTCCGCTTCTGTCCAAAATGCCATAACAAGTATCCATATACAGATCAACACCTGATCTGTAACTTGTGTTTGTCACCAGAACACAAGGAGGATACTTGTGAGGCCTGTCGAGCGTTTCGGTCCAGGAAGACACTCAGGGACCGAAGAGCAAGAAGACTGCAAATGGCGTCGGCGCCGACAGGACAAGGGCGTTTCGAGGAGGAGGAAGAAACGTTCTCCATCCAGGATTCGGACTCTGAGGAGATCGATCCTGAGGAAACGCCGAAAACCGGGAGTAAGACGTCGAAACAAAGAACTCACAAAAAGACTGCCAAAGCCCAGGGGACGCCACCGCCAACAGGCCATGGCTTAACCCGAAAAATAGGTGACGGTTCATCGGCACCGAAAAAGGGCGAGCTGGTGTCGAAGTCATCCGACTCCGGTCGAGATACAGGCACGCAGCAATCTCTGGCCCGAGAGAGTGGCTCCGAAAAGATTCGGCATCGAGACAGCGGCAGCGAAATGGGTCGGCACCGAGAGGGCACTACGCCGAAAGCTAAAAAGATTTTGTCGGAGCCGAAAAAAGCAGCCGAAAAGGTTTCGGTACTGAAACATCCGGCCTCCGAACCGAAAATTAGTTCCTATTCAGAGGAACAAGGACTGTCCTCGCAAATGAAGACACACAGATTTGAACAAGAATTAGAGACAATAGAGCCAGATCACACGCAAAGGCGTCTCTTTATTCAGAAAGATACAGGGAAGATCAGCACTCTTCCTCCAATCAGAATGAAACGAAAACTTGCCTTCCAGGACAAGGACAAACAGCCACAAGCAAAAGTGGCAAAACAAGTAACACCACCACCATCCCCACATCACTCTCCACAACTATCATCGGTAGCCACTCCACCAATGATTCAATCCCCAACACATACGGGGATGAGTCAAGATGACCCTGACGCATGGGACCTCTACGACGCACCAGTGTCAGATAATAATCCTCAATGCTATCCAGCGAGACCCTCGCCACCAGAGGATAGTACAGGCTACGTTCAAGTGGTATCAAGGGCAGCAGCATTTCACAATGTCAGCCTTCACTCAGAACCCATTGAAGAAGACTTCCTTTTTAATACAATGTCGTCTACGCACAGTCAATATCAAAGTCTGCCGATGTTGCCCGGAATGCTAAAACACTCCAAACAAGTGTTTGAGGAGCCTGTCAAAGGGAGAGCCATTACTCCAAGGGTAGATAAAAAATACAAACCGCCACCAACAGACCCAGTGTACATCACACAACAGCTATCACCAGACTCTGTTGTAGTTGGAGCAGCGCACAAAAGAGCCAACTCTCATACTTCAGGAGACGCGCCACCTCCAGATAAAGAGTAGAAAATTCGACGCAGCAGGCAAAAGGGTGGCGGCACAGGCAGCAAACCAGTGGCGTATTGCAAATTTGCAAGCTTTGCTAGCCAGATATGATAGGGCCCATTGGGACGAGATGCAACACCTTATTGAACACTTACCAAAAGTGTTCCAAAAAAGAGCGCAGCAAGTGGTAGAAGAGGGACAAAATATCTCCAATAATCAAATTCGATCAGCAATGGATGCTGCAGACACAGCTGCTAGAACTGTCAACACAGCAGTAACTAAGGAGGCATGCATGGCTGCGTACATCCGGATTTAAACCAGAGATACAGCAAGCTGTGCTGAATATGCCCTTCAACGGACAGCAGTTGTTTGGGCCGGAAGTGGACACTGCAATAGAAAAACTTAGACACTGACACGGCCAAAGCCATGGGCGCACTCTACTCCCCGCAGAGCAGAGGCACATTTCAAGGGGGGTTTCGAGGGCAAACCACAGAAGCCACAACCTCACAAACAAAGCCCACTTACCAGAGCCAGTATCAGCGGGGAGGTTTTCGGGGACAATATAGAGGAGGACAGTTTCAAAGAAACAGAGGAAAGTTCCAAAGTCCCAAAACTCCTCAAAACAAACAGTGACTTCAAGGTCACAAATCCCCAACACATAACACCTGTGGGGGGGAGACTAACCAAGTTTTACACACATTGGGAGGAAATAACAACAGACACTTGGGTCTTAGCAATTATCCAGCATGGTTATTGCATAGAATTTCTCAAATTCCCTCCAAACGTCCCACCGAAAACACACAATGTCAAAACAACATATAGATCTTCTAGGATTAGAAGTTCAGGCATTGCTACAGAAAGAAGCAATAGAATTAGTACCAAAAGAACAATTAAACACAGGAGTTTACTCACTGTACTTCCTGATACCCAAAAAAGACAAGAGCCTGAGACCGATACTAGATCTCAGAACATTAAATACGTACATCAAATCAGACCACTTTCACATGGTTACTCTACAAGATGTAATCCCACTGCTCAAACAACAAGACTACATGACAACACTAGACCTAAAGGATGCATATTTCCATATACCAATACATCCTTCACACAAAGTACCTAAGGTTTGTATTCCAAGGGATACATTACCAATTCAAAGTGTTGCCATTCGGAATAACAACTGCGCCAAGAGTTTTTACAAAATGCCTAGCAGTAGTAGCTGCACATATCAGAAGGCAGCAAATACATGTGTTCCCATACCTAGACGATTGGTTAATCAAAACCAATATGCTAAAACGGTGTTCAAAACACACAAAATGTGTCATAGAAATCCTACACAAACTAGGTTTCTCAATCAACTACGCAAGGTCACACCTGCAGCCGTGTCAAACACAGCAATACTTAGGAGCAACAATCAACACAGCAAAAGGGATTGCTACTCCAAGTCCACAAAGAGTACAAACATTTCACAATGTAATACAGGCCTTGTATCCAAAACAAAGAGTACAAGTCAAAATAATAATGAAACTACTAGGCATGATGTCCTCATGCATAGCCATTGTCCCAAATGCAAGGTTACACATGCGGCCCTTACAACAGTGCCTAGCATCACAATGGTCACAAGCACAGGGTCAGCTTCTATATCTGGTGTTGATAGACCGCCAAACATACATCTCGCTTCAATGGTGGAACCGTATAAATTTAAACCAAGGGTGGCCTTTCCAAGACCCAGTGCAACAATACATGATAAGAGATGCTTCCATGACAGGGTGGGGAGCACACCTCAATCAACACAGCATCCAAGGACAATGGGACATACAGCAAAAACAGTTTCACATAAATCACCTAGAACGGTTAGCGGTATTTCTAGCGCTGAAAGCATTTAAACCCATAATAACCCAAAAATATATTCTTGTCAAAACAGACAACATGACAACAATGTATTACCTAAACAAACAAGGAGGGACACACTCAACACAGTTGTGTCTCCTAACACAGAAAATATGGCATTGGGCGATTCACAACCACATTCGCCTAATAGCACAATTTATTCCAGGAATTCATAATCAGTTAGCAGACAATCTCTCACGGGATCACCAACAGATCCACGAATGGGAGATTCACCCCCAAATACTGAACACTTACTTCCAAATTTGGGGAACACCACAAATAGATCGATTTAAAACAAAGGAAAACTCAAAATGCCAAAACTTCGCATCCAGGTACCCACAAAATCAGTCTCAGGGCAATGCGCTATGGATGAACTGGTCAGGGATATTTGCGTACGCTTTTCCCCCTCTCCCACTCCTTCCATATCTAGTAAACAAGTTGAGTCAAAACAAACTCAAACTCATACTAATAGCACCAACATGGGCAAGACAACCTTGGTGCACAACACTACTAGACCTGTCAGTAGTACCTCATGTCAAACTACCAAACTGACCAGATCTGTTAACACAACACAAACAACAGATCAGGCATCCAAATCCAGCATCGCTGAATCTAGCAATTTAGCTCCTGAAATCCTAGAATTCGGACACTTAGACCTCACACAGGAATATATGGAGGTCATAAGACAGGCTAGAAAGCCTACCACTAGACACTGCTATGCAAATAAGTGGAAAAGATTTGTTTATTACTGCCATAATAATCAAATTCAACCCTTACACGCATCTACAAAAGATATAGTAGGATACTTGCTACATTTGCAAAAAGCAAAACTAGCTTTCTCTTCCATAAAAATACATCTTACTGCAATTTCAGCTTACCTGCAAATTACGCACTCAACTTCATTATTTAGGATACCAGTCATAAAAGCGTTTATGGAAGGCCTAAAGCGAATTATACCACCAAGAACGCCACCAGTTCCTTCATGGAACCTCAACATTGTCTTAACACGACTCATGGGTCCACCTTTTGAGCCCATGCACTCTTGTGAAATGCAATACTTAACGTGGAAAGTTGCATTTTTAATTGCCATCACATCTCTAAGAAGAGTGAGTGAAATTCAAACGTTTACCATTCAAGAACCATTTATTCAAATACACAAAAAGTTGTTCTACGAACAAATCCTAAATTTTTACCAAAAGTAATCTCACCGTTCCACTTGAATCAAACAGTGTAATTACCAGTGTTCTTCCCACAGCCAGATTCTGTAGCTGAAAGAGCACTACATACATTAGACATCAAGAGAGCACTAATGTACTACATTGACAGAACAAAACTAATTCGAAAGACAAAACAACTATTTATTGCCTTTCAAAAACCTCATACAGGAAATCCAATTTCAAAACAAGGCATTGCTAGATGGATAGTTAAGTGCATTCAAACCTGCTATCTTGAAGCTAAAAGAGAACTGCCTATTACGCCAAAGGCACACTCAACCAGAAAGAAAGGTGCTACCATGGCCTTTCTAGGAAATATTCCAATGAACGAAATATGTAAAGCAGCAACATGGTCTACGCCTCATACATTTACCAAACACTACTGTGTAGATGTGTTAACAACACAACAAGCCACAGTAGGACAAGCAGTACTACGAACTTTATTTCAAACAACTTCAACTCCTACAGGCTGAGCCACGGCTTTTGGGGAGATAACTGCTTACTAGTCTATGCAAAGCATGTGTATCTGCAGCTACACATGCCATCGAACGGAAAATGTCACTTACCCAGTGTACATCTGTTCGTGGCATGAGACGCTGCAGATTCACATGCGCCCACCCGCCTCCCCGGGAGCCTGTAGCCGTTTCGAAGTTGATCTTGAACATTGATAAATTTGTAAATATATCACTTTGTACCACATTATGTACATACATATTTACTCCATTGCGTGGGCACTATTACTATAATACACAACTCCTACCTCACCCTCTGCGGGGAAGACAATCTAAGATGGAGTCGACGCCCATGCGCAATGGAGCCGAAAGGGGAGGAGTCCCTCGATCTCGTGACTCAAAGACTTCTTCGAAGAAAAACAACTTTTAACACTCCGAGCCCAACACAAAGCATGTGAATCTGCAGCGTCTCATGCCACGAACGGATGTACACTGGGTAAGTGGCATTTTCCATATATATGCATATAACAAGTATACATATGGATTAATGCTATACTATGTGCTTCATTACTGCTTGCTATTCTGATTCAAGCATGTGAATCTATGAAAGTTCCAATAGTGGAGTAAGAAAATAAGTTACTTACCTGCAACTGTAGTTCTCCAGTATTGGAATCTTTCTTAGATTCACATGCGACCCTCCCTTCTCCTCTGGGAAGCTAACCTTTACCTGTCGTCTTCAGATACTCTTACACTCGTGCTTGAGAAAATCTGAGGGAAGGGAGCTCCTCTCAGGAGGGTTCTAGAGGAAGGGAAGCATGATTGGCTGGGTCTTGCTATTGTCCTTTTTACTCAGTGATAAGGATAGGCTACTAAAGTGAAAGTCTTTAGGCCTTTTTTCATTGCAGTAGCCTGTATGTATAGCTGTTTTGATGTACCGGGGGCTCCCATCTCAATGACTGGGAAGGATTCAAGCTGGTGTGAACTACAGTTACAGGTAAGTAACTTATTTTCCTTCGTGTCATGTATATCAGATATATGCTCCTGTACCCGGTGCGTTTTAAGGTGCTTTCCGGTGGCAGGTCCCACTTCTTCTAGCATCCAGAGGAGGAGGTATGGCAATGGCTGGACATGTGGGACAAAGTAACTCCGGGAAGAGCGGTGAGGACAGGTGGGATGGCTCCCGGGACCTCTGGAGCGGACAGCCTGAACTGGAAAACTGGAGATGGTCAGCAGGAGGATGCTGCGACTCGGGCAGCGGCTACGGGCTCTCCCCAAATAATTGCGATACAACAGGATAGGACAATGGTGGTTGCGACTGCTGGTTTGGTGGAGGGTTCGAACGGGGAGCTACCGTATGGATCTACAGAATGGTTTGTGCTTGTTTTACTGTTTATTCTGTGTGGGGGTTGGGTGTTGGGGCCTGGGGTGTTTGGTTGGTGAAGTTTATCAACATTTGAAGTTTGCTTCAGAAGTCCCAGCGTATTGGTGAGATGGGCCAGGTGTACTCTCCTGGTCTTCTCACAGTTGTGGGGGAGGTCAGGGGTGGAGATCCAGCGGTAGGGGGGGGGTGGAGGTTCCCTACCTGTATGGGTCGACAGAATAATATGTTGATGTGGAATGACGTGGAATATCAGGGTATTGAAGAGGTATACCATGCACTACAGGGAACACTCCTTTCTGAGGAGAAATAAGGTTAATATTGCCTGTATTCAGGAAGCTCACATGACTGAGGAGGAAGCACAAAAATTATCCCAAAAAATGGTGGGGTCAGATGTTTTCATACTCCTCCTGTGCAAGGGGTGTAACCATATGGGTGGCTACGGGGGGGAGGAGAGGGGGGTCCCCATTCACTCACGTGTACAGTAAAGTAAATGTCAAGGGTAGGTACATCCTCATGGAGGACATGTTGCATGGATCCCCTATCAGTATCCTTAACACTTATACGCCCAACACAGATGAACACTCCTTTTATGCCAGAATACCAGAGATCTTGGGGGAGGCAGTGGATGGGCCTATTGTGTGGGCTGGAGATTATAACTGTAGATTGAATGGGGAAATGGACCTTCTCATGCCGAGGCTGGGAACTAAACCTTTGATGGTGAAATCCGTAATGGAAGTTATGAGTAATTTAGGATTATGGGATGGATTGAGGGATCTGCACCCGGAGGGCAGAGAATACACTTGCCACTCCAAAACACAACACCTGTAGTCAGTTGGATCGGTTTCTTCTGAGCGGACTGAGTAGCACTCAGGTCTTAGATGCGACACACTTGGGTAGGTTCTTATCTGATCATGCAACAGTGCTGTTGCACCTGCAGTGAGGGGCTGATACGGCTGGCTCAGTATGTACTTGGTGCATGCCTTCGGAGTTCCTGACTGATGCAAGGTGTCGGGTCAAGGTGGGGGAGGCCATTAAAGGCTATATGGTCTTGAACTGGAACACAATGACGTCTAGGGGTATAGAGTGGGAGGCTTTGAAGGTGGTAGCGCGGGCGGGGTCTGAATAGGTACTGCATGCGGGGTACGTAGACAAATGGAGCAGGAACTCACAAGCTTGGAGGAGACATTGGGAGCTCTGCAGCACCAATCACCGAACAGGAGAGTGGTTAAAAGGAAGGAACTCTGGTTGTACAAGTTGGGACACCCCGATTAGGGTCACACTTAGGGCATATAGGCAACGTCTGCCAGATTTCTCTCTCCCATGTAAACTATTGGTATGGATTCTGAAACAGGAGGTGGAGGCGCCCCCCATTGTGCACTTTAGGAACATGAGTGGCAAGATGATCACTAAATGTACGGACATTTTTCGGGTGTTGATGGATTATCTGCAGAGGGTATAGAGAGCTGGTACGCCACCCCAGAGGATGGCGTAGGGGGATTTCTGCAGCGGATGCAGCTCCTGCGTTTGGAACAAGAGTAGGAATGTTCTGGAGGCTACTCTCATTCTGGAGGAAGTGAGTGAAGCAATCAATGCGATGACCAAATTAAATCCCCGGGGGCTGATGGTTTTCCAGTTGAGTTGTGCCAGATGTTCTCCCTGCTCTGCGTGAGAGGTTCCTGGCGGTGTTCAAGGCGGCCCGAGTCTGTACAATGTTGCCAGAAACCATGTGCCAGGGCATTATGTGCTTAAGCCCTTGTCGCGGGGACCCTTCTTCCTATCGCCCGCTTACCATGCTGAATAGTGATAACATATTGTGTACGATTTTGACTACTCGGCTTCGTGGGGTGATTCGGTGCACGAAGATCAATGCTGGTTTATTCCTGGTCGCAGCAAGACCTATAACTTGCGTCGCCTGGCACATGTTATGCTTGAAACTGAGGGTGAGGAGGACGAGATTGCACTAGTGTCATTGGACCTAGAAAAGGCTTTTGCCACTATTGAGTGGGGCTATCTTTTAGAGGTGTTGCAGGGTATGGGGTTTGACCAAGGTTTTTGCACATGGATGAGGTTACTGTATACTGCCCCCTCTGTGCGGGTTTGGGTAGGTGGAGAGCTATAAGAACTCCTGGGAGATCAGCAGGGGTACTAGACAGGGATGCCTGCTCTTGCCACTTCTCTTAACCCTAGCAGTGGAACCGCTGGCCATCTGGTTCTTGGAGGAGCTAGGACCATGGGGTATCCGGGTGGGGCAGGCTACACACATTGTTTCCCTATAGGCAGAGGATGCACTGGTAAATCTTCGGGAACCTAGTATTTCTGTACCTTTGTTGCTGCAGATGTTTGGTGTATTCGGTGCGATTGCACGAAGCATGGAGGATGAGGGCATGAGTACGCCTTGAACCAGTTGGGCATTTGATGGCCAACTAGGGTGAAGACAGGTTTCTACTATATATGATTTGCGTAATGACTGGTCTCAGGTGGATCTTGGGTGGGGGCCTGTGGGGAATTCGGCCGCAAGGGTTGCCATTGTCTTTTGGCTTGGATTTATGTTAATGAGGCCCTTTGGTACTGTAATATGATACTGCCATGTCTCGCAATAACCAGCACTGCACTGTATGTTTATTCATGTTTTTCGAACCCAATAAAAACGGTTATTAAAAAAAAAAAAAAAAAAGGAACAAAAGCATCTGTCTGGCAAAAGCAGTAACCCAGTGACCTATCTTCATAATATACAATTCTGTGATCTGCATGGTCATATTTTTTGCAGCAGGCATATTAACTCTGCATTACTTCATGATGAGTCAAAACAGCCACTCAAACTCCATCTCTATCCAGCAGGTCCATTAATCACCAGATTATGTTGATATTTTTATAGTTGCCTGAAAATTGCTGGACACACAAACTGCAGCAGATGCTATCTGATAGAGATTTCTAGCTGCAGATTCCATACCTTTGAATATCCCCAAGCGTCAGACCGGATCCGGAAGATTTTCAAGCAGTACCATGTGTTCCAGGAGATGGCCTTGTGTGGATCTGTGTCAACATCGTCCATGGTGGAAGTGACTTACGCTGTACCTATATAGGCTCCACCTCGGGCACGCTGATGTCGGTTCTTTCCTTTCCCCTCCATATTACTCTGATCCAGATTGAGTTACCCCTCAGTCATTTTTTGACTGCCTTTATTGACTTTTTGTCGACTTTTTTCTGAGGATATCACCCAAGGAACTTGCTGGTTTCATGCCATATGGGGCCTGTCACAGGCAAATGTTGGTGACAGACCCTCCCCCCACTTGGTGTGTTTGTGGTGCCTGGAGCTAAGACCCAACTCCAAGTCATGTGCATGCACCCAAAGGCACTGAGGGAGTGATCCAGCCCTCCGGCTCCTCGCCATCCAGTGTTAGTCAGCTCTGCGATGCTCGAGGTCCCGTTCAAGTGGTAGGTCCCCAACTGTTCATGGAGTCCCTCCCGACATTTGTCATAGCACTCAAAATCATCTGGGAAGTTGGGTAAGTCCCATAAGCACAAAATGCCCAAACACTCTGACTTCCCTGCACCCGTAGAGAAGAAGAAGCATCTGCACTCCAGGCCCCGTGAGTTAATGATGCCTGAGTCCGCTGCACACTTACACAGAGCTACCCCCAACCAGCTAAAGGGATTTTATGGGGCCATGCGCCTCATTATTTGGTGGCCTGGCCCGTCTGGGGTGCCTTTGGCTCTCGGGGCACAAAATAGGCCCCCACTGGAACCGCGCTGACTGTTTTACCCTTGGTGCTAGTCTGGCCCCAAGGATCCCTTGCTGGTTCTGGAGCGAGACTGCTGGAGAGACCAGACTTACCTCCGTGCCTGCTCCAATGCTGATGCCCCTGGCGCAATAGACTACCCTAGATGCCGCCATCCCATCGTCATACCGGTCTCTGACACAAAGCCAGATGGGCAAGGTCTGACGAAGTGTCTGGCTCCTAATTGGGACACCTTTCCTGGACCAGAGCCAGTGCATTTGTTTTCATGGATAGGAATAGAGGGGGAGTTTGGGAGGGGTCTGTGGACCCTTATGGAGAAGAACCAGTTGAGGAGGACAACTGGTATGAGGAATTGTGAGGCCAGTGGGTTGGATACCTTACCGGATACTGGTCTGGTTTCCCTTCTTCTGGTGGGTAGGGAGTCTCTTTGCTTTGGTATTGCACAGGGCCACTGAGGTCCTGGACCTCAACCTACCCGTAGTGACAATCAAGACTAGTCTTGACAGAGGTGCTTCAGCCGGGAGTTACCCACTCATTACCCTTGCTCACATTTATTAAAGCCCTTACAGACATCCTTCTTGGGACCTGGGTCAAACCCTGCACAGGGTCTCCTGTGACAAAGGCGATTGCCTGCCGCCATCATCCTGCTCCAGTTGGCGCTTTGTGCTTTTTGTAATAGCTTTTACTAAAATCTTTAAACCTGCATAACTTATTTTCTACCAATTCGATTTTTGTTATTGTTGGATCCTATTTTACTTGTCAAAACATACTCTATTTTTCTAAACTGGTGTTGGATCCTTTTGTGTTGGGTTCTCACTATGTTGCCGTTTGAAGTGTTGCACTAATACTTTACACATTGCCTCCGAGTTAAGCCTGACTGCTCTGTGCCAAGGTGCTCTAGGGTGGACCTAAAGGTTAATTTAGGGTTTGCTTGTGACTTCACTCTGAAAAGAACTCTGGTTGCTGCTCGATAAGGATTTAACCCTCTCAGCCAGTAACCCAATGTCTCACAGATGGCAAGGTCTTTGGTATGTGGTTCAGTATGTTAATTTAGTACCATGCTTGCTTATGTTCTATGCATGATATTTAAACTGACCCCAACAGGGCGGTTGGTGGGGTGGTCAAGTTGCTAGCATGACAGTGGAATATACAGGTTTACATGCTAATACATGCTCTTTCTTCATTTTCTTCTAGAGCTCTGGATGACATTACAGAAAGCATAAAGGAGCTCCAGTTCTACAGAGACCACATCTTCCAAAATAAATCCGAAGACAAAAAGAGAAAAATCTCTGAAAATGGAGAGTAGCAAGGATGGGAGTTTTCTCACACAAATGAAACTATTTCTCTGGGTATTTGTGAAATCTACAGAAAGTGATTAGGCAGCTAAAGGAATCTTGGTGCATGGAGACCTGGTTTCAACCCAGAATCTCAAAGTTTCAATTTGAGCTCTTTTTCGCTCAGTGGTTAATAGTGTAACAAGCCGCTCCCTGGTTATACTGGAGAAGTCATTTGGCTTGCAGTTCTTCATCTTGAAGCACTGGTGCCTCATTGTCTTAGCCTCATACTGCAGCTGCTGTGATCTCCAGCTCTTGCTGTGGAGTCTGTATCTGGGAATTTCCCTGTTATCTTGAGTCTTCTTTTTGTTTGAATACAGTAACAGTCAGCAGCTGTATTAAGTATGGCCAACCTCACAGAGTGGATAAAGAGCAGATTAGTAAATCATTCCAGTCAGACTTGAAGTCCAATGCTTGCTCTTCAGTTTCCTGGCTCCAGCTTACAATTGATCAACTGTAAAGTGCTCTTGATTGTGTGGTTGTCGAGAGATGAGCAGAGGTAAACTGCATGGAAGGCTGAGGTTGTTGATTTTAAAATCGTTTGTCTCCACTGTTTGCTATTTTGCAACTGCATACTCATTTGATTCTATTCTTTGGGAGTGCCTGGTGCCCTAACAAATGTTCTCTTTTTAAGGTAAATAAAAAAAATAAGGATTGGCTTTTCTGTTTCAGTTGTTTATTAAGCATCTTAAGTATTTTAGCTTGACTACAGGCATTTTCATATTTACAGTACGTAACTGATGTTCTCTAGCATGACAATTAGGAGAGAAGAAATGGTCAGTTATTTATGTGGTTCTGTATCACAGACCTCCTAATTAGAGGCATACACTTTAGAATGATTCCCGCTGTGTATGGGGCCCAGGAAAAGTCCTCATGCAACATATCAGATTGTGACGGGTATTAGAGACCAAGGGGGTCATTCCAATATTGGAAGACAGCCAAGGGAGCGCCCGCCGGCCCAGCGGGAAAGGCCCTGCAACACAGAAGCCGGCTCCGAATGGAGCCGGTGGTGATGCAGGGGTGCGACGGGTGCAGTTGCACCCGTCGCGATTTTCACTGTCTGCTATGCAGACAGTGAAAATCATGCTGGGGCCCTGTTAGGGGGCCCCTGCACTGCCCATGCCAGTGGAATGGGCAGTGCAGGGTGCCCCAGGGGCCCCACGACACCCGTTCCCGCCATCCTGTTTCTGGCGGTGAAAACCGCCAGAAACAGGCTGGAGGGAAGGGGGTCGGAATCCGCCATGGAGGATTCTCCCAGCTGGGGCTAATCTGGCAGAAAACCGCCGGACCCGGCTGGGCGACCGCGGCTTTACAGCCGCGGTCGGAATTCCACATGAAGCACCGCCAGCCTGTTGGCGGTGCTTCCGTGGACAGCCACCCTGGCGGTCTATGACCGCCAGGGTTGGAATGAGGCCCCAAGTGCAGTCTCATTCCAGAATGCCCTTTCATGCAAAATGTTCTGTATTTTTCAACTGGTTAATAAGTTAATCCCTTCTCAAAACTACTGTGCAGCACAGATAGCAAAACCTGCAGCTTACATTAGAAGAGAAAAAAAAGAAGTACCATTCTTTTTTTATTTGTTCGGAAAGATGAATCCAGAGTAATTTCTCAAACATTTTTATCCTGCATGACCAAGTCAAAAGCTGGGTAGGAGGGCAAGTCGATTGCCTGCATGGTTGTTGCCACACTGGTTCTGTGTGAGCGGTGGGGGGGGGGGGGGGCTACGAAGGGGAAAGTGGTCATAAAGTAGGAAGGGTCATTAAGGTAAGTGCGTCCGTGAACCTGTGTAGGTACAGAAGAGTATATTCACTTAAGGCGGCCCTTGTGTCATCTTTTATACAGTTTATGAAGGAGAGGAGAACCTCCTCCACAATGCTGCAATGTTACATTTGTGGAGCCCTCTGGTTTCCTCGTGCCTAAAGCCCAGCAGAGTACCTCAGCATACATTTGTGCCAGTCCTTTTGCTCTAATGTGAATTTACCCTGAAAAGGCGAAAGACACGGTATTTAGCAATACAGGAACGGTTCATTTAATTAAACATTACAGCTGGGAAAGCGGTTACAGAAACGGGGTCTGGGACTTTCTCCTTGTACAGTCGATCTGAGTGTTTTTTATATACTTCTCCGAGTGTCATAAAGTAATTACAACATTCCTTTTGAGATAAAGAATGTGAGCAATTGTCTTTGAGTCATAAATAAGGTCCTGATAACATATGCAAGTGGGCCCCGATCTGGCGTGGACACAATGAGGGCCAGTGGGTAACATGTCCAGATGTCCGGCTTGTGGGGCGTGTGGTTGCTGTGTGTGTTGTTCTGATTGGCTAAATGTTCCTAACTATGTGTGGCATCTGGCTTTTAAAGTGTTTGGGAATGCATGCATTCCTCTGGCCATGTGCATTTTATTGGGGCCTATCTCCAGGGACCATTGTGGTGTTGCTGCGCCTATCTGTGGGACTAATCTTGATTTTCCTGTTTGCGTATTTATTTGCTGGCTACTTGCTGCCTCACCTGTGACCTGTCAGTCAGTAACCTCAGGCCTAGGTTTCAGAGCCTGCTTGACCATGTATCTTAGGAGTCCGGGTTGATGGAGGGTTCATGTCGGGTGGGTTAGCAAATACTAATGTGATTTTGTTGGTATATGTGCTTGCGTCATGGTGCTCATCGACTTTCCAATATTAACAGTCCCAACAATTTAGATGCCTCTCCATGCATCATAATTGACTGCCAGACAAGAGGCCAGGTCTAGAAATGTAATAACCTGGCCAGTCTTGGGGCGCTTATAAAGCCCCACTAGACAGCATACCAGTTTGTTCAGGTCCTGGCGGTTCCAAGGTCCAAAACTCATTCCCTGTTCAGTAATACCTGCAATCCAAGTGGTGGGGGTACATTGCTTTTTGAGGTTTGGAACCACTTTGCCTCAGTATCAGTAATCTTTTAGGAAGAGAATAACCTGTATTGATCTGATCAAGAATCTACCCTTGATCAGATCAATACAGAATTATTTTTTTTATTGCAAATTCCATTTGTAACGGCCTTTGTGCTACCTTCTCAATGACCACCACTCTCAGACAGTGTGCCAGAAGGTCTGGGCATTGAGGCAGTCCCAGAACATATACTTGATATTTGATAGAAACTTCTAGCTGTAGATTCCCTAACTTGAAACTCTCTCCAGGTGTCTGACTGGCGGGGATCGGCTCCGGCGTCGTGTGCGCCGCAAATAATACCCTGGTTCCCATAT
Source organism: Pleurodeles waltl (assembly GCF_031143425.1). NCBI lineage: Eukaryota > Metazoa > Chordata > Amphibia > Caudata > Salamandridae > Pleurodeles > Pleurodeles waltl. The sequence goes on along the minus strand of NC_090440.1, from coordinate 1,398,164,772 downwards.
AGGCACGCCAACCTCCGTTCTTTTCTTTCCATGCCAAATCCCACGCCGATCTGGAGAAGAGCCACCTCTTAGTCATTTTTGACTGGCCTTTTTCGACTTTGTCGAATATGTTTTTTAATTACAAGGTGTGTCGAGGATGTGATTATGTAAGACTGATTTTAAGCCCTGCGGATCCTGTCATCGACGGATGTCTGTGACGGATCCACACCTCATCTGTTTGTGGTGCTTGGAGTGCGACCACGACCCAAAGTCATGCTATAAGTACTGGGCCATTCATCCAAAGGCTTTGAAGAAGCGGTCCCTAAAGCTGATGGTGGCCCGGCACGTGACTCCAAGCCGGTCGGGTTCCAGGTCATATGGAACATCCTGGTACTGGTTGTGTAGTTTGAAGTAGTCCTCCTCCCCACTCTAAGTCCTGTGGGTGATTGGTGAGTCCAGGCACACAAAAAAACTAAGTCGAAGTCCTCGTCCGTCTGGCAAATGCGTCAATGGAGCATCATCATTCTAAGCCTTGTTCTTTGGAACCTGTGCCTGGGTTGACACCGTGCCTCCTTGAGTTTCCGGGAGCCGGAGTGACCCCTTCCCAGCTAAAAATTTTATGAGGCCATGTGCCTCAGTTTTGGGCAATCTGACCCTGGTGGTGCGTCTTTGGGCCCTACTGGGTTGGATGGGGCCCAGTCAGGTTCCATACCGGTGGCTTCTGCGCTAATGGCCCCTAAGGACCCAGCCCTGGATCGCAACAGGTATACCACCTTGACCTTCCCTAGCGCCGGTCCCATGCCACCCACCGGTGGCACCATTCCAATTGTCATCGTCGACTCTGACAGAGTCAAATCCAACTCCGGCACCAACAGGAGCCTTGCATCTTAGGTCATATCCTGAGCTGTAGTCCCTTGGGCTAGGCCTCGGGGAGGACTGGGAGGGGTCGCTGGACCCTTTCGAATACCAGCCTTATGAAGGAAAGATGACTGACGTGGGGATCTGAGTAAAGCCAGTGCAATGGACACTTCTCCACATACTGGTATGCTTTTTCCTCCTGCTATGGAGGAGGGAGACACCTACGCTATGGTGGTGCAGTGGGCGGCTGAGGTCCTAGGCCTTCGGCTACCCTTGGTGGCAGTCAAGACTAACATCTTGACATAAGCGCTACAGCTGGGAGTTTTCATTCACCCGAATGTGTCCACTCGCTGCCTTCTTGCGTGGAGATTGAGCGGCGGCAGTTGACAGCTTTTGACCTTCCTCATAAAGTCTGCAATATAATCTTGGAGTCCCACCACCAAGAGTTTATGCATGCTGTTGGAAGAAATTTTGTGTTATGGTGTGCAGAAAAATCTGTTGATCCCCTTTCTGCTCCAGTCTCTGAGGTTTTACTTTTAATTCTTTCCCTTGCCCACTAGGGTTCTGCCTTGGACGCTCTTATGGCGATTTTATCTACTATTTCTTTTTTTTTTTTTTTTTTTTTATTTCCCTGATCAACCATCCTCGTTTAAGTCTCCTGTTGTACATAGGTTTCTCAAAGGTCTTACTCATATGTTCCCTCCCTCATTGTTCATTATGCCCCAGTGGGATTTTAATTTGGTTCTGACTTTTTTTATGTGTGCACCTTTCCAGCTTCTCCGCAGTTGTCCCATTAGGCTTCTTACACTGAAAACAGCTTTCCTTGTGGCAATTTCACCTGCCTGCATCATGAGTGAGCTGCAGGCCTTCTCATCTAAGCCGCCCTACCTCTACATATCCTGACAAAGAGTGCTTCGCACTAGGGCCTCTTATGTCAAAAGTATTCACGCCTTTTTACGCGGCCCAATCCATCACCTTGCCTACTTTTTATACACCCCACATCCTCCTAAGGAAGAGGAGAGACTGTGCTGCCTGAACCCAAAAAGAGTGTTGGCGTTCTACTTTGATTGTACTTGTGAGTTCCGGTTGGACAACCAACAGTTCATGGGGTATGTGGGTGCAAAGAAAGGTTGGACAGCGCAGAATCGAACCATGTCGTTTTGGGTCATGCTCTGTATCAAGACCTGCTACGCACTGGCCAGGAAGCAACCATCTGAAGGCTTGCATGCTCATTCCACCAGAGCTAAAGCTGTGACCACTGCGTTAGCACGCATTGTTCCAGTCGTGGACATCTGGCAGGCAGCAGTGTTGATTTTGGCATTGTGGGAGATTTTAATGGAATTGGGCCCTGTCCCATTCTTTCTCTGTGAAGGGGAGTCCCAAGTCAACCTCCCATTGAGCCCAAACGTGGGTCAGGGGGGTTGCCCGCAGTCTGGAATGACACAAACTAGCCAGGGGGCCGAGTCTCCTCCCAGAGCCAATTGAGTAAAGTATCTGGGTTCAGGAATGTGGGTCAGCACTGTCCGACATCTCACTTCAAAATTAGAACACATTTGGGGCATTACTAAGAGTCAAAAACTAGCCTCGGGTAGGCCAAATTGGTCAATCAAAGAGTTGAAGGGAATAAATACTCCGTCATTGAATCATGCACGTGTGCATGTAATCCCCGTGTTTTGCCATGTTCTTACTACCTCCCCCTTTGTAGCATGACGGAAGCTGCGTATGCTCTATAAATGAATTTGTGGTGTTTATGGCATTATAGAGGGTATGACGTTTAGGGCCCTGATGTAACTATTATGTGCAACGCCCACCAGCTCATTTGAGGGTGTGTGGTTGACTTGATTTAGGGATAAAATGCTCATGGATGAGCTTGTGCATGGCTCTCAGGTCAGCACAACCCACTTCACAGAGATAACAGACGGTAAACTACCATGTAATAGTGTTCAAAGTCTGGCGCTCTGACGTATCCTAGTTCCGTCTGGAGTTTGAGCTTGGATAGAGCAGCCCTTGTGTTGTCCATTATTCCGGACAAGGTCACCTGGTATCGAATACAGTTTACAAAACAGGCTGTTCAAGGCACGTGAGCTGTAGATACACATGCTGCGCATTCTCTTGCCATCTAGTTTTGGGTCTGGATGTGTGCAAGTTGTTTTCATTCAAAGAAGTCTTTTGAGCCACAAGGTACTGTGACTCCTCTCTCAATCCCAGATCTGGGTCTCTGGTCTGGGCTCAGTCATCCATTGAGTTGCTTCAAGGGATGCGGCAGCCTCAAGTCACTAGTTTGCAGCCTCTTCAATATCTAGGAATGCAGGGTTGTCCCTATCAACCCCGTGCTACTGACAGGAGCACGCATAACATTTTTTTTATCAATGCGCCTAGGCTGCTCGCTGCTCCTGCAATCCTATTAGGCTACTTGTGTGTTAACGAAAAAGTTATCTATTCGTTGAGGTCGACACAGAACTGTCACTCAATAGTTAGATCGGACATTGAGTATGTTAATAGTCACTGCATAGGCTCCTCTGGCTGTGAATTTATTTCCATAACTTTTAACGACGAAGTCCTGGCAGAAAACCACATTACTTTGAAGTCCGCGCTAGGCATCTTGTTGAATCATCTAAGACTATCAGGATAAAAATGTCCCCTCATAGGGATGACCCCCCTCCCTTTTGGAGAAAACTGGTAGCAATGCTAGTCTTTTAAATCTTCCCAGGTTTTGACACCTGCGCCTCTGAATGCAAGTGCTGTTAATTGACAATGATTTTACTGAACATTTAACTGATGCCAACTGTTTGGAATCTGGTCTTGAGGTATGTAATATTGCAGCTGAATTGATACCACATGATGTAGTTCTAGGAGTGGGGCCACAGGATCAAAAGTAAATCATGTGTCATAGTTTCAGCCTTAGTTGTACATTCTACAGTAGGCCCGTTATTACGTGAGGGGGAAGAATGATGGCAATACACATTCTGCCGTAAATACTGCAGATGATCTAGTACCTGGAGGGGAAATTAATCTGGGACTGGGCGTTTGATATGCCTCTGACAAGGGAGATTGGAAGGTAAATTATCTGATTGTATTAATGGCTTAAGAATTCATTACTCTGTAGTTTACCCACCACCCGCAGATGAAAGGCATGAGTCCGCTGTTACTATTATTTCCTGGAATATGGCTGGCATAAAAATGAAATTATTGGATTCTGAATGGTTAGGCTATAGTTGGAAATTCGATGTGTATGTTTCAGGAGTCCTGGGCCATGACTCAAGTATGCATCAACAGTTTCTCACCTACGGTGCTGCAGCTAAGGTTTCATTAAAGTATGGACGGCAAAAGTGGTGGACTGATTTTCTGATCAGGAATGGCTTACTCTGTAGTGTTAAAGGTTTGAAGATCAACTCAGATGATCTGCTGGGAGTTTTGCTAAAGTTTCCAACAGGTTTGTGGCTGTCGCTTCTGAACATCTGTTAGGCCGGTCCCCTGTACAGCAGACTCTCCCACTCTGGCCCTTTTAGATGCCATACTTTGATTGTACCAGCAGAATTCCAAGGTGATAGATAGTACCTATTGTAAACCATTTTCTTACAGTTGATCTCACAGAGGCAGAAGATGAACAAAGGAACATTACTCAGTTTGAAAGGAAGATAAATAGAATCACACATGTGGCCCTACAGCTGATTCCTATTGTTGTGAGTCGGGGCATTAGGGTCTCCAATGGTCGGACTTGTTCTGATTCCCCTAGAGGGCCTACTTTTAAACATGGTTTTTAGCTACTGTGATTGATTGTTGTCTTGTATGTAAGGTTATGGTCATTATTACAAGATATGAAGATGGACACTCCATCAGTGATCATAATGTCTTAGTTTTAATCCTTTCTGGTAGTAACCTAAGTACGATTAGTTACATTAGATGTACGTCAGTTCCCGAGCCCATATTAGACAGCAATCATAGATGGTTATCTTGGCTGTACGTTATGTCTAATCCTAAACTTCTTACCAAGATCTACAAATCATTTGTCCTAGCTGATTTTTAAAAAATGTTCCCAGTGCAGACATTCCAATTTTAGAGATACATACATAATTTTTCCTGCGTTACCTGGAACATCTGTAAGGATTTTACATTTAAAAGTTCGGTCCCTGTTAGGGAGGTTAAGTGGTTCAATGCGGAGTGTAAAGCAGCCAAAGCAAGAGCTGCAGTTTTATGTCACTCACAACCAGAAGTAAATGAAGCCAGGAGGAACTATAAACTTGCCCTCTCAAATGGGAATGAAAGCATTTGGGACAATATGCTTCTGGCTGACAAATTGAAGGACAGTAGATCCTTTTGGAAACTAGTGGCACATGGTAGCAGTGATAGGTCTAGCTCTTTCCACTATCACATTCAACCTGAGTGTTGGATGAAACAATTCTCCAAACTATATGCCCATGAGAGGTCTGACGACCTAGGTCAGGCAGGGGCCTCTATCATTAAACAAAGTAATGTTTGCAATAGCCGCTGAGGCTATGGAATCAGTGGTCTTTACACTAGAGGATACCTCTAATGCAATTTCCCTCTTAAAGTCTGGGAACGCAGCTGGTCCTGATAAGATCCCCTGTGACCTTTTTAAATTTAAATCTGAAACCTGAATTTGGGCTAGTTATGCTAATCTTGTTTCTAACGGAATATCAGCAGGGGGTGTGGAGATCCCAGATTCTTGGAAGGGAGCAGAGGTTTTTCCCATGAACATAAATTTTTTTTTTTTTAAAAAACACCTCGGTTTGTCTTCAAAATAAAGGCCAATTAACCTTACTGAGAATTTGCAAAATATTTTTGCTAGTCCGGTTTTAGATAAGCTCCTGATGTGGGTTGAAGGCAAGCCAATTTGGCCACTGCTCCAGGTGGGCTTCAGACCAAAGATCAGCATCTCAGATCAAGTTTAGGTTAGCTATCCTTTATTGGAAGTACGTATTGCTATGTAAGGAGAAACTGTGTGTAGCCTTTGTAGATCACAGGGCAGCCTTTGATCTGGTTCCACATAGTGAACTATGGAGCGTTTTATTGACAATTTGAGTCCCTGAAAACCTGGCTGCTCTAATAATTAAATTACACATGAAATATTATGCCCAGGTTTGATGGGGTAGCAAGGGGGAATTAACAGATTCCATTCCAGTTGAATGTGGGTAAGGCAAGAATACATTCTTGCTCCTACCTTGTTTACCCTTTATATTAATGACATGGTGCAACAATTATTAGAGTGCCAGAATGGTTCTCCTGCCCTAAAAAATAAAGATCAATATTCTACTATTTGCAGATGGTTCCTTATTAATATATAAAAACCCCATGGGACTCCACGCCCTACTCAATATATTTGTGTTTTTGTAGGTCTCAAGGTCTGGACCTGAGCACAACAAAAACTAAATTGATGGTGTTTGGCAGGAGGACCAAAAACCATACAGTGTGGAAGTTGAAAGAGAATTTCTGGAAAAAGTCGACTGCATTGACTCTCTGAGGGTAAGGACTTAACTCAACAAGATTGCGCTTCTTATTCAGCATAGATCTAGGGCCATTTTGGCCCTATTCAAAGCCATGTTTTCTCAATCCGTGTCACCAGCTATTAATGTATATTGCGCCAAATTGCAGAGTGCTGCTTTATTTATAGTGGAGATATGGGGCTATGTGAACACCAGACAATTAGCTACTGCTGAAATTTGTTTCGTGAGACAGCTCCTTGCCTGCCCAGCTAGTACACCGCTGGTACCACTTTTGCATGATCTGGGCATAAAATAAATTTCAAATTTAGCAGTAATAAAACCCAAGAGGTACTGGATCTGTTTGTGGATCACACCTGAGTCGCAGTAATATAGGGACTTACTGCAAGAATTGGTTGCTATGCCCAATGCCTGCAGATACCTTGGTTTCAATTTGTTAACGACTTGTTCAAGAAACCGGACCTACAACGACTTTGGGATGAACCATACAGGGAGTGCAGAATTATTAGGCAAATGAGTATTTTGACCACATCATCCTCTTTATGCATGTTGTCTTACTCCAAGCTGTATAGGCTTGAAAGCCTACTACCAATTAAGCATATTAGGTGATGTGCATCTCTGTAATGAGAAGGGGTGTGGTCTAATGACATCAACACCCTATATCAGGTGTGCATAATTATTAGGCAACTTCCTTTCCTTTGGCAAAATGGGTCAAAAGAAGGACTTGACAGGCTCAGAAAAGTCAAAAATAGTGAGATATCTTGCAGAGGGATGCAGCACTCTTAAAATTGCAAAGCTTCTGAAGCGTGATCATCGAACAATCAAGCGTTTCATTCAAAATAGTCAACAGAATCGCAAGAAGCGTGTGGAAAAACCAAGGCGCAAAATAACTGCCCATGAACTGAGAAAAGTCAAGCGTGCAGCTTCCACAATGCCACTTGCCACCAGTTTGGCCATATTTCAGAGCTGCAACATCACTGGAGTGCCCAAAAGCACAAGGTGTGCAATACTCAGACATGGCCAAGGTAAGAAAGGCTGAAAGACGACCACCACTGAACAAGACACACAAGCTGAAACGTCAAGACTGGGCCAAGAAATATCTCAAGACTGATTTTTCTAAGGTTTTATGGACTGATGAAATGAGAGTGAGTCTTGATGGGCCAGATGGATGGGCCCGTGGCTGGATTGGTAAAGGGCAGAGAGCTCCAGTCCGACTCAGACGCCAGCAAGGTGGAGGTGGAGTACTGGTTTGGGCTGGTATCAAGGATGAGCTTGTGGGGCCTTTTCGGGTTGAGGATGGAGTCAAGCTCAACTCCCAGTCCTACTGCCAGTTCCTGGAAGACACCTTCTTCAAGCAGTGGTACAGGAAGAAGTCTGCATCCTTCAAGAAAAACATGATTTTCATGCAGGACAATGCTCCATCACACGCGTCCAAGTACTCCACAGCGTGGCTGGCAAGAAAGGGTATAAAAGAAGGAAATCTAATGACATGGCCTCCTTGTTCACCTGATCTGAACCCCATTGAGAACCTGTGGTCCATCATCAAATGTGAGATTTACAAGGAGGGAAAACAGTACACCTCTCTGAACAGTGTCTGGGAGGCTGTGGTTGCTGCTGCACGCAATGTTGATGGTGAACAGATCAAAACACTGACAGAATCCATGGATGGCAGGCTTTTGAGTGTCCTTGCAAAGAAAGGTGGCTATATTGGTCACTGATTTGTTTTTGTTTTGTTTTTGAATGTCAGAAATGTATATTTGTGAATGTTGAGATGTTATATTGGTTTCACTGGTAATAATAAATAATTGAAATGGGTATATATTTGTTTTTTGTTAAGTTGCCTAATAATTATGCACAGTAATAGTCACCTGCACACACAGATATCCCCCTAACATAGCTAAAACTAAAAACAAACTAAAAACTACTTCCAAAAATATTCAGCTTTGATATTAATGAGTTTTTTGGGTTCATTGAGAACATGGTTGTTGTTCAATAATAAAATTAATCCTCAAAAATACAACTTGCCTAATTCTGCACTCCCTGTATACTATAGGCAAAGCTGACATGAACACAATGAAATATCAGTACTGAAATTTTGTTTGTGAGCAGCTTTTGTGAATATGACAAAAGAGTGCTTAACTAACCTATTTGTAAGATTAAAAACTCCTGCCATCATTTGAGTCTTAATTGGATAGTATTAGGTTTTTGCAGGCAAGGAATCTCTACGCCCGTTTCCGATTTGGTTGTTTGCCATTGAAATCCTCAGCTCCTCTTGGAAGCCCAGTCCGCCTTCAGTTTTGGCTCTTCGCCCAAGCTGTTGGGTTGATCTGGAGACTGAAGAGCATATTTTCTTTTTCTGTCCGGCTTACATTCGCTTTAGATTGACGTGGGACTCGTTATTTTTTGGGTAGAAGATTATAAAAACTGACATCTCGGACCTCCTTGTGTTTTCAGTTAGTCTTTTCTTGAGTGTGGTTTGCCACCTGCACAATTCCTCTGTCTGCTTCAGATTGAATCTATGCTTCCTTAAGTATGGTTCAGCTATCGGGGGTTACTGTGTATTTGTTCACCTCCTGGACCACCATTTAGGATGCTGTGCCATATAATTCTATTGGGGGCTGTGCAATTTTATTTTTATCTGCCACATGTCAATGTGATTTTTGGAATTTCTATACAGTCGTAGTGAGTTATGTGCAGATCTTGTCTTGAAATTGGATATGCATATTTGCACTATTTGATCAACAAACTTTGACTTGACTAAAAAGGGGCTACTGCTCACATATAACTTAGTTTGTAATTTATCATATCAAATTTTGTACTAGGAATGTTCTTTAGATTTAAATCTCATTAACAGATAACCACATTAACAGATGCATCAATGATTGGTTGGGGAGCTCATCTCAACAACCTTACAAGGGAAATGGGATTTGAAACCGCTAAATTATCACATAAACCATTTAGAATTATTAGCTGTATTCCTTGCCCTAAAAGCGTTTCAACCACTTCTCAAACACAAGACTCTTGATTAAAAACAGACAATATGACAACCATGTATTATGTAAAAAAAAAAAAAAAAAATAGGCAGAACACATTCATCTCAACTGTCCCTTCTAGCCCAAACAATATGGAAATGGGCAATTCACAATCACATTCATCTATTAGCAGAATACATTCCAGGAATACACAATCAGCTGGCGTATCTCCTAAGCAGGACCCACCAACATACACAAAAATGGGAGATTCACTTTCAGGTACTACAAAAGTGGGGAACACCAGAAACAGACCTATTTGCGACAACGCAAAATGCCAAAATTTCGCATCCAGACACCCACATCTCCTATCCTATGCTTTTTCCCCCCTCTCCCACGACTTCCCTTTCTGGTCAACAAACTACGTCAGACATATCTCACCATGATACTCATAGCCCCAACGTAGGCACGAAAACATTGGTATACCACACTCCTAGACCTGTCGGTAGTACTTCACTCCAAACTTCTAAACAGACTGGATTTGTTAACACAAAACAAAAGGTCAAATCAGGCATCCAAACCCCTGTTCTCTCAACTTAGCGATTGGGCTCCTGAAGTCATAGAATTTGGATTCCTAAAACTTCCATTAGAACGTATGGAAGTGCTCAAGCAGTCACGTAAACCAACCACTATACAATGTTATGCTTACAAATGGAAAAGATTTGTTTACTACTGTCAATCTAAAAATACCTATCCACGTACAGCATCAATACAAGATATTGTATGCCATCTACTCCATTTGCAGAAATCAAATCTAGCTTTCTCATCCATTAACATTCATCTTACTACAACATCAGCATACTTGCAGACTATGCAACACACCTCTCTGTTCAGAGTTCCAGTTATAAAAGCCTTCATGGAAGGATTAAATTGTGTTAGTTCACCTAGAACACCACCTGTTCCTACTTGGAATCTAAATATCGTACTCACTAGACTCATGGGCCCACCTTTTGAACCCATGCATTCTTGTGAGATTCAATTTTTGACATGGAAGGTTGCCTTCCTAGTAGCTATTATTTCATTGCGAAGAGTTAGTGAAATACAAGCATTCACTCTTGAAGAACCTTTTTTCCAAGTGCACAAACATAAAGTTGTACTTAGGACAAATCCCAAATTTCTACCAAAAGTAGTATCGCCTTTTCACAAACAGTGGAATTGCCAGTCTTCTTTCCACAGCCGGACTCAGTTGCAGAAAGAGTCCTTCATACTCTTGACCTCAAAAGAGCTCGAATGTACTATGTAGATAGAACTAAAGAATTTAGGAAAACAAAACAACTTTTTGTTGCCTTTCAGCAACCACATAAAGGCAATCCTATCTCTAAACAAGGATTCGCAAAATGGATTGTTAAATGCATTCAAACATGTTACATTAAGGCAGAAAGACAACTTTTAATCACATCTAAAGCACATTTGACTAGAAAGAAAGGTGCTTCTATGGCATTCTTAGGAAACGTACCAATGGCAGACATGTGTAAATCTGCCACATGGTCTACTCCTCATTCATTTACAAAACATTATTGTGTAGATGTATTTTCAAAGCAGCAGACCAATGTTGGCCAAGCTGCCTTAAGAACATTATTTCAAACAACTTCAACAGGCTGACCACCGTTTATGGGAGGAAAACTGCTTTGTAGTCTATGCATAGCATGTGTATCTGCAGCTACACATGCCATCGAACAGAAAATATCACTTACCCAGTGTACATCTGTTCGTGGCATGTTCCGCTGCAAATTCACAGGCGTCCTCCCTGGGAGCCTGTAGCCATTTAAGTTACATTTAAATTTGTACATATGTATATATCTCTCTATTCCATTGCATGGACATCTTTCTTTACACTATATCACTCCTACCTTACCCTCTGCGGGAAAAGAATCTAAGATGGAGTCGATGCCCATGCCCAATGGAGCCGAAAAGGAGGAGTCACTCGGTCCCGTGACTCGAAAAGACTTCTTCAAAGAAATCAATCAGAGGATTTTTAAAGCGCACTACTCACCCGTTAGGTGAGCGAAGAATCTGCGGTGGTGCGGCACATGCGGGGGACGGGGGAGAGGCTGGCGGAGCGAAGATTGCGGGTGGGGGTGTGGAAGGTGAGTCTGTCGTTGAGGTAGGCTGGACCTGTGTTGTGGAGGGCTTTGTGTGCGTGGTGAGGAGTTTGAAGGTGATCCTCTTTGTTACTGGTAGCCAGTGTAGGTCTCTGAGATGGGGGGAGATGTGGTTGCGGCGTGGGACGTCAAGAATGAGGCGGGTGGATGCGTTCTGGATTCTTTGCAGCGTTGTTTGGAGTTTGGTGGTTGTTCCTGCATAGAGGGCATTTCCGTAGTCCAATCGGCTGCTGACCAGGGCGTGGGTGACAGTTTTCCTGGTTTCGACGGGAATCCACTTGAAGATTTTGCAGAGCATGGGGAGAGTGTTGTAGCAGGAAGAGGAGATGGCGTTGACCTGCTGAGTCATGAGTGTGGAGTCCAAGATGAATCCCAGATTGCGTGCGTGGGTGGTGGGTGAGGGTGCAGTTCCTAGGGAGGTGAGCCACCAGGAGTCGTTCCATGCTGAGGGGTCGGCGCCAAAGATGAGGATCTCTGTCTTGTCTGTGTTTAACTTGAGGTGGCTTGATGCCATCCAGCTGGCGATGGCGTGAAGTCTGTTGTGGAGGTTGTTAGCAGTTGTAGGGTCTTTCGTGAGGGAGAGGATCAGCCGAGTGTCATCTGCGTAGGAAACTGTTGATGTGGTGGGTTTGTGCGATGTTGGCGAGCGGGGCCATGTAAACGTTGAAGAGTGTGGGGCTGAGCGATGATCCTTTGGGGACGCCACAGATGATCCTGGAGGCTTCTGACAGGAACGGTGGAAGGCGGACTCTCTGGGTTCTGCCAAAACAACTTGTAACACTCAGAGCCCAATACTAGATGGCAGGACCTGTGCATAGCATGTGAATCTGCAGCGGAACATGCCACGAACAGATGTACACTGGGTAAGTGACATTTTCTCTCTCTCTCTCTCTCTCTATATATATATATATATATATATATATATATATATATATATATATGTGTGTTCGATGGCATGTGTAGCTGCAACATGCTATGCATAGCTGTTCTGACACAGTGTCTAAATCCCCCGCAGCAATTATCTTCTGGGCGCAAATCACATTTTGTGTCCTATTCCAATGTATGTGGGGCGCAGGATGCAGTTTGTGTCTCTTTGCTCCCAAAAGGAAATAATGTATATGAAGTGGGTGGGCTGGAACCCACAGAAGTACTGTGAAAAATGGTGCTAAAAGCATTCTTAAAAGCCACGCAAAGATATGCAAAACAGAACGAATGAGAAGTGCGTGAAAAAATAGCACACCTGAAAAGCAGGGGCAAAAGGTTGGGCTTTTTAGTGAACAATCCAACGTACAGTACCAGAACTTTGCTGCCTGCCACTCCACCATGGAGATAGCCGGAATAAGACATATTCAGCATTTACTTGCTTGGGCAAGAAGTTGCAAACAGTGGAAAGAAACAATTTACAAGCAGAAAATTTCAGTGGTGGAGCAGAGTGAAGAACAAATAGTGAAGAGATACTGGCTCACCAGGCAAACGATGATGGATCTCCTACAGCAGATTGGCACAGTGCTTCAGTCGCGCACTGGCAGGTCACATGCCATACCACCACATGTAAGGGTCATGGCAGCACTAAATCTACTAGCATCAGGATCTTTTCAGACTACCTCAGAAGCTTCGGCAGGTGTATCCCAGAGTGTAGTATCAAATTTCTCACACACTTTGATGCCATCATCTAAATAATGCCCAATATCTGACATTTCCCTAAACAACAACAGAACAAAGACAAGTTAAGCAAGGATTTTATCAAATTGCTCAATTTTCAAATGTCCTGAGTGCGATTGACTGCTTACATGTCAGCTTACTGTCATCAGCAGACGGAGCCCATCTGTATCGTAATAAGAAGCATGCATACTCCATAAATGTTCAAGGGATGTGATAAATACTGCTTCACAAATGCTGTGGCCAAGTTTCCAGGCAGTGCACATGATTGATATATATTCCGTTACTCAACCGTTAAGTACTGTTTTAAAAAAGGGAACATATGGAGAAGTTGTAATAATAGGAAATTTCAACATGGAGAATATGTCACAACAAGGAGCACATATAATAGTAAATAACCAGACATACAGATCGGACAGAAATGTCAAATGTCCACATCTGTGGACTATAATCCCAAGAATAATCTCATGTTACAGCACTTTTTGTAAAATAAATTCTCACAGTTGATATGGGCTATGTGCTACAGCCTTGGATGTTAACACCATTTGCAAAACCAAAAACAACACCAGAAGAAGCTTATAATGCTGTGCATCGTAGGACCCATAACACAATCGAATGGACCTTTGGAATATTGAAGCCTAGGTTCAGATGCTTAGATTTGTCTGGTTTTATACAAACCACATATTGCTGCTAAGATTGTTCTAATGTGTTGTACATTACACATTGCTGTGAGAGGTTCTTTAGCTGTCCTTGATGACAGTTGCAGCAATGACAGGTGTTGAAGATGACATCAATCCAAATGAAAATCAATCCATAGAATCTCAAGGTGTAAGGCGCTGAAAATATTATGTTGACAATTTTTTCAGTTCATAACTTGTATGTACACATATATTACTTTCTACTGTGTAGTAATATAACAAAATGTTTGGTCAACATTGAACACATGTCATTGCAAGGTATATTTAAAAAAAATTGACACATGATCATTGTCAACATTTAGATTACTTTTTAAAACTACAAATTAATGTTGTGTACACATGTAAACATCAATTCTTTGAAACCAATTATGACATAATTGTCCCCGCAGTGTTCTCAAATGTACACTTCAGTTTGCTAAGGTTTTTGGGAAACAACAGTATAAAATTGACTAACGTATTTAACAAATATTGTCTCATCAATAAATAAGGTAATGCATTTGAAAATCTGATTGTGTCACACTAAGTTGTACAGTGCAATGCTACATAACCTTTCCCAACTTAAGTATTGAAATGTGCCTTGTTGGTTTTAGATTGCATGACAGACATATACCCTTAAATATATACATCTGTATGTCCTACGTCTTTGTCACTTGTAGCATAGCCCTGAGTCACATGAGTAGGTGTAGCAGCAAGTCACACTCTGCACAAAACTCATAGACTGCCACATCAGAAAAGTATAAAGCATGCCTGGATGGGCCATCAACTGGCAGAAGAGGTGGAGGGTGGAGCTGCCCCCAGCCGTAATTGCAAATGCAGTTGAACTGGCTGTGCTCTGTATTGATGCAAAGTACTTGTCACCCCTGCATCATGCTTGTAGGCATTTAGGAGGTATAGCAGGGTGAGCAGGTAACATGAAGGGCAACAGTGAATGGTCACGGAACATATCCCACTACTAAGGAGGCACCATGAAATAAAGTAATATTCTCAGTCTCATAATCCATGTAAATTACTGGACCTGCAGATGGTCTCTCAAAGGGATGGCTACTGCTGTAGTCTGCTGTGTACAGAAGAAGACTGTTTTGTTGTACCTAGAAGGACTGCATTGCAGCCTGAAGGCTTCATGGAACACTGATGGCAGACCTGCTGTCTCACACAGTTTGTCATGAGGAGCCAAGGAATACCACAGTGACTTCAAAGCCTAGTATGCTACCCTACTGATAATAGACTTAGGGACAGGAAGTGTCCAAACATGCAAGGTGCACCTGGCATTAGCCAGAGTGAGTCCTTACCCACCTAATGGTGCCCCTCCAGATGCCAAAAGAAAATAGTAATAAAGCATTTCATTGTCAAAATGCTTTGACCACAGAATGGAGACTGTTACACACATGCTAGTCTGCATGTCCAAGGTGCGTTCACATAGGTTACTGACGGTGGAGCATCTCCAGCTGCATTGAATCAACAGCTGCAAATACTGTCAACCTGTCCTATGCCATAGGTCTTACCAGTCTTGTGGACCTCTTGTTGGTTACGTATCCCATCCTTGTTCCACTGGACTATTAACAGTTCTAAAATAGATAGCGTGCCAAAAAAGACATTTCACTATCCCACAGCTCCCAAACGAATATGCTTCCTCCATAGCGGTTGCAACTATTTTGCAGCATTAACTTGGTAGCATGCACCAGGAGGACTGCATCTGGCACTTTTACCTGTAATGCACCATTAATTGACCTTAAAGTTTTAAAAACGTCTTGTTCTACCATCATAACTTTTTGTAGTTGTACTGTCAAGCAATTTACAACATCTATTTATACACAATTGTGTTTGGATTTATCTAGTGTTATGCCTGTAATACATCACTTCTTGTGTGTTGCATTTGGACAATAGACATACCATTTATGTTGTGAAAGACTGCTTTTGTGTGGAGCTAGCAGGGTGTGAAGTACAGAGTAAATGCAGATACCTTTGTGAGTCATCCAATCCCCTACTCAATAAACAACCACGTTTCTAGTGAATGTCCAGTAGGTATCTGCCATGGGATTCCATTAATGTCCTTTACAAACTGAGACTGGTGGGAAGAATATCAAACATTGGTGGGATGCTCAAGTGTGACTGAAGTGATGCAAACCAGCACAAACGCTCACATTTACCTTCCATTCAAAAAATGATTTTGCTCTGGAAACTAGCCAAGGAGTAATGCCAGGAAGTGCTAAGTACTGCTTGTGTTTCGTACGGCCAAGGGGGTTTATCATGGGTGTACATGGCCATTCTCATGCAACCACACATACTTATTAACTCTAAACCCTAGCTACTGATATTTGTACACAGTTTTCCCAAGAAAAGTATTTTCCAAAACAGACGCTCAACAGCTAATTGTTTCCATTGCTCTGCGCATTGCAAAATTTGCATGTGTGCTGCACTGCACAGCACACTTACTAAGTAGGAACAGTTTCAGAACTTGACTACCCAGAGTATTTTGTACCAGAAGGGGTACCCTTCCCATACAAAATCTATGCTACACTCATGCACATAGCCTAACACTGTGGTGCTAAGGTCTGTCACTGGTGCACATCAGCTAAATCATGCACCGGTCCTAGGGAGAAGGGAAGGAGAATGCCATGTCCCTGTGAATCTGATGTGCTCCTGCCCTCTCCTTGTCACGCAGCACAGTGCAATGCAGCATTTTTGGCTGCTGCACTGCATGAAACCTTACCAATTCTGGCCCTGCATCTAATCCTGATCAACCTACATAAAGTGCAAAGGCTCCTAACTATCTCAAACAATAAAGATAGATGTGCATGTGACTTTTTCGACAAGAAGTAACACCAGCGAGGTCAAAAGTCGCACAAAGCACCCCAAAAAGCCCACTGTCATGACTCAAGGGATGGGCGTGTCCTGGCACATGGTCTCCATGTTTGACTCTGCTACAAAGCTAGCAGGAGGGTCAGTGTGAGAAAGTAGCCCCTTTCTAGCACTGTTACCACCACTTTTGGCCTGTTAGTGAGTGTGTGTCACTGTGTTTTTAATGTCACTGGGATCCTGCTAGCCAGGACACCAGTGCTCATAGATAAAAACCTATGTCAGTGTGTTTTGCCCCAGTGCTCATAGTTTGTGGCCTAATGTATGAGTTGTCAGTAGTGCTTGACTGTGTCACTGAGGCTCGGCTAACAAGAACCTCAGTACTTATGCTCTTTCTGCTTTTACATTTGTCACTCTATGCAAGTGACTTCATTTACAAATTTCAGTTGGCACACCGGACCCCCCTTATAAGTCCCTAGTATTAGGTAACTAGGGCATTGGGGTTCCAGTAGATCCTTGTGGGCTGCAGCATTTCTTTTGCCACCCATAAAGAGCTCCGATAAACCCTTCCACAGGCCTGTCTTTGCAGCCTGCGTGAAATAGTGCACACAATATTTCACAGCGATTTTCACTGCACTTAAGTAACTGATAAGTCACCTATATGTTGAAGCTTCATTTGCTGAAGGTTAGGTGCAAAGTTACTTAGTGTGAGGGCACCCTTGCACTAGCAAAGGTGCCCCCACATAGTTCAGGGCCATTTCCTGGGACTTTGAGAGTGCGGGGACGCCATTACACGCGTGCACTACATATAGGTCAATACCTATATGTAGCTTCACAATGGTAACTCTGAATATGGCCATGTAAGGTGTCTAAGATCATGGCATTGTGCCCCCATTCGAAATTTTGTACTCTGGAGCCAATTCCATGCATCCTGGGGGCTCCACTATGAACCCCCAGTACTGCCAAACCAGCTGTCTGAGGCTTGCACTGCAGCTACAGCTGCTGCCACCTCACAGGCAGGGTTCTGCCCTACTTGGGGTCTGAGCAGCTCAGTCCCAGGAAGGCAGAACGAAGTATTTCCTTTGGGAGCAGGGTGTTACACCCTCTCCCTTTGGAAATAGGCGTTACAGGCTGGGGAGGGGTAGCCTCCCCCAGCCTCTGGAAATGCTTTGAAGGGCACAGATGGTTCCCTCCTTGCATACGCCAGTCTACACCAGTTCAGGGACCCCTTGTCCATGCTCAGCCATGAAACTGGACAAAGGAAAGGGGAGTGACAGGCAGTCCCCTGTCCATCACCCCCCTAGGAGTGGTGGCCAGAGCTGCTCCGGTGTGTCCCAGACTTCAGCCATCTTGCTTTGCAAGGTGTGGGGGCACTCTGGAGGCCTCTGAGTGGCCAGTGCCAGCATCTGACGTCAGAGACCCCTCCTGATAGGTCCTTACTTGAGAAGGTAGCCAATTCCCCCTCTCAGGGCTATTTAGGGTCTCTCCTGTGGGTTCTCTTGAGATTCTACTTGCAAGTTTCCAGCAGGAATCCTCTGCAACTACTACTTCATCCTCTGACGTCGGATCAACCGCAGCCTGCGCCAGGGACCGCTGTAACAGCAAAAAAGTATCCAGAAGGGATACATTTCCTCTACAACTTCAGCTCCAGCCAGCAACTGCAACAGTTTCCACGGTGTGCACGCTCTGAGGACTCCTGGTCTTCATCCTGCACCAGAAGGACCGAAGAAATCTCCTGTGGAGTGATGGAGTCACTCCCCTGCTGAAGCAGGCACCTTCTAAGTTGACCGATTCTCTTGGACCCCTCTCCTGGCGACGAGCATGCTCCTTGGAACACAGAGGGTGGACCCATCAACATGGACTGTCCGGAGGTCCTGCTGTCCCAATTTGGAGGAGGTAAGACCTTGCATTCGACAGTATCCCTGTGCACCACGCCTTCTTCACCTCCTGAATTTTCTGTGCACTATTTGCTAAATTCCTTCATGCACAGCCTGGCCCAGGTCCCCCCAGCACTCTCTCTTGCGACAGTCAACTCGCTGAGTTGTTCTCCAGTGGTGTGGGACCTTCCTTTGTAGTGTTGCACTGACTGCATTTTTACTCCTCCTTTGTCCCCGTGTCCTGGGACTCTCGTGGGTGCTATCTGGTGCTCTGAGGGCTCTCTGAAGTGCTGAGAGCCCCCTCTTCCTCCTCACACAGCATTGAGGCCCCCAGGTCCCTCCTGGGTCCAGATAGGGCCTACTTGATGCAAAACACGACTTTGCCAGAACCAAGGCTTGTTGGAGGAATCCAGCACCAAAACTCACCTGCATCCAACTTCTCGACGTGGGACATCCAGTGCATCACACACATATCCGCTGACATGTTACTTGGGTGCATCTTTGCAGTCTTCGTCCAACTGGGGACTCTTCTTTTGCACCCTCTTCTGGGTTGGCAGGGGCTCCTGTCCTTCCTTGAACTTCTTTCGACTTCTGGACTTGGTCTCCTTCCTTTGCAGGTCTTCAGTTCCAGGAATCCACCATTTGTTGTTTGCATTCTTGGTTGGTTCTTGCAATAACTCTAATCACGACTTGTAGTGTGTCCTAAGGAAACTTGCAATACTTTTCTGGGGTGGGGTAATTTACTTACCTTTACTGTATTCTTACTTTCCCAGCGATTCTGCACACACTACACTTGTCTAGGGGGGAATTTATGATTCGCATTCCACTTTCTTAGTTTATGGTTTGTGTTGCCCCTAGACCTATTTTCTCCCATTGCATTCTATAGTATTTTCTATTGTTTGCACTATCCTATGTCTAATTACTTACCTTATTTTGGTGTCTAGTGTATAATTCTTAGCTCTAGAAGGAGTATTGCCTCTAAGATATTTTTGGTACTGTGTCACCCAAATAAACTGTCTTTATTTTTGGTAACACTGAGTATTGTCTTTACTTGTGTATAAATACTGTGCGACTATAAGTGGTATTGTAGGAGCTTTGCATGTCTCCTTGGTCAGCCTAAGCTGCTCTGCTATAGCTACCTCTAGCAGCCTAAGCTGGTAGAACACTACTACATTTCACTAATAAGGGATAACTGGACCTGGTGTAAGGTGTATATACCCAAGGTACCCACTACAAACCAGGCCAGCCTCCTACAGTCAGGCTTCTAAAAGATCTTCTTGGAAATCCTAACTCACTTTGCCTCTGAAGATCTGAGTTTTACATTTGTGTAGAGGGGTAGTGAGTGTGGTGCAGCTTGCCTGGGACAGTCTTTTGCTACAATCCAAGCAAAATTGCTCGTTAGCTTTACTTGGCTGGGCATCAATATTAGAACCACAGTGTCTGGTGAGGCTCATAGGGCATGAAAGAAGGGTTACACACCAGATTTACGGCCCATATTTGACTCTGGAGAAGTAGGAGTAATGCTGTTTTACGTAGTCCATTACCCTCCTTGGGTGTTGGCTGCAGGAGAACGTATTTGTCCAGGATATCCACTAAATGAAAGGAGGAACACGTGGTCACGTGTAGCACATAGTGTATCCACGACCCATGGTGTTGAAAGCACCATGAAACAAGTCCAGCACCAATGGGCAAACATTGTGGCCCGTGAGAAGGATCTGCTGTACCATATTGGCATTGAAGTGAATGGTCCCATAGGTAAGAACAATTTCTGTGTAACCTCCTGACATAGCCATTAAGAATTTTTAAAATAGTCATAAACCAATTTTGCTAGTAAAGTAATTGCACTGTGATATCTATCACATGCACATCATTTGTGGATCAATCAAATGTCTCGTGAAAATGTAGGTGTTACAAATGTGTGTTTCAATTATCCTTATTCTGCATGACTTGATGACAACATAATTTTTATAATTTTTATTTTTCAGCTGCAATTGTATGGAAATGTCGTGTAACTGTTACTAAACATATCGGGAGGGCCTATATTGACTCTTTCCTGAAGAATCATGAGCCAGTGTCATTAAGGTTTCGCATTGGCTTAGCGTTACTTTGTTTAATGCTCAAGTGAAGCTAACCATTTTGAGTAATAGTTACCAATGCAAATTGGTATTTGTTTTGTTTTCTATGGAAAAGTGACACCGAGCCCTGCAAAATGTGGCTTTGCGTAAGTTAGCTTCAAGGGAGTGATACGTGCGAGTTTCCAAGCACGCACACATGCTTTTTAATTCAAATACACATTCACTTACATTAGTGAACCGTGTTCTAGCCAATAAATTACCTACACTGAAAAGCAGGCATCATACAGAGAAATTTCAATTTATACGTGCGTATGAAAAATTGCATGTGTGCTGCACTGTACAGCACACATACAAAGTGGTAGGAAAACAGTGTACTCGCTTGTCTAGGGATAGCATTTTGTCCTGGAAGGCTACCCTTGTACAAACCTATGGTAGACTCCTATACACAGCCTATCACTGTGGTGCAAAAGTATGTGCCTGGTGCATGGCAGTTAAAATCAGCTTCAAATCTAGGAGGAGGAGAACAGTGTGCCATATCAATGTGAATATGTTACTCTCCTGATCCCTCCTTGTCATGCAACACAGCCCTGCGTTTTTGGCAGCTGTGCTGAATTTCGTGACACTTTTCAGAATCGGGACCTATGTTTTATTACCATGTGTAATGTAAGGGCGTATATAAAAAGATTACCCAAACTAAAATATGTTAGGTTCTGGCCAACCTTGAAAATAACATATCAATCCTGAGAATTTGAATGTTGATGCCTATTCTGATGGTAAATATGGACTTATTTATTTAATTACTGGTTACATCAAAAAATGAATCATTTTGTATGATGGTTCTACCATTTTAAGCCACATTGTGGTAAACAAACCTTTTTTTTTTTTTTTTGAAGGACCACTTTCCTATCAACCACCTATGTTACACTCTGACACACATGCACTGTCTGACCAAGGTGTTTGCTTTTGCATTGACTACCTACAAGTATACCCTTCTAGATTTTTAAAGTGGTCCTGCTGAGCAATCATAGGGCTTTTGAATTGCAATGACAAGGTTCAAACAGCAATGTGTGATAGAGAGGATGGTGGATGCACAACTGCTCAGCAGGTGCCATGTTGTTTGTTTGCTCAGTGATATTGTGTTTATAAGCATGTATGCATGGGAGTGTGTGTTGACATGCAGGGTTGGATGTAGTGGATGGTTTAGGGTTGGTTATATGTATTGTTGGTGCTTGTGTGGCATGTATGTTGGCAGTGGGTGTTCCTAACTTTGAATTGGAACTTGAAATAGTGAACTGTTACTAGCTGCACGGTAAAGCTCCTACACTTGTGTGAGGTACCACTCAGTAGGTGTTTGTGGAAGAGTGTTGGTTGGTGAGCATCCTAAGGCGAGCTGGAGAGTATTGCAGAGCCCAAATCTGACACGGATTCCTGGGACTATGGGCAGTCCAGATGCTAGTGTGTGCAGACTGGGTTGCCTGCACGGCTGCCACAGCGCACATCTCCTATGCAGCTGTGTTACAGTTCAGCAACATTAGATCCCGTTAGGGTGGCATAGTACAGGGTGCATTGATGTGATTTTGTGGGCTGATGGGTGCTGTCAATTAGAGTTATGTCACTTGATTTCTGCTCATGAATTGATTTTGAGAGATGAAAGCAATTTTGTGTGCAACGCGTCTGTTAACATTTGTCAACTACTGGCATATGTTACTTTATGAAGTATGTAAGGCACCTTAAATGCCAAACTTGGATAAATACTGAGCATTAGGGGCAATTGAGAGCTACACTGACTCTTACTGTTTAGTTGCACACAGTTGTACTGTAATCCAAGAATGTTGCATTTCATAGCATAAGTACATATCAACGCATTGGTCCTCCTATTGGTTTGGGCTTTCAAGGTCCATCGTTTTGTGTGCCAGAGGCCATATTGTGAGCCATCATAAGTGTTACACATAAATGATGCAACCGATTTTAGATACTTAGGTGTACATGGGTTATGGGAGTGGCATATCTGAGGTTCTTGACCACTATCAGTCATTAGTTGTAGACCTGGCTCTCCATGAAGTATAGCGACAGCAATGTTCCTTTGCTACCTTCACATTTATGTGACAATGAGTTATGTTGTTGTTATATACATGTATGACTTAATATATGCACTAGAATGTTAAACGTTTACTGTCAGTATAATGTAGTGTGAAACCATGCCTCAGAAGTGTACATATATCTTGATTTTGTATTATGTGCTTCAATATATGAATTGTTGTGTGTTAATATGCTCATGTTTCATTTTGGGGTGAATTGAATCCTGATGCTGGTGCAAAGAGCATACTGAGTGAAGAAGGCGGCATGTCTGCAACATTTGGAGGCAATAATCTACATCTTTCAGGGCTATGATTGACGCCAAAATGGGGAAAAAAGGGAACAGAGAGCAGCAGAGTCAGAGTTCAGGTGCAACTGGTGGCAAAGCACATGCATCCAAGCAAACAATATCAGGAGGCAGGGCATGGATGAGTGCTTCCAGCTTTGGCACTATTGCAGGCAAAGATTACAAAGTGCCTTCTTTATTGAGGAAAACCAAAATAGTGTTATGGCAAATTTTGAAGGAGGTAAGGCTGTTGAGGAAATAAGTCAGAAGACAAACATACCGAAGGCACAGAGTTTAATTTTGTATGTTTATTCTAGGTCTTATTTTGTGTGTTCTCCCAACCTACAGTTGCATGTTTTTACATTAATATTGTGCCAAAGCTGATGTTCTTATTGTTATGGGACACTATAAGTATTGTTTCAACCAGATTTGTTTAAAAAAAAAAAAATGTTGTGATATTGAAGCACTGTTTTACACAAATCAGGACACAAATGTATGTATTTTTGTTTATTTTATTTCGAGATTCCCCCTTTAACTATATATGGAATGGGCAGATAGACTTGCCTGAGTAGACCACATATTTCTGATCAATCTGTTTTGCCCAAAAATCTGTAGTCACTTGTTCAATGGAAAATCGTACATGTGCATTGTAAATTAGTAATCTTAGGGGTAGATTTATGAAAAGTGGCGCTGCACCACTTTTTATTTTGCACCCCTTAGCGCCCTCCCAATGCCATCATGGTAGTGCCATATTTTAAAATACGGC
Source organism: Pleurodeles waltl (assembly GCF_031143425.1). Lineage (NCBI taxonomy): Eukaryota > Metazoa > Chordata > Amphibia > Caudata > Salamandridae > Pleurodeles > Pleurodeles waltl. The sequence continues at coordinate 1,398,141,109 of NC_090440.1, read as the reverse complement.
ACACCATGGCGGTAGTTAAGGGGTCATAATTTTTTTTAGACTAGTCTGCCACTTTGCAGGATTAGCATAAACAGTTTTGAAACTAATCCTGCAAAGCACCCAGAGGCCCATTGTAATCAAGGCTAATAAAAATCTATCTATGAGATTCCTTTGCACCATTTTTAACACATCTCCACAACCTCTCCTCCTATACCCCCTACCCAGCCCCCTGTCCTCTTCCCTCCCCCCAGCACTGGAACGCCACCGCTGCATATATTATGCTTGGCGCAGGAATAATGTGGCGCAAGGGGTTACAAATGCCACATAAGCAACAAAAAAAAGAAAATCCACAAATGTTGCGTTGGAACAGGGCAAGGCCATCATAAATCCGGCCTTAAATGGTTGTGCAGTATCTAAGCAGGATAAATGAAATGTATGTTACAGGTGACTTAGTTTACATTAGTGCTGGTGCAAAACGCATACCGGAGAAGAAGAGACATCTGCCACATTTGGAGGAGATATCTACATATTTCCAGGCTAGGTTTGATGGCAAAATCGAAATAAAGGAACAGAGAGCAGAATAACTGAAATTAATGTTACAGGTGATGACATTTTCATTACTATCGCACAGCTTCCTCTTCCTCAGACAACATATTTTTCTCAGCATTGGGAGTCAAACTTTGAACAAGGTTGTTGGAGTCTTTATTTTGCTTTTCAGACATATTGATGATAACTGACCGTGACTCATGCGAATGCTATGCCCTCAAGAGCTGATGCCATACTTTCCTAAGAGCGGACCATTAAAGTGTAAATGGCTGAGAGTTTTCAAATCTTCTCTTAATCTGTTGACTGACTCCAACAAAAGTTCAATTGTTGATGTTGTTTCAGCATTTTTTGTAGGGGTACAAGCACTTCATCTTTGATCACAAGATGAAGTGGTAAAAGCTGGGTTTTTTAATCTTTGTTTTATGATCTTCAACATATCCTTATGGATGTCCATGAGGGAACCATCCATGCTAGGCAAAAAAAGAATATAACCAGTCTATTTTGTCTGGCAGGCACATGGTGGTCTTTAGGTAATTTTGTCTCTTGCAGATCATCATGTAGTATTGATAGTCCTGTCTTCACTACTTCCACTGTTTCCTCCTGTGTGTTGTGTATACAAGCTTCAAATTCATATAGATTAAGAAGATTCTGAGACTGCAGGATGTGTGTTCTTGCTGTTGATACCACATTGTAGGTTTGTAGTGTGGTCTGTTTTTTTACCTCTGAACAAATAATTTGTATGTTATTTGGGTCTTCAACATCTTGGAGTAATACATACAAGCCTTCTTCAACTATACTTGTTTAAGTACAAATTGTCATTTTCGTGGGTTACTTCAGGATTGTTGTTCTGATTCTCTGACCTGAAGTTACCTACACATGACAGGCAAACATTTTCATCATACTAGGTAATGTGAGTGGGGCATACATTCATTTGCTCAAATCATACCATATTATGGAATATTGAGAAATTATTTTCTGCTATCTCGGAATTATAAAGGTTTTAGTGTGTGTATGTTTATTGAGAAAGATTGGAGAAACTAGGTCCTAACTATAACTACCTAGTGGTGACTTCCACTAGGTAGTATAGTTAGGACCTAGTTTCTATAGAAAAAGTGTTTTTTGTTTTGCTAATAACTTTTTGCTCCGTTTTCTGAATCTTCACAAAAATGTCTCCAAAAATACCTCGCTCACTTAAGCATCTGTCTGGAAGGTTTTGGGGTAATTTGTCTAGTAGGGGCTGAGAAAAAGGGGGTTGGGCCTAAAACGCTTTTTCCTCATGCATTTTTTCGTTAGGGATTTTGAACAGGAAAAGCGCCCGAACCACTGGACGGAATTACACCAAATGTGGCAGAAAGGTCACTCTTGGTCCAGATAGCGACCTTCTTGTTATTTGGCATAAATTAGTTCAGTAGTTTTTGAGTAATTGAAAAAAAAAAAAAATTCGTATAAATAAGGACGCAAAGGCTCTGCGAACCCTCCCGATCTCGTGCTGAGGTCTGATTGGCTGCCAACACTTCAACAAAGAAATGTTGGCAGCCATGTTGGGACTCTGCTTCAGCCAAGTCCCTGGAAAAAAAGAGATATAAAAAAGGGAGGGCGGGGCCAACCAACATGGCCATCCGGATGTGATTCCCAGAGGCTCTGCAAAAGCTCCTCACAAACACTCAAAAAGCGGTGTCTGTGTGGGGGTCCTCCACCGTCCATGAAGTCCTGAGGCTGAGGTGAGATGTGGGGGGGGTGCCAGGCGCACTGGCTGCCCCGGGAAGGCCTAAAGCCTGAGGCCCAGTGGAGGGCCGGAAGACGGGAAGGGCGGCCCTTGCTGGGGGATGTGGTGGCCCCCTTTGTCGACAAGAGGGGGGGCTGCCGGGGTCCCCCCGGTGCATCGAGCAGCCGCGTCCTGGATGGCTCGGGGGCTTGGGGTGGCCCTAGCGAGGAATGGAGACCGGGATCCGCTGGTAGTGCCCCAAAAGGGGGGGTCGGCCTGCGGCCTCATAGAGGAGAGTGAGGGGGCGGCGGTGGGCCTCTGATTACCCAGTGATAGGGCACCCAGAGGCAGGGTGCGGGGAGGATCCCAGTGAGGCCCCTTTGAGGACCATAGCCGAAGGACAGCGTGGTAAACCCCTTCCACCCGAGAAGGTGACTTAGTTGGCGGTCTCTGCATTGTGTGGAGCACTCCAGTGAGGGGATTAGTGGCGCCAGTAAAGGGAGCTGCGAGCACGGGTGGCAATAAGAGCACAAAAGCGACAAGACCCTGGGGGGGTGGGGGGGGCGCATATGCCTCGACGGAGACTACAAACCAACAGGGTCTGCAATTACTTTGCACCTGCCAGAACGGAAGGGCTTGCCTCGCCGCAGGCAGGTGATGAGGGAGGACCTCCTGTCGTCTCTCCGCCTTTTAAAGCGTAATTGCAAGAAGAGCTCAGGGCCGACATCAAGGCCACACAAGATGCGTTCCAATCAGACATTAATAACTGTCTTTCCTCTCTCCAAGCTGATGTGGACTGAGAGGGGACCTGTACTTTGGATCTTGAAGCGCAGGTCCAAGAGATGAAACAACAAGTCAATCCTATGGAGAGAGAGGTCACACTCCTTTAATCGCAACTCCAGCTCTCCATGCTCAAATGCGAAGACCTGGAAAATTGCTCCTACCAAGACAACATTAGTGTGTGGGGGCTGGAGGAGGGCAGCGAGGGAGCGGATCTGGAGGCTTTTGTGGTGGGTCTCTTCTCCACCCTCCTGGGCGATGAGCATCCTGCAGTACAGGTGGAGAGGGTGCATAGGGTGGGGAGTCACTCCGCCAGCGAGTGAAAGAGGCCCAAATACATCCTGGTGAAACTGAGCTTCTTCAAAGTCAAGGAACACATCCTCCAGAGGGCAAGGCGGCAGGATTCTGTGTCCTTCCAGGGGGCACAATGTACCTTATTCCAGGACATTGCTCCAGCAACACTGGTCCGCCAGCTGCAGTTCCGTCCAGTTACAGATGTACTGAGATTGGAAAATATTAGGTACAGATGGACATTCCCCTTTGTCCTGGCTTTTGAGCTCAACAACAAGTCCTTGTCACAGTGTCCTTTCCTCTGGATCTGCACATCGCTGAACAAAAGGCCCACCTTCCGGCATCACCAACTCAGAAAGCTATTATAGCACAGAGTTAAGATGAAGCCAGTCTGGGGGGGAAGTAAATTAAGGTAGGGAACAGCAGGGAGAGAGATCTGAAAAGAAAAGGTTAGAACAAATATGCATTTACTCATTCATAGAAATGCAACTTATCAATAGACTCTTGACTGAATGTGTCTCCGAGATATCAGATGGAGACCCCTTTTGAAATGAGGGCGAAGCCCCTTCTTTGAAACATGGAACAAGAATAAACTATGACCTCAGAAACAAGAGAGGGCAAGAGCTTTGGACTATGATTACACTCAGAATATCAATCCTGTAACATTGCTGCATTTACAACATAAACCTTTGATCATGACCTAGAAAATGTCAAAGAATTAAATATGCTTTTCACATCTTAAGCTTTTCAAAGGACAATGAAAGCTATGATTTGCTTATCTCCAAAAAATACTTTCACATTCACAACTATAACGACATTTACTCATTGAATTTGAAGTGCTTTACTTATACCAGGAAGCGCTTTTACTTGTCTTGCCTTAAGAAGAGCACAGAGGTCGGGCTCACTGCACCAGGAGAGTCGCAGCGACAGGAGGATCCTTCCACTTCTGCGGGTCAATGGAGGCAGCTGAGGAGGGAGAGGAAGACCCCCAAGAAATAAAACCCTTCGCATGGCACGTGACAGCGGCAAGACAAGTGAGGGGTCGGGGGGAGCCTAGGGTGGAGGCCACACAGCAACTTTCAATGGGCCGGGGGGAATCTCCCAATGGGGGAAGCCCAGGGAATTTTGGTTGGCGACAGGAACGACCACTGGAAGAACAGTTTTGGCGTCATCCCTATCACACCACAGGAGAGCAATAGTGGGGAACCCCACGTGACGTTGCCATGGCTTTCGTAAGCGGTCTTGTGGGAAGTGGCAGCGGATGAATACCCTATCTCTGCCATGAAGATCACAGGAAGGTTTGAGAACCAGCGACTTGATGTTTATGTTTTTTTTTCTTGTTCTGATGTTTTTTCTATGTTTGGTTATTGTTTGTTGTCCCTACTCAGCGTGGGAGGGCCAGGTCGCTTCCGGGGTCCTGGGACAGCGGGTGGGATGGGAGGGGTCCGAATGACAGCCAAGGGGAGGCACTCACACAGGCAAGGGAATTCTGGTCACAACGGCAAGATGTTAGAATTGCTGTCATGGAATGTTAAGGGGCTGAACTCACCCAATAAGGGGTCGCAGTTGAGAAAGTTCTTTGACGATCACCACTATGATATTGTGGCCTTGCAGGAAACGCATCTAAAGAAGGGAGAGGGACATCGACTACACCACAAACAATACCCACAAATACATAGCGCTTCAGCATCAACAAAGCATCGTGGGGTCGCCCTGCTGTTTCACAGGTCCATACACTACCAGATTTTGGGGGCAAAACAGGATAAGGAGAGTAGATTTCTAATGGTCAAGGGCAGCCGGGGGGCGGGGAGGTTGTACGGTGGCTACTCTATGCTCCCAACAGTGGACAATTGCAGTTTCTCTTGGGTTTCCTGGAAGGGCTGGAGGGCTTTGCGGATGGGGAGATAATGTTATTGGATGACTTTAACTTGATCTGGGATGCCGCTCGGGACACAACCCATCCCCAGAGAACGCTTACAAGTGTTTTTGCAAAATCATTTAAGACGACCCTCAACAGGCTAGGTCTCTTTGACTCTTGGTGTACCCTTAATCCCACAGTGAAAGACAACACTTTCTTCTCCCACTCTCACAGATCCTATTCAAGGATAGAATATATATTTCTGAGTCGACCCCTGTGGCAGACTCTGATCAGCAACTATTCATCCGATTATTATATCTGACCATGTCCCAGTGGAGGTGGGTCTGGAATGGTCCCTCTCGCGCTCCAAAGTCAGGTGGTGGTACTTCCCAAACATTTTAATCCGTGACCCAATGACCTGAGACGACTTGCAGAGAGCTATTAGAGAATTTTTCCAGAATAATAAAGCAGTGGACACCCTGAGCAAAAAATCATTTCTTTTCTTATTTTCAGTGGGAGTAGCAGCAGATCTGCCAGAAATGTAAAAAAAAAAAAAAAACAACAAACACAGACTCCCACACTCGTTTCACTGAAGCCCACAGGTGGGCCATGTTCGGAAGCATTTACATTTTGAAGGAGGTGCATGACTGAAGGCCATGCACAACAGTGGTTGTATTAACGCATAGTAATGAGAATAGCTGTATGTTAAAGAATTACAAGGATATTATAGTTAGGCTCACATTTTAAATTTAGAAAAGCATAGAAATTCACCTTTATAGTTATTTCAAGTAACTATAACTCATGCCCTACTGTAACTATAACTTGCCCCCTCACCATGCACTGCTAATTACCCCACAAATTACAGCACCCATGACATCTTTGATAACATCATTTATAATATCAGTGTAATATTTGCAGTAATGTTTCTTGATGAAAAAAATGTAAGCTTTGTTTTTTTTAAGATGTGCTCCGGGGTCCCCGTCCGTGGGCGGGACTATTCAATGCTCATGACTTTGAGGATTCCCCTGGAAGAGAACTAGGATTACAGGTAAGCAATTCATCCATCACCACGCTCCTCCAACTCTCAGGGGTTCTGCACAAGAGTCTTTCCCACACAGAACCATTGACAAATCAGACACCCTGACCCCAGATCTCTCAATATGGCTCCTGAAGTCCTAGAATTTGGGTACCTTAATCTTCCACCCAAATGCATGAGCATTCTCAAAGAAGAACTTAGGCCTTCTACTAATGCCTGTTATGCTATCATGTGGAAGATATTTGTCTGCTATTGTCATCCAAAACACTTTGACCCTTTAGTGAACTAAAATGCAAGATATTGTCTGCTACCTACCTCACTTGCAAACTTGTGGTGTTACTTTCACATTCATTTGACTACACCTAGCAGTTGTAGCCACCTACCTGCCGAATAGGCAACACACTTTCCTCTTCAGAATTCCAGTCATTAAAGCTTTTATGGAGGGTCTCGAGTCATTCCTTCTCGGGAACCACTAACCCTTACATGGAACCTTAACTTTGGATTGACAAGACTGATGGGTCCTTTGAACCCTTCCGCCCCTGTCCCCTTCAGATTATTCCTTAAAAGGTAGCCGTTCTTGTCACCATCGCTTCACTCAGGTGTGTCAGTGAGGTTCATGCACTAACCATGGAAGAACCTTCGAGATCCACAGGGATATGTTTTTCCTCTGCACGAACCCTAGATTTCTCCTGAAGGTAGTCACATAGTTCTACCTCAGCCAGTCTATTGAACTTCTCAAGTTTATCTCTCTCAACCTGATAGAGTTGTGGACTGGGCTCTCCGGACTTGTGATGTTAAACAAGCCCTCTTGTACTAAATTGACAAAACAAAAACGTTTAGAAAGATGCAACTGCTTTTTTGTTGCTTTCCCCAAGCCCTCTAAGGGAAGGCCCTATCCAAATCAGGCAATGCAAGATGAATTGTAAAATGCCTTCAGACCTGCTATGCCATGCTAAAGCTAACAGGACATTGCTTATGCCTCCTAAAGCCCACTCCACTTGGACAAAATGAGCCTCTAAGGCCTTTTTAGGGAACATCCCTAAAGCTGACCTCTGTAAATCAGCTACCTGGTCCACACCACATACTTTTACAAAACATTATTATGTGGATGTGCCTTTTTGTCAAGGAGGTTGCAAAAAATAGTTAGCATATAGACTATGATTTGAGCTCACATCTTCCCTTGAATCAAAGCCTAAGGAAAGCGGATCTATAAGATGTGATAGCCATCGCAACCATCCCTGTTATGTGAATGAAAGTCTAAATATATATTGACAACCACTTTTCTCTAATTAGTTGTGGATATCGATGAAGACTGTGGGGGTTATTCTAACTTTGGAGGAGGTGTTAATCCGTCCCAAAAGTGACGGAAAAGTGACGGATTTACCACCAGCCGTATTACGAGTCCATTATATCCTATGGAACTCGTAATACGGCTGGTGGTATATCCGTCACTTTACCGTCACTTTTGGGACGGATTAACACTCCTCCAAAGTTAGAATAACCCCCTGTGTCTGTACACGTTTGTACATTCCGTGTTTGTAAATAAGTATAATGTAAGTCTTTCTGTACATTATATATATGTTGTATGTGTGCTATTTTGGGCTTTTATGTCCAAAAAAATCAGAACAATAATTTAGTTGTAATTAAAGTACATTACCAATTATCAATTTAGAAGTTCATTGTGAGTAATTTAGTTTTTCAATCTGTCCCTACTATTGTACCACTTATGTTTATGGATTACATTTATTCTACCCAGGTATAGTAGGGTTATTACAAACAGCTGTCAGAGCACTCACAAAAGTAAAATATAAGAGTATGGTGATGTAATAAATCCTCTGTGTGGAAGGCAATCACGCCAGGCTCTGGTTCAGGATAAATTTATTTCTTGAAGTAGTTCAATCATGATAGGAAAATGTCCTTGAAATCATATACAATTAGCCTCCACAGCTGTGGGCTATGATTTCAAGGACATTTTCCTATCATGATTGAACTACTTCAAGAAATAAATTTATCCTGAACCAGAGCCTGGCGTGATTGCCTTCCACACAGAGGATTTATTACATCACCATACTCTTATATTTTACTTTTGTGAGTGCTCTGACAGCTGTTTGTTGTTACTGTCAGTTTCCTTTGAAACATTGGAGGAGTCAGGAAGATCCTCCTGTCATGAGCACCATGACAAATAATATTCTGTGAACTCGGCTGTATGGACTTACTGTGAGCGCCCGTTACCTATGTCCTTCTTCCTAGCGGCTTTCTTCTAAATAGTAGGGTTATTAGGGTAGACCCCTTGTGGGTTTTTTTCATAGGCTTGCCAACCAGCATCATGTTGGCCAGGCAGTTCTCTACACGTTTTCCGATCTACTGCAACTTCCACAGGCTAGCCACAGCTTTCTGGGAGGGCTGCCTTAAAGTCTATGCAAAGAATGTGTATCTACAGCCACATATGTCTCAAACAGAAAATGTTACTTACCCAGTAAGCATCCGTTCGTGGCATGTAGTGCTGTAGATTCACAGGCACCAATCATCCTCCCTGGCCGTCTGTGACGGTTGGTCATATTTCTATCGGTTTTCCATCTTTCTTTGCATGGACATCTCTCTCCTCTTCCCTTTGCTTCACATTCCGATGTGTGGGAAAACAATCTAAGAATGAAGTCGGTGACCATGCACATTACCAATAAGAAGAGTCACACTACCTGATGACTCGAAAGACTTCTTTGAAGAAAGACAACATGCACACATCAAGACCCAACACTATATGGCAACAGTATGCACAGCATCTGTATCTACAGAATTATATACCGCAAACAAATGCTTACTCAGTAAGTAATATTTTCCTTTAGGGACTAAGATGCATAGGTTGGTGAAGTAGTAAAGCAATCGCTGTAAAATCACTATACTTAACCCTGCACTGTTAGTGCTAGAACGTTGCTTGCATTCAGAGGGAAGACACAGCTTGCATCAAGTTCCCTTCAAGTATATCTGTGTTAGAATGATAAATGTTTATGCCAAAGCAGCAAAATGTGGAGGTACTGCGTGCTACTGGATGTTCACTGACATTTATAGCCTGTATGGGACATGCAGAGCTCAAGGGAAGAGGCATGATTTACCCCAGTTAACTCTGAGGCTTGAACGCTTGTAGGATACGTGCCATTAAGTCAACCCCATCTGATATCCTTGAACTAGATGAGTAAGTTGTCCGCATAGAGGGACACTGTGTGCCTTGTTACCCAGCAATATACCCCAAAACCTTCCCCTCTGACACAGACAAATAGTGGTGCATTTGCCAGCACAGAAGGCAATGGCAAAAGCAGGCACCTCTGAAGTGCCCGTCTGTACAGGGAGGGGGTCGCAGATGAGCCTGTCAAGTTTGACTCTGGCAGTCTGTTCAGAGTACAGACGTTAAATCAGTCGTAGCATCTTACTGCCCATTCCCAGTTTGCATAGCACAGCAAACAAGTACTCCAGAGAGCGCATGTCAGAAGCGTTTTCTAAGTCTAACACTAGGCAGACAGAGTATGGCCACTCTGGTGCTATCTTCAAAAGCCTGTGTAAGTGGTATCTATTGAGGTATGTAGACCTTGTAGGTATAAGCCTGTTCTGGTTTAGATGGATCAGCTTGGGCATAGCATCTATTAAATGAGTTGCTGAGATTTTACTGTGGATCTTGTCATTGCTGCGAATTATCGCCAAAGGTTGACAGAACCTGATGCGTAAGGGATTTCGGCCTGGCGTGGGTAGGGAAACCAGGAGAGATTTACTCATGGAAGGGGGCAATAGACACTCCACAGTTACTGCATTGTGTAATTCAGTGACCTTCAGTGCCAGTAGGTCAGTATAGGCTTTATAGAATTTTATCAGAAGGCCATCTGCACCATCCCTTTTAACTGACACAGATTCTTGCACAGCATTGCAAATGTTTTGTTCAGCAGCAGGAGTTTCAAGAACCTTGATCTGAGTAGTTGTCAGAGTGGGTATGGTCACTTCATTGAAGTCTGATGTGGGTCGGCGAGGGGGATGTCTCAGAACTGTAGAATGTCTGGTAGTGGGCACAAAAAGCAGTATGAATTGCTGTCTGGGAGTACGCCAAGGTGTCTGGGGAGAATTGGATAGCAATGATAGGAGTGTTGGCAATGTCTCGCTTAATTCGCCAGGCAAGGAGCCTAGCAGATTTACACCTTCTGTGTGTTTTTGTGAGCTGTGTTTTATAATCCAGGTCTAGCAGAGATTTGATTAGTTGTACATGTTTTCCCTGGCAGAAAGGAGTTCTTACTTGGCTTCATCATCCAGTAGTGCATTCCATTCTAGCCCATCGAGAGTACACTACAAAGCAGATACATTGTCCTCATATGTCCATCTTCAAGGCTTCTCACTCAGTAAGGTTGGTAGACTCAGTACCACTACTTTCATCAGAATATCAGGTAATGGACTTGTGAATAGTGTTGCAAAAGGCTTGGTCTTCTAATGTGGAGGGTTGAAGCCGCCATGTTGTGATCGGTTAGGTGTGTTGTGGCCAACTAAGGTTTAACAACTAAGGATTATGGTGTGAGATAGACTTCCCAAGGGATTACACTTTATGTAGTGAGTTGGTAGAGGAAGCGGTCCAACCGGACATGAAGATGTGTGGTGCCGAGTAGAAGGAAAACGCATGTTATTGTTGAGGGCCCTCCAAAGGTCAGTGAGAGCCACTGTGAAAAATAGGTAGCAGTGCAAATTGTTGATATGCATGGGAATGGAGGGTGGGATCAGTCCAGGAGGACATTTACCATGCAGGTAAAATCCCCCTTATAAACTAGGGAAGGTGGTGAGTCCATCTGGCAAGCTGTAGTGATAGATCCAATAGAAATTGGGATTGCCTTGTACATGCTGCCCAGTTGCATTGTATTGCTGTCTAGGGTACCCTCCTTTAAGACATTACACCCTTCTACCTCAGATAGTCTGATTATGCATTTAAAAGGGACCATGGGATTAATCTATAGCAGTACCACCCTGGCATAGCCAGAGTAGACAGTGCAGTTCCACTTGTCCCTCGAATGCTTTCAAAGCTTGGGGCCCTTGTTACTAATAAGGTGCATCTCCTGCAAGAACACAACATGCATACCTCTATGTTTGAGGGAGGTGTGAATATCATGTTTCCGGGCAGAGCTTATTCCACAAATCTTGCATGTCACAAGCGTTCACAGGACCATATTGCATGATGGGGAAAGTGGTCAAGGTGGGTGTCCACCAATCACATCAGAGGTGAGTACTGAGGCTTTAACAGCAGAGCATAGATGTGGATGTGTCATGTAATGGTGAATGGGTACCATGCCTGAAAATACAAACTTACACACTTCCCACCCCAGGGCTGCAGATTAATGTCTGGCCGCCCAAGTAGTTAACTCACAGTAGCATGATAACTTTAAGTAATAGAACCATTACAGGCTTGTAAGGGGTGGTGGTGGAGGAGCTAATTAATTAACAGCAAGTCCCAGCAAGGCCCATCCATGGGATATATGTGAAAGAGAAGTAGGCCCAACCGGTTTCCAGCCAGGTGAGGGCCACATGAAGTAAGCAGGACCATATAGAGATGGCAATTCCAAGGCAGCGAGATCTGATATGGTTCCAGTCAAAGTGGCACGCAACATAGGTCATAAGAAGTTCAGTGGACAAATGGGAGCACAACGTGAGGAGTTTCACAGGAGCATTGTGTACCATGGAAAATTTGAGCTGTGGAAAAAGAGAACAAATAGTCAAGTGGGTCATCCACGGCAGAGAGAAGGGAACTTTCCCGGGAAGGGGGAAGGGTGCAGTTGTTCAGGTCATATTTGTCAGCAGCATGCCTGGTGTCCATCCAGGTTTGCCTCTGGTAATGCTGTCAGTTGTTTGGGGATGTGATAAACTGCAGTACCACCAAAGGGTATCTTGACTGCAAGTTGTGCGAGTCCTTGTCTGAGACAGAGCCATGCAAGTCATTTGCTATTGAGATGTGGTCTGGGTCGCGGAGGTGAGATGCGATGGATAAAGCTGCAGTCCTCTCCAACTAAGATTGGTGCGTGAGGTAGAATTGGTAATGGAATTGTCAGAGGGCCGCCTGCTACGGAACCCAAATCCCACCCACCCATGAGCACTGTCTGCATTCTCAGGTGTGGGTTGGCGATTTTCCACCCACTCCTAAGCGTCTGTTGGATCAATAAAGAAGTATATGTGCTGGTTAGCTATGATTTTCACTTTGGCAGAAAATAGCACAGAGTAGTTATAGCCTCTTTCTCTCAGCCAGCACTTAATGGCCAAGAAGGAAGCGCAGCAGCAGCGGTAGACTGAGATAGTGTAGTCCAGAAAAATCATGATGTGGGCACTGTCATAGGATAGGTTACCCTCCTGTCTAGCCAGGGATGGACTCCCCTTGGAGGGTTGGGGAGGGGGGGTTCAGGCAGGCAGCCAATGGGTGCACTCAACTGCAAAGATGGAAGAGAGGTTGATGGGTGTGATCTGGGTAAAGAGACACTTTTCCATAAATGATGTGGTGTCAGTACACTTCAAGCCTTGTAGAAGGCCCAACCATGTGTATTTTGTTTCACCGGTGTATCCCACCACATCCCCTGCCCGTCCCACCAAAAAGAGTATACATTTCGTGAGGATCTGCATTTGTTTCGTGGGTTCTAGAGACTGCGGATGGAGTACTTGGAGAATGAGTTCATTTTGCAGCCCTTTTTTTTAATTTTATTTTTATCATTTGCCGTTGATCATTGTGGAACTGACCGACATCTGAGGCTTTGGTGTCAACCTGGCTCTCCAAGACTGAGCATGCTTTATCTTTTAGAACAAGGTGACCACAGCACACAGAAATGAATCTAGATTTACCGCGACACCTTCCAAACACTACAAGATGGCCGCCATTTGACTAGCTTCCCCACTTGATCTAGTTTCTCTGTTCTGACACACCGTAACCCTTTCTTTTTTATACTTCAAGATTGCCGCCAGGCTTCCTGCATAAGCGTAGTCCCTTGTCTATGTCCCGCCGTCTGCTGTCTCTATTTAAACACATGAGCGCGGGGCCTCACGGACCCATCCACGTGCTGACTACTGTGTGCCACACCTCCCCGTACCTGCTCCGAGGTATGTTCACGTGTGTTTCATTTTCAGTGTATCGCTTTACCTTTCACTTTACAATGTTTAACTTAAACTTTACATGCCATTTACTGCAACTTTTGGCCGCGTAGCGCTACGTTAACATTACATATGCCGAACTCCTCACTTTTACCCACGTTCTCCGTAGTTAAAGGCCATTCACCCATGACTTATCCTTTCTAGTTTCTACACATGGTGGTTAATTTGGCACTGTGTACTGCAATCTTCCTTCTCAAATTTTCTAGACATTGGCCACTTTTACATTACACAGCGTATTACATATTACTGGCATTCTTGCTACTGCTCTCAAGTGTTTACCTACAGTAGTACATCTAATACTAAGACATACTAGTACCTAATTTTAAATAAATTATTTTTTAGCTTACACCTGCTCTCTTAGCCAATTTTTCATTATTTAACCTAGGGTCCATATTCCTGCCATCACTTTTAACATACCTACGTCTTTTTCCCCTTCCCTTTCCCTTCTCACCCTCTCGCAGGGTGGGACTCCAGGCTGATCAGGGCCTCCTGCATTTCCCTAACCTTACGCGGTTACTATTTGTACTCACCACGCCTGCTGCTGTTTGGGCACTATTGCCGACTCACAGTTCTACTGTACGAAGGTATGTACACAGTGGCTTACATCTTTAAACTTCCTCTTATTTAGTATAACTATTCTTCTCAACAGTACGTCTCTGACTCTGTGTATTGGCTACTCATTGCCACTGACCCTATTTTTCCAGATTTCCACCCATCACCTAAGGCCTACTTGCCTTATTGCAGTTTTTTTTTTTACAACTTACCTTTCTGGCCGGACGGCCCAGGTATGAGCCACAAGCCCGGTTTTAATTCGTTTTATGCTCCACTCTGTGCTTTTCTTTCCTTATTTGATGTTACTTACCGTTCTTCTTTCCGGTTTTTCTCAGTCCTGTACCACCTACTTTGTATCGCACTTTGCTATGCAGACTTGGTTCATCGACTCCTCGGTAGCACACTCTTCACTAAACAGACACTCTCAATGGACACTTTCCCACATTTGGATTTTGGTGTGACTCACGTAGTCACGGTGAGTTGCTTTTTTTCTTCATTGTTTGCATCCAGGGTCCCATTTGTTCACATTGCTTGCCATGTTTATTCACTCTCACCCACTAAAGCTTTCACAGTGATCACTGGTCTCTGGTTATTGGCATTGGTACTATTGTTACACGGTCATTCACTAGGCCGCACTCAAGTCTAAGCACAATTACATGCAATCTTTGCCTTCATTATTGTTTTGCAGCCTTGATGAAGTCACCTTAGTAACGAAACGCGTGTTGGCTGTATCTCGACGAAGGCACAATCCTTTGACCAATAGTACCTACAAATAAAGACACTTTCTACAACAAGAATTGGGACTTTTATGTCTTTTGCCTTCTCTGACCTCAAATACACCATCAGGGATACTTATCCTTGCTACACTATTGGACAGTTAATTTCTGTGTGCTGTGGTCACCTTGTTCTGTTTGTCTCTGGGTACTCTAGTACCCTATTTCGTGCCTACTGGGTAGTAAGGCACTTGGCCATTTGGCACCAGATTCTGTGTACATCTAAATCTATCAACTATATTGTTTTACTGCCTAGATGTGTGTCACCTTTTCACCCATACTACCCTTGTTGTTGCTTTAGGCCATGTTTTATCTTTTGCCTGGAGGATTAGGTCCAGCTTTGTCATCATGGAAGGTGCAGTCAGGTGAGTTTGTCGACATTGGCATTCCAAAGTCAAGGGCCGAATGGGTAGTAGAATATTTCTTCATGGCTGAATGGGTAGGTGACGTAAGAGGCCTCTCAGTCCTACGACTCCCCATCTGCAGCAGTCGTAAGGTGCCCAAAGCATGTGTAGCCAGTGCAGTGAGTCACAAGTGAAGTGCAGGTGGTTGGTTAGGTGTATTTTTTCTTTGCACTAGGGAAGTAGCAGGATGGATGACCCTCCTTGCCCCATCCATAGAAGGATAAATGGACTTGTGGATGGGGAGGCACGAAGGGTTTCCTATGTAGACAGTCTATGGGGCATTTATTTACGCAGGTGGGTGCCCCACCCCCACCCTTGTCTCTCTCTGATGTGTAGAGGATGACGTGTGATGGGTCAGCCCATTTGGGAAAGGATGTGCAGGCTGAGCTAGGAGCTTATTTAGAAAGCAGGCACCATCTTGCAGTGCCAAACCACACCCTCCCTGGCAGAGAATTACTTGCTAAATTGATAAATAGAAATACAGGACAAATTTGACAAGAGGTGGATTGTTAAGATGTGCATGGAGCCGTAGTTGATAACAATTGATTAGATTTATGTAACCCTTCCTCATGCCAAGTGAATGTGGTAGTTCGACTGTTAAAAGAAAATTGGGCGAGTAATGGTTTGTTTTATGTGGAATTCTATAATAGAATGGAAAATAGTATAACATTAAGCTGCTGGGAGGGCCTGTATCTCACGAACCCTGTGAGCTGAAGTGAGAGCAACTACAAAACCTAATTTTCATCATAGATGTTGCAATGAAATCTTATGAGTAGGCTCAAAAATAGGCCCAGATTTGCAAGAAAATGGCGCATCACTACATAGTTTATTATCGTTTTCTTTGAAAGGTTTTGCAGCTGCTGCCTCTGGCAGGGGAGCCAACGCTGCTTTGCCCTAATTGAGGGCCCACCCCTTGTTGTAGTTTAGCAGCGATTAGATTAAGCATTAGCGGAAGACATCTTGTATTTGTAACTATTGTGAACATTTCGCGGAATCCATTTTGTATTCATGGCAGCCATTTTCTCTGCCATGTGCTCACCATGTGCTCTGTCCTACCTTTCTGTTAACTACTCTTGAAATCTGCCTAGTGACAAGTTATATTTAGCATCTCCCACTTTCGCACATGCTCAGTAAGGTCTGCAGCTGTTAGTCCTTGAAAACTGTTAGCTCCTCCTACCTGTCGACTGTGCATTTTCCACAAGACCTTACATGTATACACGTCCTGCTTCTATAATTGTACCACCTCCTTTTGGCCCCTGCGTGGGTATAAAAGGACCATGCTCTCTCAGTTCAGTGTGCTACTTCAAGCATTGCCTAAGGGTGCTGTTTGAACTTTAGTACCACCTCATGAGGTTAATAAACTTTGGCCCTCATTCTGACCTTGGCGGTCTTTTCGCAAGACCGCTGAGTTACCGCCGCGGTGAAGACCGCCGACCGCGGCGGTGTGCCGCTGTGCGCATTCTGACCGCTGGGAGCGTTCCGCCGGAAAACCGCCAGCAGCCACACTGGCGGTCGGCGGGAAAGTGGAGACTGGTCAACCTCCACCGCCACGCCAGCAGAACACCGCCCACAGAATTACGACCCACATTTCTGTGTGGCGGTCTTCTGTTGGCGGTCTTCTGTTGGCGGTCACGTCCCTATGGCTCCCGTCGCCTCCCGGAGGACCAACGCACAAGGTAAGTTGATCGTCCGTGAGGGGAGGGGGTGGGGGGGTGTTGTGTGATGTGGGCGTGCATGGGGGTGTGCGTGTGAGTGTGTAGAGGGGGTGTGTGAGTGCGTGTATGCGGGCGGGGGGTGCTGCTGTGTCTATGGGTAATGTGTGCTGTTCGGCAGGTGCGCATGTCGGCATGTATGTGTGCGGGTATGTGTCCCCGTTGTGTATGTGTGTGTAGGGGGTGTGTATATGTGCATGTT
This sequence comes from Pleurodeles waltl, assembly GCF_031143425.1. Taxonomy (NCBI): domain Eukaryota; kingdom Metazoa; phylum Chordata; class Amphibia; order Caudata; family Salamandridae; genus Pleurodeles; species Pleurodeles waltl. The sequence continues at coordinate 1,398,124,122 of NC_090440.1, read as the reverse complement.
GGGGGTGTGTGCATGTCGGGGTACATGTATGTGCATGTCGGGGTGGGGGTGGGGAGGGGGTTCGTACCACCTCTGGGGGGTGCCAGGGGGGTGGAGGGTGTGGGGGGAGGACTCGGGTGGGTAGTGGGGGGTGGGGGAGACCCCTATCAGTGCCAGGGAAGGAATTCCCTGGCCCCGATAGTGCTTACCGCCATGGTTCGCACGGCGGTTCCCGCCCGCAAGAAACCGCGGCGGTAGGCAGGGTCATAATACCCTTGGCGGTCTTGGGACGACCGCCGGGCCGGAGTGCGCAAACTCCAGCCCCGCGGTCATGACCGCCGCGGCGGTCGGAGTGGAGAAGTAGCGGTCGGTCGCGGCGGGGACCGCTGCGGTCAGAATGCCATTTTTAATACCGCCGGTCTGTTCGCGGTCCGACCGCCGTCTCTCCGCCGACCGCCAGGGTCAGAATGAGGGCCTTTGTCTTTTATTTCAGTTCCTGTGCCAACTTCTTCCTTCATGGTCTGAGGACTTTGTGCAGAGAAAGGTGAACCCCCTGCACTAGTAGGCCTTGCTGAGGCTTACTTCAACAAACTGGCGCTCGAACAGGGACTCATCAGTGACTCGGACGCCCAACGGATTGGTTGTGACGAAGGATTTGGATCTTGCTGCAGACGATCAATGCCTGAGGAGACCCGAGTCTTGGCAACCACGGCGTTTTTCCCTTCTTTCTGATTTGACCATCCAGGTGGCGCCGGTCCTCGACTGAGATCCTTTTTGTTCATTCGTCATGCAGTGACCATTTGGTCGATTTTAGAACTTGGCAGTTGGAACCTGGACACCCTGTGATTGGTAAGAGCCGTTTTACTGCACTTGCTGTGGGTTTTGATGCCTTTGTTTGGTAATGTAGTTTAGCACTACTTACTGTGGCTCTCATGTTTTGGGTGACTAGTCAATTTGTATCCTTTGAATTGATATATAAATTGCAATTTATATAGACAGGTAATGAGGAGAATTTTCTCCAATTTAATTTTGATTTGAACGGCACCTTAAGTGCTACTTTGATTATAATATTGCATATTTTGCACTATTTTTGGCATGCCTGTTTTTAGCGCACTTCGTAGGATGTGTTGCTTTTGTAATGGTACCAATTTGAGACTGGAAGAATCGCAACCGGCACCCCCAGAGGGGACGCCAAATAGAGATATGTATGTTAAACATGGTCTTTCTTCTATAATGTACAGCACATTATGGATTAAATACACTTGTGCGGATCCTGAGCTACGTTGGCCTATGCATGGGTCATTTGATTTGCGAAAGATTGAGTATGTGGAACAATGTATGTGTAAGCGAAAGTCTAGGCAAGATATGTTTGACTGTGTACGAATGTGGGAGAAAGAAGTGCGTGGACGAGTGAAGCGTGAGCAAGCCTTGCTTGAGAAAGAGCAGCGGAAGAATGTATATGTGAAAGAAATAAATGACTTAAAGGAGCTAGAAGAGAAAGAATGTAAATTACAAGTAACTGGCCAATACACCGTTGGGCAACCTCTCTATCCTATCCTTAATAAACCACATGATGATTTATTGTTACTAGATCTCCCTCCACCTCCGTATGTCGTCCCTTCTGCCCCTCATGAGGTAGCTAAGGTCTCCAGTTCGGAGCAACAGAAGATGCGAGACAGTCGCTCTATGTTGCCTGCTGACCGTGCGTCTGAGCTTAGATCTATTGCTCGTAAAACAATTTGTAGCGTTGTCTCTGCTTCTGAACTTTTAGACAACATGAAAGGGTGGACGGAAAAGGAGCAGCTATATTTTACTGAGGCATTTGGCTCAGAAGTTATTGAATTATATCGGAAATATTCTGATGAGTTAGAGCCCGATGATGTAGCAGCTGATCATAAGCAAATGTGTGATGGTCTTTTTGTTTTCTCACAGGTGGCTGATGCAATCAGGCGTTTAATGAAATTATGTGTTGTGGCAGTCCGCTTGCAAGAGGAGAAAAGGGCTGTGGACGTAGTTGCACGGACATCTCAGACCGACGGGGTGCAAGCTTCCATCTTCGGAACAGATAAGACTATGATAGTTCACGCGAAACCAATGCGGGAGGCCGCGCCTTTGTATGTTCCTCCTAAAGGATTGGGTACAAGTGATGATAAAACTTCTGTTGATGCTAAGGGTTATTTTATTTATAATTGGGTGTATACTCCTTGGAATAGGGCAGATGTAATGGCACTTAAAACAGCATTACCTGACCCGCGGAAAAATCCAGCCTCCTTTTATGAGGAAGTTGAGGGAGCAATTAGTTCTTGTATTATGACTTTGGCTGACATTGATTTATTTTTCGGATTGATATTACCGCTAGATATGTGGAGAACTTTTCGTAAAATTGATGATCGTGCAGTTTTTGGGGCGTCATGGAAAGAATTAGAACAGATGGACGGGGATAGGGAACCTGCGAAAAAGCCATATCAGTTGATTCTAGATCTTCCTGCAGCCACATTAGTTAAGTTAAAAACGATTATTCCCCCTAAAAAGATAGATTGGACTGTTTTAGCGTCTTGTAAGCAAAAGGCAGATGAATCGGTCTCTGATTTCTTTACACGCTTTGAAGAAGCATTTCATGATTTCAGCGGTCAATTATTGTCAGATGATACGGGCAGACATTTGTTTGTCGATAAATATGTTGCAAATCTGTTACCAGGAATAGCTAATCGTCTAAAAGCTAGTGAAAGTTCATGGACTACCTCTACTCCAGTTTCTCTTTTGACTATGGCTCAGTATTATGAACGTCAGGAATTAGAAGCAAAAGGTAGCGAGGACAAAAAGATAAAAGAATTAAAGACGAAGGTTATGTTGGCTCAAGCTTATGGTCCGCCTTTTAGAGGTAGTGATAGAGGTGGACGTGGATCTTATGGTTCTTCTTACACTCGTTCGAATTTGTCTGTTGATCAGTGTGCGTATTGTAAGAAATTTGGGCATTGGGCTGCTGATTGTCCAGCACTACGTGTTCACGTGGTCGGAGACAAATGAGAAATTGCTCGGGATATTCAGGACCTAGAAGAAGCACGAATGATCATGCTAGGGTTGATGCTAATGTACGAGGGCAGGATGGGTTTAACACTTTTGATAGACAGAACCAATACCAGATGTCTAACTATGTGCAGCCTGATTTCCAAGACTCTGCTTATGCATAGGATTGCCTAGGATGGGGTAAGGAATCAGTTGAAGTTCCAGTAGATCAGAGGGGTCCCTATGTTACAGCACATGTTTTGGGTTCTACTGATCAGTTTCTGGTTGATACAGGAGCTACTCGTAGCGCCTTGTCTAAACAATTGATTCCAAGGGCTCCCCTGTCTGGCTTAACCATTACATCAATAGGTTTCGATGGAACACCTTCCCCTAGCCCATTGTCACAACCACTTGCATTCCATGTTGATAAATTTACTGCTCCATGTCCATTTTTGCTTTCTCCAAATACACCAGGCAATATTGTGGGTCTTGATATGCTCAAGTATTTTAGGGCTACAATACGATGCTCTCCTGAAGGGGTGCGTGTTATTTTAAATGATAATCATCCTGTGATGGAAAGAGTTTGTCTTGTTAAAGAGGATATTGCATTAGCTTCACTCCCTAGTACTTTGTGGGCTACTTCAGATACTGATGTGGGACAAATGATTATTTCACCGGTACATATTAGTGTTAAGGAGGGAGCTGTATTGCCACGTTTGCCTGAATACAGCATTTCACAGGAGGGTGAAGAAGCACTCACACGAATTGTGCGTGATCTTATTGCAGTTGGAGTTGTTGAGGAAGTTCTGCATAATGTTTGTAACAGTCCGAATCTTCCTATTCTAAAAAAGGATTCTGATACTAGGATTTACCGATTTCATTATTGATTTACGAGAAGTCAATAAGATTGTGATACCACAATATCCTGTGGTATCTGACATCACAACACTCCTCACTTTGGTTCCCCCGACAGCAACTACGTTCTCTATGATAGACTTGAAGAATGCTTTCTTTTCGATTCCCTATTCATCCTGACAGCCGATATTTGTTTGGTTTTACTTTGAATAAACGATCATGTAGATTTTGCAGAGTTCCTCAAGGCTATACGGAGAGTCCAAGTATTTATAGTTAAGCGTTAAAACATCAACTTGATTCTTTTGTTTTGCCTGAAGGTGTGGCTCTCATACAATATGTCGATGATATTTTGTTGGCGGCTGATACCCCTGAGCAATGTGAAAAGTGCACTTTGTCCTTACTTTCTTTTCTTGCTTCACACCATCATAAAGTGTCACAAAAGAAATTGCAATATTGTAGACCAAAGGTAACCTATTTAGATCACCTTTTGTCTAAGGAGGGCCGTGCACTTACATCAGATCGTATTCAAGCAATTTTAGACACACCAGTACCCTCTACACAGAAAGATGTTCGGGCATTCCTTGGTCTTACTTCCTTTTGTAGGCAATGGATATTAGGGTTTTCACACATTGTCAAACCTTTGCTAGCACTTTTGACTAAAGATACTCCAATGCCCCTCCCATGGACAGATGAATGTGAGACTGCTTTCAGGCAGCTGCAACAAGCCCTTTGTTCCGCACCAGTGTTAGGTACTCCAGATTACATGAAGCCTTTTGCACTTTACGTACATGAGAAAGATGGATGTGCATTGTCAGTTTTAGTACAGACACATGGCGATAAGCAGCGTCCCTGTGCATATTTTTCAGCAGTACTTGATCCTGTCGCTCGAGTGTTGCCTGGGTGTTTTCGTTCAGTTGCCGCAACAGCTGTGTCAATACGTCAGAGTGAAGGGATAGTTTTGGCACATAAGCTGTTGGTGTTAGTACCCCATGCGGTTGATGCTCTTTAAAATCAAACAAAGACACAACATTTAACTAGCGCCCGTATCACAGGATATGAGTTGACATTGCTGGCTCCTCACATTACACTGAAGAGATGTGCAACACTAAATCCAGCCACTTTGTTGCCTTATCCGGTGACTCAGCCTCAGTCACAAGAAACACATGATTGTCTGTTCTTCGGTAAGGAATATACAAAGGGTCATATTGATTTACAAGATACGCCCCTTCCAGATATAGACGGGAAATTGTGGGTTGATGGGTCTTGTTTGAAGTTGCCAGATGGTACGACCTCAGCTGCATATGCAATCACCACAATACACACGGTAGTGGAGACAGCTCGTATACCACAGAAGTCAGCTCAAGCAGCTGAACTCATAGCTTTGACACGAGCATGTGAGCTTAGTACTGACTTAAGTGTGAACATTTATACAAACAGCCGCTATGCTTGTGGAGTGGCTCATGATTTTGGTTTGCTTTGGAAGGAGAGAGGCTTTCTCACATCCCACGGGATGCAGATAATGCACGGAGAATTAGTGCATAACCTCTTGACTGCATTGACATATCCAAAGAAACTAGCTATTGTGAAATGTAGTGCACATAAGAAAGTGACCGATAAGATAGGGCAAGGTAATGTTCTTGCAGACCGCGTAGCACGTGAGACTGCGATGCAGCGAAGTACTACTTCTATGTATGTAGTGAAGTCACAAGCTGAACGTTGGCATAATGCTAGACAAGACGTATTAGATATACAGAAATCTGCTTCTGTGAAAGAACGTGAGCAATGGTCTGAAGATGGAGAATTGGATGAGGAGGGCTGTTGGTGGAATAAGCAGATGGATAAATAGAAATTGCCTATAGCTTTTGTACAACCTATGGTTCAGATGGCACATGGGCTGGCACATGTTGGAGCTTCAACTATAACGAAGTTGCTTACACAAGTTTGGGAGCATCCAGACATTTCCAGTACAGCTAAGAGAGTAGTACAGTCTTGTTTGATCTGTTTACAATACAATCCTGGAAAAGGGACACATACTCCTGCGGGAGGGTTTGCTACACCAACTGCACCTTTTGAAGTTCTACAAATGGATTATATTCAGCTTGAACGCTGCAACAATTTAAAGTATGTCTTATTGGTGGTTTGTGCCTTCAGTAAATGGATAGAGGCGTACCCCACAAAGGATAATACTGCCATTACCACAGTGAAGGTGCTTTTGAAATAATTTTTCCCTAGGTTTGGTGTTTGCAGACTTTTATGGAGTGATAACGGACCTCATTTTGTTGGGGAAGTTATTAAGTATGTCCTGAAAGGATTAGGGATCAAACAGAAGTTCCATGTGGTTTTCCACCCACAATCAGCGGGGTTGGTGGAAAGGTATAATGCTACTTTGAAGCTGAAGTTAGCGAAGATACAGGCTTCCACATCCTTAACTTGGTCGGATGCATTACCGTTGGCATTATTGTCTATTAGGTCAGTGCCACACTCTCGAACTGGCCTGACCCCCTATGAAACTGTATTCGGGAGGCCAATTAATATTTGGGGAGTTCCTAAGCCAAAATCTGTATATGATGTACCTTGTGTCCTGATGAACGATTATTTGGCACAGTTAACCGACAATTTGGTTTCTATTCATCAACAGGTTCGAGAAGCACTTCCTAACAGATCTACAGGTGAAGGCCATGAACTCCAACCTGGTGACCAGGTGATGATTAAGTCTTTTGAAAGATCAAGCAGCTTGGAACCAAGGTGGCGAGGCCCAGAACAGGTGATCCTTGCGACAAGGACAGCAGTTCGAGTGACGAACCGAAAGAATTGGGTCCATAGTACTCACTGCAAGAGAATGCTACCTACCTTGGTGGAACCTGCTGTGCTGACCGATCATCGAGAGATTTTGACTACGGAGAAAGGCCGTGCTATATCACCTGACGAATCTGCAGAGGTCTTCCCGGACCATACGACTTCTGGAGTGTCGCGATATAATTTGAGACCGAGGAAAGAATCTGAAGATGTTTTGAAAAAAACTGGTTGAGCTACTGCCCTGGGTTAGTGAAACGGAGAGCCAATGTGGCAAAGGGGGGGGGGTGGATCAGCCATGCATTAGAGTAGTGACACCCGTCTTGGCCCGTGGTGAAGAAATCAGCGACTGCCCAGGGATAAGAGCTCCAACAATTGTTTTTAATTCATTTCTGAAAGGGTCGATTATCACTGTTGCTAAAAATTAATAACAAACTGATCATTAGTACTATGGGGTTTGTTGTTGTTTTGGTGGTTATAGCAATAATCACCTGGTTTGTTGAAAAGAAGTCTCCTGCTCCTGAGTTTTTTGTTGCCACTACTCCAGTACCAGAGGATCACTATTACTTTACGCTTCCCTATCAGGAGCAGAAGCACCGTCAATCGTACTTCAATAATACCTTCATTCAGATGTTGCATCATACTCATAATGCTACAAATACTATTAACTGTTGGGTATGTGGAATGATACCTGCGCATCAAAAGAAAGGAGGAACACCTTTCATTCCTCTTCCTTTTTCACACAATGGTTCTTGTCAAGCTTGGTACACGCTTTTGTTTGCATCTGGAAAACGTACAGAGGGCGGACTTCTTTTTCGCCTTAATAAAGTATGCTACCAAGACAAAGATGGGTATCCCCAAGCCAAAGGAACCAAATGGGAATGGGAAGAGTATCAACCGGACAATGTTTCAGTACCATATGTCTTCACAAATATAAGAGACTTTGACAAGAAAGAACAATTTGTGATTTCTGTTACAAAAATTAAAGCAGATTTATGTATACGTAGCATTGGGCGAATTCCAGTAGGGATAAGCAATTGTACCTTGATTTTAACTATTGAGGGTGTAAATAATAATAGTTTTACAGCTTCACATAATACATATTTTGTTTGTGGTAACTATGGATATTACCAACTACCTGTTGGGTGGTCAGGTGTGTGTAATGATTGCAATATTTTTCACATGCTGTATCTGTATTCAGTGTGGTCCAATGTTCTGCTCCATGTGTATTACTGCTTGTATGCCTACCAAAAGAAATATTACAGAAATGAAAGCACAACATATGTTAGATAAAGAAATAGCTGAAATGATGAGCATAAATATACAAGATGAATATTTAGATTCAGCTAATGCTGAAAGGGTCGTCTGTTGTAGTTTAGCAGCGATTAGATTAAGCATTAGCAGAAGACATCTTGTATTTAGTAACTATTGTGAACATTTCGCGGAATCCATTTTGTATTCATGGCAGCCATTTTCTTGGCAGCATGTGGCAATGTGCTCACCATGTGCTCTGTCCTACCTTTCTGTTAACTTCTCTTGAAAATCTGCCTAGGGACAAGTTATATTTAGCATCTCCCACTTTCGCACATGCTCAGTAAGGTCTGCAGCTGTTAGTCCTTGAAAATTGTTAGCTCCTCCTACCTGTCGACTGTGCATTTCCACATGACCTTATATACATAGAAGTCTTGCTTCTATAATTGTACCACCTCCTTTTAGCCCCTGCGTGGGTATAAAAGGACCATGCTCTCTCAGTTCAGTGTGCTACTTCAAACATTACCTAAGGGTGCTGTTTGAACTGTAGTACCACCTCATGAGGTTAATAAACTTTTGTCTTTTATTTCAGTTTCTGTGCCAACTTCTTCCTACATGGTCTGAGGACTTTGTGCAGAGAAAGGTGAACCCCTTGCACTAGTAGGCCTTGCTGAGGCTTACTTCAACAATAGGGCTAAATTACGGGCAGTCCGTGCAAATTACGGATGGGTGGTCGACCTAAATGGAGCCAAGTGTGCGACGGCCGTGGAATGCGGGTTGGTAGTTGTCATAACAGAAGGTGAGATTGTTGTGGGGCCCCTTCAGAACCCAGGGCTCCAATCCATACTTTTTTATGTATAAGCTTGAAGGATACCTTTTAAAGTAAAACAGTGTCCTCCATGGGCTACTTTTAAAATACAAATGTTACCCTTCTTAAACAAGCATTGGCAAAGCCAATAGGTTTCCCCTGCGCAAAATCTATGGGCTTTGTCATTACTTGTGTCATGGCACCTTTTTTTTTGTAACTTTACATTACATTGCCCAACAGCTCAACTGCTCTGCAATATGTAAAAACATTGGCAAAGTTAACAGAATTCGCATAGGCCACCCAAGCAATTTAATGTAGTGCCTTTTTATATGGTATTAAAGCAGAGTATTTCTATGTGTATGTAGCAGAGACTGTGTTATATATTTCACGTATTCTCATTATACAAAAATCTCATGTTTACATGTTTGCTTTCAAAATGGCAGAATATATTTCTAAAAAAATAACATCAAGGCCTTTAGGTGCTTGCCTTTTATGCTGTTGAAGTTGGAAGAGGAAAGTGTTTTCTTTTTTTTAATTCATAAATTTTTTTTATCAAATGGCAAGCCCGAGAACTGTAAACGGAATAGTTTCATAGTAAAAATAGACTTAATGCACAAAGCCCTCTTTTCCTGTTTGACCATAGTATTAGCACCTTGGTCACACTGTCTGATACTCTGTGTGAGTAGCTTCACTATTTCAGGTGGTTCAGCTCTTAGGGCCAGGTGTAGCAAAGGGTTTTTCCCATTCTGTGTCAATGGGAAAATATGTTCGTACATATGGCCCTTACTGCGTTGCTTTCTGGTACTTCTAGTTTTACTCGTCTACTAAACACAGGTCTGCAAGTACCAGAATGCAAAGTGACGAGAACTAAAACCCAGTGCTGGGCCCAGAAAGCTCAACAACTAAAGAAATGAGAGCGACAGGAGGCTCTCTAAACCCCTGGCATATTCTTTGTACAGGACACAATGTGGATTTAGAGCCCGAAGGACAAAAGTTTGATATATAGTTAAGACAACGTAAGTGCTATGAAAATAAAGATACATTACCATAAATGAAACAAGAATCATTGATGAGATACAATTTGGTGGGCGCAACCCCCCCCTCCCCCCCCTCCCAGTCCCCTTCCATAGACAAAACCAACAACAAAAATACTTCTTCATACCTAAACAATCAGCCATGGCAACGTCATGGAGATACAATGCTAAGATCAAGCAAGTGGCAAATACTGTGCGTAAGATAATGCAGGGCAAACTGAGAGCTCTTTTGATAATGGCATACAGTGAGCGAGAGACTGTTGATTGGATAGTCTAATGAGTTTGCTCACTTTCATTCTTACATACTTTCGTACTGTCCGTTCGGACACATCTAACAATTAGGTGCATGTGTGCAAACGATATTAGACAACCACAACTTGTAAGCCCAAACCACACCGGCAGACTCTATCATCTGTCCTATGCGAAGCTAGTACAGCAGCCACTTCTGCCACAAGGAACAAGATGCCTTGGGCAGCTCATACAATTATCAGGCGCTGACTAGATAAGCAATCGTTCATACACTCAAGAGGACGAAGTTGCAAACCAACTTATGTGTGTGTACAAACACGAGCTCGCGGTGCCCACACCCAAGTCCCTTTCTTATTCCACACCTTTTTGTCACACGCACTTCAAGAGGATTAGAGGGTACCTTACGAACAACCACCAGTATACAGGAGTCCCAACCTGGTTGTACTTTCGAGACTAGGTAGAGGCGGAAAAGTAAGTGTATACTTTTAAGCATACCAAGACTCAACTCTCATTGTGCTGCATCGACACCCCTTGAAAAGATGAGCTAACAATGATTATTTACTAATCACAATCAAGTAGAACACTCAAAGACCAGTGCAAGTACTCTGGGTGTCCAAATCGATACAAGGATGCATGGCGTGGTATTTACCTTCCAGTATATAAACTAGGCCAGCCTGTCATACAGTATTTCCCAAACTTTAGTCAGGTCTCGAATGGGGAGAAGAGTGGGAAGCAGAGAGCAGTGACAAGGTCATCTGAGGTGGTCGCATTGAACAATGAGTAATCAGTGTTTTAATCAGGATGCATTTTTAATCTCTCAGCAACGCGTCCAGAATCAACAAGGACCAGAATGTACCCTCAAATACATTAATTGTGGGTGCATTGTCTAGCAGGGAGCTGTTGGGCCGAGGAGCTGGTTGGGCTGCACGGTGAGTCCTGAGGATAAAGCTGCCTCCGAGATGAAAATATATGGGAAGCATATGATATGTGGAAGGACACAGCCAGTAACCAATGGCAGTGACCGGAAAGAGTATTTCATCCCGACTCCACACGGCATGGAAGGCAGAACGGCAAAGTAGCAGAGAGCAGGAAGTTAAAGCAGACCACGACGTGCTGGCCAATCAGAAGCACGTAAATTAGAGAGAGGTTGGATTAAGCCAATTGTACATTTATGTAAGAGGGGAGATTTTAGCCCTTTTTAAGATAATTTATTTGTAATCATAAAAGATTTCCCCAGCACAGTGTGCGAGAGCAGGCAAAACCTAAAAAGAGCTGCTAGATAGGCAATGTATCCAGGAAAAAAATATTTTAAAATGTATTAATCCTTTGGCCAATATAAAAACACCTCTCAAGCGTGCCACAATTATAGATACACCACAGCGGCCGTGAGACTGACGCTGCACAAAGTAAGACATTTCAAACACAATCACTGTGGAAGTGGTCCATTTTCTACATGTTGAAGTATTGCAATCTATTAGCAGACAAGTAAAGATTATTCTTGGCTACAAGAAACATTTGGGTTCATGGCACAAAGCAATAACGTACCTTCCCATTAATCACAGGATGTGAAACCACCCACTGAGCAAAGAAATTGTTACCCAAAATTCAAAGTAAGATGCAGTAGCACTAAAGCCCCATCTGTAGTTTCTTATCCCTTTTCAAAGAAATAAAAGTCCACTAGATTATATATTACTAAGTTTGTGTTTGGAAAATGTATGGAGCTATTTGTTTACTTCTTTAAAAAGGATAAGCACAATGCACCAAACTCCTGAAATACCATAAAAAATGAACAACTTTTATAATTAAACAAACATAAGAAAGTGCCTGGCCATCTTAAACAACACACTCCATGCAGTGTGTCTTCACAAGTTCAAATGTGGCCTGATTTGAAAATATGGTTCCTTTTAATTTAGTTTTTCATGTTCTCTAATCAGGGCATTTTTTATGCTGGTGGGGATTTTATGTCCCAATACTACCCAAGTCACACAGATACTTTGGCCAGATGAAAATGGCAGTAGTTACAGGAAACAGGTCACCACACAGACTAAATAATAATGGCAAACTGCAAATCAATAGGCTTCTAAGGGTATTTCCAGCTCAAGGACGTGTCAGCTCAGAAAGTGGCCATGGAATTTAAACATATCTTTCACATATAATATAGTGCCATGTGGCTGGTTTGTAGAGCTCATATACATAAAAATAATGGCAGGTGAAAGGAAGTAACATGGGAAGGGGTACAACCAATGTGCACGTATGCATGAGTAGAAGGAAGCCTTGCTTTGTGAGAGCACAGTGAACACAAGGCTGTTATTCTACCTATTTGTTAGTGTGTGCACAAGCAGGACGCACTGCTCGGGATGCTCTGCAGCTCAATAACGTACAAAGTTTAAGCAGACAGAGTAATGCGCGCAGCCAGATGTAATACTAGTAGCGTGCACTCGGAGCATACGTGTTAATGCAAAAAAGTAACTCATAAGCTGTACAGTTAGTAACAAAAATGTTTATTTAGTAAGTCACCAAGATGTGCAGTTAAAACAAGAAAATAGGGGAGCCATGAGTGCGGCAGCCGTGACATGCGGGGTTGGTAGTTCTCATAACAGAGCGTGGGGTTGCTGTGGGACCTCTTCAGCCCCAGAGCACCATTCCCTGCATCCTTGCCTGGAGGATACATTTTAAAGTAAACATGCATTTATAATGCAATAGGTCTTGCATTTGCTTGAGTTAAAGCTATTAGCATTGTAAATTCATAACTGGACTTTTCTTACCACATAAATTGGTCAACCCGTCTCATAATTTCGTCCTTTACTGCCATATAATTTCAGTGGCCCTGCATTTAACTAAAGCACTTACATTTAACTTCTGCCTCCATCTGCAGCAAAAAATTTGAATGTTGCCATTTAGCATCCTAATTTAAATCTGCCATGCTAATTCCAATAGAATACTGCTTTCACAACCCCACCGTAAGAGTTGCTGGCTGGGTAACAATTCCCCAAGGAAAGACACAAGACCGCCACAGAGGAGAAAAACTAGAAGGATCACCCAAACATATCAAGAGTGTTCAAACAATCATAGTGTAATAAGGATGTTAAGTTGGTCGGAATCATGGTCATAGTTTTAATAAGGAGAGATTATTCTAACAATTACAACTATCATATAAACCTTTATCAGGAATACACTTTTGGCACTGGACTGTAATGCTTAAAACAGCCACTAGAGGGCACCATATTAAAAATATCATCTGTAAGAAACATGGTCATGGAACCATGTTGTTAGCCCCTTGAGGGCATAACCCCATGAAAAATACACAGGAGAAAGTAATGCCGTGTAACTGTATACTTAGGCCCTAGAGCATGTTTTTATGGCTAGCAAGCCTACTGCAATGATATTACCAGGAAAGGCTTTAAAGCAAAACATCTCCCAGCTGTAAAACAATAGTTCTAGCCATGAAAAAGTTTCTTAAAAGACACTGAATGGTGGGAGGGTTATTATTTTGGGATCCCCACTAACCTAGTGTAGGGACCCAGAGATGATGTAGATAGAAAGTGCTTTTCAAAGGTGGTCCCATTGTCCTAGGACCACCACAGGTTGAGTTATGAGCAAAACAATTTTGTAAAAGGTAATGCCTTGCAGAACATTGTGGTGAGTTTTCATGCCACAAATATTATAGTATGTTGACTGCAATGCTCAGAACAGACCCTAGAGGACACCAAAATAAAAATAGCATTTGGAAGAAACATGGTCATGTAACAATACAGTCAGTCCCTAGAGAGCATAACCACATTAAAAAAGAATGTGAGAAAGTAATGCAGTATAACCATAAATTTAGCCCCAAAAGGGTGTACCGCATTGCACATTTTCAAAGCAAGAATGGCCAATTGCAATGATATGAGAAACAAGGCCCATAAACCATAACTTCTCCCAGCTGCAAAAAAAAGTTCCAGCCATGAGAGAGCTTAAAAAGATAACAAATGGTGGTAGGGGATTATTATTTTGGAGTCCTCACAACATAGTGCAGGGACCCAGAGATGATGTAGACTGAAAGAGAACACTGTGGTCAATGTTTTGAAGGTGGTCCCATTATGAGCAAAATGTTTTGTAAAAGTAATGTCCTGCAAAGCATTATGGGGCAATTTTCTGTGCCTCAAATATTTCAGTATGTTGATATGACTGTAATGCTTAGAACAGATCCTAGAGACATGAAAACAGCATTTATAAGAAACATGGTCATGTAACTATATAGTTAGCACCTAGAGGGCATAACCACACAAAAAGAAAATAGTATTGAATAATGCAGTGTAACCATATATTTATCCCCTAGAAAACATAGGCCCTCATTCTGACCTTGGCGGGCGGCGGAGGCCGCCCGCCAAAGTCCCGCCGACCGCGGCGGTAATTCTGACTTTCCCGCTGGGCTGGCGGGCGGTCGCCTTCAGACCGCCAGCCAGCCCAGCGGGAAAGAGGCTTCCACGATGAAGCCGGCTCGGAATCGAGCCGGCGGAGTGGAAGCTGTGCGACGGGTGCAGTTGCACCCGTCGCGTATTTCACTGTCTGCGCAGCAGACAGTGAAATACATGTAGGGGCCCTCTTACGGGGGCCCCTGCAATGCCCATGCCAGTGGCATGGGCACTGCAGGGGCCCCCAGGGGCCCCGCGACCCCCCCTACCGCCATCCGGATCTCGGCGGTCCGGGCCGCGGTACACTGGCGGGACCCCGCCAGTGGTGCCGGTCCGACCGCGGCTTTACCGCCGCGGTCGGAATCCCCATTGGAGCACCGCCGGCCTGTCGGCGGTGCTCCCGCGGTCCTCCGCCCTGGCGGTCAAAGACCGCCAGGGTCAGAATGACCACCATAGTGCATTACACATTTTCAGGGATAACAAGCCTATAGCAATGATATTATAAACAAGGCCCCTTAAAACATAAGCTATTCTCAGCTGTAAAACAAAAGTTCCACCTATGAGAGTGCTTAAAAAGGCACAAGTGAGAGGGGTTAATATTTTCAGGTCCCCACTAACCTAGTGTGGAGATCCAAAGATGATGTATACACAAAGAGCATGTCATGGTCAACATTTTGTAGGTGGTCCCATTGTCCTAGGACCACCACAGGGTGAGTTATGAGCAAAAATGTTTTGTGAAAGTAATGCCCTGCAAAGCATTATGGGGTAAGTTTCCAGAGTGCAGTGAATTTGTAGTATCTGCTCCTCTTCTGTGCCAGGAGAGCCCCTTTCGCTTTGAGGATTTCTCTTTTATGTAAAGCATTTACCAACTTCAAGTGTTTTAAGGGGAGAGCCACAAGAAATGACTCTGATTAGGTAACTGTGAACAACGTGAAAAGTGCTCTAATACACCAATAGAGTTCACGCTGTTGTGCCTAATTGCGCTGCGAGCGCCATGGCCGCCATGCAGCATGAAGGCTAGACACAAAAGAAAAAAATAGTTTGCTCACACTAAAGTATATCAGCAATCATGCAATAATTCATGTAACATGGGCCTTCTGCAAGGCCTGACAAAAACAGCCTCAAGGTGGAACAAACGTATTTACAAATGACATCAAGTGATTTTTAAAAGGCAAGCCCAGGTATGAACGAATCACGGGCGTGGTTAAAAGCCCACAATACTTACACCAGGTCAAAGCGCTTGCACGTGCGACTTAAATAGTGTCCTCTATAGGTTATACTTTTATAATAAAAATGTTAACCTTCCTGAAAAGTAGCCGTTGTGCAGACTATGGATCTTGGAAAATGTTTATATCAAATGTATTAATTATTCTGTCAATTTAAACAAACTTGTGAAAAGTGCTGCAACACTAAAAGACAAAGCACGATGGCCTTGAAGACGACACGCTCAGTTAAAAAATATAGAAGAAACACTCAGAAACTGGTCCATTTTAACCGTATTTAAATACTGCGTTTATTTTACTCTCCCAAAAGACCATCTTGTAAAAACCAACAATAAAGAAAATAATTGAAGTGTTCATTTAAAAATTAAACGAAATCATCATTCTACAAAATGTAAACACCCAAAAATAGTGCTATTTCCAGGAAACAAACAAAATACTCGAGTTTGTCTGAAAATATATAGTTGGTCTGCTGCATAAGGCTGCAGCCTGCTAAAAGGAAATTGTGGGTGCACGGAGCAATGTATATGCAGTGCAGACCTATTAATTTTGTGCAGCAGTCATGGGGAGAAAGCGCAGCAGCCCTTGGTGCTTTTGAGATAGAGAATAAGGTCAGCACCAAGGGAAAACAAAGTAGAACTCAAAATAGATATTAACAACAGAACCGCAGCCAGGCACAGGGTCAGAATGGCCTGTAGAGCACTCGAGCACTGCTGGATGGACTGGTCAGACAGGTTAGTGTGTTATCTTGATTTTTTTAATTTATGAGCATGTTTTAGGGCCCAGAAGACCTCCTTTAGTAACAGGAAACAGGTCGCCACACCGACTATATAATGGCAAAGTGGAAAGAAATGGTGCAAGGGGCTCCTCTAGGTATTTCTTGCGCAGTAACAACGGATTGTCGGCACAGAGAAGCGAGTGGAAAAAAAAAAAAAAAAACATTACATAAATTAAAGTGCCATGTGCATATGCGGTGCCAGGGGTGATGTGTGTACAAGTGGTACACAATTTCAGAACTCACATACGTGATAATAGTGGCTGCGAAGAAAATGTCATGTGAGAAGGGGCACCCACAGCATTGCACTTTTGTGAGAGAAGGAGGAAGCCTTTAGTAGTAAAATAAATACAAAGGAGGTTTTACGTTTCTGTAAGTGTCTGCCCAAGCAGGAAGCACTGCTCGTGATGCTCAGCTGCACAATAACGTAGAACGTTTTAGCAGACAGACTAATGGGCGCACCGACACAACCAGGTGCAATACTCGTAGAGTGCATGTGGAGCATACATGTTAATGTAAAGAGTAATGCATAAGCTGTACAGTTAGTATGTAACTAAAATGTTTATTTAGTAGGTCACCGAATTGTGCATTTATTACAAGGAAACCGCATGCGGCAGCCGTGGCACGCGGGTTGGTAGTTGTTGTAACAGAGTGTGAGGTCCCTGTTGGACCTCTTCGGCCCCGGGTCACTACACCCTGCTTCTTTGCCTCAAAGTTTGGAAGATACATTTTGAAAGTAAAAAAGCGTCCTGTATGGATTATACTTTTTGAATACAAATGTTATCATTTTTAAAAAGGAGCAGCTAAGGAGACTACGTACTCAGGAAAGGGTTTATTTAAAAATATATGAATCCTTTTGTCAACATAAAAACACTTCACAATCGTGCCTTAAAAGATATAGCACAGTGGTCATGACGCCACGCTAGGGAAGACATTTTAAACACAATCACTTTCGACGTTGTCCAATTTCTACATATTAAAATGTTGCGTTTCCTTACTTTCTCTCAAGCCCTTCCTGTAAAAAACAACAAAGCAAAGATAAAAGAAACATTATAGAAACAAGAGAATTAACTTCCAACTGAAATAAAGAGCCAAACAAACACTGTTTCACACAACAAACATAGAACAAAAATAAAACACTTCATAAAACAGTAAATACACACGTCGATTGGGTTAGAAAGATAAAACGCAGCGGCCATGAAGTGGGCACGTGAAAATAAATCGGACAATCGATAAACAACGGAATCACCTTCCTCCCACATTAAACAAGAAGAACAATAGAGTCACTGTTTGCCGCCAACAAACACGGAACAATACATTTCCTCAGAAAACCGCAACACAAATCACACGTTTATAAAAATAAAGCACAGTCATCAAGGGACGCAACGCCAAGTAAGAAATCAAAAACCATACCCAATGATATTGACCTATTTTCCCAGTCGAAAAACAAACAGCATCACAAATCCAAAGTTTGTTTGAAAAAATAAAAAGCCCTGGACTTGAAAAGGACCCCATGCTCATTATGGAAAAAGAAACAAACACTGAAGGTGGTCCAATTTCTCCATATAAAAGGATAGGGCTGCGAGCCCTTAAGTCCTTCCTATACAAATAAACACTGTTTCCAGCAAACAAACACAAACAACGTACAATAAAAGCACCGTGCAAAAACAGCAACACGAATATCGAGGTGTTGGAAAGATAAAGTTTGGCATATGTGAAGTGGCCGCAGTGCTGAAACAAAAAAAACAAAACTCGAACACTTATAAGTGCTCATTGAAAATAAAGTTCCACAGACACTAAATAAAATGGGACAAGTGGAAGAGTACAAGTCCTGCGGAGATGCTCCACATGAGTTAACAGTTAAAACTAGCATTTGCAATGCAATGGGTCTCGCATTTGCTCGAGTTAGAGCTACTAGTGGTGTAAACTCCTAACCGGTCTTTTCTTGCCACAAACTGAAAATGAAAAGTAAAACAGTTTCACATAAGCGAGCCGATAGCCACCATGAGCGTGAAGGAGACACACAAAAGGAAACAGAAGTTCGCTTGCAGTCAAACGTATCTGCAAAAGTGCAGTTATCCATGTAACTGGCAAAAGTGCAATTATCCATGTAACAGGGTTGTTGTCATGCAAAGCACTTGACTACTGTCCAGTGAGATCATGCCGTGTAGGAAATAAAAATAAAAAGTAGTCCAGAAGCCATGTGGAAAACACAGTGCCTCATATGTTTTCAATAGTTTACAGGTGCTCTCGATGAGGGCTAAACACCGGAAAAGGCATGACGTATGTATGCCTTTCACTAATGAAATCAAGCAAATTTTAAAAGGCAAGCCCACAAACCAACCAATCTGATGGGCGTGATGTGAGTGCGGTTAAAAGCCCAAAGAGAGATTACAACTGGGGCAAGAGCGCTTGCACGCTCAACCCTAAAAAACGAAGGCACAAACAAACAAAATTTTCAGCATTTGTGCATAGGAGTAGAAGGAAATGCATATGTTATGAAAAAAGAGTACACTGTTCCAAGCAAAGCAATAACGCCAGGAGACCTGTGATCTCAGGAGCTAGAATCCTCAAGCATCACATTGGATGGCTAGCATCATCATTGGGAAATGCTCCTCACTAGGCTGGCACTGCAATACCTAGTGGGCACTCCAGTGTGTGGGTGCTCTCAGCCAAAATAACGTGATGCTCAAAGTCACCATCAAAAAAGTGCAAAAAGGTTAAAATTGGTTGCTCATCTATAAACCACCATCATTTAATCAGACTAAGATAACATGGATAGAGACCAAGATTAAAAAGTACAGAATCGAAAGAAAAATGAGGATAATGCTCAAAGTCTTTCTAAGGTGAATGGTCTAATCAAGGCTCCTTAAAACTAAAAGGACCTCAAATTTACTGGTCGACATGTTTCGCGTCTATTGGTCCAGCCGGATCCATTGACGCTTCATCAGGACCTATACAGTTCGTTAGTAGAAGTGAGTATCACAAACAAGGATACACAAAATATATACGTCAACTTCAATTAAAGTTAACTGGGTGTCACAGGTAACCTAGGAAACAAAAGAACAACGGACAAATGTCAAAATATCGAATAAATTACATAAAGGACCAAACAAGGAGCACCACACATCAACATATGCTTACCAATCCCTAGTCGAGATCAGGCTCCAATGGGTGGTGCATTTCAAAGACTCAAGATGACGCTACATGTGATTAATGACAACAAAATGTTAGGTAGGTAGATAAACCAAACAAGGAAACTGACATCTCATTATGCCAAGGTGGTCAGTCACATAGAAAATAATATCATGGGACAAGAAGTGGAATAAAAATTGCAGAAGAGGTTACTGCTGCAAATTGTAAACACCACTGAAACGTGACTAATAGGTCAATTGTATGAAGTAGAGATCTCTCAGAGGTCGATCTATTTATTCCCTATGTTGGATAATACCCTCCACATGGCATATATTGTACAGAAAGTAGGTTTAGACAAGTGAACAACTCAGAAAAAATCGAGTATTATCACTGGTAGATCTACTTTGTACAGTATAGGAAGCTACCCTCCAACAGGCATATATTCTTAAAAATAGCCCATAAAATTCAATATGGAGAGAAACAGTTAGAGAAGAGGGTTAGCATCTCATTCATAACCCCGGAAAGGCAATTTCATAAGATGAGCGGGGTATGTACACAACGTGATCAGAAAAGATGGTAAATGGAAGTTAAATAATTAATCCCAAACCGCACCAACTAATGCTGTTCATAAAAAGAATAGCCGGTAAACTACTCACAAGTTCATCCCTGGTTCATCTTTTTGAACCTATCTTTGAAGGCGCGCGACCCGGAAAACAACCGGGTCAGACGATCTCCGGGCTTTAAATGGAGGAGGCGAAGCCTGCTACCGAGTACGTCGCTTCGTAAACATAGACGAAGGACAAACGAGGGCCACGTCCGTATCGGAGACGGACGACGGACTAATTAAGAAGGGAGCATAATAGTAGTCCCTTTCATCCTGAAACAGACTATATATTAGTCGTCCATGTTGAAGGGCTGCCAAATTGTGCCAAGGAGGAGTAAAAAAGAGAAAAATAATCTCAAAATTTACGGATGACTGGAAAATACTCCTTGTGTGATGGCGCCCAAGTTAAAGGGCTGCCATAAGAGGCACAAATAAAACTTGGTTCTAAAACGAACAACAATGGAAACAAAGCGTTAAATGGGGAGATCAAAAGGGTACTAAATAGCTAAGGGCGGAGCGTGCAACATTGTTGGGCGGGACATCGTGTTGGAGGGCACTGAATAAATTATAGATGGTGCTGTACAGTCGGCTAAAATGACAGTGAACTAAATAGACAAAGTATCATTGTAAAGGGAAATGAGTGCAGCTAATGGAAATAATCCATGTATAAGGCGTAAATACTACTACGTCATTTTAGATGAATATCTTACTGGTCTGGATATCATGACTTGGAAGGGGAAGACAAATAATAATCTCATCAGATGGAAGAAAAGGTCGCTGTGAAAGGTGAAGTGATACATGAATAATGAGTCACCTGGAATTCATGGTGATAAGGCGGTCCAATGGATGTCATCGTTGAGACCCCTTAAGTGTGTCCCTAATTAAAAAACCCATTTTTGTTCAATCTTAAACAATGCCCTCGGATCATCGGGGCGGATTGCTGGTGCCTCAATGACAACCCACCACAGGTCGTCGGGGGAGTGGTTGATCTCCAGAAAATGAGCACTCAGTTTGGTAGTGATCTTTTTACATCTAATGTTACTCCTGTGTTCGTTGATACGTGTCTTGACCGGTCTGGATGTCATCCCGATATAGCGTAGATCACAAGGGCACGATATCATGTAAATACAGTTCTTGGTATTACAATTAGTATGTTTTTTAAGATACCAAGGCCAAATGGAATCAAAATCTAGCTTAGTCAGATGTCTGGTCAGACAACATACATTACAATTGCTACAGGGATGGTGGCCCACCACAGGAGGAAGGCCCCAAAGTTTTTTTTTATTGGTGTAATCACGTTGGATACGTGGACGTGTGTGGACCACAAGGTCTTTTATATTTGAAGTCCGTTTAAAAGCAAATGGAAGGAAGGAAATGCATTCATGTCATATTGCAACTACTAAACAACAAACATGGCTAAAAAAAATTATCAACTTAAACAGAGTAAAGCGTAATAATTGATTATTTACAAACAAAGGAATTTTTTGCTCAAGGAAGGTGGCTTATTTATGAAAAGACATCTCATCAATAACAGTAAAAGTTTGGAAAAGCATTGCATTCTGTGTATGATACATTGATCTTTTTCAGTAACAAGGAGCAGGCTTGGCTATTTCTCTTAGGCTGGCAAGTCTGGGGGCAGGGTTTTCTGGGGAGGAGGCAGCAAATAAGTGTGGAGACCTCTGAAGGTCCAAGGGGACCCCTGAGGGATGATCCACCATTTCACTAAAGCTCTGTCTTAGGGCTGCCTCAAATAGGGACAGGAAGATCAGATCCATGTCATGGTTTCAGAAAACCCAATTAAGATAAATTTACAATCAATGGTTCCAAATGGAATGCATACTGTCTGTAGTTATGAGGAAAAGCTGGCATGGTTACGGAACAAGCAACATCACAAAATAAAATGATGGCCAGTGTTGAAACTTTTCAAACACTGGGTTTAATCCATCATTATATTGCTTGCCACGTCACTCCAGTTTGGACCCAGCAATATGCAAATCAGTCTGGACCAAGCTCCCCATGGGAACAATCCAGCCCAAACCGCCAAGCCAGGTCCTTCCAGGACCACAAACAAGCATCCTGGGACCGGTTTTGGGGTATCACCCCTCATCAGCTAGGCTAGCTTGAATCCAGTGGTGCACGTTGTGGCTCCCTTGCTCACTATGCTATGCACACTGCCAGGACCTGGCCTGGCAGTTTGGCTGGACTGTTCCCGTGGGGAACAGGGTCAAGACTGATTTGCATGTGGCTGGGCCCAAACTGAGGTGGCATGGTGAGCAAAAGAATTATGTATTAAACCTAGATCTGTGACCGAGGGGGTGAGTGAGTGAAATGTTTCAGCACTCTGCCCATCATCCTTTTGTATCGCGAAAGTCGCCCTATGTGGCCAGGGTATCCCCAGGCGTGGGTCCCTTGCTCACTGTGCCACTGGATTCAAGCTAGCCTGGCTGAGGAGGGGTGATTCTGGTCCACTGAGGACCTGGCCTGGCAGTTCAGGCTGGACTGTTCTCATGGGGAAGTGGGTAAAGACTGATTTGCATATGGTTGGGTCCAAACTTGGGTGGGATGGTGAGCAACAGAAGGAAGGATACAATCAAGAGCTGTGATGGGGGGGGGGTTGAGTGTAGGAAAAGTTTCAGCAGTCCGTCCATCATCCTTTTGTGTTGTTAATGGTTACAGAACTTCCACAAACTATGTTGGATGTTCCTGGACTAGACTAGTAAACCGGAGGTCTTCAAGTAGACACACCAACGTGCCCCAGTATACACACACAATCAAAGGATAGACTTTGATGAGAAGGGACAGCTGGCATCGAGCCGATCCCCCTGAACAGAAAAAAAGACAGCTATAGTCTTTGTTTTCTTTGGTGGCCTGACCTCACCTTTCACAAGGACATAATGGAACTAACATCCTGGTTTGGACGCTTGTGCATTTTTAAGGAAGAAACCCTTTCTTAGAAGTAACTTTCCTTCCTGCACAAGACCCCGAGAAGCCTCAGATGGGACATATCTATTGCCTTTCACTAACAAAGTTTCTGCTCCAGCATTTTCCCGTTTACAATCTTACCTTGGTTAGAGAGGGGCTTGCTAAAGTCGAAGGTATTTTATGCCTTCTGGCTAATTAAGAGCACTGCAGCAGGATCCCATTTAGCCAACAATGACAGAAGGAATCTGTAATGGCTCCTTCTTGAGGGAGGGATGTGTGAAGAAGGTTAAGGATATTAGTCTGGCGGGATGTGTAACAGAGGTATCCGCCATATCACATCCACTGCCAAGATGTGAGAAGCAAATGGGCGAAATACATCATGTGTGCAGTAGCTTTTGGCACAGCAGCCTATCTTTCTGCATGTCAAGGTCACGCACTCGGTGAAAGGGCTTTTATCTCATGTTTCTGCAGCTGTGGAGTGCGCCTCCAATTGTTCGGACTGAGATAAAGCCGGGCCGCTTTGCTCATGGGAGGGAGGAGAAGGGATATCTCAGCTTTGGTTTAGGGCCGAGAGGAAAGTCCAGTAAAAGATGAGTTGCTCTTCCGGTTGAGGATATTTTTCAAATCAACCTCACCCTTCTGACTCCGTGAGCTTAGCATGCGAGCCGCAAAAAAACACATTTTGCACCTGTAGGGGCAGAGCACCAATTACTGTAATTCCGCTTTAATCGAAAAACAATTCACCAGGTCTCACCTGGCGTAATTCGAAAGCAGAGCTGGGCTAATAAAACGCGCATTCATTAATACTCTTTATTACCACACAGGAAATAAAGACACCCACCCGATTCCCGGCACCAATTTTATGATGCAAGGGTGTTTCTGCACTGTAGATACATTACTTAAACAGATTTAAACAGGAAATGCCTCCTGTCTGCTTATAGGAGGGGTGCACATGAGTGGGCCAAAAGACGCTTTGAAGTGAAACACTACTCACAATTTGGCTATTACGACCTCATACATTACCTCTCAATTTATCTAAAATCTACACTGAGGCAGTTAGGGACAGCGCACCCCTCCCCATCACATCATTTGACCTGACCCCCCACCCCTTCTGACCTGCCCTACGCATGGGAACACTGCATGAGCTGCATTGCGCTTTGAGTTCTCACCTTGGGCTTCGGTGTGCAAAGTGCCGGTAATGTGGAACAATGGAAAGGAGATTGTAAGGTGTAACATTTACATTTGCATTTTTAGCGTTAAAGGAGGGGCTCTGGGTGTTTCTGGGAGGTCCTATCAGCAAAAGCTGGAGAAGGCCGACTCAGAAAGAATGCACAATCGACTGTTCAAATGAAAGACGCGTAGGCTGAGGCCACCTCTGTGCATGCTTCAGCTGATAGTCCTCACTCAGACTGGTTCTTGCATGAACAGCCCCCGACCCAAGTGTTAGATATAACCTAGAACCAGAATAGCCAGAGCAGCGGCCCTACAAGACCGCTCCATCTTTGTAAAAAGTAGTCCACGAACCGGACGAAAACAGCGAGCCTTGTATGTTTTCTGTACTTGGTCGATGCGCTCGAGGAGGGCTATCCACTGGAAAAGGCATGACATATGTGTGCCTTCCACTAATGAAATCAAGCAGATTCTAACAGGGAAGCCCACGAGCCAATGAAAAACACTGACGTGATGTGGAGGGGCTCCGAGCCCTTTTTAATTCCTAAAGCGTCTCGCTTAGCGAAACGCATGCGCAACCGCATGCAACTCAGGCTCGACCCTAAAAACAAGCATTTTTCAATCCACTAGGGTCTCACAGTTACAGCTATTAGCAGTTGTAAACTCCCAACCAGATTTTTCTTTCCACATTGAAATAAAAAAAACAGCGCAATCGCGCTGCTACAGTTCACTCGGAATGAAACCTATCAGCAAAAGTGCAATTATCTACGTAACCGGCAAAACTGCAATTAACTATTTAACATCATCGATATTATGCAAAGCACTCAACCTCTGCCAAGAGAGATTGCGCTGCGAACAAAAGATACAAAGTAGTCCACAAACCGGACAGGAAACAGCGAGCCTCGCATGTTTTCAGTACTTGGTCGCTGCACTCAAGGAGGGCTAACCACCGGAAAAGGCATGACGTATGCGTGCCTTCCACTAATGAAAGCAAGCAGATTTTAACAGGCAAGCCCATGAACCAATGAAAGACAACTGACGTGACGTCAACGGGGCTCCGAGCCCTTTTCTGACTCCTAAAGCGTCTCACAAGCGAAACGGAAGCACATGCGATGCAAGCTCGACCCTAAAAAGGCAGGACAAAGAGAAAACATTAGCCATTTAGTTTTTTAAAGGACACTTACAGAAAGAAATCAAAATCTGTGGGCAGGCTGCAAGTCCACAAAGTTAATAAAGCAGGCCTTGAAGACACAGCGCATGAGCTGCCTAGGCTCGACCTAATCAGTGGTGTCTAGCGAAACCAGATAACCAACTTCACTGCATCCTTGCATTTCCTAAAATGTTTGATCAAAGGAAGCCCGCAGATTTTCTGGGATTGCCAGTAAGATCTCACCAACCATGTCCCAAAATGTGCTACCGTTGACCAAACTTGAGTGAAGGCTGCTTAGAACATGTTATTGCCAAAAGCTTCCACATGCTTGGACTCTGACAGGAGGAGAATTCAGAAAGGCATTAGGTTTGACTACTGGTAGACGTCTGCACTGCCAAACTAATAGAAGGTGGATGGTGGGATACAAAATAATGGTTGCTTGAAGCTGGTCTATGGCAACATAAGAATTGTTGACTGACTAGAGGCCCAGAACATGGGTACCACAATCACACACTTGTGTATTGATGAGTCCCTGTTGAAGAGCAGGAGCGGTTTTAACGGTGCCTGGCTAGGCTGGTGTAACTTCATGAGCATGTTCGTTTTTATGTCCACAGTGAGGAGGCAGTTGGTCAAGGACTTCAGTAGGCCTCCTAATACCGTTGCAAAAGACACACTTTCTTGCATTGTTGGTCTGGGGTTGGTAGGATGTGGGTGGGGAGGATCGTAACAGTACTGATTGATGAATCCAACCCACTGGACTCTTGTAGGTCCATATAATACTTGTCTACATCATAAGGTGAGGCAAACTCCTCCTCATGTCCTCCCCAGTTGTCTCCATATCAATGGCTTTGATGGAAGTCCAAACCAAAAAGGTGGGGTAGTGTCTGTGGCTGACTGCGCAGTAATGGAATGGTATCTTAATCTGAGGCACTGAGTATTGGCTACACCACATCAAAATCAGCGCGCAGCCTTGGTAGAGACAAATTCAGCTTGGAGTTGGCTACCAGGATCGGTAGTGGCTCTAATACACACGGGGAATCTGTAGCAGATCCAAAGCCAGCACCATGGCAAGTGTTAGAACCTGAAGAGGGCTGCAGGGACACTGATGGTGCAGAGAATGGATTTGCCATTGGTAACGCAACTGGAGGTCTCTGCAGATCCTTGGGGCCTCAAGGAGCGCCAGGAAGAGCTGCAAGCGTGCCAAAGATGTGCAACGTGGCCTCTCAAAAGGTTTGACATGCAGCAACCAGGCCGTCGGACCCAGGAACTAGAGATCGGTCAAGACCAAAGTGGGAATTGGCTGCTCAAAGGAATGGGAGCATGGACTAAAGACACGTTGATGCTCTTGCACCTATGGATAGCAAAAGTGGCAGGAAGGGGACAAATTCCCCTGGGACTGCTTATGTTAATTTTTTCTTGAACTTGCCCGGAGACTTGGACTGTGAAGAAGGTCTGCTACGGGAATAATTTCAGGAGCAGAAGCAGGTCTGCTCTCTGTTTTGATCTGGAGCAGTACCGGCATGGAGTCTTGCGGTGTTTTGCTATGTACAGCTCTGTGTTCATCAATGGCTTTTAGATTCATCTGTGCACAGTCTCAGGCCTGTCATAGCATGGAGGAGAGGGAATACCTTTCAGTTATGCATGCCCAGTGCAGTGGGGGACTTTCTTGGGAACAACCTAAAAACATTCAGACCTCCGATCTGCAGGATATGAGCCACCGGAAGGTACAATATCACTGGAATCGTGACTCATAAAAGCACGAGCTGTCCCAGGTGCCTGCACACGTTGGGGTCTTTCATCCCTACAAGAAGTGAGGGGCTTTAGGAACACTTGGGTTCTGCAGTGTGTTTAGTCTTTGCAATAACTGCAGCTAGTACGGAATACACAGAGACGTTCGTATCTAAAACCTTCCGCAAAAAAGCACGTTGGATGTAATCGAATTGTTGGACTGCCGTTAGCATTTTTCTCATTTAATGGTCTAACAGAAAAGTGACATCCGCACATGTCATTCGGAGTACAAGAGAGTCACCTTTTTTGGGATATGGCAGTCAGAGGTAACTGTGGAATAATTAGAATCATTGTCACTTACCACAGATGCATCAGAACGAGCAAATAATACCTTCTAGCACTCGACTAACATGGTAGAGTAGGTGAGCAGTCAAGGTTTCCTGTAAAACTCAGATCCTATGTTAACACAAGAGATAACAGGTTATGGTTCAATGTCCACACAGTTAAGGACTATACTTACATTCAAGTAAACATTCTACACTTAAAACAAGGATAGGCATCGAAAACTTAAACCTACGTAGCACCTTCTGTGCCAAGAACCACCCTCAAAACTGTTTGAAGATCTTTAGCACGAATAGCTATGACTTACTTCAGTACTAAAGTATGTGGCCAATGTTCTCTTTTTGGTCTGCAGCACTGGGGTCTCTTTAGAGGGTTTACAGGTCTGAAATATTTCACCTCGTCCAAGAGTCAGATCGAAGACGACAAGTAATGTTACTATGACTTTCTGTAAGTTTGATTTTTCAGGAATGCACCTAGTACACCTGGTAGGACATACACATATGCCCAAAAATCCATCCTGCAAAGAAAAAACTGTCCTACATAAATGTGAGTAAATGCTTTCTTATTGGGTATTTTAATTGGTGCCCAAGGGGCCATAGGTTTTTGATGCAAGTTCAACTGGGGGACGGTGGGTGTCATGAGATGGTCCAAATGTTACTAGAAAATGGGGGTCCTGACTAACGAGATTATCTCCTTAACTACGTAGAGGTGAAAAAAAAAATCTGTTGGTTATGTGATCAGGAACTCCTCCTCCATCAGTTGTAATGGGGCCCCAGGCAAGGGTTTGAAATCTAGATTTCTAAAGACACCCAGAAGATGCATAGAGGCACCAGGTGGGTAAGAGGATAGAACAAGCTCACCTTTCTCTATGACCGAAGGCAATTGGTCCTCTTCAAATTCAGATGCAATAGTGCTCAAAGTTCCATTTTCAACGGCAGTCGGCTAGGCTGACCTTGTCTTTGGCTGTACCATCATTTGGGAGTTCCCAGGAAGATCCTTCTGTGCAGTTGGGCTTTGGCACTCGTCCATGAAGCATGCTGCATCGCCCTGGCAAGGGCTTTATAACACTTAGGGCAGGAAGTCTTCCTTCCCCCACAAGCTTCCAGCAAGGTGTTTGTTCAGATCTTCCCCCGCATCGTTACAATTCTCCCTAAGGACTGGGACCAAGAAGCAGCCGCACTTTCTCTCCTTAATCTAGCATAGAGAACCTATTTGATTTTCTAATAAAAACAACTGAACAAAGAATTGGCTAAAAAATACTCCAGGAGAGCCAGTCCTTGCCAATACGAGAGGGTTCAGCCTTTAAATTTTAGGGTACTCATCCCAACTGGGAGTTGCATGTTCCTGCCATGATTAGCAGGTCAAGCACCCTGGTTGTTACTCCATATGAATGTTGAATCACTCCAGACATCAAGCCAGTTTACATGTGATGTTGATCAGACACGAAAGGAGATTGGGGTAAGCTTCACCTTGGGAACAAACTGTGACTATATCAGAGTTGGGTATGAAAGGCTGTCTCCTCTACCGACAGATCACCAATTTTTTGGATGGGCAGAAGATGAGTAACAACCTCTAAAATGGAAACAGGCAGCTGAACACAAAAGACACTGTTTTATGGAACACACACTCCACTACTCACCTTAATACTTAAACATTCACACTATGGCCCTCCAACCATGTGCAGTTGTCTTTTGAGCACATAACATACATAATGAAGGCAAAGAAAAGACTAAAGTTACACAAGACTGAAAAGGCTTTACCCATGGGAAGTCAGTGGGGAACTCCAAAACAGGAAATTACTTACCTGCAACTGCAGTTGTCCAGTAATGGTATCTTTCATAGATTCACATGCTTGAATCCCTCTCACTCATCAAAATGGGAGACCCACGGTATCATAGAAAGCAGTATAAAATAACCACACAGGCTACAATGAAAGTAGGCCTTGAATTTGCCAGTCTATCTATGTCCTTTTTAACCGCTTCTGTGCCATGGACGTAATGGTTACGTCCTGCGGCACAATGCTCCTGTGCCGAGGACGTAACCATTACGTCTCTGGCCTGGAGGCCGGTGGGAGCGCTAGCGCTCCCTCCGTGGGGGTTCCCTCCCACCCCCCCCAAGGCAGGGATGTAAGGGGAAGCCCTTCCCCTTCCACCCCGAGCCCCCCACCCCCACCTGTGACATCAGCATGCAATTGCGTGCTGACCTCACACAGGCCCCCTCCCATCGTGCTGGAAGCTGAGCTTCCAGCACGATCGGAAGAGAAATGCTTTTGCATTTCTCTTCCGATCATGTGATGGGGGCCCGAGAGGCTTCAAAGGGAAGGCAATGAATTTCCTTCCATTTGAAGTCTCTCTGAGCATTTTAGCAGTAGGATCATTAAGTGATCCGGCTGCTAAAATGCCCACTAGACACCAGGGATGTATTATTTGCACAAAAACTGGCATAAGGGGAGCGACCCCTTGGGCAAGGGTCGCTTCCCAGGGGGGCATTTTTTTTCAAGCCCTTTTCTGCCACCCGGCGGCAGAAACTTCTAGGTGCCAGGGATCATTTTTGTTTTGTTTTTCAGAGGTGGGTAGCGACCCCTTAGACAAGGGTCGCTCCCCTAGGGAGCACATTATATTTAGGCCATTTCTGCCCTCCTTGGGGGCAGATTGGCCTATTTCTATGAGGCCAATCTGCCCCCAAGGGGGGAAGAAACCACTAGACACCAGGGAGTTTTTTTTTTTAATGCAAATTTCACGCAAGGGGAGTGACCCCTTCGGCAAGGGTCGCTCCCCTGGGGGGCAAATTATATTTAGGCCATTTCTGCCCCCCTTGGGGGCAGATTGGATTATTTTTATGAGGCCATTCTGCCCCAAAGGGGGGCAGAAACCACTAGGCACCAGGGATTTTTTTGTTGTTGTTTTACAGATGGGGAGCGACCCCTTAGGCAAGGGTCGCTCCCCTGGGAGGGGGGGGCAAATTGTATTTAGGCCATTTCTGCCCCCTTTGGGGGGCAGACACCACTAGACACCAGGGATCTTTGCGTCAATTTCACGCAAGGGTAGCGACCCCTTAGGCAAGGGTCGTTCCCCTGGGGGGGCACATTTATTTTAGGCCATTTGTGCCCCCCTTGCAGGTAGATCAGCCAATTTTTATTAGGCGGATCTGCCCCCAAGGGGGGCAAAAACCACTAGGCACCTGTTTTTCTTTTTTTTCATCTCTTAGATGAGGGTCGCTCCCCGTGGGGGGTTGGGGGGGAATTTATTTTAGGACGTTTCTCCTCCCTTTGGGGACAGATCGGCCTATTTATATTAGGCCGATCTGCCCCCAGGTGGGTAGAAACCACTTAGGCACCAGGGATTGGTGTGTGTGTGTATGTGTGTGTTTTGTTTGGGGGGCAGCCCCTTGGGCAAGGGTTGCTCCCCATGGGGGTACATTACTGTTGGCCATATCTGCCCCCTTGTGGGCAGACTGGCTTATTTTTGGAAGGCCCATCTGCCCCCAAGGGGGGCAGAAAGCCCACCAGAGACCAGGGAAGATTTTTTATCAAAATAAAAGGGTGGGGGTATGGCCATACCCCCACCCCAAATAAATAGGGACAAAGTTGTTCTGCCCACCACTGGGCAGATGGGACAATTACCCCGATCCACACCCTGGGGGGGGGAGGGGGGGAAAAAAGTATACTAGATGCCAGGGAATAAAAAAATAGTGGGGTGATGGGTACCAACCAGTATGGGCCTGGTTATGCCCCCACCACAACTGAAGGGGGTAACAGTCTTTCAGCTCTCCCCCGCACACTAAAACATCTTATCCCACGGCAAGCAAGAGGACATTTGATTATTTGGGGTTTTCGTTTTACATTTGGGCCATGAGAGCTTGGCTAACTCTCAAAATCGTCCCACTTGGAATGGTGAGGGATGCACTTTATGGGCTTTGGGACTCTGCTATGTAGAAAAATCCACGAGACCTAGACACATCTGAAAACTAAGCATCTGGGTGATTTCAGGGTGGTGTGCTTCACAGGCACCCCGCACCATTTTCTTACCCACAATGCCCTGCAAACCTCCAACTTTGCTGGAAATCACGCATTTTCCCCAGCATTGTCTTATCTATACTGATAAAAATTCTGCTGCACTTGTCAGCCTAAAAATATTTTTTTCCAAACTGCCCTTTTGGACCCGCTTTGGTTCCCCCTCAATTTCGACATGTTTTAGGCTGTTCCCTGTCACAAGCACTTGAACCACCTCCACAAGTAAGGTACCATTTTTATCGGGAGACTTGGGGGAACGCTGGGTGGAAGGAAATTTGTGGCTCCTCTCAGATTCCAGATCTTTCTGTCACTGAAATGTGAGGAAAAAGTGTTTTTTGGGCCAAAGTTTGAGGTTTGCAAAGGATTCTGGGTAGCAGATCCTGGGGAGAGCCCCACAAGTCCCCCAATCTTGGATTCCCCTAGGTGTCTAGTTTTATCAAATGCACAGGTTTGGTAGGTTTTCCTAGGTGTCGGCTGAGCTAGAGGCTAAAATCCACAGCTAGGCATTTTGCAAAAAAAACAGTCTGTTTTCTTTGGGAAAATGTGACATGTCCACGTTGTGTTTTGGGGCATATCCTGTCACGGGCGCTAGGCCTACACACACAAGTGAGGTACCATTTTTATCGGGAGACTTGGGGGAACGCTGGGTGAAAGGAAAGTTGTGGCTCCTCTCAGATTCCAGAACTTTCTGTCACCGAAATGTGAGGGAAAAGTGTTTTTTTGGCCAAATTTTGAGGTTTGCAGAGGATTCTGGGTAACAGAACCTGGTGAAAGCCCCACAAGTCACCCCATCTTGGATTCCCCTAGGTGTCTAGTTTTCAAAAATACACAGGTTTGGTAGGTTTCCCTAGGTGCCAGCTGAGCTAGAGGCCAAAATCTACTGCTAGGCACTTTGCAAGAAACACGTCAGAGTTCAGTGTAAAAATGTGATGTGTCAATGTTGCGCTTCCTGTCACGAGCATTAGGCCTACCCACGCAAGTGAGGTACCATTTTTATCGGGAGACTTGGGAGAACACAGAATAGGAAAACAAGCGTTATTGCCCCTTTTTTTCTCTACATTTTTTCCCTCCAAATGTAAGACAGTGTGTAAAAAAAAGACATCTATTTGAGAAATGCCCTGTAATTCACATGCTAGTATGGGCACCCTGGAATTCAGAGATGTGCAAATAACCAATGCTTCTCAACACCTTATCTGGTGCCCATTTTGGAAATACAAAGGTTTTCTGAATACCTATTTCTCACTTTTTATATTTCACCAAATTAATTGCTGTGTGCCTGGTATACAATGAAAACCCGTTGCAAGGTGCAACTCCTTTATTGGCTCTGGGTACCTAGATGAACCTACAAGCCCTATATATTCCCAGAACCAGAAGAGTCCAGCAGATGTAACGGTATATTGCTTTTGAAAATCTGACATTTCAGGAAAAAGTTACAGAGTAAAACGTGGAGAAAAATGGCAGTTTTTTTCACCTCAATTTCAATATTATTTTATTTCAGCTGTTATTTTCTGTAAGAAACCCTTGTAGGATCTACACAAATGACCCCTTGCTGAATTCAGAACTTTGTCTACTTTTCAGAAATGTTTAGGTTTCTGGGATCCAGCATTGGTTTCACACCCATGTCTGTCACTAACTGGAAGGAGGCTGAAAGCACAAAAAATAGTAAAAATGGGGTAGGTCTCAGTAAAATGCCAAAATTGTGTTGAAAAATGGGGTTTTGTGATTCAAGTCTGCCTGTTCCTGAAGCTGGGAAGATGATGATGTTAGCACCGCAAACCCTTTGTTGATGCCATTTTCAGGAGAAAAAAACACAAGCCTTCTTCTGCAGCCCTTTTTTCCAATTATTTTGAAAAAAATTAAATTTTCTCTGTATTTTGGCTTATTTATTGGTCTCCTTCAGGGGAACCCACAAAGTCTGGGTACACCTCGAATCCCTAGGATGTTGAAAAAAAAGGACGCAAATTTGGCATGGGTAGCTTATGTGGAGAAAAAGCTATGAGGGCCTAAGCACGAACTGCCCCAAATAGCCAAAAAAAGGCTCGGCACAGGAGGGGAAAAGGCCTGGCAGCGAAGGATTTAAAAGAAAAAAAAAAGGACCAAACCTGAATCATGGCCGATCAGGGGACAGCAACCTCTAGAACACTCCCAAGAGAAGCTCTTTCGAAGGGGAGGAGTGTGGGTCACATGTGAATCTATGAAAGATACCAATACTAGATAACTGCAGTTACAGGTAATTAACTAATTTTCTTATCTGGTATTGGATCTTTCATAGAGTCACATGCTTGTATCAGAATAACAAGCAGTATTAACAATGTACATTACCAAAATCTTAGCGGATGGTGGGTATAAGAGAATGTATGCATATACACACATTTTTTATATATATATATATATCTATATGGAAATTGTCACTTACCTAGTGTACATCTGTTTGTGGCATGTAGTGCTGCAGATTCACATGCTGTGCATATCCCGCCATCTAGTGTTGGGCTCTGAGTGTTACAAGTTGTTTTTCTTCGAAGAAGTCTTTTTTTGAGTCACAGGGTCGAGTGACCCTCTCCTCATGGGCATCGACTCCTTTGTTAGATTGTTTTCCCGTAGAAGGGTGAAGGAAGGAGTGAAAGAATGTGTATGTAAAACTATAGATATATAATAAGTAAGCAAGATGTCCATGCAAAAATAAATACATATATATATATATATATATATATACACACACACAGACACACACACACACACACATATGTACAAATGAGTACTACAACGACTACAGGCTCCCAGGGAGGAGGGAGGGCACATGTGAATCTGCAGCACTACATGCCACGAACAGATGTACACTAGGTAAGTGACAATTTCCGTTCAATGGCATGTGTAGCTGCCATGCTATGCATAGATTAAAAAGCAGTTCTCCTCCCAATTAAGCAGTAGTTAGCCTGTAGCGGTTGAAGTGGTCTGAAATAGTGTTTTTAGCACTGCTTGTCCAACATTGGCTTGTTGTCTTGATAAAACATCCACACAGTAATGCTTTGTGAATGTATGTGGTGTGGACCATGTAAAAGCTTGGCATGTAATTGCCATTGGTATATTTCCTAAGAATGCCAGCGAGGCACCTGTTTTCCTAGTGGAATGTGCTTTTGGAGTTATTAATAGTTGCCTTTTTTGCCTTAAGGTAACATGTTTAAATACATCTCACAAGCCATCTAGCTAATCCTTGTTCTGAAATGGGATTACCTTTATGTGGTTGTTTGAAAGCAACAAAAAGTTGATTAGTTTTCCTAAAATCTTTTGTTCTGTCTACGTAATACATTAGAGCTCTTTTATGGTCAAGAGTGTGTAGAGCTCTTTCAGCAGTAGAGCCTGGCTGTGGAAAGAAGACAGGCAATTCCACTGACTGATTAATGTGAAAAGGTGAAACCACTTTAGGTAAACATTTTGGGTTTGTCCTAAGTACTACTTTGTGTTTGTGTACTTGGAAGAGCGGTTCTTCTAGAGTAACTGGTTGAATTTCACTTACCTCACTTAATGAAGTAATTGCTACTAAGAAAGCAACCTTCCATGTAAGAGATTGAATAGCACAAGAGTGCATGGGTTCGAATGGTGGGACCATTAGTCTTGTGAGTACAATACTAAGATTCCATGCAGGAACTGGTGGAGTTCTGGGTGGAATAATGCGTTTAAGTTCTTCCATAAATGCTTTTATGACAGGAACTCTAAAGAGAGAAGTATGTTGTGTGGTTTGTAGGTACGCTGATACGGCTGTTACATGAATTTTAATAGAGGAAAAAGCCAGGATTGCTTTTTGTAAATAAAGCAAATAGCACACAATATCTTGTACTGACGCTTTAAGTGGATCTATATTTTTAGGTTGGCAGTAGTATACAAACCGTTTCCACTTATTTGCATAGCACTGTCTCATTGTTGGGTTTACATGCTTGTTTTAGAATGTTCAAACATTCGAATGGAAGCTGTAAATATCCAATCTCTCCGACTTTTCAGGAGCCAAATCTCTAAGTTGAGTACACTGGGATTGGGATGCCTGATTTGACCTTTCTTCTGAGTTAACAGATCTGGTCTGTTTGGAAGTTTGTGATGGGACACTACTGACAGATCCAGGAGTGTTGTATACCAGTGTTGGCATGCACACGTGGGAGCTACGAGTATCATGGTGAGAGAGGCATTTTGTTGACCAGAAATGGAATTAACGGGAGAGGTGGAAAAGCGTAAGCAAATATCCCTGACCATTTGATCCATAGAGCAAGACTGAGGGTGTGGGTGTCTGGATGTGAAGTTTTGGCATTTTATGTTTTTGCTTGCTGCGAAACGGTCTATGTATGGTGTTCCCCACATTTGAAAGTAATATTGAAGTACCTGTGGGTGACTCTCCCACTCGTGTATTTGTTGCTGCGTCCCACTTAGAAGGTCTGCTAGCTGGTTGTGTATCCCTGGGATGTATTTTGCTAGTAAGTGAATCGGATTATGAATTGCCCATTTCCATATTGTTTGAGCTAGAAGGGACAATTGGAATGAATGTGTCCCCTCTTGTTTTTTCAGATAATAGATCGTGGTCAGGTTGTCTGTTCTTATTAAGACTGTCTTGTGTACGATATGAGGTTGGAATGCTTTGATGCCCACGAACACAGCTAATACTTCCAAGTGGTTTATGTGGCGAGTTGATTGTGTTGAGTCCCATTCCCCTTGTATGGTTAGGTTGTTGCGATGAGCGCCCTAACCGGTCACTAAAGCATCTGTTGCTATTATGGTCTGTGGCACTGGGTCTTGAAAGGACTGCCCTTTTGTTAAGTTGTTGTGATTCCACCATTGCATAGATTTTTAAGTTTGGTGGTCTAAAAACACTAGTTCCTATAACTGACTCTGTGCCTAAGACCATTGAGAGACACTGTTGCAGTGGTCTCAGTTTTAGTCTTGCATGCAGTACTATTGCTATACATGATGCCATCATTCCCATTAATTTCATGATAAATCTTACTGTGTAAGTCTGATTGACCTGGATTTGTGATGAGGTATTGAAAAGCCTGTTTCCTCTGTGGATATGGGTAGGCTAATGCTGTTTGAGTATTGAGAATTGCACCTAGATAAGGTTGAATCTGTGCTGGTAGAAAATGAGATTTCTGGTAATTGATTGTGAACCCTATTGCGGAATTGCAGGCAATTGAGAGTACCCACTGATCTGTGGTGATGTTTTGCCAGTGATAGTGGAATTGTTGAGGTCTTCCTCCCACAGGAGGTGTGTGGGATTGTGGGATGTTTGGGAAGTCATTGTTTTGTGAGTGTGGTAGCACTCTTTGAGACAGGAAACTTTCCTCTGGCTCTGAAGTTTTGTCCTCTGTAAGAGCTTCTAAATGACACTCTTGAATAATACTGCTGCGTCTGCTTTGAATGGGAGGTGGCAGCTTCTGCAGTTTGGGATTTAAAACCTCCCCTAAACTGTTGTTTCCGAAAGGAACCTGTAGGAGGCTGGCCTGGTTTGTAGTGGGTACCTTGGGTAGTTACAGCTTATACCAGGTCCAGTTATCCCTTATTAATGAAGTAGTAGTGTTCTAGTAGCTTAGGCTGATAGAGGTAGCTATAGCAGAGCAGCTTAGGCTGAACTAGGAGACATGCAAAGCTCATGCAATACCACTTATAGTTACACAGTACTTACACACAAGTAAAGACAATACTCAGTGTTACCAAAAAATAAAGGTAGTTTATTTGGGTGACACAAGGCCAAAAAATATCTTAGAGACAATACTCCTTCTGGAGGTAAGCATTATACACAATATATACACTAGACACCAAAATTAGACAAGTAAATAGTCATAGAACAATGCAAACAGCAAGACTTCCTATAGAATGCAATGGGAGAAGATAGGTCTAGGGGCAACACAAATCATATACTAAAAAAGTGGAATTTGAATCACAAATTCTCCCCTAGACAATTGTAGTGTATGCAGAATCGCTGGGAGAGTAAGAATACAGTAAAGGTAAGTAAATTACTCCACCCCAGAGCCCAGAAAAGCAGGAGTCAAGTACTGCAAGTTTCCTTAGGACACACTACACCTCGTTTTTGGGATTTTGCAGCAGCCAACCAAGTCTGCAAAGAACAACTGCTGGATTATTGGACCTGATGACCTGCAAAGGAAGGGGACCAACTCCAGAAGTCGAAAGAATTTCCAGAAAGGACAGGGGCCCCTGATAACCTAGAAGAGGGTGCAAAAGAAGATTCCCCGGTTATTCGAAGACTGCAGAAATGCACCCTAGGAAGGTGCCAGCGGGTTTCTGCTTGATGCAAAAGATGTCCCATGGCCTGAAGATCATTGCAGACAATATTTCGTGTTTGAAGTCGCCAACAAGCCGTGGCTACGACAAAAGTGCATTTTGTGTCAAAATGGCGCTGGGTGGACCCAGGCGGGACCTGGGGGCCTCAACTCTGTGTGTGGAGGAAGAGGGGGCTCTCAGCACTTTAGAGAGCCCTCAGGATGTCTGCCAACACCCCCAGGAGTCGCAGGATCCAGGTTCAAAGGAGGTGCAAAAGGTGGTTGATGCATCACAACAAAAGAAGGTCCCACGCCGCCGGAGAACAACTCAGCGAGATGAGCATTGCAGGATGGAGTGCTGGAGACCTGGGCCAGGCTGAGCACGAAGGAATTTTGCAAAGAGTGCACAGAGGCCTCAGGAGGTGAAGAAGATGCAGTACACAGGGGTACCTTCGCTCTCAGGGAAGGCAATCTCTTACCTCCTCCAAATTGCATAGGCAGGACCTCAGAACAGTCTATGTCGATGATGTCCACCCTCTGTGTCCTTAGGAGCACGCTGGTCGCTGTGAGAGGAGCCCCAGGGTACCGGTCGTCGTCTTGGAAGGTGCCTACTTGGAGCAGGGTAGTGACTCCGTCACTCAATGGGAGATTTCTTTGGTCCTTCTGGTGCAGGATGAAGACAGGGAGTCCTCAGAGCGTGCACACTGTGGAAGCTGTTGCAGTTGCTGACCTGGAGCTGAGGTAGTTGAAGAAAAGTGTCTCTGGGGGATACTTTGTTGCAGTTACAGCGTTTCTTGGTGCAGGCTGCGGGTGATCCGAGGTCAGAAGAGTCTGAAGTTGTAGCAGAGGATTTCTGAAGAAAACTTGCAAGCAGAATCTGAAGAGAACCCACAGGAGAGACCATAAATAGCCCTGAGAGGGGATTTGGCTACCTTATTGGGTATGGACTTATCAGGAGGGGTTTCTGACGTCACCTGCTGGCACTGGCCACTCAGAGGTCTCTAGAGTGCCCCCACACCTTGCACAGCAAGATGGCTGAAGTCTGGGACACACTGGAGAGGAGCTCTGGGCACCACCCCTGGGGTGGTGATGGGCAGGGGAGTGGTCACTCCCCTTTCCTTTGTCCAGTTTCGTGCCAGAGCAGGAGAAACGGGGTCCCTGAACCGGTGTAGACTGGTTTATGCAAGGAGGGCACCATCTGTGCCCTTCAAATCATTTCCAGAGGCTGGGGGAGACTACCCTTCCCCAGCCTGTAACACCATTGTCCGAAGGGAGAGGGTGTAACATCCTGCTCTCAGAGGAAATGCATTGTACTGCCTTCCTGGGACTGGGCTGCCCAGACCCCAGGAGGGCAGAACCTTGTCTGTGAGGTGGAACCAGCTGTAGCTGCAGTGCAAGCCTCAGAGAGCTGGATTGGCAGTAGTGGGGGGACCATGGTGGAGCCCCCAGGATGCATGGAATTGGCTCCTGAATACCAGATTTGGAATGGAGGGGACAATTCCATGATCTTAGACATGTTACATGGCCATATTCGGAGTTACCATTGTGAAGCTACATATAGGTATTGATGTGTAATGGCGTCCCCGCACTCACAAAGTCTGGTGAAATGGCCCTGAACTATGTGGGGGCACCTTTGCTAGTGCAAGGGTGCCCTCACGCTTAGTAACTTTGCACCTAAACTTCAGCATGTGAAGGTTAGACATGTAGGTGACTTATAAGTTACTTAAGTGCAGTGAAAATGGCTGTGAAATACTGTGTGCACTGTTTCACACAGGCTACAGTGGCAGTCCTGTGTAAAGGTTTGTCTGAGCTCCTTATAGGTGGCAAAAGAAATGCTGCAGCCCATATGGATCTCCTGGAAACCCAATGCCCTGGGTACCTAGGTACCATATACTAGGGACTTATTATGGTGGTACAGTATGACAATAGAAATTGGTAAATGAAGTCACTGGACTACAGTGACAAATTTAAAAGCAGAGAGAGCATAAGCACTGAGGTTCTGGTTAGCAGAGCCTCAGTGACACAGTTAGGCACTACACAGGCATACACATTAGGCCATAAATTATGAGCACTGGGGTCCTGACCAGCAGGATCCCAGTGAGATAGGCAAAAACATACGGAGATACATGTGAAAAATGGGGGTACATGCCAAGGAAGATGGTACTTTCCTACAGAACCCCCAAAAGGTGCGGTATAAAGGGCTCCCATGGCTTCTGCAGTATCTGAGTGCTTTCAGAGTTTCCCAATAGTAGTATCTACGTCTGTTCCGAAGAGATGCTGTTTATCGAAAGGCATGTTAAGCACTGCCTGCTGTATTTTGGATTTAAAACCAGAGGACCTTAGCCATGCATGTTGTCGGATACTTGGTGTCTGCTGCGTCTACGGCAGATCTAATCTGGTTACTTGTAATAGCTGGTCCCTCTTCTGCAATTTGCTGCACTCTCTTTTGGTGTTCCTTGGGTAGATACTGCAAGAATTCTTGCATTTCATCCCAATGTGCCCTGTCATATCTTGCCAACAGGGCCTGGGAATTGGCAATACGCCATTGGATGGCTGCTTGTGTAGCTACCCTTTTCCCCCATAGCATCACATTTTCTACTTTCCTTGTCAGGGGGTGGGGTATCCCCTGAAGACTGACTATTAGCCAGTTTCCTGGCTGCACTGACCACAATTGAATCCAGTAGCAGTTGTTGCGTAATGTAGACTGGGTCTGTTGGTGCAGGCTTAACCCTAGCTTTGACTGGTTCTTTGAATATGTCGTCTGCGTGTCTAAGCATACCAGGAAGCATTGGTAAGCACTGGTACTATTTATGGGTTGAGGATAATGTATTAAAAAGAAAATCCTCTTCCAAAGGTTCTGCATGCATCTACACATGCCATCGAACATATATATGGAAAATGTCACTTACCCAGTGTACATCTGTTCGTGGCATAAAACGCTGCAGATTCACATGCAGTGCACATCCCACCATCTAGTGTTGGGCTCGGAGTGTTACAAGTTGTTTTTCTTCGAAGAAGTCTTTTTCGAGTCACGAAATCAAGTGACTCTTCCCCTTTCGGCTCCATTGCGCATGGGCGTCGACTCCATCTTAGATTGTTTTCCCCGCAGAGGTTGAGGTAGGAGTTGTGTATATAGTAATAGTGCCCATGCAATGGAGTAAATCTGTATGTACATAATGTGTTTAAAAGTGATATATTTACAAATTTACAAATGTACAAGTCTAATTTTTTCTCAACTTAAAACAGCTACAGGCTCCCGGGGAGGTGGGAGGGCGCATGTGAATCTGCAGCATCTCATGCCACGAACAGATGTACACTGGGTAAGTGACATTTTCCGTTCGGTGGCATGTGTAGCTGCAGATACACATGCTGTGCATAGACTAGTAAGCAGTTATCTCCCCAAAAGCAGTGGTTCAGCCTCTAGGAGTTGAAGTTGTTTGAAATAAAGTCCGTAATACTGCTTGTCCTACTGTGGCTTGCTGTGTTGTTAACACATCCATGCAGTAATGCTTGGTAAATGTATGAGGCGTAGACCATGTGGCTGCCTTACATATTTCAGTCATTGGTATGTTTCTGAGAAAGGCCATGGTAGCACCTTTCTTTCTAGTTGAGTGTGCCTTTGGTGTAATAGGCAGTTCTCTTTTGGCTTTTATATAACAGGTTTGAATGCATTTAACTATCCATCTGGCAATGCCTTGTTTGGATATTGGATTCCCTATATGAGGTTTTTGGAATGCAACGAACAAATGTTTTGTTTTGCGAATTTGTTTCGTTCTATCTGTGTAGTACATTAGTGCCCTTTTAATGTCTAATGTATGTAATGCTCTCTCAGCTACTGAATCTGGTTCTGGAAAGAATACTGGGAGTTCCACTGTTTGATTTAAGTGGAACGATGATATGACTTTAGGTAAGAATTTAGGATTTGTTCGTAGAACTACTTTATGCTTTTGTATCTGAATAAAGGGTTCTTGTATAGTAAATGCTTGTATTTCACTTACTCTTCTTAGAGATGTGATAGCTATCAGAAAAGCTACTTTCCATGTTAAGTACTGTATCTCACATGAGTGCATGGGTTCAAAAGGTGGACCCATAAGTCATGTTAAGACAATGTTGAGATTCCACGAAGGAACTGGTGGTGTTCTTGGTGGGATAATTCTTTTCAGACCCTCCATAAATGCTTTTATGACTGGGACCCTGAATAACGAAGTTGAGTGAGTAATTTGCAGATAAGCTGAAATTGCGGTGAGATGTATTTTAATGGATGAAAAAGCTAACTTTGACTTTTGTAAGTGCAGTAGGTAGCTGACGATGTCTTTAGCAGATGCGTGTAATGGTTGAATTTGATTATTATGGCAGTAATAAACAAATCTTTTCCACTTATTTGCATAGCAATGTCTTGTGGTTGGTTTTCTAGCTTGTTTTATGACCTCCATACATTCCTGTGTAAGGTCTAGATGCCCGAATTCTAAGACTTCAGGAGCCAAATTGCTAGATTCAGCTATGCTGGATTTGGGTGTCTGATCTGTTGTTTGTGTTGAGTTAACAGATCTGGTTTGTTTGGTAGTTTGATATGGGGCACCACTGAGAGGTCTAGTAGTGTTGTTTAACAAGGTTGTCTTGCCCAAGTTGGTGCTATCAGTATGAGTTTGAGTTTGTTTTGACTCAATTTGTTTACTAGATATGGAAGGAGTGGGAGAGGGGGAAAAGCGTATGCAAATATCCCTGACAAACTCATCCATAACGCATTGCCCTGAGAGTGAGCCTGTGGGTACCTGGATGTGAAGTTTTGGCATTTTGCGTTTTCTTTTGTTGCAAATAGGTCTATTTGCGGTGTTCCCCACTTTTGGAAGTAAGTTTTTAGTATTTGGGGATGAATTTCCCATTCGTGGATCTGTTGGTGATCCCGAGAGATTGTCTGCTAACTGGTTTTGAATTCCAGGTATGAACTGTGCTATTAGGCGAATGTGGTTGTGAATCGCCCAATGCCATATTTTCTGTGCCAGGAGACACAACTGTGTTGAGTGTGTTCCTCCCTGTTTGTTCAGATAATACATCGTTGTCATGTTGTCTGTTTTGACAAGAATGTGTTTGTGGGTTATTATAGGTTGAAATGCTTTCAGCGCTAGAAATACTGCTAGTAGTTCTAAGTGATTTATGTGAAACTGTCTCTGCTGAGTGTCCCATTGTCCTTGGATGCTGTGTTGGTTGAGGTGTGCTCCCCACCCTATCATGGAGGCCTCCGTTGTTATTACGTATTGAGGCACTGGGTCTTGAAAAGGCCGCCCTTTGTTTAAATTTATAGTGTTCCACCATTGAAGCGAGGTGTATGTTTGGCGGTCTATCAACACTAGATCTTGAAGTTGACCCTGTGCCTGTGACCATTGTTTTGCTAGGCACTGTTGTAAGGGCCGCATGTTTAGCCTTGCGTTTGGGACAATAGCTATGCATGATGACATCACGCCTAGCAGTTTCATCACAAACCTGACTGTGTATTGTTGGTTTGGCTGCATGGTTGATCTTATATTTTGAAACGATAGAACTCTTTGTGGACTTGGAGTGGCAATTGCTCTTTGTGTGTTGAACGTTGCTCCCAAGTATTGTTGTATTTGGGATGGTTGCAAATGTGATTTTTGGTAATTTATAGAAAACCCTAGTTTGTGTAGAGTATCTATTACATATTGCGTGTGAACGTGACATTGTCGTTGAGTGTTGGCTTTTATTAGCCAATCGTCTAGATATGGGAATACTTGCATGTGATGTCTCCTTATATGAGCTGCTACTACAGCTAGGCATTTTGTAAATACCCTGGGGGCTGTTGTTATTCCGAATGGCAACACCTTGAATTGGTAATGTTTGCCTTGTATTACAAACCTGAGGTATTTCCTGTGAGATGGATGGATATGTGATAATACGCATCTTTGAGAGCCAGTGTTGCAATGTATTCCCCTTATTTTAGTAAGGGGACTACGTCCTGAAGTGTTACCATGTGGAAATGATCTGATTTGATGAAAAGATTCAGTGTTCTGAGATCTAAAATAGGCCTTAACGTTTTGTCTTTTTTCGGGATAAGGAAATACAGGGAGTAAACCCCTGTTTCTTTCTGGTGATAAGCTACTAGCTCTATGGCTTCTTTTGCTAGAAGTGCTTGGACCTCTATTTGTAATAGGTCTAAGTGTTGTATGGACATTTTGTGCGTTCTTGGGGGAACATCTGGAGGGAATCTTGTGAACTCTATGCAGTAACCATGTTGGATAATTGATAGGACCCACGTGTCCGTGGTAATGTGTGTTCAATTGTGGTGGTATTTGGTTAATATCCTTCCCCCCCCCCCCACCGGTGACATGTGTTGGGGAAGTGTGACATTGAAGTCACTGCTTGCTACTAGGGGTTGGCTTGGCAGGCTGGAATGTCCCTCTTCCTTTTGGGAACGGTCATCTGTAGGAACCACGAAACCCCCCTCTTTGGTACGGAGACTGGTAAGTGGGTTTTGTTTGGGAGGTGGATGGTTCTGAGGGTTGCTGTCTAAACCCTACCCTAAACTGTGGTTTCTTAAATGTTCCCCTGTATTGAGAGGAGTAGAACGCGCCCATGGCTTTGGCCGTGTCAGTGTCCATTTTCATTTTGTCTATTGCGGTATCCACTTCCGGCCCGAATAGCTGATGTTGATTAAACGACATATACAATACCGCCTGTTGTATCGCTGGTTTAAACCCAGAGCTTTGCAGCCATGCATGCCTTCTAATTGTTACTGCTGTATTGACAGTCTATGCGCTGTATCAGCAGAGTCTAGTGCAGAGCGGATCTGGTTGTTTGATATGGCCTGTCCTTCTTCAACCACTTGTTGGGCACGTTTTTGATGTTCTTTGGGTAAGTGCTGGATGATGTCTTGCATCTCGTCCCAATGTGCTCTGTGGTAGCGGGCAAGTAGGGCTTCTGAGTTGGCAATTCGCCGCTGCTTGCAATGCCACTCTTTTCCCTGCTGCGCCGAATTTACGACTTTCATAATCAGGGGG
Source organism: Pleurodeles waltl (assembly GCF_031143425.1). Taxonomy (NCBI): domain Eukaryota; kingdom Metazoa; phylum Chordata; class Amphibia; order Caudata; family Salamandridae; genus Pleurodeles; species Pleurodeles waltl. The sequence continues at coordinate 1,398,079,425 of NC_090440.1, read as the reverse complement.
TGGCGCATCCCCGGATGACTGCAAATTTGCCTGTTTTCTTGCAGCCCCCACAACCACTGAGTCCAGAGGGAGCTGTTGTGTAATAACCACAGGGTCTGACGGGGGCGGTTTATATTTCTTCTAGACTCTTGGTGTGATGGGCTCGCCCTTTTACTGGTTCTTGAAAAACCTGTTGTGCATGTTTAAGCATGCCAGGTAACGTTGGTAGGCTTTGGTACGATGCATGTGTGGTTGCTAGAGTGTTGAAAAGGAAGTCATCTTCCACTGGGTTTGAGTGCATTGTCACATTGTGAAATGTTGCTGCTCTGGCCAGTACCTGTGTGTAGGACGTACTGTCCTCTGGCCGTGAAGGTTTTGTTGGGAAACACTCTAGACTGCTGTCCGAAATGGGTGGGTCATATAGATCCCAGGGGTCCACATCGTCTTGAGTCATCCCAGTATGTGTGGGTGACTGTGCCATTGGTGTACCCACTGGTGACAACTGTGGTGATTGAAGTGGGGACGCTTGTGGTGAGAAATGTCGGGGTTGTGACTTTTCTCTAACTACCTTGGCTTTTGGTTGCATCTCAGTCTGATGAAAAGCCAGTTTTCTTTTACATTTGAGCAGAGGGATGGTTTGTATCTTTCCTGTGTCTTTCTGGATTTGTAGCCTCTGCTGAGTTTGGTCATGCTCTTCCAAATCCAGTTCCTGCTCAAATCTGAATCTGTGCCTTTCTTTGAGCTGTAGAGAGCGAGAGCCTTTGCTCTTCTGTGTAGGAAGTCCTTTTCGGCTACGAAGCTGTTTTTTCGGTACCGAAATTCCCATGGAAAATGTCTTTTTCGGTTCCGATAGGCTCTTTCGAGGCTTGCTCGACTCGATCACTCGATGCAGACTCTTTTCGGTGCCGGTTTCTCAACCGGAGTCGGAAGTCTTCAGCAATGTTTTGGCCTTTTTCCGTGCCGATGTCACTTGGTCACCTTCTTTTCTGTGGGTTGAGCCATGGCCTTCCGGCAGTGGCGTCCCCAAGGCCTTTTGTTTTTTGCTCTGACCTTGGGTGTGGGACGGGGCAGGTGTACTCACTTTTTGCGCCGCCGTCGTAGGTCGATCCACGTCGGATTCATCCGAGTCCGAACCTCGAATGGATATCCGCATCTCTTCTTCTTCGACGTCAAGATGCTGTGTCGGCTTCGACGCCATCTGTAGTTTTGCACGTCGATCCCTCAAGGTCTTTTTGGATCGAAACGCTTGGCATGCCTCACAAGTATCCTCTCTGTGTTCGGGCGATAAACACAGGTTACAGACCTGATGCTGGTCTGTATAAGGATACTTGGCGTGACACTTCGGACAGAAACGGAAGGGGGTCCGGTCCATTAGTCTTCGACAACGGGTGTGGGCGGGCCAACCAGTCCTTGGTTAAAGGAGGAAGCCCCAACAGGCCGCCAAATCGATCTTGTTGACGGTGCCGATGTGATGATACTAAACCGGCCCCAAACGTAAACAATACCGACGAATTTCGATGATTTTCCAAGTTTCCCCGATTCGAATTACGGAGCGAAAAGGAGCACGTCCGAACCCAATGGCGGAAAGAAAACAATCTAAGATGGAGTCGACGCCCATGCGCAATGGAGCCAAAAGGGAGGAGTCACTCGGTCCAGTGACTCAAAAAGACTTCTTCGAAGAAAAACAACTTGTAACACTCCGAGCCCAACACTAGATGGCAGGAACAGTGCACAGCATGTTCTATCTCCAAGGCACTAAAACTATTGGCAAGTCTGATCTATTATTACTGTCCTGTGGAACTGGGCAACAAGGCACTGCAGTAACAAAGGCAACAATAGCAGGATGGCTATCAGCAACCATCCAGTTTTGTCATGCCGCAGCAGGAAAACCTCTAGCAAGACGACCTAGAACATATTCAACAAGAGCAGTATCTACCTCTACTGCTCTGTTTGCTTGAGTTCTGCTAGCGCAAATATGCCGTCCTGCTACCTGGAAGAGTACCCACTCATTCATGAACCATTACTGCCTCCAGTGACACACACAAGTGATGCAGCTGTAGGTGAAGCAGTCCTACGTAATCTGTTCCAGTAAGGTGAGCCTCTATTGTAATAGAGAATTTCTTTCTAATACATGTTACGTATATTCTTATCCAGTCTAATATCTGAGTACATTTCTGTGTTTGTGTGAGTACATTTCTGTGTTTGTGTAAGTACACAAAATATAATATATATGTTCAATGGCATGTGTAGCTGCAGATATACATGCTGTGCATTATTCTGCCATCTAGTGTTGGGCTCAGAGTGTTACAAGTTATTTTTCTTCGAAGAAGTGTTTGAGTCACGAGATCGAGTGACTCCTCTTCGGTTTCATTGCACATGGGCATCGACTCTATTGTTAGACAGTTTTCCCGCAGAGGGTAAGGAAGGAGTGATAGAGTATATAGGTAAAAGATAAGAGATGTCCATGCTAATGCAAATACATATAAACATATGTACAAATGTTTGTAACTTAAACAACTACAGCCTCCCGGGGAGGTGGAAGGGTGCATGTGAATCTGCATCAGAACATGCCACAAACAGATGTACACTGGGTAAGTGACATTTTCCGTTCGATGCCATGTGTAGCTGCAGATACACATGCTGTGCATAGACTATCAAGCAGTTTGTCCTCCCATAAAAATAGCGGTGGTTAGTCTGTAGGAGTTGAAGTTGTGTGAAATAATGTTCCGAGTACAGCTTGGCCTACTGTGGCTTGTTGTCATGACAAAACGTCTACACAATAGTGTTTAGTGAATGTATGTCGTGTTGACCAAGTGGCTGCTTTACATATTTCAGCCATTGGTATATTCTCAACAAAAAAAAAAAAAAAGCCATTGTAGCACCTTTTTTCTTTGTAGAATGTGATTTAGAAGTAACTAAGTTATCTCTTGGCTTTAATGTAGCATGTTTGGTAAATCTTACAATCCATCTTGCTAAACCTTGTTTTGATATGGAATTGCCTGTATAAGGTTTTTGGAAGGCTACAAAGAGTTGTTTAGTCTTTCTAAACGGCCTAGTTCTGTCTATATAGTACATTAAAGCTCTTTCTGCCAAAGAATCTGGCTGTGGGAAGAAGACTGGCAGTTCCACTGTTTGATTTATATGACAAGTTGATACAAACTTTGGGAGAAATTTTGGGTTTGTTGTTAGTACAACGTTATGCTTGTGTACTTGAAAAAATGGTTCTTCAAGAGTAAAGGCTTGGATTTCACTTACTTTTCTTAAAGAAGTAATTGCCACTAGGAAGCCAACCGTCCATGGTAAGAATTGCATTTGGCAGGAGTGCATGGGCTCAAATGGTGGTCCATAAGACGCGTAAGCACTATATTTAAATTCCAAGAAGGGACTGGTGGTGTCCTGGGTGAAATGATGCGTTTTAAACCTTCCATGAAAGCTTTAATGACAGGAACTCTAAATAAGGAGCTGTGCTGTATATTTTGTAAATATGCTGAAATTGCAGTAAGATGAATTTTTATTGAACAGAATGCTAAAATTGATTTTTGTAAATGAAGTAAATAGCATACGTCTTGTATTGATGCTGTAAGAGGGTCAATATGTTTAGATTGACAGTAATATAGAAAGCTTTTCCATTTGTTTGCATAGCACTGTCTAGTAGTGGGTTTTCTTGCTTGTTTAATAACTTCCATACATTATGAAGGGAGTTGTAAATATCCAACTCTATGACCTCAGGAGCTAGATTGAGTGATTTGGGATTTGGGTGCCTGATTTGGCCTCTGTTTTGTGTCAACAGATCTGGTCTGGCTGGGAGTTTGGAGTGTGGTACTACTGACAAGTCTAGTAATGTTGTGTACCACGGTTGATGTGACCATGTTGGTGCTATGAGTATCATGTTGAGTGAAGTTTGTCGCAACTTGTTGACTAGAAACGGAAGAAGTGGGAGAGGGGGAAAAGCGAAAAACAAATATCCCAGACCAATTGATCCATAGAGCATTGCCCTTGGATAGGGGATGTGGGTGACTGGATGCGAAGTCTTGGCATTTTGTGTTTTCACCTGTGGCAAAAAGATCTATGTTTGGCGTTCCCCACTGTTGAAAGTATTATTGAAGTACTTGAGGATGAATCTCCCATTCGCGAGTATGTTGGTGTGAATGTGTCCCTCCCTGTTTGTTTAGGTAATACATTATTGTCATGTTGTCTGTTTTGATAAGTACATTCTTCTGTGTGAGAAGAGATTGAAAAGCTTTGAGTGCTAGGAAGACAGTTACAACTCCAAGTGATTTATATGTAGCTGTTTGTGTTTTGCATCCCATTGTCCTTGAATGTTGTGATTGTTGAGGTGAGCTCCCCAACCAATCACTGATGCATCTGTTGTAATTATGGTCTGAGGCACAGGGTCTCAAAATGCCCACCCTTTGCTTAGATTTGTGGAATTCCACGACTGAAGGGACATGAATGTTTGGTGGTCTATCAACACTAGATCTTGAAGTTGACTGTGTGCATGTGACCATTGTTGTGCAAAGCACTGTTGTAAGGGTCGCATGTTTAGTCTTGCCTGTGGAACAATTGCAATATATGATGCCATCATCCCTAAAATCTTCATGACAAATCTGACAGTGTATCGTTGATTTGTTTGTGTGATTACATTTTGGAATGCTTGTATCCTTTGTCTATTTGGACATGCTAGCACTTGCTGAGTATTTAGTATTGCACCCAAATACTGTTGTATTTGTGCCAGTTGTAGATGTGATTTTTGGTAGTTTATTGAGAACCCTAGTGTGTGCAAGGTTTGTATTACATAATGCATATGATTTTGGCATTGCGTATGACTGCGTAATTTTATTAGCCAATCATCTAGATATGGAAAGACATGTATATGTTGTCTTCTTAGGTAGGCTGCGACTACCGCTAGGCACTTTGTGAATACCCTTGGAGCTGTTGTTATTCTGAAGGGCAACACTTTTGAAATGAAAGCGCTTTCCTTGAATGACAAACCTGAGATATTTTCTGTGTGCAGGATGGATGGGTATATGACAAAACACATCTTTGAGGTCTAATGCTGTCATGAAATTGTGTTTTTGGAGTAGTGGGATAACATCCAGTAGAGTTACCATGTGAAAATGTTCTGACAGGATGTACAAAATGAGGTTCCCGAGATCTAATAATGGCTTGAGGGTGCAATCTTTTTTTGGGAATTAGGAAATATAGTGAGTAAACTCCTGTCCCTATTTGAGATTGTGGTACCAATTCTATTGCTTGTTTGAGCAGTAGAAATTGGACTTCTTGTAACAGACTGATGTGTTCTGTGGATAGTTTGTGTGACCTTGGTGGTATATTTGGAGGAGTGTGTATCAATTCTAGGCAATAGCCATTGCGGATAATTGATAGTACCCAACTGTCTGTGGTAATGTTTTGCCAATTTGTGTGGGACTGTTGTAGTCTTCCCCCCAGAGGAGAGGTGTGGAGTGGAAGGGAATGAGAAAAGTCACTGTGGTGCTGTGGAGGTTCCTTAGGTTTGAAATTTCCCTCTAATTCTGGGGTACTGTCCTCTTTATGTGCCCCTAAAACCACCTTGTTGGTAGGTTGGTTTTGCCTGTTATGTGGATGCCTCTGTTGCCTGTGGTCTGAACCCACCTCGAAACTGAGGTTTCAGAAAGGATCCCCTGTATGGTGTTGAATATAGTGCACCCATTGCTTTTGCCGTGTCTGAATCCTTTCTTAATTTTTCTATGGCTTTGTCAACTTCTGGCCCAAAAAGATGCTTTTTATCGAATGGCATATTTAACACAGCCTGCTGTATTTCTGGTTTAAAACCGGAAGATCTGAGCCATGCATTCCTGCGTATTGCGACTGCAGTATGGACACTTCTAGCAGCGGTGTCTGCTGCATCTAGGGCAGATCAAATTTGATTGTTAGTAATGGCTTGTCCTTCTTTCACTACTTGTTGTGCCCTTTTTTGGTGTTCTTTGGGGAGATGTTGGATTAGGTCTTGCATCTCGTCCCAATGGGCTCTCTCATAGCGAGCTAACAGTGCGTGTGAGTTGGCTATCCTCCACTGATTTGCTACCTGGGATGCAACTCGTTTCCCTGCAGCATCAAATTTCCTGCTGTCCTTATCAGGTGGGGGCACGTCTCCTGATGACTGACTGCTCTTTTTCTGGCAGCGCTAACGACCACTGAATCTGGAGGTACCTGATGGGTGATGTCACCAGGATCAGAGGGTGGAGGTTTATATTTTTTCTCCATCCTGGGTGTTATACGTGCCTTAACAGGTTCACTAAATATCTGATCTGCATGTTTTAACATGCCTGGGAGCATGGGAAGGCATTGATATTTATAGTGTGTTGAGGATACAGTGTTAAACAAGAAATCCTTTTCTAGGGGTTCTGTATGCATGGTGAACCCATGATATGCTGCAGCCCTAGCTATAACTTGATTGAAGACAGGGCTATCCTCAGGTGGTGAAGGTTTAGAGGGATAGCTGTCTGGGTCATTACTAGGAATGGGATCTGGATCATAAAGGTCCCATAGATCCACATTGTCCTGTTGGGAGTCAAAAGAGTGAGTGGGTGACTTCACTGGTGTAGGACTAGTAGGAGGAGAGGTAGGTAGGTGTGGAGAGTGAGGAGGAGAATGAGGAGAAGAAGACTGACTAGGTGGTGGTGGTTTCTCCTTCTGCTTTGGCACTTTTGCTGGAGGCTGCATAGTGTCCAATTCCTCCTGAAAGGCTAGCTTTCTTTTTGGTTTCAGAGGAGGTGCTGTCTGAATTCTGCCTGTTTCCTTATGGATGTGGATTCTGGACTGCCTTTCATCCATAACCTCAAGTATTGGTTGTACTTGATACTCCTCTTCAGAGGTTTTGTGGCTTTAAGTCTTTTTGAAAGTCCATGTTCCTCTGCGTATGCTGGCCTTTTAGGCTCTGAAGCAGGCTTTTTCGGGATCGAAAAAAATGCTGTTGATGCTCTCGCCTCCGAAAGTGATTTTCTAATTTTCGACTCCGAAACATGAAGTTTGCTGGAATCGGACACGGAGCTCTTTGCTGCCTCCGATGTTTTGGGGGGAGTAGCCTTTTTCGGTGCCTAACTGGTTAGTTGGTCACCAGTAGTCTTTTTTTCGGGCCGAGCCATGGCCTTCCGGCAGTGGCATACCCAAGGCCTTATGTTTTTGCTTTTGTGAGGGTACAGAGGCAAGCGTACTCCCAGGTTGTCCTGCTGTGACCGGTCTGTGTTCTTCTGATTCCAGTTTGGATTCGGAATCTCAAACAGAGATCGCTGGTTGCATCATTTCTTCCTCCTCCATGTCGAGATGTTCGCCGCTTCTCGAGTCTTCGTGCCTCCCTGTCTCGAAGAGTCTTCTCGATCGGAAGGATCGACAGGCCTCACAATTTTCTTCCCGATGATCCGGGGAAAGGCAAAGATTGCAAACCAGATGCTGGTCTGTATATGGGTATTTCGCGTGGCACCGAGAACAGAACTGGAATGGAGTCTGATTCATGAGGCTTCCACGCGGTCGGCCCGAATTGGGCGCATGCGCCCCGAAGGGTTAGTGAAGTTGTTTTCTCCGACGGTACCGCTGTGTCGATGGAAGATATAAACTCGATCAATAAAATACCGACGAAAAGAGAGTTTTTCAAAGCTTTCCAAATCGAAATCTCGGAGCGAAAGGAAACACGTCCGAACCTGACGGTGGAAAGAAAACAATCTAACAATGGAGTTGATGTCCATGCACAAAGGAACCGAAGAGGAGTCACTCGATCTCGTGACTCGAAAACACTTCTTTGAAGAAAAACAACTTGTAACACTCCAAGCCCAACACTAGATGGCAGAATAATGCACAGCATGTATATCTGCAGCTACACATGCCAATGAACATATATACTATATTTTGTGTACTTACACAAACACAGAAATGTGATCAGATATTAGACTGGATAAGAATATATGTAACATGTATTAGAAAGAAATTCTCTATTACAATAGAGGCTCACCTTACTGGAACAGATTAAGTAGGACTGCTTGACCTACAGCTGCATCACTTGTGTGTGTGGACTGGAGGCAGTAATGGTTCATGAATGAGTGGGTACTCTTCCAGGTAGCAGGACGGCATATTTGCGCTAGAAGAACTCAAACAAACAGAGCAGTAGAGGTAGATACTGCCCTTGTTGAATATGCTCTAGGTCGTCTTGCTAGAGGTTTTCCTGCTGCGGCTTGACAAAACTGGATGGTTGCTTATAACCATCTTGCAATTGTTGCCTTTGTTACTGCAGTGCCTTGTCGTCCAGTTCCACAGGACAGTAATAATAGACCAGACTTGCCAATAGTTTTAGTGCCTTGGAGATGGAACTTGTGGAGAGATCTTTCTGCTGGTGGTGTTAGATTGGGAAAATATGAACGGAGAATCCGTGTTTGATTGAGATGAAATTGAGAGGGAACTTTAGGAATGCATTTTGGATGTGTTCTGAGAATTATGAAATCCTCTATGAAGCATAGAAAAGGTTTTTGCACAGTGAAGCATGGATTTCACTGACTCCTCTGGTGGAAGTGATTGCTAGTAAGAAGGCTACCTTCTAGGTTAGAAACTTCAGGTCAGCTTTGAATAGGTTCAAGCGGGGTTTTTATTAACTGTGAGAGAACAATATTAAAGTGCCATTCTGGCGGAGGTGCCATTACTGGAGGAAAATTCTTGAATAAACCTCTCATGAATTGTTTAATTAGGTGTGATGAACAAAGAGAAACTGCATCTTAAGAACATCTATATGTAATGGTTGCCAAATTTACTTTTACTGAGGAATGTACGAGGCCATGCATTGATCCTAGACCATCGCAACAACAGGGCATTTCCCCAAGACCCTGGAAGGGGATATCAACTTGTGTAAAATTGGCATTTGGTATTCTTGTTTGTTGTGAAAAGATCCAGTGTTGGTATTCCCCATGTGGTGAATATTTTGTGTAGCTAAATTTGATTCAGTTCCCATTTGTGACAATCGCTCTTGGCTCTGTTGAGTGCATTTGCTAGCGTGTTGTGCACTCCTGAGATGTGTTTGACTTTCAAGGAGATGTTGTGGCATGTTAGCCAGCTTCATAGATCCTGGGCTTCTTGGAAGAGTGTTAGAGACTTCATGTCTCCCTGCTTGTTGATATAATTCATGCTGGTTGTGTTGTCTGTCCGCACCAGCATTTGAGAGCCTTCTATCCATGGGAGAAAAGCTCGCAATGCGACGAAGATAGCCTTGAGTTCCAAGCTGTTTATGTGCATTAGCTTCTGGTGGTTTGACCACTTCCCCTGGGTTTGTAAATCTTGGAGGTGGCCTCCCTATCCTTCCATTGATGCATTTGTTGTAAATATAAACTCTGGGACTAATGGCAGATAAGGGAGGCCTTGAGAAAGATGAGATTGGTAAGGCCACCAGTTCGGTACCTTTATCATCTCTGGTGTGACAAAGATCCGATCTTCGAACAATCCTTGTGATTGGTTCCACTGAGCTTGTAATTCCTCTTGCATCGATCTTATTTTGAGACGCGCATGTGGAACTAGGTTGATTGTGGAAAATACCAACCTAGGAGCGATTTAAACAATCTCATTTAAATGCACTTTAGTCTTGATATTGTTGTGGCTAAAGATGGCAGTTTCTTCTTCTGTTCCTACAGAAGCTTTGTTCTGCTGTGTGTCCATAACAGTGCAGAGGAACCCCATCCTATGAGTGGGGTTCTTGGACGATTTTCTTTTGTTGACAGTGAGCCCTAACTTCTGAAAAAGTATGAGGCAGTCTTTTTTTACTTTCAGCGTGCTTTGTGGAGTCGACGTTTTTAGAAGCCAGTCAACTAGGTATGGGAACACCCGATTACCTTGTTTTCGGAGAGTGGCTGCTACTGGAGTTAAGCACTTGGTGAAAAAGCATGAGGTTGATGAGTCCGAAAGGAAGGAGTCAAAACTGATAGTGAGTACCAGCTACTGTGAATCAAAGATACCAGCGATGCTTGGGATGAATGGGGATATGAAAGTATGCATTTTCCTAGTCTAGAGATGTCCCATACTTTCTGCCATTTAGAAGATTTAATATGAATGAGAGTGATCATTCTGAAGGTTTGCGTGTAGAGGTATTTGTTTAGATGTTGAAGGTCAAGGATAGATCTCCATTCCACTGTTTTCTTGCGCATGAGGAAAAAAATGGGAATAGAAACCTTCTCCTCTCTGGCCCACTGGAACTGTGTCTATTGCTCTTTTGGAAAGCAGCAACTTGGTTTCTTTTTTTCAATAAGTAAAGATGATGGGGGTGCACCCCCTTTGGGGTATTCTTTGGTGGTTTCTCCATGAATTCCAAGGTTTGTCCATAAGTTACTATGTCTAACACCCATTGGTCAGAGGTGGCAGTTTTCTAATTGTGGAGATATTTGACCCCACTTGGTGACGGAGAGGTTGAGCAGCTGGTACTTGGGTCATTGTTTGCGTCCTGTGTCTCTTTCCTGATGTGAGGATCTCTGGTGAGTTCCATGTTTAGAAAAACCAGCCATAGTTGGTTGACAATACGCTTGTGCTGGTCTATATAAAAACCTCTACAGGTGGAAAAACCTCACCCTCTTGCAGCTCTAAAGGGCAATCTTTCATACTGTGAGGCACTTAAGGACTTAGCGGTGTCCATGTCAAATGGCCTCATCTAGGTGCTTGCCAAAAAGCGCAACACTGTCATAAGCCATATCCAGATTTTTTGTTTGCACTTCAGGTCGAAATAAGGTGGCTTTGAGCTAACCTAAACTCCTCAGAACAGTAACGCCTGCAAGCTGACTGAATTCTGTGGAGGTGATATCCATGGGTGTATCAATCTCAGAAGAGGCACGTTCATCTTCATGTAAGATCTTTTTTGCCTCCTATCTATGGTCCTCCGGAATCAGATCTAACAGACTTTATGTCAGACCACATCTGTCTGTTGTAGCCCACCAGCATAGCCAAGGCGTTAGCTGCTCTTACTGTAATTGCTGACTTGAGGGAAAATCTTTTGCCTATAGGGTCAAGGCGGTGTCAGTCTATCTAGTGGTACTGAGATTGGGGGCTGTAGGATTATTAGATCTTCTCTGCGCAGCTTGGGAAACTACAGAAACCAGCCTGGGGAGCCCAGTCAGGCATGCAGGGGAATCGTCAGGGGCCCTGTGTTTTTGTCAATATGGGCTACGACCGCCGGCACTGTAGCAGGGTTCTTCATGATCTTAATACCCTTCTGCCAGATGTGATAAACGATGGGTATTGATCTGATCGATTTAAAATCATATAACAAGCAGTCAAAGTGCTTCATTGTAATGGGTAAGTGAAATATTTCTGCTGCCCTTTCCATAATACTGTGACCCCCCCCCCCCCCCAATAGTCCTCTGGAAGGGAATCGGCAGGAGGGTGTTGAGGTGGGGATGGAGTAGGGATGATGTAGTCATCCCAGCCGTCTGGCTGAGCCAGTAGTTCTCTGTTCTCATCTTCTGAGGTGGATGGATACTCACTAGGAGGGGAAAACAACATGAGGCAGTGGTGTCATCCTAGGCATAGTTGGAGGTGGTTAGTGGTAGAATAAAATGTTCGTGGAGGGGTTGATGCCTTATGTCTCTTAAAGTCTTATGTGGAAAATTACGACAGGTTTTGCATTCTTTCGCCTTATAAGTAGGGTAAAGGCAATAAATACAGTTTTTATGTGGATCAGCCACATGAACTCTTTTTCCCACAGGTCTTGAAGGGACAAAAGAGGCCTTTGGTATAAGACATAATAGAAATAGATGAAATCCAATCCCTTTTTTGAAGTAATTGAGGAAAAACTGAGCAGAGCTCATGGAGACTCCCTTCACACTCGACGTGTGGTGAAAATCTGAGGGAGAGCGCCAATCTTGGGTGTGTTCTAGAGGATGCTGTCACCTGATTGGTCATGATTCAGGTTTTTATTAAAAAAAAAAAAAAAAAAAAAAAAAAGGAAAGATAGACTAGCAAATTTAAGGCCAACTTTCAATGTAGCCTGTGTGGTTATTGCATACTGCTTTCTATGATACCATGGGGACTCCCACTTTGACGATGGGGAAGGATTCATACATCTTAATCTATGTCAGATCTAATACTGGAGAAACTAGCCTGTCTCTTATGGCTAAGAAGTGTGCTGTCACCACCATCAGTCCACACAGAACCAGGATAGATGGCACAGTAGCTGCCATCAAAAAGAGGGTTGCAAGTTTAAATTTACTCTTCATATCAGTACCCAGCCCAGATGCATCATATCTGAAAACCAGGAGAACTGTCAATAGGCTCAACTTGTTGCCAGGCTCACTGGAGAATCATGAAAAGGGCCTGACAGAAAACATTCGTGGGCAGAGTGGCACACCTATCCAAATCATGGACCGTTTATCACAATATTGAGCAAGACTTTGCTGAGGATCAGACAAGACATATGTTTACTGGAAGGACGAAAAGCTGTAGTTAACAAAACAAACACAAATGGCGTTTCATTGGATCAGATTTAATCTCTCCAGTTAAAAGAAAGTATGATCACCAAACTGATGCCATTAAAAAAAACTTAATATGTACAAAAAAATCAGAGTGGCTGCACACTTCATTTGTGGACAGTAAATTCAGGAGCAATGACACGTTTCCCACAAGAACACATATTTATGATAAACTCCAAATATATATTCGACATTGTCATTTCACTCACTTTTTTCTAGATACAATACTTTTCTGACTTTTTTTTAAAAATTTCTAGCAACAATGACGTTTCTGAATATCACCCCCCACTTAAAAAAACATACCAATCAAAGGTGAGCCTAAGATGTTCAGACTCTGCAATTCCCTAGTACCAATTGTATACCATTACACACTTTCAGAAACTTCAAGATCAATGTGGTCACCCAGGACAGTTTCTGGTAAAAGTTTAAAGCTCGGTTTGCCAGAGAAGAAATTCCCCAGAATCAAACCTGAATAATGAAGGCCACAATTGTTCTGCAGGATTAAAAATAAGCAGTTTGTTTTCCACTAGAAGAACACGTAGTAAAATAATGCTACGGAGGGTATTGCCAAAATTAGGTGCTTTAACATCTCTTACACCCCCACCCCCTCCCTCCTGAAAGCATGAAAAAAAATGGAAATTCCAAATCTGGTGCACCCTTAAAATACCTGGAGGGTGCAAGTCTCATGACAACGGAAAAAACAATGTTCAAGTGGCTATTGCATCATGTTTGTCTAACTGTAACACCAGTGTGTGTGTTTTTTTTTTCTGGAAACAGATATAGGCCGTTTAATACTTTTAACATTATTAGACTGCACAATTCCACTCAATTTCCAACACCTTCTTGTACTTACCATCCAACAGAAAGTGGATGTCCATGAGAAAGAAAGCTTTTTTTTCCACTTCCTACAGCGTCTATTGATGAAATATATATACACTTAGAAACATCCTACATCAGCAAACCTGAAGTAGAAAATCCGTTCACGCAACTGACAGTCAATTAAAAACGTGTGTAGAGAAAAGGAATTATTTTGCTTCAATAAAACATTAACATGGTGTAAGGTCATTTTCTGCAATTATGTTGCTCGTTTTATCTGACAATCTTTTCAAACCCTGAGATGGAGAACTGCTGGTTTACTTTGTATGTACGATACTGTTTGGGTGGTTTTTAAAAAAAAAAAAAACTAAAATCGTATTTTCATTTAAAACTATGTCAAAAACACTCCTCTGTTACCCAATAATCAAGCCCTCCCTAGCAGAACAAGTCCTTGTTTGTAGCAAATTAGAGGAATTAATGCCTAGAATTGCGGTATTTGCCATCTCTGTGGCTCTCCTTTCTGGATTCGTTACTCCTGCTCTCCTTTCCGCGGTCGTCATAGCCATAGTCATAGTCATCTCGACCCCTCCGGTAATGGTGGTCAGAAGGATCTCCATAGCGCTGGTCGGGGCTTAAATCTCCATAGCGCTGGTCCCAACTATTACGGCGGTTGTCAGTTTGATGGGAGTGGGGGCTTTGTGATGTGTGCCTATTCTTCCACTGGGAGGAGGATAGATCGCGACTTTGCTGCGTTTGTGAAGCGGTATTTTGATTGTAATAATTATACTGCTGGGGAGAAGGAGAGCTCATGTTCGATTGTGGTGAAGTCTGAAACCCGGATACTCCTGTATATGGCATCTGCTGCCACAAAATATTGTTCATCTGAAAGGAGAAGACAAATAAACAAGGCATAAGTGGTCACGAATTACAAGCAGTTTTATTAAAACTAACTCTCCTTAGGAAATTCCAAAGATTGAAGCTCTATTAACTTGAAAATAATTCAATATACTCTAACTGAAAGAGCAAATTAAGCCCTTATAGTAGCCAAAACAGGCAAGAAATCTATACTCTTAAAGGTATAATGTTAAATGTGGCTACTCTGTGCTACTGTGGAAACCAATATCTTTATGTTGTAGCTGCTAATAGACACTAGATCAACAGGTGATGGATAGATCAACAGAGAGACAAGGGGAAGAGGCAGAGGAGTTGGGGAAGGTAAACCAAGGCAATATAGACCGGGCCACATTTAACTTGTAAGTTGTGCCCCTACAGCTCCTGGTGTCCATAAAGGACAGCCAGTAAACTCTCTTGCCATCAGGCTACAGCACAACCAAATAAAGACTGGCAGGGAGGGACCAATAGGTGCCCTGAATCCTGTTACCTTGTAAAATGTCAAACTCTTCCCTGTAGCTACTACATGCATATACTTCCTCCTGGAAATTAAAAGAGAGTTCGACATACAAAGCGGACATCATAGCCAGGCACCTGAGCATGTTGATGAGTGTTCTTATGCACCGGGTCTATCTCTGAAACTATATGGGAAAAGGGAATATCGAAACTGGCATGAGACAGCACTAGGAAAGGGCCAAGGTGTTACGCTAATCCATGCACAGGCCAATGTCTATAGAACTGCCATCTCTAGTAATATCACAGTGCCGGAATAGCCTGTATAACTAAACCTTCACCAGTGATAAAATAAAGTGCCTCAAAGACAAGATAACAGCCTGTTGCCCAGTATCAAGTGAAGGAATAAACAACTATGCTAGGCAAATGAGGTCTCACCAACCAGCGCCTATCCTCGAAGGCCTGTTGCTCAACCCTTACAATAAGCTAAAGAAAAACCTGAAGTTGACCCTTCCAGAGGTCTCTTTAGAGGTACAAAATGTTTTTTTTTTATTTATTTTTTTAGTCTTAACTGTATAAATGTCTCTACCTTTATACCTTTATCTCTACAGCATTTATTAGTTTTCATCAATAATTATTAAATATGGCGATTTTATTGATTACAAACATTGGCACAGAGTAATTAGTTGTATTACGTCAGCCCAGTCATACTTGGCTGGGTAATTTAGATGTTGCTTCTGTCAGTGTTTCGATTTCCCTGCCCTCAGTGTAGCCTTGATTCTAATGTTTGCTCATGTGTTGCTAGAAATAGGTTATAGCATTGGCGTCTTATTTAACAATCATATTGTGTGGAATATCAATGTTCTGATGCACCCTCTCCCTCCTCCCTCCTCCCTCCCATGCTGTTCCTCAACCCCAACCCATAACCTGTTATGCGCTATGCGTGCACGTTCATGCATTGTTCCGCTGTGCTGCTTAGGATTCCAGTGGTAATAAGCTTGTGGGCGATTTTCCCAACGGGCTAATTCTCTCCCTGTTCTAGGAGCTGTGCCTTCTTCGGTGGTGGTTGATGGTGCAGGTTCATTAGATTCAGTAAGGGAGTCCCCAGAGTGCATGGAATCATATAACCAATACTGGCAACAGTATTGGGGTATGATTCTGACATGTTTGATACCAAACATGCTTACGTTCGGGATTATCATTATGTAGCTGCACATAGGTAGTACACGGGTAAAATTGCTTCCCCATGCTCATGAAGTCCAGGAAAATTGAGCTGGAGTTCGTGGGGGCATCTCTGCTCATGCAGGGGTTTCCTCACACACAGGTACTTGCGCCCTGCCCTCTGGGCTAGGAGGGAGGGACTGCCATAGGGGTGAATTATAGTGACCTTGTGCAGTGAACTATAGTGAAAGGATGCATGCACCTTTTCATGCAGGCTGCAATGGCAGGCCTGCAGACACTTTGCATGGGCTCCCAGGGGTGGCATAATACATGCTGCAGCCCATGGGGAACCCCTGGTGCCCCAATGCCCTGGGTACCCAGGTACCATACACTAGAGACTTATAGTATTGCCAATTGTGAGATGTACTAAGTCAGGGACAACCACATTTAGAGGGAGAGAGCACAGTCACTGGTTTACTGGTTAGCAGGAACCAAGTGAACAGTCAAACCACCACTGACAGCAGGCAAAAAGTGGGGGTAACCATGCCAAAAAGAGGGTACTTTCCTACACTGTGTACAAATGGATTAAACTATATTATTAATATTTCACATTTTAAGATTTTACTAAGCTATGGGGTGCACTGCTTGGGTAAAGAGAAATCTTGAGCAAGCTTTAAAAACCTTGGTTATGAAACAAAACCTCAGTAACATGCAGCATATTGAATGCCAATTGCAAAATCAGTCTGTTGATTCCCTTTACAGTCAGAACGGTTTCTTTTTTATAGCTATTAGTTACAATTCAGGGCTCATTGTAGACTCACCACAGCTTGTCTCTGCAAATCATCTGGAGAAGTGTAGGATCTCTGCGCCATCTGAGGGGTTGTAAACCCAGGAGACACTAAACTGTCAGTGCTTCTGTCAAACCTGATTAACAAAATAAGACAACAATAAGAAAGCAGTTTAATCACTATTAACAGAAAACATATATTATGTCAGTAGGAAAAGTAATAACATCCTGGAAATCAGTAATGGTGCTTAACACTGAATCTACAGCTCTAAAGAAATGTGTGCATGAGAAATACACTCTTTGGCATATGTGAGGCCTGTACTTGAAGACCTGTGTCATGTGTGGCTACTGATCAGTATTCTTCACTGATTACTGGCTGCACAGTGCATACCTGCAATCCCTACTAATGTAAGCAGTGGGGTATATATTATGAGACACTCCTGCCGAAAGTTGCTGCACAATAAAAAAAATAGTAACTCGCAGTGCAGCTTAAAAGAACCTGCTCGAGACTTGGCGCAGCAGCCAATTAGCTATTACTACAAATTTGACCACTCCCAGACTATGGGTGTTCTTCAGTGTGTATTAGGGCCCGATTTAGATATTTATGGACGAGTTACTGCGTCACAATGGTGACAAATATCCCACCTGATGAAACCTAAATCCCATTATATCCTATGGGATTTAGATTTTGGCAGACAATCTATCCTTCACCATTGTGACAGAGTAACTCCTCCACCAATATCTAAATCAAGCTCTTAGTTTTCATGCAAGTCTTACTGTCCCCGGGTGTGAATCATTTAAGAATGGTGCAAGTCTTATTGTCCCTGGTTGTGAATCAGACAGCTCATGCTCATTATTGAGGCTGAGAAGTGGAAGATGCTAAATGTGCTAAGTGGGGAACATGCTAGGAGAGGATAAGCAGGAATCAGTGCTGCAGATTGGCGTTCTTAATCAGGGTTCTTCACCCACCTTCCATTGCAATAGCAAAAAACATTAGTCTCTCTAGACCAGGCAGTAATTCTCCTAGTGATGTACTTGAGTGACTGCTTTGCAACAAAACGAGCATACAAAAACTTAAGTGAATACAATTTGTCTTTTACCACCTGAGCTTATTAACATCAAAAACTCTTATGAGCCACCTTCCTGAAAACACTCCCTTGCCAATTATGATGAAGGGACTCCTTTTTGCCACTGACAAATGCAAAAACACTTCAATCAATATCCAATACCCCCCTCAAAAGACAAAGAAATAGAACAAGTGTGATATGAACCTGTTTTTTTTGGGGGGGGGGGGGGGGGGGGGGGGGGTGGGAGGGTGGCTTCATATGGTAACTAATAACTGGAAAGAGGGGGTCCTGATTCAGGGTAATGTGTGAGTTTCAGCTACAAATTTTAAGTGCTGAATCCATTTACAGGCAGGTGCTAGCAGGGGTACAACCTTTTCTATATTAAGAGCTACTTCTGTTCACTGAAAGTTATCCTGAGCTTCTATTATTAGTATTGCAAGATTATCACATCCAACAAGATTATATCAGTGGCCAACATATGCAAGTTCATCAGCAGAAATCACCTTAGTGCATCAGGCTTAGTGCATCAGGCAGTTGTCAGCAGAAACGTAAAGAAAAGCTTTCTTAGTTTAGAATGTCTCTGCATGGGTAATACAGAAAAGCATCAGCTGCAATGCCCCTGGCACCAAGTAACAGTATTAACAGGTTTCCCCAGTGCAGCATAATGTTTTAATATATTTTGGAAATTAAACAATTTTTCTCCAAACATTAGCATTTGAGTTCTCAAATTACAAACATTTTCGTTTTAATCCATGCTTTTTATTTTTGGTGTACATATATAAATTCAACCATATTGAGAGCTACAGTAGCTCATGAGCTACTCGTTGGAGAAGCCTGTGCTAAGGTGTTTTTCTTCCAGGTTCTAGTGACACTCTGGATTTAAAAATCAATCTTTGAAAAGCTAATTACACCTTTCTTCATGTTTATTGAAATGGTAGCAGATTCTGTATGAATTTTTTTTACTACAATCAGACACTGTTTTCCTTTTAATCTTTACATGATGATAAATTGTGTAAAGTTTGACTCGACCAAACAAATCAAAAACAGATAAATCAAAAACAGAAGCGTAACCAAATCCGATAGGTATGACCTTGCTGTGCAATTACTTTGTTTTTTCATTGCTAGCAAACATCACAGAAAGAAAAAGAAAACCTGAAGTGGCTGCCACATACTTGCATTAAACATTTTAAATAAAAAACACAGGTGTGACTGTCGCTAGTCTTTTTAAAATAGCAAATTTTCCCGTTCTGTCATGCATGTTATTACTATTTGTGAAGGAGACACATATAAAATAAATAAATTACATAACCAAGCATTCAAGTTATAGGCAGTTATGTTGCTTAAACACTGTAAACCCTTAAAAATGAGACAGAAGATATATCAAGATCTGACAGGATTTTATAGTACAGAGAAAATACGTAGTAGAATTTTAAAGTTAATATAGAATACAAGTAACAAAATACACCGGACCGCAGCTTTGTCACTGAAGAGTAAGGAGCCATTTTAATTTGATGTGAACAATATCTATATGGTTTATGCTGTCACTGAAAGACAAGGGCGTGAATGGGTAAAGTGGACTGACCCATTGTTGCATGCTGTGGTGGGCAGAAGCAAAATGTGAATGACAATTTAACAGACTAATGGATGAATGAAGCTATCTGACAAAAAGGTGCGTGGAGGTATGTATATTTCTATTTTTCGGAGAAAAAAAAATAGTCTGGCAAGAAAACTAAACTAGTCTCAAACGACGGACCAGAAAAAAAAATAAACATACACCCAACCAAAAGAACAATACATGCTGAACGTTTATTTCAGAAATGTCATCAAACATGCAATCATTCTTTTATCAGACTTTAACAAAGGGGGCTCAGGGCCCTTAAAGGCAAGGCAATACAATACTAGGGAAAACTGCAGCACCCACCTATATCTCACGTTATATTTTGGGAGCTCGTTGGTGGTTAAAAGTAATGTGAATGTAAAGGCAACTCAGTTGGCTTTATTTTTATTCAGCGCTCGATAGTTGAAAAAATAAAAATAAAAGTTACTCTAGAAATTAATTTCGTATGGTGCAGTAGTTAAACCCCCCCCCCACACACACAATCATTGATAAAGTCAGTATAGCTGAGATTTTATTAGTGATTGTATCTTAAGTGTGTGTTTTTATTTTACTGTGGGGTTGCTGTGTTGATATGGCCGCATATTTGATAACTATAGCCTAAAGATTTATTCGAATCATTACAAAACTATTTGGACTGCTGGGGATTAATCAAGTTTAACGATGACAGAAAGATAATTACTTTCTAAAAAGCCACAAGGTACATTGAAATCACACGTAACTGCTGCTCCTGGCTGATACTGAACAGCATTGATAAGTTTTGCTGGTGATGCAACAGTTTGTGATGTCCTGGTAAAAAGCCACATTAACTTCCATCTGATCTACGTCCAGTGTCAGTCGATTTTATGTCACCATCTAATTAAAGGCTGTGTGATGTTTTCAAGTAAGGATGATCCTAGTTTATTTGGATGACAGAATATTATCATATTGCTAGGGCACTTCTGTGGATAAATAAATGATCAGCACCAGACTCTGAGGGTAGCCAGGGCAAGCAATAAAGGCTTATTCCAGAAGAAGTAACTCGATAGAAAACCAGATACCATGCAAAAGTAAATAGCTAGTGCCAACACTTTTGATTAAAAAAGAACATAGAAAATCAGGAGGAGGTAGAGATTTGGGGGTGAGCTATAACACTAAACATATTGCAGTGGCTATGCACTAGATTTTACAATCATGAGGAAAAACAGTCTGGATCAGTCGTATATTACTATACTGCGCTTACTTCCCTCTGGCTCAGGGTGAAATGGAGGGCAAGTTAGTAGGTTGGAAAGGCTGCACTAGAGTTCCCAGCAAAATAGCCCACAAAAATGGATGGGCCAATAACACCTCTCCATCTACAATTGTCTGAGGTTTAGCAAGGAAGGGATGGCTACTCTTTCGAACAGAGATCCAAGCAACAAAAGATGCTGTGGCAGTCATGGATGAAAATCGCCGATAGGTAAACCAACAACATGTGCAGATTCAGGAAGTGTCTGCAAAGGATACCTGCAGTCCTCCGAAAAGTCGTAGATCAAACTTCACTCTACACACTAGACACCATTCACTCATGGGAAGGCACAGAACACAAATATGGGGGATTAGTAGGACTTTAGACAGGCAGGGCCAATATCAGTCTCCCCATCAGGAGGTTTCTAATAATCTGTCATCAGTCATTAACCAATCACAACTGGGTGGGGTACACTATGGATGCAGCCACTAGATAAAGAGCTTAGGGACTAGGCTGAACTATTGCATGAAGTCATGTATCAGCTCCACTGACTCGCAGATTGCAGAGATTCCTCTCGAGCAAAATGTACAGCAGGCAGGAAAAGAACAACTATTCAAGGTGAGTTTTACGAGCTGTCCTTAGGACATCAGATCGAGCAGCATTTGTATCAGCAGCTTGTACGAATGGAGGTTCATTGGTGAGGGGGAGGGGGCTGTCAATGGCACCCAAGACTCTCTAAAGTCCAAGCAGAGGATTATGGCACATGGGCAACAGTTCTGGAAGAAAGCTATTCTGGAGTCTTAAACAATCCAGCTACCAGAATCATTTCAGCTCACTATGTGGGCAATATGAAGAGCAATTTAGTATATTTACTCGATACAGGCGCCCCACATTTCATTTAATGACTTAGCACAAACTCGTAAAATTGGACTGTGTGGTACTTTATAAGTATAAAAACTTCAGACCAAAAACTTTACAATGGTCTAAGGTTGATGCACAAGGAAAGACTCCACAAAGTCAACTCTCCCAAAGTTATCCCAGTATATGGCGTTTTGATTGTCTTGGCCCTTACCAGAATAACCTGCACTAAGATGAAGCCAATGACATGCGTTCTTCAAACAGGCATACTAAACTACTAATTCGGAATCAAAAGCATGCCTAGTTTCAGAATAACAGAAAGGTAAGCTTTTGGCCAACAGTCACTCATGAACCATTAGAATTGAAGGTACTGATTTGTGTTTTGTGCGGAACAACAGTACTTTAGTATATAAGAAGCAAACCTAACAGTTCCAGGACGTCATACAGAATGTCACAAACATAATAAATCAGATAATGCATAAAGAATTAAAAACAAGAGTATTGGTATGCATAAACATGGTGTCACTGTGAATAGTCTTCATGGATCCCCTCCAGTTTAGGCACAAAGAACAAAATAAGAAAATGCCCTGATCTTGCCATTTTCTACGTTGGGAGTCTGTATTTCATCTGATATACAAGAGGCTACAAATGTTCACGGGAAACGCTATTTTTCTTCACCATGTCGGACACATTAGTGCCTCTGCTTCTCTTCTTGACGTCTGTTAATGAAAACATGGGTATACAGCACAAAACTATGTTCTCCTCACGGCCTTCACATTTCTGTTTTCATGGACCAATAGGAGATATTAGGATGAGGCCAAGGCAATGTAAAATTGAGATGATCAGGGAAAGAAAGAGCAAGTCTATTTAGAACGTTACATTGTGGAGATTTTATAACAATGCCATGTGCCATTGCGGGAGGAGGTCGGTGGAGGAATGAGCTGTTTGACAAAACGATCTACTCCCTGCCGTTCCAAAAGGAGGTGATCAAGAGATTAAAAAAAGAAAGCAAATAAATTACTTGCTTACCCTTCGGTCATACATACAACCCTATCCTCCGTACATGACAGGACAGTATCTCCAACATGGCGCATCCACCTTTTCTACTCTGGTTGTCTTTTCCCTGCCTTGCAATGGATGGACACATCAGTTACCAACCAAAAAGTGAAAACAGATAGGCAGTATTGTGACCCAGAGGGTTTTAATTGTGTGCTGTTTACTGACTGATCCATACAGGGATTCTGCAGTATATCTGAGAAATGGGGGGTAGATTAGATTATGGAGTTCAGTCAGGTAGAGAGGCTATCGCTATGTTACGCTTTCATTTAGTAAAGTGGAGGGAAGAAGATTCCACTATTGATTTGTATCGCTCTTGGTTATACCACAAAATACAGCTCATTACATGAGCATTCTGTCAACTGCTAATAAACCCTTGTGTAAGGTAAATGTCACCATCTTACATGTTTGTGCATAGGAAAAGGAGTCGCAGTTTTCATAGATTCATAAGCTGCATGGTCCTTTGTCAAACTGCTTCAGGGTGTGGGGGACGCATGAACTAACAGGGTGTCTGATAGGCACTATTTTAGAGAACTTGGCAGATTAATACATCAACAACTGCTTAGGCAAGGGTTCTACCTAAGAGTTGTGGGAGTAACCATTTTTTGAAAATGGAAAATAATGGAGAATATTTGGAGACTACAATAAGAACACTTTCCATAATCAACATGTTACAAAAACTAGTTGTATTAGGGGTTAGCCATGTGGAGCTCTCAAGCGGGACATATTCCAAGCCTGTGAATCACTGCAGGATTCTTTTTTTTTTTTATTATTTTATTTTTTTAAAGGAAAGTGAGCAAAGTGCAAGGATTTTTGGCAACAAAAGCGATACATTAAAATCAGCTCAGTAGATAGTGCTATAAAGACTGGAAACAAATTTCGACTCATCCAAATATCCAGGTTTGACTGTACAGTAAGTACTCCCGAGAAGAGCCTTCACCGCCCCTCCTAATATGTACCAAAATAATCATTAGACTTTACCTGAACAGCTTAGGTTCATACAAGACCGCCAGCAATTACACATACAGATGAACAGAGAAATATCAACGCAGAGGTGATCCCCACTCTACCCACTATGATAGACCTATTCCACATTCCCACAACCATCTCCAACTGCTCAACCACGAGGGGCTGGTCAATAACAGGACTGCAGCTAAGAGGGCTAACAAACAATGACAACTCCTGCCCCTTTTCCTCAGCCCAACAGAACCAAGTTCCAGAGTTTCAAAATTGCAGACAGACTGTTGCATGACCGGAGTAGAGGTGGCTTTGTTCATTCCCAGCAGACAAGGATTCATTTTACTCTGCTGATAGAAAGTGTACTTGGACAGTAGCTTTACGTCTCACTAGGAGAAGGGTTAACTTTTATTCAGAAAATACACTAAATACATAACGTCTGTGTTTACAACCTTGTTCATAGTAGAGGTTAGCTAGGCCGGTCACAACAGGAGCAAGTATTTTATTCTGAGCATTATAAATACCAAGTAGCAGGAACGCTGTAGTTTGAAGCAACATCCCCAGTTGCACCATAACTGCTAACGTGCACCTCGGCTACACAAGGACTGACGTTCTTGAGCTGAATCGTTCATAAAAATTAATTGCGCTCACGCAGAATGACAGTGGCATTTGAAGAAACTTTGGGGCAAGGATCGAAAGGCTGACAATAGTATAGAGGAAAGGGAGAAAACTGAGAAAGTAACAAAAAAAAAAAAAAGAGGGAATTTCTGGTATGGAGCGGGCAAGATGGGTAAAATTGGAGAAATGAACGGAAAGGGTAGGTGTGAATACAAACAAGGACAAGATAAGAACACCCTGCAAGTCTTGACAAAGCCACAAGTCAGGCTATTTTCTTAGTGAAGGTCTCTCCTCTCACTGGCAAATTTGTGTTTGGAAACGAGAGATAATGTGTGTATGGTTCCATGAATAAGTGAGCGCAAGGATGGATTAATGAATTAGTGACTCAATACATGCATAATTGAGTAAGTAGATGGCAGGCTAGTTGAATGGTTGTGTGCAAGGATGAATGAATGAGTGGTTGTTTTAAGGGAAGCAGTCAACTTACAGTAATCTTATAGTACTCAGCAGAAATCATTTTTAAAATGACAATAACTACCAAGATTAACAACCAAGTGCATGCACTGCATAAGGACTGGCCATTATTGTGGCAAGTACACTCAAAATAAACCAAATGCCTCCCATGATACCACTGGAATATTTATACAGGAGTGGACACAATCATGCCAAAGGCATCAACAGTATGTCAAACACAACCAACGTTACGGTACAGCAGCACAGTGTTCGTGGTGTGCACGAACATGTCATGAACGCTCATATTTTTTTTTTTTAACAAATTACAATTATGCAAAAGGTGACCACAACTATACCAATAATTAACATGATGATGTAATGGCAAGCAATATGCCAGAAGTTAGACAGTTTTATCTACATCTCTTCTATGACATCTAGATCCCTAGTATTAATCAGACAACTCTGCCTGCGGAGTTCTTATATTCAGGGGTTATTTGTCGAAGCGTGGAGCCTATCTTGGAACTCTAAATGATAGGCTATTTATTATGTACAATCAGCACACAAACCTTTTTCAAAGCATTTTGTATTGTACATTCCGAGCCTTATGGAGGTCTATATTATCAGCCTAAGTTATGGTATTGGCTGAATGATTATCATCATCCCTCCTTGCCTTCAAGCCATGTGTTATCCCTGCATACCCTTAGTAATCTCCCAAACCTGTAGTCTGATAACAGCTCTCTGGCATTTGCACCAAGCAACCAGTCTTTGTTTCTGTCTATTCCAAATTCATAGGTCTCTTTATAACTTTCTCACGGTAGACATATAGCCAAAAAGCAAGCAATTGTATCAAAACATGCTTTCTTCCATATGGGCTCTCTGCAAGGCGGACTAGGCCTTGTAATGTTACTCACCATGTGTAACTCCCTGAACAGCAGAATGAAAGCTTCAGTTTTGCTGCATTTCTGTGCTCAGTGTCACATGTCATCAGAAGAGCACTGCAATATACATCGTCTTACGTATCCACTATATGTCAAGATCTACCTCATTATGTCAGGGTCTGATTTAAGCTGTTGGTGGCCACCATCATGCTCTGGATGTCCAGTTTACATTAATAATTCATACTGCAATCACCCATCACATACACGTTTACATGTATGTAAATAATGGCATGCAGCCAAAAAGCCCAAACCACCATGATAACTTTCTGCACCAACCATAAGCATTAACATTGCTAAACTCCTCCTTCGTAACCATAAAAAAAGTTTCAATCTTGTAGCACTTCCTTTCAACAACAAGCACTGCCATAGCCAATAGGTCTCACCTTTGGGACCTTATAAGTGTTTAGCCAGATCTATTTGCTTTGCCAATGTCTTTAAGCTACGTTGTAGAGCAGCATGTTAAAAAATTATAATAGAAAAGTGTTATAAGCATTTTGATACTTTATATATAACCAAGAAGATATTATATGCAACTTAGCGACCCTATTAAAAAACAATTAACGAGGGGGGGGGGGGACATAAACAATGAGAGGGTGGAGGTCGGAAAATAGTACCCGAGTTACAACACAAGCAGTGGATGGACACCAGGGGAGGATCAACTGATGCCAGATTCCAAGGGCAGATTGCACTTATGGCAATGGGGCACATTAGAAACTGTGTGGACAGTATATACCCGACTTCTTTTTGGTAACCATAGATGTGGTGTCATTGTATACGTCAATTCGTCATGAGACTGGTCTCCATGCCTTAGAATATATAAAAAAAAAAAAAAAGAAATATAAAGGAAACAAGGCATTCATTGATGCTGATAGAGATGGTAAAAATGTGTCTCCAAAAGAATGTCTTCCTATTTAATAGTCAAGTGTATAAGCAAAAACAAGGTACAGCTATGGGAATCTCATTATCTTCAAGTTATGCAAATCTCACTATGGGATGGTGAGAACGAGAAATAGCATGGCAAGATCAGTATCTGGAATACTTTGATATGGTTGTCCTGTGGCTTCATTACATTGACGATCTTTTCATAATATGGAATGGATCCAAGGAAGACTTTATATCATATTTTCAATTACTAAATAATAACATCTATGGTCTTCAATTCACTTTTGATATTAGTTCAACGCAAATACACTTTCTAGACATCAAAGTGTATGTGGAGAATAATCCGTTACACACGTTATATAGGAAAGAAACAGCTACGAACAGTATATTACATGGGACAAGCTTTCCCCCTAGCCATTATTAAGAAGTATTCCATTTGGTGAATTTTTGAGAACTAGAAGAAACTGTTCCAATGATGTAGGAATGGAAACAATTCAGTAATGTCAAACAATGATTCCTCAGGAGAGGATACCCAAAAGTAAATGTAGAATTGGGAGCACTAAAAGCCAAAAGGAGAACTCGCCAGCAAACCTTGACTGACAAAGTTAAGATCTCTGAGAAACAAGAAGGCAATGAGGGGCCATGATTAATATTAACATATAGCAAAGAAAGTAAAACAATTGAGAAAATCTTCAAAAGATATTGGAAGATTTTAAGGAGTGATCAGGATTTGAAACAAATAGGAACAAGACCACAAATAACATATAGGAGATCAAGATCGTTAAAAGACATGTTGGTCAAGGGTCACTATGTAGAAAATCCTAAAACAAACTGGCTAACCAAAAGTGTAACAAGGTTTTACAAATGTAACAAGTGCAAGGCATGTCAAATTGCAAAAACATGAAGTCTTTTGTGGACTATAAAGGAAGAGAAGTACAGATTGCGCAAAGATTGACTTGTAATAGTCAATTTGTGGTATATTTGATCCAATGTGAATGTGGACTACAATACCTGGGAAGTACAATTTGCCCACTGAAGAAGAGAATACTGGAACATACTAAGCAATTCAAAATCAAGATCAGAGTTATGCATTGGCTAGACACCATAACAAATGCCACACCACAGAATAGAAAAGTATATCATTTTTTGGTATGCTAAATATCAATGAACGAGGAGGAAATAGAACATTACTGTTGAGACAACTTGAAGGCAAGAATATCATTCAACTCCGTAAAAGGATTCCTTATGGGTTAAATGTGGATGAAGAACTATTTGTACATTCATAATGAACTAACCATATGAACAATGAACAGTTGAAGTGGTTAGTACAACACTGAACTAAATGACTACTAAAAATAACATGATCATTTGTTGACAAATGCAAAGATTCCCATTAATTGGTTAAATAATCATCGGGAAATAAGATTGTTCGAATATGGAGGATATGGATAATATAACATCTAATTAAAAAATGTAGGAACAGACATAATATAATCTATTATTGAAGCTTCTACGAAAGATTGAAGGCTATGGTTGTGGATCTTATTTCTAAATAATCAGTTTCATTGTTGCAGTAATATTGAAACTTATTTGCAAAGGCACTTAGCCGATAATTAGCTAATAAGTGTTGAAATATGGGCTAGGCAGCAACGAAAGATATGAATTGGTTGAAATTCCCTTGCTTATGTGAGAAAACACAATTATAAGGAATTATAAATCCATTTCCACTTAAAAATAAATGGGTTGATAATGGAGCATGATAAGGTCGATGATAACGCTATCCTCCAAAAAATGATATTATATATATATATATATATAAATATAAATGCAAGCAGTTGTATGAATAATATCTTTATGATGAAAATTTAGTGGTTGTAAAATTGGAGTAAACATGCCAAAATGTAGAGACAAGTATTGGCTATAATTCTCATCCATATAGAAGTAATTATTAATTTAACATTTTTCGTGGGCATTCTTTCAATTTTAGGATTTCAATTTGTGTGATTTTTCTATTTTTATATACGTTTCTGCATGTCAAACTACCAGAACCAGAATGCCCACAGAAATGAGGGGAAATAAAAAGAAGAGAGAGAGAGCAAGACACTGTGTGTTTATGTGCTTGAAAGAGCACCAGAGGTAGCAAGAAAATAAGTAAAACCGAGAAGTGCACTGGTGGTGCTGCGCCAATGCTGAGGTGGGCCTGCGCCAAAGCTGAGGTGGTTCTGCATTGGTGCCGAGGTGGTGGTGTACTTCTGTGCGGTGGTGATGTTACAGAGGTGGTGCTGAGTGATGCTCCTGTGGTACTGAGTGGTGCTGAGTCATACTGAAGTGGTAGTGCTGTGATGTGCTGAGGTGGTGCTCAGATGGTGTGGAGCTGGTGCTGAAATGGTGCTGCACTGGCGCTGAGGAGGTGCTGAGGTGGTACTGTTCTGTGGTGGTGCTTAGGTGCTGTTAAGCGATGCTCAGGTAGTGAAGATGATTGATGCTGGATGTGGATGGTGAGTGACTGGTTGGTGCTGAAGTGGAGTCGCACTGATGCTGTGATGGTACCGAGTGGTGCTGTACTGATAGACTGGTACTGAGGTGGTGGTGTGTTGATGCTGCAGAGGTGCTAAAGAGGTGTTATGCTGTGGTGGTGGTGCTGCATTGGTAGTGAGGTGGTGCATAGCTGGTCCTGAGGTGGTGCTGTGGTAGTGTTGTGGTCAGGTGCTGCTGAGCGAGGCAGAAGTGGTGCTGAGTGGAGCTAGCCGATGGTGAAGTGGTACTGTGCAGATGCTGTGGTGGTATTGCAGTGATCCACAGGTGCGGAGGTGGCTGTGCTGATGCTGCGGTGGCAGTTGTACAGTGCCAGTTGTACAGTTGTAAATATATAATAAAAAAAAAATTAAAAAAAATCCAAAGCCACAAAATAAAAATGGCGCAAGCGGAAGAGAATACGTCCTCTGGCGATACTCCATGGGAGTTCACAATTTGAACAAGCATTTGCAATGCAACGAGTCTCGCATTTTTCCGAGTTAGAGCTATTAGCCGTTGTAAACTCCCAACCAGACTTTTCTTGCCACATTAAATGGGATAAAAACGAGCGAGATAGCTCTGCTAAACAAACGAGATCGCGCTGCGAAAAAAAAGAAAAAGTAGTCCACAAAACGGATGGAAAACAGCGAGCCTCGTATGTTTTCAGTGCTTGGTCGCTGGGCTCGAGGAGAGCTAACCACTGGAAAAAGCATGACGTATGCATGCCTTCCACTAATGAAAGCAAGCAGATTTTAAAAGGCAAGCCCACGAACCAATGAAAGACACTGGGGTGACATGGGCGGGGCTCCGAGCCCTTTTATAACTACTACAGTGTCTCACAAGCGATACGCAAGCACATGCTACGCAGACTCGACCCTAAAAAGGTGGGTCACGCAGCAAACATTAGCCACTTAAGTAGCAAGGAATTTTAACCCCTTCGTTGCCAGGCCTTTTCCCCTCAGGTGCCAAGCCTTTTTTTTTTGCTGTTTGGGGCAGTTCGTGCTTGGGCCCTAATTTTGTCCACATAAGCTACCCACGCCAAATTTGCATCCCTTTTCTCCAACATCCTAGGGATTCTAGAGGTACCCAGACTTTGTGGGTTCCCCTAAAGGAGACCAAGAAATTAGCTAACGTTCAGCAATTTTTTTATTTTTTTTAAATGGGGTAAAAAGGGCTGCAGAAGAAGGCTTGTGGTTTTTTCCCTGAAAATGGCATCAACAAAGGGTTTGCTATGCTAAGAACACCATCTTCCGTGGTTTCACGAACAGGCAGACTTGCATCAGAAAACCCAATTTTTCAACAATTTTGGAATTTTACTGGGACATACCCATTTTTACTTTTTCTGTGTGCTTTTAGCCTCCTTCTAGTTAGTGACAGAAATGCGTGCAAAACCAATGCTGGATCCCAGACAGCTAAACATTTCTGAAAAGTAGACAAAATTCTGAATTCAGCAAGGGGTAATTCATGTCAGATGTCTTAAAGCAATATACAGTTACGTCAGCTGGACTCTTCTGGTTGCAGGGCTATATAGGGCTTGTAGGTTCATAAAGAACCCTAGGTACCCAGAGGCAATAAATGAGCTGCACCTTGCAATGGGTTTTCATTCTATACGGGGTATACAGCAATTAATTTGCTGAAATATGAAGAGTGAAAAATAGGTATCAAGAAAACCTTTGTATTTCCAAAGATGGGCACAAGATAAGGTGTTGAGAAGCAGTGGTTATTTGCACATCTCTGAATTCCGGGGTGCCAATACTAGCATGTGAATTACAGGGCATTTCACAAATAGATGTCTTTTTTACATTTGGAGGGAAAAAAATATAGAGAAAGACAAGGGGCAATAACACTTGTTTTGCTATTCTGAGTTCCCCCAAGTCTACCGATCAAAATGGTACCTCAGTTGCGTGGGTAGACCTAATGCTCGCGACAGGAAACGCAACATGGACAGATCACATTTTTACATTGAAATCTGAAGTGTTTTTTTGCAAAGTCCCTAGCTGTAGATTTTGGCCTCTAGCTCAGCCGGCACCTAGGGAAACCTACATAACCTGTGCATTTTTGAAAACTAGACACCTAGGGAAATCCAGGATTAGGTGACTTGTGGGGCTCTCACCAGTTTGTTACCCAGAAACCTTTGCAAACCTCCCCAAAAAAAACCTTTTCCTCACATTTTGGTGAAAGAAAGTTCTGAAATCTGAATGAACCACAAATTTCCTCCCACCCAGCGTTCCCAAGTCTCCCGATAAAAATGGTACCTCACTTGTGTGGGTAGGCAACTGCATTTTTGGTTCTGGGCTCAGTAGCTATACATGGAAACCTACCAAACCCAGACATTTCTGAAAACTAGACACCTGAGGGAGTCCAGGGAGGTGTGACTTGCGTGGATCCCACAGTGTTTTCTTACCCAGAATCCTCATCCACCCTCATATTTAGCTGCGTTTTTTTTTCCACATTTCTGTGTGGGATCACCTTACTGGGACAAAGTTCCTACCACCCAAAGATCCCCCCAGTCTCCCGGTAAAAATGATACCTTACTTGTGTAGGTGGGCCAAGTTCCTGTGACAGGGAAGATCCAAAATATATGCCGAAACTGAGGGGACAACCAAAGCAGGTCACAAAGGGCAGTTTGAAAAAAAACATTTTTAGGCTGACAAGTGGGGCAGAATGTTTATCAGTATAGAGGAGACAATGCTGGGTGGTAGCAATTTTGTGGATTCCTGCAGATTCTGGAAGGTTCCATCACAAAAATATGGAAAAAATGTGTGATTTCCAGCAAAGTTGAAGGTTTGCAAGGCATTGTTGGAAAGAAAATGGTGCGGGGGTGCATGTGAAGCACACCACCCTGGACTCACCCAGATGTTTAGTTTTCAGATGTGTCTAGGTCTTGTGGATTTTTCTACATGGCAGTGTACCTAAGTCCAAAAAGTGCAGCCCTCACCATTCCAAGTGGGACGATTTTGAAAGTTAGCCAAGCTCTCATGGCCCAAATGTAAAACCAAAACCCAAAATAATCAAATGTCCTCTTGCTTGGCATGGGATAAGAGGTTTTAGTGTGCGGGGGTGGAGGTGGGTGGGGTTGGAAGAGGTTAAAGACTGTTAACCCACTGGTTGGTGGCCACCACCACACTTTATTTTTTAATTCCCTGGCATCTAGTAGACTTTCTCCCTATTTCCCCCCCCGTCCCCCAAGGAGTGGATCAGGGGTAATTGCCCCATCTGCCCACTGGTAGACAGAACAACTTTGGCCTCATTTATTTGGGGTGGGTGTACGGCCATACTCCTCCCCCCCCCCCCCCAATCAAAACCAATCTTCCTTGGTCTCAGATGGGCCTTCCAATAAATTGGTCGATCTGCCACTAAGGGGGGCAGATATGGCCAACAGTAATGTGCTCCCATGGGGAGCGACCCTTGCTCAAGGGGCTGCCCACACAAACAAAACACACACACATAAGTCGCCGATTTGCCTTGCCTAAGGGGCCGCTCCCCTTGCGTGAAATTGGCGAAAAAATAAATAAATAAAAAATCTCTGGTGCCTAGTGGTTTCTGCCCTCCTTGGGGCAGATCGGCCTAATAACAATAGGCCGATCTGCTCCCAAGGAGAGCAGAAATGGCCCAAAATAAATTTGCCCCCCAGGGGGAACGACCCTTGCCTAAGGGGTCACTCTCCATATATATAAAAAGATAAAGTAAACAAAACAATTTTTTTTATTTTTTTTTATATATATAGAAAATGTCACTTACCCAGTGTACATCTGTTCGTGGCATGAGATGCTGCAGATTCACATGCTGTGCACATCCCGCCATCTAGTGTTGGGCTCGGAGTGTTACAAGTTGTTTTTCTTCGAAGAAGTCTTTTCGAGTCACGAGATCGAGGGACTCCTTCCCTTTCGGCTCCATTGCGCATGGGCGTCGACTCCATCTTAGATTGTTTTCCCCCCAGAGGGTGAGGAAGGAGTTGTGTATGTAGTAATAGTGCCCGTGCAATGGAGTAAGTATGTATGTACATAATGTGGCTAAAAGTGATATATTTACAAATTTACAAATGTACAAGTTTAATTTTTTGTCAACTTAAAACGGCTACAGGCTCCCGGGGAGGTGGGAGAGCGCATGTGAATCTGCAGCGTCTCATGCCACGAACAGATGTACACTGGGTAAGTAACATTTTCCGTTCAATGGCATGTGTAGCTGCAGATACACATGCTGTGCATAGATTAGTAAGCAGTTATCTCCCCAAAAGCGGTGGTTCAGCCTGTATTGAAGTTGTTTGAAATAATGTCCGTAATACTGCTTGTCCTACTGTGGCTTGCTGTGTTAACACATCCACGCAGTAATGCTTGGTAAATGTATGAGGCATAGACCATGTGGCTGCCTTACAGATTTCAGTCATTGGTATGTTTCCTAGAAAGGCCATGGTAGCACCTTTCTTTCTAGTGGAGTGTGCCTTTGGTGTAATAGGCAGTTCTCTTTTTGCTTTAATAGAACAGGTTTGAATACATTTAACTATCCATCTGGCAATGCCTTGTTTGGATATTGGATTCCCTGTATGAGGTTTTTGGAGAGCAACAAACAATTGTTTTGTTTTGCGAATTTGTTTGGTTCTATCAATGTAGTACATCAGTGCCCTTTTGATGTCTAATGTATGTAATGCTCTCTCTCAGCTACATAATCTGGTTCTGGAAAGAACACTGGGAGTTCAACTGTTTGATTTAAGTGGAACGGTGATATGACTTTAGGTAAGAATTTAGGATTTGTGCGTAGAACTACTTTATGTTTGTGTATTTGTATAAAGGGTTCTTGTATGGTAAAGGCTCTTATTTCACTTCCTCTTCTGAGAGATGTGATAGCTATTAGAAAGGCTACTTTCCATGTTAAGTACTGTATCTCACATGAGTGCATGGGTTCAAATGGTGGACCCATGAGTTGTGTTGATACGATGTTGAGGTTCCACGAAGGAACTGGTGGTGTTCTTGGTGGGATAATCCTTTTCAGACCCTCCATAAATGCTTTAATGACTGGGATTCTGAATAATGAAGTTGAGTGTGTAATTTGCAGATAAGCCGAAATTGCAGTCAGATGTATTTTAATGGATGAAAAAGCTAACTTTGGCTTTTGTAAGTGTAGTAGGTAGCTTACGATGTTTTTAGCAGATGCGTGTAATGGTTGAATTTGATTATTATGGCAGTAATAAACAAATCTTTTCCACTTATTTGCGTAGCAATGTCTTGTGGTTGGTTTCCTAGCTTGTTTTATGACCTCCATGCATTCTTGTGTAAGGTCTAGGTGTCCGAATTCTAAGATTTCAGGAGCCAAATTGCTAGATTGAGCGATGCTGGATTCGGGTGTCTGATCTGTTGTTTGTGTTGAGTTAACAGATCTGGTCTGTTTGGCAGTTTGAT
The DNA here is from genome assembly GCF_031143425.1 of Pleurodeles waltl. Classification (NCBI taxonomy): domain Eukaryota; kingdom Metazoa; phylum Chordata; class Amphibia; order Caudata; family Salamandridae; genus Pleurodeles; species Pleurodeles waltl. The sequence goes on along the minus strand of NC_090440.1, from coordinate 1,398,045,313 downwards.
ATGAGGCACTACCGACAGGTCTAGTAGTGTTGTGTACCAAGGTTGTCGTGCCCAAGTTGGTGCTATCAGTATGAGTTTGAGTTTGTTTTGACTCAAGTTGTTTACTAGATACGGAAGGAGTGAGAGAGGGGGGGGAAAAGCGTATGCAAATATCCCTGACCAACTCATCCATAACGCATTGCCTTGAGAGTGAGCCTGTGGGTACCTGGATGCGAAGTTTTGGCATTTTGCGTTTTCTTTTGTTGCAAATAGGTCTATTTGCGGTGTTCCCCATCTTTGGAGGTAAGTTTTTAGTATTTGGGGATGAATTTCCCATTCGTGGATCTGTTGGTGATCCCGAGAGAGATTGTCGGCTAACTGATTTTGAATTCCTGGTATGAACTGCGCTATTAGGCGAACGTGGCTGTGAATCGCCCAATGCCATATCTTTTGAGCTAAGAGACACAATTGTGTGGAGTGTGTCCCTCCCTGTTTGTTCAGATAATACATTGTTGTCATGTTGTCTGTTTTGACAAGAATGTGCTTGCGGGTTATTAGAGGTTGAAATGCTTTCAGCACTAGAAATACTGCTAGTAGTTCTAAGTGATTTATATGAAGCGGTCTCTGCTGAGTGTCCCATTGTTCTTGGATGTTGTGTTGGCTGAGGTGTGCTCCCCACCCTACCATGGAAGCATCCGTTGTGATTACGTATTGAGGCACTGGGTCTTGGAAAGGCCGCCCTTTGTTTAAATTTATAGTATTCCACCATTGAAGCGAGGTGTATGTTTGGCGGTCTATCAACACTAGATCTTGAAGTTGACCCTGTGCTTGTGACCATTGTGATGCTAGGCACTGTTGTAAGGGCCGCATGTGTAATCTTGCGTTTAGGACAATGGCTATGCATGAGGACATCATGCCTAGTATTTTCATTACTAATTTTACCTGGAACCTTTGGTTTGGGTGCATGGCCTGTATTACGTTTTGGAATGCTTGTACCCTTTGTGGACTTGGAGTGGCAATCCCTTTTTTTGTGTTCATTGTTGCTCCTAAGTACTGTTGTATTTGATATGGCTGGAGGTGTGATTTGTTGTAGTTGAGTGAGAACCCTAGCTTGTGAAGGGTTTCTATAACGTACTTTGTGTGTTGTGAACACCGTTCTTGAGTATTGGTTTTGATTAACCAATCGTCTAGGTACGGGAACACATGTATTTGCTGCCTTCTGATATGGGCTGCCACTACGGCAAGGCATTTTGTAAAAACTCTTGGCGGTGTTGTTATTCCAAATGGCAACACTTTGAACTGATAATGTACTCCTTGGATTACAAACCTTAAGTACTTTCTGTGGGAAGGATGTATGGGTATATGGAAATACGCATCCTTGAGGTCTAGTGTTGCCATGTAGTCTTGTTGTTTGAGCAATGGGATCACGTCTTGCAGTGTCACCATGTGAAAGTGATCAGCATACACATTAGGATAAAAAGAGGACTATCAGACTACATGACATGACTGTACATATCCGCATTCACATATATATATATATATATATATATATATATATATATATATAATTTTTGTGTATCAATTTCAGGGCTGTCAAGGTACATGTGTACATCAAGGAGCATTTTTACGTTCATGAATACAATGTTATCTAATGTATATCATGCTTTTATATGTTTGGACCACTTTGGATACTAATAATATTTAATGTTTAAATTATTTAAATGATTATAATCAATTAATGTTCAAATGAAATAAGCAATGTGGACAAATTTGGTAATTATAAGATCACCTTTAGCATTATATATGGGTATTTCTGGACATTTTGAAATGGTGCTGACACTTGAATAATGCAGGGCAGTCATGTAGTCTGATAGTCCTCTTTTTATCCTAATGTGTATGTTGGGTGTGGTATATAGTTGATGTGTCAGATACTCTCAATTGTTACGTGATCAAGGCTACGGCTGAAACGCGTTGTTCTGGGAGGAAGCATTGGTGAATAAAGCATTTTGGACTTCCACTTGGTGTCCGGGAACTCTCTGATTGTAACAGGAGGAATGTTGGTAATAATTTGTGGATGGCTAGGTCCACGCCCGGACCGCTACTGAATTAGTAGCCTCGGATGTCTGGCAACGTTGGTGATATATATATATATATATATCTCCCTGGTTTCTAGGGGGCCAGAAAAAGGCTAAAAATATTTATTTTTTCGCATCGTGATCGGGCAGCAGAAATGCAGAGAAAGACATCAAAGGAAAAGAAAGGCCTTTCATTTCCTTTGATGCCTCTTTTCTTTTCATGCCTCTCTCGGGCCCTCCATGTGATTGGAGGAGAAATGCTAAAGGTGCTGGAAGCTCACCTTCCAGCGCGGAGGGGCAGGCCTCTGATGAGGTCAGCGCACGATCGCACGCTGACGTCAGACACCACAGAGGGGTGTGGGGGGAGGGCGGGGTGGGTGAGAGGAGGTTATGTGGTGGAAGGGGAAGCATTTCCCCGTCCATCCCTCCATGAGCCAGTCCAAGCATGTAATGGGTACGTCCTTGGCTGCAAAGAGGTTAAATGACACTGAAAAAAACAAATCAAAAGCAGGAAGCGGGCTGTGAGCCCACAGATTGAGTACAGCATATGTCACTAAGACAGAGAATGCGCACTGACTAGGCCCGATCTAAAAAAGACTGACTTGATATTATTTTTAAATATGCACAAGAAATGCCACTTGAAGACCCAAAGCAATGCGGTTTGTTAGGGATTCAGGTTTATAACGGCATTTATCTATGTTGAGCTCAGGCCCCAGAGTGTGAGCCTGTGATATGAGCAAATTATAGGCTTTTGCAGTGATTTCGAAGGCAGGTCAATCTTACTTGGAGAAATCACTATCTCTCGAGAATTAATCATATAGCCAGTAATAACAGTGTTGATGATCATAAAACGTTTTTGATGTCTTTTTGTTTTTTTGGCAACTTAATAGACGATCTGCCATTAGTTTAAAGAAATAAATGGAAGGTAAAGTGCATACTTGTGTCTCCACTGGCTTGAGCACCCATAACATACTGCACCCATTCCAAATTTCTACTTTCCCCACTTATAAGATAAGACTTCCCTGGTGCACCTTGGTGTGTGGTAAGAATACCCATAGGGAGACTCTAATTGAAAAAAAAAAACTAGCATTTCTAAAAAAATAAATAAAAAAAAAAAAACTACCATTTTGCTCCATTTCAAATCTTTTTTAAGAAGACTGGCAAGTTACACTGGGCCAATAATACCAGAATGGAGGCAAAAGCTTAGGAAATACGTTGCTGGGTAAACATGTTCAGAAATGCAGCCCAGACCACTTGGAATTTAGCTTCAAGAAGTGTATCTAAGCAATGTTAGCCAACAGCCAGAGCCATGCAATACAACTTTACAGACCTTCGCTGTAAGTACATTCCTTAAATGTGTCAATGTAGTGCCCACAAAAAGCATAGTCAGTTACAATAATGACCTGAAAGTGCAGATCTGTTAAATCGTAAAAAAGGTAACAGAAGCTACACGCCAATGCACCACGACCTTATGTTGGCACTTAGAAACTTCCTCAATCATAGTTAATAACCTAGTTTGTATTTAGGTCACAGATAGAAAGAAATCACACTTTAAAAATCATTTCAAATTGATTAAAATTCCAGAAATGTATCACATTACTGATTAGATTATGAGAAAGAGTTCACATTTTAATACCAGTGTGAAGCTCAAAGCAAATGAGGTTGCTTACATTATGAAGGCAAAATAACACTTGTTGCGCTATTCGGTGTTCCCCCGCTTAAAATGGTACCTCACTTGTGTGGATAGGCCTAGTGCCCACGACAGGAAATGCCCCAAAACGCAACATGGGCATCACATTTTTCCACTGAAAAATGATGTGTTTTTTGCAAAGTACTGAGCTCTGGATTTTGGGCTGTAGCTCAGCCAACACCTAGAGAAATCTATCAAATCTATCCATTTATGTAAAGTAGACACTAAGGGAGATCCAGAATGGGGTGACTTGTGGGGCTCTCACTGGGTTCTGGCACCCAGAATCCTTTACAAACCTCAAAATTGGCCTGAAGCCACATGCTCCTCACATTTCAGTACTGCAAAGTTCCAGAATCTGAGGAGAGCCACAAACTTCCTTACACCCAGCATTTCCCAAGTCTCCCCATAAAATTGGTATCTCAATTGTGTGGGTAGGCCTAGTGCCCGTGACAGGAAATGCCCCAAAACACAACGTGGACACATCCCATTGTTGCTTATGAGAATGGGTGCATTTTTGCAAAGTGCCTAGCTGGAGATTTTGTCCTCTAGCTCAGCCCGTACCTAGGGAAACCTACCAAAACTATACATTTATGGAAAGTAGACACCTAGGGGAATCCAGAATGGGGGGGGGGACTTGTGGAGCTCTCACTAGGTTCTGTCACCCAGAATCCTTACAAACCTCAAAATTAGGCTAAAACAAAATATGTTTGCTGCACATTTCGGCAATGGAAAGTTCTGGAATCAGAGGGGAGCCACAAACTTCCTTCCACCCAGCAATCCCCAAGTCTTCCGATAAAAACGGTACATCACTTGTGTGGGTAGGCCTAGTACCCGTGACAGGAATGAATCACACAACGGTCAATGTTAGTTCTTACAGGAGTACAACTGTTGACCCTGGGGTGATCCATTCCTGACACAGGCACTAGGTACAGGCACTCAAGTGGGGTAGCGTTTATATCAGGGCAGGTGGGGAAACACTGAGTGGTAGGAATTTTGTTTAATCTCAGCATATTCCTGTAGTTTGTGTGACAAAAAAGTAAGATTTTTTTTTTAGTTTTTTGTTGACATTTCATCTTTGCAGAGTATTCTAGGTAAGAAAACTTTGGTGAGTCCACACAAGCCATACCTCCATGGACTCCCCAGGTGGCTAGTTTCCAGAAATGTCTGGGTTTGGTAGGTTTCCCTATATGGCTGCCGAGCCCGGGACCAAAAACGCAAGTGCCTGCCTCACAAAACCAGGTTGTTTTGTGATAGATAATTTTGATGTCTCCACAATACGATTTTGGTGGTGGAATTTGGGGCTGAACTAAATTGGGGAGCTCCCAGGAGATCACTTTCTCTGTGCTTGCCGCCGCATACATCTGCTCTCTAGGCTGGGTTAACCAGTTATTGTCCTGCTGCAGAGACTATGCCTGCGAAGGGACAACACGACTGTCCTCATCCCCTCCCTCAAAATCCCTGGAAGAGAAGTTGTCGGGTGGGAATCCTCTGACTTAAAAATCACTCAGAGCCTGCTCCATTGTCCTATCTCTCAGCTCCTGTCTCAGTATCTGCTGTCTCAGTCTCTGATCTTATGTCAGAGCTGTCCTCCATAACCAGAGTTAGGGCTTGAGCAGCAGTCATCCAACAACACACCATTTCTGCTATTGGCTTGACTGTCCCTCTAAAACAGTAGCCTATGTAGACAGTCACAAACTTGCTGGTGGGTGTGGGTGGTGCATGCAACAGTAAAGGTCAGTCACCTTACCTTCACTCTTTCCCTTCAATCAGCATGTTCTCTCAAGACACTCAAAAAAACAAAAGGGAAATGCTATTACTTCTCCTTGTCACATACCCATCGTCACGGTCTTTTGTGCCTGTGGCGCCCAGTGCGACTATCATTATTGGCGTTTCCACTCATGACCTCCTCCTCGGATTCCCTCACTACCGCCCAGCAAACGTGCCCTTCATCACTCCACAGCCCCCCTCGCACATACAGTTCAATTGTATTATAGCGCAGGTAATGGGTGACTTTACTAATCCACTCAGCTACTCACACAAAATACAGTTTTTATCTTTGCAGCAGGCATATAAACCTTCTGCACTAGTTTATGAGATCAACACTGCCACTAGACAAAAGTCCGAACCTTCTCTAGCAGAAACAATCACAAGAGTTAGCTTGACTTTTTTATTGCTGCCTAAAAGCTACGGTTGAACACATCGGTTGGAGTATGTGCGTTGCTTTGAAGATGCGCTTCGAGACAACTGGTGGCGAATATATATATATATATATATATATATTTCTCCAAATGCCACTAAAATTGCCGAACACTTTACGATGTGTGCCTCCTCTGTGCAAGTGGCATGCATGTGAAACATACCAACAAAAACGGCTTCACTTCAAAGCCATGAATGAGCACTCTCCAGGTTTGCAGCTAAGTTCATTTCTCCAGAATGACGCGTTTCGGCTAAATGCCTTTCTCAAATGCCAGCAAATAAATAGACACTTGCATTCAGCTGTTTAAATAATTTCCCTTCATTGTTAGTGTTGATATTAGTCATCAGTCATCCCACAACTACATAGGGCAGCTACAGGAAAGAATGGACAACAATTATTTCACATCAACATCTCATGAATCAAATAATACCGAAGCCTGCCCAAATCACCCACTTCAGCTAGGCCAAGTGTATCAGTCATTGTCCCACTCCATCAGATGTGCCCCCAAGTAACCATTGAGACATGATGTAGGCTGCAACTAAAAAATGTTGCATGGTAATTGCTAGGGCATTGGCACACATGACATTTACATTACATATTGTCAAAGGCGAGCTCTGTCTAGGCACTTACCACATTTAGTACTATCCGTTTGGGTTCAAGGTCATATCCCCACAGGTCTAGCACACTGAAATGCATGATGATTGCAATCATACCAAATCAAACACCCAAATTATTTATTCCTACAGTTGCAACCTTCACATACCCCATAGATGGAACATGAACATAATATGGGAATACATCTACCAAGCTATTAGTTAAGTCATATATAGGCCACTTCTGTGGTGGAACGGGAAAGGCTGCCCACATGGATTCAATACCAGTACCAGTACTTGATGTCTATAGGTCCCGTGCAAAAGCAAGAGTCACCCAGTTGTAAATACAGGTGAGCAATACAGATGGGAGTGGACTGTCACCTTAGAGCCACCAATGCTCTAATGCTTATGGAAGGACCAGGTCATAAGCAATGGGTAGGGTAAAACACAAGCTCACATCCCTGGAAAAGGCTGGATGGAGTCACACATGTGCCAATGTCATTTGATCGTCTTCACAAGCAGACATGGAGATGTCTTGATACAGAAGATGTACATCCATTGACAGCAAACCACAAAGACACATCTACAACTAATAGTCAGGCCAGGTGGGTCCTACCCATGTCCACTAGTCTACATATATGTTGCACAAACTACATTGTCATAGAAGCTACAGAGAGGCACCTAACACCAGAACCAGAATCAAGTCCTAGGATACAGGGTGTACTCACCTCTTTGTGGCTGCTGTGCTGCCCTCAAACGCCCACCCACCTCAGGGTAGGCCACTGCAAAAATGCGGGCCATTAAGGGGATCAGGGTCCGACTGGAATCCCTCCCTTGTTGGGAGGACATTCTAAGCTGGGCCTCCGCAATCTTCCAGGCCCAGCTTCTCAGGTCCTCCCACCACTTGCAACAATGGGTGCTTTGCCTGGCGGTGGACCCCCAGGGGCCGCACTTGCTTGGCGATGGCATGCCAGCTCCCTTTCTTCTCATGGATGTTCACCTATTTGGGTGACACAAACAGAAGAAAGTCATGCACACTGGCACCATACCAACAGCAGTGGGCAATACACATCCGTCTCAGCAAGGACCCACACATACCCATCCTCTCTGCTCACATGCCTTCACTTTATGCCCTCTGCATGCATATACTCCCTCACCTGTTCACTTGCATGATTCACCGTCACATGCAACCCCTATCACACATGACTATGGCATAGAACTCACCTGCTTCTCTGGTGCCCCATATAGCTGTCCATACAGGGGTAGGACCTCATTCACAAGCTTCTCCACCTTTTCTGGGGAGAAGGCTGGGGACCAATCACATGGCATGATGGCACCCAGAGGCAGTACACAGCAGCTCAGGTCGTGGAGGTCTTGCTAGCAACAGTGTCATGTTTGTGGGGAGGTTCTTCAGCTACAGAGGGAGGAGTGTCTGAGGCCTGTGGTTCCCCTGGCAGGGCCTCCATTCCACTAGCTGCCGCTGATGTAGATGGCTCAGATGTTAGGTTGCTAGCAGAAGGGGCCTGCTGGTGGGTGGAGGAAGCACGCAGGGTGGAGTTGATGTCCCTCAGCACTCCTGCAATGGAGGCTATGGTAGCATTGTGGGCCTGCCACTGCTGCATGACCTCCTTGTGGTATTCCCTCTGCAGCCTTTGGTTTTCCCGCTAATATGGTGATAATGTGGCACATCCTGTCCTGGGATTGTTGGTATGCTCCAAGGACTTGGGAGATGGTTTCCAAGTTAGTGGAGTCCCCTGGGGAACCCCCCTCCACTGGCCCACAGATTCCCTCTCACAACCCTTTTCCCCCAGGTGCCTGGGCCCCTGGCACAGTGTGCCCACACCCAATGTCTGCAGGACCTTCATTGTCCGGGGTGTCATGGGTCGACTCAGGTCCCTCTACTGTGGGGCACACAACTGTTTGAACATTCCTTGGAACACAGGTTGGTAGACATAAGGTTGGCTGTGATGTTGTAGCATGGGTGGGTGGGGGGGGGGGGGGGGGGGGGGGGGGGGGGGGGGGGGGGGGGACCTGATGTAGGCAGGGAGTCGTAGACTGACCAGGTGTCTAGATGGGCCAGGTAGGTCGTCAGTGTCGAGACATCCAGGTGTGTTGTCCTCACTGGAGCCTTCACCCTGAGGAGGACTGGCAGTCTCTGGTATCCTTTCCATGGTGGCAGTGGTACTTGTGGCTGGAGTGAGAGACAGATACATACAGGAAGTGTGTTTGGGTATCTGTTTATCAAACGTATACGGCGGCTTAACATGATTCCCAGCAATGACAGATGTTGCACATCATACAATGGGTTATAGATAGTAGTCTGTGACATGTGTACCATACTCCATGTTGGTTGGTATCAATCAGGTTTGGTAATTATAGTTCTGTGGATGTGTTCAGGTTCACATGACTGCTTACCACTATTAACTAGTGATTAATCAAGCTTGCTAGATATGACATGAAATGGCTGGACGTTTCAGCATGGTGTCCCAATGGGAGGAGAGTATTTGAGCATGCAAGGTTTAATGTCCTGTTTGTGCATGGATTCTGCCATCTTACATTCCAAACGATGGAGAATCCATTTCAGGGTTGGAGATCTGGATAAGTTGGGTATTTGGATTAGTCACAGAGCTGTAGCTATGTTTAGCCTCGTTTGGCATTGCAGTGTGCCATTGCATTGCTGTCATTGCCATGTAGTGGTCCTCAGTCGTACCATCTAGTTGGTGTAGCTAGTACATTAGTCATACATGTATGGGATGTGAGGTAATGTGCACATTCCAGGTTTTCACGTAGTTGGGATGGTGCATCGTGGGAGTCGTAGTGATAGTATTTGCCAATGCTATCCAAGCCTATGGAAAGGGCTGTGTGGGTGGCTGGGTGGGGGTGTGGCATGCAGGAGGGGGCATAAGGTGAATAGGTGGGAGGTGTATTAGACATACAGTGAATTGGGAGTATTTGGGTGGTGAGGATGCATGCAGGACACAATTGTGTGACATGGGCTACTTACCAGAGCCCAGTCCGCCCGGTATCCAGTCAGGCCTTCGGGTGCAGAATGTCCATGACCTTCTCCTCCCAAGATGTGAACTGTCGGGGGAGGCGGTGGGGGCCCACTGCTAGTCTTGTGAACGGCGATCTGGTGTCATGATGCCATGGAATGTACTTCCCCCGTAGGTCGTTCCGCCACTTCCTGATGTCCTCCCTTGTGCGTGAATGGCTGCCTACTGACTTGACCCTGGCAACTATTCTCTGTCACAACTCCATTTTGCTGCCAATCGAGGTTTGCTGGACCTGTGCTCCAAACAGCTGTGGCTCCACCCTGACAATTTCATCCACCACGACCCTCAACTCGTCATCTGTGAAGCATGGGGGCTTTTATGGGGACGTGGTTGTGTGTAAGGGTGCAGAGTTGGGTGATTGAAGGGGTTGTGGGTGGTGCATTGTGAGTGTTGGACACCTATGGAGTTTGTGTGTGCTCATTGTGCGTGTGTTGTGTTTGTGGTGAGTGAAATGTGTATGTGTACCTACAGTGTATGGGTGCTATCTTAGTGTATTTGCCTCCCCTAGGTATCTCTATATGTGGTATTAGTTGCAAAGGATTGTGGGGTTTGTAGGGGTGTGTTATATAGTGCGGTGAGTAGGTGCCTGGGGTGTCTGTGGGCGTCAGGTGTGGGGTTTTCAAACTGTCCAATGTTCTGACAGGAATGTGCAATGAGCGCGGCGGTTCGGACCTGGTTTTCTGCCATGGAAGAACCGCTGTGCTGATTTGTGGCTCATAATGTGGTGGGTAGAATTTTGCCGGGTTGGCGGTGGAACCATCTCTTTCCTGCTCTCCTGTGTCCTGCTCTCCTGTGTCATGGCGGTGTTGGGACTTTGGCTGTTTTATGGCGGCCTTAATATAGTGGTTGGATTACCACTCCATGGGGGGTCTTCTGATGGTAACCACAGCAGCGTTCTTCCCAAAAGACTGAGGCCATAGTGACTAAAGCATTTGAAAGCAGAATAAAAAAATAAAAAAAACTATGGGCTTGATTCACAAAGGTAAATTTGCATGTGTAGATTTACTCATGTGAAAAAATCTACTACTGCATCTAGCTGCAAATCTTCACTTTTTGCCATTGACAGTTTGAAAGTGCAGATTTAACTCTAAGTGTAGACTTGTATGTAACCACTCCCTCAGTTCATGGAATGGAGCCATCCAAAAGAGAATTTACATAACTTTTCACATATAGGAGAATAGCAGACCTCCAACATGGAAGGTGAAATATACCTAGGGTAAAACACTGGGAAAATAATTCTGGAAAAAAAAAAAAAAAAAAAAAAAAAAAAAAATCCAACTTTTTAATGTGCTATAAAAATTTACATTTAAAACTAACCTACAGTTGCTTAGATGATTCAGTCCATCAACCCAAAAGTGTTTATTAAATAAAGAATTAAACTATTTTTATAAAAAGTAATAAAAAAAAAATCTGACTAGCATTTTAATATTTAATCAAGATTTAATTAATTTAGGCAGTAATCTCATGGATTTTAAAACCAGATAAAAACCTAACACCGATCTCATATTGAGAAAATAACATTTTCACAAGTATACTGGCAACACGCTTATGTAAGGCTGTTGGGGCAATAATTAGTGAAGAGCAGAAGGGATTTTTACCTGGAAGGCAAATGAGGGAGCAGACGCACACCGTGACAGGCTTAATTGACCTCGCCACTTTCTTAGGAATCCCTCTGTCGGTTATAACTCTCGATGCGGCCAAAACCCTTCCCAGGGTTAACTGGAAATATTTGAGCAAGGTGTTCAAGACTGAGTAGGAGACGCACAGGGAGTGCAGAATTATTAGGCAAGTTGTATTTTTGAGGATTAATTTTATTATTGAACAACAACCATGTTCTCAATGAACCCAAAAAACTCATTAATATCAAAACTGAATATTTTTGGAAGTAGTTTTTAGTTTGTTTTTAGTTTTAGCTATGTTAGGGGGATATCTGTGTGTGCAGGTGACTATCACTGTGCATAATTATTAGGCAACTTAACAAAAAAAAAATATATACACATTTCAATTATTTTTCATTACCAGTGAAACCAATATAACGTCTCAACATTCACAAATATACATTTCTGACATTCAAAAACGAAACAAAAACAAATCAGTGACCAATATAGCCACCTTTCTTTGCAAGGACACTCAAAAGCCTGCCATCCATGGATTCTGTCAGTGTTTTGATCCGTTCACCATCAACATTGCGTGCAGCAGCAACCACAGCCTCCCAGACACTGTTCAGAGAGGTGTACTGTTTTCCCTCCTTGTAAATCTCACATTTGATGATGGACCACAGGTTCTCAATGGGGTTCAGATCAGGTGAACAAGGAGGCCATGTCATTAGATTTCCTTCTTTTATACCCTTTCTTGCCAGCCACGCTGTGGAGTACTTGGACGCGTGTGATGGAGCATTGTCCTGCATGAAAATCATGTTTTTCTTGAAGGATGCAGACTTCTTCCTGTACCACTGCTTGAAGAAGGTGTCTTCCAGGAACTGGCAGTAGGACTGGGAGTTGAGCTGGACTCCATCCTCAACCCGAAAAGGCCCCACAAGCTCATCTTTGATGATACCAGCCCAAACCAGTACTCCACCTCCACCTTGCTGGCGTCTGAGTCGGACTGGAGCTCTCTGCCCTTTACCAATCCAGCCACGGGCCCATCCATCTGGCCCATCAAGACTCACTCTCATTTCATCAGTCCATAAAACCTTAGAAAAATCAGTCTTGAGATATTTCTTGGCCCAGTCTTGACGTTTCAGCTTGTGTGTCTTGTTCAGTGGTGGTCGTCTTTCAGCCTTTCTTACCTTGGCCATGTCTCTGAGTATTGCACACCTTGTGCTTTTGGGCACTCCAGTGATGTTGCAGCTCTGAAATATGGCCAAACTGGTGGCAAGTGGCATCGTGGCAGCTGCACGCTTGACTTTTCTCAGTTCATGGGCAGTTATTTTGCGCCTTGGTTTTCCACACGCTTCTTGCGACCCTGTTGACTATTTTGAATGAAACGCTTGATTGTTCCATGATCACGCTTCAGAAGCTTTGCAATTTTAAGAGTGCTGCATCCCTCTGCAAGATATCTCACTATTTTTGACTTTTCTGAGCCTGTCAAGTCCTTCTTTTGACCCATTTTGCCAAAGGAAAGGAAGTTGCGTAATAATTATGCACACCTGATATAGGGTGTTGATGTCATTAGACCACACCCCTTCTCATTACAGAGATGCACATCACCTAATATGCTTAATTGGTAGTAGGCTTTCGAGCCTATACAGCTTGGAGTAAGACAACATGCATAAAGAGGATGATGTGGTCAAAATACTCATTTGCCTAATAATTCTGCACACCCTGTATTTCTAAACATTCTAAAAAAGATTTACAGCACACCGTGTGCCCAGGAAGGATAAGTTACTTACCTGTAAATCCTAGTTCTCTTCCAGAGGTATCCTCATCAAAGTCATAAACATTGAATATTCCCGCCCTTGTGCGGGGACCCCGGAGCATATATAAAATATATACACATTATACATGTGTAACAAACAGTCATGCAGGCTATCATGTTAAAAACAGGCTAAAATGCTTTATTTCTATGAAGTTTTTTTTTTTTTTTTTTTAAATACTACAATAGAGCATAAATAAGTACCCAAGCTCCTAAAACTAGGCTTGGGGAAGTAAGCAGTAGCAAACTCTAGTGAAAAAATAGAGAAAACTGCATTGAAAAACAATGAAGCATTCTTAGCCAATAGGCTGCATGTAGGTTAACACAGGAGAACCATAAAAACTTTGGCACTGTGCCTTTAAGACCCTGAGCACCTCCAGTATCCCACCATGCCTCAGGGGTGAAGGAAAGGTGACAGTTGGTTCACAGTTAGGTCAGTTTTTTTTACGGTGACAATTTGTATAATTGAATCAAAATACTGTCTGTCCTGCACTTCCAGTAGACGTGTGTCCGGGGAGGAGGGTGGGTTGTTTATGACTTTGATGAGGATACCCCTGGAAGAGAACTAGGATTTACAGGTAAGTAACTTATCCTTCTCTTCCAGGGGATCCTCATCAATAGTCATAAACATTGAATAGATTAGCAAGCCCATCCCTAAACCCAGCGGACTGTCCGATAGAAGTGCAGGAATAGACATGTCTTACGCAAATAAATTCCTTAGAGAGGCCTGCCCCACTTGGGCATCCGCTCTTGCATCTGAGTCTAAACAATAATGTCTTGTAAAAGTATGGACAGACTTCCATGTAGCAGCCTTACAAATCTCAGATATAGGAACATTGTTAAGGAGAGCAGCAGTAGCCGCTTTTCCCCTTGTGGAATGCGCTCTAGGCCGCGCTAGCAATTGTCTATTAGCTAGCTGGTAAGTATTAACAATACAAGAGACTATCCATCTTGATATTGTTCGCTTAGATGCTGCTTCTCCTGTCCTTAAATGACCATAGTTCACAAACAAGCAGTTAGAGTGTCTAATCGATTTTGTCTTGTCCAGATAAAATTTCAGCACTCTTTTCAAGTCTAATGAGTGCAATGCTTTCTCAGCCGGAGTTTCCGGATTGGGAAAGAACGTCGGTAAAGTTATGGTCTGATTAATATGGAATTCTGACACCACCTTCGGAAGGAAAGATGGGTGAGTTCGTAGAACTACTCTATTGTCATGAAAAACCGTGTACGGTTCTTTTGCAGACAAGGCCTGGATCTCACTGACCCTCCTCGCTGAAGTAATGGCCACCAGAAAAGCCGTTTTCCACGTAAGGTGTTGTAAGGAGGCCTTATGGATAGGCTCGAAAGGAGGGCCCATAAGTTTTGCTAGGACTATGTTCAGTTCCCACAGAGGAGAAGGCCTCCGAATTGGCGGAAAAACTTTCTTCAAACCTTCTAAGAAATCCTTGACTACAGGTTTCGTAAAGAAGGATTCCTGAGAAGGTGACTTGCGATAGGCAGTAATAGCAGACAAATGTACCTTAATAGATACCTGCAGACCGGATTTCGCTAGGTGAAGCAAATAGGACAGTATGACGTCCTCCTGCGCCCGTATGGGATTATGGCCTTGCTGACAGCACCATATGTAGAATCTCTTCCACTTAAAAGCGTAGGAACGCCGCGTGGAAGGCCGTTTGGACTCTTTCAAGATGTTCATGCACTCCTGCGAGAGTCCTAGGTGCCCATACTGCAGGAATTCAGGAGCCATGCTGTTAAGCTCAGAGAGGGTAGGTTGGGATGCAGAATCCTGCCCTCCATTCTGCTCAGAAGATCCGGTCTGCACGGCAGCCTCCTGTGAGGTTTTTCCGACAGGTTGAGGAGATCCGTGTACCAGAATTGTCGAGGCCATTGTGGCGCTATAAGAATCATTCTGGTCCTGGATCCGTAAAGTTTGCTGATCACTGCCGGAATGAGGGGAATCGGAGGAAAAGCGTAAAGAAATGTCCCTGACCAGTCGATCAACAGGGCATTCCCTCGAGATCCTGGACGGTAGAACCTGGATGCGAAGTCTGGGCATTTCCTGTTTACATCGTCTGCGAAGAGGTCCAGTTGAGGCCGACCCCATTGCGCGAAGATGTATTCTGCGACTTCGTCGTGCAGGACCCAATCGTGAACGTCCTCCAGGTGTCTGCTTAGAAAGTCTGCTTCTACGTTCTGCTGACCTGGCAGGTGAACTGCTGTGATTGACATTCCTCTGGCCAGGAGCCAATGCCATATCGCTTGGGACTCTCGTGAAAGGGGTAGGGATCTCGTTCCCCCTTGTTTGTTCAAGTAATACATCGTGGTTGTATTGTCCGTCTGTATCAATAGAGTTTTCCCCTGAATTAGCGGTGTGAAAGACTTGAGAGCCAGATGGACCGCTCTGAGTTCTAGCAGATTGATGTGGTACTGCTTCTCCTTGTCTGACCACAGACCCTGCGCTTGAAAAGGACCCAGATGAGCCCCCCATCCCTGAAGAGACGCATCCGTTACCAGAGTGTCGGATGGAAGTACCTGGTGAAACGGAGCGCCCACTGACAGGTGAGGTCTGTGCATCCACCATCTCAATGACTGCAGTGCTACCTCCGGTAGCCGCATTGTGTCTTCCCAGCGACCTGTTCTTTGGCTCCAATTGGCCTCCAATGCCTCTTGGAGGGGTCTCATGTGGAGTCTGGCATTTGGGACAATAAAGATGCACGATGCCATGGAGCCCAGTAGTGATGTCACCTGACGTGCCGTAGGTGCGCTGGCTCTCAACAGGTCCTGGCACTTCATGTTTATTGAGGACAGTCGTTCCTCCGAAGGATACACTTTTTGTAGTTCTGTGTTTATGATAGCTCCTAGGTAGTGAAGACTCTGCGTTGGAGTCAAGGTTGACTTCTGGTAATTGACCTGAAGACCTAGAGCTTCGCAAACTCCTAGTACAATGTCCCGATGGCTTCTCGCCTGCTCCGGAGAAGAAGCCTTTAGTAGCCAGTCGTCTAGGTATGGATATATGTATATCCTTTGTCTTCGTAGATGCGCCGCCACCACTGCCATACATTTCGAGAAAACTCTTGGAGCAGATTTCAGGCCAAAGGGTAGAACCCTGAACTGGTAATGCTGTAACGCTACTCGAAAGCGCAGGAATTTTCGATGCTTTGGAGCTATTGGGATGTGGAAATACGCATCCTGCAGGTCGATGGAGCACATCCAGTCTCCCTGATGCAGTTGAGGGAAAATTTGGTGAAGCGCTAGCATTCTGAACTTCTGCTTTCTTATGTATTTGTTCAGCAGTCTTAGATCCAGGATTGGCCTGAAAACGCCCTCTTGACCCTTCTTTGCTACTAGAAAGTAACGGGAGTAGACCCCCTTTCCTCTGTGGGCAGGTGGAACCCTTTCTATGGCATTCTTTCTTAGGAGGGCGAGAGCCTCCTTGCGTAGCAAGGTGAGATGAGCCGGATTGTGTTTGGTTGGTGGCAAGTGTGGTGGAGGCTGCTTGAAAAGGAGAGAATAGCCATGTTCGACAATATTGAGCACCCATTTGTCTCTTGTGATAGAGTGCCACTCGTGAAGATGAGCAATAATACTTCCCCCCCACCGGAGTGGTGTACAGTGTCGAGGGAAGCGAGACTTCATTGCTTAGTGGGTGCTTTTGGAGTGGACTGTTGAGGTCTACTTGACCCTCGCTCCCTTGTGTTTCTTCGCTGAAACAGAGGGCGTCCCTGTCGTTGCTGAGACCTTTGCGACCAATGAGGGGTTTGAACCCTCTGTTGGAAAGGGCGTCTATCGTACGGTCTGTACCTCCGCCTGAAATCTTTCCTTCTTTCGAGGCCTACCGCCTTCATGGTATCCACCTCGGTCTTCATGCGGGCCATCTCTTCGTCTGCATGGGCACCGAATAGAGAATTCCCGGCAAATGGGAGATTCAGGATACGTTGTTGTGCCTCCTGTTTCAAGCCAGTGAGCCTCAGCCAGGAAGATCTCCTCGCACAGATACCATGTGCGTACCCATGAGCCGCCAAATCCGCCCCATCCGCTGCCGCGCTGATAACTTGGTTAGATACCAGGCATCCTTCCTGTAGAATCTCTTGGAAATCTTGCCTGTCTTCTCTGGGCAGTTTTTCTGTAAATCTACTGAGGGAATCCCACAGAGAACGATCGTCCCTGCCCAGGAGCGCAGACGCACTAGAGACCTTCATTGCTGAAGCCGCTGTCCCGCACATCTTTCTTCCCAGAGAGTCTAAATGCCTGCTCTCTTTATCCGGGGGTACCGTGGATGAAGATGCCACCGAGTGGGTCTTTCGGGCGGCAGCTATGATCACTGAGTCTGGCGGCGGATCCTTCCTAAGGAATAAAGGGTCTTGCTCTGGAGCCTTGTACTTTTTAAGAATCCGAGCCGGGGCAGACTTAAGCGAGTCTGGGGCCAGAAAAGTGTCCATGGTCGGCTGCAACAAACCAGGCACTAGAGGCAGCAACTTTTTCGACGCTGATCTCTGTTGTAGCGTCTCAAAGATGATTGATGAGGAGGTAGACGGTTCTGGAACCTCTATATTGAGTTTCTGCGCTCCTCTTAGCAACACCTTGTTGAAAGTGGTTATGTCATCCACTGGTGAGACTCTAGCAGGTGGTGAATCTGTAAGAGTAGGTGAGTAACGCCCGACAGAAGAACCTGATGAAGACCAAGAGGGTGATCTTCTTGAGCGCGACCTGGATCTCCGTTGAGAGCGAGATCTGCTGCGGGACGCTGTAGCCGAGCGCCTAGGCCTCGCGGTCGGCTGTCGAGGAGCTGAACGAGCCCGTTCTGCCCCGGCTGTCGGCGATGGCGTTCTTGGCGGGGAGGCAGTGGGTGAATACATTCGCGAATATTGCGAATCTGGGGAGGCCGCTGGTCTGTTGAGGCTCTCCAGCCATCTCGGAGATAGGTTGATGGGCGAGACATGCCCAGGAGATGCTCTCGACCGAGAAGAGTCGCTCGGTATGGAGACCACTGGAGACTGAGCCTTGTCTGGCGAGGGGCGATGTTCTGCTCCCTGTTGGACAGGTAAAACCTGCGTCGACGTCGATGGCTGTTTCGACGTCGAAGGACGCCCAGTCGGTTGGTCCTGCCTCGACGTTGATTGCCTCGACGTTGAGTGCCTTGACGTCGAACGGCGTTCCTTGGACCTCGACCTGCTCGCAGTCGTGTGCCTCGACGTGGAGCGATGGGAGGTTGACGGCGGATGTTTCTCGTGCCGTCGTGGAGATCTCGACGTCGTGTGTCCTGACGTCGGGGGGCGCACAGCCTTTGGCGGCGACCGGGCATGCCGGCGGTGGCTCGACGTCGATCGGCGGGCTGCCGTCGACGGAGACCTGCCCCTGCTCTGATGTTCCCTCGACGCCGTTCCCTTCGACGTCGGGTGCGTCGCCGTCGACGGCGATCTATGCCGGTGGGACGGTGGTAGCGACGACGTCGACGGTGAACAAACAGGTATTTTCCTACCTGTCGACGTCGACCGGGCCATTCTCTCCTGAGAATGGCCTTCTGGATGCCTGGGGAGTGAGGAGGACGATGTTCTTTTCCTCTCCTGAAGCCCATGAAGTCGGATCTTCTCTCTGTCTTTCAGAGTTCTCCTAGACATGTTCTTACAGTACTTACAAGTGTCAAGGCAGTGACTCTGAGGCAGGCACACTATGCACAGAGAGTGGGGATCTGACTGGGCCTTCTTCTTCCCACAAGCAGGGCATTTGACAAAAAGAGAAGGCATTTTTCTGTCAGAAAAAACCTTCCTAGCTCAGACAAAGATGTTACTTGTCGAGTGAAAAGTGAAAAAACGCTTTTTTAAAGAATTTTTCTGAGGAAAACTCAGAAAAACTGAGAGCTCAATGCTCCAGGATCCTCTCAGAAGAAGCCGGAAAAAAAAACTGACCTAACTGTGAACCAACTGTCACCTTTCCTTCACCCCTGAGGCATGGTGGGATACTGGAGGTGCTCAGGGTCTTAAAGGCACAGTGCCAAAGTTTTTATGGTTCTCCTGTGTTAACCTACATGCAGCCTATTGGCTAAGAATGCTTCATTGTTTTTCAATGCAGTTTTCTCTATTTTTTCACTAGAGTTTGCTACTGCTTACTTCCCCAAGCCTAGTTTTAGGAGCTTGGGTACTTATTTATGCTCTAATGTAGTATTTAAAAAAAAAAAAAAAAAAAAAAAAAACCTCATAGAAATAAAGCATTTTAGCCTGTTTTTAACATGATAGCCTGCATGACTGTTTGTTACACATGTATAATGTGTATATATTTTATATATGCTCCGGGGTCCCCGCACAAGGGCGGGAATATTCAATGTTTATGACTTTGATGAGGATCCCCTGGAAGAGAAGTTTATGGTAGCCTCACTTGCTGTTTAGAATCAGCAAGGGAACTAGACAGGGTTGTCCTTTGTCTCCCATTCTTTTTGATCTGTATATCGAACCTTTAGCACAAAGTCTGAGGTTAAATAAAGATATTAAGCCATTTGTGGTTGGCCCCTTTGCTAAGAAGATAGCTTTATATGCAGATGATTTGATCTTATTTATGGCAAATACACGATCTGCCATCTCGTGCCTGATTGCAGCGGTGAAGGCTTTTGGGAAGTTGTATGGTTATGAGATCAATGAGACCAAGACTGAAATAATGGTATGAAATCAGGACTATGGAGAGGCTCGAATTACGGTGGAATTAAGATATTTGAGGATCACAAGACTGTATGATTTAGAGAAGGTTCCATCAGTTAACATGGAAAAATTATACCTGGAGGTTGATGAGACATTAAGGAGACGGCAGAATCCACCCTTAACCCTTTATGGCTGAATAAGCTTAGTTAAAATATCAATTCTACCCAAACTGACATACTTGTTTGTTAACATTCCTTTGAGTTTTAATAAGAAACTATTAGACAGAATACAAGTCTGTGTTGCATCTGTTTTTTTGGGCCAGCAAGTGGGGTCAGGCTTTCCTGGAAGAAGCTAAGGAGGAAGGTAGAGAAGGGGGGATTGGGCCTTCCCAATTTTCAACTGTATTGTGAGGCATATGAACTGAAGAATAGGTTGCTTCTCTCCTTCATCTGGACAGATCACTAGTGGGCCTCATGTACAGTGCTATGTTGAACAATTTGCCTGAAGGTGGCTTTCTGTATAAATTCGGGGCTCCCAAATTCTTTAAACAAGTTTGTTTGAAATGTCTGAAGGCTGCAGCTAAAGTTTCGTCATCAGATCTTTTAGGGATCCCATACTGTAGTAAGCTGTTCTGTGGGGAGATGCTGGAATGAGGGAGGGGCCTTTCTTGGGAGGACTGGAGCATAGTGACCAGGGGCCGCTTTCTAGATTTAAGGTTTTGCAGATAAATGCCTGGCTCAAGTACCAGGGGTGGATCACTGCTGAGCCAAGCTCCATGGAAAAGTATCTGCAGGATCCCAGAACAATGTTGGTATGGATTACTTCTGGCAGCCGTGGAGGAAAGATGAGCTCCACCTCATATGAGTTAGGATGGATTCTTGCCAAGCCGGGAGCTGGAGGAGTTATGGCAAGTATCTATGAGCACGCTTTATTGTGTAGGTAAATTTGCTACTCTGAGGAACCATTTTTTTTTTTTTAACCTTACACAGACTGGACTCTGGCAAGGCTGGCTAAGAAAAGAGGAGAGAGAGAGAGAGATTGGGGAATCTAAATGCAAGCGCTGTGGTGAGAGAGAGGTGGACAATGTTCATATGTTTGCCAACTGTCCCTCTCTGGAAAGGTTTTTGTTGGAGGTGGGGAAGACGATCTCAGGCATCCTGGGTCGAGATGTGAAGGTAGGGCCCACTTTCATTATGCTTGGGATGGGGCATGTAAGGTCTGAAGTGGGAGGCCGCTCAAGGCTACAAAGACTGCTCATCTTCTATTTGGTACTCCTGGCAAGAAGGTAGATTTGTAAAGTGTGGTGTCAATATGTGCCACCAACTTGGCAGGATTGGTGGAATTCAGTAAAATATTTCAGGGGTTTGGACAGGAGGAACAACTGGACTAAGAGGGAAGTGGAGAATGGGGCAATTCCAAAACTGGTTAAAGACTATGGCCCTCATTCCGACTTTGACCGGCGGCGGTCGCCGCCGGCCTGTCGGGGGCCGCCAGAATACCGCTGCGCGGTCAAAAGACCGCCGCGGTAATTCTGACTTTCCCGCTGGGCTGGCGGGCGGCCGCCTTCAGGCCGCCCGCCAGCCCAGCGGGAAAGATGCTTCCACGATGAAGCCGGCTCGGAATCGAGCCGGCGGAGTGGAAGCTGTGCGACGGGTGCAGTGGCACCCGTCGCGTATTTCACTGTCTGCCAAGCAGACAGTGAAATACTTGTAGGGGCCCTCTTACGGGGGCCCCTGCAATGCCCATGCCAGTGGCATGGGCACTGCAGGGGCCCCCAGGGGCCCCGCGACCCCCCCTACCGCCATCCGGTTCCCGGCGGTCGGACCGCCGGGATCTGGATGGCGGTAGGGGGGGTCGGAATCCCCTCGGCGGCGCAGCAAGCTGCGCCGCCTTGGAGGATTCAATGGGGCGGCGGTACACTGGCGGGAGACCGCCAGTGTTGCCGGTCCGACCGCGGCTTTACCGCCGCGGTCGGAATCCCCATTGGAGCACCGCCGGCCTGTCGGCGGTGCTCCCGCGGTCCTCCGCCCTGGCGGTCTTTGACCGCCAGGGTCAGAATGACCGCCTATGTCCAATGATTATACCTCCTGATAAGTCTGGCCGTATGCTGCTGGCCTTGCTTGGCGCCTAGGCTCTTGTATTGGACTGACAACCAATCCTGATATACGCATGCAAGGTAACTCAAATCAAGAAAGTGCTTACTTGAGGTGATATGAGGACAAAAAAAAAAAACAAAAAAAAAAAAAATTAAGTTGTGTTTCAATATTGATTTAAAAGATTAATTTAAAATAATTATTAAATAGCGATTGTTCAAAAATGCCAATTTTTTATGTTATAAAATATTTATTTAACCTTTAAACACCAAAAATGATTTTGCATAAATTTAAATAAAAAGTCAACTCATTTAAATATTCTTTCCCAAGGAGTGTTAGACCAAGTCACTGACTATTATGTTCTACAGGAGTGGCCATTTGTGGTGCTGGACTTGCTTCAATTCTGTGCTGGAGTACACTTACCACCATTTGTGACCTTTTGGCCTGTAGTAGATGTAAAAGGTAAAGCAGGAGAATCATAATTATTTTACACTTTTTGGGGGATGTGAGGGGGGAAGGTATTAGCATATTCCTACCTAGGTTTCTGTGTAGTCCTCCCTAGGCCCCTCCCGTTTAGTAGTAAGCTTTCCCTATTGTCCAGGCACTCAACTCTTGCTCCTCACACATTTCATCTAAAAAGTAGGCTTGTGTGTTTAGATATTTGCCTCTGTGGTGGTGATCGCAGCAAACAAATATAAGAAGGGAATCACATGCGGTCTCTGCATACAGGTGTATGAATAGCATTTTGTAGGAGGCGAGTAGAACTACTTCACATGCTACAAAATGCAGTTTGTGAATAGGTCCTTGTTATCAGTGAAAATCCAAAGGTTGAATTTCTATAGCAAAATAGAACATATTCAATATAAGCTGTGCAACAGCAATACGTGATAATTACTTTTTGTTTAAGATGGTAATCAAAATAAGGTCTAGGTTAATAATAAATAACTCTGGTGTTATTTCGGGTTAAATCAATATAAAGCCTTTGACATAAAATACTTTGTATTGAAAATTAAATATTCATTCATAGTGTACATTTACTTGAACCTTACATCATATTCTATAAAATAAGACACCACACCGGCATTTTAAACATCACGTTTCTACTTCTGCATGGACATGAGCAACAAATTGTCATGTTTAAACTTCGAAGTAAGGAGATGAGCCATCTTTGCCATCCGCTAACAACATCGATACATGTACAAATAAATGTTTTACTTTTCAGTGCAATGTTTAGGAGTTCCATTATGGATTTAATGCTGGTGTTTTTCAAATTTATTTCACTGTTGTATTTTCAGCGTCTGGCAAAGAAAACTGCGTCGAAAAGTGTAATCAGAACTTTAGAACAAAAAAACAAAAAAGGAAACTGTAGATGATAAGTCAAAGCCTCAGTACAGAGTTAGAGAAAGTAGCTCTGACACTCAGTTATTCTTCCTTGCAGTTTCCCTTCACTCTGCCATTCCTGCATATACATTTCTTGCAGGGAGACAAGTTTCTTTTAGTGTCAGAGCTATTTTAAAAGCTGCACCGATTAGGTGTTTCAGAAATTATTTTATTAGTACTTAGACTTGCTGTGATTATTTCTGCCCTTCTTCAATCAATTAATCTGGGGCTTTTTATCCCAACATTTTTCTGAAGTCTTAAAGAAACTTGGCAAAGGATGCATGCTGCATATATTGGGCACGTTTTGTTAGGGCACAAGCCCTTCGAAATTGAGATGTGACTAATTAGCATCAGAAATGCACAGTGACCTCATATGTAGTCACCCATACAGGAAGTACTGTCACAATCCTACCTAACAATTGGACTATTTTCAGTCAACACTCCAGTACAATCTTTGAAATACATTTATTTATATATATATATCTATACCATTATTCAGATCTAAAACTCACATTCAATTCTTTGTTGTTAAAACATTAGAATGTATTGACAGTTCGGTTGGGATGTTTTATACATCTCATCCACTCTCCCACCATTTCTAATAGTTTCTAGCCACATTAAGATAAGTGGGTGCATGCAAGAATAAACATTAATACGAGAAAAGGAACAACTGCATGCATCTGGAACAATGAAACATAAGTCCAGAAATATACTGATTACTCCAAGAGGCAATCCATTCTTAGGCTGCAAGCATCAAACTCAAACCATTTTTGTGGTAAATTAAAAACATGAAAAGGTGAAAATATTTCCCTATTAAACTAGTACACTTAGGTATACAGAATATACATCAAAATAGATGTACTATTGTTCTGAAGTTGCTCTATAACTGCATGGCCCCCACACAAATAATACATAAACGAAAACAATTTTGCATAGAAATGCGAAAAACCTTTTATTTAACATGTTTGTTAATTACAGCTTTGATTGCACCTAGAAATGTCTCAGTATGGACATGTTGAGATCCTGTGGATACCTTTGGAGTCCTCCTGATGTTTAAGCAGACACAGCACAACGGTGGTCCCTTCAACCAGCTGAAAGAATTGGTACCTGGTACAGGGACAATGGCGCTAAGGGTAGGTACATGGTACTAAAGTACACCCATGGTGTAAATATTTAACTGTCACCTATGGACTACTGCACTTCGTGTGCTATCCACTAGTTTGACAAAAGAAAACATGGCTTCAGGCCTACCCTGTGTAACAAAAAGTTTCAGCAAGTTAAAAAGACGTTTTTTAAAAAAATATGAAAATGACCACTAAGTAAGCCTTTCAGTCAACATGGAAGGGCGCATGGTATTTGAAGGTGGGTCATGTATAAAATTAATATTAATTCATCCCTACTATGACAAGGCCCAAAAAGCTATTCTTACCGTAACAGGCCTAGCTGTTCTATGCAGAAAAGCACATTAGAGATTGAAATACTAATACTGTATCTCAGGAAAGGGACCAGTTAATAAAATGATTAAGTCACCACTTTACACCAGATTTAAAAATCCAATTCAATGGTGAAGTCAAAATTGTTATAAGTATCAAGGAAAAGTAACATTTAGAAAGTTAATCTTTACTTGCATGAACTTTCAGAAGGCTAATTAGCATAAGCCTCTACCAGCTCATACTTAAATAGGTTCCTTCCAGGAACAAGCAATAGGCTGACCAAAACGGGCAGAGATGACTTGGATGAACAGAATATCATAATGCAGCTGTGTGCATGCTGTGACACCACACTCTCAAATCCTGCTGGAAGGGTCTATTGAGCCACATGTAACATTCCTTTCACAGCCCCCAAAATTCAAACATATATGGAAGTCTTTTTTTTTTTTATCCTCAAAGAATTACATTTTTCCCCCTCCCACGGCTACACAGGTCTCTGAAAAGCATCAACTGTAGTGTACCTCTAATATTCACCATGACAGTAATAACTCATCAGCAAGTAATTTCATCATACCTTGGTGCAGACAGGTATTTACAGTAAAGTGGAATCTATCATCAGCAGCATTTCTTCCCTCAATGAAAGAGAGGTAGCATTTGTTAATCTGATAAGAGTTCCCATAACAGGACAGTAATAAGCGACTCAAAGGTTCCTCTATAAGAGAAGAAATGATGAGAAAAATGCCAGATCATTAGAGCTAGTGGAAAATATGCTTGGTAGAGACAGTCTGGCCAAGAGAAAGCTCCTAAAATGTAATCCGCCACCAGGCCTACTCTCCTCTCATAAAAGAAACAAACGTTTTCCAGAAGGATCCTGAGAAATTAGAAGCAAACATACTAACCTGGAAATTCTAACTAAGTATATAAAACCTTAAAATTACAAAAGGCCTTTTCGTGCCCCTACCCCCAATAACTGGCAATCTAAAAGAGAACGAATGGCTTCCAACGGTATGAGCTGTGACCACTGCCAACACTTTGGTGAACACTCAATGGGAGCTGGTAAGGCCAAATGGGATCACGGTGAACTGAAAGTGCTTGTGGCCTACACTGAACCACAGGTAACTCCTGTGCGCAGGCAGGATGGGAATGTGAAAATAAGCATTCTGTAAGTCTAGCGCTACCAACCAGTGTTCTAGGCCTAGGGTAGACAAGGCCTGAGCCAATGTGAGAATCTTGAATTTCTCCTTGAGGAAGAGATTGATGGTTCACTGGTCCAGAATAGGGCGAAGGCCATTGTTCTTTTTGGGTATCAGAAAGTTGCGGGAATAACAACCACTGCCTACTCCTGATATCTGGACCCTTTCTATAGCTCCCTTGGCCAACAGAGCTGACACTTCCTCTTGTGGCAGAGACAAATGATCCTCCGTCAGCCGTTCTAATGTTGGCAGTAGTGGAAGAGGAAAGGATTGGAAAGGCAGGACAAAGTCCTTCCGAATGATCTGCAGTACCCAAGCGCTCGATGTAATGGACTGCCAGTGGAGGAGATGATGTTGAATTCTCCCTCCAGAGGACAAGCATGGTCCTGCAGAACCAAATTAGGAGGGCTTGGTGGCTGCAGCTGCTGGGCGACGGACGGCTTCTGGCTTCCAGTCCCCTAAGTCTGAAGACATCCCACCCATGTCCTTGCATAGCTTGGGAAGCTTGCTCAGAATGGTGGCTGGGCTAGGGCTGTCAGGGTGGCACCCTTTCTTGGCCATGAAAGGGGCAAAAGGCAGACGGTGGATGAGAGGTTTCTGAAAGGCCCAAGAACTTGGTCATAGCCAGAGAGACCTTAAAGCACTCAAGCGCCAAGTCTGCCTTCTCGCCAAACAAGCAAGTCCCGTCGAAGGGCATGTCCATAAAGATTGCCTACACATCCACCATCACTAAGTGCCTCTTTATAGGGCAGAAGAGGTTCAGAGTGGAAGCCCCAGGTTGAAGAAAATATTCTTCTCGACAGCAACAGAGGGCAGTTCGAGGTCAAGGACCTCCGCACCACCATTTCATAGGAAGCTACCGCCTCCATAGCCACAATGGAGAGAGAGAGAGAGAAAGCAAGTATCTGGAGAGGTTTCCAGTCCATTGGCCTCTCCTAGATCCTCATACCAATCTATAAACCATTCCAACTGGTGTTCTAAAGGGTCCAGTGATTCCCTCCTACTCTTCTTCCATGCCTGGCTGCTGAAAATAAGGCTCAAGCAATGCTCTGGCACCTGTGGGCGCCATCTGCACTGGAATCAGAATGGGGCTGGCACTAGGAGCATTGGTGTTGTGACAAGGGCCAGAGAAGGTCCTGTGGGTATGACTGGCACCGGTTAGGAATCAGATCCATGAGACCCCATCGGAGCAGACCCCAAAGCCACCAGCGTGGAACTTGGAGCTTCCTTTGACACTGCTGGGCCCAAAGGGGCTCCGAAGGGGTCAGCCCACTCAAATACACTGTGCAAGGCCTCGTAAAAGTCTTTGATTTGAGTGGGGGTCATGCCAGCTCCCGGAAAAGGAAGAAGGAGCAACTCAGACCTGGCATAGATTCCGAGGAACGATGCCTAACATACCAATGTACCAAACTCGTTGCGTCAGCCGACGGATGAGGTGAAGTCAAAGTCTGTTTAGACTTTTTCCTATGCTTCTTTCCAGAGTGTCCCAAAAACCTTGAATGAGAAGAAAAGGACTTGGGGGTCCTAGAGCTGATCAGCAACGTTCTCCTCAACCGGCCGAAACCAGTTTTAGGGACCACTCCCTCAAAGCCTTTGGCATCATGGCCCAGCAGTCCGAGCACAACTTGAGTCGTGGTCGTGCTCAACACACCATAGGCAGACTAGGTGATGGTCTGTAACCAACATGGCGCGGTGACAGGAGCCATGCGGCTTAAACTCTCCCTTCCAGGATGGCATCTCAACACACTCACACAAAAACAAATTCGACAAAATGTCAGAAAAAAAGCCCATCATAAAACGGCAGTAGTAGCTCTCTCCGAATCTGCGCTAACTGCAGCGGAAAGACAAAAAACAAACCTGACATCTGCATGCCTGCTTGGCCTCTATATAGGTGTGGTGACATCATATCCAGTGCCAACAATGGCACGTGGAACCGAACTGATCCACTAGACAATGCATGCAGGGTTATTGCTCAAGCAAGTTTCCAGATCCAGCCTGGCGCCTGGGAAATTCAAAGCTAAGGAAACTGCAGCTAGGATTCTATATCAGATGAGTGTATGTCTTTTTTGGGTTGATGCTTAGGATCCAGCGCTGTAAGGCGGGTCTTGATTTATTGGATACTGCTGGCTGCTAAGATTTACAGGAGCAGTTGCATGCCATGGATTTAGAGGTCACTGTCCACTTCTAGGGGCCTTATACAAGGGTGAGGAGGACGCAAGATTAGAGAGCTCCCGGTTGTACTCTATGGGTGTCTGCTGAGTTCTGGAATTTTAGGAGTCCAGCAGGATAAGATGATAGTCTGATATGACGAAAACCATTGCAGTCTAGTGTCTGAGCATCCCATGTGATTTTACATAAATCAGAATCGAGAGGTTGAATCTTACCAAATAACTGATGTTGATCCCTTGCACTTTTCCACTCACCTATTGCCCCTCAATCCTTTCCACAATGTTATACCTCTCCAGTTTCACAGTTATCAGTAATCCACTCTGCTGCAACTACATTTGTACCACACAAATACTGGTGATGTACAATATTCAGTACAACACAAGCAAGTAAGTTGTATGGATGTGGTCAAGAAACAAAATCTGATATATAAAAAAATAATTCTAATCCAGCCTCCCTCTATACATCATTAAGTGATCCTGGGACAATCATTTAATATCACCTCGCCCGATATGTATTGTTGTGAAACCTTTATTTTTCATTACACTTTCTTGCACAATGAACATTCTGCAAGACACTGCACAATGTGTACATCTCTGTCAAGTGAGTACAGGGTGTGGGCATCCTTTATGAAACTACAGTGTCAAATCAGGCATGACAAGTCTGTTGAGCCACATGTAACACATGAGGTACAGTTGAAAGGGAGCGGTCATATTTCGGGCTATGCGACCGGAAGGTAGGTTCATGGCCTGGGACCTCGTCTTGCCAAGTAGACGACAGTTCACGGTATGAATAATCCCATGGAGCATCATCCCCATTGTAGGATGGCACCCATCTAGTTTGTTAGGTGCATAGCTCCTTAGCAAGTAGATATTTCTCCTTACACTCTACGTCACGTGTTTATAAGATGTAATGTCAGAGTAGGAGACTTCTCTTTTTTTGTTGGTCCTGACGAAACGCCATTAGATCCATAGGGACTGGTTAGGTGTAAAACATATTGACCTAGGGTATTGATTGAGGGTAATTCCCTCTGTCACCACCCCCCCTTTTCTTCTTTGGTTGAGTTCTGGAACATTATTTCCACTTCACTCCTGTGTTTCTTTTTTAACCTTGACAGAGACCCCATCTACCCAATAAAGTTAGGCTTTCTGAGCATCTTGAGCCAATTCTATCTTCTTTTTTCTTTAGCTCCTCTCAGGACGTAGGTTTAGATTCTTTCCCACGTCTAGTTTATCACGGCAAGCATCACTGTTTAAAATCTCTGGCAAAGAGCCCCCTAGAGGGGCCCGTCAGATATTGCAGCGCTAGACAAGGAGCAGGCCCTATGATAAAGCATGACATCCAATGGATATATGAGGGCTCTTGCTTCTATTTTGGAATGTGCTTATTGGAGGTTTGTTGTCCTCTTCTGTTTTGGAGCAGTGTACCTTTTTGATTTATATGACTTTTGGGAGACTGTACACTGGACCAGTTAATCTCCCTATCCCTCTTCTCTTTTTGGTTATACATTGTTGCTGAAGGACCCTACTTTCGCCTTTCCAGACTGCTGTCTCTGGGTTTGTTGTGGATAGAGTGCCTGCCTCAAACTGGATTTTAGTGTGAGATGGGGGCAGACGAACGAGTTACTTACCTTCGGTAACGACTTTTCTGGTGGATACATTAGCTACCTGTGGATTTCTCACCTTATGAATACTCCCATGGCGCCAGCATTCGACGGAAATCTTCTTCCTAGCTTCTGCACGTCGACGAGGACGTCACTCTAGCCCACGCAACGCCGTCTGACGTCATACAGGCAATAAGAGGTCCTCACCGACGTGCCGACGTCAGTACCAACATTTTTTACGTGCATGAGAATAATAACCCAATGCAATGAAAGAGCAAGGCAACATCCCATAACATTGTAAATCACACAACATTGCAATAAAATGGCTGTAGATTTAATCTTTTTTTTTTTTTTTTTTTTTTTTTTAAATCAAACAAACAAATATATGCAAATCATGTATATACACAAAGATATATATATATACACATACATATATACAAGTATCCATATATACAAAATCTATTGCAACCTTGAAGACCAAGAGGAGCGCACTCAAGGATTACTTGGTAAGACCAGAAAGGCAACGGGGAGGCGGGTGGGACCGTGAGGAATCCACAGGTAGCTAATGTATCCACCAGAAAAGACGTTACCGAAGGTAAGTAACTCGTTCTTCTGATGGATACAACTACCTGTGGATTCCTCACCTAATGAATAGAGTCCCAAAGCAGTACCACTCCCGGTGGTGGGTGCCGAAATGGTCAAACCAAGAAATCCTGCAGCACTGACCGTGCAAAATGGCCGTCCCTTCGGACCTCAGAGTCCAAACAGTAATGTTTCGCAAAAGTGTGAAGGGACGACCAAGTTGCAGCATTTCAGATGTCGACCACAGGAACACCTCTGGCCAAGGCCGAAGTGGCCGACTTAGCTCTGGTGGAATGAGCTCTAATGCCATCAGGAGGATCCTTCTTTGCCAAAGAGTAACAGATTTTAATGCAAAGAACAACCCACCTGGAGAGTGTTCTCTTGTGGACTGCCTTTCCTCTCCTCTTGCCCACGTATCCGATGAACAGCTGATCCTCCAGCCTGAAATCCTTAGTTCTATCAATGAAGAAGCTTAACGCCGTCTTTGGGTCCAAGCAATGTAGTCTCTCTTCTTCCTTAGAAGGATGAGGCGGAGGATAGAACGTGGACAAAGTAATTGTCTGGGCCAAATGGAAAGGTGAAACAACCGTCGGGAGGAAAGCAGCCTTGGTCCTCAACACCACCTTATCCCCATAAAAAGTTGTATAAGGGGGTTTTACCGATAAGGCTTGCAACTCACTCACTCTCCTTGCAGATGTTATAGCCACCAGGAAGACTGTTTTAATAACTAAATACCTTAAAGGGCAAGAATGCATAGGCTCAAATGGGGACCCCATAAGGAAAGTCGGGACCAAGGACAAATCCCATTGAGGCATAACGAATGGTTTTGGAGGATATTTATTTAGAAGACCTTTCAAGAATCTGAGAACAATAGGGGACTTAAATAACGATGGTTGGTCTGGAAGACAAATGAAGGCTGACAGGGCAGACAAATAACCTTTAATGGTAGCCACTGCACAACCTTTCTGCGCTAGAGACAGAGCAAAAGACAAAACATCTGACAGATGAGCATGTAAGGGATCAATCTGTCTCTCTCCACACAACAAATTTAGACCACCTATTAGCGTAGATAGATTTAGTGGAGTGTCGCCTGGCCGCTAATATAACATCCACTACATCAGGCGGGAGAGAGAAGGAACTCAGGTTGCCACGTTCAATCTCCAGGCATGTAGGTGCAGACTCTGGAGGTTGGGGTGTAAAACCTGCCCCTGCGACTGCGAGAGGAGGTCTGCCCTGAGAGGGAGACGGAGCGGAGGGCACAGCGAGAGTTGGAGAGGGTCGGAGTACCACACCCTCCTTGGCCAATCCGGAGCTATTAAGATGACTTGGGCCCGGTCTTGGCAAATCTTCCTCAACACTCGAGGAATCAAGGGTATGGGGGGGAAACGCGTAAAGCAACTGGTCGCACCAGGTTATCTGAAACGCGTCCCCCAATGCTCCCTGCACCGGATACTGGAGGCTGCAGAATAACAGACAATGCGCGTTCTCCAGAGTGGCAAACAGATCTATCCGAGGAAACCCCCACATCTGGAAGATTAAACGGACTTGATCTGGATGGAGACGCCACTCGTGGTCGGCCGAGAATTGGCGACTGAGACTGTCCGCACGTACTTTCAAGACCCCGTCCAGATGATTTGCTACCAAGCAAATCAGATGGTCCTTTGCCCAGGACCATAGTCGAAGAGCTTCTCTGCAGAGAAGGTACGACCCTACTCCTCCCTGTTTATGTACCACATCGTGGAACTATTGTCCGTCAGAACCTGTACCAACTGACCACAAAGGGAAGGGCGGAAGGCCTTGAGAGCCAGACGTACAGCCCGTAACTCTAACAGATTGATATGAAACATCTGTTCCTCTGGAGACCAAAGTCCTTTAATCTCCAGATCCCCCAGATGAGCTCCCCATCCTAGGGTGAGAGCATCCGTTATGACCGTGGCCACTGGTGGCGACTGCGCGAACGGCTTTCCTTGTGAAATATTGTTGCTCGCAATCCACCACTTCAAGTCCACAGCAGCATCTCTGGAGATCTTGACCGCACCTTCTAGATCTCCTTTGTGTTGAGACCACTGCCTTCGGAGGCACCACTGAAGAGCCCTCATGTGCCAGCAAGCATGCGTGACCAACAGTATGCAGGAGGCAAACAGACCGAGCAGACGAAGGACCTTGAGGACTGGAACTACCAATCCATTTCGAAACATTGGAACCAATTCCTGAATATCTTGAATCAGCTGAGGCGGAGGAAAGGCTCGATTCAATGTTGTATCCAGTACTGCCCCTATGAACAGGAGGCGCTGAGAGGGCTCTAGGTGAGATTTGGGCACGTTCACCGAAAAGCCCAGGTCGAACAACAACTGGGTTGTTGACTGCAGATGATGCGACACAAGCTCCGGAGACTTGGCTTTGATCAACCAGTCGTCCAAGTAAGGGAATACTGCTATCCCCTTCCTTCTGAGCTCCGCCGCAACCACCGACATCACCTTCGTGAAAACTCGAGGTGCTGAAGTAAGACCAAACGGAAGGACCGCAAACTGATAGTGCTGCGACCCTACCACAAACCGGAGATACTTCCTGTGCGACTTGAGTATCGGGATATGAAAATAAGCGTCCTGCAAGTCGACAGACCCCATCCAATCTTCTTTGTTCAACGCCAAAAGCACCTGTGCTAGGGTCAGCATCTTTAACTTTTCCTGTTTGAGGAACCAATTCAAGATCCTCAGATCCAGGATCGGTCTCAACCGACCATCCTTCTTGGGAATCAGGAAGTACCTTGAGTAACAACCTCGACCCCTTTCCTGCTCTGGGACCAACTCCACCGCGCCCTTTGAAAGGAGGACTTGAACCTCCTGTTCTAGCAACAGGAGGTGTTCTTTTGAACAATAAGATGGGCGGGCGGGATGGGGGGCAGAAACTCTCGAAAGGGAAGGGTGTAGCCTTTTCCCACAATACTGATAACCCAAGTGTCCGTTGTAATAGTCTCCCACTTGTGGAGAAAATGCCGTAATCTTCCCCCTACAGGAGAGGAGTGAGTGGGAAATGGTGGAAGCCTAAGGCTGCTTTCCCTGCTGCACCCCTCCAGAGGACGAGGAAGAGGCAGAGTGCTGTTGAGAGGCTCCTCTGGTGCTGGCCCTACCTCTCCCTCTAAATGATCTACAGGGGTGGGAAGAGGCGGGTTTGCTGGAATCTCCTCCGAAAGGAAGAGGAGGAAGAGCCACGCCCAAATCCACGAAACCTCCTGAAAAACCTGGAAGAGGCAGAGGAAGAAGGAGCTTGTAGCCCTAACGATTTGGCTGTGGCCCTGCTCTCTTTAAATCGCTCCAAGGCCGAATCTGCCTTGGCTCCAAACAGTTTGTCCCCATCAAACGGGAGGTCCAAAAGGGTCGACTGCACGTCCGCAGAAAACCCTGAATTACGGAGCCAGGCCCGACTCCTTGCCACCACAGCCGTGCCCATCGCCATAGCCACCGAGTCGATCGTGTCCAGCCCAGACTGGATAATCTGGGTTGCGGCAGCCTGGGCGTCCGAGACAACATCCAAGAGTCCCTGGGGAAGCTCCGTAAATGAAGATGAAATATCGTCCATAAGAGCATGGATGTATCTCCCCAGAATGCAAGTTGCGTTGGTGGCCTTCAACGCCAAACTGCAAGATGAAAATATTTTCTTGGATTGCGCATCCAGCTTTTTGGAGTCCCCGTCTCCAGGCACCGTCGGGAAAGATCCAGGCGCTGACTTCGATGAACAGGAGGCTTGCACCACCAAGCTCTCCAGCGTAGGGTGTCTTGAAAGAAAGCCAGGGTCAGATGGTGCAGCTCGATATCTCCTGGCCACAGCCCTATGAACCGCCGAGGAAGATACTGGCTTCTTCCACACCTCTAACACCGGATCAAGCAAAGCCTCATTAAACGGCAAGAGAGGCTCCGCTGCAGCAGAGGCCAGATGCAGTACCTCCGTCAATAAATTCTGCTTCGCCTCTGCCACCGGCAAAGGCAGGTCCAGAAAGTTAGCTGCCTTCCTTACCACAGCGTGAAAGGTAGCAGCCTCCTCCGTATAATCCCCTGGAGATGAAAGGTCCCACTCAGGGGAAGTATCCAGCCCACTGGCCGAATCCAGACCATGCAGTCCATCACCAGAGTCTCAACCTCTCCTTCCTCCAGGACTCGTTGGTACTCCTGCTCTTCCAATAGACGGAGAGCACGCCTCCTCGAATGTAGTCTCTGCTCGATACGCGGAGTCGACATGGCCTCCGCCGAAGTCGAAGATCGGCGCCGATCTCCAGAAGCATCCGACGCCGCGTCCGGCGCCACAGGCAGCTTCGGCACCGATGAAGGAGGAGGACGAAGAGATCTTGGAGCCGATGGACCCACCGGAGTCACAGGACGAAATCCTGACGTCGACGGGATGGAAACCTCCGGGGCCAATCCCTCTGAAGCCACCGGAGCGGCAACCGGCGCCGACACCGGCACCGAGCCCACATTCCCAAAAGGGAGAAAGGGCATAAAGGGTGCCGGCCGAAGAGGCGCAGCATCACCCAATGAAAAGGCCCCGAAGGACCAGCCGGAGCACCTCCTGGAGCCATCTGTTAAAAGATGGTATACATCGCATTCAGAAATGCGGTACTATCGGCTCCAGGGGTGGGAAAAGCCAGATACTGGGGTGCCTGGATCGAAGGCGACCCAGACGCCGGCCTCGACATCTGCGACGCCGGAAACAACACAAGAGGCTGCATCACCTCAATCACAGACGCCTGTCCAGGCGAAGTCGGTGACGCCGGAGAGGGCAACGGCGTCGATGGATGCGGCGTGACCGTGGGACTGACCTCCCAAGTCCTCCGACGCCGAGCCGAAGGCGTCCTCGAACGAGTCTCCTTGCTGGAATGACGCCGTGAATCTCTACGGCGCCGGGAGTCTCGATGATGCCGATGAGACCTTGGCGAAGAAGACTTTTTGTGATGTTTTTCCTTTCTCTTCGACTTCGCCATGAATAGTTTAGCCTCACGTTCTTTGAGGGCCTACGGATTCATGTGCTGACATGAATCGCAAGTCGCGACGTCGTGGTCGAAGCTCAAACACCATAGACAGTCGGAGTGAGGATCTGTAACGGACATCTTGCCCCCACACTCTCGACAGGGCTTGAAACCAGACTTTCTCTGAGACATTATTACCGCAGAGAAGAACTACGCAGCAGAAAATACACTGTAACTACAAAAGTAACAGAAGCTCCCTCGAAGATAACCGTTTCGAATGCACGGATAAAAGGGAACTGATGTCGGCGAGGACCTCTTATTGCCTGTATGACGTCAGACGGCGTCGCGTGGGCTAGAGTGACGTCCTCGTCGACGTGCAGAAGCTAGGAAGAAGATTTCCGTCGAATGCTGGCGCCATGGGAGTATTCATTAGGTGAGGAATGCACAGGTAGTTGTATCCATCAGAAACTAGAATTACTACAGAACATTACCCGCAAACACACCCAAAGTTTAGTGCAGCCGATGACTTTCACCATCTTAAAAGTGCTAGGACACACAGCATTGTGGGCCTGTTGCAGTAAGCTAAACTGCTTCTAAAGTGGCCCTCTCCCTAACTAATGAGGTAAAAGGTAACAGTAATCCTACTCAGATTCAACCTGACAGTGGCTAGTCCCTGGCATAAATGTAGCATCCTCAGGGATCCTATCTGGTACACTTTCTGGACTTGCGGAAGATCAGAAGAGGGCTGAACCTGCTCCTTGTTGTACCCCGGACAAAAAAGTGGACTCCAAGAGTCAGTCAGCTGACCTCTTGTGTGGCTACAGGGAGGCAATAAGATGCAAGATCCCCTTTTCTTCAAGTTCCCAACCGACTAGTTGCAACTAGATCTGGACCAGATCCTGCAGTCCGCTTCTGCCTGACAACCTGTGAGTTTATGAGGGCCTCCCATAAGGTCTTGGTCAGAGGGTAAAGTCTTTGACTGGGACAAACCTGGATAGTGTATCCGACCTGTGCCCCATCATGGTCAGCCTGAAACTGTGATGTGGAAAGGTCTACGACTATGTAGGAAGCTGGCTCTTTATATTGTATACCAAAATGAGGTATACCGTGCAAGGAATACAGGAGTTCCCTTATTAGTGGACAGGGGCTTAATTTAACAATCCAAAGGTGCTCTTTCAGGGGGAAGTGTGGTCGAGCTGCCTTAGGCTTATGAGAGAGGAGTGTTAAACATCAGCAAATACACACAGTCAATAATTGATGCACACAAGTTAATAAGGAGAGCCACACCAATTTATAAAATGAACAGGTATTGTATATATATATATATATATATATATATATATATATATGGAAAATGTCACTTACCCACTGTACATCTGTTCGTGGCATGAGACGCTGCAGATTCACATGCTTTGCACATCCCGCCATCTACGTGTTGGGCTCGGAGTGTTACAAGTTGTTTTTCTTTGAAGAAGTCTTTTCGAGTCACGAGATCGAGGGACTCCTCCCCTTTCGGCTCCATTGCACATGGGCGTCGACTTCATCTTAGATTGTTTTCCCCGCAGAGGGTGAGGTAGGAGTTGTGTATTATAGTAATAGTGCCCATGCAATGGAGTAAATATGTATGTACAAAATATAGTTTAAGGTGATATATCGAAACGGCTACAGGCTCCCGGGGAGGCGGGTGGGCGCATGTGAATCTGCAGCGTCTCATGCCACGAACAGATGTACACTGGGTAAGTGACATTTTCCGTTCGATGGGATGTGTAGCTGCAGATACACATGCTTTGCATAGTCTAGTAAGCAGTTATCTCCCCAAAAGATGTGGTTCAGCCTGTATGAGTTGAAGTTGTTTGAAACAAAGTTCGTAGTACCGCTTGGCCTACTGTGGCTTGTTGTGCTGTTAACACATCCACGCAGTAGTGCTTGGTAAACGTATGAGGCGTAGACCATGTGGCTGCCTTACATATTTCAGTCATTGGAATGTTTCCTAGAAAGGCCATAGTAGCACCTTTCTTTCTCGTTGAGTGTGCCTTTGGTGTAATAGGCAGTAGTCTTTTTGCTTTGAGATAACAGGTTTGAATGCATTTAACTATCCATCTAGCAATGCCTTGTTTGGAAATTGGATTTCCTGCATGAGGTTTTTGGAAAGCAACAAATAGTTGTTTTGTTTTCCGAATTTGTTTTGTTCTGCAAATGTAGTACATTAACTCTCTTTTGATGTCAAATGTATGCAGTGCTCTTTCAGCTACAGAATCTGGCTCTGGGAAGAACACTGGTAGTTCCACTGTTTGATTCAAGTGGAACGGTGATATGACTTTTGGATTTGTTTGTAAAACTACTTTATGCTTGTGTATCTGAATAAATGGTTCCTGTATGGTAAATGCTTGTATCTCACTTACTCTTCTTAGAGATGTGATGGCAATTAGAAATGCAACTTTCCATGTTAAGTATTGCATTTCACATGAGTGCATGGGTTCAAAAGGTGGACCCATGAGTCGTGTTAAGACAATGTTAAGGTTCCACGAAGGAACTGGTGGCGTTCTTGGTGGAATAATTCTCTTTAGGCCCTCCATAAATGCTTTTATGACTGGGATCCTAAATAATGAAGTTGAGTGCGTAATTTGCAGATAAGCTGAAATTGCGGTAAGATGTATCTTAATGGATGAAAAAGCTAGCTTTGACTTTTGTAAATGCAGTAAGTAGCTTATGATGTCTTTAGCAGATGCGTGTAATGGCAGAATTTGATTATTATGGCAATAATAAACAAATCTTTTCCACTTATTTGCATAGCAATGTCTTGTGGTTGGTTTCCTTGCTTGTTTTATGACCTCCATACATTCCTGTGTAAGGTGTAGATGTCCGAATTCTAAGACTTCAGGAGCCAAATTGCTAGATTCAGTGATGCCGGATTTGGATGCCTGATCTGTTGTTTGTGTTGAGTTAACAGATCTGGTCTGTTTGGAAGCTTGATATGAGGCACTACTGAGAGGTCTAATAATGTTGTGTACCAAGGTTGTCTTGCCCAGGTTGGTGCTATTAGTATGAGTTTGTTTTGACTCAATTTGTTTACTAGATACGGAAGGAGTGGGAGAGGGGGAAAAGCGTATGCAAATATCCCTGACCAGCTCATCCATAACGCATTGCCCTGAGATTGATCTTGTGGGTACCTGGATGCGAAGTTTTGGCATTTTGAGTTTTCTTTTGTTGCAAATAGGTCTATTTGTGGTGTTCCCCATCTTTGGAAGTGTTTAGTATTTGGGGGTGAATCTCCCATTCGTGGATCTGTTGGTGATCCCGAGAGAGATAGTCTGCTAACTGATTCTGAATCCCTGGAATAAACTGTGCTATTAGGCGAATGTGGTTGTGAATCGCCCAATGCCATATTCTCTGTGCCAGGAGACACAACTGTGTCGAGTGTGTTCCTCCCAGTTTGTTCAGATAATACATTGTTGTCATGTTGTCTGTTTTGACAAGAATGTGTTTGTAGCTTATTATGGGTTGAAATGCCTTCAATGCTAGAAATACTGCCAGTAGTTCTAAATGATTTATGTGAAACTGTTTTTGCTGAGTGTCCCATTGTCCTTGGATGCTGTGTTGATTGAGGTGTGCTCCCCACCCTATCATGGAGGCATCTGTTATTACGTATTGAGGCACTGGGTCTTGAAAAGGCCACCCTTGGTTTAAATTTATATTGTTCCACCATTGAAGCGAGGTGTATGTTTGGCGGTCTATCAACACTAGATCTAGAAGTTGACCCTGTGCCTGTGACCATTGTGATGCTAGGCACTGTTGTAAGGGCCGCATGTGCAACCTTGCATTTGGGACAATGGCTATGCATGAGGACATCATGCCTAGTAGTTTCATCACCATTTTGACTTGTATCCTTTGTTTTGGATACATGCCTGAATTACATTGTGAAATGCTTGTATCCTTTGTGGACTTGGAGTGGCAATCCCTTTTGTTGTGTTGATTGTGGCTTCTAAGTATTGCTGTGTTTGACACGGCTGAAGGTGTGACTGTGTAGTTGAGTGAGAAACCTAGTTTGTGGAGGGTTTCTATGACATACTTTGTGTGTTGTGAACACCGTTCTTGCGTGTTGGTTTTGATTAACCAATCGTCTAGGTACGGGAACACATGTATTTTCTGCCTCCTGATATGTGCAGCCACTACTGCCAGGCATTTTGTAAAAACTCTTGGCGCAGTTGTTATCCCGAATGGCAACACTTTGAATTGGTAATGTACCCCTTGGAATGCAAACCTTAAGTACTTTCTGTGTGAAGGATGTATCGGTATATGGAAGTATGCATCCTTCAGGTCTAGTGTTATGTAGTCTTGTTGTTTGAGCAATGGGATTACGTCCTGTAATGTCACCATGTGAAAGTGATCTGATTTGATGTAGGTATTTAATGTTCTCAGATCTAATATAGGTCTTAGAGTTTTGTCCTTTTTGGGTATGAGAAAGTACAGTGAGTAAACTCCTGTTCCTTTCTGCTGAATTGGTACTAATTCTATTGCTTCTTTTTGTAGCAACGCTTGGACCTCTAGTCCTAGAAGGTCCATGTGTAGTTTTGACATAGTGTGTTTTCGGTGGAACGTTTGGAGGGAATTTGAGAAATTCTATGCAATAACCATGCTGGATAATTGCTAGGACCCAAGTGTCTTATTTCCTTCCAATGTTTGTAATACTTGGTTAGTCTCCCCCCCCCCACAGGTGTTATGTGTTGGGGATTTGTGACGTGGAAGTCACTGCTTGTTTTGAGGAGTTTTGGGACTTTGGAACTTCCCTCTACTCTTTTGGAATTGTCCCCCTCTATATTGTCCCCGAAACTGTCCCCGCTGATATTGGCTCTGATAAGTGGGCCTTGCTTGTGAGGTTGTGGGTTCTGTAGTTTGTCCTCGAAACCCCCTCTAAACTGCGTTTTGCGAAATGTGCCTCCGCTCTGTGGGGAGTAGAGTGCGCCCATGGCTTTGGCCGTATCAGTGTCCTTTTTAAGTTTTTCAATAGCAGTGTCCACCTCCGGCCCAAACAACTGCTGTCCGTTAAAAGGCATATTCAGCACGGCTTGTTGTATTTCTGGCTTGAATCCTGACGTACGCAGCCATGCGTGTCTCCTTATGGTTACTGCCGTATTTACTGTCCTAGCAGCCTTATCTGCTTCATCCATTGCTGACCATATCTGATTGTTCGAGATACTCTGTACTTCCTCCACCACCTGTTGTGCCCTTTTCTGGAACTCTTTGGGTAAGTGTTCAATGAAATGTTGCATTTCGTCCCAATGAGCCCTATCATATCTTGCCAGCAGTGCATGTGAGTTGGCAATGCGCCATTGGTTGGCCGCTTGTGCTGCAACCCTTTTCCCCGCAGCGTTGAACTTACGACTCTCCTTGTCTGGAGGTGGTGTGTCTCCAGAGGTGAGAGTTTGCTCTCTTGCGAGCTGCCCCTACTACCACAGAGTCTGGTGTTAATTGCTGCATGATATATACCGGGTCTGTTGGCGGTGGCTTACATTTTTTCTTCACCCTTGGAGTTATGGCCCTGCCCTTCACAGGCTCCTGAAACACCTGTTTGGGGTGTTTTAGCATTCCTGGTAGCATAGGGAGGCTTTGGTATTGGCTATGAGTGGAGGATAGTGTGTTAAATAAAAAGTCAT